>NC_053457.1:23020128-25420128 GCF_015227805.2 Hirundo rustica | reverse complement strand
ATTTGAAGCTAAATTAAGCAGAAGAAATAACAGAACCCAAGTGATCTTTCCCTCCACTGGCCTTCTGAGAATTACTTGATGGCAGCACTTAGGGAGAGCAGCTGTTTGCAAGTGCTCTGTAATAGTAACATTTGTATATCATTCCACAAAGACATGTCAAAGGATTTATAATATCTGTAATGTGTCTTTTTGCTGACCTTTCTCAGGCTGGTTTGGTATTTATCATGGAAAGATTTTCTGAAATGACTGATGTCGTTGGATATTGTTTGCGTAACTAGATGAGGGGAAGGTGTCACATTGCTGGCAGGAGAAGGACAAGCGCAGAGGGAGAATCATGGGTTTCCTTGGAACAAGTAACTTGTGCTGTTTGAACTCCTCCAGTGCTGCAAGGGAAGTCTAGACACATTGGAACATTTTTTGGTGCCAGGTTGACAAAACTTCCTAAGAATGGAACTGCTAATGGAAAGACAACGTCCTTCTGACATAATATTGAGGAGGGCAACTGGATGATGAATTTCCATTCAGGGCAGGTTGCTGGGTTTACCCATGGGGTGATCCCTTGGGTAATACCAGTTGTGTCTCATATCACACATCTCAGTGTTCTCTATGCCCATAAAAGACACCACAGACATGTTTCAGCTGCCCCAGGTGTGCCCCTTGGAGATGGGATGAATGAAAGTCCAAGTTACTATCTCAGAAGTGGTAGAGGGTTTTCCAGGTTAATTTCTCTGGTATCTTTGTGTTTTACTGTGATTCATGACTGTTTTTTTGTTTTTTTTGTTTGTCCACAGTTATTCAGTTCTGTGGAGTTTGGCAGAAGATGGCTGCTTCTTCATGAGGGAGTTACACCGAACAGGTTCTACTGGTAAGAGCACAACCCTCGTCCTGATTGCCTTTACACAACTTCCCCACACATACAGAGGGGCTGGAATGAGGTCTTGAAGTCAGTGTGGCTGAACGCAGTCTGCACTGCTGATTTGTTGAGATTAATTTAGAACTGGTATGAAAGGGGCATTGTGTGTTTATACGACATTGGAATGCTGGGTCTTTGATCCAAGAGCGATGCAGAACTGAAATATGCTGAATAATAGTCTGAAGAAAGCACTGATTTAGGATGGGAGAGTGAAGAGTTGAATCTGGTCCTGCTACAGCTGAGGGACAAAGCCTGAAGTCTTGGAGGACGCCAGCATTTCTGCCACAGATAGACATCCTCTAGTGGCTAGTGTTGTGCTTTTAATTACTGTTAAACCTACTCAGTCCTTGAAAGTGAGCATGCTGCCACTAGACAGAAATCAGTGTAACTTTGATTTAGGTGGAAAAGAAAGCTGAGAGATGAAGGAGATGCTGAATTTTTTTTTTTTTTCCCCCCTGCAAACATGGTTGTATAGTCCAAATCAAACATAAGGTTTTCTTGTGTTTTGGTGTAAATCTGTGGGACTTCTTTTTGACTCCTTATGGAGGCATTAGTCTGCCTGTGATATGTCCTGTGGATATGCCTTTAGAAGAGAAGCTTTTGATAAAATAGTCATCTTGAAATCAGGAGGAGCTGAACCCAATTATCAAAATGAGACCAGCGTGGTAGCTTATGAACTATAAATTTATGTCAAAGCCACAGATTTTGAGCATAGCAAGATTCATGAGTAGTTTAGTCAAATATTTTCCTTTAATTTATAAAAGAAGGAAGAGCTCTAGGTCAAATTTACTTCTAAAGTTGAATTTATATTTGGTCTGCAAAGGATATGCCAGAGATTTTGTTTGCTGCTTCTGCTTTTTAATCCTTTCTCAGAACTTGTGTTAGCTAAAGCTAAAGCAAGCTAAATTCCATTTTTAACTTAAATTCATTTCTGTGGGAGTGTCTGTATGGACAGTCACATGTGTTTTTATATGACTATTTCTTTCCTGCGGGACTCCTAACAGGGCCTCAAAGTGTCAGAGGCAAACACAGAGATCTACACATTTTCTGGTTTTTTTTCTGGGCAGAAAGTCATAGAAATCTGGGTACCCTGTCTCTGAGACAAAAATATATAATCCAACATAACTGTAATTGCTGAAGGGGCACAGAGGGCTGAAAAGACTCAGAGAGCTCAAAAGACTTGGAGTACTCTACAGGACATGGATCCCCATGTCCTGTAGAGTACTCCAAGCCTTTTGAAGTTTCCTGTCATTGCTTGCAGTTCTGGTTTATTGTGAAATGAGATGATAGATGCCTGCAGTAAGAAAAATTATGATGTTTTAATTTTCCTTTTTTGTGGAGCTCAAACTTTGAAGACCCCTCAGAAACTAATAAATAAAGGAACCTAGGCTTGGAGCTTCAAAGGCAAAGAGCAAGTTAAAAGATGAAAAAATGTTCCAATCACCCATCTCATTTCCCTACAGCCATTCACAGAGCATGAAACTGCAAGCCTGCATTTTCACCTTGAACAGAATGCCCAGAATGGCACACCTCAATGTAAGCTAGACTGTACTTCTGCTATCAAAAGTGAAAATAATACAATGTGTGGAGGCACTGTTGCATCTCATTCTGGCGTATTCGTGATGATCATAATGACCCTAGGACAGAAAGATTACTTTTAGCTGCAATTCTATGGACACTGTCTGTCCTCCAGCACATCCACCGTAGAAAACTGCAGTGCACGTGTGATTGAGAGCACCACAGAGAGCAGCACTGGGCTTTAATGTGCATTTCCATTCTGTGCAGCCAGGTACAGCAGCACTGAAATGCTGAATCAGAAGGGAAGAAGCCCTTTGCACCCAATGCGTGGTCAGAGTTGAGTCCCCACGTAAGAAAAGCCAAAAGGAACTGGGGCTCAAGGGGTTGCAGAAGTACAGTTGAAATCCAGATTTCTGCAGCACAATCTGTGTAGCCAGTGCAGGGGTACAAGTTGGGTAAAGCCTTGCTCAGTGCCCTGTGATTTGTTGTTGGTTGGGATTTTTAAATTTATTATTACATGTTTTGGCTTGTAAGTATGCAGTGTAATCAGTCTGAAAAGTGAGAAGACTGACTTAGCTTCTTCTTAAGAGCAGAAATAAACAGTGAAGTAAAATGTCCTGAAGTCACAACTTAGAGCAGGATGTGGGGATACTCTCTCCTGTTCCTGGTGCTTTATCTAAATCAAATAGCTTTGAAGGGATCAACCAGGACGCAGCTGTACTGGGCAGAGAATGAGGGAAATATTCTGCTATCTAAGGAGGGCTGAGGAGTTGCTTTAGTACAGATTGCTTCCAGTACTCTCTAAACTAGGACATCTCTAAAATCTGAAGACACAGAGCAAGGCCTCTGGCATCAGGCCTTCCTGAGGCTGCAGTTAGTTACGCTGCTTGTTTTGACAGGGAAGGATCACCTGGAAGACTTTAAAGACTTTTACAGGGACTTGAACGGTGGATGAAAGCAAAGATGCATTTTCCTGATTGCTCACTGATATTTTCATTGGCATTTTAGTCTGTCATGTTGTCTTGTAAATACCTTTTGGGTCACGCAAGAGTCCTGTGAATAAACTCCACTGAGCATGCTAGTTTTAGTCTTGAGAAGGCTCTACCTGTAAACACTGTCAGAGAAGCTGTAGTGCCTTTTACAGCTGCATTTCTTGTATCTGTTGCCAGGAGAAACTTCTTCTTTATTTGCTTATTTTTGGCTGCTCTGTGAAACAACTCTTCCTCCTGCCACTCCAGAGAAATTTAAACTCCTGAAGAAAAACAGTCTGATGATGCTTACTACACAACTGAGAAAACACTCTATGTAGACACAAATCAGTTCCTTGTAGCCCACATGAACTTTTTAATCTTGCATCCTCTGTCTCATTAAGAGGAGTCATTAATATGGAAATAGAGTACTTTTTATTCAAAGCTCTTCTGTTCCCCCTTTTCATTCTTCCAACTGCGTCTCTGAGTGATGCCCTGACATCCACACTTGTGATGAAGGAGGTGTAATGTCATTCTATGAAAGGAGATGTCAGATGAAGTCAAACCTTTAAAATGTGAGGTGACTGGAGACTTCTTGTCTTAAAAACCTTCAGCAAAAAACAAAACAAAACAAAAGTTGAAAAAAGGTAAATTTCTACCTCATTAAAAGGTTAGGACACACTTGTGTCTGGGTAGGCTTTAGTGATAGACTACTCTGACAGCTTTAATAATTTATGTAATTTGGGTATCATCACCCATCTGTGTGCACGGTCTAGGGATGTGGAAGTGGTGTACTGAGCAAAATGTACTCCACTCAGAGAAACCACATATTATGTGTCAGGTGGAGACTTGGAAGAATCCACACTGCATACAAGCCCAAGGCACAACAGTTCTGCACTGTATCAACAGTTTTCATGTTTTTTATTATTTTTCTGGCAGCTTTTTGAGATTTTGCTATTAAATGTATTGTGACAGAAAAATGCATGAAAGTTATCAAGGTACTTGGTAATTCCGGAACTGTGCTCTGTGAAAATACCCTAATTACAAGGAAGGAGTACTCTTATGCAATATTCAGCAGTGTAATACAGAAACAAGTTAATATACATGGATTATCACGGATAGCACAGTGTTTACTAATGTAGTTGGCGTTAGGGAAAGAGAATGCAGTAGTTAAAAGCGTTGGACAAAAATGCTTTATTTAAATACTTCTGAGTTTATTTTTGTGATACTTGGTGATTTTTTGGTGTATATTCCTATCGTGGAATTTTGCTGGTATAGATGCTGGTTTGTAGTGGATACAAATGTGATCACAATTGGTGAACCAGTCACACTGGGAATTACATTGGTTTTTTCTTCCTTTTTTAGAGTACTTCAGTGATCTAGTCAAAGTTCAGTAGTGATACTTTGTGACTGCCAAATCCAAACATCCATGACCAGTAGCTGCAGAAAAACTGCTTGAAGTGCATATAGTTCAATGTGGCCAAAATATAAATGCAGACGTTTGTTGGTCATTAAAGGCCAGGTTTTTATTCTGGTCCTCAGAAAAGGTCATGCCTTCCCCCAGAAATTACTTCCTAAAAGTCAGTAAGTCAAGGTGTCACAGTTAGAGCTGCCCTACCCCCGCACCCCACCCCCCCCCAAAAAAAAAAAAAAAAAAAAAAAAAAAAGGTTAAAGATCTCATAGATTTTCTCAAGATGTTTTTAATCAAAATGAGACATTCTTCTGAAAAGATTCTCATCTAATTCTAATCAAAATCTAACCCGGAGAAACTTGGAGGGGGAGGAAAGAAATAAAATCAAATAATAAAGGTGTCTTAAAAATTAACATAAAATGAGCAATAGAAAAGCCCAGCTAGTAAATTAGATCATCAAGTTAGAATCATCATCTTTATCAGTGGTATTGATTTTATTTTTTTACTTTAGTGTTGCACCCAGACAAGCAAGTAGGAGAAATATAAAATGAATAGCACTCCGTGCTTCAAGAAGATTGGAAGGCTACGATAACAAGAGGTCTGGAGCACCTCTCCTGTGAGGCTGAGAGACCTGGGGATGTTCAATCTGGAGAAGAGAAGGCTCTGGGAAGATATTAGAGCCCTTCCAGTTCCTGAAAAGGGCTACAAGAGAGCTGGAGAGGGTTTTTTTGCCAGGGGCATGGAGTAATAAGACATGGGGTTATAGATTCCAGCTGAAAAAGCAGGTCTAGATTAGATAATGTGAGGAAATTCTTTACTTTTGGGGTGGTGGGGCACAGGTTGCCTAGAGAAGCTGGGAAGCTGGAAGTGTTGAAGACCAAGTTGGATGGGGCTTTGAGCAACTTAATTTGTGGAAGGTGTCCCTGCCCGTGGCAGGAGAACTGGAACTATAAGATCTTTAAGATCCACTCCAACTCACACCATTTATGATTTCCAGCAGCGTCACCTGTTCATGACATTAATGATTCCCTGAAGAAGTTAAAGGAGATATGTCAGTTTGGTAAGAGAGGTTGCTAGGTCCTCACTCAGTCTTAGGTTTTTCTGAGTATGAGCAGGAGAAGAAAATGGAGGCAAACATTGTAAAGTAGTAAGTCAACCTACCTTTCCCATCAAATAATACCAAAATATGCACACACACTGAAGGGGAGAAAAGCCTGTAAGCAGCTGGGAGGACAGATGAATAGATAGGGCTATATTTGTGTTTCTTTTATGAATAGTAGCAAAGTTAATTTTCACAGTATAATTATGTAGTACATATATTTTCTTTTTCAGAGGAGGCTGGAGACTGTATTTTAAAACTTCTGTGTTCACTGGAGCAGCTGAAAGAGCTGAAAATCAAGGGGATGAGGTGTCAAAGCCCTGTTAAAACTTCATTATATTGAAGCACTTGGAGCAAGCTGGGTGCACTGTCCCAGTGTTTCTGTCAGTGTTTGGCTTGGTGAGATTTGCACACCCACCCAGGTGGGCAGAGGCAATTTAAATGCCTCAGTGTTTACAAATGATGCTGTGTATGGCTGAACAGGACCTTTTAATCACTGCAGGGCAACTGCTGGAAGCTGATGGGAAAGATGCCAATCAAAGTGCATTGTGACAGCCTGTCCAGAAAATCATCCACTTGATCTAACACACAAGCCTTATTCAGTGAGTTGAGGGGAAGAAATTTAATTTAAAAAATGTTTTTTTCGTAGCTGAAAGATGGTGGTTATGGGTACATGCCAGAGAAACCCATGACAGTTTTCAGCAGGTGTGAATGAAGCAAATGGTCATCTGATTAATCCTTTTGGGACCAAGAAGCCCCAGTCTGATTGATGCACAGGTTGGTGTGTTTCCCAGTTCAGCAGATATTTCTTAAAAAATCATCCAGAGATACTTTATAAATGAGTACAGACTCCCATGAGCTTCAGCTTTTCCACATCATCCACTTTCCCTAGTTAGAGTTCGGCAGAAGTAGGCAGGCATCCATTCACCATGTTCAGAATCGTGATCTGGGGGCTAATCAGTGGCGGGAGCCTGCAGTGCTGTGCAGGACCCTGGAATGTGTCAGTCTCCAGCAGGTCTTGGGCTAAGCAAGGAGCTGATTTCTCTGTGTGCACCTATAAAGCACAGAGCCTGAGAGGGTGAGGCAGTGCACGGATAAGTCCCCTGTGGATTTGCCCACATCTGTGCCAGGAAGGATGCACTGCTGTGTGCTCTTGCGTGTTTAATGAGCAGCACACTGTGTTACCAGCGTTGGCTTTCCACTCCTGCTCTCTAAAAGACTTGCTGGCCTCTTCCAGAGCTGCCTGACTGGGGCACAGCACTGCAAGATGCAAGAGACATGGTCTTGACACAGTAGGAAATTGTGATCCTATTAGACTGTACCAGCAGAGGTAGGTTTGTAAATCAGGTAGGTTTGGTTCATGGTA
Organism: Hirundo rustica; assembly: GCF_015227805.2. Lineage (NCBI taxonomy): Eukaryota > Metazoa > Chordata > Aves > Passeriformes > Hirundinidae > Hirundo > Hirundo rustica. Next base: position 25,412,852 of record NC_053457.1, on the reverse strand, counting down.
TCAAGGAGGGGAGCTCAGAGGCTATAACTAGAGGTTACTTTCCTCCTCCTTTCTCTTCAAGTCAGCTTGGAGTCTTAAGTTTCCTGCAATATATGAAAAAGAGATATAAGATTGAAGGGCTCTCTTAAAATCAGAATCTAGTCCTGGTTAACTGAATTTTGTCCACTTAGTTCAGATCCTCATTTAAAGACATTCCTCCCACCCCATGTTGCCAGCAATAAACAGCTACCTCCTGAGAATTTGCATCCATCTCTTTCAGAGTTTTAGCTAAGTTTCCTCTCTGGAGCTTCCCACAGAGAGCTGTGATGTTGCAGGAGCAGGGGAGAAGGCTTCCTTTGCTGCTGCCCTCAAAGCTGTGGGGTGTGCAGACAGCAGAGCATGGAAGGGTGTGGGTCATTGTGCACTGGGGCTCTAAAAGGTGGTGGGATGGAGAGAGTAAAAGTGACTCCCCACAGCCTGAAAGTCACACCACTATCCCATGTTCACCTATTTCAGTGTTAGCAGCTACAGCCACCTGATCTCTGGGTCAGTGCTGTGAGGTGGCACAATTAGGAGAGTTTGGGCTTTACTCACTGCACTGCTGCTCTCTATCAGTTCTAAAGAAAGGGTGACAAACTGAGTAAAGCAAACCATGGAATGGATTTGGCCCAGTGGCTGCCAGCTGAATTGCACCAAATTGTGTAATTTCATGTGATTGGTGTAGCAGGGAAAAACGAATTGAATTGTGGTCCGGTGAGATTTATTAGCCAAATGGAAAGAAATTAAGTGCTGATTTATGCCTATCTGGAATCTGTCCGTGTTTCTAAAACATGTCAGGAGGATATGGTTAGGAGATGTTAAAGCTAGAAAGCAGTCTTTAAAGTGTGTTCCAGGAATAGTAAAATCTGTGAAATTTCAAATAATAGGGACTGAACTAAAGAAAGCACAAGAATTGCCTCCCACACTAAGTTCCCTGGGGCAGATTCACTGACCTCTGCAAGCAAAAAAAGGAACAGAGAGTAGCTGCAAAGTCCTCATGGAGTCAATATAGTAGTAAAAGAAAAAGGAGCCTGGAGGACTCTCAGAGTCTATTTTTGTCTCTGCCACATAACAACTGTGTGATCTTGGTCAAATCAATGAGGCCTCTGTGCTCTTGACTAATCAGTGAAGTTTATCTATAAAGCTGGGAACAAAAATTTTCCTCAGCCCCTATTTCTAACTTGGTCTGCTTGTCTTGTACTTTTCCATAGGTCTTGAACAAATCAGTACCATGCAGGGAAGGTCAGTTAAAGGTTGATTGTCAAGTACTTTTGTATCTTTGGACAAAAAGCTCCCTGTTCAGAGCTACCTGTTACTATTTTTATGAATGGCAATTAGAATTTGGGATTATAGAAACATCAGTGGGACCAAAAAACTGATGCTACTGAGGACAGCATGAGCATCATCCATTGTTGTTGTTTTAATTCTGTCCTTTAAAACAAAACCAAAAACCTGCCAATCACTAAGCTAGAGGAAGGTGTCAATTTTTTAACATGAAGTGACAGGATATGTCCAGAGGCAATGGAGGAGCTGGTTTTGAATTGGCAAGATTTACGATAAGGGATTCGCATGAGTGCTGAGGCTAAAGGAAGATAAATCCCTAAAGGCAAATTCTACCAATAATTGAATTACAAAGCCATTATCATGTGCTGAACAAAGCAACTTTGTAGCTTTATTGTGACAGGATAAAGCTTGTTAGAATATTTATGCTCACAGGACAACTTTGGCATAAGGATCTCTAGGAGCACATTCCCTCTTCCACATGACTGTAGCAGCTAGTTAGTCTTTCTGTGTAATGCAGTGCATGTGAAGATGGGGATTTATTCAAATTGGGGCTGGGAAGAAGGAATGCTGAGGGCCAGGAGGCATCTTAAATGTATAGCTTGTAGAGAACAAAGTCATCTGCAGAACGCAGCTGAGGCACATGAGCATTTTTCATGCTGAGTAGTCAAACTGGATTTTCCAAGCAATGTGTCACTTTTCTGTTTGGCATTGCACTGCAGCCACATCTGAGCTACTCCCACTCAGCACAGATAATCTCAAAATGGCCAAATCTCCCTCCATCCACCTTACTAGAGACATGCTGTTATGTCATTTGTCTGCCAGCCTTTGCTGCATGAACAAATCATACCTGTTTATCCCCAAAGCAGGTGAGGTATGGTCACAGGAGTCCTAATTCTGCATTTGGTCACTTCCCCTGAGACCTGTGTCCATATAAAGAGTTAGGGACATTCACACTGGTTCTGTCTGTGAAAATGCGGTAGCATTTGGCATTCTGGGCCTTTTGCATCAAAGATTCTGTAAAATAACAATGTCTTCTACGGCCTGTCTTAAAAGAAGTTTGATCTTGGCTGCTGTGAGCATGTATGATACAAGAAATACATGTGAAAAAATTGCCATCGAGTTTCTTGTGCATATAGTCCCAGATACAGTGTGTCTGTGTCTGAAGTCAAGCATCCAAAACCAAAGGCACCCAAAGCTACTCTCCGGAATGCACAAATCCTTGAGATGCAGCCCTTATTGTCTGGTGTTTGGAGTTCATTGTGTATGAAAAAATGGTAGTTTGAAATTAGGTGCAGCAAGTAGAGGCTTTTACTTTTTCACAATGATGCCTTTTTGCAGTTCTGAGTGGTCTGATTGCCTTGCAAGCCTCATCAGTTCCCAGCATCCATAAACAATTGCTTTTGTCCCTAGAAGTGAAAAAAGATAGAAGAGGTGGAAACCCCAGGGTAACAGGGTCTCTATTGAATTTTCTTGGCTCAGAGGAGCTGACAGGCCAAGGAAGCCAAGGTTTTAGAAATGTTTCAGACAGAGAAGATGGCAAGGGGTTGGGCACTACAGAAATATGCCAACTAGCATTTACTGTGCAATGGGCAGTGCCAGGCTGCTTTTGTTTAGTTCAGCCTAGTTCTAAACCAGGGGATGATCTGGGGTCTTTTCCCTGTGCTGCTTCTCACGCTGGATGAAGAATCTGCATTCAGAGCAATTACTGTGCCGCAGACAGTGGTATCGATTTGTGAGCCTCTCAAGTGCAGATAACTACTTAGCAGGCTTGATAGTGATTAAAATTTTAGGAAGCAACTTTGTAATAGGACTGTGGGGGTCCTAAATTTTTCAAAATGTAAGCAACTTCAGTGAGTGTAAAGGCAGTGAGGTCACTGCCTTGCACTCCCTTTGGCTTTCCTAAGTCCTTCTTTTCCCAAAAGATTTTTTTTTTTCCTTTCCTTTTCTTTTCCTTTTTCTTTTTTTTTCAAAACATCCAGACAATTATACCAACAAAACACTAAAAGTTAATCACAAAAATACAATGGACACCATTCAGCAGAAAGTGTTGTAAGGATATCCCTGGTGTCCTGAAATTTCTGGGAGTATTACAGAAAGCCTGAGATTAAAGGGATGGACAAAGGACACGCTGGCATTTTACCACAAAGTGAAAACATAGACTGAGGCAAGAAGAAAAGTTGGTGGATATATGAGTGTTTGGTCTTTGAGAACAGATGCAGAAAGGGAAGAATGGATTTGGGAAATATGAGGAGAAAGCACTGCCAGCATAGCGAACAGAAGTTGCTCAGAGTAGGGAATGGCAAATTGGGACTATGGTTTATTTTGAAAGAAATCAGTAGCTGAGGGGATCCCAGAATGTTGTTCATCTGTGCCCCTGCTCATTGTAGGGTGCTTGGTTTATCAGCTGTTGAACACACAGCACTCTTTGTTTTCCTTGTTAAGCACTGCATTGCCCATGTGCACTGAAGATAATGAAGTACAGTGGGCACTTGTATTAAGTTAGAAACACTGAGTTGGAGGCTTTGGTGCTGACTTGAGCCAATCCAGCATGTAGTTTCCTTCTTCCACATGTGAACCTTGATTTTTTAAATCATTCTAGCTTTGGTTTAAGAACCTTCCAGTCTGGTCAGGAATGGAAGTTCTTTGTAATTAGTTATTAATTCTTTTTCATACTGATGCCATGGGTTTAAAACTGTTACTTAATAACACTCAGGCTTTTAGAAGTATGTTGACTTTCTCAGCTTCTAAGGATAAGGATTTTGGTTTTATTCCCCAGCCAAATGAACAAGACAAGAAAACCCATCGAAGGAATAGCTGGATGCTTGGTAGTGTTGTGATTGCTTTGGCAGACATACTAAAAATTCAAGAGTTCTGATATATATCCTACAGTTCTTAACGCCTTTTTTCCAGTAGATGCTTTAGGAACAGATTGTCCTATGCATGTTAAAGGATGTGTCTGTCTTCCTAGAGAGAGCATGTTCTCAGGGGCAGGACAACCAAAAGCACAATATTTACCTCCTGTATATGCTCACTGTGGTCAGTATTGCATTTCTGAATGTCTCCTAGGCTTTTATATGTCCTAGAGTAAATAATAAGGCTGATGTAAGCTGTATAAAACATTTCTCAGAAAGAGGACTGCTCAGGACATTCAATTACCCCTTTAATTGCAGTCTGTAGCTCATCTGTAATTTGTGTTTTTAAAATTAGGTAATAAACATGTTTCAGGTCTGTTGTGTCTCCTGCTTTGGGATCTTTATGTGGTCACATGTAGGTGTCCAGACATCTTAAATTCGATGGAGAGGAACTCGATGGAGGCCTTTCTAGGATAAATTCTTCTCATAAAGTCATAACTAACCCTGTTCAGCTGATCCACAGTGCAAAACTGCCTGTTTCATCTCTCTGCCTGCAAAGAGAGTTGAGTGGGACTAGTTCAGAGTTAAATATCTGTGATGGATAACTGAGTAAGATGAATATTACTTTTATGTGGCTTTTCAGCTGGTATGGAGAGATGAATAAAGAAATATCCTAGGGCTACCATGGAACAAGACAGCATGATCCAAAAAGAGTGACATTATAAAAATGCTGGTCAGTAAGCTCTCAGCAGAATCCAGATGGAAGTGATATGTTTCTGGCTGTCAGCTCTGTACAGTTAATATTGATTTGAGCAGATGTATATTTGTATTTTGCCTGTTCTTTACAACTGATTTTTCATGTTGGCATTTAATATTATGGGCCTGACCATGACCTTGTGCTGTCACAAATAAATTAAGCCTATCAAAGCAATGAAATGTGTATTTTCTAAGGTAGGGAGAAAGATCTGGCAGATAGGAAGTCATGGATATGGCTCTTGACTGTACCTCAGACGTCCTATTTAACTTTAGGAATTTCCTCCTCTGGACCTTACTTTTCATCCCTGTCATCACATTTCTAAGTTGCAGGGTTAGGAGACATCAAAACCTGGAGGTTTATCACCAACTGTGTTTCAGCTGTCCTTGTTCTGTACCCCCTTGGGATAATTGATGACTTAATTCTGCCTTGAATTGAAGCTCCTTCAGTCCCAACACTGGCTGCTGTGGTATGAGACTAAAATGCAGGTGACTAATTTCAGGCCTTGAGGGTCCAGATCTTTATATGCTGCTCTTAAGGCACCTAACAGTTTGATGTGACTTATGGCTCATAAAATTGTCTGTCTTTGCCTGAGAAGATGCAGATGTTTCTCTTGGGGTTGGAATGGCACTGTGAGGAGGAAATTCACCAAACACCTGAGTGTAGACTCTCATGCTTTGCTGGATGAGCTCCATTGTTGCACTCTTAAGAGACAAAATATTCAAATTTGGGGAATCTGTTCCTTGTTTCTTCGGAGTTCATATCCCCATGGAGGTGTGTGAGCTCAGGAGGAGGAATGGACTGACAAAACTGTGCTATGTCTTCTGCAATAGCTCCATTCCAGGTGGGCTCTTCCAATATCCTAGTTCCAGTATTTAAAGCCCACTTAAATAAACAAGAATAAAGAGGAGATATGCTGGCTTTGTCCTTCTGCAGTTTTTTTAGAGCTGTTTGTCACAGGCATCTGTCTGTCTTGAATTGAATTCAAGCAGGCCCAGCATTTTGGCCCCAAATCTGCTGATCGTAGCAGGCATAATAAAAATGCCCTAGGAAAGTGCTTCCTTCCCCCCTCACTTGGTGTCAATTATCAGGAAGCAGAGATTTTAAGTGGAAGCTGAATGTTTAGAGGAATAGCACCTTGCCATAAACTTTATTAAAAATGGAGAAGAGGTAAAAGCAATGCTGGCTCAGAGTATCTTCTGAACTTCAGCCCCCAACAAAGGAGAACAAAACCTTTTCTAGCTAGTGGATTGCTATATATTTTGTCAAGCAAAGGTAAGGATTAATCAGGACACAGCTTTGTTACTGTTAACATTTTTATAATAGTTATTAGTTAATGCACATGATGATTAAGCGCTGGAGGTGCCTCTGATTGCAGTCAGTGGGAATTGAATTAAGGTCTAAATCACTGTTTGAATCTCTCTTCTGATTTCCTGAAAAATAATGAGTATTTGAAGAGAACATCTAATTTGTCTATCGCTGGAAATGAATATGTGTCTTCCCTCGTGCTTCTATTAACTAGGAGGTCAGCCAGCGAGCAAGAAACTGGTTGTTTAACCCTTAACTTTAATCCAGGATTATGACTTGGATGATAGGATCAAGACCAGAAACAAGGCTGATTGTCAGAGATGCTGCTGAGGCAGCTGTACAGTGGGATTGGCACAAAGAGCAATTCAGTACTCGATCATTCAGGCTGTCCATCAAACCACTGGATTTGGAGCCTTCCAGGAAATTGATGAGGCCACCAGTGCCGCTCCAGGGGAACCTCAGCAGTGGCAGCAAAGTTTAATTCCATAAACTCCCTATTTATAGTGCTCAATGTCTTTGCTTTGTTACTTGTTAATTCAGAGGGAACAGTCATTTTCAATGTGACACTTCTTTTATTAATGGAATGCTGTTTTTATTAGATCAGAAGTGATAAAATGTCTCAGGATAAAATGAGTTTTTAAAACTACGTAATTAATGAGGGAACATTGATCATTAAGAATGTCAGTTAAGCAAAAGTGCATAAAATGTCCAATATAAAGGAACAGCTATAATTAGTATGCTGGCAAATACTATTATTCCATCAATTAAAGTCTTCTATATTCCACCCTGAACTGAAATGGATCCTTCTGACCAAACCAAGAGAAACATCAAAATTTCACACGCCAGTGAGAACAGGAACAGGTCTCCAGGTGGGAAGAGGTGAAGTTGAGGGGCGAGAAATAAGTACAATGACATTTATTAGATAAAATGGTAGAATTTCTTTAAAGCATTCAAGTTCATTTTAGGGAAAACTCCCAAATTCTTTCAAAATTATCAGTTCTTCTTTGTGAGTATGAGTTTATGTCCAGCTAAACAGGATCTCCTTTGAAAGCAATATCTCAGCCATTCATGGTGTATGTTGTTTTTAATGCCCTTGTTTCAATCTGTCTTTCACAGGTCTATGATGGGGAATGGAAGAGAGGCTGACCTCGTGCACCTGGAGGCAAGGGCAGTGGATGGTCGTAAGTACCTCCCCTTCCAAATATTGTGGCATCCTGGGCTCTCCTCACGTTCTTGTAACCATACAGTAGGACAATAGAAATCTCACCTCTTTTAGTGATTAGCTCATTTAGTACGAGGAGTTTGGCTGTTCCAAGTTAGGTCTGTTAGAGGAGAAGCCTTTCCAGCAAGGCAAAAGTTTGGGTTAACCAGGCTGTGAAAGGAGCTTGGTAAGGAAGAGCAAGTGATAAACAGTAACTTGAGTTGCTACACACAACACTTTTATTTCTTCTTACATGATTTTTGTTGATGGGAACATGACCCTGAAGAGAATTTCCTGGGTTATGAAGTCTAGCTGCTGTTTGTTCACGCAGTACTTAACGTCACCTTCTTCATAGCTTTATAGTTTTAGCAGACCAGAGATACTCTGCCTTAGGTACTACCTTTGAAAATACCTAATTAGAAACCTTTTAATGACCAGTCTGAGTGCATTCTTCACTGTTACTGCACACCCTGTTGTTGTCCTTCACTTTCATCAGCTCCTTTCCCTCCCTGTTTTGCCTCTTGAAGTGGGTTGTTTTTTGTTTTTTTTTTTTCTTCTATTCCAGGAGCCTCCTTTACCTGCAACACCAAAATATTCTCCTAATTGGCTGTAAATTCTCTCAGGCACCCTCAGCCATCTGCTGGCCTTTCCTCCTCCCATCCAGGCTTTCTCAAGGTTTATCTTTGAGCTCCACTGCCTTTGCAGATCTTTGTCCATGGATTTCTTTTCCACAACACTGGATTGCCTCAGGCAGGCATAGCACTGAAAGCCCACCTACTAGAGATCTAATAATTTTAATTCCATATTGTTTCCTCAGTAAATAGCAGGTTTCCTGCCACATAACAAGGCTTTTACCATTTGCAGTACAGAAATATTAATGATGTCTTCAATTAATTATTTTTTAAATGGATAAAGTTTCCCCTTGAATTGTACCCTCAAATGCAGCAGTGCTACTTAAAATGTGCATTTAGTCATTGGAAAGGTAAAAAAAAAAATCTGAAAAGTTAATTGTAAGGTAATCTGCTTTTTAACTTATGGAAATTTAGCTTTAAAGAGAATTTTTTGGAAGATGAACTTTGAAAAGAAACAGTTGCGATAGAAACCATAAAATTTTAAAGGTCTTTTCACTTCAAGATATGCAGGATTAGTGACAGTGAAAGAACATATTATCTCTATTTCTTATAATTTGTGATCTATGATTATTATTTCTCCTCTCAATTTCACTTACCTGATGTGGCAACAAAGCTGGGAACATGAGGCTTTCTTTTCTTTTCTTGGGACATGCTAAAAAGGAAATATTCTAACGGGCATGCATCTATTTCAGTGCAAAATACTGCTGTTAGAAGTCATTAAAAGCTTGAGGTCATGGAGATGAAGCAGTACAAGTGATGTTTAAGGGGCTGTATTCTGGTGATGCATTTCAGAGATATTCAACTCACAGCGGGCAGAGAAAATGCCTTGAACAGTCTTTTTTGTGTTCTTGGGCTGAAATAAGAATGTTTTGCACAGCTATAGCACATTTCTGCAAAACACTTCTCGAGTTTCTAACAAATTAGTAAGCTTTATTAGAGTTCTTAGAGTGGGAACTAAAAAATAGGTAGACAAAACTGACTTCACTGAGGAGTCAAGAATATTAGTAAAAAGAATATATTGAGGAATAACAAACTATTGCTCATTAACTCAACACCAGGAACAGATTATGCACACTTATACTGGCTTAGTTGTGAGGCAGCACAACTGAAGTTTTTCAGTTTATTCAGTATCAGAACTAAAACTATAAATATATCAGTGGTGTCACAGCTTCAGCCAGTGGTGACCCCTGCAAATCACTCATTTGGATGAAACTTCTCATAATGAACTTACCTTACGGGCAATATACGAAAATACGTTGGATTTTCAATAGGTGCGTGCTCTGTTTTGCCCCGTGTTCCAAGGAGTGTTGGTCTCTACTTGTGGAGGGTAGCTGGAAGCAGTAACCTTGGAACACAGCACAGCATTTTTTCCCAGATATTTGGAAGCACTGCAGGTCACAGGATTTTAAGGCCAATACAGGCAGAGAACGTGCACATGGTCCATTGCTGTAGGTACCATGAGCAGTTTGGTATGTACAGGTCTCTTGGCTGCTAGAGCTTTCTTCCAAGATCTAAACCAGTCTCCTTTTCCTGCACAAAGTAATCATCACCCTCCAGCGGATGAACAAACCTTTGCCTCTGGAATGGAGCAGGTGTGTTTCTACCGGTGGGATAATGGAGTGAAATTCTGAAGTGAGAAAAAACCTTTATTCCATACTGAGGGTAATCTGCAAATAATTTTTCTTGGTTTTTATGTTTTTTGTCTTATTTTTTTATTTTTTTTTAATGTTCTTGCATTTATTTATTTATACTTTATTTGGAATCTCTCTTTTGAGAGCTAACTAAGTGTAAAATTTCAATAAAGGGATTAAATTTGTGAAGGTAGATTTGCCAAAACAAGGCAGAGAGAAAGAAGGAAAGAAAGGGGAGTAGTATGTAAACAACCACACAATCTGTACAATAAAATAAAAGATCCTGAAGTGGAAATCAAAGGGCTAAGCAAAAACCTGCTGAAGTAAGTTGTCGATAAGAAAAAAAAAAAACAAACCCAAAAACCAAAAAAGCCACTTTTTTTTTTGCTGGTATCTTTTCCAGCAAAAGCTGAATAGTACAGCTGTGGCTTTAGGTGGGAAGAAGTAGAAATGTCAGCCAGGGACAGGGTCTCCCTGACTGAGTTGTTTGAGAACATCTCTCAGCAACAACCTTAGTGCTGGGCTCTCCTTGCTAGAACATCAATGACTCTATCTCTGCTCTTTCATTATGGTCTGTCTGTGCACTTAATGTATGTACTTAATTGTGCTTACATACATAATGTAAAAGATTTGCAGGGACCAAAACAAGAGTCTCTCAGCAGGCATAAATCAGTATAACTTCAGTGGTGTTGATTTACCCCTGCTGAGGATCTGGTTAGAAATGTTGTTCCTAAACGCACGTTCTCCCTACTTTTCTTCTCTTTTTTTTTTTTTTTTTCCCCTTCAGATCCAGAAAAAATGTGGACTCCTGAACACACTATGTCTGCAACTAGGGTGCAGGTAGTGATGAGCAAGCTGAGAACAGCCTGCCCAATTTAGTTCTATTGGTGGAGACAGATTTGCAGGGCTAATCGCTGCCGCTTATGTTTTTCATCCTGTTGTGTAAGTTTTGGAGAGCACCGTGCAAATTTTCATCTTGAGGAATGTGATGCTTTTGTTTCCTTTTGAAAGGCTTCAGGCCCAATCCATATCAATCTGGGGCTGAGAGCAATAGTGGTAAAACTGATTTTTCTGGAAGAAGTTCATATGAATGTTATCTCACATTTCCATTTGTACGCTTGGGTGTCCCTGGTGTTTCACTTTGATTCTGCAACAGGATCAAAGGCAAGCCAGCAAAGTCAGGAGGAATTGTGGGTTTTTTTCTCTTTTTTTTTTTTTTTTTCTGTCCAGCTTCAGGGCAACACCCCAGTAAAGCAATTAATCCCCTACGGTTCTTAATCACACAATAAGCTTCTCTTTGTTACATTCACCACCACAGCCGGCAGGCAGGGTGATGGTGGAAGTTAAATCTAGGTTCGCTCAAGTGCAACTTGAAGTGCCTTCAGAAGCTATAAATTTAATGACATATGGGATTCAGGTTTGTGAGGAACACACAAGATCCTAAAATTAACAGACTTAACTGATTTGAGCTTGGTAGGGTTATCCCAGTAAGGCCTGATTCAAGCTAATTAAGTGGGAGGTAATTTTTATTCAGGTAGTGCCTGCTGAGGAATCCAAACTGTTGGTGCAAATTAGAAAGACGGATTCCTACAAGGCATTTGGAGACTAACTGGGTACTTCCTGGCCCTTCACAGAAGGGCAAAACTGACTCAGAGGATGTCTAAAATGACAGTTTCTAAAGACAGTAAAACAACTATTTCATTTATGAGCCATGCATTGCTCTTGTAGATAAGACACCACTTTATTTAGAGTAAAGTTTTTAATTTATTTTTTTTAAAGTGTTTAAAGGGTTTTCTAATGTGATGGCAAAAATTCAGAGAGCTCCTGATATTTAAAAAGTCGTTTTGTTTCCTTTGCTTTGCTTCTGCTGTCCTGATTTACGTAGCAGTTTTCCTTACTGAAAGCTAACTTAGGTGCTGCTGTGATGCAGGGAAGACCAAAGTCTCACCTGAGGCCAGCAGACCCAGCAGACATGTTCTGATTGCTGATCCACAGGGATCGAGCATCTGGCCAATAGTGCCTGAATCACAAAGTTGCTCTAGTACTTTAATTTCTGTTTTCACAGAAAATTGCTGGAAAGAATAAAATAATCACTGCTGTGGAAACAATGAGTAGGCAACCTAGCCTGGCAGTCTTTTCCTAACGTAGCTACAGTGGTGCATTAATTACCATAGTGGCCTAAACCTGTGCAGTGATTTTAATTTTTTTTTTTTTTTTTCTGATTGTGATTATTGTGTTTTCCTGATCATGATTAGTATTTGTCCTGGAGAATGCCATCTGTTAGTTTCTCTCATTATAGCTTTATGTCAGAAATGGCAGAGGATATACTTCCCTATGTAAAGAAAGATTTCTGATGCTGCTATGCAGTGAAGGAAGGGTAGCAGCAGGATAAAACCAGATTTGTGAGTGGTTAGTAAATGGGATGGTTTCGTTTCACTGATCTTCATTACTGGTTAATTGCTTTGCAGTTGCTGAGTCCTGAAGAGTTGTGAGCCTATTCCCATACCTTGCATGTTTCACAAATCAACATTCAGACCAGATGGAAATGGATAAAGAACAGACATTCTGCGTGTTTCTCAAAAAAAAAAAAAAAAAAAAAAAAAAAAAAAAAAAAAAAAAAAAAAAAAATTAAAGCATGGGAGAACATTTAATTAAACTGTGGAAGTCATTGCCATGGGAGGTTGTGGATGCTGAAGATGTACCTGCACTGCTAAGAAGACAACCTAGACCTTTGTTATTAGTCACTGAGGGAGAGGGGTTACAGGCCTGGCTCTTGCAGTGACATGTGTCACTACCATGTTCTTTTGTGCCATTAGTTACAGGATGCCAGTCATGCTTCAAAAGCAGAAACTGTCCCGAATGTCTCAGTTGCTCAGTAATGGGCTGGGATGTTCTACAGAAAATCAGCGAGAGAAACAGATCATTGATTACATTGTATAACTCCTGGTTTGTCCCCAGCAGGTTAATTGATAGAAGACACATTCCTCAATGAAGTAAAGACAGGAAAAAATGTAAATTATACATTTGCAGAGTATGATGACCATTTGTCTGACTGTCCCTGTGATCAAATAAGGTCACAGGGACAGTCAGACAAACTTTTGAGAAGTTGTACATGCAACTTCCTTTTGAGAAGATGTACATGCAAGCTCATGCTAGGAAGCAGTGGATATTGCTATTTAATCCAAAAAAGCACTTGTCAACAAAATATCCTGAACAAAGTCCCACTGCTTTAGGAAGGGATCTAAAACTCTCCTGTTTACTTTTGCAGAGGCCAACCAGCCTCCAGCTACCACCAATAACCTTCCTTTTCCACCAGCTGAGCCAAGAAATGTCTCTGGGACAGGTTGGATCCATTTGCACTGAGAACATACGAGCATGGAGCTCAAGCTAAATGGAAAAGACTAAAATATTTCATGGCACAGGGTCCCCCTGGCTCTTAACTTTTTCTGTGTTAGCTTTTGCAATTCTCTTTCACCACTGAAACAGATTAATTTTGTCAGAAGTTTCCCTTACAAGATGTCTCCTCCGTTCTTGTGTTCTGTGACTTTTCTTGCTTCCTCTTTCAAAATAGCTGCCATTTCCTGAGAAGATTCCAACTCTGGGTGTCTAAACCTGTCAAAAATGAAAGCGTCTGGGGGTGTAGGAGCTGGGAGTTGCTATGTTCTTCTCTTCAGGCACAGTGTGACTTTGTTGTTGTATATTAAAAACAGCAGCTGTTGTTGGAGGTGAGGGTTCTGGAAGTGAAAAGCATAATGTCCTAATTACCTATGGCAGGGAAAACATCTGTGCGGGAAAACTAATGAAATTAATTCCAGAGCTTAGCAACTGAATACATTAATTGACATTAATTAATTCTAAATTACAAATCTCTGCCAATGGAGTCACAAAAAACGTCCACGAGAATGAAATGAAAAAATCCTTGAGTTAATGTGAACACAGAAAACCTTCCCCTAGGAAAAAAATGTGAGAACCAGGCACTGCAAGAAGCCTGCTTTTCCTTCTTTCTGTCTCCTGCAGCAAAAGGAGCTTTTCTTGTGGTGCACATCGCAGTGTTTGGCTGTTTGGGAGATTAGCTTAAGCAATTTCAGTGCTCTGCCCTTTAGTAGTTATTGCTGGCATTTTAGAACTGAAGCCATGGAGAATTGCACTGTAAAAGTTCACAGGAATTGCCTTAGTAAATCTTCATCAATGATACAGTCACTGCTGCCAGACTCCTGCGTTCACAGCAGAAATAGGGATAGTGCCCATTCCTCCATCAAAGAAGGATCCAAAGAACCTCAGTCTCCTCTCTAATGGATGTCAACCTGCCACGCTCTTTAAAATCTCTTGAGCAGATCCTTAATCCCCAGTCTCTTCAACAGCTCAGGTGGCAGTAGGATCATTTCAACTGAGGCTGCTTTGCTGAAGCTCAGGATTAGCGCACATTTCACTCAGGAACTTCGTTGTGACAAAGTGAGAGACCCCTGCTGCAGTTCTGTGTCCAGATCCTCAGCACAGGAAAGCTGTGGACCTGTTGGAGAGAGTCCAGAGGGGGCCACAAGGATGAGCGCAGGGCTGGAACACGGCTCCCTGTGAGGGCTGGCACGGCTGGGCTTGCTCAGCCTGGAGAAGAAAGGCTCTCCGAGACCTCATTGTGACCTTTCAGCACTCTCAGGACAAGGAGGGGATGTGCTGCACCACACAGCACAGTTGGGTGGTGGGAGAGACTGTGGCCCCCCTGTCCCCCTCCTTCCTGGATGCAGAGGGACAGAGGGATGAGCAGCTCTGAAAGGGAACGTACCTGAGCTGGCAGGAATGAGCAGGCTGGGAATTAACATCGTTCCCTGCCCTCTCGTGGCTAATGTGGAAAAAATCATGTCCCTCTGAAGGGAAATAACATTTAGATCGTGCTGCCCAGGCTGTATTCATTAATGTTTTGCAGTGAGCTGCAAAAGCATAAAATGTTATAAACGGCAGCAACTAATAATACTTAGCACTTTATATATTCCAAGAACCCTGCAAATGCCGGGGAAAAAAATCATCCCTCATTGAACTTTCCTGAAGGTTCGTTACCCTGCGTGTCTGTTCCAAACAGAAGTCAACAGCCCTTAGAAGCAAGGAAAGAAATGTCAAATGATAGATTTTAATTTAAACCAAGATTAAATACAAGATGGTAAAATTCCAGCCATTTTCATTTTGGCATAGAATGCTATTTCTCTGATCTGAAGGTGGCAGTTATATCAAACAAGGGGCTGTGTCACTCCAAGGAAAATGATTAGAAGTACTTCTAACATTAAATGCAATGTAGTGTTTCTATCATGTAAGTACTAATGTTAAAAAGCCAAAATTGTTCCTTTTGTGGATCAGGTTTGTCATAAAACAAACTGCAAATTCCTGATTAATCTGGAAGAGTTCAAACAGATTACTAAGAATCTGGTTCTGTATTCTAGGATAAATTGTCCCCGTGAAGAAATTCAAATTGTTTTTGTTCAGGTGACAGATTATGAGATGAGCACCTTGCAGTGCTTTGGAATAGGAGGTGAGGACATCCCACGTAGTGACAGTGGATGAGATGGGATGGATGGCTGCATTTAGGCCATTTAATTAGCAACTGCCGAGACTTCTAGCTGCAAGAGAGTGTGGAATGATTGCCCAGCTCTGCCAGAGGACATCTACCTGTGTTGTCAACAGAGAAGTAGGTAAAACCCCTGAACAGGAGTTGGTCTGAGGTACTTTCCAAGTCGATCTGCATTACTCTACAGAGTGTAAATGCTGTAGGAAATACAGAGGTTCATCATAGAAGGTTCTCCCTCGGTAAGAATGTATGGCTCTGACCTCTGATCTGGGGCAGAATGAAAAGAAGAATGGGAGGTTGAGGCAGGTAAAGAAGGAAGGGTGTTAAAGGAAGAAAGTAATCAAGGGTGGAATTACGAAGGATATAAGGGAAAGAAGGGTTGTGTGGTGTTGAATGGATGCTGTCAGTTCCCTTCAAATGAATCTGGGAAGCAGAAATGCCACCTCAGCAAACAGGTTTATGACAGCAGGAAGAATCTGTGCTCAGGATCTCAAGTGTATTGTTTTTGTTCTTTTCCTTTCAGATGCCCAATACATCACCTGCAAGATGCAGAACTGCAGTGAAGCCACTCGTAGCAAACCCTTTCCAGGCTACATTGACCATAACTCCCTGATCGTCCAGGGTGATTATGTCTTTGTTCAGGTGCAGAACGCCCTCTTCTCTTATTTATTCTATTACTTTATATTATATTAGTCCGTCTTCTATTATTTTCTCTTGCGTTCCTTTGCATGTGTGCATGTGTGTTAGCTTGCAACTGCTCACACAACACTGGATCCTCAAAGGCACTGAGTGGGTTGTAGCAGCTTGTTTCAATGCTAACTGTGTTCCTTTAAGCTCTAGTGTCTTGTCTCTGTAGGGCTGAAGTATGTTCTCTGTGTGCTGGAGTGCTTTGTGACACTCCTTGAATCTCATCAGCACTCTGGAATTACTGCTTTAACCCCCTAGATGAGTGGTGGTCACTCATCTGCTATTTCAAGGGAGCAGACCAAAGCTTTTTTGAGTATGAGCGGAAAGTAGGAAAGAAGGGAGGGAGTCAGGGAAAGCACCAAAGGAGTAATCAGGCTTTATTGTTATGCCTCAGTTGTGATTATAGTAAAAAGACAGAAGATGGGATGTACTCAGCCAGGCTGTGTTCCAGGTGAGAACTGGTGAATAGATTTGAACCAGTGAGGGTTTCATTAGCCTGCTGCCAGTGTCCATTTAATGTCAGCTGAAGAGGAGGAAAATAACAACAGAATTGCAGGGAACATGGAGGTGAGCTAGAGATCATTAGCACTAAACCGGGCTTCCAGACAGTTTATAGTTTAGCATGCTTGTGAGTGGAGGGAAGAGAGAGGATTGATATTTTGCATTGGGTTAGTTGATTGCTAATTGGCTTCAGTTAATGAACTCAGTCTTAAACAACAGTCTGAATAATCCACAAATAAATCTGGGACATACGCTTCAGAACAGCTCTTGTGCCCAGCATGTGTG
Organism: Hirundo rustica; assembly: GCF_015227805.2. NCBI lineage: Eukaryota > Metazoa > Chordata > Aves > Passeriformes > Hirundinidae > Hirundo > Hirundo rustica. The sequence goes on along the minus strand of NC_053457.1, from coordinate 25,396,145 downwards.
AGGGAAAAAGGAAATATTTATGTGGCAGGGGAAGCAGGGGCATGTGTCACTGCTCAGCCACACTCCCTCATTCCAGAAGGACTGTGTGTTTGTGTCTGACTGACACGGGAGCTGGAGCATTTCTCTTTAGCCCTCCTGGCTGTCGCTGGATCTGGTGTTATCCCTTCTGTTCTTCAGAGGAGGAAGAGCCCTATGCCAGGCTGTGTATGCTTGGAGGAATAGATGAACACCCTCCTTCTAGCCTTCCCTTCCTTCCTTGATCTCCATATGGCTTTTCTGCAGCTAAGCCATTTGGAATGAATTAGTAGGCTTAAAAGAAACAGGATAAAGGAATGGGAGTTTATTTTCCTACTCAACTTGTTTTATTTACAAACTCACACTCTCTCATTAAAAATATCTCTGGCCTTCCTTCCCATAACTTTTGCCCAGTCCCCTTAAAAAAAAAAAAAAAAAAAAAAAAAAAAAAAAAAAAAAAAAAGTTGAAGAGCTTCAGAAAGAGAAATTTTGCTTATTTTACTTAATCTGGTATGAACCTTGCCTCTGTGTATCTTGCGTTTTAAACTACTGCAGTGCATTTTAAAACACTTACTACTAAAGAAAAATCTTGATAAGTGCAGGTATCAAGCAATTAAGGCAAAGTTCTGCACAGAGAATCCCTTAGAATATTTGTTCTTCAGTATCTTTCATCCAAGGATTTCAAAGTACTTTACAAACGTTGATTATACTTCAGCAGCACTGGAAGCCAGATAAAATTGACAGCTTTTTTCTTTCCTTTTTCCTCCCTTAATAGGTGATAGAAAATGATACCTCACATTGCTCTAACCCAGCATTTTCAAGGTCTGCTGTCAGTATTTATGCACTTAAACATATGGCCAGATTCACAAACATGCCAAATCGACCAAGCTTCTCCTGCCCTCCATATCTGTGAATATTTAGCTGATCTCATGGCTGATACCTATGATGGCTTGTCCAGGGCCACACAGGAGCCAAAGCTGGAAGCAGAAATAAAAATCAAGCCTCATGTCTGCCAATCTGCTGACCTAATCAACAGCCTGCAGGGCAGCTCTGCAGGTAGCAGAGAACAGAGAGTGTTCTGGTAAGGCACGGGAGAGCTGTGGTATCAGGAGGTGACAGAATGGCCCAGCTGAAGTCAAGACATCACAAGTTTTCACACGAGATTGTCTCTCTTTGCTGAAAATAGGATTCCTCTTGTTTTCTTTTTCAGCCACTGTCAGTTGGATCAATGTTTATTCCTCAGCTGTAACAGCACTGCACTTCATGCCATTGCTACCACACTGTGGTGGTGTTTCTCTTAACAGCTTTTGTTTGATATTCTTTCTGATAATAATAATAATTAAAAAAAAAAAAAGAAAGAAAAACCTGATGATATCTTTCCTGTTTCTCTCGTAGCTGACATCAGGTGGAAGACCACATTATTACGTTTCTTATAGGAGGAGCCCATTTGCACAGATGAAGCTGCCAAAGTACTCCTTGCCCAAGGTAGGTTGCTTCTTCAAGAATTCCCATATGAGCAAATACATATATTTAGATTGCACAGAAGATCTCGAGTCCAGCAAAAGTAACTGCAAGATGACAAGCAGTGAGTGAAAACAGTATTCCTCTTTAACAGAGCATTTGCAAGCAAGAAAGGACTAAAGCCAAAAGTCAGCACTTTAGCTAGTCAAGGACATGAGCATGAAATAGATACCACAGACCACATCAATTACCATTTCTTTATGGTTAATTAATGAAGTTTTGGAGGAGAGTCTCTTTTTTTTTTTTTTTTTTTTTTTTTTTTTTTTTTTTTTTTTTTTTTTTTTTTTTTGTCTTTAAATTCACTTCTCCTCTCTCTGTCTTGTATGGGTAGCTTTTTGTGCTTTGCCTCATTAGTAGATTTTAATGGGAACCAAGCAGAAAGATGTCTTTGTGTGCCTGCTCTGTCTCTGGCCTAATTAACAATGGTGAATTAGCATTGGAGCTTGAAAGGATATTTCTGCCTTCTGAAGCTGAATTTTTTGAAAGACCTATGTAAAATGTTAACTCCATTTTGAGGAAACCACCAATTTAAAGCTGGGGTCCTAATGGGTTCCTAACAAAGACAGAGGACTTTTTCTTTGGCCTTTTCATTCTTGATACAGTCTGTCTTAAATGAGATTTAAGCTGAAAGGTAGCAAGTAATCCTATGGATTCTATATGAGATCTAACATCAGAGGGCATATGCATTCCCAGAAGCTAAGCAGGGATTGTCAAAAGGAAGAAAAGAAGTAGATGGAAATGTTCAAAGGGATAACTTGGCTAATTTCTCAACTAGCTGTCTTTGATTCCTCAACCCAACAGACCTGTTTATAGTGGATTGACTGGGTGACCTTCATGTAAAGAGACTGCAGCTCAAACCCAGCCCTTCTGTGCCTCACCTTCCCTACTCTGCTGTTGGAGCCTTTGCTCCTGTTCACAGCTCTGGAAACCAGCCTGCAGAACAGTGAGGACCACACCAGAAGCCATGAGATCTTAGCTCTGACACTGGAGACCTGTGGTCTGCCTCAAAATTTTCAGTCACATTTTAAGATAGGTTGCTTTGAAACTTCCTGCCCAAGCAAGAGAAATCACTCTGCAAATTCAGATCAGATTTAAAAAGGTGTTCTTTGAAGGAACCCTTAGCAACGGAGTTGCATTTTAGCATGGTTATTGTAAAAGCCAAATAAAAATTATTATTTATAGCCAATTCAGACCATCTATAGAGACAGTATTTGCTTTAAACTTATTGTTTCCTTTAGCCCACATTTATTTTTTGTCCAGCTACTCAAAGAGATTGCTGGAGAGCCAGGGAAAATGCACTAGAATTAAATTACACTGTGTTCCAGAGAACAGGAATTGGAGCAATATATTCACGTTATTTGACCCAAAGAAAGATGCTTTGTCACAATCTCGGAATATCTTCAAAGTCTGAAGAGCTGAGTTTGGCTTGGAAGGAGCTACAGTGGAACCGTGGCTGTCTAGGAGGCTGCTATCAAAGCAAAATAGTCACTTTTATGAAAAATGCACAGAGAGTTATATTATTCAAGGAATTGGAACATACAGCTTCTTTTATGCCCAAATTCTCTTTTATCTCCTTCAGCTAAGAAAGAGGGGCCAAAAATGGTAAACAGTACTAAGTGATTTCTGGAATTGAAGGTGGAAATATCAAGCTTTTTGTCTCTGCCTGTCACTCTTCCTGAACTGGAGGCATGTGACAGTAGGCAGCCTTGGCAGGTGATGCTGCTGCTCAGGCATGATGGCCCACAGCAAATCAAACTAAAATATTATTATTGCTGACAGCCTTGCAGCTACTTTGATTAAAAGCCTAAATAAACTTGAAACTCTGTTCCTTTCAGACAGATGCCATATGTGCATACAGGTTGTGTTAAACCTGTAAATAGTTTTTATTGAGATCTGTTAATTGTTGCAGTGATGTTGATGCTGCCTGTTCTGTGCCACAGCACCACAATGTGGGCTTTGTCACACGCTGTAATGTCACTCATGAAAATCACCTTAAATGTACACATTTAAATTAAAATGTGTATTTATTCCAGTTTAGCTCAATGCACTGGGCAGACATTTGTGGATGCTGAAGCAAGTCAAGCAATTTCTCTTTTAAAAATACCTGTCTTGACTGGTATTGGGTTGATTAGGTTGATGGGATGGGTTTATATGGTACCTCTGTTTTAAATTCATCACTTGCTTTCAACCTCAGGACGCACATCCTGATGGAAGAAACAATAAGCAAAAATGAATACATAAGATCCTTAAATACAGACCATAGAAGAGCTGACAGCCCCAGTAATTTCACAGAAGGCAAAGGCAAAACCCAGCATCTTTGCAGACATTTCAGAGTATTCTGGGTTGGAAGGGACCCTCCAGGATCATCAACTCTAACACTTGAGTGAATGGCCCATATGGGACTGATCCCACAACCCTGTTGTTATTAGCCCCATGCTCTGACCAACAGAGCTGGCAGAATAAAACTGGCATTACACATCCCTACTATTTAACTTGCCAGGAAAGAAGTGTTCCCTGACCAAAAGCAAAAGGGGAAATTGTTTAGTAATTCAGAAAGCCTCGGCTTTTAGTTTTTTGAGAAGGCACCTGCTCAAATCCATGTACAGGATCATGTTACTTTGTCTTTGAAAAGGCAAAAGGGACAGATAGTAGAACTGCATATTAATGTACTTCCAGTATGTTCTGGAACAGAGAGAAAAAAATAAATCAGGCTCTCAGTAGACAAATGCAAGGGCAGCCCCTGAGGGTGATGACTATTTGAGAAAGGTGCCTTGCTTCACATTCCTGTCCTCTTCCATCTCTGTAAGGAGCTTGTGCTATATCAAGAGCAAGGCTGTAGTTTTGTATTATTCCTACCCCCCAAAAAAAATTAAATCACTCTGAAAAAAAAGCATATGATATGCTGATTAATTTTAATTTTCCCAGTGTGGAAATGAATTCCTGATGCTGGTCCAAGATCTGTTTGATGTCCACATACTCATCCTTTTCTATAAAAGCTGTACATCGTTGCTGCATCTCTTGGACAAGGCTATATTAAGAGGAAAAGTTAATTTATCCCCAAAGGCAACAGTTGGAGTGCTATACTTTTTGACTTTCTGCATTTCGTATATTATGCCAATTCAGTCTTAATCTCTACTTCCCTAGGCTTAAATTCCTTCAGGCTTACTGGAATCTTCTTTAGACTTCCATCTTACATCATGCTCTGATCAAATGCAGGAAACATCTAGTGAATAAATTAACTTGTTTGCTTCTTCAGCATTTGTGAAATTACCTTTAGTTTTCTCTGCCGTTGATCAAAGCAGCTTTTTACCCCTCTCCCACAGTTTTTACAAAACTACTGAATGAAATGGTAAGGTAATGAAAAAGTACATTCACCAGGAAAACAAGTTTTACTTATTATTTCTGTCTGTGTTCGAATGGAGAGGCCTGCCCATGTGTGCAGAGATTAACACTTGAGATTAGAGCTGTGCTAGCCAATGTTGCCTGAAGCACACTGGGAACACCTGCTGGTGTAGATCTACCAGCAGATAGAACCATGGTGACAGTCTGAAATGAGGAGCCACAGACAAACAGCTGTGGCTGTAACTCCTACTGGCACAGCTGGAGCTGAGAGAGGCTGTCTGTTCACAGCCAAAATTAGTAGGACTTGGTGGGACTTATATTACTTTTCCTATTGCCTCGGGAATTAAGCCAATCTGTTCCTTCACAAAACGAGTCCATCTTCTGGGACATGATTTTCTCCAATGCAGCGAAGAAAGTAAATCAAATGCATATTCATCCACTCTGTATTCAGATCTGAATTTGGATGAAAAAGCAACTGTTGTGAATCTTAACTCCATGGTGAATCCACTTTCAAATTTATAGACCAAATTCCTTCATTATATTACTTTTTTGTTTTTATATTACAAAGCTTCATCCCTAAAAAGCCACCAGACACTGAATTTTCAAAGACTATTATTAACAGAAGGGAGAAGTAGCATGAGCTTCCAAAGAGTATATTTTCTGATAAAGTTCTCAGTTTTGCATATAGAAAGTCCTGGCTGAGATTCATGGAAGCAGAATAACTTTGGGCTATCTGCCCAAAACAGACTGAACAGCTGAGTCTTCTGGGAATCACCTGGTGCTAAGAAATCTTCATTTCTTTTCCTACCTCCACAGGTTTTTATGGCACCAAAGAACTCAGGGTGCCTGTGCTGGGCAGATAGAGCCTGGGAATTTCATTATAATGATCTCTCTTGGTGGCTTTTTCCATTGTAATGGAAAATAAAATAAAATAAAATGGGCAATAATACTTTCTCCAGGCATTGAAAGATGGGATCAGGTTCAATAGTTCCTGTTTTTTCCTCACTTACGCATTCTGCAAATTCATTGCTTCCTGCCTCCGGAAACACAGAAGAAACAGAGTAAAACAAAACATCTCTCATTACACTACTCATCTAACTACATTTCTGTTCTTTATATCTAGTGAGGATTAGGGTTGTTTTTCTGTTTTATTTCTTGGGGTGTGCTGTTTGGTATAGTGGTCCAGGTCCTTGGCTCCAGCCCACATTGTCATTAGAATCAGTAGATAACAGCAGATGTTCCCTCATTCGTTCCCACTTGTATCAGGTCCTGAGAATATTTGGCTTCTGAATGCTGGGCAAGAAACAGATGTTTCAGAGGATCTTTCTTTCTTTCTTTCTTTCTTTCTTTCTTTCTTTCTTTCTTTCTTTCTTTCTTTCTTTCTTTCTTTCTTTCTTTCTTTCTTTCTTTCTTTCTTTCTTTCTTTCTTTCTTTCTTTCTTTCTTTCTTTCTTTCTTTCTTTCTTTCTTTCTTTCGTTCTTTCTTTCATGTTTGTTTGTTTGTTTGTTTGTTTTTTACCACTAAATTTTTAATATCTGTGATTTAGTCAGGAGTGGAATCACTCAGATGCTAAACAGAAAAAAAAACCCCAACAAATAAACAACCCTCCCTGTTCCCCAGACAAAATATTCATTAAAATGAAGGTGTTGGTAAGGGGAGTGAAAGTGCTGCTGTATAACTAGTGCCAATGTAAATGTTCAATTAACACCTCATCAGTTAATTACTGCTTTGAAAACTGGCAGAAGAGAGCCGGTGTAAAATATTCCTGGATGGAATTACTTGCTTACAGTGGCTGTAGACAATAAAATAATGAAATGCCACAGTATTGTCTACTGAGTTCCCGATTAAACTCCAGCCTAAATATATCCCTTGCTCCTCCCCAGTAACTTCGGTGCCATTGGAAATGGCAGCACAGAGCTCCCTCAAGTGCCCTGCCTCTCTTTTCTATCCCCAGGACATGCATGTTATCAGCACAGATGAGAATCAGGTGTTTGCAGCTGTACAGGAGTGGAACCAGAACGACACGTACAATCTGTACATCTCCGACACCCGAGGGGTCTACTTCACCCTGGCCTTGGAAAACGTCAAGAGTAGTCAAGGGCTGGAGGGGAATGTGATGATTGACCTCTATGAGGTATGTCATAACGCCGAATATTTCATGGCTATCTCAGGAGCTCACATGATCCCAGTACCGTTTCCTCCGTGCACATCAGTCTTGTAAAATGCGTGTGAACAGCAAAGCCAACAAATGACTAAACACAGAGTTTTACCTTTCCTAGATTTACTGCTGAGTTCACCAGTAAGTTCTCAGGTGAGGAACAGCTCATGGCTCTTTGATGCATAGGAAAAAGTTATGGGATAGTTCATTCAGATGGTAAGAGGAACTCTCTTTGTCAGCCAAAATCCTGTTTGGACCCATGTTGGCTCTATGGCTCTGAAAGCTCACAGCAGTCTCAATAATATCATTCCCCAATTTTTGTTGTATTTCTGGCAACCTAATATCTTGTTTTAGAAGTTAAGGAGAGACTGCAGTTTTCAGCTGTCCTTGTCACCTTTCTCAGCTTGGACTATCCTGGGAACTTAGGTGGTTATAGATAGGCCCTCTTGGGCTATCCCATGAACATGGAAACTCTCGTACCTCATTTTGATGCCCTTTTTACCCTGAGCCTTTTTCTGAACGAGTGTTCTCTGCTCAAGCTCACCATAAAAAGGCCAATTTGCATTGCTTTTTATGCCAACTGATCCTAAGAGTGGGACTTCTAATGTGCCATTGTCCATCTCTTGCTCTGCTGCATTTTTTTCCCTCTGGAGACAAACACTCAGCTGAGGAGAAGTTCAATCCTCAGCTGCTTTTCTGAAGGTTAGGTTCTGTTTTCAGGTCTCCTTCAGGGTATTTTCTGACCATTTAGAATAAAGGTCTGGGTGCCTTTGAAGGTGAAGATGTTTCCCGTATTTCCTTGTCACTGTTCCAATATTAGCTCTGCTCCGCAGTTTTCCTTCAGCTGCCCTCTAGTTGGAAACCACCTTGAATTGTCCAGAGAGCCAAAGAGTTATACATCAGTGCAGATGGACCAGAGGAGGATGGGCACTGCCATTTCAGTCGTTTGGATTTTTTACCATTAATCTCTCCACAGTGCTGGCAGCCCATGGAAAAAACTGTTGCCTCTTATTACTGTCAGCTGGGGAAGCAGCTTTACTGCATTATGTAAAGGTGTCCTACATCCCAGGGGGTAAAGAAAATCTTTTGTTTTGTTTTATTCATCTGACACCACACAGCAACCTGGATTGAAATAGATGAAATCAGACTTGCAACATCATATTTGCTGATGATCTAGATAGAAGAAATATTGGCTGACATGGAACCTGGCACAAACCTTCCTTTCAGTTTGATGTTCTTGCTGGAAGGGAACAGAGCATGGCTCTCTGAGTCAGATTTTTATAGTGATCTAGGGGAAAATGGAGAGGAATGCAAGAGGAGAAAAAAAATCCACAGATAAATTAAAAGTAAGTGGAGAGATTGCCAAATGAGTCCTTCACTGGTGGCAGCAGTATATTTAAAAAAGCATCATCATTAGAGAAGATGCCAGAGAGAGGCCTGTATAATGTGCAGGTGTTTGTGTGCATGTTTGTTGGGTGTTAAAAGTAAGTTCTTCTGGTTGCATTGCAGTGAACATGTTTATGTGTGTAATTCCTACATTGATTCTAAATCAAGGATAAGTCTGCTCAATGCTGCCAAGCAGTGAATTGCACTGGGTACAAAGAGAAAATAAAAATTCTTTCATGTTGTCTCCTTCTGTTCATAAAAAGGTTGTCCTATTGACCTCCTCATGAAGTGAGGGAAGAGCTAAATCACTGACCACTGTGTCTGAGCACCCTTTCTAGTTCCTGTGTTGCCCAGTGATCTGATGTGGCTCTGTTGCAATGGTCCACACCAGGACAGTCCTGCCTGTGACAATCCACAGCTGAAGTGATAACAGACTGTGGGGAGGTGTGTCTGTAGCTATGGTATCTATGCCTGTCACTCTGGAATGAACGTTTTTCTAGCAGGAAATGTGTTGGCTGAGAAGTATGAGGTATGAAGGTGGTGATGGGGAGTGAGAAATGTCTTTAGAGCTGTGTGTTCCAGTGTCTTGTATGGATCTTTCTGAAGGCGTAGAGCAGCATTAGTATCTGGACACAATGCATTCAGGGTGGTGAGGGTTCTACAGTTCCTTTGTGGGAGCTGATGGAGTGCTTTCCTCTCTGACCACTGGTGGTGGTGCACTTGCTTGCCTGGGTCTCTCTCTGCTATGACTGAACAGCTCCATGTGTTTCAGGGTTGTGCACATGCAGTCAGTCTCTCTCTTCCTTCTGAGAGTACACAAGCATGTGTGTGCAGTCTTTTTTGAAGATAGAGCTGTCCAAGACTGACAGAATAACTTTGCTTTCTCAGGAAAGGATTCTGAGTCCCAGCCCATAACTAGAATCATAAAAAGAAAAAAAAATCAGGATTTCAGAACACTTTTATTGCCTGATATATAAAGTGCTCTTTAATCATTTATGGCCAGTGTTTCACAGGGACTATATAATAGAACAATTTTGGGACAGCAGCGAAGCAAAGTAAAACTGCAGCTATAGGCTCTAGCCTCTGGTAGGAAAGGCAGAGCTGTGTTATTTTTCCATCCCTGTCTCTTCATGCAATATCACTGTGACACAGGAGTACCCTTGTCTTTTCAGGGTGCCTTTCTACTACAACAAAGAAATCCTGAATACTTAGTTGGGTGGGATCAAACAATCCAGCTGGGAAATTGAAAAGGTTATCTTTCTTCTGCTTATATCAACAATGAATTAGTTAACTATTCAATTTAAAGACTATTGCCCTTTGCAGCAAGCCATGTCAAAGTCTTTATGAACTTGAAATGAAGTTCAGGAAGGTGCTGTTTGAATAAGTACCAAAGCACTGTACACAAATAGTCTCACAGCACGTGATTAAAAGTGCAATAAGGTCCTATTCACTGGTAGCTGTAGCATCCAAATCCAGCCACATAATTAAATGGGTTGAGCTGGAAAAAGATCAGAATCTGCTGTGCAACTGTTTGACATGCCATGCCGTTTAATCTCTGTGAATAAAAACTCTTGATGAATGAGTCTGTCTTGGTAATTCTACATCATACGCAGAGGTGAGGTGGATGACTGAACAGACTTGCTGGAAACCAGAAAGTTTCTCACTTTCCTCCTCCTTCTCCTGATTTCACTTCCCTTTTTATTGCGGCGCTCAGATTGCAGAATGACAGCCTAACAAATTCATTCGCAAGCTGCAGCAGCTATTGCGCTATTGATTTTCAGTGTGCTGAGAAGATGGGAACATTCTGCAGTGTGAGTTGTGGTTTGAGGTTAACATTTTTTTTTTCTCCTCGCTGAGATACTTTCAGGCTTGGTTCCAATGTGAATGTGTTAGCATCATGTCTTTGCAAAATCCTCCTGCAGGTCTGTGAATTTAAACTGTTGGGTAAAACACCAGGAAAAAGTGAAAGGATGGGGACCTCATTGCCAGCTCTGTAACTAGCCTTCTGTATGGCCTTGCTTGAGTCACCTGTGCTTTGGTTTCCTCAACATACAAAACCATAACAAAAGTACTTCTGTGGCCCAAGTCATCTTGTTGAAACACTGATAATTGTGAAACACATTGAGATCCTTAGATGAAATGTCTGAAGAAGGCTGGATGAGGATAGAAACACTGAACTGCAAGTTTATGTGTGTGTGTTGCTGTTTTCTTCACAAGGCCAAAATTGCTGCTGTTTCCTGCTGCTGCTGTGCAAGAGAAAAATAATTGCCTGTGCATGTTTCATCTTTCAGGGGGAAGGATGCCTGCACAGTTGAGAGGTTGTCACTTTATAGATAATGCTGCTGATCTCTTGCCATGTTCCCATGATGATTCTGAAATACAGTATTTCTTTCCCATTTGTCATCTTTGCACCTGTAATGGCTTTATCTTTTCCCCAGCACCCCGGCTTGCCACTGACCACACTGACAGAGCCGTCAGAGCCCTGGTGGGTTTGACTGAGAAAAAAGGGACATGCACAGAGCCTGCATGGACTTGATCTATTTTTCAGCCATGTCAATTTTTCCTAGGTAGCAGGGATAAAGGGAATGTTCTTGGCTAACAAGAAGATTGACAACCAAGTGAAAACTTTCATCACCTACAATAAGGGGAGAGACTGGAGTTTGTTGCAGGCTCCGCACACGGATCTGAGAGGAAATCCCATTCAGTGTCTCCTAGTAAGTACCTGAGGGGGAGCCTGGTGGGTGGTAATACCCCAGAACGATCTTTTTCTTCCAGGTAACACAACAAAGAGTGGGCAGTGTATCTTCATAGAGTGCAGTGCTTCATGCTTGGGCTGCCAGGGGTTATTGCCTTGTAATTTAATTTAATTTAATTTAATTTAATTTAATTTAATTTCTGAAACAAATGTAAGCAGTATGGATCAGCTGCCTTTTGCAGCAGTGCTGTGTCCCCTGGAAGGGCAGGGGAAGCTGGCTGCTGTGTCTGGCAGTCGTTCTCTGGACGCTAGATGGGAGGCGAGAGCTGCTGTAGCTCAGAGCTCTGAGTGACAGTAACTGGAAACAGGCTCAAAGGAAAAGAGAGCTGGGATTGCTTTCATGCTGCTCTGTTGGCATTAATATTTATTAACATCCATCATTTTCTCTTTGAGCTCAGAAGTGAGAATCGACACATTCATCCAGATATATGTACAGCTTTGTGTTGGTGTAAATTGTATCTATCTCTGTACTTATTGATATAGATCCACATGTAGCTAAGTCTTTAATCATCATTATATTCAAACAGTTTGCAAGAGGGAAGGTGAAATATAAGTAATGTGAATAGAATTGGAGACCTCTATGAAATTAGAGCACTTTAACTGATTTTGACATATGTTTCAGCTGATACAATCTATTCATAGTATTGGGATAGTACTCAGAACCCCTGTGTTTGGGATTCTCAATAGCTTTCATATTATACTAATTATAGTATGGTTCCAGGCAGAATCAGGGACACCATTTAAATTGCTCTTGATGCTGCTGCTGTCCTGTACTTGCTTGTTGTTTTCAATTAAAAAAAAAAAAAAAAAAAAAAAAAAAAAAACCAAAAAAAAAAACCCACACAAAACACCACACCACACCGCTCATTTTGAGGCATTAGAATCTGGATCAGCATTATATTTTGTAGCTGAATGCTACACTAATCTCTTAACTGAATGTCATGCACTATTGCAAGAGCAAAGAATAAGTATTTGAAGCTGTTCAAATAATTGATTTTTCTGATTGTGCCAAAATGCAAGTCCTTTATTTTCTGTCCTGTTTGGAAAAAATAAATAGGAAAGACTGTGGGTAAGACAGAAGAGTTATTTCAATGCATGACTAAATTTCTTTGGGTTTGTTTTCTTCTTTCAAATTTTTAAAAATTGTAACTAAGTGATTTTTTAATTATATGAGGTGAAAACAAAAAAAAAGATGACGTGCAAAAAAACTATGCAGGCTTAAAGCAATTCAGTTCATTGGAAGGGACTATGTAATGAAGCCTTTGTGTTTCAAATCGATTGTATAATCTAGTTTTAACTCAAGTTAACATAATCAGTAAAAAAAAAACATAATCAGTAAAACATAATCAGTACAAACATAATCAGTAAAAAAACATAATCAGTAAAACATAATCAGTAAACATAATCAGTAAAAAAAAAAAGACAACTTGACCTCAAATTATAATCAATTTTATCACAAACTCAAGATTTTTATTATATGATATGATAGTATCATATATTCTAGGGGAATGACAAGGCGGGACAACAGAAAAAAAGCGCATAGGCAAGTAAAATAATAAAAGTAGACTTTATTTTTTTTTCCAGAAATTTAAAGTTAGAGTTCTGAGAGGTGTTTCCTGGTATTTTTGTGCACTGATCATGCAGAGTCTGACTCTCTACTCTGGTTCTAAGTGAGCCAGTGATGCTGCTCTGCGTGGCCCTTATGGAGCAGCTGTTTGCAGGAATTGGGTGTTTTATATACGAGGTGATGCCTACCACTGTAGTTACCCATTATATAATGGAAGTGATCATATATATCTTTGTGTGAAACAGAAATGGGGGAGAGAGAGTTATGGCTCCCTTCGAGCCTTCCCATCCACACTGTATCTGCTATATCCGTGGGCACCAGAGAATACAATAAACTTCATTTAAAATTAGACCAGATATGTGTGAACAAGCTGAATTCCCTCGAGGGTGATAAATTTGAACAAGCCAAAGGGTCAAGGGGAGGAACAGAAGTGTGGGGACAACAGTGAGAACTGACCTAGAAAAGCTCATAGTTCTCTGGGGATTGCATTTACATCCCTGGAGCTCCACTGTGCATAAACAACCATTTAAACATTCGTTTGTTTTTATTTTGCTCTCTATGCAGCCATGTACTTGCTCTGAGAATTACTTCCACCTGTGCAAGCTCAGTGGATGCTGTTTAGGCTTCTGAAGTGCTCTGTGACTTGAGCTGAAGTGTAGGAATTGTTCTGTGATTTCAGGGTGCTAAGGGGCAAATCCTCAATGGACTTTAACCTTGTATCTCAGTCCTTTCAGGAGGACGGAAAGTATTTTATCAGAAAAAAGAATATTTAGCCTTGTTTATTTTTCCTCTTCCCCTTATATTGGGTAAAACAGGCAAGAGGCCTCTTTCATTGTCTCAGCACTCCTCCATGTTTAGGTTTTCACCAGCTTTTGGAACAGCAGAGGAGCAGGAAACCTTGGTTGAGCATGTAGAGTCCCAGTTGGTCAACTTGCAAATCTGGAAGAAAGCAAATAGCTGAAATCTGAACTAAACTTGCTCGTTAGGTTTTTACAGGAACAGGCAGTCTGCCTGCCATAGAAAGGGAGGGATAGAAGTACAGAAAATGTACCAAGCCACAAAGTGAAATAGCAATTCTGAAAGAGGGGCAAGCTATTTAAAAATCCCATCTAGGTTCACACTTAATGGTGGGAAAGATTAAGGCAAAATATGGAGTGAAAAAATTCTAGAAATTATAGAGAATAAACTACAGAAGTTGGGAAGTTTTTGAAGCAAAAGTACTCTAAATTTACATTCCTGTAAATAAGTGAAGGATCCATAAGGCTTTTCTGCTGAGGAAAAATGCGGAGAAAAGGAGTTTTCCCCTGCTCTGAGGCAATTCTGTTCCTTGTCAGTGTGACATATCTTACCATTTAAACACTTCACAAACTCCACTCACCTCTTTAGCCATGCCCATATCACTGGTTTTACATCTTTATGTCAATTGCTCCTTTTCCTTCTAGACATAACTGTTCCTGGCACGATCCTGCTTTTCCTTATGGCATAGATAAGTGAATTCTTCTTAGTCCATTGTACATGTAGTTTAGCTGGCATCGCTGCTGCACGGCAGACACTAATGCTTTCCCACTGCTGGTTTGCAGCATAATTGTCTCCAGCAATAGCTCAGGACTCAGCAATGACGGATGTTCCAGCTCATTGGCAAAATGGGATCTGCCATTTCCCAGAGTGACAGTACGGTCCCCATCCCGCCTGCAAGTGCAGGGCTGCGTGCTCTGTGCATCTGGTCTTTAAACCTAAACTAAGTGAGAATTAAAACAGAAGTAAGTACATAGAAGCTAAGTTGTTGGGTAAGGAGGTTAGGAAGGAATCTGGTTGAAGAACAGGGTGAGCCAGACAAAACCGTCCCTCTACTGACAGTACACTCGAGGTGGTTTTTCTAAGGGACTCAGAATTTCTTTGCAATTTACATGAGACAGCTCTAAATAATGAGGAAGGAGGAAATCTAATCCCAGGGTTTTGTTTTTCTTGTTTATACCACTCGTGTTCTAAGATGAATGTACTTAATCTTCATGAAATAGCTACCAAGGTACTTCATTCCAAAGATGCTGGTTTAGTTTGGTGCTTACCATGTGTTGTGAAGTGCTCAGCTGAGGAGTAGTTCTATCTGGCAGGCATTGAGCCTGAAGAGTTAATCAATTAACTTTCAAGGATGGACTTAAGGTTCAAACACAGGGCTGAATCTCAGGAGAATCTTGATTCAATTTTTGGTTCTATCTCCAATTTCCTATGTGACCTTGGGCAAGTTATATATTTTTTGCTGTGCCTCGCTTCTCCAGACATCTGTTTATTCCCTCCCACATTTTTTTTATCTTTTCCATAGGAATTTATATGGATTTCAGGACAAAGATCATATTCTCATGAAGGGGCACATTTATGCCATCTGCTACAGAGTATTTTAAGCATCTAAGTGAGGTGTTTCTCTTGGAAGTGTTTATCTCTTTTCATTGCTCCTTGCTTTTGCAGGTGAGCAAAGACCCCTAGGTCTTTGTGTTATGATACTTTCTCCCACTTCTGATGAGGAGCAGCCACTAATAGCTGGTTTTTATTGTGTCCTGCCATTGGAGACAGTTCAGGTGGGCTTTGCAGAACAGCCAAAAGTGGGTTTGTGGATGTCTATGAGAAATTTTACTAAGGACTGATGAGCTTCCTGAGGGGGGAGCATAAGTCTGCTGGCTTGAAAATATTAGGAAGCAAGTAATGAACTCCAGCATAACTGTAAAAACGGTGGAAGTGAGCAGAGCAATGGTCTCTATCACCTATGCTTTATCTTCTATCTAGAGTTTAAATGCTCCATGCTGTGGTTGCCTTTCCCTTGGTGGCCATGCAGCAGATGGCACAGATGGAAACCAGGCAAAGACAGGGAAACCCAGACCTGAGATTCTGGTGATAATAATGATTTTAGTAGCCTTTTGGTAACAGCAAAAAGGACAGAGACGAGAGATGAAAATTCTGAAAACCAGTGAGATGTCTGTATGTGAATTAAGCTATGGGAGCTGGAGGAGGAACACAAAAGGACGGGCAGAAAAGGAAACAGCTGGAAAAATATCTGTTGATGAACTGTATAAGGATGGAGAGGGTGTACAGGGGAATGAGGAAGAGAATGTTAACACAGTCAGGATGTGGGGTGGCCACGTGCTGGGCAGTAACTTCAGGTGTTTGGCTAAGAGTGGAAAGGTTGGTTTTCATGCCATACCCAGTTGTCACTAGAGACTCTAAGCATTACTGCACTCCGAATAGTAAGAAGTTATGCCACTAAGAAGACCATCTGTCTGCTTAGACAGATGGCCTGGCTTTTAATATTGGAGATATATATTCCATTTATATATGCTATTTCTGTGAAATGAGAGAAATTTGAAAGGAAACCTCTGTAGCACAAAGATTGAAGCTTAAAGTCTCATCTGGGTTGGGAATTGGCTGAGTTGCCATTAGGTTCTGCCTTCAAAATTCTGAAATGGGCTTGGAGCACGTTAGTTTTAAAAATATGTTTTCTATTTAGTCTTCTCACAACCTATCAAAATGTAAAAGGAAAGAGTTCATGCTCTTGCAGTGCTCTTCCACTTCCTGCATTCATGTCAGCTCGATTTGTTTTCCACTTCTCCCGGGGCCCCGGGCTGCTCCAGCGGCTGCGCTCGCAAGGCTGTCATTTGGAGTTAGGCTGCTCAGTACATTCCACTTGGCAGCTTGTGCTCCCTGCTGCACAGCCCACGGCCCCTTTTCCTGTCTCACATACGTGAGAGCTCCCATCTTTCCTCACCAGCCTCATTTGCCTTTGCCAAAAGAACCCTGCCTGTCTCCGCAGGGGAATTGCCATTTCAGTCATATTCACCTGCTCTGAGATGGGATGGATAAGTGGTCTTCCTCCTGTGGTCTTCCTCCAGTGACCTGTGGGACAAGGTCCTACAGAGGAGGCCAGCCAGACTCTTGGGGCTGCAGATCTAGCCTTTGAGCAGCTGGTGTTATTCAGGAGAACCTGCCTCCTTTGAGCCTGAAGGTCCCTCTGCACAGCCCCTCCTTCTCTTACAGAGCTGGGCAAGCTGAAGCATGGGCTTTGCTCCAGTTCTGTTCCTGTGTGATGTCCACCTTGACTGGGTCAGTTTGCTTCACGTTTTCTTGCCAGTATTTTTCCCCTGCTCCTCCCTTAGCATGTTTCATGAAGGGCTCTTCATGAAGTTTGAAAGAAAAAAGAAATTCTGGAAATAAAACCCAAGTGAAGAAAATAGTATTCAGAAATTTTCAGAAATTATCACATTACAGATTTGGAGGGAATTGTAATGGCAGCTTTGAAAATCTGCCCACCTGTCTTACCTTCTTGCTCAGCTGATGTATTCTGTACCACTTGTATCTTACCTGAGTACTCAGCATACAAAATCAATAGCAAATAGGTAAGGTTTCCATGGACGTATTTGTATCTTAAAAGTCACATCCAGATGGGCAATGAAGCTTTGCTTTAAACTTGAAACTAACACTTTCCGGTTGTGGTACTTTGTATTTATTGCAGTGCATTTCAGAACAGTCATATGTCAAAAAGAGTTGAGAAATTGTATGAAGTAAGTTGTTTTTTTTTTTCTTGGCTAATCAGTGGTGATTCAGCACCACACCAGTGGGCTTAAATTGCTTCTTGTTTCAGAGACAGTTGGGTAGTGCTGCTCAGAGTCATTCCGTATCTGCATCAATCTGCATGATTGCTTCTCTAAGAGCAGGAGCCAGGAGAGTAAGGTAGTCCTTACATCACCTGCCCGTGCAAGCCTGGTCCCCTCCTTTGAGGTACAGCTTCAAAGATCTGGGCCTTGGAAGAGGGTTTCAGCCTGATGCATCAGTTTCCCACTGGGAATGGGCTGTGTCAGAAAATGATGGCAAAGTGGCTGTGCCCATCTAAGGGTTGCTGAATGCAATGATTAGGTGGAAATACAGAAAGACTTTCTATGTTTCTATGCCTGTAGAAATAGGAACATACATTGTTGTGTCCGCTTTTTACTTTTATTTCCTTTTTCTCCATAGCCTTATTGCTCACTTCATCTTCACTTGAAGGTCTCAGACAACCCCTACACCTCAGGAAACATCGCCAGCCGAGACACTGCCCCCAGTATTATTGTAGCTTCAGGTATGAAACATTTAAAATTGCCTGTTTGATGTGCAAGCCTGGATGAACTCTGGAGTTTGTGGAGGGTGTTGGGTGGCTCTGGGGTGTCACACCGCCAGGACTGGGGAAGGAGGCAGGCTGTCAGATCAAAATCCTTATGGGGGCCTTCAGCTTGTCATATGCTTTTTATTGAAACTGGCCTTCAAGGTGGAGGAGATCATGTCTAGTCCTCTACTCCTGTGAGCATAAGATCAAATCAGGGCATTTCCTTGGCATGTGGAGGTGTGTAGGGTGTTATGTTTTGGGTCTTTTATAGCTATTTTTTTCAAAATGAAACTCCTTCCCTCTTCCCCCTTCCCTCTTGTTTTCCTCCCATACCCAGAAGTTCAACAACTGCAAAATAAATAAATAAAAACATTTACTCCTCTGATTTGTTCATTCTGCAGTTTCTGAGAGGGTTCCTTCACTAACCAGTACTCATCTTACAGGTAATATAGGCACTGAACTATCAGACAGTGATATCAGCATGTTTGTTACTTCTGATGCTGGAAACACTTGGAGGCAGGTAAATGACACAGAATCTCTGGTTTAAATAAGATTCATAGGAAATGTCCTAAAAGTAGATTTAATCTGTCACTTACTTTTTGTTTCATTTAGGTTCAGGGTAGCATTTTGCAAACCATTTATGAAAGACTAATTTCACTTTGCAACAGTACAGAGATGTTCAAAGAAAAAGACTGAATATGCTGTTTAGACTTACATAACAGAAAATTATTTTTATTATTCTTCTCAGAGTTTGACTTCAGTTTGACCCCATAGCAAAGAGAACAGAATAAATTACAAGTAAAAAGGGCAGAGAAAGCATTACCTTTTACTGTTGTACATCCCTCGTGCCAACCAAACCATTTTTCTTTTTGTCCATGACTATACTTACCCAAAAATCAGCAGTTTCACAGGTCTACTTTTTCTCACTTCAGCTGAGACTCATTTTACCTAAGCTGTGTTGTCCAAAATTTGTTGTCCATATAAGTGGATAATTTTGCCTTTCTCTTAAGCTAATGCAGGAAAAGACAAAATTCGGTTTGCCTTGTTCAAAGCTTCTACCTCTCCATTAATTGTGGAAAGAGACTGGATGGTGAAATGATATCTAGTTCCTAATATTTAGTAGAGTCTCATCTGTTAAGAAATACCCTTTAATGTGCTTATCCTCAGTTAAGGAGATTGTTATTCCTATTTTCTGAATGGGACATCAAGTCATGGAGAGAAAGAGTAACTTTCTCAGACTAACAAATGCTGCTGTATAGACTGTAGAGCAGATGTTTGCAGAAAGCTAATACAAAAAAGACACAGGGAGAGAAAATCTTTTCCAGTATTTGATAATCCAAGAATATAATTATTTTGCAGTGTTTAACCAGCCTCATTTTTCTGTCTAAATCAATTATTTGAGATGGGGCTAGATGTGTGCAAACACATGAAATTCTTCTTTAAACAAAAATTTGTCATCAAAAGGAGGGAAATTGTTGATCCTTGCAAAAAAATCATATTTCTATCTTTTGGTCAAGCAAGGGAAGAATGAATTTTCCATGGACCTGGAAAAAATGTGGAGAGAAAAAAGCCCCGAACAATAAAAAACTGAATACAGGAAATATATCTATAATTTCCTTTACTTTATAATTTTCTTAGCGCATACTTGTCCTGTGTCATGATCCTACTTAAAGAACTGTGACATTTTCTTGATATTAATGATAATGGGTTTAAATAAACACTTTTTTTTTTTTTTTTTTTCCCCCCAGATCTTTGAGGAAGAGCACAGTGTCTTGTACCTGGATCAGGGTGGTGTGCTCGTTGCCATGAAACACACATCTCTGCCAATCAGACACCTCTGGTAATGACTCCATTTGTGCTAAATGTCTGCTGTCCCTCTTTTCAGATGCCAGGAAGTAGGCAGTTAGTATGCAGCCAGTCTTTTACAGCTATAGTCTAGAAAGTATTAGTTAAGATAATGGCAAACAAGTCAGAGAAAGCTAAGAAATCCTGAAAATTACAGTTGATGTAATTATGGCTTGGCCAGATCTGAGCTATTATCAGTGTAATTCCACAACACTCCTGATTTACCACAGCTTGGCTTCTTGGATTTCATTGTTTATAAAATATATAAACATATGATATATGATATATGATATATATCATATATCATATATTATAGAAACATATATATTTATATATATAAATATACAACAATATAAATATATATATGGTTTATGCCTTTGTCTCTAATTAGGTTACCAAAGTATACCTAAATTACTGATGAATTTGCCTTCTATGTGGCAGGCAGCATTTTAAACCAGAATTTTGTCGAATAGATTTGGGGTTATGCAACTGATAATGCCGAAGTGTCCTTGCCAGTTAGCACTCCTGGGTGAGGAGGCTGAGTATAGCTTTGTGCTGTTCTGTATTATTTACTTCCACCACAGTTAGTGTCACATCAGAACCTGAAACACCCAGACCCAACTCTTAGAAATGATGAGTGGTTCCAGGCTTTCACTTGTACACCCCACAGGGAGGATTCCTGGTCTGAAGAAACTGTCATCCTCCAGAAAATTAACCTCAAAATGTTTTATATTGGGGACTCAAAAATCAGATATTCAAAATCACTTGTTTATTTTTTAAAAAATCTTATGCTTAGGCTCTG
This sequence comes from Hirundo rustica, assembly GCF_015227805.2. Lineage (NCBI taxonomy): Eukaryota > Metazoa > Chordata > Aves > Passeriformes > Hirundinidae > Hirundo > Hirundo rustica. The sequence goes on along the minus strand of NC_053457.1, from coordinate 25,375,629 downwards.
TTTTACCTTTTGAGAATCAATCTTTGACATAACTACTAGTTTCTACCAGTTAAATACTGGCCATGGGTTAGTGAGTGGTATGATGTCAGATAAGCTTGATCAATGCTCTGATTTATGATGCTTCCCCCCAAAAAAAAGTTATTTAAAGGACTAAAAAATCAGAGTCCAATAAGAGAAGCTGTTTTCCACTTCTCCATAGCAGCTGTAGTGGACTAGACCCCTTGAGTAAAACGAGAGAGTAAGAGAAGAAGACACTAATTCTGCTTTCCCCTGTAGGTTAAGTTTTGATGAAGGGAGATCTTGGAGCAAGTACAGTTTCACATCCCTCCCACTGTTTGTAGATGGAGTTTTAGGGGAGCCTGGAGAGGAAACCCTCATCATGACGTAAGTGAGCATGCCATAATGATGCTGTGGAGGTGAACCACACGTTGCGTTTTGGAACAGTGGCATTTCTGGTTGGGGACCAAACCAAGTATGGATCTGAAGCCAAGAGCGTGCAGTCTTCTGTTGCTAAATCATCAGTTTATTTGTGATACAACTGAGGGATTAGCAACATGGTTCCTTGTAAGCTGCAAACACATTATCACTTAGTTTATCAGCATGAAACCTGACTCCTCAAATTGAATGTGATATAAAGCAGACTTACTGTTGACAGATTAATATTTGGAAGAAAAATGGTTAGGTATTTTTATAACTGTGTTTTTGCTGTTACATTCTTTTTTTTTAAATGGGACATAGATAAGTGAAGACATTCTTTTGTAAAAATGAATGACAAAATGTTGCCTGGATGCTGACTCATGAAAAATTATGTTTAGTTTCAATATGGTATGCCAAGTTCTGCATGATGCATAAATCTGAACTCACTATGCCAGAAACTGTGATATTTTATCCAAGATCAGATTTGTGAAAAACAGAAAGTATTTCTGACTGACCTTCAATAAGCAGAATATGTGGCTTGGAAACTAACCTGAGCTTAAAAAGATGTATGAAGAATGTTCCTTCAGGTTCTGATTTTACTTTGCATGGAAGGGATTCCCAAAGCCTAAAACTCAGATAAAACTCTTGAAGGTATGACTGTCTCCAGCCTCACATCAAGTCTTCTCTTGACTCTTCAAGTTGAGTAATTTTGGAATATTGTCATAAGCGGGAGGATCTTAGTGAGCAGAATAAAAGCTACATGCAATTTTGCAGAGTCTAATAGGGTTATAGACATTTAGCAGGCTAAGTTTCACTTTCACTTTGTCAGTCCAGTGACAATGAGTAGGACTCTCACTCTCAAAGCAATTGATCTCTGTTGGAAATCGTGGTGACCGTACCTCTGTAACTGCCAGAGTTCTTTTTGCTGTATGTTCTTCCTGCTGCATTCTGTAGTGTGTTTGGACATTTCAGCCACCGCTCAGAGTGGCAGCTGGTGAAAGTAGACTACAAGTCCATTTTTGATCGGAGATGTGCGGAAGAGGACTACAGGCCGTGGCAACTCCATAGCCAGGTGAGAAGCGAGGGTGCTGGGATGTGAGCTGAGGTAGCTAATGACCCTAGAGTTCAGGGTCAGCATGATCCAGTATCTCTTCCTGGCAGTTTGGTGTGTCAGCTCATCCCTTACTGGGTGGGTCTGTTCTGTTGCACTGGTGTTGCACTGGTGTGTTGGCCTCAGATCTCAGAGACTCTGAGATCCCTGAAGGATGAGCAGCTGTCTTTTGGGGATCATCCTGTACACAGGAAATTCTGTCAGACTTATGCAGACTTGAACAATACAGCAACAGCAGAAGTGCCTCTGAGGCCTCAACTCCTTCACTCTTACATCTCCCATCCAATTTTCCCATCCTTACCTCCTTTCTCTCCTTCATCCTTCTGTGTCTTCAGAGCCAGTGTCTCAAGACCATTCCAGTTGTTTCATGTTTGTTTCTCCAATTTCTGGCCCTCTCGGCCTCATTCCTTGCTCCCTTGGCTTCATCCCTGTTCTGTCTCCCTCTGCCCTGGGAGTTGGGCGCTTTATTCCCCAATTCATTGGCCCCCCATGCCCTGCCCTGGATGCAGCTGCTGCATCACTCTCTGAGCCGTGGAACTCATGCCCAGCAAGGTGAGGTGCTCTGCACTGTGCCTGCACCTACCAAGCTATGTTTCACAACAGCCTATTTCATCAGGTTAGAATAAAATACGGCCCAAATTCTGTGGTTATATAAACACCACAGGCTCCACTGAAGTCTGGAGCAAAGCACACATTTATATCATCAAAGGTTGTCTTTCTGTATATGTCTTGCTGGGCAAGAATTTAATAATGAATATGAAATGAAAGTAGCTTGACTCAGCCTAGCTGCTCACACAGGGCACAACTCTACACTAAAAATACCAGTTATTACTTAGATCTTTAGATGCTGAAAATCAGTACAGCTTCCTTGGAATTCAAGGAAGCGCAGCATTTTACACCAGTTGCTATTCAGGCCCTTCTGTTTCATGCCATCAGATCATCAAATCAAAGCCATGAAAAAATTTTCAACGATTTTAACAGCATAAAAGGTAATAAGTGAGACTCCACTGTATTTTTGTTCTTTGCTTTCTTGTGCTTGCATAAGCAAAAATACTGAGTATTTTGCAGTATTTCTTTGAGGATGTTGGCTTTGGAGCTTGCAGAACTATTTTTAGGAAGGCTTCTGTGTACTCTTGCCTTTTGAATTCCTTTACACTGAGATTGCAAGGCTGAGGCTTGTTCCCTAGTGAGAAATATTAAGCAGGGTGCTGAGGATAGGAAGTTTTAGCATGTACATAACAAGTCAAACCCCATAAAACCCAACTCATCCATGGGAAGTATTTACATAAACACACATTACTAGTTTCTGCCAAATGAAAATATTCCCAGAGAGGTCAGACCAAAGAAATAAACCCGCTCTGTGCCTCAGATTGCAGAGGAATCAGACCATATTTTCAGTTGCTGTGAAATGGGCCTGTATCAAATGTTCATGGGCTTTGGAACGAATTCAGAGATGAATAAAATACATAAGTAATCTCATATAATTTCTTAGCGTGTATTGGAAAAGTTGATTTAGTTTCAGTTAGAGCTTCAGTAGCTTTAATTAACTCCAGTGTACTGAGATGGTATTTGGCTTCCCATCCTCTTCCCTTGAGTAACACCTCCTGTTGCACAGGCTCGGAAAAGCCGGGTGACACGAAGAAATGGTGGTGGGCGTCAAAGAAATATTTCTGGCTTTGTTTCCAGGGAGAAGCCTGCATCATGGGAGCAAAAAGGATCTACAGGAAGCGCAAGTCAGAGAAGAAATGCATGCAAGGGAAGTACGCTGGGGCTATGACCTCGGAGCCGTGCGTGTGCACAGAGGCAGACTTTGACTGGTGAGCAAAGAGCAGAAGGTCGGGGTGCTCTCACACAGCACCACGGGGGTCCTTACAGAGGCTGTAGGCTTGCAGAGAGTAGAAATTCATGAACATGCAGGTATTGAAATAGGCTGCTCCCCGATAGGCTGCTCCTTCTCCTAAGAGACGGAAGGGTGGAATAGGTATTGGTGATCTCCTGAGGCTCCCACAAAGTCGATGCTGAGCAGACCATTTTCCAGGTCATAGCTCTGTGCACCAGTAAGAAAACAGGTGAGTTTAGGACATCTAACCTTAGAATGACCAAAGGTGGCTGAGAGGAGTCTGAAGACATATAACAGCATTGTGGGGGAAAAAAAAATCTTAATGCATACACACACACACATATATATATATGAGTAAAATAAATATATGCATATGCAAAGTATGCCTTCATCTTCTAGAATCAACTATCTAAGAAATTCCTGGGTCATTTGTTGCACCTGGACCATCATGTTTGACAGTATCCAGCAGATATTGCCTTCATGATTTCAGTTAATCTCCTTCTGAAGCCTTTTCTTCTCTGATGTTTGCTATGGGAAATAGAGTCCATTGGTGAGTTATGCATGGTGTGATAAAATCTTCAGCTGCTGCTTTCACTTCAATATTACTGCTGACTCACAGCAGTTTGCACAAAAAAGGCAGGGAACCACTTTATTGAAATCTCCTTCTTACCTCTTTTCTCCAAGTCTGCAAGTTCTCACTATCTTGGTTGAGAGAAATGTTGGGTCTTTGGCAGTGATGATAAACTCCCTTTGTGCCTCACCCACCCAGATCTATATCCTGTTACTAATTAAACCCAAATCTCATAAATACAGAACAGTTCTTCTGTATAAAACCAAAGAATTGCAGGAGGCTTTTATATTGTGTTAAACTAAGTCAATTTTCTTGCTTCAAACAATAACCGTTATGAACGTATTTTGGCACAGATTCTGTCAATAGGGTTTCTTGATGATTTCCTCGTTTTCCATTTAGTTTTTTTGTAGGGAGAAAATCTGTGTGTAGTTCATCATTTAGGTGTCCAAAGCTCCTGGATTTCAATAATTTAATATTTCCCTAGTAATGTGAAAAAGGTAACACCCAAACTGAAAACCCCAAACCATCATTAAAAGCAAGGAAATTCCCTGAAAATTTTAACCCTCGAATAGGGCAGGCAGTACAATGCTGAGCCAACCTCATGGCCTTATAAAATAGATAATGCAATTGACTCACAGTCAGCCCATTAGTGTTTAAATCCCTGGCACTTGTAAGGGACGCACATACCTGAAACTTCTGATAAAAGAATGCTTTCCTTCCAGCACTTCTCTCTGACAATGAATATATTTATTTCATTAAAATTGACTGTGTGGTTTGTCACTCTAAAACTTTGTTGCTAGGTACAGAACAAAAGTACCACAGTGGCGTTTGCTGGTAGAAACATGCTTTTATTTCTTTAATGTTCACCACAATGAAACTTTCTCCAAAGGCTCTGCTGGGCTGTGGGAGAATGTCTAAGAGAAAGCTTGGATGATTGGGCATGTACAACAGGTGCTAACAGTTCACATGCATGAACAAGACACCTCACATCTGCTGGAAGAGGCAGAATTAGGACCTTTCTGACCAAGAAGGACCTTTCTCCTTCTGATGGAATCAGTTTTGGTTTAGACCAGACCGTTGTGATCCCCTCTAGTTCTCTCTGAGCTCAAGTTATTCCTACAGTCCTCAGACCTGGATTTCTACTTCATCCATTTCAGCTTCCTTCCCTACTGTCTCTGATGAAAAATGACTGAAATACTGCTTTAAGCATCCAGTTCAGAAGCTTTTACCGTCAATACTCCTCAGAAGCATGATTTTACATAGATGTGCCAGAGAAGTACAGAAAAGCAGGAGAAAAAAAAAAAAAAGGCAACAAAAAAAGCAACTCTGTCTGCTAAGAAAGGCAAAGCTGCTGCTTCACCTCTGTAACTTTCAGTGCCTGTCTTGTTGAACTCTGCATGATGCTTCACTGCTAATTCATCCTGCAGAAGTTGGAGGGAGATTTGGAGGAAATCAGGGAATGAATTCTTGCTGTGGAAGGGTGCCCTCTGTGGAGATCTTCGCTTTTCAGGAAGCAAAAATCACTTTCATCATCTTCACCCATGACATTTTAGTACTTTTGAATTCTCTCTCTCTTTTTTTTTTTTATTTTTTTTTTTTTTTTTTTTTAATTTTTATTTTATTTTATTTTTATTATTTTTTTCCCCTGGGCAGGGCTCTTAATTGAAGAGCTTGAAAGGGGAATGTATTCCCCAGACAGGGAGAAGCTTCTTAGCTGCCCACATCTGATTTTTCAATATTAAAATAAATTGGACAGCTTTTTATATTTTCAGTGGTTACAGAACTCAGGTTGAACAGAGTTGAAGAAAACAATGATCCCTATCATCATGCTGTCATTGCTGTTTAAATTTATATGGAGAAATTTTATTATCCAACCTTGTCAGAGATCGGAGTAAAAATTGTATCTCTGTGGTCAGGTAAAGTAAGAAAAAGTGTTATTGCTGTTAATCCTGCAAGTCTTTCTATATCAGTTCAGGGGAAAAACACCAGTTATAAAAGACACAAAGATTATCTAATGTTTTTTGGGTTTTTTTTCTCCTTATATTATCACAGAACTCCAGATTAATTTTAAACCTGTGTGCAGGCTGTTGGTACTCCTTTCTCAGGGAGAAGGGCACATTTGTTTATTGTTTTGCCCAACAAAACCGAGTGGCATTAGAAGTGTCTGCGGCTCCTCCAGCCCTGGCAGCAGAGCCCTCTGTCCGGGCTGGCAGCCGGAGGGCTCCCCGTGCAGGGAATGAGGCTGGCAGCCAGAGGGCAACCGCGCTTCAGGAATGGGGACAGGGATGCTCAGGGGCCCTCGGCAAGGCTGTCCTAGCAACGGCCTAGAAACGAGCATCTCCTTCTTCATTTAATTGATTTGGGTGAATGGATGACACCGTTACTTGGGTGTTATTAAAGCATTCATTTACCCGGTTGCTGCGCGTTGTGTTCCTTCCTGCAGTCTGAGCGTTATTACAGCGATATCTCTTCAGCAGAAACACCTCCTAGACACAGATGGAAACCTTTGGTGGTGTTCATCCTTCAGCCACCTGTCTCCCAGGTCCTTTAATAGGAGCTTTGAGTGAAGTGTCTCACTGTCAGTCCTCCCTCTGAACCCACTGTCATTAATGCTGACAGCTTCTTCTATCAGTATTCCCATACCTCACACCTTCACGGGAAGCGTGAGCCTGTTGGTACTGGTGCTAGTGGTTTTGGATAGCCAGAGAGGCACAAAGGTACCTTACTGCAACTGGGAATTAGGTCTATTTATGTATTTCACAGATGATATCAGCAAGGATCTGGCTGGCTCTTTTTATATTCTCTGGCACTCAAATTACAGCCCTGCCTGCTGGGGTTACTTCCTATGCTAAAACATCAGAGTCCTGCATCAGGAGAAACTGTTCTGACAAACCCCAGGGAGGCAGGGCACAGACACTGAGTGTGGTTAGATTCTGCTGGCGCTGTGTGTCACCAGCCATCAGTTCAGATCATGCAGGTGCCAGTTCTGAAATACACCTACCTCTGCACCCTTCAATTATGGGCCAGGTTAGCTAACAAATAGTAATTTAGAATGAATTTTTAGTTCATTTTGAGTGCTTGTGGAAAATGCAGATTCACTATGCAAAATCTCTACAGTGGATCTCTGCACCTTAAAGGGCCTGGATATCTACTGGGCATGGATTTACTGGAAAGATCTGGGGATTTTAGGTTCCATATTAACCCAGTATGTGATGCAATTATATCTGTACATCTTTGTAGATCCACAGTTCAGATTGTAGCTGAATCCATCCCTCTCTGAGTTAAATCCCATGTCAGGTCCTGCAGAACTGGGGAACGAGCACAGCTCCCCACTAACTCAAATCTATGCTTGAATCAAGGTTAATTATTTAGATGATGGTATTAAGTGAATAAAAAGGTAGTGAGACTTTTCCAGTGCTGTGGTCACAGTTATTTTTTTCCCACCAGGGCTTTGGAAACTGCACAAAAAAAGGTGAATGTTTTCAGAGATGGCTCAATTCCACCCCATTTAATGTCCAAAATGTTTGGAAAGCACAGCATGCAAAAACACAAAGAGCGTTGTTATCTTCTGGTATAGCCAACCTTAAGGTGAAGCTGTTAGTCTTAAGGAATTTCCATGATTCCATGCTAAGTCATATCTTGATTTTTAGAAGCTGTGAACATGGCAATCACTCATCACGTTATTTCTATATCTCAGAGCAGTAAGATTTTAATAATTTCATATGAATTAACTGTTCTTCCAAACAGTATGTTTGTCAGGTCTCTTTTCAAATTGCAAACTTCCTTAGGAGATTTCTTTAAGTATTACCTATGCTGAAAATGACATCAGGAAAAGGTATTTATCATGAGCATTGAGCAGAGATACAAAACATCTGGAATGAATTTGTATCTAATTACAGGAAAGAACTTGCAGTTCTACTTGACTAAGACAAATAGGATTCCAGTTTAAACCAGTAAAAGGGCAAATCCATAATCAGTGAGAGCCACAAGACAGTCTGCTTCATACTGATAAAGCAATCCCTGATGGCAAATGTTCCACTCCTTTTTAGGAGATACATTATCTGTGTCACCTGAGCTCTTTTCAGGCAGGCACAAAATATCATCAATCTATGCAAATTCCAATTCCCAGTTCCCAGGCAATGACTCGGGGAGCTGATTGCAGGCAGAGGCTGATGCCTTCCCCATCTCCAGACTTTGCTGTACTGGCTCGTGCTCTGGACATCCAATTGATGGTAATGCTTCTTGATTGCCACAAAGCCTGTTGTGCCAAATTGTAGGCAGCAATTTGTTGTCAGCATCAGTGTTCTGCGTGCAGCAGCCTGTAGCCAAGGAATTCATTAGATTCCAAGACTGCAGAGGTGAACGGGCGGCTGCTGCATCTGTGGAGGGATATGGAGCAGCAATTCATGTCATTTGCTGGGATGATATTTCTGTAGGGCCTTAATGAGCCAGATGATTTGCAAGCCTGAAAACAACACTGTGAAACTTCTGTGCTTGTAACTGTTTCTGCTGTGGAAAATCATAGGATTTCCTTCCCTTGACTTTGAGAAGTATGATCCAAGTACAGTCAAAACTAGTCCCAGATTCACAGGTAGGAATAGGAACCAAAATAGTAGCTTGGATCCAGACATGTGCATAGTAAGAAAGCCCAGACTACTGCATCAAATTGGATTGTGAGTACTGATCCCCTCTGAGGCAGATTTCACTGTTTTGTTTCACCCGATTACAGAACACTGTGTGTGTACAGTGTTACAGTGTTTTAATTAGAGTCGCACACGATAACTTAGGAATACAGTGCTGCAGAGTGTTTATAAATGAATTACAAAAATACGGGAGTCCCATTTGTGTGTAAATATTTGTTTTCTCCAAGCAAATCAGAATGGTGTTCTTCATTACAAAGTGTATTCTGCAACTATAGTGTTCTTATTCCAACAAGGATGATTACAGAAGCACATGGCAGTGGGAGAATTGGCTGGCTGATGCTTCCAAAGCAATTTAGCGGCACTGAGTTGCAACCATTTGAGTAAACAGATTGATGAAAATTCAGTCAAAAAAAATGAGGAAAAGACGGTTTAGGTCATCTACTTCATTGCTGTTTCCTGGAGTATGTTCTCAGTTACTTGTTGTAGATACCCCAAGCACCATAGCTGCCAAAAATGTTCCTTTGAAACAGTCACGCAGTCTAGTATTTGTTTAGTTTTCTCAAGTGATATGCAGCGTTAATTTTCTTTTGCTTAATGTCATCTTTTTAATCTTGCCACTTTAAGATTGCCTCAAAACATTTTTTTTTTCTTTTTTCTTTATTCAGGGGAAAATAGTTGAAGCAGAAGTAAAAAGTAGTGACTGAATTATTTTCTATGTCTTTTCTTGATAACCAGTACAAAAATCTTATCAAAGATAAATCGAAACATATTATCTCCTTTTTACTTCTTTGTCTTAGACCAGTACCAAACTTCTTAATATTGTTTACTAGTCACTCACTACATTTTTTCTAAGTCATCATGCTTTTTCAAGACTCTTAAAGTCTTCATTAACACTCTTCTTGTTGTTAATATTTTTCTGTAATGTCTCTCTTGTTGATGATCTGGTAGGTCTCACCCTGGCCATGGACTGATGGCTGTCTTGTGACAGCTCTGGGAGGGGCTGGAGCAGGGGCTCCACTAACTCTGATCAGCTTGTTGGGGGTTCATCCATCTACTGTTTTTTTCTCTCTGCTTCTTTACCTACATGTACAAATATGAGCCTTTAATCACATAATCTAACTCTGCCCTAATCCTCTTTTCTTGGAAAATCTGGCTACTTGATACCAAGACATTAAATATAATAAGTAAAAAATACTTTGCAGAATAGTACCATTTTAAGATCAAGGATTGTGTTGCACCTGGAATATTGTAATGGAGTTGGTGGATTCTCTGTAGCGGTTCTCAGAAACAACATCCCATTACTTCTCCATTATGAGCTATGGAGAAGGCTCAGTAAAAGGAGTAAGAGTGATTATCCAGCCAAGCAGTCCTCATTACTCAACGGCTGGAAAGCAAACCCACATGTGAATGGAATACTGATTAAAGAGGTTTTCTGTTTGTTGGGTTTGTATTTTTTTTCCTGAAATAACATTTTTTATAGAGTCTTTGTTTACTTGGAATCAGAAACAATTTGAAATATTTTTTAGTGAAACCAAAGAAAATTTAGTCATAGCTAAACTCAAATTGTGACAAAAGATTAAAGTTTGACTCGTTGTTTCTTACATGTGATTTTTGGAAGCATTTCCTCTTCCAAACAAAAAGAGAATTGAAGATCACAGAATTCTTTTCCATTACGGAATATGCTGTTAATGCCTTCAGGCAAGAGCTCTCTCAAGGCTGTAAATTTTCCTCTACATCCTGTGTGATTGAGTTTCCAAATGCAATTATCTTTTTAGCCCTTCAGTTTTCTAAGATATGACTGAGACAGTGGTGATTTAACTTAGCTTAGATTTCTGGGTTGGGTGGGTTTTTTTTGTTTTTTTGGTTTTTTTTTTTGGGGGGGGGGGTGTTGTTTGTTTTGGTTTGGTTTTGTTTTGTTTTTCTTTGGTTTGGGTTTTTTGTATTTTTTTAAATATATTTGACACTAGATTTGATCCTGAGAGATACTGTTAGTCTGTGAAGAGAGAACAATTGATGCAATATCCATAAACCACCTGCTCTGGTTCTTCTTTTTTAAACTGGGATTTATGCAAGATGAATACCCCAATTAAAAAAGCTGAAAGGGAATGAAGAATCTGTTCTATCAGTAAAAATAAAATCAAGAATCCTAGTAAATGGAGAAAAATCAAAACTTGTATGAGTAGTAGAGAGCACGAGCTAATACTGTGTTTGTTCTTTTGAGGTTTTATGTGATGGTTTCTTTTAATGTTTCAACAGTGATTATGGTTATGAACGCCACAGCAATGGCCAGTGCTTACCGGCATTTTGGTATAACCCATCCTCCTTGTCAAAAGATTGCAGCCTTGGACAAAGTTACCTCAACAGCACCGGGTAAGTGGCTCAACAGGCTTTATGGAGCTGGAGCACCCCTACAGATTTAACCCAATGACAACTACAGATCACACCTGCTGTAGATGTGTCAGAGCTGGCTTGGGACGCCTTGGGACACAAGCCCTTGGGACACCTTCATCACTACCTTTGTTGGGTTGCACATCTGTCACTCCAGATCTCCATCATCTGTGGCCCAGGCTTTTCTTTGAAAGATGATGCCTTAAAAAAACTTGAGGGGAGACTGTAAGGCCAAATAATGAATGTTTCTGAAAAGACTCCTCTTAAAATCCTGTGAGATCAGGTGAGGCAGAAACACTGGAAGATAAACTAGTGGAGAGAGATGGAACTCACGTACATATGGAGTGATAGATGGGCAGCTAGCCCGAATGCTGGCTATTCTTTGGCCCTCTTGGAAGTCAGTGGAAGATGAAGTTTAAGTTAAGATCCTGGCAGACTTAATTTACAATGCAAGTGATTAAAACAACCCAAGCTGTGTTTGGAGGGTTTGTGCACTGAAAGATGGGCAGAATTTGCTTTTTGCTTCAATTCTTAATGTTCTAGCCCTTGAGGGTGACATCTTAAGAGACACTTGCCTCACAGCTAATGAGAAATGGAGAACATGTGAGAAAAGTTTTTAAACTTTGCCCTACAGTGTAATAATTGGATACAATGCCATATTGTATGTGTATATAATTTATTCATAACTTTATAGTTATTTAACTCATAACATAATTTTATGGTTTGGGCAATTTGTGGTACTGAAACTCACGGAGGTCCGAGCCCAGATGATCAGACCCCTTTGAGTTTCCTTGGGACTCTGCCCTGATGGCGACTTGATAGAGAGAGGCAGCCTTAATCCAATTGTCCAGAAACAGGATTTAATAATGCCAAAATAACAAACAATAAGGCATCCACTCTATATGGAGTGAACTATAAAAAGGGAGTAACAAGGGGCCAAAGGCAAGAGGCCATACAGGGGTATTTATGCCTCCTGGTGTGGGGAGGAGTTACGGCCGGGCCTGAGGGAAGGGTCCAATAGCGGAGAACTATTAGGAATAATAAAATTCCTGCACCAAAAATCAACCTATGGTAATACAAAGAGCAAGGAACTTTCTAGTAACAATTTGCATGCTTGAACTGAGGGAGCATGTGAGTAAGCCTCTTGCTTACTGTACTTAGAAAGGCATTTCCCTGGGCATCAAACAGGGGTTTTCTTCTTCCCTGGGGAAACCACTCTACACGGTACCTTACATGATATCAAGATACTCTGCAGGAAATTATCACATGCCATTAATGACAGTATGAGCTCCTGGTGTCTTGGGCACATGAGGAACGCTTGGCTGAGACAAATGCTGAAACACATTTGGGAATCTTTGTTTTCTAACAATCTCCATAGTCTAAAGGAACCCGTTGGCAGCTTACCCCGCCGTGCTCCTTGTCAGCACCTGGCACGGGTGTCCCCGTCCCTTTGCAGGTACCGGAAGGTGGTTTCCAACAACTGCACGGACGGGGTGCGCGAGAGGTACACGGCCAAGCCCCAGCAGTGCCCGGGCAAAGCCCCGCAGGGCCTCCGCATCGTCACGGCCGACGGCCGGCTCACGGCCGAGCAGGGCCACAACGTCACCTTCCTGGTGCAGCTGGAGGAGGTAGGCTCTGCTCCGCGCCGCGGCCCGGGCCCGCGCGTCCGTCGAGCGCGAGTCGTGTGCCGGGAGAGGTTCGCGAAGAGACAGGTGGTGTAAAGTCAGTCACGGCCAGGATGTAGCTGGGTGGAGTTGGCTCCGAAAGGTGAAAGGGCTGTCGCGGTATTGTGGTGCCCAGGGTAATGTCTGGGAGAAGTTGTTGGAAACTGGGAATTGGTTTATTTTGGAGAACTGAGGGGTGCGGGTTTGAATGCTGATTCCCCCACCCTTAGCTGTGTGTTTTTGCTTCCTGCTGTTTTTTGAAACTGAATTTCCAAATTTATTTTCCACTGACTTTAAACCAGAGATGACAAATAGTACACAGCTGGGTCCCCATCACATAAGTTGGTGTATATTGTTCAGGCATTTATGGGTGAAATCTCAAGATATCCTCAGCAGGATTAAGTCTGAAATTTATTGCTATTGTGAAGAAGATTCAGGCTCTGGTCTGTGTTTTTGTTATATCTGTAACTTAACTTGGTATTTCATTATTCTGCTCCCTCCATTCCTGAATCCGTAGAAAAAAGTATTTAATTCTTTTCACTTCTTTTTCATATTTAGCACTTCTAAATCTGTGTTTAACTGCAGGTGCACAAGCAGGAACTTTCACAAAGTAGCAGCCTTGTCTTTTTCCCTAATCTAAATTGATTTCTTTAAACTTCTATGCCTTTTCCTCTATTACTGGCCAATAAATCCTAAAACAAGTATGCTTTAACCCTAAGGGACAATGAACATCCCTTTTTAGTCTAGATTATAGTTTAGACTATTTAAGGAAATTACTTCTGACCTCTCCATAGTAAATGTCATCTGTGAGGAATTTTTTTTTTTTTTTTTTACATCTCTATTATTGGTGCTTTCCCCAGCAAACAGGGGTCCTGATTTGTAAAGGCAATGCCATATGAGAAATTATATCTAACCTGAAGCCGTTTTTGACCTGAATGTTTATTTTCTCCAAAATATGGTCACTTTATTTCAGTACTGACAGTCATGCAGCATTTCTACTGTGATGCTGTAATTACAGTGTGAACATATAATTTCTTCTGGTTAAATTATTGATTACTCCATTTAAAGATGCAAAGGAAAAGGTCCAAAACAAGAGTCCAGACTTAAAAAAAAAAAACAAAACAAAAGGAAGTGCACTTTGAATCACCTTTCTCTTCTGAGCAAAGTTTTAAAACAGACTGGGAGAAGGAGGTGGAAAATCTGAATGCTCAGTCACAAAACTATCAAAGAATTATGCCAATAGTCAGAGGGAGTGAGAATCACTCACAGTATGGGAAACTCAGGACAGATGTCCTGCTCTTTCTTCTGTGAGTGTATCTCTCACATATCATGTAAGAGAGCCCTGACCACTCTGTCTTACAGGGAGCTGCTGTGCATTGTTCTATCTCTTTTGTTGTTTCTGATCTTTTTTGGCAGCTCTGCTTCAGTGTGCACCAGAGTCTGGAAGCAACACCTTCTCCAGTATGAGATGGTGCCTCTCATGCTGGGTGTCAAGCAGTAGAGAACAGATGTGTTGATGAGTGAGTGAGTCAGTTCTGAGGAGATCTAAAGGGAGCTCTTCATCCACTGTATCTGATAAGGAAGAGGTTAGGAATCGCTCTGAGGGCTGAGGCAGTATTGATCAGCCTCCAGCCTTTCCAATTACTCTCCCTCTTAGATGAATCTTGACCTCTTGCTCCTAGATTTGTCAACTTAAAGAGGAACCAACAAAACCTTTGGGCGAATTTTACCCAGTCTGGCAATGACTTTGTGTTGGTGTTGCAGCAAAAGAAATATTCAACAAAGAGGAATATTTGCCCAGTTATATGCAAGCTGTAGGGGAATAAAATGTACTTGAAGCAGCAAAACTGTGTGTAGACTAAACCACTTACCAATTTAACAGTTTCAGTGACAAAACACCACCACTCACTAGAAAAGTTATTTAACTGATCAAAAGAATAAGCATCCTTTTATAAAATGGATATTGATGTCACAGACTTGAGGTTGAAAGGGATCTCTGGAGATTGTTTAATCCAACCCCACTTCTCACAGGGAAGTTCCTTTCCCTTGCATACAAGGCAGAGGTATCACAAGACAAGAATTTGCCGATTTCTATTTACTCCTGCCCTGCACAGGTATATAGCACAGTACAATCCAGGATGTTCAGTTTCCAAAAAAATCTGTGCCACTCCCTTTTTACGGAGGGGAAGGTATCAGGAAAGGGCTGGATATGTCACCTTGCACATCTTTTCCCCTAACAACATGTGAAAAAAGTGTGTCCTATTCAACCCTTGCCCCTTGGAGTGATGGACAATATTTTAGAGTGCTACACTCTGGTGAGGACTCCTCCTTTAATGTGAGTGACAGCTGATATCTTTTAGGGTGTGAAAAAGCAATGGCCTTTCTTTTTACATCTTAACATTTCCTGTATCCCTCTGAGACAGTTTCTTTGAAGCCTTCAAATCTGCAGAGCTGTTTCATACACTGCAGCCTCACGGCTCTCCTTTTTCATGCCCATGTTCCACTTGATCTGCAGGGAAAAAAAAAAAAAAAAAAAAAAAAAAAAAAGCTGGTGAGCCAAGGTACAAGAGTTTGTTTGAGATTTGTACTCTTGTTATCTTTCTAGAGCTGTCTGCTCCATCTAAGAATCCACCTGGGTTTGAAAAGAGGAACAAACTACAGAAGCAGGTTCACTGGAGGCTCTGAAAATTCACTGCATCTCTGTAGTGGAGCAGATTGCTAAGAGGGCAGGGAGAGACAAATGGCAGCAGTAAAAAGCTGATGTTTTCACTCAGATGTGGCATTCAGGGGCAGGAACCAAAGCACAGTGGTTCCTTGTAGAGCCTGGTTGTGCCTGTGGTGATGCTGAGAGCCACAACTGTTCATTCTGACAAAAACACAATGTGAGCAAAAGATGCCCCAAGAGAAACAAAGGCAAAGCATTCAAAAGTGTTCTGCTATTGAAGAAGACACAAAAGAAAATCATCACTGAAGTCTTTGCAAGTGGAGAGAGGGCAGGAACCAAACCCAGGAGCACACTGAGCATTGCTGATTTCTGAGAGCTGGGATTCTGGCCCAGTTTCTCTAACCCTGACTCACATGAAATTTTCCTGTGAAGCATTTATATCTGGCAGCATATAAATATCATTAAAAGCAAGCCCAACCAACAGATCATATTTAAATCATCTGAATGTAAGAATTCTTTAGGTCTTTAGGTCTGAGTCTCCTGTCACCTTTTAGAATTTCTGTATGACTTCCTCTGAACTGCTTGCAAGGTCACCTTTTGCTTAATATTTATGGTTCCATTATTGGAAAGGTTTGGGCAAGTTATTTGTCCAATTAATCTGGGTATAATCATCATGATGTTTTCAGTGGGTGACAATAGCCAGGAATCATCAATATTGCCTTTACTGTCATGTGTTGTATTTTATGGAGTGTTTTGGAAGCGTTTAATAAGCAAAGCATCGTACTTAAGCTGGGAATTTTGCTCTCAAATTCTCTTAAATTTCATGAGATAAACAGAATGCCAACAGCATTTTTGTCATTGTGTGACAACACATGAGAAAAGTAGCTCTGCTTAAAAGCTAATTTTTCATTGCCTAAACATGCTGCGAGTTTAAAGGTTAGTCCTTTGCCCTGGCCTGGGCTACGTGCAGAGAGCCAGGGTTGGTACCTCTCACACTGCAGCATTCAACAAGAGTCATTTTTTGGCCTAAAAACCTGAATCCTTGCTTTATTTTTGGACAGCTGCAGAAGAAAACCAAAATGCGAAGTTACGAAGGCACTTCTCCTACTTAAGTTATTCAGCCCAGTGTCCTTGACATGTTTTGCTTCTCTGTTGAAGAAAATAGAGGGGTTTTATTAAGCGTGTGTTGTTTCTGTGTGCCTTCCTGATCACATGGTCACGTAGGTCTCTTGCCTGTCACAACCACAATTGTTATTTGTATGTTAGAGTTATTTGTATGAACATCAGACACTTGTGCTGCTGTACTGTCTCAGCAGAGCCTCTGAGAGCTGCAGCCTCCTGAGCAACGCTGTTCAGCACAATGGCTTTCAAACTTGTTTCATCTGATTGCTCGCACATCTTTGCTGAGGAGATGGATGGTAAAGACATTCAGGGCAGGAAGGTTCAGGGCTTTGACTGTTTCATTACAGATAATTCACGGAGAAACTGCCTCCTGTAATTTATTTTTTATCTTGATAAAATGACAGCCAAAAATCTTTGACACTCCAGGTCTGCCTCGGTTCTCACTTGGCAAAGTCACTCCACTGGGAGTAGATTTTGGCTTGCTTTTAACCGCTTGCTGCTGCTCTGTGAATGTTTGGATTAGGCTAATGTGTGGTGAAAGCTAATTTGTTCCTACACTTCAGGCCACAGGCTAGAATTCAGGCAATATGAACTCGTTCCTGAACCGCACTGTGAGCTCCTTCTGCATGACCTTGAGTAAGAAACTTAAAACTTTCTGTTGTTTTATTCCCTCACTTGAAAATAGAGTTTTGCTTTTTGCCTCATACCCCCCCATGCCTTGCATTTGTGTAGTGATTGCTGATAAATCCAGAGGACTCTCTTTTACCACGTGAACATACAAATGAAGCCCTGAATTTCCTAGAAACTGCCGTGGCTGTCTGTAATGACAATGCTGATACATGGCTGTACAAGGTACTCTGTGTCTCGGGTACATTTAATGAGCTTGGGGATCCTGCTGGGGGCACAATGCCATCAACTTTTCCCACCTCCGCACTATTGTTTGGTGCAATTCAGTATTCAACTCAGCTGAAGTTTCTGGAGATGAGCTTAGCCTTAGGATTGTTTTGATTGTTGATGTACTCAAATTAAAGGTGCAAAGCTAGTGGTAATTAAAAGCACAGTCTTATTTTTGGTGTTTCATGGATTGTTTTTTGGTTTTTTTTGCGGTATCCCACTGTGTTCCCTCTTTTGATACCACAAGGTTGTTAGTAATGATTACAGAAATATGAAACCTTCATCCTAACTTCCAGTGCACATGCTGAATCACGGCTGTTCGTCTTACTAACAGCACTACGCTCCTGCAATAACACACAAATAACACAGTATGTACCCTCCCCCATACCACTGTCATCCAAATTATAATTACATTTTCTGATGATGACAAGCTGGTTGGAAGAAATCAGAGCCTTTCATGCATTTTTAAATTGATTGTTGAAATTCCATGAAAATGTATGAAAAGTGGACCTTGCCTTCCTAATGACACACAGCACTACAGTCTTGTAATGCGCTTCCAGTCACACAGGTTGAATTATTCTGCATAATCCTGAGAGGCTGTTATCGATTCCTGTGGGGCACAGAAGATCTAGTACTGTAAAAAGAGCTCATAGCTGAGTTGAGCTGGCACAACTGGCAGTCAGGATGAATGATGTGATCAGTACAATTCACTATGCAGTGTTGAAAAAGAAGTACATGTGAAAAGTATCAAGCTATTTGCCCTGCTAAAAGGCACCTTTCTATTCAGTTTCTGACTGGAAAAATTAAGGACATCTCTCTGAAAGCAGGTATTTACATAGGAAAGCATGTTTTTCAGTTCTCGATCAAATTGGATCTGAGTATCTGTTAAAAATTAAGAATATACTTTAAGCAGATCTAGATTAAAGGTATGTCATGTGTGGATATTCAGTTCCAGTGAAAATATATTTCAGGAATGATTTCTTTTTAAAGTGCCAGAGAGGGAAAGGGGTTAATGTTAAGAAAGCACAATGAACTAGTCCATGAAAACCCTCCAACAGTAGCTGTGTCTGTTTCTTGCAAAGGATAATTAAATCTATTGTCAGCATCTCTAAGGAAGACACAGAAGTCGGTGCATAATTAAAGACTTAAAAATGAAATCTGAAACATGGGAACCAAAATTAAAAACCTTGAGCTGTTTGTTCCATTTTTAATACTTCCATTTAGATACAAATACTCAAAGTCAAGAAGGAAAATGCATTGTTACGGCTTCCAGGGCAAGATTCCAATGGTGTGTTGGAGAGAGAGAATCCTGCTAGGTGGGTCTCACATCTCACATCCACCAAAATATTGAAAGCTGCCTAAAAGTAATCAAAATATAAAAAAAATTTTGCAAACTGTATGGGATGTTTCTTGATATACCTTGAGGCAGGAAGCTTCGCAGAGTTTTTTGGTAACGTCCAGGTCTTGTGTCCACTCGAGGCTCCTTTGGTCAAGATGCAGGAAAAAGGCTTAGGAGGCAGGACCAGGAAGGAGGGACAGAGGAATTTTTTGCATATGCTTGAAAAAAATGAGAAAATCCCTTAGAAAATAGTAGATTTCTGATTTACATTTTAGTAACTAATGTTGTCTAGGTAGGTGAAGGGTTTAATATGGGGCCTTGGGAAGCTTGTTTTTAATTATGAGAGCTTCTTTTCAGGCTATAAGTTCTTAAGGCTCAGCATATGCTCAAGTTTTTGGCTGCACAAAAGCCTTTATCAAGATTGCAGTGTACTTCGGGTTATATCCAAGCTTGTGCATATTGCAGAGAAAGGGGTTAATCTAAAGAAAACACAACTAATTAATCCATGAAAACACTCCAACAGCAGCAGTGTCTGTCTCCTGCAGGTAATGGAGGGAGTTTTGTATCTGCCTTAATTGGGCTAAAAGCTTCAGAAAAATCCTATTGTGGAGTATTGAGCTTGACAAAATAAAAGGGAGAAGCTAGAAAAAGCAACAGGAGGGTTTTTTTGCAATTTGATAGACATCAAATTGTTGCAGAACAAAACTTCTTTTGGTAAAACAGCCTCTTGCAAGAGGCTCTGGAGAGATGCCAGAGATAGAGACAGTGACAGCTGGGTTGGTTTAAATCAGGTGTGGGCTGTGTGGGAAATGTTTGGATTTTGGCTCATCTGCTTTCTCTTCCTGTCTTACTCTGCCCGTGCCCTTACCTGGCACAGATAAAATATTAGAACAAGTCAAAACACAATCTCTTTGTTTTCCTGAGTTTTCTCTCCCACTTCCTAAGCTAGAATTTTAAATGTCAGATTTTCAAAATGTGGCATTTTCAGAGGAGTGTTATAGCCTGGATCTTACACAATGGAAAATGTATTTCCAGCTCAAAGGGTTTTAAAACAGGAAAGGCCAAGACAAATGAAAAAGACTGAGAGAACAGCAGCTGAAGCTCTTCTCTAATTAGATTTTCAGTTGTTTCTGTCAGCATCTTCTCTACCAAGAAACTGAAATCTAAATCTTGCATGCCTTAGAAAGAACTCCTTTCCCTGGCCACACCTGTAGACAGCGTGAGTTTCATGGCTGTGGACAAAATGAAGACAAGAGAAAAAAAGGTTCATCAGAACACAAATTTTGACACTTGCAGAAATGGAGCTTTTCTAAAAGGCTGTCACCCTTTTCACCTTCTGCTGCTACGTCAGATATGTGGGGGAATATTCCATGACCTGAAACAGACTTCAACTGCATGACCTGGAATATCCTCAGAGCTGATAAATCCGGCGGGGTCACTATGGTGGCACATTTTTAACCATGTGAAAAGCTTTTGTCCCAGCAGCATGGCTTTAATGTTCAAAGACATCTCCTTTTGAGTAAGAAAAGACATCTCAAGCCCTAATAATGATGGACTTGAAGGAATTAGGAGAGCATCAATGGGTACTTCAGAGATCTCTGTATTTGGTCAGAGTCCAGCAGTGGATGTGAGATAATAACAGTCCCCCTCTGAAAGAGGTTCAGAGGTCATGTATGGTCACTTCTGGCTGTGGAAGCACATCCCATTTGGTGGCTTCTGTTGGTTCAGTCAAACAGACAGGAGTGCCCAAAGCACTGCATCATGTTTGAAACTGCATGTCTTTCCAATAACTCAGGTCACCAAAAGACATAACTCTGTTCTTAAGACCATTTCCCCTGCCACACCTTCAGTCTGGGATTCTCCACAACAGAACAACACAGTTATTTTTGTCTCATCTGACTTGGAAGCAACAGAGCTTCCAGCAGGGTGCCAGGGCAGTGAAGAAACAACACTAGTCTATTAAAAGAGAGCATCTGGGAAAATTTGTTGCTCTTGCCACCATCAGGTATAGCTCTGCTCCTTTTGCTTTCCATTCAGGCAAGCCTTCACTATTTCTGTCTTCACAAGTTATAAAAAGACTGAGAGAACATGAGAAATATAAAAGTTCTGTTACAATTTCCTCTTATAGTCACATACATTCACATCTCTTTCTGGTGTGGATACCTGCCTGATGCCAGCCATTCACACGGGTACCTTTCATTCCAGAAGGGGAATTGGGCATCTAGAGGACTGTTTTCTCTCTCAAAGAGGGAAAAAAAAGGAAGAAAGAAAAGACAAAGAAAGAGGAAACAAACCCAAAGTAAGTTAAATGTCCTTTCAGCCAATTTTAAGAAAGGTTATTGATGATCAGCTATTAATTTTCATCATTCCAGATAGTGGCTACTTCTGCAGTGCACCAGGCTGTGGAGGTGCTCCACAGCAGTAGCCAGCAAGTGTGAACACAGCCAGCATGAGCACCATGCAGAGACAGGGGATTTCCTAGGGAGTGAGGATGTTTAAAGGTAAGGCAAGCTGCTGCCTCTTACGTGAAAGGGAGGGGTCTTTAGTAGCCAGGGTTGTTTGACACATCAGTGCAGGCTGCTCCTCTGGTACATCAGACCCTGCTGCTGTTCTCCAGTTGGTCTCAGTCCAACTCTGATCTCGTCTCTCAAAAGCAAAACAGAGCCTGTTTTGATCCTTTCTCTTTCACCACAGGGAGACCTCCAGAGATCCCTCATTCAGGTGGATTTTGGAGATGGCATCGCTGTGTCATACGCCAATCTCAGCTCAACAGAAGATGGGATCAAGCACATCTACCAGAACGTGGGCATATTCCGCGTGACCGTGCTGGTGGAAAACAGCCTGGGTTCTGACAGCGCTGTCCTCTACCTGCATGTAACATGTACGTGTCTTCATACCCCTTCTTAGCTTCTGGTTTTCTTTCAGAATTACTGCTTGTAGCTAGAGGTGACGTGGAATTTGGCAGCTGGGTGCAGAGTGGTGGGAAATGATGAGTTCTCCAGACTGTCCTCCAGACAGACCCTTGATTCCAGACTGAGAGGAAACATAGGTTCATTAAGGTTGGAAAAGACTTCTAAGATCATCGAGTCTAATTATTAATTTTTGCTTTTTAAACCATGTTGTACCTCTAATTTTGGAGAGTCTAATTTGGGACACCTCAAAGGACTGTCCACCCCTTTCTGAAATGCACTTTCATTATCAAGCTTACACTTCCAGAACAACAAAGACACCCAGGGATCTTTAATGACTTTTAAAAGCTTTGAATTTTGTTTTGTGCATGTTTTTCCCTCTAATGAAACACACCTGCCTGTGGGATGGAAACCTGTGTGTTTCAGCGTTTCTGTTGTCATAGGAACAAAAATCTTTGTGTTAAATAGTATTGTAAAAAAAAAAATTATCCTCACATTGCTTTTCTGCTGTTCTTTTTAACATTTTTATAGTTCATATGTGTCTGATTTACAACTGAAATGTATCCCAAGTTCTTGGATAAAAGCAGCATTGTATTTTTTCATATTTATTCTAGCACATGGTTATGAAGCCAAAGGGTCAATCTATCTATCAAACTTTTGTAACATTCCTAATGGATTTTGTTTGGGGCCATAATTTTCTTATACGGTGGGGTTTTTTTATTTGTTATTTATGTTTTCACTGTGTGCCTCCGTGCCAGACTAACTGAGAAAAAAAGAAAATTCCAAAACATGAAGGTATGTTTACAGAAATATTGTTTACCATCTACCAAACTCCACATTTTGTATAGATGATTTGGCACGTTCCTTACACTTTGCCTCTCGTTTTGGGGTTAGTTCACACAGCATGAAAGCAGCTGCCTTTTCAGGGTAGGAGGGCAGCTCTTTAATGGAGACCCATTGTGTCAACAGATGGGAACACCAGGAGGCAGGAGGGTGGGAGATGGGATTTTTATGAAGGAGAACCAGAGGAGCAGGAGCAAATATCCACCTGAATGTCCCCCTTCTGAAACACCTTTGGTTTGTCAGGTGTCCAGCCTTCATTCACTCATAGGATCTTTCTAGTTTACAGCTGCTCTAACTCATTTTATTGAGACACTGAAGGCTTATGAACAATTTTGATTGTTTAAGCTGTACAAAAATAAATATACAGATTAATTTGTGTGAATTAGAATGTGATAGCATATGCTTGTGTGTTTTGCATAGGTTAGTGCCACCACAGGATTTAAACACTGAGTGGTTATTGCAGCCAGGCCCAGATTATATGTGCCAGACTCTCTGGAGAAGTGACAGCTCTAAGGGAGCTGCTTATACATCTCACCTTTACCTACACAACAAGAATTAGGGACTGCAAAATGGGTTACAGATGAGCATGGTGCTGCTCACACCAGAAATAGACTTGCTGAGGACAGGGATGTGCAGTAGATCCAGTCCCCTCTAGAGTATAACACCCTGATCCACAAAATCTTCTAAATCCTATTTGAATGCTTGCATTGCCACTCAGCCCTCTGCTGAGTATTCTGCTTGGGGTGTTTGCAAAAAAAATCTGTTCTTAACCCACATTGTATTGTAAGATCCACAGACAAGCAATGTGCAGTCTGAATATCCAGAGTTTTAGGAAGGGCTACAAGCTGGGTGATCCCTGGTTACAGGGTTAATCCATGAGTGTCTGCAGCCAGATCTGGGACTTCCAACTCCTTCCTTACCTGTGGCCAGCACTCTTCCTGCAGGAAAAAACAGCAGGAGCTGAACCTCGGTGGTCTCAAAGATAAAAGTAAAGCCTTCATCCCTTGTGCTCCTCATCCTGCTGCGGCCATGTGGCCAGTGCACAGAAGCAGTGTCTTTCCTGCAGTTGCTCCAGGGATCCAGAAACACAGGTTACTGTGAGACAGGAGCATTTTGAGTTGGATGGACAGTATAAACTGTATGTAAACTGCTCAGGCCAACAGCCTGTCTCTTAGCTGTCCTGATATGTCAGAATTTTCTCCTGGAAAGTTAGTTATGGATTTGCCTGGATGCTTCAGAGTAACATCAACTGTGCAAGTGAGCCTTTTGAGAAGCTTCTCCCTTTCAGTTTCTGGAGCTTGTACAGTTTTGTTGTTTTTTGTTTTGTTGGGGTTTTTTGGGTTTTTTTTTTCCCCTGGGGACAGATGAAGGCCATAGCCTCCATAGCCCTGCATGAAGCTCAGAAATGAATTTCCTTGAATCCTCTTGAAGTTGACCTGAGAGAAAGCAGTTTCCTACCAGGAGGGCCTATCCAGAGTGAGCTGTCCCCATCTGCTGGCCAGATGACAGCTCAGCTTTGCAGCCTCCTTGACCCGGCTGCGCTGAGAAATGCTCAGGCAGAATTGGGTTGCTCGAGCCGTTCTTTCATATCCCTTCCCTGCCATTGTAAGGGAAAGGTCCAGGGAGGTGCTGGGCACTCTCTGCTGTGCAGGATCATTTGGGATCTGTTCAGAGCACTGATGCAGTAATGTTGGAGTGTATCAGACTTTCTGTGGGCTCCATCGTTACAGCTGCCAGTGCATTTAGCTGGGCAAATTGCTGTTTTTCAGGTCTTAGGGTCTTGCTGAAAGCAGGAACAGCGTGGTGATGGAAATGGATCAGAGCAGGAGGATGCCATTAAAATCATAAGGGTGAAATTGTGGCATCTCATGAATTTCCAAGAGTGTTGACTGCTGCTTATAAAGGGAAAAATAAGCCACGGTCTCATGTGTAGAAGGCTTTGGTTAATGTGATCATGGATAACTCTTAATTGGGCTGCTTCAGCTTGAGCAGTGGCTGTGTCTACAACCCAGAGAAAAATGCATTTCAGTAATAAATCAAGAACACTGGTCCTTATTCTGGCATTATTTATACAGTCTGATTTGGGAGAGGTTTTTTCTCACTCCGTCTATTGTGTTGCACAGGATGCTTTCTCCAGAGTATATGGTGTTCATTCAGGCTGCAAGGTCTAAGTAGTGATTCATGCATGGGTTATATCCTGAAAGATCCTCCCTGGAAATACATAAAAATCTCTAGAAATGCATCTCAACTCCATATGAACAATGCAAGGCTGTGGCTGTGGTTCTCATCAGTGGGGAGTTCACAGATAGAGGATGTGTAGACGTGGCCTTAATTTGTGTAAGGAACGTGTGTCCTCATGTCACCTGAGGTTTCTTTATTTTTCTTTCCTCATCACTCAGGACAGTTGCTTTATTCTCCTAGTGAACAGTCAGAACACATTTTAAAAATAATCTATAGAACAAGATTTAACAACAAAAGCCTATCTGTTTCCAGAAGATGGGAAATGTGTAACCCTGGGCATAATGTCACTTGTCGAATGAATTATGTTCTGTTTATACTGAAGAAATGAAAGAGTTTATTGATGAAAAGGAGGGACTATAAGGTAGTGTTAAAATGCAGACACTCAGTGAATAGCTGCCTTGAGAAAGAGTTTCTGCTGAAGTTCACCAAATCATAGCAGTTTTCAAGCAAAGATGCTTCATGTCTGCTGAAGCCCTTTGTCCTGCACATTCTTATGTCTTCCCAGTAAATGTCATATTCACACAACGGGGCTCTGTCTCTATTTTGAAAGTCATATAACTCCTGAATTTATGACATTCGGGCAGTAGAGAATCCAAGTTTTTCAACTCCAGGTGCAGGGGGGCTCCTGTTCTCTGAGGAACAGATTGAGAACTTCCTCTCTAGAAATGGTACCAAGGCAAAACATTCTGTCAGGGCCAACGGTGATTTAGGGAAGACTTTTCTTCCCTAATCCGATGGAAATCCCACCTAGGCTGACTTTTCAGATGGAGGGAGGATTCACCTGCTGCTTCTGTTCCTGCAGGCCCCTTGGAACACGTTCACTTATCTCTGCCCTTTGTCACCACGAAGAACAAGGAGATCAACGCCACAGCGGTGCTCTGGCCCAGCCAAGTGGGAACACTTACTTATGTCTGGTGGTTTGGGAACAACACAGAGGTTTGTATTCCTGATTGACCGAGGTCAAAATAATCCTGGAGGAGCTCTCTGACAGAAGAGGGAGGGAGAGAGGGATCTGGGAATGCTTCTGTGTAGTCACATGTGCAAGAAAACCTAAACCAAGTACCGAGATGCTAATGGTCCTTGGAGGTACTGACATGGAAATGCAAGTAGTGCTTTGTGTTTGTGGCTGTGACTTAGCTTCGGGGTTTATTGCTAATTGATGCAAGTTGCCAATAGCTTTCTTCCTTAATTCCATCCAAGGTGAACATAGTTAACCAAAATCTGGAAGAGTTTTTACTGTTTTTCCTCACCCTCTTTTCTTCAGTAATAAGAAGAAAACAAATAGGGGCTTTGAAAGATTTTTTTTTAGGAAAACAACCTTTCAAGCTAAAGCTGTTTTTTATACCTGGAAATGACCTATGCTGAGCCCCAGCACCCTATGCGAAGGTGCAAGAGGACCTTATTATCATGTGCAACAGGTGGATGAAATGGTTCCCAACACACCTCCCTCCCCAGGACTCTGCTCAGATACGAGACTGTCACCCATCACCTTCTACTGCCACTGTGCTTGCTGTTTTGTTGAATCTGCAGACATTAGAACTGTTACTTCACATAAAATTGTGGCTCAAGTACCCAGAAACCTTAATTAGTTTCTGAGGGGAGAGGTTGTCATGGATTTTGTAGAGCCAAGAGGGACCTTCATAATCATGCACGGTTCTCTTCTGTATAATGCAGATTGGAGAGTTTGATCAGTGCCTTCTGCTTTGTTTAACTCTTTGTGACTAAGGCAGAACCTGCCTTTTTATTGTTGTTCTGCATTAATAATTTTCCTCAGATGATGGAAGATGAACTGCTTCTCCTTCAGACCGTCTCCTCCAACTATTTCCCCACAGCTAATTATTCTGAGCTTTGAACTCATGCACCGTGTTTGTAGTCTGAATTTATCTAGTCTGGGATTCAAGCTGTTGGATCTTGCTATGCCTTTTTGTGTAGATTAAAGAACTCTCTGTACTATCAGCAATCATCTCCCCCTAGAGGTACTTACAGGCTGAGATTGTCACCTTTTAACCTTCCCTCTGATCTCCTAAACTCCTAAATGATCAGGGTTGGTCTGATTCTGTTCTCATTGAAGTGTGAGTTTTACCATAGACTACAATGGCAAGAGTTTGACTTAATACTGGGTGCTTTGAAGATCTCCCTCAGAGTTCATTAACAAGTGAAAAGAGGAGGAGAGTCTGCTGGAGGACACAACTCATTGATAATCTGGTTCACAGCCAAAGGGATCTGTGTCCTCTCAAGCATCAGCACTTACCAAGAACGATGTCTCTGTATCTAAGGATAACATGGGACAGCAAATGTGAAATTTTAATTTGGCTTGTGCTGTGACAACCCCCTTGAGTCACCTTAAATAAAGCACTTACACTAGATGTAGTAAAGGAGGGTGCTACCTGAGCAATGAGTGTTGCAGGCCTTTATATCAGGATCTGGGCCTCTCTGGGGAGTGAGCAAAGGTGAGTATTTTAACATGGGATCCAGAACAACCAATTATGTGGAAAGGAAGCACTGGAATCTTAAAACATAGCTCCTTTAGAAATTTTAGGTACCTTACTCTGAGCTTCAGGAGGACATCCCTGTCTGGGTGCGTGTGCCCTCTCTAGGAAATTAGGTGCCATGTCACAGGGCCCCTCCTGCGTCTGAAATTGCCAGTCTGGAACTAACTCCCCAAACCATCCCAATAGGTTAGAGAGCCAAAATCATTTTTGCTTTTCCTTTCCAGCCAATTAACTGGTTTTTTTTCCCCTTTTATGATGTATTTGCAGCCACTGATCACATTGGAAGGGAGCATCACATTCACATTTTCTGTGGAAGGGATGAACACCATTACTGTTCAGGTCTCAGCAGGAAACACCATTCTTCAGGACACAAAGACTATTGCAGTGTATGGTGAGTTCTTCCCCTTTTATTTCACACAGGATTCTCCATAGTCAACATTTAGAGAGCCAGGTTAGCTGGCAGCAACAAGAGGTCTTTATTCCAGAATGCTTTGAGTGAGATTATAAATTGAATTCCAGTGTTACCAGTCCAGCATAATATCTCTGAAGGCCACTGCCTGACATTAGTGCAGACTGACATGATTGCAGAACATTGATCTCCTTCCCAGAGCCCTCTGCATGTGCTTCATCACTCTTTGATCATTCTACATGACTGTCAAAATGTTAGTGTTTTGTAAGCTGGTTTTCCCCCTCCGTGGCCAGCAGAGGCCTCTTAACTCACACAAAAGCTGCTCAGCTTGAAAGGTGAATCGATGCTGTGTGCTGCAGTTCTGCACAGAAATCTGTACTGATTTGACATTGTTCTCATGCATCAGAAGCAGTCAGGACACACAAGTACCATGTAGCGTAGATGGAGCCTAAAACCCACTGGGAATCCCAGTTTTAGCTGGTAGTGATCAATATGGGCACCTCTGTTAACAGCAGCAGAGATTAGGTACATTTTCCAAGGCTACTCCTCTCCCCACATTGATCCCTGTTCCCTTCCAGTTAAGATCTCTAGGGTTTGGGGCACATCTGTGAGAGTCCAATCACAGCTTCCTGCACAAGGAGTGCCTGCTCCACAAGTCAAATTGAAGGTAACGTTTCATTTACATTCCCAACACAGCTCCCTTTGCAGTGCTATTCATCCACTCAAGTAAGGACTGATCACCTCTTTCAGTTCCAAGACGCTCAAGTGATGAATCTCCCAGATTCTCCACATCTCTCAAGGAGTCTCAGGCACACTGCCCTGCTGGATTTCCTCACAGTCTGTGCACCGTCTGCAAATTGATTACGCAAAACATGAGCTGCACCAGGTTTCACGAGTGGCATTAAGGCATTTCAGTCTTTACTCACCACTCTGCCATTGCATCTGCAGAGAAATTTCAGTCCCTGAGGTTATCGTTCTCTCCGAACCTCGATGACTACAACCCAGATATCCCAGAGTGGAGAAGGGACATCAGCAGAGTAGTCAAGAGAGCTCTGGTGGAGGTAAGCTGTGTGCATAACCTGTGTTACAAGGGTTCTGGTTCCTGATTTGCTCCTTCATTAGGACTGGATCAGCTGTTCTCTCAGAGTGTCTCTTTCTTTCCACCGCTCAGAAATGGAGAACTGACAGCGTTTGCGGCCAGCATCCTAAATTTTAGACAGGTGAATTGAACTTATCCTATGACAGTCTGGTGCCCAGAGTCACTCTTCAGTGTAGAGCAATGCTGTTCTCATGGAAGTGAAAATGCTGTAGAAAACTTGTGAGACCAAAAATTAAGGAATTTTTACTACACAGAAGAACACCGCAGCAAGTACTTTAAGTCCTTCATATAGCATGAGGCTCACAGGGCAGGATTGGATGTTGGTTTTCCCATGAACACTGCAGAGAAGCTCTTAAGTTCCTTCTTTAACTGTGGAACAGCATGTCACAAAAACAGTAGTAAAATAAAGTAGTATACAAAAAGTGAGGCTGAAGATTTGGATTTGAAACCGGGGAGGTAAGAAGAGTTAGAAGAGATAGCTGGGGTTTCTCATCTCAGTAGAAAAATAGTGCAAAGAATTGTCTGAAATAGTGCTTCTGCTTTTTAAAAAATGAAGTTACACAGATTTTGAAAGGACAAAAGGCTTGTCGATGATATTAGCGAGCTTAAGTGTTACTTGTGGCATCATCTGTGTGAAAACTCTAGAAGAACTGTGTACTAATCAGGTGCACAAACTTGTCTGGATAGTTTCTGAGATTTTTGTCTGATATTTTGTTACAAGACAGGAGGAAAGGAAAAAAAAGAACATTTTCTGGAGCTTGATCTTCTGACATATAGATGTCTGTATCAAGTATTCAAGGATCCATTTATCTTCAGGATGAATTTGTAGAATATAAACAACTCAATAAAGCAAAATCAAACCATAAAAAAGCAGAATTGTAAAACCACAATACCAAGGCTATATTCCGAAAGCAGAGCAGTGAAAAGGCAAAGTCTTTTTGTTATTTGATTCAAAAAATAAAAATTGATTGCTAATTATGTATTTTATAGCTAAATGATTCACCTTAAATAAGCCTTTGTGAGAAGCTCCTGTAAAAATTAAAGATAAACCCAGTAGATTTCTACAGCAATTAAGTAAAAGGTATAAAAATGAGTCAAAAAACTAAATAATTCAATAGGAAATTATAGCTGTGCTATAGAATTTTTATGAACTTTTATTAAAGTGTTATATTCTTATTACAGAATATCATCAGACTTGGATAAAATCCTGCATACAAAATTACAGTTCTGTACTAAAATCTGATCCTCACTCTGAGTAGGGATAATTTCATCTTATCACAAAATATCCCATTTCTTGTTTTGATCATAATTACTTGCTTGCATCGTTGATTTTCTGATTACTGTCTCCCACTTCTGAAAAAAAAAAAAAAAAAAAAATTGTTCCCAGCCTCTGAAAATGAAGGCAATACTGTGTCTTTCTTGACACCTTAAAGCAACCTGTTAGGCAAGCACAAATAATGCAAAACTCGGCTTCACAGAATAGTCGTAAAGAATATAAGAGACTTTATATATTTATAGGGATTTTTTCTAAAAAAGCCTTACAAAACGAAGCAAAATAAAAAGAGGGAACAAAGAGACGTGCTTTACCTTAGTGTGTAGTGGAGGGGACTCCACAGGGTTTTCCCCAGACTGTCAGCAGTCAGGCTAGGTTTACCCACAGGTCAAGCTCAGAAAAAGGTGATTTATGGTCAGTTCTGCTGACCCTTTGTCCTGCATCCACCATTTCCTCCAATGAGCGCCTCCTCCATGTCTTTGCTCCTGAACTCCCATGGAGAAGAATTCCTGAGGTTTAGGTCCACTTAATGTCTTAGAGGCTTCCAAGTCCTTACTGCAAGGGAATCTCTGACAGGGTGATCTGTTCTTGTATCTGAAGGCCTTGTCTTTTCCCACCACTTTAAAAGTGACCAACTGAATTCAGCACTTGAAAACCTCAGGTTAAATCAAAACCTTGAGATTTAAGTGCCTTTGGTGGATAATTCACAACAGAGAGGCAATGGAGGCAGATTCATCAAATCATGTTTCTCCTTCCTTTGGCTAACAAAACTTCCTGAGGGCCAAACTAGGTCCTTTCTTGGGTAATAACTTGACAATCTGATTGTGGAGCATCAGCTGAAATGTAAGACTGGAGATGACCCTGGTAGTAATGCCTGTAGGGTACTTTTTCTCTGAATTTTGTCCAATGTGTCAAAATTAGGGATATTAAGGTCCTAGCTTAAAAATTTCAGCTAACGAGACATACGAGATACACCCTTCATGGTGTAAGTACTGTGATGCCTTAACGAAGAGGCTCTCAGCATTCTGTGCCATTCTCACTGTTCCTGTCTCCATTTTTTTGTCTGTGTATCAGGCTACAGGTATTTCCAGCAAGAATGTTCTGGTCGCAGTGCTCCCTGGCCTGCCCACGTCTGCTGAACTCTTCATTTTACCATATCAAGATGGCCCAGGAGAAAAGAAAAGAACAGAAGCAAACCTGGAGCAGGTATCGTGCCCGTTACTTGGAGAAGTGTATGTTCATGCATTTCTCTGTGTGTGTACATATATGAGATATATATATCTGCATGTACATGGGATTTGTACATGGTTAGAACTGATAATTATGGTAGGTGTGCATCTGATTCACTGGGTAATGTTACACATGTCACATCCTCTTCAGGGATTCTTTTTAAGTTTCTGGATTTTGGGGGGTTTTTTGGTTTGGGCATGTTATTTTTTTTTTTTTTTTTTTTTTTTCTCCCCAGCATTAGAAACAGGCTTTGGAGCTGTCTTTAGGAGTTTAGATGCCCATTTGTGTTCCCTTAGAAGTCCAGTTTACTTGATGGAAGCGGGAAGAAGGAAGGAAGGATTTAGGGGATGATTCCTGCCAACAGGAACTGTGGAGAAGCTTCATGAGGCAAAGTTTATGACCCTGTCAAGATTCTAGAAAGCACCGGAGGACAGAGCTGGGTGGTAAACCTGGGCGGTTCAGAGCTTCATTAGTTTAAGGCACAGGGATGGGATTGGATGATCTGCCTGCCTTCTCCATGGGGCTGGAAGTGGGGCTGAGCCATTGTGGATTGCTTTCTCTGTGAACAGCTGAAAGAGGTTGTGATGACTGAAGGACTTTGCAGACCCAAAAGGTCCTGCCAACCAGATGGGCCTAGCAGGATTGTAATTAAGAGATAAAACACCGTGCTGGGCAAAAATCCTGAAATATCATAGAATTATAGACTTGTTAAGGTTGGAAAAGACCTCTAATGCCATGGAGTTCAGTTGATTACCTAACACTGCCATGTGCACCACTAAACTATGTCCTCTTGTCCCATAGCTCATCTGCTGTCTCTCAGCTTAGGTAACTTAGGTAACTTCCCTCAGGACCAAGATAACTTTGGTCCTGAGGGAAGCACCTCTGCCTCTCGATACTCCATGTCCATGGCTCATGCCATGTTAACTTAGCTGTGAGCCGCAACTCTCCAAGTCACCCATATTCTTCAGCTTTCCCTTGCTCAGCATTCCTAGCTGTCATCTTTTCTTTTGACAAACGACTTTCTTCTTCAATTTTCACCACCCATGTAATAAACAAAAAAATATGGAGATTTACTGCTCTGCAAAATCTTTCCTTCCTTTTGTCCTTCATTTCCCCTTCTCCTCGCTTCCGTCACAAATTGGCAAGGAAGCCAGTCCATAAACTTTCAAATTTACATCTGACCCAGCTCCCTTCCAGCACTCAGCAGCTTATTCTTTCTCCCTCTTTTTATGCCTGTTTCTCTCCTGTATAAAGAGTCTTTGTGGCTGTGGAGAAAGGAAGCCCTGGCAGTGCTCTCAGGGCCCTTTTTATGGACAAGAAGAAATGTCATTTTCAGTGTAATTCTGTCAACATCTCTGGCATCCTGCAGGGTCCAAATGGTAACCTTTGGAGGAGAGAGAAATTATTTGCCATTTGCAGCCAGCTCTTTCCTGTGAATAAAGACTAGGATGGTCAGAATGTTTTTCTTCCTGCTATGTGGCTGCTGCATTTCCCTTCCTAGTAGCTCTAGTAGAAAATGGTGGGGTTTTCAGTGAGAACTGCCCAAGGGCCACAAAAGGTGTCTCTGCCCTCTGCTCTAAAGCATATTCTGATAATGCTCCTGTTTTGTCATCCATTTTGCCCGTGATCCTTTGCTATGCCTTGTCCAAAGTGTTTCAAAGCTCATTCAACAGCCTCTGCCCGTGCTTGAAGTTGCTGGGATGAGTATTGGGAGCAAATTTTGATGGTTACAGCTTAAGTTGCTTCTGAGGCACTTCTGATGTACAGAGCTCTTTTCTGGTAGGAATAGAAGTCTGTTTTGTGCTCATGGGCAAGGAACAAGCTATTCAAAGGCACGTATGTGAGTTTGCCAGTTTGCAGGTGCACACCCAAAGGAGTTACAGTTCTGAATTATTTTTTCTAATTTAGAAGATAAACTTCCAAGTATACAGGAATAAAATGGGAATAGTTTACACAAATACTGCGGTGGAATAAGGTTCCTTGAGGAAGCACTTCATTATAGATTCCTTTTTTCATCACCTGAGCTAGACCACTGCTCTGCCATGGGGTAACCATGAGGGGTGTATGTGGTTTCATGGACTTTCACATTTACCAGTAAATCTCATTCATATTTAATAACCATGGGAGGCTACATCTTGCTGTTCCTTGTTGAGGTGGATTAAGCTGTTCTGTTTTTATCTGATACATATTCATATGGCTTTGTAAACATACTTTTAGGTCTCTCTGTCAGCCTCTCGTCTCTAGGTACATAATTCCCACTGACTTCGGAGGCACTTAGATGTCCACTGTCCCTTAACGGTTTCCCATTTAACAAAGTCAATAATACTCTTTGTGCCACTCGTGGTTTATGAGTCTCAGCACAGTAGGCTAGTAGTGGTGGGACTGCAGTAGTGCCCCACTTGACAAATGTACGTTACCATGCAATTTTCCATGAGGGTAGTGAATTTGTGTCTCGTGCTCTCTTTGAGACTCTGCTTAGATGGTAAATGCCATTTTCTTCCTGACTTGATCTATCACTTTCATACAATTGTCCCAAATTATTTTTTATGCATACATAAAATCTATTATTGTCATATCTGTTTGCATTTAGAAATGTGAACTCTGCATTCCTAATATTTTCTATTGGAGACTAAAGTACTTTTGAAAAGTTTGACTGCTGTTGACAGCTAAAAAAACCTACTACATGTGAGTCTGGGGAAGTTTTCTCAATGTGCAACATAGGACAATTCCACCTAATACATAAATACAAAAAATATGCTTGATTACTCCACTTTCTGTAATCAGTGCAAAGTTATTCTTCACAGTTTCCTAAATAATCAAAACGCCTTTTCATCCTGCAGAATCCCAAAACACATTCGTAAAATCTTGTGTTTATGACAGGAATATTGTGGCACCTTTTTTTTTTTTTTATTTCTTTTTTTTTTCTTTTTTAATTGGGTCATTTGATTGGTCTGCTTCATTTAACAGTAGCTCAGGACAGACTACCACCCTGTTTAAAAATGTAGAAATAATTGGAATTTGTCAAACACTGGTCTTTGATTTGCATGCTATGACTGCAACAACACTGAAATATCCCAAATCTTGCAAAATAAGCCACACAGAATTGCCACTGGCCACCTGGGCTGGAATGCAGTAGGCTTGGTGAATTTGATGATTATCGAATTCAGATCTGCTACTTCAAAAGAACAAAATTCTTTCTCTTCAGTGAAGGGCAAATCTCTAATAGTAACATTTCAAGAAATTGAGTTATTTCTAGCACAAATCCAGTTCAAAATGAATGCTCAGTAGTAAAATATTTGACTTAAAATTCAGTAGAGGGGAGTTACAATTACTCTATTTATTTCAGTGTATGGTTTTACTCAATAGGAGGATTCTGAGGGGGCTCTCTTTTTATTTATGCGTTTCACAAATTACCTTCTTTCCATTTTGTTTGATAGTGGGGAGCTTTCTGTTAAACATAACAAATGCATTTTCTTTTAGTCAAATGAAATGTAAGCAGAAAGTGAGGGATATGTATTGAGAATTCCGAAGTGATGTTTCACGTAAAGGTTTCTGTGTTATACTGAATTTCTCTTTAGTTCTCCATTTGGGTGCTTTTCACTGGCCTATTCAAAAATACTGTAAAAGAATGCAAAACAGGGGTAAGAGCAAATAGTTAATGACATTTGAGGCCATTAATCTTTTCTCTGAGATCAGCTCTCAGCAACGTAGCGGGATGGAGACTTTGGCAAATGGTAACATCAGCTGGTTAGTAGCCAACTGTACTCAATATGTTGCAGCTGTGTCCAATATCTGTATCCAGCCAAAGGGATGGGAAATGGCATGGATGACTGAGTATCAGATGGACAGTGATGAACTGCAGAGATTAAATACCTCTTGTGGATTTAAAACCATTGAGAGTGGCATTCGGGAAGCCTGTAAGCATATACCTCTTGGGATTCTTTCCTTAAAGAAGATTTAGTTTTATATTTGCTTCTTTGTAGCTGATGGAGCTTCTATCTTATTTTATAGTTTGGTGTTTTCTTTCATCCAGCCTCTTAAGCTTTAGTGTTTCAGTGTATTTGCTTTCAGTATTTTTCTTTTTTCTGATGTATTTCAGGTGTACCCGTCACCAAAATATTTTTAGCAACAAGATCATGACAGTGAACACCTTCAAATCTTACAGAAAATTGTGCCCATCAGTCCTGGAAATCAAATTCCAGGAAGAGGTTGATATATGGGGCAAATCATCTAATGTTTACTAGGAGAGATTTTTTTTAACATCTGTGTTTTTTAATCAAGTCTTCCACTGGTGCTTAGAGGTGGTTGGGCCAGTATTAGGAAGTAGAAGCAGGTGAGGAGAGAATGGAATAATGCAAACCAAAAGACCTTGCACCAGGGGCTTTTTTCCACTAGCCAGCTTTTCTTAATCGCTGCTTGTGTGCTGTAGGAGAGGCTGTGTAAATCTCTTCTCTTAATACCTTTAACTCCTGCCACGTGACTATCAGCCCTCTCTCCCTCATCTTTTGCTCAGTGTACAGAGCAGCCCTTGATTCTCAAGACTGTTTTTGGTTGCCTTTGTTCATCAAAAGTGGATCCTGGCTTTTATGTCCAGGTTCTCTCTGGGTTCATATCTTCTGTTCCATTCTTGTCCCAGAGTAACCACAGGAATATCCTCTGCCTTGTGCTCTCTCAGTGTCCCTGGCTACTCCCAGCAGCTTGAATTTAGCATCTTTCATTAAAGATCTGAAGAAATTCCTGCTGGAGCCAGTAAGTCAGTGTCTGTGCTCTTTTCAGTGCTAAGGCAAGCAAGCTTTAGAGGCCCCATGTGAAGTGTCCAAGGTTATCCAGGGCAAGTGGCACAGTTTAAAGTAATCCACACTGGCCCTGACTCCCGCTTCACTTTCCCAATGTTGGTTCAAGTTTCTTCCTACTAAATCAATGTGCATAATTCTTTCCTTAGTTGTTTATTGATTTGCTCAATGAATTGAATAGAAGTGTAGCACTCATTAGTTGAGATCTTTACACAGTATCTATAAAATTATCAAGATTCTTAGCCAGTGCATACTGGCACAGTTGAATCACATTCAATTAGTCTAAAATAATTTACACCAGGGGTTTCAAAAGTCAATAAGGGTTTGGGAAAATGCCCTTCTCAGTGATAATTCTGCTTCTTGGTTCACATGGTTCTTTTACAGTCCTAAATCTGACAAAATGCTAAGAAAAGCCAAATTAATTTTTGTTTTGTTCCATTTTTAAATTGGAATCTCTTTTTTTTTTTTTTTTCCATTCACAAATTGTCTGTTATTATTATTCATTATGTGTCCTTTGATGAAAAATGATACATGAAGAATAGTTCCTATTACTGAATTATTTTTGCACATCATGCTTAATTCTGCAAATGAAGCAGATAAAGTCAATGAGGCTCAGTTAAGGACCAAAACTAATTCTGAAAGCTAATTATTTTCACAAGAGAGACTCTTGAAGACTATAAATTAGGAGGCTGCTATTCTAAGAAGTTTTGTCTTCAGCTAAGTTAGTTGCATCTCCAGGAGGGAGCTATGAAGAGGGGGAGGCCTGAGGCCAACCTGTTTCTCAGATGAAGGTCTGGCTGTTCAACTGGAGTTGTTGAAACAGGTCAAAGTACTTTGATGTTTCCCATTCTGCTTTTTAAACCAAAATGCATCCATGGTATGACTTTGAGAGCAGAAATAAAGGGAAGCACAAACCCCCAAATGTTTACCATTGAAACCTTTTCATTATTTCAACAACTGAGATCAGCCGTTGCATGGAAATTTAATTCAGAGACACTTTACTAATAAACGACTCAAGCCAGAACCACTCCTAGATTAAAGTCTGATAACTTAGCTAGAAGTAAGTTTGATAGAGTAAGAAAGACACAGGAGTCTGTTCTCCAGTCTCAAAGCAAATGTTCTGACTGACTTTTCAGTGCACAGGTCCCCTTGGGACCATGTGAGGACCACAAACATTGCCACATCCAGCTTTGGAGAGCAATGTCCAATCCCAGTGTGAATTTGGCCCTTGAGGTCTATGTGAGCTCCTCACTGACCTCAAATACTGGCTTTTGTAAGCCATTATGTATGCTTTCTATTTCAGATAATTTTAAGGAGTACAGAAATGCATTTTCACTCTATGTCTGTTTTGAAGAGAATCTTGTTTTCCACGTAAAGAAAAATGAAAATGTTGTAACAAACAAGCAAACATTTTAAAAACACCTCTGAATGCATCTGTTCTTCTCTCAGATGTGTGTGTCAGGAATCTCCAGAGCTGCCTGAGGAAGGCAGGTGTCTGATTCTCACTAGAACTTGTGGCACTTTTGAAGATCTTAGGCTGTTACTCACTTTTTTCAATTGTTCAGATTCCATAAAGACCAAGGCAAAAAAATAAAAAGCTGTACACAAAAAGCCACTGGGAGAACATGTAATTAATGGAGCCAAGGAAATAGGCTTTATAGTCTGCACAGAATGAACAGTGTTGCTGCCAGTTTTGACACTTTGTGTGTAGTCCTGGAACAGTTACGGCTGTTTCAAGCCTCTGCTGAGACAGTGATGGTTTCAGGCAGAAATTATTTTAGTCTGAGGTGAATTTGTACAGGATGCTATACAATGAAGTCCTCATTCATAATCAAGTAACAAAGCAATACAGCAATAATAAATTTCAGTTATGACTCTTTCTTTCTGTCTTTCTTCCTTTTCCTTACTATTTCACCCTTACTGTCTCTCTTCTTCCTGTTTTTCCTTTCCTTTGGCCCTCCAGAGAGGAGCACCTGTTGACTTTTCTCTCACACACCTTGCCTGCTGGGAGGCAGCCACAGCACCTCTCAGCTGCTGTTTTGCCTCTTCATGCAGTGCCCCAGGAGCCCACAGGCAGGCCAGGGGAGATCTCACTGTCCCTTCAAGTCTCTAGTGCCCAACCAGATCTCTTGTACCTTCTCATGCTGACTTTCTCCAGATTCTCCCATTCTTCCATTTCTTGCCCAAATCCTTGAGGAAACCATTCTCCAGTACTACGTAGCAACGTTTGCTCACTGCAGACTCAGTTACATATCACTGTAATCCACTGCTTGTATAGAAGGCATCATGTATGGTTTTTACCTCTGCTCCTTCCCTGCCATTTTGTGCAGCTGATCACAATGTGTGGAAGAGGAATGACACACTATGTGGTTGTCTCCTTTCTTTAGTTTACTGTCTTGTATTTACCTTTTTTTTAATTATTATTATTATTTTCTTTCCAGAGGCTCAGCTGCCCCAGCAGCATCAGGATCTCAGAGCAGAAAGGAAAATTCCTGCAGGGTTATGGAGGAGAGCTGTTAGGTTTTATGTGGGACTGGATACAGCCAGGGTGATACTTCTCCCATCAGTTCCATGAGCCATTAATGTACCTGGCTTACAGCATATCAATCTGCATCTGTTGCTCTAGTTTTAGAGATGAAAAACTTTTTATAGTTGTCAATCTTGGTTATTAATACGCTCAAATCCTTAAAGAGGCCTATAATTTGCTTCCCAGGCATTCTTCATGTACTGCACATCTTTGTGTCACCATCCCTGCTGCTCTGAGCTCAACAGATGGCTCTTTGAATGCAGGTGGTATTTTTTCTTGTTTTTGGGAAAAATATATATTTATTGCTCATTCTGGCACCCATGAAATAAATTGTAACTTAAAAGAGATATATTTCAAAGTATAAATAAAATGCTGGTATGAGTTATTGCCAAATTGATATTGGACCAAAGGCACCTATTCAAGTGATCAGCAGCCAGAAATGAAGTGTATGAGCCAAGAGTATTGAAAGAACCATTAAGAATGTTAAAAAAAATAAAAAGCAGATAAATCTCATACTGTGATGAATGATAGCTAAGGAACATCTAATCATATCTGGGTAGAATTTACTGAAATAGCTCAACCAGACAAAAATGAAGAACATGAAAAAGATGGTGTAAAAATTATTGGAATGTTCTTTTTTCTGACAATTTTTCATTCATCTTTGAGAAGGAATAAGGATTTATTTAAAACAAATTGAATTAAGTGGTGAGCACTGGAATATGATTCCACTTGATCCTGGTATGGCTATAAAAACACGTTCTCAGCAACTGCATATTAAGGGTTTTGGAGGATGTTGTGGGTCCAGTTTTCCAACCACCTCTCCCTAATAAGCCAACCTGGAGAACTGTGACTGTTCAATTGGAGAATTGATCTCTGCTTTAAGAAAATGGGAAATATATGAAACGTCCGGCAAATGAACAAACAAATGACACACAACAAACTGTCAACACCATGTTGTAGGCTTCCATTCCTTGATTAATCTGTCTAGATTTTTTGTTTTTAATGGCAACTTGCCTAGAACTTCTTGCATGTAATGAAGTGTGATGTGGAAACAGTGGATCTGTGCATATTGCTACAAACTGACTTAAAATAAAAAGGCATGTTTGCCAACAGATTGGACCAAAGTTTGGCTCCTTTACCACACAAATACTTGTTTCATGGAGTCTTATCTCAGCTAATGCTTGTCTTTTCTGTTGTGTCCTTAAAGGAGGAGTAATCTGCTTCATTTCTACTAGGACTCTGTTGATGTTGTCAGTTTTGGAAAGCTAATCTGGTGATCTGAAAGCTGTGTGGAGTATCTCCCCATGAAAGAGAGCGGGTTATGCGTGTAACCCATAAGAAGAGATGGAATATGCATTTTGTTTAAGCCACCTTCTGTAGTCAGTAAACACTTCCAGATTTGAGCTGGTTCTGGTACATATTTAAAGATTAGGGAGCAGCTGTCTTGAATCTCAGAGAGCTGGATGAAATTGAATTTGCTTTTAGAACTTGAAAATTAACTGTGAGCTGTGGCAAGGATCTAAACCATTATTTTTATTCAGGTATATCACATATTATGAACATCCTCTAAGAGCATGGAACTGGCCACTCAACAAGCAAGAAGTTATTTATCACAAGCAACTGTTCATTAACAATTGAAATGTTCCTTTTCCTTTGAACAGTGAATGAGTTGACTGATGTGTTGCTGCTGGCTGGTCCTGTGGCCACTTTCACATGTAGGTGGAATGTTCCTTCGGGGCTCAGTTCCATTTTGCTGTTGGGCTGCTCCCACAGAGGTGTGACAGGGCATCTTGTTGCTCAGTCAGTGCTGACCATACACGAACCACTCTGTCCAAAATCCTTCGTTGTGAGGTGATAGGAATCTGTGCTTGGAAAGTCTGCAAAATCTTTGCTTTGCCCACAGCTTCATTTCCTACCCACCTATTGGCAATCTAAACCAATGATCAAGAAACAAATGCATTTCTTATTTTCTCTCTCTCTCTCTCTTTTGTTTTTTTTGGGTTTTTGTCGGTTGGTTGGTTGGTTTTTCTCCTTCCCAGATTTCAGAAACGCTGATCCAGAAACTGAATCAAAACCTGGTCCATTTTGAGTTGAAGCCAGGGGTTCGAATCCTTGTCCATGCTGCCCATTTAACAGCAGGTGAGTATCCTCTTTCTGTGTATGCCTTCTGTGTTGCTCTGTAGCACAGCAAGCAATATCGATGGTACTAGTGTGCTGTCAGTTGTATTTTAAACATTTCTTATTTTTATATCACAATAATAACACTGTGTATGAGCTGACATTAAAATGTATGCTCTACCTCACCTTTCTCTACCATGCCAAAAAGATATAGTGGCTTTTGCCTTTACAGCTAATCCTTTTGTTTTCTTAGATGCAAGAATTTACTGGTTTTTAAGAAACATGGTATAAGTAGCAGTAGAAATGTGTATTTCTTGGTTATCTCCAAAGTATTCAACAGCTATGCAGCACCAGGGCTTCTTTAGCCTGGGTCACACAGTGCAAAAGTTACCTGCTAGCCTTGGATATGTTCAGATATTCTAGAGTCAGAAAACATTCAAAGCAAGTAAACACAGCTCAAAAGTTGTTCAGCAGTCTGAAAGACTAGAATCAATATAGATATGCACAAAAATAAGATCAGGCAATTTGGACTTTAACTAATCTTGTCTCAACATAAGTCATCTCTGAAGTCCTGGTATTTAATTACATATGTCACTGTCTATTCTGCGTGCTAAAACCTCATTTCACAGCACAGGTCCCACTTAACTATTTTAAGAGATGGGACAAACCAATCCACACTCTTTAGGAGTGCTCTTTAGGCACTGCTGATAATTCTGATCAGTTGGTATCATGTTTTTGCAAACTTAAACCCTCAGTTTGTTTGTACCAGCAAACTGCCCTCCAAAAACTTTTTGTGGTACGAGTGGAACTGCCCAACCAGGTGTCAGTCCACGTGCTGCCTTGTAAGCAGTAAGAACAGAGAGACTATTAAGAAAGGGTGTAATGTGACTGCATTTAAATCCCCACAAAAGAAAGGCCTGGAGGTTTCAATATTTCATTTTTCCTAAGCAGAGCTTTCTAATATTTGTCCTGGGAATATTGCTGTGTATTTCTGCTTTCCATTAGCTGTGGAACAGATGACCAGATGCTTATTTT
The DNA here is from genome assembly GCF_015227805.2 of Hirundo rustica. Classification (NCBI taxonomy): domain Eukaryota; kingdom Metazoa; phylum Chordata; class Aves; order Passeriformes; family Hirundinidae; genus Hirundo; species Hirundo rustica. The sequence goes on along the minus strand of NC_053457.1, from coordinate 25,334,006 downwards.
TAGACAAGTTAGAACCAAAAGCATATGACAGCTTTAAAAATGGAGTAACATGGATTTGATCATAATTTTTACCAAAAATGCACGTTTTTATTTGTATTTGCACACAGACACCAGGAAGAAGTACATTTTGTCTACAACAGATGCAAACACTCATTTTTTCTGCAAAGCAGGCTTTGTTGTACTCTCTCAAAGCCAGTGCTGAGTGATTGCTGAAACTGGACTCAGAGTGTCCTATAGGAACACTATAGGATTTTGTCTCTTGCAGAAGCAGGATTCAGTAAGAATGCAAAATGAGCTTGGATGGCCAAACTATGTATTAAAAACCCGGAGAACAGCCACTGTGAGGTCTTTGAGGGATTACGTCTCCTTAACAAGCTGCAGAGGTCATGACTGTTCTCTGAGTAAAGACCCAATTGCCCAATTTCATGACACCAAAACTTGTGAAGAGTTTTGATAACTTAAGTTTTAGCTTTCATATTTTACACATTCTGTACTGCATTAGTATATAACTCTGAACTTCGTATAAAATGTTAGCAAGTTCTCTTCACAGGGTTGTTAGACGAAACAATCCTTTTCCAGCCCGAGAACCAAGCCATCTTCAGGCCCAAAAAGTAGAAACAGCTGTGAATTTAGGAGAGCAAACTGGGAGGATGGGACTTCATAACCTGAAGCTGTACTTGGAAAATTAACCCAAATATGTAAATGAACCAAAATTTATAGAAATAGGGAAACTTGTGACTGGCCATCCATCTTGGGTCCATCTTGGGTGTAGCCATGGCCAGACTCTTGTACTGCCCAAGATGTATCCTTTTAAAGGCCTTTTAATAAATACCTGCTTTATTCCTCTAACTCTGTCTAGCCTCTTTTCCAGGTAGCCTCTCTAGGCATCAGTTTAAAATTTGACAAAAAGCCATGAGAGACTTACTTCCCTGCTGAAAGCTATTGTTTTGGTTGTTAGAAAATAAGAGGAACTAGCCTTTGGAAATCCAAGCTTTTATAAAAAATTGAATAAAATGAGACAGGGAAATCTGGAACACAGCACAGGGCCAGAAACAACCCTCAGACAACACGGTCCCAGGGGATGCACATGCCCAAAGGTGCTGCTCTGGGCTATATTATCCCTTCTTTCCCAGGCTTTTCACTGATTTTGTGTTGGACTCTGGTAGCTGTGGGCTGTAGTTGGCTGAACCACAGAACTCAACATGTTTTTGGAAGTGTACACACACCATATATATGTGTTTATGCATACATTTATGTTGCTGTGCCTCAGTGCACAAGTATGTGTGTGCCTGCCCATGCACAGCAGCATTTTCTGCAGCACAGGACCTGCAGAGGACCAGCAGGTGCACACACAAGCCAAGTGCAGGTACCTAAAGCACCTCGGAGTGGACATTCTAGCAGAAGCCATGTAGAAATGACCCTCTGTCTGTGTGTGTGGTGTGTGTGAGCGTGTGCATTCCCTGGAGCGCAGAAGAATGACAGGCACTGGCCTCAGCATGTATCAGACTTCTGCCTTCTTTGTTCAGAGACACGGGAGGAAGGATTAATTAATGGGAATTATAGACAACAGATTGCAATTCACTCATTGTGTTCATTCCTTCTTCTCATGAGATAAAAACAAACCAATGTCCCCAACCCAACAGACAACAACTTCAACTCTAAGGCAGAGGAAAATATGCCAATATTCCTTACAAAGCAGTTAAATAGCTGTTTATTACTAGGCTCTCAGTGCAGCATTAGAGAAAGAACATTGAGTGATGCTGAATCTGAATAGGCTGGAGAGCCACTTTGTCATCCCACAGAACTGCAGAGACCCACAAAACACAGATGGAGAGGGGACAGAGTGGAGATGTGAGAGGAATTCATAATAATGGGTGCTTTCATTCTGGTTCCTGTTAGGTGTTGGAAGGGGGAGGTTTTTCCACTTCTCTTTGTACATTTTTGCTTTATCAGTCTGGGTGTTAAGCTGAAAATACATGTGCATGTAATGTGTGTGCCTTGGCTTGTGTGTGCCCGTTTCCTTGTGTCTCTTGGCTGTGGTTTAGGAGGGGTCTGTTCAGTGCATGTGAAGAGGTGCAAGAGAGGGAGGATGTGTTTGGCAGCAGTTCGAGTTGGCTTTGACTGCCTTGCAGAGGAGGGCACTACCAGGGCTGTGTTCTGTGTGTGGGGATGTGTTTGCTCCTTCTCATGGCACAGCTGGAGCTCTGTGTCTGCATGAGCAACTGGCTCCTCTACTCCTACCTGTGAAACTGCTTGGAGGCTTACTGCCTTCCTGTATATGTGTGTGAGAGTGATGGAAACTCTGCTTAATACCATTCACTTCATATTTTTGGGAAATCCATGCGTTTGGATGGGTTGGGTGGCCTTATTTTGGGAGGGGTTATGGCAAGATGGCGAGCAAAACTCAGAGAAATACAGTGAGGCTCTTTGTCTGATTAAGATTAGTGTGTATGTTTTTTTTTTTCTTGAATTTGAAAGAAAATCCTCTAAGGGGAAAGTCGTGGAACTTCACATCAAGGGGTATGTTGAGCACCACAGGTGATCTGAACTTGGGTTTCTTCCCAGGTGGATTAAAAAGGGAGAGAAGCCCAGGAAATGTGTAGACCTGCTGCAAGTGCGATAAGAAGGGAGAATGAATTGTATTTCTGGAGAGAGGAGCTTTCAGTTCAGGCTGGGGATGGCTCTAACCTTCTCCTCTCTTGCAGCTCCCCTGGTGGACCTCACTCCCAGTCACAGTGGTTCAGCCATGCTGATGCTCCTCTCTGTTGTTTTTGTGGGACTAGCTGTGTTTGTCATCTACAAGTTCAAAAGGTATGACCTTCCCTGAGCCATTTCCTTCTCTCCATTGCTGCCTTTCACTGAGGTGTTTGGGGTTTGCTTGCTGGGGTTTCTTTTTCTGAGTGAGTTGTTTTTTTGTTTGTAAAAGCTGATACTACATCATCTGCCAGAGTGCCACAAAATGATGGTTTCTGTTAATGTTTTAGGAAGATTCCTGGCCTTAATATATATGCACAGATGCAGAATGAAAAAGATCAAGAGATGGTCAGTCCAGTCAGTCAGAGGGAAAGCATACCTAATGTCCCTCAAAGTGAGCTGATGAGCCCTGAGCAACTAGTAGATGAGAAGTTGGAAGTCCACCCCATAGGTAAATAACTTGCAGCATCCTGCAGCTGGTCAGACTCTGACTTATAATTGGCTAACCTTTTTCTCAGCCTCCCCTCTTTCCATATTCCTGCACAATCCTCCTCCCATCCTCTTCTGCTGCAACATTAGTTTTGCTACAGGAAACCTTCTAACTCTTCCTTCTCCCTCACTGCCATGTGATGAGAGGGAGGGGAAAATCTTTAGGCTTTTTCTCTCTCCTAGTTGCTCTACATAGATCCCTTCCCCTTCTCAAAAAAATCCTGCTGGCAATGTAATTTATTTTGCTGGGGCTGATGTAGTTGTGGGGCTAAGCCCCATATCCAGAAGAACTTCAGCCACCCTCACCTAGAAGATGGGGGTGAGCAGGTGATTCGGTAAGTAGTATCTAAAAGCTAAATATTTGCTGAGGTTTTTGACTGCTGGAATCTTGGTGCTCTGCCAGACGTTGTTGCCAGCAGCACTGTTAGTCTGGCTGATTCCCAAATAAACTGAGTAAAACCTGGGATCTCAGTATTGGACAGCTGGGTTTATCCTCCAGCTGACTTCTCCCACGGGCCTCTGTGTTTGATTACTTCCAAAAGCAGGCTTTTTTAGGACCTAAGGTGAATAGATATGGACAGGGCATTCTGGGATCAGTCTTTTTTCTGTTACCTTGGATACAGTAAAAGTATTGGGACAGAGCAGGGAGGTTTCAGTCTGGAAACATGTTCTGCTAAAGCCAGGACTGCTTAGACAATGCTCAGCTTCACTCATGAGGTGACATTTCTGCAGGTCCAGACTGGAGGTACCCCTACAAATAAGGACATGCACCTGTTTCAGAGGAATTAAAGAGAAAAGGCTGCCCAGGGGTGTGGTGGAGTGTCCTTCTCTGGAGATATTCATAACTCTCCTAGACATGATCCTGTGCAACCTGCTCTGGGTGAAATTGTTTTAGCAGGGGGGTGGACTAGAGGTCTACGGTTGGACTCTTCTCCAGAGGTCCCTTCCAACCTCAATTGATTTGTGATTCTACGACTTAGGCAGGAGTGAAGCACAGTTGCAACTGAGATTCCTTATTTGCACAGTTTCATCAGCCTAAACGAACCTTAGATCTCAAATGAGGATATTCCTAAAATCTGTTAGAGTGTTTGCTAAAGCAGGTTTGGAGTCATGGCTACTGTAGGGAGGGAACAATGAAAAGGAGAAATGAAGGGGGGAGTGTGATGTGCTAAGATTGCAGCCTGTGAAACAACCTGGGAGAAAGAAGGAGAAAGGCTTTTGGTGAAACTGATGTCTGAGCTGGAAGCTCCACTGCTGTTGATGCTGATCTCTCCTAACCTACTCATTAATGAGATTTTTTAGCTATTAAAAGCTTTTAAGCAGCTATCCATCAGCAGACCGGGATACCCCTGCTTAGCAGAACACAGGACGGAGTGAGGGGACCAACCTTCCCATGTGGTATTCCCCATACAGAGCAACCTCAGGCCACAGCCCAGAACCCAAGGAAAGGAAATGCAACCAAGGTAGTCTGGACAGAGGACTTCCAAAAAGCTTGTGGATCACCAAGAGATTTCAAGCCAAGACCCAGAGCGGTGGGTCCTAAACTTTCACAATTTTTTGTTTTGGTTTGGTTGGCTTTGGTTTTGGTTTTTTGTGTTTTTCCCCTCTAGAAACCTCCAAGGCAAAATTGCTGTAAGATGCAAAGAGAGAAACACCCAATTTCAAGTGAGGAACTCTCTTTCTAGAGTTGGGTGAGCTTTGGGCTTTGAGCTTTCCCTTTCTAAAAGAATGCAGAGGTGGTGGTTTGTGCTGTTCCAGGAGCAGGGAAAAACGTGTTTTCACAGGTCATTCCGACTGCAATGGCTGGGATCAGTCACTGCTAGCTCCTATGCAAGGTACCTTCAAAACTGCTCTTGCTGGAATGGAAACAAACCCTAGAAGGCTCCAGGATAAGAGGAATCAAAAGCAAATTTTGGGGGCAGGTTTTCATTTGGTGCATCTATAGCATTTCTGGCTTTCTATACCGGCCAGATTTTTTCAGCTGTGCTACTGGACACTGCACTGAACCAGAAATTTGCCTTTTACAACTCCTTGGTTTGCACCTGTGGCTGCATGATCGAGCGCTAAAGTTAAATGTGTGAGATACACAGACTCAATTATGTATCAAAAGGAATCGGTCCGACAAACTTCCTAAGAGTGTTTTTTCCATCCTGTCAGTGAGATGAATGAGAAAACTGGATCAGAGCTCATTGACAAAATGAGAAGGTCTGGACCTAGGTGTGAACAGAATAGAAAATGCAAAGGCACTCTCCTATACAACCACCTCATCTGTTTCTGGAAATCAGCAATTTCTTTTTTAATGAGTTTTCTTTCTTTTGGGAAAACAAAGCAAGACTGTAATTGGGTGTTTCACTTTTGTATGCTTGTTCAGAAACCATCTTCTTTTTCATCACCTTTGACTAACATTCAGGGATCCTGCCTTGGAGGAATAAGAATTAATGTCCCTGCATCAATTAATTTTCTCTCCAAACTCTGGCAGAAAAACCTAACTTTCCTATTTTCTGGATGTGAGTGGTTTGGGCACTTCTTTTGCAAATGCAGAGGTTAAGATCATTTATGAAATCTCTGACACCTTATCACTGCAAATGAGTTACACATTTCCTCTGAGGACCTCAACCCCTCCTTCCCTCCGCCCCTCTGCTCCTGCCTTTCCCTCTACCATTCAACGTGGGTGAATCATCTTCATTAGCAAAAGAACAGGACATCACCTTCAGTGTTTGAATGACAAGAAAATATTCTCTGGAACGAATGTGTCAGTCAGGAACAGCTGAATCCCAAATGCCATCAAGGTGTTACCTGCAGCCATCTTCCTTGACTAAATATGCATGTTATTTACTGACTTTTATTTTGTTCTTTGCCACAGGAAGTATTTCCACATCTGCTGAGCCCCAGAGCACAAAAGAAATCCCTACCTATGTAAATGGTTGAATAGTGGACACCAACATCTGTATCTAAAAAAAGGAGGAGAGCTCACTGCATTTGGACTTTTTAATTCTTCGGATGACAAAGGGTTTTTAGCTTTAAGCCTGTGCATGTGGACATTATACTGAGACCATAGTGGAACTGCATTGTACAGGTGTTCAATTTTAGTGGGGGGTGGGGGGAGAGGAACTGGTACCACTATTCACTCCTGCCCTGCCCCTCACCCTTTCACTCTCTTTTTTTCTGATCTGTCTCTAATTTGTAGAAAATTCATAATGATATAGGCCAAGAATATGCATGGGGGGTCTCTTCTTTAGGGAGAGGGGTGGGCTGGGATGTGGGGGGAGAAGGGCTGGGGCGGTGGGAGGGTGTGTTTAGGGTTCTTGGCTTTAGGTTTAACTGCTCTTTTAGCACTTTGGGCTGTGGGAGGGTTAGCCGCTCCAGCAGACTTCCGTAGGACACACACACACACAAAAAAAATCACACTGGAGTTTTAAGGCACTGAAAATATTCTTGGTCAGTCTGGTTTAGCTCTCTGTTTGAACTCTGCCCTTCATTCCTCTAGCTGCAGCTGCTGCCCGTGCCTCACACTGTGAGGAGGATGAGTTACGAGTGTGAGTGTGGGTGATGCCAGCTGCGAGGCCAGGCTCCTTCTTGAACAGCTTTCTTAGCTTGCTCACACCAAGGCATCCCATGGGTAGTGCAATGGGAGGATAACGCTGCCTCCTAATCCCGAACAGAACAGAAGAAGTGTGCATTGCAGGAGGTTATTGCCAGCAAGAACTTACTGTGCTTTGTGCCAGCCTTACACCTTCCATTTTTGCTGAGGGAAACCAACACCCTCAGCTCCATGTAGCTGAATTTGTCTGGGGAAGTCCCAGGAGATCTCTGCCTTTTCAGAGTCACCCAAGGCCTGTCAGTTTTTTGAAATGCACCTTGTCCATAGAATAGGGAACAGGGAAAGGCCTGTGCACAGTTTTCCTATGGCTTTCTTTGGCACCCACATTGGTTGCACATCTGTAAGCTCCTGCCACTGTGGGCAGAGAAGGAAGAGTTTGGCCTAGGACTGTTGCCATGTATTTCGAGCCTCAGCACCACAGGACCCCTCTTAAACAAGATTTGATTTCTTACCAGTAACTTAAGCTTGTATCTTGCCCTACAAGTGGGAATGAGGCTGTAGGACATGTTCACATAGACAGTGCAAGGGAACAGCAGGACAGCAGGATTAGGACACCTCAGACAAGTCCTCCAAAGACACTGGATAGCTGTGCGAAGCCTGGCCCAGGGTCATTATAACTGTTGATTTCCAACCCAACTCAGGTAATTAAACCTAGCACCAGGATTGTGGTTTGGATTGTGAGGAGAGAAATAACTGTAACCAGTGTGCACTTGCCTAGTTATGTTAGGTGGAGGCGAGTAGAGGCCAGTTCATGATTGGTGGGCACACGTAGGAGGCACCCTGATTGCTGGCATAGGTGGGTTTTGTTCAGTAGACATTGCCCACAGGAACCTGAGTCAAACCCAGGAGAAAGCCAGCAGGGTCAGCGTGGCCCAGAGTCCCAGGGCAGGGGCTTGGTGGTGGGGGTTTGAATTTCTCCGTCGCAAACTGGGCACAAACGTAAATCAACCCACTTGCCGGCAAAACAAAAATGATACCAAGGACATTAGGCCCGTAGTAGTTACAGGATAATCACGGTACAGGCAGAGTACTCTGCCTCTTCCTGCATTTTCTCTGAGGATTGGTAGGAACACAGCGGTTTGTACGGCTTTGCTATTGTGTTTGCAACTACAGCTTTAAGAAAGATGGGAAAGTTTTGGCTGCAACTGTATGATAGTCCCCACTGAAGTCCAACATTAGCCAACTTATTTTTATAGTAAGCCAATCAAAAAAGTTTTCTTATAGTGTTGGAACTATTTCTAATTTTAAAATTACTTTTTTTGATGTACTTTTTCATCTTCTTTTTCCCTTTCGTTAAATACAATGTAGCGTAATGTATAATTGCTATTGTTTATTGCTTTTACAGTCATATTTATTAAACAGATTATGTCTCTAAATGAAGGCCCATGTTTTTGTTGCTCATTTTAGCCTCTATCCCTGATGGGGATCACTAACAATATTAAAACAGGAGGTAGCTGATAACCTAAAAAGACATGGATGTTCACAAATGGGGGGAAAATACAGTTCCTAGAAGCAAGGTGCCAATATAAAGGTAACTTTCTCAGTCCTCCATTTTTCTGCTTTCCAAACAAGCAATGATAGAGCTCTGACCAGTTCCCTGGAACTCCAGCTCCATTTCCTGTCCATGCTTATTCTTCCCCATACAGTCTCTGTAAAATGTTCCTTTAAAATATAATTTTTTTCATTCTGCTTCTGCCAGCACTGATGAAGGAGAGTCTGAATTATTAGCATTACTGATTAATTTACATGTTGTTGTGAATAAAATGAAGCCTAGGAAATTTCTGTCAGCTTGCCATATGGCAGTGGATGCCTGTTGCTGAGGAAACAAAAGAGGAAGAAAACCGAACTTCTCTGTTTTTCAAGTCAGGATGGAGCCAGTTCTTATAACAGGATCCTGCTTCAGTGCTCTTTTTTTGTACCTCAGGATCCAAATTTATATATGCACATCGGTAGTCAAAGTTCTGGTGTGTGGGTATCCTCGACAACCAAGGCTGTGGTATGGCATTTTAGGAGCCCAGGAGTCCTGGGTTTTCTCATTGGAGGAGGGTGTAGTTTTCAGTCCTGGGCAGACCGCAGTGTAATTAACAATTATTAGCGTAGGATGTTCAACTGGGGACTGCAGACTCCTCCATTCAGGCTGGAATGGCCACAGTGCAGGTGACTCACTGAGGTGTGTGAAGCCATAATCTGCTTTAATAGTTTAAGTACCCACCTGAATTAGCAGGCATCTGCTCTGGCCATAAACAGTAAGTGTGGTTTGGCAAGCAACTCTTTACAGCATTTTCAGATCATTCTCTTCAGCTTGTTGTGTGTCCTGAGGCAGAGACTGATTGTTATTTGTAGTTGTTTTCTGGTTTGTACAACAACACAGTAATTCACTGCCAATGGATGAACAGTGTGAGAGTAAACAAAGAACACCAAATACTTATAAAATCCAATATGAATGTTCTCTGAGGATGTTGTCTTCCCTTGAGGGAACAAAAAAGTTCATCATCCCTTGTCAGAAGGAGTAGAGAGTTAAAATATAGTTAAAAAGTCAAATAAAGTATTTTCCTAATTTGATGTTGATTCTCTACTGTCAATGTACAGATGAGACAGACATTGTGGCTTCAGAGATATTTATACTTACTCACCTAGCAGGACATTTGAGCTAAGATGCTGGATTGCTTTTCCTGTAAATCAGTAGTGGTTGGTGTTCAAGTGCTTTTGGGGGCTTGGGCCTCAAACAATTCTTTGCTCTTAATATGTGACTGTATTTGGTTGCTTAAACTTTTCAGAAAAGCAGGACTCTTGAAGTACTTGCTACATGAAAATGAAGCAGGAATTTCCAGTGACCCTGAATGAACTCTGTCTTGGTCCTGTCAACTTCTGCTGAGAATCTCTGACAATTGCATTTAGTGTGGTACCCAGAGCTGATAACAAGGGATTAGTATTTTTTCTGCGTGCTGTCACCTCTCATTGAATGCATGAGAAGTTTCCTTGTCACATTGTATCTCTAGGTACATTCAGTGTTTTAAACAGTACCCCCTGATGGCAGAGCTACCACGTTCATGGTGTTGAAAAAGAAAACTTTATTTTCCTTCAGTTAATGAGATGCTGTCCCTGCATTTCTCCATGAAACAGAATCATAAAGCATGTAAATAAATAATACTTGGGCTAAACCAGATCCTTTTCGTTTAGAGTGTTGGTATGATCTTGGACATAATACCCAGAAGAAAAGACTGAAGTCAGATTGTTTTCTAATTGATAAGATCAAAGTGCTATCATGTACCCAAGTCATTAGCCTAAGAGATCTATTTAATCTGCAGTTTTAACTTTTTCCTTTCCCCTTTTTCCTTCTGAAGAATATGACTTTCTCTTACTGTGCTGAAAGAGAGATGTAAAGGAAATCTGTTCTATTTTTCTCCATGTGAGGATTTCAAGATGTATTCCTTCTCTGGTTTGCATTGTGGTGCAGCCACCCCAGTGCTAGGTGCTGTGTGCACCTTGGCAGTAAAGGTGAAAAAATTAGGGGACAGACTTCTCTTACCACCTCTGTGTTGTAGGTTGGGTCTCACATTGTTATCTTGGGACATTTTGGAGAGTGGACCTTAACCAGACCTTCTCTACACGCTCCGGAGAAAATAACCTGGAATCTCAGAGTTTTGAGAGTTTTATACTTTTTTATGGAGAAGGCCTGAGAGACAAAGGTGCAAGAGAAGGACTGTAGCAAAACCCTAGAGAAGAGAGGCACAATTGCCTGTCTTTGATGCAACGCAGATGCAAGAAAAAACCCTCCCTTTTTGAAACAAATTCATCCTCCTCCTTCCCTAAACAACGTTGGCTGCGGTGACATTTCTGGGACTGCGGATACCCTTGCAAATAATTGCTCCCCAGCCAAGAGCGTGGGCCACTGGTCCCATGGACCTCATCGTTTCTTCTTGTGCCCCCCACGAGGCAGCCGTAGGGCAGAGCTCTGAAACAAGAATTGGACTGACAGCTGCCTCTGCTCTGGCTGCTTGCTGCAAAGAGATGAATAATGCATGCAGCACATTTAAATGTAATGTCACTGAGTGGTTTCAGGGAGAAAACCTTCGACTATTAACTCTTCCTTCATGAGAGGAACATCCTTGTTTGGTTCCCTGCAGTGAGGGGCTGAACCTTTATCTCCACCCCAGAAGGGTCTGGGCTGTCCCCATTGTCATTCTTTGTGGTCTGCACTCCAGGCTGAGTGTCCGTCTTGGGCCTGAGGCAGTTTCAGTGCAGAGTCCTGCTCTTGACATTTTGGCTGAAGCTGGAAACTTCCCTTAACCTCTGAAGCAGACTGCTCACTTGAAGGGATCCCTGCCTGCTGTCTCATGAGGTGAGTGGATGAGATTCAGCAATGTTGAGAGCTGGATGGTGTATGCAACGTGGAATATTTGCACCAGATATTTCACAGCAAATCACTTCTTCCCACATTCCACATTTGCCTAGCACCCACTAGGGTGTGAGATTCAAACCACGGTAACCCTCCTTCATGCTTCCTTGAAGCTAAAACGTGTCTAGAGGAAAGAGCTGAGGTTTCTTCCAATTCCTTCTGTGGCCTTATGTGTGAGGTGAGGATGTTTAGTCAGAGCTAGCTGCAATCCCCTGAACAGCTGTACTTATGTCTCTAGAAAATGTTTGATCAGGAGATCCAGAGGAAGCCATAATAAACATACAGCCAAAATCCTGCCTCAGCCCCTGCTGCAGAGTCACAGGACTGGACAGAGCTAGAGAATAAAGTAGGTATTTGTTGAAAGGCCTTTAGGGTACACCTTGGGCAGCACAAGAGCTTGGTCAGGACTACACCCAAGGTGGACTTAGAATGGCCACAAAATGGATGACAGGTCACAAGGTCTCACACTTTTATAAGTTTTGGTCCATTTGTGTATTGGGGTTTAATTCCCCAATTACAGCTTCAGTTGTGAGGTCTCTTCCTTCTTGTTCCTCCCTTCAGTCCACCATTGTTTGTGCTTTTGGGCCTAAAACTTGCAGTTGTTGTCCTTGGTGTTCAGCAGGAAAAGGATTTCTTTTGTCTACCTACTCTGTGGAGAGAACTGACTAACACTTAGTATGAGGCTCAGAACTGCACCCCTAAGCAGCACAGAATGAGAAAAACATGAAAGCTAGAACTTAAGGCATCATTTCCCCCTTCAGCTGCTTGACAAGGCCTTTTCCTTGTCTAGTCTCTATTCTAAATATCTACTAATAATAGGTATTCAATAACAAGTAAGTATCTAACAATAGTAAACATCTATCAATAATAAATACCTAATCGTAGATAAATATCTAATAACAGTAAACATCTAACAACAGCAAAGGCATCACTGAGGCACTGATTTCTTTAATAAAATCTTGCAGTGGGCTGTTCATGGAGTAGGCTCTCCCCTGTTGCTGCACTGGGTTATGCAGGTAAAAGTTCTTTCCACTACAGATAAACTTGCAGGACTACCATTTGGTTAATTATTGATGTTCCATTAGTGACTAGAGGCCCTGGCACTACCGACTGTCACAGGGTGAAAGACGACTTGATCCCAAAATAACCTGCAGCTCAGGAAGGAAATTTTCAAAGCCACAGAAAGCAGCGAGTTTCCCAGATGATGTTTACACTCTTAAAACATTGCTTTAATGGACAAGAGAGAGGTCCCTCGCCAGTCCAGAGGCTTTTCTTCCTCACTTGCGGTCCTAGAGCCAGCGGTTGTGTTACGATTCTCTCTTGTCTCATGACATTTAGCTAAGCCAGGACCCGGGTCAGAGCCGGCAGGCCCGTCTGAGCTTGGATGTGGCTGGAGAGAAAAGCTCCGTGGTCAGTCTGCCAGTGCTCCACCGGAGGGGCTGACCTGCCCACCCACATGGACGCATTTTTCATTACTGGGTTATTTTTTTCCCGGTGTTTTCATACCATGTTGACCTGAAAGCTTAGCACTGCCTTCTGCTTCCTGTCATTCCCCGAGGGTGCCCAAAGACTGAGCCCACAGCTTTCACTTGGCCTTGGTGTTTATCTGTAAAACAGAAGCACTGCCTTCGTTTACAGCAGTTTTTAAGGTGCCTCAGCCCTTTGATACAGTTACAAGAAGAGTTGTTTCTGCTCAGGCACTGTCAGGGTTACTGGACTTAACTTCAGGGGAAAATAAACACCGGGTTATTTGCAGCAACGCTTTGCTGCTTGAAGTCCCCAGGCGCTCAGGGGATTGCGTTTAGCAGCTCTAATCAAAAAAGAAATTATGATCCATCCATAAGAATCTATTTTGCCTCTAAACATTTTTTATTAATTAAAAGTAATGATTCCTTTCCCTTTGATTATTGTGCCTTTTTTGTTGTTGTTGTTTTTGTTTTTGTTTTTGTTTTTGTTTTTGTTTTTTTCCCCCCCTAATTTCAATGTTCTTGTTTCAGGGAGAGGAAATTTACTTTCCATCCTTAGTTTTACTTGAACTTTTCCTTCATCTCTATTAAATTTCTTCTACTTATCCTTTTTAATTATGATGATAATGAAGAAGGCAGACAACATAACTTTTTGACTTGTTTGAACTAGAGGCAAAAAATAGATTATATTGGCTCTCTTTTGATATTCTGATTTCTACATTGTGCATATCAACATACTAACATGCATTTTTCCAAAACTTGCACAAAAAGACAACCTTTAGTCTTGAGAAACAAATAGATAATAAGGAGAAATTATGAGTAAGTATTTTTAGCTCTGAGGTTGGATGACATTTTCAGATCTTGGTCTTTTCACTCATGTTAAGAAAAATCATGCATAAACTATGGGGAAGCTAGGAATTTAACACCTCAGGAAATCATAATATCACTAATAATATTATTAATAATTAACCAAATAGCAATAATAATAATAATAATTTTTTAAGCTTCCCTTTTTATCCTTTTTTTTTTTCTTTTCTTACTAGATGATGTCTGAAAAAGCATTAACATCCTGTCTGCAGAGAATCTCCACCAGCTATCTACAGACACCTGCTGGTTGGATTAACTGGACACTAGGTAGCCTTTGATTTTGGCATCTTTGAATAGATAAGTGCTTTTTTTGAAGAGTACTGTAAAGTGTAGAGTTAAAAGCAGACTTTTATAACCATACAGAGGACTCCTTGTGTGAATTCCAGTCATAATTTTCAAAAAGCTAAAACTGCTTTATTTTTCTTGAAGAACAGAGTTTAAAAGATTTGTTACATGCCCAGCTTTGAGAGTCCATCAGAGTTATCAAGGCCTGTTCTCATACAGAATTTGGCATCAGATCTGAGAGATGAAATTCTTTACCCTTTGGGCATTTCCACTTGTATGAAATGCAAGTTCATGTTTTAAGCCATTGAAACCATAACCATTGCCATGGAGCAAACCCTGGAAGTGCTGCCCGGACTTCAACACCCCGTGCTCACCTGCCAGGAATTCTTATCCGCCAGTAAATGGGGGCAGTAATTTCCACACTGCCACGAAGTCTCCTCCACAAGACTGTTCCCAAAGGCTCCTGCCAAGAAGTTCCGAGCTGACCCTCATTTAGCAACACCCTGTGCTGATTAATTGCCAAGACAGAAATGCTGAGGAGTGTTATGCAGCACCTTCTCCTCACACATTGGAAACTCCTCACTGCTATGTTTGTAACACCAGATTTTTTTTCCAAGTATGAAGTGACACTTGAGAAAACCAAACAACCCCCAAAACAATCTGTTACATTATTTAAAAAATAATGTCATTTTATTATGAAAACAGAACTGTCTTTCTTTTTAATCAAACAGTTTCAATTTTATTTTTTTTCTATGACAGCCTTTTAGAAAACATTTACAACAAAGAGGAAAAATAAAAGCCCATATCCCTTTATCAGGAGATTCTACTGATAGTTTGCCAGACTTCCTCCCCTTCTAAATCTTGTTCAATCCTAAAACACCAGCATATTAACAATTTGTAGATTTGAGACAAGTAATACCGTCACTATATTAAATAATATTTATAATTGCAGGAGGATTATTACCTTTTTTTTCTGGTGTTTGATTACAGTTCTCAATAGCTGCAAACATGGTCCTGATTACCATATTAACCAGCAGCACAGTTAGTAAAGAATCCCATTCTTAATTAACTTCACTAGAATATTTCCTTAGCCTGAAGACTCATAAGTAGATCCTGTTTGTAAAATCCCTTTCAGCCAAATAACCACTTAACTAACTTAAAATTAAGTATCTTGGTTGGGATATTTCTCAGGCAATCCCATTTGAATATTACTACGATATCATCTAGGGAAATGTTTTCTTCCCAGCTATTTAAAAAGAAAAAATGTAAATACAACACACTTTTTCTCAATTGGATTTTTTTTTTTTTTTTTTTTAACTGAACTTCGCCCTTCGCCACCTCAGGAAGCAGAATCCTTCATTTGCCCCCTCAGATCTCCAAAACATCCATTCCTTCCAGGCAGTCAGAACATGAGGAAGGAGCTGTCGAGGCTGTGCCCTTTCTCAGCCTGATTCTGATTTCAGCAGAGAGTGTGGAGTGATTATACTGAGCACTAAAAAATAACCACAAACACAAAAACTTCAGTTATTACTTTGAGCTTGGTGGTGTTTACCTGAGCTGGGATATTTCCTTTGAAAAGGCATCTATTCTAAATTAAAGCACTCATGCCTTTTTGGGGTGAAGATTCCCTTTCAGAAGAAAATTAATCTTGTCAGAAAATAAAAAGTATCATGCAGGGTTCTGTAGAGGTTTCTCACGACCCCATTTAGTAACCTGATAAAGCAGCTGTGCAGGAAATATGAGTCCCTGGAGGAGGTTTGGAAAGCACCAGGATGTATCTGAGTTTGAACAGAAATTGTAGTGGCCTACCATTTTTCTCCAATCAATCTAATGATAGGATAGGGAAAAAAAAATAAAAAATCAGTGGAAGACCAAATTGGAAGCTAAGTATTCATGTCCTGAAGGAGTTTCTCAGCCTGAATCCATCTGTTTCTAGGGTTGGGCATTGTTTAAACATCCTGGTTTTGTAAAAAAAAATAAAATTAAAATGAAGATATAAGCCAGAAAAAATGTTTTGTTGCTTATGAAGGCTATTTGCCTGCTTTTTTGAGCAATGCCATGTAATCTCTTGTGAGCAGGGCTCTGGGAAGGAAAAGGCTACAATAATCACTATAAATTCTGCATCCTCAGGCAAACAGCCTACTGATAAGTCGTTCCACAAATTAGCTGTAGAAATCCTTCCTTCTGGGAAGTGGTAAGTAAGTGGTGTGAGAAAAGCACTGCTTAGGTAACAGGATGTGAGCACTGAAGGTCCTGCTTGTACTTCTACAGTGCCTTTTCACCCCATTTTCATGCCTCCATGTCATACCCACTCTGGCAATTACCCGCTCATCAGAACAGGTAGTTCAGCTCCTGGCCCAAAGCACTTTATTTATCTGTCTCTGAGCCACTCTGAGGGTGAAGCACTGTTTCGCAGCACTTTTCCTGGTATTTATTGTGCTCTTCCAGATCAGAATTACCATGCTGCTTTTTTTCTTTCTTTCTTTCTTTTTTTTTTTTTTTTTTAATCCTTTAATCAAGTCATCAGGAAGAAATTATAGCAAGACAAAGGGAGAGCAGACAAAATGGCTCCATTATGAAATGAGAACAGACCTCACCCTGCCAAATTTCCAGCACGGTGGGGCTCTGCCCTTGCTTCGGAGGAAGCTGAGAGGGTTGCAGTGATATGTACGGGCAAACAGGAACTCTCTGGGGTGATACTGCTTTAATCACGTCAGTGGGTGAGGAAATCAGCTTCAGTAAATTGTCACGTAATGAACTCATGAATAAAAACCAGGGAAGCAAAGCCTGCTATATGGGGCGACTTTATTACTTTCTGTAAGTCCTTTCAAACTTAGTGCTGGGGGTGCAAGCTGAGTTTGGATATAATTACATAATTTAGTCATGACAAAAAAAAAGAAAGAGAGTAATTTGGCCCAGAATTGCAGGGTCATGTCCATCCCATGGGAGAGAGATCTTCAGCTGTGACCAAATGTCTCTTGCCAGCTGGGGAAAGACTAAGCAATTTCTGGTCTTCCAGATAAAGAGACTTTTGTGTAAGGTTTCAGTTCAGAGGTGTTTTTAGTGGGACACGGCGTGCAACTGCTTATCAGAGTGATGGGATTTCCTAATTGCTTCTGCTCCAGCAGACAGGTTGTGGGTGAGCCTTGTCTCCTGCTAAGTGAGAGGATCTGCTAATTATAGCCTGGGTGCTGAAGTAACCTTTGGCACAAGGCAGGAGTGCTTTAATTAGGGTGCTCTCAGACCTTCTGTTTGTGCCCTCAGTACAAATTGCTGGTTGGTCCCTGCTGCTGTCTGCAGTGAGTAGCTGTGACACAGCCACAGGGCCTGGCTTGAACACCAGCAAACGTTCATGGGCTAGTGAGACCAACTGGAGCGGCAAAAGGGAGGAACAGGTGAAAATCCTGCCTCTGGGGCTGCCATTGGGAGATTGTCTGGATCTTGCTCCAATTCAACATCCATATTACCATTTAGAGAGCATCTAATGGCTGCTCAGACAGGATATTTTAGCTGTCCACGCATTGCAATTGACCTAGAAAATGTCAATTGATGTCTTACTGAAATCAGCAGGAGCTGATTAAACATGCAGAAATTGTGGTGAATGGTATTGGGCGGGGGCAACCAATGTCATTCCACTGATAACTTCACTAGACACTTGACAATTTCCAGCTGAAATCATCCAAATGCTCTTGAAATGCACTGGAATTATACTACTATCTTCAGTGGGTTCTAATCAGAAAACACAACTGTGTAAGGCATAAAAATTAGCATGTTAGTCTTCAAACATGGGAAAAAATTCTACCAGAAATGTGTTTTGTTTTACTTAGGCAGATGTGATTCCTCAATTCTACCACCCTTCCCTCTATTTGTCCTCGTGCCTTTCATTATCAGAATGGTAATGTAATAAAGTTAACTTGCTCTGTTGTAGTAGAAAAATTACACCTGAATATTGGGAAGAAAAATCCCTACCTTGGCAGAGGTGAAGATTAAAATAAAACAAAAACTAAACCCCAGAAAAATAAAAAAAAAAGTTGAGAGAAGATTTTATACATTATCTTGATAGTAGCAACTGATAATTTCAGGAACAGTGCCAGAAAAAACAAAATTATGTTTTACTTTGTGTTTGCAAGATTGGATGTGAAGGGGAAGTGGAAGTAGCATTATGAAATGCTTTAATTTTCTTGATTTAGATGAATATGCCCAAAATACTTGGAATGATGAATATAACCAAGAGATGGCAGCAGTTCATGCACTATTCGTTTACTTAGTTTGCAACATTATTTTCTTCCTATAAGGTGCAAGGAAATTAAGTTGTATTTAGTTTACCATGCAAATTGTTTCCATTGTTATTAAAGGGAAAGGAGGGGCAGAGACAAAGGGGAGGGGGCAGAATAAAATAATGAAGGGATGTGGAAATTTGTTTTAGGTCTACATCTAAGGTCTCTTTTTGGAAAGAAATTATATCAGGTTGCTGTATAAAAGAGCAAAACCCCAACTTCAGTCGGAAATTTCTTCAGAGTGTACATGCTGTACATCTATGCTGCTAAGGGATGAAAAACTTTTCCTGTGATCTGCTGTGGTTCTAGGACCATAAATCTACATCCCATTTTCAGAGGCAAGGATAACTGGTGCCATCTGGAGAACTTACATTTGCTTTGGAGTTGGGATGCTCTAAGTGATGCCGCAGGGAGTACCTTCAACTTGGCTTCTCCAAGGAGGTGAAATGCTTCAAGCTCCTAAGCTCTGTGCTGAAGAGAGGACCACGAGGTTCATGTTTGCCTAAAAAAATACACTAAAAAAGAAACCTCCCTGTACATTGAAACACTGATTTTGTCTCAATTAGCATACTCAAAGGCACCGCTTTCTTCAGCACTACAGGTTGCAGGGTCTAAACACCTTCCAGTGGCTTCCACCTTTTTTTTAACTAGGAAAATGTGACACCAGTAAAATCTTACAGCATTTTTGGACAGGCAATAGACTTTAAAAAGCAAAAATGACCTCATTTGTGAGGGTAGATTACATCAAAGAGAATGTGGTGTGGATGAGACACTGCTGCAGCAGTCAAAGGAAAGATCTGCAATTAATCACATAAAGGGCTGAACAGAGCAGCAAAGACACACTCCAACCCCCTGATTAATTCAAGGAGGAAAGTTTTGCATTAAGATACTGATTTAAAACATCTTGAGAGATGCAGCTCATGTTTGGTTACTTGGAAAAAGATTATTACATCAATAAATTCTTACATCATAGCTCAGTATTTCAAACAAATACAGATAACCATGGACTTGTTTATGTGTCAGGTACATACCTAGATAAATATTCAGAAAACCCTGAGTTGTCACTGAACTAAACGCCTTTGCATTGTGATCAGGCAGTTTTACCATCAGTCTTTCACAGTGTTAACAAGGTATGTTTCACTTCAGCTGGGACAGAAGGATAGACATGACAACATTCAAAATGCAGATATTCCATCTAAAGTGGTTTTAGGTGTCGTTTAACCCCAGTCTGTGGTCTGGATGGGTGAACAATAAGCATTGCCCAGGTACCACAGTTAAAATGACACTGATAATGTTTCAGGGACTTCGTTCACTTGCTCTCATAGAGTGACATAGCATGATATGAAACACTCATCTCTTCATGTGCAACTAAAGAAAGAAGTAAGGCATGGGATTGGAATTATAGTATATTTATATAAATTTCATTTCTCAAACAAATTCCAATGCCATTTAAACATTTTTAAAAAATCTGAACACATCAAGATTTATATTGTGAATTAATGTGCATTAAAAATGGTGCCAAATTAGCACTTCAAAATTAATTTAATGAGCAAGGCTCCGCAAAGTTGTCTGAAAAACATTTGTGTCACCATCATGAATTTACATCCTAAATGATGTGGTACCCTTAGATGCTGACTTACAGGCAATAGCTATTGTCAAGTTACAATTATTTTCAAAATTATCACAGGCCATAAATTCTTAACTTATTATAAGAGATCCAATTCATTTTTTTTAGTCTTCCACATCTTTGATTTTATGCTAATCTAATGCCATTGATTATGTTAGGGGCAAAAGGGTGTGAAACCCATGAAACTTCCTGTTGAAGGGAGTTTGAAAAGGAATTCTTGAACAAGTCAATCCACTACTGCCCTAGATGGCAGCCTTGCTTGTTGTGGTCCAAATCCCCTCTGGGGATCCAGGCCTGGAGCCATCACCTTGTCCAGCCAAGGATGGACACCCTCTGTGCCAGGAGCAGCATGGGCCACTGGTCCTGCCTGTAGCTTCCACTGATGTCTCTAAATGCCATGAAATACCTAGAAAAGATTTGGGCCCCTAGAACTGGTACACTTTCCATCTACATAGCTGGATTCAGCTCAGGAAAAGCCAGGCAGGAATGTTTTCATGTCTGTATCAAGTCCTTACGAAGGTCTTAGTAGAAGAATTGTCCCATGGACCTTTGTTGCAGCAGAGCCCTCTCGTTACGGTTCCTCAGGCTTCTGGGATATCTCTTCTAGGACTCAGCATTATCACCTTAAAGCTGCCTCAGTCTGCCCAGGCAGTGAAAAGATGCTTAGAAAAACTGGACATGAGCAAAGCATTCCTAGGACGACCTCAAATAAAATTTATGTGAAAATGGCAAAGCATGACCGTAACGGTTGGTTGAAAATGCAGATAGTGTAGGAAAAGAATAAAAGGTAGGCTGGGAGAGCTAGAATTTATGAGGAGGTCTTTTCACATAGTCAAATCTGTCTTAGTGCCAGCAATGTAGGAAGTCAGTGGGTGTCTGATTATCATCTCCTGAAGACAGAAAAATTGCCATTGTAACAATTTTTTTTTTAAATCAGATGAATTTTAAAGTGATAATTGAGTGTATATTTAGCAGCATTCTTTGCCTTTTTTCTTTTTTTTCCTTCCACCTTGCTTTCTCATTCAAAAGTTTCCCCTTCTCATATCATTGGCAATTTGGAATAGGAATAATGTATTTTTTCTTCAGCTTAAGTTCAGTATGTGTTTCAGAATTGCTTGGCAGGGTCTGAGGGGAATCCCTTTGTAATAGCTTCTAAATAAATTCAGTATCAATTTAAACTATTAGAGGAAGTTAAATAAAAATAATTAGGATATTAAAATACTTTGAACATTTCCAATCACTGGTTTATTGCAAACCTGGATCTTTTCCAAGAAACAATAACAGAATGAATACATTAGAGTGTTTCCTTCCATTTAATATGAGACCATTTGCTCATGGAAAGATGATTGATAACTTGCATTAAACACAAAACCAGACTGATTTGCAGACAAGTGTGAGGAGGGGCTGGAATAAATGTCGCATTAACAAAACATTGCACAGATGCACATTCACACACACTAAGTGTATTAACCAAATAAAAAAGAAAACAACATAAAAGCTTTCATAGCACCTCTTCTCATTAGAAAAATATACTGACCCTGTGCAATGTAACTGCTAAATGCACCCCGGCACGGGGAAAGAGAGATATTTGGAGATTCTGATTGCTCTAAACCAGTTCAGAAAAAAGCAAGGGCAGAGTACAGGGGGAGATAAAGGTAAGCTGATTGCAGAGTAGAGTTATTGGCCCTGTCCTTTTTTCTGATTCCTCTGCCATCCTTCTTCACAACATCGAGAATGATGTCTTCAAAACTCAGTGGCCTGCTGGGACTAGGGAGCATAAACAAGCTGGCACCCTGCAAGTGTCGGTCTGTGGGAGTTTCCACGCTCCTCTCTCCGGCAGTGCCGCAGGAAGGGTCTGTCTCTGGGAGCTGCCACGTTCAGTCCTGGGCAGACTCCTGTGTGCAGCCGTGGAGGTGTTTGTTCAAAGCCCTGGTGCAGTGCCAGCACGGCAGGGTAACGCAGGGCTGTGCATGGGCAGCGCCCAGTCAGCTGGAGGGAGCAGGGCTGCAATCAAAGCCCAGCTTAGTCTTGAGCAAAATACCTGGCTTGGTAGTAATTTTTTTTTTTGTTCCTTCTGAGAGGGAAATGTACCATATCTTCCTATCAGCTTTCCCCGTCTTTCTTTTCCTCCCTCCTGAATAAAATGAGAAATGCTGTTCTGGATCAGACTAAGTTTGTCTATCTCAGATGGTATCCATTTACAGATTCTCAGGGAAGAATATAAGGAGCAACATAAAGCTTCAGCTACCTGTGGTACAATCCTTCACTTTTCTGAGGGAAGAGCAAAGAGCAAACCCCTCTTCTGTTCAATGGAGTCACAGCTTGGGTGATCAGATGTTCACAAACTTGTAGTATCACCCAATGTGCCCAATGTAGACACTACAAAGGACTCCAGTTCCTGCTGTAAAGATCCTTGCACCTAAACCTCCTAAGGAAACCAATCTGGGTGTAAACAGTGTATGCCAGCAGAGACAGAAGGGGAATGAAGGGTGCTAGACATAGCTACTGCCTACATAAATGGGGAAGAGAATAATTCTCCTATAGTGAATGTGAAACAAGGATAAGCATTTTGGATCAAGTGAACATGATTCTGCCAACAGAAGAGTCCAGGGAAAAATGTGTATTACTGTTACCCTGGTTTTTCTGAGTTTTTTATTAGCCTTTTGATTTTCATAAATGGAGTCAGATCCTTTAGTTACTGTAGAATATTAGAGCAGTTTTTCTACCTTTCCCACAGAAGTAATATAAACAAACCCTTTGTTTTTCATTCTTTGTCCTTTGTTTGCATATTTCTAACCTGAAAACAATTGTAACTGACAATTCGTCTGGCCACTGAGGCTGAGGGGTGGAAACCCCAAAAAGCCAATCTTCTGCTAGACCCACAAATGTATAAAAGTAAAAGAATAAACAAAGGGGTCTCTTCTCTCCGCTCTTTCAGCTGGGAGCTGGATCAGAGGAACCTCTGCGAAAATCTCTTGTCTGCGTGTGATTGCTTTGTGTGTCTCGGTGACATATTACAGAACAAGCAAGAGAATTCTGCATAGAGATCAAGATGCCGGATTTACTTGGCATTTGATAGTGCTGTAATGGTAGCAGGACTATTAAGTCCAGGTCTGGCATTTGCAATTCAGAAAGGATATTGCCCGTTGCTCTAGAAAGAGCAATGACTGAATCACTAAAAAACATGCCCCAAGGACAAATATTTAAATAATTATATCCAATAGTTTTAAAAAGGGGTGGAGTAACTTCATTCCATTTCATATGGATTTCAGTGTGGAGAATGAGTTTATTACTCAACCTTGAGCTGATAAAGCTGCAGTAAACCCAGGGATTAGAATCCCAGACTGAACAAACGTGTGATAAGATATACATTTTTAATAGGGAAGATATTAATCATTACAATAGCAAAACAAGAACTTTCACTGTATCACTGAGCAATTTTAGATTAGCATCAAATGTTTATAGATTTTGCTTGCCATTGTTTTCTTCCTAAAAATATTCTTTAAAAAGAAACTTAAACAGAATGTAGTTCAAGCTAGTTGCAATATCCCCATTATACAAGTAATCCCTTAGAAGTGCGCTTCGGATCCCTTTTGGGTTGTATAACGTAGAAGCTGATGACTCCTGAAATACTTAAGGATGTTCAGCTGCAGCTGGTGGAGCGCAGCTCTATCTCTGCAAATATATTTCAGTGCCATGGCAAAGCAAAACCATACCTGATGCAGTGGGCCATTGATATTTGAAAGTAAATCCCTTGGTTTTTAATTTATATGCCCTAAGATCCCTGTTTAAAAATGTGTTTCTTTTGTCATAAGTCACCACGTAACTCCCTGCTAATCCACCTCATTTACACTGAGTATTAGCTTTATAGAGAATGGTACTAATTAATCCTGCACAACTGTAATGTAGTGGCTGGGCTGCACAACAGCATGAGAATTAGCACTGGGTGCCGGGTTATCAGGTCCATTTTCTGGGTAAGCCCTATTATGTTCTGTAGGACAGGCACAGCACACAATGAATTTAATTACACAGCCCTTCAATCAGCTCGCTTGTAAGCCTGGGAACTATCTTCTAGCTCTTTTACTTTACAGAGAGCAATGCTTTTTCTGAAGCTACTCTTGCATTGCACTTGACTAGCTATCACTCTGCTTGGATACTAATTATAGCAGCTAATGACCAATGACCTTGCCTGCAAGGTCAAATTCCTAGATGACACCAGAGTTCGTAAATATTCTCTCAAATTGGTAATGATCAGGAGTAAAGACTATGATTTACAGGAAACAGCCCACTTTCTGAATGAAATATAAATAAACATATTGCAATAAAAATAATTTATACTAATTAACAGCATAGATAAAAAAGTAAATGAATAAATATAAATAGAAAAATAAGCAAATGTAGCCCCAATCACTCTTACTAATGAAGTGTGATGTTGTCATGCCTCATTTTTCCCAAAGGGGCATTACTCATTAAGCACTGTCCATTAAAAGACCTGGCTTATACTCCTGGGTCTGGTAGTGACCTACCTTAATGGATCCTTCATTTCTCTGCCTGATTCCTCTACTGCTCTTCTTTCCTGCTTTTGTTCAGTTTCCTGACATGAACATCCCTACAGAAACCCATCCCACGGAGCTGACTAAGATTGGCTCAGTAGTGTCAGTGGATCTAAAGAGCAATTTGAAACAGTACCTCAAACCTACAGCAGAAGGAAGCAGCCTTTGGAAGTTCTTCTCCAGGATATACAGTAATGAGGCTCCTAATTTTGATGGCTTGGTTAAGTACTTCAGGTTCATTAAAAGATCCGTATTTAGGCTTGCTTATTTCTCTTCTTCTCTCTGTCACATAAGAAAAAATGCTTGGCATAGTAAAAGAGGCTTTTAGGCTAAAATGTTGGGATTATAGGGATGTATCATTGTATTTCACCAAGAAAGGAAAAGCAAGCCCAAGCGAGTAAAAACAGATGTGAGAAAAGCAGCACAGGACTACAAAGGGAATGTTGGAGATTCTCCTTGTTTCATTATTTATATTTCCCCACAGTGGCAAAAAACCACATTCCTATATTCAATATAAAATATAATGCACTTAATTGATCTAAGTAATTTCAAGGTTGCTGAATAGCAGAAGCCTCCAGAGTGGAATATTCTGACTTAATGATCACATAAAATTGCTCAAAGTGTTTTTAATGTCATTGTAATTTCTGAGTTTATTTAATAGTTGAGGGGGAGAGAGGGTAACATTAAGAGTCATCTGTGTGGCTTGCATGGCTGTATATAACAAATGAGACATGCTTATGCCACAAGAACCATTATTTTAAAATTGCTGCAGTAAAAATGCTGTTATACTGAGCATTTGCTTTAGGCCATGACATGGTTTAACAAGAATGATATTGAATTAGGATTCAGGAGACCTCACATTTGTTTCTAGGTGTCTGACCTTTTAACAGCCAGATCTCTTTTTGATTTGACTGAATTTTGCTGTTTCTTTCCCAACCTCAGTCACCCAGTTCATAAAAAACTTCATCTAAGAGCTGAACAATTGTAATCCACTTTACATCTGCAGAACATATGGTAAAGAAACTTGTGTGTTTGTGTATATATATATATGTATGTATGTATGTATGTATGTATGTATATATATGTCTGATTTGGAAGTGACCTTAAAGATTACCTAGTTCCAGCACCTCTCCATGGACCGAGACATGTTTCACTATCCCAAGTTGCTCAGAGCCCCATCCAGGCTAGCCTTGTACATTTCCAAGGATGGGGCATCCACAATACTCTGGGCCACCTGTTCCAATGCTTCCCCACTCCCACAGTATAGAACTTCTTCCTAATTTCTGATCTAAACCTACCCCCTTCAGCTTAAGGCAACTTCCCCTTGTCCTATCATCACATGCTCTTGTGAAAGGTCCCTCTCCAGCTCTCTTGTAGCCCCTTTAGGTATTATAAGGTGCTCTAAGGTCTCTCTGAAGTCTTTTCCCCTTCAGGATGAAAAACCCCAGCTCCCCCAGCCTGTGTTTATAGGAGAGGTGTTCCAGAATCATCTCCCTGACATGTTGCAAACAGCTGCCTTTCATCCCCAGTCATCAAAACCATGGCAAAATTCAAATACTTTTTTTTCTCACTGGCCTAACGCCAGACTCCCTTGCAGAGGAGGGTCAAGACATTGACAAGCCAGAAGTACAAAGCCGCTGTGGGTCTGTTTTGTAGCCCAGGTGGGTGTTACGTAGGCAGTCTGCCTGGGCACTTCTTTCAAAACAATAACTGCCGCAGCAGCAGCAGCACATCTTGCTGGGTACCTTTATTCTCTCCAACCTTGTGTTTGCCTGCAGTTGAAGTATTTTCCTACCAACATTGTTCAGAATTATTTTGCAATGTTAAAACAAGAATTAAGATTTTAAATATATTTCCACATTCTTCTCTACTCCTACTCTACTCTGTTTGAAGTTTTTTTAATCTCTTCTCAACCTTCCATTTTTTTTCCTGTTGGACTTGTCTAATTTGCCTCATTTCCAAGTCACGATGATATTCTCAAGACTCCAATTCATAACTTCCTCCTGTTGAAATTGTTCATTAAAATCTAATTTTTACCACCTAATTCTGACTTTTGAGCTAATGAAATCAGGGTAATTATAAACATCCATCTTGCAACATTTCACATTGACATTTGAATAGAAAAACTCAAAATGGAAGAAAAACATCACTGGAGAACTTCTTTCCTCTATCTGCAAAAGCAATCATCTCAATCATAAATATATAGATTAAAATTCTCTCCTCTAAGTTCATCTCAATATTAACTTTATACTGCCATTAAAGTTTGTCTGAACATCAGCCATAAGGGACCATATCTAATTTCACATGAGATGTGTTTGGTTGGCTCAGATCCATTATTTAACAAAGAGAACTGAAATACGCAGAAAGAAAGGTACAGCTCATGCTGTATTTGATAGAGAATTCCACAGGAGTTTTAACATCTTCCAAAAATATTAGAATATATTGAAGGAAAGGATCACTCACTACTTTTTTCTAGTCTTATTATGGTTGATGATTCCAGACTAGATTAATGGCTGAATTTTACAGGCTCACACTATACTAAATACACTAAATAGCTATCCACAATCTTATAAGGTTGTAAGAGGACTTTATTTATATTTTTAATTTTTTTCAACATTCACTAAAAGTTAAGAGACACTGACGGATGTTAATACATTGCTGCAACAGTCTGAAAAGTGTAGGGATGGGGAAGGACAGCCAGACCTGTTATAGGTCAAGGTATTATCACCACAAGATGGGGTTCTGATCCTGGTTCTGATGCACTTGCAGTTCTGCAGTGACAGATCCTTTCAAAAAAGTGTAATTTGGAAAGAAGAACGGCAATTCTGCAGACACACTATTTTAAAATAAGCTTCACAAAATCAGAGGTAAGGCATTGTAAGGATGATCAAATAGGTATATTGTTATAAAAAAGAAATAATTGAAAATTATTTACATTACGTGATCTGTTTGTATAAATTTCCTGTTTTTCCCTGCCTAGTTTCTTGCCAAACTGCTTTTTGAAGTGTGGGGATGCTCACTTCTCATCTGGGTTCCAGTGAGATAGCCAAATCTCAAATTGCCTTGCAAATGAGCCCTGCTGGGCTTCCAGGTCGTGCCCACAGAGCCAAGAGTCTGGATGAGCTGAAAGCCCCAGTCCAAAGCAAAGGTCGTGTCCTGACTGTAATCCGCAATTTGAGAAGCAAGGTTTGAACTCCACTGCAACTGAGAGTTAACTAAAAGATGATAGTAAGTGGAGAAATTTAACTTTTTTTTTTTTTTTTAAATCTAAGAGCTTAGATTTACATTAGGCCTTACATTAGACCTTATTGTAAATTTTCAACATTATACAAAGTAGTACTTTGACGTTCTGTAACCTTTTTTTTTCATTAATATTTATTCTATTTTCCAAATTAAGCAGTAGATATAGTCACTAAGGAGAGAATTCCTGGGAAAAGCAAAGATGCCAGACAGAAATTCTTCGCTCAAGAGTGCCTCAGCCACAAGAGGCATGCTCTCTCACTCTGTATTTTACACAACAGCTCAGAAGAGAAGTTTGTGTAGTGAGGGCAGCTAAAGTCATCATTGACAGTCTCCACAACGTACAATTACTTTGATTCATGCAATCTGCCTCTGTGATGAGATGTCTCACAGTAAATACATAATAACAACCAAGACAACTATTTAGTTATTATGGCTAGATGATTCTAAATTCATTTGAATCAAAAGCTTCAGGATGGGCTGGTTTGATATCTGTTGGCAAAAATACTTCTCTCGGCAATGAACCAATGGATTCACAAAACACACACAAGGGAGAATTCTTTCAGACCCAACATCAGTCAAAGGAAAATGATCTTCATGGATATTAAGTCACGGCACAGGGAATGGAGGATGGTGTGATTCGGCAGCAGAGACGAGAGAGTTCCTGCAGGTAAGAGCAGATTCAGGAAAGTGCTCCCTGAGGATGAGCACAGGCTGATCCTCCATAATTTGCAGCTTCAATTTTTCAAGCCAGAATTGTGAGCCTAGGTTCTGCAGCTTTTGCGTGGTAGGTCTTGATGGAATAATTGGTGGGGTGCTGGCATTGGTTGGTAAGCAGAGTTGCAATGACTCTGGATTTTATCATTCATTAGCTCTTGTGAAAACAACACAAGAATTTCACCTTGTGGCAGTCAAAAGAGAATGAACCTGACACTTCCTTCTACCCAAATGTTTGTCCTATTTCAAAGCAGGGGATGTTAAGCCTCTACAGCAGCCTGCTGGCTGTGATTTTACTTGGAATAATGCGTAAGGGTTACTCTGGAAGCCAACTTTCTTTTGGAAATGAAAAGGCTCGGGAAATTGCTGAAATTGAGTATTAACATGTACAGAAAAGTCTCAAACAAAGCAATCTTACAAGAGCTATCATTTTCTTCTGTGCCAGTTTAATGCACTGTGCTTCAGATGTAAACAACACAATGAATATTATCAAAGCACTGAACTGGGAGAATAGTACTCACAATATTTTCAGCAAAGCTAATTAAGAGACAATATGGAAAAATGATCCAGACCTTGGAATGTCTTTGCCTTCCATTCAATGCTTAGCCAAGAAGATTTTGTTCCAGAAAGGACCAAGTCAGGGATTGCCAGGGCAGTTAAGCCAAATCAGGTCCTCACTGCAGCCTAGAGCTAAGCAAAGAGCTGGTATAATTGTCTAATGTCCTCTGGGCACTGAGATCCATGACAAAAATGTGCAGACACCAGTGGTGGTTTGTCTGTCCCACTGCAAAACCCCAAAGATGGGTTAATACTATTCTTACAGGATCAAACAGGCATCAGAACAAAGAGGAATTGATCCTCTAGTACACTCAGTCCTGTTTTCTAATTTTCTTTTGTATGATTATCTGAGACACTGTCTTTTGGTCCCACATACACATGTCAGTAGCCTGAGTGCTATTGCCAGCAATTTGTGTAATTCATCAAGAAACCATGATGGGGTTTATTGAATTTATCCTTGCACTTCATGACCTGTGATGCAACTCTGCATATAATACTATAAATAAGCCATACCTGCTCACCAGGCTTTTCCCACAAGCATAAAGAAGCCATGAAGCAAAAGAATATAGTTACTCTTTTTAAAACCTCTTGGCTGGCACCACCTCACCTAAGCTGAAAGTCTGATTAGGGAGTCTGGTCACCTTTGTCACCTCATGTCTTCAGTGAAGAAACACACATTGATCTGAAGAGATATTTTGATCTCAGGTGCAGCTTCTCCTGTCAAGGCTCTTTTCTCCATCTCTTGCAGTGGAAGTGCAAGACATCTGGGCACCTGACTCCTGACTTGAAAACCATTTTTTTTTTTTTTTTCCCCACTGGATGTGAACTGACAGTCCATGGATTTTCATTATTCCCATTCCCTAGAATATTATCCCCATTTCTCTTCCTGTGAATCCTCAAATTCTTCCTCTACTTTTAATTTATTTCCCTCCCCCACTTTGTGTGTTTGCAGTATTCCTTCCCTTTGATTCTTCCCTTCTTGCTCATTGCACACACAGCAGTTCAGTTTCTTTCTCTCTGATCATGTATTCTCTCTTGAAGTGGACAATAATTTAACAATCAGTTTTCCCAAAACTGGTTTTGAAGAAAGTTAAAACTGGACTGGAACTTAGCTACTAATATTAATGTGATTAATACTGTTAACTAAAAAGACATTTTGAAAATGTATATATAAAATGTAATTACAAATTTTATCTTTGAACTGATTTTTGTCAAAGGATGTAAACAAACAGTTTAAAAGCCAAAAATATTTTCCCTTGAAAAGAGATTTTTAAATTATTATGTGACAGTAAAAGAACATAAGCCAAGAAAAAAGGAAAAATCTCAGAACTATTAATTTCAAGTTTAAAAGATACCTCAGTGAGGTTTAAAATGAGTGTTTTACTGGTTTTTAGAAATTTTTTTGTGTTTTTAAAAGGTTTTTTCCCATTAAATTGTGAGCAATATTTTAAATCTTTGGTCTACCACAGAAATGAAAGATCTATTACTCACTAAATTTTCTCTTCTGTTCCTCCTTTCCCTTCTATTTCTGAATTGTCAATTCTCTCTTTGTCAGGCTGCCATCGATATTATATTGTCTCTACGTGATCTAGTCCAACCTCTCACACAATAGCACTCCCTGGCCTATAAACACTAACAAATTAATGCTATATTCGATGTGATGAAGCAGTCCTATTGACAGAGATTGAGGGCTGCCAATAGAGAAATCATAGATGAATTTGCAATATGAGAGCAGAAAAAGGAAGGGATGCAATCTTAGGCTACGGTCAGAGAGACATTACATTATGGAGAAAAAAACCCCAAAACAATAATTTTCCTCTGTACAGCTTGACTGTGGCTGCACCTGGACTATTATATTCATTCCAGGGCACTAGAAGAGATATTGACAAAGGCGTTTTCAGAGAGAAGTGCTGCAGCAATTGGAGAAAGTTAAAATGAGATAAATAAGACAGCTGAGCTCCTCTGGGCAGCATGGGATAAACAGGAGCATAGCTGGGAGCTAAGTGCATGCTGCCAGGGGGATTGGGATGTGGAACAGGCTTCCAAGGGAGGTCAGAGCATCCCTGATCTGGATCTAGTCTGCATCTACACCTCCAGCTACAGCTATAATGACATCCTTCCTTTTCCTTCAGGATAAAACCCTCTGGAGCTGTTTTCTCACAACCTGGCTGCATTAGCAACTTCCTCCTTGTCTGTGGGAAGAATATTGCCCCTCAGAAGAGTAAAGCTCCAGATCATCTGCCAGAGGCTGGTGGTGTCTGCCCAGCTGCATGGGCTGGGCCTTTGGGAACAGTTCAGTCCACTCTTCACCTGGGAGAGGCAGACGCCAAAAATGGGTGAGCTCAAAAATCTGTGCTGTTTTCACGTCCCACTTTCACATCAGAACTTGGCACAAGATACTTAAAGGATGGGCTACAACAAACAGGATTAATAATGGAATAATGCAAGACCCAGCCAAGATTAAGGTCCTGATATTCTTTGGTTGTTCAAATATGTACAGTGGAAAGCTTTGAAATATCAAGCAAATATTTAAGCAAACATCCTGTGACAGCATTTAATATGTTTGTATCAGATTATGCAGAACATTTGCTTTTCATGATACTTTGAGAAGATCTGCACTGCTCATGACCAAGCTGTACATTGTATTTCTGCAAACAATCTGCCCCCACCAAAGACGCACATCAGGCTACTGCCCTAGCCCCAGAGAGTTTCTCTCCTGGTTTCTGTAGCACATCTGAGGAAGAAAACCTTTTAGGCAGCCAGCTGCAAGGATCTGTGAGTTGAGGGTAGGTAGAGGAGCTAAATTTCTGCGTTGATCATAGAAAGATTTTCCAGCATTAAATACTTCTGGTGCAGGGAGCACGACATACAGGGGAGCTGCCATAAAGACAGGAAACTACATCCCCCTAAGCAGGTGGGAAAAGGACCCGGTCAAGCGCTTACCAGCTTATTCTTTCTTTATTAAAGAAAATAAAACTGTTGTCCTTTTATAGGTAGGAGACACGTGTAGGAGATTTTATTAGGATAAACAGGGAAAATCAAAGTCTAGTGTATACACCCAGGAGGTACTTGAAGCTAAGAATTAGTTTTGCAGTAAGAAGTAGAACTTGCTAACTGGCTCAACTATCGTTTAGGAATCCACAGTGAAATGGCTAATTTATTATACGAATTAAACCAAGGCAGAATAAGGCATTCTGTTTAATCTTAAAAATTTGGGGGTGGAAGTCTTTTATTTTTGAGCAACATTGAATATTCTATAAAGTCAAATCTCCTCACTTAAATGAAGGTATTAAAATAGAGGGAAGAAAGTGAAAGAGGTCACGCTGTTTCATCAGGATTACTTTCAAGTAGTTTAACTCATTGGGTTTTTCATGAGGAACACTGTCTCAAGTTTCTCTTGAGCTAACTTAACTGCTATATGGTGTGAGAAGTGGCTAGTTAAATGACTTAAATAAACCAAGAAAGGTCAGGATTTCTTGTCAATGTTTCTGCCTGGGGAATATGTTTTCTTTTTCTCTGCCCTCGGATATAATATGCTCCTAGTAACATTAACAACAAATTGAATATATGCTTGCTTCTCCAACTGGTTCACAAGTGCAGATAATTCTTATCTTCAGAGTCAGGAACAGTGTCTGCCAGGAGGGAAATCTGCACCACATTTCAAGTGTTTATCACAAGAAGCTGAAGTGTGTGCAATAATATTTCCTTCAAGGAATTCTGTGTGTGAATCTGGTTAGTGGACAAATTTGTGAGGATTATGTTAAAACTGTAGTCCTCTAGTCAATAAGTTACCTAAATCTCTCTACATCCAAACCCCTTCTATGTTTTACCTGGCCTGTGATTGCCTTCTCAACTCAGTTATGCTGTGGGAAGGATGCAATGATAATGCAACTTCTCAGGTCATCCTGACCTCCACTGCTCCGCTAGAAACAGATGGAGTGAAAGAAATATAAGACACCTGAGTCTGTTTCTCTCCCTGTTCCAAGAAGTTTGAGAGGGGAAGTTATGGAGCCGATGAGACCAGGTGAGAGGGAGATGAAAACTGCTTTGTCACTGGGAAGGCAGCCACTGAGGTGGGCTTCAGACCTGTTTTTCCCTTTTGTTTTCAGTAAAGTCCAGCATGTAACATAATGCATAAGGTCTGGGCACGTTTTGACTTTTAAAGACCCGGTCCAAACATTTATGAAGACGAACTATCCACTGAGTTCATAGGCTTGGGATTTGGCTTTAAAAGATCCAGACTCTCATCCAAAAGTTCTTGAATTTTAGAGATGCTTGTGTAAAGTGTTCCTTCGGGAAGTCTAATTATTTTTAATCAATTTTTGGGATTCACAAAGTAAGCTGCTGTTGATTACTTGATTTAGACATGCTCTCCACAGACTTGGTGGGGCTTCATACATTATTTTACAGTGATTTTTGCTTATTATGGGAACTGCATGATTATAGTTGTTTCAATTACAAGCCTATTAGACAGGTAATTGACAACACAAGTATACTATAAAGTTACACTCTGCTTGCTCCAATACAAGTGCTGCATTGTGGTTTTAGGCAGGCAGTGCTGATAATCAGTGAATAAATTATTACCTAATTATCTGCTTCTGTCAGAATCCCAGCTTCACTCAATAAGTAAGTGGGTCAAAGGTTCATTTTTCTGTTTGCTTTTCTCTTCTTTATCATCTCCCATGATGAGAAACTGTTCATCTGGATAGGAGTCTTGCCCAGACCCTGGCAGCAAATGCGTACTGTCAGCTGTAATGTCAACAATCAGATCTCTAAATGAGATCTAATCAGAGCTCTCATATCTGCAGAAGGTCACTGAGAACAGAAGAGTGACAATGCCTGAAAGTGGATTCCAATTCTGATCCTCGAGACAGGCTTCTAAAGGAGTCAAAGGTATTTATTCAGTACAGCCTAAACACCCTCAGAGAATTCTTGGAAGAGTTACAAATGAGATTTCAAATGTCTTACAAGATTTAACTCATTTTCCTAATGCATCAGAAAAGTAAATAGTGATCAAATCCTGTGTGAAAGGATACACACAAATTATATTTTAAAGTGAGGAAAATATCAGGATCAGAATCCAGGTGTTCCTTATGTTTTCCTTGTATTAATCAGGATAATGTAAAAGTTTTAAAAAGCTTTCCTCTATGAAAGATTGAATACAAAATAAAAACAAGAACTGTCCTCTTTGAAAACTTTTAACCATCCTTTTGAGAAACTACTCTATTGGGAAACTGATCTATTTTTGTTATCTCTGAAACTTTATACGTCAGCGGTGATAGAGTTATGGTGGAGACCATAAGTAAGATTCTCGTATCTCTCAGTTATTCTTAAACCTTTCTGCTTTCTTAGATAACTACATTACATAGAAGCTGAGCTTGTGTTTCTCGAATTCTTACACGTGCTTTTCATCAAATCTTGTCTTAATACACTCGTGACCAACTCAGAGTGCCCTTATGACCGCCTGCTTAGAGACGAATTTCCAGTCTCCCATAGTGAGATATAATAGATTCATTCTGCATTCAAATGTTTGAACTGTCTGCTGTGGAGTTGGAAACACTGTCATACCAGTTCAGAGAATTAGCAAATCATAATTTTTTGTCTGTTTGCCACTGCTCTTGTTGCTTTCATCCCCAAAGATCACTGCGAATCTCCAACATGTAGTGTGTTCTCTATCATTCCACTCAATTTTTACTCCTTTAGTGTGCCCTCCAGGACAGGAAGAGCATGAAAAGTCTCCTCTTGCAGTAACCATTTCTCTTTGATCTCTGAATCTCTGAGTGTAAGCTGACTTATAATTAGCAGCCTGATCCATTTTGTTCAGAGAGATTCTAGCAAGACAAATAAGGAAGTGAAATTTGTTTCATCTTTTCCTTCGAAATATTGTTTCCCTTGTAGCAGCTCAGAAGCAGAAGAAAAAAGAAACAAGTACTACTTTGATACTGTCGAGGTCCAGAGAATATGGGAATGTTGTTGGGAACAGGTAAGAGGCACAGTAAAGACAAAAGTCGTATCCTTGTTCCTCACTATGTGCGAGTGAATTGCATTGCCTGTTTCCCTGCCCTCCAACACCACTCTGTCTGGACTGCAGAACAGGTAGGACCTTCTCACCCAGCACTTGCTCTTCCAAAGGTGAAAGGACAGCTAATTAAGAGATCTGCTCGTAGAAAACAGGTCTGACTGGAATCATTTGTGATGGACAGGTGATTATCTGCATTAGCCATATTTTAAAGCTATTTGTTTTCACTGCTCAGGGTTTCTAGGTGCATCATTACTGACAAAGCAAAGCACTGTGGCACTATAAAATGCAAGTTTAGCTGTGGTCCCAGTTATCCTGCTGATCCACAAATCTTGTAATGGCATGTGATTGACAACCAAAAATCAGCAGAATATTGGATTTCCTACAGTTCAGTAGGCTGCCAAGAAACTTGTTTCAACTTTTCATGATAAAAAAGCAATTCCAGTTACGATGCTTTCCTCAAGATTTCAGACTTTCAGGGAGTATGTATGCAGCACTGTCTATAAGCATTCTGACTGAAAAAGTCCTTGAATGAGAGGCTCATTTTCTCAGGTATTTTGAACATTCCTAGCACACTGGAGACCTGACTGCAAATATTTTTTATCATTATTATTATGTAGCATGTTTATTTATTTATTATAAATTACACTATTTATATTTAAATATATTTATTATTTATTTATTTACATGAGTTGTTTATTTAAGGTTAAATTCAAGTTTCAACTTCTAAGTTTATTTTTCAGTTTAATTCTTAGATGCTGAAATAATGTGGGTTGTTTTGTTTGTTTGTTTGTTTTTTAACTTCAGTTCACAAGATTAGACCCACAGCCCATTTCAGATACTTCTTTCTGGGACAAAGAAACCCTGTCATCAATGAATAGGGAATAAAGTCAGCATTAAAATTATAAATCTTTATCCAAGAATAGGAGGTTCAGGCAGAAATATTTAAGAAAAGAAACCTTGTCATTTCATGTCATCTGGTTAGAATGAAAATATTACAGTTTATGTGAGAACTGAAATTAAGATTTCAATCGCTTCTAAATTAGAAAACGCACATGCACACACACATGCACAGAAATGAATAAAACCCAGAAATAGGAAGGACAACAACAATGGGATGCAGAGGGGTTTTGATTATTTCAGCATGTGGCCTAAAACGTGGCAGATTCAGCAAGATGCAGATTTGCATAATGTAATGAGACTGGAACCAAAGTATCAGGAAGACAGACCGAGTGCTAATTAACTAGACACTGCAGTAAAAACACCAGCATGGCAGGATAGTGCAATGCAGGAAAGCATTCCAGGGACAAATGGATAGCAGTGTTAATTGCATTAGAACAAAAACGAGCCCTACCCGCTAAAATCCTCTGGAGCTATTGCTGCAAACTTTAGCACAGTGTTCGAGAAGATTCGTGTTCGCTGGAAGTTGTCTGGAGCTGCAGATCCCCAACAATTGCTAGACTGGCACAGACCCTGATCAGTCATTGTCTGAACGGAGCCAGCCCAAAACTGCAGATAAAGCAACAGCATTGAGATGGACAGCAAGAAGTAAATCCTCCATCCCCTCTGGAAATGCTGCTGTTTGTAGCTTGCTTTGTTCTCAATCTGTGTGTGCAGAACGCTGGAGATACTCTGTACAGGACTCCATGCCCTCTTTGCTTGGTGTTCTGGCAGCGTGCCGTGGCTGCCAAGGAATAGTTTGTCCCTCTTCCTTTATTCTGAGGATGGAAAATTGAGACTGGGATTACTCTCCTGTGCATAGAGCATCCCTAATCACCCAGAAAATGGTTTTGTATGCCTTTTCCTTGCCTCCAGGATTCTATAACCAGAGCTAAATTGATAAAAAGCTTTTTTAATAAAAGAATCATTAATATTTAACCGCTGGCATTAAACTTAGAAACTTATGTGTGTCTATTTTACACAAATGTCTGCAATCACCTATCAGTAATTTAGGCACGTGAGTTTCTTTAGACACCTCCAGCAGTTGCATTGACCCAGTCCTCTCTTTCTTTCTCTCTGAGGACTGAGCAGCTGTGGATGTGTGGATAACAATAAGAGGGAAGAGAATTCTGCAGGACTGCTATGCCCACGTGTACCACACTCATGGAAAGGAAGATGAGTAGAGGAAAATTCTTCCCAAGCCTGAGGCCAGCTGCAGAAGCATCTTGTAAACTGAAGCAGCAGCAGTTTGTGATTTTAAGTCTGACTTGCTCCCCTACAACCTGACAGCTAAAGCATGACCATTGTGGTGGTACAATCTTCCTTTCCCCAAGAAAACCCTCGTTCTCCCTTAACAGTCTATTCAGAAGGAACAAAACTCACTTAGAAGCCTCAAGGTGAGGCCATTTTCTGGGAGGAGGCCCAGTAAAACTTCAAGACACTTGCTTTTTTGCTTTCATTAGATACAAGTTTCTTCAAAGAGTGTGTTAGGTAAGAAGGAAAGATTTCCAAATCTTGCTTTGTGGCTAGAAATACTGATGTGTTCATTAGATGTATGGTACTGTTGCTTGAGGTACTGCCACCTGACTGCAGAGCTGTTCCAGCAGTGAAAAAAACCCCCAATTTATTTACAAATGAAACTCTGAAATATGAAAATAAGAAGTTTTAAGGTATGGGACAAAAGCATTTTGACAGTCTTCTTTGATAAAAGGAAAAAAGTTAGTCACAAATAATTTATCAGTAGGTGAGAAATATTCGTTGAGCAGGCTAGCCAGAGTCTTTTGCTGACTTCTTGTGAATGACCACACTCCACATACCCAATTCCATGTGAGGGTATTCCTGTTTCATAATTTTCTGTGGAATACCTTGACTTATTGCATCTGGCTCTTACACATGGGATTTAGACACCTTTGAAGATCACTTAGAGGAGAACTAAAACTGGTGTTTCCCAATCAGATAAGGAAAGAAATCAATCCCACTCTGGATGTTTTAGTTGAAAGGGGAAGCAAAAAAGGATTGTTCTGTTTGATTATTAAAGACACCCAAAGCTCAGCCCAGATGCTTACATTTCATGAGTTCCTGAGATGTGAACACCAAAGTAGCCTTTTCTGTTCATTAGCTGTGGACTGGTGAGGAAAACAACACCATGGGAAATAAAAAATACTGTCATCAACTCCCTTCTGGAGTATTGTTTAGTAGAGACTCAGGTTCATCTGCAGACAGACAAATAAGGATGCTGAGATGAAAAGGCCATAAAAGGAAATCATGTTGAGATGGGAAGAGGTAAGGCAAGGGCACCTCTTTTTCTCTCCTATCCTTTCCCTTTTCAAGCTCATTAATGTTAATATACATTCAGCCATCCCAGCAGAATTAAAGGTGCTTGTTTTGTATAATGTGATCCCCTCCATCCCTAGTCACTGCCTCCCAGGAAAATAGGGAAGGTCAGAGGTTTCTGTGTACCTGATAAAAAGAATCCATCAGCTCCATTTGTATTTGTTATCGCTGGACCTGACATTTCTTCTAATTTCACATCAGTATTTTCAGTCAGAAGATACATCTCCTGCCCTGTTCCCATTTCTCCTTAGTGCTGCCACATTCCAGGTATGTCGTCCTTCTGGGGACTGCCAATGACTTTTCAGAGGAGTGAAGGGAGTTTCTACTCATAAACAGTGCCCACCTCCTTGGAGATGGGTTCACCTGGTTAGCCAGAATGAAATGTGTCCCTGAACTGCAACAGCAGGCATGGGGCAAAAAGAAATGTTTTCTGACAACATGGATGAATGCACATAATGCTCTTAAATTATTTTGACAGTTTCCTCTGGGTTTCTACTTCAACTTACGAGGCCCTTCACTAGCTGGTTGATATCCTTCAGGCAGCAAAGTATTGCCCACAGCCATACATTACCTACAGTATTTATCATACGTACTCGAATTCATCCCCACAAATCTCAGTCCTAACGCAACTTTCAATCATGCAGGCAACACATACAGAAAATAGAAAACA
The DNA here is from genome assembly GCF_015227805.2 of Hirundo rustica. NCBI lineage: Eukaryota > Metazoa > Chordata > Aves > Passeriformes > Hirundinidae > Hirundo > Hirundo rustica. Next base: position 25,295,271 of record NC_053457.1, on the reverse strand, counting down.
GCATGGGGCTGCCTCCTTGGGAAAAAATCTCAATATATCAGTGCATAGTTATTAACTTCATTTGTTAAGGTATATGCCATGATCACAGCCACGCTGTAGGGCTTGCAGTGTTCACTGATCTCCCAAGGAAACACAGCAAATTATTGATTCTAAATATGGGATGTTGAAACCCTACAAAAAACTATACATTTGGATTTTCATTCCCAATTATTTTTATTTTAATATTATGCAGTGAGAAAAAAAGAACATGAAAAATATGTCAGTCAAATGACAGCTATAATTACCTGTAGAGAAATAGATTTTTGTCCTTTCTTTTGTGGGGGTGTATCTTTAATCCACTTCTTACTACTCTTTCAATTACATTCCTGGTAATTTTCAGAGAATATATTTCAAACATTTTTTGAAAATGTATTTATTTGTTTGAAAATGTTTGAATAAATTGTTTTGATTTTTCAGGTTTGTGGGGGTTTTTGTTGTTGTTGTTTTTTGGGGTTTTTTGTTTGTTTGTTTCTTTTCTTTTCTTTTCTTTTCTTTAACTCTTATTATCTGAAAGGTTTTCCTCATTATCTCTTGGCACCACCAATTCAACCAGCCTAAATCTGTAATTTAAAAATAAATATTTTCTGGAAACACAGTAACAAAAATTTCCACATCAACACCACATGTTCTCTTTCAGCCATGTCTGATCTCATATTTTTACAAAACATATTAGAAATCTTCCTCTCCCACTGTCCAAGTAAATTCTGCATTCACATGGAAAAGTAATCATTATATTATGCAGCAAATTAGATTAATGCCCTAGGAAAAGCACAAATCCCAGCAGAGAATTAACCCTTTCTGATACAAGATCATTCCAGTTTGTTCCTAAGCATTTCTCACCCAGCAAGAAACTAAAGTAAAATGCCAGTAATGTTTGCTATTCTGAGATTTAGCCGACAGAAGAATTGTGACCCGCAAGGTTGTGGTGGGCTTTAAAGTATTTTTTGTATTGCAATCCATTGTTTAAAAAAAAAAAAAAAAAATAGCTGAGTGCCATCAGTCAAAGTTTTAATATGATAAAAATAATTACATTACCAGTCCATTAAACTTGTGACACATACTCTATAAATGCTCCAGGGAACAAGACGCAATATTGTGATGGTAAAACCTGCATCTGCTGAAGGGAAGAGTGCCACTAAAATAAAGAGAAACATTGTAAAGGGATGAAGATTTTATGAGGTCAAGTATGGCAGGTAAGCATGACGAAATGCTAATTTATATCCTTCACAGTGCTGACCCTGCTGCTACAGCAGGAACTAATCTTCTGCTGTCAGTGGAGGAGTTAGAGCCAGTGTTGGAGACAGGCAGCACAACAGAGACGGACAGACCTCTCCTGGAAATGTTCTGACCAGCCCAGTGCCTCTGCATCAGAAAGTTCTTTACTGCTCTCTCCCAAGGTTCTTATCCTGGCACAGTGCAATGATTTCCACAGATGTGAAAATTCTTCAGATTCACAATGAGGGAATAAAAGTGGGATAGCACAGAGCAGCAGATTCCTGGTTTGGAGCTGTTAGGAAGTGGAACTTTGAGAAGCCCTAAGACACCCTGAGGCAGACCAGGCGAGCCGGGCAGGACAAGGACAGATTCCCTGACAGATGATGGATACTGCACAGCCACTCCTGCAGCTCCCTTCTCCATCAGCATTATGTCTGCACCCAGCCCTGCTGGAGCTGGAGGATGATTTTACTTTTAATTTTCAGGCATGATTTTGTGTTGAGAACCAGTTCATATACTTTATCTATTTTCACACCCAGGCATTTAGATTTGGTAAAGCCAGACTACCTCACACCAATGCTCTCTAAATGAAGCATTCAGACTCTTTCAAAATGGCATGCTCAATTCCAGAAAATGTGTCTTTCTGAGAACAGCGTCTTTTCATTAATAGCAGCAGTCTTTCAGTCTGGCAATGAACCAACTCCCTTCATTCTTCACTTGACTTCAGCCTTTTGCAAACACACTGGAATAACACAAAATAGGATCTAGGACATCTCCTTTCTACCCACACAGGATATGGTTTCTGGACGTTTTCTGTCTATTTGATTCTTCTTGATCTGCTTCTTCGTCTAGGGAGAACTTTTCTACTTTTATACCCTTCACACCTGTGCAAAGTGAGAGGGCAGTTGTTTCCAGCGTGCAGTTAACAAGAGGAAAATAATGGAAGCTTGACTGCATTATGGAATAACAAGATTCTATCTTTCCTCCCTTCCTTCTATTTATTAATTCTGTTGTCAACTTAATATCCATGAGACAGAAAACTTGGGCAGTTTGGAACAAGATAAGAATGGCAAGATTAAAAATAGAGCCTTAAATGCTGTTCAGTAGTGTGGGAGCATGCTTCATTACAACCTATGGAGGAATTCAAATAGAAAAGCACAGCTGCTTTGGATTCCTGTCCAGAGAAACTGCACAAACACAGCTTGCATAAAAATAAATGATTTGCATACTAAGGAAATGGCCTGTTATTTGCCATAGAAACATTCTAATCTTATTCATCCTTTTTTTATAACCATCTATTATATAGCCTCAGAGTTGTTCATTCATATTTTTATTGGAATAATTTTGGTGCCTTTGACCAGTGTGTCCTAGCCAGGACACAGATATGAGAACATCAGCCCCACAGGTTAATGCTTCTGATCATGTACTAACTAATCCCAGAAGTTAAAAGGTCAAATAATGGCTAAAAATCTCTTGGAAAACCAATTCCATTAATAAAAATTAGGTGGTCCTCTATCAATTTCACTCTGCTATATCACCCCCAAACTTTGCTGGGTTACATGAAGAATATCTAATGCCAATCTGATTATGTTTAACATTCATCATACTACACAGTGCTTAATAGTACACGTTGTATTGTTGAGGAGGCTGCATGAACTAAGTTCTCAAAGTGAAATGAGGCACCTAGGAAGTTCAGTATTATCACTTTTGATCAAAAACTGAATATCGGGGGAAATACCATGATTCCTCAGCAATTCAGATCTTTATATCACAGTGAAACATTCTTGACACATGTTCTTCTGGGTCAAGAAGAATACATGTCAAGAACAATTTTTATGCAAGAATTATCAGGTGATGTTCTATGGGTTGTGCCACTTAGGAGACCAGCAAGAACAAGCTCAAAATGTGTGCTTCTATAGATCACAGACCTAACTAGCATTTATAGAGGCTGAAAAATTCTTGTGCTTTGATGAAAGAAAATTGCTTGAAATTGAGAAACACTTGACAAGGTTAAAAAATGGGCAGAATAGTATCAGTGCAAACAAACACTAATGACTATGAAACCCAGTATGCCATATTACAAATTCTGTCTCCACAACATTGAACCCCAGAGGACCTTAGCTATTCTTTACTGGGAACACCACATTCTTCAGCACAAACCTTAGCATCTCTACTTCAATCTCCCATGTCAGCCAAAAAGGCAAATGTCACAACTGAAGAGTCCAAGGAATTGCTTCTACACTCTGCTGGGTTTAAATTTCACTGCAAATAAAAGCAAAACAAAATAAGGATTTAGCACCGCAGAATACTAGATGTGTTCCTAAAATTCTGGGATCCAGATGTAGGCTGAATTAATTTATGTAGATTAAAGCATGGAAACGAGCAAGATGTCTCTGCAAACTGGGATATGACACAAACTCTCTTCAAATAAACTTCCCAAGATTTTCTTCAGTCTGCCTTTTTCCTCCTTCCCAGGCATATTCTTCATGTACTACCCTTATTGCACCACATCTCACCACTTGGGAAAATGCTGTTGGAGATCTTTAGGAGTAGAGAATATTGGTGGATGCATTTAGGAAGAGGTGACCAGCATAGGATAGAATCCCAAGCTGAATCAAAAAACACCTAAAATTTTAGGGCTGCTCTGTGCTCAGTCACCACCTGCTCCACTCTCAGTGGCTCTGAATCCTGGAGTGTTGCACATGATACACCCTCAAGCTGAATAACTACCAGTATCTCATTTTGGTGCTGATGAAGCAGGTGATGATCTCTCCTCTGTGGTAACAGTGACAGGATACAAGGGAATGGCCTGAAGCTGTGTCAGGACAGGTTTAGGATATTAGAGAAAGTTTCTCCACCCAGAGGCAGGTTGGCATTGGAACAGGCTCCCCAGGAAAGTGGTCACAGCACCAAGCCTGCCAGAGCTCAAGAAGAATTTGGACAATGCCCTCAGGAACATAAGGTGACTCTTGGGAATATCCTGTGCAGAGTAAGGAGTTGGAATCAATGATCCTTATGAATCTCTTCCAATTCAGCATATTCTATGATTCTGTGATTCTCTGAATTAAAGGCTGATTATGTGATGAAGGAAAGAGGGAGGCATGTAATCCTTATTCTCTTGGGAAACTATCTATTCACCTTTCAAACCTGGGTAATTTAGGCAGACACAAGATGTAACAGGTAAATGGTAGAGGAGATTTAAAATACTTAATTCTAAATCATGCATTCAGCTCTTCTGAAGGAAAAGGCTGCAGATCAATCTTTAAGAAGTCATTGATGTGAGCAACATTTTCTTACCTTCACAACACTGAAACTGAGGGTAACTCAATTGAAGATGTAAATATTTTTCTCTGTATCTACCCACTCCAGAGCCATGAGTGCAGTACTGGGGCCGCAAAAAAGACCTGTCTCCAGTAATGGGGCATGACAGAGTATGGCTGATGTAGCAGGACTGACACTGCTCCAAAATAAAACCATAGCTTTGGTGATCAGAGACAACCTGAGCCATACCTGTGAGTCTGGTACCCTTTCCAATCTCTCTGCTGAAACAATAAAGTTAACTGAGACAAACAAAAATTATAATGATGACTATTTGCCCAAGACAACTTTTCCCTTTTCCTAGCATTTTCCAAGCAGTTCTACTTCAGAAAAAGGACCTAGCACACTCAGTATATTCTGTACCTTGCTGGCCTTGCTCCAGAGAGCAAGGTTAAACAGAGAGCAAGAGTTAAACAGGGTTAAACAGATCCTTTTGATAGCAGGGACCACTGAAGACCTCATGGACATGTGCAATGGTGTGTGATGTGCAAATGTTAAAGCTGGAAATAATCCACACCATACAACTGCCTAACATCACTCAGGGATACAGACCTCATCCCAGAGAAGTACGGGGTCCCTTGCATGATTCTGTCTCTGAAATACTCTGTTCTGTTTCTGCAGAAAGCTAATTATCCCCATTTTCCTAACCACACTGTACGATCTCCTGAGCCACTGCTACCCTTAGATCATCTCTCATTGCCTGGAGCATACATGGCCTAATTCAGGTAAGATAAAGTTATCTCAAGGGAGAAAGGGCTAATGCAAAGCCTTTTAATGTCTATTCACTTCAATGAACCTTGTGTCCTAATAACAGCAACTGATATCCACCTGAGGGTGATCTGAAATAGAAGTGGAGTGATCCAAACAGAAAAGGATGCACTTTTTTATGAGTCATTTGGAATATAGACGTGAATATACATGTGAATATTACTGTAAGCCTTTAGGATAAAGAAATGTATGTGAAAGCAGAATATATTTGAAAACGTCTCCAGGAAACTGGCAGAGAAGGGGATTCCTCTGGAATTAAGTGGAATTTCATTGTAGTAAAGTGATGAAAAACATGAGAACAGTTCAGCAGCAGGTCTGGTGGGGTATCTGTAACTTCTCACTCAGTCATAATCTGGGCATAGAGCACCCTAACTTACAGGAGAGAATTTTCAAAGTGGAAATTACTAATACGTGATTTGGGCAGCAAGATTGCACAGGGTGTCAGACACTTATCATTGTGCAAATCTGATAGTGCTGTCTTGTCCCAGCTTAAATGTAGTCTTCATCAGCTTTTTAAGAATACTGTAGCATTTTAAAATGCATTATATTTACTTGGTAAAATGTAGGAAAAGCCCACAATTTTTTATTTAAAGACTGTTGTATTATTAAGGCCTGTGAACTACCATAAGCACCCTGCATTGCAGATGAGGTCTGAGGGCAGCAATTGATCAAGAGCATTAAAAATATGTTGATGCCTGTAGTTATCAATTTATCATATCTACCCCATGCTCTTTTTTGTAGTGAAATGAATGATGAATCTATTCTGAATCATCAATTCCCATAAAATGTATAACTCCAAGTAGGAACATGCTAAGGAATTTATAAAGAGCACAGTGGGCCTGGATGCATTATCTTGTTTGACATTGCTTATACAAGAAACCTGAAATACACAAAATGATTGATTTGTGTATTTCATCAAAGCTTGATTTAATTTATCAAGGGGACAGTGACAATTTGCATTCATCAACAGAAAAAGTCAGGTTAGAGTCAAGCTGCTGGCTCAAACCCGGTTTTCATATTGCCTTTATTATACTCCCTACTCTGTTTAGTTTTAAAGGCACAGTTGTGAGACCCCTCTTTTTTAATGTTTTCTGAAATGTTATGAGGAATGAGACAGTAATAACACTTACTCTGTGTTCAGAACTTGTTCAGTTGGTGGAGGTGAAGGCTGGCAAGGGTTTTGACCTCACTGCTGTGGTACTGACCTTTTCACAACCCTAGAGAAGTCTGCCTAATATGTCTGCAAGCTGAATTAGGGTGGAATTTGTGGGTTTTTAGAGCAGATAAGAGAGATAACTCCTGTGCCATCTCTCAGTTGTGCACACAGTCTGAGATATGTAGCCCACAACAAAAATTCTTGTGCATCTAAATTCTATACTAAGCTTTAAAAAATATATTACTTTTATTCCTGTCCCTTCTTTCGACTGATATTTGTCCGCTTTATTTGTCCTCCAAATCCCTCTGTTCTTTAGGGCAGTATCTCTTTCTATCAGCATCTCATGAAATCCTTCCTAAATCTGGAGGATTCATGAAATCCTTCCCTGCTTTGAGCATGAGCCTTTTTCAGCTCAGGACCATCTCTGGAAATGCTTGCTAGAGGAAGGGACCGGTCCCTGCTCATCTCCCTGACCATCAGATAAGGGTGATATTTTTTCTGACATCTCTCAGATGAGAGCCTCATGCAGCTCATAGGGGTTATTCTCTGATCTGGCTCCCTCTCACTGCACAAAGACAGGTCAGCAGCCACGTTCACCTGCAAAAGAGGATGTCCAAATTCAGGACAGGCCTCCAAGTCAGCTTAGCTTCCACACCTGTGTTTTCCACTGATTTTAATGAGACTTCAAAAGAGCTATGCTCTTACAAATTTTGTTCCACTTTCCATCACCTGTCTCCATAAGTGAGAAGTCGCATAATTCTGAGCCTAATTTCAGTTGATTTAAAAATGCAGTTCTGCTATTTTGGCAGCTTCATTGGCAAAATACCTTTTTGAGCTGTGTGCTCTTGCTTTTTCATATATAATTAATTACAACAGAGGCTTATTACTTAGAGGATAAGATACTCTAGTGTAAAGATGTCACATCTGTTAGATAAGGGGACAGTGAAATCAGAAGTATTACCTAGGGTTGAGCTGAATGCCAATATTCAGTGGCTCTGATGTAATTAAACAGTACATTGCTCAATCTAGTCAGGAACACAGGAACAGAGAAACACTATTTAGAAGAGACTGTAATGTTATTACGGAGCCTGATTCAACAAAGCACTTGAACATGAGCTTCAGAGTAAGCACACATTTAATTCTTCTTCCACTGCAAAATAAGTTAAAATGAGCATATGCACAGCTGCCTTGAAGAATACATTAATTATGCTCAGAGAAGAAACTTGTAAGGATCACTTCACTGAGACCATCTCATAATCTCTAATCTGTCTATCTATACTGACAATCCTTCTGTGACTATAAAACCTGATATTACCTTCAAAAGAAAAATACAAGCAAGGAGCTGAAAGACTGGAGAAAAGAAGACTAAGCCCATGAAATGATTTATCCCTTTAGTACCAAAATTATTTTGGTAATATTTGGCACCTAGGACCCTTGTACAATTGTGTGAGTACACTAAATTATTTCAGCAAATATGGGCCAAAAAGTCATAATCCTGAAAAGTGCTTTGTGATCTTTTGGGATCCCAGTAGTAACTGCATGGCAAAGCTGCTGAGTTTCCCTATTCAAAAAGATATGAAGTGAAAATTAAATTCACATTTCCTGATGCAGAGCAGGACACTATAACCACGCATCTGACATAGCCATGTTTACCAAGGTTATGGTAAACAAAACACTCTTAACATCTGAATTTTGGGGTCTGACTATCACCAAGGTTCACAGACCATCAGGTGCTTAAATGTCAGTCTGAACTTGGTCCAGAAAAGTGCACCAAGTAAAATTACAGCAGATTCACTCAACACATTGCCAGAGTATCTCAAACTCCACTTAAACATGTACACTTGGCTTGTTTCATTAAAAGGAAAAGAGAATTAAAACATCTAGAAGCTTTGGGAGAAAAATATGTACCATTTGTTTAAAAATGCAGTACTACAACTGAAGAGCCTGTATTTTTTTCTCTAGAGCTGAAGAAATTTAACAAGATAAAAATGAGTCAGGGAGAGTTCCAAAAGTACCACAGTGGAAATGGAGAGGAAAAAAAAATGGAGGTAAAATGTTGAGTTGATTAATATGCTAAACTCCTAAATGAGATGAGTCCTGTAAATGAATTAATTCCACAATTCCACTTGCTTAAATCTTGTTAAAATTCCCTTATATGAATCACTTTTTTGCAGTATTTGAAATCAATCAAAGTTTCAGAGATGAGATGGCTGAAAATTCTTTGGGATTTTCTTTAAATGCATCATTATAACAGGGCACTTTCCAATTTCATTCTTAGTTCCAAGAAACCTGCCAGAGGGCAGGAGAATGCTTGTGACTTCCATTAGCCTTTTCAGCAGGACTGTCATAAATTTTTTCCCTATCCAAGGATACATCAACAAGAAGACAGAACACTGTATGTACAAAGTAAAACTATCTGTTACACAGAAGAAACGTGATTTTGTACCAGTTCATCATCTGTGTGCATAACTCATTATATTATATGATCTGTTTGGCATAAAGAAAAAGGAAAAGAGTTAAATAAAAAATAATATCAAATTTGTTCTAAAAGCTGAAAGTTTTCATTTCCTAATGAGATCATCTACTCCAGGTAGATGACTCTGCTTTTTGATAAAACAATTGAAAAATAAATTGCATTTGCAAAAGCTGTCTTGTACAAATATACATAGAAGAGGATTATATTCCAATGAAAATATGTGAAGCATATAACTGCAATGACAAAAACACAATAAAGCTAAATAATATCCGGAGTAAATACAAGAAGCTTTGTGATGAAGCACTGAAGAATGACCTCAATGGCTATCTCCAGGCTTACCTTCACTACGTGATGTTGATTTTAGGACTGAGAAATATTTAGTTGCAGATGATGCCTTCTAGCATTGTTAAGAACTAAGACAGCAGCAAAAGGATTAAAACATAACAAGAATTTTATGGCTAAACAAACAGAGACACTTGATGCAGTCCTTTTAATTATGATTATACAAATAGTAATCCTGTCAATCTAAGTGTTGTGATTAGATTGGTGCTGCTAGAGCATTTATTTCATCCATAGATGAAATAAAGTAGGAATTGCAAAATGTAGTTTTGTAGAAATTGAATTTATATATTTATACCTGCTCAGAATTCCCTCATGCCTTGCTCAGCTGAGATTTCACTGGGGAAGGTTTGGTAATATGTAATGGAAATGTGCGACAAAACTTCTTTATTTTTCATTCCAAACTGAATTCTAGGCATATATTCTGCAAATTTTAAATGTAACGTCGAATACTGAAATTACTTGTGATTTTTTTTCTTTGCATTTTGGAAACCATCCAAGCATAACTAAATTTTCCTCCTTTGTCCTCAGGGTTTTCTGGTTTTAGTCTTGATTAGAAGAAAAGTAAATGTCATTATGTCATTCCCCCAAAACCCTACTTCCTGACATGTTTGTAGCAGTGCTGCTCAGTCCTTCCCTCTGGAAGTTTAGGCAGGGGTGTGGGTGAGGATGAGTTACCATGTGCACCCTGTGGGTCAACAGAAGAAACAGGACTAGAACTCAAAAAGTCAATGGTATTTGCTCATTTTTGTCTTCTAATGCACAGGGATGGACTCCTAATCTAAATACACATTGAAAACCATGCCTTGCACAAAAAAAAGAAAGTATCCATCTTTTATGGAACTACAGTGATATACGTGATGCCAAGTAGAGCAATACCTGTTTTTAAGTGATAATCCAAGTGTAAGTCCTGGCTATTAAAAGCACCTGAAACCCCATTAAAAATGCTAAAAATATTATGTGCATTCCCTCATTTAAAAAAAAAATTAAAAAATTAAAAGCATCCAGAAATTCAGTATTCAACAACAGCCTCATATTACTTATGGAAAATGTTAATAGTCTTGCAATTAAAATAAATAAACAAACTGTAACAACACCCCCACCCTCCCCCCCCTCCCAAAAAATCCTAAAAGTAACCCCAAATTTATTAGAAGAGCTAAGAAAAAGAAAAATTATAGTAAATTTCAGTGAGCTAAGACATGGTCAATGGGATGGAATGGAATACTATTTCAAGGACAAGCTCAAAATTGCTGCCAGTCCTCCATAGCACCAAGAAACACCAGTATGACTGTGCTCCTACCTGAATCCATGCCAAAAAGGCCATCAGTAAGACTGTCAGTAAGGCAGAATGCAGCTGGGAATAGCGAATAGGACAAGAAGCTCTTTGCCTGAGACAGAAACTTTTCCTGTGAACACTTGGATGCTGAAGAGTTGCTGTGTGCTCAGGGTAATAAGGCTTCATGAGAAAAGGCTTCAGGGTGCCTTACTTCAGGCTCACCTGTGTGCTACTTCCCTAAAGCTGGTGCTATTTGCACTGCTCTTCTAGGTATTTAGAGCGTGGGCAAAGAAGAAAGCATCTCCCTGGGATAAAAACCCAAACAAAACAAGCAGGGGATCCTTAGAAGCAACCATAACTCCAGCAGCTTGAGTAGGAGCTGTTGGAATGGGAGAAAATCCTGTCCTTGCACTGTACCATGGATCAGCAAATGACTGGGCTTTTGTGTTCCCTGTGGTTTAAAGAGAAAGAATCTCACTGGAAATTAAAGCAGAATCAGATGAAAACCTAACTGATATCAGCAGGGGAACTCAAACAAAGGCAAGGCAATATTTCTGTTTGTTTAAAGGCTGTAGGGATGCAAAAGGAAATCCATTGGTCTCAAGACAGGTCAAGAACTTAACTTTTCCTTTGTGTGTAACTTGGTATAATTACTGCAGTAAGAAGAAACAAACAAACAAAAAATCAAAGAATTATTTGTTGCCAAACTTTTGAACTGCTTCAAAGCACTAAAATTGGTATTTATTGTACAGGTGTTCAAGAGATACATTTCCCAAAGCTTAGTGGGCTGGGCAGTTGCTGCCTTTCTGCGCCAGCTTGGATAAGTGATGGTTTTATAGTGCAGAGTTATCCTCCCTGTGCTGGGCTGCAAGTTCCATGTTCACCCTGGCTGTCACCCTGTGCATCTCAGGGTGGGGGACAGGTGCATCTTCTCAGCATGTTGATGGGACCTGTGCACCTGCAAGCAGTTTGGTAGTGTTTTGTGACCTAAACAATTTCAAATAAGTGCGACTGTACTGATGTTACCTGTCTATGCAGGGATGCCCCACCTCTGGAAATGTTCAAGGCCAGGTAGGAAGGGGTTTTGAAGCAACCTGGTCTGGTGGAAGCTGTCCTTCTCCATGGCTGGGAGTTGGAATCAGGTTGGAACCCAAACCATTCTATGATTCTGTACTTATGGCATTAAACCCAGTGCTGTTGGCTCTAATAAATTATGAAGGTATGAAGGGCATCTTCTTGCCTTCCATACCTTTTATGGGAAAAAAGTGGAGTAGAGCTAATTAGCTTAAGAGAACTTTGAGAGCAGCCTGTGTCTTGGGAAGGGACACCACAAGTGAAGATTTAACAGTGAGACCAAGGACTGAACTACCTGTTAAATCCTCACTGACTGCAGACATATGCTCTCAGCAAGAGGGTGAGCACATCCATGCCCAGATGGACCATCCACCACCATCTGAAACCCACATAATTATCTTCCTCAAACAACAGGTCTGCAGTGCCACCCAGACATGATCACTGCCTTCTCTGTTTCAGGCTTTACTTTCTTCCCTGTGGTATCCCAATGCCTGTGCCAGCCCACCCAAACTGCCAGGCTGATGCTGAAGGACACAGTTCTGTCAGGGAGTGTCCTGGCAGAGGAGCAATGTCACTTTGATTGACCCACAGATGCTTTCTGCAGCCAGCTGGGCTGCAGGGTCTGAGGGTCCTGTCCTCGCTGCTGTCCAAGGGAAGGTTTGAGGGGCTGGACACATCACAGCACAATGTATTTGCCAGTGGTGGCTATGCCTGCTGGCTACTGGAATTATCCTCCTGCTGGTAGCAGGGTAAGTGTAGGGGGAACTCACCCACTGAGTAAACCTCACCCTTTCTGAGTGATTGGAAACATATTGTGCCCACACAGGGAAAGAGAATTTGCAGATTCTCTGACTGCTTTCATCCCCTGGGCAGCAACACACAGAGTGGAAATCAGTAGGAATTATTCCAAGAAGATAAAAGCCAACCAACCAACCCAAAAAACGCAAGACCCAAAAATACAAAAAGGAATTTGAAGAAGACAAGGCAAGTAAGGAACCCTCTTAATAAATCCATTGGTGTTTTTCTATCAAATTATGCTGAACACATTATATTCCTCCAGAAGCCCTAAGGAACTGTGATGTGACACGACAAAACTATTAGTTATGAGCTAACAAATACCAGTTGTGTCAGGCAATTGGATAAGAGAAACAGCACCCATGGATTAAATGCAGAGAGCAGAGGCCAGTCCTCTCTGTTCAAGTCACAAGCAGCTCCCCCGTCCCCATGCAGAGAATAATCAGCTTTCATTTTGTCACACAGTCAGAAAAGAATTAAATTAACTAGGGAAAATCAACAGGTGTACCTGGTCACCATAGTTACAAAGACAAAAAATTGCTGAATGTCTCCAAGATGAGACAGATGATTGGGATATCAGATCATGAAGAAAATCCATCTGAAAAGGACCCTTCAAGTTACATTTGCAAAGTTGGGAACAACAAAAATCTAGAAAGTTTTTAATGCAGAAGTTTGGTACAAAAATGAGCTACTTACATTTCTTAATTCTGTTCTTTCATAAAGATTTGTTAAAATATTCAGTGGCTTCCATTCCAGAGACGGCTGCATTTCACAGGTGAGTGAAACCATCACTGCAGGCAATATCTGTAGAGCACTTGCTGAATTTCTGTAAGCTTTATTATTACTGATTCAATCTGTGTAAGAGGAAAAAGGGCATCCAAATGGCACTTAAGATGGAATAAGGAGCCCTTCATAAAGCTATTAAGAAATTAATAATTACAGGAAGACAGATGTAATTACATCCAGAAGATCAATGCAGCTTTTAATGAAGAATTTCAGGACCCTAAATACAAGTTGAGATAAGAAACTTCCGAGGCTCTCCCACATCCCCCTGTTAGATAAATGGGACCAAGGAACAAAGGAATTATAATGCTGTTATGCAAAACAAAATCATTCTGGAACCCTACTGAAAACCTAGAGGAAGCTGGTTTGAGCTGTGAAACCGTGTCTTCTTTGATATATGATTTTTGTAGGTGTTTACAAATGGTCCTAGCGAAGAAAAATTTCGTGCATTCACTGCAAATTGGGCAGATGATATGAAAAGTTGCCTGTTAAAACTTGTGTTTCCAATGGAGATGAAAAACCTTAAGACTCCCACAGACTTAAGCAGCCATAAAGAAACCCTTCTCTGCCACCCTGCAGAAGTCTCTAAGCACTGGCATGATAGAGAGGACAAGTTTTCATCATCCCTTGCTTGTGGTTGAGGCCAGGAGGCTTGGCAGGACACCTGCACACGGAGGGTCTGTGTTAGGGCTGTAGCTTGGCCAGGGAGGAGCAGGGAGAATGTCATGGCTCCTTTGCCTCCTTCATCTGAATCCTTTAGGTTTAGAATGAACAGAAAAAACACGATTGAAGGAGCAATTCCATTGAGCAGGAACTTTACCTCCTGTCTGCTGTGAGGAAAATAGACAAAGGGGAACAGTAATACCTGACTCCTGTAGTGACGAATTATATGGGAAATAAGCACAGGGGAAAACAAACTGAATTAGCAAGCCCACGCATCATTTAAAACAAGCCCACAAACCCCAGCCTCTCCGTGTACATTCAGCTATAAAGCAGATGCCCTTCACACAGGCAAATGCACATTACAGCAAATGGAGTGTTTTTTCAAAACACTATAGAAATTAAAAGAAAAAAAAAAAAAAAAAAAGTCCCCAAACATACCCAAAAAAGCCTAAAAAGAGAACAAGGGGGAATAAGCTACAGCTAAAGTCCTGGGGCCCTAAGAGCTGAGAATGGTGTTACATGGAAAGAACACAAGCATCAGCTTTCACGAAAAGGTAAACACAAGATGGAAATGATTTTGCCAATAAACTCTGGTAAGGAATTTCTGTTGTGATCTCTCTTTTCTCTGAGGCATATGAATACATCTCTGTACTGTGCTTTCCTTGTGACTGCCTCCAAATACCATACATTTGTACCTCGTCAGGAGAAATAACAATGCTCCACTTGCTACATATCTCTAGTAGATACCAAACTTAATTAACAAGCAACACTTTGTCTGATCGATGGGGGAGCTGGAAGAAAAAATCCAACAAACTAGTCTTAGCACAAAATGGACATTGAAGAATAGTTGCAGCTAAAACATTGCAGAACACACTGTGGAGAACAATTCTTCATTCACTAGGAGCTAGTTCTGCTCCAGATTTGCAGCTGTTACAGCTCTGCAAGCTTTGCAGGATGCCTTTCCATTTGTACCAGCCAAAGATCCAGCTCACAGTGAAGCACATTTGAAAGAATTTCCTGGTCAATACCAGCCTGGAGTTTGTTTCCAGCACTTATCAGAAAAGTTCATTATGATGGCAAAAATAAAATACTCTTCTGAAAAGAAAGAAAATCCTCAATTATCAAACTACTGGCTTCAGCAATATTTTTTGAGAGAGAAGGTAAAAAGGACAAAGTCTCAAGAGATTCTGAGGATTAGTGCGGATTTAATAGGAAATGCACGGCAGACAGCAGCTTTTGTCAGTGATTTTGAAGACCTGGATGGTCTGATTCAACAGGATGGAAAAGTCAAAAACTTGACACGGAAAACTTTACCAACAGAGTAACAACATTATGAAACAACGAGCCCCAACTCTTTTCATAGTTGGTAAATAGTATCCTTCTTAATCTGCTTCAAATCATAGTCACAATATTACTTCTGAGGGTACATTTGTCATTTGATAAATATTACAGATAATATGTTGAATTAGTTATGATAAGCTGGCTATGGGGTTCAGCTTTGGAAAACTTGCTGTTCTGAAAGTGGAATAGACATGAAAATCAAAAATGTTCTCTGGAAATGAAGAGAAGGACTGCTTAGCACCATACCACATACAGCCATGAGGAAAGGGGAAAGAGATGTGCAGTGCCTGCCTGGACAAAAAGGATGCATGGGATCTTTTCTAGTCCCACAAAAGGTCTTGAAAAGTAAAGGTTTAGCCCTCAAAACTGAGTTATACAAGATGGTTATTGATA
The DNA here is from genome assembly GCF_015227805.2 of Hirundo rustica. Taxonomy (NCBI): domain Eukaryota; kingdom Metazoa; phylum Chordata; class Aves; order Passeriformes; family Hirundinidae; genus Hirundo; species Hirundo rustica. Next base: position 25,279,635 of record NC_053457.1, on the reverse strand, counting down.
ACAATTTGAAACATAAAGGTGCAAAGACACAAGGAACATAGAAGACATAGCAATTTAATTATATGTTTTTCAAGTCACCTCAATGAGTTTCCTCTTATCAGTGAGCTTTTTCCCTTTTATTTTAAGAGAGGCCTTTGCCTGGCCATGAATGTTCAAATAGGACTCAGAAACAGCTTGTCTGATAAACAAAATATTATCAGATTTGATAGTCCCAGGTAGTGATGGGGAAGGATTAAGCCTGGGAATAGATCTTACAATGTGACTGTACTAACCACTGGGTTACCAGGTCACAGAATTACCATGGATTATTAATACACAAACAAATTACTTTAGCTTTCTTTACAAGCGTAGGATAAGAAAGTGATGTGCCTTACAAAATGTTCTGTTCAATCTGAAACAGAAATGCTTTTCTGTTTGTTTCAGTAATAACCCTCACTAATTAAATGTTATCAGAGCTGATTTTCCTTTTGGTTTGTTGGTGTGTGTATAGGGTGAAAAACTGATTAGTCATTTCAGCACAAAAGTGTCTTCAGCACTTTTTGTAGGATAATGAATGTACTTGGAAAGACATGAACTTCAGTGAAAAGATCTTTGTGGGGGTTTTGGGTTTTTTTTCAGTTTGTGTTTTTGGGTTTTTTTATTATTATTTATTTAAACACCTAGGATGTATGAGGCTTAGGAGGAATGTAAGCACCTCAGCCTGCTGCACATTTTGCTACCAGAAACATGCCTGATGTGTTTCTGAGAAGCAGTTGGAAAAATCCCCTCTGAATTGCCTTGATTTCCATTGTTATGTTCCTCTTTTAGTCCCTTCTCCTCAAAAAACCAAACCTAACACAAAAAAACCACAAATAAACAAAAAACCAAAACAAACAAACAAACAAAACACACACACACACAAAAAAAACCCACAAACAAGCAAACAAAAACTGGATGTGTTTTGGTAGCACTCATGCAAAACTTTGACCAAGGTTTTTCACTAACAGTGAAATGTTCTGCACTTGAGCAGCCTCACCCACACAAACTTTGGAGAAAAGGTAAAGCTGTCCATGCATCTCTAGTGCTCTGCCTGCTGAATTATGGGGCAAAAAGCACAAAGGAATCAGGCAAATCCAATTCAACTTTGGAATGCTGTAAGTTGATACATGCTATGCTGGAAGCAAAAGAAAGGCTTCTTGTTCTGTTCTGTGGGCAAAGCTGGACAGGTATTTCACCCAGGTCTACTTTGTTCTGTTTGTAGCCTTAAAAAGCATTGTCCTGAAGTGGCTGAAACCATTTTGAGAAGCATTTGAGCGTGTTAGAGACAGTGTCCTGGGAGCTCAGTTTATGCTTCTGGAACAGGACTTAAATGCATGAATCATGGCTGGCAGTGAAGAGGGAATTGTGGTCTTCACTTTTAGTATTAAAAAGATTACTCTTCACTGCTCATAAAACCTTCATATATAGGAGAAGACATCCTATTGACAAGTATTATTAACCATGCACAGGCCTAAAAAAAATTAAGCTGGTTAAGCAGCTGGAGTTTTTTTGCCAATGAACGTTATTTTTTTACCACTCATATCAGAAGTGAGTATGATCATCTCTGCTTTTTCCCTCCACCAGACTCTTCAGGACCTCTTAAGATTTCTCTTACCTCATTTCCAAAGCAGTAATATATTAGTGCCCACAAGGTAGCTTAAATGTGTACATCATATTGACCATAAACCCATTTTAATCCCTCATAAAGAAAAATCTTTTTTGCTTGCATTTCCTTTCTCCATCTTCCTTCAATGTCCCCATCTCACTCCCTCCTTCCTTCCACATTGGGAGCACTTTAAAAACAGAATTAATTAGCCAGCTACTCTGGCTTCATAACTCATTCCCCTTATTATTCACTATTGAGTCATGAGGAAGAAGGTGGGTGTCTTGATCTTCAAGGTAGGACAAAGATACAAAATATTTCCATCAGGTGCTGGAAGAAAGGTTACAACCTTCTTCATACAGAATTCAATTAGGAATCACAGACAGGGGAAGCAAGTTTGTATTAATTCCTACAGATGCCAGAATGCTTTCAATCTATTTCTGTTTCAATTCTTTCCTCTAAAAGATTTTTAACTAAACACAACATTAGATTAGTTCTTTTAAAACAGTAGGTGATCAATTGAATTTCAATGCCTGAGGAAAGAAATTTAAAGATTCCCAGATGTTTCATGGAAATCATCACAAAAGATTAAATTGAGAAGCAATTCTGACACTAACTGAATTATCTACCAAGTATTTCTATTGCACTGCTATCTGGGTATTTTTATATGATGAGGCATCTTTTAAGTGTTTGCTAGGAAATGTGGATAGGCTCTAGCAGGCAGGGTTTCACCTGTCTATGTAAAAGAAAGATTATAACAAATTAGTGTTTGGTATATCCCATGTGGCTTTTAGTTCTAAATGTCTGAAGGAAAGAACTTCCATTGGAAATTATCAACTGCTTCCATAGAAGAGGGCCAGATGCTGATCAAATGCTATGTTAAAGCAGAAACTGATTTTTTTTTCTTCCTGAAAACATTCTGAACTCTCACCATTTTATTTTCTCTAATATTTGAATCATATAGGAATACGATTTTCTTTCTTCTCTGATTGTGTGCATGTGTGTGTGTGTGGGCATAAAAACTGAAGAATCTGTACAAAGCTGATAAATGCATATTTAGAAAATATATGTTTGGAAATGACAAAACAGCTCTACCAAAGAAATTCAAGCTTTCTGATATTCTCAAATCTAGACATGTCATTTAAATTCGCTGTTCCAACAAATTAACCTTTGAGGCACTTCGATATTTAACTGACTGCCTATTTCGAAAAACTGTTATCTTCTTGGAGTAGTAGCCTGATTTTCTGATACCACCAGTTTTTCCTGATGAGTCAGGAACCATCTGGAAGAAAATCCATATTTTGATGCTTGAAGATCATTTCTTGTGCATGGATTTATACCATGTATTTATGTTAATGTTACCAAGTCCTTCAGTTGCTTTCCATGAGATTCAGGTTCCAGAAGTTCATAAGGGGCATGGCTGAGTAATTGAACCCGTAGCCTCCTTGTGTCAGTCAACAATGTTTTTGGTCTAGCTTCATATTCATTGCTGCTGTAAGGAGAGTTAATGAGAAAATAAAGTTGGAGCCTCATCCTCTGTGCAGATGGCAAGTACTTGATGGGACAGATTCTCTTGCATGAGATGCTTATTGCTTTACTCATTTCATCTACTGTCTGAGTCACGTCATTACTCTAAAGTGCAAGATATTCACTTCAGGTGTTATTTGAACTGCTTGGAAAAGGATGGGCTCATGATAAATGCACTCAGTAAAGTAGACATTTATTTCCCTCCTACTATTTCACAGATTATTGAGAGAAAAGCAATGAATTCAAATACCCTGAGTTGTGAATAGACGCAGGCAGGTGACCAGAGCAACCACAAAACTATGGCTGAAATGCAAAGAGTAAATTTATTTACTGTTGCAAAGAGGATGATCCTGAGACAACACCCAGGCAGCAGAGACTCACAAGTGGGAACAACACCAGAAATTCCACTTCTCAAAATGAATAGAGGATAAACAGCAGAAGTTATAATGTAGGGGTTTCCTACACTGATATCTTCCAGTATTCCTAACTTCAAAGTCAGGTGAGGGAACCTACCTCCTTCTCACCAGTCTTCAGCTTTTAACAACCCTCTCCTCCCAGCAGTGGATGTCCTCAAGAACGGTATTGTTCTACTGATTGTAGATTGTTGCAGATTGTAGTCTGAAAGGAGGCTTCTCAGCCAGCAGCTTTCATGCTGCCTCCCAAGGACCACTTCATAAACCTGAGGTCAAGCCCCAGACAGGAGGAGACTATGGTTTAAGAAACCAGTGAGGGAAATTCCATACAATGACTTGATCAAAAATCCTTGTAAAATATCTGATGCAGATTTGAACTCAGACTTGCAAATTCTGGCAGCTGGTGCAGAAACAATGCACAAGAGAAGTGTTAACTGCTGCCCACTCTGCCTTTCCGCCAGACTTCATCACCCTCTTCACTGGGGTAGCAGAATGAACAATAAACAGACACACAGAGAATCACCGGGTTGGAAGTGACCTTCAAGATCACTGAGTCCAGCCCAGCCCTAACACCTCAACTAAACCATGGCACCAAGTGCCACATCCAATCTTTCTTTAAACACATCCAGGGATGGTGACTCCACCACCTCCCTGGGCAGACCATTCCAGTACTTTATCACTCTTTGAAAAACTTTTTCCTGATATCCAGCCTATTTTCCCCTTGATGCAGCCTGAGACTGTGTCCTCTTGTTCTGTCAGTTGCTGCCTGGAGAGAGAGACCAACCCCCACCTGACCCCAGCCACCCTTCAGGGAGTCGTGGAGAGTGATGAGGTCACCTCTGAGTCTCCTTTTCTCCAGGCTAAACGAGCCCAGCTCCCTCAGTCGTTCCTCACAGGGTTTGTGTTCCAGCCCCTCACCAACCTCGTTGTCTCCTCTGGGTGCGCTCAAGTGTCTCAATGTAATTCCTAAACTGAGGAGCCCAGCACTGGACACAGCACTCAATGTACACCCTAAACTGAGGGGACAGAGCTGGACACAGCACTCAATGTCCATCCTAAACTGAGGGGACAGAGCTGGACACAGCACTCAATGTCCATCCTAAACTGAGGGGACAGAGCTGGACACAGCACTCAGTGTCCATCCTAAACTGAGGGGACAGAGCTGGACACAGCACTCAATGTACACCCTAAACTGAGGAGACAGAGCTGGACACAGCACTCAAGACATGGCCTCACCAGAGCCCAGTAGAGCAGGAATGAATGGTGTGTCCAGCTCTGAGCTGCTGTAATTCAAAGCTTGATGTAGTTTGAGGTCCACCTGGAGAGGTGCCCAAATCTGCCATCCATCCCTCCCATGGGCAGTGCAGGGTTCACAAAGCCAGACCAAGTTTTCTTTGCTTTCTCAGTGGAAATAAAAGCAAATGTCACCCTTCTGGGCTAAAAACTGATGCCCCTGGTGTGGTGAGAAGCTGGGCTAAGCACACACCAGGGTCTGCATGCCCCAGTCCTGCCCAGCTCCTGGGGCACCTCTGGAGCTGTGCTGCAGCACTGCACCCACAGCCTCCCCAACAGCCCACCCTGGTCTTGCCTCTGGAACCTCTGCCTACTGAGCAACCTCCTGGCCCCTCATGCTGTGCTTTTAGGGATTGCCAAGCTGGAGCCAGCTTTGGAGTAGCTGACAGATACTTCTAGAGTGATAACTGAGGCAGCAGGAGTCCAGCAGAAAGCAGCTACCAAAATCCTCATCTTCCTCCTCAGTTCTTCTATGCTGTGTGGGGCTGCATTTGTCTGTATGCATCAGTACTCCCCTCCTGAGACTGCAGGCAGAGGAAGAGAGGGAATTTAGCCCCTTTGGTTATAAGATGTAAATTAATATAATCCTTTTGTTTGTTCAAGGTGGAGCATATATGTTCCTAGGCAACCATGGCTTTTGGGGGAATTTTGAAATTCTCTTGATTATCTCTCCTAAGGCATAGACTGAGACCTGACCATTTCAGATTTCTGATGAATATTTATTACTCTTTTCTATACAGTGAGGTCTAGAGCTCGGTACAGCTGGTTCCGAGTTCAGCAAGGAGCTTTATGTACAACCACTAATGCAATCTGTGCCATAGCAATACTAATAATGGAATTACACTGATAGAAAATGGATATTTCCAGCTAAATCACAAGAAACTCATTAAACCTAAACCTGAATAATCTACCATGCATTCAGTTAGAATGCTTGCCTGCCATGAAAAGCAGAATATGAAAACCTGCTTATTAAAAACACCCACCCACTCCCCTGAAAAAGAACCCAAGCTGTCCTTCCAAGGAGCTTGCTCCTTCTTTCTGCCTCCCCCTCTGTCACTATTAGCCTAAGAGCAGAGAGCATACATAAGAATTCCTCGGAGGGATGCAAAGGACAATCCAATGAATAATGCTGTGGGAGTGATTTGTAGCTTTCCCCAAAGCGTGAGCTGATTTGTTATGAACAGAACGCAGCCTGCTGCTCTGTTGAAAGCCAAATCTATGTGACTGATTTTCTTTTAATGCATTTATGGTAAAGAATGATCCTGCATTTGATTGCGTGACTGATCACCCCGACACATACGGCTGATATTCTACCTGTGCAATCATAATTCTACACGTACTGACAAAAGGAAAAGCAGAAGAAAAGAGATGTATTTTAGCTGACTGCCTTACTTTCTCGTTCCACTGGTGCAAAGGCCATCTGATTTAAATTCTTCAATGACACATCAGCTGGAAAGAAGCATTTCAGGTTATCATTTTAAGATTGTATTTGCAGTGTTTAAAAGGGCAGCATATGTGAATTTTGACTGGAAAGACCATTCATTGGAAAAGTAAAACCTAGTAAAAATGTGTGGGATTACATAATTGATTTTTGGATGTTCTTGCTAATTACTGAACTTTAAAAAAGCTTGCAATTTACCTAGAGCAAGCAGATATAAACAAGATCTACCTTTGAAGGCAGAAACTTATTGTCCCTGTAGGACTAGGGGAATTAAATCTTTATTCAGAGTGCTTAAACATAGCCATATATCAGGAACTGAATGGAAATTATTTGGTGTAATATACTTAATATAAACCTTATATTGTCCCTGCCTGTGCTGTCCTGCTACTGTAGAAGACTGTTTTATAACAGAAAGAGCCCACAAATGAGGATTGCTGGCTGGTCTCCATTTTGCAGAGGGATATCAAAGTTATTTCATAATAACTTTGCTGTATCCTCTGGAGAACTGGAGAAAACCCACTGGAAATGGCTTGTGCTTTTAGGCACCTGAGAGAAAGGATACTGGATAACTCCCCCAGAGGCTGACCCAGGGCTGGAAGAGGCAGGTATTTAAACAGATGAAAATGGCAACGGCTAGAGAGTACAGCACAACACCTTTGCTTCCTACTTCCTATTCATTTAATTGAGATATCGTTTTGGTTTACTTTTCTGAAGAATATCATTACCCAGTTCCATGCCATCATTTTCCCAAACCAGAGATAAAACTGGGAAAAAGGTAACCTCCAAAACTGGCCAGAAGGGACCAGTGATCAAATCTGAGCAATGCCGGATCCATGTACTTGTGCTCAGAGAAAAATCTAAGTCAGCCACCACTTGAAGTACTTCCTCGTACATTTATTTTTATTCTGTTTTCTGCATCACAACTACCTGAATAAAATATCCATCACATTCCAAAGATACTACTCTCCACCCGTCATCTTTCGTACGAACTAATTTGCTATCAGTCATGTCAGACAGTCTCATCTGATGATATTATTTTAACAGAGTTGTTTCTGATTTTTAACAAGAGATGATAACATCATTATCATGAGCAAAACATAAGCATTACATTAAACAGACAGTGATGGCTTTAACTGTGGTTCTGCAGCAGATCCAGAAGGAAGAGTAGCATGAAGAGAAGCATGAAGTTATACTGACCTGTGAGCAAAGGCTCTGATTGTAATTTTCCACAGATTTGTTTATAATGACACAAAGGTGTGAGCAAAGCACTCAAGTAAAACCTAAGGTACCTGACAGCAAATTACCACTGCTGCAACTACTGCCAACAATATTGTTGAGTGGATTTTACACAGGATATCACACTGCTCCTGGTGGTGAACTCAGACTGTTCACCCAAGCCTGCTATCAAATTCATACCTTAGGCAAATATTACCTATTAATTTCAAACACACATTAAGACATCAAAAATTTTGGGAGGTTCTGACTTATAAATAATTTTGTAGGAGATGAGGCTAGAATTGGATGTGACTCTCTCTCAGACAGCCATTTCCCTGCTGAGCAGAGAAATGGTTAATTGGTGATAAATGGGTCATGTGTAACAAGAAAGATGCAATCAACATTTGCAATTTTTATTTTTTAGGGAGAAAAATCCTTTGGCATTCATTCTTATGATTCCTAAGAAATGGGGACAGGCTGGCAAAATTTAAATGACTTTAAATGATGCCCATGGCCTTCTGCAAAATCTGATTTCAACTCCAATGATTGATGGGTTGCCATTAGTACAAGAAAAACATTCAGAAATTGAGCCAAGTAAATCAAGAAAGACCTTTTGAGTTTGCAATGAACACTTCAACATGATTCAAAAAGTGTTTTAACCAAGATTTCATTTTCTGTAAATATATGTTGCCTTCAGAATATGAACTATTCATTTCCATGAGTCTCTTTTGAGCCAGACTTTCATTTGGCCTGAAAAGATGCCCAACTTTCCCTGCCAGATTTTCAAGGCTTTATTTGATTTACTTCAATGACATTGGGGGACTTCAGCACCTGCATGAGCTCTGGCAGAAACTCTTCTCTTTTTAGATATAGGTGGCTCTGATACATGAAACTTTGAAGTTCTCACTACATATTTGCTGAATATCTTTTCTTAATAGGTGAGACAATTTTATTTTTAGTCAAAAAAAAAAAAAAGGGGGGGGGGGGGGGGGGGGGGGGCGGGACCTACTACTTTCAGGTCCAAGAAAATACACTACAAATTCCTGTCATGACAGGCCAACCCACTCCACTGCAAGATACAAAGCAAACTGAGAAATAATTGAAAATTAAATTGTTCCAACATTATAAATAGTGAAGTAAAAGGTGTGACCAGTTCACTGTCTCAATGAACTGAGAAAACTGCTTTAATGTTAGGATTTTTTTTTTTTATTAATAAGAAATTTAAAAATTAGGGCTTTTTATTTTATCCCAAGTGAAATATTTCCTTTTGATTTTAACCTTTCAAATACAGAACATTTATTTTTATTTTTTCTTTCAAATGGAACATGTTCCAAAAAAATAATCTTCTGACTCAAAAATGTACACATATCATTTGACAAGAAAAACATTTTTGTTTACAGAGAGAAGAGGGACATTCTGGCAATTACACTAACCAAGAAAGGAATGGTCTCAGGCAAAATTACAGCTCATCTGTGAATTTTTCTCCTAGCCTCAAATCAAGTCACAGCTGTACCATTTTGAAATTTCTTGTAACACCAACCACTCACAATTTTTCTCTCTAGAGCTCCAAATTGAACCCTCTGCTCTGACACAGATTCCCTGTGCAAACCAGGGCCACTTCTGCTGTGGGTTTTTTTGTTTGCTTTTTTTGTTTGTTTGTTTGGGTTTTTTGGTTTTGTTTTGGGTTTTTGTTGTTGTTGTTTTTGTTTGTTTGTTTTGGTGTGTTTTTTGTTTGTTTGTTTGTTTGTTTGTTTGTTTGTTGTTTAGTTTGGGGTTTTTTTGCACTTCCAAAGAAATTATCTGCAATTTGCAAACCTTATCTTCAAGGTTACACTGAATGCCACTTCCTTGGAGTTTTTCACCCAAGATCAGAAAACTTTCTACCATGTGTGCTTTGCTGATGACCAGAACTGCTCTGAGGTATCACAGAGAAGATAAAAACAGCTCTCAAGGGAATTTATAGCATACTTGACTCTTGACTTGCCAAAGCCTAGACAATGTTGTTGCCATTTTTACCGTGGAATATGTGTCCATACATGAAAAAATACTGAAAGTGCATGTATCATAACTAAGGTAGCATTTGAGAATTTTTAAATTAAACCAAATCATGTAAAACAAACAGAAGGGCAACAGACAACCTCTTCATTTACTAGGCCTCCTAGAGAGCTCTGTGACATAAATAAATTTGTTATGGGTAAGCTGATTTTGGTTTGGCTTTGCTCATACAGTGTAATGTAGTTTTTTGTTAATTAAGAAACAGAGCATTACCTGACACTATTTGAGGAATAGGATTATAAAGATGTAATTTTATGTTAGACTGCTGTGTAAATAGGCTCGTTCCCAGACTGTTAGAGCAAGTGAGCATTTTGATAGGATACCTGGAAAGCCTGACTATATTAACAGTGCAACATTCATAATTATGTTATTGCTGAGTGATAGCAACATAAATGAATACACCATGGATCAAAAGAAATGGCAGCATACAGGAGTGCACATAAGCATAAAAGTTTAAGACTGATGCTGAAAGTAAATTAATAAAACTGAACATTTAAGTAGTATCCCTTGCAACTCCATTTGCAAGGCCTTGTAATATTCTTGCCCAGTAAAACAAACAGGGGTTTATGGTCAGAAAAGGAATGGCCCATTCCAGAGATATTAAGGGCTGTGGTGAGCGCCCTTCACTTTGCACGCTCACAGCACGTTGTAAATCCCACTCGTGCCCAGAGTGCCTCATCTCAAACTGATGCTTTTAAACGACTCTTCTCCATGAGGATGATGACCCAGGCCTGATATGGCACCAAAAGCAGATTCCATGTGACAGCCCTTCCTTCCCAGTGCTTCACAGCTAGATCATCCCTTGCTGCCTTTCTGGCAAGGATTCAAAGGGGTGTTTACAGGCTCAGAGCAATTTGTTCACTCCTGTAGAAGGGCCTCTGGGTATGGAGACTGTCTTCTCCATGAGATGGCTCCTCCTGAAAGGAAGACACCAGAGGGAGCAACGCCATCAGAGCCACCCTTTAAACAAACCTATTTAGGATGTCTGGAGAGGCTTGGTGTCAGCTCACTGGAAGATAAGTGCTGCTTTGGAGTGCTATTTTTAATTAAGCAAAGACAGCACTCCAGCAATCATGGGACTGATGATGCAGCTAGTTCCCAGCTTCATTATAACTGAAAACATATTCCTAACTCTGTCCTGGATTGCCCTTTGAGCACCTGTGTAACAGCATCAGTCCCCTCATTTCCAAGGAGACTGGGATTCAATTCTCTTTTGACTCACAGAAATGTTTGTGCAAGAAGCTGCAGCACAGCCAGGAGTCGGTGTTTTCTGGACTGTCACCAAAGAAAGACTTTTGCAGCAGTTTATAGGACATAACAGAGTGCCCCACTGTGGCACGAGGCTTGTTGTTCCTGCTGTGCTGCTCCCGCACAATTCTCCCCCCACCTCCCTGGCACACAGCGATGTCACAAAGCAGAGCGTGCAACGGGCACTGGAGCTGGCATGGTACTGCAGCAAGAGCCTGGTCCTGGTGCTGCTGCTAATCTCCAACACAAACCTGGCAGACCTCTGCATCTCCCCTCTCCCTTCAGTTAAGCAGCTGTAGCAACCACACTTGCCTCCTCTATGGACTATTTTGAAACGTTCTGAAGAATTTGTATTGCAGCCAAGTATGATATTCTCCCACACTATTTCTGCTCAAACTTGCCTTCCATACAATACATGTAAATACAACTCCAGTTTGTATTTAATGCAAATGCTTTCTCTCCCAGCATAAAGGATTCCATCAATTGAAGAAAAAATTAGGACATTTGGGATTAGAGTTTTAAAGAAGCTCAACTATTTAGATAACCCATCCCCCATCTCTTTCAATTTAAAACCCGCTTGAAACCCATTTTCAAGTTTCCAAAGCAGCTATAAGGTGCTTTAACACACATGAAGCAAATGAAATTATTTTGTAGTGAAAGCCTTGTCATACATCATTAGGATCTTCCTCCTACCTATAGGGCCATTTAGGAAGCTGAATAAATCTATCCAGCTTTATAGCGGTAAGAGATGGTACATTAACTTTGCTGGCCCCAGAGTGCCTGAAGAAATCCAAACACCAGTATTCTTCAGGTCCAAGAGATTTTATATTCCTGCTTCCAAATGTTGTTTGGCAGAGGTCTCCAACAGCAAATCCTCACTTGGCAGCTGTGAACAGAGGTCTACAAGCTTTAAAGAGTCATATTTATCACAAAGCACACCAAGAGCTGTGAGCAGTGTATTTCTGGCAAACAATAACCTATTGCCTCCTCACATATCTGTGGTTGGTCTTTTCAAGACACAGGAGCATGGCATTCTGGTCCCTTATTTAGTCACAATCTCCTGCAGTCCAGGAGCTTGCTGCAAACTGCAGCAGCTCCAGTCAGCTCTCAGAGCCTGGGATTTTGGACCCCTACCACGCTGGCCAGGGCAGTGACACTCCAGCAATCACTGTCCCTCCAGCTGTGAGAGCTCCACCCCTCCCTGGGCTGCAGCTACAGCTGGGACACTGAAATGCTCCTGATTAAGAGGCTGACAACGGTATCCAGGCAAGCACAAATACTAGAACTTCTGGACAAAGAGATTTTAAATGAAAAATCATGGAAAAAAGACACATTTAATAAAAATATGCATGATAAAAAGTCCCTTTTTTTTTTTTTTCTTAAAACACACCCATTGGAATTACTTTCTAGCATTCTCAGCTGTATCTTAATTTGAACCAGACCTAAATTATTTTCATTCCTGTTACACTGTCTGTATCATTGTCTGTTATCCCAGTGGAAAATATATAATCAAACAAATGCATTTATCCATTTTGGTGTGGGCTCTGAGACATTTTGATTTTTGCTCTGCTAGAAAACGGACAGTTGCTTGGTTTCCATTCATGTTTCTACTATAGCTGGATGAATAACATATTTTTTTCAAAACAACCTGACCCTTTTTGTAAGGTCAGGGGGGAGGGGGCAAGGAGGATTTCAAGAGGAATAAGTTTTGTTTCCTTTTTGTAGCTGAGAAAAAAAAAAAAGAAAAAAAGTGTCCCACTCTTTGCAGTCAGTTGAAGTGGGTGGGTTGCCTGCCCTGGTACATGGTGTCTGCATGGGGGCCAAAAACACCAGCTGGTTCAGTTTTAAAGTACAGGGGGACATTGACCAAAACTCACTACTTTTAGGGAGATTGGTAACAGAAATAATATTAATTAGGTTTTCATTTATAATTTCCATCTAGCATTCATTGCATATTTTTCTCACACTTAACTTTAGTGTCTGATGACTTGCATGAATGCAGGCTGTCTAATAAACCCTAGAGCAAAATCAAGAAAAAGGCTCCTTTCAACAGTGGATTCCACTATATGCTGTTTTTTGCTGTTCCAAATGATTCCATCCTTTTCTTTGTGTGTGTTGTATAAGGCTTATGCCAATATTTAAAATATATATATATATATATATATTTCTAAGCTTTTTTTGACTCCTTACAGTTAAAGGACTTTGGAGAACCCATTGATCATCCACAGAGACTGCACCAGTACCAGACCATGGTAACCTTCTAACACCCTCCACAATAAACTTTTGACCACAGTAATCAATCTAGCTGTCTTTTTATCTCAGCTATGGAGATGAAATCAGATTTAAACACCATTGATAAACAGCTACAAACATATGGTCATTAAACACTGAGGGATTTCTGTTCCTAAGCCCTGTTGAATGAAGGTCTGGATGTTACCAAAAGAAGACATTCCCTTTTTCCAAAGTCAGCTGCAGGGGAATCTGATCAAGAGTTACTTGACAAAAGAGGGAGTAGAAATTTCCCAAAGGAAATGTCATCCATTTGTCTCTATGTCACCTCTCTCTGCTGCATTTTATGTTTGTTTTCCATTAACAAACACTGTGTAAAGCAAATCTCCCCAAAGATCAAGCTACAGAAATAATTGCAACGCTCTCACATGAGAGACCAATAATAAAAGCTAAATTTGCCTTTAAAATATAAAACTAGTACTATTCTCCCATTCCCTGCCTGTTAAATACCTATTAAATTGGCCAGCAGCTACTTCAGAAGTGGCTGCTAGACATTTATTGCATGTTGCACACTTGCTCAGTTTTATGGGCTCTGGGAGGGGGAAGACACACACTTGAAATGCACTTAATGTACAGAGGGGGCAGAGTGAAAGCCCCAGGGCTGCAGTTACCTAATGGAGCGTTGTGTGTTCTAGTGGAATAGAGAAATGCAAATGTTCTCTCTGACCAGCCTTGCAAATTTCTCTGGACCAGCCTGGCAGCTTGACTTTGTGTTTAAAAGTCTCCTTCAATTTTTAAAATATCCTCCCTAAAGAAACTATAGAAACCCCTACAAATTACAGAAATCTTCATAACAGCCACTAATGGATGAAAATCCAAGGAAAGCACGAGCTTTGAAAATACAAATATGTGGAATCTAAAATCCAAGCTTTTGCTATTACATCCCCTGCCTTTCTATGCTGAGCTTCATTGACACCGCTGTGCTGAGCAGATTCTGAGATGGAGCACCAGCAGAAAGCACCTGTCCCAAAGGCAAGCCAACATAAACAACCAGTGCTAGGAACAGCACAAGAATTAAGAAACACTTCATCATAGTCAATACCTGAATTTTTATAAGGCCTAAAGGACTGCTGGTGCACCTAAAAGTTCGTCTCTTTTTTTCAAATATACCAGCAAGTCTTCCAGCTACTTCCCTCTACCCACAGACTTAGTCTGCCTGTATCATCACATGATCTTGGCTACAATAACACTACTATTTAGGCTCCTAGAATATTTATATTTACCTAAAATTTATGCTAAGCAAATCCTGAGAAGGAAAATACTCTTGAGAAGAAAAAGATTGTCTCATCACAAAACAGAAAGTCTCAGGTACCAGTATGGTCTCAGGTATATATGGTGTATATAAATATATATATATATATTTATATGAAAAAGCGGTCAAAGCGAGGACAAAGAAGAGGTAAAGCTCACTTAAAGGTTACATTGAAAATTTGTATAGGTTTTATGAGTCTTGGTATTCTATTAGTTGAATGAAAAGTAACTATCATCACCTTGCTCTCCAGAGAGGTAATGCACTTACTTTGCCTGAGTGCTGCCTTTGAATTCTTACCACTTATTGTTTTAATAAAAACATAGTATTTAAAACATTAACCCTTAGGAGAATCCAGTTCAGATTTATAATAGCGACACAAATAAAGAGGACTCTTTTCCAGAGGGGAAGCCTTAAAGAGATACAAGAAATGGAAAAAGAGATCATATCTTTCTTGTCACACCCAAATGTCATGTGGGGGTAAAGCAATTCAAGTCCTCACCTGAAAAACAAACCCAACCAACCAACAAACCAAGCCCCCCAAACTCCCAAAATCAAATATAGCAGAGTAGCTAGAGGAAGGCTCAGTCTCACAGGGACGAGGAGCATGAGAAGGGCTCAGTCAGAAGCATCAAAACAAATCAAGAAAAAGCACCCCTTTTCCCACTTTTTATAGAAACCTTCCACAACACATGCTTGTAGCCAGGCTAATAAAATGAGAGAGAAACAGGAACAGGTAGAGAGAGGAATAAATGGTGCTCAAGTGTTTTAGTGCAGCTCTGGTTAAAAAAAAAAAAAAAAAAAAAAATTATCTGTAAATCAAGAGCCACTGTGATATACTAAAACAGGCTTCTTATGAAAAAAATCTGAGAATTAAATCTTTTAAGTTCCTGTTGTTTAAAAACCAGGGAGAAAGGATTAGGAAAGAGCCTGGGGAAGGTTAGCAACAGAGTTTTGCAAATGTTTATTAGGAACTCCTCCTGAGCAAGATGAAAGAAGGACTATATCTGTTTGATTATCAAACAAACTACAACCAGTCTGCAGCTGCAGCACATTAGGCTTTTATCCAAGCTAGTTCATGGTAACAGATGAGAAACCTTCATCCAGAATGAGGACTGCACAGCAGCTTATTGCTTACCTGGTAGTCTAAACTATCCTTTTCTAAAACATTTGCTGCTTTTAATTTTTAGTGTCAATCTTTACCAAGCCCCTTGCTAGGGGCTGAAGCTCCCTGTTATCAGTCTGGAACACAAATCCATTGCTTTAGCGATGGCTTTTCCTAACACCTGTGGAACTGTTTAATGTAGCTGCAAAACAATTAATGTCTGGGTAGGGTTGTACCCACCCCTCACAATGTTGGTTCACCCTGGTCAGCATTCCAAGTGAAGAGTTGGTGTGTTAAATTTACTGAAACCGGCCATAATTAAAGTTTATTTTCCATGGTACCAGAGAAATAGCTCAGAAAAGCAGGCCACAGGGTCATGGGGAATTCTGAGCATTAAATATTGGCTGGCAGCTCCAGCAGCAATGAAAAGTTGGAAATGAATCAACATTTACTCAACTCCTTCCACTTATACTGGGACCTGTGTGAAGTTTCCTTCCTCTGAGCAGCATATAAGACACAAGATGACATGAAAAGGTTCTGCTGCTGGGCAGGGCTCCCTTGTGTGGGGAGGACTCCCTTGTGTGGGGAGCAGAAGGAGGTATAAAGACAAACCAGCTGCTCCCATGTTCTGTTGTAAAAAGTTATCAACGTCACATTATGATATGGACACAGAGAAGGTGAAAATGTCAGCCTTCACAAGGTCACTGGTATCCTCTGATTGTCCTTCCCGCAGCTCTGCAGACGGTAGCATGGCTCCCAAGCCCAGATGTAACCTTGCCAAGGAATTGCAGGAAGCCTAGAGCCACTGGCAGGTGCATGAAAGACAAATGAGCCTAATAAAATACTAAGAGAATTAGTGCTAGGCTATTAAACCCAGGTCCCTGGTGGTATGGAGGTATTAAAAATCAGAGGGAATTAGGAGTCTAAATATATGTGCAGCTTTGCTCCTACAGATTAGATTGTTATACTGGAAGTTTCAAAGCCATCAGATGGGCTCTGGATTTCCCTCGAAAAAATCAAATGAGAAAATAAAAACTGAAACTCTTTAGAGCTTTTCTTGCTGCAGAAACCTCCTTTTGCCTTGGCAACAGAACTTTCACAATTGTCTTTCAGCTTTGAGATTCCAGTCATCCCAAATACTCTCTCCAGAAATTCCAGACTCCACCCTTTTCTAGGTGGGTACAGATTTTTCTGACCTGATACTTCACTTTCTACCCAGATTTTGGCTATTCAGAGAAACAGTAAGAAACTATTAGTATCTCATGAAGAATTTAGGATTTCACTTACGCAGATCAACAAATATTCCGGAAAGAGTGTGTTGTAGACATTTCTGTGGTCCTACCAGAGGAAGAGTTGGAGAAAAGATTATGTAAATAACAAAAAATAATAATGAAAAACCCAAGATAGGTGACCCAGGTCAAGTCTATTTCCTTATTTATTTCCCTGCATTGTGCTAGTGTTTATTCCAGGAGACAGAAAAATAAAGGGAGAGGGGGAGAGATAGAATAAACAGAAGTAGTTTATAAAAATGTTGTAAGAATAATGCTGTTCCCATTATATCACAGAGCACATCTATCAACTCTATCCATTTCTTCTAGATGAGGTGGAGAGACCTCTGACATTTTAAATGCATCACCCTAATCAAATCCCTATCCTCTGAAATGTTTTCTGAGACTGCATTATAGCTCTGTAGAAAGCAATGAATGAATAATACTTTGGAGAACAATAAGTTAAGTAGCAGAAACGGAGCTGAAATAACTGGGTTCACCAGCATTAAGAAGTGAGGGAACCATTAATCCCTGAAGAAAAAGTATTTTCAGCTCTCCACCGCTGAGACCTGCAGGGCTCTGGGGAGAAGCTGCTCAGCGTGTTCCCATTTACCATGGGGGAACAGGGATATTATCAGCACTTCTCACTCTGCTGCACTGCCTGCCTGGAAAGCCTGGCATCGAGTCCCATGAAGGGATGAGGGGCCTTTAAATGCAGTTGCCAGTCTCGGATTTTTAGCCAGAGGATTTATTTCTTTTCTCAAAGCCCTCAGTGGCCACTTTTCAACCTCAATCATAAAGTGACCCCTGTCCTTAGGCACGCATTGTTGAAAAAAGGTGTAAGACGATGTAAGTCATGGTCTGGTAGCTAAAACCATTTAAAAGTTACATTTTTTTGTTCCGTTACAAGCACTCTAACTGGCTTGTTGTGTGATTTTGTATTTCTCTTCAGCCATCAAAACTGGGAACGCCTAGTCTGAACCAGAGACCTGGGCTTCTACAAGCAAGGAAAAGAGGGAAGCATGTGCAGAAGGCAATTCTTCCTCTTCCAGGACTCAAAATGAAGTAATTTGACATTTATTGCCTTTGTGCCCACCATTAACTAGTGAGTGCAAAGGATCAGTTTATGACCAGCGGGGATTAATTTCATCTAAACATTTGTGTCCAGAAGTTAAACACCAGTACTCCCCAGATAGTCAGAGTTGTAGATATCCCTACAGGGTAATTTTTTCATTCTTAAACCAGAGAGTTAAGGAGTAACAAGGAAAAACCCTTGTCTCTGTCTGTTAACCTTTGAGGGGGTTCAGGAATGGTTTTCATAGCAATTATTTTTGTGCATTTACCACACAGGGACTTTACATTTCGGTTGTAATTAATATCATTTATATGGAATAATATCAAGAAATTAAAGAAGCAAGGTAAGAAAGAAAAAAAAAAAAAAAAAGAAGTTAAAAGGAAACAAAAAGTACACTAGAACTACCAAAATATAAATCTCAATTCACAGGACTCTGAGAGGACATTCAGTCCATCCCCATGGTCAGATCTTGATCCACAAGAAGCAGTTCTGTAGCAATGAGCAATGTCATTTTTTACACAGCATAAACATTGCAATGTTATTATCCCAGCTGCTTAGATCCTTGGCATCTGGGACAAGAGTACTCCAGACTTCAAATACACAGAGCGAGAGATAAGAGGGAGGATCCCACAAATGCCTTCGTGCTCTGTGGACACATTGCTTTCATCTGTAGTACTATCAGGGGACCAAGGATTTAGGACAAATGCACTGAGTTATTCTGGTCAAGGCACTTACTCGATGCCATTGGTTCTGCAAAAGAGAAACAAGTGAAAACAAATTTCTGCAAAGAATTTAAAGCAAGAAGTGTCATGTATGACAGCAGGATCAAGCTCATGTGGTACACTTGAATTCATTAGCAGAATCCCAGCTGGAGTTACACTGATTTATTCAGGATTGGTTCAAAATAAGTTCCCTAAATAAGAAGTGTCAGAGCAAAACTAGTAATGTGACCTTCCCCAAGAAGAACCTGCAGCTGATTTGCAACCTTACAGCTGCTGAGCAAGGCTTAGGTAAAAGTTTAAATCATGAGCTTAAGCAATGGAACTTGCTGGAAATTTTGAAACATAATAAATTTTGATGGAAGAAGTTGTATAAGTAAGCAATTTCCTACAGAAAATTGTTTGCTTATTTTTTTAAACTTAATCTACTAAACAAAATTAATGTATTTTCAGACTTCTCAGAGGGTAATATTTTGATTAGCTGAACTGTACTGACACCTTAAGTACAGTTTCCAATCAAGAAAAGGCAATCTAGAATACCCCAAGGCCCCATAAGAGTCACAGTCCTGTATCAAATCAAGTTCTTTCCAAGAGGGAGATTTTACCACCTGAAATGTATCTACCACAAAAAGCAGCTCCTCCTCTGACTGGTTTGCAGTTTGAATTCACGTGATTGCAACTCTCCCCACCACCAAAACCTTGCCACACAAAGCCAGTACAAGACTGAATTCCTCATTAGAGCTAGGGAACAGCAAAGGGCTACTACTCTTTATTTCTCAAATACTAATAAAGTGGGAGTTTATAGACCTACAAATGTTTCACTAGGAAAAGGAAATCTGGTTTTCTTACCTCCAGACATCTGATCTGTTCTCAGACATTCTTTGTTCATTATGGCAAATGTACTTTTCCAAGACTAGAGTGGTGAAAGGAGCCTGATCGAACCCTCAATGTGACTCCACAGCTGTGACATTTCTTTTGCTAATTCTCTGGGAGAACAACCCTGCAGCTCCTGACAATAATTAAACAGAACCCTGAACAAATTCCTGCTGTGAAAACGGGATCAGACTCTACTCTTCACACTGCTAAGAAGAGTATTACAAGCTCCTGTCTTTATTGTTTAGATGCATTTATTTAAAGGTTGTCAGTAAGCTTTGATGTGAATATTGCCTCCCTTGAACTGTCACTGCACACTGAGAAAAATGGTGGCAGTCCTAATTATAAACTATTACTTTGCACATGGAGATCTGATAGTTTTTAGGAGTGGCTCAATCTCTCTGCTTTCTCTTTTTGCTGGCAAAAATTGCTCTTATATTTTCTTCTCTTTTTGGACCTTAGGTGAGGCAGAGGAAAGCAGAGAGGTCATGGGGGCTTAGTCAGTGGCTGCTGTACTCTGCAAAAACACTTGGTCTTAGTTTCCCTGGATCGAGCTCTAGTGGTCCAGGACACAGAAATCTTATGTTGGAAAGAAGTGTTGGTTAGAGGGAACCCTGAGTCATGAACACCATGAACTCCTGAGCTCCTCTCTGCCAAACTCAGACTCTCCCACCCTCAGTTCTGTGAGAAAGCACAAGAGGAGCTCCATCCCCTTAAGACCTGTTTTTTTCCAGATCTGGCTGCTGAATATTTCTTCCTGCACAGCCTGCTGCTGCTCCTGCCGTGTAATATTCTCATTTGAAAACTCTTCACAGCATTCATTAAATGCTTTCATTTCTGCTTATAGTCACTACTACTAAAAGGGGAGGAAAATGCTGTCAGAATGTAAATTTTTTCATGTCTCAAGTGTTTTTGATTCAAAGAGAAAAAAGCAAACCAAAATTTCACCAATCACGAAACTTCAAAAGTCAGAAAAAGAACAACAAACATGGACAGAAATGTCCCAGCAACATGGTCAAGCTGGAAGACTCCAGTGCTCTTGGGTTACCTATCTCTGTCACAGTATGTCAGATTTCCTCACAATCAGAATTCAGCTTTCTGAGGTGGCACTGCTTTGCTGCTATGAAGAAGAGCCTGCAAGCCAAGCACTGTGACCTGGTGAGGTGTAATGAGAAAGGAATATTGTCTTTGCCGTCCACTTCTGACATGTCTGAAAGGAGAGTTCAGCATTAACATCATCTCTTACGATGCTGGTTTTTCTGGAGGACCCTGAAGTTCATTTGACATCACATGCTGCACTGCTTCTGTCCTCTGTTGAGCAAGAAGAAAACAAAAGGTTTTACACAAAATTTCAAAGGTTTTCCAGTGAAAGAGTGAGGTGATCACTTGTCACAGGAGAAGTCGGATCACTCTCAGTAATAACTAACCCAGCTCCTCTAGTTCAGGGTCAGATCAAAGCTGAAACTCTTTTAGATATTGTGAAAATCAGATTATTTTACCATGGACCAGAGAAGCAGCAGAGCTCCAGCTCTGCTCCAGCTTCCTGTGGCTTTAGCAGTTTGCCCTGTGTGTGAGGACAGAATTACACATCATACCCCTCTTTACACCCCTCACTGCCCACCCCCATACACCTAATCCTGCCATTGCTCCCAAGCCCAAAACCTGGTTCTGGTTTGCATTCCTTGCTTTGAGAGTGTACAGTAAATCCTGTGACGTTTGCTCGTCCTTTGTACAGCCTGTACTGGACACATCAGTCACCTGTGCCCCAGGACAGAAGGATTCAGGGCAAAAAGCATTGTAGGAAACGCAGGTCTCTGTGACACAAGTGCCCTGGCATTGCTGAGGTGGAGAGAAAGCATCATGGCCTTCATTTAGCCCATGGTCTTATGAAAGGTTTTGGCATTTCACAAGAACACACACACACACACAACAACAACAACAACAACAACAACAGCAACAACCCAGCAGGACAGAGGGGAATTTCTTCAAGGATCCTCAGCATCCAAGATATTTTTTTTTAAGTAGTGTTCCTTAGTGTCCTGCTTAAAGTGGGTGTCAATTAATGTAAGGTTTTATTCAGGCCATAAACAGGCCAGAGAAACCTGAACAAAAAGGAGATTGCAGGAATGTAGGCACCTCCAATTTTAGGCTGAGGCTGTGATTTCATTTTCTGCCTTTGCTCTTAGAACTTTTTATTATAAATTTAAGGAGAGATTATACCGTAATAAAGCGGTTATTTGGTGGAATTAATGGTTAGGAAATTTAGAAGAGATTAACAGGAGAGCCTTGCTGTGCCATATGTCACTGGATCGTGTAATAACTCGCTGTTGTCTCACAGAAGGTCAGCTAATCAAACACAGCAGCTCAAAGCTGGGAGGGGACTAATAATCCACAACCCTAACCATAGTTCATGGCCATGCAGGCTTTTGAGCATGAGCAATCAACTTTCATGCTTTGGAGAAAAGCTACCATCGTAAAGAGAAAGCATTTGAAACCGCCTCCTCCATGCTACTGACTCCTAGAGCTGGGTGGAGTCACCCTGCCCCTTGTTGAGCAGTTCACAGCTGTGACCCAACCCCTCATGAAGCCACCAAAAGTATTTGTTTAATTTTCCTCAAGCAGAAAGTCCTCTCAAGTGTGCACATATTTCTTTCAGGTGCTTGAAGGGTGAGGGTGATGCCAAGCAGGAGGATGGAGTGAGAGAGAAGAAAAGGCCATTCTTCACTGTTTGCCACCTTGGGCAAAGGCACCTGTAAATGACAAGAAATCACGCTTGATAAGCAGCTATTTCTGGCCCAATTTCCATAATTTCCATGGAAACCTGTCAGACTGTACATGCCAGAGTACATGAAAGCAGCGTATGAGAAAGGAATATTGCAGCCATCTGTTTTCCGAAGCTCTCCAGGGGCTTGCTAGCCCCCTTACCAGCCCTCATACCTGCATCCTAATTACACTCCCATCCAGCCAACAAACTCTAATGGCAAAGAGGGGTGAGCCAAGGCAAAGACTGCACAAAAATCACGAGGTATAGAAGTGTATATGAGACCAGTTCATTACCTAAGAGCTGCACACGTAAAATGCATCTGGGGCTGAGCCAGCGCTGTGTGCCAGACACACAGATTTGGGTGAACTGACATACCTCCCCTTCCTCAAGTGACAGAGCACCGGAAGGAAGGTCAGATTTATGAATTTCCAAGCTGGGAGGCTGCTTGCTGATGTTTTAGCTGTCATTTGTAGAATTAAGAACCTTTGTGTAAAAGTTCTGAAAATTGAAATAGGTAGAGAAAGTGAAATTTTAATCTGCACAGCAGTAATTAATGTTATTGTTGTTGTTATTATTATCATCATCATTGTCATTATTTTTAATATAATAGTAAATTTGGGATATTCCACATTTTGGGTCGCTGGTGGAACAAAAAAAAAAAGGCGATGAGGTAAGGAGCAGCAGTTATTGGAACAGAACAACTCAAACCTGGGTAGGGAAAATCAGCCAGTTTGCAAGGCTGGCAGATACTCAGCCCATGAATGGGTTCTCATGGCAAAGAATCCCAAGCAGTGATTGAATTCAGCAAAGGATTTCTTTCTCGCTTTTGAGTCCTAGTTTATAGACCTCGGGATAAGGTTTGTTAAATTAGGCTATAATTCCTCCATTATAAAATGACATCTTAATGGTTCTGATCTTTTGGAAGACTTTTAGCAGATTAGGAGGTGATGGGAGAGGGGAAAAGATTTATTTCAAACTCAAAGCCATGTGGTAATCCAAAGGGATTTATAGACAGTACTCTTCACTACTTGTGCTGAACAAGGATGTGAATTATTTGATTCTGATAACATGAGAATCCTCTTACAATACAGTATGAGCTTGACAAAATGTGAATAATGCTAAAAAAACATTCAGAAGTAGATTTTTCTCTTTTTCTCTTTTATATAGAAAGGAGTAAAAACCTGGGTTTTTATAATTTTTAAGTCCCTTTAGATAGACAGAAGCTCTGAACAAAAGCTGAATGTCTATGGATACAGCCAGTTGGAAAATTCCATTAGAAATATTTTTCTAGCTGCTGGAATGTGCAACATCACAAAAGTTAAAATTTTGTGCAAGGTTATTAATTTCAGTTTGGACGTGCATTTGGGAGAGAATTTTAAGTCAGGATAGGGGAAATCCAAATTCATGCCCTAGTTGTGGCTAGTCCAGTCTGGACATCGGGCTGAAGGGTGCTCAGACATCCTGTCTGGCTGCATCTGAGCTATTTTAATTAGTAGATCTCCAGTTGCTTTCCACAGATGATCCATTGCAAAGAGAAAAGTATCCTTTCCAAGATTTGTCAGTAAAACTGCATGTGTCGTTCCAGCAACTAAATCAGGATTATCAAGACTATGAACAGACAGCAGTTTAAACAGCTTGCACATAATGTTGTGTATAAAACAGTAGCTACTTGTTCATTTGAATCTGAAATACTCATGCATCTCTGATTAGAGTCTCTTACGAGCCTCATTAATATATAGCTCTGGATTAATTACAGAAATGTTTTCATTTCAGCTTCAGGATGCAGTGAAAAATTATGGTCTTCACACACCAGAGGAGACAGAGGATATTGTAGAGGTATGGTCAATCCAAGGTTTTAGATTACATCTGTGGGAGACCCAGTAAGAGAAGAGCTGAACCCAAATGCTTCACACTTGCTTCAGCCTCTACACTTTGAAAATTTGCTTTCAAGGATTTTAAAATAATTGAGAAAAGAATTGGTGTTCTTAACTTGTACAGTTGATATTCTCAGCTGGAACAGTAGAGAAATCCCATCGCAGAGATACAGGCACAAGAACAAGTTCAGTTGGGAAACAAACAGTTGTTACTTCAAGAATAATGTAATAGGATTTTTTTTTTCCCTTAATAAAATCCAAAGTTTAGTTCCAGAGGGGTCTTTGGGCTCTTTCAGGCTAATCTGAACTGCTAGACCTCCCTTAAACCTCCTTAGATGTTTGTCTGGTTTGGGTGCATTTGAGTGCTAGGTCATACATACAGTACCCAAGAAACTGGGCCACACACAGAGATGATACTTCACATGCCTGAGAGAATTCTAAGATACCCTGGAAGGGGCAGAACAAAAGTTGGAAACTGGCAGTGGAAGTGAGAATAATTCACTCTCATAACAGACCTTGATTTTTTTAACAGACATGATAACTAATCATTTGCACAATTTACCATGGAACAAAGCAGATACTCCATCACTTCAAAATTTTAAATTAAATTGAGTGTTTCTTCAATGAGACATATTTATTAAGTTGGCAGCACTATGCTTCAGTTGGGTGGGAGAGAGGAGAAAATGCCGGATGGAATTTGTTACTTGGCTTCATGAAGGCAGGTCACACAGAAGGTTCTGCTACCTATCAGACCATCTTTCTTCAGTGGTATGCAGTGACAGAATTTCATTGTTGTTAAAATCTGATTTAACCCATCATGTGTTTTTGCAGAAAGGTAGGAAAGGACTCCAAAGAGCTAAACATGGAAAATTTGTAGTAATTGCTCAGGTGAACATTTTGTGAATCACAAACAGTAGAGTTCTTATGCAGGCTGCTTTCTGTTTTTCTCAGAGCTACATCTTTGCAAATAGATATGTGTCCATCACAAATGACAGCTGCTGCATCTTTTGTGATTTAACACAATTCTATACCAAAGGACTCCATCTGATGCCTACTCATTTTTTTCCCCTCTGCGCTCTCCCTGCTGGAATCCAATTTGCTATGATAATTGAAAGCCAGTGTCATTTAAGCTGGGGAAGATTCCTGCCCTTCTAAGATATGTGTGTTTATTTCCTTCAGATGTACAATTATTTTTCTCACACAATAGTTGCCACAGAGCGTAAAATTACTTCAATGCCAAGTTCAGCATTTAGAGTTACATCCTTGTTGTAATGCTTTTAATTAGTCATTACTCATTGGAATGGAAACTTGTTTAATAGTTCTTGATGAAGCTGATTTTCACTGGAAGAAAAAGCAGCTGTCTCCAACCATGCTAAAAATGAGGCTGTGACGAGCCATGGGGCTGTATCCAGAACACACAGAATGCTTTACCTCACTCTGCTTGGCAAGAGCCAGTGCTCCAGCCTGCACTGCATGGATTGCTCTGTGATCTGTCTGGGGAGTACCTCACGATCTGCAAAGAGTCACAACCAGAGGCTCCTTATCATGGAAGTTTTGAGATCGAGTTTAGGAAATTCAGCAGGGTTAAAAAATAAGAGACACTCACCTCCATGCAATAATAGTGTCAAGCCTCTTTAGAGCTCCATCTTATGGGCTGGACTGAATTCTTAGGAAGGCGTGAAGTGTTCACATTGCCACTCTTGAGTGAGGATCTGAGCTCTGCATACCAGCTGAGCAAGTTGCTGGCTGTTACCTGACTGGCTCGGGCCAAATGCCCAACATCACACCTGGGAATGGTAGGTGCCCTCCTGTGCTTTCAGTCCTGTCTTTGGGCTCATGTCAAAGAGTTTTACAGATCCCAAGTAGGAGTGATGGGGCAGGGCAGCACCATCAGACTGAAGGGATTGCTGTGTAGCTGTTGCCATGCCAAGCAGTCCCCTGGTCAGAGCTCTGCCTGTGCAGTGGCCAGACTCCCTGTCTAGTCAGGGAGACAGACACCATGGTTGGCTGGCTGCTCCTGGCGTGGTTTCCCCTGCTCACACATCCCCCTTCCTGCTGAGGCAAAGCCACCTTCCTCCACTGCCACCGTGGGCGTTCTCCCAGCCTGGGAGGGGCAGGAAGCTCAGGTGGACAGGTTGGGAGTGTTGGCATTAAGTCACCACCATCTATGTCCCCTCTCACCCCAAGACCTAACAGCAGCCCCTGCCACTACCTCACCACTGTAAGAGCAACTTACTCTTTATTTTTTTCTGTTTTTGCAGTGACGCAGAAGACACCTTAAGCTTATTCCAGTCCACCATAGGTCATGAAGGGAAATAAGACACTGGAAGATTTGTTCATGTCATGTTGACTGTCCACAGTCAAATACACAACACTGAGCTGTAAAAGCAAAATGCTCTTCCATCACTTGTTTTCTTGCCTCGCATAAATGTTCACACACCACTGGGCTGCTGTTGGTTCCCTGAAATATGATGTTTGCACCTGCACGCAGTAAACAACTGCAACCCTATAAAACAAGAGAAATCCTTGTCTCACTCCTGTTCCAAGCACCTTGGGAATGCTGCGTTAGGCAGTGGTAGTTCAACAACTGTCTAGTTAAACAAAATGACCATCAGTCTCTCTGCATTTGGAGCTCATGCAGTTTCCAGCCTGTTTTGCTGAGGAAGGAACCCTGTCTCAGACAATGATATTTGTTTCAGCCTTATTTTGATTTAGTGCTGCTCTGCACTTTGGTATTTCATGGTGAGTAATCTGTACATTCTGCAAGACAGTGGATAACAGTGGATAATCCTGTCTTGTTGGATTAGGAATTTTTCACCCAAAATCTATTTCACTTGCTCAAACCTGATAAGGGTTATGGAATTAATAAGATTATATGACAGTACCTGTTTCTGCTGTTCCTACCTAAGCTTTGTTCAACTGCCCAACTTCACCTTAATTTGATGAGACACAGGACTCCTACACTCATCTCTCCTGCAGGTCAGGAATACCCTCAAGGGAAAATTGTGTGGGCCCTAAACTTTCCTACAAATCTGGTTTGTACAGGTAGGCTTTTTCATATCGAGTAGGGAAAGCAAGGGCATTCAAGTAGTCTTAAAGGAGATAAATCTACCGGCTTGGGGAGGATGTGGGGTTGTAGAGGAGGTAGGAGGAAATCCAGTGTAGTACAATCAAATATAAAGCTCCTAGAAAAACAAACCTTGTTAGACCTACAGTTTATAAGAACAGTTCATTATGAATGCTGGATTCTGCAAAATTGCTTTTTAATTTGGGGGAATGTTATTAGCTACAACTATTTTTAATTTTTCCCTTGGTCAGGAAAGTCAATTGGAAAAAAAACATATTTTTTTTACTTGGGGTAAATATGCCCAAACTAATAGAAACTGTATTACACATCAATGCCTCCTACATTCTCCTTCATGCAACTGATTTATGGCCAGGTTACCTGCCACATGAACAGTCACTGCTGCTGAGATTACCCCACACACATTTATAACTAAGAAAAATTAATTTTTGACCCACTTCAATTAAAATTTACACATTTTTAAATGGAATTATGTTCAAAAAAATTTTGTTCCAGGAAAGAAATTCTATGCTTTGTCATTTCTACCCAATTAGGATCAAGCATGCATCAAAAATATTAGTATTTTATACGGAAAAAGGAATCCAATTTATGAATTAAACTAACTGTAATTCTATAGTTACTTAAAAATTGCATCTTTGTATCTGCCTATTTATAATTTCATAATCTACATCATCCTCTTCAAAAAGATCTATTGATAACAATTAATGAGTGATGCTATCTTACAAGTAAGGAAATATCAAGAAATGTGTTTGTCATGCAAACTCATTGAAATATTTGGAAATTCTCTTTGACTTCAATGGCCTTTGGATGAGATCCCTAGTGTGTTTATCTAGATTGAAATGTTCCCAAGGTTATACTGCTGTGAATGAGAAATAAAGTAATTTAATTCTAGATATTAGCTTAGCAGAAGAGGAAAAAAAAATGAGGTCATGGTGTGGTTATGAATTTTTTGTTCTTTCTTTGTTGCTTTTTCTCAGTGTGGAAGTAGGTAAAGCTTTCAGCTCCTCTGGGCAGCAGTTATGGAGATTAGGTAACAGGAAGAATTTCATTTAATCAGTTCAATGAATTTTGCCTCATTAAAAATTCATGCAAATTGTCCAGGTTATGGGGGATTTTTGTTTGGTTGTGTTTTTGTTGTTGTTGTTTTGGTATTTTTCCTTTTTTGTTGTTTGTTTGTTTGTTGTTTTTTGTTTGTTAGTTTTATTTTGTTTTGGGGGTTTGGTTTGGGTGAGGGTTTTTTGTTGTTCTTGGGGTTTTTTTGTTTTTTGGTTTTTTTTTTTTTTTTGAGAAGTGCATAGAAAGGTTTTATCCATGGACTGTTGGGTTCAACTAATTACATTAAAAGCTAATACGATTTCCTTGTTTATGCTGTTTGTACAGGAAGATGATTGTCTAATCCTTTAAGCAGTACATTTAATTTTCCTTTCTATTTCAAGTCTTTAAATTGCATTAACTACTTCTAGTTCTCAAGGTAAACATAGTCTAAATCTTAAATGTTTACTTCTGAGTAGCTTCAAGGATGAAGCTGCTCTGGTTTCATTTCAGACAAGAACATCATTTCATGCCCATTTGTTCTAAGCTGGAGGGCAATCTTGGAAGAGGGGAGAGGGAGCAAGAAAACTCCTTTTCTAAAGCAAGTTCAGGACTTAATCTGAAAAACTGTCTCACAGTGGGTGGCTAAAGTGTTCATTGCTACACTGAAGTCATTATTATTAATTATTAGTCTAATGTATGTCTATGTATGTCTAATCTGATCATCTATCTCTATCTAAGTATTTTAAATCTACATATGGAAGTAGAGTGAAGTTAGACTAGAAAATATGCGTGCATTAATTTTACTTCCTCTCTTTGGAAGCAGTGTTTCTGTTGTATTTCTGAAATAATACTGAAAGGAAAAAAGAGTCAAAAAAGTCTGGAGAAACAGAAAAACAAATGTCACTGCCTAAAATTTCATGCAGACATTATGGGTAGTCTTCTCTCAGTATTTCCAGTTTTTATTAAAAAAAAAAAAATCAAATAAAATTTGCTATTCTGACAATTGTCAGTATTGAAGACCTGGAGTTTTGATGGGACTTTTACACCTCTTTCTGTATTTCACCATTGAGTCTTATTCAGATTCTATGCATAGATTATAAAATTTTGTCCTGCAATATAGCCAAGTTTGATGTCCCTAGGTATCGGTACCCAAGAAGCAGTAACGCTCCACTCTCTTTGACATTTCCCGTAAACCTTCTCTAGAAAAACTGTTAGCCCATGTTCCATTACTTCTAGGCAATTCTTGAAAGGTTATCTTAAAAAAAATTCCTTGTAATTTCTCCAGAAGTCAGCTTAGAAGAAGGTGCCTGGAAATCTCAATCTCATTGGGAAAATCTGCAGGAGGAGTCTGTACAACTCCCCACCCTGAGATGCACTAGTTTTTACTACTGCCTAGTAAACTACACTTTAGATAATGTAGTAGACAATGTACTACATCCAGGTATGGGTCATGGAGACAGATACACCTGAACTAGCTGAGAATATACTTTTAGGACCTGCTGTAAGGATAGAGACATGTAAACAGAGAAATTAGTCTTGACCTATCGGTTGTGTCTTAGATGAATTAGTTTAAATCTCTCTCTATTTCCATTTCTGCAAAAGAGAACTGGTGATGCCTCCTTCATTCATCTTGAACCCCTAATTAGGTGATAGACTCTTAATACCAAAGACACTCTTGTTTGGACATCAATTCTTTATCTGAGTTACAACAGGAATCGTAGAATAACTCAAGTTTAAAAAGACCCATAAAGGTTATCAAGTCCACAATCCATTGAGCCTATCTACTACATATTCTTTATTCATTATGACTACAGGAAACACCTTGAAGGTCATATCCCTGGTGGATTAAATTAAGCTCCTCAGTCCTCTACAAATTATTAAATTCTCTTGTATTAATTAAGAGAAGATTCAAGTGAATAAATATTGTGTTAATTTTTGAAGGAGAGTGCAGAAGTTACCATGGGATTCTCATCAGAATCTATACTGGGACTTATATTGTTTAACAAGTGATCTGGAAAACTGAGTGAATAATGTAAGGGCAAAGTTTGCTGACAATGGAAAATTAGGACTGACAAAATTTAGGCAGCTAAAACTGGAGCAGAACACAAGGAAATATTGAGTATCTCCTGATACCGAGTAAGAAAATGATAAAACACCCAGTGAAAGCCAACAGAAACTGATGCAGCTGGGAACACTAATTCTTGCTGTATTACTTGGTGATTGGCCCAGCAGGAAGCTCCAAAAAAATTATCTTGGCTGTTGCAAATCTGAGTGCCTTAAGCCTGTCCCCAGCTCAACACATCCACGTCCTCATTTCTGTCAGTCTAAAAAAAGTCCCTCTTTTCTTGTTTGATGATAGATGGTTTGTGACTTTTCTTTCACTCTCCAAGTATTCCAGAGACCTGGGTCAGAAAGAAAGAATAATTAAGGTGGCAAAACCAGCAGGAGGCAATTCCTAGTAGCAGGGGTCAAAGAGCTTATAAGGGGGTCATGACAGGAGAAACAAGACAAATTTGCTGAAGTGAAAATTGTTCATAATTCAGCAAAAAACATTGTGGAGTCTGTGTGGACATTTTCCTAAAGAGAACCCCCTATTAAGCCGCTGTGTGCAGCTATGGTGCATCATCATCCTGACTCCTGAGAGCAGCTCTTCTCATTCTCTGCCAAAAAGGGGCCTGTTGAGAAGGGCACGGAGCAGAATAACAGCTTAATCAGGAAAGCTGGAATGACAGCTGTGCAAGGAGACAGGAAAGAGACTGAAAATTCTTGGCTTCCAAGACAGATGACAGGGATCATGAGGATACAGTCAATTCTCAAAAATCACATGTTATGTAAAGAGAGCGAAAAAGAGATGATGAGTTGCTGCTTTCCACAGTCTAGGAGCAGAGGACACTGAGTATTATTATTGGGTGTCAGAGCATATAAAACTCAGAAGAGAAAAACAATTCTCAGTAAGACATAACTAAATTGTGGACCTTGTTGACATAGTATTTTCTAGATGCCTAAAAGTATTGATGGATTAAAATAGAAGTTAAATATGATATAGACTTCCTGGTACCTGTTAAATTCTTTAATGGGGATGTAACCTCTATTTCAGTGTTTTCAGAAAATAGAGGCATGTAACACTAACATTTTAGAAAACACCCATTGTCATCTGGATTAATAAATATCCTGATTTCTGTCAGTCTAAAAACCACCCATATTTTCTTGGTTTTGATTTTATTTTTAACTTCCACATTAACCTGATCGTCTCCGTGACAGTGACGGACAGAAGGAAACAGAGTCAAGAGAAATATGCTCATCTCCACGGAGGATCAGGGTGCCCAAGGCAGGCCCAGGGTTCCCTGATACACTACAGAGCAGATAGAGGAAGCCTCTGGCTCATCCTTGCTAGTGACAGCTCACCAGAAAGGAAGAGATGACTTTCAAACTCCTGCCTCTTCCTCTGCTAATCAAGTTATAAAAATCAAACTTTTGATGAGCCACAGTTCATTGAAAAGGGCGATTTACATCTTTGTAAACTCTTAAGGACACAGTGTAACACAGCTGAAATGCTCCAGCCAACATTAAAAGGCAGAACAAGAGATGCAGGAGGCCACCCAGGTGTTTTATAGGTGTAATATGTTTCATCAAGGACACTACAGTTTGCCTTTCACCTTTATTTGCAAACTGTTTTGGACATGCAATTGAAAAATAATATTTTAATCTGGTCTTGAAGCTCAGACCGAACAGTTCAGTTGGACTTTACCAACACTTTTATATTTCATATTACTTTTAAAATGGAAAAAAAAAAAAAATCCTCTCATTTACAGTTAAGTATTGTCTTGTAAACTGTTGATAAGACTTTTCACTTCGGTATTTAAATTGCCAAAAATTGCATTGCATTTGTATGCATATCATAAATTTGTAGCTGAAAATTATGGTGTCTGGTTTATAAATTCAGGTCAATAACTGTTTAAACTCAAGCTGTACTTTAAGCTGATTGCTTTCTGTTTACTACCTACATCACTAGCGTGGGTATTGATGCAGAAAGGAAATTCCTTACAACTGTGCAATTGTTGTGATTTTTTTATTATTAAAATTATCTCCAAATAAGTTTTTATTATCAACAATCTCTGAAGACATTTTCTTTTACATAAAGATTGGGTTTGGGATGAAGGGAAGGATAGGAATTGTTTTGAGGGTTTTGTTTGAAACCAGAAAAGTTTTAGCTAAAATTTGATTTATTAGAAAAGCAATAATCTGTTTTGTTTAAAAGACATTTTCTTCAAAATCATTATGCTTTTATTGATCTGCTTCCATGGTTACAAACCATATTTCAATCCAGGGAAATGGACTCTATATCACATCATTACTTCAGGCATATGATATCTCCTTTGAACACAGGAATAGATTGATAAGGTTAAGTCCTCACATTTAAGTGATTAACAAATCTTTTGGCAACCTTCTTCAATGTCTGTAGGATAATATAATTAAATAAAACAAAATAAAAATTAAGAGGCAGGCAGAATCCCTGTCTGGATTGAAGACTGTTGATGAAAAAAGGGTTGTGCTGCATTTGAACACATTTTCCTTGCAAACCTGTCCTTCAGTAGCAGCACTGTGTCAGTGTAAATTTAGAAGGTTATAATTTTCAAGGTAAATTAGACTGGATTTGTACTTTAAATTTTAGGATTTTGCACATGAGCTTAGATAAAATATATTATACATGTCACTTTGAAAAAGCCGTAGAACTGTAGTAGTCAAGCAGCTATCCATCCAGCTGAATTCCTACAAAAAAAAAAAAAAAAAAAAAAAAAAAAAAAAAAAGACCATAAAGAAATTGTGGTTTCTCAACTGGATGCACCAAAATCATGTGTCATTTTACCTTTCTTTGCAGGGGCATTCCTGTGATTTCCAAAGGACTCATTCTCTCAGCTGGTAAGTACTACATGTATGTTCTGATTATGGCCTCATGTTCAGGGTAAAATGTTTCCCAGAAGAAGGCACACCAATGCTCTTAGGTTGAAAGGAGTTCTACGATCCATGAAATCACAGCCTCCACAACAGAATCAAGCCAACTGGGATTTAGCTGCCCACAGACAGCAGCTTTTTTTTCAACACCAGGAAGAATTTCTCTTGTGCAGAAGTGAAAAAGATAAATTCTTTCTTGTCAAAGTTGGTGTTTCTCTGAAAGCCCAATTATTTCCAAATGCCTGTGAATGCTGGTGAATGGCCTGGCAGAGATGTCCATGGGGAGGTGCATTCCTCAGCTGTGGCAAGCATCAGATCTCTGGCTTTTGGTTCTCAGGAGCCAGAAAACCTTTGTGGTCCCAGTGAGTAAGGACAGAGGAATGCACTTTTATCCTGAGAAGTGGCAAGGTCTGAAGATTTCTCTCAAAGAAGTGAGTGACCTGCTAAAAGTGGTGTTAAGATTAGAGGAAGTTTAGCTTGCCCTGCTCGGGCTCTGGTCTCTGTAGGCTGCTTGTTCCTGGAAAGCCCCGGGATGGAACTCCGCACTCAGATCAGTGCTTCCCTCACTGCAGAGATCATGGCAGTGCCACGACCCTTCCCAGGGAAGGAGCAGCTGTAGGAAATGGGGATCAGCCAGCACAAATTCCAACTCAGACCTGGGATGGGCAGGAAAGAGAGATGCACTTCTTCCATCAGGCTATTCAGGCAGCCTCTGGCCTTGGCCCCAGGGCTGAGTGGCTGCCTGGTTCATCCTCATAGAGCTGTGGATGAGGACAGTCCTGGACAAAGCTAAGAATCAGGAGTTCTAAATTCCCTGGATCCTCTCACAATTGCAATCAAAGTTACCAGCTAAACAGTGCTAGAGCCTCAGATCCTCTTTGTAACCACTGAGCCATGCCCAGACACTGCTTCTACCAGGTTCTACTTGACACAACATATTCAAGAACCAGTTTTACTGAAACCTGCTCAAAATATTCATTTGTTTTCCGGAAGAAGATTGAAAGCCACACAGGCTTTCAAAGAACATTATGGAAAATACTGTATTAAAAATACTATATTAAAATACTACTATTCATGGTAGGCAACAGTCTCTATCTTAGAAGTATAAATAAAGATGGGAATATATGTGCATATCCATATACACACACACATATGGGTCTATATACACATAGGTGGATACACAGCCACCATGCACAGATGTGCACACAGGACTTTTGCTTGATAACTGAGAAACTGGTGAGCTGGGGAACCACAAATAATCCAAATCTGAAGAGACAGGCAAGAGACTACACCTGTCTCCCAGGCCCTGAGTTGGTGACCCATGTAATGATTCAGAGAGGTCACTCCCCAGGCAGTCTCTCTCTCCAGGGAACTGATGTAAGGTGGGCTGCAGTTCCTAGTGAGAACTCTCCATCCATTCGTCCAGCCTACCTCCCTACTGCTTTGGAAATGGCCATCCCACACAGTAGTTGAACAATCTCCCCTGCCTGTCAGTTTTGTGCATCCTGGTATTTTTTTTTTTTTTTTTTTTTTCTGATCACCACGGAAAATACAACATAAAATCAGCATCAGCTGTAGAGTTTCATATTCTTGCACATCCTGGTGTGCCAATAGTTTCAATCTGAGACCCATGGATCAGCATGACTTCCAGAATAGCTAAATCATTCCTGACAAAGAGGTGCCTGCAGTAGCTGATGACAAAGGGATGGGCTTGCTTGATATAAACAGGCTTTTGGAGAAGGATCTTACTGACTGGCTTGCAGAATTCTCTCTTGGTTGAGGAGTCTCTTGTTCAGTGTATTAGTGCTGAGTTCTCTGCTCATCACCCTACTGGTTTTCTCAGGCAACTTTATTAATTTTCCCCACTCTCCTTTCTTCTTCGCGTTCCTGCCATCTTCAGTTTCTGCTTTCAGAATGGCTGAGAGCTAAAATTCAGATTTCCTTCTGTCTATCCAGTCTTCTGCTCATCCATCCAGAATATTTTCAAAATAGTGCCAACAAATCTTAACCAAATGCATTCCTCCCTGCCTGTGCTGCAAGTAACTTCCTCCCTCCCTCCTTTGTGTGATTTTCATGAAAATTATCAGCAAGAGCTATTTGAAAAGGTCATTTTCCACCTGGAATGAGGCAAAAATTAGGTAACTGGAGAGAGGTAAAGTAGTGTTTCATGAGTACAAACTTCCCCTTCTGTCTGAAAATATCACCACTAGCCACAAATATACATACTGGAAACTCCATGATTTCCCTCCTCTTGTGAAGGCATCACATAATGTTTGTTGATTTGCTCTGAATGGGAGTCAAATAAAGCATCATGTATTCTGCTGAGCTCAAATGGAAAAAAAAAAAACCAACAAAACAAAACATTCGCCAGCAAAGTCTGACATGAAGTGAGCTTGAATTCTTTGTTCTGTACTTGCTCTGACTTTAGATTTTCCCTGGGAAACGTCATTATCACACACTGCCCTTTGACAAACATCATGGGAGCTGAATCCATAGGGAAAAATGTCCCTTTTAGGAAGGGTAGTGCCCAGTTTCATTATTTCCACACCTGCAGAGAACAGTTACAATTTTCTCTGTAGTGTCTTTTTTATGATATAGATGACAAGAAAGAACACTGATTTTGAGTGGTGCTTGCAGGCAGTCAATACTAGGGATGAAGACTTTGAAAATCAGGTTTCCTGCTTGTACCACTGAGCTACAGTCTTTAGGGAAATTAATGGCCTTTTTACACTCAAGTCTGAGAAAAACAGGAGTCCACTTCTGCCCACTGCAAAGTAAAAAGAGAAAAATAAAACCCAATCCACAAATCATGATTTTTGTATAAAAGAAGTCTCATAAGAGGAAAAACTGTCCCATGATTTGAGCAGAAGTCTGGTTTTTTTGAAACTAGCACTAGCTCTCCTAACTGACCCATGGTCTTAAGAGAATGGGAATGTCTTGGCCAAGATGTTTCAGGGATGTTCACATTGTCAAATTATGGTATCCTTGATTTAGCCCCATGTGTTCTTCCCTGATATATGCTCCCCATGCACAGGGTCAGGGGTCTGATTGCCTCTTTCAAAGCCAGTACCCAAAGCACCCTGTGGTTCTCAGTCTACCTGCTGCTGGGAAAGGAAAGGCAGCAAATGAGTTTTGGTCAGGCAGGAAAAATGAAATGCTTCCAGAACGTATGAGATGGAAGAGCTGGTGGTGCCCATGGGAAGAGCATGGTGCTCTCAATTCCACTGAGGTTGTTTTTCATCAGGAAATGTCAGCATGACTGTGCAGAGTGATAAAGAAAGTGAGAAAGAAAGGCAGAAAGGTGTCAGATTGTCAAAACGGGGCAGGTCTTGGAGCACAGTAGCCCCATGACTTAGCAAGGTCTCAGAAGAAATGTCTTGGATGTGTTACTTTTGTCTGTCTGTCTGTCTGTCTGAAAAGGGTTCTATGAAAACAGATGCATTTTAGGGGTGCCAAAGTACACTCTCAGAAGACATTTATATCTATATACTTATATACACACACATACATACAGTTTGTTTCCTTGTTTGAAAGGAGAGTGTAATTTCCCAGAGTGATGCATTTTTTTTTCAAGAGCTCTTTCTAAGCAGTAAGGGAGAAGAGGCTGTTGCTGCATGATAAGGAATTTTCTGAGTGATAATTTAAAGATAATCTTTTAAGATTTGGAGCAACCTCATTAAGCACACTTCTAAGTGACTTAGATACAAGTTTTAATTATTCCTATCTCTATCTTGCAGTTTCCCTGAGAAGCCTTTGAAAAAAAAGCATACAGCTCGTAGCTGAACTGGGGGCCTGCAATTCATAAGCTGTACTTTAACTTTAGTTGACTGGAAATGGGTCTAATCCAATTGCATTCCAACCTTCAGTGGAATAATAATACTGAACAAATAACCCCACAGGCAGTAGGACATTGCTTTTCCTGCCAATCTCAATTTTAACTTGATTGTTTCTTAATGCCATAGGCGATGTCAGGGTGACTCAGGACAATATGTTGTTGAAGACGAATAGTGTGAAATATTACTCTTAATCCCATTTTATAGGTACCTATAAATGTTAGTGGTAAACCATAGCCAGATACCTGTGGGGAGATTTAATAACAGGGCATTATAGCCAGAGGGGAAAAAAATGGCAGCCAAGACCTTCTTTTTTTTTGCTCCTTGGAGGATCTCTCACTTGTAGGAGTGATATATATCATACAAAGTGATAAAGTTTAGTTTAACACCAAAAACGTCAAACAATCCTTTTCCCTCGCAGGGTCAGCAGTTGTGAATTCAGCTATGAAGGAACCTCAGGGAGACAGCCCAGATCACTTGTTGAGTCACAGAAGGAGAGAAAGGGGAAAAAAAAAACCACTTTAAGTCTACTTTTATACTGCACAGGCAAAAAAAGAAAAACTTTGTCAACTGCTCTTATTGCTGGGATTAGAGAGCAACCTCTGGATAACAACATGGAAACTTAGCTTGATGCTTCCTAGGGTTGTGTTTGACTTTTTGATGTGTGGCACCACTTCCATGAACAGTCATACTTAATTTTTGAGTGCATCCATATTCTTCTTGTGTTTCCAGCTGACAAACTCAATTATTTTTATCATTCTTAGTCTCTAAACATGTACACACACACACACACACACACACACACACACATACACACACATATATATATTTAATTTATTTTGTATTCTTGATTTCTATCCCAACATCAAGATTCTAGCCCATGAATCTTTCTGTAGGATAACCTGACTATCTGTGTTAACAATGATTTCCATCTTCATTTCATCATCTTATTGGCCTAAGAAGCAGGAGTGTGTTAATACAAGCTTAATATTGAAAATACTAGGTACAATCAATTCCAAAATGTGACCTTTATGATCTGTATTAGTTATATTTTTCTGGCTTCATAATACCTCCTTTCAACATTGCCTGCGATCATCTTCTTTTTTTATTCCTTATTTTATAAGTTATTTTTCCTCCAATATACAAATTTTCTCATGCTCCAGTTTTCTTTTCCTTCTCTATATTTCCCCCAGTCTTTTACGTATAAAACATTTTTAAAGGCAAGAAAACCTACCTTTGCTGTAAGGGAAATTCTCTTATCAAATACACTTATTGTGTGATCTATTTTGGAAAGGCCATATTTTACCTGATCCCATTTTTCAGCTACTTTGATACGAATTACTCTTTCTATCAAGGTGCTTTAAACATTTGAAGGCTACAAAGAACTAAAAAATGGGTCTGCATCATAATTTTCCACTTCTTAAATAACAATGTGCTATTTGTTCTTCCTCAGTCTTGCACTACCATTTCTTAGCACAACAGTCTAATGAAAATAATTTTCTGTAAATTTTTTTTTTGAAAAATTATTCTCATTCATAGCCACTTACATGAGAAATTATACAGCTATTTTCCCCATTTTGAAGCCAATATGGCACTTAACCCAAGAAAGAATGATCAGACCTACTAACACAAGAAATTTTGCATCAAAATGACCAAATTTTCATATTTTGTTTTTAACCGATGTATTAAACAGCTGAAATAAATCTCCTTAAAAGTACTAGAGAGCTTGAGGATTTATTAAATTGATCTGAGAGAAGGAACAAGTATGATGTGCACTGTGCAATGTCTTTCAACCTCATTGCCTGCCTATTAGGCTGCAAGAAAAGGGTGTTTAAGTGTCTGTTTATTAACTGATTGTGAAAGAAACCTGATTATTTCCAGGATATAGTTCTGCACAAGAAAGAGTAAGAAGAACTGAAGAGGAACAAAATGATTGATTCATTTCCTTTGGGGGAGGGGAGGGTATAAAGTAAAATAATGAAACATAAATGTGTCAGATCCATTTATACAGGGCTGATATTTAATTTAGCTCCCTTTGAAGTTGAAATTAAATTTCTTAAGAGGTATTATTAAAAGGGAGATGGAATGTAACCTTCCATCAAGCTACCATTATTTTAATACATCTTTTAAAAAATGAACTTTTTTTTTCCTGAAGTGTGCTAGTAAATTGATTTATGCAGTTCTAAGCAGTAATTATGAAATGGGCTTATCTAGACACCTTCTGTTATTGATCCTATTGCTATTGATCCTACACATTATTCTGATGCAAAGCTCATAATTCATAGCATTCTCGATGTTTAGAATTGTTGGAATTATTTATAACTTTCAGTCCAAGGGTTCTGCTAGTGAAATGAGGTTTGAAGCTGATTTGCAATGCACCAAAATGTCTGTTTTCAGGCTCTGAGCAGAGATAGTTACAGCACTCTGCTTTTAAACCCGCAAATGGAGAGTGCAGCACCACAGTGGAAGAAAAAAGATCAGTGGAGGCTAGGGAAGTGGCTGTCTTTCTAAGAGTTTCAGAAAAGGAAAATGGCTAAAGCAGTAAATTAAGAAACTTGTAGAACTGCTGCAATAGACAAACAAGTGCTTTGATGGGTGCTAGGAAAAGAAATGATTAAATCTATCCCAATGTTCATTTTCTAGTGGCAGTTACCTCCTTTGACCACCTGTGATGTTTGCTCTATTTTCTTCAGAGATTTCCAATGAGCCAAACCATCTGTTCAAGTTGTAACTGCTACTACTACTAGAAATTGTCGGGGGTAAAAATAATAGCGCTCCCTTCTCAGAGGAGTGAGGACTGAACCAAAGGCTCCCAGTCTTTATCACAAGACTTGCTCCAGAAACACCCCTGTTGCAGTAATTGTGGGGGAAATGTCATGTGTCAGACCTGAGAGGTTTCTCCTACTGCTCTGCTATGGCCTGAAACCCACGCAGGAGCTTTTGCAGAGGAAGCAAAAGAGATGGATAAAGCAAGTGCAGATTTCCCTGTGGCTCCTATGAGGAGACCCAAAGATCAAAGCTAATATTTCCCTACGTCTTCAGATGTGTAGAATTCTAAAGTATTTGATAAGTTAAAATATACATTACTTTCTGAGGAAAAATTTCAAATACATGCACATGAGCACATGTACACTAAAAAATACATGTACAAAAATGCACATTTCTAGAGTTTATTTTTTAATCTATTTTGTTTTTATCTTGATGATCTTGATTATCTTCAGCAATTAGCTGGTGACTTCTGACTAGCTCTGTATAAGTGAAAAATTCATCAAATTGATGCCTGTCGATTGGAAAATGGACACTGAATTGCATGTGAGGTAAAGCTCCCCTGCTCTAGCCTTTTGGTCATGCCAGAAAAAATCAGCTCCAAATTTTCCCCTCCTGTTCGCTTCATAATGTGAAAAGGTGAACAGGGAAATAACAAAACAAATGCCAATTTTCCCTAAGCTGTGTCAGCCTGATTTCAATCTGAAGACAAAATTTGTACCAGAGCTAGCTTCTGAGGTAATGCAAATCCAAATAGCTTTAATGAGTTCTGTTTACAATCTGGCCTTCAGTTATTATTTAATCTGGAGGAGCTAGCTTGTCTTTACTAATTACACATTACAAATACCTTGCCATGCTTTGTTCATTAAAGCAAAGTAAGAAATTCAATACATATGTGTTAATGGCTTTTGGATCTGTACAGATGTTTGTCCTACAAATTCTTTGAGGTCAATGAGAGGTTTCTCCAGGCCATCAAATTTCTTCAGCTTGGACTCTGTGAAGTAATAAATAGGAAGAGTAATTAACAGATTATTTAAACAAGCAGAAAGGGGGCAGGCTCTGAATCTGTCCTTCTCTATCAGAGCAGGAATGATTTGGCAGAGATTGGAGCCATCAGAATATGGCTCCACTTTGCCACCCTCTGCTGATGCTTTGCCACGTCAGACGGGCTGAGCAGCAGGCTTGTAAACAAATAT
This sequence comes from Hirundo rustica, assembly GCF_015227805.2. Lineage (NCBI taxonomy): Eukaryota > Metazoa > Chordata > Aves > Passeriformes > Hirundinidae > Hirundo > Hirundo rustica. Next base: position 25,238,738 of record NC_053457.1, on the reverse strand, counting down.
GTTTACACTGACACCCTGCAAAACAAAACACTACTGGCTTCAATTTAGATGCCATTAAATCTTCAGTTCGAGATCGCTGTGTGACATTTTGGATTTTGTACACATGACGTACTGTAACTCAACGACAATATTGGCTCTTGCCATCGTTCCTAAGCAAAATAGCTCTCAGCCAGGAGAATGTAAATGACAGATGTTTCAGATCAATCACTGCAAAGAGATAACAGGACTGTCTTGGATCATTACAGGACATAAATCTTTGAAAGCAATTATAGGTGGTAACCACTGGTGTGACAATTGAGTCCCTCCAGCCTGCGTTTCACCTTACAAAACAACTACGTGGGATATTTCCCCACAGGAACATGCTGCTGCCTGCCAGATCCTGCTGTTTTGGTGTGAAGTCACATTTTGCATGCAAAAAAGGAGAAATGTTCTTAGCACTAGTTTCTTGTTATCACAGCAGATCTAACTGGAGTCTAAGGAACATGGCAAGGCACATGGATGTCAATTTTCTCCCTTTTGATAATTAAAAAAATAAATTTATTTGTGTGCTTTTCTATCAAACTGTGATATTTAGCACACCATATTCCCATTGTGTATTTTATATGCTCTTTCTTCACAGGGACATAATTTATATTTATGCTTTGAAGAGCTAAATTTTTGTTGACTTCATCTGAAGCTGAATATAGACATACTAAACAATAAGGAAAATATTTAGTATCTGGTCTTTTCATTCAAAATGTAGAAAGATAATACTGGATCAAAATAGCTCTTCAGGTTTTGAACACAGTATTTTTTGTACTTCACTCTGATCACTTCACTTTGATTTAAATACTCTAACGTTTCATATGTTTGAGCATCTTACTAGAAATCGTTTATAAATTCTGGTTTGAAAATGGAGATATCCTAAGTTACTGTCTGATACTCTTAGGTAACAAGTATCTTTATTCTCTTTTCCTCTAGCTGAAGACTACTTTAGCTTAAGAAAAACTTTTTGCCTTTTCAAGCAGTCTGCATGTTACTGCAGCCCTCTTCTCTTGCAGCATGCTGGAGCAGCTTTTCTTCCATCTCTGCTTCAGCTCTTCTTCCTGTTTTTCTTCCTTTTTTCCTTTTCTTTTTCTGGAAAGCTGTTTATTGCTTATCTCACTAATCTTTGCTTTATTCCTCTCTTTTATTTTGGTGCTTTCAAACAGTCTTATTTAACATTAGAAAATACAAGTGATTTTTTTCTCCATGGCAGGTAACAAGGTAAAACTGTGCTGCCCAGTGAACAGTCAGAGGGGATCTGGTGATGTCTCTCCCTTCTGCACATATAGATCTTACACATGGAATATATCAGATCTTACTGAAGGAGTATCCCAGCTGAATTAGTAAAGCTGCCAGTCTTCTCATATAAAGCAACCAGAATGGGAGAGAGGTGGAGAGAGAGAGGAGTCTGGGGAGCCCTGTGCCTCAGAGACGGGCAGAGAACGGGGGGCAACAGGAAAAGAAACATTCCTGGGAGAAGAGACAGGCAGAAAAAAACATACTTGAGTTTCAGGGAAAGGCCTGCAGAGCATGCTGTGAATCCAGAGAAATCACATACAGCAATAAAATATCTACAGCCAGGCACAGCTGAACCCTCATCATAAAGAATGCTGAGGTGATTTCAATATCTGTAAGACAGGGATAAGCTGGAATGAGTGACTTGTTTACAATACAGCATATGCTGGCACAGGCTGTTTGAGGAAGGAAAATCCTGAATAAAATAGAAAGGAGAGGTGTTCACATGATGCAAATTGGCCTTGCTGTTTAAAGAGAGTGGGATCTATGGAGAGAAACCAGTTTCCTGGCAATGTCCCACGTGTACATTTACAAGGATAGCTTTTCCAATTCCAGTGTTTCCTTGCTTCCTTCCAGTCTTGGATTCATGTCTTGGAATGAATATATTTTAAGTCATCTGCCTCATTTAGATTAGTTGTACTTCAGTTATCAATGCCAAGCTTTTAAAGTAAATTATAAAAAGGAAAAAAAATGTGTTTAGGAGAAGTTCTGCAGCAGGCTGCATACAGGCAAATTTGCCAAAAGACAGCTAGAAGGGTTTAAGAAATGTCTCTGGGCCTAAATTACTCAATTCTGCTCATTCACTGTGCATTCACACCATCAGGAGTGTGATAAGGGGAAGTTTCTTAAGTGCCTTAACAATGAAGTGTTTCGACAAGTGGCTAATAAGGAAACCAGAGTGTGCTGCCTTAGCTTGCACCAGCATCACATTTGGTGATGACATCTGCAGGAAGGTGCACTGGCTTCAACTCAGGAGAGAAGACTCTCAGTGTTTCTGGAATGATCTCTTTGCATTGACCTTCTCCTGACTAAATGATGTTGTTTAACATTAACATGCAGGAAGAGAAGAAGAATCCATGGTGCACTCAGAAATGCTCAGAATGCTGAGAAAGACAAAGACTCTTCTCTTAATAAATAAGGGAATACAGTAAAATTTTTTTTGTGTGTGCTAGACAACCTCATTGCAGGGCTGGATCTAGTACCAAACTTCCTTATCACAAAGGGCTCAGTGTGTCAAGATAATACCAAACCATTGGTTACAGAAGAGATTAATAAAAAATTGTAATGAATAATGTGTAACACCCCTCCCCCCCTTCTTTCTGGTTTACTGGACAGTCTCATGGCCTGACAAATATCTCAATCAGGTGCTGTTAACTTAATCTTCTATTCAGCCAATAACATCATCCAATAACTTTTGCTCCGAATCTAACACCTCTCCAGGTAAAACGGTCCTATTTTTTTCTCTCTGGCTAGACTAAGGATATTTTCAATGTCCATATGAATACTTGTGTTTTTCAGACTAATTTTTTTTTTTCATGAGACATTACTGCAACTTCAGCAAATACTGGTTTTGTTGTGAACCCTTTACAAAGCAACAAAAAACCTCAGCCATCCAACAGAAAAAACCCACAGCCTTTTAATAACATTCAAATATGATTGAGAAAAATCAATGTAAATCATGTAAATATGGCCTACAGAACACAGGATTCCTTCAATGTTACACACAGATATTTTAATGAAGTGTGGATCAAACAGGTTTAGCAAGTCATGCATATATTCCAGAAGATGCATTGTCTGTGTTTCTGCCAATTATAGAGATCTGGAAAGAGCAGAAAAAACTGATTTTGGAAACCAGCCTCCCAACATATCATAATGCTTGTACACTTGTTTAAATCCATTTCTTTTTTACCAGGTAGACTGTCCTTGGAAATAAGGAAAGATGAAGGAGGACATGTCTTTAAACATAATTGTGTTGGTGGTTATCCAGTGGCGGGCCAAATAGAAACAGATCTCTCAAAGGTGGCCCACTCCCCTCTGGCCAAAAAAAATTAAATAAAAAGAATGTTCTAAACCCAATCTGATTTTGCACCTGAAATGCAAGCAATTTATCCCAAAACTCAATTTCTGATGCGTTACCAAAACTCTGTACCAAACCTCTTCAGTCACAATATCCTTTCCTCATTGTTACCCAAACAGACACGTGTCACCTCAGGGCATGCTGTAAAATAATGAGCCAGCCTAAAGGAGAGTTTCCAAGAAAACAAGCAAGCTGATGATGGACAGCAAATCAAGCCTCTATTGGCAGCAGCCCCCTGAGGTGCTCTGGGATATAATTGTCCTAAGGGCTGAGCTGTAAAGGAAACTTTCTAAGCTATATAAGAAGTTTCCCTCTTAGATGACATCTTCAAAAACACTTCTTGAATTGCTATGGCAAAGCTTGTAGGGCCACACTGACCATAGATCCTCAGCCTCTAGCCTGTTTATGGCTGTTCTGTGAGAGAAGTTTCCTGTGCTTCACTATATTAGGGATTTCCTTTCTGTGCTGATTTCCCGTGACACACCAGGTAGAGAATGCATTAAAATAATTAGTTCCTTGCAGCTTGGCTCTAAAGCTCAGTGGATATTTTATTTTATTTTACCATTCAACCAACATCAACTGAGGATCATTAGTGAGCTTATACAAAAATGCAAAGGCAGTAGGCAATGGAAGAGCAGTTCTCATCAACTTTCCCAGACTTTGGTTCAGCCCACCCTTTAATTTGCTTCCTTGCTACCAGAATGAATCTTCCCATTGCCTTGCTCCTGGGTGAGCTTCTGTAGAATCATGTCACTTAAAAATGTCCCTCCTTCTTCTGACCTTCCCCAAAAATATCACTCAAGAGAGCAAGGGCAGTTGGCAGCACAGCTGGATCGATGTCAGTGAAGAGCTCATCATCTATTTCATTTCCCAGGAATTTGCAAACATTGGACCAGGAATGGAAGCAGTAGAGAAAGTCTGTCTCTGGAGATGAAACGAGTCAGAAGCTCTAAAAGAAGATGAAAAAAGTTTTGCTTGAAGTTGAGAGAATGTTTCTGGCTAAGTTGTTGTGGGAACCAAGTTTCCTTTAAGTTGATCAACAGTTTCCAAAGACTCCTATTATGGTGTCTTTGGAAAGGAAAGTAAGATGTGGGGGGAAATAGTGATTTTGGAAAAGCAAATTAATCTTAATGCAATCAGTTACTAATATATCTGACTTCATAAACGTTGACATTGTTTCTTGCCCATGCAATGCCCTGAGAGTGGTTGAGTGTATCATTTCGGGATTAGCATCAGGTAAGAGTAGGTTTGTTTAAGATTTGCTAAACAGGCAGCTCAAACACAGGATCAGAAATAACTGATCACTGTAAGAGAAAGGAGCTCCACAAAACAGTTTTCAATGTATTCTTGAACAATTTTGTAAAATAATCTGAAAGCCTTAGGAGACTGATAGTGAAAGGCAGTCTCAGCTTAAGTCTTTAGAATTCTTTGGATATATTTTGTTTCTTTTGTTGTCTTTATTTGACTGCCTGTTTTCTGACAATAGAGTTAGAAATAAGTTGTTGCAAGACAAAAAGAAATCCCTTTTGTTCCAAACCTTTTCGTAAATAAAATTTCAGCTATGTAGTCACATCTAAGGAAAATTCTGATGTTGATGGTCGGTTCTTTAAAAAAAGATGAAAACAAAACAAAACAAAACAAACAACAAATAAAGCCCACATTGAATTTAAACAAGGGCAATTTTGACTACCTTAAAATTTAAATTTGTGTTGTAAATGCCATTCTCAATAGCTGTTTGGAAGGAATGTGTGGCTCTTGGGCTTTACTTATTTTCCTTTTTTTTACTGAGTAGTTGCAATTTCCTCCTAGTTTTATTAACATCTAGTGTAATCTTCATAAGTGAAGATCAGTGCCAATGGGGATGTCAATAGGCTTCCGTTTAAGAGGTTCTACTGGATTTTAAAAGAACTGCTATGTTTCTATTTCATATTTATAATTAATTGTACTCCTGTTTGTGCAGTTCTTTATGGAATTGTTTTAGAATATTCTCATGCTGTGTTTGGTTTCAGAGCACTGTAGCTCATTGTGACATCAGGTGTTTCTGACAGCTCCATGGATATGCCCTGTTGTGTTTTACTTACTTGAGATACAGGTAATTTACAGCCTCTGGGTCACCTGTGGCCTGCAACGTTGTCTCACAGAGCCTGTGGCAGATCATAATTTTATTCTGGATAATGTTGTATATTAATAGAAGGCCTATCAAAGACACTTGAGAGGCCTGTCTGGATGAGGAAAAATGTAACTCATCTTAATCCAAAGTAGCATTCAAAGGGGTAATAGTGACAGGAAATTAAAAATCTTGTTTTGTGCATCACTGTGTTTAGATGTGGATCAGAAATTTCCAAGTATTATCTCCATGGCAATTTAGATCCGCTTTCACTCTGCTATGGCGCTAGAAATCTGCCATTAAGGGACTTTTGAGATGTCCTTGAAGCTGCTGGCTGGTATCATACTGAGTAGTGATAATGACTCTGAAGGCTCTCAGGTTGTGTCGCTTTCGCTGTGTCTCAGAACGTTGCTCACACGGACTAAATCTGCTGTCACTGCTACCTGGCTTAGCATAAATGTCACCCTGTCTTCCAATCGACATGGCACATGAACTTCCTGCAGATAGGGAAGGTGCTGAAAAAGTCTCTAATAAGACTTGTCCCTGATGGGGACAAGGATAAAGGATAGAGAAAAGCCAAGTAACTCCTGAAGTCAATGCTGGCAGAGCAGGGGCACAAATCCTGGTGTTTGTCCCCACAGAAGGCATGGGCAGGGACAGTCAAATCCCAGCAGAACCATGAGGAACAGCAAAATGCTGTGACAATTCACCCGTTTCACACACCCCCAGAGCAGGCCATGGCTGGAGCCATATCAGCTGTTCTACATTACCTGTCCTCTCATTTTTTGTGTTTCCTTTCCCCTGTCCTCACACTCCTCCCTCCCAGCAAACCCACACAGGGAAAGCACTCTCATACTGACTGTTCAACAGTAGAGATCCCCCAGTTTATGACTGCATCCACAGTGACCAAAACTAACATACTAGAGAAAATGCTCTCCAGTGGAGAAATTACCACATTCAGCTCGGTGAGAAAGTTTTGTTTCTAAAACATGTGGTGCTAGCAGGGAAAAGTGCTTGTCTTTGCCAATAAATGCTTTGCCTGTTAAACAAAATACCGTGAGGAGCTTCTGGTGAGACAGAGTGCTGCTAACAGTCATCTCAGGACTGGTTCAGTGGTTTGTGATCTTCAGGCTGCCTGTCCTGCTGAAGGAAGCTGAAGCCAGCAGCTACTCTCCACATGAACATTCAAATCTCTTTAAAAATCAGATATTCCTGAGATTTCTCAGTTGGAGATAGAAGACTGGACAGCAAAAGGACAAGGAAAGAAAGCCCTGATAGGACAAAGTTCGCCATGTCTTCCTGCCTTTGGGGTCCAACTGTGTTTTCACTGTTTTTAAGGGTCAATGTCTGCCCTTTATTTGTATCAGAGGCTTATTTAGAGTTTCTCTCAGCTCAGTTTCTGAACAGCCATCAGGGTGTGAGACCTTAGGATGACTGCATGTTTAATTCATCTGACTGTCACAGGAACCATGTGCCATGCACAGAGGGCCTACAGACATCAAGAGAAGAAAGAATTAAAGGCAGAAAAATTAAATTAACACTCATTTAACTGTAAGTGAAAGTTTTTAGGGATGTGCTTCACAAAATACTCTATATGTGATGATTACTGCATATGAAAAAAGAAAACCCCAAAGCAAACAAAAAACCTAACAAACAAACAAATAATAATAAAAAACCCCAAACAAATGGCCAAACCCTGCAATTTTTTTCCAAGACGCAGATGAATCTGTGCAAGGTTCCAGAGGAGCCATTATTTAATTTCATTGCCTACCAGTGGGTCTGAGGAGATATCTGTACTGTGATCTGTACATACGATTAACTGAGACAGCTTATCCAAGGCTTTTTCCCAAATTATGCATTTTTTAAGAACAAATCCTGGGGTCATATCTTGGCCTTTTGATTTTTAGATTTTTTCAACCACTTGAACATAAAAAGCAAACAAAAATCAACTCCTTCTCACAAAACCAGCTGTGGATGGTTCAGGAACATGGTGCTTTGACTTATTCCTCTGGTACAGTCACAGGAAATGAGCCAAGAGAGACTTCTGTGCTTTTTAATGTTGTGGCCCTCCAACAGTTGTGTGCTAATGTGGAAATAAACAGCTATGGATTTTATTTTTAGAGCTTTCCCTCTCATAGTCCACTAACATTTGGTCATATTTTTCACACACAATCCTGTGTTTGTATCATTCTCACACCACACACACACACTCCATCTTTTCCACAAAGGAAAAAAAATTGAAATTCTAGTCTATTTTAGAATTAAACTGAGTGTGGTTTCAAGTTCTACAAATCAAAACTGTGGCAGCTTGCAACAATTGTCACATTTAATGAGTTAATGTCTGTACAGAGTTTTGAGCATCTCAGATATTGTATAAATTTTGCGTATTATAATGAATTCATTTGATGTCATGAAAAGCTGTACATTTCACAGTATCTAGTTTTGATGCATCTCTAAGGATTTATCTGATTTAAAAAGTTTTCCAAAGAAAGTGATCCTAACAAACTCTCTTAGCATGGATGACATTTCTCCTAGAAAAGACAGCAAGAAGAAAAAGCTAACACAAGTCAGCAGTTCTGTTTCTTTACAGAGACAGCTCACAATAACTCTCTGAGCTGTATGATAAAAAGATTTTCTTGCCATTACTTCTGCAATATATATGCAATTTTCTTGCATATATAATTGCAAAAAAAAATTATAATTACTAGTGTATACTTAGACAAATATTTCAATTATATTTATTTCCAGTATGTGGGGGAGTGCTCTAGATAAACTTCCATAACCTGCAGCAAGCCAGAAGTTGTAACATCAGGTTACAGGGTGATGGCTGGACTGATCAGTTCTCTCTTGCACATAAGGAAAAATGTTTTGATAAAGTGAAAAAAAATCTTTGTGTTGGACATTTCCCATGTCTTGGGATTCCTGCATTAGCATTTTCTTAATGAGGTACCCAAATTCTAAATGCCAGCCAAAAAAGTATACTCAAATAACTTTTGCAACCATTTTTAAGCAACCTTTCATTTTCTCCAGATTTCTGTAAATTAATAAATAAATTTTTTAAAAGCTAATGGTCCTTGCTAATCTGATAGTATATTCCAGCCTTTGATCTCCACGAAGTAAGGATGATCAGAAAAGCATATAATGTATGTCAAAGTCTGACGCTGATCGTGTTTGCATTGGTTCCTCCATTTACAAGATTATGTTCATGTGGAAACCTTGATGGAGCAGCATTAAATAAGATAAGCTACTAGAATAGCTTAGAATGACATGACAGTACTTTTTTTTTGTGGAGATGTGACTCGGAAAATAAAAGCAAAAAACACATTGAAACTCATTCTAAAAATATGGTCGGGTTATTTATTTCCAAGTTGAGGGTAAAGATGAAGGAAAAGATATAGAAAAATCTTTTTAATTTTCCACTGTTGGAATGTAGTTTGTTAAATATTCTTCAGGTACTGTGCATTCACTTCTCATCTGCTCAGTGAGTTATTGGAATCTATTCCTATAGAAGAGCTCAAGCATGTTCTTAGCCCCAGATCTCTCTGATATTGGGGAGAAAAAACAGTCCCATGCTTCAAGAACGCCGTCTCAGCCCACCCACCCACCAAAAGCAGGGCAGCACAAACAAGGAACAAATATCCCAGACTCTCTTTTCCATTCTTTCTTACTCTACTGAAGAAATAAAAAATTTGAACAGATGGGCCAGGACTCATTTTCCACGAAAAATGGAGCTCAATTGACTCCAAGAGCTCTACAACTTTAAAATCTAGAAACAGAACAAGATGCATTTTCTCAAAGGTGAAACAAGGCCGTGGATCTATTTTAGCAGAAAAGAAGCTGCCACAGGACCTTCTATCTCATCTATATCCCTGTCTGCATCTGACAGGACCTACAGCTCCAGTCTTCTCCAGCCCATAGAAGACAAATATTCCTTCCTCCCCCTCCTTTCCCAGAGCAAGATCAATGGAATACATCTGTATCATTAAGAACTTCTGTTTCCAGACAAGAAATCTGCAAAGGCAAATATTTTTTATTTACTGAAGCTTTGCTGCTATGTCCTAGTTTATTCTGCCATGCCCTGTAGAAATTGCTTCCTCCTGCTGCTGAAGACTCTAGGACGGTGTAGATGAATGTAGACGAGAGATCTCTGAAGTTAGGTTTTAGAAGATGAGGTTTATTGTAGGGGATGTGAGGCCTTGCTCGGAGCTGCCAGGCTGCAGCTCGTGGCAAGGCCTAGGAAAGTGGGGGAAGGGAGAAGTAGGGAGAGGAAATTCCAAGAGAGGAAAGTCCTCGGGGAAGGGTGCCAGGCAAAAAGAGCAAAGAGCGAAAAGAGCGTCCAGCCCCCCTGGGACCCCTTATCAGGGGTCTTCAAGGTGGGCTGGAACAAGCCTTGGGCCAATGGGGTTACAGATACCTGATACTTCAGGGGAGGGTTACAGGTGTGGGATGAACCATACATTGAGGGGTGAGACAGAACATTCCATTTGACCTCTGGGTCTGGCTGCAGGTAACCTTCAGATGGTCACATAACTGTTTTCCCAGAGATCCAGTATCTAATACATCTCAAACATCAAAACTTACTTTCAATTCTATCTCACTTACAGGTTTCTCATTCTCAGAATCTAAGCAATCATATTTATAGGGCTTTCTGGCTTCATCCTCCCCAACATCTCCCCCGTTCTTATTAACAACTAAAACACTAGACACTGTCTTACTCATTACTTTTTTCACACACTGAAGTATGCAGGGAACTGCTACTAAAACTACAACTACTACTATTAGAATGATCAAACCTATCTTACAAAGTTCCTTTAGCCAAGGTGCAAAGCTCAAACCATCAAACAAATTGTCTAACCAAGATGGGTCATCTATTGTAATTTGGCTAGCTAAATCTCTCAATTCTTGCAATTGTTTATGAATGGAAACAGAGTGATCAGATAAATTCATGCAGCACAAACTTTCAAAATCTTTTGGAAAAGGTACTCTAACTAAACAGGTTTTTCAGGGCTTCTGTCGGATAGACAGATGGTATCAGAGCCTGCAGACTTAGCTAAAACAACTCAGACATTCATCTTTGGTTAACTTAGGTAAAGCTTCACTACAAAAACTAAAACGAAAGTAACATGCAAATAATAAAACTCCAGTCTTTTCTTGGGCTGCTTTTGGCGGATCATCTTCTCCTGATGATTCTGCGCAGCTCAGGTCTGGGTGTTTGCTTCTTGGTTTGCAGAAGTACTGGCTGATGTGGGTGTGTCAGCAGGCTTCGATGCGTGGTACAGCTTCACGTTCTTCACTGGGACCCACTTGAGTCCTCTTTCTGTGGAGGCAAATGCAAACCTCTTCCCCCATGTTACAGGATTATGTGGTTTTTCTGACTGTTTTGATTCTAAATTTTTAATTGAAACTGGGGGGTGTTCTTTCAGTTTTACCTTTTTAGTGTTCAAGAAATGTCTGTAAATGTGAGGGTGAGGCTCTTTTGCAGAGCTGTTCAGAAAATGATAAACATACTGAGCTTTCTTCAATCTCTTTTTTGGAGGTGTCACTTGGGCTTTCCCCCTTTTCACTTGGCTTAAAATGTGTTTTATGGTTTGGTGTGTTCTTTCTAGGGTATTTTTCAGCAGTTCTTTAAAATATGAAGAGCAGATGCCACTGTCCTTTATCACTTTTTGCAATTCTTTCATGTCCTGAGATGGGATAGGTGTCCCTGTTCTGGGACCTCCAGCTTGCTGGCTGAATATCACAGGCATGGCTAGAGGATTTAGATTTTCCTCTTTGCAAATTTCTCGTGTGACTTCATGCCAGTCTGTCAGTTGAAGGTCATCAGAACATTTCTGGGGACCTTCCAAAATCGGGATTGGTGGTGGTGGATCCTCAGATTTGAGAGGGCTAGCATCTGCAAGGGCAAAACAGTTCTCTGTCTGTCCTGTATTTGTTAAAGTGGCTGTCACATTCCATCCTCCCCCTTCTCGTTGCAAGGCTTGTGTGCCAAGCTGTGGTTCTGTCATGCTTGGGCACGATGCAAGATGCGGCGGCAGAGGCAGGGATGCAGGAGGCACAGGCAGGAATGCAGGAGGCAGAGAGCTTGTCAGTGAAGACATCTGAGAAGAACTTGAAGCCGCGGGAGGAGTCGTCAGGCATGAAGCTGTTACAGTAGCACTTAGGTCTGGCGGTGGAAGAGGCGCGGAAGGATACATATAAGTCGCTGTAGAATCGTGTTGCTGTTGTGCTGTGTGCAGGGTCGTGGACGGGGGAAGGGCTGCTGAAGGCTGTGGTTGTGCAGAAACTGCTGAAGTCTGTGGCGTCAGGGGCTGTGCAGGACGCGCGGCAGTGTGGACTATTTGCGATGGCACTGTAACAAGTTCCGGCTGAGCGTAGGTTTCTGCATGGGGCCGTATTACAGGCGGTGACGCGGCCGGGCGCGTTGGCGCGAAATGCGAATGCGCTGCGTGCACAGGGTCGGTGTAGGAAATCATCACGGCGGCGGGCTGCATGGGGCGCGCGGGAGGTGGCGGAGGCGCAGGGATCGCAGCAGGAACCGTGGGAGGGATCTCTAAGAAGCCTGTGGGCACAGGACACGCCGGAGCCGCGGCTGGGGGCTTCGGAGAGTCACCGTGCGATGGTGACACGTCGGCAGGGGGTCGTGCTGCGAACTCGGCCACAGCCCCGGCCTCCGGTGCAGCCGTCGCTCTGGCAGGGACGGGGGGGCGGGGTGGAACACGCCGCGGAGCGGGGACTGGGTGTGCCCGGCCATCCGCCGTCTGTGCCGCGGCACTCAGCCGCTGGTAGCTTGCGGGCAGGGCCGGGACACGCCGCGGAGCCGGGACTGGAACGGCCTGCAGCATCCGCCGCGGCGCGGGGCTGGGGCACTGTGGCAGAACACGCGGGGGGGGTGGTGGGCATCTCCGCGTTAGTGTGCGCAAGGGGAACTGCAGGGACAGCCGGTACCGGCATCGCGGGCGCCGACACCGCTGCAGCCGGCACCGCCGGCTCATAGAAGGGCGGCGGCGGCGAGGCAGCGACGGGCACGGGCGAGAGCGGTGGCACCGCCAGCGCCGCGTCGGCTGCAGAGAGGGGACCCTGCGCCGCCTGCAAAAGCGTCGCAGCCTGCCTGTGCAGTAGGCCTGCGACAGCAGCAGCTGCAGCAGCAAACGCTGAGGCTGGCGGGCCGGCGGGACCCGCGGCGGGGAGGGGGGGTAGAGCCGGGGCCGCGTGGTATGGAGGGGGCGGGGCTGCCGCCGTGCCGGCAGCGAGAAGCACCGCAGGGATGCTGTCAGTGGGCGGGCTCGAAGGGGCAGAGACGGGGACGGGGCCCGGCACAACGGAGCGGGGGGAGGGAGCCCCGGTAACAGGAATTCCAGCCGTGAACGGGACCGAGGGCGCGGTGGGAGGGGCCGCAGGGTCCGGTGGGGGCGTAGGGGCCGAGGGGACGGGTGCCGCGGCCACGAGGGTGGGGAATGGGGCCGCGGCGGTCGGCGGGGCCGCGGAAACCGAAACCACGTGGCGCGGCGAGGGGGGGGAGGGGGGCGGGCTCCGCTGCAGATCGGCGGCCACGCGGAGGGGACCTCCGGGAGCGGCGTGACTAGATGTCGTGGCTGCAGAGGCATTTTTTGTAGCAAAGATCTCAGCGAGAGCCCTAGAAGCTGGAAGGAGCTCAACAACAGCGAAATTCCTTCGTGAAATATCATTAAAGAGTCTATTTCCAACTGAGTCCCAAAAGTCTCTGGTAAAGACGGCTGAACGGTCAGCATTGGGAAAGTTAACTAGAGTCCATTCTAAAAGGTCTTTCAGCTCTTGCTTATGTAAAGTACTGTGATTGCAGCGTAAAAGATACTTAAGTTTCTTATAGAGATCTCTATCAAGGGTAGAATGGCAGTGCCCCATTTTTACACCAGTGTAGCTCACCTCGATGTCGCAGAAGCAGGTCCTCACTCGAGATCCGACGTGGGGGTTGGCCAGACACTCCAGTCGGCTCTCAGGACGCTGCGCGGGGTCCCGTTCAAAGCCACGGCTCCAGGCGCTGCTCCGGAACAGCTCTTCCGTGCTCGGGACCCCAACCTCCCCTCGGCGCTTCAGTGCGGGCAGTGCAAAGCAGTGCCCACACGCGCTCAACGCACGTGGCAACGTACCACGGCAAAACTCCCTCCGTGAGCCCCAGTGGCCGCCGCTCAGCAGCAGCCGTCTGTGCTCGAGGGACGCCAGGCAAAACCTCCTCAGAGCTCCGAGTGTTCGCTACTTAGTAACGATCCTCGTGCTCAAGGTTTTGTCTTCGGCAACTTTAAAGAGCTCTAGCCTCACGCTGCCCTGCAGCGATATACTGTGCTCACGACACCGATTAGCATACAACTGGTAATTTACCGTCCATGGGGAAGTCTCTCACAGCTTGAAAGGCTGGGTCCGGCGTTTTCCACGTTGGGCGCCAATTGTAGAAATAGCTTCCTCCTGCTGCTGAGGACTCCAGGACGGTGTAGATGAATGTAGACGAGAGATCTCTGAAGTTAGGTTTTAGAAGATGAGGTTTATTGTAGGGGATGTGAGGCCTTGCTCGGAGCTGCCAGGCTGCAGCTCGTGGCAAGGCCTAGGAAAGTGGGGGAAGGGAGAAGTAGGGAGAGGAAATTCCAAGAGAGGAAAGTCCTCGGGGAAGGGTGCCAGGCAAAAAGAGCAAAGAGCGAAAAGAGCGTCCAGCCCCCCTGGGACCCCTTATCAGGGGTCTTCAAGGTGGGCTGGAACAAGCCTTGGGCCAATGGGGTTACAGATACCTGATACTTCAGGGGAGGGTTACAGGTGTGGGATGAACCATACATTGAGGGGTGAGACAGAACATTCCATTTGACCTCTGGGTCTGGCTGCAGGTAACCTTCAGATGGTCACATAACTGTTTTCCCAGAGATCCAGTATCTAATACATCTCAAACATCAAAACTTACTTTCAATTCTATCTCACTTACAGGTTTCTCATTCTCAGAATCTAAGCAATCATATTTATAGGGCTTTCTGGCTTCATCCTCCCCAACAATGCCCCAAGTTTAACTCATACTAGGGACACAGTAACCGCAGCTACAAATAAATCTCTCCCCTACTTGGCTTTCTCTCGGCATCTGGAAAATCGTGTGGCTGTTCCTGTATTTTGACCCTTTAAAGTTACAATTCAGTCCATTTCTTTAACTCCAAGAGAGAGACAGAGCTAACAGCTGTCTCATATTCACAGTTACAGTAACATTTCTCTACTGCAAAGATTCCTTTAAAAGCACAATGGTTGTTATTGCACAGAACTTATTTATTTTAGGTCCTGCACCAACACTGTACTAATGAACTGAGGACTGCTGGAAAAAATCCTACCTTCTTCAGTTTCACAGTCTCTGTCCCACATTATTCTCTAACAGAAAGTAAGAGTCACAGGGATATTTTTCACTTAAAAAAAGAAGTTTTCCTTTTCCTTCAAATCACCATCAATATAAGACAATAACGCATAAGCCAAGTAGGAGGCTGGAAAAAAAAAAAAAAAACAACAACACAGAAGCAATGAGTCACATTGTTCACTGGGAAACTGATAGATACACAGCTATTACTGGAAAAAGCATAATGCAAAGCCCTAATCAAAGCAGAAATGCAGCTATTGCTGGGGTGGAACTGGGCAGTACATGTAAAGAGCGGCAGGAACAAAGACATATCACTGAAACTCAAAGTGAAAGAGAAAAGTTCTGCCTTTACCCCAAATGGCAAAGTCTAGTTTGGGAAGGAGACAGTAGAGGGACATTATCATAGTCGGAGGTAGGCAGGGTGCAGTAACATCCGTCTGTCACATAAACACCAACCATTCCCTGCAGAGGCCCCCAGTTCTGCAGGCTAATATCTTAATTCAGCAATCAGCTTGTGAGAAGAGGAGCGACCTTGGAATCACTGGATTTCCCCTTCAGTTCTTCCATTACCAGGAATGGACTCCTTGTGACTCAAACATGTGAGAAGATGCGAGAACACAGCAGGAGCAATTAGAGCTGCAGAACCTAAACTTTTATGGTCTGCATCTTGGCAACAGCCAAAAGAGAGATTTAAAGGCACTGAGGGTAATTTTGCTTTTTTGTTGAGGAAGAAAACAATTTTCTGGCTTGACATAATTCTTCACATGAGGCCAATATATATATATAGTTTATTACCATACCACTTATGGTCCTGAAGGAAACAGGAAGCTTAGCTATCTGGACATGATCAGTATCCCCCAGTTACAAGAAACAACACCAACAAACTACAGAACAAGGAACTCTGAGAAGAATCTCACACATATTCCACCAGGGGTTATCCTAGTTCTCCCACTGTCCTCTCTACAATCTTCAGGCTCCTAATGCAGGCACGGGAGACCCAAATTGGGAATTACTCTTTGGCCCCTGTAGACTTCAAATGATAGAATCATGTGATCTGAAAATTAAATCCCTGAAGTTTTAATGCATGTGAATGAGAGTGCAAATTCCAGGTCTATTGACAAGGCCATAATCCTCTTGCACAACTCTATCATTTCAGCTGAAACAATATTAATATTGACAATTGACGGTGGATGCATCACAGGGAGGGGGGGTGGGACACGGTTTAAAATGAAGGAAATCTAATAATGAAACCACTAATTCTGTAGCACTAGGATTCTTTCTGTTGTAAGGTCTGTACATTCTGCTTTGCTTTTCATGCTCCCAAAATATTTTAGAGTGTTTTTCTCTCATCATTGATGTGTAAAGGAATTTTAAATATCATTAAAGGGTACCAACCTGATAAAACAAAGCCTATGCTGTAAATCTACCCAATCATTCTCCTTGGATAACATTAAGCAACAATCACAGTTACATTATTTGTTCATGACTTGCTGGATCCAATTCCTGAAGGAATGTTCTTTCTTCCAAAGAGTTACTTTCACATGGAAAGAACTGCTTGTAGCATCAACCAGGGCAGGTTCACCTAAGGACAGACTTCACTGGAGTGTGCCCTACAGCTCTCACTGGTCTGTGTGGGAGTCTCAGCTTCACTGGAGGGTGAAGACAACAAAAGTTTCTTGGTTGTCCTATAGGGATCATTTCTAAAGCCCAGAAACAAAGAAAAAAGAGAAATAGCTGAAACAACCAATCTTGGTAGTAGGGCTAGATAATGTTAAGAAAATGTAAAGTGTCTTCTGCTGTTACTAAAATCATTATCACAATCACAGAGAAAGCTCAGAGGGAAGAGATCCACACTGTGGGCTGAAGCATTCAAGCAAGGGAAAATATTTGCGTCAATCTTCATCTTTCTCTGGCTGTTACTGACACCTCTGACAAGATCTGGGTTGATCTTTTCACTTCTTCCTCATCACATACAACTTAGTGGCACCTGGGTGAGAACAAACCCTAGGTCAGAAGCTCCTGTAACCTGGCTGCAATATGCAGGGCTGGAGTCAGGGAATAAGGACCTTGGCATGATGAGGACAATGCACCTGCAACTTCTCTCACTTAGATTAAGCCCTGTGAAAAGAGTCTGGGAACAAGAAAGCTGAAATGATATGATGACCAAGCAGATCCAGGCACCTCATTAGGTAATGCTCCATAGAACTTTTTTTTATTTTTTCCCCCCAATAAAGCCCCCCTGCCTTAACTTCCCACATTAAAACTGAATTAACACATCACATGAGGACGTTATCTAAAGCTCTGACATTAGTATGCATTTTAATAGCTAATTAAAAAACTTTCACCTCTTATAATTGCCAATAAATTCCATGCAGGACCTTCTTCTTCACTCCTAAGCCAAGAAGGAAGAGAAAAGAAGGAAATGAAAATATGCATCTATTGCAACTCTAGACAAGAGGTAGAAGCACAGATTTTCATGTTACCTTTTACAGAGGACCCACAGTGGGAATCTGACATTTATTTCAGACTAGCAGTCTTTCAGAGGAGGTATTTATCTTTCTATTTTGGATTTGTGAGTGTCACACTCATTCACACTAACTTTTTATTTGAATATTATTTTCAGAAGCATAAAGGCCAAAATTCAGATTTGCTCATCTTTCACAACTACCATTGTATTTAACTGCACTGCAACCAGACAGAGCATTTAGAATAAGATCAGAGAGAAAAAAAATTTGAAAGATCTATTTCTGCTTTCTCTCACAGCATTCTGGTGTCACTGATGCTGCCACATCCAAGAAGACCTGAATATCTCTACAGGAGTCCGTCTGCATCAGCTTTCTGAAATTTCCTCTGGAAACTGTATGCACACATTTCAAGTGCCAAGAGAGAAGAGCAAAAAAATATGATGTTTACAGAGTTTACAATGAGAGTTTATTTGGACTTTTATCATTAAGGCTCTTTAGTTATGGTAATGTCTTTTTTCCTCATGCAAAGGAACAGAGAGCAAATATAACACCAAAGGTTTTACAGATGAGTTCCTATGATTTGATTGAACCGTTGCAGTTGGATTGTCTGTGTACTCACATCTTGAGAGAAATGTTCTGTATCCTTTGTGGCTGCTTGTACTATTTAACAGGTAAGAAAAAAAATCAATGCATTAAAGCTATTATCATCTTCTCTTATCATCTGATCAAAATTAGTCCAAGCAGGAAGGTAAGCAGGGCTGTGCTAACAAGTCTATTTTCTTTAGCTGGGTGCTAAAGAGTTGATGCTATACCAAAGGCTGTAAAAAGGGTACTGATATGCTCTGGAGTTCTCACATTTCAATCTTGGCCCTGCATACATCGGGCTTGGAACTGCTGCACTGATATATATAGATATAGATGATATAGATATAGATATAGATATAGAGATAGATAGATAGATAGATAGATAGATAGATAGATAGATAGATAGATAGATTTTTTTTTAAGCCAGTGGATTCAACAACTACAGCAAAGGCAGATTTCATAGAAGTCAGGCTTTTACACATTCATGCAGAGAGGACATAGGGGAAAAAACTGATAGAGAAGGAAAAACACACATAGAACATTTGTCCATAGCTGGAAAAAAAGCATTATTAAGCTGACAGATTTTGGGTTTATATCAGGCTCAGACCCCATGTTTCAGGTGGGAAAGAGAGGGCAGGGCTTCCCTGTCTCTCCTTTAGATTCAGGTAAACATTCCTTTCAAGACTGATTAAATAGAAAAAGAGGACAGTATTAGAATCTGCTTGTGCTTACACTGCAGAGAAAATTTAGCAGGAAAGGATATTGTTGAGGGAGGAGAAGGAGGGAGAACTTGAGATATTTTGGGCAAGAATTTGGAGGAAGATCCTAAAATCCTAGTTTGGGTGCTTTATTACTCTATGGAGTCAGTGCTGAGCTTTCTGCCGCTCCTGATTCCAAACAGGTGAAAGATCAAAGAAAGCATCAAACTTTCCATGAATAGCAGAACTCTGCTCTTTGTGTCTTACTTCCAAACCAGCAAGATTAAAGCTACCATACTGAGGAAGGTGCAGTGATGGGAAATGCTGGAAATTATGTCTGTATTATAGAATGCAGAACCACGTGCCCTGTCATGCTCCCCTTGGGGCTTCATTGTCATCATAGCAAAAAAAAAAAAAAAACAAAAAAACCAAAAAAACCCAAGCAAACAACAAACAAACAAACAAACAAACAAACCACACACCCCCCACCAACCAACAACAACAAAAAAACCACTCAAAAAGTCCCCCAGACCAACAAAAAAAAAAAAAAAAAAAAAAAATTGTGGGAGAGAGCAGAATCTAAATTCTTCTCACAACATGTTTCTGCAAGGGTGTTTTTTATGATGCATCTAGAAAATTCAGCAATGCCTCACCTACAGGGTCCCATTGCATAATTCCTGGGGGTCTGCCCTCTCCCTAGGGAGAAAGGCCTTTTCTGTTTCACGAGGTCGTGAAGGAATTAGTACGGCTAAACATAAACCTTTAAAATAAACAAAAGAGGCAGTTCCCTCTGCTGGTATCTGCTGCATCTCCACGAGGGGTCTCTGCAGACGCAGCTACGGCAGCAGGGGCTGCACGGTGGACAGGCAGGAGGAGAGGGAAGGGTGGTGGGTTGGGGATGGAGTGCTGGGGGGTGATGAGATAGGGTGATGAGATGGGGGTGATGGGATGGGGGTGATGGGATTTGGGTGATGAGATGGGGGTGATGGGATGTGGGTGATGTGATGTGGGTGATGAGATGGGGGGTGATGTGATGGGGTGATGGGATTTGGGTGATGTGATGGGGGTGATGTGATGGGGTGATGTGATGGGGGTGATGAGATGGGGGTGATGAAATGATGGGTGATGTGATGGGTAGCCACCCATGACATCACAGCTACATCAGATTTGATGGAGAAAAACCAAAGAAGAGGCCAGGAGCATACAGATGTGTTGCATCCTCTGATACACCACCCCAGCTCCAGAGGGCAGCAACAGTTGCAGCTCTGGGCATTCACTCCAAAAGAAAAGCATGCAGATGGGACAGATAAAGTTCTTTCTAGCCTTTCCTTCACTGCATCAATTTTCAATATAGACAGGATGAAAGCCAGAGTGTCCAAGGCTTTTTGGTTCCTTTGAGCAACCCCAGGGTTCCTGTTCCTTTATTAGTACTTCCTCCCATCAATAGTTTGGTAGTGCAGGACACTAAGCTGCTTTTTTGGATGAGACAGGCTAACTTGATCATTATCTTGAAGGATGCTTTACTTTTTCTTCCATTCTAAACATCTAAAAATTGGCACTGCAGGCATTGTGTTCAGACTGCTTGCCTGTGAATGTGGACTCACACTTAGCTGTCAGAAAATTAGTCATTTTCTGTATTGTAAATTTGAAAAATATAGAAAATAGAGTCAAAAGAGACCTCAGGATTATTATCTCACCCAACCAACTTCAGGAAGCAAGAAGCAACTCTATGTAATTTTTTTTTTTTTTTTACAATTATCAACACAAGCAGTTCAATATTTGTAATGATGGTGATTTCCAACCCTCCCAGGGAACTGAGTTCCAATCAAAGAAGATCCCCTGGTTTCTCACCTGTGGCTATTCTAATACCTTTTAGACCCATGTGTCCTTGCAGACTTGACCATTTACATAGAAAAAATCTCAATCCCTTCTTTCTTCCCCACTTGGCTAAGGACATGCCAAGCACTGAACTGCTCTTACACCAAAAGGACTCCAGTGGAATTAAAGCCCAAGCTACCCTATGCCTGTGGATTCACTGGGATGGACAGGTTTTCTGTTTAAAATGTGAGGTATTTTATCTATATATGTAATAAGGATACTTTGAATTTATTCATTTTTAATAAAGACTTGAGGCTAAGGTATGAAGCTGGCATATAAGCAATGTGGACACTTTAGTCTTGCCTGACTAAATTTTCCAATTAATTTCAGCTGATCACGTACCTTGAGAAGGCACACTGAAGCACATAAATCAGAGAAGCTTTCTCTACTACTTTTCTTTAAACATTTTTGTATTTAAAGAAAAACTGGAGTCTTTCTCCTCAGCTGAATCAGAAAATCAGATCTCTATACACTGAGACCAGCAAAAGATATCTGTCCTGGATTCAAATATTCCCAAATGATGTTTAATCCCAGGCCCCAAACACAGCTGCTTTCTATGATACAAAATGTTCTTTAGTGTATATAAGCTTTCCTGAGCACGGAGGGAAAGGCTCAGAGCTTAATACTCTTATTTTCATGTTCATATTTTGATACAGAAAGCTGATCTGATAGGGGTTAAAGGTTATTTGATGCTTTCTTAACCCGATCAATATTACAGGGCTTCTTATCTCTTAAGTAGAGTCACTGGTGTGGAAAAAGATCTTTAGGTGCAAGATTCATCCTACCTGCTCAACTAAAGTAAAAGGCATCCCAAATTCTGGCAGCGTTGAACGTAAATATTTAAGGTCTGAAACAGGTTCTGGGTCAGCACACTCCAGTTTCCTTAGTCCCCAGCAAGAGTGGGCATCCAGAGCCTCACAGGCAGAGAGTAAGGAGGAAAATAAAAGCAGAAAAGAATCCCAAACAAAAAAACCTACAAAGAAGTAATTGAACAAGCACTTTCCCGCTTCACTGACTTTCTATCCCATGAAGCATTAACCATTTATAATGTATACAGCCTTCTCCCTGTAGACTACTGGAGCCTTCTGCAAGCATTTTACACAAGACTCAAATGTAACAGTACTGAATTCCATGTTTACAAAGCCTGACAACAATTTACTGCAGATTTTACAATAAACTCTGTTTGTGTATGAGTATGAGTAGTTTGAGGTACGTATTTTCCCAAGTTGCCTTCTAATGGCTTTTTCTTACAGAGCAGGTGAGGCACTGTATTCATATCTATTTTGCAAAGGTCTCATCTCAAATGTTGGACTTTCACACCAGGCAAGGCATTGATCTCCAGGCACTTTATCTGAATATGCCATTCTAGGTGTTATCTCTTGGCTTTTGTAAGAGAAAAAAAAAAAAAAAAAAAGCAACTGGTGGAGCCAGGGCATCGAACTGTAAAAATGCCCCAGAGAAGAAACAAAAGCAGGCATGTAGATATATCTCTATTATCCTTTTCCATCAAATTTTGTGTGTTTCTTATTCACAGTGTAACAGTGTGCATTCTGGCTTGGATTTGACTGATGTGATTCATCCCAACACTGCTCCAGCAAAACTGATGGGTCAGTAGGGGCCACCCCTCCCAGGACACTTCAGGTAGCTGCAAGGATACATTAAACTGCAATTCCCTCATGCGAGGAGTGGAGGCAGGGAAATCTGGCACGTGATGGGCATCTCAGAGCCCCTCTGAAGATCTGGAGTGAAGAATGGTCAAATTGACCTAGAGCAGCAAACACCTACCCAAGGTAACTTGTATTATTCATATTCTTTACTTCCAAGGATAACAACATGTTTAACAACTCAATTTAAAAACACATTTTCGGAAACTTACAGCCACTTCTGAGTAATGGATCGACATTAGAGCCCTTTAGGGCCTTATGGGAAGAGCTGTTTGCTGGTTAATTCCCATCCTTTAAAGACGGTCAAAGGAAGATTTGCAGAAAATCAGAAAGAAAGTACATTAATCCATTCAAAATAGACAGATCCATAGATTCAGTGAGACAGGCACTGAAACCTTCTCCTGGTCCCAAGTATTCCTCACTAGACAATGTGGAACTCATTCTCTTCCAGTTTGCAGGTGAGTAAATGCTTCTGAGCTATGCCACAGGGATTTAAGTTCTGTCTATAACCCAAAGGGATGAGAATTAATACCGACAGGGGCTAATTACGGTACTTGAATACAAGAATCTTAATTGAAATAAATCAATGTCAGCAACGATGGTAAGAGGAAAGAACTGATTGAAGAGATTTAAAATGGAAAAGAGGAGACTGAATTACCCTTTTAGAGTTTCCAGAGAGTCTGTGACTTTTTCAGAGCAGAATGGTTTTTTTTCACAGGGAAAAAAACAAAACAAAACAAAGTGAAACAAAACAAAAGAAAGCAAAACAAAACTCCCCCCAAAGCTGCCACCACCACATGCAACTGCTCTGCTTTATGTCACTCAGAATTATTGCCATGAGCATTTTGCAGATTTGAAACTGGGATGGGTTGCAGTTTTTATGACTATTTGGCTCAAAAATTCAAGGATATATCAAAAACCTGAAAGAACTGGAATACAGAAGACAAAGATTAATTGAAGAATTGGGTTGTGTTGCAGCTCTGTTCTCCCTAAACCATGTGATCTATGGATAGATGGCCATTTGATATTTCCTGGGTTGCTAATGTTCCAGGAATTAGAAATATCTCAGAAAAAACTCTCTTCAGTGGCTTGCTTTTTGGTTTTCTTTATCTATCATGAACCTACTAGAACTCATAAAAATATTTCTTACTCAGCTATCTCTCCTCAAAAATGAGAAGTAGTCATAAGAACTACATAATCTTAATTTCTTCCCATCCACCAAAACTTTTTGGTGAAAAAGTTCTGGCACAAATTACAGGATGATAGAATATTTTCTCAAGTTTCTCAAGTTTTTCTCAAGTTTGTTTCTGCTGCAGAATGAAGCACAGTCTAGTTTCCTGAGATTTTGTTTGCCAGCTTTGTCCCTTGCTACACAGGTACAGTCTCTTGGTTGTGTAAATCCGTAGGGATTTACAATGGCTTCCTGTGGGTGGCGGTGGCACCAATTAAATAGTCGCCACCATCTGTTGTTGCCATGGAAGGGTCAGAGCTGGAGACCAGAGAGACTCAGGTACCAGAGCCAATCATCAGCTATTTGTCCTCCCACCCAGGTAATTTATCCTTCAGAATTGGAAATGCCCAGATCAAATTAGGAAAGATCAGCTGGCAACTGAGAATCTGTCTTTCCTGCTTAGACTTCACTTAATCCCAGTCCCAGTTTGCCTTGTTTTATTTCTTGTTCTACTCATTTTCCCTCCCTTCTTGTCTGTCTCTCTCAAAAGCAACACTGCACGTTGCTGACTCTGACAGATGCTTTTATTGTCATGTATTCTCCTTGTTTATTGACACATGGCTAAACAGCTATTAGAAATTAATTAGAGGATTAATTACACCGAAGTCTGCTCCTGCAGGCAGCATTAAGGGCTATTGCCAGAGCTGTGTTTCAGGTTTCATCGCAATGGATTAGCCATGGGGGCACAACGTTCCTCTGTTTAGCAGGGGTGGCAGCGCCAGTCTCTGCTGAGGGTCAGACTCGAAGCTGTCCCCAGGGCAGGCATCCATGAACTTCTCCAGCAGCCTGCTCAGGCTGGGTTTCCCTTTCTAATTATCGTTAATGGAGCTGATGTGCAGGGCGTGACCCGGTCACCCGCCCATGGAGGACAGAGACCTTTCCCAGCCTGCCTCCACGTTCATTTTCTGTTTGCATTTCGCATTATTTTTTACCTTATAAATTGTTCAAACTCTAAAGTAAGAGCTAGAATCACCTGACATTCAGGAGGTCCATTTATGAAGCAAATCCAGAATTCACCACTACTGGTTTGGAAAGTTAAAAAACCTGCCCCAGGAAACAACAAAGCTGAAGTTTATTCCACTTTTTCTCATCTTCTTCTACCACACTGAATGCTCTTTTAGTGCAAGAAGAATGTTTATCCCCAAACTCTCATCAGCTGGCATGTATTTTTTTAGAAAAACATGAGTTATCAATGTACTAGCAGCTAGATTAAGGTTTTATTTTGCATGACCCAAATTTGGCCATGAACGCTTTTCCCATATATATCTGCATAATATTTCTGCACAAAAATATCTCAGTTATCTTTCAGTTTTAATACCACTTCTTGGAAATACGGAGGTCAACAATTAATAAGCTCATTAAAACTTACAAGCTGCTTTGATTAATATTCCTTGTCTAGTTCCTTGAGAAATGTACTATATCTCCCAGGCTAATGAAGACAAGGCAGAGTTATTTAGGTGTTTGTTAACAAAGCTGATTTGCATATAATTAACTGAAAAGAACTCTGTCTTTTCAAGGGAAACTCTGCCAATCTCTTTTGCTAGGGTGTTTTATGTAAACAGGCTAAGTCCATGCCAAATTAACAAAGCAAGTTATATTCTTAAAGAACTAAGTTTACTCAAAGGGATGCAATTTTGGGGGCTGTAAGTGATAAAAAGTATAACACATATTAGAAAACAAACTGCCTTCTTTCAAAAGCTCTTTATTCTGTCATGTGGGATTTTTCTTGTATGCTCTCATTCTTTTAATTAGTTAGATTGGTTTTTAGACATTTAAATGAACAAAGACTCTCATATTGGATTGCTCTTTCCTATGACCTACTTATGAAAAAAATTAATACCATTTCAGCAAAGCCAAGGTTTTGCACAGATGTCTTCTATAAGATTGCTTTTTCTACACCTGTCACATATCCTGAAGCTCTGAATATGAAATACTACACAAAATAACTAGCACCTGCAGCCTGCAGGGTGACCAGGCCTTCCTTTAAAATATATTTCAATTCAGACAAAAAGGAAGACATGGGCTTTTACTCATTCACTTCCCATTTTGTCATCATGATTTCTTCACTGAAGGGGTTTCCAGGTGTTGGGAGACACTGCCTAGGGACAGGGTTGGGTCACCACACCTGGGAGTCCTTGGAGGTCATGTGGATGTGCAACTTAGGGACATGGTTTGTAAGTAAAATAAGCACTGCTGGGTTGGTGGTTGGGCTTGGTGACCTTGGAGATCTTTTTTAGCCTAAATAAGTCTCTTATTCAGAGGAACACTTGAGGGAGCAAAATCACCCTAAATTTACAGCCACCTACTCAGTGAGCTCTTAAGAATCAGGATCACAGGAGGCTGCAGAAAAGCAAAACTCAGTTGAAGGTACATGAATCTCTAGGTCAAATAATAGAGGGGAACCTAAAAGCTCCTAGCTCATGACCTGACCATGCTACAGGATCCTGTATGACCTTGTTTGGGTCAGTTTTCTAAGGCTAATAGGAAACAGATTTAAAAAAAATAAGAAACTATAACCCCATTGAAACTTTATTTAAATGAGGTTATAGAAAAACGGTCTGATCTCACTGATTACATTCAACTGCCAAACTGCCTCTTCTACAATTAATCCTATTAATGCAAATACTCTATTTCTTCCGTGTCCAGCTTTATCCCCATTTCTCCTATTTATTTATGTACAAAATGCTTTATAAAAGAAAACAAAAGACATAACATCACAAGTCAATCCCTACAGGAAACAATAGGGTTCAGGAAACTTTCCTGAAGAACTTTGTCTACACCAAGAAAAACTCATGGAATAGGACAAGGCATTTAGGTCCTTAAATAAATAAAACTCTCTTAAAGCAGAGACAGAAAATGGGAAGCAGCAGAGCTTCCAGAATCCCAAACCTTTCTCTGCTTTAGTTGCTACCACAGCAGTAAGCAGAAGAAAAACAACATATTAAAAACAAGCTTGTGGACACACTGGCACTCCCAGTTATGGACTTGTTCCATGAGATGGACAGAATCTGCCCTCTGTGGGGAAAAAATAAATAGCAAACAAACAAGCAAACAACATCCCCAAATTATCACTAATAAAATAAAGAGGAGTGCATCCAATGTTTGATCAAATCTGAAGAGAAAAAAACAATCCACACTGCCACCATAAAGGAGCTGGATGGGACCAAAGCGGGGAACGGGAGCAAGGTGGAAACAGTTTGATGAGTTTGAGGGTCTTCCACTCTGCTGTTCTCACTCATTTCAGAGAGGTTTTCTCAGCTGTCTCCAGAGTTGAGAAGTTCAGCAGAGCCCTTTGCTACTCCTGACAGCCTGCTGGTATGACTGAGAACTGACCTATTTGCAAAGCAGGAAGAGACCAGTAAACTGCAAAAAAGCAGCAGCTGGGGAAGCTGTTATCTTACTGGTCTAAATCATAGCCAATGACCCAATGCAGATAACAGAAAAAGGCAAACTCTCCAACAAAATGTCCAGTTATACCCATGTGAAAATGCTCCACACCAAATCAAAGCATTACAAGTAAAAAATAAATTAAAAATAGTAGCATTAGTTTTGGTTTTGGAATGTCACAGGGAAGTCAAAAGTTTCCTTTTGAAATAGGTCTAAACAGGCTAATAGGTTGGCTTTGAAACAGCGTGTTCTATAGATTATTTATTATTGCTTTATTTTGAATGTATTACAGTGGAAACATTGTTACTTGGGAGCAGTTTAAGCTGTTGTGTGAGAAAGTAGTTTGTGACTTGTCCTGAGCTGAGTACAAATGCTAGTGGTGTAAAATGGACAGACCTGTGTAAGAACCACTCTTTACTTGCAAGAATAATTGTCAGCCAGATCATGGGTCATCCAATGGCGTTAAGCATAAAACCACTGGAAGGAACCTGAGAGACTGGAGAATGATATCAAAAGGTAATTCACCATTTTCTTCTGACCTAAGTAATTCTTGTTTTCCCTCCTACGACACTTGTAAAACTTTATCACCTCATAAATACTGCTTAAAAAATGAGAAAAATGAAAAGGAAAAAAGAAAGAGGTGACACTAAAGAAAGTATTTCTGCCACTGCTACTGGATAATTCAAGCCACGCTCAGACAAATGGACATACCTGAGTTTTATGCCAACACTTATTTTGCTGCTTCATTATTAATAGTAGGATACTTCTTCTAATCACAGTTGCTACTCCCTAGACAGAGTCTACAAAATACAACAAATATGAATCAAGCCATTTGCAAAAATTTACTGCTGGAGAAGGATGAATATTCTGGGAGAAAATCTGCCTGGCACTGTAATGCATAGACCATGTGAGATTGATCCCAGCCTTAGCATCTCAAATCTGAGAGAGCAAGACTTCTGTGGCCAAGATTCTTCTAGGTAGAACTGTGATAAATACCCATTCTCCAGGATTTTTCCAGGTGCACAGTTTATTTAGAAGTTAATATGGCAAAGTTTGTGCCACCTTAGAAAACTGTAGCACAATATTCAATGCTGTAGGGACAGGGCTGTGGAAAGGGGCTCAGATGGAAAAGGACCAGGTCCCAAGAACCTAAAAACCTGCTTTGCATCGACCTGAAACACAGATGCAGTGTTTACGGGCGTGGGTAGGCAGTTGTCATGGGGTGACTGTGTATCCTCAATCGTCTGTTGGGTGCAGGGGGGAGGGCAAGCGCGGTTTGTTTTTCTCCAGGAAAACCTTGCTCATCGGAGTGAGTTTCTCCCAAAATCTGCCTAAAACCACCACAGCAGTCCACAGTAAATCTAATTAAATTGAGGAACAAAAGGACCCTGGAGGGTGCAGAACCATGAATGGAGCCTCCCTTTTAGGCCATTCACTTTGAATGACTGTGTGTTCCCAAGGCTTTCAGAGACTTTCTCTTTGGAAACAATGAAAGAGGGAAAAAGGGACTTTTCTTCCTACTGCAAGGTGAGGGAGTTAGATAATGCCCTCATTAATTACAGGGAAATCATCACCACCACACAAGAAGCCAAAGAAGAGGCCAGACTGACTGGGTGTTGGGTTTTTTTGTTTGTTTGTTTGTTTGTTTGATTTTTTTTTAATATATTGTTCACTCACAGTAACAGAAAAATAAGTAATAAATCAGAATCGGAGTGCACTTGATGGTTTTATTTTGCATCTCATCTTGCTATTGTGACAGCCTGACACTAATTAGCACTCAATACACGGGGGATGGATTGCTGTGGCCAATGGGATCTCATTAACCGCTGTGAAATTTTCGTGCCAAGACCAAGCACACCAAAGAACGGAGACCCCGGCAAATCTCCTGTCAGCAGCTGTAAGCATCACCACAGAGCCATGGGTGCACAGATCAAAGGGCACAAAGGAGCTCCACACAGCCAGCTGCCTAGATTTTCATGGCTTTATTAACTCATGAAGGCAGAGAACTTGCCAAAGAGAGAATCCCAGCGTCCGCCGTCTCTCAGCGCTGTTTGAGTTGAGGCGGCCCATGGAGAGGGGGACTGAGGGCAGCCCAGAGCCCGTGGCACTGCTCTCCCGTGTGCGTGGGTAGCAGCAGATGTGCCCTTCCAGGGCTGGCCCAGCTGTGATCACCCGGGGGCAGGGATGGAAACACACATTGTGGGCTCCCTGCTTTGACCCGCTGCCCGTCTGCGTTAGGCTTACAAGGAATCCATTCTTTGAGACTTGTCAGGCACGTTTGCAACTGTCCAGCAGCTCCATTCATAAAAGAGGAAGGGCAGGAGGGGAGAAGAGTCAAGAGAGAGATCAGAGCAATCACAGCCACAAGCCCTGAGTGACTGCCTGATCCTCTTTTAGGACGTGGGGCTCCCAGTTGCTCTCTCCAGCTGTGCCCATCAGCTGTCCCCCTGTGCCCTCCTCCCACAGGCGCTGGCAGAATCAGCCTGGGCACACCCCCGAAGGCAGACCACTCCACTTCGTGAGCAAAACCCTAAAAGTGAAATGAGGCTCTGCGATAGCAGAGGCTCCTTTGGCCTTTTTCGGTCAAGTGAGACACAGCAGTCTCAAAGTTTCCCTCAGCAGCCTGTGTTTTACCAAACCCAAAGCAGAAGAACAGCCAGTTTAAGCTCCCAGGTGATCTCAGCGGTGGGGTGTGACAGGCTCCATGTCTGTGTTCGCTGGGAACCCTCAGGGCTGGGCTTTTCTCACCTCAAACAGTGAGCACAGGCACAGTGAGAGCTGTCTCGCAGTCATTTGGGTGACAACTGCTGTCCATACCAGGCCTTCTCTGCAATGCCAGAGGTTTCCCAGCCCAGGGAGCACGTGCTTGACACAACAGCATCTCCCTTATCTTATAGCTCTTCTAAAAAGTGTGAGACCAGCTCTGCTTAAAAACATCTTTTAGGGAGAAGATCATGTAGAGGTTGGCAGGTCCTTTGGATTATGGCAGCTTGCAGGAGGTAAAACAATTAAACTATAAAACAACAGGACTATGAGTGGATCCATTTTCTTAACACCCCTTCAAGGAATAAAGCACTTATTAGCCTAAATGTTTGTGCTGAGTGTATAATTAGTCCTTGCTTTCTTTTTTTTTTTTTTTTTTTTTAAAGGTGACTTCTGAACTGTAAACTGAAATAAACTTTCTTCTTAAAGGAGGATCATTTCATGTAAAAAGTCTGAATGCAGAAAGATTGCTTTTAAGTAAGTTTTTGGTTTTTTTCTTTCTGTTTGTGATTTCAAAAAGTAATAACAGATCAGAATTGGACATTCAAGTAGCCTCAGTGATCTAATAGCCATTAAATTTGATTTCCATTTTCCCAAAGATGTGAGTCAAAATGCAGCATTTAGACCTAAGGCAATAAGAAGGTCACTAGTACTCTTTTTTTTTTTTTTTTTTTTTTTTTCAGCTGAAACCCAGGTTTCTTATTCCCTTTCAGAGATTGCCTGGGTTATTTTAACCAAGAAGCAAGAGGAATGTAATGTTATGTTCATGCTACAGCAGTCAAGAAGGTAGAGGTCTGCAATCTACCCACAACTTCCAGGCTCAGCTGAATACATCATCAAACAGGAGACAGTTCCTGGCACGCAGAACTGGAGCATCTTGGACCGTGCTGTTTCTGGTCAGGCCTGTGTACGTAGCTTATTTATTTATGACATTTTTAATAGATGGGACATCAATATTTGATGTCGTCCCATGAATTATTAAAAATCAAGAAAATCAAGAACATGAAATACAAGCATCTACTTTTAAGTGGTGATGGGGTTGTGATATCCATAAATAAATAATCTGGTGGCCAGTTCCAGCTTTCTGAGATTGAGTTGAATGAACAGGCACTTCAAGTGGATTTACAGCATGTTTACAGCTGTGTGTGGGAGCAGAATCTGAGCAAGGGATTTCAAAGTTGAGTCTAATGAAGTTATCCCAGAGCAGTGTGTGAATTTCTAGCTCCTTAGAAAATGTATTATTTAAATAAATATATATAAAATCTTTGGTTAGAAAGGGACAAGCAAATTAAATTTAGATACATGTGGCTCTACTTTTGTTTTTTGCCTTCTTTCTGATGAACAACAAAGGCCTAGTTTTACTTCAAAGAAATTTGCTCTAAAAAAAACAAACAAACAAACAAAAAAAAACCAAACAAAAAAGGCTTTTACAACATGTGAAACAATATACCTGAAAATAATTTTCTGCAGCTGAAGGGTTTTTCACACTTTGTGCTCTCATTATTTAATTGACAGGTAATATTCATTAGACTTGCTGTTGCTTTGTTTGTTAAACAGAAAGTGTTAGTTAACCAGCAGGAAACACTCTTTTTCTTTGCAGCAGTGACCTGAGGTAAAGGCCACAACAGTAAGTGTCTTTCTTGTATGTAATAAGACTTTATTGCCTAGGATGACAAAATATAAAACACGGGGGTAACTCTAATAGCATATTTTCACAGATGTGGCCTGATTCACAGAGAAATAAAGTAATTAAGTAAGTGTGGTAGAGCAACACTGAATATACCTCTCATGCATCCTCTGGCAACAAGAAAACTCCTTTGTTCCATCACAGTTTGAAGAATATGGAACTCTGTAAAATCCTACCTTCTTTTCTTTTTTTTTTTTGTGGATAATGGAACGCCAAGGAGGTAAAAGTCTCAGAACAGAGACAGAGAACTAGGGCCATTGAATTCAAAACTTCTAGGGTTCTAGCTATTTATGTCAAAACCCAGAGTACTAGTGACAACTCAGCACGGACTCCTGCCACCTCTAATGGAAGATAGCATGAGCCAAAATTCAGATTTTTCCTGATGTGTTTTGAATTAGCACAATCATATTAAGAAATCGAGGATGTATTCTCTGAATCCTAAATTAACTTTTTCCAAATATGTTTGTGTGTGCTTGTGTATATTTGTAGTTTAGGAAACAAAACCAATGTATTAACACAAGTAGGTACAGACATATGTGCAGACAGCGAATTTAACGAGTGCCATTTCTCTGTTTCTCAACACTGAGCAGATGCCATCTCTTTCTTGCCTTGTGCTTTGTTATTTGTGAATATATTTCAGAATACCGCCTTTAACATCTCTGATTTTTCCAGACACTGTAAATTGCTCTTGAACTATTTATTTCTGCAGTGAATCCTGATTCCCTCACATTTTGCATGCATCTATGCCAGCAGGACATTGTACTTGTGCTGGTTTTACCATAATAGCTTTATGTGCAGATCTCAAACACCATTCTAAGGCTGTATGGATTGTTATTTCCCAGCAGATGATGCTGGGATGTGGATAAGTTAAGAGAAATGACCAAGAACTGGCAATGAATTAATGGATCAACCTATCACTGCCAAAGTCTTTCCAACAGATCTACGAGCATCGGTATCACGACCAAGTGCAAACTGCCTTTTGCCTTCATAACTGAAATATCAGTCCTTAAATGAAAGGACATGGAACTTGCTTGTCTAGCAGCATCTCTTTCATCCCATCTAGAGCTTGTACATTCCCAAGAGATAGACAGCTACAGCGCCATTATTCACGTGCAGTATCACACTCAGAGAGGGATGGGGACCTCACAGGACAGATCCAGCATGTAACCTGACATGGAGGTGTCTCTTGACACTCAGATTTCGATTAAAGACATGAAGCTACTGAAGAATCCTGCTGGCAATATTGCAGGAGTGACAGCAATTAACCAGTATCCCTCTGACACAAACCTATCTTAAAAACCAGCAATTTTAATTAAAACTACAGCCTGTCAGAGGTTTGTACAGTAGTTTCCTATCTGGTTCCTCTCTGTGGTGGTTGCAAATTACAGCTACCCCTTCCCCCCATTTTAATTAAATGTTGTTAACCTGACATAATTAACTCACCTTAATTTTGGGGGTTTTGTTTTCTTTTTTTAGACAGTCATAAAAGAAACAGAACTTAAATGCTATTTAGAATTTGCCAGATTTGCTGGTGGTTAAATACAATAATGCTTGTCATTAGACGTCTCAGGGTTAACCTGATTAATTAATTTATGTGCTCTGGAAAGTTTTCCTCCACGCTGACAAAAGATCAAATCACAGCAGAAAGGTTCTCTGCTTGCCAGGCACAAGTGTGCTGTCAGTGTGTGAAATGCAGCTGGTGGTGGCTCCATCTAAGCCATGGCAGTGGCTGGATCAATGGCCTCTTCTGGGGATATTGGCTCCCTGGCATTGCTGAGCCGCTGTGAATTTTACAGCTTCACTGACAGCAATGCTGGGGAGCTTAAGGTTTGCAGAAGATTTTTCCTCTCTTTGTTCACCCTCTCTCTTCTCCAAGGCATGTCCACATGGGGAGGTGTAGCTCACGCTTTTGCTGAACCTGATCTCTACTAAAAGACCTTTTACTTTGAGGGGGAACATTTCCTCATGCTAATGTTCAGAACAGATACAGCTTATTCTTTACAAAACAAAACAGATTTTGTCTGATAAATTCAGTGCAGTATTTTGGGACAGACCCTAAGGCTAGAAGGAAGAAAAGATCCATGCAGACTGCTCTCAAGACTGACCCTGGCCAGAAACCTGGAGAAGAGCAAAAGAGCAGTATACAGAATGCTTTCCAAAGATAATCTCCAGTCTCCAAACAATTTGAAGGCTGGAGCCTTTTTGAGCCAGAGACAGTCTCTGTGTATTTAATAAAAATCAGGGTATCTATTTTTCACTAATTTGCCCAGCACAGCCTGGAGCTGTGCAGTCCTTTGTCTTTTGTAGTGTCCTTCAACCAGGAATGGGGGAACACTTCCCAAAGCCTCATTGCCCTTAAAAATGCTGGGCAGACAGAAGGCCTGTCAGCAATGTTTCCACTCTTCTTTGTTACACCGTGAAACTGAAACTTTAATGATTCAAACTCAAATATTGCCCCGTTTTAGTATTGCTGAAATTCAAACTTAAATCTTGGAAGGTGGGTTAAGAAATGAGATTCAAGTGAAAAGGGAGAGAGGGGCCAGAACTGCTCCAGAAAGTAATACAAGGAACTTAAACTTTAAACATTTAACCACCAGGGAGTGTGGTAAGTTTGATATTCGCTCAAGGAGGAGCCTCTCCTTCTAACAGGAGCTATATGGATTTGTCCTCCTGTTTCAGGCTTGCATAAGCTCTTGCTTTCACAAAAACTGGAGTGGTCTGCCCAGGTAGTATCCTACCTGCAGCCATGGCCAACAGCAGCTGTTGTGAGCTCTCATTTAATTTCCATGAGGAGAGTCGGTCACAGCATCCAGCTAGACTGAGAAGCTGTTTATGAACCTCCCAGGGCTTGGCTCCTTGAAACCACTCCCAGGCTCCTCTTTAGGATGCTCGGTGAAATTGGGCCTGTGAATGAGGTACTTTTCTAATGCAAACTTCCCCTTTAATTTCGTTCTCATTTTCCTAAAGCTCCTCTGATGCTGCCTGGCATCCTGCCAAACACTCATTCCTTTGCCTGTTTGTCACACATCCGTGGGATTAATGTTGGTTTTGTTTGGTTTCATTTGGTTTTTTTTTAAAGAGGTTAATTACAGGCTGATTCTAAGGTTAGGTGCACATAGTCACTCGTCCAGAAGGAAGCAAATTTATGTATCTATATCCTTAAAAATCTCTGTTGTTTTTTTATCTGCCCTCCTTTACTTTCCAGATTTTTTCCTCTGGATTTGTGTAAATCAGTCTCCAGGGCCAGGAATTCCATCTTTGGCTGGCTTGATTTGATTGATCTGTTTTGGAGCTCAGAACACCATTCACGGTGCAGCAATATTTTTCTGCAGTAAGTTAATAGGAAAATGGAAATCGCTAATAATAAGAGAGAGGACGTCTTTGTTTTTGAGACAGCCCTTTACCTACACTAAAGACCCCGGGCTGAATTATTCCTCCTGCCTAGTTAGTAAATCCAGCTTGGCTGCATTTACCGAGGTTGTAACTGGAGATAGGATTTAACCTGGCAAACCTACGCTGCATTTTCGTATCTCCTGCTGTCACTGGTGCTCTATACTTACAGCTCCTACTTCCTTTTGAGAGTGCAGAAGGCTATGTAAATGTTCATTATTGTTATTACCCACTTTGCATCCCTGTACCACATGCCTTTTACAGCATCTGGTCCCCCATTCAGCAAGTTACATAAGCATACGCTTAACATTAGGCTTCCTAAGTGCTTTATCTCAGCAGAGATCGCTGTTGAAGCGGGCTGATACTCTTACCTAAAATGCTTTCTTTAGTGTAGACTGGGGTGAGACCTTCTCTGTTCAGCTGCCTTAATGGTTTAGGTTGAAATTTGAGGCTGGTAATCTACCTCAGACTGATTTTTTTGAGGGAATATTTGATAAAAAAAAAAAAAGATCATGAAAGAACGCCTTAGCCTTC
The DNA here is from genome assembly GCF_015227805.2 of Hirundo rustica. NCBI lineage: Eukaryota > Metazoa > Chordata > Aves > Passeriformes > Hirundinidae > Hirundo > Hirundo rustica. The sequence goes on along the minus strand of NC_053457.1, from coordinate 25,203,597 downwards.
ACAGACTCATGCCCTTACACAGAATTGCTCACTCTTTCAATTTAAAAAATAAAATACAGTAATTCTGGTGGCCATTTGAGTAGGAAATTGTGGTGACCCTAATTTCTGGAATCCAGTCAGTTGGATTTTTTGCACATTTACCCTACTTCTGCCCAGAGGATCTGGGGATTGCCTTGGGATAGATGGAGGATGAGGGTTATTTTATGGCTAAGCCAGTCATCCTCTTGGAATGCTTTTCTGCTGAACAGAAAGCCTCTCAGCTCAACCCAGGGCCTCTGATGCAAATTCCAGGTAAGCAGGCTGCTTCCAGCTCTGAATACATGAGCATTCAAAATCGGTAGCCTCATTTATTTTAAAAATGAAATTGTGAACAATTTCCCCATGCCTCAATTTCTGTTCAATAAACTCGAGGTTACAATGTCTCTTACTCCAGAAATGTGACATGGAAAGAAGGCAGTTTATAATTTTAACTGGCTCCAAGACTAAATAAGAAGAAAACCCCTACCTTCAGGTTGGTCTGAAAGGAGAGGAATGATACGTCTTTGTGCAACCTTCAACCAGTTTCTCCTGATTTAGAGCCAGGCACTCCAGCTTTTCATATAGGGTTTGTACACACACACACGAGAAACACACAGAGAAAAATCTGCCTGAGGAAATAAACAACTTCCTTCATCAGGAAGCAAGAAAAAACACAATGTCCAATTAAGGGAAGAGCCATTTTTCTCTTTATCTCCATCTGTGATCTGCTTAAATTTTAATCATTTCAGATGTTAGCTGTAACAAAGGTCTGCGTTCACCTAAGGTGTATGATTTTTGTTTTGACACACATCACTGTCCCAGGGAGACAGTAGAAGATGAATTTCTTGGCAGCAAGTTCATTAACTGGAGGCTGTGTATTATCAGCTTTCTACCAGCTCCTCTCTGCTCTGCTTCTCTGGGCTCCAGGTACCAAAATTGTTTCCTTTCACTGTGCTTTTTAAAAACCTCTCAAGTTCAAATCTATTCGGCGATCACATGCAGTTTGCATGTAATTGAGTGGGTCAGGCTTTCAGCAGACTAAAAAAAATCCCAGGTCACATCATCTGGGAACTTTACAAACAAGAATAACAAGGAAAGTCGGTGACAAACAATTTTAATAATTCACCTGTCCGTCACTGCAGCTCACAATTGGAGGAAGATCCTCTCTCTTGATAGATAGGCAGGAGGAAAAGCCCTGTCTCAAATGATTAAAGGAGGCAGTATATAACAAGCTTTCCCCATGCTGAGAGTGCCAAGAAAGAGGCTGGTCAATGATATTTAAACACACATTATCCTTCCATCTTCCTGTCATTTTGCTCTGCAAGCTGTTCAGATTTGTCTGCGCCAGTAAGGCGGCTGTGGAAAGCAGCTGAGCAAACAAAGAGAAAAATCAGTCTGAAAATAGATTTGGGTTTAAAAATCTGTCCCTGGATTTTTTTCCCTTTTTTTCCCTTCTTCTTCCCTCTCTTCCCTTTCCAAACCAATATCCCATTAACTTTTAAATACACCAACACCCAAGCAGAAGAGAAGCAATGCAGCCAAGTGGAGAAAATGCTGCTGTGTGAAAGGATGCAGAGATTTTAAACATGAGGGGAAAAACATAGCTTCAAACCTTTTTAATTTCCTCTCAAGACAGTGTCTGAAGCAGTGGTGGTATCTTTTTTATGTCTGTCTGTATGCCCTCTCTGCTTTGCCCCTTCCCCAGCAGGATCAGCCCGTTCTGCGCTTAGGCAGAAAAAACACTTGGCCACTGCTGGGACCACTGACTCCAGCTCTCTAGTGACACAACACCTCTCAGATGCAAAATTAGATGTTTCCTTCTCTGCAGAAAGGACACCCAGACTGGTGGCTGCTGCAGCGGTAAGGATTATCAGAGGAGTTTTCTCTCTGAAGAGATGAGGTAGGGATGAATCTGGGGACAGAAGCCTTAGATGAACAGGACACCCTTCAGGATTTATACCAGCCTGGAACAATGCCTGGATTTTATTTGCAATGTGAGTAATCACAAAGGCACTTAAACCCAACATGTAATATATTAGAATTGGCTAAACTTATTCTCTTTCCACTTGGACATAAACTGAGATCCACTAAAGGCAAAGGGGGTATTTATTGAGCCTTTCCCTAGAACAGATTTTCTTTTAAGTTTTAACATCAGGTTGGGTATGGAAGAAAGGGTGGAGCTGACCCACAGATAGACACGGATGGAAAAGCAGTCCTGGGTGTTAATGTAAGAGATCTGCAGGACTCAGCACAGTGCTAATGAAGATTGGCCAATCTCATCATTTCTGATCTTTATTATTCTTGACCAGCCACTCCAGGTCTTTAAAAGGCCAAGACTCTGCCCCTCCTCAGGATTAACTGATGCAAGCAGGAGGAATAAAACTTGGCAAAGAATTTAGTTATCTTGGTTGGTTTTTTTTTTTTTTTTTTTTTTTTTTTTTTTGGGGGGGGGGCGGCGGTGGGGTTTGGTTTTTGTTGTTGTTGTTGGTTGGTTGTTTGTTTTTGTTTGTTTTTAATTTATTTTAATATTCTGACCCTTCGTAGATTTAAAAAGTGTTAACCCATAATATTTGGAGGCTTACAGTATCTTTTAATATGCTTCAAATTTCAGGCGTATGTGAATGAAGTCATATTTATTTCATTACTAGGAGAGAAAGGTGTACTTTTGTTTATAGACAAAAAGGCCTCTGTAAGAACAGGAATGATAATGGAATTTTTGAACCCCAAAAATGTCATGCTATTGGAAAGCAGCTGCATGTGTATAAATCCATCCTTAATCAGAAAAGTGCTTATGACTCCCTTGATTTTCAGAGAAGTATGTACTTAAAAACTTCTCTAAGGTGAAATGAAAGTGAATGAGAAAAAGTCAGAGCTTTCTTCTAAGCTTTCTTTCAGGACCCTTATTGTGTATGTTTGTATGGAGGCTCTTGACATTTGTGACAGCTGCTAACCATATCAGCTGCAGTTTAGAAAAGATTAGTGATAAGATACCTTCGTAACAGCAACCAGCAGCCCAAATTAGATCTGTGAGAATAAAATGATCTTTCCATTTCACAGTCACACTGAACGCATCAGTTTTGAAAAAATCAATTCTTTTGGAAAGAGATGCAAAATTCTGGACTTGAGGAAGTTGCTTTGTTTAATGGGACTCTTCTGATCTGAAGAAAGGAAAATTCATTTGGCTGTCCTCAAAATAAATCAAAGAAACAAGAAAAAATTACCTGTGTGTATTGGATTACCAGCAGAATTATATTTCTACCGCATCAAGTCAGGTTATTTTAGTTTATTAACAGCCAGGTTTAATTCTCTTTAAAATCAGTGATTAGGGAGTGTCTTATTAGTTGAGCTTTGTGTTCAAAGTACACTGTAGCCATTAAGCTGTCTCTTTATCTTACATTTCAAAGATTTAAATAAGATACACAAACACAATCTATGTTATTTACTTTAATGGAGTCGCTTAATTGCTCCCCAAGCTTTTCTGTACACATTATAAATAATTGCAAGACACAAAGAGAGAGTGAAAGGAGCAGGCACGTAGATGACACCACAACCTTCCAGTGACTCACACTGCCTCATCTCTGCACTGAGCACTTAACAGCATACATTAAATGCACAGTGCCTCAGACATAAAAAAATATTTAAGTCCAGGCAAGCCACAGCCCTATTTTCAAAAGGAAGAAAAAGATAGTCGCCCCAGTCATGCAACTGAGACCAAAAAGCTGTAAAATGGAACACCTATTTATCACAGTTTTATTGTTGTTCCTCCCAACCCATGGATCTGGCAAGAAGGCCGTGGCACAAAATCGTTCCTGGGTGCACCCAAAAAATTATACAGACCATAGCCAGATAGATATGTGTGTATGGCGGTGGGAAATGCTGCTCATTCCTCCCTGCTGGGTGGAAATTAGTCTCTCCCGCTGGAGCTGAGGAGAGCAGGCACACTGGAGGCTTACAAGGAAAATTTGTGGGGAGTGAACCTTTGCTGCAGTGATAGACAGAAGAGAATAGAGATAGAGGAGTTCACATGTTACTGCTCATTTTGGAGCCCTCGTGCCCCAGAGAACAGGCAGGAATGTCACTGGGTTGCCTGGCAAGGAGATGCCCCTCTGAGGTCAGGTTTTTCATGCATTTGATGTTAATGCCTTTGGCCCCTACTTCTCAGGAGTTCCCTCAGGCCTCCCTTTGCTTTGTTTCCCTAAGGAAGTGACACACACAGATCCATGCAGAGTCTAAAACCGATTATATATGTTAGCTTTTCATAAATGTTAGGCTTGATCTCATGGAACAAGCTCAGTATGCAAGGGGAAATTAAGACTTTTTTTCCTGCACAGTCTGAGTAGGCCTACTTGGAAGAGAAGAAATAGCCACAAACAAAACAACTTTCCTTAAAGGAATTATCTCTTGTTGTAAAATCAGCTGGATTTTTCTGGAACTGTATTTGGATAAGCGTGTGTGTGTTTGAGTGTGCGTGTCTCTGTGTGTTGGGGAGGAAAGTCTAACAATCTCAAGGCACCCTGCTTCAGCAGTTTAGACATTAAATGATTTGCTCTATCAAAAAAAATATTCTGCTGAATTTAATTTTCATCATAACATTTTACTCTGTATGATTAAAAAGGAGAAGGGAGGGTAGAGGCAGGTCAGTGAAGCTTGTTTGGATATACAATGTGGTGTTTCTGATAGAGGGTGGGTTTTTTTCAATTCTATTTCATAAAAGATTTTTTTTAATCCTTTTTTATCCACTAAGGATAGGAAAGCAGCAAATACAGAAACCTCAACATTGTCACACAAACAGTGAGCTCACCCTAGAGATGTAGATCTTCATGATTTCTAATAATTTTTCTCGAGCTGGAATTTGACAGCCTGATAGATACCTGAGCTTTGGAGGGGCTCAGGGTGGATCTGGTTCCCTGGCTCTGCTCTGTTTACAGGAATCAGGTCTTTGCAGTCCTTACAGCTGGCTGAAGGAACTGTTCAAGAAGCCTCCAGGCCCAGAGAAAGATATCTTTTAAATCAGGGAGTTTTAAGTCAGATCCTATTATCAAATATTACTGTGATGAGAGTCAGAAAACGTTGATACGCAGGTGAAAAGACAGAACACTAGAACTACTTCAATATCATTTTGAAATAACTAAAGCAAAGGGATACAGAACACATATCTTACAAAATGAAAGAATCAAATTTGCATCCGTTCTGAGAGATAATGTGTTCAATCATGTGGCTGCTCTTTAGACATGTTGTTTTCACTTTGAGCAGATAATATAAAGTTCTTCTGTACCTAATCAAAGCCTTGTCACTTAAAATAACAAAGAATTGTTAATGAGAGTCATGGTAGAAGACTGAGTATCTGCAAGGCCAGGTGAAAAAAACTAGGACCTACTAAACCTTAATTGATTTACTTTACTCTCTCTTGTTATCGTTTACTCATGCATGTATACACACACATGCAATTTTAAAAAAGAAATAAAAATCACAGTGATATTAAATTTGCTTGATTCTAATATGCAACACTCTAGTACCTCCTCCACTCCTCTGATTTGCCACCAGCTCATTCTCCTCAGGACGTGAAAATGCAGGGATTTCTGAGAAGCAGGGACTGCCTTTGATCAAAGGAGTTTGTGTCACTTGACTGTATAGAAAAAGCCAGCGATTCACAGAACTTCCCTTCCACAGCTGCAAATTCTAGTCCCTCTCCTGAATTGAGTAAAAGTGTCATCTGCCTGCCTAAACCAGGAGCATGTCTTTATGTTCCTTGTGTCCTATGCACACCTGATAAAAGCAGATTAACATTCTCCCAAATGGAAAAATGGAATTGGTCAGTCTCAGAATCTCCACAGATTCAGACTGAAACCACCACTAAGTTGCAGTTGGCATTCCAAAAAAAAGTCCCACAGGAAGTGTCAGAGAAAAACTCTTCACAATGATCTTCATGAACTACATGCAGGTTATTTATAACACACTGTGACAACACACCTTGTAGGATTAATTTTTCATGTTGCAAAGACACTCTGTGGTCAATCTCAAACCACAGGGAAGTGATACCCATACTTCAGAGAGAAAGACATTTCTCATTCACAGATGGGATAAGATGGAGAATTTGTTAGGACAGAATTTAGATGATGGTAAGCAGCTCAATTAAATAAGAAAAAAAAAAATGCTAACATTTGACAACATCTCCCTGACCCCCATCTTTCAAAAGCCCAAAGCCAGAAACTTTACAAATCCTTCATTGATGTTGATATGGGGTGATTCACACGTGAATTTGTTGAAGAAAGCAGGTACATGCTGCAGTTGTTGCAATTCTCTGCTATCAATAGAGGGGGAATAACTTACCACCCAGCAAGACCATCATACTTCACTAATGTCTATGCAAGTACTCCAGATCAGCATTCCCAAGACAGATTTATATCTCTTCTAAAGCTGAGACCTTGATTGCTATTGAAATCTTGACTTCCTGATCATTCACTGCCATTGCATTTTATGTCATGTATTTTAAAACTATTCCTCTCTCTCTTTTTACCGATTTTGTCCCTAAAATATAAAAAGTACGTCTTTTCGGAACGATGCTAAGATTGACACCTGGCACCCCTTCTCCAGTGAATAACCTATATCGTACTGAACATGTACAAAGTCATCACCTCACAGAGAGGAAAAGAATATGTTAAAACGGAAGAGAATTATTTTTTCCTTTGGCTCACTCCTTGCACCTTTTCCCTCGAGTCATGAAAAGTTGCACTTGATGAGCCTATGAGGTCAGCAATAGGGAAATTTTTGAGCATTTCCCAGTAATAGAGATATAAAGAAGGAATAATCTTTAACTTACAGTAATAGGGTACTTTTTTTTTTTTAAAGCCAGGATGTTATAACCATTTAATTTAGATAATAATGGGGCACTTACATAAGAACAGCTTGCTTGGTATACATCATCTTGGAAAATTCCCTCTCTCACCCTCAAACTAGCAGGTCATATTGGTTGTCATTAATTCAGCAATTCAGCTAAGCAGCTCTAGGGCACTCTTGAACTTCAACCCAGAGCACAGGGGAGCAGAGGCAGGCTGCCAGCTAGTAATTCACTGAAAGGAAGTAAAAAGAAAAAGGAAAAAAGAAAGAAGGACAAGGAAAAATGGCCTCAGACAATGATTTTCATCTAACTGAAGATGAGCTGCCCACATATGTTAAGAGATATAGACATTAGGGAGAGAGAAGTGCTTTTAAAAATAAATTGTGCTATGTGCTAGGAGAAATGCCTGTGGATTCCTCACCAACCAAATTTGTTTTGCCAGGCAGCAAACTTACAAACAAATCTGAGGCAGAGGGCTGTGCTTTCTGGAGTGTAACTCCATCCTCTCGTGAACACGGGATTTAACATCAGGAAGCAAGAGTAAACATCATCCTCAAGCTTGACATCTTCAAGCAAGAGTCTGCAGAGACCAAGTCTGTCCTCCATCACCCCAGCAGGAATCCCAGAAACCCTTGAAATGTTGGATTCAGTGATCTCTAGAAACTGATGGTTGCCAAGTCCTTCTCAGAGAGACTACTCAGGAGGACAGTTTACCTTTCAAAAGTCCTAGAAATCACATATTTTTGTGGCTTTGAAGAAGATGGGTGGAAAAGAGCTATCCAAGTGATGATTTGAGGGAAGCATTAGCACTCCTTTCCCAAGACAACTGTTTTGCACTCTTGGTTGTGCTGAATTCAACAGAATGGTGAATGCAGGTGGATGTGCAAAGTAGAAAAGGGAGGAAATAGAGAATATATGCCAGTCACTAAGCTTTCTTAGTAAAGGATAAGTACGGTAAGGGAATCATAATTGGAAAAGAAGAGGTGGTGATAGGCTCTAGCAAAATCCAACACAGGAGGTATTACAGAATGTTTTCATACTTCTACAACTGCCCTGTAAAGAGAATTTTTAAAGGGGGCCAGAGGTTCATTTCTGACCTGGTGCTAAGCTTCGCCATAATTCTTCCACCTCATTATTCTGTGAACAGGTTTAATCTTCTCTGACAGCAGCTTTATAGGGGGAAAGATTTAAAGTAGTAGAACAACAGATCACCTCAAACAAGACTTGTCTGAGTTCCTAAAGCCAAAACAGTCTCAAAATATATATGCTGGCTATGCTAATAATTTTCCCAGTGTTTTATTTAATCATCATGGACTGTTCAAACAGGCCTGGATTTATAGTGAAGCCACTAAAATAAATAATTTATTTACTTACAAAATAAATAATTAGAGGAATTAAACTCTCTGTGAAAAAGTAAAACTGTTTATTAGCATCCCTGTTAGCAAAGAGTAGCCACCTGTACCCTTAACAGGTGATATCTAGCTGCAGCAAGATAAGTGCTTCCTGGGTTTACAGAATGATATTGATTGGAAAAACAAAACAAAAGCAAATGCAGTCAGTGGGAACACTAATAACACCTAAAATCTGCCATTACTTGATTTATTTCCCTTCTCAATACAAAAGAGCTTTACTCCATATTCATTTTAAATGCATTCTGCTGTGTCCCAGCTGTGTGTTATCTTTTGCAAATGCATCTCATGGATTGTAATATTTGAACCATGGAAAGGGAAATTCTACATCCGTGATAATTCCCGTCATATTTACAGAATCAGACTCCAAGACAAATGTGCGTTAAAGCTTACAGAGGAGGCAAAACAGAACACAAAATGTGAGCTTTTAGAAAATGAAATGGGAATGAGGCTGACAAAAGCAGTAATGTTAGCCCACCCACATTATTTATTTATTTTTACCACCCTTTTTGCTCATTTTGAAATTAAAGTCACTGTATTTCCTACGATAAAGAATACTAGATCAAACATCTCTCCCTGGGATAATGTAGACCAAAAATGATGTTAGATTTCATCGAGGGTCTTTAAGAACTCTTACAGTGGAGAAAAATTAAATATCTCTGAGTTATCCTTGCCCTTTGAATCCATCACACTGACAAAATGCATCTACTGCTTCCTTCAGAGAATATAACAATGCCGTGCTGCCCCCACAGTCCTACAGGCCACTGCTGACAAATATCACTAGCTACATTTCCCCCACCCGTCCATTCCATTCATCCTATACTAAGTCCTGCTTCCTGCTGCAGTGACCACTGTGGTCCACAGATGAGATTTAACTCAGGGTGGGTGTATCAAAATTATGTATGTGCTTAGTCATTGTAATGTAACCTCCATCCTTTTTTCTCTCAAGTCAGCCTCACATTCACTCAGAGCTGAATAAAGAATAAAACTGGAGAGGCTCTCAGGAAGATAGAAATACTAAGAAAGGTGATCTTGTGGACCAAGATATCCATCTCCAGGCTCTGACAGTGTTTTCTTATTGCATTAATTCTGCAGGATTTCATAAACACCAAGGTTGCATTTCTCATTATGAATAACCTCCTTCAAGGTCAACATCATCAAGCTGGTGCATTCACTGCTTTGCTCTTCATCCTCATCTTGGTCAAAGCATGAATAAAGCTCCAGTAGTGAATGCTACAGGTACCCTATGGGCTCCTCACAAAGAACAGAGGGACCTGAAAGCAGCCCACAACTTGCGCTATACATCCATTCTCCCCTGGCCAACGCTTTAATGCAGCTCAAGCTGTATTTTGATATAAAAAGTAAAAACAAAACCGGCTACAAGCCTCTCAAAGGATTCCACAAAAAGTTAGAATAAAGAAAAGTGCTTGCTGCTGCCCCAGGGCACAGGTGTGTTCTCCATGTGGGGTATCCATCTGGAGTACTCCATTTACAGATAAATTGCCAGTCGATTATGCTGAAGATTGTGAATTCCCCTAATAGGAGCTTATAGGACCAGTACAAAGGGTACAAATGGGATGTGGTTTCCTTTATTCAGCTTTTTATCTCAAACCTCTCAAGGCAATCCATAAACATGAACACCTACACCCTGCCTTTGAGGCAAGGTTGACCACCAGCCCTCTCTGGGAGAGCTTTAGGGCCATGCAGGGATCACAGCTGTTTTATGTCATCCTTGTGCTCTGTTTCATAAAACATGCACAGACCAAAATAAGTAAATGAGGCATAAGCCAATACCATCCAGAATCAGGAGTCCAAAACTCAGTTCTTCCTAAGCAGAACTAATGAATGACAGGCTGAGAGACAGTAATAAGAATAGTAAATTCATGGATAAAATGGGATTATGTTAATTCAAATCAATTTTGGTACAGGAGAGTTCAGCGATATTCTGAAAAATTGTCAGGTTAAACACAGACATACCACTGCAGTCTCTTCTGTTGAATTCTTTTTTTTTTTTTTTTTGTTCCTCTGTATTAGTGAAGTCTTTGCAATGTACTTTCCTACTTTGTTATTTGCAAAAAAAATTTTGTATTATATGACTGAGCAAATTGGGTTGAAGTGATCACAATGCAATCAGCTCCTTTTATTACCTCTATGAAACAGAGTTTTTTGTTTTCAGTTGTGGTTTTTTTTGTTTTTTCCTTTTTGGGTTTTTTCCTACCAAAGCAATGGTTCTCTGAGTTATGTGGTTAAATACGTTTACCTTGTCCTCTTTAAAAAAAATAATCCACTGAATTGTTCTGAATTTGCCTGACCCACAGGGAAACTTAAAAAGAAACGGCGTCAGCAGAAGGCTGATCCACTTTGTACCAGGCAGAGACAAATTAAAAGAGACTTTGAAGCAATTGTTACATTTTAAAACTCGTGATCTTTAAGCCACCTTATGGTAGAAGCTCCTCCATCACCGGAAGGTGTGTGATTTGCAATAACAGCGTTCCAGCTGCAGTCCCAGAACTAATCCACATCCCTGCCCCTTTTAGGAGGCTCATGACCTGCAGGTTGCCAGTAAAAAATGCAATGTGCATTGGGGAGCAGGTAATGGATGCAACTGTGCCCGTAGAAGGGAACTCCTCGTTGTCCTGCTGCTCAGTCTCTGCACATCAACCTGTCTTTTTGCAACCTACTCATGTGTGTAAGGTTAAATACACACTATGAAAAGGGAAAAAAATTCCTGGGATCATCCTACTGCTAACCTATATCAAATAGAGACCCAAACAAATCAATTAGGCGCAACTGCTGTTACAACTTTCAAAGCTGATTGTTTCCAAGCCATACTCTCGCTGTCTTTTGTCACAGCTGTTCTCTGCAAACCATTCTACCAGATCTGGTGTTTTAGTTTTCAAATTACTTATTGATTCATATACACGGAAGGGGATACGAGGGACAGATAATATAAATCTAAAAATATCCTTTCCACACATACAAAGGCACAGATTATTTTTTGCTGGATAACAGAGAAGAATAAGTGGTGTGCTGAGATGATCCTTTGACTGAGGCTTGAGAAAAATATTGCAGTGAACCTGTACTTCAGAATGTCAGAACTCAAGATATTTCAGCTAAATCAGGGACGTAGTGTTCAGAAAAGGCCTCTTATCTTGCTTCCAAGGCTCTTAAGACCACTAAGAACACCCAGGTCAAAGAAAGCTCTTGGGTTTGAAATTTTTGTGTTTGTCATTAAGAGCTGCTGTGCTACTTTTTTTTTTTTTTCCCCACCAGTAAATGCTTTGCTTTCTGTGGCAACTGTAAATTTGCAGCTTTGCTCCAAAACTATATAAAAAATCAGCAAATTTAGAGATGCAATAACTGTGGTATACAAGAACAAAAAAACAGCCACATCACCAACAAAAAGACTTTTAAGGAGAAATCACTACAGATATTATTTAGCCATGGGAAACCAGCCCTACATCCAGCACAGTCATATCCCTTAATGTTTAACTTTAGTCTTTGGTCAAAGAGGTTCAAATCCTAGACAAACACCATGAAAAGTACTGTTGTTTCATTTTTCCATTCAGTGGTATTTGTCAGCACAAATATTTTAAAATCCCAAAACTGACCCATAAACATTTGTCATACCCTGGTAACACCCTTCAAGCCAATTTTATAATATGTTCAGATCTCTAATCCTGCCTTACCTACGAGGTAGCATAGTCAATACATAAAAAAAGCTTGTTGTGGTGGAAGTTGCTGAATGGAACAACTGTTTCTTAACCCATAATAAGAGCCCTTTACCTCTATGCAAATAAATAGTATTTGGAGAGTCAAAGTTCCTATTATCTCATTAAACAATTGAGTAAATTCTGCTTTTAAGACTCAAAGTCTAGAACAAAAATCTACAGACAAAGAGATCTTTGCTCAAGGCTTGAATGGTTAATTATGAGGGGGACAAAAATATGCGGTTCAGGTGACTTCTTGGAGGTAGCAGCAGTTGGGATGATGGTGAAAGAGCTGTGAGGAAGAGCCCTACAGGATGAAGGAAGGATGCTTCATCTGACACAGAGCTCAAGAGTCACACAGGTCAGGATCTCTGCTCAAAGAAATTGCCTACCACCATTTTTTTCTGTGTGTATGGCACTCATGCCAATTAAAAAGAAAAAAAAAAAGAAATATCTCAGGGCTTTTTGATTCAAACCACTTAGGACATCTAGCATTTCTGGCCCTAAATATTGGACAACTTGTAACAAAGGGAAATAATCTATTTTTTTTCAGAAAAATAATTATATAGAAATGAAAAGAAAAATCATTCATCATTCCTGCTATAACCTTGTAAAGCCTCTGTGGGTCAGTTCATACAGTAAAAGAGAATATGGCTTTTTAATATGTTTAATTTTTTTTTTACTATTCCCCAGCATAGAAAAAGCAATCTTGAGATCAGAACACTCAAAGGGAACACTGTGTCTTTCCATTTCTGCCCTCACCACCCTCAGTAAAGGCACTTGAATTTGATTTCTAGGTAAGCTTTACTAAATAGTTATTAAATAATTATCTGCAGGATAACTTTTTGGGCTGCTAGTAATTTCAAGCTGAATTTATATAACAAAGTAATTGTTAATTAATTAGCAATAAATGTGCCCTGTATTTTTATAAGAAAGTACAAGTAAAATGTGGATAAGGCAAGTCATGAACACCCATTATAAAATACTTCATTCCATAGGAGATGAGCTGATTAAAGCTGGGACAGGCAGTCTTCTGATTTCCTGCCACCCAGGAAAACCAGTCTGAGAGCTGAACTTTGAAAACTGTCTTGAAAACCAGTGAGGAGACAGATCTACCCTTGTGGAGGTACTTTGTTAAGCTTTGTGATGTGGAGCAGGTCTTTGAGCTCTGATGTCCCTCTGCAACAAAAGGAACTGTATGATAAAAAAAAAAAAAAAAAAAAAAAAAAAAAAAAAAATCCAGCCAACCAAACCAAAAAGAACAAAAATCCCCAGAACCAGACTTGGAGGATCTTATACATTAAAGAAGAGGCTTCCAGCTGACTTCTCATATGACTACCTGAATTTCTGCTTGTTTCTATTTCCTTTCCTGTGGTCTATGGCTTCACACTCCAGAGAACCAACAAATCCACTAAACACCAATGAACTGGAGCAGGACAGGGCAGTGCTGTAGCATGGGCTTGTGCTGAGGGGGCTGCACATGGGCCAGGGCAGAGCCCTCTGTGTCCCTTCCTGCTCACACAGCTCCAGCAGCACACTGGGGACTCTGCAGAGGGACTGTCCTGTCCTAACCCTCCTTGATGTCCTCAGCTTTCAGTTCTCTGATTCCAGAGATAACTTTTGCCTTGTTCTGAAGAAGAGAAGGAAGGATCAACCTTTCAGGCTTGTTTGGTTGTGGAAAACTGTGGCTCCATAAGGCACAAATCTCATCTGGAGTTACTCCAAGGGCTCAATGGTTTTTTTTTAAAACCAGCAGGAGGGTTTCTACAGTTCTCACAATACTGTCAGCAGAGCACTAGAGAATGCTCACCATGTTTCAGTGCTCTCCTAGTTTGCCTGATATGAAAGAGGACAAAATATTACTGTTATCCTCTTGTACTAGAAGGAAGTAGAAGCCCAGAGAGCTGTAATTCTGCTAAACTACCTTGTCTCTGAAAAATAATCGGCTTCATACTCTAACATCACATGAAAGGGATTTTCCAAGTCAGTTATTAGGCATTCCTGGCTCTTTGAAACAGTGGGAGTTGCTCAGCATAGCAAGAACTCTCAAGTAGCATGGCAAAGGACACTACTGCCCTTTAGACAAGCAAATCTTAGGAGCCTGTTTAAAGAAGCTAATTTGAAGAGGATGTTTATGATGACAAAGATAAAATTAAATTTTACCGCCCAAACAGATTTACAGCTTAACATTTTGGATTGAGTGGACTGTCAGCAAAGCCTACTCTTGAGGGAAACAAGTGGCAGCACTGAACTTCAATTTATACACCCCTTTCTATAGGAAGTGTGACTTTAACAAGCACAGGAAATGGCTGTACTGCAGAGAAGTCACTAATCTCTGTGTTTCATTTGGAGGATTTCCATTGTAATGCCTGCTAAGCTCGGATTATCACTGCTGTTAGACTGTCAGAGAGCAAACAACAGGGAAATGAACTTCTGATCAGCATATATTACTGTTTTATCTCTGATTAATATTAATGAACAAGTAACTGCAGAGCTACTGCCATGCAAAACCCTGTGACAGCATTATTCTCAAGGCTAGGTGGACCCAGGAAACAACAGAGAGTTTCTCTTGTTGGTCTGCCCTGATATTGGTGTGCAAGTGTTGAAGGAGCTAAACATAGAAACATCGGGAAAAAAAAAAAAAAAAGAAAGAGTCATTCAGTATGAAATTTGGGTTGTCTACCTGCTGATCAACATCTGCCAGATATCATATGGGATTCAATTAATTTTATCCAATTAATTCAATTACATTTCTCCATCACTGACTTCCCCTGGCACTCTGAGCCCCAGCACTGAGAGGTGTGGAAGAGAAGAGAATGGGTTACGACAGAAAACAACCCTCAGTTCAAGCATGCTCAGAAAATAAGGATCCATTGTACTGAATCCTGTATCCTGACCTCTTTGGAACATTCAGCTATTGAAAGCTCCATCTAAGTTCTGAATTTATAATTCCTGAAGAACAAATACTCCTAAACACATCTTTGATTAGCTGAAAATGCAATTATTTTTATAATAATGCTTTGCAGACAGCTTGTAAGGATATCAATGACCTAATTTTTTCCCTTTCTTTCCTTATTTTAAAATCAGTTCCTGTTAGAAAAGCAGAAGATTTACTAGGGAAATAAGTGCTTCACTTGCATATAAATGGTGTAAAAGAGAGATTGGCTGTGGTTTCAGACACTTGCATCAAAGTAATTACAGCACTATATAAAGTATTGGATTCATTAAGAGGCTCTAAAACAATTTTTATATACTATTAAGTAAAAGAGGAAAGAATAAAAATGGAGAACTATAAACATTATGACTTGCTTTCTCTGTCAAGTAAAGTCCTCCCAGTTCTTGTCAAGGAACAAAGACCCCTGACAAAAGGTAACATGAGGTGCACAATGAAAGAGAAAATAAAGTGTTGGACAGGGGCTCAGGAGGTTCACACACAGTGTCCGTCTCGACAGAGGTTCTCATGTACAGTAGGGCAGTTAGTCTATGTATCCGTTCAATTTACCCTGTATTCAGCTCAACAAAGGCAGGATTTTTCTTCTCCCTGGTCCCTTCAAATTGCAGTCTATGTAGGGAGGTCAGAGTCTCATTCTGAGCATCTATTCAGTGCTTACAGCATGAGGACACTGGTTTTGCTTAACTACCAAGATGACATGATTCTGCTGTTTGAAGACACAAATAGCAACATGAGAAAAGACACTTCAGAAGGTTCAAAATAGCCATGGCACAAACAGGATAAAGTTGGTGAAAAAAAGATGGTTATCAAAGAAGATATTCAGGTAATGAAATCTTTAACCAAGGACATTGTGTTTGTGGAGAGTGTCTCAGGTGTTCAGATGGGACGGTGTGTTCTAAACTAGATTGAGCAACACAGATGGAAACATTACAGAAGCAGCTTCATCTGTGGGGTTGATGTTTGCTAATACCTGAATGAATACCTCTGTCTGAGATGGTTACAAGAACTACAGACTCATTCTGGAAATTCAGGCCCCACTTATTTCTAAACCTAAAGTTTCAGTGAACAAAGCTGATGCAAAAGAAGTGGGCTATCTCTTCCCTCTACTTGTAACCTTCATCTTATGGCTTGACAACTGGGAAAGAAAGAAAAAACTACCAGGGACCAGCATGCCTTGAATGCATTATTTTGTCTACTTTACACATTAATTTCCCAAGTGTTTCCTGATTCGTATTTGGTTAACACATTAGGGTATCTAATTCTTATTTGCTACGCAAATTGCTCCTTTGCAATCAAATTTCCATCAGTATTTGCTATCTTATTATCTTGGTTAACCCCACTTTTGTACTTTACTGTTAACTAGAGAGACATTCTGAGGAACAACCCAGTGTTATAAGTTGAGAATACCATAGCTGTGTTTTTCTAACAAAGAAAATTTCTGTAATGTTGCTGGGTCACTCCAGTATCAAATCCCAGCATCCCAAAGGTTTATCAAGCAACCGTCTCAGGCTCACAGTTTCACTGCTTGCACTTCTGTGAGGCAATTAAATCTCATTAGGACAAAACTGCAACTGCAGCAGCTGGACTAAAAGTCATCTGAAACTCAAAGCCGCATTGACCCCACAGAGAGTGGTGTGGCTCTGTCTGGTGTCAGCTTCTCCACAGCTCAAGAGTGCCCATGTTCTGTAGCATCATGACAGTGCCATTGTGGACTTTTCCAGAGATATCCTTTTGTGAGTAATTGTCTCACTGTAATTTCTTCGGAGCGCTCTTTCTCCAAGGCCCAAACATTCAAGCTCACATGTAGGAATCTCAGCTGATACCAGCAAGACTTTTTGGTTTCACCTCTGGAACAATCCTGTGAGAAGTAGAAATTCTACTCCTGACTTAAGAAAGAATCCTACAAGCCCAGAGCTGGCTCCTTAATTAACTGTACAGCATGAAATAATTCCTAAAGCAATATTATAGCTGCACTCTTCACTCATTACTGACTTTTTCCTCACTGCAAGGCAGCTTCACTTTTCTTCATACCACAGAACTTCAGCCTGTCATTTTCAATGCATTTCCCTGAATATTCCCAGGTAATTGTACTATCCTTTTGGTGAGACTTAATACTGCTTTGACATGTGAGCAACTTATTCCTTCTTATGCTACTTCTGTGATGCATGAAGCTTTCACCTTCCCTCCCATTCATTGCCAATGCCTGACTGCAAACTAAGGAGAATATATTGTAATAGGAGGAGTGCAATGGAGAATGATCTGGGTAAAAATGAAAAGCTGAGTTATAGGACGAGACAGCAAAGCTATTGAACCACAGATGAGTTTGTGTAACCTACATTTTCAAAAGTCGCTGACAAAAATTAGTTTGAGATCTCTATGAACACAAAGTCGCCAATTTTGAATTTACTGGGAATATGGGCTGTCATACATAAAGCCATCTAAAGATTCAATGTCCCAGATAGCCAAATGACAAGGAAGTTAAGAACCAAGCTCATCAAACTTGGCTTTTAATTTTATCCCCTAGGCTTATCTTGGATAATTCAAAATTATACAGATGGGATTTCTAACCAATGAAATGTGTTTTTGAGTCCTGAAAGAATGGCTGTTATAAAGAAGAAAAGATTTGAGAAGGGTGTGATGCTACATACATTGAACCAAATTTTTCCCGCAGCTATTAAATTTACAGCCTGAAAATATGGCAGTCAGTGGCAAGACTTACAAAAAAATCATCCATATTTTGAATTAGGGACTTCTAGATACTTAATAGTAATTGTGAAAGTGTTATCTCTTGGTAAAATGCTCATTAATCTTGCTCTTTTCCACTTTAAGAAGGATCATTCCCTAGTTATTATTCAACTCAGTTTTCCAGTAATTTTCAATCCCATCTCCTCTCCTACCATCAATTTCTGCTGACACCAGAGGAGAGGCTGCTTGCCAGCTGCGTGTTGCTCTCTGCTGGTTTTCTCTGGCGTTAGGATGATTCCCATAACCCGGGGCTGTGGACTTTTTTTGCCACGTTACCAGGCTTTCACAGTGTCTGAAGTGGTTGGCAAAGCAGCGACTGACTCTGACCTTCTCCAGGGATAACCTGGCTTTCTCCCCACGCCAGCCAACCCTGCAAGCTCCCTGGTGCTCCCAGCTGTGTCTGCGGGAGCTCGCTGTTCCACTTGCTCTGTAAGCTTGTGGGAAGATGGAATGAGAGCTGCAGGGAGCTGGAGGCAGCTGGAGAACGGCCCTCCTTCTCTTGACTATTAATTCATTTTCCTACTTGCTCAAAAAGTGGGTGTTATGTGCTGATATCCCTATATACTTACTAATTAGTGTCCCATTAACCTTGAACTGCAGAGCTCCCAGCTGCCAGCTGCAGCTTGTGATATCTTGAATGTGTGTTTGATGAACTCTGGAGACACTTTCATCTGTTAAATATAGAAAAGCTGAACAGCTTCCCAGGACAGGCAATGCAGCACAGAATCATATGCTTGTCAAGGCCATGTCTGCTCTCCTGACTTCAAACTAATAGAGCTGCAAAGTTAGTGAAATTGTGCAAGTCCATCTGCCTCAGACACAGGCTAATTTCCCAGATAAACATGTGACAGAAATTAGCTGCTACATTGGGCATTAACCACTGCTTTCACTGGTTTGATGACCAAGAACACACCGTAAACTCTATGCCAAAACTCTGCCAGTTAAACTTTGGTGCAGTGAATGTCTTTGTTTCCATATTTATTATGCTACCACTGTAAATAGCTCAAATGCCAGCAGACTTCTTCAGCACTAAAAGCAATTAAAGAACAAGCCCAATACTTCCACAGAAATTAAATGCAAAGGAAATACCACTTGCCATTTACACCAGATTTTAGAAGATCAAGCTGAATATGTATTTTCCAGGTATTTACTCAGTATTTAACTATTATGTGTTAATATGCACTGAGGATCTGATAGAGCCACCCTGCATTTTGACTTCCTAGAAGAAAAGATATAGGAAGCCATGAGTGGATTCTGTGCTAATGTACTACTGGAAATATTAGGGGATTAAACATATACTTTACAATTACAAATAGTGGTAAGTGGTCAACATATTTAGTCAAGACACTGCCTTGACTTCAAAATGCTCTAAAGGAAACAATAGTATTCTATTATTGGAAGGATTTGTAGGAGGATAATTTGGTGATCTTACTATTAACTTTATGCCTTTGCACATATGCAAGGTAAAGAGGCAAAGCAGCAAGACTTTGGTTATTTTACTTCTTCTGTTTCCTCCTTTGGATCTAGCTATTGCTTTGGCTTTTTTTCAAGTTTCTAGCTTCTCCAAAATAGGCCAGACTCTCTGAAGTAAGAATGCTTTGCTCTTGCCCTGGAAATGAATTGGGATTCTTTTTCATAACATCCATTCAGAAATACTGCTCTGTGCTAATGTTATGAACAGTCACCTTAGAGTCTTAGGAGTGTGAGGGGAATCTTTTCTTCAATCAAATATTAACTATTTAGCTTATATTAATATATATTTTATACATATATATATATAATATATATAATAAAACCAGATGTTATGACATTTTGTTTAATTAATTGAATTAGGAGAGATGGCACAAGGGAAAAAATAATTATATTTCCACAGTAATTTTGTTTCCCACCCTGGGGTAGTTAGATGAGAAAGTGTCCAGTAAAAAAGATTTTGTTAAATTATTAAAAGTGAAAAAAGTACAGAACCAAAGTAATATGGATTAATGGAGACACTGAAATCAATATTTTATTACAGTTGCTAATGAAATATTTACCAGACCAATTAAAAGATACAGTCCTTACACTAACACCTAGGCTGACATGCTTTTTCTTATATTTGTGTTTATTTGAAAGCCAACTAAGTAAATTCATCTGTGACAACAGGATTCTCATCTATGGATTACACTCGAGCCTTTTGTTTCCATGGTACCTAACTTCCACATCTGGCTGATCTTACAGAGGATTCTGAGGGGATTGATCCAATGTCTGTTGAAATTAATATGTAGCACGAACACTGGAGAGTATGAAAATCAATGCAAAGACTTTCATTAACTTCACGGTATTTTGGCCTGAACTCATCACTCTTTAATGACAGCTGTGAAGAATTGCCATCAGGAACAGACTCTTAAATGCAAGGTTGACCATCTCAGTATGAAAAACAAAAAACTGCTAAAGGCTGGTGAGAATAGAATGTTAGAGAATACCACAAGCAACCTGTTGAGAGATGCAAATAAACTTCCAGTTTCAACACTCTTTGCACTGACAGTGACCAACAAGTTGAAGGCAGAGAGAAATGACACCTGATATAGTAAAAAGTGCCTTCTGACCCCCTCAGCTGGTTTAAGACTGTGGCACAAAAATATCTTTTTCCATGCTGT
This sequence comes from Hirundo rustica, assembly GCF_015227805.2. Taxonomy (NCBI): domain Eukaryota; kingdom Metazoa; phylum Chordata; class Aves; order Passeriformes; family Hirundinidae; genus Hirundo; species Hirundo rustica. The sequence goes on along the minus strand of NC_053457.1, from coordinate 25,183,288 downwards.
ATTCACGCATGTGTTTGGTGCAAGTTATATATTTTAAACAGTAGCACAAATATTCTAGAGATATTTGCTGAACAAAAATAATTCAAGAACATGCATGCTCTTCTGCTTGCATAAAGGTTCCCATGAGTGAAATACGACTAGGCTCAGAAGGAGTAAAAATAATCAGCTGGAGACATCTCCAAACATGAATTAGGATATTTTCTATCCATACGAAGAACACATCAAATACTTTGAGTCAAACAGCAGAGGAACTTCCAGAGTTTGAGTTTATCCCTAAGCTAAAACTACAAATTTCTCTTTTTTTTTTTTTCCAGGGGCATAAAGTTTGGGTTCCTAATTCTGCAAGACCTCTGACTGTCAGCCTTCCCAACTCCTTCAGGATCACACCAAGATCCAAGTAGGAGTGGTTTGGCAATAAGGGTGAAAACTGGAAACATTTCTCTAACAAGCTCTCAAAACTCAACCTAAGAGGATCTAATACATCTGTTTGAAACTGCAGCAGAATGATTCAGCCTCAGTGGGGAAAGGAGAAGTGGAATAGAAATGCAGGAAAAGCGCAACTTCCCCGCTGCTGCTGCCTCCAGGAGCTGTTCCTGTGACACGGGAGCTATTTATGGTGCCCATCTGCAGTCGCCTGCTCACAGGCACATCCACCACAGCAGCAGGATCCAGCCTGGGACCTACTCCCAGGAGAGAGTGCTCCTTGTTGCCTAGTTGAACTCCCTTGCTGAATCTCATAGATACAGGTCTGCACTGTTCACCGCTGCCATTCCAACCCCCTTCTTTTGGTTCAGATTTCCGTCATGCACGCATCTCAAACTACTCTACACAGCACCAGAAAAATGCAGAGTAATTATACTAGAGCAGAGGTGAATACCATCAGTGGTCTCCTATATGGCACCTCCAAAGGGAGAAATAATCCTTCTTCCAAAGGATTTAAGAGTCCTTAGGTATAGGGAGATATCAGCCTGTAAAGCTGATAAGTACTCTACAGCAAACACTCAATCTGCTTTTTGATCTCATTAGAAAACACACCTTCCCCAGTACCAAAGTACCTCCTCTCTTCTCCTTCCTTTCCCCCCCCGTTTCTTTCTCTCTATTGCTGTCAGGAACTTAGCAATATATTTGAAAAGAGGACTCTCCATGCTGCCATGAAAGTTTTTCTTTGACAAATTCTTCTCCTATTTGGCTTTTCAAACACACAGGCTGCAATAGTGATCTCTACATAATTTTTCTCTTTCTTTAACTGAAGGAAGGCAAAAGCAGAGCTTGAGTTAAACTCATCAGGAAGCAGTAGTTTGCACACCACATCCTCCCTGCTCCTTTTCCCTGCTAATTGCTCACTGATACCATTGTAAGTCTCCTCCCTTCACAGCTTATGCAATATTCAGAAGGAATAATTAAAAAAAAAAAAAATCTTCCTGCCTCAGTTCCACATTTTTTTCTCATCAGTTTTCTTGTCATTCCCCTTTTTTATCTCATCTTGAGATCAATAAATTTACCAGTGTTGTATACCAAATGGACATAACAATACACTATAGTCAGCCTCCATAATGCAAATGTTTCTTTCACCATAGATAAAATCTCTGCCTTTCAAAGACCCACAGCCCAGACAGATGACATGCATACTGAAAACATTTCTAAATCCCAAAGCCAGTCATTGTGAATATAAGCACGGCTCTTCTCTGGCATAAACAGTTCCCTGCAATAGGCCACAGGTTGAAGATAAATTTAAATAGCATTAATTAAGACACAGGTATAAAGAAAGTGAAGAGCTTTAATTTTCTTGCTCTCGATTGAAAAGACAAACACATCGACCACAGAGATTCTTGGTTCGTACAGTTGTCAAAGCTGATATTGCTGTAAGTATTTACCAAACTTATGAACCTAGGGGACACTTCCAACACAATACCAGCATTCTTTGACAGGTATTGCACATAAAGAAAATGGTAGGAGCATAAATCGTTATTTCAAAATCACCAAAGTCCCCTTCCAGGAGACAGCTGTAACAGAACACCTGCCCAGATGTGATCCCTCCTCAGAAAGGCACCTGGATTACAGAACGCTGCACTCAGTCTGTCCCCAGTGGACAGGTAGACAAATGCAAAAGAACTCACCTGCACAGACTGGTCTGCCCTCTCTTTCTGCCAGACTGCCCGTAACAAACCCTGCAAGCAAGAAAACTTGGCGAGTGCCTGCTATTATCCTCATTAAATCTGGAACCACACTTCCAAAACTGGCATCTGCAAAGTCAGACAAATTTGGGGTTTTTTGGACACCCTGAAAATTACCTACATAATTTGAGATAAGTGTTATAGAAACCTGCTTTAAAGGTAGCAATGAGTCTGCTATAATAGCAGGACCACCGGAGGTGTGCATTTGCTAAAGATGATCAAGCACAACCTCTGATAAAACCACACCTGGAAGCAATGAGGCAATAACACAATTTTTTAAATCTCTTTTGTTTTAAAGCTTGTTTCATAACACTGGTCTTCAATTTCTATACATCACCATTTCAAATACAAAGGTCTGTAACTTAATTAAAAGACTGAAAATGAAATCAGGGTTTAATGACAAAGCCTTTGAAGCATGAGAACATGAGGTGGTTAAACCAAATCTTAAATCTGGGCTTAGGAAGCACATTTGTAATTTTTTCAAAAACTAAAAGCAGAAAGGGCATGAATTTTAATTATTTCTTTTATATATATATATATAAGAATATATATATATTTTCTTTTATATATATATATATTCATATACTATATATATACACATGTATAATTAATAAAAATGGAACAAATAAAATTTCCCCATTATAATTAAATTACATAAAATCCATTAGTGGTTGCTGGTGTTTAGCTGTAGAGGAAAATGAAGAGATAGTTATGTGTATCAAGACATATTTTCTAAAGCTGTGTTTTGAGTTCCATCCTCTTGTGGCTTCATTTCTTTTCACACTAGATGGCACTCTAGAAGTATTCCTAAATTCTGGATTCCTTTCCGTTGCCTTTTAGAAAGCCAACAAATTAGCAATTTCCCTCAAACCTTCTATTGTTTACAGCCTACTGAAAAAAGGCAAGTGAATTATACAGAGCAGTACAGAAAATTAGCATTGTTAAATGTGTCACATATATCACTAATAAAGTTACATTATTTATACTGTCAACTTGAAAAGCACTTATTTCCTAATCAATCAATTCACAACTAAATAAACAGTCATATAGGCATACAACATGAATTCACAGCCCTCCTAAATCAGATCTCCCTGAGATTAAGTGCAGGCTGGTTGATATCAGGAGAATAACAAAGAAGCATCCTCCTCAGTTTGCTCACTTCTCCCCACCTCCCCTTTTATTACCTCCATCTCTAGGTAATAAAAGTTACCTACTTTTATTGAAGAAAAGGATACATGTATGTGTTTTAGGATAGCTATTATTTTCTGATTCTGTTTTGGTTTTTTAAATCAATAAATGCTACACTTCACACCCCAAAGGTCATCCTGAAGCACAAGTCAGGACAGACACATTAAATAAAATGGAAAGAGCTGCAGATGCATTTAAAATTAGCCCATTTCTATTTGGAGATTGGGGATGCAAAAAAGAAAAAGAGATTTAAACAGTCACTTGGAGGGCTTTGTACCATCTACATCCAGCTGCAGTCTCACAGACGTCCCTTTTGATGTTCATTAACGCTGGAGATGAGTTCTAGTAAACAGATGTCCTTGTCAGGGAAAATAAACAAACTAAAACCCATCAGATTTGGTACTGTCTGGTAGCTGGAAGTAAACTGCAAGCTGTCCTTTGCTGGGTTGCTACAGAAATGGGCTGATGTGGCACTGGATATGGGAGTGGAGACACAGCCATAAATACAGGGACAGGAACAGGGACTCAGTGATCCTCGTGGGTCCCTTCCAGCTCAGCATATTCTGTGTTCCTGTGTGATTCTGTGATGTCTCCTTGGCTGTGAAGGACCTGAGCATCAAGGCATTTAGTATGTCCAAAGTACCATGGTCTCTTCCCAGCTTTCCCTCCTGAGTCCATGACATTTGCAGGAATTTTGTAAACATTTAGGCTACATATTTGCTTCTGAAAAACTCCAGCCGTGGCTGCCAGCTAGGAACTGTTCTGCTCTTACTTCTTGCTGCTCATTTGGGGGTAATTTTAGGTGAATGTCAGAGAGTTTGCAAATCACAGGTTTAGCACAAAATCTGTATATAAGAGCAGAGGTTGGCTGGGTAACACAGGCAGTGTTTGGGCTCACAAAAAGGAAGATGCCAGAATATCTGTTAGTGAGATCTGGAATCCTTTTTGAATTTACTTACTGAGACAGAGTCACAGAAACTCTCCATGGAGGTGGAGGAAGCCTGGATAACTTACCTGGCTTCTTACCTAGAAGGCAGAGTCAAAATTTCCCAATTGTTTGGGTCAAACTTAACTCAAAATTCAAGTGTTTCTTGCAGACAGAAAGTGTAGGTTAAGCCTTGTTGATCCAAGTACATCCAAAAGTGCATGAAAATACAGACCTCAGAATCTCCTGCAGAGCAGGAGTAAAGGGTAATGAAGCCTATGAACCTTCAAGAGAGCAGATGGGCTGGCTGGTGGTGTCACTGGCAGCATGAGGGCTCCCACACATCACTCCACATTGTTATAGGACAAAATCTGCATCTTCACGAAGGCAGCATTAACTCCACACAGTGCTGATGGATTGCAAGAAGAGGGGGATTTCTCTGTTCCTAAGAGAAACACAGGACCCAAACTAAACTGAAGCATTCCAGTCCCTGGGGTGGTTTTCATGACCCAAATTGCTGACTTTCAGCTGAGAAGCTTTTGTTCACTACTTCAGCTGCTCAGAGAGATGAAAGATGTGCTGGTGAAGAGACCTTCCCTGTTTCTGCTCATCTCTTTGTTCTTAGCAATGAACCTTCTGGGTCTACAAATAAAGATTGGCGTTTCCTGCTTCAGACAGACTCCACAGATCAGGCTGAGCCTGTGTCAGAGCGCAATCTTAATTGTGAGTGAGCAGGATGGTGGGAAAGTGACTCCATGCAGAGAGAGATGCTTGGCCATGTGCAAACCCCGTCCCCAATGTCCTCTTATGATGAGGTAAATTTCATCAGGCAAGAGAAGTTTCGGTCACTTTAGCCAGAAAAAGAGAATGACTGTCTTTACAGCAGCTTGGCTAAATCAATAATCTGTGGAGTGAGAGGCTTCGGGTGGATGAAAAGTGCATTATCTTACATACATATGTTGGAAAGTGCTGGCAACACACTGCAGTTCTGGAAAATAAACAAATTTACTAGGAGGAAGTGAGAGATTGCTGATGAAACAGAAAAAATACTATACTCAGGTGGTGATTTCAGTCCGAGTGCTAATATTTTATACAACAAAATATTGAATTTGGGAATAGGCTTTTTCATTCATTTGGCTTTTTAACTTTCCAAAGTGCTTTTATTGACTGATTTTTGTTTGTGGCAGCTAATATTACTGTTACTGTAACAATATTTTTTCCTTGTTTAGCTCTCCTAATGCAGTCTGCCATCTGAAGTAATTTACTTTTCATTTTTTAAAATAAAGCTACTTTTTAAAAACTCAGATATTATTCACATAGTTTGAGCCTCCATTTGCTCAGATAAATCTGAAGAGCCAAAACTTCAAGAACTGTTGCATTTTTTGAGACCCAAGGTCCATCTGCTGTGAATTTAATTGCTGCAATATTAATTGACAAGACATCTGGACTATGAAAATAAGAGATGTACCCACTTCCTTCCATGTCAAACTTCCCTACAAACTTCATACTATTTGTCCTGGAAACAACATTCAGCTGCTAGGAGAAAATATATACCTGCACAGAATTTCTTCAGTTTCAGATCTAGTTTTATATAACCTCAGCATAGCATGTCCAGATGCTCTTAATCACCAAGTCATGGAAATACCAATCCCATAGTGGGTGAACAATAGGAGATAGACCAACAGCATCTTTCTGCCATTTAAAACTCATTTCATTCAGCATTACACTTTCTCTAAAGCTGTAGGCAACTTTCTGGGTTGGAGTACTGCCATTCCAGCAGACTACCAGAGGAGCAAATACATTTTGAACATGAACTATAGCTGCTGAAGGCAATGCTGCAAGTTGCAGCTAAAGCAGCCATCAGCTCTGAGCTCCAGCTCAGAGGGAAGGCAAGGAGGAATTGCTTCTGCAGAACTCAGCTGGATTCAGCGTGAAAGTAAAACAAAAATTGCTCCCAGGCCTATGAAAAAATCATCTTTTCTGTCTCTGGAGGAGCAGAGTTCATGCCTTTCATCCTTTCATGCAAAAGCCAAGCAAACCACCCACCATCAGGCCTGAGGAACACCAGGTGATATTCAGCTCATGGACATGAATGTTTATTTGACTGAGTCTGCAATGGTTTCTCACCTTCCAGAGGGGTGAAGGGTTGCACTTTGGCTTCCAGTGAAAATAGAGGAGTGAGCAACTTAATAACTTTGCCAATTTGATCACAAGGCCTTAAACAGGCTGCAGAAGTCCTTGAGGCTGCAAAGGTGGCAGCCGTGGTCCAGATGTGCAGTGTGGCAATTCTTGGAGAGAGATTGCATACGAGATGCTCAGACAGAGGCTGAAGGGGAGCAAAAGCCAACCAGATAGAAGGACAACTCTGATGCTTTGTCACCTTAAGCTGTGAATCAGTTTGATGGTGCAGACATGTCAAAACAGAGGGTCCAAAGGCACTGCCTCCATGGGGCAAGCTCTGTGAGCACTCGTGTGACAGTCACACAGCCCAAATATATATAAATATACTTTCATACCATGTAAACAAGCATTGACACCTTGATGCTGCACAAGGTGATTGCTTTTAATTATTCTCTTTTTCCCATCAACACCAGTCCACACAGGCTGAGGATGCAGGACTTTGGAAGTCTCTTTTCTTGCTGATGAAATGGATGTGCCATCCATTAAATCCTCCCTTCTGTGTCTCTCTATCTTGATGGCTACCCACAGGTATCTGAGCATTCTGTCATCCCTGAACTTTGTCAAGAGACTGATCAACACTCACTGTTTTTGAAGCTTAGAAAAGGTATTCATTCTTTTTTGTTTTTTTGTTTAATGAGAAAATATCTTGCTCCTTCCATATTGCTCCCCTAATGTTATCAGAAACAACTGTTCCTCTGCTTCAAGGTGTATCAGCTTTAGCTTTAGCATCAGTAAGATGTATGGATATTCATGGGGAGGCCTTAGTGATATTCATCAGCCCCTATCTCCCAATCCCATCTGTCACCTGCATGGGAAATGTTTTAGCTTATTGCCTATTCCCTAAATGGCCAGCTGTGATATGGCCACAATCTCATAAATGTTTTGAGAATGGGAATGGTTAGGACAGTCTTGGATTCACTTGCATTCTGCCCACGATGGCTGTAGCAGAGCTGATTGCCCGGGAGGAAAGACAGGCTCCCTCTCTCTCCAAGCCCGTTCTCACACAGGGAAACAGCGAGCACTGATTGCCTGGACAATTGCAAAGCAGCCCAGGTGCTGGTGGTGTCCCTCTGTGTTCTGCACAGATTGTTCCAGGGATTTTGGTGTGCTAAACATTTGGACAGTGGTATGAAGATCAGGATATTTGGTGGTATTTTGTGCAGGATATTACTGGTAGGGGCTGGCTGCTGTGGGATGGTACCATGGGAATCTGCTAACAGTGAGATTGATCTGCCTGAGGGAGGGGAGTTTGCTAATTCTCTAATGTAGTAGAACTAATGATAGATGCTGATGCAGTCTGATTTTGTCCCAGTGATTTATGGTTGCACCTAGCAGTTAAAATTAACAGCCACCTTAAAGGAGGTTTTAACCAAATTAGCAATTTGGCTCTGAGACTCTCACTCTGAGCACCAAAAGGATTAAGAGAAGAGACGGAATTCTGAGTGAAGAGGACATCAAAGAACTAAGGATGAGTTTTTCTGAAATAACTGCATTTCCAGCATTCTGGTTTCTTAGTCCAAGGTCTGTAGTTTTTAAGCTGTCTGCAAAGTTTGAACCTGGGATTTGGGTTGCCCCACATCTCCTGTGGTTGTTCCTACAAAATTTTGGATTGAATCAGTCTAAAACAGAAGAGTAAAATATAAGACAACTTTTTGCCGGGCAGATAAATGTCCTAGTACATACTATCTGAACTAGCTTTCTTATTAGAGAGGTTACACACTAAAATTCAACTTAACACACTTTCTGCATTACCCAGTAGTTCCAAGTCTTACCTTGGACATATTATTCATCCTTTTTAGATAAGCTGCTACAACTTAGAGTATAAGATGGAAAGTTCCACTACTTTTTAAATAATAAAAACCATTCAGCTTTCTTCTTGAAAAAAATATTTTAGAATTATTTTTATAGCAGCACTTAAAAAAAGTAATAACATTTTATTTTTACAATTTCTATTTTTTTTTATGTTATACAAAACAACTTCACTGTGTAAAATCCTTAAAAAATTAAACTTACATTTTTGTGCATGTGCAGCATAAAGTTGACACAAAAATCCAATATCCCCTTTTTAACAAAATGAAAACTTTTCAAGATTTCTTGGGTGAAAGTTTTATTTAACAGGATATTTTTTTCCTAAAATCTCTATTCACTCAAGATCAAAATATGATTTTAAAAGTACAAGTCTTCTCTTGTGTCACAAAGTCCATTTCTCACCTTCCATTAGCGACAGATGTGTTTGGTTGGGAAACCTTTTCTTTCTCCATTGAGATGCTCATTGCTGACAATTGTGAGAAAGCTGGAGTCTCCATACTTTCCTTTCCTCTCGTAAATAATGAGTGTCTCAGTTCACTTTTCCAGAATTCAGTATTTCTGGAGAGAGATGGCAGGAATTTACTTACCTAACTTGATAACTGATGTTACCACCTTCCCTGAAAAAGAGCAGCACCAGCACTGAAATTAATGATTTCACCAAAGGAGGATCATCAGCACAGCTTCAGGGCCTTCAACACAACACCTACGTTTGAATCGGTGTAGGAGGGGCAGTGATGCCTGGCCTAATAACCCCAAACATCTTTTCTCTGCATGTGCATCAGCTATGGGTGGTTGCAGGTGCGTTGGCAGCAGACAAACATGCACAAGGCTCTGTGAAGCAGGAAGAGTCCTGCTGCCTTATGGATTCCCAAGCTGCCATTAGCCAAGGAGAAGAGCCATGAAGAGGATCAGACTAAACACAAAGAGAATGCTGATAAAAATGAGGGTTAGCAGACTACAGCAGCATCTAACAGATGCCAGGCAGACAAAATGGGCAGCCTAGATGAGAAAAAGAAATAATGAGGAACATATATCTCCACAATGAATTTATATTCACATGATAAAGACTGTTCATAGATTAACAAAAAAAATCTAAGGTGATTGTAATTTGTTTTGATGTTGGTGCTACCCAGCAAATTTGAAGCTGCAGTGATATCTATGTGCCCTGTTCCTGCTGACATCAATGTGTTTATCTCTTTAAGCAAGAATGTTAGTATTGAATTGTGCCTGTAGCTCTGAGCCTGGTGCTCTGCCAGAGTAGGTGCTGTGTAAAAAGAAGATGGAATCCATACAACCTTAGGAACTTAAATGAGCAGGTTAATCAGAGCTGCCTTTATTCTTTGGGGGATAGGGGCACCACAGCAGCCAGAGGATTCAGCAAACTCAGGCTCCTATTCTGAATATGGTTCTGGAGGTATCTCCCAATCTGCAGGAAAAATGCATTTTCATCACATGGCCAAAGTGGGGGTTTCTGAATGCCTCCTCCTTTGAAGAGATTTTATTGTTGTTGGTTTTGTCTTCCAGATGAGGACACAGAGGGCATGCCCAGTCACTGCAGCTTTTTTATCTCCTCCATTGAATATATATTTATTCAGAGAGTGAGAACATTTGCAGTAGAATAGGCCTGGAATGGCCAAAAGTATGAGAAATGAGTCATGGTGGCATAGCAGGAAGTAAAACCTGATGCTCCTACAAAGCTGTGAGAAAAATCACTGCTGTCTTTTTTCTGAGCTGTATCCCTTTTCAAAATACTCTTCCCATCCTGGAGCTGCGAGAAACATTTCCAGACAAAAGTTGTCAAAACATACCCAGATTTGCTGATAGATTTAATTAATCAACATTTTCTTACGGCATTTTCATCTGAAAACTTCCTGCCCAGCTACAGGAGCTCTGAGCCCCACCAAGGAAGTGTATATACAGCACTTCATTTACTGAGGATAGTTATCCATTTATAGTGCCCCTAACTACTGCATCAGTCCTCGGGCTTTCATTTGCATTCACTGAAGGCTTTTCTTCACTATCTGTCAACAAGGGACAGCAGTAGCATACACAAACTGGTAACCATTATCGTGTTAGGGAAATGAGACAATTGATATTTTTAATCCAGTAAATCATGATCTCTATTATGCATATCTCTGAGCATAGAAGGGAAATTTTGATTTGAATGGAATCTCAGAAAAAAATAGGTATATGTGGAAAATAGGTCTGTCTCCATATCAAGAGCCTGTTCTTTGGAGACAGTGCAGAGGAAAACAGACAATGATATAAATATCCTCTTAACTTTTTGAATGGCTGTACCACACAGTGAACCTTTTGGAGCTAAATTACTATTTAAATACTTATAAAACATTTGTCTCTTATTTTGCATTACTAAATTTAGTAACTGTTTAAATAGTCTTTGCATTAAGATGAAATGAATGCCTGTTTATTTATTTTTTTCTTTAAATTGCCTAGTGCTTAAAATGATTTACAGACATCACATTGTTACAACTTACTCCATCAAAGGAGGAATAAGCAAACATGAAGCTCTCCAAACAAGGATGAAATACCCAGACAGTCAGACACTCACTGTCCTGACAGAGGACAGACACTCTGAAGCAGGTTACTTTGGCATGCAATGAGTTAGAGAGTGCCTGAAATATAGGCTTAAGTTTACAGCTGGGACAGATTTAAAATAAAGTTTTAAATGTTGGGAAAAACCTTGAAGGACTCCAGCTATGGCCACCTCAGTGCATACTGATTTTCAAAAAATACAGAGGCCTTTGCAAATATTTCTTCTGTTCTGATGTGGTACCACATTGCCAGATAGACTTCCAATTAGTGGCATTTTACTGAAAATTGGGAATGTCCACTTCCATTCTCACTTAGCCACTAACTCAGCTAGAAGCAATGAAGCGGCTGAGCTTTCCCCTGGTCTAATGATTTTTAAGGACTTTCCTTATGGGGCTGTCTGCCTTCAGTTGTCTGAAAGTGTGTTTTCACATCCTGAGATGGTTTAAGGTGTATGTAAAAGTACATCTAAAAATTGAGATAATTCGTAATTCAAACAATGCTGAGAATGGTGGGACAGAATTCTATTTTTGAATCAAAGAATGTGGTAAATTCACCACAGCTCCAGAGGAAGATTCCTTGGCACACATTGTGATTGCCATTTTTCCCAGCTGGATTATGTTAATGAATTCCCATACTTGCACACCTCATTGTCCAGTCACCTATACCTGGACACATCCATTTCCATGTCATGCAGATCCCCAAATTACCAAGATATAGAGAGTCTGATGTGATAACTCCTCTCTTCAGGGCCAGAGATGAGACAAAAACTAATTAAAAAACCGAACAAATTTAGTAAACCTTCTTCTGGATTCATTAGGATTCAGGTGAGGAATTAAAGAGAAAAAAAAAAAAAAAAAAAAGAACTGCTAACAGCTCAAAATGGCACATTCTTCCCACTGGTGCCGTTGGGTGTAATCATAAAAAACACAAACCCAACCAACCAACTAGAAAAGTAAATTTGCAATTAAAAGCAATGGTTAAACCTTAATGCAATTAATAATCTGAGTTTGCTTTGATTGCAGGGAGCGGGCTCATTCAGCACTGCCTCAAGCTTTCATCTGCTAAAGGTCACTGACTGCCCATAATGACCAGGGTAGGGAAATGAGTCAGTCTGTTGGAAAACACTATTAATAGCAGTAGTGCTTGGAGACAGATATCATGGCAGCACACGGATAGGCAAGGGAAGAGGGGAAGAGCAGCTGCAGAAGTTGAAGCGTACCTGATGCTTGCCTATTCTTAAAAATGCCCTTTCCTCAGCCCCCCAAAGCTCTCAGTCCACATATCCTAGAAAAGGCGGTCTCAAGGACACACAGAGATACCTGTATTCCAAATAAACTTTGAAGGGATCCGTGACCGGAAACATGCTTGCATTGGAAACAAACTAACATTGAACCTTTACTTCCAGGAAAATTAGTCACTGATTTTATAGATCAAGACTCCAGGTTAGACAAGGTTCTGCAGAGTGGGATGAGGGACAAATGCTTTTATTATGGCCCTTCCATTTTGCCTTTTGAATATTTTACTTATGCACAGAGAGAACGAGTTTTACATAAGATAATTATGAATTGACACAAATTCTTCCTCATAAAGATGAATGATGATGTGTTTTCTGAACTGGAGGCACTGAAATGTACAAAGGCATTCAAAAGACATGGGGTTTAATTTTATTTTTTTTTCTTTTTAATTAAGAAGTCCCACATTTTGTGTTCACAAATGTACCTCAAGTGAATGTTGCTTGTTCTTGGTGAAATTTATATGGCATGTCAGGTCTTTGGTTCTGAAAGTGGTTTTCCCAGTTAAACCTTTAACTCCCTCACAGACAAATTGTTCCTGACCAAGGGGTTACTATGTTTTGCTTTCAGCAGAATGATCTCTGGTCCTATCCACCACAGGGAAGTAGGAATTGACAGATCCTCTGGGAACTCGGCACTGATATGATGTTGCTCTCAAGAATTAACACAGTTTCTGGGCTTGTTTGTTTGTTTGTTTGTTTTTTCTATCTTTTTCCAAAAAAGGGAAGAGGATAATCTCCAGGCTAAGTGTGCTGAAAAATCTCTCTTCAGAACTCTACAGAGATGGTCTTCAAAGACCTTCAGCTCCACTGAAGTACCATGGGAATTGCAAAGGACCAAACAAGTATAAAATTGATAAAGCTTGTGCTATCTAACTTGGAAATATGCTGGGAGATTTGCTGAAAGCAAGAAAACAGCACAGAAAAGCAAAGGGCGAGAGAAGGAGAAGTGCAAAGAGAGAGAAACAGGATTATTTCTCCTTAACTAGAAAAAATTACTTCAGGTTCAAACATACCTTAAACTCTAAGGGATCTGCTCACAGGGTTTCATAATTTTGCATTTTTTCCACTTACCATATCAGATAAAAAGTCTGCCTCTGATACTAATTGATTGTTTCATTTTCACTGGCACACTCTTCAAACAAATGTTTGTTCCAACCTTTTGCTCCAGAGCACCCTCTTGAAGATTTGAAATAACCAGTGATAGAAATTAATTGAATAATTGAATGCAACCTGGTTCTGCCTGTCCCCTCTCTCCTCTATCAAACCTGACTTCTAACAGAGGTCCAAAAAGTTCATGTCCACTCTGGCCTTCAGAAAACAACTTCCTTCTGCAGAAAAGTTTCATATCTCCACATTTCTCTCTCCAGAATTGGAGCAGGTGATATTTTCCAGTCATAGCTGTCTACTGATTGGAAATTGTGGTTTTTGAGGAAAGAATATTTTAGGAGGATTGCCCAGTTTTCATGGGGAACTTCATTATTTAAAAACAAAGTGCACAAAATCACCTTCCTGCACTTGAAAATGAGACTATTCCACCCTTCCCTGAAAATGGGAAACATACTTCCCCTTGGGTTTAGTGCTGCCATGAATCATGGGGCTTGTGGTTCAGTTCTAGAGATCTCTGTCCTGCTTTATAGGCCAACTTCTAAAGCCAGGCTACGTTCTAAAAATCCATCTTTTTATTAAACCAGAGATAAACACATTAAAATATATATATACATCTACCAGGAAAATAAAGAAAATAAAGCTTTAAAGAGGCTTAATATATATATATATTTAATAAATCATGCTAGCATGAGATTTACTTAAATAAACAGAAACATGAAGTGTATGGACCAGTAGCTAATCCTTTTCAGCTGCTTCTATCCAGTGTCTGAATTATGGCATAATGTTGCATTATACACAGGCACACAAAATGTCCCCAACTCCCCTCCATGCAGCATCTGCCACATTACATTATCCTGCTTTCGTGTCACATCGCCTGCAAAGGGCCGTGGCCTCCCTTTGTGAAGTCACCACTGTGCTGAGCATTACCTGCAAGCTGAGCTTGTTCCTCCTCTCAAGAACAAAAATAAAGGCTGAATTCTGGAATGGCTGTGTCACCAATATAGCATGATATAATAACCCTAAAAAAGGTAAAGTAATAATGTGACTAGAAGATATTCTTCACTAAGCTTCAATGCTCCACATATCTATCTAGTAGTAGTAGTAATAGTAGTAGTACTATTTTAAAATATCTCAGAATAAGTTTAGAAATTATATTTATGTAACAGATTTGCCTGATTACAACACAGAGGTAATGTAGACATATATCTGAAAATGTGCTAAAAGACAAAAAGGAGATTTTTCAAGATATACAAAAAGACTAAGAATTCAAAAATTAATACTGGCAGTGAAAAATTATAAACTTGTTAGAATGAACACGTTTGTGCAGAGATCTGGAGTTTCAAGGCACAAACAAACTAAAAAAGCTTCATATAAGATCATACTTTCCTTTTAAATTGATGCATTTTTCTTTGATGTATTTTAAATTGATGTAATTATTGAGTATTTTTTACTTACACAAATACACACACACTTGAGTTCTGCATGCACAAATCCTTTGACTCCAACAGCTACATTTTAACTGTTGGTTCTATGGGATTTGTGTTTCTGAATTCTAATCTACACATCTGAAAACTCTGGTTAAGTGTAGTATTTCAGGGCTTCATCAGTATTGGGGAAAATAAGAAAAAATCTATCATGATTCTGCATGCCAGTGAACTCTGAGGACTGATGAAGTTGTTAAAGAAACCAAGATACAAAGGTGTTCCTGAGCCCTGTATGAAAGCAGAGGTAGTTATTGATAATCCATAAAACTGATCTAAATGCACTGAGTCTTTGGATGTACCAAATCTCCTTCTTCCAAATTAGACCACAGCATTCTCTTTTTACCACTTTTAAGCAGCCTAACATCCATTTCCCTCAGTAATTATTTATTTACTTTTACTAATTACATCTTCCCTCCTTATACAATAAAAATCTGTTTAGGGCTGCAGTAATGAGGGCTTTGGAGAAGGAAAGAATCACAGAGTAAAGTTGGGAAATACCATAATTGTTTTCCAGCCCTTGGCATCCAAACTTCATCACATCTCCAAAAGTTCATTATAATAGGAATTGGACTTGATTGGCTGAGTGGGCATTAAGACAGAGTCAACATTCATGGTGGAAAAAATAGAATTTTCATCAAGCAGCCCCAGCAATTGGGGGCAAGGACTTACTTCATAAGACAGAGAAAAGATTGATGCTGTTGAAGAAGTGCTGCAATTAACTAAATAAATGAAATCAGGAAGCCACACCTACTCCACGTGACTGACTGACTCCTCTGGCTCTGTCTCCAGCTTGAAAGGGTGGATTTAGCGATTGAAGGGTTTAACATGGAGCGAGCACAGTAAGTTATGTGCATCTAACAAGCTCCTTCGAAGTGTTGTGAGAAGCACAGCATGGTTGAGAGATCACGGCAGTTAATTATTTCCCTGCCTTGGAAGAGGAGAGCCACACATCCCTGGAGGGAGTCCTTGCATTTCAACAAAAGCCTTTTCTCTAGGGAGAGAAGTTTTACAAGCAGAAGTTGGTTTGTGTACCAGAATAATCAGAGCTGCTGCTGCCTTTGAAGGTACAGTCAGTTCTTGCAAGGCATTATGGTACAAATCCTCATTCTACCACCTGGTAAAAGGGTTTTTTTTTTTAGAAATATCCAAACCCAAAGCTATAATAGATGTAAAATGCAGTCTTTGATAAAGGATAAAGGATTACATCCTTGATAAAGGATGGCACCTCAAACCATAGGAAGACACTGAGGCTGATAGAAGCAGCCTCTGCTCTGCTGCCTCCTGCTCACCTCTGGAAAGGCAGAAAAGCTGCTCCTCTACCAGGAAGACTTAGGGAATGTAGGGGACTGTACTGTAGCAAACATGGGTTCTTTAGGATGTTTACTCTCTCAGGTCTGCACATTCCTCCTCTGTCTCCTGGAGCAGTGCCTCTGTGCCTGTAGAGACCACACTTCTCTGACCCCTGTTGCGCTGCCCTGGTAGGAAGAACTCCTTGGGGCATCTCCTCGCCTCAGGAAGTAGTAAGAGTTTTGGTGGCAAGACATATGAGCATGAAGCCATGTAAGACTCGTGACAAGGAAACAGCTTCTCCAGTGAGGTTATCCAGTTCCATTCACATGGAGATACTGCCCAGTGCCACAGATGTCAAATAAGAATGATATTCTTATAATTCCTTAGAAGAGTACAGGTAGCAGGAAGGCTAAACTGCAAAGAAAAAGTCAATGTGACCAGAATACCCATCCTGACACCGTGAGCTGTCAGTTCTTTAGTTTGTCTGAGACACATATCTTGTTTACAAGTTTTATGAGTCTGATTGCAATTAATTTGCAATGAATTCAAAACCACTGAATCTCATGGAGAAATGTGATTCCACATAAACTGAATATAATTTTCTTTTTTTAGCACTCTGCTATCTTATTTGGCAAGACCAAACAGGATAATTCTGCCAGCAACAAAGGCCAGAGCATAATTGCTCTAAGAAAGAAGGATTGACCTAAAAGAAAAATATTTCTTTCTATCTTAAGTGTTTCAGAAAGTTATCAATCTTCTGAAAATCAAGTTGACTTGAGAATAAGAGTTTTTTTAACAGAGATGGGGCCAAGTACAAGTCTACAGAAACATACTGAGATATGCTTATTTACTTAAGAGGAGTGTTTATTAATATTACAGCTACCCCCAAACCAAGCATAGGCCCTGCACCAATACATAAAAATAGATTATTTTCAGCCAGTAAAAGCTAGAAAAAATTAGAAGAGAGAAAGAGAGAAAAAGAAAAGCTCAAAGCAATGTGATGTCCTTAAAGAGAAAACCGATTGGTATCAAATTTTCAGAGTGAAATCTCTTTCTTTCCTCTGTTAGCTTGAGATGATGCAGACAGGTGAAATAGATCCAAGGTGGCTCAGAATTTCTTGCTGAAGGAAACAAACTAACAAACAAACAGAACAAAACAAACCCAACTTTAAATAAAAACAAACAAAAAAAAATCTGCCTATGATTCCTAGTTGTTTTAGATGTTGAACAATCCTATGCTATCTGTGTTTATCAGGTTAGTGCATATTTTCCATTTATCATTTTAGTCATGTAATCTGCATCTTGGAGGAGCGGGTGGAAATTATTCCTTTAAGGGTTAATTGTTATTCAATTGCTGGACTGTTTGCTAATGTACTGTGCCTAACCCTTTCTTTTCCCTACCATCATTGTCCTTCAGTTTACAAAGTTTATAAAGTTCTTCCTCATGCTTAATCCTCTCCAATGCATTTATTTAGAATAATCCTATCTTCTCTCAGCCTTCAATTTGCAGCCTTCAACTGCTAAGCCAGCTAAGCTTTTTTCATCTTCTCCCGCAAACACGTCCTCTGTTTGCTGGTAGTCTCTTTTTTACCCTTCTCCCCTTTTCAGTTTCATGAACTGAAGTGACAAAATCACAGAGTACGTTCACAGAGCCTTGGACAGCAGCTAATTTTCCTACATGTGCTAAAAGCTTTCCCCAATACACTGCTGTCTTGTTTCACCAGGTGCATGCAGAGACTTCCACCCTTCAAAACCAAGGTCCTTTTCTGCTTCCAGAGGAGGCATAATAGTAACAACTCCTGCATTAATCTGTAATGAATGACTTCACATTATTGAGATTAAACTGCTAGTGGGCCATGTTCTCATCTGAAATGCAGACTGAATCTTGCCTCATTTCATTAGCTAAAATGAAGTGACCTCAGATTTCCAGCCACACTACAGATCCATCTTTAGGCAGCCTCCTGGATGAGCTATCTACAGCTACTCGGGAGGCCATTAAAAAGTTGTGTTTATAACATATTGTTTTGTGCATAATGTTCTACAAAGAGAGGGTGCTTTTGCCATGACATATGGCGTACAATGTAAATGAACTCTGGTGTAACAAATTAAAAAGCTTTTACAGCAGCCCCTAAATACTATTTATGGCTCCCAAGAGCTACCTAGGCTGGCCACCAGTCAAATAATTGCAGTCACTACACCAAGTGCCAGAGTGCATTTTGTTGACTAACTGCTTCTTCAGCGAGCTGTGCAATCTATTTCTATGAGATGTACCAGCCATAAAACATCATCCATTTTGACAGCAAAATTGCAAAAGCACAATGTGTTACCAGGTGCCATTCAAAGAATGGAGGCTGCAATGAGGGGGCCATTTGTAAAATTTCCCTGATCCTTTACACTTGCAGCTTTTGTTACAGCAAAGAAAACTCATCGTGATGCAAGGCCTCTCCAAAGCTGAAGCCTCTCAAGGGCACAAGAGCCATCTCCTGTCTGTGCATGCTGGATAAACTGGTCAGTAGGGCTGACGGCAATACAGCAACTGAAAATGTTTCCAGTCAGTGAAGGGGTCCAGTTCTGTGTGGACAGAGAATCTGCCAGAAAACACCCATTTCCCTGAAACCTGATTTTGTATTTAAGAGAAAATTCTATTTATTTGCACTAAAAAAACATTCTGGAAATAAAAGGAAACCAGCAAAACCCACCCAAATCATCAGTGTTTTTCACCTGTCTTTTATAGTGTCATAGAACAGTTTGGGTTGGAATGGACCTTAAGGTTTATCTAGTTCCAGATGCCTGCCATAGGCAGGGACCCTTTTCACTAGACCAGGTACTCAGAGAGCCATCCAGCCTGGCTTTGAACACTTCCAGGGATGGGGCATCCACAGCTTCTCTGGGACGCTTCTTTCAGTTCCTCACTATCCCCACAGTAAGTAATTTCTTCTCCATTATATCTGATCTAAGACTACTCTCCTTCAGCTTAAAGCCATTACCCTTTGTGCTATCAATTACACACCCTTGACAAAAGTCCCTCTCCAGCTTTATTGTAAGCTTCCTTCAGGTACTGAAAGGCCACAGTATGATTTCCCTTGAGCCTTCTCTTCTCCAGGCTGAACAATCCCAGCTCTCTCCACCTTTCCTTGCAGGAGAAGTGTTCCATTCCTCTAATCATCTTTGTGGCTTTCCCCTGGCCTCACTCCAACAGGTCCACGTCCATCCTGTGGTGGGGACCCCAGAGCTGTTTCTGGGAATTAAAAGCCAACCAACCAACAAAACAAAACCAAACCAAAAAAAACCCAAACAAAACAACAACAACAACAAACCACCACCAAAACCCTGAAGATGAGCTCTTTCTACTATTTAAAGAAATGTATGTGTTAAATCATCTTAAGGTTGGGTTGTTTCTGTGTATGTTTTCAGGGTTTTTTGGTTGGTTTCAAATCAATGCAATAGGTCACCTAGTAAAATCTTCTTCTTTGTACCACGTGAGTACAGCAAAGGTAGGACAGGCAATGGAAATGCTCTGAAAATGTCATGAAAATCGCCTCTTGTTTTTCTGGTCTAGATGTATTTAAATACAGTAATGCTAGTCTTCTATATATCTCCACATGGATTCCAAAGGGGCCAGCAACAGGCACAGCCCTGTCATTTGAGGCTGTGACTTGTTTTGAGGCACACATCCCAGAATGAAGGCTGCATTGCTCCATAACTGAGCCATCCCCCGGGAGCTGTCTGCAAGCCAGGCTCAAACCTACACTACAGTTTTCCACAGCCAAAGGTTTACTGTCAAATGAGCCCTACTAGTTCGTGACACAAAATTGCTGTGACATTATGTCTTTAATAGGCACTGGCAATACAGTCATCTATCATGGATACTATATTTAAGTTGGAAAACACTTGTGTGGCTTAGAAAAGAGAAAAAAAAACATTAAATACCTACATAGCAAGTGAGAGTATATTTTTGTAGTCTTTTGGTGTAGACAAGTTTTAAAAGCAGTTATTTGCTGGTAAAGATGATCAAGAGGATGCCAGCAAAATTTAAAGAAAGTAAGAAGGTGAATGGCAAAGAACCAGGGGCTTTGGCCTTTTACCTCATTCTGTATTTATTAACTATTTTATGATATTGTAGAAAAGAAATAACTGTGCCTAGGACACAAAGAGTTATGCAGTAATTTAGGAAATGCTCTTCCCTCAGGTATTATGTCCCTTTCTTCCAGACACTGCAATCCCAGATATCCTTTGTAAAAAAAGAAAAATAAATTTAAAGGCTCTGAAATGATACTATCAGAAAAAGTAATGCATTTTTTTTCCAGCAGACTCCTGAAACCCCACTCCAGATCTCCAGCTCAAAGGGAATTAAAAAAGACAATGGCTTTACACCATTATTTGTGACTAGCAGGTTTCAATCAAAGACAATTGAAGCTCCAGGCCAATATTGCACTCTACTCGGGGCCATGTCTATCACCGGGAACAAAATACGGTTTACAAAGGGGAAAAGCTCCCACAAATCACAGTCCAGACACACTAGATTTTCTAACTGTCTAGACAAATAGGACCACCAATATTAATAAGCCTTCACACATTCCAGTAAACACTTGGTAGCTCCATCTCTCTGTCAATCATTTTTAGCCCCTAATGAGAATGCTTTTAGCTGTTGATATTTGACTGTTAACAATAATTCCCTTAACTCAATGTTCCTTTGCCAAGCAAGCAGCTTCAGTCTGGCCATTATGCGTGGTAGAAATCTACATTTCCCATTAACAGTGACTGCATTTATATTTGAAGACTAAAGGATTAAAAAAATCATAGGGAGAAAATATTCTTGGTAGCTGATTTGAATAAGGAAAAGTGTTAACCCTAGCAAGCAGATATTGAGTTGAAAATAAGGCAATTAAAGAGAACTATTTTTTTTATAACACAAGTTAACAGAATTAAGTCTATACCACTTCACACATTAACAACATTCTTGCATTTGCCAAGCAACAATAAAAAAACCCACCAGACTTTAATTCCTCTAATATGTTTCTAATGGCAGCGAATATGTCCCTAAATATCAGTGGTCTCGTACCAGAGAAATTACAATTGTGCAGTCAGATAGTTTCATAAACAATTATTTGTACAATGAATCTATTATATACCTCCTCTGTCTAAAAAATGAGGAGGCTATGCTTTTTGATATAATTAGATTAATAATATAACATTTAAATAATTTCTCAATTGCTTATTTGGGGTCAAACATGCTGACTTAAATCTGATTAAGCAATTATGAACAAATTTGCTGTTATTTTGACCAGTCTATTAGCCTTTTAATTTGGTTCCTGAGGATAGTAGATAAAAAATAACAACTAAAGCTATTTCAACTTCATAGCTGGGATACAGCAGCAGATTACCAATTACACTCAGAAGATGAATTACCAGTAGATTTCATCTTCCTTAAATAAATACCAATTTAAGTCAAGTAGGTCTGAAAATCACTTCATGTTGAGGATTAGCTATATTGCTACCTTTAATGGAAAATTAGCAGCGGGCAAGAAGATCTGTGAAGGAGCTGAGGACATTTTCTGTTTTCACTAGATGAGGGCTCAGCTGCTTCAAACATAGTATAGGTAAGCTGAAAGGAGCAGAGAAAATCTGGAGCAGGAGTCTAAAAGCTGCTTCACTGCTTCACTGCCATTGAGAACAGGACTTAATTTAATATTCACATCCATTTCTGCCAGACTTGACTTCTCAAATTTCACAAAAATTAAGGACATAACAATAAAATGATAGCACATTTAAAATTACCTTTTCTCAGTACTCAAAAAGTCTGTTCATTCAGAGAAGTAATTGTTGCCCATTTAATTGCAGGACTGTTTATATTGTTAATTGCATCTTGTTATAGGTTAAATACAGTTTCTTTGGATTTAACTTTATGATTTAAATACAATCATGTAATAGACTTAGTCATAAGAAACATATAATTACTACATAGGCTGGGAAGCTGGATTAGCATTGCAACATAAATAAAATAAACTTTACTGCTCCTGATATTAACACTGAGCAAATACTTAAGTTGCTGACAAATTTTCACTTGTTCATTTGGTCGTTATCTGAATGGCTTGTGGACATTTTCTTCAGTGTGGAAAATGAAGATTTCATGTCACAAGAGCTGTAAATGGCCAGGTAATGGGAAGCCATTAGCAGCAGGCTCACCACATAAATCCAGCCTGGGAAATAAAACCAGCCTGCACTGACATCACACCTGCTCTCCACCTTGCAGTTCACTGCTCTATCCTTTTTCTTCACAAGACCCGTGCATCCTTGGGTACTCCCCCCTTCTCCCTAGGGATTCAAGTTTGGTAAACTGGCCTAGAGGTGGACTAGAAGTTGCTGTTGGTCCCTGCTGCCTTCCTGGTTTGGTATTGCCTCCAAGGTGGAGCAGTCTCTTCCCCAAAACACCTTTCTGCTCTAAATCAAAATACTCTTGGTCCCCCTCTGGAATACCAGTTCCTACTCCAGTGAGCTTTGTTCTTGAGGTCTACAGCCCTTTTAAGCTGAATTCCTGGTTATTTAATACCACTGGGGTGTGAAGAGCAGCAGCCAAAATAACACAGATAATCAATTACCTGTCCCCCAGTAAGGTATTAATTAAATTAATATCTCCCATTTGTTTCAGTGCTGCCCACTGACTTTGACAAAATAAAACTGGATGTATCAAGCTCATTTCAGCTCCCATGTCACGTAGCTAATTTAATCAAGGCAACCAGACTATCTTATTCATTTATCTCAAAAATAAAGATGTGATCCCTTGAATATAACATGACTGAAATTGCTGGATTCAGACAGAAGTAAAATCAGACATCTCTAGCCCACTGGCAATATAAAAAAATAAAATCCTGTGGCAGAACAGCAGCCTGTCGAGTTTTATTTGTAGATAAATGGAACAGGTAGGAAAAATGTGGATTGTGACAAAAGGGGATTATGTGAGAACAAATAAAGTATCATTAGGTCTGTGAAATGTTTTACAGATGTCTTTTCTGCCTGGCTACCATGAGCTGAATTCCAATTGTCCGAATTTTGGCAACCACACCCCCTGGGGTTCCTAATTTCAATGCTTTGGGACAATCAATATGCAGGACAATACAGAGGTTTTGTGAAAAAAAACCCACGTCATTTTGCATTGTTTAGACTTTTAGGGAGAGGGGGTAGGCTGATCTGTCATATGTGGAAATAAATAGGAACTGTCAAAATTTGAAGCCACCTTAATGTATATTTTGGGAAGACAGTGGTTGCTGCAAATATTTGCAATTCAAATCTCAACAATTTTCATCTCTTTTTATGAAAAGTCCTTCCAGCATTTTTGAAGGATTAGTTATATATTAAAAGAGAGACTTTTTCTACTGGGGTAAACTGTCTTTCAAATATTTTTGATTTAAGCATAAATCCATTTACCTTTTACGGGCTGTTTTGTAGTTCTTTTTGTGGTGCTCATTAATTAATAAACAAAATCTACTGCATTTAAAACAGACTGTTTTTAACTCAGCTTTATTGCCTTTCATTACTGCTTTGAGACTTCATCAACTTACCAAGGGTAGGTCTGTGAAAAATAGTATAAAACTATAATCAGAAAAACCAAAGTGTTTGGGAAAAGTTAATAAAAACTCCAGCCCAAATTATGGCAGTTTAGAGATGTCAGTTTGCTCTTGTCCCACGCTGGAACATTTGTCTTTCAAACACTCCTTCAAATATTCTCATGAGAGTTATTTATGTTGGAAGATCTAAAACATTACAAGGGAAGAAATGTGTGCAGCTCTCCTTTTACCCAACGAGGAGTTGCTGGAGATGCAGAGGGAAAAGCAGGACAGCAAAGCACTGCATCACTTGAACATGATGCTTGAGAGCTCTGTTGCTCTCTGAGGCAGGGACGCTGGGCTGGCAATGAATGCTGTACCTTCCCAATAGGCAGCATTTATTTTGAATGTCAAAGTGGTTAAGCAAGGACTGAAGGACGTATCTAAGACTTACCTCACTGAGCATTCAGAAGCAAAGCTGCAGTATGATTTCGGTTTCACAGGCAGAATCCTGGGTGGAGGTGGACACTGATTCTTTAGAAAGCAAAATTTTCACACAGTTGACTCCTTTTGTATTAATTGATAAATTGGATTTTGTTAAGCTTGAACACTTGTCTACTGAAAACATTTCATTCCAAAAGATTAGACTGGAAACAAAATGAGAAGCAACTTGAACAGGAAGCAGGTATTGGAATAAAGAGAGGATTATTGACATATTTTCTGAGGAAAGCTGGATTACAGGCATTTCCAGGGGAGGTGGAAAGTGTTCAGTGGTGGTGTGCCCTGTTCATCACCTTCTGAGCACTTCCAGCTTGTGGAGGGTTGCTTTCACCTTTGAGCAAAACTGGAGTTGAAGAAGGATGCTGAGAGCCATGGTGCATTGCCTCTCTCTATTTCCCTGAAAGAAGAGGGATGCAGAGCCAAGGCAAATAAACACACTAGAGAGTATAGAGAGGAGACAGGAATGTTCTATGCCTGGTATTCTTTCTTTCTTTGTCACAGAGTGGGGCAGAGGAGGAATAACCACCTCTTTTCCAGATGCACTAGAAGATATCTTCAGGCAGTTCCACAAAATGTCCCAGAGCACATTCAATACCATGCCTGTTGTCTCTTTCCACTGCAAAGAACACACTTCTCAACATATTGCAAGTACGGAAAAAAAGTTTTTTCTATGCTAGAGGACCAAAACAGAAGTGACATTCACAAGGGCTTATCAAATATATCATGCAGATCATCTCATTTTAAGAGTTCTTCCCTCAAAATACACAAAGAAGATATGAATACTAATACAGCATGCTTTTGTTTCTTTGAATAACATTTAAAAAAAAAAAAAAAAAGGCACAGCTTACTGTCTAAATTATATCCAACAGTCACATTTCAGACCTAAAAAGACTTTCCAAAATCCTATTGATTTAAGGCATGCCCAATGATATCACAAAATTAATATTTCCCAGCTGTAAGTGCCATGGATTTGTAAGTAAAGCAGAGAAAGGCTGATCCAGATTCTCACAAACTCTTTATCTTACATTTGATCAGTCAAGTCAGAATTAGGTATGGCTTTATAAACTATCGATGCATTTAGGTCTTCATTACTCCAGCATGGAAAGTTTTAGTGGTAAAAGCAAAAAAAGCTGTTGAAAAAGACCTCTGTGGCTGCTAGGATTGATCTGAACCTCTCCAGTGGGTTGTCTGTAAGTGAATTTTCACTTCAGGCACATAAAGGGTACAGGTACAGTGAGTGCATAGGGCCCTCCAGGTACCCCAGGCAGTGGGGGGAAAGTGTATAGCAGAAACAATAGTTCCTCATAGGGAATGTGCTCTTTCACTATTTTCTGAATATGAAAAGGTTGCTTTTAATACCTGCTGCCCTTTTCTGAGCAGAGCTGTGGACCTCCTCTGGGCTGATAATGACTTCAGCACTCTCACAGCTTATTCCTTCTCAGACATTCAAGATAGAAAGTCCCATTTTCAGCAATTTCAGAAACAGTGATCTGAGACTACAGCAGTGAGGAATGACTCAATTATTCAGACCTGTTAGGGAACACATGCTAAGCAAATGTATCTATCTTATTAAAAAAACCCACCTTGAAGTTCAGTGAAAACCAGAGAAATTGTATTACTTTCCTTGGGAATCTCCTCTTTATTGAATTATAAGCATACATCAATTGATGATCATGTGAATTACGTGTATGTGCATGAAGTGGAAAAACAGAATGATTAATATTTACTGGCAATCCATCGTATTTTCTTTCAGAGCAAACATAATAATATATATATATATATTTATATATTTTTATATATATATACACACACACATTCTGAAATAGCTTTTTCTTTTAAATGCCTGGATAACATCTTCATGTTTGAAGGCCAAAAAAGAGCTCTGATCACACCTTTGGTAAGCATATATGAGCTTCTTTAGCAGCAAGAATCCAGGAAACACCAAAAAGACAAAACGAAATCCTTTCACCTGATAATAAGCGATATCTAAATCATACAAGTTGCAAGGTTCCTACTCACTGTGAAATGACAGCAACAGTTCTGAGGAAGGAAAAACAGTCCTTGACACAACGCATAAGTTTTCTAGCAGCCCCAATCTAACTTAGAGGTCTTTGGAGAATTGGTTGGAAGATCAAACAGTATTTTGCAAAAATTTCCCAGGACATTTATTCTCCTTCAAATCTTTTTTTCTTGAGGAGTCATCAACAGGATTTATTCTCAGGAAAGTGATTTGGATGCTAAAGAGTTCTGCAAACTGTCACTTTTTTATTATTTGACTTGGTGATGAACTGAGCTGAAATCCACCATGACTAAGGAGAATACAAGTCTCTGCATCACCCCAGGAAAAGAGCAAGGAATGAATTGTCAAACTGATTCCCTAAATGCATCCAGTCTTGTAACACTGAATTTATTACCTGGTCCTGAAACAGACATTCTCGCTCTTGCATACCTCACCAGCTCCTGGGACTGCAAGAAGATATTACAGCCCTTGCTCTTTCTCTACCTTGTCTCAAGGGGAAGCCAATTCAAAGTGAATTGTCTCTTTTATATCCAAAACCATCAAAGTAGAAAGAATAACCCCTCTTATTCCGTCACTCAGCCATAGATAGGATGACACAGCCCCTTCATTTCCCTCATCTCTGCATCCCAAATAAATAAGAATCAGAGGGTGAAGTCTACTATGAATGGGAGAGCGGAACAGTCAGATAAAAATCCATCTGCTTGGAGGGAGGTACTGTATTTGAAAGAGTTTCCTGTGAGGAAGGAAAACAAAGGCTTTTGGTCAAAATATAAAAATGTATTCACCCTATTCATACAGCATCCAATAATCAACATTGAATCCTATACAGTGATTCAGACTAATAAGAATTCCTTAAAAACAAGGGAAACTGACAAGAGAGAGCCCCTACTCACAGCTCCATAGCAAGATCAGTAAGGTCTGATTTTACTCAGCAGGATGAAAATGCAGAGAAATTATGCATTTTAGATTATTTAATCTGGAAACCTTTACTAACAATGGAAATGGGGTTAGCCCACTTCAACCCTCTCTTCAGGGAAAAAAAAAAAAAAAAAAAAAAAAAAAAAAAAAAAAAAAAAAAAAAAAAAAAAAAAAAAAAAGGAAAAAACGAAAGAAAAAACCAACAAACCTCACCAATTTTTGGAAGAGAAGTGATTCCTGGCATGGTTCCTCACACTGCTCTTTACACCAGAGCACTTTGAGGAAGACATTTTTTAGTTCCTCTGCCAAACAAGGCAATGAAAACATATTGTCAGTGTTGGTCAAAAATTCTGGGAAGTGTAATATGCTTCTAAAGAATGTGTAATTCTCAGGCTTTGGAAAGAAAATACTGTTTTGAAATAAAAAGACAGTATTTTCCTAGAAAAGCATCCTTTTTCTTTTCTCAGCTTCCTTAGCATTTTTCTTTTTAAGCAGGAAATAAGGAAAAGTGAGAGAAAAAATATTTTGAAAATGTGTTTTCACCCCAGCCAATATCACCCCACTTTGAAAAACACGGAGTATTTTGCAAGGGGATAGCATCATTCATTTTCTTTAGTCAGCATTCTCCCACATCGTATGCCATTTTATGCCTACATTGGCCAACTGTTACAGAAGCTGGAATTGATTTTGATTTGTGCAGTGAGTTTTCCAAGCCAGAATTAAAATATGTTTTCTCAATGAAGGAGATAAATCACTGACATCTCAGTGAAATAAAAAATACACAGTGGATTTCGATAAGCATAGGAACGACCTTCTGTAAATGTTTCCAGATGTATACAAATTTGAGAATATTATACACACACACACACACACACGCACAAAAAAGAAAGAAAAAAAAAAAAAGATACAGCAGAAGTAACACAAAAAAAGTAACAGCAGAAACCCAGCTGAGTCAGTGACCCACCAAAAAGTTCTTTTCCCAGTTAAAGCTGACTGGAAAAAATTGCTGTAGGAGAATCCAGTGTAGCTTAGCTTGACAACTAAATGTTAGGAAAAAAAAAAAATCATTGCAAAGTCTCAGACAGTTCAAGGAGATAGTGTTCTCCTTCAGAGCCAACCACTAGTAGAATAGATTCAGATACCTTCTCTTTAACCTGTAGAAAATATCCAACCTGTCTATAACAATTGACTCTGCATCATTGCAGAAGACAAAATCATAGATGGTGGCAACTCCCAAGATTTTTTATCTGTTGGGGATCTAAACAGAAAGTTTCGTATTAAGTCCTTTTGTGGGCAGAGGGGAGCACAACTGAGATTTAAGAGACTATCATATAAGGAAAGAAAGAAAATGCCATTTGTTATAAAGATAGTCCTAATAACATGAGAACACTTAGTTGCTATGAACTGGCAAAAACAAAAACAAACCCAAACCACAAGAATTAATTTGCAAAAAAATGCAATTGTAAACCATCACCTGCTCATATATGAGAGCTTGAGGTGACAACAGAAGTCCCCACTAACACACAGGGACAGGGAGGCACCACTGCTCCGGGGTGTGTTTAAGCATCAGAAAATAATAAGAGTATTGGGGAGATGGGTTAAGTGCTGCAGATTGCTCCATACAGGACAATTTCAGAGACCTCCATAGCATGAAGTGTGAAGCCCTGACAAAATCCAGGGAGCTCGTGACACCTTTGGGCCAGCCCCTTCACCAGCTGATAAAAGCACTGGCTCTCCTTCCCACACGCCTCAACCTGCGGAGCCCGTGAATGCCCCGTGTGTCTGACACTGCCACGTCCTGTCACTTCAGACCACGCAAAAGACACACCACCAAAAGCAGCTAAACTGACATTTCAAGCATGATCAAAAACATGTACTCATAAGCAGGATAAAAATGCTGCTGCAAAATAATGGACTCCTGCTGTTACTTAAAGTGCGGAAGCCTTTAGGTTCAAAGCAAAAAGCGCTGATCCCATAAAAGAGCTTTTGTTCCCAGAACTTGACAGGGGTTTATGTGTAACAAGCAGTGTAGCAAGTTGCACATTTATACAGGCTTTTCCAAACCACAGAATCATGGAATATGCTGAGTTACAAGGATCATCCAGTCCAGCTCCGGGCCCTGCTCAGCACCATCCCAAGAATCACAATGTGAAAGTTTTGTCCAAAAGCTTCTTGAACTCTGTCAGGCTTGGTGCTGAAACCATTTCCCTGTTCCAGTGCCCAATCATCCTCTGGAGAAGAACCTTTTTCTAACATCCAAGCTAAACCTCCCCTCACACAACTGCAGGCCATTCCCTTGGTCCTATCACTGATCTCCAAACCCGGATGAGGGAGTTGTCCTTTCAGATTTTAGGTACATGCAACCTCAGCGATTTTTAAAGAACTTCATGTCTAGACTCTAAAATCTGTATGAAGAGTGACCTAATCATCCAGTAACCTTTCAGACTGAGGCAGAGATTATTTTTTAATATTTTTTTTTTAAGAAGACTGTCATTCATTTTCATTCCACATCCAACGGGAATATCCAAAACCTCTGTATTTTCCATGAAGTCAGTCTGTATTTTCAGTCCACTTCTATCCAAGTCTAAATTTCATTCACATCCAACATAACATAATATTTTCTTTCTTTTACCCTTACCAGACAAGAGAAGTGAAAGTTATTTACATCAGTAGAAAACATACTCATCTCTGTTCAGCTAAAATATGGAGCATTGTTATCCTACCAGTAAATAGACACGGTCCATTTTGCTTTCATATTAAAGGAATGTTCTTTCCACTGGAAGGAAACTGCTGAAAATTGGCCCAATGTATTTCTTTCAGTCATCTGTTAAGCTAATTACTCCTTAAGCTTAAAGTCCTGTATTTTTTTCCCTACTTTGAGGGATGCCGGGAAAAAAAATGCTAAAGAAAATTCTGGTTTATTTGCTTTAACATAATGATTGTTGTGACAAACTCTTTATTGTTTGATTATTTTCTGGTCTAACTAGCCATAGAATTAGGATTGCTAAATTTTAATTTCTCAGCAGCTTATAGCTGAATGCAAATTTTAATTGGCTGCTTGGTGTTTTAGAGCAATAGATTAATCTTTGTGAATCATCTTAACTGGCACGTTTTAGTGATCCAAGTAATTTACTTACATGATTTATTTCTTTGTATTTGAAGGAAAAGTCCATATAAATGCCTTTATGTGAAATTTCCATGTAGCACAATAAATGCAGGCAAAATTCTGCCTTCAGAAATCGATCTTCTAGAAGATTTGAGATCACAAGAGAATATTTTTTAAAAAAGTGTTTCTTCCCTCTTCAATAAAATTGACTTTTACTTAAAGCACAGTGTTTAAAAGATTGCAAGCTAACTATCAAACACAAGAAGAATCTAAAGGTGAACCATAAGGGCTGGGGTTGGGGTTTAGTCCTGCCCTCCCTTGTTTCCATGCCCCTTTTCCCAGGGATGCTGTGTCTGTGCAGGAAGGAGTGACCACAGAGCCCCGGGCTGAGCCTGGCCCAAGCACTGAGCTCAGACCAGCAAGGCAATACCAGCCCCATCACCCGGGCACCCGCGAGCACAATCCAGGCTGGAATTAGCAGCAGCCCCAGCGGGGATGATCCTCTGCCTGCGCATTTCTCTCCTCCCCTCCCGATCTCAGAGGCCAGGAAAAGCTCGTGATCTCAAATGTCAGGAATACTTAGCTGGGTGTTTTATTGGCAATGTACTGCAATGTACTCTGCTCTCTCTCCTTAGGTTTTTGGTGTAAAAGCTCTCAGAGAGCACTGCTGAAGCCTTGGATAATGAGGAATCACCATGGATGGCTTTTCTCCTGATGCAGACAACTGAGAAGGAAAGTACATATGACACATGCTGATCTGGCTAAGCACAAATCCTTTATTGCATAAATCAACTTCATGTTGTTTATCCAGTCAGTGTAAAAATTCACTTACAGATTTTATTTATTTAACTGCACATTTTATTCTGCTTAGTGAATAGCAATCTGCCTGACCTTATGTGTACTCTGCAAATGTGGGCAAGGAAATGGTCTTAGTAACAGGAAAAGAAAGAACATATTTCTCTCTCCACTCCTTGAAAACATGATCACTAGAGCATCCCCACTTCTGGCAGACTTCATTATTGCCAGAGAGGATATATTAATTTCTTTTTTTCATTTCTGAGCCCCACCTGAGGAACCAGTTTTCCAGAATATTAAAAACTGAGAGGATCCAAAAAAAGATTTCCAAAGCTAAAGAATTTGGTCCAAATCCCCATTAATTTAAATGGCTAATCTATTTCAAATACCAAAATCTAAACCTTTTAAACTGGATCGCAGTACTTGAGCAGATTTATACAGTAAACAACTAGTTTCCATTATTTTTTCAGTAACGTTGTTTCTGAGTTTTCTGTGGTACTTTTACGAATTAACTGTCATTGAGGTAAGTGATAAACAGAGCCTGAGAAAAGCAAAATAACCCACAATCCTTGGTAGGTAGAAGTGTGTGAAGAAAAGTTCTCAGATTTTATCACAGCAGATTTTCAAAGTGCCCAGCAGACATCAGCTTGCAACATTTGCAAATGCCACATCTGGTCACCTATTTCCAGGCCTAATTGGGAATCACTTGGGATACTGAGATGTGGATATTAAAATGTTTTTGAAGTTTGTTCTGTATTTCTGCTTAAAAACAGCTGCGTCCTCTTGCAAAATCAGCATTTGCATATTGTTGAGTATGTGGAAAGCCACCCTTTCCAGTTCATCTTGAACGGTTCTAGAGACAAATCCTGCATGAGTGTTGTGGCTGCACTTTCTGTCAGTGTTTAGGAGGCAGGAGGCTGTCACTTCACTTTATACCGCATCTAATCAATGCTCAGGCGGGAATTAAAATGGTTATAGCTTGCTTCTAAAGAGACATGGATGGGTAGATAACTTTGATCTTGGAGTCTGCTTAGCCCTGCCAAGGAATGCCATTAAAACCATCGTGTTTTGGAATTTCAAACTGTATTTTTTTTTTAAGTAACTGCAATCTCCCCCCTTTACCCCCTGCCCAGTCAGACAAGAACCAGCACTGTCAAACTCCAGAGATAAAGTCTGATTTCTTAACAAAGCTTGCAGCTATGGGAGCAAAATCTGTGGGATAATTTCATTTAAACAGGTTTCTAAGCATGTACAAAATGCAAATGCACAGCACCACAGTAGGCAATGCTAAATACAGACTGGTCCTTCTTCCCTAAAAATACCAGAAAGTAACTGCTGCATCCTTTCATACAGGCAGATAGGAGGGCGCTGCTAGAGTGAAGACGGCCCATCGTTAGTGCAATGACTTTAGTCCAAAGCAGCAGGGTCACTGCACTCAGTCCAGCTGGGGGATTTTGCAGCAGCCAAGCCAAAGTGAAGCACAGGTAGACCAAAGCAAGTGTTTTCTGTTTCAGCTTCATAGCACTCTTGAATGTTTTCAAGTCCATTCAGCAAGAACTCCCTCTGATCACCTCCCTACTGCTCAGCAAAATCTGCCTTTTGATCACATGCATTTTCCAGGTGAGCTCAGTGGAGCATAGGAGATATGGGGTAGAGGGAGGGAGGGAAGGACCAGAGAGGGAACAAGTGAATAAATCTAAGAGGTAATTCCTTGTGAAATGCTCTATATTCAACTCTCCTCATCCCTCCAATTTCCTTTAGCTTCTACAACCAGAAATCAGTTAAGCCTTGTGGAACAATTATTAAATTTATAGATTAAGATTTTTCAGTGCCAAGCAGAGGATATGAAAGTAATTTGTGCTTATAAAAGGATATCTAGTCAAAAAATTGTATTGCTAGAATAAAGTGCACTTTCAAATTCCATCAACTCTTTTTGTGGAAATGTTGCACATGGAGTTGTTGTACAAGAAAATCTATTCATTTTAATCCCCAACCTTTAAACTTCCAATTTCATTTTCATACTATATAGAGACTCAAGGGACGTTCTGTTTTACATGTAGTCTATAAACTGATTGAGGCATAGGCAATTTCTTTTGGTCTCCTTGTACTGCAGTCAGCTGCACAAGGTGCTGTTACAAACACCATGACAAAATAGCAGACCAGCGAATGTCTTGCTTGAGAATTATAAAGCTCAGTCAGGAATTAGACCAGTCAGGCAATTAGGAAAAGTTTCTAAGGGCAGCTGTGTCCCTGCCCTGACAGTATAGGGAGCCCATCCCTGCACAAAGAGCTGCTTGCAAATCTACAAAGCATAAAGTAGTTGTGAATATTTCCTTTGACTAGTCCTGTGATATGATGACAGCATTTGCTCATTTGAGCACAACATGGTGTACTTCAGGTCTGCACCCCCAAGAAGAGCAGGAGGTTGGCATGTCAGTCTCACCCAGAAAATGTCTGAATAACTAAAGAGACATCTCATCACTGCACAAAACACCACTTGGAAACAAAAATCGTCTTTTCAGCTCAGTCCATGCTATTTTCTAAACACTGATGAGTGAATTAAATATCAAAGTAATGAAATATCTACTGATAATGCTAAATAATGTCCTAATTCAGCAATATGTTGTAGCAAACTGCATCACTACTGAGTGTGCAGTTCCTGAAAGAGGTATTAATAAATACTGTCAGCTTTCTCCAAAGAAGCTTTTTCCATCCTAGTGGTATGATCATGTTTCCTGAGCAATTTATGACCACAGTCCATAGGAAGGTAATCACTTCCACTCATCCTGTAACTGCACCTCAGCCTCCAGTGCAGAGCTGTACCTGCAAGCCTTCACAGGCTGGTCAATCCGTGTGACACGAGCTGGGATGCTGTCAAGACCTGGCAAGGGTTTTACCCTTTCACACACATGGAAGCAAGGGACAGGTTTTTCCTGAAACTAAAGAAAGCCTGAGTGGGAGAACCAGCAGCAGCATAAAAGAAGCTGAGACAGCTCCAGAGGCTCAGTCAAAGCAGCCAGCATACTTCATGCAGTAACATTTAAAAGGCTTTTGAGAAAATAGCTGCAGCTTCAGCTACCACATCAACTGAATAGCCCCCTACACAGTCCTAAAAGACGTGAAATAAAATACCTTTCCTACAGTGTGCCAGGAAAAGAACTGAAACAACTAGCAGAATGAGGGTGCACCTTCCTTAGCAATTTATTTTGTAGTGTCAATACTTTTCTGACACAAAACTCCTCCCTGTCTACTTTTGAAGTGCTTTAGTTTGTGCTTTGCCTGACCCCAGCTGGATCTTCCTCAGAGAAATCCCTTTGGAAGTTACACATCAGCAAACCTAACAGTCAGGCAAAGACCATGACTGTGATATCCCATATCCCAGTTTACAAAATCAGACTTTGAAATAAGATTACCAACCAAGCCCTAGGTGGGACAAATGATCCCTGGGGATGACAGGCCCTTGAACTGCACGGCTTTGCTCTACAACAGCTCTTGTGCTAAATGGAGTGCTATTGCAGATCTACCCTGGGGATGCTGCAGGAAAACACTTCACAACAATTTTTTGATGCTGCAGAAATTACTCCTGAGCGCTACTCTCAGACCTGTGTCTCCAGCACATCCCTCCGTATTGTCCTGCTACTCTGATCTCCTGCACTGACATTTCTCTTAAGCTTTTTAATGTTGAACTTATGTTTCTGGGTAAGAGCATTTGACTTTTTCTGTCAAGCTAGAGAGTAAAGATTAGCATTCTAGGATTTTAACAGTACATTTTAACAGTACATTTTAACTCTAGGTGTGGAAACCCACATCACAAACTAATCTTGTTCTTCTGCCAGGTGACTCCAGGAAGCTCTGCATTCTGGAACTGATGTCCAGAGAAACAGATCTTAGAGACAAATGTCTGAATGCAAGAACTTCTAGAATAAGTCATGATTTTGCTTCAGATTAGGGCAGATGGAGTCATAAAATGGATCTCTTCAGTCATTCTCTTTAATAACCTTTCTTTTTATCCTCAGAATAAAGTCAGATTTTTTTGGGGGGGGAGAGGTTATTTTTTTTCCTCCACACTCTCTGGTCTAAAACCAAATCAGACTTCCAAAGACAAACTGATTCTTTTCTACGGCCTAAACACCTTAAAATTTAATTTCCCCACCCACAATAAACTCTACACATCCTAACTCAATAACTGAAGATTGACTTTCAAAGAAAAGAAAATACATAGCACATTAAATTTTAAAGGTAGAGCTCCTAAGTTTAGAGCTTCTATAATAATGTTTTCATTCTAAAAATAATCTAAAGACAATAGCCAAATCACGTGTCCTTGTTTTGGCAGGAATGGATGAGAAAAGAGGAACTAGATCCTTCACAAAAAAAAGGGAGGAAATTCTGTTTGAAGAAAGCTCTGGTGTTCCTGATTTTTGCTTACTAAGAGAGGGAGTTTGGGACACATCCATCCTTCCCTTCCCTTGTTCTTCCAGGAAGAGTAGCTCAGTTCTTCCATTCACAGCTCATTCACCTTTTCTTCTCTCTGAAATCTGATATATTACCCACCATTATTTTTCCAATCAAAATGACCAGATAGAACTGCTAACTCAGAATTCAGTCACATACCTCAAAGAGAAAACAAGTCAGTATTTATGTACCTATATTTCTGCAGCACCTGTGACTCTTAATCAAATCCTAGACCCCTCCTTTGAACTATCTGGTGCAAACACCCAAAACCAGAGCGTGTTCTTGTCCCCAAGGGTTTGCAAACTAAATGTCAGACAGGAGACAGCAGGTGGGAAATACAGTGGAAAGTACATGTGCACCACAGAAAGGCTTCCTTAAGGCACAGAAAACATGTCTGCTAATCATTTTCTGAGCAGCATGTAGCCTCTTGGAGCAAAATCAGATCACTCCTTCGCAAGACACAAGGAGGTGGCTCTTTCCTGCAAAACACAGTTGTTCACCTTTCCCGAGGATAACCACCTGGGACAGCGATAGTGGAAATGTTGTGCACACACAGGTAGTGATAAACTGCTGCAGAAAGGCAGAAATGCCTACATTTCAGGGCTAGAAATGCCCACCACTACTTATAACCTGGCAGGTTCTTGCCATCACATCATGTCCCCCTTCTAATCTCACTCCCCACCATCCTGCTGTTCCCTCCAAGCCCAGTTCCTGTTACAAGGCCAAGCAGGTAGAGGGCAAGGGATGTTTAAGTTCAGGATGGCTCATTAAGTCAGGGCAGAAATTACAGGAACTTGTATGACAGCATAAAGGAGGATTTGACGGTGTGTTGATTCTTGCATTGGAAAAAGTATTGATAAGTGTTGTGGAACAGGAAATCGTGCTTTAAGTGCAATGGATGTGCAATTTTCTTGGAGAACATATGGAGGATTTTACATTAAAGCCATTTTTTTGAAGCCTTTTCTTTCTGCCTTTTAACCCATGTGCACCATCCATTGCTATGCCAAGAATACAGTGAACTTTGTTTCTCTGAGCCTTTAAGTGGAGAATTTGCCTTGCTCCTTTTAACTCATTTTCCCAAATATTTTGTATGCTTACATGATGAAAAGGCTGTCAAAGGTGAATTTACAGTGATCCTGATTGAATCAGCTTTCCAGATACGCCTCACATGAAAAACGTCTCATTACAACAGCAGTGACTATTTCCACACAGGAAAGAAAGGCTCCCTTTCCAGGCTGAGTTGTGGTCTTTAGTAGCTGTGCACAACCACTAATGCACTGAAAGCAAATAGTCCAGGCAACACACTGATCTTTTCTTCCTGATTAAAATATAGTGCCCCAAAACACATGCAGCAATCACCAGTGAGATGATCCTCAGACAGAAATGTATCATTTCCTACATTGTATATTCGGGGAGGTTAAGGTAAAATTGTCCAGATGAGATGACAAACTCAACCTCTACCTATAATATAGAGTAAGGCAAGTAGAAATAACACTCCTTAAGAATGCTTCCTCATCATTCATTATAATAAAATCTCTTTTGAGGGGGAAATTATTCTAGTTTCTTTGAGCTATGGCTGAGAATATATAAGTGGCATCTCTGTGCATTTCTTCCACAGCCTTGATTCTCAAGATAATTTATCTTTTTTTAAAGATTTAGTGGTACTCAATAGTATTGGTAAGACTGTTTATGAATCTCAGAATAAATTGAAACACAACCTTGCAAACAATAATAAGTGATCAGACAGTCCCTTGACACTGCACCAAAACATATATGTTCCTTTTCGGAAATATTTCTTACCCATCAAACCCACTTGCTCACCCTTACCTATCTTCTTTAGAATCTCAGCTTCCTAACAGGCATAAATCTTTCTCGGAATATAAATTTACAAGCAGTTATCTTGGTACCTATCATGCTTACTCACTTGCTCCTTTCTTCCTTTCCTCCCACAGCTGTAACCCAGCACAAAAAGCCTTAACTAACTGAAACTTATAGCCTCCCTATTCCCACGATACACCGGAACAGCAAGCACGGAACCTACATGAGGCTGCTTTCTTAAGTGCTTTTTCATTTTTAGTGAAGTTGTTCTGTAAGGGAAGGGTATGTGCTAGTTTGGAGTTGAGATTACAGTAAGTCTTGTAGGTTCTTTTAAAATTCAGCACTTCA
The DNA here is from genome assembly GCF_015227805.2 of Hirundo rustica. NCBI lineage: Eukaryota > Metazoa > Chordata > Aves > Passeriformes > Hirundinidae > Hirundo > Hirundo rustica. The sequence goes on along the minus strand of NC_053457.1, from coordinate 25,145,781 downwards.
GATTAGAGAGGAAGGAGTGAGCTAAGGGATGGTGGAAAGCAAAAGGAGGAGTAGCTCTTTAGCTCACCTGTAAGATGTTAAGAGATTAAAAGATCAACCTTCATTTTAGGGTAACAAGTGGTTTTACAAACAGGCATCAGCTTATTTTGAGAATCTCTTGGTTTAGGCTAGAACCTACCTATATCCTGGTTACTACCGGGAAGTCTTTCCTAGCAGCAGAGCAATCTACTCTTTTACCTTAGAGACTCCCTATGCTGCCTACCCTCTTCTAAAGTACTACAATACTGCTGCAAGAAAGAGGGTGGGATGGGCTTCTCACAGTTTCCTACAAGGAGAGTGTCAATATTTGTAGTGGGGGTGCACCTGTGATTGTTTAAGAACTGATATCTATAATTTAGGAAAGAGTCTCTATGTTTAGGGAATTGAAATGTTCATCACGGCTTATTTCTTACTGGTACTTCTTATTAGGTTTGTTCTCTTTCTGCAGTTTCTGTTTGCAAAAGGAGTCCCAGGGGTCTTTATCAGGAATATTGCTCCCTGTGGAGGGGTTGAGGACTGGTTTTCAAGCCTAGCAGGTACATTTGATGTACATGAGGCAAAATGCTTTGCAGAGCTGTTTTACTCTTGCTGGTATCTGGTTGCACCTGAAAGAACCCTGGGAACCTTCATGGTATTTCCTATATCATTTAGCTTCAAGGGTGTGTGAGGGCATATGCTGGAAGAGAGAGACTGGATAATACCCATTTTCTCTGAGTTTGAACCCAAGAGTTTCTGCAGCACATATTGTATGTTTAGGTTTGGTAGATGTTCACATAATTCTCCATTTTCATGATTTCTTCACAGCAAAAAAACTTACTGTGAGAGAGAAACATAATGAGCCAAGCAACCATAATTTTTGTCACATATGTGCCACTCAGGAGGGATGGATCACTTATGACCAGGTTATTTGGAGGAAGAGGAGGGCAGACCAGCAAACAGAAATCCACAGCTTATTGTAACTGAAGTGACTGTACAGACAGAAGGATAAATGATACTTGTATCTTGCTAAGCAGTAAGTCTAAATATAGCAAACACTCTTTGGGGACAGGAATTTTCTGTGGTCTGTGGAGGATTGGCCTGAAGGAATATAAAATACTGTACCTGCCTCCCACAGGTGGTGTAAGGCTTAATAAATAGTTGCAAGATGATTGAAGATGCTGGTAGGAAAGGGGCTATTACAAATGTGGAGTGCTATTATCAATCTAACATGCTAAAAGTATTAATTTCATTGCCTCTGATAAAGTGTCTTGTTAATGAGCTATTTCACAAATGTCTAAATGAATTCCGTGGAAAATGATTTATGGTCACGTTTCCAACGAAACAAACTCTCCCACAAGGAGCAAAGTTCTTAAGTTCTCCTGTTACTTTAAGAATTCTTTTTCCCTTCTGCCAAAACAACTTAAAAACAAGCAGTTCCACCAATGTTAATAGAAATATGATGAGTAAAACTAGGTAGGGACCGAGTTTCTTAATGCTACATCCCAGTGCACTCCTGAAGTTTGCTGTGTCCTGTAGTTTGCCATGTTTAATGTCCTGTTCAAGCCTATTTCAATAGCTATGAATATTGGCCAGTTTCAATATACTACAAATGTATGTCATCAACTGTCTTTTACAAAACACAAGGCAAATCCTACAGACAACCTCCATTATTTCCTCATGTCTGCAAGGCAAATATCTCACTTTAAATAAATGGACATTATATTCTATTTAAAAAATAGTTTTGCAGATGATTCCTTGTGGGGTTGTTGAAGTCACTGTCCAAGAGAGACCAGAGAAACAGCCTGTTTTGGCCAGTGCTGTTCATCTTTTATGTTTCAGTCGCCCCGTTATGTTGTTTGGCTGTCTATGAACTATGGTAGCAATGGTCCTCTAGCTGAACAGCAGGCTGATACAAACAGTCCTTTCTCCCATGTGGTAAAACACTGCTTTTCAGAGTCTCTGGAAACCCATAAACTCCATGACCAAAACCTTTTCATGTTTTTAAAAAAGATTTATGTGTCTTGGCTGATTGTTCATTATGTATTTTGGATGCTCCCCATGCTTTGACTGATACAATGATTCTTCAAAAGCGACTACCTCAAAGTTGTTGTCCGTCTAACATAACCAAAGCTAATATTGGAGTAGTGTGGATACCTTGACATTAGAACTGAAACATGACTTGGAAAATATGAAGAGCATATTCTGAGAACTGGTATAAGAATTCAAGGAATAAAACTGTATATTTTCATGCTGGAATAACTTTGCTGCAAATAGGTAGCTGTTTCTAATCCTTTGAATGGTTTGTTAGTGCATGGTCCACTGAAATTAAAGAATAGCTTCTAAACATGCATAATTCTCCATAATTTGTTCAAAAGTTAAACCACTGTCAGTTGAGAAAAGAAGCCTTTTGTTAATTTGTGGCAGATAAATACTTACGTTTCACGCTGGGGAAGAATTAGATGTTAATGACTTCCTAGGGCTAGAGTTATTTTAGAGAAAATGGTGGGAGTAATGCTAGAGGATTTATATGTAAGACTTGAAAGTCTACTGCTCTGTCTTATGGTATGGTCATGAAATATGATGTGTGCAGTTTAACTCCTTTATGTGGGTTAATGCATTTGCTTGCGCTTCTCAGCTGTGACAGCGTCAGCCCAAGACTTTTGCCTTCAGAAATGGACAAGAATGGCACTAAAACTCATAGTTAACCACCCACAAACAGAAGAGAATTGGCTTTTTAATACAGCATATTTGTTTTCAGTGTTTCTGCTTTCAGTGGGAGAGTGTCATTTCTGTAAAGCTTCATTTTAGATATTTTTCAGCAAGAGGGCTGTGAGTCTGCGCTGCCTTGCCTGGACTTCAACATATTAGCTCTGCTTGGCAAGTGAAAAAGTCAAGAAATCTGTTTAACAAGTTTCTTTTGTCTCAGGAAGAGTTGTTTCTTCTCTTTCACCCAGAAACATCTTTATGATTTCTAAAACAAATTTGGATCAAGTAGCCACTCGAGGGGGTTTCCATCTTACAAGTGAAAGATGGCATGTTCCTGTAGCCATCACTTGATTAGGGAACAAGGTGTCACGGCTGTTCTTTTCTGCGTGTTGGATTACTGAGGACCTTGCAGACAAATGGAGTGTAGTCCAGAGGGCGATAGCAGCAAAATGATAAAGGACTCGGAAAATGGAAATTGCAAGGGTGATAAAGAGGATGGAACATGTAGCACTTAAGAGATATAACTGTCTATACATACATAAAGGGATATTACAGAGAAGAGAGACTAATTATTCTCTTGAGTCATCAAGGACAGAACAAGGCTAATAGATCTAGGATGCTGCTGGGAAAATGTCAGTTATGCATTAGGAAATGCTTTGAGTAAAAGAACAATCAGGACAATGTATGATGCTCTGGAGTGGAGTTGGGTCAGATTTCCATCGCTGAACTTTTTCAGCTGTAAGGCTAGACATCAGGTCGGTGTAATGGACCTTGCTGTACCTTAAAGTCTTCCAGAAGCAAAAGGCCTTGGTCCTGCAAACCTTCATGTAGGAGGGCAATCCTCATAAAGCCTGAAATTTTTGCTTGATTAAGAGTTTTCATATACCTTAACGAAATTTAATGGTTCGTGTGGTGTACCAGCCCCTTTCTTCACAGGTAGTAATTGTTTAGACAAATTGCAAAGCATGGGAATTGTGGATTTTTCCCTATCAAAATCCAAAGCTATTTGTCTCTTGTCCATGAAGAACCTGATTCTATATAATATCTTCCATTTTCTATATGAATGTTAAGCACTGGTTTACAGGTTTAAGTTCCACAGAAGTCTGACTTTCTTAAATTTATATTTAAATGGAACTTTTTATTTGGTTGTCTGAATTTGATTCTTTACTGTGGGTTTTTTTAATCTAGATGTGTGGGTTTTAGCCAGCCTCCAAAAATATGTATTATACAAGACTATTTCCACGATAATCATTATGGGAAGAATTTCAATATGTGGGCAGAACAGACTTGCCATCATAGGATCCATGCAGTTGCTTTGGCGGCTGCATCAATATTTCAGCAGAATTTTTGTCAAGGACAGTCTTTCTGCTTTTATTAGTAATTACTCAAGCTCAACAGAAACTCAAAAAAATGCTAATGAGTTTAATGAATCAAAACTTTCATTGCCTGCCTACTGCTACTTGTGTCATACTCCAGGGAAATTAAGGTGCTGGCAGTGTTTGATGAACAGGGTAAAATCACAACCCTTTCAAGAAACCAGACTTACAGCTGGGAATGGATTGAATGCCACAGCTTTCCTTGCTTAAAGGAGAGAGTAGTGGAGAGCCCCTTGATGAAAAGGGACCATATAAATTTCCAAAAAGGCTCATACTCTGTGTATTATATAGTTCTGTGAAATTCATGGGGATGTTGATCATAACTCTAACACAGTTTCAGAGAATTTTCCATTCTCCTAATTGTCATTGTGGGATCTACCCTCTGAACTGGTTATCTTTTTTTGTAGCAGGTAGGAAAGTTCTGGATGTCTTTAAGCATCCTTGAGCTTGAGGATAACCTCTTTATTTTGGTTTCAGATGTTTCTTTCTGGATATATAACTTCCTACAGTGAGACAAGCAGTTGGCCTTCCAGCTTTATTTACACTGCTATTTGCATCTCATTCTTTTTGGTACTCAGGTCCAGGGTGGATCACTTGGATAGTGTTTACTACAGCAGCAATGAAAATATGCTTGTGTGTTCTTTATGTTGTAGCAAAGGGCAACTTTAAGCACCAGTTCTACCAAACCTTTTTTTCTTCAAGTTCTAAGTAGCTTATTTGGTCTTCTGATCTAAAGAGAGTAGCAGAGAATGTATGCTGTGATAATGATGAAAGGACTAATGAGATGCCAGGGAAATCTTTTGACAGTGTTATAAGTAGATGAAAATGTGCAAGTGTTAAGATCCAAAGTTAGATCTTTTTTCACATAAAGGCAGGTTGCCACTTTTAGGATTTTTGTATGGGTTTCTAACTGTGACACTAGAATTGGTATTATGAGTTTCTTAAGGAAATGTGCTATGTGTGGAATTTCAATTCCTAAAGTCATTCTCTGGAGCCTCAAATAACGCAGTCTATATTTCGACAAGGTATGTAAACATGAGTTTGTCTTTTCTCAGCATGTGCCCTCTTTGTCACTTAAAGAAGTTACAGAATTTGCTTCTCTGTTTCACTGCTTTATGTGCCAGTCTCTGATCTTTGTAACCCAGTTGGAGCACAGATTTTCTCTCTTTTCAACAGGAATGCCACAGTGCTTAAAATAAGAGGCTGAAATGTGCTCACCTTCCTACCATGTGACAGTACACTAAACTCTGATTTTTTCAGTTAATTTAACATTCAGATGCAGAATTTTCTTGTATTCAGCTAAGGCTTCTCCACTTTATGCAGGAACAAGAATCTACCCACAAAATCTACCACCCAAGTATTGCAGAGGATTGGAACTATATTTGCATTTAGGAGACAAATCAGGCACATTATTTTAGAATGCCAATGAAGTTGTCACAACAATACCAACAATAAATGCAAAAAATTACTTCTCCTATAAATCATCTCACTGCTGCTTCTTAAGAATCCTCTAGTCAAACTTCCATTCCACATGTCAGAACACAGCACAGCCTGGGGACTTATGGATGTCACAACCTCTAGGGTTTTGTTGTTGTTGTTGCTGTTGTTTGGGGTTTTTTTTTGCATAAACATTTATAGGACTAAACAGAAATGCAACTTTATCACAGAAGTATCCTGCTTTCAGTCTGGATAAAATAGTTTTCAAGTTGTAATAGGAAAAGTCCCTAAGAAAAGTTCTTATTTTATCATATAATCTTCAAAATGATTTCAGAATGAAGGCGTAGCTTTTGGTCATCCTTGTGTCTTAGAAGGTGACTGAGATTTGGAATAATGTTATGAGGAGACATTGGAAGAGGGAACTGGTGCCACATTCAAGAGTTCCACTAAGATGTAGCGTTCAAGACACATTTCTTCCTTCTGACATAGAATATACTGGCCTTATTAAGATTTTGAGAAAATAGAAATAAATATGTCAAAAATAGTGCTAAGATAGAGGTAAAGCTGTCCCAAGAACGAGGGGAAAAAAAAAAAAAAAAAAAGGTAGATTTGTGGGTATAAGTCACCGGGAAGCAAAGAATGCTTTCAATGCTTATTCCTGACGAAAACTGAAGAAAAAGCTTTTTCCAAAAGCTTTGTATCCAGTCACCTTGGCTGAAGGTTTAAGCTTTGGGGCACTGATGAAAACCAGAACAATATTCCAAACACTTCTCACTGGTGAAGAAAACTCCAAATAATAGTAGAGAAATAGTAATTTGCTGATTCCATAAAATGCTTCTAATGAACTTTCAAGGAGGGCTAGACCTTTGCCTGTGGGTTAAGCATTTATTTCTGATTAATCTGCTCATTACATGTAGGATTTAAAGACAAGAACTGGCTGACTTTTCTTCCCTCTCCGTTCAGGTCTTAGGGCAATTATCAAGAGTAACTTCTGAACCTCTGTTGGAAATGCACCCAAAAATATTATGGAGGTAAAACTATTTCTGGACTTACCAAAACTTCCCCCACTGTGATTGGAGTATCCCTTGAAAACCTAGCCCATTAAAATATTTGAAATGTGAATGCTTTGGATTCCCAGCTTCTTGGCCTGATTTTTAAAGGGAGGTATGCATTTTTTAATAAGAAAACTGGTATTTTGAGAGGAAGTTGATTTTAAAAATAACACCTGTGATATGAAAGTGGTGGGTTCATAAAAAAGAAAAAGAGGGCCAAAAAGCTTCTCCCTTCACCAAGCATTCTCAAATAGGAAGAAAGCTATCAACAATCTTTCTGAAAGTCCAATATTCCTTCAGCCACAGAATTTGTTCTACAAGGAGAGAAGCAGTAAATGCTTCACCAATGCTTGATACAAACCTAACAAATTCCAGGGATATTCCCTCTGTACAACAAGACACTGTAATCTTATTATTTTTCTGGCAATTATTAATGAGTATGTACATATACATGGATAAAGTGTTGATGAGATGCTAATCTCAAAAGAGATAAGAAAGAATTTGCAGGGTGGATTCATTTATGAGCCTATGAGAAATACACATTTGTCATTGATACATATCTAATAAACTGTGTATGGATGACATATTGGTAAGTCACTCCCAATAAGGTTTTTGCAATGGTGGCATAATGTTTTAACTCATTCCCATTGTACCTTTCAGAATTTACTGCTGAGTGGATCTAACATGGGTAGCTCTCTGTATTCAGCCTAAGTAATAAATAGAAGCTGGCTCTTTCTTTGGTACAAATACCACAGTGCAGACTTTGTAGCTATATTCTGCACAGATAGCATGCTCACAAACCAGTGTGTGTGCCAAGTATATCCAATTCTTATTCTGCATTATCTCCTGCTGTACAGTGCAAATAAAGCACTTGGCAAACACGCCTCTCATAGAAGACAAAGCACAAACACAGTTAAAGAAAGATCTGAGCTACTCATGTACAATCAGATGTCAGCTCCTCAAACTGCAGGATGCAGAGAAGACACTTCCTACCCCTTCAGAAATACCTCCCTGACTTCTACAGAGAGCTCAGCATGTGTTACATTATGTGCTCTATCATCCACTGACTCTATAGGCGCCTTTACTGGTTACAACCTCATCATGGGATCCACTTGCTCAGAGTTAGTTCTGCCTGATTGTGTACTTCTGCATAGTCTGTCTGAAGGCACCTGTTTCATGACTCACTTGTGGATTTATTTTTATCACAAGCTCTATTTTATAATGATGAATTTCAGTTCAGAAAATTCCACTTGTGTTTAGAAGACATAGGAAAATCTAGGTGTTGTAGATTTTTTTTTTTTTTTTTTTTTTTTTTTTTTTTTTTTTTTTTTTTTTTTTTTTTTTTTTTTTGTGCAATCTATGGTTTGTGGTTCAATGAAGGCCCATTTCATAATTGGCTACCTGTGACCAAAATAGAAGCACCAATTTTCCTGAACACAAGGCTGGGAGTAAAGATTGTTCCAAGTGTAAAAAGAACCAGTCACCCCTCATTTAATCAAAAAACAAAAAAAGCCATTAACTCTGAATGAACCTATATGTGCTCTCATAAACTTTAATAGGTAGTCTTTCATGCCTGGAAGATGGGCTTAGGACAACTTCCAAACTTCAGCGGAAGACAGTAGGTAGATCCATCCCGGTACTATGGAACTCTGATCAGGTCCTTGGTTCTCAGATGTGATAAATATAAATTTGTTCTTGCAAAGAGCCCTCAAAATGATTCCTGGAGTACCGCCAGTTACTTTGGAAAGGTATACAGTCCTTATTTAAAATTACCTTTGGAAAAAGAAAACAAGCCTTTTCACAACACACAGGAATGTTTTTAATCTTACTAACTAACAGAAAGACAACTTCCTTTTCTCATACTCCTTACTTTGTAGGAGGGAGAAAAGAGGGGATGAGTGTTTGGATGATCTTATTCTACTTGTCAAAGGGTTTTAGTGTACCACTTCCATCTCTGATCAAGGGGGATTATTAGGATTTCTTATCAGTTAATATGCAGCTCTAAACCAATACTCACAAGCATGTGAACACAGAATAAAATTCACCTTTAAAGCCCTAAAGGAGATGCAAGAGAAGGTGCATTTACATTTTAAATTTTCATTCCAAATCCAGCACAGGGTCCCTGAAGGAGTGAGGGCTATTTAAAAATTCATGTGAAGTTTTGGATCTGGAATCCTAGCATATTTCCTGTTGGGGAACTGCACACATCACAAAATGCCATCACCACTTACCACTTTTAGTATGCAGATCATTCCCTTGTTGAAATATGGCAGTAGATGATTTCTGCCTCATGGGATGTGCACGACTTAGACCATTGAATGATAATGGTTCATGCAGAATCTTGCACTGCTACTCTCTTTACAGCATTGATATAGGGGATGAAGGCTGAGCCCGATTTTCTTTTTCCATATTAAAGATGACAATCAACACTTCCAAAAAACTTAAATTAATATAGAAACTTAAAAAAAAAAATAATCAGATGAGTTGGCAGCACAGTTATACATCAAAGTTCTACCAATACATTATGCATCTCTCTAGTCTTTTGAATCCTCTTTGCATGTCTTCCTCCATACTCCTAAACAGAAATAGCTCCTTTCATCATGCTATTGGCACAAATAGGAGCAGGATTAATACTGGTTGTATTAATTTCTGTATAAAGGCCATTTTGTGGAAAAGGTCACCACACATAGACTGCTCTGAATCCTGAATTCTATACTGCAAGCCATTAATTTGTAGATCATATCCAAAATAAGCATGAACCTACGATAGCAGTAGCACTATATGTGTCAGCCAATTTACTTTTTGAAGCGGTTGATTTGATTCAAAATTTGTGCTGAGATAACAAAACATTTTCAGCAGTTAAATTACAAACAGACATAATTATTAAATGTTACCCTGACTGTAATGATTTTGAACTTAAAAAAAAAAAAAAATTGAATTATTGGCTTATTCAGATTGTGGTTCTGCAAAGAAAGCTTTTCAGCTAGAGCCTTTAAACCCTGGAGAGGTATCTAGAACATGAAGTGAGAGCGAGCACTTTGAACTCTGCTCACAGATTGCTCTTCTTATTATTACTTGAAAGAGCAACCAGCTGATCCATTGCTGTCCGCCTCTCCATTCCCAGAGCAGGAAAAATTGGGTATATTTGCAGAGATATTTGTCCACATGTGTGAAAAATCTTCCAGTATGTGTGGCCTGTCCTTGAATTACAGCAGCACTTTAGACAAGTTTTTTGTAATGTTTAAGTTGAACATCTCTGGATGCAGCAACTGATAGTAAAAATTCCTGCAACTCCTCACCTTCTGTTTCATATAGAAAAACTGAAGCAAATTACCATGTCTCAACCCAGGTGCAGAGTATGTTTAAAGATATTTAAGAAGTTATGTGATTGTTGATTGTGGTGTAAGAAGAACATTTAGAAGAGACATCCAGCACTAAAGCCCTGCATTTGGATTCCTCAGAGGTACTGTTGATTTCCTGTGTAGCCTTGGGCAAGGCTCTTCACCTTTAAAATGTCTGATTTCTTATCAAAAAGGCACAAAGCTTTTACTGTAGCAGCCTCTCTGTTTAGTGAGGGAAGATCACAAAATATTCAGACAGAAAGTAGTTCATCCTTCTTTAAATCTCAGTACATCCGTTCCTGTAGCTCACTGTTGCTAAGCACGCAGCAGCTGTCCTCGGAACTTTTTCCCCTTTCCCTTCCTACACCTTTTTTACTGATATTTACATTACAACACAACAAGGGATTGAAACTTACAGTCAGTTCAAGATGAAATCCCTGTCTGCTTGATCAGCAATTACCTTGTTTTCAGAAGTTTTACATTAGTTTGAAATGTTATTTGAGGTTCGGTGTCTTTCAGATTAAATTGACATTTAAAAAAAGGAGAAACACTCATTCTTTCCTAACCTTTGGAAATAACACTGGGTTCAGACAGTTCTATCTGCCGCCCTGCTACTTGTTTCTTATCATTTTCTACAGTGCTCAGGCTATTATTTTCTTTAACCTCTGATATGTGTTGTTGAGCTGGTCTGGGTGCCAAACACCAGAAACCCTTTGGTAAAAGAGCAGTAGTGACCCTCCATACATTTGATCTCATTTCTTGACATTTCTGTCATCATTATTTGACTGCATGAAAATGGTAAAAAACCCCAACATACCCTCGGCCCCTGTGAACCTGAAGCCCTTCAAAGAGGAATAGCCTGTACGCTGCTGGCAGAGAGCCTGCAAAGGACATTTATCCCAGGATCCTGCATAAATGCCAACCAGTTAATTGAATGTTCCCTGCCTGGCTTCTCTGCAGTATGATTTTTTTCCCCCCTTAAGTTTTGGTGGGTGAAGTTTTACCTCCCTTTCAACTTGTCTTTCTTTTTAGTCTGACTCAATTCATTCAGTTTCTGACCAGAAAAAAATCTTTTGCCAGTTCAGACAATTCACTAATCAGATTTTAGGCTGCCCCACAAGTCTCACTCTTCAGTGAAGAGCAGCTTGACCCCCAATCCAGACAAAATGAATGTTTGAGGGGAAATGGTTCTCGTTGCACTGAGGGTGTGCACTCTGTGTGAAGAGGGATAAAAGCCTTCAGAACATGTCAGTTCCCTTAATTACAAGTCCCCTAAACAACATTTTTCCCCCACTGCCTGAAAATGTCTTCCCACCCGTATCATTAGACATAAAGATCTGAATTCGATTTCCTTCATAGTGTTTATCTTCCACTGGAGGGAATAATAAAGTGAACCACTCTATCTGAAAATGCCTGTGACAAGGAAATCCAGTTAAGCAGAGAAGTAGGTTCCTGATGTTATTACAACCTGGTTTTACAGGACCAGAATCACATCAAGTCACCAAGAGTCATCTGCAGTCTCTTCTTCCCGTTTTTGATGTCTAATACTGGGCGATCAACCTTCAGTGGGTTTTTCCTTTTTTTTTAATTGGACCACTCTAACCACTACTATTCTGAGGACAAGACAGTTCCAAAGTCCAAGGATTAAGCTCACTAGGAATGTGGGTAAACTTTTCATGCAATTCAAAGGCCTCTTATTGACAGCCCTCTACTTACTAAAGTTAATTTCTTTTGCCAAAAGTAACCCATCTCAGTTATTGACCCTGTAAATGGAGAGGGGCTAAAGTATCTTTAAAATCTATCAGGATTCTACAATTTTCCTATGATCTCATTACAGGTCTTCACAATAATATCAGGGACAGGCTTCATTTAGAACTCCTGATAAGTTCCTCAGAATAGAGAGTCCAAAGGCAGTAAGAACTGGGAAGTGTCAGATGCCATTTTGTGTTTGGATACAGTGTCAGCAATGCTGTTGGCCAAATGCTTGAGCTCATGATACATTTTCCATCAAGCTGCTACTGTAAATTGTCACTTCGATGTGCTCTGGCAAACTTCTTTTGGAAGTTTTTTCTATTTAACTGCATTTTGACCAGGTATTAATGAGTTTAATTTCCTGCTGGTACTAAACCATCACAGTAGCTTAAAAGACTTCCCTTACTCATGTCTCCATAAAGTTGTCACCTAGAAGGCTCTTTAAAATGCAGGTGCTGGCCAGTTGGTACATTCTCTTCAGCTCAGCTCATTGAAATCAGGGAATAAGTCCGGGTTACTCTGTGGCTGAGAATGAAAAACTCAGGTTTTCTGTCTCCTTGGGTTACAATTTTTAACTTGTTGCTGTGCAGCAAGCGACTCCTTGATATAGAAAATTTAGTTGTTTGTGGGTTTTTTTGATTGTTTATCATCATTAATTTGCTTAATTTTTCATTTCCTTTGGAATAAAACAAATATGAAGGAGAATTATCCACAAAGATGAGTATATGTCTTGGAGTTGTTGCCTTGTAATAATAGCTGAATGTTGGAAGTGTCAAACCTGAGTTTGTGGTTCCCATGAACAGCGTAAAATATAGGAAATGTGCCAGTGTAGAGAGTGATTTTTGCTGTTTTGCTGTGTCTGAAAATATTTGAAAGCTGGGCGCCAAACCTGGGTTTGTACCTAATGTTTTACAAGTTTACAATTATGAAATAAGTAACACTTTCTAGCTGTATTTTTTCCTGTACAAGTTCATTTCGGTAACACAGCTCTGTAGTAGTAAAAACAACAACAAAAACAATGTTGTAAGTGGAGGTAAGACTATATTACTAGTTTTTTGGTCTTTAAACTCTTGAGTTACCCCAGGAAACTTTACCAGGCTAAATATTTACCTTTGCACACTCTTTTCTAATGAGTTATTTTCATTCTTTTTGACATTTTCTATGGGAATGATTAAATTCATTAATCAGAGTTTGAACACTTTTTTTAAACACAGTCATGTTACTAATAGAGGCATAGATACTTTTACTTAATGTCCTATTACTTTTTTTTTTTTAAATGATTGATTTGTAAACAAAGAATAGCTTAATTCACGAAGAAGTTCTTCTTAAGGAAGGCTTGATAGTTTCAGGGAAGAACAGGCTCAAATTAAGACACTAGTATGGAATTTAATGGGGCCAAAAGACTAGCAGGGTATGAGCAAGAGAAAAACTGGTCAAGAGGAGAAAAGAAACTTACATCATCTAATGTCAATTACTGCACTTCACACTGACTTTTACCCAATTATTTTTATCTTCAGCTTAGCTTGCATGGATACTCATAGAATGGCACATGGCCTGGATCAGAGAGGGTTTTAAGGGTCACTATTCATCACAGTGTGTTCACTTCTGTCTTTGAAATGGCCCACAAGTGGAGAAAATTAAGACATCTTCAATGCTATCGACTAACCTCTAGCAGGACCTGCTAATTAACTTTGGATACTATCTCAGGAACATGAGGACCCCAAGACTCCAAGTTTTATTTTGTGACAGTCAGGCAAATCATGGGGCCTTACAGCAATTGCATGCTGCTGGATCCCAGGTCTCCTCAATATTATTTTACACAAGTATTTTTTGAAGCACAGCCTGAGGGGAAAAAAATCTCCACGCGTTCACATTACCCACATGGTCAATAAACCCATCTCAGTTCCGGCTCTTGTTCGTGGCCTGCAGGATTGCTGGGGCAGAAAGCAGAGGTTTCCTTCTCCAGCCTCCCATCACCACAGCCCTCTGCAAGACTTGCATCCCTGTGCCCCATTAAACTGCATCTATAACAAGACATGCTGTGCATCCTCTCCTTCCTATGCTGAGTTTATAGAAAAGAACACCTTTCTTTCCACCAGTGATCCAGTGCTGCCAGGGCTGCAATTAAATTGCTGGCAATCGAACCCTAGCTCAGACCAGTCTCTCACATCCCAGGTGCTTGGTGGGCCTGCTGACTGCCCCAGTGTGAGTCTCCAGTAAGAACATGACAGAAAACTCAGCTCCCCACAAGCATCTCCAGCTTCTGGCCATTCTCTGTCCAGGACATCACTGTCACAATGTGATTTTACACCCCTAAAGGATGGATCATCCTATAATGGCAATGCAGCCCTTTATGTCCATTTACCATTATAATAAGGTTCTGAGATATCAGTACAGTGAATCCTCCTTTTTCTGTTTCTTCAGGTGCTGCTGAATCTTTGAGTGTTTTTCATAAAGCTTTTTGGGAGATGCCTCTCACAGTAGAAGATTCCACCACTTGTGAAAAGCAGCAACCAGCTGACACTGATTAAGCTTCACCGTACTGAGGTTTGTCTGTTGGTTTGGGATTTTTCTGAGGGTTTTCTTTGTGTGTGTTTTGTTTGTTTATTTTTGTCTTTTGTATTTTGTGTATTTTGTGGTTTTTGTTTGTTTGTTTGGGTGGTTTGTTGTTTTTTATTTTTGTATATGTCTTTGTCTAAACCACACAAAATATTGGAGAGAGAATTTTTCTCAGAAAGTGTAGGTTCAGCCCTCAGCACTAGATTTGTGATCTCAGACATGAGGCCTGGGGGAGGCTTTGTTGTGATAGAGGTAACTACTGTTTCTACTGCAAAATGGAGCCAGGAGAAGAACAGAGAATCAGACAGCTGATGTTGAACAGGATAGCTGGTAACAAATTGCATCATTATATTTCCCTAAGGGACATTGTTTGACTTGAATGGAGCATCCTCAGCCTTAAAACTGAAGTACATTTCAGAAGGAGTTTGAAAATCAAACTTTCTAAACACTGTCAGTAAGTTAGTTAACATGTTAATTGGGCCCTGAATATAATCCCAAGAGGAAAAGTAGCTTGTGATTATTTTAGCAGACTGTTATTTAGCTTCATCTCCAAACAGAGCAGACATTTACACAGAAATGGATGCTATAGGATATTCTTAGTCTCATATTATTCCCATAGTAATAATGACATCCCATTTCATTAGGATTGTTTGCCTGCATTGCTTGTGAGCTAATAATTTCCTAGCAATAATTCAAACCACATCCTTCATTATCCAGAGGTGTTCTGACAACAATAAACTACTCATTTTTTAAAGCAAACCAAGTCAGGTTTGCTATTAGCATTTTAAGGAAGATATCCATCTACTGCTGCTAAGTGAAGCACTCATGTGGAAGGAGACTAGCCAAGTGAATTAAGATGTCCATGCCTTTGGAATTTGCTAGGAGGATGGTAACATACAGTAATTACTGTGGCAATATTATATTGTGCAAGAGATAGGAAAATGAGGGAAGTGTTAAAAGCGGAGTTTATTTTTTGATCCTGTCATGAAACTAATTGACTTTAATTATCATAATAAATGTTCTATCTGCTTCAGATAATTACATTCAGTACCTTCCATATAGTCTAAATTTATGAGGGTGTTTGGGTCAGCGCATCAGCACAGCTTACAGTTATACATGAAAAGTGGATTCTGCTGAGAGCACTCTCTTAAAGGCGTTGCCTTCTGAAAATATTCTCCTTTTTAAGGAGGACATTCCTTGAACTCATTGCAATTGCACTACAATTGCAATTGCAATTCCTGTAATGGAAACAAAGATATTTCTGCTCTCCATATTTCCTGTATAAGACTATGTGTTCTGCAGATGTAACTTAACTAGGCTCAGAGTACTCATCGGAAGAGAACATAGTGTATTTCTTTGTTGCTCAAAAAGTTGTGGTGAATCACAGCAAAGTTTTTCTTCGTCCTGCTTTATGTTCAGGTGGCCTGACGAAAAGGATCCAAAGAAAACAGGCATGATCAGGACATGCCATTCTTAAGACTTGAAAGCCAAGGTTTAATAAATGTTGCTTTAATATCTATTTTCCTTGCCGGCACATATGAAAGTTGAAGAGTTTTTACAGTTTTTTTCAGAGGTGCATACAGTCTCTTTATTCAAGCGATAATGCTAGAACTATTCCAAACAATCTCTGCAGCCTCAGCTTCACTGACTTCAGTTTCCCCTGCTTGTCTTTCTTGTACAGCGCAGAGAGAGACGCCTCAGTGGACCCCACCTGGAAAAGTTCACCTGCACCCAGCCCCTGGAACCTGAGGTGTCAGACCTTCCCTGCTCTGCTGCCCTCCTGCCCTCCAGCGCCTTGCGCAGGGCCCCTGCACAGCTCGGTAGCCGTGGTCCTACAGGCCTGGTGTGGTGTGATTGCGGTTAGTCCTAAGCTGTTTCACAGGCTCAGCCCAGAAGCTCCTCCTCCTCTGGGCAGCACTAGGCCTTGATTCCTGGGAATGAAGGCAGCTCTGCTCACCAAATATCTCCCTGCCTGAACATCTCAGCTTATAGAATCATAGAACCGTGGAATATTCTGGGTTGGAAGGGCCCCACAAGGACCATCGAGTCCAACTCCTGGCCTTGCACAGGACCATCCCCAGGAGTCACACCCTGTTCCTGAGAGCGTTTTCCAAACACTTCTTGAACTGTCAGGCTGGTGCTGTGCCCACTGCCCCGGGGAGCCTCATCCAGTGCCCAACCAGCCTCTGGTGAAGAATCTTTTTCTAATGTCCAACCTGAACCTCCCCTGGCACATCTTCAGGCCATTCCCTTGGGTCCTGTCCCTGCCACCACAGAGCAGAGATCAGTGTCTGCCCCTGCTCTTCCCCTCACGAGGAAGCTGTAACTGCAGTGAGGTCTCCCCTCAGTCTCTTCTTCTCCAGACTGAACAGACCAAGTGTCCTCAGCTGCTCCTCACACAGCTTCCCCTCCAGGCCCTGCACCATCCTCATGGCCTCCTTTGGGTGTTCAATACTTTAATGTCTTTTCTATATTGTGTCACCCAAACCTGCCCCCAGCCCTGGAGGTGAGGCTGCCCCAGGGCAAAGCAGAGCAGAACAATCCCCTCTGCCCAGCAGGTAATGCTGTGCTTGATGAACACTGAATTTTATAAAATTGTTAAACCCAGAGCAATATTACAACAAGAGTGTAAATACCTTGTTGTTTTTAATAAAAATGTTATTCATTTATGCATAATAAACTCCAGTAACCACATTGGTTTCTCCATCCAGTCTTCAACATGTCAATCAAAGAGGATATTTGGAAGTGGAGATTTAAGTGCTCTGCTTCACAAATGTGGAATTTAGGTGCTCTCTATTTGCTACGCTGTGTTGTGACATATGTAAGGTGTCACATACTGCAATAATAGCAATTGATCTACTACCAAAAAAACCAAAACCAGCTAAGAATGAATAGAAGATTTATATATTACTTAAAACAGTATAGAAGTGTCTGTAACTCTCAGGATGTTAGATTAACATCTAATCTGAAAGGCATGGCTGGATTTATTGAAGTTCTGAACAATTTCATGAAATCATTGTGCTTTCTTTCTCTGTACCTCAGATCAAGTAACCTGATATCAGCCTTCAGGATGTTACGTCAGCATTAGCAGTGAGGAAGGAGTTTTTCCTGTAATGGAGATTGCTGCCTACTGCCCTGATACATCCTACATAACAGGGTAGGGTGATCTGATTGGACTGTGTCAAGTGGTACAAATTCAGCAATTTAACCTCTACTTGAAAAAAAGTTAAAAAGTAGTACCAACTACTGAAAGTAAAACCAAGTATGTGTTTATGATTTACATCTTCTCCTGAGATCCATACAATAATGCACAATTTAAAATAAAATATTTATTTAATCTCTGGATTTAAGATTCAGAAAATGTGCTTTTCTGATATACCATCCATAATCTTTTATTTCTTTTAACAATTTAATATTCAATATGATCCATCTCAAGACAATCAAAACTATTCATTAATATGTGCAGAATTTAGAACCATTTCAGTCCATGTTAGTATATTTCTCATTCATATTTTCACTGTTTTTAAAATAAAAATTTAAAACACTTTGAAATTTATCTTTGTTTAGAAATCACCATATGTTTTTGAAAGCACTGTCATTCCCTAATTCTAATTAAAATTAGAATGTGACCAATAGAGTTTATTAGACATAAATAATTAACATAGCTGTTAAAAACCCCAAGGTGTTTATCTTAGTTTTAAATTAGCACAAAACTGATTCATCTAGGTGGAGCCAGACAGAAGGCTGCTAAGTGATCAGAAGACTGTATATTAAATTTTCATTATTTTTATTTGTGAACAGTTCACATGATACTGTCACCATTGTGGTAGGAATTGGAGATACATTTTCTAAACATGGAGTCTTCCTATACATACTCCAGCTCTTAGCCTAAATGTCACCCACCCAGGTGTGAGTGGAATTTCGGAGATGCTCAAGTTTCAAATTAAAACTGTTGGATGATTTTGTTTTGGAAAAGAGAGACATAATCAAAGACAGATTTGGGAGAATGATTTCCAGGGAAAAAACGTCTATGGAGCTTCTGCTCAACATCCCATCTGAACAAGCTGAGAGAAGAATACATCTATTCTTCTAGGGATAACATTTATCCCTTCATCCACATAGTCTCTGGTGACCTTCCACTTTAACTGACTTGCACTTCTTCACAAAGGACTTGGACTCTTCCTTGTGGGTCCCTTCCAACTGAACATATTCTGTGATTCTGTAAAACAGACTATGAAGCTATAAACACAACTCATTTTTTGCTAAATTTGTCCTGTAGTTTGTAACATGACTAAATTAGAGCTGACAAGAAGTGGTAGGGTTGTTTTTTTTTTTTTTTTTTCTGAAAAGTGAGAGATAAAGGAACAAATTAGGCGGAAGCCAAAAGTTCATGCACCATCTGCTTTCATCAGGCAGCTGAAGAAGAGAACTGAGAGGGAAACACACTCTTCAAAGAGTGAAGATTTTTCCCCTGTTGTATATATGGGCAGATATTGTCCTGCGTAAGCATTTTTAGTAAACTTGGGTGATCCTTTTGGAGAATTAATATATGCTGGTCACATTATATCTCTCTGAGATAGCAGGAACAAGCCTGATCATGTGTCAAATCAGATTCCCATTCCTCCTTCATTACCAGGCAGGAATTTAACCCCTCCATGCTCACAGGTACTCCCCTCATTTAGAATTTACAGAGAACTGAGATATACGTGAATCTCTTCAGAAAAATTCACCTCCATTATTAATAACAGCTCTTGGTTTGAAATTTGAGTTAAAGCACCATTCCTCAAGAGGCTCAGGTTTCATATTCTTTCCATGGTCTGAATTATATTACTACCTGATAACACACCAAAGTGGGAAAAACTTAACAAGGGAGCCAGAAAGGGGCAG
The DNA here is from genome assembly GCF_015227805.2 of Hirundo rustica. NCBI lineage: Eukaryota > Metazoa > Chordata > Aves > Passeriformes > Hirundinidae > Hirundo > Hirundo rustica. The sequence continues at coordinate 25,126,653 of NC_053457.1, read as the reverse complement.
AATATAAGAGAAGAGAGGTGGTTTTTTTCACAGCCTTTTTAGAATTTAACAAAAGTTGTCTCTGGCTCTATTCTCCTCTGTGAGATTTTTGCATAACAAGCTTTAGGAGCTGCCTCATTATCTCCTGTGGCAGTCAGTGCCAGCCATCTCCACCTGGGCATTTGAATGGATCTGAAGCAAGGTGATACCTTAATAATGATGCCATCTGATCACTGGCCTTAGTAAAGGCAGGAAAACTGGGAATTTTCTTGGTGCCTCACTGACTATATTTTTAGGATTACAATCTCTCTTCCATTAAGATTGATAGGGTGATTAGTATAAGTCAGCTGGCCTTGGAGCTTTCCTTTGCAAAGTCACAATTACTGATGTTGCTTTCATCCTTTCCTGTCTTCTCAGAGATATCTATTTTGCGTCAAAGGGAAAGGTGATTTTTTACCCCACAGCAATTTGGCTTTGCACCAAGCTCTTCACTGTTTTGCCTCAGGTCTCTCTATAACATCACAGCAACCTGAGGCGGGAAAGAACAAATATATAATCTGGATGCAGCACAGTTAGAGGCAATGCATAATTGTTTTAGACAACAGACTTGTCGATAGTTCCTACCTAGGTTGGTGTCAATTGACCTTACATTTAAAGAATAACACAGTTCTCTGACATGCTGGAAACTGAGCTTGAACTTTCGTTCACTTCTTATTCCTACACTTCTGTAATTTCTTAGCAATGATAAAAGAAATATAATGTTGGTTTCAATATGTCATGCTGATTCTTATTGAAACAAGAACACCAATGCAGTTTCCCCTGAAACTAAGATCCTTGCTTTCGTCCCCAGTTCAAAATGTTGGTACAGATTTCCCCTGGAGAAATGGTATCTTGGGTGTTACAGAAAGATCACGACCTTCTTCAGATCTTACAAGTGTTCTGTAGTGGAACAGGGAATTGGAGCTATGTTTCCAATGACCGAGAGAGCACATTTGGCTGTTGGACCACACTTTGCCTCTGATATGATTGCTATTGGAAAAGCACTGTGCCTCAAGGTGCAGAGCAGCCAAAAACCTTTTAACCTTTACAGTACAGGACAGACAAAGGAATCTTTTCAAGCTTTCTCTTACCTTGCTGTGTTTTCCTGATAGGACAGAACAGTAACATCAATTAAGCTATTGTAAGAGTGAGGAGCCACATGAAGTTTAACAGGTGTTATTTAATGCTGATTCTCTATAAGTCTTTGCCACTTGTTCATGTTGTTATGAACGCATTAGAAATTCAATTAGTATTTGTTACTAATGCTTCCATGTCATAATTGCTTAACCTTATTACTGAAGTACAATCACTTATTAAAACCTTGCTCAGTCATTTGTCAGCTCTTTATGAACAATTTGTAAATGGAACCTGACTGGAAACTGACCTCTCTTATGTCCAATAATATTGCTCCTCTGACTTCTAGGTGGATTCCTCTGCCCTGCAGACTGACAGCCTATGGTTTGATCACTAAAAATAGCCTCACTCCCACGCTCTTTCTGCAGGCCTAGCCCTACGTGACCATATTTGGGCAACAGGGAGCTCTCAGGAGCAGAGCTGGGAAGAGAAGCCCACTGATATTTCACAAGATAAACACAAGACACAGTTGAGCTCTTTGAGCTTTTCTCACCAAAGTGTGTTCTGGAATTAACAGGGAGGAAGTTCACTCCTTGTGTGGGCACAACTTGACAGACAAAATCAGGTCTTTCTCCATTTGCATGCAACAGAAATAAGATCACATTTTTGTGAAACGCCTTTGTGTCCCCTCAAAATTGCTCTCTCACCATTTGAGCCAAAATGTGCACTATCTATGTGAGACTTCAGAGACTGTCTCTGTCCAATTTTCCCCTCCTATGCAAACACTTCCAGCACAGTTCTGAACAGTTCAGAACTTGGAGTCTCTTATCTAAGCAGATTTTGCTCCTCAGCCTGGGCAGCACCATCAACAGCCATTGATGGCCACTGTCAAAGGTTTTGAAGATCATGAGCAAATACTGCTCTTTACGATGTGAGAATTGGTTATGGTGAAGAAACTGGGATCCTTTGCATCCCAGTGTAACCATCACAAAAGGCTATTATTACCTGAGGATCTCAGCTCACACCACTCTTATATTGGTGTTGAATTTAGGGTGCAAATGTTGACATGGAATACAATGGTTAAAGAATTATAGAAATAATAGTGTAAAGAGAGAAAAGATTAAAGCTGTCAATTAAAGATGTTGCCAAAATGTAGGATGACTGAAAAGTAAAAATTAATTAAAACAGGAATGTGAGGAAGGCTGAAGATATAAGGCTGGGCTGTCGCAGAAGCAGATGGAAAATTCTGTAGGGAACTGGCTGTTTAGGGACTCAGTCTTATATAAATCATATGTTCAGGGAAATTAACACTTTTGAAGGTGAATATGTGTTAAGTATTTATGGTGTGACTCCACATAGTTCAAGGCATATGCTAGTACGTATTGAACATACTTGGGTCAGACTTCCTATTTAGCTTTTTTCTTGGGGAAGTTAGTTTGGATGTGTGGAGATGTGAATCAAGACAAAGTGAAGACTTGTGAATGCGTATTACACACACATATATATATATGTGTGTGTGTGTGCGCATATATATGTATATGTATCCACAGGTATACAGTATATAAGGAAGTGAGATACAAATATAAATGCACATATGAATTTATATATCAAATATGTATAAGTATGTTGTGTTTTTTCTAGCCAAATTGCTAATAAAAACATAAAGCTTGTATTTTAAAGGTCTAGCATCATCTCCTCAATTATTTTGTATGTTAAGTACATTTAATTAAACTCATGCTTAGAGCCAGAAATGCACATGAACCAGAAAAGAGGGAGGTAGTGGGAGAAGTTGTAAAATTACTTGGCTTCTCCAAGAAGCCATTAGTTGGCTTAAGAGATCTGAGAGATGATAGGATTCAATCAAGTCCTAATTGTCTTGAATTTGAGGGTTATAAAGGATGGTGAAGGCCTCTGTATAGATTGGAAAAGTGAAGTCAAATGTTTTATCTATCTGTCATTAAGAGAGAAGAGATTGGAGTTGATTGCTAGGAATTATAGAAGTGCTGGCAGTCAATATTGCTTTCATTCCAAACTTTTATTGATGTCTTGACTCCTGGGATGTTGGGGTCATTGCAATTGGGTTTTTTGGCTAAGCAAAAGCAAAATCATATAATGATCCATGTGTGGATGAAAAATGGAATAAAAGATGTCCACAGTGAGGAGAGTATGGCAGATGGAACTCAGTAAGGAGAGGGTGAAATGAAATAACAGAAAGATGAAATGCACCCCCAGCAAGATAAATTTCCTCTGAAATGCCAGTATCTTTATGAGACTCCAGTGTACCAAAACAGAAGTTGAGTTAAGCCAGAGAGCTGTCAGCAAAGGTTTTTATTAAAACACAAGAATTTTTAAAGCTAGAATAAGAATTAGATTGACATTCTGCTTGTCACTACATAAGAAGTACCAACAGTTTTTATGACAGAGTATGAGTTGATTTCTGACTAAGAAAAGCAGGTTTTCTGGGCCAATTTTTATATTTGCTTACTCTGATTATAAAATTTCCATCTCTAATACATAGCATACAACCTGTAATTCTCTATTTCCCTCTCTCATTTTTAAATACAAATAAACATTAAAGGCAAACACGATGTTTTTTCCAAAACTTCCCACTGGACCTCCATATACCTCCATGGTAAGCAGAGATCATGCAAATCCTGTCCCCAACACCCCCCTGGAGATGTCTGCTGGACCACTTCATGAGTAACCAGGACTCTGAGACTCATCTGCCTGCTTCTTCTCATTTTTTCCCCCTTCCTAAAATAAGCTTGTACCCCTAGAATACATGCTAGTAATTTCCCCCAAAAGTGAGCCCTTCTACCTGGTTTTAAAAAAGCATGCCTGCTTAACTTTAGAATACAAATTAATTTAAAAGCAGTTTTCAAACTGAAGTCGCCCTAAATCCATGGGTGCTGCCAATTAATTGGCAGGAATGAAGAAGGGTGAATTTATTCCACCTCCATGTCCAGATTATGAAAGATCTGAAACTGTCTCCAGCTGTTTTTTGTGGTATCCTTCACTTGTACATTCCCCATGATGACAGTTTTCATGTACCCCTAGCTCCAATAATCCCTCTTTGTTGTTTTATACAAATCCTTTGAAAGCTGATCTAATGAGAAATAAAGGGGGAAACTATATTTTTTGAATCCCCAAAGTGTGCTGTGATGGTAACAAATGCCCAGATAGTGTGGTCTTTTTAGCTGATAGAAAGGATTTTCTCTCCCCTAAGCGGATAGAGGATGATTTTATTTTTTCTCCTCTTTGGATGAATGTTAGTGGATTTTTAGAATTATGAGGGATGCATTTAAACATAAAGGGATGGAGCCAGATTGAGTATTTCAGCCAGACTTATCAACCTGTGAGTCCAAGAGTGCCTGAAAATGCAAGAGTTGAAGCATCGGAAAACCCAGATTTGAAGCTTTGAACACCAACCATGGTTAACAATTAAAAAATACAGGAAAAAAATCTCTTGCTAACCTGGACCACAGCTTTGTGTACCTGTATCGTGCTGAGGGTAAAGAGTCTGTATGTCCATACTGATCCTGTGTAGGATAAAACTATTATTTGTGCAATGAGTGCCTTGACCACTTAAGCCGAATATTTGAAGTGGTGAGGCCTCAGAAAGATGAGAGGAGAGAGAGCTGGAGACAGTAGACTTGGCACCTTCCATAGCTGAGTTTCAAATCATAGACTGACTTTGCATGTAGGGCATTAAAGTTCCCATTGAGGCCAAAACACTTTCTTAGGATGTTTCTGCTAGGTTTATCAGTTAGAATACAGAGAGAAGAGCAGTGTGGAGGGGAGAGAATTTTTCTTAACAAGTGTTAAATGACTGCCTTCCCCATTTTCCTCTCTAGAACACAAGTCATTTGCCTTAATGCTTCTTTAACAGATGCTGTTAGAGAACAGCAATAGCAGTCTCACTGAAGCCCAGCAAATCTCTAACCCATCTGTTTGCACAGAGCAAACCCCTGCCCTGGCCAGCAGGATGAAGAGAGCAGTGCAGTCTGTCTGCAGAAGCATCACAAGGGAGATCTCTAGCCCAGAGCTGACCTGCTGCAGGGAGAACTGCAAATGGATCAGAAGATGCATAGTTAGCAACTTTACAATAATTTATGTTTACTTTCTCCCCTATCCTAGTTAATATTCCCTTTCACAAGTGGTCTTAGTTCCTTTCTTTGTCAGGGTATGTGCCTGTGATTTAGTCACTCCACATCCAAACTATCCAAACCAAAAGAACCTTCTGCTCAGTTCCTGACAATGGTCAAAAGTGGAACCTGAAGGAAAGTTTATTGTGACTAAGTTTAGTTGTTGTGACACGATGTCTTATTTTCATGTTATCATCTGTTGATCAATGTTAAATAAACATTTACATTTATTATAGTACAGTTAAATTATTGAAAGTATAAGCAACCTCCATGAAAGAACTGCCTTTTATAAGGCCCTAGGGGTGTGTTAAGGTATCTGCAGGCAGCTGGTGGGTGGTAACTTGCTGTGCTGTCATAAAATGAACATCAGGGCTGCAGTAAGGTACCACTTTAAATACTGATGTTCAAGACGAGCTGAAATACAATATTATAGAATAAAAATCTTACCCCAATCTATTCATTTTTTATTACAGCAGCTGCAATAGCACAGCTGGGACCAGAATAAGTAGCCAGATGAAGATGAAAAATGTTTTACTGGAAGAGTCCTTTTACCTGTAGTGTCAGGAAGTGATGACTGCATTCATGGATCTTTCCCTGCCACAGAAAGGTTTTCTTAATCTACCACCCTAATGAGTGCTAAACTACCTGAAACTTTGGGGAGATGCTGAGTTCAGGATTGTTCAGATCCAAATTTTGCTGTGGTGCAGCAAGACAGAGGCATGTAATTCCAGAGTAATTTTCATTTCAGGACCTGATCATCAGGAAGAATTGACATAATTACATAGCCTGGCTTTGTTTTCTCTCCTCAGTTTTATTTATGTTGCTAGTTAAGGCATTGGTAGCTGCTTTTAAATTCATTTCTGTGCACAATGAAATCCTCACAGGTGGACAGAAACCCCTTTGCTTATGCTAAATATTCTTCTGCATTATTGACTTTGGACAGATTTCAGCCTGAAGGAAAACTTAGAGAGAGCTGATTGTAAGATTGTGCTCCAACAGATTTCCAAACTGGAGAGTTGAACACAGACCTCCCACTGCTTTTATTTGTGCCTAGTGCCTTCCAGAATATGCTGCAGTTTCTCTAAATATGTTTGGCAACACACAGTCATCTAGAAGACCTGGCTTGCTGAAGCAATTTGTAACAATTCATAGCAGTTAAATGGCCATGGGGTGAGTGAAAAAGATCAAGCTGCCTTTAAACTACACTGATAGAGATGAGAAATAATATTACCAAGCAGGGATGTCATTTCTTGTTTTCAGGAATTTTCTCCTCCTGGGTTTGTTGCTGCAGACCTGTCATGCCAGATTCTAATTTTTTTGTTTGTTTGTTTGTTTGTTTGTTTGTTTGTTTGTTTGTTTTTGAATGGCAAAGGTAAAAAGAGAGAGAGATCAGAAGCTGGTGATGTGGGCTGTTTATTTGGAAGTATTTATTCCATTATTTTCCTCCATTTTAGGGAACAAGTTAATTTAGCCATCAAGCTTTAATAGGCTTTAGGAAACTGGACTCTGAAACCCAACTGAACATCAGGGGAGAAGGTTTTCTAAATTCCTTGCAGTTTGTCTGGGCCAGGGCCAGCAGAATGGCTGCTTTGGATTAAGCAAGAGCAGCAAATTAGCTGAGGCAAATTAGAGCTCTACAGAGGCCATTCAAATGCTGAAATGTGTAGTTCCAATATCCCCCCTGCTGAATAAGGGCCTGCAGTTGGATTCCTCCTAAATATTTGTGTGTTTAAAAACCATAGAGGACTGCAATATCCACTATATGTAAAAGAGGCATTTTATGTGGAAAACATTTTTCTGATTCTAGTTCTTATGATTGTATAATTTTCTCAGCACTTAGTTTTGATTTAGAGACTCTCAGCACTGAAAAAGCTGCTATATTTCCTCTGACAATTGATCTACCTATTAACAATCCTCATCGTAAAAATTAGTAAATTAATCCTAGTATAGACATCTGCAAACTGAGTCTACCAAATGGATCTCACTATGAATTTCTGCAATAGATGGGTCTGTTCTAGATTCTTTAAGTACTGGAACTTCTCATCCCTGCACACGTGAAAGACCACATCTCATGTCACAATCACGACAGGTGCTGCTCAGAAGGTTTAGAGTCCCAGGAGCAGGGACACTTTCATTGAACTGATGCTGTATCAAGATTCCTAGGTGGTATTTTGCAAGTGCCAAATCCAGCAGATGAGTAGGATTTTTTATTTTGTTGCATACAGTTATAACTGCAATGGATGTACTTGTTTTTACATCTAAGCTCTTTTCTGAAGTACTGCTCAGATTAAAAAAAAAAAAAAAAAAAAGCCAAGAAAGTCATTGCTTTAATGTATTAAATGTGCTTTTCTGAATCAACTGAAGTTGCCAAGATTCCCATGTCTCTATCAGAAAAAGACAGCTAAATTTGACAAATCAAAACACTGAGAGAGCACACTTGTTTCAAGGAATCAAAGCTTTTGACAGATACATAATATGTAGTGTTCAGTTCTAGCAGATATTTGGGGCAAACCCCTCATTGTTCAGTCTTGACAGATATATGAGATATGAGTTATTCTACTCTAAGTTTACAAAAAAAAAAAAAAAAAAAAAAAAAAAAAAAAAAAAAAAAAAAAAAGCCATTACAGACTCTTCCCAGATTCTGAAATTACCTTTTATTTAAGAAAATGTTTTCCAGGCTTGTCTCAAACATCTCCTGGCTTCCGCAGGAGAATCACAGGTCTGGCCAGGAGACTGCTGTGGTGGTTTTTCCATGAATTTTCTGCCTTAATGCATGGAGAGGTGAAAATCTTGCTGGAATTGTCAGGCAAGCTTTCAGGCCTGGGAAGTTTTGAGGGACATTCTTAAAAAACACGTTCAACTGATTTTAGTAAAAATATCCAGTCTTATACAAACTAGATTTGAACATGTAAAACTGTGGCAATGTGTTCATTAAAGCAAATTTCAGAGCTGTCGTAGTTTTCATATTTTAATATAACTACCTTTATTCTGAGCTTGAAATAAAGCTGGTCCTCCTCTGGCAGATGGATCCACGCACCTACGGAGCTCTGTAAAAGTTTTTCTACTGACTTGAATTTCACAGCTTTACTTTACATTTAAAAGAGGATGCCAAAATTCAGGTTCAGCCTTTAAGCCGAATTCCCACCTGAGCTGGTGAACTGAATGTGTAGGTCTGTGGATCTGCAATTCATAACCTCGTTGTCCAAATCCATTCCCTAATTTAAAACACTAACTTCACCATGTCACAATCTACACTGATAGAAATGATGAGTGGTTTTTTAGTTAATTACCTGTCAACCCTTTTGAAAGGGTAACAGAGGATCCATGTTTAAAGTATATTAAATGATTTGGTCACCTCTGTTAATTGGGTCCCTCAGCTGGAAAATCTTTCATCCTGTGGTGCAAACTCCCTTTTAAACAGAGCCATCTGCACCATTCATTTTGTTGACAGGAGGAAAGGGCTCATCTTTCATAATGACTTGCTGCTGTGGTAGCCATTTTCAGCAAGACACTCCCATTTTTCTTGAGAGGCTTCTTTTCTATCTTTAGCGGTGCAGCCAAGGCCCAGAACCATTTACCTCTCTGAGCTGTTTTCCTTCTTAGTGGGAGGACATCAGTAATCAAACTACCCTGGAATTTTTTATCTCCCACCTTGCTGAGTCCTTGGTTACTAAATGGAGAGTTATGAAAAATGTCTACCTACTGACACCATGCAATTCACCATGCTCCTCACACCTGGCCCTTTCCATGGGAAAGGGAGGGAGAAGGTCACAGAACTGGCAGCACTGTGGCAGTGTGAGATAAGTGGTCTTTGGGACTGCTGTAGCCACTCCTACTAGAATACATTCCGTGCTGCAGAAGCCTATGTAGGCAATAAAACCATTTCATTTTCCCATATCACGATAATGGAGTATTATCAGGGAGCTTAACCTGTGTCTTTAAGATAAGAGAAGCATGCTGACACAAGTTTAAGTAATGTACAAGGGTTTGTAAGCTGTTCCTTTTTATGGCTGTTCACAGCTCATTTTTAAGTCACAAGGAAGAGGAAAGGGTGAAGAGATCATGCAGGATTTTGCACCATCCTTTCTACCTATCCTTTCTGTCAACTCTCAGTCTCCACCCTGTGACTGAATTCATCCTCCATTTGCTTTTGGACCCTCTCTGATACATTCCTTAAACCATTCCCTAGGCTGACTCAGATGCTTTTCCTACCTGTAGCCCGATCTCTGATGTATTTCTCTTGCTTTTCAATTCTGCAAGAGATTCAGGTTGAAATCCACTCAGGATGGTTCTGACTTAGTGGCTGCAATTCCAGCTGTTCCCTCAGCCCTTCCATGTCCTGGGACTGGAAGCACTTTTTGGTGCTCATCAGGATTAAGTTAGTCTTTCAGGATAAGTTAAAAATACTGAAATTTCTCAGAGAATCCATTAATACTGCTCTGGCAAGGAGAGAATATTTAACTGTCAAAACAGATACTTAAATAGACGTGTAAAGAAAATACTGGGGAATGTGCATTGAAAAATAAGTTGTCAAGGCTTTTAGAAAGATAAATCTGACTGGGGGAAATTAGGAAAATAAGAGGTGACTGGTTTAAAGGGTCATAGCAGATCTCTGCAGAGGATGGGGGAAAAGTGTTAGAGGCCTAGCCTTTCACCCAGCAGACCTTCTTACTGTTTCACTTCTTCCCTAAATGTCTTCAATCATAGAACCAAATAGAATCATTAAGGTTGGAAAAAAAAGTCTAAAATTTTCAAGTCCAACCATTAAGGCAGCACCGCCATGTTCACCACTAAACCATGCCCCCACATGCCTTTTGAACACTTCTAGGGACAATGATGCTACCACTTCCCTAGGCAGCCTGTTTCAAAGCCTGACCACCCTTTTAGTGAAGAATTTTTTTCTAATATCCATTATAAATGTTCCCTGGTACAACTTTAGGCTGTTTCATCTGGTCCTATACTTTGTTACTTGGGAGAAGAGTCTGACCTCCACCTGGCTACTCCCTCCTCTTGCAGAGTTGTAGAGAGTGATAAAGTCACCCTTGAGCCTCCTTCACCCCTAAACAACCCTAAGCTAAACAACCCCAGCTTCTCCACCTGCTCCTCATCAGACTTGTGCTCCAGCCCTGTCACACACATGTTCAGTGCATGCATGTTCCTCTCTGACCTGGATAAGACAGTGCTGGAACCAGAGAAATGGCTGCAAAGATGCTCCATTCCAGCCTTGCCTCTGCAGCTGAAAGCAATCAGCATTCAGGGGACCCACGTCTGCTTCTGCCAAACCTGACCCTGTTTAATTTACACAGCTACAAAAATCTAATGAGATGTTTCAGAAAGTCACTAATACCATGGGGTATTCCTGTTGTCACAAGGCATTTTGATTTGCTAACATGAAACTGGAGTGCAGATTAGCATCCTGCGCACCCCATTAACATCTGAATGGGATAAGAGAGATGGGTTCAGGTGGTCACCAGGGACTCCTGTCCTGGCCCTGACTCTGCTGTCCAACTTAATTGCTACAGACAGGCTGGAAACCCAAGAGCATGTTTGCCGTTCTCTAATAAACTACTTTGAGTTTGAAACAATGGTTAAAAAGAAATCCAAGTTTAAAAACAAACAAAAACACAAACAGCAGTGACACCGTATAAATGCTGACTTTCGGTGTTTAACTGTGGTGGTTTCTCTTCTTCATCATAGACTGTCTATTTTTCTTCTGTTTTTTGCATTCTCAGTTAATTTCCCATTCTATCTCCCATTATGCCAGCTCCCACGCATAGCAAAGCATCCTCACCTTTATATTCTCTAGTATAACTCAGATTTTTTGTCCTCTTGTGAGGAAACAACCTTGAAAGATATTACAAAAGCTAAGAAGGAGGAGTGAGAAATTGGCTCCCGTAACTCAGGCATGTGTTGGGGGAGCAGTGGCAGTTCAGGATTAGATTCAGCCAAGAAGTTCAGTCTGATTCTAGTCTCTTTCCTCTACAAGCTGTCATTTTGGAAGCAGTCTTATTTCATCTGATACCCAGTGCCACATGGAACTCAATTGTTATGCCACATAATATATATTATTAAGAAATAGTCAGGAAAGTAAATGTAACAAATACCTTTAATGTGCAGTCGCATGGTGGCTGCTACACTGTCGTGTGGGGGATGTCATGACAGCCAAGCCAAGCACCCAGATGCCAAAGGTCACATGGCAGAGGACTCCAGAAACAGCTGTAACAAAACATCAGTCTTTTTTTCCAGAAACCTTCCAAAAGAGTTGGGTAGCTGGCAACAGAAATGCCGGAACAGAGAAAGATTAGTGCCTCTGTGAAGGTGTGATGTGAGGGCCCACTCGAGGCTCTGGCTCTCAGGACAGACCTGATGTGTGGAGGAAGAGCTGGATCTGGGCAAAGCCCCACTGTGCAAATGTCCCTTCTGCAAGTGCAAAATGTTGCCTTGCATGGTGCAACTCGTGGTCTCACTTTCTTCCCTTGGGATGTGCTGGGAATGAGGCCACCTTCGGATGGGATACCAAGACAGGGATCTGTTAGGACTGGTTCATTAGAGCTGCTGAGCTCAGTGAGATGGAGATCACACTCTCATCCTAATCACAGCAGCCATCATCACCCAACAAACTTTCCAACTCATGTTATCTGTGACAAACACACATAAGTGTGTGATGTGTGATATAAATGACAGAGAACTGCTGAATTTTGGGTTATTTTTTATCCTAGTTTAGAGAAGTGTGAGAAAAGAGGGAGTGATACCCATAAAATGAAAATTCTGAATAGAATTTTATTTATTTCAGTTGAGACAATTTGCCTTCTGTCTGCATTCTTCACCAAATTTCAGCAGCCAAAATAAGACAGCATATAGAAGATCTGTCATGGAGAGCAAATCTTTACATAAATACATCATTTAAGTATTTTAACAAAACAAAAGTAAGTTTCTCCTTTTGTAATTATTTTTTCACTTTCAGAACATGCTCTGACATAGGACATTCATTCTTGTGTCTGCTAGAAATCAACAAAATAATAAATAAAACATCATTATTTTGAAAAAATATCTTAGTAAATTTTTTTGTGAAAAAACAGGAGACAATTCTAGGGAATTTTGCTGTCTTGGATTTCTAACTTGCAACTTTGTTCTGAAACAAAGACTTCACATTTCTTTTTTTGAAAATGGCTGTTACCTCTCTAAAGAGCATGCCCTCTGTATTTTCTGTATAAGGTAAGACATATGGGGCACCACAGATTCTAGCTAAAATCTGTTTTCCTACCACAGACACACATTGGGAATACACATTGGTATTTCTTTTATCCTAGTGGGTGCTTCCTATGGTCTGCTATGCCAAGACATTTCTCTGTCCAATGCCTGATGAGATTATTTAAATGGGCTAGAGGTTATAATTTCACCAAATTTCTTGCCATCCTAGTTATGCTTACTGTCGCACTGCTGGCTCCTTTGAAGAGAGAGCAATCTGGAAGCTGAGGTTTAGGGAGATGCACTGTGTAGTTTTTGGTTTAATTAGGACATTAAGTTTTTAATTTTTTTTAGAGGTTTAAGCACAAGGCATTTGAATGCATAATTCAGCATGCATGCTGGCTAGCCCTTCCACTGCTCTTGTTCCGAGGTGAAACAGATTGGGAAGGGGGAGACAGCTGTGAGAACATCCTGTAGAGTCAAACAGAGCCAGTCCCTAATTTACATTGTGGCCTCAGAGATGAATTAATTAGACTTTTCTAGCACAATATTGGCAACAAACTCCTATACCCATGCTGGGTATACACACTCTGGCGTGGAAATGGTACTGAGGAGCAGGAGATATTGATTTGATGGCTCGGGGAGATTATCTGTAGTCTCCTGAGAGTGAAGGGAGGTGGGGGAGTGTTGGCTGTTATGAACTGCTCTGCTGGGAGTGCTGAAGTGCCCTTTGTGCCTTTGGGACCATCAGATATCAGCTGCTGTCATAGCACTGCTAAAGCAGCTGATGGAGTTGTGGCTTTCTCCATCCTTGGAGTACAGGTCACAGTGGATCATGTGCAAAACTGGGTGAGAGGCAGGAGATATATCCCTTTATCTGACTAAGAGGAAAAAAATGGGAAAAAATCTGTGCGTGTTCTCATGCATGTTTGTGTGGCTGTAAGGAGAGAAAGTGATTTTTAAGTGGGTGTAAAAACCCTTATGTCTTTTTTATATACCAAAATATAAAAGCACACAATTATACTTTTTCTGGCATGAAAGTTTGCCATTTTCATGGTAATCAAAATTTCATTTCTGACAATGTGAAGAGGAGAAAAGAAGGTAAAAGTCTATCTTTTCCTTTACAGTGTTTTTGCATTTCTTAGAAGCAAGAGGAGTTTGCTTAATAGAACCCTTTCTTCTCCCAAGAATTGTTTCATCTGGAAGGGTAACCTAAAAGATGATGCAAAAAGCACTTACTCCATCCATAGCAAGGAATGTAAAAGTAATATCTCCCCTTTAGAAGTTAACACATGCTTTATGAATTTTTAAAATTTTCTCCACTTTTTTTTTTCTCCACCATTTTATGGGCAAGTCTAAAAACTAAAAGATATCAGCTGAAATACTGTCTAGCTTCTATGTTTGGTAGAATACAAGGAAACTGGATCTAATTTTATTATGAAGGAAGACTACAATTGATACACTGGTGACATCTTAAATCATGAATGACTTCCACTAAGAAGAGACTTATGTTATAATCTGATTTCATTTTTTCTTTACCCTCCTAACTTTCCACTGAAGTCCCAGCCAAATTAGAAAACCAATGTTTCAGGTTTGAACTAGGAAAAAAAACCCCAACAATCAGCTAATGACAGTGTTTGTTTATTTTCAATTACTTTAGAATTCTGTGTTTCAAATCAGCAGGAGCACTTAGGTTTTCAGCCCTCTTCCCATTACTAGAATCAGAGAAGTTTGCAGTGAAAATGCAGACTGGGCAGCAATTGATTTCTGCTAATGCTCACTCTACTAATGAACAATCTCTGATTTAATTCCACCTATTTATGTCAAGTTGAATCACCACTTCTCCTAATGCCCTTGGGAAAAGGTATTTCTTCATCTTCCTCTTCTGAAAATTGATGCAGCTCATGACAAAGCTGCTGCTATGGTATATGCATGATGCACTCGTGCCATCTCTGCAGACTGGGAGGTTTCTGTTACAAATCCTTGGTTCTGTCCAAGTTTCTGCTTGTTTTTAAACACACGGCATAAAACTACTCAGCCTTCTTCCTAATGTTTATTCCCTGGCAACTGCTGGTTTTTCATCAGCAGTTTTAATGCAGAAGATTAGCTAAAGCCAATGAGCTCAGTGATGGATAACAGAAGCAACTGGTTGTTCTGGCGAGTGCCTCCAAGTAGCTTTATTAGCAACTGTTGGGATGGTTTCTCCAATGTTTCTGCAGCAAAAGACTTTGTAAGCAGAGCTGGCTGGGTGGGTGGTGTTGTGACAGGGAAGTGTTAAAGGGGAAGGGACTTTGGCATTGGGAGCACTGAGCGCTGGCTGATGGATTTCCAAAACCTTTATGAATGTCAGCTACGGTGTGGGAGAATCACGTGGCCAATTCCAACCAGCTCATGGGATTACCTGAGTATTCAGGGGATCACTGAGCTTTCCAAGCATGATGTTATTGCTTGTCAGAGAGCAGCCAGCAGAGAAACATGAAATGAAAATATTTGCTCCTGGTAGTCTTTTTCAGAAGTTGTGAATATTTATGTAAATCAGTAGTCACAAGAGTGGACCTCTCAGGAAAAGGTTTTGAGACATCTGAAAATTCAAAACAAGTAGATGGGTGATTCTTTTGGTTAAATTGCTTACTATTGAGCTGTAAGCACAGTTCTGTGAAGCTTTTGAGCCTAAATCAGCAGAATATATAACATTTCCATCAAAATACAGCACCTAGCGTAGTTGGGAAGAAAATATTTTGCTGTTTTAAGGCAAGGCAAGCAGTCAGTGGATCTGGCTTCAGTTTTGCAAATATTTCTTACACCTGCAAGGTGCACCAAGTATTTTTTATTATCCTTTTTCCTGTTAATGCAAACAGTAAATTTTCTGGGAAAGAAACTGACTCTTTTCCAATATGTTTGTCAACAAAACATTTCTGAGTTTTAGTTTGGATTTACAGATGGTGCTGTACTGCAAATTACTTTGAAATTTGTGCTCGTTTTTTTTATTGTTTTTTTCCTAATACCATCCAGTTAAAAAACATTTTTCTTGGATGTTCTTGGCCATCTGAATCACAAGTTTAAGCTTCTGCTAAACACTTACCTGAAAATATAAGAAGCTGCCTCAGAAACTTTCCTTTCTGCATCCTATGCAGACTTTCTCAGACACCATACAATTAAATGTGCATTGCACTAATAGTGCCAGGATTTCCCCCCTGCTGCTGTTTAGCCTACTAAGGCAGTTACACATGGAAGCAGAAGTTATTTGTTAAGATAATATCTATTTTATTTAACAACAAAATTATCCCATTGATGAAGTCTGAAATACCACCTGTTAAACAGAACAGATTATTCATGGAAAGCCACTCATTATCGTCAAGACTGCCGATGTTTGTTTATGCATAAAGAAACTCTAGCCTTTGTGGGTTTTATGTTTCTATACCCATTAAATTTTATTTTTTTAATAATCTAGTTACAGCTGTTCCAAACAGCTCTCTCTCCTGGGTACTCTGAGGTTGTTTGTCTGTATTCCCACTTACTCTACATAAATACTTCCTCTGAATGATCTATCATGAAAATGTGATTCTTATTTTGAGCTGCATGAATTGATGGGCTCCCTTGTATGCAAATGTGACAGGTTAATGAGGCAGGGTTTTAAGGGGTGGGAGTGTTAGCAACTTGGATAGGATAAATTGGCCAACAGACTGATTAGATTATGATGGTTAACACAGGATCTGGAAAAAAAATAAAATCTTTACTAAGGAAAGGCATACATTCTGTATTATGCACTTGCTGTATTATACTCTTGTATTGTACTCCAAATACAAGGTGAATGTTAAAAAAAAACCAAACAGACTAATATTAAAGATTAATAATAGAAGGTAACAAATTATGCATAATATGTTTTATTTCTTTTGCTAACAGTTGCAGTTACGTTGAAAAGGATCTCAGTCTCATTCTTTAATTACGAATAAAATCCAAATCTATTAGTGTAAATTTCAAATCCATTACTTTTGGGGGGCTGGTTTTCCTTTGGGTAAGTCTAAGCATCTTGTTTTGAGTACACTGTAATGAAATGTTTTATCAAAGGCCACATAATAGTGTTTAGATGTTCATTTGATTGACTAACATTTCTTTGTTTTTGGAAACTGACTTTTCCTTGAGAAAGAACCTTCTCCAGTAAGTAATCACAGACACATCATAACAGGCTTCCTGATGCCATTTTGTTGCTGTACTGTGCATATATTCACCTTCAGTATTGTGCAGTGTCCAAAGGGAATTTTGGCCCAAACTTTATTCTAAAGTCTGCAGGAGGTGCTGCTGCTACAGCTAGGTCAATATTATGGATCATCCATCACCACCTGGATTCTAATTTTCAACTATCCTGAATGTCTCCAGAACCATTCATATTTTGATTTGTCTCTGGAAAGTGAGTATTTTAAAATGATCAAGCTCATTTCCTGCCCAGATGTTCAACAAGGGTTCCAGAAGCATAAAGCTGACCAGCAGATTTCACGCTAAGAGACTTGGGGCAATCTGCTAGCCAGGCCAAGCTTAAGGTCATGTAGAAACCTGTAAAATTTCCAGTAAAGAAAATACAGCAAATGCTCTTTTCTTTGACTTGGACAGGCTTCTGCAATGCAATGAAGCCCATTTGCAATAATAGGAATGGACAGAGCTTGCCAAAATCTTGTAGCCTAATTAGGCTGAAATTCAAATGAGAGAGGTCCAGCTGCTAAAAGGAAAACTGTGAAGCTGAAGAGCTAGGAACAATCACAGGTAAGTTAGAGATCCCTGCACACACTGCTGAAAGCAAATCTGTCTGGCTGGCAAACCTGAAAGAGAATTGCTCAGTGAATGTTCATCCTACTGAAAGATTTTACCCCAGGCTGTAACACTTCCAAAATCTGCTGCAACAGATCCAGAGGCCTGGGGCAAGTGTGTCTTGTATGCTTGATGGGACAGAAAGTTTGAAGTTTACCCCAGACTTTTATTCTCTTTTGGTCAACTTCATTTCATTTTTTCATGTTTGCAAGTTTTCTTTCCACCCTCCAGTCTTGTTCTCACCCTGAAAAAAAAGATTGCGTGTTTATGCTCTAACCAACTCCAACTAATTCAGAGCTACAGGGAAAAGTCTTTCCATCAGCCATGAAACCTGTCAGCCAACTGTCTAGTGTTTAATCCAGCTTCTCCAAACTTAATGTCTATTCATATTTACATATTTGTGTAAATAAAAACGTACACAAGCATATAAAGTTCACATAATAAATATCAACTACACCTTCTAAAAAAAATACTTAAATTTCACAATTTTCCCTTTCATATCCTGAGAAAGGACTGCAGAAATATCAAGTTTACCTTGTATTGGGACATTAGTTACATTACATATCTACACATCTTGGTTCTTACTGTTTTCCTAATCCTGGAATGGTCTCTTATGGAGATTATTTATAACAACTTTTACTTTAATCATCCACCTGTGGAGGAGCTAATATTGCCAACATCAGCTTTCAACAGTCATGCTGTTGGTCCCTTAAATACAAATATCTCAAAAAATCGGTATGTTTAGTTAGGTTTTCTTTTTCTTCTTTATCTGATTTTCACTGCTCTAAGGGTGTTGTAATAGGACAGAAATAATGACAGGAAATTCTAACCTGGCAGCGTTGTTGTTATGGCTAAGAAAAAGTTTGTTGACAATTTTGAGAAGACTCTTTTTTAAGAGATTCACAAGGCACAAATCTCTTAGAGATAGGGGTAACTTCTGTCAGGATCATACAGGAAGAAAGCACTGAGCTTAGCAATATTGTGAGAAAATTTACCAAGAGCATAAAGTAAATCTTTGCCAAAGTCTTACATTTATTGTAACACCATTAATTTGGCAGTTTTATTGAATGGGTGAGGGAAACCTTTCACTCCATTAAATAGCAATAAATATTGAATGGATTATCTGATCTTCAGTGCGACATCAACAAATCATGTAGCCAAGTCCTGCAGGGATGCAGCACAGATTTACAGTTTTTTATTGGATTGTTTTTTGTCAGAATGTTTTTTATCCTGCAGTTACTCCTCAAAAGTACTTTTAAAATCTGTCAAGCTCTTATGAATGGAGTTTGATTAGCATCTTAGGAATTATGCATTCAGGGCCTATGTCCTCAGGCCAAGTTGCAGCAGCTGATTCTTACCATTTTTACTCAAGAGGAAATCATAATTCAGTTCATTAAAAAAAAATATATATATATATACACATACATACATACACACACACATATATATATATATATATAAAATGAAAATATAAAGAAAATAAGATCCAGTTGTGTATCTGTGCACTGCAGCTGAAGAGAACTTATTGATAGCTGGTAACGGAACCAACTTCCAGCAACTGGTTCATGTTATTGCTAGATCTTGATTAAAACCAGGAGAGTTATACCTTAGCTTTTGCTGTGGGCATTAGAAGCAAATTTTAGTTTTTTCCATGTGACTACAGGTACCCTGCACAATTCCCGTTATCACATTTTAGCTTTGACTTCTCAGTTCTAAACACATATAAATAGAAGTCAGATTGGCTTTCAAGGAGCACCCTTGCATCCTTGTTGTGCATTGCTGGCCACCACCTTGCTTAAAACTCTCTCTTCTGCCTTAGATTTTTACTGGCTGTTTGTTACTGGCTTCCCTTTCCACATGATCGCTGGTCCTAAAACATTGACCGTGAAGTTGTTTTCTTTTTTTCAAAGTTTCTCTGGCAACCATGTATATGTAACATTTGTTCCAGTAATGTGGCAGAGCATGGATTTTTGTAAAAGCTGATAGTGGTAAGGCAGGGAGGTGGGTCACCATCCTATCTCACTTTCTGGTGTGAAACTGATTGTAAAGGAAGAAAATCAATATACAATAAAGGTGGTGCATGTTGAAACTAAATTGAAATGATTGATTTTTCTCCCAGGATCATTAGATTCTCCCCCAAAATCTGTTTCTGGTTGTGGAGAAATATTTACTCTTCACTTTAAATTCATGGTGTAGTTCATTTATTTTGTGGTGAGTAAGACATTACTTCTGCAGGAAAAAAATGCAGGAAATCATCGTACTTCAAAAGCATTCCCAGAAGTCCCTGTAAACACAGAGCACTTAAAGGGATGGATATCTTCTTAATCCATGAACATCTTCAACTGTTTCAAATCCCCATTCCACCCCTAGGAAAGTAAATTATGCAGTGCATTAGTGCAGCGTCATTTTCTTTCAGAAAGCTTTGGGTATCCTTCTGACATGAGGCAGAGTTGGCCTGGGGCTTATTGTCAGCTTAATTGCAGGATGAGAAAAGAACTGTATTCATATTATGGCACCTTGCCTTGCTCAGGTGTTTCTCACATGCTACATATGTGTGTGCCAGGCAAAATTTTTAAATAAATCATGTTCTGTGTTCACAGCCCAGGTGAGACTGCAATAAAGCCACAGACTCTGCTACAGGGTAATTCAAAGAATCTTGCTGATCTTCAGGACACCAACATCTGAAGTCTCCCCATGTTCCAGGAAACTTGTGGCGATTTAAATCACGCTATATGTGTCAAGTAGTCAAGTCCTTTACTGTTTTGGATTTAGCCTATGTTTATGTACCAGCTGTGATGAATAAAAGATTTAAAATTCCTACATGCTGCTTAAAGAAACAAGTCCTTCAGGGATCCTGATTAATGTCGGTAGAAATAGACTATTGATACAAACTCTGCAAAGATTTTCAGCCTCCAAAGAAAAAAAATGGTTCTTTACAAGTAACAGAGTGAACCACAGCTGGCCATGAAAAATCCCTCAGCAGATATCTGCCATGCTTGGTTCAGTCCTGTGCTCAGTGACCTTTGCTGTGAGGCTCTTAGAAATTCCCCACGTGCATGCCTCACTTTCTAATTAATTTCACCATCTGGAAGTGTTTCCTTCTATTCATTACATGTAGTCTTTCTTAATGCTTTCCCATTGCTGATAATCGCATTTCTGAGGCTAACCAGGTGCAAACTCAATTTTTTGAGAACATAGAGTGTGGTCACCAAGCAGAGCAACGGTTGAACTCAGGAGCAGAAGTGCTCACATCCCTGTGCTCATAATTATTTTCCTCAGGTTTTTCCCACTGGATTCCATAAACTGTTTTTAATTTCTTTTTTAATTTACTTAGTTTCTCATTCTGCCTCTTTTTATACAATTTCAGTCTGAAAAGATCTTTCTGTCTTATTGACCCCAAGGTGATTGTTTTCTTAACTTAATATCCTATGATCTGCCTTAACCCTGACCCCCACCTTCACTAAGCAAGTTATAACATTTTTACAGTTACAGACTGATAATAAATCTGTGGACCTACTTTCTCATGTGTAGGTCACAGTACTATTAAAACAAAAAATTCAAATAATCACCATTTCAATAGTCTCTAATGCTTCTATGTAAATCTATATGTGACCTTTTAATCTTAATAATCTGAGATTTATGTTTGACAAAAGCTCCCAGTGCATTATCTATTGCATGTTTACCCTACAGCAATACACATCAAAGTCTGAAATGTCAAATTTTGAAGTACTCATTTAACATGAGCAATAACTTCTTGCTCCCCCCAAAGTAACCTTTTTCCCTAGAGAGAAAACTTTCAAAGAACTCTTCCTTTCTTTTCCTGATTGTGTTATCTGCATATTCTCTATCCCTTTTCTTCTGCTTTCAATAAAAAGATGAAAGATGACAGAGGAATTGGAAGACTTTTGGGAGAAAAATGCATACATTATCTCTCTCCCTTCTCCTTACTACCATAGAAAATAAAATAAAAAATATGCTTTCACAGGGGAATAATCAAGAGTGTATCTGAATGAATTAATGGCTAATACATTTCCCAGTTTCCATACTGGAACATCATTTGAAATGACAAGCACTCTGTGTAAAAAAAAGTTACTGTTTTTCAATCTCCGTTATTAGTAGAGCTTTGAGAAAATATAAATGCTTATGCAAGAGGATATAGAGACAACTAGAGCTAAAAAGTTGCAGTTTATCACAATTTTCTGACTACAGCAGAGTAATATTTAAATTTTATTTGTTCTTTTTCTCTTATTTTATGTGTTTCTCTAAAAGCAGACAAGGTGTCTTCATCTGTTTGATCTGAGAATGAAGCGAAATTATATCAGAGGGGAAAGACCACAAACAGCAATGTTCTATTTCAGGTCAGCTGCTGTTCAGCTCTAATGAATGTGTTTTTAGCATGGGGCAGGTTCACCCCATGGTCTGCTCTAGACCTGAAAATCTCAAAGTTCAGCTAATAAGACTGTCAGAACCAGTGCAAGAGCAGGTGCTTTTAAATCAAAAAATCAAACATTTTCCATTTCTGAATCAGGAAAATAATGTGTGTACAGATCTCTGTAGGATGAATTACCCTGTTACAAACATCTACGAGTGCCCTGAGACAAACCATTAGGAGGAAAACGATGTTTGCTGTTACCTGTTTGACCTAATGACCACTTCAAACTCCAGAGTTATTGTTGTAAATCCTTACTTTACTGTGTACTTGCAAGCAGCACATGTCTTTCCTTGGAGCACTGGTGTAGGAAATAACAGCCCTTGCTCCCAGCTCTGCTGCCTGCTGCCCCTGTCTCTGCAGGTAAAGGTAATGACTGTCCGCTTGCTCCCATGACACAAAATCTCTTCATCTGTATTCAGAACATATGGTTACCCTCCTGCAGCTTTCTGAATTATCAGATATCCAGTGGAGAAAGTAGTTGGAGGATCTTTTTCCTTCCTGTCACAGATGTAACAGCCCTCAGACATTTGCACAGGTGTGTGATGCTGGGGCTGTGCTCCTCAGGCAGCGCAGCTGAGTCCCCTTCTTCTGCAAAGAGGGGTCAGCTCCATACTGTTTTCAGGGGGTGTGCATTTCGCTTTGAGAACATCAAACATCTTCAGAGCCAGCAGTTATACATGAGCCTTCACCTTCCCAAGCTGGAGTATCCTGCTGCTGGGTCATTCTTGCTTCTGCCTCCTATGTGACCAGTTTCAAGTTTTCAGAGGAATTTGGTTCCTCTTACTCGGAATAGGAGCTCAGAACAAGGATGTTAATATCTGGCTGCTCCTAAGGATATTTTTGATTTGCATCTAATTATCATTTTTAAAGTGCTTTCCAGTCCTCCAAAGAAAAGGCCTTGATGCTCCCCAGCAGAGAGTTATTGGCCCATGCTGGGACACAGCTGGCAGGACGCCCTGCTCCAACAAGATTTCTTCATGGTTATTTTAATATAATTAGCTGATCTGGTACCTAGTACGCCTCTTAATTCTTATCTAGAATGACTAATTTCCAAGTGCACACATGTGTGTGCATCCATGGCTCTAATAGGAACAGGTCCAGAGGGCTGGAGCCACGGTGAATATGTGGCCATGGCCAGAAAACCAGGGGAGTAGTGAAACCCTCCTAAAAAATATGTCACTGTTCTGACTGGGGGTTGGAAAGGCATAATCATGACCCAGGAAAGGGATGTGGAAGCTGTTCCTCGATATTTTTTTTCCTTTAATGTTGTCTTGGATATACAAAGTCTGTGAAAGCAGTGGATAAAGTGCCCAGCTCTGCCTGGAGAAGACCATCACTCCTTCATGCCTGGCCACACAGGGCTGTGGAGTGTAAGACACAATTCAGCTGGAATTTAGAAGCAGCTATTGCACCAGGGTTTGTTTAAAGCTGTTTTTCTCCAGGAAGTCATTATTTGAAATAAATCTTGTCCATTAAATAGACACATTTGAGTAGTTGCATAATGCAACATTGGGTTTGTTAAACTAGAAAAGCAAATGATATACAAAAGCCTAATCTGGATAGAAAAATAAATATATAATTTTAAATGGAGCACTTATGTATCTGAAAAATATGGGGTTTTTTTCTAATCTGAGGTTTAGTGCCTTAGAAGTTCATTTTTCACTGCTGGCTAATCGCAAAAAAAGCAAACAAGCCATACAAAACCCTTGCCTCTTTCAGTATCTCAGACTGAGCTCCTCAAAATATATACTTCTCTGTTCAATAAGGATATATTTTCTTTTAAAATACAGGGTCTTCTTTTTATATGTTTATTTTTTTGCATTTTCAAAACCAACTGCCCTCTGCATGAAGGCATGAATATGAAAATAAGGCTATCTAAGCTCAGAGATACTGAATGAAAGCAACCCATTCTGAAAATAGTGACCAGAAATCTATGGAATTTGAGTAAAGAAAAAACATTTTAATATTAGCATTACACAGAAAAGAAACTTGAAACTCTCTAGTTTGATGTGCCATTACCTGTCCTTACTCAGAGCAAACCCTCAACAGTAACAGGAGATTGAAAATAATCGTGGCTTATGTGTTTATCTTGGGGATTTGCTATAATCAGCTATATCCTCCAAAAAATGATTGAAAGGCAAAAAAGCAGATGAAACTATAAAATTATTTATTAATATTTGCCTTGTGTTTTAAGCTGTTATGGTTCACATGTTCTTGATGCAAGGATTGAAATGCTTATTTTTAATTAAAGATGGAGTTTCATATTTCTGCACTTTCAGAAACCCAGGTTTTTGTGGGGTTTTGTGGGCATTTTGCAAATGCTCAGAGTTGGTGGTGCTTGATGCAGCCAGGTAACATGAATTTGGATGACAAAGGTTATTTCATGTCACTTGCACAGAAGGTTGCTTTGTATTCCTGTTACAGCTGGGTGAATTGGAGTGTCACACCTCTCTCCACACCCTATTGTCAGAGCTGCATTTTTAGGTGGAACACAGCAAATTTAAGTGATGCGCCTGAGATCAGAGCAAAAGTCTGTCGCAGTGGAGGAGTTCAATGCACAACTGCCAAACTTCTTTTTAAGTTTCCTCTTAGTTGGATTCCCCATCCCACTGGAACTACCTTCCATTAGTGGCACAACATATTATGTCTTGAGCAATACACTCATGGTTGTGTACTTCAGCAAAGTGTGAATATTATCTGGCAGATAGATTATGATCAGTGCACGTAAGCAGAGCCCAGAAGGATTGCTTCTATTTTCAGCTGCACTACTACTGCCTCTGATCCATGACAAGGTCATCTGAGTCAATGAAATCCCTGGCTGCTTGTCTCCAATAATTAAGCAGTAAAACTTTTAAATGTGCACCCCAAATTGGGAGGTCACTGTGTTGGTTGTCTGGGTAAGTACTTTTCTGGGGAGAAAATACCAGATCCTAAAGAGCTCTTTAGTCCAGCCAAAGAAGTCTAATCAGAACTGAGATCTGGCAATTTAAAGTTGAGTATGTCTAAATGAGAGTCAAGATAAAGATTCTGAACACTGAAACTGATTAAAAATTTGTATAAATTATGGAGGGGATAGATTCTGCAGATCTGGAAATCCTTTGAAGACATAAATATCTTTCCAGGCAGAATTATCTCAACTGAGAGCTGGTTAGTGGTCTCTGTCCAGGAACTCCATTTTTATGTCTATGGTTGTGGTGGTCTAATAGCCATGCTGACTTTGGCACGGGGTTTTACTTTCACTTCAGATGCTTTTCTGCTTAATACATGGACTTCTGAAGAAAAAACATGATTGCCTTTGATGAATGGCTTCTTGGAATAACAGTTGTGACTGGTAGTATATTAGTTGTTGCTATTGATCCCAACAAGCTGTAATAGTTCTATGAAGTGCAAAATGAGTAGAATCAATGACTTCAGATTTCTTCTGAACTGTAAAGTGACAACTTTTTTCTCTGATCACATCACCAATTGTCAGGCATTTATTTGTTTCCTGGTAGATGCTTTTTCTTTGAATAATCCCTGTATAATATCTAAGTCACTCACTGATCTTATGTCTTCCCTAATCATTTCATACAACAGTCTCTGTGTGATTTTCACTTGTAAGCCTCCTCAAAGAAGAATTTTGAAGGATCTTCAATCAGGAAAGGCAATGACTCGTAAAGATTTGGTTAGAGGTTTGCCTTTATTTTTATAGACCAGCAGCACAAAATGATTCAGAAGAATAGGACATCATTTGTAGAGTGATGAACAGGGGAGAATCACTTAGAAAAAAAAAAATGGACATGAGTAAATAGTGTGTGCAAAAAGACAAATTGAATTAGGAAAAATAACACTCTGGTTCTGTTCGCCAGGAATTTTGGTAAACAATAATTTCTGTGATTACTTGATCTTTTAATTTGATCATTTGAGGACATCATCTTTCAGAGTTAATGTTTTTTTTTCCATTCTCAGCTATTTGCCACTCAGCAATATGATAATTTTATAAATGTTCCAACTCTCCATGAAATATTAGCTAACAGGAAAAGACATGTTTTTTGAGGATAGTATGGGAATTCAACAGCACCCAGAAAAGAACTAACATAATTTATCACCTTTTAAGATAACTGAAGGTCTCAATCAGCCACCTGTTACTTTGAAAATGATCAGTAGGCATAAACAGGGACAATTTGAAGTTTTTAAAGTTTATTTTCAAGCATTTACTCACGGTTAATTTTAATTCACTGTCAGTAAGCCATGAACATCAAGAAATTCTGAAAGGACAAGCCCTTCATTCTCTTTCAGTTTCTTCTTCCAGATCTCAGAGGACAATCCCCATGAGAGTAGCTTAATTGATAGGGAAAGTTGCCTTAAGTGGGCTTTCATCCTGTCCATAGAAATATTTGAGAAGTCTGACTTCATTTGAACTTTGCAGATGAAACCATTGCTTCAGGTAGACCAGGGAAAATAATGAAGTTAAAGTGCAGAAAAGAGTGGACAACATCTTCCCAGGATCCTCCAAATATTGGACCTTAGTTGGGAATTGCTTAGTTTTCATCAAACCTAAGAAAAGTCTAAAATATTTTCTAACCATGTGGCAGAAGTGTATCAGGATTGTTCTAGGTCAAGTCTTCTCTCACTCAGGATATCCTCCTGAGTCTGGCCAAGTTTAGAAAGATTAGGAACTCAAGAAGTCATCAAATTGATATAGAAGTATAGGAAGAGGAAAGAAATTACTAATTAAAAAAATTCTGTCTTTGAGGGTGTTTGGTAAAACATTATGCTTGGGGTTTTGGGGAGTGGGGTTTTTTGGTGGTTTTTTTGTTTGTTTATTTTTTGGGTTTTGTTTGTTTTGTTTATTTTTGTGGTTTTGTTTGGTTGGTTGGTTGGTTTTTGTGGGGTTTTTGTTCATTTTTATTTGTTTGTTTGTTTATTTTTTCTTGGAGAGAAAGAAGAGGTGGGGCAGTCATGCTGTATTGTAATTGCATATAAAATTCAAATAATTTACAGAATTTGTTCTTATTACTAGTTTCTTTGTAACTGGCCAGAGAAGTAAATAACATTTTTGCCATAATTTCTTTATTACTTACAATTCCTATATGATGTCTTAATATCCTCCACCTTTTTGTGGGGGGAGTGTATATTAGGATCAAAAAAACCAGACGCATGCAAACACAGACACACACTTACTGAAGGAAACAAACACCAGCTTCTTTTGAAGTAAAGGTCTGGCAAAAAAAAAAAAAAAGTAACTTAACATTAAATTTTATGTTCCAAATGATTTCTTTAAAAATCTGTAACAGGCAATAAAATTAAAATCCATCAATTAAGTAATTTTAAAATCAAAATGTTCCAATCTAGAAATATCTGAAAGGAATTGTGTGAAATTATCATGATTTTCTATTAGAGTTTATATAGATCAGATGTTGTTAGGATTGCCAAGTCTTTTTATGTCCATTTTGCTGCTTAATAATAGCTTTTTTTAAAGGGCAATTAGGGAACTGTAAAATGGGGATTTTCAAAGGGCAGTAGTCATTGCAGGAAATTCTTGGTCTGACATAAATAATAATCAGTCAGCACAGAAAACAAATGAGTGAACAGCACCGGTGGGGCAAGAAGTAGTATAATATAAAGTAGATGGATTGAATATATATACTTTGTGATGAGTTATTCTACAGAAGTCAACAGTTACACAACTTAGAATTAAAGGCCTGGAGGATTCAGGATTCATTTAAAGAAGCAGGATGCTATTAAACAAACAAACAAACAAACAAAGATTTAAAACAAAACTCCAACCTAAAAATAATTGACTCTAAGGGAGAAAGATTTGTAAACTCAGGCTGGTTCTGAAAAATGCAACAAATTCTCCAAGTTCTCTGAAATGGCTACATGACCTGACTTTCCCTGCACATGTAAATAAAATAATTTTGCAAAGGAGTTCCCAGGGGATGAAAAGAGAAGGGTCATACTATGTCATTTAGGAGCCATAATAGCCTTATTAATATGCAAAGCCACAGGAAACTGTGACATTCTGCTTTATTGGTATCGCTGGAGGGACTGCTCCAGAGACAGCTCGAGCCTCGAGCAAAGAAGGTAGTGGCCTGGTGTAGCAGAAAACAGATTAAAAAATGGCTGTTCCTCCTTCTGCATACATTATACCCTGCAGCCCAGGTTAGAGGTGCCAAGGGAAAGGTTGGGTTGTGCTGATAGCGAAAGAAGCACAGAAAAAGACAGGCATTTTTCCTTCAAAATACAAGTGGCCATCCTCGTGGATGCAGCAGCAGCATTTTCAGTTCCTCACTCCTGCCTTGTGCCAGAAACAACCCAGCCCTGGCTTGCTCATTCCCACAAATGAGGCTTTGGTACATTTTTGACAAACACTGAGACAGGATCTTCTGCACATTTAATTTTAGTAGCTATCCCCACTGTGTTTCTGCTCCCAGAGCTGGATGTGTCATTCCTCTCCTCAGCAAGGATGGCAGAGCAATCCCAAAGCTGAAGGGAGTGAGCCCCTCCATACACAGGGTAAAGCTGAGAGCTGAGAGCTCAACTCCTGAACCTGCACTGTCACTACTGCTGCAGGGTAGTGGCTTGTACAGCCGTGACAGTGTGGCCACACTGCAGCTGGAGATGGCTGGGACTTTGCTCCCTCTGCTTTTCCCACCTGCCCTTTCCAAAATCAGTGGGGGCAGCTTCGTTCTGTGCATCTCTGCTGTGGTGGATATGTCACTAGGAAAGGGTACAGTCTTGAATAATGGTTGATTCAGATAATCTATCACTGCCTTCATCCTCCACAAGTCTGAAAACTAGATTATTTGATTTAAACCTTGGTTCAGATATGAAAATCAAAACCAGTTGGAGCAAGTGCTTACAATTAAGGAGCTTGAGGCTGCAGCTGTCTCTGGAGCCGTCCCTCCAGTACCATAACCCCATATCCCATTCCCTATTTTAGGTACCTTCCTCATGATACAGTACTGACAAAAAAGGAAGCTGGAAATGGAAGTGCTGTAATTCTAATAAAATGTCACTGAGGATGAAAACGAGGCCAGAGAAACTTTTTGTTGCAATATCAGTAGAGACTTGTGTAGTGACAGGCAAAACCAATTTATGTTAGGCAATACAACAGTTTGGAGCAGATGGCAAATAGGCTTTATCACTATCACAGGGAAAGCCCTGCTTTTGTTGTTGTTGGTGGTGGTTGGTTGGGTTTTTTTGTTTGTTTGTTTTTTGCTACAGACGTCATTGGTTTCAGGTGGCCATGTGCAATGGGAAAGCTGAAAAGAGGACAATGAAGGAACAATGACCTGCGTAACACACTGGCTACTCCTCACACTCTTGGAGATAGAGTTTATTGCCCACTGTGCTTGACATTTAATGCTGCTGCCTGCTCCTAAGATTCAGCACTGTGTTCTTCCATTTGCAGCATAAAAAGCTGAGGTTTTTCCTTTTGTTTCTCATCACTTGCTTCTCAGAACAAACCTCTCCTTCCTGACCTTTTCTGACAAGAATTTCAGGGAGTCCTGTACTCAACAGGTTTACAAGCCATATTGCTTTTAATGATTTACTGGAGAGGAGAGGAGGAAATGAGAAGGCTGAACAAACTCCTAGTGAAATTCTGCAGACAAGAATATAGCCATAAAATGTGGACATGCAGATTTTATCTTTCAGTATATTCTAGAAAATATTAAGTCAGGATATGGATATTGCTTTTATAAAAGGGAAGTGTCAGTTTTCCCTTAATATTTATGTGGGCATATTACTGCTTCCTTTGATATCACCTTTTACATTTGGAAGGCTCATAAGGTGCTTTATGTACTCACTCAAAGGCATTGTGAATAATATTTCAACTCATTATGAGATGCAACTCTGGTGTGAGAGATGTGGCCAGTGTTTCATAGTCCACAGTGAAGATAATGCTCAAAGTCACACAGACAAGAGTTTGCTAAGTTTTCATTCCAAAGAGGTGCAGCACCAGGAAAGGTTCTGGCACTCAGCTGTAGCATTCAGATGCCATTCCCAAGAAGCAGAAACTCTCTCCCCCACACCAAGTAACTCCATCCTGTAGCAAAATTTCAGATAATCACACAGCTGGAGGGTTTTCCAAGAATCACCTTGCTGAAAGGAGGGTCAACACCTAAATCTGTCCTGGATAGTGTCAAAATAGTCTTTTCCTGAAGATTCCCAACCACTGGGGCTTGTTCCACTTTCTTTGGCATCCACCCAATCTCCTGTGTCGTGCAGGGATTTTCAGGCAAATGGAACTGTTGGAGTCAGCAAGCAAGACAGTGTTTGGCACCAGAGCCCTAGTGCAGGAAAAAATAAACTTGTAAACAGCAAAGTTCATGCACCCAGCTTTCCTCTGACTTAAACAATCCTGGCTTTCTCTGGCACTAACTTCCAGGGCACTGCTTCGCAAAATCCTCCCCATCAAAATTCCAGGCATTCTCAGGAGCATGTGGTAACTTTTTATAATTCATAATGTGGATTTATCTCTACTCTTCTATTTAATTTAACCTTTTGAAATAAACATAAAGGAAAACAATGGTGTGCCAGGAAGAGGACATTGTTAAGAGATGTTTGGGTAATTGACTCAGTGGGATCTTTCAAGTGCTTTGGGAAGAATAAAAAAGGAAGACATAGTGGGCACTTAAAACTCTCAGGGTTACAATCTTCATGAGATAATAATCCAGCCCAACATCAAAGATTAGCGCTGATAGGAGGCATTTTTAAAATATGTGTGTATATTTTTGGATATATTAAATTACTTTGGAACTTATAACTATTATGTGGGCATTCCATTTCTGAAGATGCAAGGATTTCACCTGTGGCAAGGTAAATCTGGAATAATTCTGCTTGGAGGCCTATGTGAATAGTGGCAGAAAAAGAATCAAGTACTGGACTCTTTTTTTTTTTTCTTTTTTTTTTTTTTTTAAACTCAAGGGTCAAATCCCCAGGTGGCATAAATAAGGGTATTTTCCTGTAATTTGAAGGCTATGATGGTCTGAAATATCAAAACCGGGTCAACTAAGGTAACTCCTGATTCACACAGATTCAGAAGACCTCTGTCAACTTTATGCCCTCTAAAGAAAAAACTCATACAATTTTTTTCTCTTGTTTACATTGAATAAATCCTGCAAATAAACGGTGCCTGTCAATGTAAATGAGTAATAATTTTGCTGAGGGGTTATAAATTGCCCTTTGGTGTAAATCAGAGTAGGGCTTAACCCCTTTAGACAACTTTAAAAATAAATGAACCAACCTTTCATCTAAAGCAGCACAGCAAATCCCTTCTTTCATTTTTCAGTCTCCTCTTACAAAGAGAAAAAGCAGAAGCATTAATGAGCTAGTCAAATATTCAAACCTTGCCAAGGGAGAAAGGATCCTTCAGTCATCATGAGCTCAACCTGATAAATCCTTTTTAATTAGTGTATATGCTAACATTGTATAAAGCAGCCATGAATCAGAGACCCCACAAAGCAAAAGTGAAGAAGAAATACATCATGGGCAAGAGGAATTGGAGCTCAAAATATTTCCATTCTGGCTTTCAGAGAGCAGAGAAAGCATGCTTATTAACTGGTTAAGTCCATCACTAATAAGCTCTAAGCTATGCTCAGTCAGTTCCCCAGCACTTTACACAATGTCTGTGCAGTAAAATGCTGATAGAAAGGGCATTTTCTGGTAGCTGATAAAGCAGCAGCAAAATGAGAAAGCTGAAAGGGAGGAGTATAATAAATGTACTTTTCCTCTTATTCTGGGTGGCAATTCTCAGCTACTTGGTTAAAGGATTGATTCTGTGGGGGAATTTCTCCATGGAGATTTTGTTCCTGCCCTCCAGGAATATGTTGGTGCCTTTGGGACTGTCAGACACACTGAGACAGTGGGCAACCATTGGAGCGTCTGGTTGCTGGATAATCCCAGATTTCTCACGTCAGCACTGAGTATACTGACACCCTTGAAACCTTTTGGTTAATTGCTCTTTGACTCAGCTTCCCAGTCAGCCCAAGAGACCTCACTGGAAGCAGAAATATCAAATGGGGACTGAAAATAAAAAGCATAAAAAAACCCCAAAACAAAACAAAAAAAAACACCCCCCCCCCAAAAAAAAAAAAAAAAAAAAAAAAAAAAAAAAAAACAAAAACACCTTATATTTGCTGTTTTGTTATCTTAAAGATTAAGAACTGCATGCCTTTGGATTAATTTGATGGCTAATTTGGAGTCAAATTTTCAGTCAAGTTTTCCCTGCTGTTAAGGTGAATCATTTGTTGAAAGAGTGATCTCACAAAGCAAAAGAATTCAAACAATTAAATTCTATGCAGAAGACAGTCACGAAATCAAGGTTCATAATAAAACTGCGAGCTAGCAATGCTGAAAATCCTGCTGTACTTTACTGTGAGGGACAATGTGGGAAAAGAGGCAGATTTTTGGATGCTGTAAATTGATGTAGCTCTTCTGCTTTTGCAGAAAATACACAAGTTAAACCACGTCTTCAGCTGGCATGTGAAACTCTGTAAGGAACATAAGAAGTGATGAGGGCAGCCCACAGTGACTAAAAAGGTTGTTTCCTTTTAAAATAAAACACTCTCTCAAGCAGTGACACATCAGCTCAGTAGATGCAGTCAATCTCTCGCCCAAGTTTAAAATATTTAATATTATAATATTTAATATCCCTAATATTTAATGTGCTTGGCAACTCCTGCCTCTCTTTTAAGAAATCCAGCTGTAACATAAATCTCTTTTTATTTTACACATAGGTGGTAGCTTCTGTCCGAGTTGGGAAAAGCAATTTCCAACATTTAATTTTTCTGAGCTTCACTAATACTCTTGCTGAGCTGTTAGAGTATTTTGCTGTTAGGCCTGGAAGAATATGTGAAAGGAGATTTTGATGTGTTTGCCATATTTTAAAATAGTTTCCTTAGGATATAATCACATTCCTTCGGTGTCTTGCCCCCTGCCATCTGTTACATCATCACAATACTGTAACATGTTTAGCAACCCTGGGTTTTAGAAGCTTGACTGACAAGGTTTGTGACCTTAGAGGCTGAGACTGAGAAAAGGGCTCCTCATAATTCCTCAACACTGATGTGTTAGGAGAGATAGATAAGACTTATTATGCTTTCATATCTTTCTCTCACTTATTCATCACTCTTTTTCACCAGGACTGCGATGAAGTCGGTGTTGACAGACGATAAACACACTTGGAGTTTTCCATATAAGATGGGGCATTGTCTGATGAAAGCAGATGAAAGCTGATATTTCACAAACCTGAGAAGAAGCCACACAGAAAATCGGAGATATGAATTCTTCTGGAGTTAAAACAATGCATTTGTAGTCAATTTTCGATCATTCCAGAGAAAGCAGGACCCTGAATTCTCCAGGCAGACAGCTCACGGAGCACAGCTCTCAGTAAAGATGGCACATGGGTCACCTTCTGGCTATGAGGAATAGTTAAACAGCTCATCAAAATCCGTGTTCAAATCATACTCTAAGTGGAAGTTTCTCCTTTGGAAGCAGAGGAGTTGTGTGTAGGATTTTCTCTATGAGGCACAGGTCTGTGCTGACCATCAGGGACAGCTGTGCTGAGGTGTTTGTGAGTGCCAGAACCACACCAGGATGGTCATCCAGAGCAAGGCGTGTGGGTGCATGCCTGGGTTTCTATTTCCTTCCATAGTAAGTTATGCACACAGGGGAAGAAAGGAAAAAGCAGACTGAAGCTTGGAGACAGGCAAGAAAAGAATTTGGAGGCACATGAGTCTCCACTCAACACATAAGTGTGTCAGACATGTAAAGGAAAATGACTCAGGGATTTGAGGCATGGAAGGGCCATTCATACAGTGCTAGAAAGGCTGGTCTGGTGCTGGGATGGTAAGGAGCAAACAAGGGGTGCAGAAGAGTAATTCACAGTGATTCCCTGGCAGCACACAAAGGACACTGGTTCTTTGGAGCCTCCAGCACTGCATCTGGGCAGCAGGAGGGGAATCCAGAGAACAGGAACTGTGGGTCTGAAGCAGTGGCTGGTAAAGGGACCTCCAGGAGTGCAGCAATGGAATAAGAGGGAATTTTAGATTACATCAACGAAAATGTTTGATGACAACAAAATCTGAGGGAGAGGGGTATCAGAGTACTAATAAAAAGCACACAGTATCACTCTCATTAAAAATGATGCTTTTAATTTGTCTCTATCCCACTCTACCCAGGTTTAAAAAAATAAATTGGAAGAAGTGAAGAGTGCTTTTTCCCGGAATCTAAATTATCTGCCATAATCTGTATTAAGGGGGCATGGAATGGCTCATAAAAGGAATGTATAACAGATATTGCTCAGTTAGTGAATTATATAGTGCTCCCTTGCAATATAGAAAATTCATAAAGAGAGTGATTAGGAGCACTGGACAGGAATCATAGGAGAGATTAGCTTTATAGCTCTCACACTATAGAAACCTGACATACTGCTTCTCACAGATGGAAATGTCCTTTATTTGGATACCCTGCTAAGCTTCAAACTCGATAAGAAAAGTCAAGTTGGTCCATGTTTTGAAAACTGGATAAGAAATGTGGGTCTGCTCTCATTTATTCTAAAGCTTTTTCCATGATGGCACTAAAGTGGGCTATAAAGAAAACATAAATGCAATTTATGTCCATTACATGTAAAGAGGGACGAGTTCAAATGGTAATCCAGCCATGTATCATCACGTTGCAGAAGAGTAAATGGCATACATTATGGGACTGTGACTCTGTCCAAGGCAATGACACCTTATCATGCCTGAGAAATCAGTGAGCAAAGGTAATTTTTTTTTTAGCTCATACCTTCCCTTTGGGTAAGAAATCTTTTCCCCTCACGGTTGTGTTCTATTATATTCCTGTAGTGGCACTTTAGATTAACAGTCAAGGTAATTAATATGGAATCCAAGTGAAAATGCTATAGAAGCACTTGTGACATTCACATTAATAATGGAGGGTTTCATCAAAATTAATGTTATTACAGTAAATACCAAGAAAATTAACTGTGATTGGCTCATTATTTTAAATTGTGCTCCCATCTGCAACTGACTCTTCTCTATAGCTGAATGGAATAGTTATGGTGATGATTCAGGGCTTGGAACCAGAATGTAAACAGAAAGCACAATGAGCTGTGATCAGCATTAGAGAAAGTCTCTCATCATACCTCAGGTGAACTTTGCTATAAGGCAGAGAAGACATGGAAGCCTCCTCTCCTCACTTTCCTCTCCCGTATATCTGGGATTTTTTGGAAGGATCATAATAGATGTTTTTTTTTTTTATTCCTCAGTAAATAAGAAGAGGTTCCAATGTAGGAAAATCCTCTCTGTGTGCAGTACCACAGTTGCACTAGGAGACAATTTCTACATCAACCAGCTTTGAGTCTAAATTCATGTGGTGATGCTGTATAAGAAAGAAAATGACGATTGAAAGGGATTATCACATGGCCTGACTTGACAGAGACACTTGGAAAAACAGACCTTATATTCAAGTCTTTTGTGTTGTTATCCAGTATACTGCCAATCTGAAAATACAGTCCATCACTATGATAAATACATGGAGAATATCTTTCTGGAGAGAAGTACTATTCGATCTCCTTCTTTTTGAATGCCTAACATAGAAAGCTTGTGTCTGCTTGTTTTACAGAAACCTAAGCAAAGCACTTCAGTTTTATCCACTAGTAAATATATGTATATAAATATTGAGGCCAATAGGTAAAATCAAAGACTTCAGCTGTCCCAAAAGTGAGACACTTGGGAAAGTGAGAGAAGAAAAAGGGTTTCAACTCAGAAAGCATAATAAAATATAAAAGCATGCAGAAAGAAATCCATGTTGCAGCAGCAACGTAATTGTGCAGAATTAGGAATGCCCAGATTTGTATTTAGCAAAATTCTGTTTGTTGTTTTCCACCTCTCATTTTTATGCTGAGTAAAAGATGTATTAGATAAACAGTCACCTGAAGTGAATATTTGCAACTTTACTTAACTGAAAACTTATTTCTGGTATATTACAGGAATTAAAATGACAGGAAGGTTGGAACGAGATGATTTTCAACGTCTCTTCCAACTCTAGCCATTCTGTGTTTCTATGTAGGAAATTAAACATTTGGTGCAGATAAAAGTAATGGTAATTAAATAGGAAAACCAGCAAATAACGGAGGAAATAACTATCTTACTGAAGGTACTTATTGAAGTACCTGACTGTACTATTGAAGACATTGCAGAAATGACTGCTGTATTGCTTTCTCATCAGGTTGGAGGCTTTGATGTTAAAAAGTCAAAGACTAAGGTACCCCCCAATTTATTGACACCATCATAAATTTCAGTGGAGCTGTTCTACTTTATTTTGAGACCTCACTGAGAAGCTGGGGTGTTGAAAACCGTTTGCATGAACTGAAAATCCACAACAGTTTGGTTCAGTGATGTCTGAGTGGTCTCTCAGGTGAGAATTTTTCCCTAATGCCCCTGAGGTGTCATTAGTCCTCTCCCCACCGACACTTGCTGAAAAGTGCCTCCAATCTGCATATAAATTATGCAGAAAAAAATAATAGAAAGAAATCATAGTTGCTTCTGAATTAACTTTGGGTTCCATTTTAACATTCAGATTTTAAAAAATGCCTCTCTTTGTAAGGAAGTTTGCTCTTTTTCTTGTTTTAAATTACATTTTTTCAAAGAGAGAAATGAGTTTTCTGCTTCTGTTGAAGTCAAAGCAGAGATGACAAAATGAACTGCCTAGCCTTTTAGGAGGAAACCTTACATTTGAAAATACCATTCTGAATAGAAGCTGGGAATTTGTACACACTCATTTATCATAGAGGCCATGAAACTAGCACCTCCATTCCTGTCTGGAGAGAAGGAATGAGCTATCCCAGCAGCGATATTGCTGCAAATTGTAACTAAACATAGGGTATTTTGGAAGCTTATTACCATGGTCCATTTCAAAGACAAATATTTCTTCTCTAAAGCCTGCTCTGAAACAGTAGGAACTGTGTCACTTAGGTGGCAGAGGGATCCTTCATTTTGTCTGTTGCCACTAAGCTTGATTTGCACCTTCAGCAGAACCAACAAAACTGACCAAGAAAATCATTAAAGTTAAATCTGATCTTCCATGATCATTGTTCTGCTAGAAAACGTTTAGGGCTCTGAAAGTGGAAAGGTAAAAGTGTAGCTGTTGACTGGTGCTGTGGGTAACACAAAATTGAACAAGATATCATGTGGTGGGGGTTGCAGTTGTCTGGGTGTGACAGTGACAACTCAGTTTGCCTAGGCCATAGCTCATCCCATGGTAATTATCTTTTTATCACAGGCTGCTGAAGGGCTCTGGTTAGTTCACTAGTGCACATGAAGACTCCTCAGCATCTCCTGCAAGCATGACTGTCATTTGCAAGGCACACAGTTTGTGGTGTCAAATTAAACTGCAGAAATAAAGGATTAGGCTGCACACCTCTGACATAATGTATCTGTAAATCTAAGAGCAGAGACTGCATGTGTTTTGTGGAAAAAACCCCAAACCCTTCAAACTTCTTTTTAGCATCATCTATTAATTGATTTATATTTTTTAAAGTATTCAGAAAGCATGGAACAGGGAAAACAGGAAACTTTTAGTTCTCTGCTCTGATTAAAAGCTGCCTCTGCCTCTAATAATCCAAGGGGAAAGGGGGGATAGTAGTGAGCTTCTGCACTATTATTTAACATAGAGAATAGATTTTGGAAGGGAAAAATCAAAAATTTTTATGAAAAAACTCTTCAATAAACAATAACCCTCTTCTACATTGTGTATGTACGTGTGTACGCACGTTTGTGAAAGAGAAAAGGTGAAAAGGAATCTGCAAAGGATAGCTCAGGTGGACAGGAGGATTATTAATATCAGAAGTCTCTTTATATGTTGGTATCATGATAATTGGGATGCTTGCATCATTCTAAATCATCTTGCTGCATCAAGCCAAATGAAAGAATTACAAGGAAACAGAGACAGGAGAGATGGGACTTGTTCCTTAAAAAAAGACTTTCAAAGAAGCATAAGGACAGTGTGCTAAATCAGTAAGATTATTCTGAATCAGCTGAACTATGCTGATTTCCAGCAGGTGTATTTGGTCCTTAAATAAGGAAAGTGGGACGCTGACAGTCTTTTCTCTTCACAAAGCCTACATTGGCTCCTGTGAGTCTGCCCTCAGCATCTTCACTGATGGGCTTAAGATTCTTGTTGGGCTGAGACCGTAAGTAGCAGGTCAGACTTGGCAGAGTTCTCTGCAAAGGCACAAGGATGATCCACTTGAAAAGATCAACATTTTTTTGTTGCTGGCCATGGGTTTAAGATGCTTCTTTTGGGGAGGGAGTCAAGGCAGTCACCTCCTGTCTTGCTGATCCAGTGATCAGCACGATCCGTGAGTGATGGAGGCCAGTCCTGGGCAAGGAAAATAACCCAGACACAGAGACAAAATCCACGTAGCATGGATAGCTGTGCCTCTGTAGAACTGCCAGGGTAGGTCAGCATGAGAACCTGCCTCCTTTTCCCTCAAACATACCATCATGATCCATTTGAAGGAGAATTGACATATCCTGAGCTAAAGACACTATCAGCCCAGTGAGCCCAGCCGTCAGCAACACAGCCATTCATGGTTTGCCTTCACAGAATCATATATACCTGAAGAAAATAATTACATATACTTTCTCATTTTCAAAGAAAAATATTAGGATAAAATCTCATCTTTCTTTCTCCCACCCTCTTCAGGTCCAAAGATGATGGGGGTGAAGTATCAATTTATCAAAATCCCTCAACTACAGCGCAATTAACTTGAACTGAACAAGAGAGATTTTTCCTGTGATTCTGTATTACAGTCAACCTAAGTATGAAAGGAAACAGTGTAAGGAAAATCCACAGTATGATGAAAGTTAATATTCTAGAAGATAATGAGATGTAAATTGCTAGTTGGAACAATACCTACAGGCTCAACTCTTCATACATTTTTTAGCCAAAGATAGGGGTATTTTTATGTATTAATAACTTTCAGCTCTTGAGCTCTTTATAAAAGAGATCAGTAACAAAATGTCTTTGCTTTTCAAAGGAAGAAACAGAACCCAAAAGAGATATGATATGCAGAACTCCTTAGCAGGCCAGATACTCATCATAATACCACAGATTTCCTGAGTTTCCTTTTAAGTTCTGAATTATGATGGGTTTTACACAATGGGGGTGTGCAGCCTGGAGAACAAAAGGCTCTGGGGAGACCTTTCAGTACCTGAAGGATCTCCAGGAGAGCTGCAATGGGACTTTGGACAAGGGCCTGGAAAGACAGGGCAAGGAGCTGAGGGTTAGATGGGATATTGGGGAGAAATTGTTCTCGGTAAAGGTGGTGAGGCCTTGGCACAGGTTGCCCAGAGAGTCCACTTCAAAAATCCTTTTTAATTATTTTAAAAAATTGATTCATAATAATAATTTAAAAGGGCTTTGTTGTTGTTGTTGTTGTTTTGTTTTTTCCTCAGGGGAAGATGAAAGAGCACAAACGTACTAAAGTTAAGCACACCTTTTTTACAGGTGCTGGAAGAGGAGAGTGTCAGACACAGCTTTAGGTAACAGGCCACACAAATAAATCTTGTAGCTAAAATGACAAAAGCTGATTATTTTCTTCTCATTTCAAAACATGGGAAAAATGAAGCAGTGTTTGCTGAAATAAGTAATTTTCTTATCAATTGTTAACTATGTGAAAGAACATATTAATTTTTCTAACTACTCCAGACACTATGCTGGTAAGAAATTTAGCACAGATAGGTAGAAAATAAAAAAAGTCAACGTTTATTTTGTCCTAAAGTCAGATTAAAAGAGAGAAAAACTGTGGTTATCACCCATTCCAGGTCAAAGTTCTGGTGACTATTATGACCTTTTGTTTTTTTAGTTATTTTAGGGTGATCGTTAAAGGTCCACATCTCTCTGTCTTATCTAACTCTCTGCCTGGATGTGTGGGTCAGTGCTAAGTTTGGACTCGATGAGCCTCTCTCCTCATCTCTGCTGACACCCTGCATGTAATTTCCTCAACTTCCTGCCTAGAATATGTTATTGGTAATATTTACTCCTGTCTGTTTTGGCACAGGGAGTCAGCAGCAGAGCTGGTGCAGGGATTTACTGTGAATTTAAGAGCATGAGGTCAAGCTTAGCTGTGTCCCTGAATGCAGCTGATCCTTTTCTCCTCTCCCCTTCCCCTGTCCAGACAGCCACTTGGGATCCAGAGAGGATGGTAGGTCAGAAGCTGAAGGCCACGTCTAGGCAAAGCTTCTTATCCTTCAAATTTTTTTTTTTTTTTTTCCCCAGAAAGTATCTTTCAGCTATGTCTTCTGATAATACTTGTTTTCCCATCCATGTGAACAGCATTTTGACTTCAGCTGTAGTCTGCTGACATAAATCAGAGCCTGAGACAGCCCAGCCCCTTGCTGCATGCAGTGCTCTGCTACTGCACGGTGCCTCTGCCTGCATTGATTCATCATCTGCCCATCTCCAGCTCAGAGCAGCCAGAGCTGCTGCTATCCTCTGTCTCTGCCTGTGGCTGTATTTCTGCCTGTGGCTGTATTTCTGCAGGCTGTGATCATCTCAGATCACACACTCACAGAGGTCAGGAGGCAGAGCAGCAAACCCTCCCAAAGCCCAGCGGTGCTGCAGGTGTCAGCAGTGACAAGCCAGTAGGTTACAGGATGGTCCCTGTGCCTCAGCAGGATGCAGAGGAGAGCTGCACTATCAATATGTCTCTGATGAGAGCAAAAGCCATCCCTTGCTGCTACTAAATATTGCAAACCCCACGTGCTTACTTTACAAAAAGCTATGGAGGTGGTGAAGGATCTGGATCATAAGCCTGATGAGGAGTGGCTGAGAGAGCTGGGGATGCTTAGCCTGGAGAAAAAGAAGTTCAGGAGTGACCTTATCACTCCCCTCAACTCCCTGAAAGAAGGTTTTAGACAGGTGGGGTTCAGTCTCTTCCCTCAGGTAGCAAGTGAGAGGTCAAATGGCTTCAGTTGTTTCAGGGGAGGTTAAGATTGGATATGCATTCACATTGTAAACTTGTATTCACAGAAAGGGCTACCAAGCACTGGAACAGGATTCTCAAGGAAATAGTTAAATCACCATCCCTGGAGGTATTTCAAAGATGTGTAGGTGTGGCACTTAGGGAAATGGTTTAGTGATTGGACACAATGATCTTAGAGGTCTGTTCTTACCTAAATGATTCTATCAGTTTATATATCCCACCATATTCACCAGCTTGCTTTTTCCTATATGATTTTATGAAAGAGGAAAGACCTTATGTGATGTGACTGTGGTTCAGAGAGAGAAGCTGGAGCTCTCTGTTCTATCTCATGCCTCAGTTCAGGCAAAAAATCACCCTCTCCCGCAGAATTACCACGTATAAAACCAGCTTTTTTTCTGATTGCTTCCAAAGCTACAACTCCAAACCTCTGAATCTAAACATCTCATCTGACTCAGAGACTAGAAAGAGCAGTTACTCGAAGGTTTTCTTATGATGGAAAAAGATCAGGGATGATTCCCCCCAGCTGTGAGCTGGGACATTAAATAGTCTTTGGAGGGAGCTCTTTCTTGCACTTCACCACGGTTCTGCAGAGGGAGCAACTCAATACTACCAAAGGTTCAGATGTCCCATCTAGATTTTTTTTTTTTTTTTTTTTTTTTTTTTTTTTTAATTTAGAAATGGGTAAAGCACCCTCTTGAGCAATTCCTGCCACCATGGGAAAGGGACAGCTTAGGGGCTGTTCCCCATTTTGGGGAACAGAGTAGAAGAACCAATAAACAAAGGCATTGCCCATAGAAATGAGAAATAAGGTTGCTTCTACATGCACAGAGTTGACTTTCACTCCCTAAAGTAGTTCAGAAGTATAGAAGGCTCAAACTACAAACCGACGCTGCGGCCTGACTTCCCTACTTTGCCACTGCAGCAAAAAGCTCCCAGGTCTTATTTTTCATTAACCTGTCATCCTGCCTCAGTATGTGTCATCTATCTGTTGTACAAGAAGAATGAGGATTTCCCAATAAATTCCCGTTTCTTGCCACTTGTGTGTCTCTGGAAAGGGAAATCCACAACCTGCAAGCCAGCAACTCCATCCTGCATCCCATCAAATGCCTTCTGTGCCTCTGTTACCCTGAGTGATATCCTAGAGGCAAAGCGTCCCCGAAAGGGAAGACTGGATTCACATAAGTAGAGAAAATCAAAATTTTGGGTCACATCCTTCAAAAATGGCAAATCATTGATTTTCCTGGACTCTTAACAGACAGAGGCACTCAGAGTTTAGCCCACCATGCTCAGCTGAGCCTTTTCTCACCTGAAGTTTGCCAAGGGCAGGCAATGTAAAGGTAGGTCTGTGAGGCACAAATATAACTGAGGTGGTTCTGAATATCTTGGACCAAAGAGCATGCATTTAGCCCAAAAGAGCAGTGCTGGAATTCAGCTCTCTGCACACATACACAGAGATGTCATTTAAAGACTATTACCTCATAATTTTTTAAAATTGTTTTCCAAAGGATTCATTTTACTGGTGATATGCATTATAAGGCAAGGACCCATGAAAGCTCATCATAATTCTGTCAAATCTGTGAAACTGCCTGAGGAAGAAGTCTGAAGCAAGAGATAAGAAACAAAACCTGACAAAGTTTGAGACCAGAACATGCAAACATCATTCAGCCATTGCATTGTAGTGGTTTAATTCACCAAAAAAATGCTATGAAGGGGGAGATATCAGAAATATCAGAAGCTGAGCATATCGGAAATGAATATAGGAGGCAGTAAGGTATACATACATGTTTATATATAAATCTATATACATACATATGTGTGTGTGCTTTTAGGTAGGTGTGTACATATATATATATATATATACATATATATATACATATACACACACACACACACACACACATATATATATATATACACATGACAAGGTTACTTGTGAAGTTGTCCCTCTAGTTCAGTCCCTGCTCTCCCTGTACTGTTGTTTTTTGCATCAATATGAAGTGGGGCAAAGCCCTCAAACTTGTTCCACCTTGGGATTCATTTAGGTAGCCTGGTTGCTGGGGGAGTAGCAAGCATTTCATTTCAATTTTTCCTCAGTGGCAAACCCCTGCATTAAAGTAATCACACAGGGACTAGAACTAAACAAAGAAAATTAAGAGGAAAAGCAGTAAATCTTCTTTATATGAAGGGTTTACACAGTGCTCAAACAATGTTGTACACAAAAATTTAATGAGAAAAATCATGTTCCTGTTGTAAAGCAGCAAATATTTAAGCGAGTAAGAAAATTACTTTCCTAACTCTCAGATTAGCTTCTGATAAACAAAGATCCCTGAAAATATTGAAGTCCCTTTTTCTGCCTGTGGAATTTGGGCAAAGAGTCTCAGGGCCAGACAACTCACAGATATCAGAATATCAGATATCAGTCAGCTCTGCTGACTCTGAGAGTTTGATTTCTACCAACTGAAACAGTTGAAGGAAAAATACTACACTTTATGTAGTGCATGCCAACTGTCAGCAGACAACTGGGTATGCATGTGTGAGAGGGTGGATGACCAAAACTATGATTTTGCTGTTCATCTCAGTCTACTGCTCTGCATGTTGGCTGTTTAAGTTGGGGAAACAGTAGGCTTAGGGGATTGAAAAAAAAAGGAGACTCCAAAAAAGGGTTTCTAAAAAAGAATTGGTTTCAAAAGGAGGAAGTGAGACCAGAAAGAAGAAGGTGAAGAACCTGCTGAGGAAAAGATGTGGGGAATATCATGGAGATCAGGAAGATAAATTCTGAGGGGCCGTCAGTGGCCTGGGCTGGTAATGCCACCTCCCAGTGGGAAGCTGACACCTGGTGAATGCAGTGCAGGGGGACAGCGAGTGTATGTGTGAGATAACCGAGTCACTTCTAATTTAAAAAGCTCTGATATGACTTGTTCTTAATAAATGCCAATATCTAGATTTACAGTGGGTGGTGGTTTACTCTGTCTCATACATGTCAAAGACTGCATCCCAACCAGGCTTCACAATTTTATTGTCCCTTATATAGTTTAGATAACTTGCTTTCCCTCCAGACCATCCCACTCCCTGTGAAAAGGATGAGCTTAACTGATAATGCAGCTCGCAGCACAATATTGAACTACACAGTCAATCAGAAACACACCAGTTAAGTCTTTTTCTTTCCTTATGTGTCCTCTTTGTGTGGTTTCACACTGATGCAATTCATTGAAAATCAAAATAAGTACAACCCTACAGATGGAAAATTGCATTTGAAGGTTTCCCAGAGACTCAGTGGTGACCAGCACTGATAGATTACTCTATCAGCCTTGAAAGAAATATTCAGCACTGTTTTGGCAGCTTTGTCATTCAAGTGGCAGGAAGAATTCAATTTTCCATTCAGCAGGTTCTAATGCAGTTCTATTGAGTCCTAAGCATGGGAGAAAATGATCTGTACATACAGAGAGATGCACATTGCTCCCAACCTTCCCCCCACCTCGTCAAGGCTCAGCAGCAGAAGGGATCTCACCTGAGATGTCACAGCCAAGTTGTTATTTCATGCCCTGTAAATATGTGCCAGATGATTTCATCTTTCCCTCAGGCAGAAGGATGGATAGAAAATATTGGGTCCTTGCTTGCTAACTTTGGGACTTAGTGAGTTTCTCTCTTCAAGCACCAAATCTGCTGCTTTGTAGCTTTTGTGAAGTTTTTCACAGCTTTCCTTCAGTGCTGCTGAAGATGTGTCTTTAGTCTCAGAATGTTGGCACTACGGGAAAGCGCTCAAATTCCTTTAGGAGGGACAAGAACAAAACTGAGCCGGGCTTACCAAAGAAAATGACACTTAAATGAGGAACATCTGCTATTTTCAGGCTTAGCTCTTTGTTTGTCAAGAAAATGGGAGCTTGTTGGAGTAGAAAAAGGTTTCCTTGCAGATAAAGGGGTGTCTTTTTGAATGAGATACCAGCACATCCTTATTATATGAGCCCCAAACATTTGGGAGTTTGGGTCACGAGCTGGGAAA
Organism: Hirundo rustica; assembly: GCF_015227805.2. Taxonomy (NCBI): domain Eukaryota; kingdom Metazoa; phylum Chordata; class Aves; order Passeriformes; family Hirundinidae; genus Hirundo; species Hirundo rustica. The sequence continues at coordinate 25,082,017 of NC_053457.1, read as the reverse complement.
TGTAGAAGCACTTTTGACAGCCCTTTTGAAATTCCCTCACCTCGGCTCCAATACTGAAGGAACATTGCTGTTTATGTATGATCACTTTAAAGTGGACTAAGAGGAGTTTTAGCTTTCTTCAGGCTGTAGGGGAGCAGCTGAAGCATCCAAGCAGTGAGAAGCAGAGGATCCATCCAAGTGGCTGGGATGGCCAGAGGAGAACAGGAAAAATTAGAGATTTCCCAAGAGTTTTTCCTCACTGTGAGCCAGGGAAAAAGTATTTTAGCTGCAAAGGAAGAAAAAAAGAAAGACATTTCTAACAAACTGAAAAGAAATAATGTGAAAAATCCTGATTTACAGCAAACTGAAGAAATCTCTGCTTAACTATAGCAGCTGTGGGGCTGGGTCCTGGAATCAGGTTTGTCTGATGGCCTTGGAGTTTCTGAGAGTAATTCAGTATTGATCACAGAAATAACAGAGGACAAAGGAACCCTCCAGCTGAGAGACACAATGCTCAAGTTTAAATGTTGCTATTTCTCATGGAGTTTTGATAGTCTTACAAAACTCCCTCATTACCTTTTCTTGTTGTTGACGTATTTCTGAAGGCCGCACTCCGCACTCTGAGTATTCGTGCTGCTTCTCCTGTTGAAGATACCATCCCGAGGGAAATTGAGTCCATGAAACTTTGAAAGACCCTTCTCTCTTGGGTGACAGAGGCTCAAGCAAGGCCAGAAATCAGTATAACAGAGTTAAAGAAATGAAAGCTGGAGATTCATATACCTGATACCATGATTTTTCTACTCAAGTGTATCTCTTCTACTGATGACCCCAATCCACTTACTTTCATACCCTCTTGAAAACGCTACCCAATTGCAGGACAAGCTGGAGGTCAGTTTACCCACCCTCTTTATATTGTACATATAATTGATATTTTTGTCATTTGTGCCTGCTTCTAAAATTGTCCATGAAAGTAGTTTGAAATGCTTGACTTCACTTCATCCAAAATTGAACTGCAAATCTCTTTTATCAAAAAATACTTGTACTAGAACAAACTGCTGCGACTAAAATATTCCAAATTTTCACTGAGCTGGTCAGCTGTGACAATCAATTATTGTCACTAATTTTATTTTTGTAAATGCTCAAACTTAGAAATCTAAGCTTTAGTTTAAGGAATAATTCTGAAAATATCCACAATTTCTGTATTATTGAAATCTTACTACTGATCTTTTTTAGTAAGCATTCTCAATTTTTAAAAAATAATTTTCCATTAAAATGTTGAGGGAAAAATAAACAATTCAAGAAAATGTAATTTATATCTGAAATATACAAGGGAATATTGTTCTTTTAAATCAAATTCCAGCAAAACATGCATTTTAGGAAAGAAGACATCTTCTAGATGTTTTAGTATGTCTCTGATCTTCTGTATTGCTCTTTCACCTTCCTGAAAGAGAGATGGTTTCTGCATTTCTGACTGTATTTTACCACAACAGTCAAGAATAACATGATCTAGCATCTTGTTTCTGCGCTGATTTCCATACAGAGTAAATGATCTTCGCAGCAGAGGATATTCAACAACATAGATAACCTTGGCACAATAAGGACACATGGCCAGATTGTTCAGAAATGTAAACTAGTATACCTCCACTGAAAAAAAAAAACAGTTATGTCATTTTATATCAACAAAGAAGCTGTGTGATACAGAGTCAAGTTGGTTAAATAACTATTTCCTTGAGTTATGTGCTGTATCTTAAGAAAATGAATAAATTAATTCCCTATGAATACCTTTTCAGTATGATCTTTAAATAAAATATTTATGAAAGGTCTAAGAGACTCTTGCCATATTCTAATTGGAGAGAGCAGAGAGTGATCTGACACTGTGAGCCAGGCAGTGACACTCCCAGCACAATCTGTGTTTGCCTCCTGAGGTGACAAACATCACTAGCAGAGCTTAAGTGTAGTGATGGGAGAAGCTTTTGTTTTAGCAGCCAAACTGTGACAGAGGGCAGCAGGCACTAATTTAATTCTGTCACATCTCCTACTTGCTGTTTAGGAGGGCTTAGCAGAGTACAGAGGGTGTGATGTGCTAAAGCATCTCACTAAAATTCCAAGATTACTTAGTTGTGCTTCTTTTCTAGAGTTTTAAACTCTGAAGCATAAATGACACAGCAAAAAAGCAACGGGATAAAGCACAGCCAGCAAGGAGCAGCTTGCAGTCAGTGTTGTAAAGATCCAGAAACGTGAGTGTCAGGGACTGTGGCTAGCAACAGACACTTATGGACCAACAAGATGCAGCCCACTTGACTCATTTATACTGTGTTAAACAGTGCATTACTTACAGTCTGTGACGGTCTGGAAAGTCCTGCCACACTGTCAGGGGCACTTGCTTAGACAAATGGCCTTGTTATATGTTATTGGCTTTCAAAAGATTAAAAACCCACCTGCTGCACTAAAGAGACAACTGTTCAACCCTTTTGAGCATCAAGACTCTTTTTCATTTTCATGTCATACAGATCCAAAAAAGATCAATCCAGAGCTGAAAGAACTCACAGGACATGTAAATTATGATGGTACCTATACCCAAAATCACATAAGAAAATGCTCTAAACACCATAATGTTGCTGATGTCCTTCTGGCAAACTCTGAAAAAATCTGGGGTGCAACTTGGCAGTAAATCCATGATGGAGCAACTCAACTGCTATAACTCTGCATTAGAGTTCTTTCCCTCTTTTATCACTTTTTATTTCATCCATGAATCCCAGGCTAATTCTTCAGCTACCACAGGACTCTGCAATATGAAGTCTACATGAAATCTGTTTTTTTCAATTAAAAAAAAAAATAATTTCAAAACCCCTTCTATCTGATGAAAGCAAATTCTGTACATGAAAATCAGTCTTCTTTAACAGAGAAAAGGAATAATATTCAAAATATCTCTATCTGATAAAAATAAATGTTATAAAACTTCAGGGCAGGATTTAAGCTCTGGGCAGATGAATGTTCAGATAGATAAGAAGTCTGTGAAAAACCAAGTTCAACCAGGGAATTCCCTTTGACTGGGTATTGACAGTATTATTGTCAGGAAAACAAGAAATAATGAAAAGTCAAAAGCATAGAGTTAAGAAGCACATTCCCCTAAGCTAGAAGTCTGCTTCCTTTTAAACCTCTCTAAATAGTCTCTGAGACCTAAATATGATCTGAATTGTAAAAAAACTACTATCTAAATAGAGACACTCAAACCCCCTCTTGCAGCAAATGAGCAGGATGAAGTCAGATATGGAATCTTAGCCAGGGTCAGAAGGGAATTAAGAAAAAAACCATTAGATTTAACCCAAAGAAGTCAAATCTCATGGTCAATTGAGACCCTTGGCTCTGCCTCTACAAAACATTTTCAGCTGGTGAGAAAATGGCCTCTTGGTGAGGCCAAGAAATGCCTTTCAGTGTTTCCTTTGTCTTCAAGTTACAGAAACCTTGAGAGTAAAGGGTTGAAATTTTAACTGTGCTTACTGAAATGGGGAATGGGAAGAACGGTCAATAATATTGCCAAGAATAAAGAGTTTTAAAACCATCTGTAAGAGGAGAAACAAAGCCCCGACTATTGTGACAGGAGCTGCACAGAGGCTGGGTTTCTGTCAGGTGAGAAAATCCTCTGAAAATTTTGAAATTTTCCATGAAGGAGAGCTCTACCCAGTGGCCAGGAAGAGTAAGAGTGGATTGTATGGAGTCTTCAGAAACATGTAATTCCAACAAAAATTCAAATCCTTGATGTCTTTGTTGCTATTTGAATTATTACATATTTATCTATAGGAAAAAAAAACCAAAAAAAACAGCAAAGTAGGCAAAAGCTGACATCCAAATGAATAAATAAAGCTTCAGAAATTTTAAGAAGAGACAATGTCAGCTTCTTAGAATCATGCTCTTTCCTCTTTGGAGTGGAAATTAAAATGAGTCAAAGTACCTTAATTTCAGCGGTATAAAAAATATTCCCACAGACTCATTGTGGCCCCATCACATTTCCTGTGAGAAGCTTTAATGTACATTAGATCCAGAAGTTGTCATACATATTGACAGCTTTCAGGATTGTTATCTATAAAGGAGATAAAGAATATTTAGCTATTTTTGGAAGGCACTGGGTGCATTCCTATTTCTGTAACTAAGTTTATATCCATGCCACTGGTACATATGCTAAACAGGAGTCTAGCTACATGCATAATGAGACATATGCAAGAATACTGCAAAATATTAATAAAGCCTTTGAATTTTGCATTGTGAGTGAGAATTACAGCATCCTTGATACAAGCCCAGAATACTGCAGGGACTGATTCCCAGGAAGAACCTTAAATCCCAAATTAAGATATAGCCAACACAGAATGAGAATCTCAATATGCAATCTCAGTAAAAGAAGAGATATTAAGGGTGAGACTGCCTAATTGCCCCGAAGGGTTTGTAATTCAGTGGCATGGTCTAATTTTGTCAGTGGCACATGTATTTGAGTGGAAGACGCGTTCACTGAAAGAGCCACTAGTCCATAGTGAGAGGATTTCAGACCTTTTAACATGTTCCTTGCTATCCTTCAGGCTCGGCTCAAGTCTCTTTCACTAGCTCTTACAAGAAGCTAAAGACAGCTTTATAAAACAGATTGGTTCCCTTTCATTTCAGTGAGACTCAGAGAAAACAAACATTTCATTCCAGGGGAATTTAAGAAATTCTGGAAAACTACCTACTTCTGCTTAGGTGTTAGGAGGCCAAATGAGTTTCACTGCATTGTCCCACACTGGGCAGTAGGAGCCAACTATAGACCATGCGATAAAAAAATAATAAAAAAATGTATTTTGAGGAGATCATCGGAAAGAAATTCATAGGAAAATACAGAGAGTATCATGCTACACTCCAGGAGAACAGACTAAGGCAAGGGCAAAAATAAGATGAATTTACATTCCCCTTAGGCCCACTCCATTTCAACAGACATTGAGCAGCAAAAAGGCCCTGAGGTATAAATTAGAGCAACAGCTGTTCTTAGCTTGCAACACCTCATGTTGAGCTGCCTGCAGACTCAGTGAAACTCAAGACACCTGAAAAACTGTTTCAGAAATGTTTGAATTCTTTTTATTTTTTTCTGGGTAATGTGCATCCCAAATCCCAATCAATCTCTTTTGGGTGCAAACCCTGTGCCACTGAACATCACTAGTTAGACACTTTGCCTTGGCTGTCTAGGTGAAGACACCTTGCACTGCTCAGCAAGGAAAGGGATTGTTTTGGTTAATTGTTCTCCTAATGACTGTATCCCCAGGACAGAGGTAAATGTCTCTCTCCTAGCAATAACATTCAATGGGAGATTTGGACAGAATGTAAGCCTGCTCAACTTCCTTGACAGAGAAGAATCGACTCGTTTTGTATCAATAACCAGCATTATGGGAGACCAGGATCACAAGCATCAGATAACGCTGAAATTAAGTAGCACAATTGCCATTCTTTATCTCTGCTTGGTTTGCTTCTGATCAGTCACAGAAAGATTATTAGGAAAAGTCTCAGGTTTGCTTAAGCAAAAATCAGGAAACAGAGTTAAAATTTCAGCGTATTTCCAACATCAAAGCAGTTCTGCGTCTTCTTTACCTGAACACAACGAGCCAGATGTGGGGTGCTCTGACACCTAGAAATATTGTCATGTGGGAAACAGCCACCCCCTCAGGCTTGTCTTTCCTACTTTACTGCAGCTCTTTTACATATTCACTTCCTAAGCATCTCTTACCCACATTAGGATATAACTCTTGCTGGCTACCCAGAAGACTTCTGCTGTGCTTAGCTCAGCTCTTTTCCTGCTTGGTCTTCTGGTTACTACAGCCTGCCTTCATAGTCCTCTGTACTTCATGATAAAACAACCCAAACTTTCTAGCTGAGCAAAAATATTGTGTCTTTGTTCTCCTTTTCTAAACAACCACATCCTCACTATAGGCTGTCAAGCTCATAGGACAGCTTCTGCACATCGTCTGACCCACAGTGTAATTTGTTTATATCAAGCAAACAATACAGGTATAAACTTTATCTGCTTGTGTTTTTTGCTAAGCAAAAACAGCTTGGGAAGATCAACAAAACCTCAGCTCTTGCCCCTTAGTGTAATCCACACTTTGATGAACGATTTGAAAGATGTTTATGAGGAAATGTCTGTGCATCTTCCCTGGGATGTTGCAGATGGTTTGGAGCAATCCATCATATTGCCAAGGTCAGCTATAGGCCTGTCAACAGCAATCCCTTCAAGAATTGATTCAAGTCAGGGTGGACCACCTTTTTTCTTTTTTTCCTTGCTGCAATATCTCAGGAAATCTCAGTTCAGGTCTTAAGACAGAGGAGAGAAGAGAAAGGGAATTCTCCCCCTTTGAAACCTCAGAAAGGCTCAGACTACTGCTGCTTTGAGACCACGTAGCCTGGCCAGGCTGAGAACATGTGGCTAAAGAGGGCTTAGCTGACATTTACAACAGTGAGGACATTTTCTTTCTGGTTTGCAGTCATTTATTTAGGATGGGATGGTGTTGGGACGGTAGGTCCTGAGGTGCTGCAGCACAGCTGCAAGCAGAGGGAAGAGAAGGGGCAGATCTGGAATGACAGCAGATGATGCATCTCAGAATTAGAGTAACTCAGTGGAAGACATATATATCATCCCAGAAGGGAGATTACAGCACTGAGCTTCCCTGAAGTTCAAAACTGGAGCAGAAAGAATGCATTGCAGCTTTAATTATGCTATTAAGGTTTCTTTTCAGGGGAATTACCATCCATTCTCAGGTACTCACAGAAATAGTAAAATCAAGGAATATTTAGGGAATAGAAGAGTTTTAATACTGGGTGGCAGAACTCTTACAGGCTCTAATTTTACTCTGAATAATAGAAGTTGTTCCCAAGAGACACTCTCTCAACATCTGAGAAGTATAATATTAATTGCTTCTCCCCAGTTCTAACTTTCAGGATACTCTTGAGTAAAGCAAGCAACCAGGATCACTATTTTATACTGGCAAAAAGTTAAATGTGCCTGATTTAGTTTCTGGTTGCTCTCTAAATTACCACCATTAGCAGGAGCTATTACTATCTCTGCTGATTGTCCCAGCTTTATTCTTCCTAAAGCCTGAGGCTTTATCAATAGATTGTGTAAAAGCACATGTGCAGAATCCAGACACCTCAATCTCATGCACGTGCCCATTCATGCAAATGCACAAAGTACACCTGAGCAGACACAAAAGGCACTGATAAAATAATAGCACAGATAACGTGAGCAGTCTGTGACATCTTGAAGTAAATGAAAAAATCAAGGGGAAAAGCAAGCACTCCATTTAATGAGTAGGCTCCACCATGCCTTGTGGCCTTTAAAACTTCACAGTGTTCTTAGACACAAAATTATGTCTTCTATAGTCCTTCCTTTCTCTATCTATCTTGACAGCTCTGTGTGAATGAAAATCTCATTATTTTAAGGGGGGGGGGGGGGGGGGGGGGGGGGAACGGGCCAGAGGGGGTTTGTAGCTGCTTTATTGAGCTCTGCTCTTTGAAAGCTGCTTTTCACTAAACTTAGTGCCCCCTGAAAGTAGAACAGAGATGAAGAACATCCTTTTCTGCTTCCTCTGTCCATGCTCTTCTGAGGCCCTTCAGATGAGTGTTTGACCCTGGCTGGCTTCCAGGAGACTCCCCCCAGTGTCACTCAGGACTTGTCTGCAGTTCCTTTCATCACAACTCTGGGGTATTGCCCCTCCTGCACCTTTATGAAGTAAAAGAGTGCTAATCCATCTGCAAAGAACCGAGGGGCAGTGAGAATATCTGAACGAGAGTTGGTGATTTACACTACTTGTCTGGCACCCATTTTCCTGTTTCTGAGCTACTTCCAGTCCTGACATTGTCCTTCTCTAGCTGGTTAACTCTGCCTGATCCCTGTTGCTCCTGGGGACACAGGGAAGCTGCAGGGAGCTGAGTGCACCAGTGCTTTAACACATTATCTTCTCTTGGCTGAGCAGCAGACCTTGGCCTCAACTCTATTTGCAGCATCTTGGAGACAGCACCTGTTCCCAAGTCCCTGGAAACCAAAAAATGGGCCTCAGATGAGCTGTTCTGGCTCAGATTCTTAAGGAGGTGGCTGTAATTCTTTCTTACTAATTTTCATTTGTAACTGGGTGCTTGTGCACTTGGAAGGATCTGAGTTTCCTCATAGAAAACCAACTTATTTGTGATGAAGAAATCTTCACAATCACATCACAAATAAGTCAGCACTAATCTTTCCATCACCTATTTGTATCAATGTACAGAGTCAGAAATTAGATAGTCTGCGGGAATTTTTTTTCTGTCTAAAGAGACAGTTTTCAGTCATCTATTTTTATTTTTTCTTTTTTTTTTTAATTAATTGTTTCATCTGCAAATTAATACATATGTGTGTATAAACACGTGCACATCTACAGGCATAGCTAATACCCAAGCCCTTAGTATTGATGCACACATCTTTTTCTGAATTGCAGTAATGTTAAACAGAATCCCTCCAGGGCTTTTCTCACCACTCCTTTTTACACGTTTGACAGTTTTCCAGGGAATTAGTCTTAGTGCTTTATTAGGTATGTGTTCTAAATAATTAAATTTGACAATTATGTGGGAGATATCTCAAGCAAAAAGGACTGAAATCTCTGAATGTAAAAAGAAAAATAGTGGGAAGGTTCTTTTTCTTTCTTTCTAAGCTACCCTATCACTCCTTTTGACTGTATCTCCTTTCCCATTAATTGCTCATCATGTTGATATGCAAAATATCAACTCAGCAGGTACATTTCATTTATTGAAGCATTATTTGAGAACAACTTTATTAAAGATTCAAGATGCCAATACAAGATGACACAGTGCACAGCCGCTTGTAACTTGGAAATCTTTACAGAATTAAACAACACCCAGCAGCAGGCAGGATGGGGTGTGACTTACAGGGGTGGTGCCAAGCTGGCTGGTGGAGAATAAAATAAAAGTGTTCAGATACATGGTCAGAAATGAATACAGGCAGGATCAGGGATACACAGATAATAGAGAGGAAACTGTGTTTGGTGAGAAGTGGGGAGGGACAGAAAGGAGCAAGAAAACTTCTTTTAGGTTACAGAATATGCAGAGACGGCTGTGGGATTTATGGGAAAGTTATACCAGGAAAGGCAGCGGAGTTCTGCTGCTGTAGGGTTTTCTGTCTGACTGAAAGTTGTTGTGAAAGGTGAAAAATATTCCTTTTAGATTTGGGTGTTGGCATCTACTGCAATGACTCCCAGCTGTGCTTCTGGGGGCCAGAGTTCAGAGCACTCCCACAGTGACATGTCCTGGGAAGGACCTGGCACCCACAAATTACAAGATCTTCTCTCAGTTAAAGCTCTTGGGAAAGTTCATTGCATAATGCAACAAGATGTGTACTCCAACACCTGAGTACCAGCAAAGAAAACATGTGAACAAGAGCTGGGGAGAAACATCATGTATAGTATTGCTTGTAAAGAAAATTTAGCTGGAGCCAAAACTGAGTACTGGGCAAAGATTTGCAAGTGACATATTGAAATGTGCTGAGAACAAATTTGTACAAAGCATTAGTAAGCCAAGCTGAAACTTCATCCCCATATCAGTTTGAGTTTTTTTAAATGCTCTTTTTAAAAAATTGGGATATACACATTAAATTGCCAATTAAGGATTTCTCAAGTTTTTGTTTACTGTAGAAAAACATCTAATAAAGGATGCTCAGCAAAACAAACCTGACTAATACCATTTCCTGACCTTTTGAAAATAATCCTTGTGAAGTATTTTTAAAGTCTGTTAACAGAAAATACAAAACTTTGAAAAATACTGAATAAAATATTTCTGAATTCTTTCAGAAACAGAATAATCCACAGCTGACTCATGTTATTGGCAACTGAGCTTTCCTTTTCTACCAGTGAAGATCCCTCTAGGTCCCTTGATGCTTCTAGGAGAGATGTTGGCACTTCTCTAAAATCAAAAATATCAGCATATTTTCTATGGTAAATAAGCTCTAATGTCACCTCCCTCTGCCCCAGCATGCCATCCCATAAATCCAAAAATTCCCCAACGCCATTTGATCTTTCAGTGTAGGCCCTTCTAATGTTTCTGTCAACCATTCCACCATAAATTACAGCTTTTACTTTATGATTTTTTTTCCTGTCCAGCCATTTCTCTTACAGAGCCTCCTACTATCTTTTGCAGGCAGGGAAAGAACATCCAATGGAGCAGAAAAAGATCAGGCTTAAGGAGAGGGATGGGAGTGAGTGTGGCCCAATGGATGTTTGTAAGCTAGAACAAATGGATCTTTTTCCTGGTTCTGTTTATGAACTTAATTTTCTTGTTTTCATTTGTTCTTGTGTTCAGCCTGAAGATCCTTAGGTGCTTTCTCTCAAGTCCTGCTTGTAGCACACATAGTGTAGCAGAGTCTGGTGACAATTAGATGCTTCCAACAGGAAAAAGTGTTAATAAAAAAGCTTGTGTGTGTAGGATGTGATGGCTTCTGCTTTCACCATAAAATATTTCTTCAGAAAAAAGTTAAGATTATTTTCTTAGGAACAGATGTCCTAATATTGGTGCACTTTTTCCATGACAGGTCCATATCCCATTTGCTAGTTTTCTAATAAGTTGCCATTCAACTTTCCTGCTACAAATGCCCAGCCTTGAAAAACTGAACTGAGAATGTGAAGAAGCTACATGGCAAAGGCTGCTAAAAAGTGATCTGTGGGCACCTTCGCTCCAAGCATGGGTCTCTATGGGAAGTTAAGGGCTCTGTTCAGCTCTTTACTGCACTCTCACTCTCAGGAAAGCAGAAACGAGTCACCACAGACTCTTATCTGAGCTGGAAATATAAATGGACAAAATGGTTCATCAATTTACTTTCTAGGAAGTTCTTCATAAGGACATCTGGATGAACTCAGGCAGTCTGCAAATTTTGGACCAAGTTCATAACGAAACATCTGCCTTGACAAAAGTTTCTCATAAACTTATGAGTATCCAAAACCTTTTTCTGTACTCATTTTACTTCAGTTAGATGCAAAGGTAGCAAAATGACATGGGACAACATGTTCTCCAGTATAAATGCTCATTAACAGAGATGAGAAATCAAGAGAAGGATCAGGAGAGAGCTTTGTAATGATTTCCAATCTTTTTTGGAGACTTAAGCCGGGAGGTAAGTTTTATTCAGACAAATCCATTTTTATGTCAGGAAAGTCCCCTATCATGAAACTTCAGAATTTGATGGTGTTAAGGAAAAGTTAGGAGAAAGTTCAGATCCTGTTGGAATCAGTGCAATGTGCCAAAATCTCTTAAAGCTCTGGATCTTTGTTAGGTGGATGCATCTCTGATCTCTTTCACACAGTCCCATTGGTATGACTGAGACATTCATAGTTGTAAGCTATTTGCTCCTGTCTTCCTCAACATGCAGCAGGTTGTCTGGGGTACATTCACAGAAAGAAATCCTAGGAGAGGTGGCCAGGACACAAATTGAAGAGACTTCTACGTCACACTCCTGCAGCTCTGGGACCATGAAAACTCCAAAATAGCAACTCCTGGTCGCTGACTGATAGTTTGCTGTCTGCCTGCAGCTAGCTGAGTGGGGTGATTGTCCTGGGATATGAAATTACCTGAAGAAATGTCTCTTTTGAAGGCTGGATTGGGTGCAAGGGAGAGCTGGAGAAATTGTCTTTAACAAGAGAGCAGCCAGCAGTCAGCATATAGCATTCCTGCCCCCAGCCACAGCAAACTCCCAAATTGAGCAAACAAACACCAGCAAAGCTCAACATCACTTCAGCTCCTTTCTAGACCCAGACCCAGCCCTGCCTGTCCAGCACAAAGGACATCATTTCTGAAAAAAAAGGAAAAGTTAATTACACAATCCCTCCTGTTCTCTTCTGGCTTACACTAGCGCAGTCTAGACCTGCAATTTAGAAAGCTGTTTATAGGCAGCTGCTTGGCAAAGAACAGACATCTTTCTTGTAGTCCAATGCATTTAAATATTTAAAGGCCAGCTGCACAGAGCGATGTCCCACAGCGTTGTCACTGGGACACGGTGACTCATCCGCAGCCGGAGGAACAGGAATTGGACTTTCTGCCACAAGATGGGGCTCTGCCTGCCCTCTTTCCCTATATAAACCCTATTTTTTTGCTTCCTGTCCTTCATGAAAAATCATCGTTTCCTTGGTTATAATGTGTCTCTTTTTTTCCCTCCTTCTTTTGCTGTATTGAAGGACACTGATTTTTCATGGCAAGCGACTCTCCTGTCTTGCCCCCAAACAGACACACTAAACCGCCAAAGCCTCTCGGATCCCCTTGGCTGAGACAGATCAGCCGTACTTACAGAATTAAAGCAAAACCTTTATTGCAGAGGGAAACAAGGCTATAACCAGGCCATCTGCTTCACAGCCTTCTAAAACGGAGAGCATTCCTACAGGTTTCCTGCTTATTATTGTTTGAGCGTTTTGCTCCTAACAAGCAGAGGCTCAGTGACCAGATTCTGACATTGGGTGCTCACTGGAGAAACGGGAACAGGCTGAAGTTCACAAAACTGTGCAGAATTTTTATGCAGGAATGCATAGCAACCTCTTTTTATGGCAAAGAAATCATTAGTGCAGTGGTTGTGCGCGGGGGCTCTCACTGGCCCTTCACAACGGCAGGCATTTAACACACACACAGGAATGGAATTGGCTCATGCAGGATCGCACTGCTCCTCCTCCCCAAGGGAGGGGTTGCCTTCGAATAGGAATGCTGGTTTCTATCCATCAGGTGCCAAAATGGGTTATCAAAATTCCATCACTTACTGGAGTGTGGAGATGGCCAGACCACAGCTGCCCGCCAGCCTCTGTCCACAAATTGTTTCAAACCAAGGCACGGCAACCACCGCAGGAGGTGGTCACCCAGCCTCAGCACACGGGGTGGGACTTGTCCCTGCCTTCCCGGTAATGGGATCTCTGGGCTGCACTTGTGAGGACGAGCACACGAGGCTCTGGCACCGCAGGGTGATCAGCTCTCAGCGCAGGGACCCACCATGCAGGGACCTTCCTGTCCGAGTGTGCAGAAATGAATGCTGAAGGACTGAGCTTCCCCAGGAAGCTGGCTTGGCTCCTGCTGAGAGAGTAACTTTTCTTCTTGATTTACCTATAGGAAGGTGACATCATTTCTTAGAACAGTTGTGAGCCTTTTAGAATGGTTTTGCAGACCACCAGCAGCCTGTGAATCATCGGTCAATGCATGTTATCCTTACTATAAAAAACAGAGGCCTCTGAATAAGCCCAAATCTCATTTCTTTGCTCTCCTTATAATTTTTACTTCTGGTTCTTCTGCTGTTACCTACTTGTACTTTTTTTCTCAGTAAGTACAGAATGCTACTCATGTTTTAAAACCACCGAAACACCAGAAGAAAAGGTATTCACACATTACTAAATTTCATTAAAATATAAAACAGCCTTCAGCACATTTAAAACTTGGAACCAAAACATGTTTATTGGATCAAGGCCAGTCCTCTGTGACCTGAGGTTTCTTCCTCATACAAGCTCATTATAAACTTGTCAAGGCTACTTTAAATGAGTTAAAACTTTCTCCCCCACTAGTCCAATTGGAACATTGCTGGGATTTGCTGATAAAGGAATCTGCTCATTTTAAAGTTAAAATTTCTTCATAGCCCTGAGAAGAGGGGATTTATGTGCTATTCTTTGCAGAACAGGCCAAAGAATATCAGAGGCTTTCCTCCATTTTTTTTATAAAAGGACTAGGAAGTAATGAAAAGTGATTAGCCAAGCAGTGGGCTCAGGGGTTGAAAGTGCAATTTTAGTGCTGGGTCTTAATACTGATTAGAAATTATAAAAAATCTCTGCACAGACTGGACACGACCCATCAACAATTCCCATCAATATTTTTTAAAGTTCAAATCTCAAGTATTTATGTGAATTAACATAATACAAGAGTAAAAAGAAACCACTTTCCCTCCCACCTTAAACCACAGCTTTTAGAAATCACCTTTCTTTCTGTGGTCACTGAGGGTTTTAGGGGGAATTGTAAATAGAGGTCCATGGTGCTGAGCAGAGCTGCCCACTAGGCATCCTACTGCTGTGCTCCTTGAGTCTACTGGATTTTTAAAGTGTATTTTTAAGCCTTCTGTCACTACTTTGTCCTTCTTAGATAGAAGCTGTCGTGTTTTTCTCACTGAAGATTTCTTTCTGGGAAACTCATGGCAACCATCCCATGACAGTGCCTTGTACACTTTATTTACAAAGACTGAAAACCAAGGTACCTAGAAAGCAGTACCCTGCTTCCAGGGATAGGGAAATTTTCATTCAGGTAGCTCAGGAGAGTGGGCAGCTAGGATGGGCTGAAATTTGGGACTGGAAGCACAGAAAAACTCAGACGACAAAAACCATAAATCCTATATATACTTCAGATGAAGACCCTCCTCCTATTCCTCTTGTAGATATGAATCCCAGCTGTGGCTCTCCTATTTGTTGGCAATGGCAGGGGCCAGGCAGCAAGGGGCCAGCGCAGCCCATGCCTGGGATGCCAGGAAACTGCCAGGCTTGCCCTCTGCCAGCTGTGTCATTTCCACACACCCAGGCAGCTTTACACAGCCACTGGGCTCATCACTTTGGTCAAGAAATACCAGTGGTTCTTTCCACACTAAAATGTCCTCTTAGGATCCCAAGAACTTTCAGAGAGGAAAAGATTTCCAAGTCTTTTTTCCCCCAGCCTGCACTTTTTCCTCTTACTAAAATTTGTTTATTCCGTTAGTACTCACATTTCTGCACAGCCATTCCCAGACTAGTTGTCATTAATTATTGGGTTTAGGGACTGTTGCTTAATGAAGATAAATGACCCAGCAGTCTCTGTAACATAAAGCCATTTGCACAGTAGCAAATGGTGGGTCAGGCTGGAGGGTCTGCATCAGTTCAAAGCACCCAGCCAGATGTTCCCACCATACGTACTGCCATCAGAATTGTCACTAATCACCAGCCTCGTTAGCAGCTTCTCTAAACCCAAGCCAAGGAACAATGGGCCACAGAAGGCAAATTTCCCTTAGAGACTATTTTTGCCAACGTGGTTTAAAAATGCATTTAGCAAGGGAATGTAGGAAACAGCTGCTTGTACTGTGAAAAGTGCGTGAAAAAAATGGCATTTTTTCAGAGCAGTCAGTATGGCACTGCTCACTAGCAGTCGTCAGTGCTGGAGGAGGTAGCAGTGGTTGTGCTTTCAGAAAGAAGTTGCTCACGCATCTCAGTATGGCAGAAAGGAGACTGGGGAACAGGGCTTCCTTTTTTCCCAGTGACAGTGATGGCCCAACCACCATGGGAGCAGCTGCTGCCTTTTTAACAAAGTCCTCTTGACATATAAGGATTAAAAGGAAAGCAAACCAAAATCCCCAAGAAAATTCAGATGAACAATGGCAGGATTTTTTTTTTTTTTCTTTACTATTTTTCATGTAGTTGGAGAGGCTATGACAAAATGCAGCACAAACATTTTAATTCCATCTCTTACCAATCTCTCATGCAGCTCTACTGAAATTTTAGAGACTAAACACACTCAACAGCCAACACAGCAATCTCATCACAAAGAATTAGTGAAACAACAGCAAGGAAGCTCATAAAGGTGAAGTTTTAAGGAATCTTATCTCTAGACAATTGTGCAACTTAGTTTTTACATCTTCTGCTTCTCACATAGTATCACTGTTCTGCTTTGTTGTACTGATCCCTTTTTTCTCTATTATTCCCTTTTTGAATAATACTGAAATGAGATCTTTTATTCTCTCTCTTCCTATCTCTTCTAAGTAGAAGCAAACCTTATAATCAAAGAAGTGCAAATCTAGTTTTCCTCACAATGATGTCTGAGTGGGTTTGAAACTTAAAATATAACCATTTGGTGCATTCTGGCTAAATGATCTGATAATAAAGGAGCTTTGTGCCTTCTCTTGGAGGGCTGGTCTTTGGTACAAAAAATACAAATGCAAAACAGTAAACTGCATGTGGTATGTGGTATATGTTATGTGGGGCTATATATTTCTGTATGACTTCCTTCACTCTTCCTTTTACACAATCCGTATGTAAAAACATGCGCATTGTTATTCAAGGTAATTAAGGAAAGTACACAAGTCATTATCATTAGTGGTTCACAATACAGCAATCAAAACATGATTGCAGCTTAGCCCTAGCTCTTAGCCGACTGAGCAGGGCCAGTACAGCAGGACTGTGGAGAAATGCTCTGTGACAAGAAGTTTGTAATGATTTACAGGGTGCTCCTTAATTGCACAATCAGTTGTCTCTTTCAGTTAATTGAGTTCCCCTCCCACTAATTACTCTTTGCTGCTCTTTATGCCACTGTACCACAAGCTTAACTTTTTGTACAGCTACCTTAGCTCAGTTTCCTCCCAGGATTTTTCTGCTTCACTGAACTGAATTAGTGCAGTGGTTCACCATGAATGATGTATTTACTTCACGTACAAACTCCCCATACATTGTATATGTGTATTTAAGGAATGTGTCAGGTTGCAAGGGGGTATAAGGCTGTTTCCTTCCAGGTGCACTACATGTGGAGTCTTGGTCTTTACTCCAGAAGTCACAGCTACACCCATGTCCCAGATGCAGTTCCAAGCATCACCTGCCTTATCTTTGACTTTTCAATGCCAATTTCTGTCACAAAGCTAAAAGCGGCCTGTGTTTAATGGAATTTGACACTGCTAAGGAAAATCTGTGTTTCTATATGTGACTATAAAACTAAGCAAGTATTACATCATGAGCATATAAAAGTGAGTATGCAGGCAGAAAAGGATGAATGAATGGAGGGGATGGTGGCTGTCTTTCTCACTGCTGAAATCTGCACACAAATTTGTATTTCTTCCATCACTCATGGAATGCTTACTGCTCTTCATTGTCTGCTGCTATTTATTTTTAAACTGGTTTATTGTTGGTTTATGTAGAACAATATTTTATATATAAAACTATTGTTCACTGTTTTAACTTGGGGGTTTATGAAAGTTTTTCCTGAACTATGGGAAGTTGGAAAGTCTTCCCTCTGTGCTCGTTTGCACATATTGGAGGCACTTAATTTTCCATGATTCCTTCAGTCTGAAAAGAAAAAGGTATTTAGAATTTGTTTATAAAGTCCTTTTCCTCCACACACATTTGTATTAGTTGTAAGTGATCACTATGCACTTTTAAAAAAATGTTTCTGCTTTTAGCATTGCCAGATGCTTACTAGTAATGATGATTCATATGTTTCATACACATTGATATTTCTGGTGCTTTGGCTTCTAAAATAAGCAGATGGAGGATAGCTGAATTTCAGCAAGCTGTGTATTACAAACAAGTAGGAGACAAGTAAGGGAGAATGAAACAATGTGCTGGGCTGCACCTTATTTTCAGCTCCTCTGTTGCCACCACAGACCAAATACCATAACATGTGTTTTATGTCAATGCTTTCTCGTCTTTTATAGCTTTCAACAATAAACCAGCAGGCAGTGGCATCTCAATACTCTGCTGGGATTTTACACTGTTTAGACATAGTTAATTCTCAGCATCTCTTCTCCTTTGTGATGCTTTGTTCTCTGTTGAAATCCAGCAAGGGTTAAAAATCCTTCTGCACAAATTCACCCGTTCAAGATATGGATCATCTGGATTAAAATGATGCCCAGAACAGCTGCCATTTTGATCTGAAGTATCCAAATGGAATATTGGGAAGTAATAATTGCTTATAGCTGAGCAAAAAGAGTGTGTGTGTAGAAGAGAAAAATAGCGTTGGTATGCCAGCCTGAGAAGTTTCTCTCAAATAGCGCAACTATGCCATGTTTCATTTCAAATATGCGGTGGTTTTCAACTTTGATTCGGCCTTTTAGTTTTGCTGTAGTTCAGCTTTAACTTCCCTCAGAAAACACTTGCTACCAACACCTTACAAATCAAAGCCAATACATTTTATAAAGGGTTGTAAACTTGTTAAACTGCTCCACTTCTCCCCCTCCCCCCAAAATCACTATAAAATGAGAAGAAAAAAGGTTAAATCTTTTATTTTAAGAGATTTTAAAAATAAACTTCTTCATTGGACATTTTTCATAGGACATTCAGTTTGGTAGCCTGAGGGAACTTGGAAATCATGTTTGATATCCTCTACCAAACAGATAAATCCTGGCCTGATAGAAAAGAGAAAATACCAAATAAGAAAAACTAAATTGTCAGCAACGCAGTGTAACTTCTGGAATGGTTTACTTCAGTGGTTTTGTGCTCTTTTGAAGGCAATTTCAGTGCCATTGGGGGAAAAAAAAAAAAATCCTTGAATGTAAATGAAGAAAAACTAAAATTGACTGCACCAGATTCTTTTCCAGTAAGTTTAATTTCCTAATTATTTGTAGGGCCATTCCTGAGAGCTGCCAAGGTGTGACTCATTTTTATTAAACACTGTGCCATCCAACACTGTTCATCAATATCTTTCAGCCATTCATTCCCCTCAGCCAGTGTCCCTTTTAAGAAGATCTCATGGCACTGGATTCAATTGCTTCAGCTCCAGTGAAAAGCTCACATCAAATGTGCTGAAGGGTACGTAACCTTTTTCACAGAGCTAGTTAGGGGACTAGGGTGGAGTCCCTCTCAATAGAAGTGGTCCTGTTGAGCCTTGGAGGATGGTTGAACCTACAGATCCATAATGAGTCAATATCCAAAGACTGTTACTAGGGCCACGCCTTTTGAGCTTATTACCTTTCAGAGAAGCCTTTAAAAAGAATTTTTGATTCATGTCATTCAAAAGCTCACATCAGTTTTCTTCAAGAACAGTGATTTATGCTAAATAGCTGAGCAAATTCTATTCTGCAGTTCTGGTTGTGACCCAGAATGTTTTACATCCTACTCTATTCTTCTGTGATATCTGCATCAAAAATGAAGAAATACTGATAAATCCTGCTCCAGTAATTGCTCTAATTCCTGTCATGGCTGATGTTTACTTTTTCTAGAATGAGGGCTTGAGGACTGTGCGGAGGGCTGTTAATCCTTTTGTTTAATTCTGGATAAAAAAAAAGAATTTTCTAAATATAACAGGATTTATTGTTATTCTTTCCATAAAGGCAATGGAAAGAGAGAGGGGAGCTACGCAATGGGTAGATCGAGAATGCTAAGACTGATTTGGCACTGTTCATCAAGGCAGTTGCATTATAAATTATCATGAAATGCACTATTTAGAATTCTAACTACCCCAGTAAAGGCGGCACATTTATTTTTAGAGAATTGTTAGGAACAATTGCTTGGTTTTCCTTTTAAACAGCGGCAGCCGCAAGTAGAAATTAGCTGATGTGTAAACACAGTTGGGTGGTAAATGTGTCTGTTTTAGGAAGAATGAGCTGCATTGCATGGCAGACAAATATCAGCCAACAAACTGCTCAGTTCTCTGCCCCAACAAATCCTACAGGAAATGCTCTGCTGGCTGGTGTGGTCAGATAAACCCCGAATCTACTCTGTTGCTTTCTTGTGGTTGAACCTTCACCATCAAGACCACAGCAAGCACAGTAACTGCTCTGCCCAGCAGTGGCTCTGGTTGAAATAGTCTGCAGATGAAAAAACAGCAGACAAAAGACTTCATTTTGGGAGAGAACATCGTCCAGGAGCTCTTCAAGAACACCTGCTGCTGCTGACATCATGGGGAAGCTCAAGTGCTTATGTCAGAGGAACTGCTCTCTGAGGAACAAAACATAGTGGGTAGATTGTTTGCTTAAGTTATGCAGACTAGAATTAATTTTAAATTATTGTCACTTAATCATTTATAAAGTTAGCTTGGGCTCATTTCCAGTGTCTTTCCTTAATTCTCCCCTTTGTTTAAACTGGGAAATAGTATGCACTTTGCTTCAGCACAGACATGTCCTGGATCACCACATGTTTTCATAACAGCCTCTCTACAGCTTCAAAAAGGCTTCTTTCAGGGGCTCTTGTTTGTGCACAGTATTTCTGGAGACTTCCTACTCTTTTTGATACATTTTTTTTTCAATCCGTGGTCCTTCTGATGAATTTACAAAACGCGCAAAGTTTACAGATACATGCCTTGCTAAAAAAAGGGTCTCCTAAAACTATTTACAAATTTATAATCTAAGGTACACAAAGTCATTTGCCATGGAGACCATCATTCTTTCCTCGAGGTTTCCTGAAGTATATTCTACCTTAGAAAAGAGATCACTTTAACTACGATGCAAATGCATATCCAAATATGCAAAAATATTCTCAATTTTGCATAGCTGTGAGGCTGTGCTGTGTGGAGGCCATTTAAAAAAACTTACAATCGCCATCAGGAGATATTTTGAAATAGTAAAGATTTTTAGTTTATTTAACCATCTCCCAAGTGAACAGGACAGAGAAAATTGAGTCAGGAAAACAAAATTTCACCTCTGAAGAAAACCAAACTCCAGATGCTATTTTAAACGCCACCTTAAACCTGAAAAATGCGAACCACAGATCTTCCCCCAAACTGGTCACACTGAAATGTATTCTGTCAGGGCCCACTGAAAAGGCTCAAAATGAAAATCATAAAATATTCATTGAGATGTTCACTTCAAAAAAAGAAGACTTGACTAAAATTGGCTTAATGTTTAAATACAAAGGCACTTCAAATTGAAACACTTTTTTCTTCCTTTAATGAGTGTCAAAGCAATCTTTTGGACAACATTGGCCCATTTTCAGCTTAAAAATTCATCCGAAATACCTCTTCTGTTAATAGTACAGTTACAATAAAACTCTATTTTAAAATGACAGGGAGAAAATTCTTTAGAGAGAAAATTTTTAAGGAAAATTCTTAACCACGTCATGTCATGTCATCTCATGTCATGTCACCCGACTCTTAATAGTGAAACAATTTGGACAAAGATATTTTAGTGACAAAAAATTATGGAAAATTATTCATGGCTGTCAGAAATATCTAGCTTGAAATATGGTCTGAAGTATCACTTTGTCTTATGGGAATGTGGCAAAGATGTACATATTGCGGGGATGTTCAGATGGCCTTTTGATGTGGAGATGGATTAAATATATCAGCCAAATGCAAGAGAAGAGTTCTGCGGTCTATAAACAATTTTTGATCTACAGTTATATCTGGAACACTCCTGTTAGGCACCTGAGGGAATGCCAGTTCATACATGTGAACGTAGTCCCTGGAAACTACATGTCCATGCTACATCTTCCTTTCTAGATATTTGTGGAAATACTTGGGAGTTTGAAAGCAGTTGAAAATCAAATCACTGCACTTAGCTGCTGAGAAAAGTTTCCAGCTGGAGAGCCTTGAAGGGTGATTTTTTTTTTTTTTTTTTTTTCTGCACTAAAGCTTTTTGAAGCACCTTCCATTACTGATGTGTGAACTGCTCTTTTCTTTCATAAACACAAATATCCTGTTCACAGCGCTGCAAGTTAAGGCATTCCGTGTGTGTTTTGTTTTTCCTGTAGCTGAAGATAATTTTTAATTACTTTTGGAAACTTTGCTGCCATTTCCCTGCCAGAAGGGTCTGAAGGGAACACATCACCCCTCAGCCCCTTAGCTGGCAGACATCCACCAGCATTACCAAGCAGGAGAAGTAAAACCGTCCCCCCCTCACCATGGCTGGTTTTCAGCACATTTGCTGGGCATAATCCTTCTCTTCTACCCTCAGGTTTTTCAGGGAGACACTGCACACTCTAAAAAGGGACACTTGCAACCACATGGATATCCGGAAGACAAATCTCTCAGAGTGATCACAAAACCGTTTCAATTTTAGAGCCATGCAGCTAGAGAGCGCTGAACTTTGACACATCCCCTCTGCTCATCCTGCAGTGCAACACACAGCTCCTGTGATTAACAAAAAGCATCATAAAACCATAGCTTGATGCCTGCCCATAAATCTGTTAACCCTGTGTTAAGATCTGCCGCAGAGTCAAGGGGCCCTCATGGAACTTTTAATTCTTCCAGAATTTGTAACTTTTTCCCTCATTAGGATTACCCATATCTGCTTTAAATCAGGCCCTACAGAGTTTTACAGAGAAGACTTATTGCTGATTAGATAGGGATGCTTGCCCACTTCCTCTTTTTTCTGCCCCTTAGAGGCTCAGCTGGAGGGAGAATGTCTTTTTGCACAGTCTGCTGCTGCAAAGGGAACTAGAAATTATGAGACTGGGAATTTTCTAGTTACGAAATTTTCAGCCATTTTGCAGGGGTCAAAAAGGATGTATGATAAGAACAACAGTAATAATAATAATAGTAATAAAAATAGTAGTAGTAATAATAATAATAGTAGTAGTAGTAGTAGTAGTAGTAGTAGTAGTAGTAGAATTATAATATAAAAACAAGTAACTGCACAATGCAATTACCACTCACTGACTGATTCCCAGGACCAGTGGCCCCTGGTCATCTTTCCCCCCAGTATAAATACTGAGCGTAACAGGCAGGATTGCCTTGCAGTGTGTAAGGGAACCTGCCAACTCTCTCAAGCCAAGACAGGTGCAGAAGGATAGGGAGGATGCTCGAGAAGGTACCAAGTGAAGAGATCACTGCTTGAGATGCCCTGGATCTCAGTTAGCAATCATTTAAGCCCAAATATGTTCAGTAGAATGGGTTTCTGCTGTGTTAAGGGACATGATTTGGTGGTGGACTTGACAGTGTTGGGTTAATGGTTGGACTCAATGATACTAAAAGTCATTTCCTAAGTAATTCTACTATTATGCCTGAGACTCACAGGCACTGGAGGTGGCTGCCATCCAGCTTGTGGCTCAGAGAGAAACACTTTGCCTTTCCCAGGCCAGTAATTCTTCTTACATCTCACAGAAATATGGGGCCCACAGCATGGCACACTGTGCTTTCTGCCCAAGGGAAAGAGCAGACAAATTCGTGCAGGATGGTTCGTGGTCAGTTTTTCTTCAAGGCATAACCCTCACAGGTGAGGAAAAGGTGAAGGCTCTGGGTTGGGTTACTTTTAGTTTGCTTCTTGATCTCTGTCCCTACCGTTCTACACTTGGAGAAACTTGATGTTTCTGGTCCAGCAAAGGAATCAGAGCTGCTCTATAACTATCAAGAATATTATTGGTGAAGCACAGTCTGACACTACCCATCCAAGAGGAGTCAGCTGCAGCTGTACAGAGAAAAGCATCTACTGATAGTGAAGAAAGTAAAAAACCTGGGCAATGAGTTTGTACAGAAGTAGAAAAATGTCTTTCTAGTTTTGGTTTTTGCAGGCTGCGTAGTAAAGATTTTTTATTATTATTTATTTATCTTTATTATTTATAAACCACAGATTTTTCTCTCCTTTGGAGAATTAATCCCTCCCTACCAGGAAATTGCCAACAGGTTCAGGCAGCAGATGCCCCAGCCAGCCATGTACACAGCAACTTATCAGCAGCCTTCACTATAACCCACAAATCTGAGTGGGAAAACCGAGCACCTGCCAAAGCAAACAGCCTGAAGGAAGGGGGAATACATGGATGTTCACAACACCTGAATCATAGGCTCAAGGAGCAAAATTACTTTGGAAGTTTTTGTTTTCTAATTTCAGGAACAGATTTATGAGGGGATTAAAAGAGTCCTCAGCCCTAAAGGTACTGGATGTAAAACACAAATTCTTATGTCACAGCTATGTAGCAACATGGTCTTACTAAATACAGATCATACTCCCTTTTTTGCCACGGTTTTTTCTTTCTTCCTTCTTCAGTCTTGCAGAAGAAGAATTGCATCTTTATTCTGTGAGTTTCTTCACCTCTGCTCATGTTTCTTCTTAATTTATTTCTTTCCTTTTCTTACCAGACTATATTACACCATTTTGCCACTTCATTACAGTAATTATCTTCCAATTGCCTTAGCACTTTTGCTACGGTTTCATAAAATGTATATACCCCCCACATATAGATGAGGGACATATATGTCTGTAAATACAACATTTTGAATTGAAAGTGCTATCAAGCGCAAAACAATATTTATGAAGATTTCTCCTTTTCTAGTAAATCTCTATTTTTTTTTTCATGGAAATGAAGTATCTTTAGACAAACTCATATCTCTTTCAGTGGGATGCACTGAACTTTCTGAAAACCGTTGTTTAGGTTGGTTCCTTAATCTTTGTGCCAGATTTTCCTGCCACGCTTCCTTCTCTAAAGAAGTCTTTTCAGACTGAATATACCATAAGCAAGGTTGTATCCTTGTTTTATGGTCCATATAGATATTGGGAAAATGGTGCTTTCAATAACACAAGTCACAGGAGTCACCAGAATACAATATTTTCATATGTCATAACCTGTTAAAATATTTTTAATCAGAATTAAAATTTTATGAAAACTTCCCTTGCATATCCTTTCACATCTATACTTCTCAGTTTTGTATTTGCTATTTAATTTTTCAGTCTTTTCTGAATGAGTCATGCCAAAAGAAACATGGAAAGCTTCCAATCACGGCAAGAAGTGAGAAGAACCTGAAAAGGCTAATATATGGGCTGAAAAAGCTGCTGTTGTCATAGTATCGGTGATAAGCTGAATGCACCATACAGCCTCGGGAATTTCAGAAGATGCTACTTGGGAGGTGCTCCTGGGCAGAGCTCTGCAGGGGAGGTGCTAAAAGGAACGTAGCCTCCCTTCCTTCTGTTGTACCCCTCGGTCCGAAATGTGAGCCCCTTTTTGTGGTGTGAGTGAAATTTGTTTTCAATCTTCCTTGAAGACACACCTCCGTGTAATAGTTTTATCTTCAGATCCTAGGTTCTGCCTGAAAACTTTTTAGGCTTATCTTTTTATATACATGAATAGAATATATTTCAATTAAGAAATACGGCCACAGTCTTTTGCAGGCTATGGTTTTATTTGTAAGTCTTCTTATTGACATCTTCAGGACCAAGCAGCCCTTCATTTTTGACCTTTTACTGTGAATTACTTTGATTTAGCCAGACTTCTCTCTGTGTTACAAGCAAATAAACAAACCAAAAAAATCAGGTCATTCCTTCACAAACAGAACAGCTCATAATTCCAGAGGACAGGTGGTGCTGCTGCTATAAATGTCTATAACACACAAAGGAATATTCCTTACCTTTGCCATTATTACTGAAACAATTGCCTCCTATGTGTTAGAATAGTTAACAAGCCTGTTGGAAGGTGTTAGTTTTGATTACAGTGTGACATGACTGATCTATTGTGACAGCAGCTAAAACTAAAAGTCCAATTAACCTTCAAAGTCAGTCTGTGGCTCAGCAGTATTTGTTTTTTCACTCTGCAGAGAGCTTTTTCACATCTCTCACACATTGTAGTGTGCTACTGGGCATCCAGCTTCATGAAAGCTGTTCCAGAATAACATGACTGATCAGAGAGGTCACTGGCATCTGTGCTGGGGCTGAGGCCTTCTTATCTACTGTTAGTTGATCAGGGTGTGTTGGCTTGTCCATGAACTTGAGAATTGTCATAGTTTTTACTGGAGTTCTTGCTGATTACAACAAGCCATCAGACTGTAGCCTGGCTGCCTGAGGTCTGCTGTCTTTGGCACAGTGAGTGGCCCAAAGGGTGTCCTGCATCTACATCGCGTGACACTGCTCCCATAACCAAGCCCCATGGGATCAGACTTCTCTTTGAACATATCCTAGATCCAGACGTGATATCAATATGCAAAATCAAAGACATTTTCTCCCCAAAAAGCAATCTTGGTGACGAGTTCGTAAGGTAGCTATCTGTAGTGCTTCCATCTCCAGGTGATAACATATCCTGTCTTCTTAGATGAGGCTCTGATCCCCAAAATGTGTCGTCTGAGATAATAAAACCCCTGCCAAAGATTCATCTCTAAAAGGACACTCCTCTGTTGAAGGCAGAGATTTCCAGAGGGAAAATAACATTTTGGAAGAGATTTCTTTTTTCCACCACAGGTTTTACTTATAAAAGTATTACAGAGAATTGAGAAATGGATCATATAACAGGCTTGGATAAATCTTTTCCAGCTGGAGTCATCAATAGATCAGTATACTGTACACTCACTCTCCACTTTCATATACTCAGAAGAAGATTTTGCCAAGGGGCAACCAAATTCAACACATTTCGTTCAGTCACCAGATGCTGGACATCTTTTTACTTTTAGAAGTAATCTTTTAGACTTTTAGAAGTGATTGAAAGCAATCGAGCAGTCAAGGCTGTCAAGCTTTAATTTGACAGGAGGTTTTGATATACAATACATCCTGAAGGAAGTTCAAATGCCCCAAATATTGACATTTCCTTTTTTGAACTTCGGGGAAGAAATCTATAGAATCAAGTATATCAGAAGAGCATCCTCATTTCTATCTGCTTTTATACTTTTTATCCTCGTTTTAGTCTATTTTGTCAAGAACAAGCTCAGAAAAGCAAAGCTGATCAACTGCTTACTAAATCACTTCTATCAGTCAGTCTGTTTCAATTCCTATACTGGCACTGCACACCTAGATTTACACTTTGAAGAATCTGTTCTCATATTCTGGATGGCAGAAAGATACTCCAGAGGTTGCAAAAAGGAACGAGCTGAGGGAGCTCATTTCTCCTGTGGCTTAAGTACAAGATTCAATCATCAGGTTTAGGCTCTTTTTTCATTAACATTCTAAATTGTGTAGCCCTGCATATTATTTTTCATCTGAACCTCCTAAGAAAAATACTCTTTTTTATTGTAATCCTGCATGACTAGGCCTAAATTGCAGTCAGTAAAAAATTAAAAAATCCCTCTTGAAAAATTTCCTATATACTTGTTAATGATCTTGATGCCTCTCTCAAAGTGCTGTTGTGCCCAGGGTTTCCCTCTCACTTTCACTGGTATTTCTGACATTCAAAGTGATTTCTTGTGCTGTCTGTTTTTAACAGCTTGCCCCAAAGCTTGCTCATGCCTTCACTAAAGACACTGATAATGGACAGTGAGATCAGGTAACCACAAGTGGAAAAAACAAATGTACCTTACCATAAAAAGGGCTGAGACGGTGCCAGTCACTTCTGAAACATTATTCTATTGAATTCTGACTTTCTGAAGAGTTCAGGTCCCCAGCAGAGGGACTGTTCCTTCCACCTTTTGCATAAACACTTGTTGATGTATAAAAGATGAACATACTAATATTTGTCAGGAGGAGGCACAGCTATTCAGGCTTCAGTGGCAAATTCTTCTGGTTTAAGAGCCGTGATGCCACTATGGAAAAATGTTGCTGAAATGTAAATTATTCCATCTTCTTCCATGAACATCATCTTTGTGCCCTACTCTCACACTATGGATTTCCAGTACTGTAAAGACTAGAATCATACCAGAGTCCAAGACACGCACCCAGGGTCACATAAACTCAAGATTGGTCATATTTATGAAGTTTCAAATGCAAAAAAAACAGTTGAACCTGCAAGTTTATGTTCTGGACATTAAAACCACTTCACATGGAGCAGAAAAAACATTATTTTCTGTAACTATTAGTGCTACTAACACTATTTCAATCATCCAGCTGTTCATTGACTCCCATAATTTAATCTTGCCAAGGTACACCTGCTCTATCATTACCTGAACTGCTTGGATGTTTAGATTGAAAATTGTATAAATCCTTGCACAGATAGTGAAAAAGATAAAGAGGGCTACTAGTGCAGAAGAATTTTGTTAATGACTGTTCCTTATTGTAAGAAATATGTTCTGCCTCAAAAAAAACCCCACACCACTGTCTCATTATGATGCACAGCCAGTAAATCTGATTAAAAGGGAGAAAAACAAACTAAAAATGAAGCTTTCCCCCTCAGGTTTGAGAATATTTCAAAAATTCTTCCTTCCCCCTCCCTCATTTACCTGTGGATGAACAGTGATCTCGCTTGGTATTTATTCGTTTCCCATAATTATCACTGGTCTAGTTTTAGCCCCAAAACCTTTGCTTCTTTTTCATGACTGACTTTCTTTTGGGGTTTTCTTTTCAGAGAAGACCGAAAAGGACAAGAAGTGAACAGATCTCAAACTTGGTGCAAATTCCTGAAACCTGTGAACCACAAGCCTGCATTTCCATTACTACCCATCAGTTGTTGGAATATGACCAGTAAGCAAAGACTGTGCTCACATAAGGTAGCAGCAAATGGCTCTTGAGATGTTGGTCCCTAAACATGCTAGTGAAAATGTTTGTTCATTATTCAGACAGTTCTATCAAATCCTGATTCATGACCCAGTTACAATCTATGTATTATTAAATCTTAGTCATGATGTCTCTTTATACAGCTTCCATGAAATCTTCATAACACTCTACAGCCAGACAAAGCCTGTCAGAAATTAGAGCAGGAGTTTGGATGAAGGGGACCTGGTGGCTGCTTGCCCCCAGTGTGACCCACTACCCAAAGCGGACCTGCAAATTCACCTCCGTATCATCTTGATGGGTTCCTTGTGTACCTGTGCACAGATGTAGTGTGTGTGGAGCACAGACTCCTTCATGCTGGGTGACTTCAGGGGTCACTGCCACCTCCCCCCTGCTCTACAGTCATTTCTGTCACCTTTTAAGGTCAACCAGAACAGCCCCAGTTAGCATAGATTAGACATGCCAATCACCATGAGAAATATATTGTATCTGTATCTACATATTTTTGGGTTGCATATCATTTCACTGCCTTTAGAAAATATGACCTCCCCATGGCTTCAATTTCCTGCAGTCTTTCAGATTCTAAACTCCACAATGTGGGAGACCCTGCTGGTCCACTCACTCCTAAAGCAGCTACAAACCTGAAAAACAGAGCAGGCTTCAAACTTTATTTCATTCCATGTATTCAGGTGCAACCCTTTCCTGGGCCCTCTGAAACTATGCAGGACATCAAGTGAGGGAATGGGGAGAGGCAAGGAGATGAAGCCTAATTGTGACATTCAACCAAAAATCAATTCTCTCTTATAACTTTTCAGTTATGTAGGAGACATTGCTACTTTAAGACAAAAAGTAATAAACTTGACAGCTCTTGCTCACTCCTCTCACAGGAGGTTGCTTGGCAATCCCATAAGGTGGGAGAGGCAAAGCTCTGGGAGAAAGGAAGAGGGATGGGTCTGGCACGTCTCTGGATGCTGAGGAAGCCCGAGGAGGAGCCACACTACTACAGATGGTGAGCACAAGACCCAGCCTATGGATCCTATAAAGACCCATAGGACAATTTTTCCTTCTAGCCAAGGTCAAGGAAAGTGCCTTGGGCAGCAGAAGCAATGCAGTTTATTTCACAGCTTAATGGTTTAAGAGTTTTCCTGCTTAGGAGGGAGAAAAAAAATATTTCAGTGAAGGTAACTGCTTCCCTGAGACACATTTGCGTATGGCGTTATGGCTGTATAGGGAGAAACTGAAGGAGGGATAACCCCTGCCTTCTGACAGTCCAGGTTCAAGTACTTCCCGCTGCTCTGTTGTTTCCCTTGCTTGGTCGATGGGCTGAGAGATCCTTCCTTCCTCAAGCCCTCTGAACCTGACTTTGCAACACTGCATATCCACTCGTAGGATAGTCATCCACCCCAGAGAAAGCTGCTTTTCAGAGTACTCCAAAGCCTTCTTTTCAACCTGTTGCACTGCTGGTGGTCTTGGCATTAAAAAAAAAAAAAAAAAAAAAAAAAAAAAAAAACACCAAAAAAAAAAAAAAAAAAAAGGAATAAAAGAGCACATTGAGCATAACTGGAAGGCTGCTGCAGGTTCATACTCCTATCCTCTGCTCCAAGATCTCGTTACACCCATGCTAAAGTTTTCAGAGTGTTTGGGGTCCTTCTGAACAGGGCTCCGTGTGTATCTGGAAAGCAAACTCAAGGAACCTTGTTCTCTGGTATGTTGCAGTTTCAGTGCCAGTGGTTTGGCAGGAGGATGCGAGAAGCTGCCAGTGTACATGTGGCTGTCTGTGCACAGCAACAAGGAGGGAAACAGCCACTGTAATCCACCCCAGATTGCTCTGTGAGGAGCTGGAAGTGCACCCTTGATCAGAGATTGTGCTTCAAGAGAAGGGTAAATTCAGCTTCTAGCTGGGGACCAGCGGCTTTCTAAAACACTGGCACAACCATGCACAAGACATCTGTCATAATTTGTCTCTCCCCTCTTATGAAACCAATCTGTTTTTCAGGCCAATTCTTGTTTTCCCTACCAAATTTTGACATTCTATGAGGTGCCATTAACCACTGAAACGATTCTCAGGTACTGGTCCATACTCAGGAGAATCACGTATCACACGCTCTGCCTGTCCAAATGTCAGGCAAAGAGGGGGAGCCTTGTGCTCCATACACAGGAGGAGCTGGTGGGCATCTCACCTTGGGCAGAGTAAGGTACTAAACCACACACAGTGGCAAAGTCCCATGAGCTGGGTGCTCACCTCTTTTTGTCATGGCTGATGAGGTTTGCTCAGTGCTTCAGCAGCACTAAGGGGCTGACAGTGAAACGTGGAACTCTGGAGGAGAAAGCCAAAGAGAGCAGGATGTTGGCCAAAGGATGTATGGCTGCCATCCTCTGCGGGAGAAGATCAGAACTACCTAACTTCTTAGTATAAATATTACCAGGCTCCTGCTTGATCACTGTATGGTTTTGATACACCTCAACTACTACGCTTCTGATGGACCACCCAAAAGCTGACGTGTATGAATAATACTTGCTCTAGTGGCTACAATCAGTTTAAAAAAAAAAAAAAAAAAAAAAAAAAAAAAAAAAAAAAAAAAAAAAAAGGAGGAGGAACTGCGAAATCCTAGAAGTCTGCAAGAACACATAAGGTACTTTGTCATGTCTGTAGTTTAGTTCCACCAAAACAAATTACTGCAAAGCAGTTTTTCTCTTTTTTTTCTCCCCTATAAATTTTGTCACTTGTCATTTAACATAAGAAAGCTGATTTCTGATGTAGCCTAAGTAAGCTATCCTAGTAACAGCCAGGCAACTTCTTGGAAGCATTGGTGATCATGGTAATTGCCATGCCTCTCCTGGCTTTAGTGGATTTCTCATGGTTAGAGATTTACAAAACCATTGCAGATGTTACTTTTTCTCACATGCCTCCTAAAGGTTATTCCAAATATCTTGCTGAAATAACCGCTTTTTATGAAATTGCCTTAAGACCATTTTTAGTATCTCTGTTACCCCAGAGTACTCACTGTAATCAGCTATTAAAATCATTTCTTTTTGCCTTCTCCAAACCTACCTTCTTCCTACATGTTTTCACCATTCAGTAATCCCAGCTGGTTCACATACATGGAAAACCCATTTGTAGTAATTAGACAAAATTACTTACACCTGCTCAGCAATGCACTGTATTTTTATCTGCAGTAAGTGACATTTTCCCCAAAGAGTACATTTTAAATGAAAAAGGGTTCCAAAATGTTTTCCTCTCCTTGCCCTCTTCTGATTCTGTCCCAATTCCACTTATTTCTTGGGGTCTTTTAACAGAAGTTATTTTTTTAGAATGAAATCCAGGAGAGTGCTGAGCTGACAGGTCCCCAGCTTTTCTGCAAGCACATTTCTGTTAAAATGAGTTTAAGGATGAGTGTGGGAGGCAGCAGCTATGGCAGTGGACAAGGAACAGTTTCAGCCTTGCAACGACACACTTTGAACAGCTGTGTCCTTCAGCACTAACACCCCTAACTGGGCAAGCAGGATTCCTCTCCTGCATGGATAGGGTACACTTCCTCAGCAGTAAAGCTTTTTTTTTCTGGAGCGCTAGAAGTTTAAGGGGGTGTTTAAGCAATATAAGGCCTGAAGTTGCAGGTAGCAAAAAACTTAGAAACCAAATAATATAATAAACTGAGTTTTCCAGATAGAGCAGCTGGAATCAAACTATACACAGCCCATTAAGCATTTATATGAATTTAATAACAACTTACTTTTCACTGGAAATCATCTTCCAGAAGACTAATGCTCAGAATGATGCTTTTAAAATAGGAGATGAACATACTGTAAACTTTAATGCATTTTTCCCCACAACATCTACTACTAAATCAGGAAGTACTTCTAGAAGCATTTAATAGATTAGGATCTTCACAGAGCAATTCCCTCATTTGTCTGAGATCATATAAGTAACTGGATGCCAAAAGAGTAACTAAACTTGGCTTTCTCATATTCCAGTCTCCTAACATAACCGGTGGATTAGTCAGTGGTTGATTTGAATCTCTTTTCAGCCATTCCTTTTTAAATAGGTGAGACAGCATCTCTGCAATATGTCTCCACTGGACTGTGCACAATAAAATCTCCAGCATATCATGTAATTAATATCCATACAAACACTTTCCATCTCTTCCTTTCCTTTCCTTGTGACTTGCCACAACTCTTCCTATCCCAAGCCAGGAGAACAGGCATGGAAAATCTGCACATGTTCAGTCCTAGGCAGAAAATGAACTTATTTCTGCCCCAACTTTGCATTTCTCACTATGTCTGCGTCATAACCAAATGCTGCTGACAACAGTTATGGCAGTAATTTGTGCCCAAGTTGTCAAGAGCAACACAAAAGAGAGTAATTATTTAGGGTGTTTTCTCTTAGTCTTTCTCCCATTCCTATCTAAAAAAAACCCCAAATAAACAGAACTACAAATCCATTCTCTAATTAAAAATAACAGAAAAGCATCAGGTTTGTCCACCTTTAATTTACTCTTGAAAAGCACATAGTGCTTTTTTGTCCCCATTTCCATGGATTTGTCTCTCAGTTTCCTCTGTCAAGGTTTGATCCATCTTTTTTTGTATACTGTTATAAATGAATCAGCAGACAATTTGCTGACGAATCTACTCCAGAAAATGACAATCTGGAGACCAGCAGTGGAGCAAGTGCCAGGAGATGCCTTTTGGGGCAAACATAAGAGTATTGCAAGCTACAGTAGAAGGCTGCCTGTTTGAAAACGCTGGTAATGATTTTCTTTCAAAGCCAAGCCGGAAAGTCCTACAGAAAGTTTTGTTTTGTTTTGTTTTCCTTTTTTTTTTTTTTCCCCAGAGATTTAAAGGACCTGATCTTCTGATATTAGTCATAAGAATTTTGGGACCTACCTGGTAAAGTGTGTGAAGTTATTGACTTTGTTAGGAAATAATGAACATTTTTCAAGTCATCTGAGAAGTTTGCTTATAATAAGTTTTCTACCTCTTTTTTTGGTGTTACTTTAATAGATTTGGTGTTTCCCCACAGAGGGGATAGGTACTACAGAGACAAAGTATATGCCATAAGCATTCAGTACAAAAAACCAATTACAACTGTGTAATATAATCAGCAGTGAGGGTTTTAATTATTGTTATTGTACCTTGCAGCTGTAATATGTTTTCTTTTATTTTTTTGCATCTCTTCAGCAATTTCAATATTTTTCTCTGGTATTTCTTTTCTATGTAGTACCTAACAACAAATAATGACAAAACTCTCATTCTGACTGTCAACTGCCCACCACCACCCCCCCTCAAAATTCTTAGATGTTGTATTCAGAAACAGGGAAATATAAGGACCCTAAAAATTAATTTCAAATATTGGGTTTTCTGGGCACAACCCTGAATTAAGAAATAGAGGTCAGGTTACTGTGGGGGGTTTTTTAAGTGCTGAATTTGTTTTCATTTGTGCTTGAATTTATTTATGTTGCTTTTGGGTTCTTTCAGTTAATGCCTCTGAGAGCTGAACTGGCGTAATCTATATTTAAAAGAAATGCAATAAAACCAACTTAACATCTTTCCCATGTGTCCAAATTTGTTATTTCCTACTCATAGGAGAGAATAAATTGTTAATATATATTTATATGCATATATACATACATGGTGGGGGTTTCTGTTGGGAACTACTGGGTTATTGTGCTCCAAAAATTGAGGTTTTATCATGGAAGAAAAGTTATACACAATATTCAGGAACAACATTTTAGAGGAACAGTTCAAAAAATAGCTCAAAGAGGGAACATCAGGAAATAATAGACAAAGTTTTCCCTAACTGACCCATGCCCGTTCCTGTGGGTCTCGATCAGATGTGGATCAAACTTAATGGATGTGAGTCTTCATCAAGACAGTCCAGGTGTACAGGGCAATTCCCATCACTTAGGATTTTCTTTAAATTATGTACCACACATCCTCAGGACTTTTCTTTCCTTTCCATGGACCAGCAAGTAGTACATTTTTACTATATTAAGAATTTAGCTGAGTACAAAAGATTTAAGCAGAATTTCTGGGTTTTCTATTAGCTCCTGGCATGAAGCCAGTGAATCACTGCACCACTGTGTTTCACAAACTCATGAAAAGGGACAGGGGGATTTGCTGTCAAAAACTGGGAAAAAAGATACCTCTTATGACTTAGTTAAATAGCCAGTGGACTGGGAAATGTTCTTGGCTGTTTATACCAGTAATGATTACACACAATGCAGTTCATGTTTTATGTTTTGCTATCCCTAGTAATGTCTGCAGCACCATATTAATTGTTTCTGTTCCAAAGAATGCACTAGGATAGCTGAGGCCAGCCCATGTGGGGAAAGCAGCTGTTGAGCTCCAGTGATCTGAGCCCATAGCACTGGCAGCATTCAGACTCTGCAAGCTGGGGTGACCCCACCATGAGAGTTACTGTACAACAATTCAGCACACATCTGTTTTAAAAACTTTGTACTCACAGAATTCACATTTTTCTTTTAATCATATGAAGTTCAGCTCATGTGATTGGTCCAGAAAACAGATAAGTTGACTGATAAGCATATTTATACAGTAAAGCCAGGCTGAAGAAACCAGTCTGCACAAAAGCATATTAATAAGATAATCCTGTGCATGTGTGTATTCCAGAATATATATTTCTTTTTAAAGAAGGATTTTATGAGATTTATTAAATTACTGATAGCATTTCATTATATTTTCTGAAGAAAAAGGAGTATGTTCCTCCATGGTTGAAGAAAATCTAAATGGGGAGTGGAGAACTTATGAAAGGACTGCAATAAAACATTCCGTGGTATAGACTTGCTGGCTAATTTACTTTGTGATGAAAAGTTTCTTAATAAACAAAGTTGATAATATCTGCGGATTCTTTAGAATATTGAGTATCCAGCTGGCTTAGGAGAACAGCACACCAAAACTTTAAGAGCCTGTAGTCACCCTCTCTGTTGTGTGCTGCTGAATGTAACTTTTTTTTTGTACCTGGTTGAGCAATCTGGCACTGCATTCCCAACACTGTATTTTAGTTCACCCAAGCAGTGATATTGTGATGTCTCTCTCACAATAATAATGCACACAAAATAAAGTACCTTTGGTGCCACCCCTCTCCACGTGGTATCAGGACACTGAGAAGAGTAACAGTGGTAGAAAAGAAGCTGGAACCAATTTACTTTTCTGCTTCATTTCTTATAAT
The DNA here is from genome assembly GCF_015227805.2 of Hirundo rustica. Taxonomy (NCBI): domain Eukaryota; kingdom Metazoa; phylum Chordata; class Aves; order Passeriformes; family Hirundinidae; genus Hirundo; species Hirundo rustica. Next base: position 25,046,858 of record NC_053457.1, on the reverse strand, counting down.
CACACAAGTCTACATGCAATCAAGTATGTAATAATGTATAAGTTGCCAGACATAAACCTAAAAATATACCATAAATTGCACATAAATAAATAAAATAAACCAGTGCCAGGAGAGGGTGGAGTGAGAAGTGCACGTGAATTAAGAAATCGTATCGGATCTCCTCAGAGTAGTGCCACAGAAAATGAAAATGTGACCTTTGCTGGAAGATACAATGAAGGCTTAAGGAATCAGGGCACCAAATCCAGTGCCTTTCAGCAAGAATGGGGGGGATCCAGGGTTACTGTGCAGTGCTTCTGCCAGTCTGCTTCCAAAGAAATTGTTCCTTCACTTCCATCACATCATAGTCACACACTGAGACTGAAGACACATTTCCATTGTTTGGGATATGACAGAGATATTACATTATTGGAATATTATCTGCACATTCTTATGAAAAACTAAAACCATTTTCAGTGCAGGGTATATCACCTTCCTTTGTGTTTCAAGAAGAACCCCTTCTAAATGAAGATATGACTTAATAGATTGAATGATGGGGGTGGTGAAGCATCTAACAGTGTGGCAAACTACCTCATCACCTCTAACAAATTCAAGACAATATCTAGATGACATTTCTGTGTGATGGATGCATAAAACTTATTTTCAGTCCTCCACCTAGTAAAATCTCCTGGATGTTTTGGTCCCACTGCTTTTTAAAAAAGTTAATAGAACTGTGAAGGGAGTATAGGAAATAATTCCAAAGATTAATGAGAAATTTCGTGGACAGACTGTCAGTGGGAACAACCTATTCAGTTTTTGAATCGTATGATGGAGAGGCAGCTTGTTTACAATAAATGAGCAATTTTGTTAGAAGAAAGTACCAGATAATAAAAAGATCTCTGTCCTGGTGGAGAATAACTAATAGCTGCAAACACACTCAGTGGGAATCAAGGTCTAAATATTTATCAAGGATGGTGGGAAAATACTGGAATAACTGTAAAAGCACCAGGAGATTTTCAGTTTCTAGATAACTTCGGTGGTGTGGTTGCTGCTGCCAAGGTCTGGCTTTAACAGCCTGCCACAAGTTCTGGTAGCATGGGTGAGATGTGTTAAAACTTCTGTGGTCATAATGTAGAAGCTAATGGTCCCTTCGGGCTTCAGAGTCTATCAACCTATTAATTAGCAGCTAATTAGCAGCTGGTAGCAATAATAGGCTATTATCTTGTAGCAAATCAGCCAGCAGAGGAACAAGAGATACACACACTGGCACATTATATGACTAACACTCATTTTTAACAGTCCTCTGCTATTTAGGGTGAATTGACATAAGTCCTCTGAGTCATACAGATTAATAAACAGATACAGCCACACAGTAGAGTCATCCTAACCTTAGGGATCTCGTCTGCCCTTGCTTTGTCTTCAAGTCCTAACACAGACATGAAGGAAAAAAAGCTGTGATACCCTTTCCATTAGAAAGCTTTTTTGTTCTTTTTTGAAACACAAAATCCATTTTAGTACTTTAAAATTAATAATCATGTGGGGGTATGGGCCATGCAAAAATTTACATTTAAACAAATATTTTAATTTTGTTTTGCTATTTTTTGTAGTCTAAAACCATTCTAGGTGTACTGTAACTTAAAAAACTAGGTTAAAGTTTTGAGTTTCCACATTTTCCTTGGAAACATTGACAAAAACACTTTTTAAAGTTTTCTCAAAATTATTTGGGGGAGAGCACCATATTGTTCACCCACGCCTGATAACAATTTCTTCCTGTTTGCTTTCCTTAATTACAGTTAGCTTCTTGATCCATCCTGTCAATTGTCATCCTGGAAACCTAGGAACTGAGCCAGGAAAAGAAATCTTGTCTTAGGTTGCTCCCAAAATCTACATTCTATACTCTTTCCTTTGTCAAAAGGAAGACAGAAAGTTTTCTAAAGGGTCACCCTGAAAACCCATGCTGGGTTATGCTCTGGACAATAAAACATTGGTATTGTCCTTGTGAGAGTAGCTTTTATGAATGTTCACATTAACAGTCACTTTTCCCATCTGTGGAAAGCAGCATGAATATTTTCCTCACTGGCAGGAGCAACTCCTCGCTCATTAACAGACTGTAAGGCAGATGTCCTCCAGAAACATCAAACTAAATCCACAGTACTCATGTACATTCATTAGCCCCCAGATTTTTATATTTTTTATTCTTCATTTATAGTCTAAATAATTCTACCACAAAAGCTGGGACTTGTATATACAATAGCCCTGAATTTTGTGCATGGACCAAGCCAGACACATTAGTGTATCTTCATCACCTATTCTGTACAACAAACTTTTTCTATATGAAAAAGGAAAGAAACAATGAAAAGATAAGAAACAAAGTCATTTGTTCTGGGTCCTGGACTTATTGCTTTCTTATAGATATTACAGATAGTACACCTTTGCAATCCTTCTGTTAGTATGAACAGGAAGTGTTAAAAATAAATTTTAAAAAATCCATTATAGAGGCCACAAAGAGACTTACAAAGGGTTTAAAACACAATAGGAAATGTTCTGAGCATAAGGAGGGTTGCCTCAGGTCATATATGGTCTCTGACCTACAGCAATAGTGACAAGGGAGTAATAAAACCTCTTTGGTGGGAAGTGCTTTTAGTCCCTCACATTAGTTACCTGGAAGATGTGGTAGAAGTTTATTACTTTGTCCCATGTAGTTATAAATACCTAAGACAATACCAAAGAAAGTTATTCTTCATTGAGTGCATATTCTGCATCATTAATATGCCTTTCCTCAGAATATTTTGCCTCTCCCATGACCTCAAACTTGCAAGTTCTAGGAGGCTCCATCCTCTTCTTGGTTAGACAAAACAGGTTTAGACATTCTGGTGATTTCTTGGCTGTTTGTACAGATTTCTCAGCTCCCTCCAAGCACATAAGACAGCAAAGAGAGTAGGTAGTTGCTTTAATTGTATGATGTGTCTGTTAGGTGTTTTACTGGATTTGTCCAATGGAATACCCATAATGAGGACTTTGATTTTTTCTTTGTTGTCTGAAAATAATAATAATAATAAAAAATATGCAAACAACCACAACACATAGTCTTTCATTAATCCATATTCTACTCAGATGTGGAAGGTTCTAATCAAAGGCTCTAGGCAGACCTGTCTGTCTCCCTGTAAATGCTCCTACTGAGCCTGACTTTTTCTGTCTTACAGTGAGAGAGAGTAAAGTGAAATGTAGGAGGAAAAAAGGCAGGGTAAAATGAGGTGTTTCATTTCTCTCAGATAAGAACTGAATAAAGGAAAAGAGAATATTTCAAAAACAAAAGAGATGGAAGAAATGAAGAGAGAGATGAAAAAGGAAACATGATATGACAGTAAAGAAGTAAATGTATTATTACTGCACGTCCATTTTTATTATGTGTTGTTGCCATCATCAGAGTGATTTAAGGAAGAGAAAAACCAGATATCTAACTTTAGCTGAGAAAGATTGCCTTGCAGTATTGTTAATACCAATAGAGTTCAGTTTCAGTTGTGCTGAAAAACTGTGTGAGGGGAATATAAAGAGTGAAATTCAGAAAAAAACCACAATACACATAGAAGTCTCACAAAATTAATTGCTGCACAGCATGAAAATCTTGGGCTAGAATATCTAGGAGATAGACTGGGGAGATACCAAATATGTGAACACAATTACTCCAGGGTGAAAATGTCAGAGCCTATTGCACTAAAATAAAAATTCCATTGGTTATGACAAATAACCACCAATTGAATCAGAAATATTCTATTATCCTACTGTATAAATATTACATTCATTTCATCACTTGAATGTATAATCACTGCTCTTGTTTACATAGCTTGCATTGGGCAGAATGTGGGTTTCCCCCCCCCCCCCCCCCCAAAATATAAAGCACTACAGAGTTATTAAATCCTGGCTATAAACACTTTCTCGAGGAATAAGAACAAGCTGCTTTGAAAGGCTGAAATGGCTGTTGGCTCACCGGAGGTGATTGGTAGGGAGCGAGGGAACACGCACAGAATGTGGTATTGCACAGGGAGCAGCACCTGCCTCTGCAGCTGAGCCAGGGCTGAGGGGCTGGCAGCTGCGCTTCACACGTGGGGAGGGCTGGGCAGCGCCAGCCAGACTCTCCTCCTTCCTCCTGAAACTTCACTGGGGAGCTCTACCTGAGCAATGGCCTCGCTGCCTGCTCATGAGTCTATTTCCCTGGAAGCGTGAACAGCCGTTTCTATTCGTGCAAGACTTCATTAATCCCAGAAAATACATAATTTTGATTTTTTTATTGTTGCAGCAGTGGTTTGTGGCTGGGAGCTGAGGAGGTTGCTATTTCAAAGTAGGCAACATAAACTTACACAATGAGAGAGAAGGTCTGCACTATTTCTGCCTCTTTCCCAATAACCAGGACAGCCTGTGCTTTGGGTGGCATGACAGGGAAAAGACCATTTTCTTGCTTTCAATCATATTATAATTTCATCTGACTCTGATTCACTTCTCTGCTGGTAATGCAAAAGGTAGTAAAGGAAACAAGAAGAGCTATTCCCAAGGTCAAACTATAAATCCATGACAGACTTTGGAATAGCAAGCAGCCTCTAGCCTGTTGATTTGTGCTCACAAAGCAAGACTGTGCAGGACATTTATATTTTCCTTTCATCATGAGCTTCCTAGAATATTCAGTTTCCTGCCCTTGCAGTGTTGTATATCTTAACAAAGAGACCTTCTGTGGTTACTGTCAATTTTGTCAAGCATCAACATCTGTCTGAGCACACATGGATTACCATGATTGAGTGAGCTCTGTCAGGAGTGTGGTAGAGGCTACATCTCTGGCATTGAAAAGCAAGTTCTTTTCCCCCTACTCTGTCTTCTTTCTTTACACTTTGCAATAAAAAAGTCAAAATAGATAGATGGACAAGGAGATCATTTATGCAATTACCTTGCATTCCAAAGCCTCATTATTATGTAAAATATAAATCGAGATTGTTAATATAATTTAATATTATATTTTGTTAATATTTTGCCTTAGGAATAACATAAATTTCCTTTGATCATGGCAGATCAAAGATATGTACCTTTACCATGAACATTTGCACTAAAATAAATAGTGTAGTGCTATGTGAAAGCCATGTAAAATGCAGAGTGTCACATCAACAGGCTTTGATAAAGCCATGTTTTCTTGTTCCTGATGAAGGGTGGGAGTGACACACCCCCATTCTCAGTCCTGGTCTGCCATTTATCTGTAGGGCTTGCTCTAAAGCTTGATGTTCTTTTCCCCAAGAAATGATAATAATGCTAGTGGATCAGGACTTAATGAATTTTGAAGTCCTTTGGAGCCTCTTGGTTAGCAGAGACCAGAGTTTAAAGGGTTGTTACAAAATCCCCTAGTGCCAGCTCCACTGGGGAGATCATCTGAAAAACCTTTTTTCCTGGCCCAGTCTGTTGTAAAGTGACTGAGGCAGAACTTTCAAAGGGTGAATTCAGCAGGTGAAAGAGCTAGAGAAGGCCTTTGCAGTGAGATTGAAGAAAGGAAAGTGCCCTACTAGCTCAGCAGTCTTTGCAGCCTCTTCAAAGAGCAGGAGTCATCTCAGACACATGGATAGGTCCCTATCCACCTGACTGCTGCAGTATCCAGGATATGCCAGGACGGGCCTTTGGAAGAGGCAAATTAAAGCAATGAGTCAGGACTAGGGACTGGTGGGGAAGGCAGAAATGTTACAAAAGGGTTTGTAATGCTGCTACATTAGCCACAGACTCTCTCTCCTCCAAAAACAAACAAAAAGAAGTAGAGGAAACAAAGAGACAACTCCCTTTCTCAAAAATTCATGTACACCCTTGCCTTGGAGCCTTGCAGTCCAACTGAGGTTACCTGGCTCATTGATTTTTTCCAGGGGGCAGATGACTTTGCATGGGCTGTGCACTTTTTCCTGATCTGAGCACATAAACAACAACCTCCCAAGGAAACGTCTTCCTGGCAAGGCACAAGCAACTCCCTGTCCCCTCCAGATGCAGTGAGGGAAAGGAACCACTTGCCCTGCACACAAGAAGCAACTCTTCTCCCAGTGACGGATGGAGACGGTCAGGTCACTGCACTGAGAAATCTCAGTTTTAAAGCTTCAAAGAATATTTTAGCCTTATGAGCTGGTTTATGCCATATTATTCCCCGATCATTTACTAGGCTGTGGTATGCTTTTGACAGAGTTATTCAACAGCTTTATTAATAGATTCCTTGGGTCAGATATCACTTCAATATGTGTAAAATTTGACTAATTCACATGAAAGCAATGATAATAAAGAATCCACCTTATAGCAAATTACTTGCAATTAGAATCAGGGCTTTTCTGTTTGTTTGTTCTCTGAAGGATAGTTAAAATTTTTGTGAACAGAGATAAACATTTGGAATGTACCAATAATAATTTCCTTTCGGCTTTTTTTTCTGCCCCCTAGAAGGCTGTACCTTGAACCTCATAGGAATACAACAATTTCCAACAGAGCACAGTATTGCAGAGTGTAAAAGTAGACAGAACTTTAGCAGAAGATTCAGGGGTTATTTTATAGTGACAAAGGACTTGTACTCAAACATGCCTAGGGCCCTGGGAGTAGCACAGGATCTTTACTGATCACTAAGGTAAAGGGACTTGCATTTTGCTCCTCTCCCCTCCAGCAGCAGAGTTGTTTCTAATGATAAGCTAGAGACCTAAGATAGAGGTCTCTTTGGGTCAGATCCACAAAGAAGTTTAGATTTCACGGTCCTAAGCTGTGTTTTGTCACTTACTGTGAATTGCTCTGGGCTGTCCATCATATAAATAATGGCCTTATTAAACCCTTCACATGTGGAGTATGTCTCTTACTCAGCAGAAGGATGAGGGTTTCTTTTGATGAACTGGGAAACAGGAACCAGAATTGTTCTCTGTGTGCAAATTTTCCTGATGGAAAATATTCTTTAACCCCTCTCTTCCACACCCAGATGATGGAAAATTGTCCATCACAAGGTGACTGACCCTGCAGATGAGGAATGACTGGTGATCACAGCTCATCTGAATTTGCTTCCTTGTAGCCAAACTGGGGAGAGAGGGACTGCTTGTGTGAGCTATGAAGTGGGTGGAAAACGGGCTGAATTGTTCAAATAGTACAAGAGTTTGATGTCTAAGTGATGTGGTGCTTTTTCTCAGGTGTCATGGGACAATGATATTTCATATCTTCATTAACAACCTGCTTGACAGGACAGAACACACCCTCAGCCAAGTCCCAGGTGATGTTTCATAAGGCAGGAGAGAGCGAGCTGCTGAAAGCCTGGAGGGTGGAGCTGCTGTTCAGAGGGGTCAAAGAAAAGTAGGCCAATGGGATTTTTAGGAAGTTAAAACATTTCAAGCGCAATACCCTGGAGCAGGAGATAAAACCTCCATGCAACAATGTAAGCAGGTTATTGGGCTGGACAAGGAACAGTTCTGCAGTAAAGGGCCCAGCAATGCTGTGGGCAGCAAAATGAATATTTCTCAGCAAGGCAACCTATTAGCAGTGAAGGCTGAGTATTGGTCTGGTTAAAAGTGGACATAAACAGCAAATCCAAGGAAATTTTTTCTGCTACTTGGCACTTGGTTAAATTGGCCTCTGGAGTAGCATCTGGTTATGAGCCACCCATGCAAATGAGACATGGACATATTGATACAAACTGAGGAGGGAGATGAATCTGTCAACCTGCACAAGGGGAGGTTAAGAAAAGAGCTGCCTCTTGTTTTCAAAAGGAGTTGACTTTCGGCCAGACTTTAGGGTGCAGAAAAGCAACAAGAGCCACAAGCTGCAGTAACAGGAATTTTACTTTTTGAGAAAACCCCCCATGGCAGCAGCCCTCTACCAGAGTGCCAAGAGGCTCTGGATTATGCTTCCATGTGGCTTTTTGGAATTTAGATAAATAACACCCCAAGCAAGCTTTTCTAACTTGGAGCCTTGATTGGAGCAGGAGATTTCTAAAGGGCTCTTCCAAGCTGAATTATTCAGTAAATTGACATATTTCTGTCCTTTTCATCCAGATTTGTAGCTCAACCAATTCAAGGATTGCAAGGCAAAATACTACCATGAACAGAGACAACTGTAAGAACTGATTATATACCCAGAACACAGACTACGTTTCAAAATCAACAGATAATTAAGGCAGGTAAAGGAAGAGTTTGACAGCATGGTCTTACCACAAGACACATCTTATATTATTAAAGGCAGGCATTTATTATAAAGCAATTGTAAGGTGAAGAGTCTCTGTAGGCTGAACAGTCCCATCCTAAAATAAATGTCCCAATAAGAGGAACCTGATTCCATCCACAGAAGAGGGAACCTTGATAAGTATCCCCTATTTTACACTTCAGAATTTGGTAGCTCTGCAGAAGTATTACAAAGATAAATTTCACTGTAGTAGCAGTAAAGTGGTTCACAAAAAAGTGAGGAAACCTACCAACCTCTTGTTCCCAAACAAGCAGGGAGCAGTTCTCTCTGCTACACATATTGTTAAATTAAACATGGCTGAGCTGTATTCTTCGGCATTTACCCTTGATTACACTATTGATTTGACGATGGTTGCCAAAGAAACTTAATAATGACCTGAAGTATTTATCACCAAAATTGAGTGAAATGGGCTCACTAGCTTTGTTCCAAACGAGGTTCATAGCACACAGGTTCTACTCACTCTAATTTACATTATTTGCATTATTGGCAGCTCTCCCAACAATACTGTATTAGGCTGGGAATTGCAAGTAAGCATGTATTTGTTTTAGTATCACTTAGGCAATTATTCATTGCAAAGAAAGCTTTGCTTTCTCAGTTTAGATATGACTGTGGTTTAAAGACCCTTTCAAAAAAACACGAAGAATCTATTCCAAGTCAAACTGTGAAATTTACTACTAGGCAGAATTTCAGAGCCAGAAGCTAAGGGTTTGATTCATGAATGTAAGCCAAAAAAGAATGCCTTTATATTGAATCTGTCAAATGTATTCATGCTTGTTAACACCATATAAATCTTAGTTAATAGGTCTTCTAATTCTTGTTTCGCTTTTTTTTTTTTAATCTAATCTTTTGTCACAGTCTGAAGCCACCACCTGTAAGGTGACTGCAAAGAAAAATAAATCTGGGAGCTGAGAAATTACTATAAACATCTACTCACTTTACAGATCCTCAGAATTCAAGGTGAGTTTGGACTGACAAATTTTCATTTGAGGAAAAAACATGAGTTCCCTGGTCAAGAAAAACATCTTCTAGAAAATTTTACGTGTGCCTTCATCTTTGCTGCCTCCTCCCACGATATACCTAACTGTGGCTTACAGCTCTCTGAGGATGACTGGTCAGAGTATTTCCCCACAGTCAGGGCTTGGGAAGCTGCCTGAAGCTGTGCACTGATGATTAACTAAATCAGTAATTCTAACATCCCTGATTGTTTGTTTCCCTTTTGCTGCACTCTCCCTTCTATGTAAGCACAATACCATTTAATCAGCAACTAGTTTGCCTTGGTTTTCTTTTTATAATACATCAACCTTTCTGAGCAAAGCAGAGGTAACAGATGAGTGTACTAATTGGAGATGTCAGGGCACTGGGGATTTCATTAATGACTGAGAAATGGACTGAGAAACATCAAACACTTCCTACCTCCTCATCGTGGGCCTTATCTGCGGAAAAATGAAAACCTGGTTAAGCTCTTTTATATTTTAGTAAGTGGATACCAAAGGAGACATCCTGTCAGATAAAGGTACAGGAAAACTAGGTTTATTTTATCAAACAAAATATTAGAATAGAACCAAAAACAACCCATGAAAGTGCTTAGTTCTAAGACTTAATTTTTCTCAACCACGTATAACCAAAATTTCTCTAGAGAAGAAATCAACACATAAGTTGTCTGCAAAGAAAGTGTTTTAATTCTTTAAACCTTTTGAAAGTCTCTTGACTATTCACTCCACGCAGGTAAGAATACAGGATTTTATAAGACTCTGCTGAGGCAATGAACTAGGAGTCAGGACTCGTGGGTTGGCCTGTGATCTCCACAGCTATCTGACTATCAGCAGAACAACATTCTGTTCCAAAATCACCACTCTTCCTTCAGTAATAATAAAAGCTTGATTCTCCACTCCCCTTTCTGTAAAATGTTTAGATGTTTGAAGAGGAAAAGCATTGCACAGGCTGAAACTGATTTCATTTCTTGAAATATATCAATTGGACAGAAGTTCCCTCAAGTCATACGGAATTTCATACAAGTGTGAATGTAACAGGTTTCATCCACCATTTCTCACTGCCAGAGCTGCTCCCTTTCATCTCAATAATGGACTTCAGGTGGCTGCCTCGACAATCAGCTGGCTGAGACAAGCAGGTGGGTGGCCAGAATGAAGTTCCCCTTTGAATAAGGACAGGTTCTGCATCTCCCTGTTGCCAGCTGTGCACATTAACTTGAGTGTCTTGGCAAGGTTTGCTCTCGCAGTGTCTTCTGCCCTGGGCAGGAGATGGGCTCTCAACAACCTTTATTTCATCTGTGCAATAAAAGCTATGGTTGAGTGCCCTCTGAAGGAAAGAGTTCTCATTGTGCCACATTGCTGTCAATCCTTATTAATAGCAATTGTATTTTCACTCTGGTATGTACAGCAGGTTCTAAGCAAAACCAATGCTCTTTTCTACCCAACATATGGAATGAATGCCTGTAAATTCAGAGATTCAATATGAAATTTTGCTCAGGAATAGAGCTTCTATAAAGTTTAGTTTAGACAGCCCTGGAAGTGTCATTATAATGGACATTCCTTTGTCATCAGTATGGCCCAAGATTATTAAATCACTATAAAATTAATTGGAAAATTAAAACATTTTTATTTTTCATAAAGGCCTGTCTAAAGTCTATAAGAAGTTTAGTAACCAGAATTCATCTTCTAATGTTTTTGTTTTGATCATTTCTAGTTGAAATTGCTTTTTGGACGCTGTTTTAATGCAGGATGATGCAAAGAACTCAGTTGAAGTGAATCAACCAGATGATAAATTTGCTTCCAACTTCAGGATAAATTAGATTTGTTCTTTGAAAATGACCATTCAAAAAATCCTGCTAGGAGTATTACTGACCACTTTTTTAGTATCAGGCTTCTCTCCAGAGAACTATTAAATCTTTACCTCAATTATAAAACCTTTTCTCTCCGGGGGTAGCACAAGAGATTTTGTCACAAACTTTGCCAAGATAGGTCTCACAGAATTTCATTTTTCCAAAGGGAAAATTAAGAGATTAACTAATTATTTTCTGCCATGAAATAATAAACATTTCTAAAAGGAAATGTTTTTTCAACTGAAAGTAAATTTCCTTGGGGAAAAATATTAATTTCTAATTCAAGATTCTTCAGTGAAAAGAAAGAAAATGTAATAATACATTTGCCTTTCGGAAATAAAGAAAAAAACCCTATCTTTTAAAAAAGTTGCATTGTTTCATGTAACTCTTTCTAAACTATGCCTGTTCACAGCCAGGTGTAATGACAAAAGATAAGATTTTTTCCTGCATATGTTGCGTTACTGAACTGATTAACCCATATTGTTAAAATTGGTTAAAATTCCCTCAGCTCTAAACTGTGGAATCTTGTCACCACTGAAAAATATTTTTGTTTATAGTGCTGGGGTTTTTTTCTAGCCTGTTTTCTTAGTTATGGTTCCAGCTTTCACACTTAGTTAATAATGACTAAGTTAAGATTTATAGGAAAGATGAATATTTTTTCTTCTAATCATAACTGAAATATATAAAATATTCAACTGAGATAAGGAGAGCAGAAAAAAGGTCACATATCATTGAAGAGTCTATCACCATGGAAAATATCACAAAATAGCCCATAATTATGGAAAATCAAATATAAGTGAGCCCATAAAGATAACTTCTTTCTTTCAACATGCATTCATGGAAGAAAAAAAAAAAAGCTAACAAAACCCACATGAGCTGAAAAATATGTTAATACTGTAATTCAAAAAGGTTAAATTTTATAAGGAACATGATTAAAACTTTTAGGGAGTCTAAGCAAAGCTATGATTTTATCCATATCGAATGAAATTATGTAATAAAACCACATAAAATAAGAACACTGATTGTGATACTGGCAAACCCATGAGTGTATCTATAAAAGTTACTTTATTAACAATTCAGGCTTCTTTTACTTGTTCAATAATACATTATGGTTTCAGACGAAAATCAAGTTGCAAAGAAGAAAGCATCATTGTAAGCTACAAAATCAATGATTTCTAACACAAATGAGGGAATTTCTTTGACTTGCAGCCCTCTGCACCTACCATTCCCAGGGTTAATGGTTATCGGGAGCATCTTTTCAGTATGCAAATTCAGTCAGGCTATATATATATATATATATATATATATATATATAAAAGATTTGGATCCGAAAGTGAAGCTCCACCCCACACTCTGCACAGTATCAGGAATTAAAGCACTGAGTTATTCTCTTCTTTGTCTTTCATGATGCATATATAAACTCCAGAAAAGGAGAGGAAGGTCTCTATTCCTCACTTCAGATGTAACTTCATCCTAACTGTGAACTTACACTGTCCTCCCATCAAAAGGGGTTTTCTTCACAAAAGGTTTTCCCAGCCATCTGCTCTCAAGGAACTTTGCCAGCTGGCAAATTTGGTTGGGTTTTGTTGCTTTAATTCATTTTCAAAAACTTCATCTTTCCAAACCTGGCAGCAGATGCAGGGTAACAAATTTGTGTCTGTCAGCCCGCTATTCCCTGATGAGAGGCCTGTGAGCATGCTGATTGTACATATGCAGCTAATTAGGACCATGCTTAGGAGAAGTTAATGGATTGATTTACCTCCGTACCCAGTTGAGTGGCAGCCTGAGGAGCACACGGGGCAGCAGACACTGCCCCACGGTCTCCCACTGCCTGCTTCTTGCCAGCTGAGCTGGAGGGGCCAGGCTTCCATCTCCTCGGGCACAGATCGCCTCCCAGAAGCTGGGAAAGGGCAAAGGTACATCAGCAAGGAAAGGGAGGTAAACAGACCTCCTTCCTAAACAGGAAGGGGTGGCTCTTGTTAAGTGTAAAGACCATTTTGCGGCTTTGCTTCCCTTTCACACAGTGCTAAAGGCCCCTGGCACTGTTTTAATTGCCCATGTGGTCGAACATAAGCAGCAAATTTTGGAAGAGTGTGGGAGACGAATCTCCTTTTGCAGGGGCCCTTGCCTCTGTGGTGCCAACTCTGTCACACGCAGAGATCCTTATTTCAGCCTAATGATGAGTGAGTCCCTGCTCTGGGCTATTTATTACCCTTGGTGACCCACGGTGGTGCTTCAGGGGCAAACTTCCCTTCAGGCTGAGGGAAATCCCAGCTAGGTCAGGTCAGCTACGTACAGAGCAAAGTGTCTGTTCTCTGCACTGACAAGGAGAGACTTCACGGGGAGCTGCCGTTTCAGACCTCCCCTCTTACCCCTGTGCCACAGAACTGAACTCCCACAGAGGAGGGGCCTCCATGGGAGAGAATCTGGGAAATAATTTTACTGAACTCTAGAAGCTTGGCAGGCAGATCCTCAAGTAAATGGGGATATTTACAAGAAATTACAAGTAAACCTAGTAAATTTATCACAAGGCACAGAATGAATATTCTTTCTATACAGCCAAGAGTGAAAAATCCTGCTGTATTATCTTTCACATGCCCTCAACATACAGTTCTAGTAGGAAATTGAGGAATCAAATGTATAGTAGTGTGTATTATACAATGTGTGAGCACACACACATGTAATTGCATGTGCAGAGAGAGGTCACATCCTGCTGGCTTGGTTTTTTTCCATTTCTCACCAATAACCTCTGATCAGTTCTCTTCAAGTTTGTGAGACGAAAAAGAATGCCACTGCCTGTTCATAAGTAACAGCAAAACTTTGTAGAAAAACATTCCTCAGGTCTCTCTTCACTCTGCAAGTTGTCAGCAAATCAAGTGGTACAAATTCGTGGGGACCCAGTCTTTGTTCTGCTTGTCATGAGAGTGTTTCTTGTGATCTGGCATTGCTCACTGTTGGAGATCAGGTTCAGTGATCAGAGATCCAACCTTGTCTAATCTGGTATCCAGTGTCAAGCATTGCCTCACGTAATCTCAGTTCAGTTCCTTGTACTTTGAACAAGGAAAAGCAGCATTTGTGAGTGAACCATACGGAGCTGTGCTTTCATAAATCATGTTGGGTCTCTAACAAGCAAAGTCCTTCTGCAAATGAATGAAATTGTTATCTCATGATGCAGGGTGCAGAATCGAATCTGCCTTTCTCCCCAGGCATTGGCAGCTTCCAATCAATGTTCCATCTGATGGGCAAGGCCTGACAGAGCAGTATTGTGGGTCCTTCAAAGCCGAATGCTTCTGAGCAAAGCACTTCTAAAGCTATGGCACAAGAATAAAAACCCAATCTCAGAAGATGTTTTGCACACTAAATTCCCTTCATTAAATATTTATTGAGAGAATAAACTTGTTTCTGGTTTTACTATAGAACAGTGGTAATGTATACATTTGTTGGACACATTGTTCTACACCACGATCTATTTAGTGGAGGTAGAGTTGTACATGTGCTAACAATCAACACAGAAGTATTGCACTGAAATACAACATATTAGCAACATATTTTAAAGAATTTAAACTATTAGAAGGACTGCAGGGTGATTAGTCGACCAGTTTGCAGAATGATTCAGGAAAATGCCTTCATCAGAGAATTTGTTAACTGAAGACCTGAAATACACCCTTAACTGCTTTGTTCAACCAGGTCTTCTGCAGAGTATTTGCCTGTCTCAAAGCATTAGATGCAACACAGAGTTAATTGAATTTTTTGTAGGCTTCACATTAAATTTGTGGTAAAGGACATTGCTGAATTGGGGGTTTAATGGGCAAACAGTTAAACAAAGGAATCCTGTGCATGGCTTGAGCCAGGAAGCACGAGGCAGGAATCCAGAGTTTCGTTCACAGCTTTGCCTTTGGGAAAGTGAGATTAATCTTTATACTTGTAATAGATTTTGAGCGTTCCTTAATATACCTTAGGCATCCCAGATATAATTAGAAATAGTAATCTAATGTCAGTCTCGTGCTTATTATACTAAGCAATTGTGGGATTTAGTTAATTAGTACATTTGTGTGCTTTGGGGTCCTTGGACAATGAAGGTCATGTACCTACTTAGATAGCTGTTTAGAAAAATGTAGGCTATTATTATTCAAATGAACTTGAAATTTTATCAGTCAGTTATAGAGGACTGAGGCTGAGATTACCACTTCAGCTCTTAGTGTGGCCACCAGTTCTTAAAGAAGACAGATTCAACATTTTTACTACCAAAATTACTGTAGAGTTAAAACAACAGCAACAACAACAACAACAAAAAACCCAGAAACATTACATATATAGAGGACTCATCTGAGGGTTAGGACAAGCTGTGTGAAAATAATGAGTGGAAGACAGCCAGGACTTGCTTGTGATAAGTCCTGGACATAGATTATTTTGGTGGCTTAAGAACACAGCTAAAGCTCTCCCTACCATTTTGGGCATCTGTAAGGATCTTGTTACCTCTTGATCTTCTAGAGTACAAAGGCCAGCATTCCCACATTTAGCACAGTGACATTGTGGAACAATCCCTGTCTCACATTTTTTATGGCCGCTTATCTTGAGATTTCCCCTGCAAGTTCTCAGTCAGATGTGTTTCATATCAAACATATTCAGTAATGATGGTGAGGGGTGAGATGGCAGGCAAACACACTGGAGGGACCTTCTTGTCCTCAAAGAAAGCAATGAAGGAAATCTATTAACCTTTTCTCACTTTATCCATCAGTGTTTCAAATCTCTTTGTCCTTTGAGTGACTATTTAGTTTTAGAATAAAATGTCATATGCACTTGGTTTGGTTCCAAAATTCAGATTTTATCTTAAAACCAATGGCAGAAACTACCAAAAAAATTAAGGAAGGACTTTCAGGAGGACAGAAACATCCATAACATTTGCTTTCTCAGCTTATAAGCAACACTAGTGGCAAAGTCAAATAGTGGAACAGCTCAGCAGAGAAAAAAGTAACCAGTCAGCACCGTTCTTCCCTTCAGGAAAAATATCTTTAATGATAATCAAAGGTTTGCAGGAGTTCATATGGGTCCATCTTAATTTTGATGCAAAAGACAAAGATCACAAGATGCAAAATAAATGAAGGAATCGAATATTGATTGGCAAGCAGCAGCAAATTCAATTCTTTATTTTTTTCTATTTTTTGCCACTGTCACCCTTGGTTCAGAGTGGGCTTCTGCATATTAGTAGTCTACTTAAGCTCATAAATTTCTAGATTTTAGGATTGGAATGAGCCTTTACTATCATCCAGTGTGACCTGCAGAACACAAGCCAGAGAATTCCAGCTGATAATTTCTGCAGTTCAATCAGCTGCTTTTTGACTTGATCTTCCAAAATGCTGAGCTTTCTGGCCCCAGTTGGGTCAGGCATTTTAAAGTGATCCATGTTAAGAGGGAGACAAGACAGCTCCTGACAACTTAAAACTGCCCACAGAGGTGCCTTACATGAACAGAGCCTGAAGCAGTTTCCTAATAAAGAGTTTAATCCTTCCTGGTGGTAGGAGGGTGGCTGGGGTGGCAAACCCATAACCAAGGCAGATGGGAGTGAACACAGACTCACCCACCAAACACCAGCAGGATCTTGGGCAGCAGTAGGGCAGTTCAGAACACAAACTCTGTTTCTTCTTCAAATGTTACTTTTGTTTGGATCAAACCAGAGTTTAACAATGCATCCATCAATGGCACTGTAGACACAAATATTCCTAAGACGTAGAAAAGATATCTTGGATGATTCCAAGGACTTTGAAACTCACCAAAACTCCAACCTTCTTATTGTGGAAAGGGGAATCTCAGCAAAATTTCATTTCATTGAAGCTTTGAATTTTATTCTAATGCAGAAATAAAGCAAAGGTGAAATCTCTCAAATCAGTTTAGAAGCAAAACACAGGACTCCTGAGACAGCACATTCCTTGTTTCCTTTCTTCTCTGCCCTTTCAAATGGGTTGTTATACTCACAGCTCTCTGGGACTATGCCTCTTTCTTTCTTTGTGCACTTTTACAAAAGCAAGAAAGGAAAAAATACTTATCATTCTTTAATTCTTGAGTTCAACAGACAATCTGGGATTCCAGTCTGAAATGTCAAACTGCTTACGTCCACTGCAGAACAAAGTTGAATTTTCAAATCTTTTATTTATTTATCTATTTGTCTGGGTTAAAAGTTATCCTAGCACCTGTCATGTTCCTTGTTAAAGCCCTTTGGTAAAAGGACTTTGAAGCAGTCTTCATAAATCTCTTTCTTAGACAGCATTCCTTTGAGGTTAAAAAAAATTTAAAAAAAGAGAGACAAACAAAGCTCACTGGTTTTCACTGTTCATTAGATTTTCATATCTGGAATAAACAGGGGGCTTTAAAAGGAACAAAAAGAAAGCAGCAACTCCAGTTGCCTGCAATAACTTCAGTACAATGCCTAGGTGTGCATTCACTTTCCATCCTAACCCAGCACCCTTATGTGTTCGGTGAATAAGAACCCAGGTAATATCTGTAAATCAGCTGTAATTTTTATCCCTCAGAAGTGTCATGGTATGTGTATGTGATGGGCTGAGTTCAACTTCTTCACTTGCCCAAAGGCTGGTAGCTTCTCCCTGAAAGTCATTTAAGGGTCCTTGTATAATTGAGAGTCTCCAACTTGCATATAGAATGGGCACGTCCCTCCTCGAATATCTGATCTCTCTTTGAATTCCCAGGCAAGTCAAAGCCACACTCAAGACTCCAGAGAGCTGCAGGGTTTATTCCCTATTCCTTTGAAAAACCTCACAATTGTGTTCCATTTCTGTTGAGAAAATGGCCTAAAACCCTACCAAATGAACTGTTTTCCTTTCTCTTCACTATTTTGAAAGACAGAAGCTCACTTGAACTTAGATTCAATTTGCATTTTTGAACATGAAACATCTCCTATGGTAAAATATGAAGAAATGTAGCATTGCTTCAACATTCCTACTTTAATTAATTTGAAGAAGTTTCATTTTAAAAAGGTATAAAGATTTTGTATAATCGTCACCCTGTAATCTGTATGTCATAATTTCACTTTTCTAGAGCATTTAAGTATGATTTAACTATTTTTAACAGGATATGGTAACATCTAATTTCAAAAATTAAAAGTTCCAAATTTGTAAAAATGTTTTAAGAAACAACTTTTTTTAATTATCCCCATTTCAGCTTTTCATTTTGAACAGAATATCAGAATTTTCAGACCAGACTTCTCACATTGTGGGTAGCACGGCTCGGATTTCAGAGACCAGCATGAAAACGGGTTCTCATCATCTGTACATTTAGCAATCATCTCTTTCTGAGCTTCCTAACAAGCCAGGCACAGCCTCGCTAACACCGTGGTCTGAGGGTACCTGCAGCGGCAGAGCCATAGCAAGTGGCACTTACGGCCCAGCAGTGAGTGTCAATAACTGTGTGGAGTCCGTGCATCCCAACGCGTTCATCACTCTGCAATCGGGATGAAAGACCTGCTTAGCAGACAGAAACCTGTCAGTTCTTTTTCACTAAACTGCCTTCTTGTGTCATGGATCCTTCAAGGCATTCCTTTTTTAAAAATACCCACCCTCTTCAGCAAAACCACAGGGTGAGTCAGAAGGGAATCGTGTTTCAAGGTCTTTGTTGGTTCCTGTGCTAAACGCCAATTGTTCCTGGGAGGATGGCTCCCTGGTCAGGAGCCAAGCATCTCCTGATATCCTGCTTACCATGAATGCCAGAAAGGGAGAGGAAAATCTAAAAAGTCTAACACTTGAGACTTCAGACCAAATGGGAATTTAACACCGTGAATTTTATAGCCCATTTATTTTCCTTGTCACTGTAATGGTCAGTGGCCTTCTATAGCTATACAAAGGGAGAAAAATATCCTAAAAGAAAAAAGTACCTAAGGTTTCATCGATTTTTTGGGGGGCCAATTCAGTTCCCCTCAGTCAGCACAGGCTCTGTACTTACTGTCAGGCAGCTGAGCCAAGGATAGCAAAGATGGAGGTGACAAGAAGCTGAAGGGAACCAGTCAGTAATGTCTCAGGTGTGTTTTCTGCATTAGCTATGGTATAAAGTAACCTTCTTCTCATGTCTGCATTGCAGAGGGAAGACACATCAAAGATGGTTTAAAAACAAAACTGACAGCAAAACCGAGGAGCACCTGACGGCTCCCGGAGAACCAATTTCTGGGCTCTGTCCTTTTACAGCTATGCTGCAACACTGTCCTCAGCTAGAGTTGTTAACACTAGCTGGAATCCTTTTGACTTAAACAACAAATTTAAGAGGAACTTGTTATTTGTAGTATGTTGCAACAGCTGCACTGTAGCCAGACCCAGACCCTTCTCTGTCTCTTCACCCTCTCTCCTCAATGAAGCTGGTCCCTGCCCACTTTGTATGTCTCAGCCTCCAGGCTCTGGAAGGCATCATGCCTGGAAAGTTGGAGCTGCATCTCAGGATGATCAATCCAAAGCTGGGAAACCATGAATACAAAGCAAGGCTCCTCACTGTCCTCCTTTTTCTGCAGAGCAAAAAAGTCAAGGGGAGGCTCAGGCAGGTCCAGAGCAGTATGTGTGCAATCAGGCAGCACTAAGCTGCCATCTCCTTCTGATGTGTTAGGAATGACAGTGGCAGAACTGCCACAATCCCAGCCAGGCAGCCTCTGGATGAGTTAATTCTGCTGCATCCTTCCTACCACAGCAGTAACAACAGTGCTGCTCTGACAGATTCCCAGAGTTCATTTCTTGATGAGACAGAGAAGGCAGCTCTTGTGTCAAGTCCTGTAGAACCTGGCAGGACTCTGTGTACTTTGCATCAGTGAATTATACCTCTAGCTTTTCTTTATTTTCATAAGGAAGTACTATGTATTCTTTTTTGTCAGTAAGCCTCACAGCATTTTGCTGAAGAAATGAATGCAAAAAGTAACTTACAAGACATGTCCCACATTTCTGGACAAGGAATCAGAAGAGAAAAAGTAATATTCCTCCTCTGACAAGTGTTTGTCTTGTGCACCTGCCTGATTTTTTTTTTTTTTTTTTTCAGGAAAACCCTGCTGGGATTTTTCATGGAATCAGTCATCTGACTTCAGGAAATAAATCATGAATGAAAAATGCCTGTGGCTCTATGGAAATTTGCTGCCAAATCTGCTTTCCCTTCAGGCTACCAGAACTTCATCAAACCCAGCACAATGAAGGCTGCAATCAGAAGATGCAGTTTCCTCTTGCAGCTGCTGGTTCACTCCCTGTGTTGGCCACACGTGGCACATAACAATTCTGGATCGAGCCACTGCCATATCACATACCACAGCACATGCTGCAGCACATAGCCCATGGTTAAGCCCTTTGCTTCAAAACCAATAAAAAATCCCCAAGCAGTACAGAGACCTGATTCAAATAAAGCTTATTTTAGTGGCAGTGCCTTACAGGTGTCTATTATAACCATGGATGTCAGTGAATCACAAAAGTAATACCTTTGCATGTTCGGTAAGACCTGATAAAATTGACTGACTGACTGTTCCCTCTGGGAGAGTCAGTGCACTCAGCTGCATCTTAAAGAAAAAAATAAATTCATGCCACTAACACAGTCCTGTGTTCGACAGGCTTGTCATCTGGTGGTGAGTCACTACTCACCTTGTAATGAATGGCATTAATTTGATTTTGAAGGAGCAGCTTTTGCATGCTATGTCTCAGGAGATTATAAACAACACATGAATCTAATATATGCTGTACCAACAGCTCACGTGGGCAAATAAAGCAGATTTTATTCGTGAAGGAAATCCCAGAGGGAGACGGGAATTTATTCTAATGACAGTTAATCTCAGAGTTTAGGAGGTAGAGAAAAACAAGGGGAAATAACTTATGAACCTGTCCCAGCTGCTGGTAGTTGGTGCTTTGGGAGGATCTGTACACATCTTCCACATTTCCCCCTCACAGGCACCCTCCTTCTATCCCCAGGGAATTCAGAAATGTAGAAACAGCAATTCCTGTGGAGTCAGGGGACTGCTCACCTGACTGTCTATCAGCCATGCCCACTTTTGAACATGTGTATATTTGACACTTTCTCCTCTTCTAACTACCCTCATTGTCTTCTCCATCTGAAGCCATCTCTCCTTCCTTCTTTTCCCAGATTACAGGTGTTATTGCAGAAAGGTAGTTTGTCCTGGTCCCCTTGCATGGTCGTGGGAAAAGGGCAAGGAAAACAACACAGGCATCTTTGCACTCTGTTTTCTCTCCTGTTCTGCATTTTCTGTGATTATGATGATGAGGGTTCTGTACACTTGTATATTTATATCTGTTATGTGACGTAAAAAACATGTTGTGACACTGACCTCTGATCCAATTCCATTCCTATTGTAATGAAAAATCAGTGTGAGAAATTGCATCCACAGAGCTGAGTGTGGAAAAGGACAGGTAGCTGAGGTCTCTGGAAAAACCTAAGCTATTTGTGTCTCCTTGAAAAGTAGGTGTTGTCTTACAGATGTACACAGAAGCTATGCACACACAGAGCACACTCCTATTTTTTATCTTCCTTTTAAAAAGGAGAACCCACACTATGTCTATGAGTTAAAAACAAACATGGAAATGAACACAGTCATTTAAAATTGAAAATATTTTTTTACTGCCTCTCCATCACTTCTGTTCCAAGTAGCTGTTGAACATTACCCTGTCAACTCTTCAAGTGTTTAGCTACAAAACACTTTTCATAAATAATGTAGAGAGATTAACTAAATGGTACATAATTACTGCAAATTTCAAGTCCCGTTGCAGAATGTATTTTATCCATGATTACGGTACTTACAGACTTTCCAAACAGTCTCTTGTATATTTGACAGTAAGCCATAGAAAAAATTCAGCTGTCTATACCTGCATTTTAGAATCTATAAAACTTAGATTAACATGTAATTAAAGACTTTGATTTAGGAAACACCTAATATATTTTTCTATTTTTTCCCCTTTCATTTACGGTTAAAAAAAAAAAAAAAAAAAAAAAGCACAAGATTGCACTTGTAAAGTGGAAGTTTTCAAAGTTGATTGTAGGTTCATAGCTCTGTAACAAGGTACTTTCACTCTGGCAGAGACTCAAACGAGACAATTAACAGGAGTAATGAAGCAATTCAAAGAGAGAGTTGTGGGGCTTTTTAATTGGTGCTTCAGAAAGCCAAAGTTCCCTCTATACAGAAAAGAGAGGAGCCAGGGAGTAATTGGCTCTCCGTTTATCTTAAAAGGGCTTGAAATCTCAGTCAAATAAGCTCTTGATCCTGGCACAGGAAGGTCATGGTTCTCTAGAAGTGTACAGATGTTCCACCCCTGCAGTGAGTGGTCCTTTAGTGATTTGAAAGATTTTATGCTGGTCATTACAAGATATTGAATGAACACCAAAATAAGAGCTAAGATAGAGATTCTCTACAGTTCCTATTGTGTAGTAGGGGAAAATTTCCACTAACTGCAACAGCAGCTGGGTCTGTGTCTGTTGATAGTAAAATAGTCATATCTGAGCACTTCACTGTGTTGATGCTTACATTACTAATGTGACTTTGAGTAAGGACAGTATATCCACTTCTGAGAGTCTGAATGCATGTTGGGTAACTGGTCCCAGAGACACCTGTGCTTTTCAGACTAAGAACCTGAGATTTGGTTTTGAGAGACCTGAGCAGGCAACAAAAACACCATTATTTGACCAGGGTCCAATATTGTCCTCAAAAGTGTACCAATGTAAAAGTTTCAGCAGTGTAAGCACAGTTCAATTCTGTTTTCTTTCCCAGGCCAGCTCAGTTCAGCTGTCGCTCTGTGTCTTCTCTGTTCTCCATGTGCATCTTGGGAAAGCAAAGACAGCAGCAGGAAAATTGCCATGAAATTCCATAAAGCCTTGAATGCCCATTGCTGTTCAGTGCCCTCAGTGTCTAAGTTAGACCCTGCAGAACTGTCTTGTTGCATCACATTTCTGCTCTCAGGAGCAATCAACAACTCTCCTTATGCCTCAAGTTGAAAAAACCTTTCAGAGAGAAATCCTGGCTTAAGTAAGGTGTAGGCCTGCAGTAAGTGACTTTCAGAGTATTTCCATTTCCTCTTGAAATCAGTGTGAATATGGGGCTTGAACTTCCCTTCTTGACTGTACATTAATCTCAGTGTTGTGCTTCCCTGCCTTGGATTTATGAACAGAACACACTCAGTTGCTGTTAACCTTGAGATTCATACACAACAGTAAGGGAAAGACCAGGTTCTGAGCTATGAGGAAAGAAACTGGACCATTTCTGCCAAATAAATGACTTCTAGGTAACACACCTTTTAAAAAAAATCAGGCTCTGTTTTAAAAAACATTCAGTCATTGCAACAGATAATGATAAATTTGTGCCTGTCTTATCCACAAATACTTGCCCTTGTCAGCAAATGTGGAGACCTGGGATGGATACCTTGAAATGCTGTGCAAATTACTTCTAGACAGGCAAGTCTTATTTTATACAAAGAAGGAATTTACCGGTATATTGCAATCTGAAAGTCCATTTGCTGTTCCCCATGTAGTAGAGGTAAAATTAGGGTATTATTTAAGATGGTCTTTAGGCTACTTTCCTTCTACTTGTCACATGTAATCTTGGAAAGTCATCTGTTCTCTCAGTGCTCTACTTTTTTGTCTGTAAGTTAAAGGTACTATGACTCTTGACATCACCTTGTCTAGATCACAACTAGATGGGAATGAAGAACAGATCTTTTATTCAGTGGCTGACTTTAAAAATCAGGAAAAGAATTTGCTGTAGATTAAATGCAAATGGAGATATCTTCTTTGTCATTTTTATTTTTCATAAAAGCCATCTGCAGATATTGTATTCAATCCCAACAAAAGTGATTCACTTTATTTTGGCATTGAAAAATTCTTTATTTTTTTAAAAAATACATTTTTATACATTTCATATTGCCAAGTTTTCATTTAAAAGAAAGACACTTATAACTTTTTATTTTAAAACTCTCAAATTGTGAGAGCTTTAGCATCCATGGGATTATTCCTCATTTTGACAGTCGTGAAGTGTTACAGTTTTAACTTTTTTTAAGTCAATTATCCACAAACCATTTCCTTTTTTCAGTGCAGGGAAGAGGTGCTGGTACTAGCTGCAAAATTTGAAACAGTTTCACAAATAACTGTGATCCTCCCAATTTTCATTTTCTATTTTTTGCTTGCCGTCTTTTTTTTAAACACAATTCAGTGTATAGTTCCCTGGTATAATGAGTACCCAGTCTCAATGGAATCACATTTAGCTGAGTTAATTGCTTCTGATTTCTAGGGAAGGAAAGAATGACATCAGCAATACAATGGGCAGACCTGCTGCAAACACTGACAAATCCCATGAACAGAAGCGAATTTTTTATTTCTGTCAACTAATCTTCATGTTTATTAGCTGAAAAAATGACAGGGTTAGGATGGAGGACACAGTTTATCACTTATCCCGGTTTTGTTTTTCTTATATCATTTTGCTTTATATTCTACAAAGCCCCAGATCTGACCTGAATTAGGTCCTGTGTCAGTTTCTTTCATTCTTATCTCGGTCATGGCGGCAGGCAGGAGATCTTTTATGATCAGTATTTCACCTCATTTGTTTTAGTTGTGTCTCTGGTTCTGACAGAGGAAAAAGAAACACGAGAACAATTTCTCTTCTTGACAATCAGACTGCTGCATAAGTCTACTCTGAATTACATCTTCTCTCTTACCCCTTCCTCCCCACTCAAACTTCACATCTTCCTGGGTCTTGTCAGTGATTTCAGATCTGATCATCCACTTCTGTTGTACTTCCCTCTTCCACACCTCTACGCCAGAGATCTTGGAGCCTGAACCCCCATACTTAACAGCAGCATTAAGCAATAACTACCAGCAGTGTTAATGGGAGATTTAAATAAATTGTTCTTCCCTATCATCACTGAAGTACTGCTTCTGAATGTGACCAAACAAATGATAATGTCAAGTTTTCCTTGTAACATATTGTTTCACTGTTTCATCTGGGGTAAGAATGAAGCAAGTAAAAGTCTTCTAAGAATCTATCATTCTGGTTATCTTCATTCATGTATTGTATAGATTTTCAAACTTTGATTTGGAACATACTCATGAATGGTATGCACTGATGTTAGATCTCTAATCTTGGAAAGGACCATGCAGAGGCAAGTCCAGACTCCAGAATTTTGCCACGTAGTGCTTTACTGGATTCCAGAACTGGGCTTCTCTTAAAAAAGAGTAAAAGCTCTGCCTCCCTCATCTGTGTGTGCAGATGCTGGTGGGTGTCTCTTTATGCAGACTGGCCTCATGCTTGCATCTTCTGGGCCATATAGAACACGTCTAACAACTGCAGCTTCTCTTGTAGGATCTAACAGTGTAAGAGATGAAGACAATCATACCATGGACACTGTTTATTGTATGTAGAATGACTCTGAAGAGTCTTGTGTCTGGGTGTTTAGGTGAATGCTGTATGATGCTGGACAAAGTCAAAAAGGTTGAATAGATATATAAATGTCTCATACAACACTCCATGTCAAACAATTGTTGTGCTGCTTTCATTAAAGAGCTGGAACTTCTATGCATTAGAGAGGAAACGAGAACTAATTTCTTAAGCTTAGGCCACAAAATGCCATTTTGCAGAGCTTTAAAACTAAACAGTGTTTCTTGTGCTACAAAGTCAGAAAAATCATGTTTGTTTTCACGGACACTTAAAAACAAGGATATTACTTATCTATAAATCTACTTCTGATATCACTTATCTATAAATCTATCTCTGCTGCATCCTCTTCCTGAGCATCTCAGAATAAGTATTTATCATTCCCACACACATTTGAAATGCCAATATATTATTGCCCTTTGTGGAAGCTGGGGAGACCAGACAAAGAAACTGTGATTTCCTTGAGATCATAAAAATATTCTGGTAGAAAAATCAGGTTTTCCACTATTTGGGAGAAAGCACTTAATACTGCTCCCTGTTTCTAATAATTTCATGTACATCTGCCACAAAAATGGCACAAATTGTTTTTTGCTTGTTGGAAAGAGAAGCCATGGAACAAAGAGATGGAGTTTGAGCTTATCCTGGTGTGGAATTGAGTTGTCTCCTTTGTATCAGAGAGAAGCCAGTAGGGTTTGAAACTTGTACTGTTGATGCCACTGTATGGGTAATCACCACACAAAAGTATCATAAAGAATGGATGGCTGGAGTTAAACCTTCTGGTAAGAGGCACAATGGGTATTTCTTCCGTCCCCACCGAAGAAATAATTTGAAATGTGAGTTATAAACAGGCTGGATGCTCTGCACCTCCTGCTGCTAAATTGATACCTTACACCACCAAAGCATAGCTGCTACATCTTTCACTCCCAACAAATCAGGTACAACTACCAACTCCTCTAAAAGGAAATAGATTTAGCTCATGTTAACTGTACTTAACTAAAGTTTTCCAGAAACTGAAATTTCTGGTAATTCCACATTTGTGTTCTTCTCACACTAGGTCAAAAATTTTGTTTCCTTTTCTTTTCTTTTTTCTTTTTAGAGAAATAGGAAAATCTGGTACCTCCATGTCATTAGATTTGAAACACTGAAGATTGTTTTGATACTGAGCAACATTTGCCTGCACTGCTCCAGTGCCTGTGGGGATGGGCATCCAGATGCCCTGTCTCTTACAGGACCCAGGCTGGACTAAACTAAGTGTCCCAGCGTCTCTGGCATTTGATGTTGAGAAGGGAACCATGTGTTCTCTGAGGAAAAAAGGTTCAGCAATGAGGGCCAGCACAAAAGAGGCTGTGAGTAGCAGGCATGTACTTCCCTTAGGCTAATGCACTGATCCACAGGGTTCCCAATTTAGGCAAAGCTGAAATGAAAGAATAAAATACTAAATATTTTGCTTTTTGCCCAGGCAATCCTGTCAACTCAGAAGTCTCATATCCTCCACAAAGTAATTTTTTCATCTGGAAGATGTCAGCTGTAAATCCCCTGCCCACTTGTACTTTCACTATTTTTTAGGGGAATAACTACAGCTATACACACATCCACTGAAACACTTTGATTTTTTGTCCTAATCCACAGTCCCAGTTGCTTGTGTTCAGTGGGTCCCTGCAGTACAAGTGAGAATCACAGAGGTACCTCATTCCATTACGTTCAGCATTCTTGTTCTTTCCTAAGGCTTACCCAGGAAATTCTCTTTGTTAGCTTGGAGAAAAAAATAAAATTATTCTCTTTAACAATATTGAAAGTAATGCACACTGGCAGTAGAACCTCCTTTTCTTCTAAACCTTTGAGCACCCTGGGATGCCAGTCAAACAGACTGTGCAACAGCTCAGTGGTCATTCATTCCCTTGCCTACATCACTGTCAGCAAGTGGTTCTTAATTTCCCATCTGACACAGGCACACCAAGGGAAGAAGCTACCTGTGGGAAAAATTAAAAGAATAGCAGCACCTCACAGTGATTATGTCAATTAGTGTTGTGTTGATTAAGCTGGAATGAGAAAAAAAGGACAAACGTTCTATTTCTTTCCTGTCTTTTCACCTGCACATTTTCTTTCAAAGCAGCCAGCAGCCTAATCTTTTTACTGAAGATCACTTCAACAAAAAACTAGCTTTTATTTCTCATATGGCCTATTGCTGCTATTGCTAAATTACCTTGAAACTCTTTTACCAAGGCTATTGCTTTCAAAAAAACCTAAAAACCTGCCCCACAAGCACATCAAAGCTCATAGACATGAACCATCTGCAGCCAAACTGCCTTGGGCTAGGAATTCTCAGAGCAAGCTGAGACATTCCACCCATTATAGAGCACCTGATTCTCTCTGTAAATGCAAAACTTGCTAATACAGACATCTTCCTCAAATTCTGATCTGTGTGCTCAGATGCTGCTGTGGAAACTTGCTATGTATTTTACCAGGATCTGTCTTAGGAAATCTCAGGTTTTCTACCTGTCACATCTATTAGAATATCTGTCAGCTGATTTTTCCAAGATCCTAAAATACCCATTTTTTTCTTGAAAAGCCAAAGCAAGGCATTTGTGGGCTTGACATTAAATCTCCATGTTGTTTACTCCATCCTTGCACATCAATCGACATTATTAACCCACTGCTGTGATTCATGGACCCTAACTCCTACTCCCCTCAGCAGGGCTGAGTCTGTAGGGAAAACTGATATCTTCCATCACAAAGTGAATGAGTAAAGGAGGCCTCTCACTTCTGGCATCTGTTCAACCAAGAAATCTTCCCCCCTCCGGGAAAAAAAAAAAAAAATTAAAAAAAAAAAAAAAAAAAAAAAAAAAAAAAAAAAAAAAAGAAAAAGACAGGTAAATAAAGCTGACAGAGTGAAAGAAATTATGAAATTTCAAACTTCTTTCAAAAATAACTACTTCCTGAATAACCCCTCACTCTCAGAGTATCAGTTATGATGCTTTCTACTTTCCTACATCAATCACTCTCCACTTTTGTGGCATCTATGCAAAAATCAAAGCAACTTGAAGCCCCTCCCCAAAGCCAAAAGAAACTATGAATACTGTAACCAGTAGGAGAAGCCTCATCTCAGCCATTAGAGTTCTAGCAGGTAATGATTTAGCAATTAAAAATGAACTATCCCTACACCATGCTTATCTCCCCACTGTCATGTTCAAGCTCTTGAAGGCCTAATGTGCATGATTTTATTACTGGAGATAAAATGTAATGGGACCGGAGAGTTTCACTCTGCCCAGCACTACAATTGTATTTGACTGTGCTTCTCATTAAGTGTGGATGAACAGCAATGGCTGAGATCATTTTCTCTACTGAAGTGCCAGTGCTGACATTTATGACTCCAATGAGTAGCACTAACTCTTGTTTCAGTGTTGTTAGGTAAACTTTAACTTCCATGTTTACAAGACAGCAGTTTTTGTTTTTTTTTTTTCCAGGAGGGATGACATTTTACTGTCCTGTCTTCCATGCTGAGGAAATACCAAGCAGGGTTGAACTGGCTTGGAGGTAGAAGTGTTCATGAATGATAATCACTCAAAAATATCTGTGACATTGTGTAGAGGCAGCTGTTCCTTCCCCTGCAAGAACATTAGTTTGCCTGTGCTCTGCTATGACTAATAATGGGTAATTCTGGCTCTATCAAACAAGCGATTTAAAATCTTGGTGCTTGCCTTGGGATTTAGACCTTTGGAAGGGCAAAATACTTCCTTATGAGAGGTCAGATTGCTGATTGGATTGATGTTTCTGAGGCACTCAAGTAATTTCCATTAACAGCAGAGCTGAGTGTCACATAATTCATTATTATTAATATTGTTATTATTTAATTACACATAATTAATTATACTTATTCATACTCCACCTGTGAGGCAATGCTCCTTGTTTGCAAAGAGGAGAGGAAGAAAGGATCAGGTCTTTTGATAATACTCATGGGTATTCCAGACATTATCTTCTCCAGCAGTTCTCCCTGCCCTACATGGACACTTCTGTATTCTGAGCAGTTTACTCTGATTTCCCTTCTGCTGCAGCTCACAGGCTGATGTACACTCTGAAGTACTGAACAGTCAATGGCATTTCCTTCTGCTGGGAAGGTAACTCCTGCCAGGAACCTGTTAATCCCCTGCTTCCTCTTCTGGAGGAAGAGACCATGGAGATTTAAACAAAGACTGACCTTAGGACATCAGCTGAAGGTATTTGAAAGAGTTGGAGCAAAATGACACGTTTCAGTAGGGTCTCTTAAATTCCAGGCAAATCCACAAGGCATGTCTGTAGTTAGTGGATTATGGAAACAGCAAAACTACACGTCACAGGAGTGATGGCAGGAGCAACCCTGACCCTGTCAGTTCTCTTCTAACTCTGCTGCTCACCTGTAAGATGGCCTTTTGTTACCTTTAGGAATATATCTGAATTTAAATAACATATCTGTATCCGTATTGCCAAGCCTCTTCTCCCATCCAGATGAGATCTTTTACAGAAGCACTGATGCATATGTGCCTGTGTGTGCGTGCATACATCCATATTTTAGCTTCAAATTAAATAGATATTTCTCTGGGTTTGGGTTTGTTTTCTTCAATAAATAGACAAGCAGAATTTTCTTTCTGACTCTGTTCAAAGTTAAAGTGGCTTTATTTTTGTTGTTGTTGTTGTTTTGTCTTTTTTAAAGCAAGACTTGGCTCTGTGTGAGTGAGAGAGAATGCTTGTGTCTGGAGGGTTTAAAAATTTAGGATTTATATACTTCAAGAAACAGAAAGAAAAAAGAAGAGAATTGGATTTAACTAGAACCATTCTTGATTTGCATACTAAAAGGTATCTGACAAGTGTAGTGGCGCAGCCAAATCTCACTAAAGGGTTCCTCCTTTTTTTGCCCACTCGAAATGACGAAACTGTCACAAAGACAGGTCTTCAGGGACATAGCAGCTGAAGCTGTTACCAAAGGCACAAAAGTCTTTAGAAAGTCAAGTATTCTTTCTCCTCTCACTTTAACACTCAGAATACCAGCCCAGTCTCAGAAACCATATGTAAGGTACTGACCTTATAGCACAGGAGCTTCTTCCAGACAAGAGGCTTGAAAAGATATCTGCCATGAATGTCACTGATCTTTTTTTGATTGTGTTGTGCTGAATCTCTCCACAGATTCTTTGTCTGCAGCACGGGTCCTGTTCTCATTGGCATGAATCCCCTGGCTGCAGGCTTAGCCTCTCCTTTGAAAAACTGCAATATTTCAGTCCTGGAATAGTTAACATAAGGACAAAGGAAGCAAAAGAGTACACTTTCAACTTTGTTCACACTGAAAAGTTTATGTATGACATTTGACCACAAATAGCTGGGTTTGAATGAAAGATCCATTAATCGGGTGAAAATAAATCCAGTATCTCTCCATAAGTCAGGTAAACTTATCTGTGCAGAGCAGCTGGAAGTTCCAGGAACAAGAAAGAGCCACGTTCTATCTTGAAAGCTATTCAGTGTTAGTCACAGTCTGGACTATGTATGCAAATATACGTAGAAACTTACATGTATATAGGATAGAACAGGATATTTCTGTAAGAAGGAGCCTGCAATCATCATCTAGTTCAGCTGCCTGACCTCTTTGGAGCCCTGAAATTGTCCAAATGCCTCTTAAACAGTGACAGGCTTGAGGCATCAGCCACCAGAAGGACTCAGCACCTCCCTCACCACTTCCCCTTCTCAGGAAAGTGCAGAGAGCAGTGAGATTACCCCTCAACCTTCTCTTCTCCAAACTGCACACACCCAGCACCCTCAGCACATCCAATATAATGGGAGGGAGGAAAGATCCAGCAGTATGATTAGCTTCTGAAAATTCTACTTAAAACCCAGGTAACTGTTGAGCATTTTCACCCTACAGTCCTTGTGAAGGTAATGGAGAGATGTAGGTACCTCCAGAGGCTAATTTAGTCCACTGCTCTCTTATAAAGTAATTAGGCTTCATCAGGTAAGGAGAAATCTGGGATTTCAACTTGCCAATAATCTTTAAATGAGCCCCTGAACTCCCTCTGCAGCTTGAGATCTACAAAAAGTTTCTATCCAAAGTGTTTGCATCTTGTGTTGCACAACTTCCTGGGAGAATACTCCTGCCACTGTTCCTGGCAGAGGAAATCAGGCAAAAATAGACTTTAGACTGTTAACTTGATTCAGTCTTTTTAAATATTTTCTGGGGAAAATAACATGCCTGCCCCTACATTCAGTATTCTGGTGAGCTTTGAAATATACGTAGATTTTATTTTTAAATTTATTTAATCCACAAGGACTCAACAAACACAGTGGGCTGCTCTGACTAGAAAGATTTTGTTTTGCATTCCTGACTTAATACTAAAATAAATGTCACTTTAGATTAACCTCAGATTCTTGTTTAAATAGATTCCATTCCAATCCATGAACAAAACAAAATATAAAAGTTTCAAGAAAAACAACCAAATGAACCACCTCACTATTTTTGTATCATTTAAATGTCACATTTTCTTTTATCTCCTAATTGTTTTCATTAGTATTTCTTTTCATAATAGCTGAAATTCAAATGATAATTTAAGGTTTATAATTTAAACTTATTTATTCAGTTAAAAAAATGTTTTGTCACAATCCATTTTTGCCATAATCTGGATTGTTCTAGCTTTTACATGATAAATATTAGAATGAGAAATCCTAAATGGACATTATTTTTCTTTCTGTGGAGTTCAAATGTTACTTTATATCCAAGCAATACAATTTAGGAACAGATATTCTTTCTTTCAAGAGTTGTGCTATGGGTATATGGGTATATTAATAAAAGAAACTAACTGCTTTTGTGAGTTGATCCAGAGAAAATGCACTTCTATGATAAAAACAAACACCTAGGGCACTTGGGAGGCTTGGGGGCTTTCTGAAGGCACATTCACAACCTGAATAAGTCACATCATCATTGCAACTCTCAGCTGCCATATTCATAGAGTGGTGAAATAATCACACCTTCTTCAAAAACGAGAACACAAGGGTGCTGTACTTCATAAAGTCAGAGGAAAGAAAGAAGTTGGAACATACAGGCAAGGGACTGGGTATCAAAACCAGGTGACAAAGTATTTTCCTGGTTAGGGCCTGACCAGAAATGGAGGATGGGGGAAGCTGTCCTGTGAAGCGACGCATTCAATGTCAAACCAAGTTCTTCCCCAGTGTAGACACTTCAAGCAGCTCATCTGTCCAAGGCAGACAGCGTGGTGGCAGGCTCTAAAATATTCCTGCTTTTTTTTATGTCTATAAACAAGTTGATTCAGAAGATACATCCCAACCTGTCTGTGTAGGACCTAAACTGAGCCTAACAATGCTGTACCTACCATGCCAGTTCAAGTGGGAGAAGCCAACACTTCCACTGGAGAGGACATTTCCACCTTTCTCCCAGCTCTGGCTTCTCACTCCTGCTCCATGCATGACCCTTTCCTTTACAATGCCACAAGCATCCCTGTGACTTTGCTGTGAACTGATCAGGTGAAAAACAATTTTAGAAAGGACTAGTTTCCTTGATGTTTCTGAGCTTGGTTTTCTGCCAATTTCTTAAACTGAATTTATTCACAAGGGGTTAGAGTTTTTGTAATCTTACAGGAGGAAATTTGGAGGAAAGGAAGAAAGAAAAGAAAGAAAGAAAGAAAAGAAAGAAAGAAAGAAAGAAAGAAAGAAAGAAAGAAAGAAAGAAAGAAAGAAAGAAAGAAAGAAAGAAAGAAAGAAAGAAAGAAAGAAAGAAAGAAAGAAAGAAAGAAAGAAAGAAAGAAAGAAAGAAAGAAAGAAACCCATTTTAAGAAAGTTAAATTCCTTCTCGATACTATTCTTTCAGATTTGTAATTCAGCCCTCTCTATTTGATATGATGAATCTGAACTTCAACATCCCTACAAACCCCCTTTCTTCCCCTTGAACATTTGTAAATGCTGTGAGAGCCATTTTCTGTGCCTATTGACAGGCAGTGGGTATAGATAGAATATAGTTTTTGTGCACATAGGGTGACATAAAGATTATGGGAGGCACAACATGGAAGACATTGCTCTCTTCAGGTCTCAATGTGGATCAAGCAATATTTTTGTTCACCAAATCCACCTTGCAAAGCAAGTCAAGGAGAAAAGCCTTATGAAGTGGTACCAGAAGCTTTGACAGACACAAAATGAATGACACAAATGCCCCACCTGACTTACCTGGAGCCATCAAATTAAACAATGTTGATGGGAAGGAGGGCTACCATCCTCAAGTTTCCATGATAATATTAACTAAATTCCTTGGCCTACTTGGAGATTAAAATGGGTCAGACTCGTAAGTTTTGTTCTTTCTGAAGTTTATTCAAGACAAGATAGATACTAATGGGCAGAATTTCCTTCTGAGCATTTCATATATTGTTTATGCAAGCAGGATTTGGAAAAGCAAGGAGAAAAAAATCTGACTGCTTCCTAGGGAACAATTGTGTTCTTTGAGTTTGCTTTTACATCATGTCTTTCTTCCTTCTTTTTTTGCTTGAACATCTAAAAATGTTTCACACATGTATTTTGCTCATTTGCATGCTAACGAGGCATGGAAGTCAATGTAAAGTAAAATCTTACCTTTGGTTTGGGGAGAGATGATCAGTGAGTGATAAACTCACGCATGTAAAAGCACCCATCAAGTTATGTATTTATGATTTTAACACAGGCATGCCATTAACCAATGGATTAGTATTCTTTCAAGAATATAAGATGTGATATACATCCTGTTTCATCACATTTCAAATCAAAGTAACTTCTACTTTCATAGGCACATTTCTACCTAATTAGTAAATGAGCTGATTTATGCATTTATCATCTAATAATCTGAAACCTGGGATTTGACTCACCAGGTCTCTTCGTGCAGACATTGACCTGTCTGCAATACACAAGTCTAAGTAAAATCCCCTACTCTCTCTCCAAGTTCATAGCTTAAATTCTGAAGTCTTTTCCCAGCAAGAAATCTCTTGTTCACCGTCTGTCAGAACATCTCTATGAAAATCAATACACCTGTTCCACTCTCTGGGAAGTGGCCATGTGGCCTATCAAAACACACCCTTTCCAAGGTAGGTTGGAAGGTGTTCTGGAAGCATGGCACCATGGAACAGGGACACTGAATAAACCTGACAGTGGAAGAAGGTCAGGTTCTTTGATGGAATGAAATATCATGGGAGGCAGCTTGTAATTTTTCTTGCCTTCCTATAAAAGTATTGATTAATACTGCAAGCTGGTTGTACAGTTTATGCATGCAATAAAAATTTTTGTTCCTCTCATCATGGGGGCTTCATTCATGTCAACATCTTCTGCATGTAGGATCCTGTGCTATAATGTGAATATCAACATTCACATCATAATTGCCTTGAAGCTTTTACAGATAAAAGAAATGATGATGAAAAGGTGGGGAAAGGTAGTACCCTTGTCCCTGCTTCACAGACAGAGAACTGAAAGAGAAAAAACCCACCTCATCTGCAGCACCTGAAGTTATTCTTGCAGTCAATGTGTAGTTAGGTTGAAGTCCTGAAACATATGAAAAGAATTTGCTAAGGTCATACAGCAAGTCTCACGAGGATCCCACCTCCCACATCCTCTCACAATGCTCCAGTGAGAGAACACTTTTCCTTTCCCTTGTTAATATTGTGCACCAGGCTAAACCATCAGAGAAGCCACCATGTCCTGTAAACATCTCTTAGACCTGTGCGCCTTAGCTGCCATGGACCCACCTCCCAGCAGCACAGAAAGAACACATAGCAATTTTATCCACTTCCTTGTTGTTGGTACGTCAGGGCAGTGGTACAATTTCATTGCTGCTTGTCAGCTGTCTGGCATCTGCTGACTATCTACAGGAAAAGTGAGTGGTTGTATTTAAATATCTGTCAGCAAATATGACAAAACACATGAAATCTTCTCTGGGATTTGCAGTGACCTTTTCATTTGCCTTGAAGAGTTGTCTTCCTCTGATCAAGAAACTAATTAGATTGCTGAAACCTGCTGTACATCTCTATCACTGCACCAGGGAAATCCATTTCTCCTTTTGACAATCACTGCAGGATACCTCCACTCACCCCAGAAGCCCGTGGCTACAAATGGTTGCACTTTCTCCATAGCTTTTTACTGTGGAGGTGAAACAGACTCACCAACCTTGGTTATAAGCAATCACAACATTTGGCAAAGTCAAATTATCTTGGAAGCTCAAAACATTGCATTTCCCCAGTGCATTGGTGTAGCTCTGTAATGGGCCCCAAGCTCACAGCTCTTGAAAGTAGGCTGAAGACATGAAAAGCAGCCACAGCTTTGCAGGTACCAAGAAGACAGTGTTTTCTGATTCTACACATGCATCTGAATTTTCACAGGATTGGGAGGGCACATCTAGAAACAAGCTGGTAAAATGGATTTGCAGTGACACAGAGCCATCAGTGGTTCTGAGAAGGAGGCTGCTGTTTGCGCTGTCGCATAGATGAGCAATGGAACTGTGGCATGTGACCCATGGTCTCAGTGGATTGTTTGCTATTTAACGTCATGATTTGTTGAAGACAATTGGGATATGAAGGAGTTGCCAGGAGACACCTCACAGAAGCTTCAGGTAGATTAATCTCATCTACACTGGAAAAGAGATGTAGATTCAAACTCCATCTGTTCACCACAGCATTTACCTTGGAGGAGTTTTTCTTGTGGAATATGCTGCTTCTGGGAATAGGCAGACTTCTCACGACAGATAATGCCAGATGAATAAGCCTCCAAATCAAGAGTAGGTTCTTTCTGGGATTTATTAGTTTGCTGAAGATTTTACAATGAAGAGAACCAATAAAGTCCTCAGTCTGCACTCCCCCATAGCACAGACCCCTGAATTTCATGCTGTTACTCCCCCAGTAGCTGAGGCCAGCTAAACCTTGCCAGTAGAGGGATATTGCACAGCAGGCAACCACTTCCAGTGCAGATAAAGTGTGAGCCTACTCCCCTCTTCCAGACCAAATGACATTGCTCCATCTAAAGCAAGATGAGAAAAGAATCAAACATATCAATTTTACTTTATTTAGAAGACTCTCTTTGGAGAGAAGCGGGCTGTCCTTATCAGCTCACATGGGGCTCAGGAGGGCTGTGTGTAGGTAGCTTATTCCTGTGCCCAGCAGGGCTGCCCTCTGGAGAAAAGCATAATTTCCTGTGTTCTAAGTGCCAGCAATATGTATCCCAGTGCTCATTCAGCTGGGTCATAAAACTTCCCTTTGCTTACAACAACTGTGAAAGCACTAAGCGCATTAAATTAAAATACTGTTAAAGTGGTTTATGGAAACTCCTTATAAATAATCATCAAGATCTAACTCCAGGGAAAACACTGTATTTCATGCAGTTTTGTTCCTTACTGTCTAGAGAGAAGGCAAGCTTCATAAATATGCACCTTCTCTATCAACAGCAATAATTCTTGCCTTTCTTTGATAAACTTTTCTTCATTTTTTGCAGACTTCCCACTTCCAGAAGAAAACCACACAACTGTGCAAGTCACACAGTGCTGAACCCTGCTGGCATTCCAGACAAACACAGAACTGTGTAAGTCACACACTCCTGAACCCTGCTGGTATTCCAGACAAACACACAACCGTGTAAGTCACACACTCCTGAACCCTGCTGGTATTCCGGGCAGGGAATAATTCAGAAACCCACGTCTGCATGTGGCTTAGATTGCTTCAATTTTGAATTCTTAAATGGAGCCCTGAGCCTGAATGCCCCTCTGTTGGCAATATCAGCTCCCAGAGATGCTAGGGATGAACCTCCATTTGTTCCATTACTCCGTGTGACCTCTCATGACCAGGGTTTTAGTCTCCCCAAGTGTGACACAGCGCTGGTGTCTCCTGTCACCGTGCGCTCCCTGGCTGTCTGCCAGCCCTCCTCACCTTGCTGCCACCCACGTGTGAGTGTAACAGAGACTTTTATAGACAGAAGGACAGACAGACGGACAGACAGACGGACAGAAAGGCTGATGCATAGATACTCCCTCCCGTGCTTCAAAAACCTTCACCTTCTCAGATGAGGAACCATTTCTCTCTGTCCATAAGGAGGGGTGGAGAGAAAGGCTTGAAAAGGAGATCTCTGCTTCGTGAATGCTTTCATCTAATCCTTCAGTGATTAATCACTTATCCCTAGATTTAAAGGACTAAAAATTCTGATTCCGTGGAAAATTAGACCTCAATTACATACCAGTGGAAATCAATATGCAACCAGCCTTAACTATAATGCTCCTTACATGCTCCACTATTATTTATATTTTATATAGGTACTTGACTTTGTTTTTTTTTCCTATTTTAATAGAGACTTCTTATTAAAATGTTGTGGATTTGGCTTGGTTCAATTTTGTATGCTTTTCTTATTTTTTTTTTTCTGCTGTGTCTGTAAATTGTGTTATAGTTTATGGAGGAAAAAAATTAATTTTCTGAAGCTGAGATACTCTTTATATAACTAAATTTTAATATTAGTCTAAATTTCTCCTTTTACTTCTGTACTTCTTACTTGACAGATGAAAGGGAGGGAAGTGAATGGGGAGGAGAGGTAAAAGTAGTTTAAAATATCCCCAGGAAAGCACAGTGTTTATTTTCTGACACTTAAATACCTCAAAAACGTTTTTTATAATAATTTCTAATGCACAGAAACTTTTTACACAATCATCTATCAAACAAGATAGATAAAATCAATTTTAAAAGTTATTCACTATTTTCCAGGACAGCTCTGGTTCAGAGGTTCCTATGCCATGAATTTTAAGGGATGTGGGATGTTTCATGCCACTACATACCACAGAGAAATCACATTTTTCTGAGGTCATTATGTTTGCATTTGCATTCTGTATTTACAAAACCTTTGCCACATTGGCATTCCTAATCTGGATCTGTCCAATGGCCGAGTCCTCTCTCACCAACCATGACCAGAACCAGCTGCTCCCAATAGCAGAAGCAAAAATTCAGCTTCTGCAATAACCCACCCAGGATGAATGTTCCCGCCCAGCCACCATTAGTTAGTTAATCTACTATAACAATTTTAAAAGCACATAATGAACAGTGCACCAAATGACTTTAAGAATGCTGCGTCAGTAAAAGGTCTCATTTAGTTTGCTACTGGAGCAATGCAGGTGATCAGCCAAAGCACCACAAATG
Organism: Hirundo rustica; assembly: GCF_015227805.2. NCBI lineage: Eukaryota > Metazoa > Chordata > Aves > Passeriformes > Hirundinidae > Hirundo > Hirundo rustica. The sequence goes on along the minus strand of NC_053457.1, from coordinate 25,008,289 downwards.
GGTGAATTCACAGTACAAGACAACACTGTAGTTAATTTACCTTCCTCTAAATTCTTGCTGGATCACTTTGACAAGCAAGCTGTGTCAGACCAGAAAACGACCATGACATCATAGCCCAGAGGAGCAGGCATGTGTGTTTGGTTATGATCATACCCTAATATTCTCCCAATAGTCATAAAGCTGAGCACAGCGATCTCTGATAGACGGGTTTAATGGACTGACACTGATCAAAGCAAAAATGTGAGTTAGGTACTGTGAGCAAGGGCCTAACTGAGATTCATTAGAGGATGCAACAATCTCCTGGGCTGGACGCTTCATCAAACAAGTCACTTAAAACCGCACTGGAGAGAGAAGCACTGAGCTGTTCAAATACTCTGCTAGGGACTGAATAGACACACAGGAAGGGTGGGAGACATCCAGGCATTCAGCACTTCATTTGCAGGAATTTAGAACAGGGATCTATGCTAGATCAAGGGAATTAAGTACAGATATCCACATCTGGATGTTTACACTGGGGCAAGGTATTTAAAAAGCTGCTGCAGTCTGTGGAGACTCCAGTCCTTCTAAAACAGACAGTGGCTGGTGGGATAAATGAGCAGCTCTGCAATCTCCGAAACAGGTTCTTTATTGACTATCCTGGAAGATCAGATGTCAGCTCTCACCTGGGTGTGTATGATAAAGTTCATGATCACCCACTGAATCCCAGCTCTTTCCCAAGAGGAGCTGTCATTCTGTGGACATCACTGAACCGCCAGCCAAACAAACACTCCGTGCCCTCACAAATACGTGCTGTAAGAGGCACAGAGTTTACAAGGAGAGTGATGGTTCAGTTTGGTGTTCTGGATGAAGGCAGGCAGAGCCCTTTGTGGTGTCCTGGGCTATCCAATACAGGCACACAGGTTTGGCAGATGTGACACAGGACTCACAGAAGAGCAGTGACATTCTTCAACAGTAGCTGGTGACCAGACATGATACCATAGGATGCCTTAAGGGGCACCATTTTCCTATGTTTACACAATCATAGTTCCAATTCTCAATAAGGGAATCTGCTGTCTTTTATTAGTGCTTAATTCCTCTGTTGATAAGGAACCACTCTTTCTTTCAGGTAAGGGAAATAACCTATTCAGACTCCAGAGCTGCATTTGATATGGTGCAGCATGGGAATATAGCAGTTACACTGCAGAAAATCATTATTAGTAGAATAACTACAAGGCAAGTCATGATTAGAGAAGGGATTACAATGGCATGTGTTAAAATAAGAAATATTTAGCTGAAGGGAAGTTATTTTTGGAATTCCCTAGAACTGGCATCAGGATTATATTTCTTCAGAAATGTAATGTGGAGAGGCTGTGCTTATGAAATTTGTTACAACACACAGTTAGAGGAACTGGAAAAAATTAAAGAAAATCTGAATATTACTAGTATGAATAAGATTACCTTAAGATCTGTACTAATTGAAATCAGATGATTAAAGTTCAAATAATTGTTCCTGGAAAGTATAGTCAATATCCTTACAGAAAATAAGTCATACTTATCTTTGAGTCCTTTTTTAAGGAAATGGCAGAGGAAAAGTAATATTTAGATAAATAAATCAACAATAGGAGGAGCAAGAGCCACTTGGGTGATGTGACCAAAGCAAATATTTATTTGGATATATACAGATTTCTTCAGAAGAAAATATTTAATGTCTCTGGAAAAGACATTGGGGGAAAAGGAACAGTCTTTTATTTCCCAGAAAGATCATTTACACTGGACTTCTGATGTAGAAGGGAGATGGAACTGAGCAGGAAAATTCAGAAGTAGTTCTGAAAAAGGGGGTTAGTAGAGACACCAAGCTAATTTTGTCTCATCTGGTGGAACAAAGCCCAAGAGGAGGTAGAATAATCTTGCTGAATTAAACATCTGGGAACAGTCACAGACTCATTTGCTGGAAGGCATTGCCAGGGATCCTCTTGTCCCAGCTTGAGTGTGTGCTGTCAAAGTCAGTAGCTCAGGTCAACCACGGCTCTGTAAAAACAAATCTCATCAAACTGTTTGGATGGGGATGCCATGCCTTCCCTGGTGGTCACTGCCAATAAACTCAGGAAATTCTTTCCTAATGTCCAGCCCGAATCTCTCCAGACATGGTTTGTGACCGTTTCCCATTGTTCTCTTCTCTGACAGTTCTAAGAGCAGTCACAGATCACCTCTGTCTCAGAAGAAAAGGAGTATTTGAACTAAAGAAGATACAGTCCTAAACAGATGTGTGTAATCTGTCTTGAGTAACTCAAAATTAGTGGAACTTTTTGTCTGTTAATGGTCTGGGGCTGTGGAGCAGATTTTGGTCAGGGAGATTGGGAATCAGAAAATGTAAGACATTCCATCAACCTTAAGGTGAAATAGAGTGATAAATTCCTCACCGCGGATCAAATACTTCATGGTTAGGATGTGGAAGAGTCTTAGGCTCTGTGATGTCTTTCCACCTCTCTGTTCTGCAGCCCCAAAATTCCCCCCAAATTTTCCCTATCTAATTTAGCAAAGACTTTGCAAATCTTTGCACCATTCACATTAGTGATTTACCTTCCTACTCCTGTGTAACCCTGACAGAGTCATGGTGTAGTTGGCTGGCAGGACTTTTAGTAAACAGTGCTTGGACTGTGTTAAAATCATTAAGCATAATTGGTAATATAACCACTAGCAGAAGGCTGCACTGAATCCCTGTGACTCACAGCAAATTGTTCCTTGCAATCCCTCACAAACCCTTCATGGAGACAAACATTCACTCTAAGAATAGATTCCTTGGCAAGAATATTTTCTATAAAGCTGATAATATCAGTTCAATTTCAGCTATAAAATGCATGCAGAATTTCTTTTACATCAGGGATACAATTGTTTCTAGGAATGATTTTTTTTTTTTTTTTTTTTTTTTTTTTGGTGGGTGACCTTGTACAGTATTATTCAAGATAAGTTTTTCCAGCACTGAAATAGAGTTATAAACATGTCTCAGCTTTATATATATATAGGTATTGCAAAAAATAATAATTCTGATGATGTCTTTGAATGGAAAGAAAATCAACTTTGATTACTTGCCAAATGCTGCTGGAATATTATAAGATGTGGAAGTTACTTATTCATACTGAATTCCTTCATTTTATTTGTTCTTAGGAAAGAAATTCTTCTTCAGCATTCTCTTTCTCCTGCTTCTCCTTTTTTCCGTCTCTTCTTCATCTGTGACACAAAAGCATTTTCTTTGGAGAGACATTACTTTATTAATTCAGGATTATTCATTTGTGACACTACTTTCCTCAGCTTCTGTCTGAATACCTTTATTCCAGATCCTTTCTCACATTTTGAAATTACAATATAGTACTTAAAAAGAACAGTTCTTGCATTTTTCCCCTTCAAGAAATAAAATAAATTAATAAAGAGGCCAGACAGCACTGTTTGCAGGTGTTTCTCTGTGAAACAATTGATTTTATTATATAAAAGGAAATGGAATGAGATGAGTTTTACTAAATTCCTTAGGGAAATCATTCAATACGCACTCTTATCAAAGTCTAATAATGGCCCTTCTGCTGCCTGTTTGCTTTGATGAAGCTGATAATAGCAGAAATCTACATTTATTTGCGGGGTTTTTTTTCTGCTAGAATTCACTGAGGCATCTCCAAATGTAATTTTAAAGTATTAACATATGTAGATTTGTGAGTTGCATTAAGTAGAAAGAGATCAGGCACAAACTCATGAGAGCCTGTCCCCAGGGGTGTGCTTGACCCCCTGCATCCTTTTTGGGAGTCACCAGAGATGAGTATTCCAGAGATGAGTATTCCCCTCTGTTTCAGGTATCCAGAGTCAGAGCAACAAGAGTGCATCAAGTGGGAGGACAGAGTGAGCTGCTAAATTAATGCTTTTGCAGCTTTATTGAGGCAAGCTACAAAGATGCAGTAAGGAGGTAGAAAACCCTGCAAGTTAAGTAGGAGTCTACCACAGCTCCCTTCTTCAGGGTCAGGTCTCTAGGCAGAGAGATCACTAGCACCTAAACCTCAGAGCCCAGACAGAACCCCAAGACCCAGACTTCCAAAGGTTTCAGAAGGCAGGAGACTGCAGTAGAGATCAAGCTCTGTTTCAAGTCCTATCACCAGCTAAAAAACCAACCTGACTACTGCCAAAATCTGAAAGAATCCAAACCGAATGCTTATGCCTTAAATTTTGTCTATTTTGCATATCCTGGTTTTCTGTTTGAAAAGATGATTCTCTGAACAGTATAGTGAACTGATTTAAATGTCGCAATGGATGTGAAAAAAGTTAAGGAAGTTTTCTGGTTTGGAAAACCAGTTTTCTTAAGAAAGTTTTCCAGAGAAAACAGGTTCTCATTGGAATGCCAAGGGGTTTGAATGCCTCTGCTCAGATCTAAAGATGGCTTCAAAGACAGAGTCTAGGAGAAATCACTACACTGCAACAGGCACAGTCACATCCTTCTTACCAAGATTTCAGCATAATATTCTTGTTAATCTGCATCATTAGTTCTTTCTTCCCTTACTTACTCTCATTTCTATAAATCCTTCCCTGTCACACAGCTACTGCCTGCAACAAGGCAACAGCTGCTCGTGCTAACTCCATGTGCTTTATTCCATTCCTCCAGTGAGGATTCTCTATTGACTCAGTTCTCTTCTTCTCAAGAGCCCAAGACAAACTTCGTGGCTTCCAAAACTTCCCCAATCAATACCTCCTAAGGTCCCTGAAGTGCTGTAATCTGAATCAAGGTCTGTGAAGCAAAACTGAAAATGAGCTCAGCAGGGTTTAGCCACAGCCTGTTATCAGTCACAGGAGGGTTTGGGTTTTTTCCTGCATGGTTTTGGGGGTTTTTTGGTTGCTCTTTGCAAGTTTGTTTTCCACTAACTTTCACTTTTCTGAAGTCAGCTCCTGTTTCTGCATCTTCAAACTGTAGCTGTGCACCATGAAAGTGCCAGTAAACTTTGAGCTCAATAATAAAAATATTTCTGATTTCTTCAGATCTCCCAGAAACAAAAGGTGCATTTAGGCTGAAAGCATCTAATTTTATGTGTATAGCTTGATTCTTCTCCTTCATTGCAATTTGAAATATTTGTTGGAACAGAGACAGTGTTGCAGTTAAAGTGATGTATGCTTACAGGGCAAAGGAAAATTTCAAAATTTTTTTCTTTATTCCCCAAGGAATGATCCATTCATTTTAACACTTGATCAAGAAGCTTCCCTGAAACATTATATTATTTCTATCCAGTTCCTCAATCACAGTTAAAAACCTGCATGAGATATTAAGAAATGTAAAAAATTGTACAGTCAGAAAAGTAACTCCACGGTTGCATGTTTTTATTAATACAAGTACCATTTAAGAATATTCACAACAGAATTATTCTCTTATTTTTACACACATAGTTAAGAGATGACCACTGGCTTATGAAGATTCATGCTCAATTAGTATTTTTTGGTGAGATAACATATTTACGTTTTGGCATTTCTTTGATATCTGGGAAAATGCATTTTGGGTATTGCTGAATTGTCTTTGGAACACCCAAAGAACCACCAGGAGATTCTCCTGTATATTCTCTAAAGTTTGCCTTTATTCCCTGGACATGTGTTAGTCATGTTGCACTATCAGGTGGGAGATGGCAGCATTCTGCTTCCTCTCTGTCGGGTGAGGATGAACTTGTATAAATTAAACTTGGCATTCTGTGCATGTAACTGTTCCCAGTAAACCAGGGAGTGATGGGTTCTGCCCCACGTGCCCCAAAACCCAGAGCAGAATACCAGAATGTCCTCACATCCCTTGCTCTGAAATGGGGGCTCTGTGGCTCTGATAGCAAAGGAATCACATTCATTCATCCAGGGCTCAACAAGTTGTCATCTTGTCTGAGAGTCAGGAAAGGATAACATAATCAATATTTTCCATTCTTGAAAAATCTAAATCCAGTAAAAAACGTAATTTTCAAAACAAAAATCCAATTGACACTGTTGTTTGTTTGTTTGTTTTTTGTTTGTTTGTTTGTTTTTAAAGAAGATAATTGAATCAAAATTTGCTGGCTTTATATTTCAGAAACAAGATTTTGTAAGGATTATTCCATCCAAATCTGTTTTAATTTTGACTGTGACTTGCATTTTTTGTAACACAGTAAGATGGAAACAATTTCAGACTCTGAAGCATTTAGAAGAAAAATTTTTATTTGGATTTTTTTTTTAAAAAAAAAGAAAAGGTAGCTGCTTTTGTGGTCAGGTCAGGATACAGCCTTGGGCATAAGCAAATAGATGAATTGTCACCTGGCTCACATAAATTTGAAAGCCTTTTCTCCCTTTTTACCCTTGTCCTTCAGAATAAAATTAAATGTAATTGGGAAAAAAAAATGCAATCTTGTAAAGATATTTCTGGGTATTGACTATAACTAGATCTAGAACTTGACCATCGCTTTGTTTTTCTTGGAGCTTTTTGGTGCTTGTTTTTTGGGTTTTGTTTGTTTGGGGTTTGTTTGTTTGTTTTTGTTTTGTTTTTAATTGAACAGTTTCTATAGCCAGGCTGTTTCTGGAAACTTTATTTTCTGAGTCAGGGTTCAAAAATAAAAGCCAGCTTGAAGCACATTCATCAAGCACCATGAGAAGGAACATTTGTAATAAGTGATACTACTGCTGTGAGCAGGGCTTAAAACAAAGCTGAGTGATGCTATTTCAGTTCTGTGGAGTCTATCCATCCTGTTCCTCTATGAATAGTTGTAATGGTGAAAAAATCATGATTAGATTTGTTTGTGCTTCGTGTGTGGTGTCTGTATTTTGTACATCTGTCAGTGTCACTGGAAATAGCTAATTCATGTGCTCTCTGCCTGAAACCTACTGTAACAAATGTAAGTGTACTGAAACAAAGGTTATGGCTGTGATATAAATCCTGGTTGATGGGTTTTAGTAATAGAAACACAGGGAGGGTGTTGCCAGCTGCAAGACCAGCTTCTGACAAAAACTTCTGTAGCCGACTTTACTATGCTCAGAGTAAAGATGTTTAACAGCAACCAGAATTAGCCACATGGAGCTCATCTCTAGGTTCAGTCTGAGTGAAATATTAAGGAAGATGAATACAGAGTCTAGTTTTAGGGGTATAGAACAGTGGGAGCTGCCATGGTACCTAGGCAGTCACCCCAGGCAGCAATTCAGGGAACACAGGAGTGGGAGCTTCCACCAACTCCTCACCCAGCTGCCCTTCCAGGTGCCCCATCTCATTTTTCCCCCTTTCTTCTCCCCCTGGCCCATGCTGACATCCCACAAAAGCTTTAGTAGGGATTTATAAACACTTATCTTTTAGAGGCACTGCTGTGAGCCTAATGAAACCATTCCTTTACAGCTTTAACTAACAAATCTGCATGAATGCAACAGGGAAGGTCTGGGAAGGGGAATGTTGTTCTTTTTGGCAGAGTGAGGACAACACTTCCTCAGCACAGAATGCTAAGGAGGTGGAAGTGGACAGAGCCACAGCAACCAAAAGGGCTCTGGTTTTAATTCAAGTTCACAACTCACAATCCAGAAGATAAACTACTGGCTGGACCCATCCTCAGTACAGAAAAATAGATGTTTTGTAGCCTTTGTTATGGATTACAAAAGCCGAGCTGAGGATCCTATCCCACCCCAGACACCTAAAATCAAAGCTGCCTGTTCCTCTCTAAAATCAGCCTGTACTGAGAGGACTGCCAGGGAAGGTTTTCCCTTGCTTGTCTGAGTGCTGAGGCTCCAAACATTTGCCTCAAGCTGAGGATTCATATCCCAAGTGCCAAGCTGCCTTCAGTGGCCATGAGGGGGGAGCTCGTGTAAGGAGACTGGGGATGGCTGGGTGTGGACTGCAAAGGATTTTCCCGGGAGGAGCCTGTCCCAGTGCCTTCTGTGAGAAAGGTGAGGAGCACTGCTCAGCCAGTGCTTATCTTCTGTCTCTCTTCTGGGGACATTTTGAGTCCTGCAAATCCATCCCCTTAGAGGCTTACATTTCCTGTGGGTATTTGATAGCTATCCCTTGGTTGCGATGAATAATGAAACTGTGGATTGCAGACATAAACAGGGAACTTTTTACACTAGTTTCTACATAGTATGGCTGAATTTAATTTCACTTAGTTAAAAGTTAGATGCTTAGGCTGCACTGCTATCCACAGCAAAACACAGGCATCTCCAGAGGGTCATTTTTCCTATTTGCTTTAAGTATCTAATGTAGGGTGGAATCAATCTCTTGCTGGTGATGCCAAACACTTTACTGAATATATAAGTGGTATATGTGAAATTTCCTTAGCCTAGATATCTAACCTTTAGGCAGATGGCTCCAACTCAATGTCATTGATATTTTTTTAAAAGCTCCAAGAGAGATTGCAAAGCAGTTTCACGGAGTTATCCTCTCCCACCACATTTACAGAAAAAGGCAGTCCTGCATTTTTAACAGAATTTCTTCCCCATTTCCCAAGAATGGCTATTGGTCTCCTTAAGGTAACCATTTAAAAAATACAGATACAGGAGTGAGAAAATGTGTGGATTGATTCAGTGGGAAATACAAACATATTTAATTCATTTCTTCTAGGGTTTTCAAGCTCCCCATAGGATTTTCTGTTCACAATTCCACTGTTGAAGACTTAGAAATCTATTTAGCCACTGTCAAATATCACAGACTATAAAAGATACATACTTGTGATTATGATTAATTCCGCCCATATAATCAACCACCTTCTCTTGTCTGCTGAGAGGAATGGACTCTGGCACATTGACTGAAAAAGCACATTCTAATTTTTTATAGCTGCTCCTTTGATTTGTGTTGATTTCTCTTCTCTAAACCTGGCAAATATACTGTATATGAGAATGCATAACTCGACAGCCTTTGTCTGACTTGGAAACAAATGTCTGATTGTTGTTCCAACACTTTGTGGGACAGAAATTCAAGTGGCATAAATCAGTTTGTCTTCACAGACTGAAAATAAAAAACTCAAAATAATTCTGGTGCACAGAATTAAAATATATGAAGTTATACATCTTGGACCTTGATCCTTTCCCTCTTTTTTTTTTTTTTTTTTTTTTTTTTTTTTTTTTTTTTTTTGTCTTTTTTTAAGAAAAGCAACACAATTCACACAATTCAGCAGAGACAAAGTCACTTTCCTGAATCCCTGTTCACAAGGACATACTGAGCAGCAGCAACTGACTTGTTCCAACTGGATCACTGGCTGTAGCAGATAAGATATATTAAAACTTTAATTGTATTTCATCATGAATACAACTGTTTTGCATCAGTCACTATAGAAGCCCCATTTAACTATTCTCTGCTGGTTTCCAGACAAGAGAGGCCTCAAATTTAATTAGAAGTCTGAGATGCAGCCAAGAATTTTATAACTAACAGCAATTCTGATGGAGCTAAAACCCCAAAAAGGAGAACAGTGAGAGATAAGATTGCTTTTAAATAGAGGTAGTAAATGCAATTTTGCTTTTTCTGATGGAAGATGCAAAGGTAAACACCATCTCCAGTGTACAATCCCCAGTTACTCTGCTTGGTGGCAATATAATTTCAGTCATCTGGAAGCACTTTCTCTTCAAATTCCTGCCACATAATGAAGTAAAATAAGTTTATTTGCATAGCTGATAAATTATGAGGGATCTGATCTCAGCCGGTGTGGTGACTCAGTGATCATGACATTCAAATCTTAAATTTCTGACAAGCAAAGAAATGAGCACGAGGAAAAATTCAGCTATTTAGCAGTCATTAAATTTAGGTAGAGGATAGCAAAGTATAAGGGGAAGAGTTTAATGGGAGAGAAAGACTCAAAATTTAAGGAAAATCTGACTTCTTCAGGAAAAATTAACTATAAAAATATAAAACATTTTCCTGACAAGTATCATAAAGATAAATGCTAATATCTATCTGGAATAGTCATCTTAATCTTGGAGATAATTTTGCCTCACACACACAGGTGTACCTGGACTTTCCCTGTTCCATCCAGTTTGAGAGTTGGTGTCACACCACCAGCAGACGTGGGACAAACCCTTTGGGGCTTTTTAATGTGGAGTCAAAAATTCAATAAAGCCTGCAGCCCTGTCATGACTACCCATACTTTGGAAGTCAGATTGGAATTTTCTTGAATATGTGAATGTCTAAATTGTAAAATTAACATTTTCATACTAGATACAGGTTTCAAACCACCCCCCCCCCAAATAAAACCTCCTTCCTGGAAATAAGCTTTTTTTTGTTGAGATACAAATCCAGGGGTGTATCAATAATCTGGTCATCCTGCCTTTCTAAAAGGCTTTGTGTTGTTTAAATTAGCAGTGCTAAACCCTGCTGCTGGAAGTGGGACCAAAACATAAAGATTGCCTGAGATTCAATATGTGATCTCTAAATAAACACTAACGCCATTGACATTAAGGAACCCATCTGCTTCTTTATTTCTTTACCACTACAAAATCTATGATATGTGATTGTAACAGATGTTTCATGTCTGCAAACGATGATATGCTGCGTTATTAAACCAAGAGGGTCATTAAACTGAGTCGAAGGCACTTTTTCAGTCTATAACTGCAAGATCATCAACACATAACCTTAGGGTTATGGAAAACCCTCTCATTCCTCTCCTGACTCCGTGTGTAACTCACACAACAAATGCTCAGCAAACATCATGAACATCTCCATTAAAGGTTGATAATGCAGGAGTGCCTGTAGGCATCTTACAACCATCAGCCCTAACGGTGTCTTAATGACTTTTTTGCCAGAAGCAATTCTACGTTTAGCTGCAACTTGAACTAGTCAAGGAACAGTTGCCCACCTAGATAAGAATGTGAATTCTCTACTGTTTTAGGTAATAATATTGGGTTGGTTCATTCCTTGATATCAGAGAAGTAAACAGGAATCTCCGCTTGAGCAAGATATCTTTGATTTTTTTATTATTATTATTTATTATTGTTATTATTATTTCTAGTTTATTTTTCTCTTTACTTTTAACCAAAACCTCAGCACAAAGGGTTTTTCACATGTTGCTGCCTTCATTAAAATTCTATTCACACAATGTTCTTTCCTACTGGAGCTGCTACAAGCATATTATAGTAACGTAGATTTCCACAAATACATGTATTTTTTGGCTCCCTTTGGATTGAAAAAATGTCTATTTTCCATTTTCAAATATCATGTAAGAAAATTCTGCTTTGTCTCTGAAGAATGACTGACAGAATAACATGACCCCAAGAGTGAAGCAGTTTTTATTGAAGGATAATATTTCTTTATTGAAAACTTAACAACAACAAAAAAAATTACTCCAGTCTTTCAGAGATCCATTTAAATTCTTTAACTAATTATATATTCTCATTTAGCAGGAGCCTTGGAATTCTTACCCATAAATTTTCATTTTAAATTTTCATAAATGCAGTGATATTAAGGGCAGGGTTCCTGGGAATTGTAAGGAGATTTGAAAAATAATATTTAAGGGCACTATATTCAGTCCATGCAAATACCATTAAATTCATGTGGAAAGCATGAACACTCTATGAGTCAATCACAGATCACAGTCAAATATTTGAATAAAACATTTACTTGTAAGTTTATTAGTATTTATGTGTGCATATGTGTACCGGATATGACAACCTTGTTAAAAAGAACAGAGAAAGAATAATTGTCCTTTTGTCCTCAGCCACTCGAAACTGTTCCATTTAATATTTGCTGGCAAAAAAAGCAAAGTTCTTGGTTCTGTCTTGCAATAGGACTTGAGTTTACAAATGTCTTAAGACATTTGTAAGCATTGATTTTCTCAGAACATTCATGCTTTGAAAGTACTTGAGGTAGCCCAGATGTTCCCAGGGAAAGACGGCTATATAGAAATGCCTAATCACTTTAACCTTGAATATAACCTTGAGATTCAATCTTTATTATTATTATTACTATTAATAATAATAATAATAGTACAATCATAAAAAATAATAATTTCAATTTAATTATCTTTATTTTCAGGAGGGCAGGAAAGAACAGTTATAAACACTGGGAAAAAGATGAGACAGGAAAGCTATTCTTACACCAAATTCTTATATTTTATATCAAATGTAGTGAGAAGGTGCACAAGGAGCTGCAGGTCTCATATGCACATTTCCAAAAATCCAGATAATTCACTCTAGGTGGCAGTGTCTTTTGTCAAAATGGACAAAGCAAGCGAGGATTGAATCTTCCTTGCTCTATAATAGCTTATCTTTCAGATGAGAAGAAAAGATAGATCGCTGGAAAAGTGTGGCACTACTCACATCTCGATTTTGTTGTTCTGAAGTGAGTCCCACCTGATTATCTCAAAGTTGTTTATCAAAAACAGCCAGTATCCCAAAAGGGAATGAAGACATTGGAACAAAAAAATGGGATGCTGAGACAGGCAGAGCAGGGAGATCTCCAAAGGTCTCACCTAGAATATTTTCTTGTAGATTACACTGTGCCCCAAAAGGACATCAGGTGGATGCATCTTGCATTGTGGTTGATGGGCAGAGATCAGACAAGCAGTGCTACTGTTTCACTGAAAATATTTATGAATAGTTATTTCTATTTGTCCATCTGCCCTTCTTTGTTGCACACAGAATCAAAAGCCTCTTCCTGGCTCACTTCAGGAGGACTCCTTGGTCTCCACTGTCTCTCTTGATATCCTCTCCTGCTTCAGTCAGGTGTTTTTGGAAGGGTCCTATGTCAGTTGTGGATGTAGCATTTTCAGTTGGCCTAAACACAGCAGAAATTGGTGATAATTTCCACATTCTGAGGCAAATATCTCTCCACACTTGTGTGTGCTGCAGTCATACAGTCATCTTCATTGAAAAATAAATAAAGCAGTAGCAATGGCCACTGTGTAATCAATATATAATGTCAGTGCTCTACGGGAAATGTTGTACCTACCAGTATATTATCCTGGACTAGCATATCTGGTGCTTGTGTCTCCCCATTCCTCCATGAAAAAAAACCCAAACAATTCTAATATTACAGACTGTGAAAACATGGGCAAGACTTTACCTGTGGTACATTCAAAAAGCACATGACTTTCAACTTTCATGGGCCTAGTGTTCAAAAACCTGTTCTATGAGGATGAATTTGTAAAGGAAAGTTTTTCCTAACAGTGGAAATTTGGCCAGCATGTGGGCAGTAAGCCTCTGACTTCAAAGACTCAGTTTCATCTCCACCTGATCTCAGTAAAAAGAGAGTCAAATGCATCTGACTGAGAATTTTTGGAGATATAAAGCCAAGGTAGATGTATTTTTCAAATATTCAAGCTAGTAAATACTATCACTATGTGAACCACTGGGTGTTACTATAGCTGACCAACTTGGAAGCATTTCTATTCATCTGGACTTTTAGTAATATGCTGTATGGCTGGCTGATGAAAAACTTTGATTCAAAGTGTGTTTACATGCAAAATCATGGGCAGCATTTCTCCAAAGCCTCTTGGGAGAACTGAAATACAGTGTTTACATTTTCTTTACTATTGTCATGTTGTGATTTGGTTTTGAACGAGGGTTATTTTCTTTTTTTTATGGTTACTTTTCTTTTAGAAGTTTCTGTCTTCCGAAGAAGAGATTGTATTTAAGTTTAATAACATTGGACTAAATGAGCCCCTCTGCTTTGATACTGATGCTAATCTCCTCTTGCTTGGCCTTGAAACCTTTTAGGGGTCTTCTGTGCAGCATTATAATGACAGAGTCCTTAGCATGAAACTTCTAATCTGTTAGGAAGTGGATTTCACAGGCTTTGTGTGACTAAATGGAGAGTTTGTTTGTATATTGCATGAACCTTAGCTACCAGCCATTCTTCTTCTACATATTCTGGCTGCAGAAAATAGTTTCATTTCTGTTTCCATACATCTGTGCAACCACTGCAAATTCACCAGGACAAAGTTCCACAGGTGATGCATCTTCCTTGTTATTCCAAGAGCTTTCTTGTTCTGTTCAGGTGCCAGAGCTCCCCAAGTAGTATGCCACAACCCCATAACCCAGCGTGGCAGTCCTCTAATCCAGAGTGCAGAAAAGTATAGCACTGGAAGATCACTGTAATTTTTAAACAGAAACATTATTATATCCCGGGCACTTCCCACTGGGCACCATTTCTTCTGTAAGAACTCTCAATCAGACCTGTCCAGTGTCATGCTGGGAATCTACAGCAGAGTCTACACAGCCCCTGAGACCTATGTTCTGCTCCATCTTAGCATGTCTTGTGTCTTCCCCGACAGGCTTCTCATCAAGACATCAAAAAAACCTGCTGTATTCACAAGGGTGACTGCTTTTCCCTTCTTTCATTTGTTTCCTGCCCCTAGACATGAGAATTTACTGGCCTTAGGTTTCCCTAGGGTCCTCTCCAAAGTGTTTGCTGTTATCAGGACTTTTTCCTGGGTTACCAGGGTAAAGAGCTTCATTTTGCAGTGCTGTACAGTTTCCCTCTGCAGAGATGTCTCTGGAGTTGCACATCAGAAGGAGCAACCTCTGGTGGGGATTCTTAACATCCCATGCCCAGAATAGGAGGAAATCTGGGGTCAGTTTCCAGGTGATGCAGTAGTACCAAATCTGATTTATACACTGTAAACATGATCTGCAATTCAATGTCTTGTTTTTCACTAGAAAAAGTAAATAAGTTTGGGCTGACTTTTGTTAGCACAGACCAACACAGTGAAAACATGGCCATTCAGGGACTGTGAAAGTTGCTTCTTCATCAGCTTTACTTCTGCTCTCCAGTCTCTGTCCTGACAGAGGTTTTTCTCTTTGCCAGCCAAGGCAAAAAAGACTACAGAAAGGTGTCTGAAGAGAAATTGATACTGCAGGCAAGAAATAAATTTGGGGGCCTGGGATTTATTCAAACCTTAAAGTAATATATATTCCTCGCAGTCTAAATTTGGAGAAGAAATCACAGAATTGATGAAACATCAGACCTGTGTTTTTTGCTTTTGGAAAGGGAAGTCCTACTATTTGTGTATGAGAGCACAGTGTGGTGCTTCATTAGAGACCCCTGAAATTTCACCTTGTCTCCTTGTCACCACCAGTCAGGTGTGAACAGAGGAGCTGCAGGTGAATTTAAACTCCCTTTCCATAAGAACGTGGGCTTCCAATCAAGTTTACAAAAGACCTGAGAAATCTCATTATCCAGTGAAGTCTAAATTGTGACTGCTCAAGTGGACTCTAGCGACTGTCCATTCTCTCTTTATATTAAATATAAGTGGATCTGTTTGGAACTGCTCTAAGTTTGAACCTTGAATCTTCCAAGACTGTAAGACTGGAACACAATGATGCTGCTGGACCTAAAGGCCTGGAAGCTTCACTTGACTTCTAAATTTCACTTCTGGAGGTACAGGCTTTTCCAGCACAGTTATTGCAAAGATTTCCAAGAAACAACATCACTACCTGTTTGTTTACCAAGTTGGCATGCAGCCATGAGAAGATTTTATTTTATATGTACGTGTATATTTGTGTAATTACCTTTTAAGTGAGAATTACTGCATTTACAACAGAAACTATTAGCTCTGTAATGATGCAGCCAGGCATCCTAAAATAGTATCACACTAGAAGTCAGATGTTTATTTAACAGAAAGAGAATAGAGATGGTTTTGCATCTAGTTATCTGATGGAGTTTATCCAATGCAACTGAACTTTCAAAAATGAGGGAGAGGAGTTTGTGAAGCAAAAAGAGAAACAAATTTTAATAGTTTCTATGTTGTCACAATTTCCTGGCACTGTATAAATCAGCTACTAGGAGCTAATCCCTGAGAAAATCTGAACTATCTTTGACAAACACTATTTAATTCTTTAAAGGGTTATTCCTGTGACACTCTAGTGCAGGATTTGGGTTTGCCTCTGAAATTTTATGTCAGAATTCTTCTCTAATTGAGCTGTCACTCCAAGGCAGTGCTGTGCTATTGATCTGACATCAAAAAGTCACTGACAGCAATGACCATGTGTCAGGAGATTTTGCCTGATGTGGAAGCAGGTGATATGTCCAGAAAGAGGGGCAGCTAAAATGACATGAGCTCCTTTGTCTGCCACGGTCAGCAGATGCTGCCTTGTGACTTTGGTGTCCAGGGGAAGCAGGAAATTGAAGAGATTTTGGGTCTCTCTCTTGCTTCATTTTTGAACAGTGTGGTGTGCTGAAATAGTCACACAACATCCCTGTGCCTTCGCCGTCAAATCAGCTTTACACTGGCAAATTTTGCTGACAGTTTCTCTTGGTTCAATCACATAACAATTTGTCCCAAAGGACAGAGAGCATTTGTCAAGCAAAGTTACCCCAATGAGGGCAGCAAAGAGCACTGTAGTATCTAACTCTCCCTCTGACTCTTCTTTCCTTGGGGAAGTCAGGGCTGGTCCTTAACTACAGGTGTGATGCCACTTCAATGAATACTTCTGAGTTTATTTTATTTTTTTCAGGTAATTAAACCCTTCTTAGTTCTTGAGAATCAACACTGAGGAATTAAATCACTTTAAAAAGCAAATTTTGTCACATTTGGAAGGCTTTTTTAAAGCTGAAATTTATTTTACTAGACTTTCAGATGAATACTACCTTCCTCTTGAATTACCTATGGTGTTCCTTGATCAAAGATTCACTTGAGAAGCCTTTTTTTTCTGACTGCCATTATCCATTGCTTACACACTGTTATTCCATGTCTTTTGCAAAGAACATTTTATTGTTGTTGCTGTTTTCTTTGTTTTTTTTTTCATGAGACTCCTCTTAAAAAAGAAAAAATGTAGTTTAATATTTTCATGGATTTCCTTTTTTCTATTGTACTTCCTGGGGTTTTCTGTTAGTTAAAAGAAAATAATTCTAGATGGATTGAATCCTTCTGGTTTGTGCTATTTCTTGAGAACAGGCTCAGTCCAGGTTTTTTGACCACAGAAACAACTAACAAAACTGAACAATGTGCAGCAGATGCTGGTAATGTCACGGTAGAAGTCATAAATCTCTTCCTTTCCAAGTTGTGTTTTGTCCTGTTGCTCCGTGTTTCACATGAGTCACAAAATGACAGGTGAAAAGAATGTTAATAGGCACAGGTTTCCCCTGCAGCATGGCAGAGTTATCTGGGCAGTAAGTGAAATGGATTTGGTTAGTGTCTCTGAGAATTACCCCAGCCAACAACAGCCTTATTGCAGATATTGAATAAGTGTGTTCTGAATGTTGGAATGGGGTCGTGTGACTGTACCAGGAACTGTCAGCCAACATATCCCAACCTTCAGAAATCTTTCCAGACTCCCTGTCCCCATAGCCAGGTCTGGCAGTGCTGAATTTATCATTCAGTCATGCTGCTATGCTCACCGAGACATCAAGAACATGAGATATCACTGAAGAGAAGGAGCAGCAGGCACCTCTCATGCTCTCCTTAGCAGGCTCCTGCTGAGAATCCTCAACATGTAAAACATCTCACAAAAGTACAGAGGTATAAGAGATATGTCTACATTCCAATTAGCATCAATGTGTTCTCTTTTTGGTAACTAGCTGTCCAAGACATTGATTTCCTTGCTTTCAAAACTTTCAACAAACTCAGATGACCTGTCAAAGAGATAGATGTATGAGCCATTAAAATCCACAATTACATTACTTCAAGCCATAATTAAAACTTCAGTCTCAGACTCTTCAGACTGAAGTAAGAGTCCAGTCCTCAGCCATTGATTTTTAAAGGAAGAAATTTTAACCAGTGATATAAAGCCCAATAAATCACCAGACTTCAAGCAGAAAAAAAGAAAAAAAAAAAAAAAAAAAATCTCCTCCTCTTATGATGAGCTTTACTGTGAAAGCAAGGGGAGACAGGGAGACAAGGGGAAGTTAGGCTAAATTATTCTATGTTTGTATAGTGTTTTTACAACCATTTAGGACTGAAGTCAAGTATAGTTTGACATTTAATTGATATTTCCACTGTTTAAAATGGAGAAGCACTGCATTAAATTTTACAACATAAATTTGACATGGCAATATAAACCGTCTTGCATTTTGCTTAGCAACTGTTGCAACACAATGCAAGTAGAAATGCCATATAAAAAAATTTCTACTTCTGTCCACTAATCCTTCCAAGTTTTCTAAAACTTTCTTAAGTTACCTGGACAAGCTTTGCTGCTTTATCTTTCCAATTTCATCTCTATGCTGGGGATTTTATTTACAAAAACAGCAATGAGGGCCGCTAAATCTTGTTGCTTGTTTTGCTTTTCTTTTCAGTAGTTGCTGTATTTGTCCTGGTGACGCTGAATGTGCAACTCTTCCCCTCTGCTCCGTGTGCTTGCTGGCTTTTCCCTGAGATGCTGAAAAGGCATCACGCTTATCTGAGCACCAGTTGTATCTTCCCATATCTTTATTGCATGCTGACTCTCCTCAACAAGAGCAGCAACAGAAGAGTAGCATAGCAATGATAGAGTGCTTGCCATTCTTTCTATTATGCTTCCCTACAATATGTACAGCTCTTCATGTCTTTTTTTTCCTGAAAAATGTTTCTGCTGCCCCTTACTACAAAAAGCAATTTTCTAACAGCTTAAAAAAACAGATCTTTAACAATATAATTAGCCATTACAATTAAGATGTCTCCTTAAGAAAAAAATATCTGTTGAAGGTATAAACTTCTTAGGAGTCTAAACACACATGAGGTCTAAAGGTAAAGTACAATACAGAAATGAAGAGGTTAAAGAGCTTAACATCTGTTAAAAGAATAGATATCACTGATATCACACCAAGTGGTATTTCATTACATGCCTTCGGGAAAAAAAATAAAAGATCTTTCAAAAGATATAGAGAAATAAACATGACAGGAGGGTCGATGTGCCCCAGGAAAGACCGAGTTTTGTTATTGTTTATCTAAAAAGAAGTACTGCATGAATATCTGGAATAAACTTCTGGAGAGCAGATTTCAGAGACATCAGGAGAATGTATGAGGTTCAGCAAAGGCCACCTCTGTCCTTAAGCCACTATTTACTGTGTTATAAGGCTCTTAAGAAAATGACATTTCTGTACACCAGTGCAATCTGTTTAACAGGTTTCTACTGCATTGGAAAATCTTCCGCTGTCCACTGGATTTGCTGTAGGGCTTCTGACTAACAGATCAATGGATCACTTTGTCCAGCATTTTCTACTCTCAGGTGCTAATTGCTGATGTGGCTGGAAAAATAGCAAACTTTTAATCCTGGTCTCAAAGCACTAGGCTGAGATAGTAAAGGTTTGAAAGCTATTTGGACATCTGAAAATCAGGTTTTTTAGGGCTCCTTCCATTTGCTGTTTCCTGCTCATCCTACTTTCATCAGCCTATGGGCACTCTGCCTCAAGGCAACACAGAAGTGTCCGAGGATATTTGCTCCCACCCTCTCTGAGACTCATTACACTCTTCACTGCTGTGCTATGGATTCCATACCTGTGCTTGGTTCAGGAAAAGCTAAGGTTTTCCTTTTTCTAATTGGCAGGAAGCTGGATCTAGTTTAACTCAAATGGGATAGCCAATACCCAGCATGCAAGATGGGGAAACGTACTCTACAGCTGATGCAAATGTAGGGTATCAGGATGGGTGGGACTCCATCACCTTCATGATATTTGAGTACTTAAACCCAGGAAAGGACAAGTAATTTCTTTCTCACGCCTTACAGTTCAATGATTAAACCATGGAATTTCAGTTTTTTGGGGGAATGGGAATCCAGAGATTCTAAAACTTCAGCCACTGCGCTTTTTCACACCCAAAAGAGCTGCATCTCGTGGGGAGTGAAGATATTGCAAAAGTTATAAAAAGTGTAATTTCCACAGTGGCTGTAAATATTTGATTTTCAGTCAGCCCTACCTTAAAACACTTAAGGAACATTTGCAATGAAACTTAGAATAAAAAATGAATTTTAAATTCTGCAGAATTTATCTTCTCCTGTCTACCATGTGTGAAAATAACAGTGATTCTTTGGGGTTTAGATTTTTTTTTTCCCTTTGTTGATCCCTAGAGAAAATCCAGGTAGATGACAGGACATCTGAAAATATAAAGAAAATGTAAATCAGAATGCAAATATCAGTCATGATTATAAAATAGTCTGCTTATATGAGCACCATGACATATATATATAGCATAAATATGATCCATTCTTCATTTTAGTCCATTTTTAACATCAATAGTTTCCCTACAAATTGCGATAGGACTAGCTGAATAGGAAAACTGATATTTATCTGTTTCTGAGCTCTCCCACCTCTGCTTATTCCTGCTTTGGAGAGATTTATATAAAAATAGCATGTTACTCTTCAATTCACAATCAGGCATTGAAATACCCAAATCAGCTTTGTTGGGCTGGATTTGCCCAACCATGGAAGCTGAAAGAATATAGTACAGAGACTGAGAAATTAATTTAGAGATTTTCTTTTTCATTGCTAATAATAAAGTTATACAGAAAGGGCAGATTCAGAGACGGTATAAAGGAGTTCTCCCCCAGTCATTAAAAAGATGAGATTCAGAAACCATAATGTGTTTCATTACATGATTGTTGTCTATCTAACTTACATTCAACAAATAAAGGCAAATCCTACTGAGGCATACATAATGCTTTCAGCAACAGATGCTGACAAGGGCATTAATAAATCATGATCATTATTAGAATTCTTAAACCAATATTTTGCTGCCAGACATGCTGTTTATTACAAATTCTTATTTATTTATGCAGATTATACTAATCTTTGCATAAGGCATTAATTATTCAAATGGCTGTAGCAGAGTAGTGTACAGAGGCCACGATCAACACAACTAGGGTCTGGAACAAGGAGCATCAAACAATTGATGCTTTGACATGGAAAATGAGAGTCAGGACTCTGGAGACCTAGAGTTAATTGTGAAATGTTCAGTGTTGTCATTGACAATCAAGCACAAAGAGACCTGGATTGTGTGTTTCTTCTCATGACACCTTTTCCCAGATCCTAGCCAATGAAGAAATTGGACAAGCTGGAATCATCATCTCATAAATGGCAATATCACCTGAAATTTAAGGACAGATTTTGCTTTACCTGGCTTAAATTCAAAATGCTGCATATATCTGGTGCCATGAATTGTATATCTGATGTCTTTGGAAAAAGAAGAAACGAGATTCTGTACCTAACAACTATCTTACTTACCAACAGAAAAGACTGAAAGAACTCTTATGAGCTGATTCACCTGCAAGACGAGATCACTTGTAGCCACAATAGTAATAATTTTAGTCCAGCATCCACCCTGTAGATTCTTAAGAGTTTTCCCAGAGAGTGTCCACAATCATTGGAACCTCCTATTCTGCGTCAGTGACCTGAGTGACCAGATCACCTGCCTCCTCCAACTCCAATGCCCCAGAGTGAGCAGACCAGCATCAAATAAAAATTTTATTTTTCTTCTTGTACAAAAGTAAGATATAATTCAAGTGCCCTGGGTAGTGTCAGCTGCTCTGAAAGGATACCAAGGGAATATGTTTGATCCTTTGAGTACCTTCCATATTCTGCTGAAGTCATGCTTAAAATTAGTGAAGCTCAGACACTGACTTCATCTCACTCAATTTTGTTTAAAGGCCTTTGCTGATCACGGCTCTGGAGACTCCTGAAAAAAAAACAAACCACACAAGAGAGAAGAAGGTTTCATTTCATATAATTGCTATATATGGACAGCAATGCTCTTTTACTCCTAATAGCCATTTAAAAACTTACGTAAATACTGATTTATGTGTCAAAGCTCTAAGCACTCCATTGATCCGGTAAATATACAGCTAAGGACTGCTTAGCACAACAGACTTGGTGGCTGTTACGCTCTATCAGACTAATGTATATTTAGCCCAAAGTTGAAGCATGCATTATTTACTTGGCTGGCACTAGCAGCTTGATGAAGCTGCTCGGGGAGCTGTTCCGAGACACAGTGCAACCCAAAGTGGCAGGAACGACGGCACAGGAAGCCCTGACTTTGTGCCTCGTAGCAGCTGTGCAGCCTCGTGGCTTGGCTCATAGATGAGTGTGGGGCTCTGGGCAGCAAGCAGGGGCACCTTTTCTTAGGAGAGCTCACAGGCTGGTTTCCTGCACAGCTTTCTTCCCTCACTCTTCAAAATTACGTCAAGCTCCCACATGGCTGGAAAGGTAAATTGATTGTGATGGGATAAAAAAGTCACTTCAAAAAACCAAGTTGTGTTTGTTTTGCTACTGATCTAGGAGGCATACTTTCACAAAGGCACAACTCAAAAGGGAAAAAGTGGCTGCCAGGCAGTTAGATATCAACAGGAGTGCTTTTCATAGGGTCTCCTGAATCAGGGATTAGAAAGTGACTAAAGAAAACAAAAAAAAAAATCTGTATGAGAGAGAGAAATTCCAAGACAAAAAATATTTGTTTCTGTAGTTAATATGATGCCTTATTTGCTCCACAAATTCACTGTTTACCCCTTCATGATCCCCACTATATAATTTTCCATTTGGGCCATACCTGAGTATAAGATTCCCCTTCTTTCCTTCCTTCCTTCCTTCCTTCCTTCCTTCCTTCCTTCCTTCCTTCCTTCCTGCCTGCCTGCCTGCCTGCCTGCCTCTGTGATACAAGATAGTCAGGACAAAGATATGTAGTGTGCATCATCCATTTAGACCCATCTGCAGGCAGTGCACTTTTCCTAGTGAATCCAGTGGGGGCCATTCAACACCAGTCACTTTTGTTAGGGACAAATGGGGCTTCAGTGCAAAAGAAACATCCTGGTTCTGAGTCATTACTGTTAATCAGACTCACAGTCCATGGCTCCTCATGGCACAGCCTCCAGAGCAAGTCACTCTGCGAGGCTTTTTGGTTTTCTTATTACTACCTATAAAGATCTCTTTTAAGGAAGTGCAGTTACTCCCATGTGGTTCCAATTGCACCGAAAGCCTGATGATATCCATTTTTTCTTTTTCCTCCCATGAGCAGTGCACTGCTAGAAGCATCCAGATCTACAAGACACAGACTTAGGGACTTTTCTCTCCTGGCTTCTGTAAAGCATTGACCAGTTCAGAGACAAGTACAGGAAAGTGCTCTGAGGATCATGCATCTGCCTATTGTAATAAGTAGACCAGCACATACACTGCCAAGATGAGACAAGGACAAATCCCAAGTCAAACCCTTGCCAGATAGTTCATGATGTTAGCTCAGTAGTCAGAAAGTCACATCGTGATCTTTTGACTTGCTTTCTGTTGCAGTTCATGAGAAGAAAAAGGAGTGGAAAGGAAGATTAGAATTTTTCAGTTGCTCCTGAAATGTTGGAATCTAGAGATAGAGTGTGTGAATGAATATCTAAGAATATGACAAAATCAGATATCTTCAGGCTTCTGAGATTTCAGAGGAAAATAAAGGCTTGCAAATAACGTCTTACATTGCAAATGTGGCAGTACTATTCAATATTCACTCATCTATACGAAAGATAGAGCTAAAATATACATTGGAAGCAAGAAAAATTATCTTTATATCTTTAAGAAAAGATCAAAGGTATATAACAGTTAAAAAAATTCTTGTCCTTTGAACCTCATTTGGAAGATGTTTAGGTGTTGTTGGTTGCTTAAAGGACTCGGTACAAGTCTGCGTTTTACTTCACCTCCTGTGTTGCCTCAGACACATAATCAGACATATTCTGGGCTGTATGGCGCCACTTTAAACACTAAAATGAACTCCATTTTATTTCAACTCCTCATGCTGTAGAGAAAACAGAAGTTGTAGTCCAGTGGATCTAGTAGGGGTATGTAAGCTTGCGATCCTGCTTTTCCTCATCAGCAGGATGTACAGGGAGCCGCATTCAGCGTCATGCACTATATGACAGGATTTTGAATAAGGGGAATACAGATTATCAGAGAATTATATGACTTCCTCCACACAAATTTCCCTATGCTAGACTCATTTCCAGCTTTGCAGTGGTTGGTCTGAGCATGACCCTTGGCCTCTCCCTTTGCATCTGTCTTTTATCCTGGTGGCAATGTTCCGAGTTTGTTGGCGACTGAAATAACAGCTAATGTAAGAGCTGTGGATAATCTCTGCAGATATTTTCATCTGCTTTAACTACCTTCAGAACAAGATGTGTACCTGGCTCTGTGCATGATTTGTTGTAGTATAGCACGTCTCCTTAGGGAGGGGGCCGCTCCTGTGGCTGACACTATCATGCCCAACTCACTGGTGTCACCCTCTACATTCCCCCCAGGAGAGAGCAGGACAGTCCTGACTCTGGAGGGTAGCTCTGAGGCAAAAATTCTCTCCATGGAGGTTCTTTACTGTGGATCTTTACTGTCTAACATGGAAAGTGCCAAAGACCAAAAAATTAATGGGATGGGTTTTGACTGATGAAGTAAAAGGACTTCTCATTGCTTTTGTTCTTTCCCTTACACCCCCCATTTTTCATCTCAGATTTTCATTTAATTTAGATAACTAGATAATGAGTGCACAATTTTTTTCACAAGCCAGGTGGTGCTGCTGGCTGAGCTCTGTCTGCCCTCCAATACAACTGAGGCTGAAGGGGAGTCTTAAGGATTGGCTTGGAGGACAGGGATTGTGTGGTTTATGTTTTATCAATTTCTACTCAAACTGCTGAATATTTGATTCATGCACAGTTCTTTTTTTTTTTGCAAATTGCCTTCTTCTGTTATGATATTTACAGCTTTTTAAAAGACTCCTGAAAGGATAGGAGCTATATTGATTAACTAGCTTCTCTCCTAACGTGAGTGTCTTTATCTGAATATTTTCTCTCTCTCTCTCTCTCTTTTTTTTTTTTTTTTTTTTTAACCACACACAAATTATGAGTGGATGAGTTGCGAAAACCATCAGGTGAAAGGGGAGTGCTCTTCTCTTGCTCTCTGTTGGACTCCTGACCCATTTTGGAGAGACAGGCTCTCTGTGAGTAGATTATTGCTCACAGGATGAGCTCCTGCAGACCAGGCCATCCAGACAGATGTGTCCTGCAGATCCACCAATCACACAGAAAGGATGGACCCTGTGGAGGGGGGTAAGACACATATTGTAGCAAAGGAGACAGCTTCACATGATTGCTGTGACTGGCAAATGTGTACTGGAGGTGGATTGTGAATGTCCATCACTAAATGCACTCCAGAGACAGGGTGCATTTAGGGCTTTGTGCATCAGCTGAGTTCTTCCGTGGAAATTACTTAGCTTTCAGCGACGAGGTAGCATGAGGAGGAAAGGGGGGTGTGGAAGATTGAGTCTCCTTTCACTTCCAGTGCTTAGACTCCTTAATACAAACGAGACTGTACTCCTGAAAACATTTATTCCCTTGTGTTGTTTCTTCCCTATTCTGCCCACATACTATGAAAAAAGTGAAGTATTTCCAGTATCCACTGAAACTTCAAGCGTGATAAGAAATGAGATTTCTGTAAGGCGATACTTTCCCTCTGATTATGTACTATATTAGCTTCTGTACCCAGCTGAGAAAAAGTATTAAGCCTAGTATACAAAGAAAACAAATAGGAAAGTGATACTTAGCCTTAGGGCTGGAGGAGTTCTTAATTTCTTCCATTTCCTCAGCTCTTATTTATAGCAAAGTCAGTTACGTTACACAAGCACAGTTGGCTTGGGAGCCCTGAAATTGGGGTGAAGGGCAGCAGGAAGAAATGAACTTTTCAATTGATGGATGAATAAGTATTTCCATGTACATAGGATGTTTAAAAAAATCTGTATTGAAAGAAATAGTGGTTCCTTCTCACCTCCTGGTAGCGCCTGTCAGGTCTGGGGGGAATGAGTATTTTTCTAGTGTCTGCTACTAAATGAAGTGGGGTTGAAGAAGGAATTAATTTCCCTATAAAACAGAAGCTTTCATCAAATGAATTATAAAATTTTATTTCTGAAAATAGAAGAAAAAAAAAAAAAAACAGTTTTGTTCCAATGTTGAAGTGGTTTCATATTCAGCTGCTGAAAAAAGGCAGAGTAAGTGGGGCAGAGGGGCACAAAGAAAGAAAATTATTTCAGGTGAATTTTTTTATGGAGGCAATCCTACAGGAAAATTACAGTTTTCAAAATATATGCAATCGAAAAAGCAATTCCTATTCCCTCCTCCCAGCTATATGGAAAGGCAGATACAGTGGAGCCAAGATCCTTCCTGTTCTTAAGCAGTGCAGCTGTTCTGCTGCCCAGAGAGGTGAGAGATTTTCATTACGTGCTTTTGGCAACACCCCTACAGAGCTCCCCTACTAGAGGATAGTGGACTGTAACTCAAAGCCCAGTTATTTTCCATCGTAAGGAAAATGCTTCCTTTTATCTGGTTTAAAGACTTTCTCCTGCACTGCCACTATCACTCTTTCCAAGCCTATGCCAGAATTTCATTTCTGCCGCTTTCCCTATGTCAGCTGTCTCCAAAATGGACTTCTGAAAGCCAAGAGTGGAGGTCAACGCTCTAGCACTATTTTAGAAAGGTCACACAGTCTTCCCAGCCTGTTCTGCTGGGCCCTGTCCTCATGGCCACAGCACAAGCGCTGTCTGGACACCCTGAAGGTGCGGAGGTGGAGGTGGGCATGGGGCTGCTGGGTGCCCATCGTGCCCTGAGGGAGGTTTGCTGCAGGGCTGCACAGGACACTGCTGAAGGAGGAAGCAAACCAGTTTGGTGGAGACCAGCTCCCTCAGGAAGCTCGTCTCTGCTGCTGCAGCTGCTGTTGACAGCTCTTTGAAGAAGGCCACATTATTTTAATTTCCAGCTCTTTCTATAGTCTGACACTGTTTTTGACAGAAAATGCAACATTTTACAAGTTGGCTTACAACACTTTTTTTCTGAATTGAGCTTTATCCTAAATGGTCAGTGTCTCCCCAAAACATAGCCCAGCTTTTCTTTGTGCTTCAGCTGTTACATTTCCCTTTGCCCACCTGGCTCGAATGCCCTGGGGGCAGAGCTGCTTCTAACTCCGTGAGATGGCTGTAGCGTGCACAGCAGACCAGGATGTCCTGGAGCAGATCTGGATGTCATTGTAGCACAAACAGCAGCAATAATGCTCATAGGAAGCAGTACTGTGTTTATGCAAACTGTTTATGTTTATGCAGTCCATCCTACTGAGATGCTCTTTTGCTCCAGACAATCTTGGCATTTCAGAGGGATATATCAACATTTTCTCTGACACAGCTCTCTCTTGTCAGAGCGGTAAACAGCAGGTAGTTCTCATTCCTTTCCAAGGTGATGGGCTGTATAGTGGCAGAATCTCTGCATCCTACCTCTCAGCAGTCCTAGGAAGATAGCCAGTTTACAAATCTTTGAGACAACTCACTCTGTAACAAGTGAAGTGTTTTAGATAAAACACCATGTACCATCTTGTGCCAGAATAGATTTCACTTTCAGTCAAGTAAAACTTCGTTGTAGACTTTGCTTCTTCCTTTATTTTGATTTTGTGTTGCTGTGCCTAAACACATTTTTTGGTGGTTAAAAGGGATTTGCAATCATTCTGTGGAACACCTGCAGGAGAGCCATGGATCACTATTGATCTACTGACTACTGGAAAAGAAATGTGGCTTGAAAACCTTTTGCCAGCATCCATCAGTTAAGGCAATGGGGAAGACCCAGTCTTTCAATTCCATGAAGTCAGCATTACTGAGGCTTCTAGCATAATAAGGAGATGAAGGAGTATTGGTTATGAGCTTGGTTTGAGAAGTAAGAATATTTCATTGAAGTTGCAACCACAGTAGTTTTTAGCCATAATTTCCCCACTTGCCAAGGAGAAGCAGAGTTTCTGGACAGGTCACTGCACTACAACTAAAAATCTTCAACAGTATTTCATCTGTGGCACTGTTTCCCAGGACAAGGTGCTGTGTTTATCTCTGCCTCAGTTTTCCTGCCTGTGAAATAATGTATTCTGAAGCATATTGCAGAAAAGTGCTCTGAAATAACTGAATATATTGTTAATAGTAACAAAACAAGCACTGCTAGTTTTAATGGATTTCTTCCTCAGACCACATTTACCTCAGACCTGCATTTACATTAGCATGCTGGAAATCTCTACTAAAGAAGTATAGAAAGCTCAGAGATCTATATGGAATGGAAAAAAAAAAAAAAAAAAAAAAAAAAAAAAAAAAGGACCTTGAAAGAAACCAATAATGTTGGGGGATCAGGGCAATACAGTTAGAGAATGATCAACCAAGTGGTTGGGCCAGCATGAAGGCTCTCAGGTTTGTCACATATAGATCACAGAGGCATAAAAGACCAAAGTCTCAATAAACAAGGCAGGCTAGCTTGCTTATATGGCAGTTTTGATAATTAAGGTTTACAGAGAGAGAACATCCGTGCTAAAATAATGCCCAAAAAGAGGCAGACAGAACACAGCCTGCCTCTGGAAGGGTTTGACTCACATGTTGCTGAGTTATTCACGGCACGTGAGCTGTGTGAAAGAGATCTTTTTTGTTTTGTTTTGTTTTAATGCTGATGGGATAATCTTTTCTTTTGAAAACAGCCTCCTAATGCATCAGGACAGCTGCCTGGGATACACCTCATTTAGCGGCAATTGTCTCTGTAATGTTTATAACCCTCCCACTGCCATGCAATATACAGTCATCATTTATCCACTCATTTGACTAACACAATGTTAAAATGCCCTTCCAGTGCTTTGTTTTTCTTACTTTTCCATTCCCTTTCTGTTCTCTTGTCAGAGATGTTAAAACCTCTTTTGAGCAACTGACATCTCCTCATCAAGGATTTGTGACTGAAGGATGCTCTCCCCACTCCTTACCCCGCAGCCTCTCCCTCCTGTTAATTACAAGCTGGGGATTGTGAGACATCATCTATCATTCCTTGTTCATTATATTCAACAGATGCACATTTTGGGCTCCTCCACAAGCTGACCAGGCATACAGAGCATGTTAATCTGCTTGCGAAATCTGCCCTTTTAAAACCATCAATACTATTGTCTCCTCAGATGAAATCTCAGGAAATTAGGGGCGAAACCCTCCAAAACACCTGAACTTTAAGGACTCAAGGACCATTCTTAAGCCTTTCTTTTACAGTAGTTTGTCACAGTCCAGACATGAGTACTCTTTTGTAAAAGTAACCACGCTACGTTTGAGACCGTCTGCGTGATGTGAGTTGAGTGGGGGCAGTCAGAAATTCACACCGTGGTACGTAAAATCTGAAACCTCAGAAAGTCGAATCTAACTTTCCAGACAACTTTCCACAAGATAATGATCTTGAAACAGAACACAAACATGTGCCTTTTTGTTCTGGCCACAGCTGGCGCGTGTGGCATTGATACCTGCCACACAGAGGAGATTGAAGGACACAGATTTTTTTCCTTCATGTAAGTGGCTTGGGTATGCCAATAAAAACCTGTCAGAATGAACATGCTCCCAACCGAGCTTGGCCTGATAGCAGAGAGGTATCGTACTCTAACGGTTCTTCTGAGTTTTAAATCCATGTGACATCGTGGACAGTACAGATAATCCCTGCCGCTAACATTTTTCTCAGGCACACGACTGCAGTTCAGTAAACAGAGCTCAGGCTGAATGATCCAGAACAAAATGTTTCATTTCCTTTTTTTTCCTCTTCTTTAACTTTCTTTGGCATAAAACAGATGCACAGTCAGCTCGGTGATTTTGAGTGGTTCCTTGAGATTTAGCGTTTACTTGTGCAATAACATTACTCTGGGGCATTAGGAGCACACAAGACTGAAGATACGAAATTTGTAGAGCACATAGCAAGCAAGAAAACTGGAATAAAAACTATGGTGGAAGTGGATTTATACTGTTTACCTCTCACTAATCATAGAAGTAACTTGAATAGCTCTCTATTCTTTTGGTGTTGCTTTCAGTTTTTCAGGCAACTCTGCCATCTGACAAGTAAAACTTCACCTGTAAGTACACTGCTGATATTTGAAGCAGGCTCCTGAGAAACATGTGGCAGAGTTGAAATCTGTGCATGTGAAGCTTTGGTCCTGAGAGAGATCATGGGGGGAAGAGAGGAGGGTTGTCCTGAAAATGTCATAAAGAGCTTTGATAAGATGAGTGACCCTCCAAGAAAACACATGGTCTCAAGTTGTAAAATGCATGGTGATGCAGCCATGTATTCCTTCCTGACAGAGCCTAGGTTTGCAAGGCACTGAGAACTGGTCCTCTATGATTGTAGTTCTGCAAATCTACCTGTTTAAAGGGTGTTCCTGCCCCTGTGGGGGAAAAAAAAAAAAAAAAAAAAAAAAAAAAAAAAAGGAGAAAATAAAAGGCTTGAGATGCTTTGTGACTTTGTGACAAGTGTGTGTGGTTGCTACTTACTCTGGTATCAGCTGCTGCTAAGTAAGCTTTTATGTTCCATGCTGAGCAGCTTTCATTCTTTGGTCAACAGCAAGACTTGTAGAGAGCCTCAGCTCTAGTGTTTGTATCACTGCGCTGTTTAGTTTGTAAGGTGAAAACCAAAGCTTTCTACTACTTTCTTTTGGCTAGTTTGACACTGTGTGTGGCTGTTGGCCATGCGTTAATAGTGCATAAGAAAGCTGCAGATCAAAGAGCTACCTGACCCAGAGGCCACAGAGTAAGAGAGAGAGTAAGAGCCAGAAAAACAATGTGGTGTTCCCTCAATATAGCCAACCACCCTGCAGCCCAGGGACCTCCTGAATCAGAGACTATCTACTTCTCTGCGTTGAACAGTCCTCAAGAGACCTATCATCCTCTCCAAATGCATCTAATTGCTTTCTGAATCCAGTTATATTTTCTTCCTTGGCATGTTCAAAAGCTTCATTTGTTACAGGCTAATGAGCTTAATAAGCTGAAGCTGTGTTTTTATTGAAAGGTTAATGATTGCAAACATTTAAATAGTTAAATCAACCCCTTAGCTGTGTGTGGAGTTAGAGAAGAAGGGAAAAAACTGGCCTAACTCTTCTGGGAAGACTGCTGAGGAATTTTTGAGTTAGTGTGGATTTTGTATGCTTGGAGTTGTTGGGGCTTGCCTTACCACTGTGATGTTCCAGCTCTCACCATTTCTACTTTCCCTTCTGTTGTGCTGGGTTTAGATCACATTAAATCCTGAAGGGAGCCAATCTTTTCCCTTCAGCTTATGTCCCAAGTTAGTTTTGCAGTTAACATCTGCTGCGTCATATTATGTGACTGCTTGATCTCCATGAATCATCCCTTAAGTTTCTACCGTCCGTGATGCTGGTCTAGCAATCCATTGACAACAGCTTTGTTACTTCTAAGAGTGTGTTATTTTGACCTCCTAAGGTGAAGTGGTTTTATCACTACAAGTCAAATGATTGCTTTACAACTGTAAAACAGAGCTTTGTTTGGTGATGCTTGAGAAAAACTCTAAAAAGCTAGAGTGAGGGACCCCCTATGTATGTGATAGCAACCAAATAGCTCTACATTCTTGAAATAGTTAAATATCATTGATGGTAATGTCACCTTGGGAGAATTAGACAGGAGATTAAAAAAGTATGTGTATGTAAAGAACATTTGTTTGTTTTTCTTCCCGGGAATGTTGGGTTTATGCAGTGCCCAGGTGACCAGAGGAGTGAAATGAAGACAAATGGCAGTAAAATAATTCCGGAGGTAATGTCACCATAATGCGTTCATAAGGAAATATTCCTCTGCATTTTCTGCCCTTTCTCTTTGTTTGTGAGATCGCATTTGTTATTGAAATGTTGGATATTCTGCCTCTCGATCTTTCCTTCCTCAACTGGCCAACAAAAGCTGGTAATTGGAGGATTCTGCAGTCTGTAAGTTGCAGTATAATTTTGTCAGACACAGTGGTTTATCAAAACAGAACTCTAATACCCAGCTGACTGCAGGGATGGCCTATAAAGGCCCACTTGGAAAGCACACCAAACTCAACAGAGGCTCCTGTTGACTTAAATAGGCCCTAGACCAGGCCTGAAATGAAATCTGTCTCAAATTGCCAGTTGACAGAGATCCAGGATGGTGGTTTTATTTGGAAGAAGCTGTGAAACAGAGAAGTAAAACGGGCAGGAGCAAAGCAATGGCAAAATAAAGACAATAATTTAGGCTCATAAATGGGAGAAAACTGCAAACCAGCAGAAAAGAGCTCTGGAAAAGCCTCTCAGAAGAACTAGCAGACAGAGAATCCTAACTGGTTCCAGGATCAATATTGATAACATAATGAGGCAGTTTCCACTTGCAACAGCAGGAACCAGGCTTCCTTTCTGTGGTCTAGCAACAGCTCATTTGCTGTAATGCTTTTCTGTGTGGTTTCAAAGGTCTGGGATTTTTGCTCATGTAAATTAGCCTAAAGGGAAAAACATTTTGCTTTAAAAAAATCTTTTTCTTAGTCACCCGAACACTGGAAGGGGAATGGTGTTGGAATCTTTTCTTTGGCTTCTCTTGTGCTCCGTGCTTGTCTCTGTTAATAGCATTTTCCAAACAACTTTTGTTGATTTCAGGATGTGGAGGGAGAAAAGGACACTGTATAGTACACATTCTTGATTGTGAACTGATAACCAGTTCCCTGCTCTTCTCCAGTCTTGTTTTGGTTTTGGTTTTTTTTTTTTTTTTTTTTACTAAGGCTGAACAGGTCAGAGAAATATTGCTATATGTTAGAACCTACCCTATGAAAAAACAGTAGATATGTTCCCCTCTCTAAGAATGACCCATGGGCAACTTCAGGAACATTCTCAGTGTCTATAATCTATATAACTTTAAATGTTATGATTTATATGGAAGACAGCTGTACTCTCATGATTTATTACTTGTGTTGAGAAAACAGAAATATGGTTTCCATAACCATGGATTACTTATGACACTATGCATCATCCCAAAAGGCTCTGGTGCCTCTTTCATGGCTACCTGGACTGCAGGGCTGAAAGCACAGCCCTTTTCATTTGTCTGAAAAGAAGCTGCAGAACCCAATGACCAAGAACTCCAGAAGAACCATTTCCTCAGGAAAGCTGCAGGAGGATTTTGGCAAGGGGGAGAAGCTAGCCACTAAAACCCAAGTTCTTTCACATAAGGCAGCAGGGTGAAACCCTACTTTAGAACCTAGATGAGTGGTCTTAAAACCTCTGTATTCTGAAAAGAGAGCACTTAAAGTATTACACTGATGGCCATGGTAAATAAGAGAAAAGAAATGGAGGAACAAGGGGATGCTAGTCCTTAAAAGGATGGAAAAGCTAAAAGGGTAGCCTTTTTCCTCTCGTTAAGGAATAGAGTGGAAGTTGTCTAATCTTGCAAAGAAGAAAAGCCTGAAATACCCTTAGAGGCAATGCTGCCTTTTTACAGCACACACCAAGCTGATAGCCAAAGGCAACAGAAGAAACAGTGAAAGGGAACAGCAGAAAGCTGAGACTCAGTGTGAACAGATACCTAAAAGTCAGGGAGCCCGAGGGTATGTGGTTTAACCAGACCACTGAGGATTTTTCCACAGTAGAAGCTCAGATGCCATATTAAATCAGTACACATGACATCAAGCTGTGTCTCTTGTCTTTAGGCACTTATTTTGCACGCTGCAAATTAAGATGACTAGCCTTAACCCTTTTCTGCTGTTGGTTGAGCTACATTAAAATGTAAATTCCTTTGCATTTTCTGCAGACACACCAGTACCCATCACTGAAGCGTGGCTCTGTGAGCCATGAATCTCAGACATGTGATGGAGCCATCAGTCACAGGATCCCATAATCACTTTACTACACTCCCTGGTTCTGGAGGAGTGCCTGGCACCACATGGGGCTTAACAAACAGTCAGTGCTTTGCACGCTTGGAAGACACTCATTTCACTGCAGGTCCAATTGGCTGTGCCTGGCTGCAGGAAAACAACACAGGGTTTCTCCAGGTTTCTCTGCCTGTGGAAGTCAGCCCTTAATAGAACAGTTCCCAGTATTACTGGGAGCAGCAAATTTGACACGTATGTGGTTTGGCAAGATTTCATCTTGAATAAATGAGTGTGGGATTTGCTTTAGCACCTGCTGCTCTTTTTACAGTGCCAATTTATACCTCAGTAGGAATGTTTCCATATAATGCAGTTTCTTAAGGAAGTATTCTAATTTGATAGTCCTTATCTATCTACTATTGGAATCATGTAAATGTTGTGAATGTTAGTCCACTCAAATTTATACCTTTCAATATTCTGGTACACAAGTGTTTTGTGGCCACAGTTTTGTTTCCTTTACTAACACCCCTATCCACAGCATTCCCTGAAGGTTTGAAATCAAAGCAAACTGTGCAAAACTCCGTTGATTTTTTTTTTTTTTTTTAATTTCTCTGTATATTCCTGAGAGCTCATTTAGCTAGGGTTATTTTAAGACTATTTAAAGATATACATATATTTGGAAAATTCCTCATGAAAAGGTTTAGCATAATTAAAAAGTAATTATGTAAATGCAGGTATTGAGATTTTCTCTAACCCCATGTTATAGTCAATAAACTGTCTGAAACCACCAATTTAAATACTCAGAACTGAAAAGTCTTGACTGAATTGTAGCCCGGTTTGTTTAATGGAGGTGATATACAAAATTATGCTTCCTGGGATTGGAATTTAAAAGTGAACCAAAAGTTCTAGAGAACTTTAATTCCTGTTGATGTTCAAGACACAGAGGAAGTTGCTGAACCCAGCAGGAGCTGATTTGATGTCTATGCAGGGAGAGGACAAGGAAATGGAAAAAACTTATTATTTCTTTTCCTGGTTGCTGGGATTTAGTATGCAATATCTTAGTGATCTTATTCACCATATTCCTCTTTATATTTTATCCTTAGGATGTATTTCCTGTGCTTGGATGAAATCTTGTCAGTATTCAAGAAACTGCAGTTTTTTTCTGGGACTCTGCCATGTGCAAGGGACTTGTTTCTCCTTCAGTTTTCCAGCATGAGTGACTGCTATTTAGTGATGCCTATTAGTTTTCCTTATTTTTTCCTTCCAAAAAATAAGGGAATTGGAATTGTGCCATGCTCCCACAAACACCTTCTATTGATCTTCAGCACAAACCAGCAGCTGGAACTCAACAGCAGCCCTGAGAGGTGACTCAATTGTAGTGGAGTTGGAACCAAAGACCTAAATTTGTCCTGCCTCTCTTCAGTGTCTAACTTGGGTGTTTCATTCCTTCAGGTGTCAGGAGGCACCTCAAAGGATTGAGAGAAATTGGCCATGCCTTGCAAGGCATTCTAGAAGGGCATCTCTATCTCTCATATTCAAGAGAAAAGGGGATATGGGATGAAATTGGTTTCCAGTGCAAGAGGTAAAGTATCTTGTGGAAGTATCTGGAGTTCCATGGAATGAATTTGAGCTGTGGTCAGCAGCTGGAATGTTTTGGAAGTTTGCACTTCTGAATGCTGGGGAGGCAAGAGATGAGCTGGAAACTCATGTAAGACAAAGATCCTAGAACAGGCTGTCACAGTCATAACTAATACAAGATCAGGCCCAAAAAACAATCCTGCACCACAAATAATCCCATTTTTAAGTGATTGCCATCGTTAAAGTTGGAGAGCTCCTTCTACTATAAAAGGGTTTTTTTGATACAGGTTTATTTGAAATTTTTGACAGGGTCCTGCAGATAGTGCTCAGAGAGCCATTTTTTGGGAGAGGGAGAGTTACAGAACTCTGACAGCTTTACATAGCTTCCTGTTTTGCTCTGCTCTAATTGATGAAACTCCTACCTGGCCAGATGTTAGGTTCCTGAACCAGAATACTCTACCAAGTCTCCTCTCTCTCTCTCTCTCTCTTTTTTTTCTTTTTTTTTTCCCTTTTTTTTTTTTTTTTTTTTTTTTTTTTTTTTTTCTGAGAGAAGGAGGGGACCTTTGCTTGGCCATACATTCAATATGTCCCTGAAGTTGAACTAGATGTGGTTCTGCCCCAGAGTGAGCATAGACAGCTCTGAACATCTGCCTGCTGCTATCTCCTCTTTTTTGCATTTTCTTTAAAAAGTCCTGGGCTATACAGTTTATAAGGAGGACATGGGACATTCCAGAGGTTGGTTCAAAAAAACACATGTAAACATCTGTGCAAAAGTCTATTAGAGGATATATATTAATTTTCAATAAGGATTAAATTGCTTATAATGGAAGAACACATACTTTTCCTGAGGTTTGAGGAAAGCAAATTTTCCAATTTAACATGTAAGTAGGTTTGCAAGAAGAATTGAAACCCTTGGATGGTTTGGGGGTTTTTTTTATTGTATGCAATTGGTGACCTAAACTCTTGACTCTGAGCTTGCCAGCTGTCCCCTCTTCAGGGACTCCCATGCATTGCTTCTTGTGTAGGTTATTCTGTTTAGAATTCTCCCTGTTATGCACTTGGACCTCACATCTTTACCACAATAGCTCTGTCTGTCCCCTGAAGAGAGCTGATCCATTTTTAATTATCTTCCAGGTTGCTTGTACTTAAGATGAGATCTTTTATGTTGACCAAGACTCCCAAATAACTCAAGATCATGAGGGAAGATGGGACATACTTTAATTCTATGCAAAAAAACACGTGAGGGGTAACAGAATGCCATGGTCTGCAGCAGACAAACCTAAGTGGATTATGCACAGATGAATAGATGCGCAATTGGTAGTCCCTAAGATGCTTCAGGGAAGCTGCCATGTCACCTTGCATCTTGCTTGCCTTGCCAGGACTAAGAGCATTTTGTTGGAAATCCAACACAAAAGACAGGCAGAGAAGCTGAATAAATTGTTTGCGTTTATAGAAAATAGAGCTACAAACTGTATTGTAACAAATGGAATTCTGTGTGTTCAGAGAGTTGCCATGGTATTAAGAAACATTACCCATTTTCCTCTTGTTTGTGTGGTTCCTTGTGATTTACCAGCAGTACTCCTCAAAGCTATTCTGTTATCACAGAGACACGATTTTAAAAAGTTTTCTTATCTAGCCTGCAACACACCATGTTTTTCATTCTTCAGAATATATAGTACAGGTTGAGTTAGCCATACATGCAGTTCTACCCACATCACCTGCTTCGAATCCCACTTGTCTCTCCAAATGACTGTGTAAAACCCAACTACACAAATGGCTGAGTTCCCAATGCAGTGCATTCAGGCACTCATTTATTCTAAAATGATGTTATCCAAGTGGAGGAATTGAAACATGCAATGTTTCTGTCCTCCACCAGATGCTGGGCTGGTTTAAATGCAAATAAACACCCAAAGGGAAAACAAGACTGTGGAATATATTGTACTGCTGAGATAGGGGCTAGAGTTGTGCATAACCCAACTTTCTTATAGTTTCAGATTTTTATATATATATATATATATGTGTATTTTAAAGTTTCCTTGCAAGGTAATTTCATTCTTACCCCCCTTGTGGTGGTATGTCCTGCTGAGTGCAATATCCTTGCAATGTTCCTGTTTTCCCCTTCATTTGCTTATCTATATCCTCAGAGTAACAAGCTTTGTATTTGTCTGCAGAATTTTTCCTTTCCCTTCTGGAAATATTTATGTTCCCTGTATAGAGCAGAGCAGCAGCTCTTCATTGCCACCGAGTCTCCAGAGGACGGGACAGAGATGTGAAGGGAGTGGGTTTTCTGCTGTCTACCATCAGTCCTATCACTCAGGGTGGTAATTCAAACTTTTTACACAATATCTCTTCTCAGGTACCTGCCAAAAGCCCTACATAAAATTGATCTGTCTTAGGAGACTAAACCTTGGGCTGAAAATTAAATGACTAGCTGGAGACCCCGTGTGTGGGTGCATAGCCTTAGGGGATGGGGCAGGAGAAGCTGACATCCCTTCACATCAGTTTTATTTCTTGCAGCAGAAGGCAAAGAACAGGATGAGAAGACAAGGTTTTCCTTCACAGCTCTTTGTTCCTACCTCAAATATATCACCCCTGAAATCATCCTGAAGTTTCCTTAATGCCCTTTTGCCACTTCTGACATTTGTACACTTTCTGATCCTTTGCTCTCTCTCCCCTCCTGTTCCTAATTCTGTACTCATATAAATTTTTATTCATCATTCCCCTCCTCCTCCTCATCCAGTCTGTTCCCAGCATGGCCTGTTAGACTCTGTTCCCCACAACAGGGTGTGGTTTGTCCTCTTGAAGAGTGGCTCTGTTACACAGAACCATGGTTTGTGAAAATCATCCTGTCTGGAACAGGACAAGAGTGCAGTGCACAGGAACTGAATTGTGAAACAAGGCAGGGCAAAATCACAGACAAACCCCAGTGCTACTTTGTAGTGAGGTTTTTGTGGGGTTTGAGGAGAGGAGGATTATTCTGTGCATTGCTTTATCAAAATAGGTATAAAAAAAAACCCTGATCAAATGTTTTGCTAGACTTGTCTCAATCTGTAGAAATTCATTGTTCTCTGGGTATAAATGTATGAATTTTGTGCTAACAACACAGAAAATATTGCACACTAAAGCAATTATGTGGGTCTTGCAGAACCCCAGGGCCCTCTGCCTTGGGAGGTTTGCCAGGAAATAAATTTAGGGTCTCAATTAATTGGGGTCTTAGAATTGAGATGGAACAAGGATGCCTAACAGGTGAATACATGGGGATAAAATAGGAAAAGAAAATGCAGCCACATGAATCACTATCCCTTCTGGATGTTAAAGTATCTCTGCTTGTGTTTCAAAGGGTTTTTCAGGTGGATGTGTCTGATCTTTAGCTTCCAGCTGTGATTTAACACACCTTGAAGGTGAAGCCATTATTTTTACCAGATATTTTTACAAAGGAAGATACTTTCTGAAAGAAAAGGAGATTACAGCAATAGGCTGTTTCTGGAATGATTTTGGTTGCTGTGAATTTTGCATAAAAATGAAAAGGGGTTAATTTTTGAAAGGAAAAAGGAGATTGTTGTCTATACAAAATGTACACATTGCTGTATTCTTTCTTCCTGACCAAATGAAGGCTCAGCAGAGAATGCAGGTTAACACTGAGAAATTTCAACACTTGCCTCCTTCCTCCAGTCATAACTAAAGTAAATCATCTCTCTGCATATGTTGAAAAAACAAGTTTCATTGTTGTTTTATTGAATCTTGTGCTATTAGAGCTGCCACAATCGATTTTCCTGCTGGGAAGTTACAGCACGACTGTGCTGTGGTCTCTTTGGGATGATGCCCAGTGCCAGGCAAGTCCTCCAGAGGGAATAGTCTCTGTTTGCTACCAGAAAACATTGGCACAAAAGGATTGGATAAGATACAGCCAGTTTGGGTTCCATGAGCGATTTTCCAGCTCCTCGTTTTTCTCACTTTAAACTCTCCCTGGAGAGTTTTTACTTTTTTGTTGGGATTAGTCATCTGATGGAAGGGGTTTCTTTGAAATTAAGGCTCAGACCCTCTGAGAAGTGAAATGTATCATCAGAAA
This sequence comes from Hirundo rustica, assembly GCF_015227805.2. Classification (NCBI taxonomy): domain Eukaryota; kingdom Metazoa; phylum Chordata; class Aves; order Passeriformes; family Hirundinidae; genus Hirundo; species Hirundo rustica. Next base: position 24,969,195 of record NC_053457.1, on the reverse strand, counting down.
TTTCAGTGAAATTTCAAAAAATTGGTAGGCTGGCCCTTTTTAATTTCGGGGGGCGGGGGGGTGGGGTTGTATGTGGGTTGGTTTTTTGGGGGTTTTGGTGGGGGGGTATTTTGTCATTGTTTTTAAGTAGGGAAATTGTTTCTTTACTGACTCTTGAAATCTTCTGCAAATATCTTCCCGTAGAGTGACCTTTCCTATTTCTTCCTCCATGGTATAGATGTGTGCAGACATTTGGCATGTTAACAGAGGGCATATTCAGATAAACACAAAATATATAAAATAAAAGGAGTAAGAGAAAGACAGAGAATAATTCATGGTCTCGCCCAAGAAAACACCCTCAGAAACAGCTTGCTTGGGGGTGACTGCCGTGGACTCTGAGCCTATACAGTACATATTTCAGATCCATCAATATTTTCCTTTACAGAGGCACCAGCGTGGGAGTACTGAAAGAAAGAGGAAATAAACAGGCTGTGTTAGTTTGTCTGGTTTCCTGGAAAGTGCTAAATTGCTCAAATGCTGCTGGGGGTTCTGCTGAGCACACAGCTCTGGGAAAGCAGCTAAGCTTGTCTCTCTGAGGGACTTTCTGTGGGTACAAAGCACCTATTTTATAAATATAGCATAAAAACTTAAGCATCTGCAAGCCAGGTGCTCCACAACCTTTAGGTGCTTTGGGTTTTTTTTCACAGTATATATATTTTCTTTATTTGAAATTAATTATGGTGTATTTCTTGGGTCTTCTGGTTTTGTGTAAGATATGACCTTTTTTTTTTCCCCCATTTTTTTCCAAAAGCATGGTTCTGTGCTTTGTAAAAGAGGGAATCAGATATAAATCACACGACCCTTGGAGGTGAGGTTTTATGAAAATCATTGAGTTACTCTGAGATTCAGAACTTTGACAGGTCCAGTCTCTATAAACTTGCCAGTAAATTTAAGGCAAGGTCTAAGGTCAAGCGAACTAAACAAGTGCCTCAAGCAGGAACCTGCAGAGAATTATAAAGGAGCTATCACCCACTCAGACAACGTCAGTGCTGTGGAAATCTGGGCTGACAGCTGATGGCTGGGCACATGGCAGCACTGGGAAAGGCCAGCACTTGCCCGTGGGTGAGGCAGCTCCCAATTAAATTGGAACAAGACTCAGCTAAGAGGTGCTTGTCCCAACCCCTTTGACTCATGTGAGCAAGAGCATCTCCTCAGAAAGGTCTTCTCTTGGCTCTGCTTCTGCTGCTCATTGAAAACAAGCATCTCTCACTTTGTTACTTTATCCCCTCTGAATTTAAAGTTCACGCCCCTGCGTGTAGACTTAGAACAACAGATACATTGAAGGTGTGTGGAACCAGAAGTGGTTTTGTTCTTGCCTTGCTAATCCTGAAGGGAAAATGGAAAAGCTAATATATCTGTAAAGGAGGGAAGTGGTAGTAGTGGGTGTATTTCTGTCAGCATTAAGTTGCATTGGACACTAAATTTGTTTCTGTGAGAAATTTCCCAGTGCCTTTCTCTGGGGTGGTGCACAAGACAAGTGACAGGTTGTGAAACACAAGCTATTGTTTGCTTTCATTAAGGCTTATTTCCCATTTCACCTTGTTTGAGAACAACTTTCTAATTCAAAATGGCATGGGCAGACCTGTAGAATGTTTTCTCATGTGTCTAAAATAAGACCTGGAGGTTTATTTTAGCTTGCTCTTCCTCAGAAACCTTAGATTTCCTAAACAGAGATTTCCAAGACATTATTACTGCACTGCTCTGTGAACATCTCTGAGTCCTGTAGCTACTCTGCTGGAGATACCCTGCCTTCCTCCCAGTTAATCTAAGCTGCACAGACAAGACACATCAGTCAAACCATGCTCTTAAGATGAGTTACTTCCAGCCACACAGCAAAAGTAAGACAGTTCAATAGTAACCAAGCCTCCCTGCTAGGGCACAGAGGATAAAAAAGAATCCTTTCTATCTCTTTGTTTACAGGTCTGCATTTTCCCTCTCACTCTGGCCGCAGCCCTGCTGTCAGCTGAACTGGCCATGGGTCCTGGTGTGTGGATCCTCCCAGGTGACAACAGGCTGGCACAGAGGGGAAGGCAGCACACCCTGGGCACAGATCCCTTGATTCTACTGAAAAGAAGGATCTATAATCAGCAGAAATCAAAGCTGTTTTGATGACAAAAATGCCGAGTTTATGTCAGAAAACTAAATGCTTAATATTCTGGATTTCCATCCAATTTAAAATGGAAATGCCTCTTTAATCAAGAAAATGGTTGGGGAAAAGTTCTCAGTCATCTGTATTTAAGTCTCCTTGATGACAGGTTTTCTGTCCTGAGGAGCTCGTCTCAAAATCAAGTTGTGCTGGTGTAACTTACTCAGGATCAGCCACTTGTTTCTGGATAGCATCATGTGTGAATATTCTCAGCCCCTAAGAGCTCTATACTTGTCTGCACATATCTTGTGTTAACAGTTCATGCTGAAGGACAGGAAAAGAGGGGCCTCTGGTGTGATTTTCTCAAGAGTTTCCTCCATGGCCAGTAGGAGTGCAGGCTGCAAAATTGATTCTTTAAATGATGGGGTATGAAAGCAAAAAGGGACAAGTGGACTCCAGAAAGTACAGGGAAAGCTTTCTCTTCTTGACACGAGACACCAGAGTTGGCATCTGCTCCTTTGCTACGTATGCATGAGACAAAGATTTAGAGAGCACTTAGGCCCCTTAACTCTTTTCTGGAGGAGCTCCCTTTCTGCAGAAATGTGTCTCAGGTCTCTCTCTTCTGTGTCAGAAACAGATAACCCACTCTCTGACATCTTCTCCTTTTTCATGGCTTCACCCATTTCTGAAAGTTTAAGGGAGGGCAGCCCAAGGAGGCTCCTGCTGGGACAGAAGAGGTGAGGGTGCTCCCAGGAGAACAGGAACATTCCTTTCTGTATCATCCACACTCCTTCACCACCAGGGAGAAGGAAGGAGTGTAAAACCTGATGGAATCATCCACTCCATGAGGTGCCAGCAGTGCCCAGGAGTATGTCAGTCTCTTTGGTGGCCAGCTGTTACCAATTGCTGCCTCCCCAGAGCGTCCCTGCAAAGAGTCAGTGGCCATCTGCTCCAAAATCTGTCACCTCAATGCTGGGGTGGAAAGGGGTCCCCAACTACTTCAAAACTGTTCTCCAGATGTGCCCAGAACCACCCCTCCAGCAGCAGGATGGCCTTTAGGGCATGTTCTCATAGTGCTTCAGAAAAACAAATGGAGGTTTTCTCTCTGCAGCTAATCCCTACTCCACCACTTAAATCCTCCACAAGTTATTGGGTAGAGAGCTGAGTTCTCTTACAAACATGACCCAAATAATAAACTTTTGCATTATTTCTTTCCCTTCATTAGGTGTTGACCACAGCATCCTGCTGTTTTGATTTGCAAACCTATCATCTGCCCTTCAAACTTGCCCCTCTCCCTCCCAAAATAGGCCTGTGTTAATCATGAAATTAAGACAATATTCACATATGCTTTCTCTTAGCTTAATTCCTAATAACATTTTCTGCTCTTATTTTGTTTTGTTAGTCTTTCTTTTACATTTAATTTGGCATCTAACCAATCGAAATTATGTTCTATTTATGCTTTTTAGCAAATGGGTTTGGCTTCAAATTCTTAACATCTCATTCATGGTTATTTGTTCTCATATTTAGCACATCTCCAGCTTGCCTGCCTTGTAACTTCCACGTGAGAAGTGTGGAGGCTTATTAGATCTGGGGCTCTTTTTTTTATTTTATTTTTTTTTATTATTATTTTCTTTTTTTTAATTCAAATGAGAAAGACATATTTTAATATTAAGTTTTTGATTTATCTGAATCAAGATGCATTGTGGCTAATGTACTGAGGAGGAAATTCCCTCTGCTTGATGATCTCAGGGTGTGTGGAAGGGGCGTATTTGTGTCCATGTTTTTTTCTCCACTTGTTTCTGTGTCTGTTGGTTGCTTTCCAAGGTCTGCCACTTTGAATATGGACCCAATATTGGCAAAAAAAAAAACACCTGCCCAGGCTCTTTCTCTAATTAAATGATCTAACATCCAGCAAAAGAAGTTGCAGCTGCCCAAGGCCAAAATATTGAAGAATTTTCTTAAAAAAAACACTAAAGAGCATTGAGCAAAAATTGGTCAGTGAAATGGCCTGTTCTGGAACTAGACAGACGTGAAGGTCCCACCTGACAGCAGATTGTATGCATGGTGGAAACCCAGCACGTCGATAATTGTGAAACATGCTTCTCTCTAAAAGCGGCTTCATTGACCTCTGGAGCAAGCAAGAAAGCAACCCACAGGCAAGCTCAGAACTAAAATGCCTGAATTAAAGCTGCCTCCTTTGCTCATCTTTGAAAATATCTCATTCTAATATTCCCCCTTGACGTGGAGAGCTGCTACAACTCTCCAACAAGAATGGTTTTGTAAAAAGAGGAGGGAAATTGAAAATACCAGAAATAGGCACTTCCTGAAATTTCCTGTAAAAGGTTGTCCTGATTTCCTGCACAGAGAGCATGACTTTTGTCATGGCAGCTATGTAAAAATATCTTTGCTGTCCTGTGGGGTAATATCAGAGCTGGACAGTGCTTGTTGATCACAATCCTTAGATTGTGTCATATTTTCATTAGGTGAAACCCAAAATTCAATGTCTTAAAATCCCCCTCCAAGTTTACATATAAAATTACTCATTTTTTCAATCCTAAATTGTCATGTCCTACTAACAAATTGAGTTGATTACCTCATGTCCTATCACCTTCAAAAAACAGCTAAGCTCTGCCAGTGCCATTAAGAGCATTTGACAGTGTAGAGAACTATCATTATAGGCCTCTCTTGCTTTCTCAGTTTAAATAGGTCTCATTTCAATTTCCTTTCTCTCTAGGTCATGTTTCCTCAGCCACTTATTACCCATACTGCTTTCCTTTTGTCTAAATATCTGTTTGTGTAGGATGTATAAAATTATACCTTACCAAATGGCCTCATTAGGGCTTTGAAATAATTACATCCCAGGTCTTGCAAAATCAGTGTCAAGGGGAAAAAGAACTAGTAAAGGTTATTAAGTAGAGAGAGGCCATCTGCCCTGACTTTGAAATGGGTGGTGGCCACAAGCCGATTTTGGAAAGTGGTCTACCTTTCTGACAGCAATGTGCTACTGATTCCCACTCAGGGAATTTTCCTGTGGCCAGCAAAAATCCCCAGAGCCTGAGCTGCTCAGCTGGCTCCTCCTCCCTGCACTTCACTGAGACTGCTTTTCAGTTTTTCTCTGGCATGTATCTGTTCTGAATTTAATGTGATTAATTATAGCCCAGTCCCCTCCTATATAAGCATAATCTACCAAAGACAGAGAAATTAGCTTCTTCTTTCCACGAGGCAATTGTTCTCCCATCACAGGTTTGACAGCTCTTTCAAAACCTCGGTGTGAGCACACAGAAAAGGTCCTAAAAGAGAGAGATGTCCCAATAGGGTCAGTAAACATGGTGTGTAATTAAGATGTGTAAAACAAAGATCGACAGGTCTGGCCATCTGTTTTGACTCATCTGGCTAGGACGAGTGCCCCACGACAGGCTTACGTTAAATGCCTGGACGTGGTGTCCGCTTTGTCTGTGCTTGTGTCCGTCTGCTTGGAGGGCATGGTGCCCATTACCCAGTGCTGAGGCACTTGGCACTGCTTCCAGCACGGGGAGCCTTGTGCATGCAGCCCACACAGGCTTGCTGGGCTGCATCTGTTCGCCTGGATCTCCCACTGATGCGATTTTTGGCAGTGCCAGCGCAGCAGCCACATGTCTAGTGTTTGCTGCATCTCTGCTGAAAGGCCCATGCCAAGGAAAACCAACAAGGAGCAGGGAGATCCTCGACAAGCAAGACAGGAGCTCGTGGTAACTGACTATAGCTACAGGGAGCTCAGCTGTGTGAGGTAAACCCAGAAACACCCTTTCCAAAAGCCCTGGCGCTGTAGCAGGCTTGGTAGAGAGGATGGAAGAGAGCAGAGGTGTTCCAAGGGCTTTTTTGTAGATCCAACCTCTGCTCCAACCCACCTCACTATAAGGATTGATTTTGTGCTCCTAGATACCACCTGAGTTACTGTTGGTGTACTTGAAAATGTAAGAATCACCATACTCAGAAAACAGGGATGTCTAACCTGGTACCTTCCCTCTATCCCCATGTCAGGTGTGAGTAAGAACAGTGAGTTCAGGATACCTGGGCAGAAAGTCTTACTTTCTGGTAATGACAGTGTAGGCACTTCCTGAGTCAGAAAGATTACCTTCCTATTTCATAGCTCTCAAAGGATTTCTACACAAGAGCTTGTACAGCTGCTTTTGGAGCTGGTCTCAATAACCAGTTTTCCATGACAAGGAGTACCACTGCTGAGGCACACAGTGCCTGAAGAGCCACTGCGCTCCACCTATATACAAGACAGCAGAGAGAAAGCCTATTTATTTGCTTTGTAGCCAAAAAATCTCGATGCTTAAGCATGCTATTTGTTTTACAGGGTGCTGCAAGCTTGGCAGTGCCTGAAATGTACCCCACAAACTCAGACTGCCTGCAGCACCCAGAGGTTATTGCTCTTGATTGTCTCCTTTGTGCACGCGTGGCTACAGAGTGACTTGGTTAAAGAAGGGAGAACAAAGCTGCCCCCTTCACTCTGCCCTCAACGTCTGTTAAACAAGCCCCAGTTAGAAAAAATGTAATTCTAAATCCAGGCAAGCTGAGAAGCTATAATGACTAAAGTGCCACAAATCTTGGAGAGCTGCCAGGACGTTTGTTGAAAAGCTTGGGACATTTCTCACTGCTTTCCCCAGAAAAAGCTAATAAAGGTGCTTTCCCTTTGCAATCAACATGAGAATCTGAAGGCCAACATTATTTGCAACAGGGTTAAATGAGGGGATCTCTCCCTGTGCAATAACTTAAATAATAACTACAGTGACTGATTATTTGTACATTAGTACATTATTTGTACTGTTTTGCAGCCCCAGCGGAAAACTCAGTGAGACAAGAACTTACAGGAACAAAATAAGAGGTCAAAGAACAATTTTAAAGTATATAATTACCACTGGTTTTGTTTCACAAGCACTTCAAGTTTCCATTTACAGCCACAGAGCCTTTTCCTGGAGGTGCTCATGCCTGTGTCAATCCCTTGATTTTGCACTCTTCCTATACAAGAATGGATGCATTTGCAAAAGGTCATAATGGTTGTGCCTAACTTAGAAATTCACCCCAGGTTTGGCTCAGGTTTGCATATCAATATTACTGTCCTTGCTTGCACATGATGAAGCTGTGTTCAGTAGAAATATTAATTTAAGTATCGGGTTTGTCATTGCTGATGAAGGAAAGAGGAGAGGTAACAAGATAAAAACCTGTTTAGACGTGAGGTGTTTTCAGATGTTCTGTATGCTGTCCACAGCTTATCTAGGCCACAGAGGATATAATACCTGCATAAAAAGGAAAGGAGTTTGACATTTTAGTTATGATATTTCTCCAAGTAACATACATTGGCTTAGCTGAACGTCTCTCTGAATCATCTGGCAAAGGCTTGTCACAAAAATTAGATTTAGCTTCAAAACTGGAGTAATACCTGAAAGCATAACTTTGATAAAGATGGGAAGATTTGAAGAAGAGGTAGTAGGGCCACAAAAATGAGAAAAAAGGCTGAATTTGTTGAAGAGCTGTCACCTTTGATTGTTTTTTAATGGCCTCCTTGAATGACTGGTCTGGGAAGCTCAGTACATGCCTGTACAGAAGTTTTTACATCTCTCAAAGGTGGTAATTTCTAATAAGTTGTAATATCAGTCTCGGAGGATGCTGCCGAAAAAAACTGAGTAACCTTCAATAATTTGAGAAATAGGGTAAAGCAGAAGATAAAGCTGAAATGCAAGAGGAATCATGTTCTGAAAAACTGTTTCAGTGTAGAGATTTTAAATGCCAGCATCATCTGAATGGCACAAAGACTCTTTTTCAGTAAGACTGTACAGTTCAATGCTGCTGGCCCAAATTTCTGTCTTTGGCAAATTCCTAACATCCATCCTGAATAGTCATATCACAGTTTTATCACTTAGACATTTGTTTTGCACTCTAGTTTCCCCTCTCTATGCTTTTCTTATTTTTCTCAAATCTTGATTTAACAGAAACTGTTCATTGATCCAAGACTGGTGAAGAATTTTTTAAAAGAACCAAACCCTGCAAGCAATTAACATGTGTAGCTCCAAAATCCGTCTGAACAAAAGAGTAGTATTTAGAGCTTGTGTGCGTTTTTGGTTGTTGTTTTTTTTTTTTATTTAAGATAAATGTTTTTCATTAAAGTTTCCAAATAGGAATCCAGGAAACAAGGAAAGATAATAATAGCTTTTTTTTTTTTTTTTAAAAAAAAAAAAAAGGAAAAAAAAAGATTACATTTTGTATTTCTTAGAATAGAAGGGATTTCAATTATTGAACAGGTTAAATTCCTTCCTGAGAAATGCCAGAGATTGAGCAAAGGACAATGCAGAGAAAGCGTATCACAGCACAGAATATGTTTTCAAATTTTTATCCTGTTCTTTCCAGGTTATTGTCAACAATTTGGGGAGAGATACTGGGGAAAAGTGAGGGTTAAACCACGCATGAGCACTGGGTTCCTTATTACTCTAAAATTAAGTTCTCTTCCTTGAAAACTGTCTATTCTAAAGGAGATGTATTTTTTGTATTTACAAGTGTCTCCCATTTGATTTCTATGAATAATTCACCACCTCCAGATGGAGTCCAAGCCAACCATTGCAAATATCATGCTACTGAAAGCCAGACCCTGGTGCAACAGTTACGAGTGTGTGTGTGTTCCAACTGGAGCCACATCAAATGTCTGGCTAAAACAGGATGAACATGAAATCTTTCCCTGGAATTATTCCATAACAGGGATTTAAAATGCATTCCTTCCCTCTCATAAATTCATTTGGTGAATGTATTCATGGAAAGCTGGAAATTGAAATGGAGAAGCAGACGAAGAGCATTTTGCTGAGGCTTCAAGTAGATGTAGATTTAGGTAGAGTACCCACACACTGATCTTCCACCCTCTACTTCATTTTCTGTCCTCTTCAAATTCTGAAAGAAGAGGTGGCATAAAATGGATTTACACAGGAATCTAAGAGGAAAATCACCTCCCCTTTCATCCTGTTAACTGTCCTTGCACTGGTCTGTGGCATGGAATAAGGACAGAGCTGTCACATCACAGCACATCCCTTCCTCCCCCTTCTTTAACCTGTCATCAGCACTATTGTATCTGGCCCTGGAACAAGCCCTGACATATATGACAGGTATTTTGCAAGCCCCTGAGACACCAAAGGCAGGAAAAAGGTAGATGAAAGAGTAGGAGATGAGAATAAGAGAACTACACAGCCGTGGGAAGGTTCATGGACGGGCCTTTGAAGATAAGGACTTAGGACAGTGAGGAACCAGTGCCAGACAGGGCAGATGCGGGTGAAAGGTCAGGTTTTGGATACCAGACCTCACTGTCTCTGGCCTTTGGTATGCAACATAGGTGGAGCTGGTGTTGTGAGGTTTATCAACTATTCTGCACAGGACTGATTGGGATTCTCACCCAAATCAGTCACAAATACTGCAGTGCAGATCCCCACTTATATGGCCTTAAGTGAGTGAGCTGGACCTGGCTGGAAAGAACAGGCAGAGGTGTAGGGATGGTAAAGGAAAACAGGGAGAAGGGAGATGAGGAGTGTTGCTGTAGAGCTCTCTCAGAAACATCTGCTGTTTATGATTTCTACTTTATTGCCAGTATCATTCCTCCTGAATGGGCTAATAACAGGATAAATTAAAAGAATGAAGTGCTTTGAGAGTAGAGTCATTATCAAAATCAAAAGTCTCTTGTATAAAATACTGTTCAGTGTTTGTGGAAGTTTCTCCCACCCTTGCTTACATCCAGTATAAATTTACTGGGAGTTCTCTTGTCATTGTTGCAGCTATATTCAATTTTACCAGCAACAATGTATTGTGGTTGAAGTGAATTGAATTTTCTTTTCCATTCAGAAATTATTAGATGCACAATGTAGAACTGAATAATAAGCACCTGTTCATAAACATTTTGCCTGTGGTTACACAGAGTCACCTGCCTTCATCACTGCTCTGCACAGGGATATCATTGCAGAGACTCAATATGATTGAGCCAAGTGGCCACTTCTGCTTTTTATGTCAGATACTGCATTAATGTCACAACCTTGGAATAGGATTTCTACTCAGATCCAAATATGGGCTCCTACGGAGAAAAATCTCATTCTTTCAGTTAGCAAAATCAATTACAATTAGGTTATGAAAAAGAGGTTGATTCCATTTTCCTGTTCTACATCTCTGTAAGTAGATTATGGTCCCACTGTTAAGTGAAAGTCTTCAATCCAGGTGGTTAGAGGTAGGGACCAGGGGTGAACTTCATGAGAATCAGAATCATAGAATAGGATAAAGGTCAAGTTTCAGAGTTTCAGAGTCTTCAGCATCATATTACTACCAATCTTAGTGTGCAAGAATGCACATCTAAACAGATCAGCTGCAGCAGAGCTGTGAAAAGATAAGGGAGAGAAAAAGAACAATGCCCACAGTAGTGAGACTCCAGAATTTCTTACCACACACACATACCATCACAGAAGAACTTTGTTTTTTGCTTTCTCCAGCTGTCAAACTTCAGAGAGATTAAAATCAGAGAAGTCTGGAAAGGAAATGAAGCTGCTCACTTTATTAGTCTTGATTAACAGCAAATTATTCTTCCAACATTTACTTTCCCTTCATTTATTTAAGAGTGATTACACGCAAATAACAGTTTAAAACGTCAGGGTTTTAATAATAGTTTTATTTACCACTTTAATTGCTTCTGTAACACCTCTGAAGCCTGACACACACCCCACCTGAAAAAAAAAAAACAAAACAGAAAGGGCAGCAGTGCATCTTTCTCTCTTTAAATTGCACTCTCCAAAACAGAATAAAGAAAGATGTAGGAGCTTATTTACTATATTTCTTATTTGGTTATGTGACTGTCTATTTAATATATTATTCACTATGCTTGGTCCACAAGCTGGAAGGCTGTACCTGTACTCCCATATGGAGAACCCTTAAGATCAACTTTGACCTCCTGTGCCCTCAGAAGCTTCTTCAGTGTACAACTTACTCAGCTAACCTCTTGATCTGTCCTGTCCTGTGCTCCCCACTATCACTGGAAGTGGTAGGACTGTCCCACAGTTTGGGCAGAGTGTGGGTGGCACTGAGGTGTAGGAGCTTTTGCTCAGCCATGGCTTTATCCTTCCAAACTGCAGCTCCTGCCAAACAACACCTGAGGAGCCATGGGGAAGTATCCACTTGGCTGTTCATTGGTAAATTGCTAAGTGAATATCCTTTTTTTTTTTTTTGCACTATTACCTTTAATGAAAACTTCCACACCAAAATCCATAGAGACTCTTATTTTCAACTCTAGATGGTGATTTCTGTGCTCCTGTAAAATCCACATCTGGGACAAAAACAGTCTTTTTCAATAGGCAGGATGGAACATCTGTCCTTAGAGAAAATTCTTTGAGCTTGGCATTGCTGTGTCCTTGTCTTTTTTTTTTTTTTTTTTTCCCTTTTTTTTTTTTTTTTTTTTTTCATTTTTCCTTTCATAATTGCCATTTATGCTCGTTTCTTCTGCATCTGAGAGCTAATACAAACCAAATGGGCCTACTTTTCCAGAGGTATGTCCTGGAAGTGTTCCCAGGATATCCACTAGTTCAGATTCACCCTGTTTCTTTTCAATAAAATCTAGCACTGATGGGAGCTCCAACAGCATCATCTCAGAGTGAACGTGACCTTCTGCTGAAGGAAGTCAAGCAATCCTCTGCCTCTGGGATTGGAGCATGGTTATGCCTCATTATTGTGAACAACATTTCTACACAGGTTTCTGCATGCTGCATATCTGGGCAACTTCACAGTGTGTTCACATGTAGCTAAATAATTGCTTCCTTTAAGTAGGCCCAAAATGTTGGGGAATGGGAATAAGGAAAGAATCCTACTTTCTGCATTCTTTGTAAGAGGTGTTCAAAAAAAAAAAAAGGGGAAAAGGGCCTTTCTCCTCAAACCCACAGGTCTCTGAGGAGTTACAAGGACTAGATTTGTTCAAATCAGAATTGCATGTTTTGTAAATTTACTTTTGGAATACCATCACATTTTTAAACAAACTTTACTAGAATTCATATCCAGTTATGGAGCGGTACAGAGCTCCTTTAGCAAGCCCAGTCTGGCTGGAGGCAATGAATCTGTCTTTGTCACTAATAATGTTTGTATTATTTTAACACTGTTGATACTGGGGATTTGTGGGGGTGCTGCAAGCAACCATCTTTCAACCACAGCTCACCTGCCCTGCATGCTGATTAGAAAAACACTTTTCCCTCTTGATGTCAGGTACACGAGGGTACACGCCCAAAGGGTTTCAGTCAGAGTCTCGTTGCTGGAAAAACCCCTTGCAATTCCAGTGACTTTTACTTTTTCATTGAAGGGGGTGGGTGGACCTCCTTTGGCCACATTTCCTGGTAATCTGCATCTTTTTCATGTGATGAGTGTGGTACCCTGTCAGGAGTGTTTGTCATTTGGTAGAAAGTCGTTTTCAGAAGAACTAAAGCAGCTCTCATGTTTTCAGATGTGAAGGAACCCTGGCCCTGGGCCAGGTCCAAGCTGTTCATGTGCTGAGAAATCCAAGGTTAAATATATTTATATTATATATTATGTATTTGTGCAATATAGTAAGTATTCTATACCAAATATTATATACCATATAGTATGTGTATAAGAACATTTGTATGTACAGGTGATTTAAAATGGCTGGAGACATGTGCTGTATCTGTCCTGTGATGCTACCATGAATAAGTGCCAGATGTGATCCCCCAAACACAGACTAGGTATATTCTTTTGCTGTAGGTGTGAAGGGGGAACAACCACGTCTGCATCTTCTCTTGGTACATCTGTCTCTTGTGCAAAATTTTCTTTTGGTTTTCCTGCTTTGCCTTGAAACAATGGCAGTGAATACAGGACAGGGATACGATGGTGTTGTGGAAAGAGGCTGCTACTCCTGGCCCCAGTTTCTGGGTGCAGAAAGTGGAGGAGGGTTCCCTGGTGAGAGAGGAAGGTGATTTTTGTGTCAATTTTAGAACATGGAGGAGGAGGGAACACAGAGGTACTCATGAAAACTAGATATCTCTCAGCTGAGGGTTTTCAGAATAATCATTGTTGATTAAGCAGATATCCTGTTGTTATCCTGTTAATAGTTACCCTGTTGTGGGTACCAGAGTTGCATAAATTCATCCAAGATCTTCCTCAGACCTGGAGGAACTGGGTTTCCAGAAGATGCTCACAAGATATTTAGGATGCTGTCGCACTTACATATCATTCTCTCTCCTGGCATAACCCAAAAATAGGGAAATGGCACACATTTCCCTGATCCCTTTCAGCATCCCAGCCCTCTCCTGTGTTGGCTCAGACAGCAGGCGAAATCAGCTTGTGAACTGCCGTGATAGACATATGTCTACTCATAGCATAGGTGTGTGATTAATAGCTGAATGTTATTTACATGAAGAGATATTTTTTTGTAGCCTTTGAAACCCATTGCTGCCTTTAACTTGGACTGTGAGACCTATCAAAAAATTAAAGGTATTCTCCTGTGCTCCAGCCAAAAAGAGACAGGCACTGTGACCTGAGTGAGCAAGGTCTGTTTGTGATCCTCCACAGAAAGTGGGAAAAAGGATTGGCACGATTCATTTTTATTCAAGTTATAAAAGGTACATTTTTTTATGAGCAGATAAGATATTTTGTCAGGAAATGGTTCTCAGCAGAAATAAGTGCCAGGTTCAGAGAGTGGGTTCGATGCCTACTTGCTCTTGATGCCCTAAAGAAATGAGAGGGCTGTATCACACCTGCTGTTGTCAGGGCTTGGAGCTCAAGAGCCATGACAAATGGTGCACAAGGCAAAAATACCAAAATGAAGGAGGGGAGTGAAAATGCTCTACAGTAACTGAGAAAAGAAAAAGGTTAATATTCCTTAGCAGTTGCTACCTACCTGTCTTCTTTTTGTGTGTGTTTAAATTTAACAGTAATGCCCAGGAATATATTGAGCATTTGAGGGAAAGCTCCACAGCATAGGAAAAAAAATGAGACAGTAGAAACTAAAAGTCCTGGCTCTAGCAGAATGCTAATTTAGGTCTGCAGCAATTAATTAAATTGATCTTAATTAAATTTTCCTGCTGGATTCATGAAACAATCTGTAATTCTGCCACCTATGCTGTAAAGATGTAACATATTCCCTTTGAATTTGTAAATGTTCCTAACTGTTATTTTTAATCAAATGTCCACCTGAGTTTAATTGTTTCATAGGTTTGGTGGGTTAAAATACATGAATTTCAGAGGTTACTTGCAGACAAGGTGATACTGTGATTAACATTTGTCATCTGTGAGCTCCTCCTCATTACCACCACTTGTCCATGGACTAAATATTCAGAAAACCATTTAATCCTGAGTCAAGGCTGTGAACTCAGGTTCAGAATCCCAGGCCTGTGTGGTCAGTTCAGCAAAGTGAACGAGAAAGAGTTTGTGAGGGGTGGTGACACGAACTGACACCACGTGCCATGGCTGGGTGTCCCCTCCTGGCCACCAAAAGGGCACTGCCCAGGACTGTGCAGAGAAAATGTCCTTACCCAGTGCCTGTGTCAAGTAAAGACAGATTAGCTGAAGTACCATCAATGCAGAAGGGTTGTTCGGGTTTTGGGCGTTCTTTTGCAAGTAGTAATGAGGCCTCCGGGAAAATATGCTTGGGTAGAAAGAAAATCTCTTAAAAAAAATCTTAGAGAGCAAGTCCTTTCTCTCTGACTTCTTTGAGCAGCACAAACCATATTTTTCCTTCCATATCAGGCCAGAGAGAATCAAAGACTCGGGGTTGTGATCTCTCTCTCTGTCTCTGTTGTAATGTCCAAATTTGACCCAGATAGAGCTGCAAGGCCCTGTGTGACTCCTCTGTACCTCCTAATGAAATCATCCATAGTCCAGATGGCAAATCCCGCTTCCAAGAGACCCGGGAACTGAAATTCACTTACCCTTAATGGTATTTTGAATAATATTGAGTGACTTTTCAGAATGCTACTGTACTGGGCACTCTCCAGATATGTCAAATGGTGTCAAGTGGTTGTTCACTGTGGAACCTGAGTGAAAGGTTTCTATGCAAAGACAGAAGACTGCAAGTGTAGGTGAATGCTCTGCGTTACTTACTCTGTTTGCTAGCTTCAATGTGAAACCTGTTTGCAGGGTTCTTCATGGGTTTTTGAGGTATCTTATATGGAAAACCTGTCTGAATTTCTTCAACAGGTTTGGTGTGAGAACATAAGAAAATTTTGCATGCACAATAGTGAATTTCTCTTCTGCTTTGATTTTTTTAGTTCTTGGTGTTTTTTAAAATGTCACTCAGAATACTTTATTCGAAATGAAAATAAAAAGTACTCAAGTGTTTTTTTGTTTGTTGTTTTCTTTTTCTCAACAGAAATGTAGAAACTATTTGCATGTTTCATAATCATCTCTCTCAAGAAAAAAATTATATTGAAATTTTTAATCATTTTATCTTTTTTAATGAGGCAGCAGGAGTTCAGCTGACAGCTTTCTAGCAGAAGGCTAAAAGAACTGCAAATGCAAAGGCTGACCATCAGACAGCAGGAAAAGGTATTCCTGACAATTAAGCTTGCCTCTCCAATCCAAGCTTGCTGAAAAGGGCCAGAGCTTAATTTTCAAGCAGTGCCAGCCAGGAATCATTTTCCTGGCCTGGCCATAGAGCACTGGATAGAGTTGTTGTCTGCTGGCACAACCAGCCCCGAGCCTGGCCAGGCTTCTTGGGGCTCCACATGGAGGATATGATGAAGTTCCACAGGACTTGATCCTGATGTCTGTCCCTTTCTCAGGAGGATCTGATCAGCTGTGCCAGCCAGAGCCCACTAGAGCCTCTCCAAACCCTGCTGTCTGGAGGACATAAAATTGCTGGGGGTCCTACAGGACACGGGGGGTTTTGGCATCAGGGTTAAATGAATGATTAAAACAGACATAATCAGCTTTTAACATTATGATTCTGAATGTTTCAGCAGAGGCATGATTGATCTACTGAAGGATGCTCTGGCAGGTATCAGCTCCTGCCAAAGGTTTTCCTGCACAGGACTCTGCCAGGGAAAGCTCCTGCAGCCCATCTTGCTCCCACAGGCCATCTAAAGTTCAGATTTGACTCTCACAGGGGCTTTGTGGCTGTCTGAAGGAAACTTTTCTTGTTTTTTCCAAACTACCTCTATTCGCTGAGGGTCATGGATCTCTTCCAGATTACACTGACACCTCATTGAATAGATAGGAAAAGACAGAAGTCTTGATTCCCAGCCCAGCAAGTTTATTTTTATCCCACGTTCTGGTTCAGAACATACAAAAGTTCTGAATTATGATCTTGGATATTGTCTGCTGCATTCTTAGTGGGAAATTTCACAATGTATCAGCAAATGAAATTCAACTGGTTTGTGTTTATTTATCCTACCTAAGAGCTGAAAATGCTGCAGTAATGAACAATATATCAAAATGTCAAATTTACATTCAAGCTATTTGGAATTCTCAGTTTTCCAAACAATAAAGCAATAGCTTTAAAAAAAAAAGTGATGTTCTACAAACTATCATTGCAATGCAGCCAAAACTCCTTGGTATTAAAGGCTTCCTTCTTCAGGACATAAAAGTATTATAGGCAATTAATTATGCTGTGATTAGCTGAGACATCTTAACTGTAAATCATTGTTGCTTAAATATGGCTTCAAAGAATTAATTGGGTGTCTGCCAGCTGAGGGAATTGAAATCTAGCACTAGAAATTATATCAAAGCTCAGGCACCTGTGAAAGAGTCTGGGAGCAGCGTAGAGGTGCACATCTTGTATTTACATTGGGTGCCCACCACCTGAATTTCTCACAGCTCCTACAGCCCCTTGTGGCAGATGGCTGTGAGGGGAAAGTCCATCTGACTTTTCTACCTGGTGCTTGCCCTCATAACACCACTGCAAAGCACTGTGCATTTCATGTTGAGGGACAGCCACCAAGCAGGGTCCCTGTCCCATTTGGAATGTGCACTTAGGGCTACCCTGAGATGTAAGGAAGGATCAGGATGCAGCTACACCTTTCTCCAGCCTAGCTCACAGCCTGTGTCTGAATCCAAACACTGCATTTGAGCAAATTCTGTGTCACAAGTAGAGATATGACCACAGTTTCTGGATCCATCCAGAGAAATAAGGAAGGTTCCTGAAGACAGGCACCTTGTTACACCCATCCGATATATATCGGTAAATCAACACCGTGTGACAAACTTTAATCAAACTGCCTTTAGAATTTACAGTCCAGATTTAGCCCTGTAAGATGTTCACAGATATAGTCTTTCAGATAGGAGAAAAATAGAGATTGCTGCAAATCTGATATCTAAAATGAAATACATTTAGCAGTTTTTGTAACTTATCAAACATGGAAATGTATCCACACTGTAGTACAGCCGGCTTCTGATAATAATTCTATTGAAGTAACAATCTCTGCTCATGCTTCTGTCTTTCAGATCATACTGAAATTTCATTTAGAAAGATTAAAAATGAAATAAAAGTCATTTACTCTTTTATTTTTTTCTCACATCTCTTCCATGTGTTTAGGGAAGACACTGCTTCTCTCTTTAAAGGTCATTGAAGGTGTCTGTGGTCTGTTTTCTACAAAATCCAATTTTCTATATTCTCTGGCTAGATATTTCTTAAAGTCTTTAATATGCCCGTAATATCTATTGCAGAGAAACCTCTTCTAACATCTTAAGGAATCCAGATGGACTGTGCTGCTGGGATCCAACCCAGGTTCCCTTCCCACAGCAGGGCTTGCTTTCAAGCGAGTGAATTAAGACCTGGAGCTTTACTCCAGATCAAAACAGGAGAAAGGTGGGCACAATCCAACCCTGTCTATGAAGGAGTCACTCTGTGTATCTTCCCCAAAGGACTGAGCTGCTGCCTCCAGCCTGAAGTCATGGCCAAACTGAGATATGCAGAGGACACTGCTCTGTCTCACTTCCCTGGTGTCACACAACACAACAGAATTTGGCAGAAGTTTTAGAGGAAATTATCTTCGTAAATATCTCTTAGGGGCTGCACTGTTATGACCTCAGGTATCCTAGGAAGCATCAATAAGCATTGGAGCCAGTGGAGAGAAAAGAAGACTTCTAAGATGAGATTCATCCAAGCTGTAATAATTGTGCTTTTTTTTTTCCTTCAGTAATTAGCATGGAAGCCTAAGGTGACTGCCTCAGTTATAGTCCAGAACTGTATGGGATGAATTCCAAACACAATGAATAAGCTCCCCAAGAGTAATAATCTTATTTATACTACAAAGTATTCTGCACTTCCTCAGGGTGCCGGAGGTTTTTAGCTGATGTAAGCATACTGCCAAATAAATAGTTTTATCCTTGGCTGTGCAGTCTCTCCCACTCTTTTCTGCTGGGGTAAAATGTTGATGTTGCCACGTCCTATATTGCACAAACTGTTGTGGCTGAAAAAAAAATGAATTTCAAAGCTTCATATGCTGGTAAATCTACCATATCTTTAGTCACCTTGTTCAGTGATTCCTTTCACTGTTACAAGACGGGTCATGCTTTATGTGTTGAAATCCTCATCACTAATTTCTAATCAGCCTTTACTTCTAGATTTTGCAGTATGTATTGTCAGCTGTTTCTCTGCATGTTTTCAAAAATCAGAGTCAACAATGTCATGGAGAGACCCTGTCTTTAAACAAATTGAAAGAGAATATTAAACAAAAAAATGTCCTTCGGTTTGGAGATCTAAAAGGATCAGTCCATAAAACATTTAATTTCATATCATGTGATAAGTAGTTTTCATTCCATAAATTGTTTTCCAGCTGGTGCTGGAGACAGACAGGTGGGTTTTTGTCCAAAGCGAATCATCATAGTCTTGGTCTCTCTCAGTAACTGCAATTATTCACCATGTATTGTGACTTGCAAATAAGGCTTGTGAAGACCATTCAGAAACAAGCCATCCACAAATACCCGGATTAAGAAGGCATTAAAGTGTGTCTTGCTCAGGAATATTTTGCCATCTCTTTCAACACAAGTTTCGTAGCAGTGTTGATCAATGATCCCTGCCTGCCACGAAGACAAAAAGAGTGTTGTGCCATACGCAGTGGGGTTGCAGGGGCTGCAAAAGGCTTGGGGTCATGCCATGGGATGTGTCTTACCCAAAACACAGCCAGTATCTCCTGCTCCTCTGGCCCTGCAGAGCCTTAGTGCCTGGACACTCGATGCTGATGTCCAGGGGAAACCATGAATTATCACAGCTTGGTGGATGTATCATGGCTTGGTGGGGGCTTGTTAGAGACACAAGAATTTCACTCAGCTGGCAATGTTGAAAGTTTCACTTGGCTGGGAGCTAAGTCAAGGTGGCAGTGGACTGCAGGGCCACAGCCTTGTGGAGGGATCCTGAGCCCTCCAGTGAACATGGGAGATACATCTTAAAGTTGCCTGTTCTCTTTTCCAGCCCCTTTCCTCCTTAGAACATTGTCTGGAGGATTACTCCCTGCCTGTTTTGGGGAAGCGCTTGGAGACACAGGAACGCAGGGAGCTAAGAAGGGAAAAAAGTGCAGCTCAAAGCCCAAATGGTTAAAAGTGATCTTCAAATGTCAGGCTGCCTCAGGGAAATGAGAACTCACCTCATCACCATTTAGAGGGATGTTGGGTAGAAGGAATTTTATTCTTTCAAATGTATGTGCATTTATACTGCATAAAAATGTAGTTAAATGCAGACCTCTGTGTGACTGAAGAGCGAATATTAAACATAAACGGGTTGCTTCACATCTGGAAGGAAAGCAAATCAGCATTGCTTCTCCACAGGGTGAAACTGAAATGTGAGCCTTGCAATCTTATTACTAGGCCAGGGAGAAATGAAATAGAGAGTTGAGAATCAGTATGAGGTAAAATATGCCATCAAACTATCAGATGAAATTGGGACAAAAGAGGAGAAATGCAGGTGCAGGAGGAAGAAGAACAAATTTTGTCTTTTGGGCAGATTGAGGGGGGTTTGTATGATGGCCTAATATATGTTTTAGGTGCTGTTCTCTCTCAATGAGTAAAACAGTAATTTGGGCGAAGGGTTCTATGCCCTTAACAAGTTTTACCTTTTTTTTCTTCTGTTTTCTCTGACAGTTTTTTGCATGCTTTTTCACTTAAAACAAGGAATTTAGAGGAAAAGTCTCTTCTGTGAACTGGTCTGATAGAACCATAATCCAACACAGAATATCAGGATAGTCAAGAAAATGTAGCTTCCTTACATGTACAACGTTGTGATTTCTCAGCCAGATAGGAAATGTCTGTGAATAGATGCACTTATTACAACCACAGCTTGCATGATCCTTTTCCAGCTTTTTCCTTTCCCAAAAACCTACATGGGAACAGTCTTACTCAGCAAACAGCATGGATACATTCACTGAATAGTTCACAGTGAGTAGGTACTGAGTAAGTCACAGATAGAAACACAAAGTCAGCTTTTATTAGCTTGTGATTAATTCTGCTTTCAAGAAAAGGAATAATGTAATTTGTTGAATCTATTTAATATTGTTTATTAGTATTACTATAATTTTCCTCCAGTTTGTGAAGATTTCCCTTATATAATACAGTTTCCAAATGCCAACTACTCCACCAACATTATCAATTATTTAAGACTTTATTTGTAATACACTTCTGACAATGCAAATGCAATGCCTAGAAATGTGAAGACAGTTTATTTAGAGAAATGATTCTAACATCTACCTTTTAAAATCAGAAGACAGAAGCATCAGAAAAAATGCAGAACCTGTCTCTGAAATTATTCCTTTGTGTGTTTAACTTTCAATTTGCTGATCCTTATTCGTTGTCATGAGGTGCTAATCTCCAATTCATCATCATTTCTTTCTGGTTTCAGATGGTTACAGCAAAGAACCAAAACAAATGTTCTGTCATGCAGCCCCCCAGCTCAAGAGAAAAGTGGAATATTGAAATAAGCATCTTGACCACAGGTGATTGTCAGCAGTCACAGAAGCTCCACAAATAACAGGTAAATCTGGGATCGCTGTGTTTTGCCTTCAGGAGGTGGTTTATACATCTGAAAGTAGAGAAGGATTAGAAAGGACTTCAGTATGTGATGACAAGCATCAGGAATATGAATCTTTATATCTAGAGGTTGACGTTAACTTCCATACGCTCCTCAGAGGAAGCTTATATGTGAATAATCTGCTGAATAGGATTGCACTAATTAAAGTGAATTATTTGAAAGAAGGACAAAGTGGAGTTTATCAAGGAATTCACCCAGAGCACATACTGCTGCCAGCCTTGTTTTAATTTACCTAACACTGCTGCAGTCTACATGAAACTCTTCTAGGATTCTAAAGTGCCATTGTCACATTAAAATTTTCATGAAGAATAGGGGGACTTGTCTGGGGAGAAGGTAAATAGGATTAGGCTGCTGTAGAGCTGTGATGGGTTTTGTTGTTGTTGTTGTTGGTTGGTTGGTTGGTTGGTTGGTTTTTGTTTGTTCGTTTGTTTGTTTCTTTTTTGAAACATCTCAGGTCTTACTTGAAGCTTCCATCCTGGAAAGATTGTACTTCTCAAAAATTTGTTTTGCTTGGGTTCTCTATCACACTACAATAATCTTTCCCTACAGTCGAGCAAAGAACAGCACATCCGTGCTTTATTATGAAGCTTTTGTTAACAGAAATTTAATGAGCCAGAAGACACAAGTCAGTTCTGGTGTGGGCTCTGGGAAATCTCTCCTAGCCCAGGAGATCTCTCCTTACCCTAATCCCTGCTAACCCAGTATTTGTGTGTACCAGTCGATTCAACCAGGCTGAGGAACATTCCCAGGCCTGGTGTTGACACAGGTGACCTATGACTCTCCAAAATGATTTTTGGTTTCTGAGGAGATGACCAGAGGCTGTTGTAATAGTCAGTTTTACATACAGCCATCCTATTTCTGCAGAGTAAAAGACCTTAGTATTATTGTTATAAATGTTTTTTTGATGCTGTCTGGCTTCAGCTCCACATAAGAATTATGTTAATTTAATATTATGGGTAATGCACCGGTGTCCAAACTTTTGAGTTTCCATGCTATGAATAAGACTGCAGACCATCTGCTTTACTTCACTCATCTTGTTACCCAGCATGTTAGAACTTTTTGCCACACAGTTCCTCCTCTTCTTCATGAATCTAATTTGCAAGTGTGAACCCCGCTTTGTGATTAGGCTTTCATTTGTGTTAGTCAAGAAAACACCCAAAATGTGAGAATTCTCCATCTGTTATGGTAGCAAAGTTTAAATTCAGCCCCGGTGCAATGTGAAATATTCAGCCATGCTGTATCCAAGCTGCTGACTGGATTCATTGAAATCAATGCAGAGACTCTGGGCTCTTTCTGATTGACAGGAGAAGATATTTATATTCTATATTCAGATATCTAATTGCATCTATAGTTACAAGCGCATTGTGGTTTTTGTCAGTGAGCACTTCTGGTGAAAAGTTACCTCTCCTATAAGCAGACTTTTGAATGTTTTTCAGTCACCTTTATCTTTTTTGTAGTTGAACAATTTACATTTCTTCCTTTTGCTAGGAATGGGCAAAATTCTTCTTTTCCCTTCCTTGGGCACTGGTCATAATTTCTGGGTCAGCTAGTAAACCCTCTTTTTATTTCCTACTTAAATGCTGTGTATTAGAGAACTGTTGAGTTGGAAAATGTTAGCTTCATTTAGCTATTGTTGAGTTTTGCTGAGAAAGGGGAAGGCTTGTTCATATACTGTGTCCATTTTCAGAGGTAAAATGTATTTAATTGGGCTATTTTTGCTTCAAGTTCACAAAGTTTCTACAACATGGACTCCAATTAAGCAACTGAATCTGATATGAAGCAATTGAGACTGACCCAGCTGTCTTGTAGCGCCACAGCAAGTTGTTGTGGATGGCAAGAGGGAGCAAAGTTCCCCATGAAGTGCATTCACACCACATAAAATAGAAGGTGCTGGGATCTCTCTGGAAGTTCCTTAAGAGGCTAGGTTAGAGAATATAGCTGACCAACTCAAGGGAAATCATGTGAATACCTTCCATTGCTAATAGCAGAACTTGGGAGGGATAAGGTGTCAGGAATAAGTAAACTCTGATGCCTCACAGGATCAAACCCAGGGCTGTTGCTTCTCCTCACCCAACTCCAGCGGTTTACAGTGTGAGCAGCCCTACCTGTACCACTTAGTACACCTGCTTCACAGTTAGTGGTGAGAAATGAATACACAGTGTATTTCTCTGCTTCCAGATGCCTATCTTACGCTGAGATAAACTGCACAGAGTTCCTCTCTGCTCATGCTGAGAAAGCTCAAGGTGTTTAGTTCAGATTCAGGAATCCAGTTTGTAGATATTTATTTTCAAGCAGGTAAAGTCTGTGCTACTGCTCTCAGGTCGATGACCCAGAATTAGTGACTGACCTTGGCTCCCCTATATCTCACTCCATCTTTGGGCTTTCACACAGTAATAAAAATTAATCTCCAGATTTCTTGAGTAAAACAGAAAAAAAAAAAAAGAAAAAAGGAATTTCCAGAAATGTTGTTTATGCATAAATTTATGAGGCAAGCTGAAGGAGAGAAGTGACTAAGTGACTATTCACTCCTAAAAACCCTGTAATGTAACAGGCAGTCCCATACATTGCAGCTGTGATAGGTTCTGTTTGGGGCTCAGTTATACTGATGAAATCAGAAAACCACAAATAATTGTTTTTTTGCATAGTTGCTGCTGGCTTCTAGTAAGTGTGCTGTGGCATTTCCTAAGGTGGTTTGGGATGTTTCCATGGGTGTAAACTGCTGGCAGGAGGATTTATTTCTGGTATGGAGAACAGGTGGTTTGTGAGGTCTGGCTCTCCCACCGTTATAGTACACCGTTCTCTCTGCCGTAGCACGTACACTCCCAGTGAGCCTCTGAAGCCAGGAAGAGCTCCTTTACTCTGATAAATTGGTTATCCAACCAAATGGAGGCAACTGAATAGAGATACCATCAATAGATTAGGGGAGATGCACGCTGCAGAAGTCAGTTTCCTTACACCAAGAGAATGGACTCCCTTAATCGGAATGCAGACATCTCCCTGTGTTTCTAGATCTCACACATACCTCTTGGGCTCTGAAAAATCCATTTGCCACAGGACCACCCTCATCTCAGTAATGATCCCTTCTTTCCCTGACAAGAGCCTACTGAAGCTTTGCTTACTTGCTCTTAGACAGTCTCTTTTTGATAACAAAAATTGCCATTTCTGAGCAGGATTTGAAAGCTCAGTAGTCCTGCAGAGGGCCAGGCTGGGCTCTGGGATGCAGGGGTGGAACTTTAGTTACTAATGCAGACTGGAATTAGTTTATCAAAGCTCCAGATTTTGGCTATGAAGCAACCCTTCCAGTAGCCAAAAAGCTTTGCAAAAGGGGTTCACATTTTCCTTCAATTAATTCTCTGTTTCAATTATTTGAGCTTGCCAGCAGTTAAAGATTTGTTGCTGGGAGATATGAACACATCACCTTCTGCACAGAGGAGAGGTTTAACTTCCTTCTGCCCCTACAGCTTCCTTTTCCCCTGGGTAGGGAGAATTCCAGCTCCAATCTGCCTTCAACACAAATTGCAAGGCCTGCAGGTTTGATTGAATCTGCAGTTTCCTGAAGTTATCCTCAACAGTATAACGTCCTGTCCCATGCTTAGAGCTGCTAAGGGAATCTCTATAATTTTCTGGATGCAGCAGCTTCTGCAGCATCTTTAGAACTGCCAGGTGAGATCCCATCACCGGTATATCTTATCCAGCATATTTTGGGGTCTTTTTTTTTTTTTTTTCCTTAGTAAAACCAGCAATACAGGAGCTGTAGAAAGATATAAATCTCAGGTAATGTGTGGTTTCACTGTACATTTCTGAATTCCTGTTATAGCTCCTGATATCAGCTTTACTTAGCACATCCAGCTGTCTCTCTGAATATCATTCTTAGCACTGCAGTATTTACTTCAATAACTTCAAAACCACTTGTGGACTTAGTGAAATATTTCAACAGGAGAAAATCTCTCTTGCAAGACCTAAGATGGAAAGCATTTCTAGGCTGTTTTTCTTTGAATGTGCTGCAGCACCAGGATCTTGATGTGTGATTATTGGAGATTTTTAGAAGAGCTAGAGGAGTACATCTCTTTTACATTTTGCAGTAGGTTGTGAGCACAGAGCTTTGACCTGCAGTCCTGTAAAACTCAGATTCCCCAAGCATGTCCCAAATTTCCCTCTGCACTGTGTGCCACCCAGTCCACAGCCCAGGTACAGCTGTGGAGGCAGAGCAAAAGGGAAAGCTTGGATTTTGTAGAGTGTGCAAATAGCAGAAGACATGCACTGGGACAAGAAAGTATTTATTCCACAAAAAGTCTTCTAATTCCTCAAAACATAAAGATCCCTTTGTGAAAGGAAGCAAGGTACAAATGAACATGGGAGGTGCCAAGGAAAAAGTACAAAGAGAGTACTGTCATTAACTACTGCCCATCTTTAAGAAGAGGTGAATTGTCTGCCATCCCCTGTGTCCTCCAGTCCTACTTTCAGTTTTGATTAGTTCCTTGAAGGCAGATCACCTTGTTCTTTTATTTTTCCTTGTAGAAATAGGACATTTAATGAAATGGAATTAAAACAATATTTTAATTTTTTTTTTCCTTTGTGGAAAAAGCTTTAATAGTTGTCTATGTAAGCTGGAAAGGTAGAAGAGCCCAGTTCATAGATCCCACTCTAACAGTCACTTTCCTGGAGAAGACTTTAATAAAGTCCTTTCTTCCACCACCAGTACAGTTGTGTTAAATATTGCAGCACAAAAACTGAAGGCCCACTGATGGGGGCTGAAGGAATTTAAGAGCCTTTAAATCATTACAGTAATGGGGGCAGTGAGTGTGTTCTGGGAAAAACAAATATACTACAAGAGGCAGAAAAACAGAAAGATGATTGGATGAAGCCAATTTAAAGTGAGAAATGCACCTTCATTGCAGGAGAAACAGAAGATACTGGAAATAACAAGCAGTTGGGGAATAGTGGCTCAAGGAAATAAAGAGATTTTTCTCTCTAGACACCTGACTGTGCTCTTACAAAATTGTATAAGTGTGCTGGTGTCAACAGAGAGACCAGAAAAATTGTGAGCAGAATTGGGAACTTCTGTGTAAATAAGGATAGCTGGACTGGAGTCATGAACTTCAGCAAGAACCTGTTGTTCAAGAACGGATTTCGTTTCAGAAGTCATTACTTTGCTATTGGTAGAGTTGCCTGTAGAAGGATTAGATGAAGTAATTCAAATTCCTGGTGGGCATCTATCTACATCTGAAATCCTGCCACCTTTCCTGTTTGTCAATACATCAGCTAATCCATTAAAGATAACAGGGAAATCAGACTGCAGGAATCAAACTTCTCTTTGATATACCTCTAAGCTAAAAACTGCTTCTACCAAAACTTGAACTGTAGTTTTCACACAATGCTGCCTCACCTGGATGAAAAAAATATTTCAGTCTCAAGACTTATTCCTCTAGCCCTATTCACTAAAGAATTATTTCTTTTTAATTTAATCCATTTTCCTCATATCTAACAAGCCTTTTTTTCTAAATCTGATAATTTCATAATCCCTAATGCATCCATAAAATGTTTATGCTGTGTGGTAATAGACAAGAATGATCACAGGTGTCAGGAGAACTAGACAGAGCATGTAACCACCAGGCAAAAGCTTAAAGGTGTGACAGTTCTCACTGAAGCTTTCCACCTTCAGAAAAATCTCAGAAACATCCACAACCTATTCTCTCAGCCCTCCCACAACTGCCAGTGGTGCCTTACTGTCTGTTCTTGATGGTGAAGGTGATAAAACTGGAATTAATCTTGTTGGTGACATCAAAATAAGTAGCCCTGGTTTTCTTGCTGCCTGTCTGCACAGGTTTTGATGCTCACCAGACCTTTGGTGAATTGGTTCTGCTCTACAGACAATCCAAAAAGCAAAACCAACAAAAAGTAAAGTGCTTTTTGCCCGCTGTTAGGGTTGACCTGTTCAGCAGGCATCACACACAGGAAAATGGTACAGGGAAGGGGCAAGAAACAGGAGGAGGAGGAAGAAGGAAGACCACCCTCTTCCACAGCAGCCAATCCTCACTTTAAAGCAACTCATCATGTGTTTAGCATAGTAGTTCCTACGACTTGAAAGGAAGCCCCAAGTCTTTCTAGTGACTCAGAGGGAGATGGGCTCATGCACTGGGGAGCAATAGGGTGTGATGTGAAGTCACAGTGAGATTTATCTCTTCCCCAGTCCTAATAAATGCCCTTTTTGTTTTCCCTCAATGAATTTTGCTTCTGAGAAGAACAGATCCTGCTGGAGCATGTGCACAACTCATAAAATAATCTAGATTCCAGCATAACTAAAAATCCTTCCCCCTGCCCCCATAGATAAACCTCACCTCAGATAAACAACCAGCTAACTGGTGCTGACTGCTGTTAACTAATTAACATTGCCTCTTAAGAGCTCATCTGATTACACCCTTCATTACAGCTGGAAAATAGTTTCTGCTTCCCTAATAATATATCGGTTAATGTATTCATACCCAAAATCAATACAATTTTTTTTCTCCCACTGTTAGTCTTGAAGGGAGTAATGGTTATTTTTCTAATCTATTAAGAACTGTATAGTAATTATATTTTTATATCCCCTTTCTCTGGAGCCTTGTTAGGTTATAAATTAATCATTAATTTATTTAAAAATGCAAGGGTTTGGAGTTATAATTTTAAAGAAATTTCAATTCTAATGCTTCAGAGCCTGCCACAAGCAGAGAGGAACCTCTACACTGATTTTTCAAATAATCTCATTGTCCATTTTACTGTTTTTCAGAATGTCTGCGCGTTTTCTAATAGACCGTGGGTCACTAGAATAGTCAGCAAAATCTTGTACATGTTTTCAACTCTCATTGTTAGAAGAAGCATCCCGATTTTTCTATCTGCCCATTAGCTGTGAAATACTCCCGTGCACAGACCCTGTGGGAATGTCCCGGATCTCTCTGACAAGGACAGAGGAAAAGGGACAAACCTGTGCACAAGTACAGTCCCACAGGGAGCACACACCTCTGTTCCCCAAGGAGCCTGCAGCCAGACCTGCACACTGACAGCCCCGGCTGTCCAGATAATCCAGTTAGCAGGGATTGCATGAGACATTTAAACTGTGATAAGAGAAATACCCCAGCTGCCTTTGGCTACTTAAATCAGCAGATACCAAACACCTTGCTAGGCAAGTGATTACCAATATGTAACATGTAATTCCACTCTTTAAAATCCCTGCAGTGTACATTATGTAACAAGGATGGATTCTTAATTCTTTTTCTTTTTTGCTTTTCTATTTTATTTCATTTCCCTACTTTTCCTTTTACTCCCATTTGCCAGATGCTGAGGCAATTTTGTTGGACAGAAAAACTTTATCTCTTTTCCTTTGTAGTAATTTCCAAAATTCTAATATGTTTTCCCACACACAGACACATTTGGTAAGGAAAAAAAAATTAAAAAGTAGTTTTCTGTTGTCTAGCAGGAGAAAGAGAACAGAAGTACCTTGCTGTGGAGGGAGACCTCTGACCATATCTATAAATATTTGGCATTTTTGAGTCTTAGCTCATTTTACTGGCTGATCACCTAACTGGTGAGAATACATGGGGAGGCATCTATGCCCAATTTAACTAATGCTTTTGGAACCTATATTTCTTCTGCAGCCAGAACACATGGACTTCATTCCAGGCAGTTTTGAAACTCACAGAGCAGCACTTTTAATACTGAAAGTGGTCTATAGCCCAACTACTAAAATTCAGGGGAAGGAAAAAAAAAAAAAAAAAAAAAAAAAAAAAAAAAAAAAAAAAAAAAAGTATATTCATCTCATGTAGGTTATTTTTAAAATGAGTGGGTTTAAAGCTTTATATTCCCATTGCTTTCTGAGCCTAAGGATTCTGTGATTTAAGGAGACTTTTCATCCACCTAAGCCAAGGGGCACATAAGTTTCTGCTGAGGAAAAAAGGAATTAAGTGACTCTTGCTTCAGTTGCTAGGCACAGCATGATGTAGAGGGAAGCAGTGCGTAAGTGATGGGAGAAGGTGAGATGTTCCCTTGTAGCATATGAGGAGTAACAGCTAAGCTGTGCTCTATGAGCAGGAATTAAAAGCAGCCTCTTGCTCAGTCAATTGCTTATCCAAATGAGGAGCGAGAGCAAGGTGTAAGGAGAATTCATTACTTGTTGGCTTGCTTGATCAGTCTCATAAGTACTCAAACCTAACAGCCACTGAATAATCAGCAACTTCCATTGCTGGGCACATGAGTAAAACACATGTGCATGTGTCACATAAAGGATGAGAATAACCAAGTTAAGCCATAACTGAAGATAATCATTTGATGCACAGTCCAATGTATTGATAAGCAAGGATGGCAGCACCTCGGTTTCAAAAATGAGGTATGCTGAAACAATGCCAAGGAGTGGTTTATTCACCTTGAGAAGGCACATTCAATGCTCTCCAGCTCCTCTGAGCTCTGGGGTTAAGGTGTAATATCAGAATGCTCCTGGGACATGGCAGTGACACGCTGCTGGTATCATGGTTCCTGTTCACAGAATAATAGAACATTTCAATAAACAGTCAATGCACCAGTCCAGCCCAGTGTGAAAGTCGGGGCTGTGCAATCTGGCTAGTGACAAACAGCAGAAAAAATGAAGGCAAAACCATGCTGTGTGTGTGAGACAGCCCCTTCCACGCTTTATTCTGCAAGAGAGGTTGGCACGGTCCTGGGAGACAACTTGAGGAAGGTTAAAGCATAAAAAGTTAGTCAGTTTGCAAATTAAAATGCAGGTCCCCCTCCCACTCAGCTCCTTGCCTATACTCACCTCCCAGCTGATAACAAATAGAACTGACTGAAACCAATGTTTTTTTACTTATTTAAGAAATATTATAATGCATGCTCTGAGGAAAAGAAAAATCTCTGCCCATGCATATATCTCTGCTTGCTCCAGTTATCCTGAATATGCATCACTGCCTGCTACTTATGGCAGTGTTCCACCTCCTCTCCTCTCCTCTCCTCTCCTCTCCTCTCCTCTCCTCTCCTCTCCTCTCCTCTCCTCTCCTCTCCTCTCCTCTCCTCTCCTCTCCTCTCCTCTCCTCTCCTCTCCTCTCCTCTCCTCTCCTCTCCTCTCCTCTCCTCTCCTCTCCTCTCTTTTGACTGCTTTTGTGTTTCAGCAGGGATAAGCAGAGGACACTTAGAACCAACACTCGCTTGATTTGCTTTTTCAGCCTACTTTCTATCAAAAATATGAATCTCAGCCAGGTTAAGAGAGCAGCAGCAGGCAAGGGAAGGCACTGCTTTCTGTGTGTGAGCAGAAGGAGCTGTCCCACAGGAGATGGTCTCTCCCTGCTATAGTCAGGGCTCCCAGTGAGCTGAGGGAGGGGGAAAAAAACAAAGAAACAGCACAACAGAGTCCAGGAATCAGACTTGGGAACAAGGCATTTGACTAATTGCATCACAAGCCATTGCTGAGTTTTATTCCTTAATTGGGAACAAAGCCCTTGATAGGAAATGAGCTCTTGGACTTTGAAAAGCCCAAGCATCTACTCAGCCAGATGTAACCAGGCAGCCTGATGTCTGAAGCTGTCTGAAGCAAACCTCTAGAAAACTTGTATGTTTAAGAAGAGGAAATAGAAGTACTGGAAAGCCAGGAACATATCTGCTCACTTTGGAGACGACGAATTTACTAGAGGAATATGACTCTACTTGTGTCCATATGCACTGACAGGTTTCGACTCCTAGGGCTGGTCCATCAGAGGTTTGTGGCTGATGTCAAATGACCATCAGCACCATCTCTGACATTGCTCAGCGCTGGCGTTTCCTAGGATGCACCACTGAATGGTCAAGGAAAGAGGCAAGGCACCTTGCCATGGAAAACCAGGATCCTCCTGAGCAAGTCAGCATGGAAGCACTCCAGTCTTCATGCCACACTGGAAAAACAACAGCTCTTAGGTTGAAACTCCATTCCATCCTCTCAGGGGCTGTGTCTCAACACACTAACACACACACGACACGCAGAGTTCCTAAGTGACTCTGGTCCCTGGGAGATGCCCTGACAGCCCTGCAGCACCACTGGCTCCCTCCTCCCCCCATCTGTGGGCTCTCTGGAGGCTCTGCTGAGCTGTCCCCAGGCAGGTCCAATGCCAGCTCCAGTGGGGACCCAAATCCCATTGCTGGGTACGCCTGGCCCGTGCGGCAGTTAACACATTCCATGGCTGAGCAATGCTGTGTTCAGGGCCACACATAAACACTTTACTGCTGGCCATTAAATTTTATTGCTCTCTCTAATATGCTTTGAGATAACTAAACTGATGCCTGAAAGAGGCATTTAAGCTGTTTTAACAGTATCTACTTCACATAATCTGTTTTACGGCAGTGTCTTATGGTTTTGCCCATTTAAAATGTGTTTGTTGTTGGTTTTTTTTAATCAAGGGATTTGCACTATGACCTTTGAGCAACAGCAGCCCCTGCTAGAAAACAGCTGGCAATGCAGTGTGCAATACAATCTATGGAGATTACATTCACTTCATTCCCTCTTAAGGCAGAAGACTGGGAGGCTAGCAGATCCACTGGGATTTTGGTGGATTGAATTCTTTTTTATTTTGAAAGGAGAGCAGAGACTATATGAGCTAAAAGATAATAGACATATTTTTGCTCTGTGGATCTATCCCCACCCTGAATTATTTGGCTGGTCTGGTTAAAAGGAGACATACCAATACTTTTTCCAGGCTAAGGTCTAGGACCAGCAACAAGTTTCCAGCCCTGGAAATACTGAGATACATCTAGATAACCATGTGCAAGCCACTTGAAAGATAAACCAAACATTTTTGTTCTTCTTGGCTTAGCAAGGAGATAGACTCAAACTTTGATTCAGGTACCTAAAATGAGACTTTGTCTTTAGTCAGAAAATAGGTGCTTGATATTTCTGTTTGCAGGAGGAGACAGAAACTCTCACCAAATGAGAGATGTAAGTCACTCCAGTGTGGAGGTCCCAGCCCAGAGCCAGGCTGAGCTGTGCAGATCTGTTCTGAGGGACACTCACTTGGTGGGACACTTAATCAGAGTGGGAGACACAGCAATAGCCTCAGCAGAAGCTGTTGCATTTCACTACAAATACAATCCCATAATTACCATTATCTTCATCCCAGCTGGGGTGAGGGCACGGAGCACCCACTGAGGCCAGCAGACAAACGTGTGTCAGAAGCATCTGCTGTACACAGAGTGAAAAGACCAGAGCGACTATTTGGGTACCTAAAAACTTACCTCTGCACACACCTTCCAGTTAATTAAGCTACCTTAATTTATCACTGAGCTGTCTCTGAAACAAATTAGGCCTTTCTCTCCAGCCTGATGTAGGGCACCATCATCAGTGAGAGCACAGCAACAGGCTGCATTAAAAAATTCCTTCTTTCTCCAGAGCTTCAAGACTGTTTATGTTCACACCTGAAGCTTCCTTGCATATTACACCTGACAGAAACACAGCATGGCCAATACAAAAGCATTTGCTCCTGTCTCTCTTCAAAAATCCCCTTTTGCCATAATGAGAAGCACTCTGATGTTTTGTTTTACAGGAGGGCTCAGAGCTGCCTGGGGAGATTTCTGTTGAGCCTTCAAAGCAAACTAAACCTGGTCCTCCAGTGTCAGCCTCCTGACTGAACTGTGACCTTACCTTCAGAGCAGGGGAAACCTGAGCTGCCAGCTCATGTGGGGGAACCCTCCTGGGCTTTTTCTGGGGCATATTTTGCTGGTGGATTTTCACCCTTTTGAAAATTTCTAAAGAACCCATGAAACCTTAGGAAATAAAACAATGGCCATATGTATATTCCTTTCCTTCCCCTTATTAGTCCACCAAAGACAAATTAATGAACTTTAATGGAAAACCACATCTGTGAAAATCTGCTGGAACTCGCCCACAGCAGGAAGGGTTCCTGCTTGCCAAGATGACAAACATGTTTGGGATGATAAGGATGCTTAGAAACCAGAGACTATGGTGGCTGCACTGTGGGAGCTGCAATTGTGAGTGACCTTTCCATTCTGGGGGTCAGTGTGCTAAATTAAAAACCTACAAGAAAGCCTTTAATTTAGGTTAATGGGATGTCAAATATTAAATGCAATAAGACAAATTATATATTTTTTTATTATTATTTTAAAGAGGAATTAGCCTCACTAATCTCCCAGGTCAGATTCTTAGAAGGTGTAAATCAGTGTTACACATCAGAGCTCAAGGGAGGCTGTACATTTGTTCACTAGATGGAGTCTGTGCTATTGTACTTTCTCACGTACGTATCTCTGAACCATATACTTAGATTAAATTTGTTCAGTCTTCTCCCCCTCATTTTGAGGATTAAAAATGAAATTATATGGTTCCTTACTTACCCAATTCCTTTCCAGCCCATTAACTTCATCCTTCTTTTTTTCAGATCCTACAAAGAGATGGAAAACTTCCTTTATGCATAGAGAATTTGGGGAATGATACCATGATATCTGGGGGAAGGGATGCTGGGAGAGTATTATTTGCAATCACAACTTTCAGGGCTATGCTTTAATATAAAATGAGGAAGAAAATATCTTTCAGCAGAGCTGTTTGAGAGTTCACATTTGAAATATTTGGTGGATGGTGAGTTTCCACAGCATGAAAAATACGCAATGGGAAAATGTTCCTACTGCTTAAAATCAAAATCATATTTTTTTTCATCACAGAAATACTTTGTTCCATCTCAGAAAGCAAAAAGCACTGCCCTTATGCTCAGAAGAGGCACATTTTAAATTTTAAATTTTGGGGAAGGGAAAGACTTCACTGCAATAAAAGAGAGTAAATGTTTAAAATGATCTTTAAATCACTGCCCCTTCACACCACACCACCAGGCAGGCTTGTTAGCTCAACGCTGCAGAGTTTCAAAGCCTGCTATTTTGCATCCAAGACACAGCAATATGGTAACTATCGTCTTGCTTTGGGCTGAATAACTTTTTATTGAAAGAATATGATGTCTTTAGGGTCTTTTTGCTGAAGGCATTTCCACATCCCAAAAATTACCGTCACACATAGATATTGATTCTCCTCATGGGTAGCCTCAACAGAGAGGGCAAGGACTGAATGGGCCAAGATGACTGAAAGAGCCTAAAGATTAAAGATAGAAGGAATTGGCTGTAATGGAGGTCCTCCCGGGTCAATTCCAGTGCTAAAAGATTGAGGTTGATTTAGCCTGTTGTCCTTTAAATTCTTTGTGATTTGTTCCTCAAAGCCAAGTTCATTGGGCATATTGACAACTCTAGAGCTTGCTGGAGAAAAAAAAAAGAAAAGTCTTCTTATAAGCCATTCTACTGGGTTCATGTTACTGATGATTGGTTGAATCCCTTTCTGTCCCTCTACTTTGGCCACTATTGCAGCATAAGATTTCTTGCTCCTATGTCAGATCAGCTTTGTGTTGTAATGTAAAGAGCAGAAAAGGCACATTTCCCCAGTTTTATTTAACTGGCCACCATTTGCATTTACAAGACAAATGGTTTCCAGCATTAAATGTGATCTGCCATATCAATTCCTGATTTGTGCTCTGGGTGCAAAACAAAGAAATCAAGCTGGTATTTCTCTCAGTACCAAAACTAAACAGTGAAAAGCAGTGGAGATTTTTTTTTTCTTCCATGCTCTTTTCTCATCATTAGCTTTCCCCACCTGGTTCAGCTTGTCTGGTCTCTCTAGTGTGAGAGTACACTTCTGCTTTCACTGTCCACCCTTCCCTCCTCCACACACCAGTACAGGAGTGGAATTTTGCAGTTCATCAATACTAAAAACAACCTGAAAGTATAATTTTAGGTTTAAGAGTGTCTGTTAACTAAATTATAAGGGTGGTCTTTTGACATAAATCTTTTTTGCCTAACTCCCAATCAGTTCTGAAAATGTCTTCTACCCAGAGCTTGCCATGAGATAAATTGTAAATGTGTGCCAGCAATCAGACTGAGAATCAGTCTTTAATACTAATTATCTTTCTGCAGGGAGTAAAACATTACATACAGCCTGGCTCCCTTAGAATATGCAAAGTCCCTGCTGCAAGGAATGTTGTAAATTTACAGTAAACCCACCTAAACACATGGCTTATCTTGTCTTCCATTTTTATTCTTAAAAAAGAAAAATAATAATAATAAAAAAATAAAATTAAGTCAGCTTTAAAACATGGTGTGCTCCTCCTGAAAATACATAATACTTTCTCACTGAATTGGCATAAAATGAGAGCCACAGAACAGAAACGGGCAATCCTATCCATAAGGTTTAATATGGCTTGCATTGTCCTTCCTAACAGAGTAATAGAATATTGCTAAGCAAGGATTTTATTAAAAATTGAAATATTTTCCAAGGTTTTCATTGCTGATTTTCATCTAAGTTCCTTATATATATCTATTGGAGATGTAAATCTAAAACTACAAAAAAGTTGTGGGGTTTTTTTTGTTGTTTTTGTTTTTGTTTTGTTTTGTGGGGGTTTTTTTGGGTTTTTTTTTTTTTTTTAGTAAAATGTTCAAAATTTTGGAAATAAGGAAACTACTTTTGCCTGCATTGCTATCAACTAAATAGCCTCATTTTCTCTGTGCTTATATAATCCAGTGAAGGACCTAGTCCACTGCCTGAAAAACATCCAAAGAATTTTCTTTTTGAAGATTTTCCTGTTTTCCAAAGGAAACCAGGTTCAGGACATCTGCTGATATGAAATACTATGATAGGTACAAAATTCAGGGGATACTGAAAAATCGCTTGTCTCATTCTTACTGTTCCCTAGGCACCTGCTGATGGCTACAGTTGGAGGAAAAACTCTGACAGCTCTTGACCTGAACAGGTCCTGTGTTTTCATATTCCTGTGTTTTCATATTCCGGTGTTTTCATCATACAATTAAGACAGCTCACAGTTCCTGGCAGAAATATAGAAGTGACATTATTTGAGAGTGACTTCAAGCCACCCTCCACCTGAGAGCCTCCCAGCTGTGTTGGCAGTGTCCTGTGCACTACCTGCCCTCTCAGCCAGCATGGATGGCACAACCAAGGGCTTTGATGAGCCTTGAGGCTTCTGGGTTAAAAGTGGCTTTTGTCCCATCCTTTCTAATAACCTCTTTAGAAAAGTCTTGAGGCCCTCTAAAGCTTTTGGATCCAAATGTAACTAAGGAAAACTTCCCCTCATCAGTAAATTGATGATCCTCCTGGTTAAAAAAAAACAATCCTCTAATTTTTCTAATTCCTTTTGCTAGTCATCTCTGCTCACAGCCCTTTTTGGCTTAATTTTTGGACTTCTTTCTGTTTTCTAAAAGATTTACTGTATTCTATGGCCCAGAGCAGAGTTTGGGATAATTCACGTGTCATGAGGACCCTGTGAAGAATGAGCTTGCATCTATGTGCTACAGTGAATGGACACAGTCTAAAACTGCATTTCTTTAATGTAGAGCAATACATAATTCAGTTCTAATTCAGAGAATCACCACTGGGAAAATAGCTTTTAGCTTTTAAAATAACCTTTATGTTATCTTTAAGGTTGAAATCTGAATCACAGAGGTAAAGGGACAGAGAATCTTAGTACCTTTAAAATTAACCTATTAGGAAAAACCTTTTTTCCCCTGGTCTCACTTGACCTCTCGTGTTATTATCTATTATATTCTCCCCAGCTTTTCTTGCCTCAAGCCTCCAGACCCACAGAAAAGAACAGGGAATGGCAAGAGTGCAGCTACTCATAATAATCATCCATTCCCAGGTTCCAGTGCGGCAGTTTTAATCATAAGCTATTGTCAGGCATCAAGATCAAAAAGATTTGAGATTTGATTTGTTTGGGTTATAAAGAAGCTCTGAATGCCAAAGTGTTGTTGCTTAAACTGCAAAGCACAGCCCCTGCATGAAGTAGGATGAACTGGTATTGCCCTCTCTGATCCTATTTGTAGCCATCACAGCTCTTTAAAGTTATTTGATTTGACATCAATTAGGCAGTTTTCACAAGGGGAAAGTCTCTTTTTGCATTTAGTCCAATATCAATGTCATTTTCCTCCTAAAATGTGACAAGGAGCAGACTGCTTCAGCGTGCTTTGCAACAGACACGAAGAATAGGATAAGGAGGAGGAGAAAGGCTTCACATAAAGGGGAAAAAAAAAAAAAAAAAGGAGTGGGAGGACTGGGAAAACATTTCAACCCCATATTCCCATTTTTGAAGACATATATACACAGAGGGGGAGGGAGAGTCACAGGAGAGCCCCTGCTCAGTAGGTGTATTTTGTCAGTACATTGGCAGGTATTGCAGTCACTGTAAGGATGCAGAGCCCTCCAGACCTGTGCACCCTCAGAGGACAGCAAATCTGGTAACAAAAGAAAAGCATTCGTAGTTCCTGAATCCTAGCTTTGTTTCATCTTTTAATATTCTGCCTAGGACTTTGCCCAGTGCTCAAGGATATACAGAGCTAATGTAACAAAATGCTTGTAAATGTGTTACATGTGCAATATTCTGAACCAGCACATCAAAGCTATATGTTCCCAAGAGAGAAAAGACGAGATGACCGAAAATTTCTAAAAATTAAAGCTGTTCTGAGAACAGGAGTCAAAGATGGCCTGCTTTGCTGCGTGTCACGAGCAATCACAACTGTTGTATTCCCACTTTTTAGCCGGATGCAGCAACAAGATGAACACTGCCTGTAGCAATGGAGGGAGACTTAAAAAGTGCTTCTCTGCACATGGAGGGGCTGAGGAATATTGATGGTTAAACAGGAGCTTGCAAAGTTAGGAGCTGAGACAACTGCAAATCCATGTTAAGAGATGCAAACAGGAGAACCTGAAGGGAGTGGCAAAAAAATGGGCAAAACAAAAGTGGAAATGAACACTTTATGAAAGCTGGTATATTCAGATAACAGTTATACAGGATTTCAGAGTGGGTTTTTATTCCTCCCAAAAATTTTCCCAGAGATACAGGGAGAAGCTGCCTCTGGGACATCTATCATCATGATTTTTATCTCCATGCCCACACAGCTGCAGTATTTCTGGACGGTACACACAAGTCCAGAGGGTACCAGTGCTCCACAATTTAGATCCCTCCTCAGGGTACTGGATGATCTTGTTATTGATTGCTTCCTTGCCTCTCTGCCAACAGCTTGTAATGCAAAATACTGGTAAAAGATGGAGGAATACTCTTATACACGGAATTCTGAGTAAACCCTTTTTTACAATCTCCTAAGAAAATAGACAGACTTGCCACTGTATGACAGCTTTTATTAGAAATGTCACACATAAGCTTAAACTAGGACACCACCGTGGGCCAAGAGGGCTCCGTTGCTGATTTTTGGGGAAAGAAAAGTGAGGATATCAGTTAGAGGCAAAGGCATTTTCTCAAGCCAGGTTGATGTCAACCTTCAAATGAACTGTTACTGCTGAATCTTTAAAGCGTATCTTATTTGTGGTAGCTCAAAAATTCCCATATTACCTAAATATTTCTTGCCTTTTGGGAATGAACATTTTGATGCTGCCAACCACCATGCAAGATTCAGATCTCATCTATAAATTCATAGTAAAGCAGTGCAACAATTTTCTGTCAGGAGAAGGCAATGGCCGAGTTCTGAGTGGTGCAAAAGTTTTTGGACAAGTATTCAGCTCTACATTTTTGGTCCTAGCTCTGTGCCTAAGTGACACATAGAGTCATAAGAGCAGTCTCCATTTCATCAGCCACAAATGAGCTGCAATACAAAATTAGATTCCCATAACAGTGATTCAAGAGAAGGATAAAAAATATTTGTTCATTTGTCCAGTGGGTATGAGCAGCTTCCCAGGCCTGCTGCTCAGGGCTGCTTGTTGGTGGTAAAATCATGGTAACTTAGAAAGTCTGCTTGAAAATAAGCTTAGATTTTCTGGGGGGATAGGCCCATCCTGTATACATGTCAACCTTCTCCTCAGTCAGCCAATGTGTTAACATTGTGCGCAAGGCAATTTGTCAGGAGGCCACAGGTCAAATGATAGACAAGTAAAAAATGGCCAAGTTAAGGTCGATTTCCATGGTCACTTCTTTGGCATAACAGGTGGGGCCTTGAGATGGCAACTGAAGGCTGTAGTGAGGGAGGGAGAAGTTTTGTTTGATTTTTCCAATTGCTTATAACTCTCCCTCACAGGAATTCCTCAGACTTGTCCTACTTTCCTTGCTTGTTGCAGCAGGGAATAAAAGGTGTTGCAGAAATGACCCGCTGTGTTCTGTCTCTGAGTTCTTGCTGCTCGCTGACAACTGTTTTTACCACAGCTACTTCTGTGCCATGAACCTGAGTCAAGTTTAGTTCTGAAAGGCCTCAGGGCTGAGGACTTGCTAGAATAATCCCTCTTTCTAAGTTTTACCTGGGAACCTGCAACAGATACCTTTTAGCTTCTCAAACTCAGTTGAAGTGGGGCGCGTCTGTTTTGGAGAAGAGGCGATAGAGTTGTCAATTTGGGTTTGTAGTTATTCACAATTAGCACATTATTCCTTCTTCTTTTTTTTTTTTTTTTTTTCCCCTTTCTTTTTTTACCACTCCTACTGGTTTAGTTATCAGATCCAATTACAAACCCAAATTACCAACCCTAATTTTAATTAACAGTTATTCAGATATGAATAGCTGAATCAGCAGAAGTGTGAGGGAAGGCTGGATAACCTAGCAGGAGTTAAATCAATAGTTAATAAATTCTTTATCTAATAGTCCATACTAAGTCTTATCCTGCATTGAGAAACCCACAGCAATAGCAGTGGATTAAAACCTGTGGAGTCCAAAGGAATCTGCAGTCTCAGCTCTGACTGGAGGCTTAAATCAGTGGCAACTGCAAATCTCCTCTTCATGCACCACCACCCCTAAGTGCTTAAATCCCATTTGTGTAAAACACAAAAACAACTGGTAAACTGGTAAAACACCAGTTCAGCTGCCTTGATGTAACCAGTCTGGTGAGTCACTTTGTTCTCTTATCACTCACTCAAGGAACTGATCTAGATCAAAAAAACCTTACTAGAAGGGGTAAGGGAAGGAATGGCTGTTTTAAACAGCTCAGTTATGTTATCTAGATAGCCCCTTAAAGGACTGTGGTGAGGAGAACCATGTGGGACCACAAACACATGGCCAAGGGTGGGAAAGAGGTGACAAGATAATGGGGAGGAGCCCAGCTGAAATCAGAGCTGCCAAAAGAAATGCTTTTGTAACTACAGCGTCTGGAGGGTCAGAGAAAAAGACAAGAGGTGTTGAGGCTCTCACCCCGTAAAACACAGGCCTGGCAGAAACAATTGATTTTTCTTTTGTGCATTTACACCACTGACCAAACAAAGCAAAAAATCAATCAATCAATCAGATTGATGAAAGAGTTTCTCTGTCTCTAATTGGAATCACTTCACTAAAGAATAACTATTAGTTTATTAAAAAAAGGTTTGATTTCTGGGATTATTGTAAAGATTAATTAGCAAATATTCTATCATTTCTGTTTCCAGAAAAAGAAATGGAACCTCTGCAAAAGCCTTGACTTAGCACAGCAGGGCTCTCTTATTTTCACTTTTCGCCTTTTTTGATAGAAATTATTCACCCAAACCACCCTGAATTTCTGAATTCATTCCATCTCATCTGGAATGAATTCTAGTTGCTCATCTGGAAAGGTTCCTCCCAGCTCAAGATATAACATAATGAAGGGCTGTGAAGGAGAGAAAAAATGAGCCAATCAGAACTGTGCATGAAGGAGGAAAAACTAGGAAAAAGTAGATGTCCTAGATGATGAAATGCTTATCCCTGATTAATCCAGGGGTAAGTTTATCATTCCTGGGACACAACCAGAACAGTTAAAGCCTGTATCTTGTGTTTGCAGGCTTTGCACTGTTTGTTTATAATGAAGACACCTTGTCTTGCAATGCAAGTTAACTCACTTCCATACCCACACCCTGAGCCGCTGTTTAGGCTTATGTGGGAGTCCAGGGAGACAATCAGTCATCAAATCCAGATCTCTTGAGTCTCATTTCCATGTGATACTGCAAGACTATCCTTCTTTGCAAGTAACCTGGTTATTTTAATAGGCTTTTAAAAATAGAGATCTGCAAGAAAATTCAGGCAGAAATCATAAACCTTATCAGTATGACAGCAATAACATTAGCATGATACAGCTTTACAAGGCAAAAGTACTGTCCCATCACCAGGATGAATTTCTGAGACTTGAGCTCCATTTTTCCCAGTCAGGAACCATTGAGCAGTATCCAACCATAAAAAGATGCCATCCTCACACCTAACTTTTTTTTTTTTTCCCCTTGTTTTGTGTGGACTAATATATAGATACCTCTCAATAAATTCTAATCTATTCCATTTTTAAGTTGGAGTTTTTCTTGGTGCTTGATAATGTATCTGATTTGCCATATCCATCAAAAGGCAGAGCTGCTAAACAAACAAATCCAGGCCTGACTTCTTCATTAAACTCTCCCTGTTTTCATATTATCCTTTACCAAATGGTGCTCCCAGAGTCTAGGAATCCGTTGTGCTATCCCTTTATTTTACTTTTATTTTATTTTATTTTTCTGACTGTGATAT
The DNA here is from genome assembly GCF_015227805.2 of Hirundo rustica. Taxonomy (NCBI): domain Eukaryota; kingdom Metazoa; phylum Chordata; class Aves; order Passeriformes; family Hirundinidae; genus Hirundo; species Hirundo rustica. The sequence continues at coordinate 24,927,577 of NC_053457.1, read as the reverse complement.
CAGCAGGGTATTTTCATAGGATATCTCTGTGATAATTTATCACATGTCACCTCATTCAATAGTCTTGGTCTACAAGGGTTTTTCTTCTAATTCAAACCCAGCCTTGACAAAGTAAATAAAGGCAGGGTGGCATCATTTTCATGAGGAACAAACTGAGGCAGAGGAGGGCTCTGTGTGGGCACAATGATCAGAAGGGACTGGACACCAGGACACCTCATTGTCCCCCTGTTTCCACACCCCCAAACTTGAGCCCTTTGACTTTCTCTTCCCAGTGAAATGAGGACAGGCTTTCCCAGGATGCAGCTGACATGAGAAGAGCTGTGACCCTGGCAGTCAGTCAAGGGGGCAAATAAGAAGTTTTTGGGATGTGCATGATGAGCATCCTGTTCATCAGATTTTGGCGCATGAAAAAGCACATCCACTTCAGCCTTCTCCCTGCCCTACCCAATCTTATTTGAACAGCAACCCCAGTCTAATGAGAAAAAGGCTTATTAGATGTTGTTTCTTACATGTAACCCGTGTCCAGGAAATAATATTGAAGATTGTGAGATACTGATGTGTTCTGTCAATATTTGCATTTTGTAATTGTTTCTCCAAAGAACTGAGCAGGCAGAACTCCCCTGATGGGGCTGTGGTCACCTACCCTGTGACTTGAGGGAAAAGACAGAATATTAATAAGGTTCATCTCGGTTCCCTCAGCATATCATTTACTCTACCTGTTCATTACTCATTTATAAATAAAATCTCAGAATGAGTGATTGGAAGGAGCTGGAGGCCAGGGAGAAAGGTGGGAGAAGTTTGCACACCAGCATGGGGAGCAAAAATGCTTTCTGAAAACCTGTGTCTGTTTGCAAATGCAATAGACCTGTCCCTCAAAGCCAGAGGACTCCAGCTTTATATCACTATAATCAAAAGCAGACTCCAGACCATAATCCTTTGAAATTCAGACTTTGCTCTGCAGTCTGCAGGAGCTGAGGGACTGGAGGAAGAGAGCTGAAAAATGCCTTTCTACTCTAGATCAACTCCTGATGATAATGGGGATTATGGAGATGTACTATCTGATCTCCTTAATGGGACTAGTACAGCCCTGTCTTACTTTACAGGGCAAAAATAAAAAGCACAGAGAAACACTGGAGGACACAGAGAAATGCCTGGGAATTGTATTTCAGTGGAAAGCAATTCAGGTAACATCTTAAAAAAGCTACCACTGAACTGTTGGCCAGATTGCTAATCCATCACAGACAAAAAAATCCATCAGATTCACCTAAAATGGATTCCTGACAACTTTCCTCAGTAACAGACAAGCAACACTTGTATGTCCCACTGCTCAGCTGAGCACTCCTTGCTGTGGTGTAGAATGTGGAGACAGTTGCTGCTTGAATCCTCATGTATCAGAGATGACTTCTCATCTCTCTGAAGTTTTTGCCGATCTCTCCTAAGCAAATGTTGTTTAGTCCATGTGGCAGAAACGTGTTACACAGGTGAGTAGTGGCCCCAGTGCGATGTTTAAGGTCTCTGTCAATAAGTGAATTTTAATGAGATGCTGTGTTCTCCTGCTGCATCAATGTATAGTCCTGCTTTTGGCAGCAGGACAAAGCACCTCAAGTAATATGAGGTTAGAAGGATCACCATAACTCAAGTGAAGCATATTGCACTTAGAAAATTATTTCAGAGATACAGCTCTCACAGCTAAAGGAAAAAAAAAAAAAAAAAAGGTATTTTATCCACACATTGTAGCTGAGAAAGCTGAAAGCTGAAGCACAGAAGGATAGAGTGGGTGGCTTTCAGACAAAAAGACCTGAAGTCTTTTCAGGTGCCAGCATTGCAAGGGATTCATTAACATTCACTTCATGAAATCCCCAGAGTTTTCTGACCAAGGTCACAGATAATTGACCCTGTGTCAAACCTCTTGCTTGTGTCTCTATCTGTCCATCTGTCTGTCCATCTATCCTCTTTTCTAAAATGTTCTGAAGTTTACTTCTGGAATTATTTTAAAATATACATACTTTAAAAGACTCCTTTATGAAGATGGTCATCCCAAAACCATCACATCCCAAAGTTTATGCAGGTGTGAATGCCAGTCACATCAAAGCAGTGTTGATTTGATCCCAAAGGGACTTGTTCTGTGCATGTAAGCATGATCTCTGATAGAGGAAAGAGGAATGGAGAGCCCTGAGTTCAAGGATTCACACTGTTTAGAGGGAACAATTCCCACACCTGAAACTGACCCATATGGTGGATTATTTCATGCTGTGAAGAGCAGGTTTGGGGATGATGCAGGTTAAATACACCACCTGGATGCATGAATGAAAGGACATAAGGGATTTGCTTGTAGAGACAGTGCTACACATATACAGAAAAGGGCCGGGAATAATACAGCAGCTTATGGCATTGTTTGCCTTTGGGATGTGGATTTAAATTCATTCCTCCAAGCTACTCTTAAAATTCAGACATGGCTAGAAGTCACAAACACTTAGATCTGTTTGCATGGGGTTTTAATTCTGGGGAGCTGTGCTCTGAAGCATTAGAGAAGCCAGGCCTGGCCACCTCCTGAAGCTACTCAGTGAAAGCCATGCACACCAGCTGTGCCCAGCCTCTCCAACAACAAGGGTTTAAATAATTCCGCATTAAAAACCCATCTGAGCACTGCTTTGCTCTCTGGCTCATTATGCTGTGAACCCTTTGCTCCCACATAGCATTAAGCACATGAACCTGTTGGCTAAAAGCAAAGACCACCCGTTTTTCTGCATAACGATAAGGTGATCCCGCAAGCGGTCCTGCATTTGTCAGTGGGTGGCTGGTACTTAGGTCACAGAATCACTCTAAACACTGAGTCCCACTTGGCAAGCAAAGCATGACCATTTCTGTCCCTAGACACCTCTTTACAAGGAGCTTTAAAGTTGTCTGCCTGTCCTATTTATGACACACAGTGATTTGGTGGTGAGACAGATATGAATAGATGTCACATTTCGCAACTTCTCAGTTGTAAAACATACACCCCCCCCCCTCATTTTAAAGTGTACTAGGTGGGGCATGGAAGACAACAGCTCTTCTGAGCAACTTACACCAGCACTAAGGAAAATTCAAGGTCAAAGCTCTTTAAAATACTGTACTATTTTTTGAGCAAGACTGATCACTTAGTAGTAGTAGTATTTTATCATTTTATTATTATTATTATTATTATTATTATTATTATTATTATTATTATATATAATTGTTATTATTGCAATGAGGCCTTAGCTTTTCAAGAGTTTCTTCTGCCTTCCTGGATAATTTATTTCTTTGTTTGTTTGTTCTGAAAAAGAATTAGGGGTAAAACTGCAGAAGTCTTGATAAGGGACCACATCAAATCTGCACCGTGAAGGGTTCATCCCATCAGCTTAGCATCTTGAACATTAGAATTTAAAAGATGCTCTAGAAAGAATACAAGAGCAAGAAAGTAACAGTACTTCCTTGACACACTCTCTCAGACTGCACTAAGCCACCTCTTCTTAAGGCAAGAAATGTCCTTTCTGCAGTTCACAGTTCTGATGGATGTTCTTCCATGAAGCTGTTTGATTTTATGGGAGTCCCTAGTACCCACACTCCTTTCCTGTTTCCACTTGTGCTCTGGCAGAAAGATTGCATACTTGCACCTTTTCAGCTGCAGAGCCTTCAGATCCAGCACAGCCTTTTCTTTGTAGGAGTAGAAAGAAGTTAGGAAATGTCACTGGGAAACAACAAAAAAGTTCACTTTACCCAGAACAGTCTTCTAACACTATCCAGGCTGCCCTCGGGGCATGTGAAACACTCTCATCATCCTAGTAGGAAAACAAGGGTTTGGCAGGCTGCAGCATGGCCCTCTCATATCAGGCATTTTGAGCTGAGACCTGGGGCTTGAGAGGAGGCTCAGGGAAGTCCTCAGCTGTGTGTATTGGCACTTCAGGCGAGATGGTGCCCTCTGTAAAGCACGGGGCCAGGAGGCAATCTGCACCCACTGCTGGAGATGGCAATGCTCCCTCCCTCCTCAGCGCTCTGCCCTCAGGAGCTGAAAGAACTTTGCTCCAGGGCCTCATGTCATCAGAAAATGGCCAAAATAACTGTGATATCACATGGAGAGGAAAGCTAATGCTAATGTCTTCACAAAGAGTTTGCTGGGTGAAGCCATGGGCGTCAACACGTTTGAAATGGGACTCAATGTCTCTGCAGCAGGTTTGTCACAGAGCCAGGCAGCTTGGCTCCTGACACAGGCAGGCCTGAACTTGTGAACTTTGGGGTGGAGTGACAGGTTCGAGGGGGGATATGGGTTAGGTAGTTTGGAAAGGCTGCACCTTCCTAGTGCCTCAGCAATGGGGAAAGGAAGCGAGCAACATAGGGCTGGGAGTTTGGAGTGAAAGGGAACTGTGCCCTCTGAAACGTCAAGAGAAAACCCCAGAGGTGTTTGCCCCAGTGGATTCTCTCCCCTTACTCGAATAAAGTTGCAGGACTCATCTCTCCTTTTGGACATAAATCTGGCATTTGTGGATTTTCCTGACAAAATCATATAGATGTTATGACAACATCATATTGGCTTTCACATTTGTGTATTAGCTTTTGCATGTTGTTATTAATCACATGTATTTTGATATGGCAGAATTTATAAGTCCTTTTAATTGTTGGTTAGTATAAAATAATCTATCAGTTTAAGTACGCAACATATAGGTTATATAAACAGTGTTGTGATGAATATATCATAGGCCTTAGGAAAATATGGAATGTTAAGAATACCTTTAACTCAGAGAATGGTGCAAAAACAATTCATTCCATCCTGTTGTTTCTCACATTTGCAGACTGACTTCTCCAAGTGATAACTGAGAGGAACCAGAGCACCAGGAAAAAAATTAGAGAAGAATTTATTGACTCCCTGTTATCAGGGAGTGTGAAACAACAGGAAGAAAGCACAAGAAGAAATACAATATATTGACCTAATCTACAGAGTGTCATGCAGACAAATCAGGGGTTAAAACCAAATAAAAATGTTCCTGTAGGCAAAAAAAAAAAAAAAAAAAAAAAAAAAAAAAAAAAAAAATCTCTTAACATCAAAAAAGAATGAATAATGTATAAACTCATGAATATGTATATACCCCAGTAATGTAACAGTATCTAGAGAACATTGTTTAAAATCTAAAGGTGTGTCTTTTGGCTGATAGCCAGAAACACTCCAGAGCAGGACTTTGTCCATTTTTATCCTCTTATTAAATTTTTTAAAATTCTAAAGAGTGAACTTGGTTTTTCACAGAGACCCTGTTCAGGTCTTCGAACACAGTGGGTTCTCTGCCCTGAAGGGTAAAACCTGAGCTGCTTCCAGATGCCTTATAGCCGTGTTTTCTGCAGCAGTGCAGCTGGACACTTGGATCCATCCAACGATTTTTTAAAGAGGCAGCACAGGAAGCTGCTGGTGGATAAATGGTGCTTGTCTGGGAGTGTGAGAGGGCTGGTGGTAGGCAGAAGTATGGGAATGGGTTGCATTGTTGAGATTCCAGAGGAAGTTGTCTTCACAGCCAAGCACTCCCTGCAGAAAAGTTGATTGGTGACTGTGTTAGATATGCAACGTGCCCCAACAAAGGAATTATCAAGTTCCTTTCATCAAATACACTCAGATATATATCGCAAAAACATATTTGTAGCAGTTTATCACACCTTTTCCAGTCTATATTTTCCTCCTTTCTAATTATCTAGTTTGAGAGCGAAATCAAATTACAACATTATCATACCAACCTAACAGCAGATATTTTTCCGTGTGTCATATCCACATGATTTTTCTTTCTGGCATCTTGTCCTACAATACTGAACGAGTTGAATCCAGGGGACCACTCACTGCTGGATTGTGTGTCTTCAAATAATTTTTTCCAACTGATTTAGTTACTGTTAAACATGAACCTGAGATTCCATTCATCTCCCTGTTCAGCAGCAAACGACTTTATGACAACAAAATACTTGTCTAATGTCCCCAAGGTTTGAGTTTTTAGCTCTAACATGAGGATCATGAGAATCTCTTTGTGCCTTTGTCTGCCTTGTCAATTTGAACAGTATGGTGTTTGAGATAGGGATTTTCTTTTACTATGTGTACACATAGGGACTGTACAGTGACACCAGTTGTCCTACAACATAAATATTATAGCAAGGATTAAGAGCTAATACCATTACATACAATTACATATTCCTTCCTAAAGGAAAAGCACTCCAGAGTATTTCAGGAATTGTGGTACAGCTGATTATGAGGCATTCCTTCTTCCTCAAGAAGATACCAAAAAGAAAAGGCTTTTATTTCAAACTTCCTTTTTTTCACTGGGTCCCAATTTTCTGGCACAATCTGTTTCTGGGGACTGGTAATGGCTTAGATAGAGAGTCCTGATAAACGTGACTCTGCCCATCATCTGTTTCTGATCACTTCTAGACAAAGGTTTAGATGCACAGAAAAGTTTGGGGCTGAGACTCGTATGAAGGCAAGACTCCTATATCTCATTCTTCCCTATGAATTTCAAACAGAACAAACCCAGGTTTTTTTTTTTTTAAAAAAAAAAAAAAAAAAAAAAAAAAAAAAAAAAAAAAAAAAAAAAGCCTAAAACCACACCAACAAAGAGAGGACTGTGCAGTGAGCATGTGGTAAAAAGAGAAGAATAAGAATAAGAATAAGAATAAGAATAAGAATATAAGAATAAGAATAAGAATAAGAATAAGAATAAGAATAAGAATAAGAATAAAAGAATAAGAACATGTGGAAAGGAAAAAAAGCTGCTTGAGACATGGCTGCTCTGTGTTCTTGTGTTACAATTGAAAAATTAGAAATTACATAGTAAAGGAGGTGAAGTTTGTGTTCACAGCAGTGTACAGAAATTTGAGCTAATTAACTATGTCTGGGCATCCCATTAATTTTAGACAGTCCCTCCTAGCAATGTAGTTCAAAGGCTACATATGGGACATGGAGAAGCAGGAGATTTTGCAGCTGTATGAACAGAAGAAGCTACTTCCTAATTTCCTGTGAGTTGAGCTGATACTTGTGCATTCTTCTCCACTCTCACAGGCACTAAAGTAGCAAAATCTGGCAGCAAAACAGAGAAACAGCTGGACAATACGGTGCGTACAAGAAATGGAGCAAAGCACAGCTAAGACTAATAGAGTCTGGTGAAGCAAGGACCAGATAGCAAAACTAAACCAGGCAACAGTTTAGACCAGTTTAAATCAGGTCTTGTTATTCAGAAAAACTTAAAATCATAAGCTATGATAAAAGGTTACTTTAGAAATGGCTGAAAAAATGTCTACAAAGGAAGGGACAATTAATCAGAGTCAGTATAGCTGAAATTTAGGAATTACTGTTATTCTCTTTATTTTCCTTGTCAGGTTTTTATTAATTTTTCCTTCTCTTAGAATTACTGTTTGTTTAGTCATTCAGACCACGTATCTGCAAGCATTTTTGATACATTACCTATGTATCAAATATCACAGCATAACTTCCCCAAGCTTCTCAGGGTAGGCTAATCCAAACTGCCTTCCCAAAGCAGGGTCAGCTGGAGCAGCTTAGCCAGGAGCTGCCCATCACCAGGGATGGAGGCTCTGCAGCCTCTCAGGACAACCTGTTCCAATGTTTGATCACTTTCACAGCATCCTTGCAGAAGTTATGTGCATACATGCCTTGCAGTAGTATTTAACACTGCCTATCACTTGAGTTTTCTCAATAGGCAGTCAAAAATTGCCTTCATGCTCTTCAAGTGCCCTTCATCACATGATGTAATGATAGAGAAAAAAATTTTCTTCCAAGTTCCTAATTCACACCTGATGTGTCAAATATTTATACCTTCAATCTGATCTCTGCTGTCTGAGATCAGTGGTCTCTCGAGGGAAGAAGGAGGTAGATTGTTGCCAAGGCAGGATATCCTCTGCCCCTCCATAAATGCTCAATCTATCCTGCAGCACACTTCACATAAATGAAACTCTTGATATTTAGAGCATCCCATTATCTGTCTTCTTTTTTTCCTTTCAACTTAATTAACTTCATAAAAATTCCTTGGTTACATTTTTGTTGTTGTTGTTGGACTAATTATCAACAGTGCATAATCATAATTACAGAAAATTACTTCATTGGGGATCAGTTGGATCCTTTCCTGAAAACGGTATGTAGAGTCCCAGGTTAAAAACAATTTTATCTGTATTTACAGGCTACACTGAGCCCCATCAGAATATGTCTGAAGGGATAAAAGTGTTTCAAGAAGGAACCAAGAGCTGGTTAGGCGTTGAATTTTTCAGAGCAGAGCCGAGAGCCTGGACTCCACTTCCATGCCACTCCTCGTGCTCAGTGGTTTCCTCCCTGACTGATTCTCCTGATTCTGAAGGACCTATTCAGATTGGCTTGAATATAAAAACTATGACATTTCATTGATATTATTAACTGATAGCTAATTAACCAACACAAAATATATACTTGGACCAACATATCATCTACAAAGACAGCCCTGAAGAGACAGCATCTAGAACAGTGAATCTACATGTTCCTTCTTAATGTGGCCCTCTAATACTCCACCATACTCCAAGTAATTTACCTTTTTTTCTTCCAAATTTTTATTTGTCTGGTCTTATTATTCTTAAGATTATATGCATTGATTTTGAAAGTTGGAATTTTGATCCATTGCTCAGAGATAAGATCAAGAATTGCCTTTCATTTGTAATACAATCTTTTCTGCTAGAACAGTCTACAAATTATGTTCTACAGCTTCTCCTCTGAGGATTTCTTATGGTGTGAATTGTTTGATTACTGAAAAGCATAGTTCTTGAAATTGCTTCTACTCCTAGAGATGTCTTGCTTCCAATGGCCTGGATGTCTCTGTTGGGTTATCATTTGCACAAGTGGAATGTGTTCAGCTTGAACCTATACATCTAAGATAACCTGCACCAGGGATCTAAGAAAGGCAGAGCTGCTGTTTATAAAAAAAACAGCAAAAACCTCTTCCCTAATAATACCTAAAGAAAGTGATTCTTTATCCCCTCAGTTAACCCAGTCTTGACTGTTGATGGCTTGACTTCCCTGGTGTAAAGAACTGCCTCAAAAGGAATATACTTAGATCCCTATGTATCACTGCTAACCACTGGCTTGAAAGGCTCAGCTGTCATTTCTGTCTGCTGCTGAAATGAGTTTTCTCACACTGTCTTTAACCATTTATTCCACCATCTCTCTGAGCAAAAGATTTATCCTACCATCTCCTGGAGATAAAAACACTTGCAGTTCTTCAGAATCACCAAGAAGGAGAGGTTTTGTTACTATTTTGTTTTGTTTTGTAAATGAAGATTTATTGCCTATCTATTGTAATCACTTGGTTCTTAAATCACTGTCACCAAGGACTGGAACTGTCATGTAACTGTCTGGGTGTAAGAGATGTGTATGTTCCACTCATCATTCATTGTTGATTTAGACTTCCTTTTTGTTCTCTGATTGGGTGACAAACTCATTTCCAAACAAGAGGATAAGGAGTATGGAGGAAGGCCATTCAGGCAGAAGCTCTTTTCTCTTGCACATACCATGCTCTTGGCTAGGGAAGTGTGCTGCTACAGAAAACTCTTATGTCAATGATTTCACGGGAATAATGAAGAGTAACCAGGGCAAAACAGGAGTTAGACATACGGATTTAGCCGAGAAAAACTTGCTACAGAAAGGATTTTTTTCATGTTCTTTAGATAATGTTAAATACAGTTTGGACCCAGCTTTTTCTAGAACTTCTTTTTTTTTTTTTTTTTTTTTTTTTGTCTCTCACTTAATTTTGATTCTTGGAATCACATCATAACAACAGAAGACAGAGACTGTGATCCAAGCCCTATGTTGAATCAAAGGACTTACTGCAAGGTCATCTCCTTACCACATAGCCCAGGGATATCAGGGATATCCCCCTTGTTTTCATTTTCATTTGGCAACCCTGAAAGGGTGACTGTGTTCTTCACTGCACAGTGACAGTTCCTCAATGGTTTTATGGTACATTTATGCGTACAAATGCCATAGCAGAGGTTATACTGAGTTCACCCTGCAACTGCACATTCCCCAAAAGCAGAAAGGTACACGACTAAGGAGACAAGAATGCAGATGATTTCACTGAGATGGACTCTTGAAGTTTGCTCTCTTTCTGGTGGCTTTCCCACATTCTGTCACCCAGAAGTGTCATTTGCAAGTGTACCTTTTCATGATGAAAATCAAACTATGTCACCTGTGACAGATAAGCCACTTACTGTTTTCAGAATAGTATTATTGTAAACTAGAAGAAAAACAATACGTCTAAGGCTAAAATATCCATCATGTAATGGAATAGAGAACTTCAAAATAAAACAAAAAAGTAAGCTTTAACACACTTTTACTGATTGCCTGTAAAGTTCTTCAGGTGACTGGGCAGTCAAAAGGAGAAATCCACTCTATCCTTTGCCTTTCCATAATATTAGGTGGAAGTTAACTTAAGGAATGAGCAGCACTTAAACTCCCAAGGCTTTTCTTCTTGGGGTGGAAATGGAGCCTAAGGAGATAAATGTCAAGAGCAATGATCTCATGAGGAAATCAAACAGCCCAAGCCAGGACACACACTTTATAGACAGGAAGGCATCTCAGAAAAATCAAACCCCTTTACACAGGCCAACACAAAGAGTCATCCTTTGCGTACAAATGTGTACACTGTGCTCAGTAAAGAAATCACTTTAAGACTGAAGAATAAGGTGAAAAGAAACATATGTTCAGGAAGTTTGAGTGAAGATTGTTCTGTCAGGTAAATTTTCAAGTAAGTAATTAGTGTCATTTTATAAGAAAAGTCATGATACTCATCTGCATACATCATCTATTTGCAGAAGCAATAAGGATCCAATATCCTGACTACACTGTACATACCATAAGGACTTAAAATGCTGTTTTATTTCTAATCTGATGTTTTGTTTTTATTTTTTTTATTTATGTAGTATTTTATTTCAATACTACAAATTGTTGAGGACTTCTAACTGATCACCTTTGTATTTCAATATAAAACTTAAAAAAACCTCTCTAGCCTTAATGTCACCTCTAAAAACAGGAAAGAGATGTTACCTCTACAGCTTTCTGAGTTGAAGACATGTCCTATGTAATTACAGCTGTTCCGAAAAGGTCATGAAAAATGTGTCTTTAATAACTAAGTTGACTTTTGTATCTTCTTTTAAGAGAACACTGAGTGTGTGGAATAGAGGTCTTCTGCATGTTTGATAACATTTCCTGCACTGTGCCTGTACTGGACTGGAAAAGGAGGGAGAGTAAGAGCAAGAGCTCAGGGCAAGAGCTTGTTTTCTTGAAGATAAAGGTATTACAGCTTTTAAACCATGGAAAGAAAAAAAAAAAAAAAAAAAAAAAAAAAAAAAAAAAAAAAAAGTATTTTCTTACAATTTCATTGGAAAAACCTTCTCCAGTATAAGACAGAGTTTCTGGAGACCAGAAAAATCTGAAACCTTTCTTGAAGGCAGAGCAGTGGCATGGTCTGCTAGTGGCAGTGATAACACCAGAGCAAGCAGTGAGAAGCACTTAGCTTTTAAGTGCCAGGAATCTTTAATACTTCAGAGAGCTGGGGGTGGACAAGAGGTCTCGTCCCCTTCACAACCACACCAGAAGGTTATTACCTTCTATGCTCCAGCTGCTGTGATGTCTCTGGGGACCCAAGAATTGGAAGGCCTTATGTTGGATTTTGAGCAGACCTTTGAGCAGGATTTACATTTCCCTTGAAGTAATTCAAGAATTTACCGCTATAATGGCTCAATCCTTTGTTCATTTCAATGCAGAAGGAGTAGCATCGCTCAGAAGAGGATGTGATTTGGGAGTGAACTCCAAGTTGCCTAGAGCACAGCTTTATGGGCCAAGAAGAGGAGGAGGAGGCAGATAATCCTGAGCCAGTTCCTCTGAGCTGAGGTGCTTTCCTAGTTCAGCAGACACCAAAACAGAGAAGGACATCTCGGGGTCCTTCGTGGTGTTTGGCCTGAGGACAAAAAAGCTGATGGCTGAATGCTAAATGCCCTCAGTCACACACTGATGCAGACACATTCCTTGCCACAGCCAACCAACACATCTACACTCAGCACAGCCCTGAATAGAGCAGGGTGTGCCCACATATTGGGTTTATGCTCCAACAAAAAGTAGAATCAACACAACACACCTAAAGCTTCCTGATCCCTGAGGGGAAAGATCTTGCAGACCATCTCAGCCACATTCCTGATGCTATGTCCAGCCCTCCTCAGTACTCTGAAGCTCAGACTGGGCTGAGTTTGTGTCTGCTGCTAAAGCTACACCAGGAGCAGACATTTCTGTAGAATAAACAAATCCTTCCTCCACTTCAGCAACAGGACCACTAACCTTTCTGCACTGTCTGCTTGCCCCTTCCACAAAGAAGGCACTGCCTCCTTCTGTATCCCTGACCTTTCCTCAACGTCTCTCTATTTGTTGCTTCTGTCCTTTTAAAAAAGCCTCTTATTGATGTTTTTAAACTGATGGGGAAGCATAAACAAGTAATAAAGAAAGGTTAACAGTACCGAATCGATACTGCAGAGAGAGCCATTGGGGAGATGGAATAGAGGAGGCTGACTCTGAAGGAAAGTGAGAGGCCAAATTTAACCACAGTACTATTCGTAATTAACTTACATTTTGTTGTTGGTGGTGGTGGTTGGTTGGTTGTTGTTTTTTTGTTTGTTTGTTTGTTTTGTTTTTTAGTAAGAACTAATGAATGCACAAACTGGTATTAGGGTTTCAGAGAAAGCAAAATAAATGAATAGAAATTCTGAACAGGAACTTTTCCATATTCTTGCTGTAAACAGAACAATGTATTCCAGATTACTGTGGTATTTTACTGACTGCAAAGGAAAGGAAAATACTGTTGGTATTAAATTGGAAAGTTCTGAAAACATGGACTTAGAACTGCTGCCAAGCACAGGAATGTGGAAGTGTGTATGTCCCTGGAAATTTTACGGTATCCTAGAATCACAGAGTGGTTGTAGCTGGGAGGGACCTCTGGAGATAATTTAGTCCAACTTCCCTGCTAAAGCAGGCACACACAGAACAGACTGCGCAGCATGGTGTCCAGTACAGTGCTGAATGATGCCAGAGAAAAAGATTTCACAACATCTCTGAACAGTTTGTTGCAGTGTTCTGTCACCCTCAAAGTAAAGAAGTTCTTCCTCATACTCAGGGGGAACTTGCCTTCTTCCATTTTGTGCCTGTTGCCTCTTACCATGAAAAGTGTGAAAAGTCTTCAGTGCTGCTATTCCTTGTCTGTTTCCACATTCTTCAAAATACTCTGAGCAGAAAGAGTAGATCCCACTTCTGGACCAGAAGGCTCCCTCTGAAGTGTTACAGCATATCACCGAGTCTTGCCTAATGATACCAGTGCCCCGTCCTGGGTCTCAATTCTCCATGTGTTGCAATTTCACTCTGGTCTTTAACAGGCTTCCTTTATTGGCTGAATGTTTTAATTTCATTATTACCTTTGCCATCAAAATATGTTTCCAGTCACATATCCACATTATTCTTTAAAGGCTTTAAATATATGAATTTGAACACTGGATTTTTCATAAATGCCTCACTCCATTATTCTGGCAGTGTTACAGTCAAGTCCACCAGCTGCATGTGTGCATGAACATGCACTCCATACTCTGAACAGGAATAAAAGCTGCATAATGGGAACAAGAAAAAGAACTAGTTAAAATAAATGAGGGAAAGATATTGGGGTGGGAGGGTGAGGAGTGACTGCATTTGTCAGAATCGGCATCATGGCCATCCAGAGGCAGCTTTGGATGAGAGGTTTCCAAGTTTAGTTTTTGTCTGCCTGTGGTCTCCAGATTTCAAATGAGAAGAGTCAAATGTGAAAAGAATGAGACATCCATAAACCAATCCCTATTATGATCTATAGCAGGGAAATGCTACTTTCTTAATCCACCAGCTGCCATTCAGTCACCTTTCCTCCTTGTCCTCTTCAGCTCCCCTCCTTCCATGGGAATTGTTTCTCTGCTCAGAATCAGCATCATCTTTCAAAAGCAAGGCAAGACAATTTAATTAATTTCCTTCCCTTGACCCTTGACTCTGGCCAAAAATGGCCTCTGGCTATAAGCATCAAGTCTGTCACACTTTTTATTTGTTTATTTGTTTGTTTGTTTGTTTATATTCCTGCTATCTTCCCAACCTGGCCATGTAATTAACTGTGGGCAGAAGAAAGGAAGGCAGGAGAGCTAAAACCACAAGATTTACAACAGAGCAACCTGGAGAGCTGTCTGATTTGTATTTCTGGTTTCCCTTTCCCTCTACCCAAAATCATTTTTGGAAAGGCACCAACTGCTGTATTGTTCACTGTACTGATGGTCTACAGGAGTGGGTGGATTGTCAATAATGTGCTCACAGATCCAGCTGGAAATGACTAATATGCTCTTTAATCCAACAAAATGCACCAGGTCCAGAAATAACATCCCATATTTGACACAACTGCTTTAAGGAAATCTACCAAGAATTCCTGGAGTTGCTTCCATAATTAAAACAAGGAGCAATGGCCAAGATTTCAGCTTTGACTGTCTAGATGGGACAACAGGCAATTTCTTTTACAGGGAGGCTGCTACAGGACAGGAACAGTCACTAAAGGTGTGGGATCTCTGTCTTTGACAACTTTCTAGACTCCTGAAGCCACAACCTGGTCTCCTCTAGCAATGGTGAAAGTCATTATTTGAGTGGGAGGCTGGATCAAAAATCTCCACAAGTCTCTCTTGACCACCATTTATGTGATTATTTTCATTGAAAAATCTGTCCCAGGAAGCACTGTAAATCTCTCTGACTTGAATTTTTATGGTCATGGCTGCGAAGAGCATCTAACAAAATGCGCCAGACTGAGAAGCTCTTACAAGTGATGGCTTTATGGTGTCCACCACTTATTACAGAAAGAAAGGACCTGTTCCTGGAGTAGATACTACAGTTCTGAAAGTCAAGAGGGTTACCTGGAGACCCAACCTTGTCACCTGTGGGCTTTTATCATCCTTGTTCTGGGATTTGCAGAAGTAGCAAAACTAAACCTTTTTGAAAATACCAACTGCTTTCTCTGTTTAATAGTAACTTTGGGCTATTATAAAACACACTGGCCAAGAGAACTGCTACAGACTCCCAGCCAGTGAGAAACCTCCCAGGTCCACCTCTGGTGCTTTCCAATTTAGCAGGAAAATACTTAACTGTCATTATTAATAAAAATATAAATAAAGATTAGATCTTGACTCCCTTGGTTAGAATTAAAAAACAGATGCTGTCAAGCCTCCAGTTTTGAAACTTGAGAAAATGAGCACATCCAGTTGAAGATATGTCTCTCCTCCTGGGGGAATGTTGTAAAAAGGACTTCCAGGGTGTGTAGCTACAGCTCTGTCTACACCAGCTGATGGAGTCAGGGCTTGAGAGACCTAAAGGGTATTTCCACTAGCAGGACACCCAAGGATCACTATGACCCTGCTGCTCTAAGGGAGAAAATAACTAATAGTGCTACAACCTGCATGTGGTATTAGCCTTCCAAAAACAACCCCACAGCCAACTTCCAGTCTAGGCTATTACCCAGAGGTTGATAGCACACATGCTGGCAGGCTCGGACTGAGGATGGGTCCAGAGCTGTTTGTCTCAGCAAGAATCAAGAACAGTGAAAATCTGCTTTTTTAAAAACAATGATTCTCTTTTACACATGGTCTTTCTGAGTTCTCCACTAAAGAGAGAGCCTGCTCTGCTTTCTGCCATGGAAAAATCAATGCACCAGACATGCGCAGACCACAAAGAAAATGACACTGTGCTGTTGGCAGAGACACTCAGGTCCTCCGTTGACTGGGGAAAGGCAGAGGAGGACGGACTGCTATTTGTTCCACTACACAAAAGATAAAAATATTCCCTTCCCAAATTTGGAAGCATCCTTCCCAAGACCTTGCCCCTGATACAAGGCAGATTTATGCAATTCTTTTAAATATTTACCTCCATAACCATGACTCATAGATGTATTATTACTTTTTAACCAGCATTAAAGTTTAAAACCTGTATAAAAGCCTTGCTTCATACAAGAATTTATCCTTCAGACAAACAGAAAATGCATCACATCATGTGTCTACAAGGTAAAGGTACTCTTAACATTTCATTCTTTTTATGAAAAAACTAACTCAAAACTTAAAAATGTACTTTCTGTGGGATTAGCTTGAATTTCATCCATGCCAGGTTTTTTTAAGAGGGGTAATTCTTATTATTGGGGCTGGACAAAGAATTGAAATCAAATCAGAGCTCAGAATGATTCCCAGTGCAAAGATATCCCCTCCCCATACACACAGCTGCTTGCTAGGGTTGCTCAGCTGTGTCATAGTAAGGACTGTTTAATGTCCTTGCCTGTTACTACACCTTGCAAAGGTGAGAGGACACAGCTACTTTTTTGTCTCCACCCTGACCTTACCAACTGGTACTATTCAGGCACCATGGCACAGTGGGAACTTCATACTGTGGGTGCCTTGTGGATTTTGCTGGCAGTGGGATCTGGTGTTCTTGGCTAACTTTAGGGCTGAAATGAAGAGTAGCAGCCCAGTTGGCATCAGCAAAATAGCACCAGACACAGCACTGAATCATTAGTTCTTTGGCTCAGGCAATCCCTACATGCTTCATGCACCATAGGCAGTGGACAATTGTTGTGTCATAGAAATGCCATCGTCATTTGAGTCCAAAGATAGCTGTGTATGTAAAAAGAGCAAACAAGAACCATAAGGAGAAAGGTTAGCCTCCTTTTCCTCAAGACTGGTGGTTCTCAGTCTGAGCAAACCAGCACAGGGAGGAGTATCCTTTACTGAAGGATGCTGTGGGCTCAGACAGAGATCCAGTGGAAACCACTGAGGTGCTCGGAAAAGATCCTTCCAGGGTTACAAGTTACACAAACCCCATCAGACTCAAAGTCCCAAGCCTAGTCATAGCTGGAAGCAGCAGAGCACAAGGAAAGAAGCATCTCCCAGACTTGCCTCGCTCCTTCTTGTCCATAAGCCTTTGCATACAGCCACTGCCAAAAGGAGGGCCCTGGGCTGCCTGGTCCCTTATTTTGACTCAGGATGAGCTTTCCTACCTTTCAAGGACACACACACTGCCCAAGATCAGAAGCAGTGGACTCTACTACATGTCTTCTTCCCAAACAATCCATATCACAGGCACACTCCCCAGATTCTCCACATCCTCCAGCCTTGAAAGCTTTGTCATCCAGGTGAGACCTGGTCCCTCCACCCTGTGTTAGAAGAGGAAGGGAAGACAAAAGAATTCAAACATTGTGGAAGACACCACCTCTCTCTCTTTCATCAAAGACTTGTTCTCCCTTTTCAATATCAACTTTTAAACAAACTTGATCCATCATTTCTAAACTAAATTTCCTGGGGAGAGAGGTATATATTTTTCTTCAGATTGATAATGTTTGCAGATTTCAGCATAAATTGCTCTGCAGGGTTTCAATGCATCTGAAATTGTGCTTTTTTCTGCCATTGCTGAACAAAGTATTCCTTGGAGAAATGTCACCCAACTTTAATAGAGATCATAACTCACAGGAGAGACCTATACAGTAATTTCCACTGGGATTAATACAGCCTGGAACAGTTGCCTACTGTTGACGTAACACTGCCAAATGTCTTTTCAGTGTTTTATAAATGGCCAGCATGTGGTTACTTATCAAAGTAAGAAAAGTGATTCAGCAGTGGATTCTGCTCATGGAGAACCAAAAGGAAATCAGGTGAGCCTTTATTTGGCTGTATGGATTAAGTAGCTCTGTCTTGGCAATACCACTGACTGGAGTAAGGGCAGAATCTGGCAATTAGGACGCTCACTTTCTTCATGTCAGTGACCTAGGCCCAGCCTGATTGCCTTCTTCAGCTCACACCATCAAAGTGTTTTACTCCTGAAATTAAAATTTGAAGGCTAGATTTTCCCTGGCATTAAAAAACAAAATCCAAGGAGGTGCACTTGGGTCCCCAGAGGCAGCATAATTCTACTCTAGCCCGAGATTTGCTAATGCATTGAGGTCATTAATGTTTCATGGCGGTTCCATTTCTGCATGCGCACAAAGTCTTTACATCACCCTCGCTTTAATGAACTTCTCCTGCTTCCCAGGAGGCCTTTGGAAGCAGGGATGGTTTTCCCTAATGAAACAATCCTGCCTCTTTGTTTTGAAGTTGTTTACATAGTTAATACCCCCTAAAGGGAAACAAGAAAATAGAAGCCTGTATGTAGAGAGTCGCTCCACAGATAAAGTACACAAGTCTGCTGTGGAAATAAATCATTAACTCATTATTTTTGGGGGGGTTGAATTTTTTTTTTTTTTTTTCCCCCAGCCAAAGGTTAATTTCTATAAGGATATACAAAGGTTTGCCCAGAGAAATGGGGAAAGTGAGAGAAGAGACCAAGAAGGAAATTATCCATCCAACAGGCCATTTTTCCCTTTTCGTCAGAGAAACTTCTAAAAACAGACTGTATCTCTTGGCCTCAAGTTCTTGACTAAACATAATTTAGAATGATAATTGTGGTTTGGATAGCCTGAGGGAGTGTTAATTCTAGTGTTTTTGATCAGAAGACCCCTCCTGATCTTCTCTTTCTGAGTGAAACCTTTGGCAACTCAGCCATTCAGTCATTAAATCCTGTTACTTCCAACACAGGTGTTAGTAAGCAAAGATAGATTCTGAAAGGTAAGCTTCTGACCACAACAGAGAGTGGTGGTCTTGGCTTTAATCCACTTTGGCTACCTTTTACCAGAATTTAACTCACTTAGCCCATTTCCATGATAAAGCTCAGAAGGTGGCACTGAAATAATAAATGAAGGTGTGTAACATTGTGTAACTGTGGTTTCTGATAGTTACCACGGTGGTTGTTAAAACACCAGGGAATAAATGAGCAGTCTATTATTTCTGAGACTCAAGCTCGATAAAAACAAACCAAAACAACGCCACACACAGGCAAAATCCCCAAAGAGGCATTCAAAGTATCATTTGTACAGCTCACCTGACACAGTCCTGATACTATAACTGCACAATGAAATATGCTCAGAGCAAAACGATCCAAATTGCCAGTGTCACAAGACTGGTAATGAAACGTCTAGGAAACAGCAGGCTCCTGATCAACAGCTGAGTGTTTGCATTTTTGAAAGAGAAACAGTAGAGGGGAAGAGGAGTGGGACCAAGCTGCCCACGTGGAGAGCAGTGTCTTGTTGCAGCAAAAGAGGACATGGTCAGGCAGAAATGAAGAGTGGGAGACATTGTCTCCAAATTATAGTTGATTTTCAAGATAGCTAAGCTCTCATTTACCATGTGAATATATTTTAATCATTCCTATGTAGACTGTGCCTGGTGCTACACGAGGTCATTTGAAAGTCCCAGCTGACATGGCACAGATTTTCTGAATATCTCAGACAACTGGAAGCCAAAAGACCAAGAGGTCTTTTATAGGAGGCTCAGAGCTCCCCTGCAGGGAATTACAAGTAGATTTTAAAATCAGCAAATTCTCATCTTTATTCAAAATATGACTTTTTTTGGCAATGCAGAGTGGGAAAAAGTAAAGCAAGAATAGACAGACAAGATGCTGCTTACTGCAGCCTGCAGGGCAGTGAAGGGCAGGGGTTCCTCAAAAGCACTCCATGTGCCCTAGCAGGTCAGTCACTGGAAATGAGGCTCTGGTTTTCGATTTGGAGGTTCCTTTTCTGCTTGTCACTTAAATAGCATGCGCAGGCAGTTTCAAATGGAATATAAGCCTTGCTTGGCTTGACTGGGAATGAACTGGAACAACTGCAGAGCTCCTGGATTGAGCCAGTGCCTCCCAGACAGTTGGCTGGCCAGGTGAATGAGGCACAGGCTGATGAGTTCATGCCATTATAAATCATTTTACCTGTTAGTTTTGACCCAAAGTAGCAGGAAAGGGTAATTCTACCTGTCACAGGGAGGCATTTTCTAAACTTTGGCATCATTTTCTGTCTGTCACGGAATCATTCCAAAAGAATGGTGGATGATTTTTATTTCATGATTCTCAGACCAAGCTGCTGCTTCATGCCATAAGTCACACAGAATCACAGAATCACTAGGTTGGAAGCGACCTTCAAGATCATCAAGTCCAACTCATGCCCTAAGACCTCAGTTAAACCATGGCACAAGTGCCACATTCCAGTCTTTTTTTAAACACATTCAGGGATGGTGACTCCACCACCTCCCTGGGCAGACCATTCCAGTACTTTATCACTCTTTCTGTAAAAAACTCTTTTCTAATATCCAGCCTATTTTTCCCTTGGTGCAGCCTGAGACTGTGTCCTCTTCTTCTGTCAGTTGCTGCCTGGAGCAGGAGCCAAGCCCCACCTGGCTACAGCCACCCTTCAGGGAGTTGTAGAGAATGAAAGTCTGCCCTGCTCTCTCTTAGCCAAAATAAATAATGCTTCAATCCCAACAAAACAATTCTCTTTCATCTTTTCTGGAGGCTCCAATGCATTTAGGTGAATCAGTGCCCATCATTTCATTTGTACAACCAGTGCCACTGTTGTACCAGGCTGATTCACAGCAGAATCTTGCCACTTAAAGCAGGGATGAATATTGCCCACTGCCATATCCATTTTCCTTGCAATGGGATTTGCAAAACTGCTCTCATCTGTAGAGTTTATGAGCCTGTCCTAAAGAAATCAGCTCCCCATTTAAGGTGTTCCTGCGTCCACAGGGAAGGCGAGCCTCAACCTTTTTCACACCAATTCTCTCCATGTCAGGGCCAGGGATGTCATAAATCAAAACAAATCTGTCAGTCATCATGATTCAATGATATTAGCTCAATGGTGTTAATATTCAGCATCTTTCTCTAAAACTTTTCACATCCACTTTTTCTATATGTCCTATATAATTCCCATTGGATGATCGTAAATCATTTTCACCTGGCAAGGACTTCAACTAAAACTGGCTAATCCAAAAAACCATCAGAGTGCATGGACAAAACTTTATGGAGCCCCTGAATTCACCAATGCCACCAGATGTTTGCCAAGGCAGTTATTATAAAAGCCAATGCAGCAGCTGTCTTTGTGTAGCACCTCCATTGCAAAGAGTAAGAGAGAAGGAAAAGTAAAAATATGGATGCAAATCCCACATTTTCTTATATCTAGCTATCTTTAATTTTAACATTTTCCACAGTTTTAAACAGTACCCATGTCAAAGAACTCAGAATTTTTTTGTGGGGTTCTTTTTGTAAGATATTTTTCCTCCCAAAAAAGAAATAACTCAGATTGTGGTTATTGAATGACAAGGACTATTGCACAGAGGTAATATCTAATTAACATTAATTGAACAATAGAAAGAATTGTTACATTTTCATCAGAAACTAAGAGTTTACAGCAGAAAACTTTAATTGTGGGCAAAACTCGTAAGTCAGGGTTCGACGTCTACACCTGCACATGTTGAGTAACGAAAGAGCACAGGCTGTTCTGTCAGGTAATGATCCATATTTTTTGCTCTGCTCAGGGAAGGAAAACTAAAGATGAACTTTTAAAGTATGCAGTAAGCATTTATTGAAGGGGAAAGGAGTACTAAGTCTTCCATTCACCTCCCAGATGTTCCCATTAAACAATCGTTTTCAAGAAAGCTCAGCTCATGTGGAAAGGGAGAGCTCCAGGGTTCAAAGGGGGAAACAGAAAAAAAGATTAATTTATGAAATAAGGGCAGCTGCTGAAGAGACTGTTCCCAGTTTTGGTCTAGTACACCTCAATCCAGCACTCCAAGGGGTCAGAGCCAGGGCTGGTATAACTCCGTACAATTCCCTGGAATTTGGTGTGAGTGACTGGCATCAGATCACTGCGCTGATTTACACCTCCTCCCAGTCTGGCAGCTTCAGAGCTGATGGGCTGTGACCTCCTTCTTTATTACATCAGGAACCCGTTACTACTGGCCTATTTTCTGCTAGCAGAAATGGCACAAGTGGGATTCTTCAGTATTTTGTTATTTTTGCTTTAAAAACCTCCTTAGGCTTTCGCACAGATCTGGAAACTAAGAGGTTTAAGAGTTCAAAACAAAGAAGACACCTCTCCAAATTCCTCACAGTTTCTGCCCTGTTGTTGAAAACACCCTCTAGCGCAAGCATAGTGTACATGGATACTGATGCTAAAGGCATAGCTAGGACATCTGGATTAACTTAAGCCTCATTTAATTTTGGTCACAGACCAAAAACCCCGTCACTTCATTTGGAGCAGCAGCCTGGCTCAAAAGAGTTTGCTCCTGTGCTATTTGCCTTCACTAATTGGTCATCTGCCTGGTTCAGCCCTGCTGCTCAACCAGCACAAGAGGAAACCACACTGCCTCAGCATCACTTCATAATTTAGGGAGAAGGAAGGGTATTCAAATCACAGAAATGTGATTTCTCATTGGGCCACTCACAATCTATTTCTTCAAATAGGTAAGTCAAGGGCTACATGGGCCGAGTTTAAACCTCAGTCTTCCCTTCTGAACTTAACAGCAGCAAGAGGGAAAAACTTTGCAGGTATTATGGTTGGAGTGAGGCAACCAGATGAACAACCTTTGCTGAACTGTCAAGGATAAGGAAGAGATGTGTAAAGGCCCTTTATGTTTTCTAAAAATACATTTCTCTCCATCACCATATTAACTGGTTCCATTTAATCTGAAATGACAATAACCAAGCCAGTTAACTATTCTCTTTTTTTTATTCCTGGCCATTTTATTATTAATTTATCAGTTTTTCTGAACTTCAGTGGGTATTTTAGATATGGTTTCCTTCTCTCAAGCTCCTCTCAGTTCAAGTTCTACATGCCCTTGGCAAGTTAGAGCTCAGCCCTTCTCAAATTGCAGTGGTCCGTTTTCCAATCAAAGGCATGTTGCTGCAAAATGATGTGGTGCAGATCAGTGCAGATCATCAAACACTCCTTGTTATGGAGCAAAACAAGGATTGGTGGGTGCCCAACCACTGGCACAGGCAGAAAAATGCACTTGTGGATCATGACAGGAGCAGGTGGCTGAGGAGGCCTGGAGGGCTCTGTGTGGCTGTGTACAGAACCAGTTCTGCAATGAAATGCCCTAGGTCTGAAGTGCTAGCAAAGCAAATAGCTGTGCAACAGCATTTGACATCCTTAGATGATATTTTTGCATGATGTTGGTGCTGCTGTGCTCCTACACACTATTTGGTAGCCTTGCACCCAGAAATACACAACCAACTTGGTGAAAATGTTATCCCTATCTAAGAGCGGGAGTTTCTGTCATGAAACTGAACTCACACTTCATAGGAGAGAGGGGATTTTTGTCCTACTGAGTTCCCTCCTGCTGAAGGTCACAGCAGCATTTTGCAGACTGGATGTGGCTCCTTGGTCCTGGGACCAACAGCTGCCCTTGCACCCTCATCAGCCCCTGGGACACAGGTTTGAGAGAGGGCCTCAGCATTTCTTTCCTGTCTGTCATGAATTTGAGGCTCCTTGGTGTGAGCTGGCTCTTTTAATGCATTTCAAAAAAATCAAGAAAAAATTAAGCCCTTGTGCATAAAACATAGAATGAGTCAAGAGTCACATCATCAAGACCCACTAGGAAAGCCAAGACACGTGCAAGCCCTTCTCACCGTCCCATCTCAGTGAGTTTGAAGTTGATGCCACCAAGTTTGAGCCCTGGTGCAGGATCACCAGAGACAGCCCTTCCTCACTTGCAGTGGTAAGGAAAGGGATGACAGCTGAGACGGCTCAGAGCAAGGCTGTGCCGTATCCTGCATGCTGCCAACTCAGCCTGCCTGCCACAGGAGTGCTCTGGTCTCATTGCTGACCCCACACCCCTGTGCAGAATCTAAAAATGGCTCTGTTTTCCATCACACACATGGCTGGGGAGTAGAACCTCCCCTCATCTTTGCCTCAAGACATCACAGTACATCCTGCAAAGGAGATGTCTTGCCTCTGCATATTAAACATACCAAATTCACTTTATAACACCTTCATTTGCACCTTCCTTTATAACACCTTCCTTTATAACACCTTCCTTGTATGTGTTACTGTGGCAGCAAAGGTGTCCCCTGCAAATCCAAAAGCAGTGAGTCAGGGCAGGCAGTCAGTCCCCCCGCTCTGAGCCTGCAGCACGGCGCTCTGCCCCGCTCATCTCAAAGCTGGGCACCCACGGAACAGACATCAGGAAGTCTGAGCTGGTGTATGAACCAAGAGCAGCACAAACCAAGAGAGATTCTCTTTCTGAACAAGCACTAAGAACCAGAGCAAGAAAATGTCACTTGTTCCCCTGGTACTTATGGAGCGACACAATACTCGGGGAAGATTTTATGGATCACATCTCAGCTCCTTCTTATCTCCTGTTCAAGATGTTGACAGTGGCAACGGAGAACATATTGCTTTAAAGAAAAAAATCTGCTAGAGATTTTGCTGTCAAGTAGGTCTCTTAAACCCCATGGGTAATGTTCTCAAATGACAAAGCTGCTTTCCTTTTTGGCAATGGTCTTTTATCAAGCAGTACCACAGCACATTTTCAATCATCTCCGTATCACAATGAAGAGACAAACCCTGTTAGCGTTGTGCTCCGAAAATCATAAAATGCAGTGGCTCGGTACACCTAGGGACTAGGCTGGGCTTTGAGCCTCCATGAATCTCAGCAGCAGCAGGAGAAGTGTAATTCAATCTTTTTAACTTGGTGATATATATTCATGTCAGTGGCTTTAAGATAAGGAAAAGACTTTAGCAGAAGAATGAAACTTTTGATGAATAACTGAGGGTACAATGAATAATGTACAAATATTTCTTTCCTCTCAGTCAAAATGACTCCAGATGCTTTTTCATTTTAATCCCTGTTGTATTCTTCATTAAAAAAAACCAAAAAAAACCCCAAAAAAATTAAAGAAATGAAAGAGGAAGGAAAAAACTCTATGATTTTAAAGGCATTGCAGTTCTAAAAGAAGAGCTTCTAAAAGAAACTCTCCTGATTGTACTGAAAGATATTTTTATGGTTTCTTTTTAACTGCTAGAAAACAGAAGATTGTTTGGGTACTGGCAGTAATAACAGTACTAAAGATGGGTTACCATGAAAACCTCAGCCCTACCTGTTCATACTCTGCACAAAACATGGAATTTATGAGAGAAAAATGTCTCCCTTTACCTGGGAGGAATTT
Organism: Hirundo rustica; assembly: GCF_015227805.2. Taxonomy (NCBI): domain Eukaryota; kingdom Metazoa; phylum Chordata; class Aves; order Passeriformes; family Hirundinidae; genus Hirundo; species Hirundo rustica. The sequence continues at coordinate 24,902,460 of NC_053457.1, read as the reverse complement.
TTCATCAAACAAAAAAAAATGTAACTGTTACAAGCACTTTCTTCCCTTGCAATTTCATTCTTAGTTCTGTCATGGCTAGAAAGTGATCAGACCAACACACATAAAGATAACATCATTTCTACAGAGAGGCAGCAAAGGCAACAAATGTAAACATAATTTGTTTGTTTTCCTACAAGATGGGAAGAGGGAAACAAGATGAACTGAGCACTATCTGAGAGTCCTGCCCAGTTCCTCACAGGTTACATCAAAGCCTGGCCTGAGTAAGATGCTTTCAGCAGAAGGGTGTCCCTGACCTGCCGGCTGACGCAGCAGATGATGGTTTTTAACCCTCAGAAGGAGGGAGGTCACATTGCCTGAATTGTTTTGAACTTAAATTTTGTGGTGGTGAAGTAAAGATGCAAAAGATGGCCATCCTCAACACCCAGGGTTCACCCCTTCCACAACTTTGAATTAGCAAGGGTGAATTTCACCTCCCCACTAGCTGGCTGCATAGGTGGAAATTTCTGAGCAGGGATATAAGCAAGTTAAAAAGGCAGAGAAGTAGTTGGTGGTGAAAGAAAGCAGCTAACCAGAAAGCCAATCCATAACACAGACATAGGAAAGAATCTGACTATAAAAAATAGACAAATGTAATTGGTAATGTTAGTTCCTACCATGGCAATAACAACAGAAGAGCAGCGCTGCAGTCAGGAAAACACAGCCCAGAGCAATGACTGGTGCATGCTGTGTAGAAACCTTTACCAGGTTCATGCAGCAAAAAACCCATTTAATTGCAGGCTTCAAGGAAGTTACTACATTGTCCATGCTTGACCTCAATCCCACTCCACAGAGCTCAGAACAAAGTCAAAACTGACCTTCAGAAGTTTCTGGAGCAAATCCATTCCTGCCATACGCAGGTTTCCACCCCCTCTGATTTAGGGAAGTCAGGCATATTGTGAAACACATTATATGAAATTGCTGGAAGGAAAAATTAAGGAAAAGCATGGAGCCAGCAGAGGTACAAAAAAGCCCTTACTGAATGGATTTTTTCCTCTATAAATGATGTCTTGTTTGAAGTTGGCCTCTGGAGGAGCAGAAGTCTGTTAACAAAGTTTTTTTCTGAAATGAAGATGAGGGAAACACATTTTAAAATATCACACATGGGAATAAAACCCTTTACTTCCAAGCACATTGAGGATGAAGTGGGTCATTGTATGCTTTGATTCACCGACTTGTGTCCCCTCTAATCACACAGTGTGTGAGTGCAGTAAATGCAGAGGCAGCACTGCTTGCTGGTCCAGGATCTGGGCAAAGGCTGGTTCTTACCATGCAATAGAAAGATTTTCCCACTGAATGGCCAGAAACTGAACAGAGGAGGATTATTTTCAAAGTCAGATTTGCACATATTGAGCACTAACTTTATTGTCTGCAATAGCCCCAAGTACTACAGATGAACCATGGTGAGTGAAGCAACCAAATTGTCACTCAGCATTCCATCTTCACTGGGGTGGCCTTGGGGCCCTGCAGATATGTTGGCAGGTTCCTAGGCTATCTATAAATCCACCCACTTCAAACAAACATAAAAGGGCTTTTAGCGCACCAGAAGGAGTGGTGCTGCTATTACCCGAGCTGAGGAAGTAACAGAGGTAAGGAAATCAGGGAGCCAGAATCCTAAGGCATCCTGGTGAATGAGAAACAGAGGTGGTTTTCTTCCAAATAATGTCTTAAATGATGACCTTCTTCTCTGGAGAAATTTCAAGAAATATCCTTAAGGTTGTACTGTGCTTGAGAAAACATTTCTACTGTTTAAGGAGGACAGGAAAAAACAGAGTTTCTGAAAGTCGCATTTTAAGTCAATGTTAGAGGTAGGGACCACATGAAGGTCTCTCCAATGCCAAACCAGTTCCCTACACACAAAGGATTTTCCAAGCTTTCCCACTTCCTAAGAACGTTGTGCTGAGAATCCAGGGCATTTTCCTCTAAAATTGTGCTCACATGTGATTTACAGCCCAAAGACAAGCATTCAGTTTGCTCCCCAAACTTTTCAGTGGTGCTTTGATCAAAATTTCTCAGGCTATATTAAGGTCTAGGGTATTGATTTATTTTTGTGAATTCATTTTCTTTTTCCTTGTCACAGCTTTCACAGATTTATGAGGTTAAAGAGCATGAAGCTAATTAAATAATCTGACTGGCTGAACATCTGTTGAAACATAGTAATAACTTCTGAAGCCAATGTTCCTGATGAGCTATTAATTATGATTTAAAAACTAGAGGCAGGGTTTTACCATCAAAGAAAATCAACAAACCAAAACCCTAGCACCCTTCTGGGCACAGAGTGAACTCTCAGCATCCCTTTGAAGCCTTTTACACCCACTTACACTTCTTCACACCTTCCAGTCCAGGTGTCCCTTTTAGGCTCTCTTACAGCCAAAGTTCCTAACGTAAGCCAGATGGTCTCTAGGGAAGGTCCGGTCCAGTTTGCAGATTGTTGGTGTGCAGCAGCTACAAACAGAAATTGAGATTCAGACACAATGGAGTTTAACTACATGCAGACACCCACCTTAGCCCAAAACAGAAACAAATGCATGACCTTAGGTTGCTGGTTTGAGTCCAAACAGCCACTTAAGTAAGGAAATAAACCTTTTCTTCAGTTCCCTCTTGCTCTCCATCCCCACAGAGCACCCCTGGACTGACTTAGGAGTTCCCTAAGACCAGAAACTTCCAACAGACTGATGTGCAGGAATTTGGTTCTCAGCCTGGGATAGTCTGCCCTAATTTGCTTAGACTTTGCATTGTCTTCACATCTTGTCCTCAAAATAACTTTGTCAAAAATTCCTTAATGGAGCAGATAAATAAGTTAGATCAATTCCCTCCTACTACTCAGGATCAATATTATATTTCAAGGCTGATGAAAGTATTTTGAATTGATAACTAACTTGCAGCTGTTCTTAAATCCCCCTACTCTGCTGGTGAATGACAGGGGCTGTGGCATGCCTGGGAGTGTGTGTGCAGCGAGGGTGTGCCCCGAGGTCTGCAGGAGTTAATGACAGATCCAGAGGAAAAGTGCCCACTGATGCCAAAGGATCTCCAGGCTCTCCTGAACCAAAGCCACAGGACTGCATGTGCTTGCCCTTTCTGTGACTTTTCCTTTCAAAAATAGACAAATTGTTCATGTAGTAAATACTATCCATATTGTAAATTATTCATAGTCCCGAAGTGCAGTGGGTGAAAGGGGGGTTGAAGCTTGTGCTGAGGCTTTTCTGTATAAGCTACAAAAGGAAAGGAAGTTTTACACAAAGATAATGAAGAGGAAAGTCCCTCAGCATCTTATAGTTTGGTTCAGATCTCTAACAGCCTGTAGACTGGAACTGACAGGAACATTTCAAGGTTAAAAAAAAATTAAAACCATACTCTCACAGGTATTCCTAACAGTATCTCAGATTATTCCAGGAGTAGGTGATATTATTAGGCAGTAAAGTCCAGAGCCACAAACGGATTTAGACTTTCAAACTTGCCTACAATGAGCTTCAGACCCTTCAGCACACACATGCTGTGGAGGGCTCCTGAAGGAGGAGAAACCTTTCTGTGAGGCGTGTTCTGGGTGTCAGTCTCTCTCCATCCTCGAGGACTCTCATGAGACCCAGAACCACTCTGAAATGAGGGGTGTGTACATGTTGGGACACTGTAAATGCACCCAAATATTTCCAGATGCAGCACAAGCAGATGCTGCCCAGGTTGACTTTGACTTATCTTGGTTGTAAGATTATCTCACATTTATTTTCACCACCCCTTGTACTCATTAAACCTTCTCTACTTGCCCTGGTTTCTCTAAGGATGTCTCCAGGGAATGCTCATTCACAAGGACAAGGATAGGTGTCTGCACCCCTTGTCCTAGCCCAGACAATTGCTTCAGTCAGTTTTTGAAGGCCCACTCATACAGCTCCCTGAAAGTTTTATCCTTGTGTCCCCTCTCAGACAAGGATTTTAACTTGTTGCTTCACCCAGCATACAGACAAATCAATATCCATGAAATAGGATTGTGTCCCATGAACCAACAAATACTGCACAGTGTTTTGTCATCCCATCTTCCTCCCCCTTCCCCACTGACCTCTTCAGGTCCATTCTCCTGACAACCCGCATCAAGGCCGCTTCTTTTTCACATCAACCACCCAAAACCTATTGAATAAAATCACATGCAACCCTGGGCTGAGATTTGAAATTGGCCAACAAATCCTGCCTGAGCCCTCACTCACCCAACATTGCTCTATCAGGACCCTCGGTGCTCAACACTGGGACTTCAGTAGGGAATCACTTGCTTAAAACATGAATTTCAATGCTGAGCATCAGGATGTGGAAGAAAAGGTGACTCCATATTATATGGCCTGAATGTGCTGCATCTCCTATTGATTCAATTGATCCATCCTGAGACTTTAGAAATTTCCTGTGCTAAAATCATTTCATAATTAACCAACCACATGCCTCTCACTGTGCCTTCTGGTCAGCCACTGGATCCCAGCCAGCCTGATCCACCTCTCTTCCTCCTCATTCTGCTTCACATCTGGCTTCCAGCTTCTCTCTTCTTTTTGCCTTCCAGGCTCATGCAGGTAACACAAGGTTTTAAAAACACACATCATCATAACATTTCTGTTTAATTTAATAAGCATGCTTCTCCCTCCTTCCAACTACGTCCCTGTATGTGATTTTTTATTACTAGCAGTATTAGAATCTCCCTAAATTTTGGTCTGAAAACTGCTTGACAGTCACAATAAGGCATTAAAAAGGATTTATTCCATCCTTGAAGTATGCATGTAACTCCTTGTAATGTGAGAGCTTGGACTGATGTAAATCAAGATTAAATTCACTGATATCAGGCGGCCTGAACTGGTAGAACCAGCATAAAGCAATGGTAAAACAAATCTTTTTATATTTATCAAGGGTAAAATCTCAATACCAACAGCACAATTGCCTTCTGTCCTACCTCTACCTGCACAACTACATTTAAAATACAGTCAGTTGACCTACTAATATTTTTTTTTAATTCAGGAACAAATTATTTTTTGTTTTGCAAGGACAAATCTTTCTTTTCTCACACAGAGACAAACATGAAACAAGTTCCTAGTGAGCAACTGTTCTTTCCACCATGACCCAAAATAAACCCATCTCTATGGTCTCATACAGAAACATCAGCAGATTTGTTTAATTAATGTTTCAGGGTCAAGGGAAAAATGTATAGATAAATATATTTAAAGATTTGAAAGCTTCATGGCAGCAGTCCAATACTGCTTTCCTTGCCTTTATTTGCTGTCTTCAGGGGAAAAAAAAAAAACAAAAACACCCAGCCCATTAAGCTTAGAAAAGTAATCTGTCTTTGGGTCCTGGGTTCCTGTCACCTGCCATTTCCCTGATGTAGCACCATGATATACAACAGCAGACCAGCACTCGAGTGATGCATTACAATAATATGTCAGTAATGCAATGGTGCTTTGATAGCCCTTAATAATCAGAGTACTTCACTGGCGAGAGAGCCAAGGGAAAAGGAGGACCTGGGCAGAGGGCAAAGTCAGCTAGGCACAGCCTCAGCCTGTTGGAGTGTGTGGTGCCATGAGTGAAACAAGACAGTGATGAGCTGACTCCAGGAGTAGTTATGATGCATTCTGCTGAGCAGCACCATGCTCCCTGATTGAGGGGTGTTTGGCACAACTGTGACAATTTCATAACGTTGTAAACCGTGCTTACACTGTCCTTAATAAAGGGAATAAAAAGTCCATCCATGGCAGAAAAAAACAGCTGGACTCAGGCAAAGATTGAGCTACTGCTCATGCTTCCGTGCTGTGAAGTTTTAAGTACCTGCACTTGACTTCACAGGTACACTTAGCTGGGTTTCTGAACAGTCAAGCCCTGGGTCTCAGTGGAAGCTTGTTAAGCCATGGCAGTTTCATCCTTTGTGCTTGTCTGTCCTTAACTTGTAGTTCAGGATCCCATGAACACAAGTGTTACACTACCATGGCTGTAAAGAGGGGCAGACACAAATATTTCAAAAGCTGAGAGGTGTTCTGCCATGCTGCAAGCATCTCATACATCATACTCAGGGTAGCCAACCTGGTCCTTCATTGCCTTTTTCAGCTTTCTGACATAAAGGAAAAACAGAAACAACTGCAGTTTATGGACCTCAGACCTAAAGGAAAAGAGGGAGGATGAGGTATGCATGCATGCATGCATGTGCATGGTTGGAGATGCCTGATACATATTTCCATGCTCTCTTTTCTGTTTTTCAACAGTCTCTTGTGCCAAGAAGTGAAGAAACTTTTTCATTTCTTTCTTTTCTTTTCCTTTTTTTTTTTTTTTTTTTTTTTTTTTTTTTTTTTTTTTTTTTTTTTCCCACATTGGCACTTTACAGTCTCTTACAAGCTAAAATCAGATGGGTGAGAGCATGGGATTTATGGGGTTGTACTTGTATTATCCCCTCCTATTCACCTTCGAGGCTCCAAAGAGAATCAGCCTGTAGAATGGAAAAGAAGGTAATTATTTTTGGAAAGGAGCACTGAGAAGGAAGGAGAGGTAGTTGTTATCTCTTTTATCTTAAAAATCTTGCCTTAGAACATTTCCCTGTTGACTCTCCATGTGCATGCATGGCCCTGAACAACAGAGTTGGAGGGATAGATATGGCAAGGGAAATTCAGAAGAGAGAGAAGACTTTGCCAAAAGGAAATCTAAAAAGAACACGGATTGAAAAAGCAGCCAGGGGTAACTCTGATGTACAAAAATACATTTATTTTCAACAATTTCAAAACCACTGCCTTTTTTTACAGTAGAAATATTCAAATGGAACAATAAAACCAAGAACAGTATATATATATGTATATATATGACTCATGCAGTTGTATTACTGTGTTCAATACAGGTATTGCAATTGTCTGTCTCTTTTAATCCTTTGAAACCACAGTTGTGGTTTGGGTTTGATGCACTGTCCAACATCACCAGAAAGAATGCGAGGATTCTGATTCGGTTCATGAGACCTGGAATGTGTGTGGGAGCTGACTGAAGGGAAAGGGAGGAGAACAGGACATCAGGACATCTTTATACATCTGTGAAACTAAAGTTTAGTCCAGAAAAAAATGCACACTTCCTACATATGCCCTCATTGATGGCAACTGTGTCTGAAACACTCTGTAGCCCCCTGTCACTCTGGTCTCACCTCTGATCCTTCCAGATTTACTATTAGAGTTCTTGATTACTGGTTAAATTAAACAAAGGATCTGTCCATGGTTTGTATCAGACTGTCAGCCACACAGAGAGCCAGAAACTGCATCTAGTCTCCAGATCTCATGCATTATTCCTAAATTACAGCTAATCCATCATGGGGGAAAGGCTGGCAGTGATAGAGGGCACTGACCCAGTCTCTTGCTCTCTGTCTCTCTCTTTCATTTCCTCTTTTTACATAATTGCAGTGTGGGAGCTATTTATGTCCCACTGATGCCACTGCCTATTTCCCTCATTATTCAGGTAAACAGTAACCTACAGCTTCAAGGATTTCCATCACATTTTCCTCAGGGGTAAAACTTGCAAGGGAAGAAACCCTAATGACAACCCAATGTTGTTATTTCCCAGCAAGACAAGTAAAAGTGGCCAACACTCCAGTCTGTCCTAACACTGCAGCTCAATACATCCAAAAAAGGTGAACAGGGCTGGCTGCCCAATCCAAACCTCAGAGTTATGATAGACAGGAATGCAGTTAAGTACCCTTCTTGTATTCTAAAGGAGCAGATTTCAGTCATGAACCCAAGATTTTTCAGCCCCCATTAGCCATGACTGTGCCCTAAAGAAGCAGGAATGACCTGGGAAAGGCGGCGCCATGCACACCTTGGGGATGTGACTGGAGAACACACCCTGGTCCTGACATGTGACAAACCATGCTGAGAAGCAGCGACACCCACCACGTCCTGTGGAAGAGGAAGTCTGAGGAAACATCAGAATCAGTCAGGTTTTTCTGACATGCAAATTTGGCTTCATGGATTTCTCATGTTTGCTTTGTAAGATACTTTACAATCATTTTGTATGGAAAATGACATTCTAGACAGGTGTTTCTCCAAAAGTGTCATTCAGAAATTTCTCAGCCTTCACTGAGATTTAATTTCTTTTTGAGAAGTGAAAATTTTTCCAGTTTTTTCAACAGCTTACTCCCAATGTTTGCTTCTTTCTTTCTCCCATTTAAGACACTTAACAGCAATTTTGTAAAGTGTAAAGGAGTAAATGAAAAAAAAAAAAAAAAAAAGAAAAGAAATTAAGAAAAAAATTGTGAAAACTGTAATCCTCTTCCTTTCTTGCTAAAATGACATGAGATCAAGCCCATGAAAAACTTATAAAATTCCAAACAACAAAGGAAATTTTCACTTTGCCTCATGGCTTATAAAGGAAAAAGTTAATACAGAAAATACTGAGTATCTTACATTCAGTCCTCTGCAGCAGCTCACTATAGCAGTACCTTAAATTCTAATAATCAGCAGAGCTTGAGATCAGCCCACAATTCAGCTCAAAGCCCTTGGGACCATTGTTTATGTACATCCCTCCCACCTATACCTTAATGGGAAGCTATGGCCTTGTGCTAACAGTCTTTCCACCAGACTGGGCCATTAACTACTGGGGTGTTTCAGTAGAACAGAGACAGTAATGCAACAGTTTATGCACTTGTGATGGATGGAAACCAAGGTTAAATAGAATAACACAGCCATCGCTCTTCACCTTGTATTAGAAGCAAGAGCAGAAAAGTGAGGGGGAAAACAGAAGGGAAATATTTTTAAATCAACAGGAAAAAAAAATCCACAAACCTGAGAATATTTAGTTTTAGTACTTTGAATGAAAGTTTTTCCTTTTTTTTTTTTTTTTTTTTTTTTTTAGATTTACAGTTTTCATCTTGAAACACCTCCTGAGTTCTGCAAAATTGTGTTAAATCACTTTTCTCTTCACCTGCAGAGCCATTGGGATTTTAACCTTTGAAAGAACATTCCAGCCACTAACAGAGTGAACACGTGTAGCTGAGGCTGGTTTGTAGCCCACTGGCTTGTTGCAATGCAGAGAGAGAGCAAGTAACACCTGAATTCCAGCCACCTCCTCATTTCAGCTCAGATATATTTAAGGTGATTGAGATCCTGTATCCAGGTCCTAAGAAATTATAGCAAACATTGTCATCTGCTGTCATTTCTGCCTCCTGTTACCACACAAACACTAGAACATCTTCCCAGACACGCCCTCAGTCTTCCTTCCCCTCCTGCTGGGTCCTACAAGTCAATACTCCGCAGAATAAGGTTCGTTTTTGACATCATTAAGTCAAGAAAATGGATAAAATGTAACTCACTACTAAGTCAACCTCTTGCCCCAAAACTCTATTTCATAGGAATAGCCTCAATTCAGTGTAGTTAAAAAATTTCTGAAGAGCTTTTTCAATACCTTTTCTTCATTAACCTCCCTGTTTTAATGAGAAAACACCAACCCACCATGTGGAAATCTCCACTCTGAACTGGAGGCTGCCACTCTGCAGCACTCACAAGAAAAAACCTTCCATAGCCACTGCCCTCCCCAAAGAGCAGTCCCTAATCACACATATCATGCTCAGCCAAAATTTACTACTCTTACACATCCTAAATAGCACTTCATTTCATCAGCTGAACTGCAAAAAGCGTGACCTCCCTCTGGGAATAAAGCTATAGCAACCTGCCCCACTGTTGAGCTGAGATTGTACTAGGTACAGCAAAGTCTCTGATACTTGCCCACACAGAGATGGTGATAATTCCAGGAGTCTTTTCCTCATTTTCACTAACAGATGCCACCAAGATCATTCTCAGAAGTGGGCAACAGTGACAGAGATGAACAGATGATAAACATCATTAAAATATTCATGAGAGGCTCATAGTCCAGCCTGCTAATATCTTTTTCTGCTCTGTCACTGGAAATGACACCATACATATATATATGTAAAAAAAGGCTTGCAGTTATACATAGAGAAAAAAACTCCTCTCTTTATAGAGAGCAGTGTCAGATTGAAATATGACAGACAACTGGAACACGCTTGGAACCCAAGTGTGACTCAAGTGCTCACCAAGGTCCCTGTTTGGCGGGCATGTGTGTGTGTGTGTGTGTGTGTGCACGTGGGCGTGCATGTGTGTGTCTGGTTCAGGTTTTCTTTTAAACATATCTTCTTTTACTAAACATTAAATTATTTCCCAAGAAATAAAAAGCTATGTACACTGTAATTATCTACAGTAGGCCTTCATCATCCTCGCTATTCACATGCACAGGGTTCGGGCTGCATTCATAAACTCCGGCTTGCTCCTCCACTGCTTGTGGTGCTGTCCCCTCCAGCCACTCTGTAGTACAAGGAGCACTGACATGCGTGTTTGCTCTGATTTTTGGGTTTTTTTTAACCTTTCTCAGCAGTCAGCAGTGCCAGAGGGTGACTGAAATTAAAAGCAATTAAAAGAGGCAAGATCTGCAAAAAGCTGAGACATGCATGTCACTGGAAAGCGAGGGATGTTGGCATGTTGCACAGCCTGGTCCAACAACCCAGTCTGAACCCTCTGGCAGGATGAAGCAGCTGATTCATGACTTATTCTGAAAAGGGCTGAAAAGAGACAATTTACTTACAACATGTTGCCCAAGGTACGACACCTATCTGTTGGACATGAATACCTAATTCCCATTCTGTATTTAACTGGAAGCTGGCATTCAAATCTCACTGCACACTTGACTCATTCTTTGCTTTTTGTTTCTAATCTGATGTGTATTCCCTAAATATGAAGAACCTCTGCTATTTATGAATGCAGCCCTGGTAAACACAAAAAGCCCACCCCATTCCCTCCCAAATGATAATAATGACATATAACTCTTTCTTTTTTCATAATAATAATAATTATAACAATAATAATTACAAATAAAAAGTCAGAAATGCTGTAGACCAAGTGGATTCTCAGTATTAAACACTAGTGCAGTTGGGGATTTCCTTTGTGCTTTCACTGTTGGCAATTGTTGAGATGCTTCCTGTGGAGGAGAAAATGGAGAAGAGAATCAGTGCAGTGGCTTCAACAGTTTGGTCTGTATTGCTTCTCACTCCTCCTTAGGGTGTGGTAGTGTAAGTGTAAAGACAGAAAAGATGCTTAAAAGTAACACATTTTTTATGTATTTGCAATAAGCAGGGAGCATGCAGAAAAGCCAGTTACTACAGTTCAGCTGACCAGCAGTAAAGTCATTAAACTCTTAGGGACATATTTGCTTGTAATCTTAGCACACCAACAGTGTAAGCCTGGCTCAGATGATTCTTCTGAGGGTGCAGGGAATTTGACACTCCTCCACAGGAGAGGCAGGGTCATGAGCAGGAATAGGTGTAAACCTGTTCCTTTAAACCTACTGCTGGCACCAGGTTCCTACCCTGGGAAAAGCTGAAAAGATGTAAGAGAACTCCACTACCCTGCTGCTGAGAGAGATTTACTCCCTCTCTCAGTGCCTCAGGGCTCTCCCTGTACCTGGGGCCACAGTCACTGCCTCTCCTAATACCCAAAAGACCAACATCTTCACCCAGACTGTGAAACAAAACTCAGCTGAGGGCTGTCTCTCACCCATCACTCGTGTGTCCAGCTCTTTGTCCATCAGCTCCTCAGGGTCTGTGAACTCACTCAGGGTGATTTTGGGGGCATTTTCACTTTGGCTGACAGAGCCAATCATTTCTTGCTCCTTGTCATGCTGAACTTGGGCATAGATGTTAATCCAAGGGATTTTCCTGTGCAGGAAAGGAAAATGAGAGGTTATGTTTTGTTACATAGGGATCCTCAGCATGTCATTTATTAATGAGACAAACTAAGCTAAGACCAATCCCAGAGATGCAGCACTAGCAGTGATGCAAAGTATGAGCTCTCAGAACAGTGAAAGTACCACGCAGTTGTGGTGCCCTTAGCATCCACTAATTCCAATAACAGCCTAAAGGTACTCCAAACCTCAGGCCATTGTCTTCCTATCATGTGCACAAAGGCTCCCTCAGCAAACTTCAACGTTCTGCCCTTTTAAATGCGAAATCGTGCACACAGCAGACACTGCACTCAGCTCAGAGAGCAGCAATTGACTAACTACAATCAGCTGCAGTTGTCAACTCTCTCGGTATTTATTATAAGATCAGTGTTGCATTGGAAACCAAAAGTAAAAATCAATTTGGCACTAGTATTGACTGAGCAAAAAAATTTCTGGGCTTGTTGATGCAGACAGGCCCACACTGACTCAGAAGAAATTGCCACATCTGAAAGAGTTATAGAGAATTGTTCCTGCCTCAGAGTCAGAAAGAATTCGGACCTCATAACACCCATCCAAAGTCTATTTGTTACCATTCCATTGCAAAAACCTGTTTGTCATGCTATGGATCATGCAAGTTTGCAGAGACTTATTTTTCCTTGCTGCTCAGAAAGCCAGGGAAGTGAAGGAATTATTTCTTCCTCCTTCTCCCAAGCAAAGTTACCTTGGCCTGCTAGAATGATATCCTTGGGAGTCAGCTAGGTAGACAGATTATACAGGTCTAGAGAGACAGGTAGTAATCCCTGGAGGAATGCAAGTTTAAAATGAGAGATCTGAAAAGGAATGTGTTAAGCATCATGGGGGTTGCCAGATTATCTGCATTGCCTGTTGGAAGTTGGCTGGTTTTCCTAATGCTCTTAGAAAGGCTATGTGCCATGCAGTTCACACTGCTCCAATAAGAAAATTTGGAGAATATTTTGAGTTCCTTAAGGCACACAGGAGCGAGAGAGAAAGAAGATGTGCTCAAAAGAAGTAATATAAAATGCCATATCTTTATGCTGATCTATCTGCTGTTGGATATGTCAGAGAATGAAAGCGGTGGAAATTGACTCAGCGCCCATGAATTCAATAGATCCATGCTGCTTTTACTCCAGTGAAGTTCTGGCCTCAACCAACTTGTGCTATTGGCTTGAACTGGCATTCTGTTCTTAACCAACATCAAGCCTGGATAATTTGGGATATTTAGCAGCAGCTGAAAAATCTCATAATCTTCTCCCTTTCTGCTACCTTCTAACATGCCTTGAATGCCACCAGAAGCTATAGGAACTACACAGGAAAGGAGTGAGAACTAATACATTCCCATGGGATCTAAGGGCCCAGAATTTGCCTGGAGATGTATAGAGACATGAGAACGTGCCTGGAGATAGTGGATTCGTTCCACTTCCAAACCATGCAACAGCAGAGCAGAGATCGTCTCTGAACTTAGAGTGAAAAGGCGAGAAAAGCTCTTTAGAGCTGCAAGGCAGAGAGCCAAAGCACTTCAGAGAGTTAAGGGGAAAAAAGAAACTGAGATGTCTGTACATTTGTGTACAAATTCCTAATCCTGCTGTGCCTCCCAGCACAGACACAGGTGGCCACAGCCACCTCACTCTCAGCATACAATCCTGCACTGCTGTCCCAGGACACACACGTGGGCTGCCCCACAGCCCCACCACTGCTCAGCACTCATACACACACAGTACTGACTGATATATGCTCAATCTTCCAGAAAAGAAACAATTTTTTTACAGATTATTTCCATATTTTTCCCCTCTTCCTCCCTGTTCCACCGGGAGCTCCTCAATAAGCATCTGTCTGGCAGCAGTGTTTACCGTGCCTGCTGAGTCTATAAATTGATGGACTTGTAATAAGGACTTTGTGTGCAAACCAGCAAAGCAGCAAATCTATGAATTTCTAGAATTAAAAAATCATGTCAGCCTATGCTCTCCCATGACCTTTCCCTGTAAGCAGAAGTTCCGTAAGCAGGCTGGGACCACCATTAATCAAACAAGTACACGTGGCTGATGGACCTCTGCATCACTGAGAGCTACAGAAAGCTTCTGGGTTTGCTCCCCTTTTTCCGTTAAGAAGCTTTGCATGCTCTCACTACTGCTCCACTGAGCCAGGGTTTTAAACATAGCTGAAAAGTTGCTTTCTGTTCTGAAAAATCAAGCTGAGAACACTCTGTGTATATGACTTATCCTAAAATTTGTCAATTTGATCTGGGTTTTTCAGCTTTGGGATAAAGAGATAAGAGGGGATAGCCAATTAATAAGCTTTTGGACCAAGCAAAACTGATGCTTTAACCACCTTCCTTCTCACTCATAATTTGTAATACAATCAACTTCCAGACAGATTTTGACAAGGCAGGGTCTCCACAGCCCTAGAGCACAATAGAAGGCTGATGACTGCTATGCTCAATGCTCAGGGTGCTTAAGTGGTACAAGAGTCAGTTTTATGAGCTGTGTATAGCAGAACACAACCCAGAGAGTGACAAGGCAAAGTGCTTTAACAAGGTCCTCACTGTCCTCTGGCAGCTGGAGTATAAAGACCCTTCTTCCTGGTAACTGCTGACCACAGGGCCAAGGACATCAGGCCAAACCTAGGAAACCGTCTCACCAAGACACAAGGGAAAGCATGTCTTACACAGGGTTGTACCTACATCTTGTCACACCTCCCAAGAAGGCTTCGTTGCCTTCCTCATCCCACATCTGGGTGTGAGAGTAATCATCAGCTGCCTCCCCAGCACACTATTAAATTGATGCCCGAAACAAGTCCCATTCCCCTGGAAAGCTGCACTCCTCACAGAAGCAGAGAGGGGATTTCAGACTCAAAAGGAGGTCATGCTGAAGGCCTCGAAATCTGCATCTGAGCAGAGTCATGCAAATGTCTTCCCTGGAAATTGTCCAAGGCCACTGAAGTCACTACAAGGAGTGCCACTCACTGATTAGCACTATGGTTAATGCAAGACGTTAGCAAGGAGGGAAACTTTAAACCTGGAGATTAGAATAGATGCCTGTCTTATCATACGATTTGATTTTGAATATTGTTTGTAAGACAACATTCTTAGAGACTACTAGCCTTATCCTGGGGAGCAGAAAAGCTGGAGAAAGCAACATTTAGCTGGAATCTGGACAGGAGAAGCTCTAGTTTTTAATTTAGAGGAACTACTATGTCCAGAAGTTTTACTTATTTAATTTTAAGTCAGACTCAGCTTATGTTTCTAACACAATATTTTGCACTGGTCAGGATCTAGGCATGCACACCATTTTATACTGTAAATACTGTACTGAATGCAAAGTTCCTCCTAAGGAGCTCCATCTGCCTAAAATACATCCTCAAAAAGTCAGACCTTCAGCAAACATGCCATTCTTATCACATATTTTGCTTCACAGCTTGCAGCAGCCAAGTGCCATGGGCCAGACCTGATCCTGCCTGCTGTCTGGAAGCAAAAGGTTTATATTAACATCTGTCAAGGTAAATCTCAGCACATCTTCCCAAAGGCATTTTGATGCTTTACACAATTTTTTCTGGCTCTGAGTCTCCCACCTTTAACATAAACACACCTGTTCCTCTGCCAGATTAACCTATTCACTTTGCAAGATACAAATGAGATGCTGCTGCACCAAGGCAGCTGGGCATAGACTGCGTGAAGCCATCCATCAGGTGTTTTTTCACTAAGCTTGATTTGTGTATCTCAATACTCAGTGAGCACAAAGGTTCCCATTTCTGGTCTGTGGTTTAAATACATCTGCTGAAGCAGAGGACGATTTCTGAGCTCTTGGTGAAGTTTTGAAGCACCAACCTTGTGGTGAAACAGCACTAGATGGTTTTCTCTCTAAGTATCAGAAATAGGGAACTACATTTATCTAAGCCTGAGGCCAGCATACTTCACTCTACATTTGCAATTCAGGCACAGCTCTGACTAGGTTTCCTGCAAACCACCCAGAGTCTCTTCCTCCCATCCCAAAGTTTTTCAACTTACCTCTTGAATTTGTAGATTAAAAAAACAGCCAAGCCCACAAACACCACTGACAACAACATCAGCATCGCTGAACTGCTGTGACCTGAGCTGGAATCCACAAGGGGTGCTGCAGGAGGAAGAGCAAAGCATTACATTTGTGGGATATTACAAAGAAACACATTAACTACTGAGAGGTGAGCTCAGCTCTGTCACATCTGCTTTATCACCACTGCATGGTGCAATGCTGGTTTTGACAAGACCAATCAGTAGGAAACAAATTGGTTCTCCTGTCCTTCAAAAGTCAAGGGCCTTTTTCAAGACTGTAGTGTAACACCTCTGAGTGAAAAGACACAGCAAGCCACGCTTAGCTGAATGCGCAATCACTCCTGTATTAACACTCTGGGCTATTACTCTTCAGGTTTTTCCAGGTACTAGAGTGGAAATTAATTTTATGAAGCATGGCTTAACACATATCTATTCTCCTTTGGAGAAGATACTTCAGAGCATCAATGAACAGCACGACTCCCACCTTCCAAGGATATTCATCTATCTCACATGTGACAGGGATCTACTCTTCTGACAAGCCTCAAGGTCCATCCTTGTATAGGACCTTAGAGACTTTTAAATTGAGTCAGTTTTCATAATGTGAAGGAGCCCAAAGCAAAAATCCTGGATCCAAGCACACAATACATTATAATATTTTGGAGGTTTTGATCCCTGACATTTTGGCTGGCTAAATACAGTATATTCCTATACTTTGTTTATGCAGCTATTCCAAGAGCTCATCAGAGCATACCATCTTAATGGCCTGAGCACTGTGCTGAGATCAAGTGTCTGATGAGAAATCTCTAATGATGCACAAATGATTATAAGTAGCAGCTGAGTGTTTCTCATTTTGCATAAATATTTGGCTTTGGTGTTTTACTATTCTCTATTCTTTTTCCCTTGCCCTGAAGATAGGGACAAAGTCATGCGAATAGAGTCAGTTTTGATTTCACTGCCAAATTTCCACCCCTAACAGTCTGATCCTGCCAGTATTCTGCTGCTAATACTTCTGACTCTTTTGTGGAAAAGACTGTCACTTCATCCAAGTCAAAACACTATGGGAATGGTCATGAAACAAATGCAGAACCTGCACTGGACAGGGTGCAAGAACAGCTGCAAAATGTAATTTAAATGCAGTGCCTTGCTAGAACCAAGCCAGATTCTGAAGAATTCCAGCCACATGGAGACCTCAGACATTAATTTGCGAAACTCCCAGTTTCGCAAATTAATCAATTTCAGGCTACTCCTATTAGCATCTGACTCACATTCCAAAGGAGCAGTAAGAGAGTGAAGGTAAAAAGGCATTACCTTTTGTAGGAAAGGTCATGAGCCTTGATTTAGCCCAGCTCTTGGCTCTCTGAGAAGAAGCTGATGTGTATTATTGTGGGATATGAATCCCAACCTTTCAGAGAGGTTATCAGCAAGGGCACTTGCACAACATCCGACATTTCAGACAATTGCAAGGGCAGTCATAAAAAGTAATGGCAAAAATAAATCCATCACCTTCTTTGTAACCATCAATACCTGAGTCCTTCACACTAGGCTGGTTTAAAGTAAATGGACTGACAAAGCTTAAAGTGACTCTTTGTTACTTTGTGCAAAAATGGAGATAGGTAGCACTGAAATTTAAATAAGTTCTAATTTTTGGAAGTTAACATTCAGGCAAATATTCCCTGTAAGAGGCCTCGATATTTTCCTGAGTACTCTTCCCCTTTAAAGCTTCTTAGCTAGTTGTAACAGTAACAAGACTTTGCTATAAGGATTTGATCCAACATCCATGAAACTTAGTAATATCCCACTGAATTCCACAGGTGCTCAATAAGGACTTAATAGAACACCATTCACCTGGTTCTCTAAAACACTTGAAAAACACCAATGCACTTGTTAATTAAGCCATAGGGAACTCTCACAAGGTACTTTTTATACTTGTACAAACTGGAGCATGAAGATGCCCCTGATGGGTTGGTTTTAACAACTGGCACAGAGCCCAGTGCCACAACTGTGAGTGCTCTGATGTAGACTCATTCTCCCGGGGTTGTCTGAAGCCTCAGGAAAACCACAGCTGTGCCTTTGACTCCACACTCACCTAATGTTAACTGAGTAACATACACAACCACTTCAACACCAGGCTTCAGTTCAAACTGGACCAGGTTCTGGTTGAGAGCATTAAAAAGGATTTCTACCACCTGATGAAATAAGAAGAGATACAGCAGTTACAGTATAGAAGATGGCAAAGTCTGGAGAATATTCAGGAATACACAAAGCCCATGGATAGTGGCTGACATCTCTAACTGGCTTCAGCCAGGCCTGAGGAAGTGGAGAGAGATGCACCTGTGCTTTAGGTGGAACTGGATGTCATTGCATGCAAGTCTCCCTTACAAAACTTATGAGACTCTCACTTCTTGTTATTCTATCTCTCCTGGGAAGCAAACCCAGAAGGTTAGTATTTTTTTTTTTTTTTTTTTTTTCTATTTTAGAGAGCTATGGGAAGAGGGAAAATAACTAAGGACCTTTTCATCTTCCACAATATCCTTTGAGTTTGATCAAATGTGTTTGGAAATCACTGACATATTGGCCTTTCATTGGTAGATAATTACACCAAATTAGGCAACCCAGACCTACATTTCTTTATTCCCATTGATTCTCTCATGTAGCTTCTATTTAAATAGGCTGTTGGGGATGAAACAATCCAATTTAGTTCAATGGAAAATTTGCAATATTTCTCCTTCACTTAGAAAAGGGGCCTTGGACTGGATATACTGGAATTGCTGAGCTGATCAGCAACCCAGCTCTGATGTGTTCTTTGGTTACCCCAGAGTTCATACTCAGCACATCACCCCAGAGCCTCAGTTTGTTAATGCTTGGTCTCCACAGAGTAGTTCTGATGGACAGGGCACAGCTAATGAGTAGTTCTAATGATCTACTCTCGAGGCAGAGCTCCTCAAGCAGAGGGCAGTAACAGGTGCCAAAGTACAACTGAGTAGACTGTCAACTAAAATTAGAGCACTAGAGCTTTAGGCCTCATAGTCAATTAGTCAGAAATCTAACTGAGATGTCAGCATAACACTGATATATGAAATACTGACACAACAGCTTGTTCAGAAGGAGTTTTAATACTGGTAGATCCTACTGAACAGGACAGAAATTACTCCAAGACCATCCTTCCAAAATGCCTTTCAAACCTTCCCACCTCAGTGCATCTTTCCTGCACACTGACCACCATAAACTTAAGAGACAAGCTTTGATAACTTCCTAGGACAAAGGAACTACTCTGTAGCACTGGACTTTACACAGTGGGTGACGAGAACTTCCACTGAATTCACCAGGCCTCTAAATAATTTAATGTTTGATCCAAACTTCCAAGAGTTACTTGGCAATGGGCTCATACGTAGTTTGCACACTGTAAAAATGCTACATACAAGAACATTAGCTAGAGCCAAACAGCCTTTCCTGCAGTAATTCACTCCTTTGCTTTTATGGACCTGATTTAATCACTTGGTAATAACATGAAAGATTCAGCAGCCTGGTGCTGTTGTTCTTTCCTTGCCTGCATATCACTGTTGCTATTCATCACTGTAATTACCTATTTATCTAAATGGATGGATATTGTAACTTCCAAATATAGTTTGCACAGGCCATTCACCGCTGCAGGAAAAAAAAAAAGAAAAAAAGAAAAAAAAAAAAAAGAAAAAAAAAAAAAAGAAAAAAAAAGAAAAAGAGGAGAGGTCTTGTTTTGGTAATCTATGAGCTGAAGAGTCTGATTTATTTTTAGTAAACCTCAGTATATTATCTTGCTGCTTTGGCCTCCCTTTATTAGCATTCCTCCAGGGAGTAGAGGGAGTACATATTCAAGGTTCCTTTGGCTGTAACCACTGTAAAAAGGACACTCCACTGATTTAGGAAGAACCTGCTAGTGGTAGACTGTGACATATTTCAGTGAAGTATTAGAAAATCCTGGTTTTCCTCTGAAAATAATTTTCTTTAATGCCATAAACTATACTGCCACAGTCCCAGATGCATCCATTCCCACCACACTTATTGTAAATACTTCCAATGCTGTGCAGCTTCAGGGGCCCATCTGCAAACAACATGACAGGAACAAATGTTCCATGAATCCTTCTTTCCTTACTTGCTCCAGATCAGCCTCACTGCTTTTCCTCCTCTCTGTTGTGTTTTTGTGGGGCAGTATGAAGAGTTCAGCAGAGGTAGGCAGCCCAGGGAACACTGCTACCAGGATCTGTTCATCAGGGATACCAGTCACCTAGAAGAAAATTAAAAAGAAGGTCTCCAGCTGCTGTCTTGTTACTTATGTTTCCATTCACTTCCAGAAATGGCACTCCCATCAAATTGTTATTTTCCAGTTCCACTGTAGGTGTTGTGGTCCTAATGAGCTGTTCTGCCTATTTGGTGGGTCAGAAATTGAGCTTCTGCTAAAGATGTACTCTACTTCCTTTCTAGAAGTGAATGTAGGCTTGACAGCACCCCTGGGCTCAAAGCTCTCAAACCAAAGTCCAAACCTAGCATGTCTCCAGGTCTGAATGTTCCATACAGTCCTCCTTGCTACAAAAGAATAACTGACCCAAAGTCTGATCCAGAGACTCTGTCTCAGAGCAGCCACTGGTAAATGTGCAACTAACAGGGACAACATGAAGAAGGGCGCCTGCAATCACCTCCTGTTCTCAAGTTAGGGGATCCACAATTGGCACACATGAATAGCAACATCTCCAGAGGGGCTGATCAGGAGAGCTGTGCCAGGAGCTGCTCAGTTTGCTGAACCAAGGCAAACACAGCCGCTGCCCTCTCTCCCCAAATCCCAGCCACGCATCCTCAGTAGGGCAGGAAGCCTCCCCTCCCTCAGAAATGCTCTGCTACACAAGGTTCATTAGCTCCATCAGCTCTCTGGTCCTGTCCCACCCCAAACTCTGTGGCCTCACTGCAGAGCTGAGATCTACCCATGGGGCAGCCCGTTCCTGGTGGGATGTACAAGCAAGCACTTCTACGAGATCTCTGCTGTTCTCTGTGACCATTCACAGTTACAAGCCAATTAATTATTTTTCTCCTGCAAGCTTGACTCTGAACACAGTAAAAGGGGGAAACAGTTTAAAAAAATAAACTTAGCATTTTTTCAGGATGGAAAAACAATCAAGGAAACTCTCATAAACTGTGAATTTTGAGTGGGCTGCAGATGAGAAAAGCTGAGCAGGAATGTACTTTCTCAGTAAAAATAATCAACCTCCATTTCTAAGAATAGCTGTAGCTAAAGCAAAGAAACCCCAACAAGATACATCTTTGGCAGAATGCAAAACCCACAAGAGCTTGTCTAAATCTAGCTCCTAATTTCACACAAAACTAAAGCCCCTGACTATCTGGTATCATAAGTTATTCTGTCCCCTTTCCTGCAAGAAATATGAGTACTAGTTTACATATTCTAATTAATCCCAACGGAAGATTCAGTATCTTCCACCTACAGATGTCTCTCTTTATCCTATATTTTAAAGGTATGTTTATTTTCCCTCTGAATCCTCATTTTTTGCCCCAGTTGGAAAGGCGGTAGAGCTTTAAAATGTTCACCAGTTGCTACACTTAGCTGCATGTGGAACTCCTGACTATCAGTAAGAGATAAAAATATCTTCCTCATGTATCCAGAATACTACAATGTCTGTCTTCTGGGATGAAGTGGATCAGCTGTTTAACAACACACAGTAACACTAACAAAATATTTGGAATAGAAAACAGTGCATATTGTCATATCAACTTGGAAAAATAAGAATAATGATGATACTATTACAATCTAGAATTTGCAAAATCATCAGGGATATTGAAAGCTGAAAAGCACACAGAAATATTAATAAAAGTAATTGTAGTATTTCCACAATATCAGCAATACAGATTGGCTCTGTAAAAAGATCCAGCATATTAAAAAGCTTTTTATTGATTTTTATTTAGAGTGTCATCACTGCTGTGCCTACCTATTCTTTTAAGCTAGTATGTCAAAAAATTGCATGTTTTAATAGCCCAGTCAATGTTAGTATAGACAAGGAAACAGATGCTCACCTGTGCTAGTGCTCTCTTGATGACTTTGCCAACGTCTTGTCTCCATTCAGGGATGTCAGGGTTATGGTAGTCCAAGTTGGGAGAAAATGACAGGAGCTGAGACTGGAAATACTCTGGAATAGAAAAAGTACTTATGAGAAGATTAAACGGGCAGTGTTTAGGGTACAGATAAGGGTGCAGAAGACAACAGGAGGACCATAATTATCTTAAAGTAAGAGAGTGAGAAAAGGCTGAAGGAAGAAAAAGGCTGGCTAACGCTAAGCAGATCAGAAAGCTTTCAAGGAAGGAATGCTTACAGTGATATTTATAAAGGATGTTTTGACCTAATGCCAGCTTCTGGCTTTCCCCAGAGAAACAGAAGTGAAAATGTAAGAGAGGTGAGAGGATGCTGTTGTGATACCTCTGGGCTTTGTAATTTTGCCACTCAACTTTGTCAGACTCTGCTCACAAGAAGGTTGACCAGCAAATAAGGCAGCACTTGGCTGAAATTTGGAAGGCCTGCCCCAATTTCAGAGTGAACCATTGCTGTAAGTAATGTTTTCTGTTTACCTTCCTGGAGGGAAACCAGAAACCAGGAGTGGCTAATTCCCCAGCAAAGGGGAACCCAGTGGTGATAATGACTGGCTCATCAAGCAATGGCTATTGACAAAACACTTTGGAGTTCTGTCCTGACTGAATGATTCCTGGGAGGAAGAAAGGCTTCCTAGACTTAAAATACAGAACGATTTTAATCTTTCTCCAATTCCAACTCTCCTGGCTGGTCTCACTGAAGAACAAGTCCGGAATCCTTATGGCAGCTGTGCACAACCAATTTGGGCCAGTGGGAGGCACAGATCTGGGATGGGAACTACACTCCTACAAAAGTTCTCAGTATAGAAGATTCTTCTTTCTGGTTTTGGAGATGTTCTGTGCCTCACCTTGAATCAACTGATCTCCAGACACTTCAAGTAAGTACCATTAATAATTTGTAAGAAGGCATTAGTTTTAAATAGAGATAAACCTGCCAGAGTATAAATGAGGAAATCCACAGAAAAGCAGGGATGTGCCATTACACCATTTACATGGAATCTTTTGTAAGATCTGTTCTTTCTTTTTAGATGGTGAAATATATATTTTAAATAAAACAAGTATCAAGGGGCGCAGGGAGTCTCTCAGGTTCTGAAGGTTTAACCCAGAGTCAGATAAATCAAGTCTCTGACTTTTGACTTGGTAGTACCATGTCCAATTTATTTTTGAGCAAATTCTTTTCTGTTAAGTTCAAATTAAGAATGCACTTGAATAAATCTCCTGCATTGATAACACTAGAAATCCATGCCTAGATTACGGCGTAGACCCATAATCACTTGACTCAGGACACAGAATAGGACACAAGTTTATCAGAGGACATGTTTACTAAAGGCATCACTCATTTACGTACTCAGACTGAGGGGCTGGAAGGATTCCTTCTTTAGACCAGGTCAGTCTGCAGCACAGCAGTGGATAGGACTGTTTGGACTGGATCCAAATGGATCAAATTTCTCTTTGTGACAGAACCCAAAACTTTGGATCTTCTAAACAAAATGGAAAAAAATTCTTTCAAGGTGTTTAAAAACAGATTGAGGAGCTCTCTGTGGGACCTACTGGGACTAAAGATGAAGATCACGTGTAGGTATCACTCTTAAATATACTTGATTCAGATTTATTCCATAAATTAGTGGAAGGATGGAAATTTCCCAGAAGTAAACACTGTATTTTCAGTGCTCAAAATTATGAAGTAGAAGGTTCCTAATATTTGATAAAAACAAGTCAAGGTATTACTAAATCACATTAACAAATTATAAAACCTATTGCATTTCATGGCCAAAAAATCAATAAATATCTATTTAGCTGCTGTTAATTCTGAGTATACAGCAGGACATTTATTTGTATTTAATTACTGAAATAAAACACAGTGCTGAGCTTCAAAGTAGCCCAAGTTATTTGAAGCCCAGGCTTCTCAATAAAACTTGAAGTCCAAAGAAAAGCTTGTCCTCAAATGCCAGATGCCAAAAACTGGATAAGGAAAATAAAGACTGGCCCAGGGCAGGAATTATCCTGGAAGTCCTGGTCAAAGCTTCTGAGAGAGCTTTTTCACGCAGGATTTAGCAAGCCCCAAAGAGGGTAAGCTCTGTTGTCTGCCAAAGGAAGGGGGCTTTTTGAAGCCCATGACATGCAGATATGGCAAGAACATACCAAACATTACCCATGGGGAAGTCCAGTGGGCACACTCAGACACCCAGCTGCAACATGAAAGATGGGCAGTGACACCAACAACAGAGCCATTTCTGTCCTCTTTCCCAGACCCCTCCTGACCCCTGTCATTTATACAGTCACTGATAGAGACACCAGTTGCATTCAGATCACCCTAATGATGCACTGTGACTATTTCTTTCCACAGCTGGGAAGATGAAGGAAGGTAGTCTGGTTCAAGTGGTTTTTATTTCTGGGAGTTCCCTGTCCGGGTGTACAGACAGATCAACAGACACAGGAGACACCAGCCACCTTATTAATGCTGAGGTTATAAATTTGGTCAGCTGCCCCATTCTATTCATTTCTGTATTTTGTCATCATGACACACCCGAACTACTTTGTCATCAGGGATTCCTCCAGGCATTATTGAGTTCCTAGAGTTCATTCTGGATCAGAAATGATTGTTTGCCCCTCACCCCCCAAGATGTGACTGCAAAAGGCTGAGGGTACCGTGCACTGCGATCTCCTTGGTGTCCTGGATGAGGGTATTGCCCGCAGCGACCTGCACGGTGATAGTGTTCATGCCCTCCACGGTGAACATGTACGAGATGCTGTTCTCCAAGGTGATGAGAGGCTGTAGGAGGCAAGCACAAATGACAATAATCAAAATCAGGGTGAGATAAACTCAGCATGCACCTGATTTATCCACCAGGCAACAGTGGCCTTGCTCCTTGATAGAGGTGTGGTGCTGCAAGTTTGCAGTCCTGCTAAGGCCCGAACACCATCCAGTGAGCAGTGTCCCACAGGCAGAGGTTTCTCTCAGTAAATGCATCATAAGTATTCTTCCATTGAACTGCAGCCCATTATTGCACGGGCTCCTCAGCAGACCACAGTCAGCAAATGCAGAATTAGTGCAGTGGAATGCAGCGTTGCACACACACAGCCAGCTCAGCTGCTACATCTGCTGTACTAAACCCAACCTCCAACTGAAAATAAACCAAGGATGCAGATGCTTCTTCAAACAATCCATATTGTTCAGATTCTGGGCCAGCTTTTGATTTTATGAGCACGGATCCATTTATCTCTCACAGAGCAACACTGCTCAGGTCAGAGTGAGGACATCCAGCATCTCCCTGTCCATGCTGTGAGTCTGTGAGCAAGCTGCAGCCACAAGCTGGCAAACCATGCTAACCAGGCTGGAAGCATGGCATGATTCCTGCTGACAGTGCTGTCTGAATGTGGCTGTGGAAGGGATCCACACTGGAGCAGCCCATGGGAAGGGCCCACATTGAAGAAATTAGTGGAAAACTGTCTCCCATGGGAGGGATTCCCTCCCATAAGCAGGGGAAGAGTAGGAGGCATCCTCCCCCTGAGGAGGAAGCATTGCAAGAGACAACATGTGATGAACTGATCACAGCCCCCATTCCCTGTCTCCCTGCACTGCTGGCAAAGGAGGAGGCAGAGAATTCAGGAGTGAAATTGAGCCTGCAAAGAAAGGAGAGGTGTGGGAAGGTGTTTTAAGATTTGGTTTAATTTCTCATTATCCTGATTGATAATAAATTACGCCAATATCACAGAGTCAAGGCTGTTTTGTTTTTTAACAGTAATTAATGGTTTCTCTCTGTCATTATTGTAACCTGATTTTGTTATATTTTATGTATCTTGCCCATGTGAGGAGGGGAGTGATAGAGTGGCTTTAGTGAGCAGCTGGTGTCCAAACAGGGTCAACCCAACAAAACTGAAAATCAAAGGTCCAGCCCTCACAGTGCCACTGATCTGACAGCTGATCTAAAAAAACCCTCTTCATTTAGAGAAACTACAGAAATGGAAATAGTGATACCAATCTCCATTGCAAAAGCACACAGAGGTCTAAGAGAACAGATAAAGCCATTGTGCCACTTCTCTTGTCCCTTTACTACACTGCCAGTGTGTTTTCAGAGGAAAACTTCTAAGCTTTCACCTTCCAGCTCTCTCACACTGCCTCATCAGGCTGCCAGCCTGACTGCACTGCACAACAGTGGTCACATATGCCATTTTCATAGCCAAATCAAAATTTCCACCTTCACAGACCAGACTGGCAAACACATTTCTCTCTCTCTAGAATATCACCTTCCTTTGACCCCCTCATCCATGAGCTGAAAAAGCAGTAACAACCAAAAAAATTCTTATCACATGGCACACACAGTCCAAGGGCGCCAGCTTGTGCCAGCCCTGGAGGCCTAGCTAACATTTACTGAGATATCCACAGACCCTGGAGAAGCTGAATGGGCCTGTATCAAACTGCAGTGATATCAGCAATTCTCCTGGAGGTTACAGGTTGTGGTTCTGTGCAAAGGTAGATAAGAGGATGCAGTCTGGCCTTTAAAATTACATTTTTTTTTCTTTTTGTATGTGTGCATGCTAGACATTCCATTATCATGGATGATTTCACCTCCATCATAGAGTTTTAATATTCAGCCAACTCTTTAATTTTAATTCAAGAACCAAGACCTGGAAACTAACTCTAAATTAAATCAAGTAGTTTAAGGTTCATTTGCTCAAAGCTATTAGACAGCTGGATACATTTATTAAACTGGACCTGTGTTAATCCAGGCAAATTGGCCTTTGGGCATACTGCAAAAATCAGTATGGTAGAAATTCAGTAGAAGAGTTTCAGCAGGGTGGGGAGAGCAGTAGAAGAGTCTCAGCCAGGCCATTTGTGTCTGAGACAATATTCTCCTGTGCAGCAGCACAGAGAGTGAGAGTGCACAGTGACACAAGAAGCATCTGGCTCTGTCTGGGATGCCTACGGGCTGAAAAGGAAAAGAAGTAATCCCTCAGCCTGGAACTAAAATATATCACCTAATAATACCAGTCACAATATTACACACCTCATCCTTTAATTTAGTGTCCCCACCTTCCACCTCTACTCAGAACACCATAGTTTACTCCTGAGAGGGCACAAAAATCTGACATATACATTAAACATCCCAGGAGGAATTCTGAGCTGATGCAGACTGCTGTTCTGAAAAAAAGGTGGCTGACAGAGTTATGTCTATGTCCCTTGCCATATTTGTCAGAGTTAAAGTAGATTCCATGAGGTAGCTGGAGATAACTCTTTGCAAAGATTGAGGAGTGCCCTGGGTCTGAGATTCAGCTAAGTGGCAGCACATTTACTCTTCCATATTTCTGCAATGCGTACAATCATGCCACGGTGTCAAAGGATCAGCTACTCCATGTGCAACTATGTCCCAAGTACCCATCCCACACACATCCACATCTGCTTGTACTCTACTGCCTATGGGTCTGAAATTTAAGCTAGAAGATGAAACAGATCATATTTCCAACCCAGAAGCAAGTGCTGTGAGAACTGCATGGAAATCTTCACCAAACACCACTGTTTTGCACTACCTTTTCTAGATTGCTTTCTATTTCAAAAAATCTTTTTTAAGATCCTATTCAGGATCAGCTTCTATGGTAAGGACAAAAACAGTGGCAGGAAAACTCTGTGCCGGAGGGCTTAAGAGGATGATCAAGTTACCAGTACCTAAATTGTCTCAGATGTACTTGATGGTTCTCCCTATGTGAGCACTGAGCCAAAAATATCTGAACTGTAACGTGATTTTGCATGTCTGTATTTCAATGCAGTATAAACCACGTGGCATTACCTGGTACTTGCAATGGGCTGGATGTGTACATGTGGGTGGTTGCCATAGTTCAGCTAGGGCACAGCAACTGGCCAAGTTACAGTAAATGGTTTTTGCTCCTGAGCTCTTCTGCTGCCTTAACTATGCTTCAACAAAAATCAGCGAGTTCTTACAGTGAGCTTCCTAACTGGATGTAAAATCCCAGTAGAAACAGCACTTAGTGCTTTTTTTTTTTTTTTTGCCTCTCCTGATATTGTTGATAGCTAGGGTAAGAGGTTAAAACTAAGCATCTTTGTCAAAGAGAAAACAAAATACTCATGTGGTTATTTTTTATCTCAAGTTCCATATTTCATGTAAAATCCCCATTTCTTTCTGCTGTGATCTCACCTCGGTGCACACCTTCAATTGCAAATGTAGACAATGACGTGACTTAAATTGCTTTTGTAAATAACAGCAGAAACTATATTGCAGAATTAACATCTGTACATTTCACAACTGTAAACATGGAGAATAGTGCCTGTCTCACTCCTAAAGCCTACAACAAAAACTGTAGCTAATAGGCAATCCCGCTCTCTCCATTTGAAAGCATGACATTAACTTGTATTTTCACTTCCTTTAAATATTGCTAAAAAAGCTCTTTATAATACATACAGTTACAATTCACATTGTTTGAAAATTCACTACAAGTAAGTCTCATCTCCCTCTCTAACACAGCCAGACTCTTCAGCTTGAAATTCTAGATATAACTGTTTATTTGAACTGTGCTGGAATCCAGCACTATGTACTGCACACAGGCACATAATGGAAACCCCCCTGGTTATTGGAACACCAGCAGTTTTTAAACACTGTGTTGAAAGCCAGCATTATTCCACACATAGTTCAGTTTAGTTGCAAGTCAACACTGGTAATAACAGCGGACTTCAAATCTCAGTAGGGCTGATAACAACCAGATGGAGAAAGTAATGACTGCTAAGAACAACACGAGACAGAAGGAAATAAATACACAAAGGTTGAAGTTCAGATAATGACAACCCTTTTCAGACAAGTTAAAAACGAAAACACGAAACAGACAAAGGCAAGAAGTTTTTATTAGGGCTGAGAGAGCTCTCTGACCGTTGTGACAAGCTTAGGAAGAAAAAATGAACCGAAGGGTATCTATACCTTGGTGCTGTTGCCAAACCACCAGAAGTAGGTAAGTGTGCCTGCCTGGCTGGGCCAAACTACTGCAGTAATGTTGACATCCTTATTTCTGATGGCAACAAAAGGGACACTCAGATGGACGTGCTCCACTGGACCTGTGGGAAGAGAGTTCATTATTAAAGGCTTTGAGTTAAATCCTCCCTGCACAGTTGTGAACAGTAAGGATCTTTCTTTTAAATAAATCAGAAGTCCTATGTCAGCAGTGAGAGTCTAGTTTAAAAATAAAAGAGAATTTCAGCAGTCAATGAACAACAGAAAAAGAATCAGATTTTAAAATAATTCCACCGCCCCCGCTCCCCCCCTCCCCATTCCATTATTCACATTTTCCACAGTGCTAATTTTCAGACAGGGTCAGCACTGGGTTTAGAAGAATTTTTTAAATGTATTTTGAAGAAAAACAATGAACTGGCTTTGCATTATATAGGGAAGTTGCTACTGAAAGTCATAAGGATAGGACACAAGAAAGGGGTAGGACACAAATGAGAAAGAAGGATTTTTCTCGAAAATATAGCCACTAAGCTACTAAGACTTGTGGGAAAATCATTTTAGCCAAGATGGTTTAAATCTGGTTATATAAGAGGCATTTATGACTTGATTAAATACCCCAAACAGTTTTTTAAAAGGTCTCCAAGATAAAGACTCATGATTTTGGAAATCCTTGGTATCTTTTTGACTTAGGCCTGACCTTGGGAAGTCTTTGGGTAGTCAGCTGCCCCTAGTAAAACATCAGGAACCACTTGAAAGATGTGTGCACTGGCATAACAAAGCATGTAACTGTCAGAAGCACTTGATTCTGAAAGACTTTAAAAATAACAAAGCACCAATGCAAAGTTGCATCTAATAAATGCAAATGCGCAGAATAAATCCAGGGCATGAAGCTCTGAATTCAAAAGGCAGATCCTCTCTAGAAAAAAAACAACATGTGTAAAAAATACTGAGGTTTTGTTTGGTAGTTTGTTTAAAGCTGCTACTATCTCCATTGTTTCTCTTCTTGTTTAGTATTTTGGTTTTGCTGGTACTGAATTTCAGCTGGTAACTGCTGCCCATCAGTTACTTTCTGGGTAGCACCTTTAAAACACAGAAACTGACAGACTACCCCTGTGGGATGGAAAGCACAAAATAAGACAGGTTTTTTTGGGTTGTTGTTTTTTGGGGTTTTTTTTTGGTGAGACATTCATTCTGGGAAGGAGGAAATTTGGTGATTTTAACTGAGACAATCCTCTTGGTGTTACCTCTCAGCCCGAAATGGGGACATTAATGAGTTCTCCATCTACTTGGATTACAAAGATTGTGGAGAGCATGAGCTGTTCTTTTACCACCGGAACACAGAGCTCTGAGCACAAAAGGACCTTATTCTTGCTTTTGGCACCTTAAGACTTGATCTTTTTTCCCTCCTCTTCCCAAGAGATCTCTACCAGTAAGTTGCTCCTGAGCTCTGACCATAGGAAGTACCCTGGGTTTGCAAGAACAGCAGGTGCCCTGAAATATTTTGTGACAGTGCATGTAAGAGGAAAAGCACTAACATCTTTGTTTCCTTTGAATATCAAGATAAGCAGCTTGTCAGCAGATTCCAGAAAGCTGAAAAATTAACTAGCTGCTAATAAAGCTTCAGGGTAGAAAATTAATGTTTCTTGTGGCCAAGGAGCCTTTTTCTCTCTCTGTTTTTAGCACAGGATCCCAGCACCAGAGTGCCTGTATAGTAAAAATGATTCTCAGGTATATTTGTCTGTATGCTTGAACTTCAAGGTCAAACCTCCTATATTGACCAGTACTTCCAAACATATTAAAAGTTTAGTACTGAGGTCTCATCTTATTTCAGCATTAGCATGAATGTAAGTGCTTGCACAATATTTCCCTAGAGATAATGATAATAAATTGGCCACCTAAGAATGCCATAAAAGTCAAAGGAGAGATCTGAAAGGTTAATGAAGAAAAGGGTGGAGCAGCAAAACCAGGCCAAGGAACTGTCCCTTGTTGCATTCTGCTTTAAAATCCTCACCATGAAAAAGTAGTTCCTTTGAGAAAAATCAGATAATCCATACAAATCTGGTTGTTATTACCAGGTAACCATCACTTTTGTCAGCTAATGGCCCAAGGTGAAGGAAAAAACAGTTAATGCTCTAATAACAGGTTGTTAAGTGCAGCCATGATTGACTTTGAGGGAATTATGAGCATAATAAAAGCTTCAAGGAACATTTATTCCTCCACACAGGGAGCTGGAAATTAAAATGGAGAAAAAATTCTTGAGTTTTGGAAATTTCTAATGTGCTTCCTTTCAGCAGAAAAGCTCAAGCAAAAGGCAGGATGTAAGACATTCTGACAGTTAAAGAGGGAAGGCAGATATAGCTATGATCACCATTAGGGAGAAAAATTGATGGGGTGCAACTGAACACAGAAGATCTAATGGTCTAAGAGTAGATCAAATAACTGGGCTCTTTTTGGTCTCATCCTGCATTCTACACTCTCTGCTCTCTGCTGTGGCTTTGAGAAGTTAACTGATAGCTCTATATTTGAATTTGCTCCTGTGTCAGCTGGAAAGAAATTGCATTGATCTACCAAACAGGATAGAAACTTCAGGGATGCTTGTGAAACACATGAAATGTGAAAAGCAGCACATTAGCCCTCAGTACATTCATATCTCAGGAAGCATGCTCAGCATAATGCTTCCATTTCATTAAATTAGCATTGTGAAAATACTTTGAACGCTCTGAAATTCTGAGTAAGTGGCTCAAAATTCAGTAGTTTATTCTAATCCTCTTGGAATGCACTGAAAATACACATTTGGACTTTGTTTCATACCCTGCTTGGTCTCTGACCCTTTCAGAAAGCCCCATGGGCATTGTCAAACTTTTCTCTGTAACTCTGAGAGCTGCAAATACACTTGTGTTAAAAAACCCCTCCCTTTCCCTTCATTCAATGAAGTCTGTTTAAGTTAGAAGAGTGTCTAGAAGCCCAGGCCTTTGGAAGAGCAGGAGTTGCACATGTGTGTGGGTTTGCATCTATTCTTAGGTCTCACTGAAGCCACAGGGACTTTCAGTGAGGTCAGATTTTCACCCAAGGAATCTGGCAGGTGGAAATACTCACAGACCACATGCAGGAACAGGACAGCAGTGTCTGAGCCCAGGCTGTTCTCTGCATACGCCGTCACCTGGAAGATTCCAGCACTCTTATACACGTGCCGGATGCCATCCTCCACAGGGCTGAAATTGGCGTAGGACACCGCAATGCCATCTCCAAAATCAAGCTGGATGTTTGTCCTTTGGAGATCACCCTGAAACAGAGAAGGCTGGAGTAGGAAACTGGACTGACAAAAAAAGGAATTATATTACCTTCCATCCCACTTAGTTCCATTTCATTAGCGTGGACACAAAGAAGTAGAAGTAACTTTAAAAAAAAAAAAAAAAAAAGCCGAGCTTTGTTCTTTTGTTCTGTCATACCCCAACGTGGCCAGACATAGACAGCTAAAGACCAGCACCTCATCTTAAAGTAACTGAAACAGGTGACATGAATCACCTCTTTCAAATATCCACCCCTGATTATACAGAGTTTAGAAGACCAGTTTCAGCTAGACATGCAGCTTCAGGACAGCTGAATTTATACAGGTTGAGTCCCACGTTGAAGACTGACAGATTTTTTTGTCTAATGTCAGTCAACACAGAGACAGGGCCTGGATACACAGGAGAATGAAGCAGATGATGAGAAAATCTCTTCTAGGATTACTGTCAATGACAGTTATTAAGGGAAGGAGGGAAAAACAGACAAGAAATTCCAGCAACACAGGTATTGTCTGGAGACAGAAGTTGCACTATTTTAGTTTAAATCTTGCTTTAAACCACTGTAGTTGAACTGTAGAAGTGTCTGCTATTTCAGTTTCTTGGAGCCTTATTTTATACTTGGCCCCAGCTGATTAATGTTACACAAAACAAGGCTAATTTAAACAAAGCTAAAGCCCATTGCAGTGATTTCACTAAACTGAAATAAAACTACAATTCAGATTAAATCTCTGTAGACTTAGCTTTCTGCATATATATAAGATGTGTTGTGCCAAGTAATTTCTTTTCATCAAAGATCTGCACTGTATTCACTGCGGGTGAAGAAGATACCACCACATTTTGGAGATGTTCCTAGCCCCAAATTGAAGTCAGCCCCTAGATATATTGAGGATGTGATCTGAAATTTTTAAAAAAAAAGAAAATTGAAAAATTTCTGCTCATAATTTTTTTTTTTTTTTTTTTTTACGGGAAATTCAGAAGTATTTTACAGTCATCTCATAAAACCCATTATAGCTGTAAATGCACAGGGAGAACACACAAGAAGCCAGACCACAATGAGGCAGGTTCCATGTGTAGAAAATCAGGACCCTAGCAATCCCCACAGAATATATCCTCCTCATAGACTATACCTGCATAAAGAAATCAGAGTGCAGGAAGAACATTTTTCAGATGTCAATTTACTTTGAGTATACACTTGAGGTCTTCAGACACATATAATCAGGATTATCGCATGTAGTTTTTGAAATACGGATATTTGATTATATAGGTTAGATCCCTCTCCTTCATTGCTCCATCATTCCCTTTCCATGGGAGCCAGGGGAGTTTTGGTTATTAGCTTGATCAGGGCACCATTTTCACCTCCACCCTACCTGGACATTAAAAATTCAGTATAAAACAAAGAGCAATCAGAAAGGACTAAAGTGGTAGTGACACCAAAACGTACCTATAATATTGAGTAGTCAATAACATCCTTTAGACAAAGAGTTTTTAAAGTCACTCTAAATAATTCTCTAGCAGGAGAAAAATGACACTCTTGAGATATTCAGTTATCTGATAGAAAGGCTCCCACAGCTTGTTAAACCTTTCAAAACCACTTCTCAAGGGAATGCACTAAGACCTCAAGTCCAACTCACACTGAAGATACTGAACAGAGGATAAAAATTTGATCTGGGCTGGATTCATCACTGATGACCTCAGGCTGAGATATTTTGCACCAATCATGGCAGCTCATCTCCCTTGCCTGACAATTCTCTTTTCTATTTCCTCCTTGCTTCTCCAGTAAGATTCTATCTGAAATGGGACAGTTTTGCATAGAAAAGAAGATTATTTTTCATTAATAAACAGTAGCAGATGATCTTTTCACCCAGTTATGAGCTGGGTCTTCAGTGCAAAGGCTGCCCATCACACTAATCTTTCTCCTTTCCATACCTCTGTATCCAGTATATAAAACACTAAACCAAGTATGCAAGTCCCACACAAAGATCTCAGATATTCCAGAGTTTATAAATATAAATTAAAATAGAAGGGAAGTGGAGGCACTTCAAAAAGAAAAAGAAATCACTGCTATCCATTTATATTCAAGAAGCACATTTTGTTACTTTAAGCCCCATAAATAACTGAAAGGGAACAAAGTATGGGCTGTCACAAAGATTGGCTCTGAGTATGGAAATCAGTGAACAGACATGGTCAAGAACACAACTCCCCAGCAGCTATTTGGAAATCTATTATTTCTTTGTGATCAAAACCAGACTCAGATTTAAAAAAAAAAAAAAAAAAAAAAAAAAAAAAAAAAAAAAAGTTCTTATCTCCTCATGTTCCCTTGCATGTATACAGCCCAAATCACAGTACAGCTCCATACTCCTGAAAACACAGAAAAACCATCAGTCATTCTGCATTTCTTTGTCCGTAGTCATTGCCACACACATATTCTGAATACCACTGTGAAGAATCCTACTAAAGCTAGTTCCATAAATCCTGAGGAAATCGGATTTTGATTAATTGTGATGAAGTCTTAATTTAGCACTGACAGCCTAAAAGTCAGTCACCTCCATATATTGAGGGTGTGTACTAGAAGGCAGGAAAGAACTGCTGGCTCATCAGGGTGACTCTGACATAGTCGAACGGAGACCACACAGGTGTATCCACAGGAGGGCTGCTCAGGCTGCTGTGTGGCTCAGAAAGGAAGTGTAAATTAGGTACAAAACTACCACCAGTAAACAGACTGACCAGAGAAGGCAGAGGAAGACAGGAATGAATCTGTATGGCAGCAAAGTGAGTAATAATTAAGACCTTTACAGAAATTACTACTTCCAAGTCATAAGGAAATTTTTGACCACAATTCTTCTCAGGTTCACACTAAAAGACTGGAATACCTTTGTCCAAAATTTCAGTGTTCCTTTTCTTTTCTTTTCTTCCTGAAAGTCTATTATTTTAAGAAACAAACTCAACACACAACTTTAGGTGGAATAAGCTGTTCCCCTACAGAGGCATGTTCTGAAGATCCTCTTCCCTTAGAAAAAAAAGGTTGTTTCAATGAAATATTTTATTTAACTGCCATTATTTTTCAACAACAGACATGAGAGTGAACGCCCTCACATATTTATTCAACTGCCTCTTCAATCTCTAAATCCTTGCAAAGATTCTACTCTTCAGCTACCTTGACTGCTGCCTTATTCCCCATCTGTTTATCATTCTTCAACCGCAGCAGTTCCACTTGAGTTCCTTAATAAATTACTAGTTGATTCCTAATTTTTAGATTGTATCTGTTCTTTTCTGAACTCCCACTCATAGTGTCTACACAAATTGTCTTACAATGTCATGTCTGCAGAATAGAAAAGAAGCAGCAAATAGACAAGAAATTCCTCTTGTATAAAAACAGAGCATGCATGAACCTCTGAGGAAGTATTAAAGAGGCCCTGTCAGATTAGTGTAGTCCCAGTGAAATACTAAGCTACTATATAAGAATTTAATTTAGTGTGAGAATGTGTGTGTCTCTGGGTGGTCTGCCTCAGATGTCTCCAGATAGTGCTCTAAAATAACATACACAGGACAGAAAATGTGACAAAAAACAGTTGTGCTTCTCAAGCACCACCTCAGTCCCTGGCTAGAAGAGCCTCAATATTTTGACGCTTTTGGCAGCAGCATGGCCCGGCATCACTTGTGCTACTGTTGGCTACAGAAGGAACTGTATCAATAGATAAACACAGTAGATAATGTCTGGGGGCTAGAGGTGTTTTAAGGAGACTCAATTCCTACTGCAAAATAACAATGCGCCTCATTGTTCCCCATGAGTGTGAACATATTCCCCACTGCTCTTAACCTTTCCCAGAAAAGCTGGAGTTAAAGCTATACATCCCAGATATGAAATTGTTGTTCACAGAAACACCACTTCTGCCTCATAAACTCCATAAACTGCAGTCTACTGGAGGCAGCAAGAAGTGAGTGGAGAAATAAATTTTTTGACCAGATCTTTCTTCGGCGTTCACATCATCACTGACAGACAAGATAACCGCACCTCTGGTGTGACCCAATACGACCTGCTTGTTTGTGTCACTTTAGCCTTCAATTCTCTTAAATTCCTTAAGTCTCATAAATCTCAGGACCATTCACCATTTCATGGTCCCCCATGATTGTTATTTTCCTCTCAGCAACCTGAAAAGCGAAGGAAATGAGTGCCAGTCCTGCCACACAGAGCAAGGTTTATCGCGACCCCTAGCACACCTCTTCCATAAGGATGATGAAGGTGGCGTTGTGGCCCTGCTCCATGACCAGCTTCCCATCAGAGGTGAGGATGTGCAATCCCTGAGGAGCTTTTCCAGGGCATTTCTCCATCTTGGCCATGTACTTCTCCCTCAAGCCATCTGTGCAGTTGTTAGACACAATCCTTCGGTACCTGGGGAACAGTAACAAAAGGACATTGGGCTCAGACAGAGGACGGAAAAGTTCCTTTGTTTCATTTTTGTTTGGTCACTCCACATTAACACATGTTTTTTCAAAGGCTAACTGCCTGCACGATCCCCTCACAGAAAGGAAGACTCAAAGAAACCCAATGCTTTATTATGTAGGAGAAAGCCAAACCAACCACAATTCAACCTTCTCCAGAGATTCTCAACAACATCATTGTGGAGGTGAATTACTCTGCCCTACTAGAAGGCAGAGAATTCCTCCAACCCAATGCCTGCAGGATTGCTTCCTGCATCCCAGATTTTTAATTATACAATTTATTAGGTTTTGTCTGCCTCTACTGGGCTAGAGAGCACTTGAAAAAATATGCCAAGGGCTTTGCCCAGCTCAGTTTTAAAATGATTTGAGGTATGTGTTTTTCTCTTGGCTTTTCTTGAAAGAGGCTGACTAAACATCAAGACACTTGGCTATTCCTGTTGTTGAGGGGGGTTAACCCTTTCTATTAATTTCATACCAACCCCAACTATTTTCTTGCCACTCTCTGTCAAGGTTACAGGCAGTCATACTGGCCAGGGCTCCTGTAATTACATCCCATATTTAAAGCAACATTTCAGCTGAAAGGGGGTCTCTGAGGTCAAATGCCTCTGGGACTCACAGCGGCTTCACTTCATCCAGCCAGGACAGAGCCGGTTCTTGCCATATCCATCCAGCAGGCAGGACATATGAGTCAGAATCAGCCCTACAGAATTTGGAGGGCCTGCCCTGTCCTAGAAGGAACACTGCAACTTCGCACCAGGCAGTGAAACTCAAGTTTCACAGCATTGATAGTATCACTGCATGATAGCAGAGCATTTGCAAAGTGATGCTGCCATAACAAACCAACACTTGCCATCTGTTCTGGGTTAGACCAGGAGAAATCAGCACATGAAGCTTGTCTGAAATGCAAGGCATTGTATGTGCAAAGTGAAAATGGCAGAGGAAGAAAACATAAAAGAGGCTGGAAATTGCTCATTTGAGCCTTCCTAGAAGCTGATATAAATAGGAGCTGTAAGCTAGTAAGAGGTTCAATAAAATATGATGTGAAATACCTCAAACCTGTCCATTTAAATGTTCTCAGACATACCTTTTTGATTTGTGTTTTAATTTTGCAACAAAGGGGAGCTCCAAGTCTAGGCTCCAGGGATCAGACATCACATGCTAGCAATGCAATATCTACATGTCATTTCTGTTAACGTGCTTCTCCCTGTCTCTGAGGAGCAAGGCAGTTTTCCATATAGATGCTGTTGCAAACATCACCTCATGGATAAGACTGAAAAAGTGCATAATGGGATGCAGAGAAAAAAAGTTATC
Source organism: Hirundo rustica (assembly GCF_015227805.2). NCBI lineage: Eukaryota > Metazoa > Chordata > Aves > Passeriformes > Hirundinidae > Hirundo > Hirundo rustica. The sequence goes on along the minus strand of NC_053457.1, from coordinate 24,864,550 downwards.
CAGGTCCTCTTGTCTACTGCATTCGCCAAAACCAGACTGCAAGATGCACTTACCCAGTGCTGTTCCAGTAGTTCTGACCAGCGTTGCAGTCCTTGGACAGGGAGGACGGGCTGAACCAGAAGGCTGGGATGCACTGGTTGTTGCTGTGCCTCTCATATCCATAGTCACTATGGAGACAAGCCATGAGTCCATCAGTGCACCCTCCACTAGAGTTAGCTCAGATGTCCCCAAAAGCAGGTGTGTATTGGTGGTTCTCTGCTCAGATGGCACAACACCATGGATTGGGCTCATCCAGAGACAAAGTGCTGGACTAGTTTGAGAGGCAGGAACACAATTCACTAAAGGCATTCGATCTTGACAACAGCAGAGCTACCAACCTTGCAGAGCACTGGAGAACTTGTGCTTCATTTGGCAACAAAACATGACAGAGATTCAGAAAGAGTGTTGTATTGTTCATTTTTTTTTCCTATTAATCTCTAATTTAAATTTCACTTTTTGGCTTCTTTTGGTTTGTTTGCTTTTTGCAGTCTTTGCTTTTAGAACAAACCAGGCTAATTCTAAGATCTAATGTCACTTTTTCACAACAGTGGCTAGGAATATAAAGCACTAGAGGTACTTCCTAAACAAATAGCCACAGTATGTATATTTACGTATGTTAATGGGCTCCCTGACTGAGCTGTGTCTTGCCCAAGAGAAAAAAAAAGAGCTGATGTTTTTCCAACACTAAACTAAAACACAGCCAGCTTCGTAATCTAAGGATTACATGGTATTGTGTCACACAGGGAAGGCAGTCCAGGGTATTGATTCTTCCTTGGACCACCTAAGAATGGAAATGAACACAACCACATCCAAAAATTCTTTTTACAGCTGCCTTTGTGTGCCAAGACAGTGATGAAGCAATAGGATTAATCCAAAGCTTTCCATAAGTTTTAATAGGGTCTGGATCAGTTTTCTATGCCTCGTCTTTATTGACAGGCTGGATTCAAAGGACAAATAAAAAAAGATTCTGGATTTTTGCCTGCAGCAAGTCAACAAATGCCTACATGCTAAACCTCTGTGAAAACACAGACACTACAGAAGCCACTGTCTTGATAGCATTCTGTGCCCTTTAGAACACTCTGAGTTTTATCCTTCCCATGTTCAGAGCCTGAACTGCCAACAGAAAGTCTCTAGGAAGAGCTTTGGTGAGACAAAACTGTGCTATGTCCCCAGTGACCCAGGCTGCTACTGTTCTTTATTTGGAGGGCAAAAATTCTGTAAGCTACTTTAAATGGTTTGGAGATTCCCTAATGCTCTTTCTCTCAACATTCAATTTAATCATTCTCAGTGGGTCCGACCTGCACAGTTGAAAATGCCTGGCAGGGACTTTGTAATTAAAAATATTCAGGAGGAGCTGTACTTTGGCCCAAAAGAAGAAAAGAGCTGCATAAATATTTAATAAAATTAAAGACAACATTGCTGTGTGCCCTCAAGGTTCTGTGCTTGTTCATTAACTTCTGGTAAATGTATATTAAAACCTCACACGCTGCCCACCTTCCCTCTCATAAGCCCCAGGGTTTGCATAAGTTAAGGAAATAATCAAGTCCAGCTGCTGTGCTGTCTTTCTCGGGAAAGCTATCTCGACAGAGTAAATAAAGAAGAAGGAGGAGGTAAAAGAAAGATCAGTGAGCACTTTAATACCACTTATGAGATCCTTCTGCCCTTCTCTCTGTTAGAGAAAGGCCAGGATTTGCTTCTGTAAATGACCGCAAGGGCTGGCAGGAGTCACCCCTGATCCTGACTCATAAGGATTTGCTGAACTGGGGCATAAACATGATCTATGCCCCTGAATTTTAGATCAGCCTTATATCTAACTGCAGGGAACAGCACTGCAACCATGAGGCAGACAGGGGCAAGGGCACTGCGACCAAAGTGGGGGGGAGCACAGCCCTCACAGTGTGTGCTGAAGGGCTCCTGCAGTTATTTGTCCTACCCCCACAGCTCTCAAAAGCAAGTGTCATCCCAGCAAGTGGCACGGGGCACTCCAAGGCCAGAACCAGCTCCAAACCTTCTTACTGGGGAAGCAGAGAGTCCATCTGCTGGGACTTGCTGGTCCCTGTACTCACACAGTCCCCGCTGCTGACCCTCCTCCTTTCCCTGACAGCCCACAGCACCTGCCCAGTTCAACCCAAGGGACACACCAGAGAGTGCTTTCAACAACTGTGAGCCTAGACAGAATAGGCTGAGTAGACATTTTTCCTTGAAAAGGAACAATTTTCTCTTTAAAGAGCATCAAGTGAAAGCAGGAGCCATCCTTTCACCTGTCCTATCCACCTTTCAGTGAGTAGAGAAAAAGCACTTGTCAGCATCTCCCCTTCTCATACTGATATCCCAAGGAAGGCAGATGAATCTAGAATATATTCTGGAATAACCTGTGTCTTGCCACTAATTAAGGAACTGTCTCATTCTTTAGAAGTCACAAATCAGAGCAGATAAGTCCACTCTTCCTCTCTGAAAATCACTTTTAAAACAATCAAACTTGGTGCCCCACTTCCAGCATTGTCAGTATTTTCCTCAAATGGACTGTCTCACACAATCTTCCAGTCAGCCCTGCTGAGCAGCATCAAAATTCACCATAAAGCTTCTTCTGATTCTCCATCACCAGCTATAACAATTTTGCAACTGAAAGCCAGTTAACAATTCTGTTGGCGGTGCAGGGTCTGAAACAAAAGCCAGCCTGCTGTCCTCTAATTGCATTTCCTCTGCAGGACTGACAAGTGTAATAGCAATATCCTCTCATATTAGGGGAAAAGTTAAGCAAAAACAATACTGAATGCATGCAAGGAACCCATCAAGTGATAGAAAAGGTGCATTTGATGCAGACCCTTTTCAAGGCAGCATTTAAGGCCAATTCAGCTAGCACAGTTTTCTACTTCCAGCTTGAAAAAGACAAACTTCACTGTGAAAATATAAAGCAGGTGAGGAAAAGACAAAACAAAAGAAAAAAAACAAACAAATTAATAAGCATGTCTGGAGATCGGTGCTGGATTCACCCCAGAGGCCTATGCCAATACCAAGGGAAGATACTGCAAGGCAAGATAGCTTGTCCTGCAAGTTCCCATTGCGAGAACAAAGGGGAGAGATCTCATGAGTCAAGATATGAAGTCTCAGATGTAATCTTGGCAGTAGGAACAAATTAAATACCCATCCAGATCAGATTAAAATCTCTGTTCTATATCCCTGGCTCTCTCTTAAAGACAAACTACTACAATATTCAAGAAAATATTTTGGTCAATATATTTTCTTGATTTTGCTGCATTTCATTATGTCCATGCTCTAACAGAGAGCTGTGAGTCTCAGCTGGGAGCCTAAGTCCAAATAAATGCATGGATCTCATGCTTCACACATCTTCAGAAAGTATTTGAAGGTAGGTGAAGGTAGGTGAAGTGTTCAGGAATAACACCAGTACCGATTCAGATACTGATCCTGAATGACCTACTATAAATATTAAAATGTTTTCTCAGCTGATCAGCTTTCAGGGTATTTTGAATTTCATTTGAATGACATTCTGATCATTTAAGCTCAAACATCACAGATATTGACAGGCTTAAATCTGATAAATATTGCCTAACACAGGTGCCATGTAGGAATTCCTTGTGCAGAGATCCAGACATGCATTCTCCAATCTCCTATCTCTGATTGTCAAACAATAGCAAGCAGCGTCTCATTTTTCCCCTGCTTTATTTTTAAGCTGCTTTCAAAGTGACCTTAAAGCAATTTGAAAATTATGGTCCCATTAAGTTAGAAATACCAATATTTATGCAAAACAAGTAGTTATATCTGACAAGGGTGGGCTGTACAGTCATGTCACAGAAGCCCTTTCAGAAATTTCTCAATAAAACATTGTTAAGAAGCAATAAACTGTTCCCAGCTATTCAAAGGAATAATGATAAAAATGTGCATGTTTTTCTGGCTTGCCCCCTAAGAAATCAATGACCTTGGGAGTGAGGACAGAGAAATTTCCTCCTTCTTCTGAAAGGAATATATTTTGGACCAGAGAAATCCTGGCTGACACTATTTTGGAATGACAGACATAAGGTGCCCATTAGCACTTGCAATTATTTTGCTTTTGAATTCCAGGCTTGGATTTCTCATGGAGATGAACAAGTATTTCCTGCAGATGAAGGGGAAGGCTCCTTCACTCAGCAGGTTTGGAGGTCACACTTCTGCTGTATGGTATGATTAAAGCCATAGAGCCGAATGAGACCCAGATCCTCTGCAAGGTTTTCTGTCTGAGTAGCATTTTGGGACAAAAGTACAGCCCCTGCAGAAGTCCCCAGAGTCGCATACTCACCACTCAAAGTCTCCTTGGCCACAGACACATGGTTCAGACACCACAGTTTGGGAATAGTCCCGACCTAGGGAACACTGGGCTCCAGGCTTGCGTTTTTTATAGATCTTCCTCTCTCCCATGACACAAGGCTCCCCCTTCATTGGCCAAGGAACAAGAGAAGAAACACAGTTGTAGTGGCAGCTGGGTCTTAACGGGAGCAGTTTTTCAAAAGGCACAAAAGGCAGTGAAAACGAGCTTTTATCACTGGGAGGGTGGGGAGTTAAGAGTCCTGCTCTCTTTTGCGGCTTTGCAAAATCAAAAGTTGCCTTGGGAGGACTCATGAGCACAGTGTGCTCAGCGTTGAGCTGGGATGCCAATGACAATATATCCAAAATGCCTGGATGCCCAAGCCATCACACCCACTTATGTCACATTTCAGAAAGCATACACCAATATCTAGTCCTACGGATTATCCTGAAAAGACAATGTGGGTGTACGCCAGGGTTCCTTCCATATGTCAAATAAAATCTACTGCAGAAGCCAGTGCCCAGGCCTTAATCCCAGGGCAGGGGACAAAATCCAGGTGTGGAACACAGAGCTCAACTCCCTTGCTCTTTCTGTGATAGAGCTGGCTTTTTTTTAGACAATTATGATGGTGTGTTTAACTGGGCTTTGTGAATGCAAAGGTTTCCAAGAACACTATTGGGAGTAGCTAATCTACATTAGCTATGTAAAAACAAACATTTGATATCTAGCTGAGCTGCTATAAACAGAATTTCCTATTTTGCAGAAATAATTTTTCTGCATAGAAGTGAGAAAAAAGACAATACTTAATTGAAATACTTCTCTTCCCTGTTAACAGTAATTCCCAAGATTACTGCATGGTTACGCATCTTCCCTTTTCTTTCATTTAAATTATTTTCATTTGTTTAATTCTATGACTTCAATTATCTTAATCTTGCCAAATTAATGTTCATTTTTCATTCATGGATTTCATTCAGGAATATCACAGTGTCAATGGTTCTGGCTCTAGTTACATTACCCTGCAGGGAGTGGCACATTATACTGGTAGCCAGTAACCCAGCAGCCTGCAGAGGTTATTGACCTCTCAGATGCAGTCATTTCAGGACCTAAATATATCCAGCATGAAAATAAGCCAGTGTATGAAAAGCAAAGAATGTATGTTTAAGTAGAATGAAATAATGTGGTTTTCTCCGCTGTCTTTTATTCAGAGATTTTCAGATTCAAGGGTTTTACTGATATTCAAGAGTTTTACAGATACCTGCAGGACCTGCAGGATGAATAAATGTTTTTATTTTCATTTTTGAGTAGGGGAAATAAGAAGCAAACTGAAACAAAATAATTTTCATGAGTCAGTGACAGAGCTACAACGAATTCAGTGTCATCTACAATTCAATCATAAGGTGTAGTTTTACACTGCCTTAAGCACTGAGGCCAAAAAGATCCAGCTGGTGCAATGGATTATTTCCATAAAAATAGAAGGTAATCTCCTGAACTTGCCCAGAGGTGCCTGGCCCCATCTTTATTCATGCACATTCTCCAAGGGGTGCAAAAAAAAATCCATATGCTTTGCTGTAAAGAACAACTGCATTTCCACCTGGCAACACCGAGCAGGGGAAAAGGAGCCCCACCAACGCCCTCCTAGAGAGATGGGATACCTGATTGTGCAGGTGCCAGGTTTGGTAGTCATCCTTGGTGCACCTGCGGCTGAAGAGAGACTTGTAATCCACCTTGACCAGCTGCCACTCAGAACGGAGACTGAAGTGCCCAAAAACTCTGAGCGTGGGAGACAAAGGAAAAGAAAGAGCCAGAGTCAGCCAAACTCATACTTCCATTCAGCAAGTAACACCTCATGAATCTCAGTTGCAGAAAATGATACAATCTTGGAGCTCAATGCCAGAAAATGGTATTCCATCATGAATAATATTTTCCTGTTCTTACAACAACCCAGGAGTGCTTAGCCTTTTCCTCTCTCATTCAACTAACATGATTCTCATGTGCCTTTGTTTCCCATTTACTTTGGTCACTAAACAAGGGAGGTGGATTTTTTTTAATCAGCATAGCTAAACTATCAAGATAATACAGGGAGAAAGGAAATGAGGTACTCTAAGTTTCACCTTTGTCTATCATGGTCTAACTGTAAGCTCTTAATTGCTTGTTGCAAGCATAGAAAACAAGAAATCTGTGTTTTCAAGGTCCAGCTTTGAGAAGACAACGAAGAAGGTAAATTTTGATTTTTCCATCTAAGAAGTCTGATCTGGAAGTCCTTGAGAAGCAATAAATACAAGAGCTCAGACGGCATTTAGATAGAGTCAGTTTTCTGACTAAGCTCAATTTAACAAAGGTTCTCCAACGTAAGACATAGAATGGTAATTTACTGGCTTTAGACTGCATAGATTTTGTTCTATCCCTCTGAGTAAGCAGTTACAGCTCCACATAAAATCTTAGCTAGTAGGACAACATCTTCTCAACTGACTCTATGCATAGCCTACAGTGAAATCATTGCTAAGAAAACAGAAAATTCTTCCCAATCCTTTCTTTGGAGGAACAAGGCAAGGCTTTTATTGCTAGGGCTGGATGTCACTAATTTGCAGAAAAACTATTAGAAACATGGAAATCAATTCTGAAATGCTTACAGTTTCATGATGGAGTCATTCTAGAAATGATCACTGGTAATGCTGCTATAATTATATCTTTCATTAATTTTTTAAATACGCAGTAACTTACAAATGTGGTATACACTGTCTGGATAACCTTGTACAGGAGTTCTTTGAAAGGCTTTTTACATTTATACAGTGCTCTCTTCACAAATTTTATTGCTTTTGCCTTATCACTCCTTGTATTGTTGATAGTTGTGCTTTTTACGTAATTCAATACTGCTCATTCCAGCCAGGTCAACAGAATGAATTGAGGGTCACAAGATAACAACTCACCTGCCTCTGGTCCACACATTCAATCCCTGTCCCTGCTCATGGTATGAGAAAGAGACTTCCTCAAGTTCTCTATAAGTTCCATCCATGTGGATCTATCCCTTCTGGCAGTTTCAGATGAGCTGCCCAGGCATTAAAATGTACATTCTCATGCCTAAATCAAGTTTTCTTCTATCATTTCTGAAATAAACTGGTAGGACATCACATGGAGCAAGCAAGCACTGAAGATGCCTGCACTTGGCTGGTCTGGATGAAGATGGAAGGTTTTCCCTTCACCAGTCCTCCCAGCTCCTTCGCGTGTAACACCCTGCTGGCCTCGGATGTGCCCAGAACTGAGACAGAGCACCGGAGATGCCAAGGAAGGAAGAAGCTGATAAAGAAATCTTCACTACACCTAACATCTATTTCTGAAGCACTTTTCCTTCGTTGGACATCAACAAGGTGAGAGACATGAAAAGTTTGGGTGTTTTTTTTTTTTCCTTCTCTCATCGTACCTTAGGGACCTCTGAAGCCAGATTTTAAAAAGATTAGGCCCCACAGAATAGACTGTAAGCATTTTTAATATCTAAATATAAAATAAAATAAAATAATATAATATACTTAGTAGACAGCATCTTTTGAGATAAACTACAGAAGCAGATGGATGGATCATCAGAAAAGCAAAGCCAGAACTACAGTCAGAGAGCCAAACATATATTTTAATTGATAATACTGAGAGAAAAGCTAATTGCAGTAGCATAATAAATAGACTGTTTCATTTAGAAAAGCCTGAAACCAACTTTGATTTTTATTTCCTTTTATTGCAAAAGAAAAATTCTTTCAGAGGAAGTGTCTTAGCAAGGAAAAAATCCCCAATAGTAAAATCACCCAAATTAGTAAATACTTCAGCTGACCTGAATCTGTGCTTTTGTTTAGAGAATGTAGAAAGTAAGAAAGTCAAGTAAGATCACCATCTGATTGCAGTTAAAATCCCTCTTTATTTACATCTGTGCATCTAACAGGAAGTGCTAAAGGTAGACATTTAATGGGTAAACCCAAGAAGTGCTATGAAGCACCATCTGGAAGAATCACCTCCTGGCAGGAAAACAAGCATGTGTTGGTTTGGGTTTTGGTTTGGTTATTTTTATTTTTCTAGTCCTTGGAGAGGAAGCTCGTCTCTCACTGAAACCAGAAGGAGCCCCAGATCTGGAGCAGAGAGTAGGTAATTCACCACCACTGAGGGGGCTCATTCTCCTTCTGATGTCCAGCAGAGAAGCACGTGTTGCTACTGCTGCAGTCTTAACAGATATCCTCTCATTCATAACTGCCTTGATTTGTTTGGGATTTTTTTCCCCACAAGCTAGGCTACCCTGGTCCCACATTTCCTGGGAAATGGTGAGCCTATGCTAGAATTGCTGGCTCAGTGAACACTTACAGAACATCTTAGCACATAGATGTACCTCCTTAACTTGTTGATATTTATGCCTTTGAGTCAATGGAAGAAAATTATGACAATTTCACACAAAGAAGAGGTCCTATTACAAAATCTGGATCTGAATCCATCTCTGTGTAAGGAAGTAGCAGTAAAGTGAGACAAACTCCTGTGTGCAGGCTGAGCTGTCTGGCTCAAAACCACAGGAGCAACAATGGAACAGTTGCAAGTAGCACTGGTGAGACCAAATTTTGCGAATAGATGAACTATTTCTCCATGAATTAAACATAAATCATTACTTTAGAGAAAACCAAACGGGCTTTGTAATCTCCCAATTTTTTTTTTTTTTTTTTTTTTAATTAGGATTTAGATGGAATTAGCATTAAAGGAGGTCACTAGCTACAAGGAAATTGGATAGAAAGGGACTTAGACAAGGAAGTAGAAATTAATTGAAAGATACACAAATCAGCAATTAGGGAGAGTGGGAGAGGGAGAGTTAAACTGTCTCAAGCCTGGCAAGATGATGCAGGGAATAAGAGACTGGAAACAAAGGAAACATAAAAAATGAAAGATGACACTGGAAAGGCAGGCAATTTGCAACAAAAAACACTGTCTAATTTTTTCCCTAAACAATGAATATGGTTTCTAAGAGCTGCTTTGGAGCTTTTAATTCAGTTGCTTCTGGCTGATCTGTCAGCTAGGAAAAGTAGCCTGAGGGCAATGGGTGATGACTCAGGGCTGCTGTACCTCTGTCTGTGGACCAAAATAAAGTAAGAAAAATAGCTGCTTTTTTTTTCTAGAAAGAAGAGATGCATTTTCTTCCAAATAAAATACACCATCCATTTGGATCTAGATTTTCAGACAGTGCAAATTAGTTTAATTTAGACAATCTAAATAGACCATCTCAGATATTAGACCTTCCACTGATACTATTCAGAAGGAGAAAAAAACAACAGAAGTGGAACTATCAAAAATGCACCAACACCAGACAGCAGCCTACATGAGGACAAATTTGTTCGAGAAAATCTTGGTCTGTATTCTATTTCCCAAGGAGAAGGGTCACACAAGAATTTCAGAATTTCTCCTGCAGATTAAATCTGAGGGATGTGGTTAATTTCCACTGAAACTGAATGTCATAACATCGAGGTTGCCCACAAGAAAGAAATTCAAAGTGTTGGCCGCCAGCAATCCATATTGAACTGGTCATGAAAAGCCGCACCACTGCCAGATTTCAGGTCAGGAGTGAGAGAGGAGATGGGGTTGGCAAAGAACTTCCGCGAATATAGATCAAAACCAAAACCTTGCCATAAAAATCCTACAGTAAAAATCATGGCAGATCCTTTCCCTCAGCTTTGGAAAACAGTCTTGGTATTATTCATCAGTTCAATGGGCACTTCCTTTACGGTACTAGCAGAAGAGGAAAACCACTGCAAATGACATGGCACAGCATGATCTTTCAGTTAGCAAGTAATGCCAAGTGCAATTAGTAAGTAATCTGCAGAACGTGTAATTACAATTCCTACAGTTTGGACTCAATTTCCCCTTTAGCTGCGCAAACACTGAATAAGGAAATGGGGGGAGAGGGATGTTTTTGTTATTATTTTTTCAAATAGAAAGTGCTATCAAAATAAGAACTTCCTGAATGACAAACCAAACCTTTTGAAATTTGGTCTCTAAAAAATTTATTACCAATGTTCTCAAACCACTTTACATGACAATTGCTTCAAAAGAAATCCCAGCAACATGAAAGAGAGTATGAGACACCTAGGAAGGGGGATGGGAGGGTATATTAATTTTTAATGCTGTTTTTCAGAAGGGTTCTTTCTATTCTTCGAAGCACTCACGAAAGACTACCAGTTTCTGACAGCTTTGAAACCTGAAGATGCTGCCACTCTCTTCTAGAAAAGATACTGGCAGGTATCAGCAATCTGAGTATTTCATCCCCTCATGGGTCTGTGGTCTCAGCAGAGGCAAGTGCTGCTGCTCTGCCAGAAGCCAGATGACACAACACATTCGGCCATTTCAATTTCACATCCTATGAATCAGCAGATTTCCAGCCAGAAATGTCCAATACAAATGTGGAAGCCATTCCTTAGAATATGTAAGCTCCAAATGCATGTGACAGGTGAAGCACAGCGACGAGCTTTGCCTGGATATCAGAGAAGAAGGCTCAGAGGAGGCTCTGGAGAGCTGCTTTCCAACACTCATTCAGTTCAGTGATAAAAAATCTGTCAGAGTGAACTCTGCAGCCAACCCAACACGGAGCCTTAAAGCTCCCAGAAAAGCTGGCGTACTGTGCCATGTTTTTCCTTGTGCAGGATCAGGGAGAGACTGAGCTGGAAAGGTGCTAATGCAATGTAGTTTCTCAGTCCCCTGAGGGCTGGTAGGATCAGAGCACCAGAATATTTCACGTCTTGCTTTCACAGAAAGGTGAAAGACTCAGGAATGCATCTGTGCACAGCATCCTGCCCCTTCCTGTGCACCCTTCATCAGGCCTGAGTGCTTCATACAGTCCAGCCCACCTGCAGGCAGGAGGACAGCACAGGGCCAAGATCCATCTGTCCTTAGCAGCACAGGAAACATGGCACATGAGCCTCTAGATGAGAATATCTGGACTGTATTGCCATCAGGCAAAACTTATCCTTTTATCTAGAGAAAAGAAAGCATATATTAACCTGCTGCTCATTCTGGCTCCTTCTGCAAGGGCTTCTTTCTTTTATTTACTTCAGCGAATTCCAGTCTCGAGTGAACACACTTTTCCCTAGTCCTCCTCCTTGCATATGCTCACCCCGCCATCCCCCTTGTCTGAACATTATAGACACGGCTGAGCATCTCCCTCCCCCAAAGAAATGGGAAAATCTGCACAGTGGGATACCCATCTGGGATTCTGGAGACCTGCATTACTGCCAAGCTCTCCCAGTGACAGCCTGCTGAGTGACTGACCATGGGCACGTCCTTTGTTCTCCCTCTACTTCCCTACCGGCAAAATACACCTAATGATGTTGACTATTTTAGCATAATATTTATCTACCATCCATAAATAGCACTTGACTCCAATGACAGTAATGTGCGCTCCAGAAAGTCAAAGACAGACAATATGTGCCACAGAGCACAATGCCTTCTCCTCGTGCTATGGCTTCTGCCGGGAATCTTCCAAGTACGTGGTGCGACTGCTGGGAACTGTCTGGGGTCACAGACATCCTTTTCCTAAAGCCAAATAAATCACACGATGCTGTCTGAGAAAGATTACTCTAAGTAGATGTTCTCATCACCTGATTTGTCTTTCAGGTGCTACAGAAAGACCTCAGCTCACACTGCAAGTATTAACAGCACAATCAATATTGTGACTCTCATGGACTGTTTAGGTGAATTCATGCAGAGATCCAAAGGCTAAAAAACAGACTACTCCTCTGGCAGAGAGGGAGATGGGAGGAGGAAGTGACGCTGATTAATCTCGGGGTCGTTAATAATGTTTTTAAGTCTTGCAAACAAAGATAACGATATGAGTAATCACCTCTCTTACTCCAGGGTACAAACTGATCATCTGCTGGGGTAAAATGGGAATTCCTATAACACACATTTTCTTGTCCATTGTGAAGTCACTTGATGTCATTAGCAGATTGATCATTTTCTCACAAAGTCCAAGCTATTCATTACTTCCAGAAAGTTTTTAAATTAGATCAGATGATACACAAATGCAGCTCACTATGGCAAATGCCAATATCCTCTCTATCCTTTTGGTTTCCTTTCTTAATAATTGTATTTGGAATTTTTGTTCTCAGATTAAGTTCCAAATTATACTTCTTTTTTTCCTATGCACAGTCATTATTTTCACAGATTCACTTTCATTTCATGGATTCTGTTATGAAGTGTCCTTATATCAGTTTGTGCACTGCAGTTTGCACAGTCCCCTGAGTGAGGACAGAGAAACTGAACTCACAAGGACACATCAGAACCTTGCAGGAAAATCCATAGCCAATAACAATGCCAGCTGCACCACAAGCAGATATTACAATAAACAGAAGAAGAAAGGAAAACTGAAAAGTGAGATAAAACCACAGTAGGGACAACAATTAAAATCTAACAGTCTTTTCTAGTATCTAACGCAATTTGGATAAACCAGGCTTTGAAATCTCTCTCTGATCTCTGCAGTTTTGGTAGCCCTGAGGGAAGGCACAGCATGGATGGACAGCCTTGGTTCCCAGAGGAAGTAAAGTTAAATAAGAACAGAGTTCAGAATCTTTCAGCACAACAGCTCCCTTTCTCATTTTCTGCACTGGAAGCTGCAAGTTGGACTTGTCTTCCTAGACAACTCTGGTGAAATCTTTCTTCCAGACTCTCTCTATGCCAAATTTCTGTGTGGCTCAGCAGTAAAGTTGTAGAAGATCTATGTTTTTTTCAGACATCTTCTTCCTCTTCCCTTACAGAATGAAGTGAAAAGAGGACAGATTAAGGTCAGGAAGTTTAAAGGCACCTGTGGGCCATGGGAAGAGAGGAACACTCTTTTCTTCATGCACGCTGTGCAAGAGCCTCAATTCCTTCTACGTAAAACAACCTCATGGTGCTTTGCCATCCACTCCCATTGTCTCTCATTTGCAGCTGGCTGTGGAGGGCAAAGCCTGGCCCCAGGGGGAGAACACAATCTCTCCGACCCCATCCCAGAGAAGGCACTATTTCTTATCACTGGTTCCACCTTAATTTTTCTCAGTACACCCACTCAGACCCATGGCTGCCTGCTCCTAGGCAAAGGGGCAGAATGCTTCAAGGACACTGTCCCTGCTTGTAATTTTCTTTCCTGTGTTAGCTTTTAAATGTAACAGCAAGACTTGAGCAAAAGGCAGCGGATGTTGCCTTGCTTGAAGAGAAAAGATGATAATCACCTTATCAGAAAAAGACAGGAAAATGACTCCTGGCTCCCATGGACCTTTGAACTCAGTGGGAGCTCGGACCTGGGAGCTGTTGCCCTTTTCTCACACTGTTTGCTGAATCTCTGCTGAGTGTGAATCAGAATGTCTCCACATTGCCTTTTATACCTTTATCTGCTTTGCTGATGTCTTCCACATGCCAATCAGTTCTTAAGAATAAGAGTAATTATAAGAGTAAATCCTGGCCACAGGATAAGGTGACTGCTAAATTTTTTTTCAAAGTATTTAGAAGTCAAACCCTCAAAAATAGGAAAACTCAAGAAGAGTTAGAAATACCAAGAAAACCATGTTTGGCAAAGAAAGGTCCTTATTTGTAAATCTCTATAAATGTGAGAAGTATCTAAGGTAATAATATTTTTAGTATAATTTAGTATAATGTATATATTTTTAGTATTCTCTGCTTGCCACTGTTGGAACATGGAACTGAAATAGAGGAACTTCTGATCTGTCATAGTGTGGCCTGCGCTCTTAATTCTTTCTTTCTCACCTCAAACCTCCCCTGGCACCCATCTCAACTTTTCCAACATCTCTCAATTACTTATTCATTCTTCCTCACTCTTCTGCCACCCAGTGATGGATCGCCAGTAATTTTATGGGTCTCCTGGAAAGAAAAAGTTATTCCCATTTCATCTCTGGTAAAGCTGCATGGCCACATAAACAAGAAGGTGTTAGAAAGGACCAGGACTCGTACCCTACTCATTTACAACCAGGAACATTTTCTAACACACGTAGCTAAGGGCAGCAGTCACACCAATGTTGACAGAACAACTTTCAGCTCACTGAAAATATTAATGCTCAATTATGCATACACACACATATAGAGATCATTAAGTTCAGATACGTAGAACTACATAGAAATTTATATACACATGTGGGTGTGTCTACATAAATATTTATTTATCAGTACAGAGAAACTTAATGATCCCCATCTGTAAATGAGTGTCTGCACACATACACACATAATGAGTCCACTAAAATGATGCAGGGCTGTGAAGCAAGAAGGTTGTCTCTTTTAATATAGGTTTGGAGAGATGCTTAGCAAAGAAGATGAAGTGGCAGGGGTAATAAGTATGAGTCAGAGCAGGAACAACATAAAACCCTTCTCTGGACCCAGGAAAACATCTCACCTCTGATTTGAATGGTACAAACTAGTTTGGATATATCACAATCGACTAGAAGGGGAATACAGTGTGATCTCTTTCCCCTGCTGGACAACCTCAGACAAGTAACACGCTGTGCCCATGGCTTATCAATCCAGAAATGTTAGATCTGACCCATCAGAACATGACATCATTAAAATGTATACTAGTTAACAGTGAGGAGTACAGCACAGAACTCAGAAACCTGTAGATTTCAAAGAGGCTAGTGCACTCCAAGCATTCATCTGAGAACACGTCTAACATCTAACATGTCTAACCCACCACCCTCATTCTCTTAGATGGGCCTGTGTGTTCCACAGTTGCATTCCCCACAGCTGCACCAAGAACTGCAATGTGCTTTGGTACAAAGATCTACACTAAAGGAGATGAACTGAGCCTCTTGACAGATGAGAGAAGTGTCAAAAGCAACAACAAAAGGAACTGCAGAAAATGATCAGCCAGGACTGCAAGAAGGACAGTGGATTTACTCTTGTTAGACAGCAGTTCAAGGCAGACCAGCTCACGCAATCTCATGATACTTCTGTGTGTATCACAAAACAGTGTTCTTAACAGAGCCCACCCAGATTGTAAGGAAATAATTAATTCTTGCAGCATTATAGCCAGACAAAATTACAAAATCTTAGAATAATTTAGAACAGACCTCTGCAAGACATCTTGTACAACACCCCTCTAAAAGCAGCTCCCAATTCTGAGTACTCTTAGATATTCAGAATCATATAAAGCTCCTTCATGTAAATTACTGATGTTACCATACTGACAAGTTTTTAGGACTGTTTAGGACAAGAATACACCGTACAAAGCACAGAGGATTCAAAAAGCTTAGGATACTCATACAATAAAGACAGATATGGAAAAAGCTCACTTAATAGCTATGAAGTGGTACAAAATTGCGTGCTGCTTTCTACAGCTCAGAGAACCTCTCACAGCATGTGGCACAAAATGAAGGCTCGGAAAGTCATTCTACTGATATATTGATTTTAATAAAATAGTATTATGAAAATATTGTTCGTAATACAATATTTTAATAATAGTTGGAGTAGAATGACTATGTAATACCCATTCCCCTCAGAATATTATTGTTTTTAAATAGGTGAACACAGACCACTTTGATGCAAATCTTTGGAAGAAGTCTTTTCCAACAGGAATCAGCTGAGACCGCTAGATCAAGTATTCTGCATTTCCCAGGAAGAGACACAAACTCTTAAAAGCCACTAACCTACCCAGTTTGGCAGTACACAAATACAACCACAGCCTGGGTCTCTCTGCCTCAGCTCTGCTTCAAATCTTAGAGCTCCCACTGACCCCTTGATCAGTCTGTGCTGCAAACCCCAAACTGCTGTGCTCTTCTCAACAGCTACTTGAAATCTTTGGGATTTCTGCCCACAAACATGAATTCCGTGTACCTCTAAACCACCGTGTGTAAATCTTGGTTCAGAGGGTGGCAAGTAGCAATAGAAAGGCATTGATTTCTTCTCAGCCAAAGCTTACACAAGCTCAGCATCACCCTAAGCTGCCCTTATAGATGAGTTCACTAAAATTCTCATCAAGAGAAACATTTAAGTGTTCTGTATAGAAATGGTTTGCATACAGCTTTATAAATGGGCTCTTTCCTCCTCAGTTCCTTTCATGCTGTGGATAGAGATTTCTCTAAACATTCATTGCAAGTGTCATATGAAATTTCTTTGTATGGCTTTTACAGACTATTGAGAATGGTTTTAGAAACTGCTAATGATGACAGTAATAATAAAGACAATAACAATAGCAATGGCAATAATAATGGCAATATGCCTAAAATATTTAAAAAGAAAAAGTTCACAACGGACCTAATACACAATATGAGATAACTCACTTCCCATATTTTCCACCAGAAGACTACAGAGATATAAATAACAATAATCTTAGATTTATAATGCATTTTTCATCTCAAAAGAAAACTGCATTTATTTATAAAGCAAATGGTCTAAATCCACAGCTAGTTGCAACTGATTAGCTCCATTGATTTCAATGAAGGTGCTGACGTGCAGATTTATGTGAGTTCAGATCTATCTCTCCGCACGTGTGTGTGCATGTGTCTGCAGGTGTGTGCAGTTGCAAAGTGACACATATTGCATGAAGAATTTCACAGAAAAACACCATATTAAACACAGAAAGTTACACATTATCATTGCATTTGCAGAAAAACGCACAGAGTGAAGAGAATTGCAGGTTCTAATCTTTAGCTGGGAATTGGCATATTTCCCAACAGGATGCTCACAGCAGTATTCTGAAAAGGCTCACAGGTATATCATGCGCTGTTGAGTCTTGCTCTTTACAAAAACAGGGCCACGCTTGCAGATAGCAAGGCAAGGGATACACAGATGTATTCTTCTACAAAACAAGGACCTTGCTTTTTTGGGAAAAAAAAAAAAAAAAAAAAAAAAAAAAAGGCGCACCAAGGCATTCTTTTGGAATAAAGGAAAAGTAAGCAATGCTACCAGAACTGACACCACCTCTACTCCAATAAAATCTCAGTAGCTGTCTGCGACAGACACAGAGGCTGCCTTGTTTTGCTCCAGCGCTGTTTGGGAATAAAGCACAGGAGGGCTGCTGTGTAAAGCACAACCATAATTACTTGGCCTGTCCTTCCTAAGTTTATCACAGGAGATATGGATGTGCTATACAGGAGATGGCTATTCTTTCCTGAGCCCCCCAAGGCTACAGCACCAAAACCTTTCTTCTGCCATGGCACCGATGGCACAGAGGCCACCTCAGCTGCAAGAAAGGAGCTCAGCTCAACTTCTAGTACAGACACATGGTCACTTCTGTTTGTGTAAAGCTGATGTAGAGCTGGTATTGAAAGGCATAAAAACACAAATAAATCAAATTAGTAGCAGAAATGTCTAAGACGCACAACACTGTCCAAATTTCCTCAGAAACTGATGATATTCAGTTTCACACTACCTGTGACACCAGCAATGAGCTCCACCTATGTGTTTATGCCATATAACTACACAGATAGACTGAAGCCTAGAAGAAAATAAACTCGACCTGAATCTCTTTTCTCTTGCAAGCAGTGAAAATGTGCAGGAACTTCAAGTGCAGATGCAGAAAAGCAGGAAAAGCAGACTGATTGCAAGATGAAGTTTATAATCGATCTCCTGCCCCTGAACTGGAGTGGTGCAACAGTGTCTGATGAGATTAACCAAAGGCACTTCTTCACGCCACTCTAGGTATGCTTCACAGGTGTGCCTCAGTCTAAGGCATCTTAGCCACCTTGCTTCCTGATGTTCTGCAGAAAGCTGTTTCAGCCAGTTCAAAGATGCACAGGTAAGAAGGCATTTCTGAAACCAATGAAGGCATTGCATCTTGTCCTTGCTTTGCTCAGAATCCCAGAGCACAGTGCTCTGATCTGTTTTGTGCAAGAGGTCAGATGAGTACTTTAACCTGCCTTTGAACTTAAAAATTTCCCTTTCCTAGCCTGTTTTTGGGCCAACATCACTCTCCTGGTTCCACCAGCCTTACCCAGTGCTTCAGCACTCCTGGGAGGAGGAAGGTCCCGGTACCATCAGTGCCAGCCCAGGCTCTTCCTTCCATGAGATGGGTGAACCATAGCATACTACACCCCAGAACAGAAAGGTTATTCTGAGCTCAGCTCTGCATATGCACAACACTTCCAGCTTGGACTAAAACTGGATGTACAGCCCACAATGCAAGCAACAAGGTTGGGGGACATTCATACCCACCAGCAATCTCAAAAGACAGTCATGTTGCACAACTGGAGCAAGCACAGAACTGGCATGAGGTGCAACCATACAGATCTCTGACTCCTGAAGAGCACTGCAGTCCCTGGGCCATCAGATCCAAGGAATGCAATCTCAGCCGTGATTATGAGAAAGGACCTCTGGTTGTCACTAGGTGCAACCTGACCAAGGCTACACCACTCTCCAGAGAAGTAGATCTATCTACTACTCTATATGAACTCTCAAGTTACAGCTTGGGACCATTTCTCCTTGCTGTAGCCCCTATCACTGCTGGAAAGAGCTTGGCTGCATCATCTATTTGCCACATGATGCAAGAACAGGTCAGCCAGGCCTGCGACCACCAGCAAAACCCACAAAAAAGCACCATGCCTTCACTAAACACTGCATGTGTAGCTACACAATGCTGCAGTGCACATCATGAGGTTACCATGCACTTGGGGCTCTCTATGCACCCTTCTGCCAGCACAATTTAAAACAGGAGCTGCTATACTTACGTCATTATTTGGGTCTCTATGCCAGGGTCTACAAGGGATCCATCCACAAAAAGTGGTGTTGATGTGAAACTGTATTTAGTCCAGGATCTTCCCTCATCAAAACTCACCCTGGGATAGAAGCAGACAACATTTATACACATAAAAAGACTTACTGTAGAGCAACTGCAGCAATTAAATGTTGGCTAAGGTCTGCAAGCTCCAGCAGCTGAATTTACCAAGTACCAATCAAGCATCAATCTTTGCCATTTCCCAGCCCACTAAATTAATGTTCTCTATGTATTTTGAAAGATCAAAGCTTTAGAAAGCATAAACACTGGCAATAAGGACATGGATATACTTTATATTTTATACTTTATGCAGCTGTACATCAGACCTCAAGGGATCAAGAGGCTTTGCCAAGACCTGTTTCTAGGTCTGGAATAGCACCTGGCATGAGGCACCACTCAGAGCATAAGCAACCCTGGCCTGAATGCACGAAAATTTCTTTCACCACCACAGGACATTTTGACCCATCCACGTTTCAATGCAATATGGCATTAGCTACAATCTCTCTAGCCCTATGAGTACTTAAAAGCAAATCTGGTTTATTTGTAGGTGTGTTGAATGTGTGCACACAGACATCGGAACATCTGAATCTCTCTGTGAGGCACTTGGTGGACACTGAATCCCCCAGCTCCAAGCAGGTAGGACACCATCTGACACATCACCAAAGGCCACTGTAGTGTGTATTATAAACATGGGTTACACCAACCTCAGATCTCTGGTGTGGAAAGCCAAAACTGGCAGTCACCATTCCCTAACTCTCTGCCCCTCATGTCACTTACCAAGACACCTTCACCTGACTCAGAATGCACCTGTGCAAGAATGGGAAGCTGACTTTACACCTAAGACAGAACTCTGGGAGAACAACAGCACACAGAAAGAATATCTGCCCTAAATCTATTAAAATGTATGTATCTTCCCATACACCTGTGCATTTGTATGCGTTCTGCTTGCATGCTTATCTCTCCAAATAGCATTTCAACTTCAGGGGAACAGCATGCTTCATTAGCTTAGCTAAAGTTCTCTCAGCTTTTCAATTATCCGCCCCTCTTTTCTCCAGCATGAAACTTACTGTACAATGTCTCAGCCTGAGAACTAATAGATTTACATGTACTCTTTAATCTATTCCACTCCTGTCATAAAACAGGTGCCTACTGAAGCAATATGAAGCAAATTCCAAAGCCCCTAAGGGTACAATTTTGAAGGAAACCTGTTGGAGCTTATTGATAACAGATCTAAATCACTACTCATTTAATAGAGTGGGTGGGGCACTCATAGAACTGCACACTCCATTTCAGGAGACTTATTGTAAAAGGAGAGTATCTGAAATGAACCTCTGCAAACAAAGGTGAACTGAGCTGTCGGCTCCTATGAAAAGTTGCCCTGTGACCAAATCTTTCCCAATATGCAAGTACAGGCCCTTATAGTAACGTGCTTTTTATGTCTTCACAATTAAGGACACAACTAAAACACTTACACCTGGCTTGAATAGGGTAACAAATGGTTAATACGTGACTTGCAGCTTTGTCTGTAAGGAGCTTACCTTCCACTCTTCCAGAGCTCAACTTGCTGCGGTCTGATGCACCCAATTCTAGTGACACCCACCCTTGGCTAACACACACTTCTCATTCCTTGACCCACCCTTAGCTTGGTCTGAAGACTGGCACATAGTACAGATGTCCTCTTTCCTGAGAGCATCTTAATTATAGCCATGACAACCGAGTTACCCACAGAGACTTCCAGTCACACTACAACCCATTTGCACCACAGACTGGAGTCGTTAGGAGTCTGCCCTGATACTGCTCTCCTCTGTATGTCCAGTTATGGAGCCAATACATCCCATGGTTAACAGTGCACTATCACACCATGGCAGGCATTTCTTTACTTCAGGTGCCAAAGAAATATGCTCAAATGCAATATATTCAAATTTTTATAGAAATCTATGTTGCAGTCATCCCAGAGATATCTGTTGGGGCAGAAACATAAAGTCCAGAAGATTTTCATATTGAAAAAGTAGCTGTTAATGTTCTCAAAGTACATCTCTGGAACATGAGCTTGTAAATGGATGAAGTCAACTTGTCTTGAGATGTCCAGATTCGGAATAACTGCAATTTCACTGGAGGATTTTGTACAATAATGACCCAGGTAGAGGAGACCTTAACACCTCATCACTGCTGCCAAACACCATTGCTTTCCTTTTCTGTTTGACTGAAGACCACATTTTCTGTTCTGCATGCAAAGTAATAGACATGCTTAGCACCATCAAGCTGAGAGACAACCCAGTATTGTACACAGGAACACATTTTTTCTCTGAAAGCTATTTATAACTAATTCACTTCTAAACAACATTAGAAGCTGTGTAGGTCAGTCCATTAGACATGTCCCTCTTTCAATCAAGCCCTGAGACTGAAGGTGGTGCTAACACACATATTTTCTGTAAACAGTTCTGAATTTCAGAATGTTTAACAGGTGCAGAGGGGCAAGAGTTAAGAAAAGGATAATTTTGAGTGGCACCTTTAGTACTTAGACTGTTAAAACACATTTATAGCAAAACATTGTCTTCAACTGAGAAATCATTTTGCTCTATTTCACCTTGAACTCTAATCAGTCACCACCACAGTATGTCTGGAAATTGATAGTCAAATACGGGAGAAGTTAGCAACATATCTCTGTTGTCCTTATCTACATCTGCTGCCCTTTCCTCTCCCTCCCTTTATCTGTTTTACCAGATTAATGTTAAATTCTGTGAACAAAATGTAGAAATGAGAGATACATCCTTCTCAGAAATACCTGAAGCCCAAAGGATGACTTAGTATATGTGTGTCTGTAGGAAAGAAACCCACCTGGAGGCTCAAAGTACTTTACAAGTGCAAAGAGTAATTGATACATGTAGGTGATTATGTATGGAACCATTATATTTATAAAAGGGTACAATAATCATTATATTCATCAATAAAACCAAAATGGTGGTAAATCATAGATAAGGAAGACTTCATCTGCTCACTTTAGAGACACTGGCACTCTCTCAAAGTAACAAGTTTTCTTACCACATGTGCCGGATGGGCACTGACGTGTGTTTCATGGCCACTAGCGCTCCTCCCCAGTCCAGAAACCAAACGTTGTATTCCTCCTCAAAGATCTGCAAGCAAACGAAATACGGCGTGAGTGCCCCACTCCACTGGGAAGTGAACAGTCAGAAGAAGAACAGCCAAAGGCTCCCTGCTTTCCTTTGCTGCACAAAACATACCTGTCTCCAGGAATTGCCACCATCAGAAGAGATGAACACGCCAACATCCGTGTAGGAAAGTTCAGAGCCAATATTGCCTGCAACACAAGTGTCAGACATTCTCCTATGGATGAACACACTAATGAAAATGTTAATTAAATTTCTGACATCTAATGCTGGAAAATTAGAAATTTAAGTAGGCTGACACTCTCCTGTTACCATCACGGAATTCAACTAACCACATTACTCTGTCAATGCTGTTTCAAAAAAGTTCTGGCTCTGGGAGGCAGCGCAACTCAAGAAGGGTGTTTTCATCAGTGCTCAGGATATAGGAAATCTTAGAAAGCCATACTGTCCATCTACCTATTTTTCCTCCCTGACACCAGCAAGAGTCACCAACTGTTTCAGTTGAGGCTGTAAGGAAAAACTGAGGTGGGCAACCATACAGAAAGTCAGTCTATAGGGACATCCAGGTTCAAGAGGATAAATCTACTGTTTCAGTTCAAAGGTCTTGTTAGCCCAGTATCCTATCATGAGTGGAAGTCCTCAGGAATTAGATGCTGATTTAAAGGTGGCACTGTAAGTTCTGTATCACCATATTTTAAACACCAAAATGGAAACTGAATTTTCAAACAGGGGTTTACAGATGGAGGCAAGGAAAGGGAGCAAAAAGGCAAGAATTTTGTTATTATCACTTTGTTCTGTCTTTCTGTGCAAAGCTGTTTCATCATTTCCTTCATTCTCTTCCTCTAGTTTCAGCTGCATGCATTCAAACCTCACTAAATGGAACTCCTGAACAAGTCAAGAGGATTTAGCAGCTGTACAATTAGATAATAAAACAAAATTCTTCCATTTGCAGGAATCTAACCCCTGTCCTATACCAAGTGTCCAAGTTTCCAGTCATTGCTGGAAATGTCTCACTGTAAATAAAGTGTTTAAGCAGCCCATACTTGTGAGAAAATAATTGCAAAGCTTATCCTTGAATGTATTCAGTAGCATGGTGAGATGCTCCTGCTGTTGTGAAACTGGTTAGTGGAAACAGATATGGATATTCCCAACAGGTAAGGTTTTTTCACCTACAAAGCAGTAAGGCAGAAATTATATTCTGCCTTTTAAAGGTTAATTGTTAGACTGGGAAAGCATTCATCCCATGCACTGGCAGCCTGAAAAGAACCTAATTTACCAACAATTTAGATCAATGCCTAGAATCTCACTGTCCTGCTGCCTCTATTTGCTCCCTAAAAGGTTAAAAAAAAAGCTTTTGTAATTACAGCATCATGAGTAGGGTTTGTTCCTAAGCATCCATCTAGCAAGTGCAACCTGCCAGGCGTGATGACTCCACTTGGCTAGGCATGGGGATATCTGGAGGTTTAAACCAAATTATCTCACTTCATTTGGTCTGGATCAGTGAACTGGAAATCACATGGTGTCCTCCCTTGTTGAAATATAAATGTCATGAAGGGAAACCATCTCAGGATCTGCCTTAGTCTGGCAAACACACTGAAGCACAGAAGGACATGAGAATGAAAATGGTTGGAAGAAATAGTGTAAATTCATGCAGACAATATGCTAACATCCCACACTTGCAGGCCCCTGCTACGCTGAACAGGACCAAGGAGATAAACTGAGCCTTAGAAAGAACAGCTAAGCTATTCAGACATATTTGTGTGTATGTAAGAGCCTCCATTTGAAAAGACAGAACTGCCTCCATGGCTCAGAGGCCAGCTGTCAGTAGCACCAGCTACTCAGGAAGCACTTTGTTAGCCCAACAGCTCCCACGGAGCTGAGGGTGGCTGGTAGCCCCATCCATCCTGCAGATTAATTACAGTGGCTCAGCCACTGGCACCATGAATTATTGTAGTGGGCTGTCATTTAAACAATTGCACTATTTTGCAGAACAGCCCACAGTACCAATGGCCCATGCAGTGTTGATTAAATGCTGCTGGTCTTGCAGCAGTGTAGAGTTAAAAGTAGGTGCCATGCACAAGACAGCTTTGGTTTGTCACCTGACAGACTTTGTGACAACTCTGTGCTTGCTGCTCAGCAGATGGGACATACTGACACCTCCCAGGAGTGTAGTCCCTGGGTACTATTCTCCTTCATGCCACCTGCAGCAAAGAGGTAGACGTGTCCATCGGTGGTTGTAACATGAGAGGAGCTAGTAATGCTCTGGGTAATGGTACCTTGAAAATGTGGGCTTAGATCTACAAATGGGTTATTGTAGAGCAACAAATACCTAACACCTTTTTTGAACTTGGGGCCACACGCCTTCTCCTAGCCCACAGCAAACAGGAGTTGACATGAATTGGTTCAGCACTTGCTCAAACAGTGATGAAAGGTTTTACACCAGTGGGAAAGGCCTCATACTCTCAGGCTCCCAGGGAGATACGGGTGAGTGGTGAGAAGCATTTATGTTCTTACCTGTTGCCACCAGCAGCCCAGGAGCTGTCTCTTTGCTGGAAATGCTCCCAGAAGTATAGGGATTCTCTGAGAGTTGAAGGCGCAAGTGCAATGAGCAAAAGGGCTGATGACAGAAAACAAACAAAAGGCAGAAGCTTAAATATTCAGCAAGTTAAATATCAGACGAACCCTTGGTGACTGTGCACAGATGCTCTGATACTTTGGAAAATGACCCCTTTGCTCTCAGCACACATAGGTCGTATGTTCATTTGATGGATAAGCAGGAACTCTGCACTAGAAACAAGCATGTCTGTCCTTGTTATAACAACAATCTGACTTAGAGCACTTTTCCCCAGAAACTTTCCTATTCTGACTTGAAATCTATTAAATACATCAAGAAAGATGGTCAGAATTTTCCCTTAAAATCTACAAAGCTATAGATAAAGAAATTTACTGAATTCATTTAACACACAGAAGATCAAGAGAAAAAACACAGGGGGAGTTTCATTAACCTAGTGGCTACAATAAGCAGCTCTGAAGGAGTCAATTGTGCCTTGGAAAAAATCTGCCACTCACCAGCTGGCAAAGTACAGGATCCCCTCTTAGATCAGTGTCTGGCGCCTGTAGCAAACGCCAGTCTCTGCCCTTGTTGTAGGTGATGAAAGTCTTGATCTGGTCATCTACCTTCCTGTTAGCCAGGAATATGCCTTTGATGCCTGCTACCTAGGAAAAAGGGAGAGGGGTGAAAAAAATACATTGAAAGAACAGGCTAAAAGCAACATCCATCTGAGCATTCTCAGGAGTGGAAGGTCTCTGTAAAAGCAGTGAAGGCATCTCAATCAAATCCTAGAACACCAAATGGCCCTAAGGGTATATCTTGATGATGGTTGCAAAGCTGAAAAGTCTTGTGTGGTTTCTCTCTTTGGAAGAAAAAGACAAGGATGGCCACAGAGCAAATCCCTAGGAAACAGCCCACTTTTGGATTTCATTGAGTTCTTGTAGGTAGGCTGATGATGGGCTTGAAGGTGCAGTGTGCACCAGGGTCACACATTGAGCTCTGTGAGCTTGTGGATGTGGTCTGCCTCACGGCCTCCACAGACTGTCAAAACAGGGGAGACAGAAGATCTCTTCAGAAGCAGTGTGGGACTCTTTGGTGTACCAGGAAAAAAATCAGCACAAAAGATGTGAATCCTGAACATGCTGCTACGCTGATGTTTTGCAAACTTGATTTCTTCGCTTTCCTTCCACATCCAAATTCTGACAAATCAAGCCAGTTGTTTCAAATGTTTTGATTTTTATCAGCAGAACCCATTCCAGCAGAATATGGTCCTGTCAAAACATCCTCAGGATTTCACGTTGAGTCTGGTCTCTCTTGCACAGCTGTGAAAGCGAGACAGGAAGAAGAAATTTGCTGCAAATCTGCAACTTCCTGGCAACTGTCAGGATGCAAATCCTTCTACTCCAAAGCCCCTGGAGTGATACTACTCTTTAAATGATTCTGTAAAAATCTATTAGCATTTAACAGTGAAAAGTCAATGATGTACCACTGGGGACTACATAGGTTTGCCCAGGAATGTGAGACAATGCATCTTGATTTTAGCTGGTTCCTCACAGCAAATAAATATACTTTTCAGAGGCAGGAAAATATATTTAACCTGGTGAAAAAAACCCATAAAACCTGTCCTCCATACTAATCAATGTGTTATTTGTGAATTTTCCCTTATTGACTTAAACTACCTGGATTTTTATAAACAAATTGATTATGTTGTTAAATGAACATTATTCTGGCTGGGGGGAAAAAAAAAAAAAAAAAAAGTATAGTCCTGACTTCTGCATGCAGCTGCAAGAACATTTCTCTGTGTAACAGTAGAAATCAGCCTGCAACCATTTTAATTAGTAATACAGATTAGTTGTTTGGTGCTGGCAAACCACTAAGCCCTGGATCTCAGCAGATCTTCCATCCAACAAGTAATAACACACCAAAAACAGAATGCTCTGAAGAAATCAGGAAATGGAACTGCTCTGAATGCCCTGCTGCTGGCCAAGGCTGACAGGCCTGGAAGAAGCATGAGAATGGAAGATAGTCTGGGGTAGAAGTTATCCATCTGTCATCTCTGGGCAAGTGGCACCTACAAATTCTTGATTAAAGTTCACAAACTGTTCAGTGCTCATGAAGGTGCAGTCCAGATTCCCTGCCTGTGAGCAGGTGTCTCTAGATGCCCAAGGAGAAAAAAAGGGTATGTTTTGTCTCTCTATGGATATCTGCATTAGGATGAGAAGGATAATGGGTTTTCCCTTCTGGAAATGACACACAGCTAACCAGTCGTTGACTTGAACCCAACCAGTTGTTGCACCTATAGCAGAATAACTGCATCTATTCCCACGTGAGTCAACTCAGCATCAAATCCTGGAAATGCTTCAGGGCTGATCCCAAAAGTAATGAAAATCCTGAGAGGCTGGTGAGAGGTCAATACTCGGTTGGACTAGCAGGCCAATACTGCTCTTTGCAGGGTGACTTTTACTACATACCTCATAAAGGTCAATGACGATATTCCCCTCCAGCCCTCGGCTGCTTTTCACGTTTTCCAAGGCCAGGGTGAAGTAGACCCCTCGGGTATCCGAGATGTACAGGTTATAGGTATCATTCTGATTCCACTCTTGAACAGCTGCAAAAACCTGATTCTCATCTGTGCTGATAATATGCATGTCCTGTTAAAAGAAGACAAAAGGCCTGTTACTGAGGATCTCTGTATTTCCTTGCCCTTCGGGACATGTAGTAATTACCATGAATTATGAAAGAATGGAGATGGAGCATGAATTATAGGTATGTTTAACAACTTTCTGTTAGAGCAAGCCAATAAATTACCAGCATTGTGACTTTTCTGCATTTCACTTTTTAAATAATCACCAGCTGGGTGAAGGGTTTTTGCTTTCTTCATTTTTGGTACCTTTAAGGAATTTCATACAGTTTCATTTTTTATTTATAAATTTGAAAGTCAGTTTTATTACTCGTGGAAGATTCACAGCCTTGGAGCCTGGAGTCTTCACAGTCACTAAGCATCATATGGCACCAGCCTAAAAGCAGTGATAACTTTCATTCACATGCTGAAATTATGGGATTGTGCTTCCAACTGGCAAGTGATGGTTTCAAAAATCCTTGGAATTCACATTTATTTAAAGGTGAGGTATAGGTGACTATCAGTTTGAGCTATTGCTGATAGTGACTTTTTAATAACACACTTTCCTATTGAGAGTTTATCTGAGATCAATTGTCCCACAGTATATGGGCTATCAAATAATCCAACCACCAACCTTCACTGGATTTCTGCTTCTGACCAAGATACAAAAAGCCGAACAAGGCCTTCCCCATTTAGTTTTAGTATCAAAGGCATTTGACAGTGCATTTTCTCAGCATTATTTTAAAACTGGTTCATGGAAATTACTTTCAGGGTAGTGATGAGTGTTGAAGCACCTCATCCTGGCTACCCTTGTTGAACAAACTGACACAGGTTGAGCTAGAAGCAAAATGACAGTGGTTATATGAGACCCCATTTATCTATTTGCATCTGTTTAAACTTTCTACGGAGTGCCAAGAGGCCTTGATTAATTCCTTGTACTGTTTCTACATCAAGAAATCATAATTCTGGAAGTCTCCCAAAGGATGGAGTGACCTGATTTCAGGAAAAAATATCTGGAGGAAGATCAGCTCAATATCCTCGTCCTGCCTAGGAGGCATCTTAATCTTTTGTGTGAGGTATCTAGATGAAAAGTTGGGATTGATTAAATGGGGCTATCTCTAATAGACCTAACATATCCTATCAGCATGAGATGGGGAGAAAAACCATTTGAGGGCCTAATTCTATCCCAGTGAGTACGATCAGTGGGAGATTTGCCATTTCCCTCAATGAAGGAAGACTAAATCAGGAAGTTTGTTCTTGCCCAGTAGCTATAATTCCTTAAAGATTAAGGAGGTATTATACCAATTACAACAGTGTGAAAATAAAGCAAAATGCCCAATGACTTCAATCTGTTTATACCAGTTGCAGTGGAAATATTGCATTACCCTGGTGCCAACCTCACATACGTACTACTCCAGCAGAGTTCATTAATCTGCACATGACAGAGAGTTTTTACTGTACAGCAAAAATATTCTAGTGACTAAGGGCAGCATAAACAAGCCTCCTTTACGTGGCTCAAAGACTTTTCCATGACACCTAACCTTAAAGTAATTCTGATTTTTAAATTACAAAAGTACCCCTGATTTTATAGCATGCACCAATTCTATATCAGGGACACCAACAAATCTGTAATATAACAGGTCACTTTCCTAGTCCTGGTGGCCACAATATTTTTCATATAAAGACACCATTTGCCTTCTTAGCCCACCTCAGGAACTGCTGGTTCCTGTTCAGCTGCTGTCAACAAACACCCCCAGGTCCTTTTACACAGAGCAAATTTCCAGCCACCCTGTTCCCAGCCTGTAGCCCTGTGTGGGGCTGTTGTGATCCAAGTGAAGGACCTGGCACTTAACCTTATGGAACCTCCCATGTCTGGCTACCCAAGATATTCCATGTCTGTATTCACAAATGATAGACTCACCTTAGGGAGGGAGTATTTGGGTAATTTAATCTGTGCAAAAGGCTCCCGTCTGTATGACACATAGTAAGTTGCTCTTCCACCAGTTGTCACCTATGGAAACACCAAAGAAAGCGAGTGATGATCCTTCTGAGACTCTGTGATGACACCTCTAAAAGTGCTTGACTAACTTTTTTTCAAGTATCTTTTCTGTGACAGTCACAGTTGTCCCTAAAGACATCTGGGTAACTCCAAAGAAATAACAAACTTGAGAGGGATGGAGAATTATTTAAGTTGTGCTATTGAACTTTCCATTTTGTCTCTTATGATTCAAATCCAGTGTGATTTTAACATCTCAGGAAGAAAAGTGCTGAGTGGGAGGAAAAGGAGGATCTGGTGTCATCACATGGTCCAGCTCAATTACCTTGGGCAAGTAATTTAAAGTCTCTGTGCTTCTGTTCTTCCCCTGTAAGTAGGAGATAATCCCTATTTTCTCTGCTGCTTCTCAGCCTTGTCTGCACCGTAAGTCCCTTGAGGCCAGGATTCTCTTCCAACAACCTTTTACAGTGACTAACAGCAGAGATCCACACTAGCACCATTTAATTCTAACTGTAAATGTGCTCTTGGAAAGCTGGAGCTAAGCTCTTAGATGCCCTTTGTCACTATGAAACTGGTTTCTCTGAAATTATACTCTCTGGGAATGGATGTGCGTGGGAGGAACTGATAGACATCCAAATCTGCAGTTTTATGGACTGAATGAACTAAAGCCTGTACAGAAATGCCATGCTTCAATGAGATCTAGCAGAGATAATTTGTAAAATATGGGATCTAAAACCTGTCAAGAGTCACTTACTCTTGCTGTAGGTGTTCTTTCTGGCACCATCTCAGACCTGGCTAAAACAAGGCTGACATCAGTGAATTTCTTACATTCTGCTGGTTTGGCAGTCTCGCAGGTCTTAAGATAAAACAATGCACAAAGCACTTGTCTATTGTATGGAGTATCACTTGCTGGCTTCTTAAGTTTCCAATACAGCTAAGAGAAAGGTCCTAGATGCTCTCCTAGATATACTTCCTTTATCTGACAGTGATATTTGAGAATGGGCTTACATAGAATATTGCTACAGTATCAATTGTATTCTCAGCAATGATATCACCTCTAGATAGTGACTTTCTTCCCTGGAGAAACTGTCATTCAAAGGACACATTATTATTGGTCATGAAATTTGATATCTAATCACCTCAAGGTTTTTCCATTGACAGTTTGAAAATCTGGAAAGAAAGGAAGGTTTAGAAGTAGAAGTAGACAATCTTCTATACTGACTTCCCCTTCAGATTTTTGCCCATTTTTACTTGTAGTTTCATCATGCATTTGGCATCCTCAAGAGAAAAAACAAAAATAAAAATAAACCCTATTATAGCACACATGGCATAAGGTCATAAGAATGACCTGTATCACAGCAAGTAAACTCTATACAGATAATATTTAGCTAAAGCCAAGGGTAAACACAAACATGAAAATCTAAAGCAACTTGTCTACGGATACAGAACAAGCCAGTAGAAGAGACAGGGAGAAAACAGCAGTCTTTGGACTCTCACTTCATGGAAAGTTCACTGTGGACTGGCACAGCAGTGAGAATTTCAGGGTCCTGCTCTGAGCTGTGAGGATCACAGAATCACACAATGGTCTGGGTTGGGACCTTAAAGATGATCCAGTTCTTCCCCATATCTAATCTAATTCTACCCTCTTTCAGTTCAATTCCTCCTTGTCCTGACACTCCATGCCCTTGTCCAAAGTCCCTCTCCAGCTCTCTTGCAGCCACTTTAGGTACAGGAGGGTGCCCTAATGTCTGCCCTCTCTTCTGCAGGCTGAATAAGGTCAGTGAATGCTACTTTTGAAAGATATATTTCCCATCTAATACTTCCACATCAAAATAAAATTTTTACAGGAGAGAACAGACTGTGCAGTTGATTCATACTGAGTCCAGCTCAAAGGCAAAAATTCATGTTTGCAGTAATTTTATCTCTCTCAGCTTTACAAGCATTGCTCAAATGATCCCCCACTTCTGGGTCATATTGTCTAAATATCACAGGGAATATTTAAATATCCCCTCTCCTCTTTTAATATTTATTGCCTCCATTAGAAAACCCAAATTCTCAATTCTCACATGAACAGAATATGTCCAGTGACTACTCAGTAACGACCCTGCATTCAATATCCACTTCTGATGGGCTGAGATAAGATTTTCAACTTGTAGATGAGGACATGAATATTTACATTGTAAATGCTGTGATGACCAGTTAAGATTGAGAGCAGTTCAAGAATCTTCCAGTTAATCCAGTGAACATAGAGTGACAAAAATATCAAGGAGTGATCAAATTCCACTTTCTGTGCCACAACAGGATCTGCGGTAAGTCTGCCACACTCAAAAGATTTTACACCATTTTTTTTACTTTATCCTACTGAGAACTGGTACCTGGAGGGGGCTTGTTTGTATTTATTGTTTGTTTGTCTGTTTTTCAAATGCAGAAAGTTAGGATTAAAACACTGTTAAAGTTCAGTGTGCAATAGTTAAACTCCTTTTCAGACTTCCACCTGGACTAGGTCACCTTGACTAGGGTTTAGAAATAGAAATCTTGAGGTTTGTAATCTTCCTGAGCCAGTTAATATGAAGCCACCCACAATTCTGTTGGCAGGAGTTGTGTAAGCTTTTCCCAGCCAGGATCTCATCTTTGCATGATTTAGATGCACAGTTATAACAGTTCCAAAAAAATGATCAAGCCTCCAATAAAGTTTTGGCAAGCACCATGGTACAGAATGAATTTTGGAAGGCCCAACTTAATTTATTTTGATGAACTTTTTCTTTTCCTATGAGCAAATGCTCCAACACAGTAAATCCCAGAGATTATGGCAGTGTTTTGCCCTCCAATGCCTCCTTTCAGTTCACATTTGATGAATGTCACCCAATTATTTGCTGTGAGCTCATCTGTCATGCTCAGTACAGAATTAGCTGGGTTTGTCTTTCTCTTCCTCCATTGCTAATGACTGGATCATTAATCTGTTTTTCTGGATTTCTACTTTATGTGTTTAATTTGGCTTCTGGCCAGTGGAAATGATTCCTGTGGACAAATGTGTTTGTCATTAAACACATCTGTCTTTCCTAACCTGTGTTTTTTCCTCCCTCCACTCATGAGCTACTACTTTTCTTTAATATTTCCACATTCAAGACAAAAGTCTCATCTAACTTATATCAGCTGGCACTTAAGATGAGAAACATGAGAAATTTCTCTTTGAAACCTCTGAAAGTCTGAGTATATTGGCTCACTCCCCCTCTCGACCTGTAATGAGACAGAGTGCATCAAACATAGAAGAAAACAAATAAGTTCACAAGACTGCAGAAAATTGCATAACATTTGTCATGGAATCTATTTATCTCCATAATATTTGTGACATGTCTAGGAACACATAAAGCCATTTCTCATGTTATATGATTGAATATGATCATTTAAGAGCAAGTTTTGTGGCCTTTTTTTTTTTTTTTTTTTTAATTGAAGTTCATCCTAGTCCAAACATCTGTGTTATCTAAATGAGTTTGGAAGGCAAGGAGAATGAGTTAAGACGCCCCAGACTGTAAAGAAGGCCTAGATGATATGAGGAACTGTAGATCACAGTGTATAAGGCTTCTTTATCATCTTCCTGGCTGGCTGATGCTGGGACTCATAATTTCCAATGTAAGTCAGATATTGATGGAACAAACATGAAATCAGTAAATCTCAGAAAAGCCCCTGGGCTAAGGAGGGCCCCATCTGCCTCCTGCTGCTCAAAGAATTTGCAGGAAAGTGACCAAAAAGCTCACAGAACCAGATTTTACCCTTCCTGTTAATAGTAAGTTCTTAATATATGGTTGATGTTATCTTCAATAAACACCTCACTTGTTTTCTGAGGTGATTCCTCTGCTTTCCAGTAGCACCAAATGAGTTGGTAGGAGTCAAAAGAGTTGGTAGGAGTCAAAAGTTCAGCAGTACTCTATCAGTGTTGTAGCAGCATCCTGGATCTGTGTTCTCCAACTCCATAGGGAGCCCAGGCATCCCTCCACATTGCTTTAACTTTAGGCTCCCTTTCTCCTTCTTGTGACCATAAAATCCCCCCAACCAAATGGTGTATTAAAGCACAAGTTCAGCAGGCAGGCTGCTGCACTGACACCCTTACCAAGGGATTTGGGGGTTCTTCAGAGTTTGTGAGTATGAGGATTGAAAAGCTGTGCCTCCTCTTCCAAGCCTAACCACAATTCCAGTCACAAGAGGTTCAGAAGATGAGGAAGAACATGAACCTAGTGTAATGTTCTTTTTTCTTGATTACCCACCATTACCAGGAAAAGCAATCTTCCAGACATTTTGGTGTAGTAAGGTTCTCCACTGCCCCAGCATAAATCCCACCATGGTCGGTACCATCCGGTCTGAACTATCGCCCTGTGGTTTTCATGAATATTACACCTTCTGCACAGTCATTGAACAATATGCAATTATCTGAGTGCACTGTGGAGTTTCTGTGCATGAAGCACCCTCAAGCTGCCTGGTAAACTCAGCAGACTTGGAAAACATGACACTCTTTAGAGCAACACACCCATCAGAGAAAATTTGCTATGACAAAGGAGCATTTATGATGCTGGCCCAGTCCCTGTTCAGCTCCCTCTCCCCTCAGAGCAAAGATGACACAGCTAAAGGACAGAGTAATCTTGAGTGAGAGCATTGCATTTGTTTTAAAAGCAACTCCTGCAGAAAATGTGCAGTTACACCAAAACACAAGCCACATCAGAGCTGCAGGTGCACATTACCCACACAGAAATCAACTTATGAGAAGAGCATAATTGTACACATTAAGCCTCCTTTTGATTTCAGAGGAAACATATGAGTTTGCCAAGGCAATACTTTACATCTTCAGCTGATCAATCAGACAACGTGAGGGGAGGGGAGAGAGACTGATAGAAGAAAGTACAGCACAAAAAGCCCTAGAAAGAAAATCAATAAAAAATAAATAAATAAATGAAAATGTTAATAATTTTTTTATCAAGAGATGCTTAGGCTCAAGTTCCAAATGTGATATTTGGCACAGAAAATATGAAACTGTGCTAGAAATGGATAAAAAGCACCCAGCAGCGAATAGGAAAGTAGCTAACTACTTACTGCCTG
The DNA here is from genome assembly GCF_015227805.2 of Hirundo rustica. Lineage (NCBI taxonomy): Eukaryota > Metazoa > Chordata > Aves > Passeriformes > Hirundinidae > Hirundo > Hirundo rustica. Next base: position 24,830,127 of record NC_053457.1, on the reverse strand, counting down.
TCTTGCTTTAAGAAGAGCTTTTAACTAGCATGTGGGATGCACTTTCTTTCATCTGTATGGATTAATTTCCCCCACTGGAATGCTGTCCAGCATTTTAAATAGGAGTGAGAGGAGATCAGCTGTAGCAGGCATTATTCACCAGTAAAACAGGTGTAATCGTGTTCATCATTTAAACGTCTTCATCCTATTAGTTTCATAATAAGCTTTTAATGATTCCTTCAATAAAAGACTCAAAGACCAACCCCTACAAGCTGGAGAGTGCTCCATTGTCCCGCCAAACCGTTTTCTTTACCATCGATTGCAAAGATAAAAATCAATCACAGCTAAGCAGGGTGAAGTTAAAAATAAATTGCATGGATTGATTTCTGTTAAGACCTTTGGCTCCTAGTTAATGGAGGAAAAAATGGAGGAAAGAAATTTATATTTGAACATGGTGTACTTAGTCTCTATGAAAATTAAGAGAAGGCTCTATACTGGGAAATGAACATTTAATTTCTCCCTTCTATCCTGTTTCACTGCTGGGAAGTCTTACATTAACCGAAAACAAACCAAACTAAACCAAACCAAACAAAACAAAATAAAACAAAACACAAAAACAAAACCAAAACCAAACCAAACCAAACCAAACCAAAACACAAAAAAGCCCCCAACACCAACTCTTTCTTTATTCCTGGGGAAATTTGCCACTTATTTAAGTTTTTAAATTGATAACTTGATAACTGAGGTCAGGAATTCCCATGAATTAGCATAAACTCAGCTGTAGCTGCTGCTTGAAGTCTATTCACCTGATAAATTACTTCTATTCAGCAAATGTGCTCATTTAGCCTATTCTTAAATACTCAATAAACTTGAAACATACACTCATGTCCTAATAAATGTAAGCACTTTCAAGTGTTCCTAAACAAGCTTAGTTACAACCAGTAATAATATTAAACTACTTCTCTGACCTGGCTTAAGATATATGTAGCTTCTAGAATCAGGATTTTTTTTCCCTCTCTATAATGCCTCAAAGAGAAATGTCCCCCCCACCCAAATTCTAATATAATAAATAATAAGTATTTTTTCTTTCTACTGAGGCTGAGGGAAAAAGGTTATTATGAATATAAGCAACCTGATAAAACCAGAATTTGATTCAGTTAAAAAGAAAATCTATAAATGCCATTTTGCATCAAGTTACTTTGGTTGAAATTTTTGGACACACTGATGAGACACCAGGCATCCAAATAAAGAAATATTACCCATAGGTTTTGTAAGAAGTTATCAGTGATTGTGGATGAATACAGATCTGCATATGTTTTAAGGAAACTTTTCTGATGCAAAAGAAGACTGAAATGGTTCAGCAGATTTTTACAGAAGTGTTTGGTCCTTTGAGCCAGAGGAGCTCCTCAGATGTGTACTGTAAGACTCCCACTCAGCTGCAGCACACAACAACCTCTGGAGAAATTCTGGGTTTGCTCCTTCTCCTGCCAGTGAGCAGGCTGAGATGCTGCCCTGCTGTACAGCTCTCTGAATTAGGCAAAAGTTTACCACGTTCAAAATTACTTCAGAAGGTCAAGAAGAGAAGATAAAAGATCAGTATCACAGGAGAACATTTTTACTTAAACTTTTCACTTTCCGTATGCAATTCCTACACCTCCTACAAGACCTGCAGCTGCTTCTACACTGCTGCACGTGCAAGATGCGAGTAACCACCATCCCTTTCTCCTACATGGCAACACCACAGACCCCAGCACATTCAGGAGGATTATAAACCACAGCCAAGGTGCTGCCTCTCTTCCCAGCTGTCCTCACATGCCCTCACATGTGGACGGCCCACAAAGGGCCACCAAGAGAGCAACTTAGCTTTTTGAACATATGTCCCAGGGCAACCTGAAGGAATATGGACTCAAGAGAAAGATGTGCAGTTCCCAGGGTTCCCAGGAGACTGAATCACAAATGAATGGGATAGGAGGTAGACAAGAAAGCTTCCCAGAAGGAGAAGTAGAAGCAGAGGCCAGTGAGAAACAGGACACCCTTGAGTTTCAGCCTGCAGCTAAACACCTTGATAAATTATGCCATGAGATGGAAAGGGGAAGTGGTACCCATGTTTCCACTCTTTAAAGGCCTTGGAAAGTGATGAGGTACTGCCTCTCAGCACAACTCTCTGATTAGACGTGCAAAGCACTTCCCTTTTAAAGTGGAAATGGACTAGGATCTGAAGCAAAATGTCAGCCCTTTTTAATCAAACTTTGCAGGGATCATTCACTGTCCTTATGAGACCACCAGTCAAAGAGAGATCTGAGAGGGTTCCTCTCCAAAGGCATTTGTTTGGCCCAAACTCAAACCAAACTCCTCATCTGCTAAGTCTGAGGAGTCTTCTAAACCCAGTGTCATTGTTACTGCTGTGGAAAGTACTGAATGTCTGAGCTACAATTCAGATCAACTTCAGCTCCTCTCTGCTGGGATAGCCGAGTCTGCAGTACCCTGGAGAAAAATAAAGACATAAAAAGCAACCAAGACAGGTATTGATCACCCATCCACACACCTCTGCACTGACTTACAGCCAGCTCAAATCAAAAAGGCCAAAGTAACCCTGAGGGTCTCCAAGTGCTGACAGAGACAGAAGTGTAAGGGAGGAATGGGGACAGCGATAACCGCATGCTGGAATGCACTGGTACAATCTCTGGGGGAAGCCACATGCAGAAGGGTCTACCAAACAAACAAGATTAATAGGGGGATGGAAACATATTTATGAGACCTAGATGTACAGCTGGGGAAAAAAAAGAGAATCAACAATGTTGAGAGACCGAATCCTTCCTCAAGTCCCTTAGGATCTTGTGAATATGCCCAAAATCTAATCTGTCCCTTTTCTAATTTCTATCAGTTCCTACTCATATAAAATACCATCTCCCTGTAAATTTTGTCCCACTGACATCCTTAAGTCAGCAGCACTATGACAGCAGTGGTGCCAGCAGTCATCATGTCACACATTCTCAAGAGTTCCATCACTATTTCTGTCCATCTCCTGATAGCTGGGCTTCTGTGTGAAGACAGGTCAGCACTGGGAATGTCATCCCTCTCCACTAGTGGCCAGGCTCATCCAAGGTGGGAGTCCAGCCACTCAGAACGACTGAGCCACTGTACCTGAGATGATTGCACATAACCTTTGGGCAACCAGGAGCAGCTCCTCTAACTTACCAATACTTAGCTCTCTAGGGCAGCTATAGGTCTGCCCACAAGAATGCTGCTCTCTGCCAAAAGCACTGTCCCAGAGCAAAGCTGATTCCCAGGGAATGCACTGCCCTACTCATGACCCCCAGGATGCCTCAGACCCCCACAAACAAGCAACCCTGTACTGGGACTTCTGTGGCCCAGACCTTCCTCACTGCCTGAACTAAGTGGTGACATTTGCTCATGCTTTCCTTCATTTTCAGTGGAAAATTCTGATTTGTTGACAAGGAAACATACACAGATCATTCTTGATCATCTCTTTAAAGAACCAAGTAGCATTGATATTATTTGTTTACTTATAGGAAAATAAAAAGGCTTTTTCTAAAAAATGCTGTCTCACACAAAATCAAATTTCCTGAAAAATAATCGCCATTTTCATTAAAGCCTATTTAATTTTCAACGCTTTTCAGCAACCTGAGCAATTGCATTAGAAACCCTGATACAAGGCTTGCCTGAAAAAGACCTTTTCCAGAATTCCCTCTGTAATTTATTTTTTAACATGTAAATTCTCCCAAGTATCAGTACTCTAGACTTATATCAAAAGACTAGCCCTGATCCATGTGTCTTACAGCGTAGGCACTGCAGATGAGAATACCATAGCAGTTTAGGTAATTGTCAGGAAATCACATCTTTTATAGACTTATAGGTTATGTTCACACCTAAGTCTGGAAAATGATACTGTTTCAGTAACAAGTACTCACTGGAGCACAGCTGTGTAATTGAACACCACAGACACCATCATTAAATTGGAAAGTTGATCATCAAATTAGCTCCTTTGCTATAGTACGTCAGTCCAGTCATATTCCAAGGTTTTCTCACAATTAAATGACCTCTTTTGCAAGTTCTGTGAATTTTAAGTACTAATCATGAAAGAAGATTATGATATTGCTTCCTGGTTACACCAGAGCAATACTGCAAACTGAATGAAATCTTATACATGCAAGAGAGGGTAAGATTTTCTCTTAATGCATAAATTTATGCAGAATTATCCAATCCAATCCCAGTGACATGCTAGACATCTTTAAATAACTATTGATCAATCAAATAGAAAGTCAGTCAATAAATTCAGAGTGATCACCTACTGTTTTATTCATAATAATTCTTCCTACATTCTCTTAGTAGCTATTTCTTTATTCCCTCCACATTACCTTCTACATCCTTCCTCTTCATGGGTTATGTTATTTATATCTTTTGCCTGGTAACCAGGGTCAGTCTTTTCAAACTCTCTTCAACAGGTAAAATTTTTAAGCATAAGATCATTCTGAATTTCTTTCTTTGTACTGTAATTCTGAAAGATCCTTTCAGAAGTGCTGCACAACAGGAATCATTGATTTATAATGGCATTATAATATCTCCCGTGTTCTTCTTTCCCCTATCCATTATGGATCATAGTATCACATTTGCTTTGAGTGCAAGTTAATGCTCCCCAGTAATCTTACAGTACTGGCCTGTTCATCAGCCTGGTTAGAATGGATATTCACTAGTAAATAACTGTATGTGGATAGACTAAGACACTGATACTAATAACTGGAATTCATCTTCCCTAATTTTAGCCATCAAAAATTTCAGGGTTTTCACTAAGCTCTACTTAGGTTCCTTCTAATATTAATAAGAAAGGCATACTCAAAGAGAGTCCTGCCTCATGTTGAAATAGGTGAAATAAGAGCTAAATTGTCCCTGGAGGTTTTGATCTCTCTAACTTTAGAGGAGCACTGTCTACAGATTTAGACTAAAAATCTAATTGGTTCAATGACAAAAGTTAAAAGAAACAAGTTCCTCTCTCCACTCCAAGACATTAATTCTGATTTGTTCCAGAACAGACGTAACAGAACACATGCACCAATCCTTTATGCAGCTATTAAACATCACCAGGTTCTCAACATTTAATTTGATATTAATTCATTCATCTCTTTCTAATATTTAAAATTCTAAAGACCTGGTTCCTACGCTTCTGTCCAAGATTATCCAGACTGAGCAATACATGTGAGACATTGCAAGCAGTCAATCTGACACATCCCATAATAGGCAGCAACACCACATAGACTGTTAGACCAATACATCCAGGACGTATCATTACTCCTACAGATGTACCAAGCAAACACTCTGCATAGTCCATTGACCGTGTCCTGGACACGGTGGATTTAACACACCTTCGGCTCAGACCATGCTGGGAATGTGAATTGCCTGAGTGTCACTTGGGCTCTGCACAGACTCAATCCCTGCCCAGCATCTGCAGCCACTTACAGCAGGCTGCTGGACAGGCAGAAACCCTGCCAGTGTCATACAAAACACAGGGAAAGGGATAGACAGGATGGGAATGGAGAGTCTCCTGCCCAAAGCAGCAGCAATGCTCTGTGCATTTATTTAACAGCTTTTTAAAGTGCGGTGATGTGATTTTCATTTCAAACACCCATCAAGCTATAATAAAACCTTGCTAAGAATAGTCAAGGCACTTGAGTATTACATATACGTACATGCATGTGTTTGTATACGCACACACTTTTTTTTAATTTGAAGATTTTTAACTAGAAGCTTTTAGCCTGAGCTGCTCACTGCTGACAAGGCAGAGGAACACGCAAACCAGGCCCATGTTCCCACTGTGAGATCAAGATTCTAAACAGAGTATCCTTGTTTTAACACAGATGAGAGTTGTGGAGTGAGAAATGTCTGTAAGGCCTCCTGCTTAAAGAATTGGATGTTCTGCACCACTCTCAATCACAGACATAAACCACTACATTGAGAGTCTCTCTTAAATACTCCTTGGAGATCAGAACATTTATCGATTGGAAAACCATTGCTTTTAGTCAAATCATGACTTACTAAGTTGCAAAAACTGAATCCACAGTGTTTTCTAGCAGTGGATCTCCACTGAGGCCAAAGGAAGCAGCAGCAGACTGGGTTTCATGGGGGATTGAGGGGAGCTGTGGCTCCCATTGCAGTAGGTCATCTCCAGAGCAGCAGACTCCCCTACTTGCAGAAAAGGTCTGCCAATGTTGCTCCAATGTAATGCAGTTTTCATACTGCAGTCCTCCCAGGCCATAGGGATCCAGTCCTCCACCTAATCCCAGCACAGACTCATAGGTCTTCCCTTTTGTGAGAAAGTCTTGCAATAAACATGGCAAAACTTTCTCATAATTTGGATACAGTCAAGAAAAATGCTCACTCAAGGAAATGAAATAGGAGCTTAATGTAACACAGTCTTATTCAAAGAAGGAAGCATGTGTCTTTTTTGTACCACCTGAATCCAGTATTCATCTCATTTGTTCCCCCTGCTTCAGCATTGGATACAAGCAGTTAATATCACCATGTCTGTAATCTCTGTGTCTCCTGAGTTTCCTACAATCTGGAATCACCACAGCCTGGCTCTCAGTTTTCAACCAAATGGTACATATTCAGGAAGTGTTCTTCCAGACTGTACTAGTCATTCTCAGGCTTCCACAGACACAGAAATTTAGAGAGATGGCCCTGTTCCATCCAGCCCATGTATTCTCAAAAACACATAGTTTCTCATTTGATTTCTGACGCTTTCTCCTCATCTCCAAAATCATCACCAACTGACAAATTTACAGCCATCTTTCACTTTGAAGTTGCCCTGTAACACCTTTTCTCAATTTTTCTGCTATTTTACCTCCTACTACAAGTTTTTGGTTCACTCCGTTAGCATTACTTGACTGTCAAATCAGCAGAAACCTTTCCAGTTGTTAAAATAACCATTCACACCTTCCCTTTGTTCTTCTCTGTTCTCCCCAATTCATTTATAGTTCCTTTGTATTTTACAATTAGCCACACAATTAGTAAGTGGTGAAATCCACGGACCCTTAATGAACAAACTAAAAATATATGAGATTCAAGACAAGCGATGAGCAGGGAGATCAAGTGCTCTATCCCAGACTGCAGAGCAAACGGGATGGACTCCCAGCTCTTGCACTTATCCTAAGAATATGCCTCTTCCCTTGCACAGAAAAAAAATACCCTGTGCAGGCAGAATGTGTGTCCCGCTTGTATGAAGCCAACGTACCTGGATGAAGATGTATTCATCCTGAACAACAAGGGAGCTGACATCGATGGAGCGCGAAAAGGGCCCGCTCCTTTTGGTCTCGGAGCACTCCTGGATCCGACAGGTCAGATAGTGGGTGTCTGCAATGGGAACACACGGACACATCAGAAATGCCCAGGTAGGGGCCACTTGTCTGTCAACACATCAGCAGCTCAAAAGAAGGTCTTGCTCCCAACTAGGCAGATGTTATTCCATGATCCACCTCCAGCCTTTGACACTGTAACTCTCTGAAATTAGGAACTCACCACACTTTGACATTCAACATTTGCCATTCCCTTCCCTATTGTGCAGACGTCCCTCAGGAGACTGAAGCTCAAACCATAAATGGAGGGTACCAACAAATAGAGGGTCCCATAAATGCATCAGAAAGCTGCTGATGAGACCATATAGAGCAGAAGCCATCCAGTTAGAATTCACCAATTCCCATACCCTTCTGGAAATCATATCCCCGGCTTCCCTCTGAAACGCTCTAGCCTTGTTGACTGGTTTTAATTGTGGTATTAAAACACAAAAATAATTTTTAAAAAAGTCCAAATCAATACTACTAAGTTTAACTTATTTTTCTGTGAAAATCTCACTCATCTCCCAAAATTAACTCTTCATAGCAAACACAGGCTAGGAATGAAAATGCCATGGCCATAAATTAGCATAAGTAGCTGAAGATGCCTCACAGTAGTTCTGTGCACTGCAAGAAGCATCAAATGGCTCTGTCTAGAGAGAAGATGACCATCACACTAATGGGATCTTGTCAGGCCTTGGCATTACTGGAAAGGAAGAGCAGGACTGGGAGAAAAAACATGAAGACAACAGAAGGAAGAGGCAGATATACAGAAGGTTAGAACAAGAAGAGATGTGGTCACCTCCAGCAAGCTGGGGGTGGGGGGGGTATAGGGGATTAAGCATTATTTCACTCAGGCTAAGTAAAGGCCTTATGAAACAGAACAATGAAGGAACTGTGTTTCTGAATGTGTGTAATCTAAATATGCCATCTCTGCTTTTCAACTGCTCTTCTGAAAACTGCAAATTAGGGAGAAAATGAAAATACTACTGAGATGACAGCTGGAGTGATAAAAGGGTCATATCTTTTGCACTGTGGCACATTTACAGGCTCCCTAGATTCAAATGCTTCTTTGCTTTTCTACAAAGGGTGAGGACAGGCAATTCAATGAAGTAAACAGCAAGTTTATAAGGGCTGGGGTGAGCCTGGTGCAGTGATTTTAGTTCACAACAGAACATTCTGACATGGACCTTGTCAAATTGAGCCCAAAATGATAAAGGAGAAGTTTTAAAAGACAGTCACTAGCCCAGCAAAGCTGCTTACAGGATTCTCCATCACAAAAGAACTGCCTTCTCCTTGGTCTGTGTCCTTCCAGTGACAGCAAAATGTGGGGCAGTGGAAAGCTCTGGAGGGCACGACTGAAATCCTCAGAGATTCAGACAACTGCCTTTCCAGATTCTAAAACAAGATTCACAGACTGTTTCCTCTTTTAAAGTCTTGTCCCAGCAACATTCTTAAAAATGCAAAAAAGAATGCAAGTCAGAGGCATTAATAATTAGACTCATAATTTCTAAGATGTTTTGTCTAAAAGAGTCACAAACTACAGCCAAGCTTTAATCTAATGAAGGTCCATGCCCAACCATCCAGTGACTGAAGGCTCCTGTTTAAAGGCTGCAGACCTGGTTCTGGATTGATGCACCAGGGATTCCAGGTTAATAAGGGCTGAGTCAGAGCAGTCACACAGGTCTGGTGCAGTAATGAATTCATAGTCCCACTGAGGATGCTAAAGCAGCAGAAAATGTTGCTGGGGCCAGCTCAGAGTACCGGGCAGTGATTAAAGTGTATGGTGAAAAACACCTGACCTAGAGACAGTGCCAATAACCAGAGTATCAGAGCTGCGCTCACTCCCAGCGTAAAATTCCAGCAGCAGCAGCAGAGAGGTCAGACTTTCAGCTGGCATAAGTTAAAGTTCTTCATCAACTGATATACACACACTTGGCCCAGAGCTGCTATTTAGCCTCCTCAGCGTGGAAATTAAGACAACCTTGCAGTGGATAAAAACAACTGCTCAGAAAACAAGGGGGTCTTATGTGCTGCCATACTATCCAAAGAGATTAACAGCAGTGACTAGCTCTTTGAGGTAGCTCTAAAATTAGGCAGAACAAGGAGGAGAGGTCAGGAGTTGTATTTTTAGAAGCTCATTCCCTCAGTACGTTCTCCCACACAGTAGCCTGGATATTCTTATCCTTCCAAAAAGGGGATAATTTGCTGCTGCTGAGTGACAGAATGGGAAGAGGAATAAAAACCTGTCACAAATAAATGCAGATAAATCACAAGTGTTGACATGACAACGAGCTTTCTGCCTATTGGGAAATATGTCATTTTGAGTGTGTTACACCAGCAATCAAATATACTCAAAGAATGGCACCTGATTAATATTCACAAGGAGATGGTGGTGGAGAAGGGGGGTAGCTCACTACCCATTTTCCTTTTAGTCTCTTGTTTTATTTACTTTCATATATTTTACAATACAAGCCTATTTAAAAAAACAAATGTGGACACAAACAAAACATCTTTAAACCTGTCTGCTTTAGGATACCAGATAAAGTTAAGTCTTGCTTTCTTCTTGCTTCCCCAAAGAAAATTAAAAGAAAAGAATAATCCCTTTAAAATACATTTAAAAATCAGGTAAAAAATATAGCAGCACCCAGTTCAGTTCCCATTTGTGTGCAACTCAAAGTAAGAAACAATCTCAAGTCCCTGCTCAAGCTTCTTAAAGGGTGCCATTCACAGAGCACTTCTTCTCACATAGGAAGTACAAAGTCTCTCAACAAAAGTCTCCATTTGGAGAGAAGAGGCCATCCAAACTTCCAAGCTATTATCTCCCTGTCCTCCAGAACAAGGTAATTTTGCATCCCACTTTGGACAACCACAAGGAAAAAGGGCATTCACCCAGAGGGGCAGGTGACATGAGACTCAGCCACGCCTCCAAGGCCTTGTTTACCTTTCACTGGGAGGTATATTGCCTAAGGGAGGTTGTTTCTCTCTGGGCACTACTTCCAATTTATCTATTGTCCTACACAACACCAGAATTAAAGGGTCTGGGTGTTTTGGTTTTCAGGATTCTTTTAGCAGGTTGGATTTTTTGTTATTTTTGGGGATTTTTATGATGTTCCACTGCAAGGGGAGCTGAGAAGAGCTCCCTACTTCCCAGGCAGGATTAAAAACTTCTCATACTTATGAGCAACTCCAGCCACTTTCTCAGCTCATCTGTGAATGTGGCAATATGGACATCAAGCAGCCCCGAGGGCTTGCTGCAGCTCAAATCCCAGCATCCATGCCTCCGCACAAACCCTTCCCACCTCACTCAGGATTAGGGAATGGCTTTCACAGATGTACAGCCATTTTCCATTTGAGGAGCTTGAACCGCCTCCTCACTGCTATTTAACACCGTCTTCCATCTTGAGATTACGGAGTGTATTTTTACCCTTTTTGAAGTGACAAAACGGAAACAATTTCTTGAAACTGTAAGGGACAAACTGGTGAAATAAGCCAAGCTACCAAGTCTCATCTTTTCCTGCCAGCCATGCCAGCTTTGGCAGGAAGCAGGAGCACAAGAGGCTCTCTCCCCAAAGATGTGGGTCCCTGAAGGGAGGCAGTGAAACAGTCAAAGCTGTTGTGTCACTGTGCTGAAGGCTGCAAAGGGCCAACCTGTGTGCAGGTGTCTGTGACTTAGGGAGACACAGGACAGCAAGCCCTGCTCCTTCCTGGCAGCATTAATAAGGCAGCCGAACGCAGGGGTGGCTGGCCAGCATGGCTAACAGGGAAAAGGGCGGCCGATAGAGACAAGTTGCACTGGCAGACTGGCTCAGCTTAAACCAGGTCCTGGCATCAGGCGAGATCTAAAATCATGACTTCGTGAAGGTTTTCATGGGAAGGAGAAAAAAACTCACTGGCCTCAATAATTTTTCCCCCTAAGAAAAAGACATGTAGACTCTCCAGGAATTAGTTACCCTGTTTTATCTTTCTGGTTAGATTTTTCCCCCCCCTCTTTTTGCTATAATTCAAATCCTGTTTATTGCACTGTATCTGTGAGTGGGGTGAAGATTAGCTCACTGAACATCAGAAAGTTCAGTATATCCTGCCCAGTAATGCTGGTGGGTGCTTGTGTCAGTGATCACAACAGTTCCCTTTCATCCAGCCCTGTCCTTGCTGCTGTCTACTACACCATGGCAGAAGGCACAATGCCCAAGGCTCCTAGATGTTTTTACAATTTAAAAATGCAAGCCTCGATTATTATTCTGCTACAAGGACTCTGCCAAGATGTCAAAAAAATGTGAAAAACTTCATCTGCTACAAAAGATGGGAGTAGCTTAAGATAGGCACTGGAATTATCAGCACCATGCAGTGTTTAAGGAGAATAGACACAGGGGCAGATGAGTTTTTCAGAGACACAATCACTTCTAATGACTGGACAGACAAAACCATGTGGCAAGATATCTTGAAGGACAGACACCAGAGAGGTTAACAGGGCTGCCAGCTCCCAGATCCATAAAGTTATTGATAGCCCTGACTCATTTATGGATGGAAGAGACTCCAGCATGCCCCACCACCTGTTCCCAGCTCCAGTGTCTGAATAGGTATCAGGTAGGTTCTTGAGTCCCAATTACTGCTAAAAGAAAAAAAAAAAAAAAAAAAAAAAAATAATCAAATTCAGGGGTGTGGTCCTAAATATCATTTACCTTCCTTTCCTTCCCTTCCCCACTGCTTTTACTACCTACCTTTTTTTTTTTTCTTTTTTTTTTTTTTTTTTTTTAATTAAAAACATGGAGGAAAACAGAACAAGAAAAGAAAGAAAAATGCCTAATCTAGAAATCTAGAATCATGTGTTTTTCAAGTAGCCAGTGACATTGAAGGCACAGATCTTCTATCTGAATTGGACAAAGCAATGGGAATACTTAAATCCATGTCTGCTAATGCATCAAATAAGGGACTGAGCCACCAGACTGTCCTAAAAGAGGCATTACAGAAGCCTTTCCTTCCTTCTGCATAATACTGAGGAAAACTTTCATCAGAAACTTTCTGATCAAGAATTAACTGCAGGGCCCCATTTTCCAGCAGGTGTAAGTGCCTCAGCTGTTTCACTGAGCACACAAAGGCCCAATTTGGTTGCAGAACTAACTGGGAGAAAAGTTCAGCACCCCATTCCTGAGCACCCAGAGCTGTACAGTATCGCACTGGGGAAGTCTATAGCTGTGAGGCTGTCCTTGCTCTGTAACACAAACTAACATTGTTTTAAGCCTTAGAACCTCTAATTGGAGCAACACTGCTCCTCTGTGCTGTGCTGTGCTGGGAGAGGAGTCATTTGGTACATGCCAGCAGGGCCAGCACTGCCCAGCAGATCTGGGGTGGAGGCTGCAGTGGGGCTCTTGTTTCGCTGACACTACTGGCCAAGCCTGGCTTCCAGTGAAACCCTCAACACCATCAGCTGCCAATTTCAAAATGCTGAATTTATACATTAAAACAAGAACAAAGGGCAAACCCCTGAGCAAACAAGACCTGAAGGAAGAGAGCTGTCTTTAAGCTGGGGATACATCTTTCAAACATTTACATCCTTGACATATCCAATATTCAAATAGCTGGCTGAGCAAGTTTAAACTTAGTTTGAAAAGAGACTCCATCAGCAGTTTGTTTGCTTGCTTGCTTGGGTTTTTTTTAACTCGCTTTCGACCACTTCTCCCGTCATACCTGCGACAATACACGCAGCAGCAAAGGCACTGAAGATGCCTCCGTACCTTGTCTACCCACCTGTCGGCCTGTTTTGCTTCTTCCACATATTCAACAAACAGCTGTCACCCCTGAGCTTTTATTGTCTGGTTATTTATTCAGCTGCCGTCACTCAATAGCAGTGGGAGGCCAATGAGTGATATTAGAATATCCACAACCTCAGAGAAGCCATTTTGATAGACAGGAGCTTGTTCACACATCTGGCCTACGCAGCCTTTGACTAAGGCAGAGAAAAGTTTGCCACCAGAAAAAATAAGGCTTTTTTATTTTTTTCTCCCAGAAATCCTCTAACTCCTCAATCCTATGCTGTTTTTTCTATACCATTCCTGCAGCGAAATGGGACACTTGTCCCATTGCTCCCATTTTCTCACACTGGAGTAAAGTTCCCACAAGGAACAGAAGTATTACTATGCTGCACTTCCTGTGAGACATATCTAAAACACTTTGGAGAGAGTAAGTCAGCTTACTTTGAATACCATTGTCTTTGCTGGAGATTGACTACGTAGGAGTCCATTCCACTGCAAATGTGACTACATTCATTTCAGTGAGGGGTTAAGAATTTTTTTCCCTATTTCCTGCTTCAGATCCAGGCACTGTTTCAAGATCTGTAATGTTTTGGTCTGGAACACCTATCCATACATTATGAGCAAAACCAAAAAATACTTTCAGTACAAGACAAAGGGGCATAGGGACATTCTGGCTGGAGGGTAAGTCTGACTGCAGATAATTTCTCAAATTCTCAGGTACCACCTAGCTGCTTTGAGCACCTCTGGAAATGCGCAGAGGTTCCAAGATGGTAGCCCAGCTCTTTATGATTGACGTGAACTACATGACACTGAAACAGCTAAATAGGGAACAGAATAGATGGGTTCTTAGCCCAGCAGACCATGCTTCTGTCCACCCTCTCCTAGACACAAGACCTGTGGCCCATGACTTTCCCCTATAGGCTCAGGACAAGAACATCACATCAAACCCCATGGCCCACATCGCCCCAACCAATTAAAATGTAAATGGAGAGGTAAGATGGGTAAAGTGAATTCTCATTCCCACCCCATTCTTGGCTCAAAGCCCAGTTTTTAGCATTGGCTGCAGGCACTCACGTCCATCAGCTGTCCGGGCTTCCATGTGCACAAGGTCAGTTTCTCTATCCAAACCAGTCACTGACCTGGGAGAAGAAAGAGAGAGAGAGAGAGAGAGAGGACAGTCAATTATCTGAAAGTCAGACAAAGATGGTAAAAGAAAGCAAAACCGGTTTAAGCCTACCTTGGGACACCTGGTATGTAGGTGTCCACCTTTTAAGGACTCATCTCCTTTGTATTTCCACACAGACCACGCTCAGGGGCCCTACACCAACCTTCCCAGGCACAAGAGAGTGATCCTGCCTGTCCCTTGTCTACGAGATCAAGACTACTATGGTGGCAAAGAGAGCTGGTCCCAAGACCCAGTAAAATCAGAGCTCTGTTTTAGTGCTGAAGGAAAAACAAGGGCACAGCAGCCTCATGACTTCAGAAAGCAAATTAAAAGGAGGTTTCATTTGGCTGATTAGAGACATGAAAGACTACGTTTCCTGATTTGTCCCTGGTTTGCTGGGAAATCTTGCTATTCTTTACCTCCTTTTTCCCATCTTCAAAAGAAAAACAGTGTCGCACATACAGTGAATTTTGGATTTTAACGAGGTGAGAAAGCTTTCATTATTCACACCATGACCCCATGCCATCCATGGTCCTTGACAATTATGAAAAGAAGCACAAGGAGTTTCTTTAATCTCACTACCTGGAACTCAAGCACCCCGAGAAAATCTTCCCATGCATTATTTACTCCCTAAAAATATTTTTCAAAGCACATTAAAAAGAAACTTTTTCTCCTGGAAGAGGGAAAGTCAAGGCCAGAACAGAAATGCTATTATTAGTGTCCTGGCTGATAAGAATCACTGAGAGATGAACATTTAGTCTTAGCAATGGCTGGCAGGGGAAAAAAATCCATAGATGTCCACGTGATTTATGGTGCTGCTTCTCTCGAGTTAACCAAAGGGTTAGATTAAAAAGGGACAATGACAAAAATCAGTTTCTAATTTGGTGGGAGTTGAATTTGATACAGTAGATTGTAAATAATAGCTTCCCTCTGAGCTAGCCAGCATTCAGAACTCCCTAATGTTCTGAAAACATTTTTTTATTGCATTCTTCTGCCATTCTCATCCTTGGGGCATCAACAGCAGAAACATTAAAAATAGTAATAATAATAAAAAAAATACAGATGCTCTGATACATTTTTGTGAATACCACAAAAAAACCAGCAACTGAAGCTATGACAAACATATAAATGTGCTGGCGTTCAGCTAAGATCATCCACTGCTGCAAATGTCAAAGCAACTACATTATGACCCACCGTGTCGGTAACTGAACCTGGCATTGCTTATTAACAGGAGCACCACATCGATAGCGAGTCCATTCACAGCACTCTGAATTGTGGCCAAAAGATACCAACACAACAAAACAAAGCAGAGCAGGCAGGGCTTTCATCATTCCACTCACAGTGAGAAACAGTCTGCTCCTTAATCGCTACCATCGGTTTCAGGGTGATCCCACAAGGAAGAAAGTGCTGTCTGTTAGTGGTAAGGGTGCCAGAATGAGCCTGAATTCCTGTGATCACACAATTATCAGGATCAAATCTTCTATGGACACAGTTAAAAGTGACAGTAGGAAACACAGAAATTCCTTCAAATATCAGTGAAAAACATTATGATGTGCTGCAGTATTAGTCCCCAATGTATATAGAAAGCATTTCTAGTCCGCAGCAGAAGTTTTCTGCATTTTTCAAATGAGCAGCACTAACTGCTGTAATTTCAGTCATTCAGTAACCATCACCCTTGTCTATGACATGCCAGTAGAGTCTGACATACATGCTTGCCATCATATCCATTCATCACAACTTAATGAAACAGAGGGGTAATTCCAGCATTTTGAGGTAATGGTTGGGAACACTTTAGGGACTTGCCTTGCAGCCCTTACCAAAAGGTTTCCTACTTAAATTCAGCCTTAAATGCACTCTCCTGGCATCCATCTTTATGGAAGCCAGACACCAGACTCCTACTCAGAGCCATTTGCTGCATCCTGGCACCACAATGTCAGATGGCTTACCTGGGCCCCTGACATCCTCTGGGTCCCTCCCCTCCAGATGGAAGGGCACTGGATCTCCCCCTGCAGCAATGGGGCAAAACTGTTCCTGGCCCAGGTAACAAGAGACATCAGTCTGCCACAGTAGTATCAACTTTAAAAGGGACTGTGATTAGAAGAAGCTAAGTATTTCCCAACAAAACCATAATACTCATTACCACTGTGCATTTGCATACACAAGTTCTGTGGGTCTCCTCATAGTGCCTTTCGAGCGTGCACCAGGGAATGAGAGGGATCTCCTGGAACATGTCATTCTAGCTCGAAGTTCCTTTCCAGTGCCATCTACTCGTTCCCTTAACTAGTTTTGACAAGCCTAATGGTTCTTTTCAGAATAACAATGATGACAAAAAAGTACTAGCACACAGCACATCCCTAGCACTCCTCTGTTCACCAAATAGTGCACTGCAAGCTGAAAAGCTCACAAAATGTCCTGCAACCCAAAAGCAAGACAGGCTGCTCTATCTGCAGACAGGCAACAAACCTGAAAAGTGATGCATTGGTCATCCTTCCTTTGTTCAAACCAAGCTGCTCTCTTATACCAATGATTGATTGCAAAACAGATCCCCAATCAATGCTGCTTCTTCATGCCTCACCTCACATCTGTTCCCACTGGCAAGGAACAGAGCTTTGCTTTGCATTGCTCTGACTCTTGAATTCAGGTATTTTTTTGTAAATGGTCTCCCATCATTTGTCTGGAGGAGATTTACACAAAGAATGCAAGAAAGTCAGCAGTGGAAAGAGCAAGATGTAAATGCAGATCCTGAAGCACAACTGCAAATATACATACACATACTCTGAAGCTATTCCTTTATCCTGTTGTAATTCTCTAGCCTTGAGAACTCACTACAACAGCCTCTCAGGTCTGGCAACACAGGAGCAGCAACAAAACCAGAAGAGACATTTTCACAGCCCTGTATTTTCTTACACGTTATCTGTCTGAAGAACATTTGGAGAATGCACTGCTCAATATTATTTAAGCAACTAAAGCACGTTGAGGAGAGACGTCAGCACACCCTGACTAGTGCAACCAACTGCAGCCCACAGAGTGGGGTGGCTGGGAAAGGCTCTCATGGTGCTCTAGCTAACAACCCTGTCCAGAGGCTGACAAAGACAAGAGTATTTAACACTCGGGAGCCTGAGGTCCTGACCCATGGTCACACAGCTCTGTGCATATCAACTCCAGACAGCAAAATTTAAACCAAGGTTCACAAAATGCACCCGTGTGTGCTGCTCTCTTGGATGGCTGTAGGGAGTAAAAAAAGGCACTCTCACTGTGAGGAACTGAGCTAAATCAACATCTCCACCATCCCTATTCATTAATCACCCCTCGCATGAGAAAATGCTGAGAGGATGCAGGCAGTAGTGACAGGAAAGGTCAGTTTTTCCTGCTGAAACGTTCCTCAGCTGCTGCAAAAGCAGTTTTCAAAATGTGGAGCCCGCAGCCAGAATTGCAGCAGCCACAGGGTAATTTTCCAATTAAGAATTCAAATTCCCTCTGAATTCTATTAAAAGGAAGAATTGTTACCTCTTCTGTTGCAGCTTTTCCTTTCTGTTTTCATGGTAGCTCTTGATTTTCCCAAGATCTTTCCTCCCTTCTTTTCAGAAGAGAACAGTGTGCTCTTGAAAGCTGAAGGATGGACATGATCCTGGCAAGATCCTTATCTCTATCCTGAGGGAAGAGCATTGTGCATGGGTGCACATTTACTAGGCCACTCTGCTAATATCTCATCTCTGACTGGGAGAGAGAGCAAGCAAAAAGGGCAAGGAAAACACAATATTCTGCACTTTAACTATTCCTGAAATGTTTCCCTATAAGGTGCTGTATACTTCAAAATAAAAAATGCCAACATATGCAAAGAAAGGAAAAAAGAAAAACAGAGACTCTTCAGATTACCTGCCTACTGCACCCCTGCCCACTTTCCCTACCAACTCTAATGCCTTTACATGGAATCAAAAATTTTGCATTTTTTTCTACCCATTTTGCAGACACCTGGCATGTAAAGGTGAAAAGGAGCATTTAGATAGCTCCTCTAGCATCTTAAATGAAAACAGCTGAACAATTGCAACTGCTTTTGTTGACCCTTGCTCCCTAAACCATTAATTGAGAGTAGGAGACCCTCTATTCCTCTATATCCTGGACCCAAGAGTCTGGGAGGTTTGAGTGAGTATCAGTGAATGTAAGCAAGATTTGTCTTTGGGATTTACAAGAAGGTAAAAGCAAGAATCCCCATTACAGGAGTCAGCCTTTCAAACTTGATCTGGAACCTGCTGGACTGAACTTTATGCTAGGGGTGTGTCTAGTTTCTGGCCAGTCAAAGTCTCATTCACCAGCTTTGAAAACAAAATCAAAACTTTTACAACAAATTGAGACTCCCAAGATGCTGACTTGAAAATAAAATTTTGCAGGCTAAGATGTCAGACTGAAGAAAATTGCAAGTGTCCATGTAAAAAGACAGAGGGAAACAGATGGATACCACCTAGCAGGATGTTGTCCAATAAATAAGGGCTAGAAACTGCAAGGAACAAGGCACACTTATTGCGCAATAATATGTAAAGGGGGAAAAACTCATCCTCTTGCTGCAGGCAACTGCAGTTAAATTAGTGGATGTTGCCAAGTAGTCTGCTGTAATTTTAATGCTATCCTGCTCCAGAAGTGAATAGACACTTAATGTGTGGTACCAGGCAAGCAGTGCAGGTTTCTAACTCATCCAAGCAACACGAGGGCCATGCCCATGTCGATATATGGAAGCAGAAATGAATTCATTCAATTCCCACTCAACTGACCTGGAGTTTTCCACATGGCACCCTTACTCAATGACAAATACTTTTCCAACAGGCTTCTCCTCTATCTGATATTGCATCACATTTGTCTAGGTATCAATAACTGCAGTTGGCTTCAGGCGGTCAAGGCAATTCATGTATTAATTGGTCTAAAATCAGACATTAACTCTGGGCACATAACAGCCCACACACAACCCCAGGCCAACCACCCACCATAAACTACCACAGTTAAGAGCCATACAAATGCTGAACTGTCGGGGCAAAGAAGGTGTTTATTAAACACATAAATACAGTATCATTCTCTGTGGCTGAGCCGGGGGAGGCGCTGCTGGATGTGTTAGGATGTGATGAGGTCTCCGAAGAGTTATGGGCAAAACCTCCTTGCACAGCGTATTTCAAATGAAGCTTGGGAAAAAAGCTGGGCAGGAAGATACTGTAAGGAACTGTCTTAGCTAGGTCCCTGGAGCTTTCTACATCTTTTCCAGTGCTAATTTCTGTGATGCTATAGTTCTGGACATCGGCAGAAGTAATTGTTGTGAGACTTAGCTTGCAAGATAAGGGAAAAAATTGGCAAGTGTTTATTCCCAGCTAATTTCTTTTCCGCAAAGCCAACCATTTTTTTTTAAATGATCCCAATGAATTTTAAGGAGGTTTTCTGCATGGTACCTCAAAGAAAACAAAACTTAAGGTGTTCATGGCATCTGTATGTGTTTCCATATGTGCATACATGCATCTGCCTCCCTGCACTTCATCCCCTCTAATAGCAAATGTCTAAGCTGAAAACTGAGTGTATCACAGGCCCCTAAACCACAAACTTGCTACACACAGTTCTTTCATGCATAAACCAGAGCAAGAAGAGGAAAGAGGTCCAAATCAATCCTCTCCTTGAGGAGAGAACTGACATTTAGGCTCAACCACCACCAGAGAATCCATTCAGGGCAGCAGGCTCTGCTGCACAGAGAAATATTTCTTTCTCTTCTCAGTACTTAAAAGAAGGTGAGTCTTTACATCACAGAAATTAACAGGGAATGTCTTTAAAGTATATTTAGCAAAAGAAAAACTGCTGTCGCTTAATATGTTTTCTTTCCCCTTTATCCTAACACCAAAACCCATGCATAAGTAAGTCTGTGTCTAGTTCTCATCCACTTAATAGGTCTTAGTCCTTTAAAGTCCTCCGGCATTTTTTCCCAAACCTGTACCATAAAACCCAACAAATATAACCACATTCTCATGAAATACACTTGAAAAATTTTGTGGGAAGAAGGCCAAAGATCCTTATTCACAGCCTGGTCAAGGTTTGAAAGAGCCAACAACAATGGCGGGACATGTGCTCTGGGTGGCATCCTAATTTCCCAGAGGTGCCCTTGAAATAGCTCCTCATGGGGACTGAGGCTCATGCAGGGAGTGTGCCAGCTATGCCAAGCCAGCCCTGGCTGCTGGTTGCTCCCAGGTGCAGCCCCAGTCCTGGTGCTGAGGAGCTGAATGTGCTGCTCCCGTGCAGCTGCTGCTCCTGACTCATCAGGGTACAGCTGATCCAGGCTACGCAGAGGCAGTCCTGAGGGCTGATCCCTGATCCTAATTGAATAGAACACTTCCTTTTGTTAATTTCTAACAGTACCAGCATCAGGATATGGTGGAAGTAATGAAGCACCAGCTCATCAAGTTAAGGCGTTACTGTCCTGAAGACCCTCAGAGCCTGAGTGCACGACACACCATCATCTCCCTCTCCCATTATGCATCCAACACCAACAGTGCTGCTCTGGGGAGGGCATTTATAGAGAGGAGAAAGAGGATTTTCCTGGGGTTTAGAGGTCTGCAAGTTTTCTAGTGGACAGGTTTTAAGCACATTCCAACACAAGGGTTTGATTCTGTTTCGCCGCCTTCTGGAAGGGACACTTTTCCGCAGGACAATTTCACTTCTGTTATTCTAAATTTCAAGTCCCTTTAGGAAACAAGAATAAAACTGTATTCTTGGATTTTTGCGTCTGCTTAAAATTAGTTT
The DNA here is from genome assembly GCF_015227805.2 of Hirundo rustica. NCBI lineage: Eukaryota > Metazoa > Chordata > Aves > Passeriformes > Hirundinidae > Hirundo > Hirundo rustica. The sequence goes on along the minus strand of NC_053457.1, from coordinate 24,809,119 downwards.
AGTGCCTACTATATTATGAAGCCCAGTTAATTAATGTTTTCTCAGTGCTTGGCTACCCTCCTTTGAAAGTCATATACATGGGGAATTGACATAGATTATTGCTTTGCTTTTTCGTGAAACATGAATCAGCCCTGTTTTGAATCAGTTTAAAAAAGCAAAGTACATGCTCAAAGATGTCTCAGCTCAGCCTGGCAGTCCTGTAACCAAAGATTTCCCTGGAGTTACTCTTCTCCCTCAAAAGAAATATTTGTCACATACCTCTGGGTTTTTTTCCTAGCAGAAGTATCTTAAACATGACCCATTCAAGAAAGGTTTTACACTAAAATAATGCACTATCAGTTCATTGTGTGTTTAATTGCCCTCATCTGTATGAATATTTTCCAATTGTAAATATGACATGCCCAAAATGCTAAGGCTCAGTGATTCAGCTATTAACTGAGGCCTAGGCAGAATAAAGTGCCTCTGAAAAGCTTCAGAGCAAGAGCATCATTTAATAAATGAATGCAGCAGTAGATGGATAAAAATAAAGCTTAAATTGTCCAAAGATGGGATGCCAGTATGAAACTTGGCACAGACAATATGTATAGGATTTGCTGATGAGCCCCACATGCCTATGAGCATTGTACATTGTATTAATTAAGGAGGAATGAGTCTCTGCATTCCCAGTTACAGGATATTGTGAAGAATCACCCTGGGATAACATCTAACATTCTGGAAATGAATTTGTGGTTCATTTCATGCATTTTGGGGAAAAACAATATGAAAAAAATAGATTTGTGTCACAAACCTTTTGTGACAGTTGTTTTTCTGCATTTCAGACACTAATCTGAAGAGAACAAATAGCTTATTTCATGCTTTGACTTTTAGCTATCAGCCAGAAAATGGAGAGGGAAAGAAAGGAATGAAGAAGAAAGGTAAGGAGGAGAAATACAAAGTAGAATAAACTACTTTATTCTGGACCAGCAAGCATAAATGCATAAACATGTCTCCTTATCCCCAAAAAAATCCCACTCAGCTGCTGAGAGTGAGATGCTCATTTGTCCCAACACCACAGGAGGAAAAGACAAAGAAGCAGGAAACAAAAGGGATTCTGGCAGCAGACAGGTATCCAAAGATAGGCTGTGTCTGTGGAAACAGCAAGTCTGTGTGGCTATGATTTGTAAAAGCAACAATGACATGAGGTCAGAAGATCATCAAGCGTCTCATGACAAGACAGGTTTGCATTCAAGAGAGAAGCATCCTCATGGGCAGAATGGAGAGATGAATAAAACAGACAGTCACATGCAGCTCTCTATCAGTCAAAGAGCAACACTGCAGCAGGAGAGACCAGAGAAACCACAGATCTTTTGTGGGTCCTTTGCTCTAAGGTAGGCAGGTGAACAAACAACAAGGAGACAAGGCTGCCCAGGGGGCTGAGCCCTAGACACACTCCCAGCTCTTCACAACAGCAGCAACCCCAAAGCATCCTCATCCCCAAAGCATCACCCTGATGAAGTGAGAATGCTCAGGACAGAATGCTGCAGTGGGAGTCATGTCAAGAGGCAAAGGTGTAAGGTCAAGCTGTAGGTAAATCAAGAGCCGCTTTTTGTTGAGTTCTTAACCTGTTGTTACAGAGGAGCAATAAAAGGAAAAGGAAGTATAAGGCCAAATGAAAAGTAATACTCTGCTGGTTTCTATCCTCAAGACAAATTCTAAAGTGCCAGCACACTGTTCAAATCTAATGATTTGTAGGAAAAAAAAAAAAAATAGAATTCTGGAGAAACTACTGCAGATCTAGAAATGGCTTTAGGGAGTCACTCTTACAGATTGCCTCTGAAATCAATATTGTAATGGAACATGTCTCCTTCACTCAAAGATTTTCAATCAAAACCTGAAAACCAAAAATACTGGGAGCAAAACCTAAGAATATGTCTATACCCTTTGGCCAAAAACCTGACAGAGTTTTTGGCTTGGTTTTCTTTATTTTTTTCAATAAAAAGCAGGATTTTCTCCTATGTGAGAAAACCCAGATCTACTGAAATTAGCTCTGAAGTCTACAGGTATTATTTATTATTTCCTAAGTGCTTGCTGGCAGACACAGGTATATTTCTCTCTCAAACTCAGCTACAGAACTCTTGATATTCCACTAAACATGGAAATGTGTCTACATCCCATTTTTCTTGCCTTCTGCCCAATGGAAAACAACCATCTTGCAAGATAATTACAGAGCTAAGATAACCACTATGTCCTATTCCAATTAACTCACTACAAATATGCAAGTGAAACAGCATCACTCACTGGCTTTTCATCCTTGTTCTCTATATGATCAGCACGACACAAGTCACTGAATCAACATTATTTAAAAGAACATGTAGTGCAGCTAATAAGATGCTCCTTCCTGCTCTTACATTCTGATATAGCTTCATGCTCACTGTGCTTAACAATAGCAAAATTAAACTCATCTCATTCTACAGAGGAGACCCAGGGGAACGCCATGGAATGAAAGGATGGGAGTTTCATTTTCTTCTCTTGCCGAGAATGAATTCTGCCTCATATAACTGCTGATGAATTGACGTTTTAAGAGAGTTTGTTAATTTACAATAAGCAGAAGGCATAAAAACGGACCTCCTTATCTTTAATGGATGTTATTGAGCAACACAAATGGTTCACATTTAAATTAATGCAGAAACATCTTGTCTGTTTCGCCATGATAAGACTGTTCTTTCTGCACAGCATGGGCTCAACTTCTGTTAAATAAAACAACTGGTTTTGTTCGGCTTAATGCCAGGCAAATTTCTAAAAGTTCAGCAGCTGAAGTCAGTTCAGGGAAACGAACTAGAATTTACCTGGGTCCTCCCTGATTCTTGTTGAGAAAAATATCTCTGAAAAATTTTGATGTATCTAGTTTCAAGTAAAAATGGTCCCTGATAGTGCTGATGTACTTGCTGAGGATAAATCCTCTATTAGATTGCAACTTCCTCCAATGCAAGGATGCTTCCAGCCCTAGTTGCTGTAAAGAAACAGGAGCTGTAAGGTGCATTTCTCAAAATCAAGTGGGACATCGGGGAAGAGGTCTGGGGCAAAGGGAGGATGGAGCCAGAAAAGATGCTCACTCCTGATGCTTGTAGGTGTTTTGCCACTGAATGAAATAGGCAGAAAATTATGTCCATAATCAGTATCTGAAAAGGTCATTCCTTAACTTCTCAAAACAACAGTGATTTTAAAAGAATTTCCAGATGTTTATTCTTCAGTCAGATGAAAATCAGAGGGATTCTCCCCCACACTGAGAATTCACCCATTTTCCCAGAAACAGAGAGATTAGTATGATATGATACAGAATATTAGTATGATATAGAACAAAGGCCAAAACCTAACCCAAATTCCCCACCAAAACAATAAAAATTAAAAAGTGGGAGACTATTCCTTGCTAGCCAGAATGCAGAAAATATGATGCTACATTTAGCCTGGCTGCCTGGCTTTTGATCAGCTTTGCCAAGCTAGGGCAGTATGGGAGATCCCCACACACCTCAGAGAGATGCATTATTCAATACATTAATTAGAGGGCTGGCTTCCAGCAGTTCTTCCTACAAAGTATGACAAAGAATTACTCTGAGACTGTTCCTGACAGGCTGGAATTAATTTGTGTCTGAGTTCACATGCATCAGGAGAGCCAGGATGAAGTCAGGCCAGGGAGACTGCACGAGTTGTCAGTACAGCATTTCAGCTTCCAACACTGGCCTTTGAAACACAGTGATGGGGTTTGGACTTACTTGTTTTGATGGGTTTTGTTCTTATTTGTTACCTTCTTGCATGAGAAGAACACAGATCCTCCCACCACGTGCTCCTCAGACAGACACAGCACTGGGACCCACTCCAGGGATCAATACAAATTGGGAGAAATATTCAACAAACTCTTCCTTAAAGCACTCCTGGTCTTTATTACTAGTAGTTCATTTAGTCTGCTTCAGACACTCAAAGAGAGCATGGAGAAGGTGGGGTTTATAAAATTATCCAAGATTAGCAGTGGGAGAGGTAAGAGAAGAAACTGGCCCCTGAGAGATAAAAAACCTGATAGATGAGAGACCAAAGCAAAACGCTTTTGATGGCTGAAAGCACTGGCACAATGCAATAGGTGACAGATAGTGGTAAGCATTAGATTTAAGCCAAATGAACAGAAATATTTCAGCCTTTTCTTTTTGAGGCCTTAAGGAAAAAAAACAAACTAACTTCCAGCCACAGAACGTTAAAGACATAAATGTTGCAAACATCACAAATTGTACTAAAATCACAAAAAATCACAAATTCTAAAAGCTTGATAGTATTTATGTAAGGACATCCACAGTTACATTAGTGGAGAGGGATAATCCTTCCTTCTGCAAGATATGTTGCATTTCTAAAGCAAGAAGAGGACAACTTATTCCAGAATTGCCCTTCCAGAGGATATACCCTTCATTGAAAGAACTTATTCTTGCTGTGATACCAGCCAGAATTAGAGGTGCATATGTATTGTGACACTTTATCATGTGGCACCTTACATAGGCTTCACTCATTATGCAGTTCATGGGTTTTAAAGGAGAATTTAAATTATTTAAAATTATTTCCCTTCATAATCACACAATCTCACACAATCCTTCTAGACACAATGTTTTCAGTATTTTTTTTTCTCCTTACAAAAGTGCTTTGAGCCAAGGCAGCCTGATTAGCATGACATCCACAGGACTTCATTAAAAAATCAAACACTTATTTTCCTAGAAAAGCAGGCAGTAAGGAGAGTAAAGCATCCACCACCTATGACTTAGAGCTTACATTCATAGTACAAGAGATTAGTTCTAACAAATTTCCTTTGTAAGATAAAGTCATCAGTCAGCATAAACATACACCAAACCCCCAAATATCACTGGTTTTAGTCCCAGGTAAACTAAAAATAGTCTATAATACTTCTCTAGTATTGTTCTATGGGTTTTTTCCACCTTCTACAAAGATGCTTTCCCAGGTCCAACTATTTCTGTCAATCTCTTATAAATTTGTTCAAAAAAGAGCATGTGCTGTGCTCAGAAAGGGGAGCAGTAATCTGAGCATTACACTGACCACAGGCACTAATGGAACTCGTGGGGTCTGTGCAGTCTCTATAAAAAGTCCTGCAGCATTTCCCAGGGACAGAAAGTGAAGGATCTTCTTGTTCTTAGGTTCATTTAGGTCTCCCAGATATATTTTTATACTTCTAGATATCCATAAAATCTATCACAATGTCCCTGAAAGAGCACTTACCAATATGTAGTTCAAAACCAGGATAGGATTATGTTTAGGAAAACATACCACACACTTTATTTCAAAATACACTCTTTCCCTGGGTTTTGCGTTTTGTTTTTTTTTTTTTTGTTTTTTGTTTTTTTTTTTTTGTTTGTTTGGTTTTTTTTGTGGTTTTTTTTTTTTTTTTGTTTGTTTGTTTTTGGGGGTTTTTTTGTGTTTTTTTTTTTTTTTTAACTCTTACATTGCAAAATGAAGTTTTATTCAAATTTTAAGACTACTTAAAAAGACCATCCAAAAGCTGCCATTTTACTGTATTCTTTCCCTTAATTTTTGAGAGAAACATTTTGATAATGTTGCCATGAATTCTAAAATGCCTTTATTGACTTGAAACTTCTTCAACAAAAATAAACACTATTTCAGCTAGAAAAAGAGTATCTACCTCTATATCCATGTTCCATTTATATCTCTGTCACTGAGTTACTGTGTAATCACAAGTTAGTCACCCACAACCTAACATTTGGAAACATTAAATACCTATAGTGCCGATGGCATTAATTGTAGGCACACAAAATGAAATAGAATACCTAGCCTCACAGTTTCACTTTGCCCCTTTTTAAGTGAAAAGGAAAAAAAGATCAGGTTTATTATCACCACGGTGTTGTGGTTTTTAATTAACTAAAGTGACATTGCAAGGAAATCTTCCAATATAGGGGAAGAATTTACGAGAAAGTTTCATCTCTCCTGAACTCTTATTACAGAGCTTGAGGCTAGAGTTTGAAAATGTTGTCCTCAGCTTAGTACAGTTCTTGGTTGTGGTGGCTTGAGTAACACATTCCAGATTTATGTCAGCTTTACTTTCCAGAAGAAAAACCTTCCCCTGATGTTCCTGCCCACGGGGCATGGGAAGCAAGTCCCTTACCAGAGCCAAATGAGTCATTAGCCCAAGGGAGGCTCCAGCAGTAGGCACTGGGTACATGCCTGGGTGATGCTCGTAGGTGTCATCCATGGATGCCAAACTGGAGTCATTCCTTTTATCCATAGCTCCATGTATGGTATGGTTTTAGTTCTGAAAAACTCCAATGTAGGATTATTTAAGAGTCAATTTGACATTTACAAGGCTATGTTTTCTTAACACTAAACTTGGCTGTAAAAAATCAGGCGATGTTTCCCCAGCACTGTGCAATGACACCATCTGGTAGTTAATGATTAGTGGGATTTACAGGAGAGGCAGGCACATATTTGACTAACCATCTCTCTGCTGGCAAACTAGGCAAGTAAAGGTAATGTCAGCTGTATCCAAAGGTCACTACGGGAACTGCTGCTGAAACAGTCTTCCTGGACCAAAACTGGCACTGGAATTAGGAAACATCACTGCTGTCACAACGATGAAGAAATAAAAACAGACACAAACATCTGTGTGAAGGGAGATACAAACCCTAATAACCTCTAAAAACACTGAGGTAAACTCCTTAACCTCTGCCACATTACTCTCAGATATCCAAACTAGCTTCCACTACAGTCATCCTGAAATTCAGGCTGCAAACCAAAGTAAGTACACTGGCTGATACATTTTATCACCTTCACTTATCCAAAATCACAAAAAAGACTGAAAACCTTGCCCTCAGAAGACAAAATTAGTCGTCTCATTCCTCAAACAACTGTGACAGAAAACATTTAACTCCAAAACATAAGTTAGTGGACACACAGCCTCTTTCTTTCTTTCAGTGGAAGTGTTCTCTTCTCACAATTTTTAACCCTCCAAGATCAAAGTGAGCGTGGGTGGCATTCATAGGTAAAAACAAACAAACAAACAAACAAACAAACAACAAAAACCACAAACAAACAAACCCCACAGAAATCTAGTTGATTATCATGGGAAGAGAAGGGAAAAAATAAAATTCTGGGGAGATTTGTTGAGGGAATCAGTAGTATTTGAATCAGTAGTGTATTTGAGAACTGCTTGATACACCTGATTTTTACTAGTTGCAAATAAAAATGCTGCTCATTGAATCCATGCTAGTTCATGTCCTGTCTTCCTCCTCCCAGCCTCTCCTTTCCTGACTTGTTGGTCTTTTGTCAAACTTTCATCACTAGTGTGTATTGCAGTGGCTTTTACCAATTAGACTTGTGCTGCACACTGACTTCAGGGCTCCAAGTGTCCCCAGAGGCATCAGAAAACATGAGAGAAGTGAAATGTCTAGCTGTAACTGCCAAAAAAAAAAAAAAAAAAAGAAGAAGAAGAAAATGGTTCCACATCCACCATTTGATATTTCTCAGTACTGATGGAAGGTAGGAAACAGGAATATATCCTCCAAATAGAAAAGCCTGGGGACCTGGGGAGACCCTAAGAAAGGGCGCTGGTGTCCAGAGGAATTTAGTGCTGTGCTCTGCTCAGGATGGTGATCCTCAGTGTCCTCATGTCTGCTCAGCAAACATAGGCAGCGCCTCCAAAGACAGATGGACAGGGGATACTCACAGCTGACTGGACGGAAAACACAGGTTCCCTTGAGAAACTCTGTTTTAAGGAATTAAGCCATAAGATGATACAAGGATTTCATATGCCACTAAAGCGTCTTTTTATTCTCTTGTACCCTCTAGTGCTCTTAATCTATCGCTGTAGCACATCATATTACTCTATTTGACTGCTTCACCCACCACAGTCAGCAAGGTGCTCTCCAATCCCAGTCTCACCCAGCGGGTAACAAGGCAATGTCGGCTGGAGTCACCCAGGGTGACAGGGAGAAGCTGTGCTCCACCAAAGTGCTTGGTGAATGCTCCAGTAACCAAACTGGCCTGCCCACCTGCTCTGCCCCATTGTGCTGCCGCAGCAAAAGGCAGAGGTAGTAAAAAACCTTAAGGACATTTCAAGTCCTACGAAGTTTTGTCAGAAGAGCAACAGTATTTAGTCAGCAGAACACACCATGTGCTTTACAGGCAGGAAAGCTTCCCCAGCATTCCTACGGTACAAAATACGGGCTTTATTTTTTTTTTTAATATCCTCCACATGGCAGCACAGGTGTCTAAGTTACAGTGATACAAAATGAACAGGGCGCAGGGGGAGCTGCAGAAATGTGTTCTGAAAGAAAAGAACATTGAGTAGGTTTTTAACAAACTTTGCGCCCATGCTAGTTCCAGTTATCTTGAGTGATTTTGGAATTTCTGTATCACATTAGCGTAAACTCCCTATTTCCAGTCTTACAGGATCCTAAGTTATTAAAATCTGAGGCCAAGGCACGTGGGAGCCAAATCTGGATGCCTGTACACACATCAAGAAATGCATTCTGTTCAAGCTCTGCCACTGCCATCAGTGGGTGTAGTTAACAAATGAATCACTACTACCAAAGTAGAGAACTCAAATCCTAGGGGTTTTTTTATAACTATGAGTAGCCCAGGGGTGAATCTCAGCTCATGCACAAACTTTGAGCAGGCTCAGGAACTGATGAGAGATGTCCCATGAACAGTTGGAACCCAGAGAAGCTGCAGATGTCCCTTTCGAGGAAGTGCTCAAGGCCAGGCTGGATACAGCAACCTGGTCTAGTGGAAGGTGCCCTTGACCCTGGCAGGGAAGTTGGATTTAGACGATCTTTAGGGTATTTTCCAACCTATACTATTCTATGATTCTATGAGCTTCACAGAATAGTGGCTTACATCCCTCTGAAACTCACAGATTTACCCACTTTTCTCTCTCTTTCGTAGTGCAAGAAAAAGAAATCAACAAAATTCTGAGGCTAAAATGTTATTTTTTTGCATTTTTTCATGTACAGATCTTACAAGCCAGAGTTTTTAAGCCATCACAGTTTGCAGCTTTAAAAGGAAAGAAAGGAAAAAGTGAAATAAATCAGCTAAGGAGAGTTATTACATTGCACAGTTTCAATACCTCTGATTCCTGCACTATGGATTGTTTCAAATCCCTCACACTCTGGGAAAAACCTAATTCACTCTCTTGGGAAGCTTATTCTCCATGGGACTCTGCTGTTTCTGAGTGGAATAAAGATTCCTAAGTCTATGTCTTATGAGTTTTAACTATAGAAGACTTGTACATTTCCTAAGAGAAAAAGGCACCTGAAACAGAGACATTGCCTAATGAACTGCAAAAAAACAGTGTTCAAACTGTGCAGCCAAAAGACAATGAAAAATGAGGCAGACTGGAAAACGACACACATTTGGGTGTCAAATGGACAAACAGGCAATTTCCATTAACCATTATTATATGAAAGCAGAAAATAAGGCACAACATCACAACCTGTCTTTCAAAAAGAGGTTCTGCTTTGCTCCCAAGTCATCTTAGCCCTCACACTTTATCCCCTAAGAAAGCCGCTCCACTGAGCTCACTTGTATTATTTGAAGGATAGGGTAAAATTATTCCAAGGACCAGCTACTCTGTTCTACAGAAGGATATACCTGGAGAGGATCTACACTCGCCTTCGTCACAGGCACCCAGCATGAATACTGAGATCAAAGGATTTTTGATAGTTAGGTCAATCATCCACCTGCCACCAGGAGACAATAACAACCTCCTTTCCTACATCATGGAATTGGGGAACAGTTACATGGACAGAGAAGATTCTAGATCTTTGATATATTTTGCAGTTCTGTGTGACTTAGGAGCCTTAAAACTTCCTTTCCTCAGTGTTCAAAACCTTCTCACACTGTTCAAATTCCTCAGGCACACTAAGAGAAATCTCTAGACCTGGTGCCAAAAAGCCACATTTTAAATGCTGGAGTCTAAATATGTTTAGAGAGACTTGCAAAAGGGTGTAGATTATTTAAAATGAGGACTCTACCTCCACTGCAAGGTGTGGAAATACTGAAAATATAATATATAGATATTTTGTGCCTGGACTCCAGGGGCTTTCAATGAGGTGCAAACATTTCTACGTGAATTTGACTCTAAAATATATAGATACAAATATATATCACGCTTTGTAATTGGGAGTCAACTTTAAAGTTTTCCAAGTTCTTTTTATTTTTAACCATCCAAAATGTGACCCTCTGGTTTCTTAATATTACAATCCTTTTTGGTCTTATGGACTTCTTTTAGCCATGCAGATTCTGTAAATCAGCACTTCTACCCATTCACACACACCCCATCATCTGGCATATAGTAAGTACAGCATTAAAAATCTGATCCAAGCCCCAAATCTTAAATTCAATGACAGAAGAAATACACTTTTCTTTTTCTCTCTAGAAGTCAATTCTTGAGCCTTCACATGGTGCAGAGAAGTTTGGAAAAGAGGTATCTGAGATGGCTGAGCCTGGAGATAGGAACTAAATTTGTTTCAGCATCTGATTTTAAGAAACTCTTCCAATTTAAGAGGTTGACACTTGAGAAATGAGAAGGAATTGAGTCACAAAGCAGATTTTTAGCAAACTGCAGATCTTGGGCTTTCACTAGTCACTATAATGAAACTGGCTCCTCAGAGAGTGATTTAAAGCAGAGTGAATCATCCTTCCTCACCAGGATTGCATAAAGAGGCTGGTCAGAGTGGCTGGCTCTGCACAAAGGCTGTGTTCTAGGCTAAAGTATCTCTCTGAAGGGCTGAAAAATAGGAAGTCTAATGGTCACAGGCTTGTCACTGAAGCACTGGGCAGCTCCTCTGTGGTACTCTAAGCAGGTGTATAAAGAAGAAGCAGGAGTTCTGCAATTATCAAAAGACTTTGATTTCGCTGTAAAAGACACCGGGTTTTATCAGACAAGTGATACAAACACGGAGACTATTGCACTGCAAGTTGTGCTATGGACTGAATTTACAGCAATGATGATGAACAAAATGAAGGGTATATTTCACGTTCAGGTAAAGTAACCAATCCCTTCAAGTGAGTTGCCCTTCTCCTCTCCATGACCCACCCAAAGCAAGCCAAGCCAGTGGCCCTAACTCACCAGTAAAACCTGTTTGGTGTGACCCGCTCGTGCATGAGCTGCCATTTTCTTCCAAAGTCCATGGAGCTGTACAGCTGGAAGACAGAGAGAGAGAGAGAGGAAGTATAAATTTTGAGGAAAAAGAAGAAAGACTGTTGCTAGATGAAGTATTAAAATCAGCTCAGATTAAAGAAAATGAATAGATAGTTCACAATAGTTATACACAATTATCGATCACCCTCACTGCCAGGGGAGGCTAACAAGGCAACATCTTCCCTTTACTCTTAAACCAGACTGGGCTCCTGAGAATCAAAAACAGGTTGTGTCTTCCCAAACCTTGTCAAACAACTTTGTGCTTCTGAATTTCATCTGTCAACACATTCACTTTGACTGCCATATAACAAAGTTGACCATCCCCCTGGCTACTTTTTCCAGGTGATGTGTGAGTTCCTAGTATCAAATGGAATGAGAGACAAATCAGATTAGTCAACATGACTCTGATGTGGTTGTGACTCTATACTCAAGGTCATGCCGTGATTTGTTTTTATGGAGGGAATCAGATCTCTTCTGTAAAGTAAGTTGCTCCTAATTTATATTTTCTAATATTCAGAACAAGGTCTAAATTTTTAGATAAGTTAGAAATCAATCTGCTCCTCAGTTAAACTCCAAAGGTAGTGACATGACTCATTCTGGAAGCCAAGTTTTCAATATAATGGTCTGTTTGAGTCTTTCTGGTTAAGAAACGACACGGCTGTAGGGTAACCAAATTTCTGTGCAACTCCACTCTGAGTTTCAGACATATGTTTGCTTCATATATACTCTGCTTAGTACCACAAGCACCATTCTCCATGTAATTATTTCCTTTACCCACAATGCATCCTCTCACAATCAAAACATGTGTAAGCTCCTTTTCTCCAACTGTGAACAAACTCAGTCCTTCAGAGAAAAAAGTATGCTTTGAGAAATAACTACTATGCTTTACCACTAGATCACAGAGAAGTAAATATCAGGCAGCATTTTGATCAGGATTTCAAATAAATTTTATCCGATATAAATTTTGGCCTAACAAAACAAGGGTTGACTGCCAGCGAAGGAGGTAGATAACAGAATTGAAAAACTTAAACATTTGCAATAGCCAAATGTAAGTCCTTAATGGGAAAACCATATCATTTGAGCACATGAGATTCTGCACAGCATTTGATTTGAGTAACTGGATTTGAAAACTGGAGGCAGGTTCATGTTTAGATTGTTAGGGTTCACAACCTAGTGCTGTGTCCTGTGGCACCACTGTGATGGATGGCTGTGTGTGACTGAGAAGATAAACCACACGTGCTCACACCGAATATTAACGTTTCTTGAACGGGCTGTATCTTTGACCACAGAGATGCAGCAGCCACATCAGAGCTGGACCATAGATCAATTTAGAAAGATGATTGGAAAGGGCTGTTTGAGCAGTGTCCAAAGCCTGAGGCAGTCAATTAATTATTGCTATGTTTGTACTCAACTACACAACCAAAACATTGTAAAAGAAAATCAGAAAATGAAATTCAGACTCCATCAAGTATCTAGTGCAACTGATATGTGCAAAGACAAAAGAATCAGACCTTTGCATTTATGCCAACAGGAATGCCAGTTTGGCCAGTAACAGCTCAAGCTGCCAGTAAAACACATACAGAGGAAAGATATGGAAGCAGTCATCCTTCAATCTTCATGTCAAAAAGGACTCTAATTATGTAAATTTCAGCCAACATCACTGAGCTTGTTGTAAGAAATATTAGGAAGGATTTTCTGCCCCATGTTCTTCACAAGGTCAGATAACATCTGCATATTCTAATCTAGCCATCTTTAGTACTGTCTCTAGATAGGGTAACACTGCACTAAAAGTCCACAATAGCCAGATTTCCTCTGCTTTTCAGATGATTGTCTAAAAAAATACAAGATTCCTCTGCCCCAAAAGGAATTCTGTGTCAATACAAAATAAAGCAACAAAGCATCACTTGTCTTTTTTAATTAAAGGAGCCAGGAAAAGAAAATTCCTTGTCCAAATTCAAGATTAGGCTTATGAAGTCAGCATCAATATTAAGATAACAAATTCTGAGAAGACACAGGTTTTTAGAAACAATAACAGAGAATCCACACTCCAAAGTCAAAATTCTACAGAATTCTACGATTCTGCCCTGACTTTAGCACAGCTCTTGCCAGGGATATTCCTTGAGTCACTGAACATGGTTTACATATACAAGGACCTCAGCACTGACTGAGTTGCATCAAATAATTTGGTTATCCTTTGTATGTCCTGACTACAGGTGGAAGTTATCCAGGCTTCAGGCAACTTAATCCCAGTTAAGTCATGCTCACAATCAAGTCCAAGTGGGTTTAGCATCCTGATTGTATTCTGCAATGGATTAACCATTCTCACCATAAGAGGAAAGGATTAGCAACATACAGCCATTTCCTTCGATTCTCTTTTATCTTTTGCCCCTGGCATTTCCTTTTCTTCTGCAACAGCATAACAGCAGTAGCTACAGAAAGCTCAGTGACATGAAGCACAATCTCTTTCAACCACTCATGTCTCCCAGTGTCTCTTTCAGGGAGCATCCTGCTCCGTATCAAGTTAAAAAACAGAGACCAGCTATTGGTCTGAGTTTTTTATTTTTTTGCTTTCTTTTCTCTATTAAAGCTCAGACTGACTGATGTCAGAAGGATTAAACTGAACTTTATGTGATTTCAGATAAAGAGGATATTATTCATTTCAATTATTTTTATTTATTATTCACTACTTTTTCTGGGCATCCACTTCAAATTTTAACCAGATGACTTGAGTCTTAAAGCTGTATGACAGAACAAATCCCTAAAAGGCCTGTCTGTCCCAGTTCAGTTTTATAGTATTATTTACAGATGCAAATACAAAGGTAAGTGTTGAATAAATAAATAAAACATACAAAAAAGTGATTTCTAGTATGCATTAAAATTGAATATATACATATACTTTTTGTTTATCTCCCTCCATGGGAGAAGACAAGCTTTAGAAAAGAAAACAAATTTAGTGGCAAGTACAGCAGATTTCAATAGAAATTAATTTGTCTTAAGGATGAATACTAAGCAAAGGAGAAAAAAAATGTAGGTAAGGTGCCAAGATTTTCCCATTTTAAAGCTCTGCTCTGGCTCTTTAGTGACAAGTAATCTCTGGCATTTCCACCTCCTGGAGAACTCCAACACATTGGTTCAAGAGGAGTGGACTCCAGCATACCATGGGGGTGGAATTGTGAGGGTATGGACTTTCTGCCACCTCCTTCTGTTATTTGACTTACTCTGATGACTGAAAACTTAAAACTATTATGGGTCTTTAGGTTTGTTTGGGCTGGTCTTGTCTCTTGATGCAGTTAAAGAGTGGCAAGCAGTGGATCTGACTCTGCCTCTACCCAGGAGCCTAGTCAGACTTAATCACTTAAAATAGGAAGGGCTGTGTCATCAAAAAGATAAATGGCAAATATTTATCTAAACAGCATCATGACACTCCCCACTCAAGGACTGTAGCACCAAACATATCACATCCACCAACACAGCCCTGCAGCTCCACAAGAACACAATCTGTGCAAGGAAAGTTGTTGGCAGACCCAGTGAAACACAACTTCGTTTCACTACAGCCCAGACCTTAACTCCTGCTTGTTCTGCTCAGCACAAATCTGAATCATAAGGATTCTACATACCACAGGCAGAATGCTTTATCTTCAAACCCTAAAAACAGTGGCAACATTTTATTTCACACCAGCGTTTTTTCCAAGTGAATTAGCAAGCCCCTTAAAGAAGGAGCTTTATCCCTGGTGTCAGATTCTGTGCCACAAACACAAGCAACATGCCAGAAACACATTCAGAACTCCAGAACTGTAAAGAACACATACATGCATGCACAGTGTTGCATATGAAAAATATTGCTGCAATTCTCCAGTACAAACTCTCAGGGTGACACTTCATGTTGGCTGGCTTGGAAGATCTTGTTCAGGGTTGTGGGTAATTTGGTTTGGGTGTTTTGTTTGCTTTGTTTATTTTACCAATGAGAGCTAGGGGAAAAAAGAAAAAAAAAAAAAAGAAAAAAAGAAAAAAAAAAAAAAAAAAAAGGATGGTTTTCCTGGAGAAGTAAAGCTTCTCAGAACTGGAACCACATAAGAAACTGGCCTGCTTCAATTCCACTTGTGGAGAGAAGGGAGAAGAACGACCAATGAAGGAAACACAGGGACAGGTTCAACCCCCTGATGTTAGTTACCCACGTCCAAGCTAGTCACCAAGGCTCCTTTTTAAATAGTCAGGACACTTCTAAAACTGCTCATTTTTCAAGCCTTAGAATCTTCCAGCTCTCCTGACAGACACTAAAAAATCTCACAGTGACTAGTGCAGAAGGAGATGACCCCACATGATCTGGTTGAGATGAATTCCATGATCTGCTCCCTGTTCCCAGGCTGACCTGCTTGGTCTTCACAGGGGAAGCACACAGAAGAATGAAAACTGAAGGCAAGCCCAAGAAAAACCAAGCATACAATAGCCTGGGTACTCTCCATCACTGCAAGAGGCATGTACAGATGTCACTTATAGACTGAAAAGCAATAGAAAACAGACTAAAGAAATTCACAGAGCTTTGGTATTCATAGACTTCCATGTATACACACACAAGAAGGGCACCAGGAACATACATAAAAGCCTATAAGCAAATAAAATCAAATATTATTTGTGGCTATGAAATCAGGTTTATTGGCCTGAGAAAACATCTGGTGAAACTCTCCACAGTTTTCTGCTTGCCAGCCATGCAAGAGTGCAAATAACGTCAGATAAAGTGATGAAGATCAGCTGAACTACATGCGTTTAGAGGAACAATGCATTTATTACACAAAAAATTATACTTCCTTCAGAAAATACATACAGCTGATGATGGAAAGATGCATCCAAAACAAATGCTCAGGGTAAGAGCAGGTCTAGTGGTAATAACTTGGCAGCAGCTGGCACATTATGGAAGAGGAGAGTCAGATTATCCTGGCCTGCTTGGCCTCAGAAGAGCAGGATCCCAAGCAGTAGCTCAGATTGCTTACATGAAAAAATGGCTCTGATCCCAGAAAAGCACAAAGCAAACTGACACCTTCTCAGTCAGAACTGGTGGGAAAAATCCACCAGATGTGTGGAGGGTTCCTGCCAAAAACTCAAACCAGGGCAGAAGAAAAATAAAATTAGGTCAACATTTTTGTAGAAAATTGGACTGCATGCAAAGGATAACTCAGAGAAGAAAGACTGTTGCAGGGTCTTAAATTTTCTCTACAGAAGGAAAAAAACCCATTAACACTAGAAAAAATTGAAGGCTCAGAAAAAGTTGCAAATTCTCAGAAAATTCCAAGTTGTATCTTTTCTCTACACTTCCGTGTTACAGACGAAATTGCAAAAGAAGGAGAGTGTCATCATTAATATTTCAGAAAGGTCATTCCTAGAAGGAAAATGAACTGGGGGAAAAATTCACAACATTTTTCAGTCTCTAGCATACAGAACAGATAAGCCATGTCTGATAACGGCCAGTTGAACATAGGATAGATTCAGTCCAGCCATGAAGACAGCTATTGGTATCCCAGAAACACGCCCTACTTCTTTATCACCTCTTCCATCCCTGCTTTCTTGAGGACAGATGTTCACCTCTCTCTTTCACAGTATCAGTGCAATGTTTAAACCGTGAGGTCCATGGAAACCCCTTTCTCAGGCTGTCCTGGGGGCAGAATATGTTATTTTCATCTTTTTAGGTACAGGATTCAGGTCTAAAATACTTCAGTTGTGCGGCCGAAACCAGGTCAGGAGCAACCCTCAGCATGGAAGTGGCTTTATTACCCACAGCAGAAAAGGCTGCATTCAAAGAAAGATTCAGGATATTCTTCTCTTTCTCCTGTTGCACTATTCCCCTCAGTCTGGGCCTTAGTGAAACACCTCTGGAGTGTCAAGAGTTACCAACAGGGACACAAAGGCTAATGTCACCTTCAAGCTGATAACCAGCTCAAAAACTGCCTGTGCTTGTTCTTCCAACTCCTCCGAGGGAAACACCTATCCTTGCCACCTTGCATGGCAGAGCTCCAGTGGTACCGAGAGCTGAAACCTGGAAGTGCTTCTGGACCCTTAAATAATGGGGGGAAAAAAAAAAAAAAAAAAAAAAGGTTATCCTTTTCTTCTCCTGTCACAGGCGGCCTGGAAACCAGGATTCAGGTAAGGTACCCTCAACAGCTCCACACTAAAGAAGCTAAAAATAAATCTTACTTCTCGAGCCAAAAGATTTGTGCAACAGCTGGTGGGACAGAACTTAGTAGAAAGAAGTCTACCAGCACCAAATTTATGGTCTTTGTTTACACAAAGTAGTAAAAACTAGTTACTGTAATGAAAACAAATGGACCAGTTTATCTCTTTACTTTGATTTCCTTTCCAGGTGATTAAAAGCTGCATCAAGAGCATTGTACAGCCAGATTGTCTTAGACATGGAAGGAGAATATGCCCAGACTAAAGCATGTCTGAGACTCACCAGAGCTGCTCAGTTCCCTACAGATGTTGTATACTAAACAGGAAACTAGAAACAGGCTATTTTGAAAACTGGTCAAAACAGAAATTAAATACTAAATACATTTTTGTCATCTGTCCCATACAGAGAGGGGAAAAAAAGTAAAGGTTTCAGAAGCTGGGAAGGTTTTTTTCTGCGTTTTAAGAAAAATATTACATCTCCAAGAAAAAGAAAAAGGGGATTAAACTGGTGAAAAAATAAGTCTATTTAAAAAACTTTCATAATTCAGTTTTTCTTAAGCCTTATTGGCACCAAGCATACTCAGCCAAAAATGTGGTATTTCTGCTACAGGCAGAGCATCTTTTGCTTTTCTACTGCATGACTCGTTTCTAGTGGAAAAAGAAGTCCAGATACAGCTGCAACAGGAGCAGGGTCAGAAAGGAGTATCACAAAGAGCTTAAGGTATGTCTTAACCCTGGGTGAAAAACAAGCTCTCTTTTTGTTGTGCTTTTCCCCCACCTCCAGAAATGCTAGAGTGGTGCAGAACCAAGATAAAAAATATTACTTCTGTTGTTTTTTTTTTTTCTTAAACCAAAAATCTGAAGAAAAATCTTCTTCAGTTTGGTCAATCAAATCACATTTCAATCACTTCTAAAGAATGTAGCTTTATCAACTCACAAAAGGTACTAAAAATAGAAATGCCATTTTGAGGGAAGGCTAACTTTTCTAATTGCTTATTAATTCCTTTCTCCATGATATTTTAACCATTTCAAAATCAGCCATAAAGTCTGAGGGAGGACCAAAGCAGGGAAGAGGAACAAGGGAACAGTACTGGGACCATGAAGAGAGCAGAATGGGATGGAGGTGGCAGAACTGCCTCCTGCTACCAGAGGCTACAAGGTGTACCAGGAGTTACCTTTACCCATATTTTTTCCATTGGCATCCAATAGGCTCAGCCAGAGGCAGAGGGAGGTCTCAGGTTGCTCCTGTTGTCCGCAGAGGCTGCTTCATTCCTTTTTCCCTCAGATCAGCTCTATAACATTCACAAAATACTGAATCACCTCTAATGGCTGCTGGTTTTTCTGCCTCAAAGTCAGGCTGGTCCCCTAGACCAGTTCATTCAGCTTAAAAACCATTAGGCAGCGCTGGGTCTGAGGCCTGTGCTAATTGGATCCACCAACCCCGTGGATGAAGCCACTGCTGCTGTGAAGGTCAGCCTGTACCGAGGAGCTCTGTGCCCTCCCAGCCCAAAGGGAAAATTCCCTTTTCTCCTGGGGGCTTCACACTGCAGCCCTTTAGAAGTCCCTCCTTACATTCCATCAATGGTTATACTCCAGAACTTTAACAATAAGGGGAAATAAATGTGAACCACATGTCTAATGGGAAGATTTTTCATTCAAATGCGCTTTATTGTGTGATATATGCCTTTAATTACAGTGCAAGCATCTGGGTACATTCGTTGCTATTACAGACTAATCTTTCATGTTTATTGAGCATAAGACTACGAGGGACAAAGCAAGAGGGGCTGAGACATTAGCCAAAGTGGGATATAAAGCTACAATCACATGCTTGGCTGTTCCTCTCTTCCTTCCTTTACAAACCCTGTGGCACTATCTGTAGATTAACCTCTATATTATACAGACCAGGATTTAATGGCAGAGGGATTTTTTCAGATTAGTGGAAGAAATAGAATTCACCCACCAAACCACCTTCTAAATTCATATAAGATTTTTCTGATTTATTTCTTTATGCGGAAAAAACATTTCTGCAAGTGGATCCATGGGCATTAATGAATAGGTTTTGAAACTGCATTTAGAACAGCATTTTTTTCTGTGATGCAGTCATTGTTCATGTAAAAAATTCCACACAGCTTGAAAGAAATATTAGTCTGGTCTCAAGCTGTATGTGTCATTTAGGAAAAATTAAAGCAATGTATTCTGCCCCCGTTTAAATTGTATGCTATTTAATACACTCACCTGCCACCCAATGCATTTTGCCATTCATCAGCATTTTCACAGACAAAGGTGGTTACTCAAAATAGTTCCTCAGTTTTTGTGACCCACCACCCTCAGACACTGAGCAGACACACACCTGAACTCAGCTCACACAGATGAAAATGCTGTTCTCACTTGGGATCTGCCCTGACGGAGTGCAGTTACCATTTCATTCAGTTCTCATCTCACCAGCTGAAGAGCAGCAAACCTCACAGGTCTTTCGGAGATGCACCCCACTTCTCAGAGTGTTGTATTTCTTAACAAAGTCAGAGCTGTCTCACAAACTGTCCATACTCTTCTGCTCCATGCCCCCACGAGGGCACCGTGCCCCCTCAGCCTGAGGCTGTGGGTCCTGTCAGGGATTTATGGTGCAGAGCAGGCACTGATAGGCAGTCACCCCACACATCCTACCCCCTTCTGTTTTGGTCATGGGTATGCCCCCAATGCCATCCTGAAAGTGTTCTGGGAGACTACACAAGATGAACGGGTACTGGTTAGGACATGTACACATTCTGCACTGGGAGAAATCCCTCTCTGGACAGCTCTGGTCCACACACACAGCCTGTGCTCTGTACTGCCTGGGGCAAAGGGCAAATACTGAACCAAACCAGCCAGGGAAAAACCAACCTTAGTTCATGGGAGCCTTATGTCCCCCAAAAGAAAACACAGAAGCTGGTCATAGGACAACTCTTACTGTTCTATGAGCAAAAAGATCATAAAAACAAGGTAGAAAGCTTCAGTTTGTGATAGCACTGAAGATGCAGCTTGAGCAAATATTATCTCCTGCTCAAACACCCCGGCTCTTGTACAATTCTTTCTTTTAGGCCATCTCCATTACCATGTACTTTTTTATATCCTGTCCTACGCATCAAGAGGCTTCTGCAAGCTTGAACATATAATGCAATAAAGAAAGTTAGATTCCTTTCAGCCTCACTCTCCTACTCAACAGCAAACAACACCTAAAATGCAGTGGAGTAATTCAGTTCACCTCTAGCCAAATTTCTTTTTGACCAGACTCCCTGGCAATCCGTGCATTGACAACAGGCAACAAGTGAAGGGAAGAGCAGAGCCTGATTACACAGGAACCCATCTCCACACATTCACAGCCAAGGCAGAGATCACATGCTGGAAGGGAAGAGTAAGAGGTCCCATGGAAAATGAGATTCCTCCCTGCACCTCACAAAGATTCAGTTTATCCAATCCAAACACGCAATGGAGACCGGAGGAGCCCAAATGAACAGCGTTATTGTAAATACCAGCCACCATCAGGAACAATTCAGCTTGACAGCTGGACCAGAAACTGTCACTGCAGCGAGGCATCACTGCCAGAAAAATCACCAAATGAGAAACTCACATGTTCCAGGGATCCCTCCAGGCTGCTGGGCAGACACCATCTACACTGTCATCCTTGATTCATCCATCACCCAGTTCCTGCAACCAAACTGTGTACCTCTGGAAGAAATGAATCTGCAGTTGCAGATCATGCAAGAAAAAGGAAGCTCTCAACTTGCCTCTCTCAGCAGCTCTCTAGGTTTGTAAATATTCTATAAAGTCTATATTTGAGCTATTTATCCCATTGAATTAAAACTCTAGGTACCTTCAACCCACCTCATGAAGTAGTGTGAAGAAAAAAGCCCCTACAAAGCCCCAGGACTACACAAACTCAATTCAAGGCAACTACTATAGTCAACAACAACTCAACAAACTTGATTAATTGTAACATTAATTTCTGATATTAACCTAGGTTCACAGTGATGGTACAGCATAACTCATAGTGGAAGGCTGTGAAGGAAAAAAAAAGCAGCTTTTTCCATGCTGTCTCTAGAGAAAAAGTACAAGTCATGTAGCTAGGGAATATCAGACTCAATTTTGGAGCAGAACTTTCAGACTCGTGACATTTGTGCCGCTGGTTATGTGTGCATAACTCTTGTGGACTTGCACTGAGATCTGAAAAAATCAACTGGCCTGAAGCAAGTGCTGTGTTAGAGAACAAAAGTAGAGTCCTGTTTTGGCAGCAAAACTTTTGATGACATTATTGTTCTCTTACTATATGGCAGGAAAGTCCCCTTGGGTCCAGTATATTCTGCTAAAATATTATTTGTACGTGCTGTTATCTCTTGAACGCTGCAAGTATAAAATGCTACAAAATCTATATTCAGACAGTTTATGATCACTGAACCTCTGGCAGAAATGAGTTGCCCAAGGTAGGAGGCTGTGGGAAAGATCCCATTTTCCTCCCTTTGCACTACAGATATCACAAGGATTTTCTATAAAGCTTTAAGCTTTGCTGTTTCTTTGATCAATTGTCCTCCTCCCAAAAATATCACCCTTCATTTTGGTGCCTCAGCTCCTCCTTTTATCATACCCACAATACTTCCAATGAACCAAGATTTTACTGCATCATGCCCTAACTTTCATTTTACAGCCACCCATAGTCCTATAAAAATCAACTGAATACAAAACTGAAGAATTTTATTGCTCTGGAAGAACTTCTTGTAACTGTCACAAAACTATCGCTGGATTGCTACAGCAAAATTCAAACCTGCACCCTACACAAACAGTTCACAAAAACTGTTCTTCACCCAGACAACCCATATGGACACCCAGCTGAAATCTGCACCAAAACACAACGGAAGATGTGCAGCATTTCCAACCATGAATGCAGATACATGTCTTAGAAGCAAAAATGCCCTGCAGAAGAACAGTGAAGAACAGTGCTGGAAACAGAATATTATGAAAATCTTGGGGGTTTTGTTCCTTTTTTTTTTTTTTCCCTTAATGATAAAATTTCTAATTCTACTAACTGTGAGGAGGCATTTGAAAACCATGGTTTTGACACTTCCTCAGTTCCAAGAAGCACCCAGACAGATATAAGAGGACAACTGAAATTATTCAAAGATGTCCCTGATTTTTTCTCTGCCAAACTCATTGCTTTTAAAGGACCAATTCATTATTTCTAAACACTTGTGATTGAAATTCCTGAGGTGATAGACCAAAAATCCAGGAACCGGCCTTCTTCTTCATCACTGACACAATAAACATGAAAAGCTGAAGCACTCACTCATCTGTGCCTACTAAAGGGATAGAGGAGTCACAGCTGTGGCACCTCCATTCCCCAGAAATACTGATTACAATAAGTTTCTAACAGAAGCGAAAAAAAAAGGAGAAACTTTAAAAAAAAAAATAAATAAAAAAATAAAAGAGAGAGATAAGTGAATTTCCCTATGTCAAGGTTGAACAGAAATAAGTAGTTGCTTTAACACAAGTAAGAGCTTGCACACAGGCTCTCTGCCCAGGGACTCTGCATCTCTCACCAGGCAGATTTTAGGGGGAAAAATGTGCCTGTGCACTGGGAGGCATAAACTACATCTATCTTGTTTTATGTGGGGAAAGAATACAGTACCTGTTTTCAGGTCAGATCCTCCCATGATGTTAATCAGCATTTCCCTGCTAAAATCAATGGCCTCACACTGAATATCAGCTGCTACATGTGTGACTGCACACATCTTCTGCAGAGCACTTCAGGTGTGCTATCAGATCAGAGCATGGCCCATTTCCCCACTGAAAACAACCACTGGAGACAGGGATGGTTTGTTGCAACTCAAAAAGGAAAGGCAAGTGCGACAGAGAGGAGCCTGCTTACAAAGGGCAATCTGAGAAAAAAATGTACAAGCTTCTAGTATTACATAAACCTGTTCCACACAATAGACACAAAGTGATTCCAAATTAGATGCATGAGCTTTTTAATAGATTGCTGTGCTACGACACCCTCTCTCCCTTGCAGCCCATTTACTACTACAGCACCTGCTGATGAGAAATTTCTCACACAGTGTCCCCACCACAACCACAGTGGAAGTTCTGCCAGGAAATAAGTATCAGTTCCTGCCTGTTGCCTTCTGGAGTTTCTTTTTCTTCTCTTCTCAGATATGCATCTCTCAACTCTATCAAAAGACATTGATTTCAGGAAGCTGAAATGCCCCTGCCTTAGGGGCAGAACAGAGAGCAAGGGGCAGCCTGCTATTTCCAGCCCTGCCAATCCTACTCCTGCAAGTTCCCAGTCCAGCACACAGAAAGGCACTCCTCTGGAAGCACCCTCACAGGCTGTTCTTGTTTGCTGGTGATGTAACAAATAGACACATGCAGGTGCTTGATTGTGGGGATGAGGGGGAAAGGACTGCACCTCCACCCCTCAGCATCATCCACCCAGCTGGCTGCCTCAAGGAAAAGAAAAACAGAAGGTTGGGAACACCTTCTTTGCTTGCACATCATGTTTGCTCTCTCCTCCAGGGTGAGGGTCATTAGAATCTGTAGGCACGATAACAGGAACTAGGAAACTTAATGCATTTTGCTGTTTTTATCATATTGGAATCGTATCCCATGTAATCCATTTTGCACGCATCCAAGACAGCAGGGTTGGTTTCAAGTCCCCTAATCTCAGGTAATACAGCAAATAGTTACATCCCAGCAAGGGAAATTATTCCCTTGACACTCAGCAGAGGCCTCATCAATACAAATGAGTCCAAGGTAGAATTTACCTCATCCTAGAAGAGTCATCTACATTTGCTTCCAGAAATCAATCAACACCATTCAGTAGATCACCACCAACTACGATGTGAAGCCTCGACACCCAGTGTAGGCGTGCACTGCAACATTTTAGATCTTTACAGTCAGGCAAAGTAAATCATGCCCCCGGCGTCCTTCTCCTTCAGCCTTCTTCACTCCTTCATTTTTATTCCCATCTGCTATATTTATAACCACTCTTCACCCCACTTAGGCTCCAGATAAAATCAATATACAGCCATGATTTAGCATGGCCCAGGAATAAGCCACAGGATCCTTGCTCTGTTACACAATAAACTAGGTTGCTCCAGCAGAAGAACACATTTAAGCATCAAATGTGTCTCACTCCATTTATCTCTATATTTTCCTTTTCAAAGTAAAACCTGCTCACGAAGTGACTATGACATAAATAACAAGCAATAGGAAAGTCTGTTCTGGCTAAATCACGTTTCACAAGCCGTTACTTTCTCTTTGCCATCACAAATCATCACAAGCCCAAAGTTCAGTATTTTGCCAGGACAAAATTCATTGGGCATTTCTGAAGTAGAGCCAAGGTTGCATAATTTAATTTCCCATCTCCTATTAAAACTGCCAGGCCTACCATAATCAGAATGATAAATGTGGAGTCGTATGTCTCTTTTCTGACAGTAATGCCCATCAGTACTTCAAATGCAAACAATTGTGACATCTGACTTCATAAAAATTACCTGGTGCACCAACATCACTTAATTAAATCATTTTAAAACTGCTTTTGTTACGTTTAATGAATGATATATTATGCTGCAATGAAACATGCAGCAATACAAATACTTCACAATGCCAACAATTAAGGCTCGCTTCACTTACGGCAATTGACAACACAAGTGCTCCTCACTTCATTCAGCTTGTGCATTCCAAATGAACTGGTAAGCAAAAAGGGTGCTTCTTTGCTAATGAGTTTTGTAATCAAGGCATCTATTTTAATTTCAAATTGGCTAGATTGGGGGAAATTGCCGAACAAAATGACTGGTTCTAATTAGGATTATAAAAATATTCATCATGCTGCAGAATTAGCGCAAGGTCTTGATTTACTGACATTTGCATATAGCTTTAGATTAAGGGTGGAAAAAAACTCCTGATAAATTGTCTTCCTTTTAATGAATTGAACAAACACTATATCTGTTTTAGTCGTCCTTTCATTTAAAGGCACTGATACATATTCATGATTTGTAAATGAAGTTAAGTGATTTCAATTCTTCAGTTCATTATCATATTGAAGAAGAGACTTCTGTAAATTGCCTTTAAATATTCCCAATCTCAAGGGTTTGGTGTCGGGTTTGGTTCTTTTTGTGTGGTTTATGTTCTTCTAACTTTACTAACATTTCAGTTTATCTGCTTGATGAAGCCCTGCCTGCCTGGGAGAGCTGCTGGCAGGTGGCTTGTCCAACAACACAGACACATGATATGTTTGTAGAACCTGATGTTCTCAGAAGAGTATTCAAAAGGCAAAGAGATGAAAGGCTTATTTGTGGCAAAGTCATGGGAACAGGACTCTATCTGCGTTCAGTTTCTGACTTTGTTATAGTCCTCAGTGGCAGTCAGGCAGTGAAGCACTTTAATGACCTGCGCCTAAATACACTAGAGATACTCAGGGGACACCACTTTGTCTGTCAGCCGCATGTTTAATTGCAAGCACTCTCAGGCAGGGATTGCTTCTTAATATGAATGTGCAATACAATGGACCAGTCAGTATGGTAGAGATTTCTATGAGAAGTTACTACAACCTGGCTTGTATTAAACATGAAACAC
Source organism: Hirundo rustica (assembly GCF_015227805.2). Classification (NCBI taxonomy): domain Eukaryota; kingdom Metazoa; phylum Chordata; class Aves; order Passeriformes; family Hirundinidae; genus Hirundo; species Hirundo rustica. The sequence continues at coordinate 24,783,174 of NC_053457.1, read as the reverse complement.
TATGTGTTCCTTTACAGGTGGGCAACATACTCACGTTATTTCCTTTCTCATTATGGCAGGCCTGTAGGGCTAATTGTTATTATGGCAGCTTCCTCAATCTCTTTCCCTTTGGGGTGAAGAAAATAATGCAGTACGTGTGCCTCCAGCTTCACTCTGTGGGGCGCTCAAAAGTCAAGTGACTGATGCAACATAAATCCGAAAGCTGAGCACTGTATCCATAGGACTGAAATCGCAGTCACTGTGCTCTTCAGATATCAATGAATCATGATGAGAAACTAGCCCTGGTGTGTTCTCTCACATCATATAATGAAATGGTGATTCTACCATGAAAATCCATGCAGGAGCAGAAAGAACTTATTTTCCTTGTTAAAAGTAGTGTTCACATCTTGCTAATAAAAACTGAGTTTTACCCAAGAGATGCAGTCTTGAGTTGTTGTTGATAAAAGGAGTAGTTACTCACATTTCTGACAACTTCTGACAACTACAATCACATTTAAATTCCAGGAGCAGGAGTGCTGCTGAGGAGCAGGTAACAGGTCTGGGTGCCTGCTGATTTATATCAAAATGAGATGTGAGGCAGACACCAACCTGCCTCTCCTCATCAGCCCCATACCTTAGTTCCTAAGGAAAGAAAACCCACAGGCCTGGGCCAGAGTCACATCTCACTTCAGACATGTAGCAACTCTCACTGCTTAATTTCAGCACACCTGCAGTAGCAGCTGTTGTCCTGGAATCACATTTTCACCATTAGGAGTTCCAACTAAAAGTACAATAGCCTCACCCAAACAGAACCCCGAAGTTCCCATGTGCCCAAGTTTCCTTAAGGGGCACAAAAATCTAAGACCAAGGAGCACTCACTGGAGGCATTCAAGACAGGACTGGACTGGGTGCTAGATAATCACATCTAGGCTTCCTTTCCCATGAAAGGTTGGACCAGATGATCTCTCAAGATCCCTTTCAAATTGGATTGTTCCATATGGCCATGAAAACAGCTCACCACAAAGAATCCCGAAGATGAATGACTGCTTGGAATAAGGTGTCTCTATTCCTAGAAGCAACTGCCCCTGGATTTCTCTGTGGCAGCACCCTGCCCAGTTGCACATTCTCAAAAAAAAGCTCCAATCCCACCCCTACTGCCTTACTGCCCTATGTCATACTACGAGACTGGGCCTAAATTCTAGGGGACCATTTTACCTGGAGCAGAGATATTGCCTTTGTGGTTCTATGTCTAGCCCATTAAAAAAAAAATAAAAAAATAAAAAAATAAAAAATTAAATTTTAAAGAAATAATAATTAAAAAAAAACAAAACCCAAACCTTTCCCACATAGTCTCAGTGTTATTTATGATTTTTTTTTAATATATATATATATAAATTCAGCAGTGTCTAGTCAAGATAGTCAAGGCTATGACATGCACTGCATCCAATTTTCAGATGATAACTTGCCACATCTTCCACAGGAAAGGAATCTCCCCAGTCAGACTTGATACGGACTGCCAGGTGTAAATTGGCGATACAGCAGAATGCTATCTTGCACCTCTTATTTATCACCCTACCCACTTTCTTTTGCTCACTTTCTGCTGAAGATTAAGCTCTATGGAGGGAGAAGACACGGATTGCCAAACTTCTTGTTTATCCAACATTCTCAAATTTGTAATGGTGTAGCCAGGGAATTTAAATTTGTGTATTACTGAATTATTCTGCCTCTTACCTATTCCCAGCAGGCTCCAAATCACAGTTTAGTCTGTAAGGAAGAGGTGGAATTCTATCACGTTGCATACCTGGGGTTTTTTTTCCTCTTAACAATGGTGGTTTGAGCTATTTTAAATATCTCTCTCCCTATTCACTAATATTTTCTCTTTTAAACAAATTAACTTTTTTAGTTATCTTTTAAACAAATATTTTTGCAAGAGAGTTTTGCATGTTGCTCCAAAAATTTCAATGACACTCTGAGAGAAACTTCATGGAGTTGAAACTCCTTTCCTTTTCTACCTCCAGGCTCATCCATTCCCCACGAGGTATCGGAGTCTGGGAAGTTTTGCCTATTGAGTATTAAGTTGTTTTTCTGGATAAATGAGACAAATAATCAGACACTCAACATATTAGCATCAGAAATGTAAGATCAACTCAGGATATTCCTCCCCAGTCACTGTGAATGGCAGCAATGAAATCTGTACCTTAAGCTTTGACAGCATTCCACAGAGCAATTCCCCACACTTTCCAACAGACAATACTGCGTCTTTTTCATATACTCCCCTTCCCACCACATTTTGATCCAAGGATTCTTTAAAATGGCTTCCTATGAATTTTCTGCAAATACCCACAAAAACTGTAGGCTGCAGGCCAATTTTCCCTATGTACTGGGAAAATTTGGATATTGATATCCAAATATCAATATGGACACACCCTGTAAGACCCAGTCCGACCCGCAGCAAATTGTCTGTAACATTTACATAGTTTCCACCTTCTGCCAAAGGCCACTTAGCGGGGCCATTAACAGAACCAACACTTGCACACATCAGATTGCACTGTTTTATCAATAAAGTAGACACATACACACAAAGCTACTGGAAGATTTTCAACTCACAAGATGCATTTAATCTCCCAGGACCTGATAGTTATACAAAGTCACATGGCTGCTCAGGGGGGAATAGTAAACCCACCCATGTTTGCTTAAAGCCCTATAAAAATTCCTCCAGCCTGTGCTTTATACGCTGTGGGAAGACATCAGGGTCTATGAACTTGCTACATGTTCATGCCCACACACACAGATTTCTTGGCTCAGCCCTGCTGCATTTATGTGATGATACAGGAGAGTTAGCAAGGCAGAGAAGGGTCCTAATTGGCTATAAAAATTAAGAACAGGAACAATATGCTATGTTGACTCATACAGAGGAAGTATCCTCAATAACTCCTTGGATACTACAAAGAGAAAACAAATGGTGGTAACTGAGATTTGTCCTTAAACCAATGAAGTAACCAGCAGCCACACAGCGATACATCTTTCAGAAAGCCTTCTGAGCTCCATCCCACTCAGTTGTCTTCTGGGAAATGCCCTAAGCAGGAAAAAGTGGGACAATACCGATGTGGGAGTTAATTAAAGATTTGGTGACTTAATTGTTTTTTATATTCAAATATTTCAGTTGATGGAAGTGGTAGCATCACAAAGTCTTTGGTTTTTTCAGTATGAAGCCATATTTCAGGAAGTTCTGTTGAGAAGAGATGGGCTCCTCCTCTTAAAGAAGAAGGTCATAGAATATGGAATAGACTTTACAAAACACCAGCTTGGAAGAGACAATAATTCTGTTAAGATGGCATTCAAAATGTATTGGATTTTTTAGCCGGTTAGTCATTTCTTCAACCAACTAGATAAATACCTTAACATTGCCAACTTTGCAGAATTTAGCTAAAAACAAGGAGGGGTGTTTAAGATAAAGCAGTCATTTAAAAAAAAAGGCTTGAATCACAGCCATGGAACTGTAGGTCAGAACACTTTTGAGGAAAACTTTTTAATGGAAAGATCCAAAACACTGACTATTTGTATTTCATTCCAAAACTTTAATATAGTTTTCTGTTTTTATTAAAAAAAAAAAAAATCTTTTGATCTAGCCAGTTATCATATCCATTAATTGTAGGGATATGAACTGTCCCTATTTAATTTCATTTTACTGTGTGGAACAACATACTAAGCAAAACGGATTTTCAGATTCATCATTCTCCTAATTTCCAAGTTGACCACAGCTTGCTTAAAACACCACATTATTATTATTTTTAATTGAAAGAAATGACTAAAATAAATATTAATCTGAAATATATCTGTTAATCTAAGATATAAAAGTAATTTTTTCAACTTGTTTACACACACAGTTATAAGAGGATGGATTAGATCTTCCCTTAATAGTTTCTGCTGCTGGGAGTCAAATTGTATGTACTTGATTTGTTTTCAGAATTATTTGCATTTTTTAATCTGCCTTTAAAGGAGTCATTAAAATGGAATTTAAGGGTCAAACACACTTCTAAAACTGAGAGAGGTGGAAGAATATGATGGCCCACTGTAGCAGTGGTTGCACTGCAGACCATACAGTAAGTCACCTTCTTTGTCACAGTATCTGTGGATGAATATTACCCACAGGTTCCAGGCTAATTATAAACTTTCTATTTTATTGGCCTCTCACACATCAAATCAGAAGTTTCAGAGAAGTTTTATCCCCAAAAAACAGACATATGAACTGAGAAACCAAGCACAATTTGATTCAGCTCCACCTGTTTTGTGCCAGGCAACTTCATGTTGCTTTGCAGGAAAATGGGCGCAAAAACAAAGGACAGAGGAGTATGAGCAGAACGAGGCTGCAGCTGGACAATTAGCCCCCGCCAGCATGGCATCCCTTTGGACAGCCTCCTCACAACTACAGAGCACCATTGCAGCCTCTCTAGAAATTGATTTTAGAAGCTCTTGCTACCTCTTTTCTGGTAGCAGCAGAGAGATGAAATGGTCATTGTCTTTGGCATGATCCCATAACCACATCTAGGAGAGAAGGCATGGCACAGTAGAGTGGGAAAGTGTGAGATCCAGATCTGGCTTCTAGAGAAAAAGAGAGAACAACCACAAGAGTCTTAGGAAGATGCAAAAGACATGATGAATATTCTTAAGTATATGAGACTGAAAGCCTAAAAGACACTTCATTCTTACACTGGCCTAACCTGAGAGAAGGACAGGGCTGACCTCTGGTTCCCACTCGACTGTGGCAGCTCCCCTGTTTCCAGACATGCAGGAATATATTACACTGGCTTCTCAGAAGGCTTCATCTGGGGATTTCACATGGCACTACTGTCACACCCAAACAGTACTGCCCCTTATCTCAGTATCAGCTGCTGCTACAGTGAAGCTGTGTGATCCTGAGTCAGAGTGACAGCCCTTTCACAATCCTTACTAACTCTTACTAACTCAAGATGTGGCTCAGCACAATCTGCACCTCAGTTATGCGAAGCAAACACTTCAGTTGTGAAAAGCACTGCTCCATGGTTCCATTTTAGGACCCACAATGAACCAGCACTCCAGGCCATCCTTCTGACCAGTGAAGGAATGCATCATGAGCGGCCCTGAATGCAAAGGCAGACATAAAGGAAAAGCCTGAACTTGGCATTACTCCACTTCCATTTGACCAACAAGCTACAGACCAACTCATCTTTGCTGTCACACTTTGAACAATTTTATTCAGTTTCTGGGATAAAATGCAAGCAGCTTCAGAGTGTTTCTAGCTCAGTTCATTTTTCTTGTCTTTCTCCTGGGCAGAAGACAGCAGCTGAGCTGCTGCACACAGATGCGCTAGTTTGAAGGAGCAGAAGCAAAAATGCTCCTGGCCCGCTACTGCTGTACTGGATCAGGGGAGCATCAGTACCACCTCAAGTCAATCACATGTGTTTTCCTTGCATTTTTATTTCTCCTTCCAGGGACTAACATTTTTATATATATATATATATATTTACAAAGCTCTGCTAGTAGAAGTACAGTGCTTCTACCCAAGAAAAGATGTTCTGCACTCACTGCTGATGGATCTCTTTGCAAATGCACACTCAGAATGTCTCATCTGGCTTCTCACATACATGGCCAACTCATCAGATGCCTCTATTTTTAATACCAACAAGTCTGTTTGTATAAACAGCAGGATCATGCAGAATCATTACCTCCAGTTTAAATGTGGCACCAAGCCATTTTGTGACATCAAATAAATAGATTGGTCTTTCCAGCCAACTTCAAAATCCCTGTTATACTGATCCTCTGAGTGCAAAAAAGTATTCGACATTTGACTAACTCCTTCATACAGTAAGGAATTGATACTACAAAAGGAGTGTGTTTACAATGGCTTTGTGCTTGCAAATGTCACTCAAGATCATCAGTAGCACAGCAGCAAAACACCTGGTGCCTGCCACAGCATTCTTTTAGCCAGTGGGAAGCAGAGTAATAGGAAATTATTTGATTATATTTTCAGCAACTAGTTTGGTAAAAACTTGTGCTAGCCTTTTAAAGGAATTTCTCAAATAGAGAGGTACAGCATTTTAGCTATATTGTTCCTATAGCTGGGATGTGAAACTGACTAGTTTAGAAATCTTCAACAATAACTGCAGAAACTGAAAATCCCACCCAGGACAAGCCCTCGCACCTGACAGGTTCATGCATTGGTTTCTGTGGAAAGGTTTTCATAGCAGGGAGGAGGCTACAGCGGTGGCTTCCATGAAAAACTGCAAGAAGCTGTGCGAGAAGGCAAACACCAGCCAGCTCTGAGATGGACCTGCTGCTGGCCCAGGTCAAACCCACCAGTGACAGTGGTGGCACCGCTGGGGTAACACATTCATGAAGCGAGGGGAAGGAACAAATTGACAACTTCAGCCAGAGAGGAGTGAGAACCTGTGAAACTGCACTGCAGACACTAAGGTCAGTGAAAAAGGAGGGGAGACGTATTCCAGGTGCTGGAGGAGAGATTCCCCTGCAGCTCACAGTGAAGGCAAGCTGACCCTTTGACCCATGGAAGGACAGTGAAGGTGAGCCCACAGGGGACCCACACTGCAAGAGTCTTTTCCTCAAGTCTTCATCCTATGAAAAGATCCGCACTGGGCAATTCATGAAGAACTGCAGCCTGTGGAAAGAATTCACGTTAGAAAAGTTTGTGGAGGGCTGTCTCCTGTGGGAGGAGCACCCCTCTGGAGAAGGGAAAGGGTGTGAGGAGTCCTCCCCTGAGGAGGAAGAAGAGGCAGGGACAACGTGTGATGAACTGACCTCAGCCAGCATGTCCTGTCCCACTCTGCTGCTGGGATGCGGAAAAAAGAGAAAGTTGTGAGTGGAGGCTAGAAAGAAGGGAGGGGTGGTTGAAAGGTATTTTAAGATTTAGTTTTTACTTCTCATTACTCTACTCTTATTTGATAGAGTAGGGTAGGATAAAGTACAGTAGAGTATTGATAAGTAATAAATTCATTTTCCCAGCTGAGTGTGATTTTCCCATGATGGTAATTGCTGAGTGATCTCTCCCTGCCTTTATTTTGACCCACTAGCCTTTCATTATATTTTCTGCCCCTGTCCAGCTGAGGAGGTGAATGACCAAGTGGCCTTGATGGACATCTGGCATCTAGCCAGGATCAACCCAACACCATGACAGAAACTTAGTGGTTATTCAGCATGTTTTTGCTTTCCAGAGTGTAGGGATGACAGAAACATAAGAGAGGAAAGATAAAAGCTCAGCAAGTTTTAAACTTCGTAGAATTTGATCATCCTGTGTCTCAGTTCTGGGCTGTAGCAGCGACAGCTGCTACAGCACTGAAGAATATGTCTCCTTAGCCACAGCACCTTACTACCACATTGCACCTGCTCTGCTCAGCACCCTTCAAGAGAGATGAGTGCTACGTAAGGGCAAACTTGCTAAGGACAAAGTAATGGACTGGAGAGGTCTCACTCACAGAAGGCGCTGCAAAGAAGCTTAAAAGTGGCACAGAGGAGTTTGTCATCTGTTGCTGCTCCCTGACTTCGAGTTTGCAAGCAGAATGAGCAGCCCTCAATGCTCAACAGCCAGCTGCTACAGACCAACTCAGCCTGAGTGCTCCATCCTCAGAGACAGCGCAGAAATCAGTGCCTACTAATCAATAGATTTTTAGAACAGCTCCATATGTCATGTTAAATCTCTAAATCTTTTCATCTTTGATAGTATCACCACTACTGAAGTTTCCACACCCACCATGATCACTCTAACACTCGGCTCCTTTTAGCAAACTCGCTTTGGAGTCACTGCATGGCTTTTGAACACATTAAAACCTGCACAGTGAGAACAGCAAAGCACACTATAAATTCTTCATCATCTCTGAAAGGGAACAACTCTAGACAATATTCCCTTCAACTACTAGGGTAAAAATTGTCGGATTATACCTTTTTCTGACCCAGAGATGGGGCAACTGAGAGGCGTTTTAAAAACTGTTATTACGTTTTCAGTCTCATGTGAAGGATGGGACAGTACATATGTTATAACTCATGCCATCACAATCGGAAGCCAACTATTTCCTAATTAAAATACATTATAAACATTTCTTGGCCTATCAGCTTTTGACACAGAATGCTGTAAATGCCTTAAAGCCAATCATCTAAAATGAACCCTCATGACTCCTACTACACTGCATGCTTCATAGTTCTATTCCTCCAAAGTATCTAGTCTTATTTGCAAGGCCATCATTTGAAACTTCTTTCTAGCTCCTGTTCTCTCTCAAAAATATCTGTCCTATTCCATGGCATTTCTAAGGCAGTATTTCTTATCTCAAAGTTTGCATACAGATGCATACTATGTGAGCCTTCTGTCTGATTCGGATAATTCTCTACAAATCCATTTCCCACATTTCCCTCTCTCTCTTGAATGGAAAAGACTTCTTTGATGGCCTTGTTTGTCATTCGCTGTGCACAGTGAAGCACACAAGGTACTACTACTAACATTCTTATTACAACAACTACAGGGCAAGAAACTACTGGGCAAGAAACTGCTGGGCAGGAAACGACTGGGCAAGAAACTACTGGGTAGGAAACCACTTGGTAAGTAACGACTAGGCGAGAAACTACTGGGCAAGAAAGTTCTCGGAAAGAAATTACTAGGCAAGAAACTACTGGGTAAGTAATTACTGGGCAAGTAACTACTCAGCAGGAAATTCAGCAAGGAACGACTGGGCGAGAAACTACTTGGGAAGTAACTACTGGGCAAGAAACTACTCAGCAAGAATCTACTGGACAAAAAATTACTGGGAAAGAAACTACTCGGCAAGAATCTACTGGGCAAGGAACAACTGGGCAAGAAACTACTCAGGAAGAAACTACCGGGCAAGAAACTACTCAGCAAGAAACCACTGGGCAAGAAATTACTCATGAAAAAATTACTTGGGAAGAAACTACTGAGCAAGAAAATATTTGTGAAGAAACTACTTGGCATCAGGCCAGGAAGTGTCGAAGTTGCAGCTCCTGGCAGGCATTGAGCTTGGACAAACTGGGGGAGCTTATGCCATGTTCTCTTAATGTTTGCAACAAATAATATTAATACATATTATTAAATAATACATAGTATGTATTTGTATGTAAACTTTCTATCAAAGCCTTAAAAATTACCTAAAAATCCATTTCCCACAAAAATAATTGAAACATTAAATCAATTTCTTACCTTTTGATCCAGACTGTAGGCCAAGATCCACTCCTCCTGCTTGGGGTGGAAGAGCAAGCTCTGGATATAGAAGTTCAAACGGTACTTCTGGTAGGTAGCCCCTTCATCAGAGCTGATAAGGATGCTGCTCTCAACCTCTGGATCACTAAGAAGCATGATCTAAACAAAAAAATGGAGGGAAAGTGTTAATGGAAAAGTGAAAGTGAACTTCATTTAAGAGTGAGGTCATATAGTACTGACTCCTACTAGATACATTCAGAACATCACTCGAGTGTAACAGACCATAGAATTAGGGTGGGTTTTAGTATTTCAGTTTCATTTACTTTGGTAATCCATTTGCTGATTTATTTGGCAATTCCTTTTTTTTTTTTTAATTTTATCTGGATAAATTCTATGTACCAAAGTTGATTTTGGTTGGATATAGGAACTTCGGGCAGCCACACCAAGTTTTCCTGGACCATTTTTCTGTCCACCACCTCTCTCCCCCAGTCTGGAATCCTCTCTCCAGAAGTAAATAGAACATTCCTGAGATTTAAGGCTCATTATTTGGCAGCGTGTAGTGGTATGAATGAGAGAATCACCTCTCTGGAAACACAGAATGCCATCCTAGATCAGCTGCTGGCACCTGCAGATAGTCAACGTGCACATGTGGAAACACTGACACAATTTCGTGTATCACACTCCCAATTTGTACAGTAAGAGACATTCATTCAGTCAGTGAAAACATAATTTTCCCCAAGCACAGGAAAGTGTATGACCTCAATTTGTACAGGGAGGAAAACTCTTCTGAGCCTCTAATTTTAATTAGAAAATTATTACCAATATTTCAAAACGGGTTGATTCTGCACTATCAGATGGCAAGCTCTACATAAACATTATCAAGAAAAATGTTGTGAGAACATTAACACCATCTTATTAACATCTGGAGAAAATGACTTCACATTAAAGCAAATACCAGTACCATAAAATAAAGGCAAACAGTGGGAAATAAATTAGAGCTGTTCTAAACACAGCAGGTTGTTGATACAGCAGCTGAATCAAATATAGAAACTGTCTTTCAGCAGGAAAACAGATCTAAGAATGGCCTTTTTTAGCTCACTGCAGAATGATCAGCTAGCTGAGATCCACTGCAGTTTTGGTTTTTGTCCACATTGACTTCTTTTATCCAGCTTCACAGAGCTCCAACTTCAAGACTACAATAGGGAAATACATTAATTTTGACAGCAAAAATCAGTTACAAGGAATGGTAAAACCCTTGGTATGTTAGACCTTCTTCAGGCAAAAAATTTCAGTGTTTGTTTAATCTTAAGTACCTCATTAACTCCATGAATTCACCAAGGGAAAGGAAGTATAACATAAATGTCTTCTGATCCTTTCCATTAAGAAATGAAAAGCTGAACTAGAAGTGAACATTTTTCCAAAGCAAAGACATCTGTACGGATCCAACCTGGTGTCAAAGCACCTTCAACGTCCCTCACAGACACCACTTACCAGCCCCAAAATCAGCCTCTAGCCATTCCCATGGAAGCCACAGTACAAATCCTGAAGAAGTGCACTTGCACTGTACTCTGGTGCACAGTCTGGGGAACAAGAAACATTTCCATACGCAATTGATGGCCTGGGAATTAGCCTGAAAAGAGGTCTCCAAGATCTCCACTCAGAAGGATGCTTTTGTATATTTCTTCTTTCTAATCACATCAAAATATAAATTTCATTTTTCCCCAAACAATGACAATTTCACAACTATTCGAAGCTATTTTTTCTGCCACTTTTGACTTAGACTGCAAAGACATTTTATACCCCTGTTCACCTAAAGCATATTGCCTGTGGCAGAGAACTATAATGTATTTCAGTAAAAATTATTTGTTTATATAGAATGAAAGAAGGATGTAAGCCTGCCCACTTAACAAGACAATCCAGAGAGATCTTATCTTTAAAATAAAGGAACTTTGAGAAATAAAAATATTTTCCAAATGATGTAATAGAAGATTACAAAGCTGGAAAATATAAATTACAATGCTGTATATTAAAAGGTCAAGGCTGGAGCTCTGTCCTCCGATAAGGAGCACAAGACAGCTAACAGCAGCATGGACATTAAGTGGCACACACACAAAACCTCCCCTCTGCCATTTCACACATGACCTGCAGCACTTCAGTGGATAGTTCAAGAAATTGTCATGAGACAAGAAAGGCAGTATTTCCACCAAATGGATCACAAATATGGCCAGTTTGTTCTTCTGGATGCATAAGAGTGGTTGTAAGATCACATAATAAAACTACCAAACTAAGATAGTTGGTAGAACCTAACTAAGTGACCTAAGTCATGTCTAGAAATGACATCACATAAATCGTGCCCAGCGCCTTCACCCAGTTCCCACATCCACTCTCTATTCTTCAAATGAAGAAATGAACCCCCAACATCTCTGCTGTCATCAGTCTTCCCAGGAAAAGCTGGTCCTACACAGAGCAGGATGCAAAAAGCAGGAGGCTCAGAGTGAAAAACAAAAACCCACCACCAGCCATGCAGCTCAGACTGCCACATGTTAGTTACATGGCACACAGAAAAAGTAATGTGACAGACTCTGGCTTTTCTCTTTTTTATTGTTTCTACTTTCTGTCCTGGAAGCTATAGGGGGAGGGAACTTTTGGCAGGGGAAATAGCAGGACATTTATCAAAGCCCTGAAACTACCACTTCTCATTATGGGACCAGGACGAAGGATCCACCCCAGTAGTGATTTAGATTAATCACTTTTAATTAAGAGACAATAAACAAACTCCAGTCAAAATGAGCATTTCTGCTAGCTTCCTGTGTTGCCATTTATAATTGCCATAAGGAATAGCAAAGGAGCACTAGAGAGTTGTCAAATGTAATTTATAAGGGTTTAAGATCTAATTATTTTCTATAATATTAAATTAAATGGCAGCCTGTATTTAAAAGGAAATTACATTTGGTCTTTCTACATTCTAGATTATTTATATATACATGCATGTATAAAATACTCCTTTCAGTTGCTTTTTTTCTCTAGTTTAAGTGGAGAGGGGAAGGGCAGGCAGGACTGGTTACTGCCAGTGGTAAGCCCTTGAAAACATACTTGAGATGAGTTCGTTTATGCTACATACCTTTTCCTGACCTTCAAAATCCAGTGAACAATGAATGGCAAGCACCCGACCAAATGAAACAGGCTGAAAATCAGACTAAACTTCAGATAGTTCCTTAGGAATGGACGCAGAGGAAGAGAGCTGTCTGGGACATGGTGCATCTCCTTTAAAGCAGGAGCTTTTGGGACAGTGAGGACACACACAGAGCTGTTCTGAATGAACTCCAGGTGAGCAGAACACCCGACACCACTGAGGCAGCACACAGAAAGAAGATGATAGAGGCCCCTTGCAAGAACATTAACTACAACATATGGACTGAGATCTTCAGTGCACGAGCAGGAAAAATATCGAGCTCTGAACACTTCAAGGGGATTTACCCCAAGGAATAAACAGCGAGAGGAGAGGAGAGGAGAGGAGAGGAGAGGAGAGGAGAGGAGAGGAGAGGAGAGGAGAGGAGAGGAGAGGAGAGGAGACCGGAGAGGAAGAGGAGGAGAGAGAGGCGAGGAGAGGATGAGGAGGAGGATGAGAGAGGAGAGGAGCGGATGAGGAGAGGTAGATGGACGCGGATGAGGAGAGGAGAGGTAGAGGAGAGGAGAGGAGCGGAGAGGAGAGGAAGAGGAGAGGACGAGGAGAGGCGACGGAGACGGAGAGGGAGACGGATGAGAGGCGGAGGAGAGGAGATGGCAGAGGAGAGGATGAGGAGACGGAGAGGAGAGGAGAGGAGAGGAGAGAGCGAGAGATGAGAGGAGAGGAGAGGAGAGGAGAGGAGAGGAGAGGAGAGGAGAGGAGAGGAGAGGAGAGGAGAGGAGAGGAGAGGAGAGGAGAGGAGAGGAGAGGAGAGGAGAGGAGAGGAGAGGAGTCATACCTGTGCCTGTCATAATGTCGTTTGGTACACAAATCACAGCAGTAGTTAAGAGTCACTCAGACTTGTTGGGGTGTCTAGAACCCTTAAAGGAGCTCAAATGAAGAAGTAGGAGGAAGGAACGAGACACCATTTCACAGCACAAATCTGCAAAAAACTCATGCCCTCTGATGGGGCTAAGATAATAAAAACTAGGGTAGGATTTGTAACTGAGAACCTGTGTTCCTGCTATCCAGACTAAAATTCCAGGTATGTCATTCGGTTAATGCACACACCTTCTATGGTATTTCTTTTGTGTGGGTTACGTGCAGGTGAGTGAGTTAATATGGTGCCACATTCCTCTTCTTCTGTTCCAGGGTGGCCAGGCACAAAGACAGCTGTGATGTGGAATACTGAACTGTACAGTAATGAGTGTACAGTAACTGTACACCTCTCACAAGCACAGTGTTACAACATGCCCAGACAGGCAGCCTGAGCACAGAGATCACAACACAGACGTGTTTTGTACACAGCTTAATTAGTTAATAAACCACCACTGGACCAAAAAAAAAACCAAACCAACATGCCACATAAATGGCATTTTTATTAATATTAGCTTTCAATGAAACCTTTTATTTTTCTCAATGAACATAAATTTTTCACTGTAAATTGCCAAAGTGCATCTCCTTAAATCAGCACAGACCAGTTTTATAGGTGCAATAATCTGTAGCAATAGCACCACTGAGCTACATTAGCAAAGGAGCAACAGAGAGTTGTCAAATGAATAAAAAAGACAGGTTCAAATAAATGTCTTTTTTTCTGAGAAACAGACAGCATTAAACCATTGTGTACTGCCTCCTGATTCTCCACTTTAATGCACTTTTCATAAGCTGCTCTTCTCAGGGGTCCTAGTCACATTCACCTATGTAAAAAGCTACTCTAAAAAGACATAAACAAAAGAGGAGAAAAAAATTAAACAAACCAACAGAACACCTACAAACCATGCAAGCCTCCACAGCTCCAAAAGAAACCCAGTTCCTTAGCAAAGTATTAGAATTTACTCTGTAGCACTGCATTATCTTCCACAACTGAAAAGGCAGTTTTGCCACAACACACTGCTGCAAAGACAGAAATTTGAGGTTTCATGTTTACAGGTTCATGGGGATTTCAATATTGAATGTGCTTGGCTTTAGAGTGAAAAGACTTTTTTGGTTTTGGTGGGTTTTTTGTTGGTTTTTTTTTTTTTTTCCTCCTTCCACTAGGCTCTCAACTCAGAAACACTTTAGATCCTTCTTAAAGCCTGGCCACATCTACATCATCAACGATAAAAGAAATCAGATTTTAAAAAAGAAAAATTATTCCATTGCTTTTGCTTTTCCAATTAGATTTAAAATATTTGATGGGTTGTATGGTCCCATGTCTCCTTCCCACAAAGTTTCTTAGTAACTTTGATTTTAAAAAGCCAAAAAGTTTCAACAGTTTATGCTGAAATATCAGTGCAAGTGGAGGAATTTTGCTTAGTTTGGGTTTTTGATGTCCTTTCCTCCTTTCAAAACTGAGAAATCAAAATCCAGTGACATTTAAAGGCTTAAAGATACAAAAGTTGTTTTCTTCCATCAAAACATCAGGCCATCACAAGTTAAATATGAACAGTTTGGAACTCTCTTACAGGAAAAGTAATTTTCTATATTGAAGCATTTTTTATTACATGTTTGACCATCAGAAATTTCTCATTGGCAAATACTTGGTTATTCATTCCCCTCCCATTCAGTCTCTCTCCATCATCATTACTGCAACTACCTGCCCTGCAAGCTAAAGGATGCCCTCAGAGGTCTGAACACAACCCAAATATCTTAGAACACATCTACACACTATATCTAAAGCCCTTCTCTGCCATTCCCATCAAGAACAGGTGTGACTCATTGCAAAGAAAATCTTATCCTTTTTTCCCTTCTTTCATCACTAAATGTCATTTCAGCTAAAAAACTTCAGTTCAATTAAATCAGCCCAATTTCCTCTGAGACTAAAATGTGCTGGTACCACAAGTAACTGTCGACTTACCAACAAAAGTAACACCCATAAAATCAGCTAAGCTAAAGGTGTCTTTAAATGATTTGCACTAGTTTAGAAAGAGGGTTTCTAGAAAGCACACGTTAACTTTATACAGACTTCCATAGATGTTCAGACATGGCTAAATACCTGCTCATCGCCCTGTAGATAAGTTGATTTTGGCAATAATCAGGGGGAAATGAAAGCAATTTCTGTTTTCTAGTCAATAAGCATATCAGACAGGAAAAAAATGGGACATGTCACTGATAGAAATCTGCTCTAGAGAGAAATCCTGTGTATTTACATACAAGCAAAGAAATTCTCTCCATTTTGCAGGGATCATCAACTGTGACAAGAGGGACATCTGCTTCCTGGGAAGCCAAACAAGACGTCCATGAAGAGGGCAAGAGCTTTTATATAATTACTTACTTTGTGTCTCATTATGAAAACGCGCATTGCAAAACCTCGTGTTATAGAGTAGCCCCGATCTGGGACTCCTTCTTCCTTCACATGGCTCAAAAACTTGCTTAATGTTAAGGATAACCTGTGGGCATCAGTCAAGCAGTAAAGGGGCACAGAGCTTTCATGAGAGATAAATTGTCTGGACCTACCCCATTTCAACTTCTTGTAACTTCACTTCTTATTGCCCAAAATTTCACATTAATGGCAGATTTAATTAATGAATATAGCACCAGATCACCAACTCTCAGAACCATAGTGCTGTAATCTTAAAGGATGAAGTGCACTGCACTCACTTTATAAGGGTTTATGAAGCATGTGTTATAAAAGTACCTCAGCCATAAGGCTTTTATACCTTGGCACTCACTTCAATACAATCCCATAAAACCCAAGCAATCTTTAAGTGTTAAAGGTGACTTTCACTACTGTATTTATTATTGGATAATGAAAAATGACTCAGACACCCATAGAAATTCAGCAATGAAATAAGAGTTTCCTGAGACTTTTGCATTATATGTACCGTGACCAAAGAACTGAATAGCTCTCTCAAGACATTTTAGACACTTCACGCTAACCTCCCTCCAGAACTTCCTTCCCATCAGGAATTCTTTGTAATTACAAAACAACCTCTAGTCTGCAGAACCACATTGCTTGCCATTGAACTTTTCAGACATCAACTGTTTCTGTAAGCATTCAACCCCCCTGAAGGACCTGTTCCATAGACTCCAGTTGTGCCAGAGATTGACAGCTCTCTAATTCACCAAACTGGTTTGAGAAGACAACAAGATCATGGGGAATCCATGCATGGGTTCCCCACCTCTGCAGCACTGAGACAGAATGATCAGAGTACATGATGCTGTTCAGGTGACATGCAGGTTCATAGTCTCCACAGAATGTTTTGCAAAAGAAGAGAACCATTAACAAAGTAATAAACTGTAAAATGAAAAATGTTCTTTAACATTAAACAGCAAGGTTTTTGAGACAAAAGTGGGCATGGGTGAAGTGCATCAAATGGACCAGCAAGAGAACCAGCACTACCTTGCCTTCTCTGAAGAGATGCATATCAGCCTACCACACTTGTTTACAGGCAATAACCCTGCTTAATCTTTTGTTGTTTCTATTGTCTCCCAAATCAAATTACACCCAGACTAAAGTTACAATTAGTTGTTCAGATTTGTAAAAAATTGCAAGAGGCTTTTGACACTTTAGCCATACCTTCCATAAATCGCCATACCAAAACAAAACACTTCAGAGAATTCCAAGTTCACGCACTCCCTTCCCTACAGAAAGGGCACTCCATTTTAATCAGCACCTGTGCAAGAGCACAGATGCACCATGCAAGAAGCCCTGAGGATCAGGAGCAAATTAAGGTTTAATTGCATATAAAGGAAGAGCTCTTCAAGGAAAACCACTCTGCCATCCTCATTGGCAGGTGGGAAATGAAAATATCTCATGGCTGTAAGACTCAGACAAAACTCAGAGCTGGGAAAAGAACACATATACTCTGAGGCTGCCATCTGAACCTGCCCACAATGCAAAATCCCAGGCTGGATCCAATTTGCATGCACAGGAGTGGACTAAGCCATCATAATGGACCCAACAAAGCAGAACATCTTATCTTTGTTTTGCTGCTGAGCAGGTCAGAGCAACATGTCTCCTCTCTTTCTCTCGTCTTTTTGGCACTGGACACTTGTACTTTTCACTTTTAATTACAAGGCACAGCAAGCATTTGCTCGTTAAATTTCAGGTGCCAGTGGGGATGGAAGCCATCCAAAAAAGCATGTGTTTGACCTGGCAAAGAGTGACTGACTGGCAGCAGCCACATGCTTGGTTGTAAAACCTTTTCATTGCCACAGCAAGGCAGCCTTTATCCAAGGTTATACTCCAGCCCATTATATTCTTGTTACAGCTGCACATTCTCCAGTTCCCCACAGATCATCGGAGCAAAGTCCTCTGCCACAGTATTCCCACCTGCCTGAGGCCACTTCAGTGCTGGCCAGCTAATTTGCCAAAGGCTTTTCTGTGTCACAGCACGTTCATGCACAGTTCTGCTCCACAAACTGCCAAATGGGTTACAACAAGCACCACCACTGGATTTGTACATCCAGTTTGACCAGCACTTCTATGAGTGGGCCTGGACCAGAAGTAGAAGAGACCTCCACTGGTGATCTTAGGCACCAGCCAGTGCTTCCACACAAATACAAAGCCTCAGAGATCTGTATTATCATGTTGCCTAGTGTCTTCTGCAAAGCGTTATTCTGCATGATGCCTTTTTACTCTTCTCGAGTCTACACAGGAAAGCCGCAGTTGTTAAAATATCTGACACATTGTTTTGTGGTCAACAGCTTTCTTCTAGTGACAGGGAACAGCTCTAATCCCAAACTGTGTTCACAGAAAGAGAAAAGCAGCATTCACTGTTATAATTATATGTTATTTGAGTAAATGCATGGTTGTGCTGTTCTCCATAGAACTATAAAGTAATTTTCACCATTATGGTAGCTTCCCATGTAAGTAGAAATAGTTACAGAAAATAATGTTATCAGTAAGGAGAGGCTGTGTGCACCACAGCTGCTGGAACTGAGAACACCATTTATATAAAAATACTCCTCTGATTATAGGTCTCACCTGGGAGAACACTTTACATGTGGGTATAAGTTTACTCACAGTAGTTGCCTCATTACAGAAAACAAAAAGATGTGCATGGATAGTTACTCATGGGGGTAAACTTTTGCAGCCTGTATTCAGCATTCTATTTCATTTGAGGACACTAGAGTGTTTCATGACTCTATAGAAAAATAAAAATCGTGTTATGTATCTCCCTTGAGGCCATTAAATCTGAATACGATTTTAAATGCATCATTGCTTCTCTTTTGCTTACCCACTTTATTTTTCTGCTTTTTTAGTCAGATTGCAGAGTGAACATAGACAACAGTCAGCTTTATCACTGTTCACATCCAGGTGCTTATAATCTATCTCAATTTACTTACCTGGCATCTATTACTCATGTCCCTCACTGTCCTTAATGTACTTCTCTCCTTAACATCCCCGCACTGGAGGAAGCTAAGATGACAGGAGAAGGTCTATCCAATTTCTGGATGCAAGGCTGAGGCCCCACAAAAATTAAAGGTACAAAACGTGTTGGCATTGCAGTGCTCTGCATGGTAGCACTCAGCTCTAAGCATTCCAATGAGGTTGCAAGGTCTGCACACTAACTTGGGTGCCAATGATTCGGGTGCCAGATATGGGAAGGTTCCAGACCTGGGCAGAAGATTCCCAACTAGCACCTCACTGCCTTTGACATTTTCCATTACATTTAATAATTAGCTCTCCCAATGAAACAGTCCTTGCAGGTTTATGGAAGTAGCTTTGTCTGCAATTACACACTGAGCGGAAGAGTGACTGCCCCAGTGACTGAACCTCAGCTGCTACATCCTATTCCAACAGGGTCACTGACAGTTCACAGCCTGGGGAAAATAATATCCTTTCCTTTCTGTGTCCCTTCATGCACATAGGTGAACTCTGGCCACTGTAGGGCTCTGAAGAACCAATGTAAGAGGAAACAGAATTGAAAGAGTTTTATCTCCAACACAACCCTAACACTTTGGTTTTAGAATTGATTGGCAAATGTCAGAAAATTGCCAAGCTTACTCCATCTTTCCACCCATTTCCAGGTCCTGAGCACTGCACCCATTCCATTGCTTCCCAATCTCCCAGCACAGCTGCTTCAGGAGTTTTGTTGCTTTCTTGCAGGCATGTTTAAGGATCATGTTGGTCTGCCATGGGAAGGTTCCAATGGAGACAAAAGATGTCAGATGAGCTTTTTTTATCAGCAACAGAAAATTAAAATATTAGAGGGCTCACTGTAAAACTGCAGCCTGAGTTTTCCCTAACTGCATCCATGCACCACTCAGAAAACCCCTGCCATTAGTTTGAAAAAGAGGCACCTTAGAACTGAGAGGGTGAAGGGCAATAAACTCCCACTAATACAAAAAGAAGCCTCAAGCACACCACAACATAGTGAAATAACTAAGATCCAGCCTAGCCAAGCTCCTTGCTGAAGAAAACTAATTCTAACACAGCCAGACAAGTGTTTCCAGGTTTCCCAGTGCTGCTTGGGATAAAATATTTTACACAGAGTTGATAACACCAGAGCTGACATTACAGTTACACTGTAAGAGGCAGATGTGCGTGTTCACCACAAACTGAGACTGTGGCCAGCACGTGCCCTGCAGACTCTGCTGATCCAGGCTATTAAAATGAGAATTCACTCAGTAATGCTGTGCTTCTCTATTCTTCACTTCGTAAAATAATGAAATTAAAAGATATTTTGCCACTTATTATTGGCTATGGATTGGCAGGGGATGGCAGGAGGATTTTCCTCAAAGAGAAATAAGTAAGTCTTGGTGAACCAGCTCTTATCAGTAAAGATCAAGGTCAGATCATTATATGGTCTTCAAAAGGACCCACCTGCCCCTTTTCCAAGAGCTGCTCTCCACCCATTCTATTACTTTTTCCCTCCTTTTAGTAACAGGATATTGTGACTCACTATTACTGATTGATTATCCTGCTGTCCATGAAGCACCATGCCCCTCCTCATTAATTCAAAACTACCTCGTTTTTCATACTTCATAAATTAATATATTATTGGAGCTGCAGCAGTAAATGAGATGGCCCTATTTCAGAGTGTGGTAAGGAGGATGGAGAAAGGAAAAAAGAAGTCCCATAAAATTGCCCTATATCAGGACCTGCAGCTGTGCTGACCCTGCTGACAGGCCATGTGGTTAACACAGGCAACCCTGTACAAGGTGATGCCTCCCGACAGACTCTCTCCTCCCTCTTACCAAGGCAAGGCACTGAAAGCTCACACAGGTCCACTCTGCCCACTTCATAAAAGCAATGCTCATGTTAGGTGACAAAATTGCAGCTTTATTTTAGCTGACATCCTAACTCCTGATCTGTCCTGTAACACTCGCTGTCTAAATTGGAGCAAACTACCTCTGTTTTTCTGACAGCCAGCTCTGGGAACTCTACATCTGAATGTGGATGGGACCTCTTCAGTTTTACCCTATTTCTTGTCTTAACGACCTTGTAAGATCCCTAAGTCTCTGTAGGGCCGTGGCTGGAGCAATACAAGGTGAAGCAGGCACAGAATGTAACAGGAAAGAGGGAATGAATTTTAGCCCTGCCACAGGTATGCACCAGTATCCTGCCAAGTTTATCACTCTTACCCAGTAACTGTCCTTTTGCTCCAAAAATTCTTTGCAATTTGGAATATAGAGATGCAAAGATGCAAAAGGCAGATGTATAAAGGTACACAAAGACAACCCTAACTCAAGTTTTGTAATACATGAACTTCTTTTCCTAGACAAACACCAAAAGGATGGCTTTCATTGTAAATGGTAGTTTCTATTTAGACCTATTTTCTAACCCTCACCCCTTCAGCCCCATTAAATAATGCCATATGGGAGTACTTTGTTAATTATCTCAATTGCATTTATTTTTAGAAACAGCTGATGAGCAATGTGTGTGGTTCAGTGGGTCTGGTGGGGTTTTTTTTCTGTTTGTTTTTAAATGGATCTGCTTCTTCAGAGAACTAACTGAAAAAAACCCACCAGGAATCCCCAGTTTTCACATTCCTGAATTCCAAGGGACAGCCTTCCCTGGAGGGCAACGATCACATTGCCCCTCTTTAAGAAAGGGGGAAACTTCCACTGGGGGTCTCGCATCAGTTTGGGTCCCAATTCTGTGTTGTCTGTTCTGGAAAATGGTCATCTCCCAGAGCACAGATGTTGCACAACCTCTGTTTTTCTCCATGATTCATGTGAAGCCAGAAATGGTAAAGTTAAAACCTGCAAGCAAACAGACTTTGTTCTTTCTCTAGGGACAGGATCCTACAGGTCAGGTTCCAGTGGGGCATCTGGCATGTCAGTTCCTGACTGCAAGAGGGCAGAAAACTCTCACAGGAGCATCTTGACTAGAAAGATTCACAAGGAGGCACAATCCCCAAATATACAAGTAACAAAAATTTTAAAAAACAAAACAAAACAGAAAAAAACACACACAAAAGACACAACAGTAAACAACTACAAAAACATCAACTTGGACATACTGAAAAAGATTTAAAAGTATTTATGTCTTTATATCTCAGTCTTTTCCATTCATTGATCTTGAACCATGTTCAAAACACTAATAAACCAAGTCATCCAGCATCAGGAAACTATATATCTTACACAGGAAAGGTCAGAGGAACCTACTCTGAAAATGTAACTTTGCTGAATTCAAAATAAAAAACAGAAAACCCTTCAAACAAGAAATTCTTAAACTCCACTTCTTGAAGTATTATAAACCGACTGTAATTCAGTATTTTTTTCACACAGTTGCAGGTCACAGTTTTGCAAACATTTACAAAAATAATCTCTTCTCTCAGGTGCCAAATTCAAGCTGAATTAATTGGACATGTGGAGAGAATCCCATATACAACAGCACACAACACTGCACTGCACCTTGTAGATAAAACGTCATGTCATGCATCCTCTCACTCTTCCATAGATGTTGTGGGTGACCTTGAGGAAATCATCTTCGCAACACCAGTAAGTGAAGAAAAATATGACTACTTCATTCACATCTTATTCCTCTATTTGAATTTTCAGTTCTGGAGATGGAATGTGACTGTCCCTGAAGTGTATTTACAAGATGGATACGCTGAGGCGTTACCCCGTTCACAGTGACATTTCTACAATCCACTTGTTAACCAGAGTAGGCAAACCTGAGCTCAGCAAAGCCAGGCACTGTTTCACAGCCTTCCTATCTGCCATCAGCTCTGGACCAGGTGGCATGGAATTTGGAGCTCTGAGAAACACAGGAACATCATATACAGCTCAATGGGTCCAGAAAAGGAGAGCACACAGAGACTTTTACAGCAGCATTTACAAGTCAGGTAATTTAGTACCTGTTAATGCTGCAAAACCAGGAGCTATTTAGTGACTGTACTCCATTAGGCTGAAGGGAAAGATTAGGGATAAAAGACAGTGGAAACAGCTTGTCCCATCACTCGTGCTCTGTGGCTCTAACTCAGCCCCATTGCCTTTGAGTTACAAACACCTTCTCAAGATCACATCAGCAAGTGCCAGTGTGCAGCACAGACCCTTGATCACAGTGTCAGCACAACGAGGAAAAAGGGTCCAAGGAAACCTTCTATCTTCCTAAATCCATTTGGGCTTTAGTGCAGAGCTCAGTTGCTCACCAATAGCCAGGGATTCAGTCTTAGGAAAAAGCAGCAGATGATTAATGAGAGCTGTGGTTAAACATGGCAGCTCAGTTCAGGTTGGGCTAGCAAGTATCAGGTACGTGCTGGAATCTCTGCCTCATCAACCTGACACACGTTTGATGAGTAAGGAGAAAACAAAATGCTATAGAATTCCCCTTGGGAGCATGTGAACTAAGAAATGAAGGCAAAACCAAAATAAGTTTGAATCATGGTTCTGCCCTGAGGCTCCAATCACAGCTGAGGAATTCCCTTTGGAGATAGAGAAGGCCAGGACAGGCTTTGCTCTCAGTTACTCTCCAAGAAGAAATAAAGGGGAGGTCAAAGTGACTTGTGCTCCTTTCGGGATCTCCAGTTTCTGTAAAGGGAGGTGTCACTCCCAATAGTCTAGCTAGTCACCAGCCAGGTGCATTCCTCTGCAATTACAGTATTGTAGACAATTTCTTCCTTCATTAACGTGAACAGCAACACAGCATTGCCTGCTGCCAGCTCATAAACAGTTGCTCCACTTCACCTCCTAGAAAGTATACAGACACAAACAAATCTAATTAGATTTAGCTTCCAGAAACTCTTACTTTCCAAGTATCTCTAAACATTTCTCCTTCTGATGGGCCAAGTTCAGAGGCATGATGAGGTATGAGAGATGCAGCATGACTTGGGGTTTTATAGCTTCAGCGATTTGTACTGCCCCTCCATTTTGATTCTGTGACAACGAAGGAACTACTGCAAAAAAACATTTTCTCAAAGCTGTAAGTGAGCACCATAACTTCATTTCAGCTTTATTCTGTTTTCAGCTACTGTTCAAATAGCTTAGCTGGAAGCCCTACCTTTAAATAAAACCTAAAATGCTTCAGTTCTGGTATAAGGGAAAAATGGGGAGAGTCCTCATTTCATTCACTGCACCTGGGTGATGTTTCTGTTCTGACAGTCAGCATAAAAGGCTACAGACCTTTTAATTCTTCAAATCATCACCTGCAACAATGATTGTAATAGCTCAGGGGAAAAGCTAAACAACTGCAGCAAACTGAATTGCAAAGAAAATTCATGAAGGAAGGCATTTCTAAGACATCAGAGCTGTCACCTCAGATCTTAAATGCAATCAGGGCCTCCAGTTTATCCACACCTTATCTGAAAGATACTCTATACAGGAAAAAATACTCTATACTGGCTGATTTGCCAGAGTTGTTATTCTCTTCCTTTTTCCTCTCTTTCTTTTAAATTCTTTTTAACTCCATCGTCTCCATCTCCACAGTATTCCCAAGGGTAGAGACAAAAGTTCCAGAGTGAGAACTGGGTTTTCAACTAAACAACATCTTCACCAAGAATAAGCACTCTTTACAGAGTATTTCACAGGAAAAAGTAATAGCTAAAATCTATGATTCAACAATTCCTTGAGATTCAAAGTGGCACCTCCGTGCCTGAAAGGAGCAGTGCTTCAGGACTTCAATTCTCATCTTCTTTCTGCACCCTTTTGGAAGGGCTTTACATCCCCCTGTGAGGCATCAGTTGTAAAATGAACCCTGTTATTGACAACCAAGAAGAAAGGGAACATTCTCACAATAGGGGATCTTACCCAGCAGAACCACTCATGCTAGAAAATATGGAATCACAGCGCTTCAGCTCCAAGCAGTGACATTTAGCAGTGCAACCAGTTAAGCAAAGAATCACAAGCTTAATATTTTGTGGAAATTATTCAATTTTCTAACAGAATTTTTTCAGCAACCATAAAGAAGAGAATCAGGATTAAAAGGAACTGGAAATTTAAAAAGTCAAGAGAAATGTTCCTATTAAAATAGAAGAGATTTTTCCATTAGTGTCTTGGAAGAAATAAACACTTTTAATTCCCAGACCACTGTGAAAATCTGCCTCTAGTAAAATGTAACTAACGCCCAAAATGCAGCTTTAAATTAAAGGTCAGCAGGGAACTGAGATCTCTGCTCAGCAGAGAGTAAGCAGCTTTTTGTCATATCCCCAAAGACAGACAACAGGCTACAGGGTAGAAAAGCCAAAGATAAGCATTTTGCAAATTTCAGCTTTTCAGAGCAGTCAAACATCTGCTGTTAAATCCCATTCATCTGTAAGGAAGAGGTGCAGCTAAACAAATATCGAAATTTCTCCATTCTGAAGTTTACCACAAGTTACCTGCCTGTTGAAACCGATTTGGCAACTGGACAAAGCAGATGCTTCACAGGCCAACAACAGGGTGCGTGGATGCACCAAAGGGGAAGATGTGTCCTGGAATACACTCTGCCTATTAGAGCATCTTCTTGGGTTTGGAAGTGTCAACACTTCAGGCACTTGGTTTCTCACCACAGCCCAAATCAGGAACTCTCAAGAAAGCCAGTCCCCAGGACTTCAGAGCTGCCTGACTGCTAAGGGCAAAGATCACCTGGAATTTCACAGCAGTAAGGAGAGCTCAGTGCAGAATTCCCTGATCCAGACACAAGTGCCTATTGTGCAAGTGAGAGGAGGAACAGCCCAACCACCTGCAGGAGAGCAGATCCACGTCTGGCAGTTTCAACTCCCAGCAGCAGAGGCTTTCCATACACTTGCAAAGCGCTGTGAAACCCCGAACTTGCTAGTTCTTAGGGAAGGGAATTAGCAGTATGACAACTCCACGGGAGGATGAAGTAGTCCTGGCTCACGGCAGGGAGTGTTTTGACTACAATGCAGATTCACAGTGGGCTGCAGAATGCATGGCTGTTCCCTTATGTCAGTGCCCAAGGCAGTCTCAGATCACCAAGCTGGCCCTGACCACTAGGAGTGATAGCTCTCAGGTATCATAGCTGGGAAAAAGAATTCCCAGCAGCTTCCTTTGGTATGTGCATGTTGCAGTATTGATTTAATCATAGCTGCAAATGTCAAATTGCACAAGGGCAAAGCGCATTTTCCCAACACCTTCTGTGATTTCTAGGAAGTGGACACGCCCCATCTCAGCTCCAAGAGCTGCCATCAGCAGGTTGGGTAGCACCTGGGAGCAGGCAGGAGCTCTGGGACCCAGATCTGCACCACAGCCAGAGTCACCTCAGCTCAGTCTTTGCTCTCTTGGTGAGGAGGGTGGGGTGGATATCACCCAGCACCAGAAACATGGAAAATCCAGGAACAGCTGCAGACTAAACCTGACCTCCAAGAAATAAAGCACAGGTTGCACACACACACACACACACACACACACACACAAAAAAAAAAAAAAAAAAAAAAAATCAGAAACAAAAGGCTTTTCTTTTAAAAGAAGGAAGAAAAATGCCAGCTTTTAAATCCCCGTGCTTCATAATTGAGCCCAAGGTTATGCCACAATTCAGGTAAATGATGTTTATATAACTGGCGTTTGGCTGAACACATAATTCCTATTTAACAGCTGAAAAGAGGCATTTTGGGTCTTCAAAGAAAGCTGACAGGTAATTCCCACTGTAGTTCTGCAGGGTAGCTGAGAAGTAATTATCCTTCTCACTAGTAAATCAATTAGGAATGAATGTATGGAAAGCTTTTCTCCTCCTCCAAGTAAGCACTAATCCTCTAAGTACTAATGAGTAGACAGGGCCAGCAGCAGTGTGCAAGCCCATCAGAAATCGACAGGAGCTATGAGGCATGCAGGCTCCAATCAGTGCCTGGGAGTGAGCCTCAGGAGAAAACACCTTGCCTGGACAGGTCTGCATGGTTTGTGTGTGCACAGGCTCCAGGCATGCCAGTTACTGATGGTACCTCCCACATGCTTACTGCCTCAAGAAAAAACCTCTCCTGCAGCTCACAGGAGATCCCTGCATCAAGTTCAACAAGGCAGCACCTCTGCTGCTGGAGGTGAGACACAAGGGGCTTTTTCTGCTGGGATGTAACTGATTCGCCTATCCCTTTGTGATTCAGCATTGGCAGCTGCCCTCAGGAGCTCAGCAAAATCATTCTGCTTACTCCCCTTGCCACAGGAATAATGTTCACTCAGAGAGACTGGGAGATGACTACAACCCTAGTGCATTTTTTGCAGCGCATAACCTCAAGAATCTGTAAGAGGAGTGGGTGGACAATAAACCCAAACCCGAATTTGACAAATTTCAGATGCTCCGGTCCAGTGGCACCTTGTTCGGACACTTCTCAAGTGCTAAATGAATGTCTGGAATTGCTTTGATGGTTAACAAAGCAGAGTGCAGACAGACCAGCTGTTTAAGCATGCACAGTGACAGTGCTCATATATTTAGCAGAGGTAGAAAGAATGGAAGCAAGTTGTTCCCACAGCACTAAAGCTTGTTTCCTGTGAGTTTTCCTCACAGCTTGTCTCTACATCTCATAAGATTTTTCAGAAGGGATGAGAAGGGCACAGATAGGTCCAGAAATCATTTCCTTAAAACAGAACAGCAAAAAATTTCTTTTAAATTTCTAATCTCAAATAAGCAAACAGCAAGTAAAGTTAGGCCTATATGCCACTATATGATGAAATGTAGGTGGTTTTAATTAAAAAAAAAAAAGAAAAAAAAAAAAGAAAAAAAAGGAGACTGTTAATCTGTAAAGCTCAATAGCCTGAGAATTTGCTAGAAGATAATAATATATCCTCGTACTCTGATTTGTGAGGGAGTCTTTACACCAGTGACGTACGATTTGTAACTGAGCATATTGCCTGTGCTTTTGGGTGGGCAGAGTTGCTTTGGAAACAGAATGAAGAAGAATTAACTCTTTGGTGCCCCCCATATTGGATATAGGATGGGTGTGAAGGCCAGGAAAACTCACTACAAAACATCTTAATCTATTTTGCTCTGGGGAAAAAAAGGTTTAAAAAAATAAAGGGGTCAAAGTAATTGTAACAACAGTTCAGCTCCTGCATCAGGAAAAATATAAACTGAAATCTAGCCACTGCATTCTTCCTCTTCCCTGCAGATCCAAATACTCTTACTAACATACATACCAGAGCTATGTATGCTTTATGGTTGCATACACTGAAATAAACATCAGTTCCAAAACATCTGTAGACTGACCGGTGATGGAAAACACAGCAGTCACAATAAGAACAGCACAAGTAGCAAGTTACTAGTTTGGAAGTCTTTTGATGGGGACAGGATATGGACAGTTTGGAAGTGATCAGATATGTTGCACTGGGCCTCTACACTGTCCAACCACAGCCTCACTGTCAGCAATTAGCTTCGTGCTGCAGCCCTCCCACACTGATTTCTGTGGGTCGCTGAAAGCATCTTTATCCCACTTCCTCCCCTGAATTAACACAGGCAATAATTTTAAACCAAAAAGGCACTGAGTTGCAGTTCCTGGGCTGTGCTTGTGTGAGCCAGCTGCAGCCCTAATTGCATCAGGTGGGAAGAGTGAGCAGGGGGTTGGAAAGCTGTGACCTCATCTTCTCTCCTACACAACCAAATCAAATTGTAGGTCTTCCACCCACTCTCACAGGCATATTCTGCTTTCAGCCCCCTTACATGATGCAACCAAAGAAAATGTCATTCACATCTTTACCTCCAAATGTCGGGAGAAAGAGTCAAATGCAGAAATAAACACCTTTTACTCAGTATTTCTAATAATAAGGAGACACAAGGCATGGAGATATGCAATACCCAAAGCCGGTATAAGAAAGAAACCCAGAAATGTCTGTGTGAGTTCTTTAAAGTTGTAACAGTCAGATGCAAATAAAATCAACCTTTTTACTTCTCCAGCAAGTTCAGACGGGAATTAATTCATCACCATCACAAGTAAAGCAGGATCAGTTCTATGGGATTCCATGGAATTGCCCCCGTGCGACTTAGACAGCAAATTCAAGCTCTTGTGAATTACCAACAGATTTCACTTTAGGATCATAATTCCTCTCAGAATGCTGTTATTTTGTTCCTATAGCTACCAGTGCAATGGCTCTCCCTTACCTTCCTCTTGTTAGTGGGACTGACATATAGGTAGCTCAGCACAGTCTTCAGGCCTACTTTGTCATTTAGCTTTTCATAGGTAGTGCCATAGTCTGTTGACCTGGAGAAAAGAGGAGACAAAAAGAGTTTATGTGGTTAATTCTCAGGAGAAGGGAATGACTGTGTGAACAGATGCTCCAAGTTACAGTTTGAGCATTATTATGCTTAAAACACAAGATTTTATGTTTCATTCAGGGTGGCCAGCAGAAAAGAGAAGAAAACTCGAGTCCTTTGGGGAAGTGTCTCTGCATTTGCTGATCGTACACTCCTGGGGAGTTGTGGTGCTCCCATGCAAGTGGAATTTGGAGGCAAGCTCTGCCCTCATGTGCCAGTGTGGGATTGCAAATGATATCTACACATAAGAGGACTCTGATGTCAGCAGCACCCTTAGTACAAATTCTCTTTTCAGACAAATCCAACATAAGAATCCAAATTAAACCCAACAACAACAGTTTTATTTAGATAGGTTGTTTTTTGGCTTGAAGATGGAGATCCAAATGTGGCTCAGATTTGTAACAGCTGAACTCACGTCTAGATAAAAATGTGCCTAAACTGGCATCTTGAGTCCTCAGTCACCCCCATCCTACTTTGTGCCAGGCAGTGAATTTTTCTGAGTTACAGGGACACATTCAGGCCCCTACACTAGCAAATCCCACCCAGAGGAGCAGATGATCTGGGGGTGGTATTACCCATTCGTGACTGGGGAAAGGGCTGCTTCGTCACAGAGGGTTTTCTGTAGTGTCCTCCTCCTCATTTGTGGGCATGTTTGAAACCTCACTGTCCTGCTTGTTTCTCTTCTGTTTTCACACTTGGTTTTCCTAACAAACAAGATCTTTCCTACCAGAACAACCCAACAGCTACATCATACAGGATCCTGCACCTGAAGAGTGCTCAGCACCAGCTGACTTTAGGAGGGAGGGGTGTCAGACCCTGCCTGAAAAGCCCCTCCATCCCATGCAAACAGTGGGGAGAGCCTGGCTCCCAACCCAGCTCAGCTTCTGTCACAGGGACAGAGCAAACAGCCCTCAGCAGATGCACAAGGAAAGGTCCTCATAAAAAGCCTACCTGGACGTATCTACAATTTTATTAGGATGGGAATCCATGGACCCTGCCCTCCTGTCCGACCATGCAGCAATTCAATGCCTTTCCCAGTACCAAACTCCAGTAATTTGGTTTCCTAAGTTCAATAAGCCTCTAGAATTTGCAGCTTTATGGTTCTTCTTGAGACCAATCCTCTGCTCCTTTTGTCTGGTAGAGAAATGGCCCAAGCCACTTCTGGCACAATGAACAGCGCAACTCACGTGGCTGGGGAAACTGAGCAATTCCAGAGCCTGCCCCCAGCTCTGCTGCTTTCCTTGCTGCTAGTGGAATCCAGGGCAACACCAAAAGGGCCAAGCCACAAAACCAGCCAATTTCAGACTTCCAAGTAGCAGGAATCATGAAGTCAAAAGCTTGCTTTGTTACTGATGTGGCTCCAACACACTTCCTTCAGTGCATCCTTCAAGGACAATTCCTAAATACTTTGTAAAGTCCTTCTTTCCTTAAATGGCTTCAAGCAGCCTTTCTCCTTTGACCCGCAGCAGCCAGGGTGCTTCAAGTCTCAAACAACTTCCCTGTGTTTTGGTTAACTCTTTAATAGAAAAATAGAGCTAATACTACCTCCATTTGGACTTACCACTCTTCTGTTCTAATGCATAGTAGTGTCACCCACTGGGCTTTACAGAGATATCCCAAAGAATATGACAAAAATATACGCTATTTTCATAGAATTTCCCCACCCAAAGTATCTGAAGCTCTTGTCTCACTCAGTATCAATACCAAACAAACAAACAAATAATACTGTCTTCCCTCTCCAGCCATTCTTGAAACTGAAGCAGCTTTATTAATAAAACTGAATAATCTAGGACAATTAATTCCAGTACATGAGGCCTCCTATAAATGAAATTCAACAGGTCAGGAATCCTCAGGTAACACTAAGCTCTAAGCAGAGGATAACAGACAGAGGGCAAGCAGAGGTACTCCCTTGATCTTACCTTCCAAAAGCACTGCAGCAATGAACAAGCCACATTTGTGACTACACATGTACCAGTGAAAGAGATCACTGGTTTCAATCAGCATTAAAAGAGAATACAAATAACAGATTAATATTCTGACAGAGCTACTTTGGGTTTGTTCTCTGAGTAATTTTAAGATCTCCCAAAATGCTTTGCACTTCTAAAGATGCAGGCTGGATGCCCTAATGACTTTTTCTCATTAAACCATTATCACTCATTGCATTTGCCCTTTCAAAGGATAGCTAGAAAGGAAGTAGGATCATTATTTCCTTAGTTTCTCTGAGGCCTGCTTTACTATCATGACAGTCACCACTGGCTCCCCAGAAATGTCTCAAAGGATATCACAGTAATATACTGTATTTCCGTAGCACTTTTTCTAGGCAAATATCTAAAGCTTTTGTCTCGTGCTAATCCATTCAAACCAACAAAGTCCCAAAAGCCATACTGGGAAATCCTATCTCTCTTCTAGAGATGAAGAAGCTGAAAGCTTTCATAGGTAATGGTTCATTTTTTCAAAAGCAGGCATCTACAATTAGCCATTTCAGCTTCTGCAATCATCTAGTGTAAGGCTTAACTCTACTACAAAATTGCCTAATTAGAAAACAAGCATTAAAAAAAAGAAAACGTTTGCTACTAATTTTAGCTATCCAAGCCTGAACATTTAAAGAGACGTGACCTGCAGGTGGAACAGAAAATTTTTGAGTCAGTTTTTAATCTTCGCTTGAACCCTTCTCCTTTATTAATTACTTCTAATTCCAAATTAACTAGCCCATACATCCTTACAGTTGTTTGACGCTACAAGCAGACTGGATACCATATTCTCTCCCATTCCTCCGGTCACAATATGATCCTCTTCCAAGCACATTCCCAAAGCAGTAGAGGGAAAGAAATGTTGTAGTTATATCAAAATGACAAAAGACTCAGTGATATGAAAGGTGGTTTCCATGGATCACACTCCAAATGCCTGCCTTAACTTTGTTCGGGCTTTCAATGGCAAACTGATCCTGCCCACCTCATTCTCCCTCTGGGTTGCTCCACTGAAGCCATCCCTGGAATCTCATCACCTTGGAAGGTTGCTACTGCCTTCAGT
Organism: Hirundo rustica; assembly: GCF_015227805.2. Taxonomy (NCBI): domain Eukaryota; kingdom Metazoa; phylum Chordata; class Aves; order Passeriformes; family Hirundinidae; genus Hirundo; species Hirundo rustica. The sequence continues at coordinate 24,751,251 of NC_053457.1, read as the reverse complement.
CTCAAGCTGATATTTGCATATGGCTTCTAACCATACACACATGTATACATAAATGTGTTTTTTAACAATGCTTTCATAAAATGCGCCTCAGTACACTGCTGGTAGCACAGAAACTCTTACAATGCAGGACTAGGAATGTTACAGTGGAACGGATGCCTAGAGAGGCTGACCTAGAAGGCATCAATTCTTCCCCTGCACTCAGCAGGCCACACCTTGAGTGCTGTGTTCAGCTCAGGGCCTCTCATTCAAGAAAGACATTGGGGTGCTGGAGTGAGTCCAGAGAAGGGCAACAGACCTGGTGGAGGGTGTGGAGCATGAGCCCTGGGAGGAGTGGCTGAGGGAGCTGGGTTTATTCAGCCTGGAGAAAAGGAGACTCAGAGGTGACCTTATCACTCTCTACAACTGCCTGGAAGGAGGGTGTAGTGACTGTGGGATCAGCCTCTTCTCCCAGGTGACAGGACAAGAGGACACGGCCTCCAGCTGTGTCATGGGAAGTTCAAGTTGGACATCAGGAGGAATTTCTTCAAGAAAGGTTGATTACACATTGGAACAGATTGCCTAGGGAGATGGTGGAATCAGCATCCCCAGAGATGTTCTGAAAGAGACTCGACAGGGCACCCAGTGTCATGGTGTAGTTGGCAAGGTGGTGTTGGGTCATAAGTTGGACTTTATGATCTCAAAGGTCTTCTCCAACCTAATTGACTCTGCAATGTGGAACAGACTCTGGTCATATATAACACTCCTGTATAAACTCAGTCCATGTGTTTTGTCCCATGTATCTGTAAAAAAATGGGTTTGGCCCTGTTTTTGATGATGACCTTGAGGGTCTAGGCTGCATCAGATTTTTGACCCTCACCAAATTCTGCATATTCCATTTGGAAAAGCAATGTTTATAATGTAATGATTTATTGGGATACTGTAAGTTCTTCCATAATTATATTCTGCTTTAAACAGTTGGGGGAGGGGGTGGGGGGAGGGGGGAGGGAAAAAAACCCACCACCATCTGCTTGATTCCTTTGTCCTCCTGTGACCAGCCATGTGTTTAAACCATCACTGCACCATCTCTGGTCTGGCAGAGCAAGGTGCAAGGCATACACCCAGGCAAAAAAGCTTCTCTATACAAAACCTGGTCATAACTTAGTGCGCCACAAGCTAAATAAATCCATCTTGCTCCTCTGAGTCTGAGCTTCTCTGTGAATCCAAGAAACTGGCCCGAGCCAACAGACTCCATAATGCAATTAGACTTGCTCAGTCACAGAGGTAGAAGTAGAGGTGTGGAGAAACAGAAAGAATGCCATGTGAATAGCTTTCAGAGGAGCTCTCTGTGACACTTTCCATCTCGGGGCTCTGTCAGACAGAGAAAGTTGGTTGGTTGGTTTGAATTCTCGGCTATTCACCTATAAGCTGTAAAAAATATACCAGTCTCAGGAGAAAAAGAGCTGGAAACACTGGCACTGAATGAATGGGATGAAGAATTCTACTTCCTCCACCAACCCTCCTGTCAGAGGGTTTCTCCTCTGTGCTGTGGCTCTCTCTCTCTGTGGAGAAGGAGACATCACACTTCTGATTTTAGATTTTCAGACATTTTCTAAGCTTTTTCTAAAGCTGATGCATTCATCTCCAGCCCGGAGTTCCACTACATGTACCTGCAGCCCCACACTGAAAACTGTGGAGGCACAGCTCTGCTTAAATGAGCAGAATATCCCAGGTGTCTGTGCACTTCAGAGAGCAACAGGAACACGCCAGATTAATATTTGCTTCACTTCTCATGGGCCTGAAAACTGTCTGCCTGCAGTGTGCTTGTCTCTCCATACCCCCAAAACAACTTCTTGGTTTTACTCATTGACCAATTTTCTCACAGTTTGGCAGAAAAACGAAAACCCAAGAGGAACAAAGTTTCTACAAGTTTCATGAAAATCAAGAGCCAGGAAAAGGAGAGCAATTATAAGGGCTCTGAGAAAAGCTGCAGTGTAAAAGTAAATCCCATGAAACATGAGAGGAAGCACATCTCTCTGAACACCCAGCTGCAGGAAAACATTCAAACACAGCTCACATATTAATGCACTACAAAGAACTCAACTGCGCAACACAGGAACCCAGGCAGCCAGTCTTCCATCACTTGTGAGACATGTTTCCTCCTTTCCCTTCCCCTTCCTCCCCTCAAATTACCCTCCCTGGGATAAAGGCCCTTCTGAAGCTATGACACACTGAGAAAAGAGCCCTCCTGGGTCGGAGTCCAGTGAGTCAGTGGCCAGAAGAGATCCAATATCAGCACTGCAAGGTTGGCTGGTTGACTTGCAAGACACTTTTTCTGACAAAATAAAATAAAAATCAAAACAAAACAAAGCCAACAAAAAACCCACACAACAACAACAACAACAACAACGAAACAAACCAACACCCCACAAATAAAAAAAGCCCAAACAAAACAAAAAACAGCTGACAAAAAAACCCAAACAACATTTAACTAGATCATGGCAAAGGACCTTTTAACCTCACAGCCAGGACACCACCGGTACTGTTATCTTATAGCATAAGATAACATCAATGGAGGTAACAAACAAAATCTAATTCTTAGTCCTTCCCTGTCAGGGGCTGACATAAATCTAGATGTGGACATTTTACAACGGAAGAATCCACAGAAGCCCCGTGGAGCTAAATCTACTCACTAACTAAAGAAGTTCCAGTGTGTGTAGTCTGAATCAGCCAGTTAAGAGAGCAAAACCCTTGCTGAGAGGTTATTTTTACCCAGCCATGAGTTTAGTGACTGCAATAAATGTAAAACCAGAATAATTTACAGTTGCAAGCAGGAAGAACTGCCTCCCTTTGCCTCCATCCTACCAAAGGAAACTAAGGGCCACAATGAAAGTCTGGGGAAGTGAACAGAAATCGAGCAAGCAGGCGGTGCTGCTTCCTGGTGTAATGTCCCAGCCTACAGCAACATCATAGACTTCCTAAATTGAAGATGATGTATTTGCATGCAAGAGCCATCAGTGGGCTTTTAGTTCCATAAATCTGTCTAATCCCACAGGGAAGCTTCTGGCAGATTTGCCATCACGTGGTATTCATACACCACAGCTCTGTGCTGTATAAAGAGAGGTTCCCTTTTGTTTTAACTGCTACCACTTAACAAGTACAAAACCAAGGAGCTCCATGCTGCCATTTGTGATTTCTCTGATTGTTGTCATATTTTCCACAGATCTTTTTTTTTCCAGTCTCACAACTCCCTGTTTATTCAGCCATTCCTTGTACAAACTATTCAGGCCTCTGATCATTCTACAACTAGCTGTACTAGTCCAATTACATCTTTTGTCATGGATGCCTCAGGGACCAATCTTTAACAGGAAGATCTTCCTGCAAAAGAAACAAAAACCTTAACTATTCAAGTATATCAGCATAGACCCAGAGTATTTAACACTCTCTGCCATCATACACAAGGTGTTACATTCTCAATACTTCTGGAATCATAACCCATCTGTTCTAGTGGACTTTCAGTTCCATAAAGTTTCAAAATTATCTAAAACCAGAGATCCCCCTGGGGAAAAAGAAGTTCTAGTAAATTATAGTTTTGGTAATGTCTCTTGAAAAAAGTAATTTTTTTCCCTTTTAGTTTGCATGTCATATAAACAGGAGAATATCCACCTCAATTACTATTATGATCCCAGCACCCTTCCTCCACCCCTCTTCTTTTCTGATTAATGGTGATTCCCATCACCAAACATCTGAAAGACTTGAAGATGACCTGTGTTGATAAATTTCCATCTACAAGGTAGAATGGAGACTCACAAGGAAAAATGAGCTGCCATGATGCACTGATGCACTAGCCATTGTGATTCACAGTTCAAAATGAAGGTGAGAATAGATAACTAGGAACACTGTCTTCCCCTTTGTTTTTTTAGATTCTTCTCTTTATTTTTTTTACAGGAAAGGTATCTTCTTTTGTTTTTCCCCTATGAGCCTTTGGGAGGACACTGGATGTATCAGAAGCTTAACAAAAGATAGAGAATATTCCACCACTGGATTTATGGCAAATAAAACACAGGTGTTGCAAATCTCAGTCACAATTCCAGTGGCTGATTGCTTATCAGCATTTCATTTGATCACCATCACACAGGGCAGGGGGGCTCTTCACACCAGTCATTTCCTAGCAGAGATGACTACTCAGATGGGCACGAACAGTCTGTGGAGATGCAGTTTTTGTCTATTAACCCTACAGGGATGGTGGGGGCTAAATTGAGAGCCATATGTTTGCATGGTGCTTGCACTTGTTCTGTAGAAACACAGTGATGCCTTGGATACCCCCAGCAACCAGTGACCATGCAGAACATGCCCCAGGGCGCCTAAATAGCATTCACCATCACAAAACAGGGTGTCCTTCCCCAGTCTCTTCTGTTTTCTGCACCCTTACCTTCAGATACACCATTTCTGTGGAAAAGCAGAAGTCGTTTCAGATCTAAAATATTCTGTAGAACCACTCAAAGAAGCAAGACTTTCTTTTGAGAAGAGGGAGGACAAGGGGATTGCAAGAAATGTGTGGAATGCCAGAAAAAGCAAGGGATACTTGGCAAAGCAGAACTAGGAGTAACCAGATCAACCAAAATAAAACACCTTGAACACCAGAGTGTCATTCCCTGCTCTAGGACATTTGCAGGCACAGTACCTCAGCCACTGTGGGACACAGATTTGGCTAAAGGCAGCTCTGAAGCTGTCTCAACATTTTGCTTCTACCAAAAAATGGCAAACTCTATTCTGAAGCAGAAATAAACCCAGGCAAACTGATGAACCCTAACATCTGATGGCAGGCTAGAGCCTGTACTATAAAAGCCTGTACCAAAGAATCCTTTCAGAGAAGCTGGGAACCTGATGAGAGCAAGCAGGCTGCAGTAGTGGTTACTAAGCTTTGCTTTGTACTCTGCTGCTGAATTGCCCACAATAAGCAGGCCAAAAGTAACAAAGGTTGGTGCCTCCTACTGTGAAACTGGAATAACTCTACTCCTCCATTTGTAAGATTCCATCTTCTCTCTACTATGGCCATTTATTTCATCTTTAATTTAGCCACCTACAAACTAGGTAGCTCAGCCTCGCAAGCCTGACCACATTTTCTTTGTACCTGCAGACAAAAACTGTAAACTAGGAGGATGCTTTATTCATCCTAAAATAGGTGAGGATATACTCTTAAGGTATTTTCCACTCTTCAGTGTAAAAAGAGACCAGAGCAACCAACACACAACTAGCACAAAGCAAGGTGCATCTCACCATAAATGGGTTAGAAAATTGCATGGACTGAGCTGGCAGTACAAGTGAAGGGGAAAGACCTCAGCCATCCTGACTGAGATCAAAAGTTCATGATGTATTATAATGTTCTAGTGCTCTACATTTTAAATGCTATTATTCTGGATGTGTATGAGAATTACTACTAAAAGCAGGTGCCAAATGGTATCAGCACTCCACTGTGACTTACACAATTTATCACATTACAAAATGAAGAGAGCAGAGATAAGCAGAGAAGTATGATATGGATTTCCCAATAGCTGCTGGCAGCATAAAGAATATAAACAGAGGCCTGATAAAATGTGAAATGGCTTCTCCTCAAAAGCTGGGATAAGCCCTTCCCTTCATTGCATGCCTGTCCTATTACACCACTGAGGAACTGGCAATCTTTTTGCAGCCAGCCAAAGCTGATGCCTGCTGGTGGAAATGGTGGAACCTCACAGGACCTCATCAGATGAGATGCAGACACATCCCTGCAGACAAAACCCAAGACAGAGTTCAGCCACCTCGCATCAGGGGCAGCCTGGAGCTTAGAGAGTCTGACTTTTCCAAGGGCCTCTACTTTTCCTGCTCTGGTCATTTCCCTGCTTTAAAGTCTATGTAAATGCATTACTTCTTTACAGCTCTGAAGAACTACACTTAATCATTACTTATTTTCCATTTGTACTGTCTGAAAGATCTGACATATTTATCATGTTCTTGATTCTGATGTATTCTAATTTTCCAAAGAGGTGTTTTATGCATCCCTGATAAGGCAGCATATTGATTTGATTCCAAGCACTTGACTGACTCAGCAAAGATGGCATTATCAACACATATTCAAGAAATTTGGTCTAGAGGACACTTTAATAGCCTCGAAGATAAAAGACAGCTTTGATGACAAAGCCTCATTAATTAATCAGATATTAATTAGATAATTAATTAGAAACAAGGCCCTTCCCAGGCCCTTTTCTACTTTTATTACTATAGCTAAAAATGCTTCTCTAACGATTCTCTTAAGTAGCTAATCATTTTAATTTGCATTATTTTATAGCAGAAGAAAGTGCTTTGAATGTAGGATTTTGTGAAGCAGTTCTAGAACTTCCATTTAACATCCATGCTATTCTATACATATTTAAACTGGAACTCCTCTTAAATATGTCTTGAACAAAATGTCAAGGGGAGACTATGGAGCTGCCCCCTCCCCCAACTCTCTATTTTTGTGGCAGACGTGGATGACAAAGAGTTCCTTCCAACCACTCATAGAATAAGCACATTCTGGGTTTATACGAACTACCCTGACATGAGCTCACCATGCCCTTCTAAAAGAGGGGGACAGGTGGAAAATCTCTTTTTCCCAGCTGGGGATGCACACATGTCCACTCATGTACCCTGGGAAGGTGATTTACCCAAAATTTGCTTCTGACACTGTCTGCCTGTTTTGGCATCAGTGGTAGGCAGAACTGTGGGGACATTTAGATGAACCTGAGTCATCTCCAAAATAACACAAGGCATGTTAATCTTTTCAAGCCATCAGCAAATCTTTGCAAAAGTGATGTAATTAAAAAAGAGGGCAGTGATAAAGATAGTTTAGTCCAGTTCCTTAGACACAGATATTAAAAATTGCAGACAATTCCCAAACCAACTTTTACAGTCAGCCTGCAGCTCCTTCCAGTCCCTACCTCAGCTGACCCCTCTCCCACAAGCCTTATGTCTATCCCTACTTGTGACCCACAAAGGTTACTGTCCCCAGCAGCACACCCACACAATCTGAACGTAAATACCACAGAATCCTGCCTGACCTCAGGCAAGGCTCTTCAGCACTCAGATTCACATTAACTTAGCTTCCTGGGGAAAAACTGACTCTTACTGTTCCCAAAAATAAAAAAATATGAAGCTCATGAGATGCAGCCACCTGAGACAGCTGGGGACTGGCAATGAAAGAACCTTCTAGACTTAGGAACACATCTTTAACTCCAGTCACAACATGACTGAGAGCCTCTACGTGCTACTTTTCCAGAACTAATAGGACAGCATCAGATCCCCAATTAGCTAAAATCAATATGGCCCTATCACATACAAGTGAATGAGTAATATCGGCAGATTTACACAAATATACACAATAAAGGTCAGGGCCCACTATATCTGTGTATATCTATAAACATAAAGATTAATAACAACATTAACAAGATAATGTAATGCATTTTGCAACCATTTCACAATTTTGCATTTGTAAGAATTCTGCATGTCTGAAAATCTACAAGCTTTAAACTTGCGTATACAAGACCTAGGAATAGTGCAAATTTAGTTTTCTAAAGAAGTAAAGAGAATTTGGAACCATAAAAGAGCACAAGTCTCAGGCTAATATTGCTGTCAACAGGCATTCTGTGGTGTTCATAGTCCCACCAGAATAGACTTCGGCACAAGTTGTCTCAGTACAAGAAATAAATATATAAAACATAAAATCAACACATTCCTGCATCTTTCAAAGCTTATCCATTCCAATTACCATCGAAATATCCATGACAGGATCTGCAAACCCTCCCAGCCTTTTGAAGTAACATTTTTGAGCATTGTATAGCAGAGACATCATAATTCACTAGACAGAAAGAGCTTCCAGGCCAGATTATACAGCTGACAATGCTCTTCTGTAGGCTGCACCACCTGCTTTGCAGGGTGACCTGGTTATACAACTGGCTCCCCAGGCAAGAAGCTAGTGTTGCTCTGAGTGCTCCCAAATGACTCTGCTCCTTTCTCATCCAGACAGTCAGATTATGACACTATATTCACTCCTGGTACCTCAGAGTGAAGAATCACGGTTGAGAAATACAGGACAGGGACATAAGTGCAAAAACGAAAGACAGCTGTCAGACAGTTTCTTGGTTTGTGCAATAGTCAGATCAGCAGCTGGATTCCACATCTCCTAAATTCAGTGCTACACTGCAGGTAAGAATTTCACAGCAGCACTGGTTAAGTGTGAGTTTTATTCATTCCCTGAGCACGAGGATTAATAGCCTTGACTCCAGTTACCAAGTTTTCAAAATACAGACACTGGGGTCTAAGCTTGCACCAGTGCAGACTCTCCAAAAAGATGAGCTTGCATTTTATCACCTAGTTTAATAAATTACTGTGATCCATAAGGCAGGGGTCCCCCTCTTCCCCACCAAACATTTGTCCATTGTGGGCAGCTCAGAAAGCACACAGCTGCTCACTCCCACTCTACCAATGCCCTAAGACCTTTGCTGCCTAATATCTTTCAAACCACCACATTGGTTCAGGCATAATTTCACCCCAGAAAAGCCTCCTTTTCCTGTCATCTTTTGCACTCAGACCTCGGAAGCTCATCTAACACAAAACACTTTGCCTTTGGGAGAATAAACCTGTTGGAATCTTTTCAGACAGAAGATCAATAAAGTGGGAGCAGCTTGAAAAGTCAATCAGCATCAGCAAGTCCCCCAGGTGATAGCTGAGTGATTATCTTTTTAATGAAGGAATAGTAAACGGAGCACAAGGAAACGCACCATCCCCTTCAAACTCACAAGGGAAGGTATCTGAGGCTGAGACACAGGGACAGAAAAGGAAGCACTGGAAGAGACCAGTCGTGTCTCCAGTTTGATAGGCTGACCCAAGAAATCGTCAGAAAGATCCAACTTAAAATAGTTCAAGCTGAGAATTGTCTCCAGTGTTACATTGCAGATATTTCCTCTAGGTGTTAAAAGAGGAATACTTTTGTTTAGAACCTGAAACAAAAGGATAAATATCTCTATGCCTTTCTTCCTAAGAAGTGTGCTGAGAAGGTTCTTATTCATAAAGTCTTGACTTTTATCTAAATGAATTTTATGAAGGGCTAAGTACCCTGCATATTATCAATGCAAATGAAAGGAAGAAGTGTCCATGATCCATGGTGCTTTTTCTAACAACACCACGGATTTATTTTATGTCTTTGGATTTAATCATAGAAAGGCTCAAACACAAACAATCAACCTGCAGACTCCAAGGCTCACTGAAGAAATAGTTCTGTTGTCCTGAAGGCATTGGAAGGTATCTTGGGAGACCTGCAAGGTTCCTACTTTGCCACAGGCTTCCTACATGGTTTTTACACAGGAGGACACATTTTGCTGCTGTTCCAACCACCTACCTGGAGTATGGCATCTCCCAAAGTTTCACCTAGAGGAAGACATTTCAAACTGTAAACTGAGATCCATACTTTCCTGTCAATGGCAGATGGACTGGGCTGTGTGAGGTTCTGTGCTCTGTGTCATGACAGAGCTCAGAGTCCATCCATGTAGCTGTCTATCCAAGCATCCAAGTCTATGGCTGTATATTTGGGACCTTTAGCCATGCTTTCCACTTGAACCTGGGTTCCAGCCTAACTCAGGGTGCCAGCCTTTCGATTAACCAACTGTTGTTCATGTTACTGACATCACTGTCCACGGATCCGTGCCTAAAAAACCAAAAAATTAGACCCAAATTCAATGAATTGTGAAGTATATATTTAATTGTGCTCTAACCAAGCAGGATTAGAGCCCCTGGAAGGTTTTATATCAGTGGCACTTAAGTTCTTCTAGTGATGTTACTTAGACCAGGAAAGAAATGGCTTTTTCTTTTCCTCATTCTACTCAACCTGATACTTCAAAAGCCAGTGACAAAATGAAGCATGATATTACACTCCTGGAAGGTACCATTAAGTCCCCCTCGGATAATGTCAGCATAAAGGGTTCCCCGTCTTTTAGCAGGTGAATTGCAATAGCCTGTGATTAATTAGGAAATAGTGGCAACTCATCATTGGCCATTTCCTTACCCCTTTTAGCTGCCTTACCAGAAGGCACGTGGTTTAACATCGGCTTTAACATTCTGGAAATGAATCTTCCTGCAGACTGAAGAGGAATGCTCTGACTACAAACCCCCTGCAGTAAATAGGGGGCTGATCAACCACCTGGTGCAGAGGCAGTTCTGCAGACTTGTCTGTGCACACCTCTGCAGGTTTTACTCTGAGGACAGTGGAGAAAATGAAAATATGGGTACAGAAGAGGGAGATTCACATGTTGCCATGATTTCTGCATAAGCATTTAGTCATGGTCAGTGTGCAGTGCATGGACACTCTGAACAGAAGAACAAGCAGGGAAAGTGGTTCATCTCTGCAGTTTATTCCAAAGAATCAGGGCAGTGATGAGTGACCAGTGGCCCAGAACAGATGAATTTTCTTCCCTCACCTTTGTCCCTTCAAAGGGTCCCTTTGTGAGGACACCTGGACAAGAAACCTGCGGGATTCACAGCAGTGCCTTGAGTATGCTGCAGATTGCTCATGTTCTAACGTTAGACTCTCAGCTGTTATGTGTCCAAAAGCAACTACTCATCCCATCCAAAACTGGAACCCTCAATACAGTACAGCGTGTTCCTTGGAACATCCTGCATCACCCACTTTTAAGTAAGCACCACAGTGAACCTGCATCACTTAGGCAGTTGAAAATAGAAAATGGTGAGAGGAATCTCCCACTACAGGAAATCTGCTGATCTTAACCAAGCTTCCCCCAGTTCATTTCCCCCCATCCCTCCCTTTCTCAGTACCTCTTTAACCCCTCTAGTGTGTGTCTATAATAATCACAGTCCACGTAGACAAAAAAACCTTCCCCCAGAGTCCATTTTAGACACAAATATTTATTTGTCCTTGATTCAGATGCAAAAGAATAGGTCTGTGTTAACAAGCTACAATCATGGACCAATAAAGTTCATACTGAGCTTTAAGTGCAGTGATTACTGAAAGAGGGAACACAGAAAGAGATATAACATCGTGTACATGTGCATCATGTACTATTACACAGCTGCTAAGCTTTAAAACAATGCATTTGTAATAATCAAAGCAGTGTGGTGAAATAGCAGCTGTCTTTTCAAGCCAACTGTAACAGCATGTTGGGAGTGCTTTCTAAAGGGGTTATTTCTTTGTCCATGCTTTACACAACTGATGCTGAAAATAGAGAAAATAAATAATGATGGGGTTTTGCTACAAATCATTGTTTTGCAAAGACTGCATTTTAATAGCTCTAGTACACAAAGTTTCATGAATTATTCTCCCTTCCTCATGGATGAGGGCAAACGATAAACATGGGTTTCTTTAACCCCCACCTTCTCTCTGTCTCTTTTTATTTTTTTACATCTCATTCTGCCACCACTTATCAGTGTCCCCGCAGCAAAAAAGGGAAAATATTAAATGCATTTCCAGGAATTCTATCTCATCCTTAATGACACCATCAATAATTGCTGTCACAAGCTAATATCATAGTTGCAACCTTACAAGGAAGATAAAGAGGCAGGGTTTTTCACACCGAGGTTTCAAGACAGGCTCTAAATGGGATTTTGCTTCATGCTTTGAAATGCCTCCTGGATAGCTCAGTGAGAACTGAAAACAGGTTGAATCCAGCCAAGTGAGTACTAAACCATGTCCCATGAACACCCCGGCATGATGTTGAATAGAGAAAGCAAGATGCAAATAAATACAGCAAATGCTGTTGTTACAGCAAGGCTTTGGACACCAGGATACCCTCAGGCAGACTCTTCTCCATGCATGAAACAGATTCCAATGATGCCCATTCAGCAGTACCCAGATGTCCTTTGGCCCCTATGCCACGGAGCAGGTGACACCTTGTCATCACAATAGGCACACCACTCAGGGAATTTATTCTCCAAGATGCTTTAAAAAAAAATTAAAAATGGAATGCCTCCTAGTTAAAACCCCTGGCTGTCAAGCTGAGCAACTTCTCTTCACACGTGGGCAGCTTGGGGGCCTTGACACAACCTGCACCCCACACAGACCTGCCTCACACCAGAAATCTGCAGAGGGGCAGAGTTACCTGAGAACTTCTTGTAAGCATGCTGAAGGGCAGACCCTGACAACCATCATGTATTGGCACATCAAACCAAGAACAGGCCAGTTATTTGAGTGATTCTCTGCACCCTCCTAAGTGCAGGTACTTCAGACTTGAGCAGAGAGGGAGACAGGCTTGAGACTGTCAGACTGAACTCCAGCTGGGAGGTAGCAACTCCAAAGCCCAGATGTTTGGAATCACTATGACTTTGCAGGTGATTGAACTATTAATTCCCAAACAGATTTCAGTATACTAGTAATCTATAGAAAACAGGGGAGAAGGAAAATCATTCTGGGAAATTACCATTAATTTTGCACTTGGAATCTCTGTGTAATTAATACTTAGTATGGCATGCTTGCACTTCTTGTTGCAACTCCTGAGAAAACTCCCATCAAGAGCTTTCCCAGTGTTTCATTTCTAGTCCAGCAATGAAGGCATTCCTTCTGCTTTTTCTTACTGCTGGCCAGGAAACACAGTTCATACCTACCCTCCTGAAGAGTCTAGTGATGGACACCCTCTCCCCAATTTGGATAGAAACCTCACCCCGCTTTTGTTTACTCTACGCCATCAGTGAAATTCACCATTCAATAAAAAGAGCCCTAAAATAAGTCATTAGTCATAGACTGTAGTGCTTCAGTATCATAAAGACACTGTCAGACATAAGTCTCTGAACCTGGCAGAGGGAAATTGGAGTTCAAACTTTTTCATTCCATAAAACACAATGATTTGGTTCACCTTTTGAAAAAGGTTAGAGAATTAAAGAAAAAGGCAGAGTTAAAGCGACAGCGAAGCCTGCACCATGGATTGGTGCAGCTCCACGCACTGAACCCACGAGCACAGCTCCAGCAGTGTCAGAGTTTATTGCTCCAGAGCTGTTTACACCCCACGACATGACAGTCTGGTCCAAGTTCATGCCAGTGCAGTGAGCTCCAAGAGTCAGAGCTTCTAAGCAAGAGCATCATCTGAGAAACAGGGAGTGATTTTGTCCAGACTAGAGAGCTGTAAATTTTTTTTCTAATGTCAGTGTCTCACTCTAAGCAGGACAAAAAGAGCAGAACATGAAAAGAAGTGGAAAGGTACGATAATTTCAGCAAAAATAATTGCTTTGTGCCTGCACAAGCTAAGATTTTCTGCGCTGCATTACCTTCCCCAGACCAGTGTATATGCAATGCAAATCAACCATAGAGCAGTATTTGTACTACAAGAATAACTTGGAAGAACTTGTTTAATATCAGAAGACTTATTGGAGCAGATGAATGGCTCTGACATAATATCCATGGGATAGAAATTCAATTAAAAACTGCAAGTGGCACAGAAGTGGTAGTTATTGTTCAACATGTACCATGGGACCTTTGCTGAAATACAGCTATTAGCTGCACTGGTTGAGAAGTTCTGGGGTTTTTTATGGCAATCTGTTAGCTTACAGAAAGTTAAATTAATAAAAACACACAATCACTCTCATGTTACAAGAACAGAGCAAAGCCAAGGACTAGTTGCATATTTTGTAATTATGGATAAAGTGCATTATGCCAAGGAAATTAGAGATGTCACAAATACAATAAAAATGAAAGACTGTCTGGCTCTAGTTTTGATGACATCCTGGTTTGACAAGGCAGTCCATGTTGGTTTGCCCATCCTTACCTCCCCAGGATGTTAATAATTACTCCTAATCCTAGCATCCACATTCATGAAGTGTTCAGCCCTCAGTGGAGATAGACTTGCATGAGAAGGTTACCTCCCTGCCTGTTAGCAGCATCCCAAACTCATTTTCTGTGTTATGGTGGTGGTTTTTGCCCCCAAATAACAAGAATAAAAAGAATGGAAGGATGTTCTTTGTTTGTTTTTAAAATTAGATGGAGGGCAGACCTCAGTGAGAAATAACTCCCTAAGCCCATCCAGCTTTTTCCAAGTCACAAAGATGGGATAGGCAGGAATCCCAGGATGAAATTTTGGTCTCCTGACATTAGAGTGGACAGACAGCTAAACTCATGTTCTCAAACATGTATCTAGCTTACCTCTCCCAAGCAGAGAACACGAATCCTTAATCTCCCTTTTCATTCCTTTAGTAGGAATATTGTTGCTTATGTATGAAGAAGAACAATTACAAATTCCTTCCTGCAAATGGAATATTAATCCCTGTAAGAATAACCTTTCACAGATGGCAAAGTTTACTGTCACAATGCCACTTTTCCCGCCAGGAACTAGATGAATCCTGCCACTCAAAATTAACACCACCTTAACAGTCATCTGTAATAACATGTGGCAGCTGCCATTTTTTTAAAACCCCAAATGGAACTAGAGAACTCAAACTAGTCACTTGGATCTGTCTGGTTTGACAAAGCTCATTCAGGGTACGCTTGTCTGGGACTGAACACACCCTCTGGTAGCAGATATGAGCAGAGTACAAAGAGAAGCAGTAAATTGTGTGGGTACTCAGCAAGCAGCTCTTCTGCTTCCAGAGAATTAGGGGGTTATTCTGGCATACCAGACTGTTTTTTCATGCAGGCTTGAGGATTTTAGCAACCAGCCTTTGAAGAGAGATTTCAGTTTCTCCCAAGAGCTGTGTTTATTGCCTGTGCTTTGTAAACACAATGGCCTTTGCTCGAGGGAATGACCTATCAGAGGATGCCATGTTTCCCTGGTACAAGGAAACTCTTCAAGTCTAGTGCCACATAAATGCTGCACAGGTCAGAGGGCAGGGAGTTTGGGGGAATGAAAGGCTCTCTGCTCCCTGTCCTTCCACACAGCTCCACAGATGGATTGTGCTGAGCGGGGAAGAATAAGCAGTTTACCAGAAAGGCTTTCAAAGAGAGATCTCTGGAGGCACCAGATGTATTTGAGATAATCCATGGCAAAGGGCTACACCGTGCTGAGATTGAGGGGATCTATTTAAAACATCAGGGCAATACAAAGAGCTTCCACATTGTCAGCAGCCATAAACCCAGCCATGAGCATTTTCTCCTTTTTTCTTTTTCCTCTGTATTAAGAGTTATTGCCTCTGGCTACAAAAACACAGAAGGATCATGAAAGCATCATGTCAACTCCTCTGCTCAGCTTCTCACTGAAGGTAAATGAAGAGATGAGCATGGAGACACCCAACTCATCTTTACAGAAAGCATCATCTGAGCTTATCTGCATAAACAAAATAGCCAGTGTGACCAACAAGACCAAATAAGCATAGAAAAAGAAAATAAAGCCACAAAACAAACACTTCAGATCTGTCTGATACAGGTACTTAGCTGAAGAACCATAACTTCCACTTCAAAAGCATAAAAAGAGCTATTTGACCACCTGCTGCCCAAGGTTGCCAGGACATTGGTCTATGCATAAGCCACAAAGAGAAAAATAGTCACGCAGGAGTGTCTGACACTTTCACTGCAGCTCCAGGACCAGCAATAGCAGGAGGGTCTGCACAAGCTGCCTGGGCATCCTCAATGTGCAGAGTATCAGTGTGAGCACAAACAAGACAGCAGCCTTCTTGTCATCATCAACCACCACCAGCCACCCTCCACTTCCACCATGTCAGCTTGGCAGCATCCTAACAAAGAAAAAGAGAAATCCTTTCCTTGCTCCTGCCACATGCTCACCTCACTTTCAATCCCCAAACATTGATAGAAAGGATTAAAGTGAGTGCTGCTTACAATAAAATGGATATAGGATTCAAAACCAATTACCAAAGTATAATCTCGCTCAGATGGGCATGCTAAGAATAATTACTATCCATAAGATGAATGCTTTTTGGAGACACATTACAGAAGACTGCATAATTAAATATAGCAACTGATCCTCATTTATCTACTGAGTAATTCAAATTTAAAAGCTCACCTGCATGCATTTGGGCAAAACCACTTGGGAGTTTTCATGGCAGTTGGAAGTTCAGGGAAAAGCAAAAACAAGAAAATAAAACGGCAGGAAAAGTAATCAGCTTGTCACCAGAAAAAAAAATACAGAGGGAACGGTAAAATCCTGCTCTGGGCATTATTTGCCCTTTAAAATAATAATCTTTGAGAGAAGTGAAAACATCTTTGATGTCAGCTTACACTTGGTCCAAAAAATTGTTTCTAGATGCAGAAGCAAAAGAGGGCACACTGCCAGGTAGGACTTTCTCGAGGTGCTCTCTGCAGGGTTTGTGGACTGAAGAAAAGCAACAAAGGAAACAGAGTCACCACATCCCAACAGCTCTCACATGGCACCAATCTTCCCCTGTCCACTCAGCCAAGGGAGAGCTGGCAAGTGACCCCCATCAGCGCCAGGCACCGTAAAGGCCAGCCAGCCCAGCTCCTGAAGCACAGCACCAAGCTCTTCCCCTGACATGTGTCACTCAAAGTCAGTTATGCCCCAGCTCTCCTCTCCATGGATACTCCTTGAAAACTTTGCCATGTGGGGTTTTCACAGAATTGTGTTGCCCTGACTCCTGATAACCACAGAATGCTGCCAAACAGGTGAGCTAGAAGCCAGAGAAGGATCTAGAGCAGTAAAACAAAATGCAAAAACCCACCTTCTAACTGACTGTGGTCCCAGGCCACAACAGATCTCCTAGAGAAACTGCCAGACTCCAAAGAAAAACAACTGTTCACTCTAAGTTTCATTGCTGTTTTCCAAACATGCATTCCATTTCCAGCTATCATTTTTCAGGTGTTTGAAAGATGCAAATGTGAATGTTTGTTTGGGAGATATTTGCATTATTAAAATATTCCCATTTAAAAATATATACTGGGTCCCAATGAGAATATCAGAACACCAATGTTAATTTTATTAAGTGATTTATACAAATACTATTAGTAGCTGAACAGGACAAATATCTACTTCATCCCATAAATAAAATATTCATCTAACTTCTCCCTTAGTGAAAAAGAAATTTTAAAAAAGCTGTAATTTGGAGACCAGATGAATTTCTGTGGGTAATATTGCCTGTGCAGAAAAAGAGGAATGTATAAAGGGAAAGATTTTCAAAGACACCTACATAATACAGATGTCCAATTAAACTTAATGAGAGTTGATCTTCAGCTTAAGTATGCAGCATTGACAACCTAATCAAAACACTAAATTTTCCTACATCTATCTTCTGAAACATCTTCCTTCTTAAAATCCATTTTACTTTCTCCCTGAGAGATTAATTTTCTCAGCGGCATCTTCCTTACAACCCTCTGATCTCACATGTGAACCCCCAACCAACCAAACAACTTGAGCAGTAAACACTGAACACCAAACATGCAAAAAGTTCTTACTGCTGACAACCAGTATAGGAAGCAGAGGCTATCCTTTGAAAACTGTCAGTTAGCAGAGTGTGACAGCATTAAATCCTTGCAGACAGCATCTAAAAAACAAGGCTTTCATGCACCCAGCCTGAGGTTTGAATACAGAGGTGAGGCTCTAGGGGGTGTGTACAATAAATGCTTTTGATAAGTCTGTGTTTAACTTCGTACAGAAGAAAATGCAGGTACAAATAAGCTTGGTCCTTAAGGTTCCCATGACATTTATACTAATAATGCAACCGTTTCTATTTCTACAATAATCTGAATGCAATGACTTCACATTCCTCGAGCGAATGAGTGCGACCATCTGCATATTGCCAACGTGAAAAATACAGAAGCCTCAGTTTCATTTCTGACCTCTGCTCCCACCTGAAGAGTTTCATCATTCTATACCAACTGCAAGAGTTCCAGAGATGAGGAATTCAGACACCATTTCCAGTGAACTTGCTTTAAACTTGAATAACCATTGCAAATAGATGTGCACTGAAATGTAAAGATTTCCAAGCTAAAGGCAGATCTTTGTGGGAAAGCCTCCAAATCTCCCTCATGGAGGACTTTGAAAGCATCTGTAAAGACTTCTGAGGTGCTGCACTCCAAAGAGGTTGAACTTCCAATTCAACCACAAGGCAGAACAAGCACAAGATCTTAAAAATTCAAACATGGTCAAGTCTGTTATGAAAGACTGGTGCCATGAAAGAAGAAAAAAAAAGGCATATTTGCAATATTAGTTTTTGACAGAAAGAAAAACATCAGCACAATTCAATAAACACTCCATTTGACTCTTTTTCTTTCCTACACGAGCTCTGGTTAAATGACACTGTATGAAGAATGCTGTCTACATTTTGTCTGCAAAATGCATTTGAAACCATCTCTACCGTACGATAGATTTTTTTTCTTCTAGATTATTGGTACTTCAACACAACAAAATCCAAAACCATTGAAAGCAAGCTTCTGTTTAATAAAAACCATCATCACCCTGACTGTTGTATAATCAACGGCTTTTAGGGAAGAAACCATTAAAATATTTTCTTCCTATAATCCATCTATATATAGGGCTGGGAAAACTATACTTAGATAAACAAATCTGAGTCAGATCTTAACTATTCTCTGTTAGGGATCTCCAATGAATCCAGCAGATTAATTTTCAATTAAAAATCAGTTTTTAATCATATTGAGTGAATAACAAGAATTTGGGCAAAATTCATAGCGTAAATAAAATTATGTGTTCCATGGTGAAGCCTACTTTTTGTGGGTGAGATTAAAATAATCAGACATGCAATTTGGCAAAGAAAAGACAGGGAGTTATTAGTAATCATCAGAATGTGAAAGGTCTAGAAGCTTGATCCAATTTCTGTTAGATTCAGCCAGAAAAAAAAATAATCCTATTTACCTCTTCAAAATGGCTGTAAAAATTGAAACCAAAAAAAAAAGAAATGTTAGGCCAAATGTCACTAAAATTCTCTAAGCGCCCGTTGGAGATACTTCATCAAAATGTCTAGATGAACTAAGAAATTGAAATATCTCTGTCATGTCAGATAGAAAATCCAACTTTGGGGCAGCTCTGGCACTTAAAATATGGAACTGGCCGCCAAATGAAGTGACAGAAACGTCACAGCTTAAACACAACAAAATGTAATTGGTCACGTTAGACCTGTGCAGCAGAAAGAGAGCACAAACTTGCAGGGAAGAGATTGTTCTCTGCAGAGCAATTTGTCAAGCTGGCCTCTCATTTGGGCCCTCCCTCGGCATGCAGTACCAGAGACACCAGTCCCAGAATTCTCTTCCATGCCACAGCTACCAGCCACAAACACCCCAGCCCCACTGTGTTATTTCAGCAAAGAGAATGGAAGTGAGGGACAGCTCACAATTTCCTTCATAAAAAACAGACTCCAATGGAAAAACGTCATGTTTGCAGAATGTAAACAGGGATTTCATAGCACCAAGTCTTCATTTTTATCACATCAGATAGCTCTTTCTTTCTAAAGAGAACTCTGAGGAAAGATAACTAAAGGTTGTTAAGTCCCGCTGCAGTTTTGGATTTATGATGGAAAACCATTTATTTTCCTAAACTACTTGCAACAAATGTTGCTAGGCAGAAAAAGCCAATAGAAACACTTGTAAATGGTCTATTGAGAGGCAGAAAAGCAGAAGGTGACAAATGCTGAAATGACCAGATGAGGTTTTAATTTTAAAACACTATAAACAACCTAACAAGTATTTAATGGCAGGGAATCACACACAGCTTTTTCTCCTTAATGCAGTGGGATCTGCAATCTAATACAAATAGAAACTGTGTTTTATTTTGTGTAGTGAGCATCTTTCCACTGCACCTGAAAATACATGAGAGAAGTAAATACTACAGTTGCAAGACTAAAAATAAAATATCCCTGTCTAGGAAGATAAACTAAAACACATGTAAAAAGAAAAGAGCTATTTTCAGGTAATTAATAACATGAAGAAACACAAGCCAGCTGTTCCAGAATGTGGAGCCATTTCTTTGTGCCAGAACAGTCAGACTAGCCAAGACCATATCTTGAGAAAATACCGTATCAGTTCCTGCAGTAGAAAAGCTGCATGCTTTATCTGTACTCTCCTGGTCTTATAGCCACAGGAAGTAAAATCCTCCAACACTATTCTGCTGTTCACCCCCTCCTATTTTAGAAGAACAAAGCCATGGAATAATGATTTTTTTTTTTTCTTTTGAGCCAAGAGGAACTTTTGCAGGGGAAACAATCAAGGAGGAGCTGGGAAGCTCACCCAATTTTCCTGAGAGCACAGTGCCTTTAACCCTACAGCTGCACTTACTCCAACCAAGGCACACAGGACCTTCACCTGCAGGGGTCTTCTGGTTGCACCTGCCAATCAATGTACTGCATTCCCAGCAGGTGATGAGGAGCTGGGGCCACTGAGCACAATCTGCCATTCGATAACAGCTCCCAGGTGATGCAAAACCTGATGGAGGCTGCACCCAGGCTACAGAGGCACCCACAGAGCACAGGAGCCAGCAGACACCACAGCACTCATGGACCCAACAACGCATCCAACAAAGGGATGCACCTATGCCGGTGGCTCAGCCTTGTCCCCTCTGTCCAGCCTTGGGGCTGGCTGCATCCAAGACGCCTGCAACATGGAATCTTAATCTATTTTACAGCAGCACCAAGCTCAAGTAAAGATTCTCCTTTCCCTCAGGCACCAGCAATATCCAAGATCCACAGAGATCTTGAGTCTCTGCCTCCCTCCAGGGATGCACTCATCAGCCATGAAGCCTTTGGCAGAGTTGAAAAGGAAGAAAAACTTCTCAATCCTCGGGCTCAAGAAGAAAAAATCCCTCTTTCAAGGGTCTTTTAAAGATTAAAAAAAAAAAAATCTCAAGGGAAAAAAAAAAAAAAAAGTTATCCACATGAATGAGCCAGTGCTCTGTGTCATCACCCCCTGAATTTTTTGCCCTCAGCTCTTTTTGCAAATAATTATAATGCCATGAAAGGGCAAGTGAGGAACAAAGAACTCCAATGCTTGGTTTTCATCATCCAGGAATCAAGGCTGCAATTTGAAATTTCACAGGTGCTGAGGCTCTCAGATATATCACAAACCAGCCTGTCTTTCAGCATCACTGAATTTGGCCAGCTCAGCCCAGAGTCCATTTGCTGCAGCATCAAAAATGAAATGCAGGTCTAGCAGCAATGCAAATCAGATCACATAATTGAAAGACTGTAAGTATTAGTAAAGACTGAGTATGTTTCCAGCCAAGAAGCAATACTTCAAACTACACTGAGGACTCAATGTAGAAATTATTGAGTGAGATTCTCTGGACTGCACTATACAATTAGATTATTATCATTACTTCATTGTGCTTTAAATCTAGGAATATGAGGACGTGCAGAGCTGCACTTCTACAAAGAGCACCTTTCCGAGAATTCTCTTCCCACATTATAAACTGGAACCTGAGGAGCTTGAGGACATTGGATTTGTTGCCATTTGTCAAGAGAAGAGTTGCCCAAACAGGAACTGTTAAAGTAGAAAAACCTGCTGCATTATGAAAAACAACTGGTCTTTAAACAGGATGTGAGTACCTGCTCAGGGAAGTAGAGGGCCTTTCCATTCAGTCAAAGCACAAAGAGCTAAAACCTGATAAACTCAAGCTAGACAAGCTTGGGTAAGCATTTATTTTGTTCTATTTTGTGTGTTTTTCTTAAAAAAAAAAAAAAAAAAAAAAAAAAAAAAAAAAACAGGGAGGGCAATTGTTCCAGCAGACTGTACTAATGGATAAGGTAAATTCTTCATTACTGCTAATTTACAATCAAGATAGGATGTTGTCCCAAGAGTTTTGCTCTTGATCAAGCAGATGTTAGATGAGGAATTAATCTCTGCTTAATGTCTGTGACTGATTGTCTGCTCCTGTATGATCTTGCACAGTGTGTGAGTACAATACTCCCTCGGCCTTTATAACCTAGGAATTTCTTTAATACTTCCATATCCATGAGTCAGCAGTCACACAGTTAATACTTCACAGCTTATCCCCACAGTTGCTTCTAGACATTCCTTTCATTTTATTTAGGATTATACCAAGAGTGTATGTAACCCAGTATTTCCAGAAGGAAGACTCTAATGTCAAGATTCCTTCTCTAAAATGTATCTTCCCATGATAAAATCCCACTGTGCACACAAGTAACTAATCACTTGGTAATTTTGCTCCATGAAGCAGGAAAAGCAAAGCAACAATCTGTTCCAGTGAACAAGGTCCCAAGACTCTCTTTATATTATGATCTCTCCTACATAACCACCATGAGCTAAAAAAAATCACTATCAAGGAGTCCTTGCCTATATTCACCAATTTCCCTAGTATTGTATCTAAAAATCATGCACTGCCTCACTTTACAAACACAACATTTGCCACAGCTCCATGCCTGCGTAAGAAAAAGAAGTAAGATTCCGAGCTGCTCAGGATCCCTCACATTTCAACCTTATCCTTCTGCTCTCCACCAGCCTTTCAGCCAGCACTGTTGGCTTGAACACAGCTGTTTTGACAGCACTCACACGTTTCCAGCATTGCTCCAACATCAGCCAGCTGATTTTTGCATTCTGTGGTCTCCACTGTGTAATCAGTTGGAGAGGGCATCAAAGAGGTGAGATGAGAATTTTTCGTGTTCTCGAGCCATCAGACCCAAGCATCCTATCAAACAGCAGATCTGCATTGCAATATTTTGTCTGTTGATGGGACTGAAATGGGAACAAATGCACTGCAGAGAGCACAGCCCTCAGCATCCAGTTAACACTTTTTTTTGCATATTGTCCAATTTCCACGCTGGCTTCACTATTCCATTTACATAATATTTTAATGGGGACATTTCAAGACAAGATAGGACAGGTCACAAAATGCTGATAGGTCAAAAGTGTGCTGAATACACTCAAGGACAAACTATCCAACGTTTCAGCTCCTTTCAGAGTCAGCTCCTGATATGAAGCTGTTGCTTTTCCCAAGGGATATGGGTGAGAGGCTCTTCTAGCACTGGACTACAGACACAGGGTTAAGAAAAATCCACCAATGACTGCCCCCCCTCTCCCAAAAGCATGACTAACCAGAAGCAGATGTACGTTAAGTCTTTTAAAATGGACAGTTATCCCCTTCCCAAGAAATCTGTGCTTTCCTTTAAGGGTGTTTTTCCTAAAACCTGCCTCTGCACTGCTGCAAAACATTCAGTAGCTGGAGAATAGGTATTGGGAGGCCAGGCAGGGGAGGGAATGATTATGCTGTATATATTTGCATACTTACAGGACTGCTATAAGAAAAAAGAGTCCAACAGTTTTTTCCTTAACTGAGCTACTGTAGCCTGGCACCCCTTTTCTAAAATTAGCTCCACTTACAGATGTTGCCATAGTATTTGTTGCCATACCAAGGCACACTTCATAGGTGATGTCATTTGTCATACAGCAGAACGCCAGGGCTGTTTACCAGTTCTGAGCCCTGAGTCTTGCACATTTCTTAAAGCACATCTGTCACATTCAGAAGTACCTACACAGGCTGTGGATTATTGGAGGCTTTGAGGGGAAATCCTGGCTGAGCTCTGCAGCACAGCACCTGTGCCCAGGAGCCAGAGCTCTGCCGTGACACCCAGCCTGGGCAGCAGCTCTTGACAGCTTCTCCTGAGGTACACAGTCCCCATGGATCTGGCCCAGGGTTGGCTCTGGGAAGGTTCTCAGGCTAAGTACCTGATATGTGAGACATGCTTCTCTTCATTACTTTTACAAGACCTGACCCAAAGTCTGTGGAAAAATGCCTGGAAACACCCTGACTTCCTTAGAATCATAGAACAGTCTGGGTTGAAAGTGACCTTTAAAGGTCATCTAGTCAAACTTCCTCCAAATTCGGATACTACACTAGTGACCTACATCTAAAATAGCTTTCCTGTACATATTTCTTCTCTCCAGATTAAATAATCATTGTACAATCCATAGCCATGCTCAGATTTTTAGTATTTCTTCAACCAAGTTTCTTTTACATTTCTGAGAAGAATCTGCCATCTCAGATAGCAGGCAAGGAAATTCTGGTGGTCTGGATTGTTTCTTCGTGCACTCACTTTCTACTACTTCTGGAATCAGATGTATGATCAAGTACTTTTTAAACAATTCCCTTCACACTGGGCTACCTTTTTCCAAAAGCTGAAACTAGAGTTGAACTTCTGACTTGTTTTCTCCTTGTCCCTGCTCCCAAGACCCCTTGCAGATTTTTGCCAAGAGCAAAGGCGAATGTTCAGATGGAGAGAAAAATAATCAATGTTGTTCTGACTTCAATCAGCCCTGAAGTGTATTCTCAGATTTCTGCTGCACAAAATAGATTTGAGGAAACATCCAGCCTGTAAGATTCTAACCAGATTTTTTTCTGGATCATTTGCCCACAATGAAAACTCTCAGAGAATAACCAGCAGGAGAGAGAGATAGATTACAAACGCATTCCAAAATAATCACAAAAATGCATTTTCCCTTCTGCTGAACAGGCAGAGGCCCTGGGCCAAACTCCAAAGGGGAGTCAAGTACAGCTCATGTTTTTCCTGGCCCTTTCACCTACACAAGTTGCTTTACTCTCACAATATCCTGGACTCCCCTTACATTCCAACATGTTGTTGACAACTTGCCCGCTTTATCCCTTGTGAATTTGCACACATTGCAGACCATACCTTAAACAGTCAAAACACAGAATTATAAAAGGGAAGCAAGAGCAGAAACCAGTATGTCAGCCCTGATCGCTCTACACATTCATTTTCCACACAGAGATCTGGAAAATTGCCTTCACACACAGGACTGTAGCCACCATCCTTGCTTGTGTGGCCCACACATATCTGCACACCTTCCTGACCAGGCACAATAACAGATGGTTTTACAAGAGAAGCAAGTTGAGACACTCAAGTAGGAAACAGCCAAACACTGGCTAGAAAACCATGGCCATTGTGTGCAGCACCAGCCCTGCTCCCTCTGCACACTGAGCCAGCACAAGCACCAAAGGCTGCGCCTCTGAGTGTGTCTGAGAGAGCACAGAGCAATCATAACATTTAGATTCATAAGATTAAGGTCACTTTATGAAATACTTCTAAAGGGAAATCCTTTAGAATTTAGAATCCTTTGGTGCCTCCCCATCTTGTTTACAACTTCCTTAACCTGAGGACTGTAATTCACATGAAGAAAAATAAAACCAAGGAAATGGTACCGTATGCTCCAGCTGTTCTTCAAAAAGCTTGTAAGTCACTACACGTTAACTGAAATTCATTGAAGTCATTAAATCCCTTTTTCCCCAAAGCCAGCTCTCTCCCGGAACACCCTCTACTGTTTGAAATGGCAAAGAGAGGAAGTGATAGGACCTATTTATGCCTGTTTGAAGGTGAGTCTGTGCTATTTGATTTTTAATTCTAATCTATCCATCACAACCAGGTACACCACACTGGTACCTCATACCACATGCTCCCAGAAGCCTGACCACTGTGGCAGTGTCAAAATCCTTCTCTCCACTTACAAAGGCACCTTATGCTAACTTTAGAGCACCACTTTCCAAGATCAATGATAATTGACTGATTAAGTATGCCTAATGCTGCCAGAATGTGAGCTGATTGTGTAATGGTGCTAATTAGTAACTGCCAGAGCTCATTCCAATTATTAACCTTTATGAATGTCATTTTTGAAGATAACAGTTTGCAACACAGCCTACTGCAGCATTTGTAATGATTTTTGTCACAAGGGATGAGAAGGAGCACAGTGACCAATGAAGCTGAGATAAAACACAAGAAAGGAGTCCTTAGAACAAAGGATTCTGCCTTTGCTTTCTGCAAGTATACAGGGACTTCAACAATAGAAAACTGGAATATCTATGCCAAGGAATTCAAGAACCCACTTTTCCACAAGATCTGAGCTCCTCAACAACGCCACAGTCAAGCATGCCTCAAAAGCTTCCCAGCAGTGCAAGTTCCCAACCAATTCCAGATTTGCCACCAGGACACAGCAAAGAGCCACATCCAGTGATGATCTGGAACCGGACAGACACGAGAAGAACAAGTTTGCTATTGCATACTGAGGAAAAGCACCATTCCCATGTCTGCACAGTCACAACAACACTGATTCTTCTTGTATGTTTGACATTTCATGACAAACCACAACATGCACCCTGCTTGGGTCAGATTTAGCTAAACAACTAAGTCAGATGACAGCCTCCTTAACTTCACCCTCATCCGTCCCCGAAACAAACCACATGTGCAGTCACTATTTCAAAGGAGCACTTCCAAAAAGGGAATATGGGCTTCTTGTAAGTCTCCCACCACTGTAACTGATGGGCCATGTTCTTGTGCCCATCACTGTTAAAATGCCGTGGGACAGCGAACATAAACAAACTTTTCAGGTGGTGTGACTAGAACTCCTCAGCCCCTACGGTTAGGCAGTGTTGGTGCAGACCACTCTCCAGTCCCCTACCGTGAACTCTTCCAGATGAGAAGCTCCAAAGCTCTTCTTCCTTTGTTCCCCATGCCTTGCACAAAATAGAATGTGCACACTTGGGGGTACAAAGCTGAATGTGCTGTGGTAACTCTGTATTACTCATAGACATCCCTTTTATCTTTATTGGTTACACATAATAGACCCAATGGGATTTTAATCTTCCAGGGGACATTTACTCTCTACTTTGCTAAAGGTACGCTGAATGATGTACCATGGTCTACTGCTTACTCTGTAGTTCAACTATTCCATGGAAATATAACATTATATCTGAAACCTTACATTTGAACAGATGATCTTACTGCCTTGGTTTTCCTCAGCCACACTTACAGCTGCAAGTAATCCAAAGAAAGGACAAGGTCTCCCATAAAATGGCTTTACAGAGGCTTGTGTCTGGGGTACCTCAAGGTCAAGCTTTTCTGTGATCCCTGAAGTAATTACACAAGACCCACAGAGGGATCATACTCGATGTATTATGAGTTCTCAAGGGAATTCATACACCCCTTGTGCTGACGGATGTTGTGTGATCCTTCTGTTTCCACACCAAGACCTGGGACATCTGTGAGTGAACTACTCTATTCCAAGCTGTTCCTGACTTCTGCTCTGAACCTGCTGCTTACTCATCCTCCCCCAGGACCAATAATCAGCAACCAGGCTTCCTTCTTAAAACAAATGACTCCTACAATTTCTAACATTTCAGAGAAAAAGATGCAAGAGGACCAATGTGCATTTCTCTTTCCACAGGGCTGATTACTTCTTGTGATCAGACTCCCACAAGACCAGAACCCAGGTCCCAGTGATGGGTTGCTCTTTCTTTCTGTGTACTTCTCCCCAGGCACCTTTGGAACTTCCAGGACCTTTTGTACAAGAGTGCCCTGCACTCCTGGCAGTAGTTACAGATAGCTGGAGATTGTTGCATTTTAAATCCACCGGAACTCACCCAGGTCAGTTCACAGCACAACTCTCAACCCTGGACAAGCCACCTGATTTTGGGGTAAGGCTTGGCAGTAACACCTGTATTAACAGCCCAGCCATCTTCCTGTTACCTGCCTCCTATTATCATCTTCCTCACAGATACCCTGAGCTAGACTACAAGATCCAGAAAATAACATGCAACAGTCCTGTTACAGTTGCCAAAGGATATTCTTGGATTTATCATGGAAATAACATCCCTCAACTTTTCCAATACACCACCTGATTTTTGCATGCCTGACTAGACCAGCAGAATGCTGAATGCCCAGCTACTGGCCTGCTGCTAGATTCAGGGATCTGGACAGCCAGTGTCAAGGCAAACTGGATATAACTGACTACTAATACTTATGGAGTCGATTTTCTAAAGTAACTGGCCTTCAAAGACCCAGAAACAAGGCCTAGCAATCTGGTTACAGAAGGGTCTCACTAACCTTCTATAGTTTTTATTCAGAGGCAGAAATCCTATATGTAAAAATGCACTAGCTTCCCATGATCTGGTAGTTTACAAGAGCTTTAATTTTCACTTGGTCGGACATATACTGTAAAAGAACGGGCTGACAGATTTTACAGATAAAGCACATGTGGTAAGTAAATAAATCAAAGGCTGCCTTCCAGGCTGGGGAAATGTAGCCCATTGTAAATATTATTTGGAGAAGTGACCACTTCATATAGGCACTTTTAACTTTATTAGAAGCCTAATGAATCTACCATGGGCTTAATGAGAGAGATAGACCAGACTAAAAGAAAAATGGAAGGATTTCTTGCACTTTTTTTAACAGCTTTTCTCCATCCTTCAGATTATTTACAGCCATTATAAAATGGCAGTGTATTTGGGGGAGGAAAAAGAAAAAACAGAAAAATCACCACAATATAATAAAACAACAATATAAAGAGACACAACCCATGTTAAAGTATTAAAGTACTAAATTCTACAAGCCGCTGTAAAAAGCAACCAAGATTTATGGCTTGACCTGAAGCCTAATTGGAAAGAACAGAAAAGCCAAGAAGGAGATAGGAAAAGAAAAGCTTGTTCAAAGAGAAACAAGTCTTGTAAGGCGATGCAAAGCCTACCTTCACTGCGGGTAGGGGCACTGCCCTGCAGCACTGCAGCATGCATGAGACGGCAACAACACAGAAACTGCTCATTGCAAGAACCTGGTGCCTCCTTATGCAAGCCTGACTGCCTGGAGAGCACCCGGCAGTATCTATCTCTCTCTGACTGATCAGAGACCAGGGAACTGAGCCACAGATGAAGCCTTTGCATGTACTACGATCCTTGAAAGATTTTGTGTCTGATTCTAGGAACCCATCTAAAACATGGGTAAAAACAGGCCCCAGCAAGGAGATGCACAGATTAACCACATATCATCCTAGGAACCAAATTCTTCTACTGGCTCTGAACCTTAGGTCAATGCTTCTTTATTCTTCTTGGAACCAGAGAATTGCTGAGGTCAGAAAGAATCTTTGGAGCTGATCTGATCCAACCTCCTGCTCAAACAGGGCCTCCTAGAAGACATTTGCCCAGGATCAGTCCAGATGGCTTCTGAATATGTCTAAGGATGGACACACCAAAATGTTCTTGGACAACCTCAGCCAGTGTTCACTCACCCACACAGTAAAAAATGTTTTTCATCACATTCAGAGGGAGCATCCTGAGTTTCAGTTTGTGCACGTGGATTGTCTCTTGCCCAGGGCAGACACTTAAAAGAGCACGGCTCCATCTTATTTTCCCCCTGCTCTGAGGAATTTGCACACATTGATACAATGAACCAGTCTCATCCCAGCCTTCCCTTCTCCAGACTAAAGACCTCTCTCAGCCTTTCCTCATATGAGAGATGTTTTCCCCACTCGGTTTAGCGAGACCCTGTGCACACCACATAACACTGTAAGATTTTTAGCATACTCTTTTCTGGGCGCCTCCTGTCCCAATCATAATAGACGAGACTTAGTATGGAAGCTCTTTTGTAATTTATTAAGAAAGTTTTATTTTTGACTTATCTATTTGCATATTTATAAGAGAATTTAATGTGTGGTTTTCATTACTACTGGCACAGATTTGCATTGAATGCATTCGCTACTAATCTGTGCCAACAAAACTCCTCTGCACAGCACAGAGTGATCAGAAAAAGACATTAGTAAGGTCAAAACAAATTCGTCTTAAAGTGTGGCTTCCTGCAAAAAGTTTTGCAGTCGACATCCAAATCTCATTAGAATGTAAGATTAGTTATCTCAACAAAAGGAGCAGCTCTTTAAGGAGAGCAGGGGAATTGCTGCTCCAAATGATGAAGAGATGGAGTAGCCAATTCCTTCTAACAGGTGCGGCTCTGCTGATGCAGCAACAGTCACAACACCCACAGGATCTGCAACAGCAGGTTCTTGGCTGCAGACTCCCTCCTGAGTGCTGCCTTGCTGCACCTAAACAAGTGGGCAAAGCACTACAAACACACTTACCTGCCAGCCCTGACAAGATGACTTCATAGGGACAGTGAGGCTTCAAAAGCACATTTACTCTTGGCAAAGCTCCCTCTGACCTGCTCCACCAAAGCCCCAGAACTAAATGCCTGGGAACATGAGCAGAGATCAAAATTCCTTGCTGATGAGATAGGATGTCTCCTTTCTTCAGGAGCCATAATCAAAGAAATTCACCAATAAGGACAGAAAAACTATAATAAATATAGCATATGTTAGCTGATAACACAGGGATGAGCATATTCTTCCAGCTTCCTAGAACACTTCATTTTTTCCCACAACAAATTTCATTAGTTCACATTGAGATCCTAATGCTTATAAGTCTATGCCAGAAACATCTTCTGACATTAAATTCCCTAAATTTTCCATTTTATTACTTTGTTTTCTGAAACTGAATGACCAGAAATCTGGACAGATCTAATTTTCCGTTGACCCACCTGAGTGCCTAAAAGGACTAGCTTAAAAATTAAATTATGCCAAAGATATTTTTGGTTGGATTGTTTTGGTTTGGGGTTGGGATTTTTTTGGTCTTTTTCAAACTAAAATTTCAAAGAGCACTTCCAGGCCAATGAAACACCTTTACTTACAAAATGTGGTAGCATCCAAGAGACACCAACTGATGGAGAGCCTACCTGTGACACAGAAGACTCAAATCCCTTGTTTGAATAAGACAGTCACAGTAGACACACCAAACTATAAATACTTGTGTTACCTGTTAATCTGCCACAGAATATTCTAGCAAAAGTATATGAAAGAGATAAAAAGACAGCATGATTTCTTCACAGGGTCTAGTTCTCTGGACTCAGAGATATCCAAACTCCAAACTCACTAAAATACTGTGTAATATCACAACTCCAGCACAATCCCAGCCATTCTATTGGAATACTTGAAGCATGAGTAGCTCACTGCTGACAAGTAGATAACAACAACAACAAAGTTTCTAAAACTCTGACCCAAAACCTGTAGATTTGTCTGTTCCCTCAGTGTTATAAAATAATTAATGCAAGCCGTAGGTTACTGCCACACTATCACACCACCAGCAGAAATATCCTCCATTAATTCACTGAGTCCCCTTTTGGAATCCATTTACACTTTTAGTATTTCTGCCTCACAACATCCTGTAGCAATGAGTTACACAATGTAATTACTTGAGGAATAAAAAAAGCACTTCTCTATATACTTATTCAGAGCAAGGGCTTGAACTTGGATCTTCCACACATAAGATTAGAGCAAGTCTCTCCCTGGAGAGATTCTCAGTCTCTCCTGTTGCAGCTCTTTTGTAGAATATAAATAATTCAAGAGGGATGGCTGGGGCTTTTTTCCTGAATCGTGGAAAATTAAAACAAAACACAGCATGTGTTTTTCTCTCTACATTTTGTTTGGAATTCCACTTTCATCCCAAGAACATTTCCTCAAAAATTTAGGAATGTGATAAATTGCCTTCTCTTTTTTGCTTCCCTGTATCCAGACAGAAAAGAAGATGTATCCAAAAGTTCCCAGGTCTACTTATTAAAAGGAGCTTCCCAGTACCCCGTTTTTATCTATGAGATCAACACATAAGTACAAACACATAACCTCTCTAGGTATATTCAACGAGCACATTCCCCACCCAAACATATCTGCAGCATCCACTGTCAGTGACCAGCCCAGTCCTCTCACAGCCACAGGTCTGAACACCAGCAACTTCAGAAAAGCAGCCCCACTTTCAAACTGCAAAAGCTGTGTGAATGGGGCACAGAGTGGGGATGTGTAGCACAGGTTGGACAGGAGTTACCTGCACATGAAAATGCTCCCACTAAGCAAGACCAAAACAAGGTTCTGGGGCAGAACTCAGCCAAAGCCAATATTTCTGTCTTCAGAGATTCAGAGATATAAATAAAGCATGGGCATTTATTTTTAAAACAGCAGACTATCTAAAACAGCATTACAATCTGCAGTCCTGTTTTTATTCATTCCCTCCAATATAGTAGGAATTTCACCAAGGAATAGGGATGAGCAGATGCAGGGGGAAGCACATTAATAAATCATAAGTGTCATTAAAATTTGTAAACTAATATCTTCTGGGAAGTCTCGGCAATTAGTCTCAGAGCTTTCTTGGCAAACAAAAAATTAATAAATCCAAAAAGCCCCCTGTCTGATGACATCTCCACCCCCACAGAGAAGGTCACTGATGAAGCAATTAAGAGACACAACACATGGACCAGTCAGCAGGCTGGCTCACGAAAGACAAATGAGCTTCATGAAACCAGGGGACTAAGACATCTTAATAAGCAAAGGTGGGACTTCAATCCACACACCACCCCAAGACATGTACAAAGGCTTTTAGGCTCATTTGCTGGGCTGATACTTTTCACATGATTTTACAGTGTCCCCCTTGGTCTCCACCATCTCTGAGGCAATATTAGCATGATTAAAGAAAGGAGCCACCAGAAAGCAAAGGTGTAAACATTACTATTCCCTTTCTGGAAAATCCTGGGGGATATAACGGGGCTAGGGAAACACCGGGAAGGAAACAAATGAAACTTCTCTACAGAAGTTAGTCTTATACTTAAAGAATAAAGTATTAACAAATGAAGTCTTATCTTTATTACCATTACTGATTTTGCCTAATCCTAAAGCATAGCCCTGAATTTAAGATAAGCCTATTAACTTTAATTATTGGTTCCCAAAACAGATATTCAAAACAGTTTTAACTAACACTATCCCTTTGTTGTAATGAAAGGACATCCTTCTAGTTTGAACTGCAAAGAATGTATGCTCTGTACACTAACTAGGACTCTGGCACATTTGAGGAGGGCTAAACCTACAGTTCATTCTGTTCAACTCCTCAAATACATTTTTTTAAATCTTATTTTTAATTACCATGAATTGTCCCATTCAGCTACACAAAGCCCAAGCAAATCTGAACAATCCCTTCAGTGTATTCCCTCATATCCACAACAAAAAATTTGTTTAGATCACACTATTAAACAAAGGGCCACCATCTTCATTTGGCAGCAGCTAGCACAGGAGTGGGCCAACATGCAGCCACTGTGCATGTCCCAAAGTGTTACAGCGTGGCTCCCATGCCAAGATGACATCTGTGGCATCTGTGAAGGCCAGCCAGGCTGAACTGGACCAGGGTAAACTGGACCACCTACTGTGGGGAAACAACTAATAATCAAGAGTACTGGAGGTTAAGAATTGCATAATTCTGGGATGTTGCTGAAGGTGTGCACTGATTGCAACACAGGGTGCTGGGAGCCTTGAGGAACATCACTCATCTCACACTGTGGTCACATGCTGTGGTTCCCCACGCCCTTGGCTCTTCAGCAAACACAGTCTGCATCTAACAGTTCTCAACCACAAAGATTTTCACAGCTGGCTTCCATAGCCTCAAAAAACTCGCCATCATTAGGCTAAGCTATTTGTACATTTAACCAAAAGCAACAGTAGAGATTCCAAACTTTTGGCTGTTCTGGTTTCCAAACCCAAAAGAGATCAGGGTGCTTGCACACACAGCTGGCTCCTTCCCTCCGTGCCCTGATGGCTGACTGTAGATACAAGAAACCCTTCCCATCAGCACAGGATTTCTGCACTTTGCAGCAATATTATAAAGTGCCAAAGAAGATGCAATAATGGGAAGAATTACTACTTTGAAAATCAGCTCCATTAATTTTACGCCCGAATAAAATCATCCAGAAAATAGCACACATCGAAGATGCATGTCATCAGCATAAAAGTGGAAAATTATAAATGTAATCAAATTTGACAATACTGAGAGGAGATGTCAGCTGCTGGTCATGGAGACTGCATTTCAATACAGCAAACTCCAGGAAAACTGTGATGCCCCAGTGGAGCCAAACCAGCACTGAGCAAGAGGTTGTGGCACAAGCCAGAATTTGCCATTCACAATGCAGTCTAAATAATGTGTTGACACTGGGATAGAAACACTCTTAAGAAAGCTCTGGCTGTGCCATGACTTTCAGGTTTAGCTTGTTTCACAGAAGATGATATGGAAATTTGAATCAAGCTTTTTGAATCTCCTGATCCTGACTCCTTTTTTCACCAGTCTTAGAAGCTGCTACATTTGGAGCAACCAGACCAAGCCTCAGTTCCCAAAGGGCACTTCAGACCGCATTCACCCTTTCTCACCTAGAGCAGCCCTGTCTGAAGCCAGCTCTATGTGCCACACACAAACCTAGGGCACAGAAATCAGCTTGAGCTGGGAAATTTTTGCGGTGCCAGAAGTACAGCGACACATGCTGAGGGTCTCTGAGGACTGTGGGAGGCTCAAGAGGCGATTCTGTAGGAGGAAACAACATAAAGCCCTCTGATAATTCAAGCAGAACTGAATGAAACAGCCATGCATGACATAAGGCAGCCTGCAACCAAGCTGAGGGGTTTTACTCCTCTCTGCTCCAAACTGGGGTTGCAGCTGCTGCATTTTGCAGCTGCCGCTATTAAAAAGCTGAAAGGGTTTTTTACTAACTCAACAAAGAGACTAAGACAACAAACTAACCTCTTCAGGCACAGCAGCCACAAGAGTAAAAAAAAAATCTTGGGTATTTTTGACTGCTGCCATGGAGACATAATTTCTTGGTTAATAAACAAGAAAACAAGAAAGAATATATATATTATTTCTTAATCAGCATTTTAGCCTCTTAAACAGAAAGAGTTTGTCACAATTTTGGGTTAATGCGTGGCCAGCATTATATACAATCAGATAATTTAGCTACGACAACAGCCAGAGGAGGGGAACTCCAGGGGACCCATCTGAGATGGGCAAAATGGTAGCAGGGACTCAGAGCTGAAAGATGCAAGTGCAAGTGCTTGCACTTTGGAAGAAAATCTAAACTGCTCCCCACTGCCCAATTAGCTGATGTGCTGCATTCATGGCTGTGGCATTGATCATAAATAGCACCTTGCTCACTTGTGCCTCTCCTCCTCTGCATCACCCTGTTGTCTCTCTGTCTTCACCCAGGATTGAGAGCTCCCTGGAGACAGAAGCTGTCTTTTCAGCTACTGCAGTCCAAATAAATAAAATAAATGGATTCCTGAGTACTAAAAAAGGCAACAATGGAAAACTTTTTATTCCAGGTATCTTACCACAAAGAAACTGCTCAATATGCACTGGTTGAAACAGCTGGAAACATTTTAAATATTACAACTTTAAATACTTATCCAGAATGTCATGTTTCCACAACCCTATCTCAATACTGTACAGCCTAAACAACTCCTGTGAAGAGCCTGGCACCTGCTCTTTAGAGAGAGAATTCATATTTCATACAGATGACTCTTGTATGTTTACAGTTCCTCATGGACAATGATGTTTGATGGAGAGATCCTGGCCTACAGAGAGTCTGGGAATTAGAGGTGCTCCAACAGCACTTCAAATCAAAACCATGTAAGTTTATAGATTTTAAGGGAAAATTATTTTCCTTTTGTTGATGTAGAAGAGGTGTTAGTGGGGTGAAAAAAAAAAAATCTACAGAAAGCATATGGCCATCCCTTAATCCATTTTTAATTTAAAGCAGGCTGGATTCTTAACTACACAGATAATTCACTAGGCAATGAGAACTGGTGAAGGGTTTGCATGTCAAAATGCTTAAATATTTTTTACAGTTGTATTTGTTGACCTATGAAAAAGATCTCTCTCCAGAACTTCAAAAGCAACTCACACCATCACAAGTATAGCGAAGTAGCAATGAAATAGCTTCCTTTCATAGGAGGAAAATTATCACCTCCACTCAACTCAGTGGGAAAAACAAAAATCTAAACCACAACTGACAGGTATCTCCTGTGACGAAGAAGAGATGTGGCATTCACAAGGAGGAGGGTGTGTGTGGGTGTGTGTTTTTCCTCAAAGCTAGCTGCTTCAAGGCTGGCTGCTTCAGTAGCAATAGAGACCTTTCCTGTGATTATTTGAGCCTCAGAAGCATGAATCTGGATATTAGAGCACTGTCTGTGTGCCTGCATTCAAATGATGACTAGCATTTTCCCCGTCTAAGCTCGTATCAGCCTAATACAGGAGTAGTTTTCAATGTAACTTCTAATTCTCCTCTCTTCCTCTGTTGTTCTCACCCCCTTTTTTAATTACATTCAGGATGTTTTCTTATTGATTTACTTGTTTTTGTATTTAGATGCAGGGATTAGAAATTCTTTTTATATGGCAGTTCAGTTTTCCATTTAAAAAAGCCTCTCATGTTATAAACCCAGGGGGAACTGAGGAGGAGATTTTGATGCATGGAGGAGGTGGAGGCAAGATGGTATTTGGAAATTGCAATGCACTTTGCTCTATCTCAGCATCCTCTGCCACATAATGCATTGCTCTCTGCCACAAAAGCCACACTCCCCTCCTGTGAAAGCAACTGCTCAGATGGACAGGACTCCTGGCTGGCAGAAAGGATTAGTCATATTTCCAGAACACAGGAAAAAAATCCAAACCCCTTGGAAATGGACAGATCATCTTTTGATACTTAGCTGAATTTGCCTTCAGTTTGTGACCCATCTGGGGGCTCAAAGAGTCTACGAAAAGTAAGTAAAGAAAGCAAACCTATTGCCATGAGGATTACATTCAATCTGCAAAGACAAATCCACCTTTTAAAATTTTCAGGGTCTTAAAAACGAAAAGAAAATATTGAAAAACACCAATTTAAACAATGCAAAGATTTAGGGGCATAAATGTGCAAATAGAACAGGAAATCCCAGAAAAGGAGTATTTCTCTGGCTTATTCTTACACTTAGTATCTATTTGCATTTCTACAATGTCCTTTGCAGAGAAATTCATAGATGATCTCTAAGATTCCATACACTCCTGTCAAATAAAACATGGTTTATTCCTGAATTTTCCAAGCCAAAAATAAGGTTTAGAGCCCACAAGGTCTACCTACTAGCTCTTACACTGAGCTTTCCTCACAGACCTAGGAAAATAACCTGGGAAGTTCTAAACCTCTCTGAATCTCCAGGCCCCCCACTGGCCCCTACTTCACTGAAAACCAGATGCAGAAGCATTCCAGAACAGGCTGAAACACTCCCACAAATTGTGTTTTCCCAGCTGACCAAGTGCTGGATGCTTTCAGTGGTCCGGATGAGTAATTACATTTCTATCACTTTGGGAAACCTCCAAAAGGGGTGCTGCTATTACCTTTCTGCAGAGCTCATGTGATGCTGCAAGCTCAGGATTAAGACCAGGTTTGCCTGTTTGTTACATTATTTATGCAGAGCAGATTGTTTGGCAATTACGTTTAAAGTACAATCACAGTGCCATTTGTACTTGCTCCGTAAAGAGGCAAAAGTTTTTTAAGGCATTAATACCCTGAAAAGTACCAGGGTAAGTGGAAATGACTGTTCTCTCTTATTAGCTGCATGGTTATTTATACTTTTGCAGATTACCATGGTGCAGTGCAATTAGGCTTTCTAAGTACTGTTCAAATTGAAAAGTTTCAAGGGCTCTGC
Source organism: Hirundo rustica (assembly GCF_015227805.2). Taxonomy (NCBI): domain Eukaryota; kingdom Metazoa; phylum Chordata; class Aves; order Passeriformes; family Hirundinidae; genus Hirundo; species Hirundo rustica. The sequence goes on along the minus strand of NC_053457.1, from coordinate 24,714,035 downwards.
TGAATAATTAACCCTTAAATACATTCACAGGAATAGCCTTCAGCAAATGGCCAAAGCCTGCTCCAAACAGGGGCTTTTAAATCACCTGTGAAGAAAGAAGTATTAGAGTCCATCTGCCAGGAAGGGCTCACACCCAAGCGATGGCTACAGTGCACTGACTCTTCTACCAGCTACACTTTGAGGAGGTTTCGCAGTAGCTGTAGTACACCAGGTAAATCTGAAACATGGTACTTGGTCTCACCAGCCCCTGGCTGCTGGTTTTTTGGTTTTGTTTTGTTTGTTTTTGGTTTTTTGTTTTGGTTTTTTTTAATGTACCTAGGGTAAAAAAAACACCTGACAGCAATTCTGTTAAAGGCATACTACTCCACAGGCAGGATGAAACAATTTGGTGATTTCAAAGGTCAAGGAACTGACCTGTTTATAGGGGTGAATTTGGGGGCTGAGGTGATTTTAAGTTATTTCTTTATTTTAAATGCAGACACACGCCTCCAAACACAGACTCTGTCCAGAAGCAGATTTCCCCAGGACAGGACAGTCCATCTCCCATGCCAGACTAGGAACATGGCAGCTATGTGACACCATCCAAGTACATCCACAGTGGAGAAACATCAGCACCTCACTGTGGCATCTCTAGCCCTTCAGCAGCTTCTCTCCTTACAGCCCAACACACAGTCACCACCAAGATGACCATCTTAGCACACAGGGGTGAGGAACAAGGCTAAGATCAGCTAAGATTATATAGTACACTGTGTTTTACTCCTTCTCAGACAGTTCTAGCAAGTGTGTACCCACCTAAAGAGGCTGTTCTGATTGCCAGCCTCACAGGAGACAGAGGAGGGAAGGGACTTGTCTAGGGACACTCAAAGGTGAGAAGGAAACCAAACTCCTCTGCCTGTCAGGGAAGTGCCATTATATGATGAAACCCTCTTGTTTGCAGACCCCACTTCATTAGAGGAATGTGCCCTAATCATGTATCCCTTTTCCAAAGAGCAACTCCATTTGTCTCAGATTCTTTCCCAGCTCCTCCTCTGATGAGCTCAGATACTCCCCCATGCCCACAGCCTGGGTCAGCCCCCAGTTTCACAAGAGACAGGGTACAACCCTCCATGCTTGCTGTGATCCCCACAATCCACATACCTCCACAGTGAACTCTCCGTAACACTCCCCAAGTTGAAGTCGTAGAGCTTTGTCAGAATGAGAATCACCTAGAGAGGGGAAAGGGAGGGAGGAAGAGAGAGGGAAAAGTGGAGAAAAAAAAAAAAGGTTGATGTTAGATTTTGTAACATTACATAGGACATCTGAAACCACCCAAAGGAGAGCTGAGCATTTATCCATTAAAGTTGCAGTATTATAGGATAAAGTAGGTTTAAAAAATAAAAGGGGAAATCATTAGCTTTGTACATTGTATAACCAGTAAAACTTATTTTAATCCCAAAATGTTTTGCATTTGAAATAAAACATGCCACCAGGAACAAATCAGACGTTGTGAGCTGACCTCTCTGCAACTACAACTATTGAAAGTCAGGGATGGAATCAAATGCACCCTTGTTAATTGAATAGCTCAATCTAAAATTACAGTCAGCTTCTTTTGTCTCCCAACATTCTATCACTAATTATTCAGCTTCCATGGAAAAGACTGGCAAGTATTTTTATGTAGCTCCTCATCCACCAAAACAGTCCATCTTGCCTAGAGTCAGCTTTGTTTTCTCCATCTGCTGTCACTGGCTCCAGAGCATGGGAATTCCTATGTGCCTTCCCCTTTCCACAGTGGTAAGAGAGACAGAAGTGCAACATTCTGCTTATGCACTGAGCAAGACAGACACCTGCATCTTTAGTACTCAAGGAGAGTCAGAGGCTCCAGGAGTCACTGACTTTCTGAAGAAAACACTCCAGAGTCATGCCCCTGCAAAACTGAGGTTGGGGGAGTGGGGAGTAAAGCAGTGCACAGGGGACCACAGAGCAATATACTTTCCCTCTGAAATATCTGGTACTCTGACCTCAGATTTCACAGGTAAATGTAATTCTCCTGGTTACAAGCTATACTGCCCAATGCCTTTCTCTCCAGAAAGGCAGTTATGCATTCTGATAACTTGGGAGCCTCTGTGCAAGCTCCCAGGCATACATGGGATGGGAACTTGTGCAGAAAGAATAGAGTTTTCTCAGTGGAAGGTAAGAGCATGTGAGCATCTGCTCCTTGCCTTTTTAGCATAACTGGCATCATACAGTTCATTTCCTTGGATTCTACAGGAGCAGCCTCAAAGAAGAGCTCCAGGGCACCTCTTCATTTTTGTTTTGCATCATTTTAACATTTCAGCATCATTGCAGCGTTCAAGCACAGGCCAGTCTCCCTCACATCTGCTCCAGCTGTGAGAAAGAGCATCCAGGGCAGTGGGCCCCCAGCCCTGGATGGGTTTGTTAACAGTTACTTCACAGTTTGCCTAAAAAGTGGGTCCAAGTGGGAGTTGTGGATCAAGTGGCTGAGTTCATTAATGTTTTCCTATGCAACAAAGATCTTTGCTTATACAAAAGCCAGGCGTCCCTCCCTCCTGCTCCTCCCACAGCAGTGGGACCAGCCTTACCTTTCATTGAGCTTTCCCAGCTGAAAGGCTGAGGGGTGCAGAGTTTAAAACTTGGCAGAAAAATGCCAAAGGAATAATCTGCTGCAGCACTCGTTTACTGTCAGCATAATACCAGGAAAAAAACTTGTTCAAATTTTAAGGGACCTTGGTACGTGACTATGCAGTCAGTGCCCAACTTAATGATTTTACAATAGATGCTCAAATAGATTCCTCCTTCTCCTGGATTCACTTTTACCACCCCCTATTGCATTTTTCCCTTTTATTTTCCATGCAGATACCTTTAGGAAGAATATAATAGCCAAGCTGCTTCCAGCAGGGTGTGAAAAGAAACCTGCCAGGCAGATTTGAGTCAGCATATGCACGTCCATGTCAGCTGAAACCAAGGCTGTGCTATGGGGAAGTAAGGCTAACATCCTTTTTTAATGCAGCATAAACCCTGGACACACCTTCCCATACAAGGGGGGGAAGAGCCAGCTGCAAGCTGCAGCATCCAAGGTTTGTATGGTCCATGCCTCCTCCCCTCACACTCAGCAGGGCAGCCTTCTCCCAGCTAAAACCCAATGACAATGACATTTTCAGGATGTTCCCTATATTCCCATGGGGACTCAGCCAGCACTCCTCTCAAGACTCTTTAGGAAACCATGGCACTAGCCCTGCTCTGCCTGAAATCACACCCTTTGTATTGCTCACATCCGTGGTGAGGTTTCACAAAGTTTTCAAGTTTCAGAGTCTAAGCACACTGAAGACAGCTGAGTTCAGTGGATCCCAGATTCCTTCCTAAACATTGTAAATAAAATCTCTGTGTCTTGGTCAAATTTCAACAGATTCTACCTTATTTCTACTCTAAATTGGCATTACAACTAAAGGCAGCATCCGTACTGCCACAGCTCTTTGTGTGTCTGTCCCCAGATCTCCTATGCCCTATATTTTTGAAGACATCACTTACCTATTACCACCCTGCAAATCCCAGGATAACAACAGCTTTACAGTAGTGGGCTGAATGCTACTCAGCTCCTGGGTATAAATTCATAGTAAAAGCACGTTGTTTAGTATGACTTTTCTGGATTTTCACCCAGGATGACTGACTAACATCCATCTCTACTTGTTGGTGATGCACAGAAAGAACAAGTGTGAGCATCCCTCTGCAGTATCTCACACAGGTTCCCAGGAAACAGCAGGAGTTGCCTGAGGCAGTGGTAATGCCTACAGCAACTTGTCCCTAAAATCACTCTCTACACGACCCCAGGACAGGCAACATTCCCACACCATTAACCCAGGCAGCTTCCACTCTGCTCCCACTTGCTTCTGAGAAGAAACACCCCAGATTCAATAAAGGCAACTCTTGCAATGGTTTGGGAGTCTGAAAACCAGAGAGGATCTGGAAGTTTGAACACACAAACTTCCCAAGAAAAGCTGCAAAAGCACTTACCCCCTGCACGCTGCCTCATGAGACCACAGAGCAAACTGAGCTGCTCAGGAACCGTCCCAGGGCTGAGACACAGACAAGAGCCTGAAAGGCAGAGCTGCATCCTGAGCTGCTTCCATGGGGTGTTGGACACAGCTCTGCAGAGGAAACATCAAACCCTTTCAGGAGGATATTCTGAGGCCCCATCTTGCCCCAGCTGTGCCAAGAAGAAACACGGAGCAGGGGCAGAAGGAGTAATGAGCCAGATTTTCTAAGACGCTGCGTTGTTTGAATGCTTCTATTGAAAAAGAACAAAACAAAATAGGAGGAAAATTGGACACGTTTTCCAAAACTGAATTCTGACAGGAAAAAGAAAAATTAAAAAGGGAAAAACCTTCATTGACTCAGGCTGAGACATTTGATTCCAATTTCTGCTTTGTAGTTGAAGAAGCTCAGCTTGTTTCTGTCAACACTACCAAATGACCTTTTTTTTTCCCATGCCAGTGTAATTTTGCATGAAAATCTTGGTGGTTTTCATTTTAAAACCTGAATTCTACTGAAAGTTGGAGATTTTACAATTAAGTTGCTATTTCAAAACAAAACCATTTTCTTCCCCTAAACTGAGAGAAATCTGGAATAGCCTGCCCCATAGAAAATGCCCACTCTGCAAAATAAATTAAAACATTTTGCTCTGGGGAAAAGAAATACACATTTATTAAGTTACAAGCAATTCAGAAACAGCAAAAACTTACACTTAGGCATTATTTAATCAAAATAAAGAAAATGCCTTTATAGCGCCAAATTAAATGTTTTCTATTCATCAAACCAATCTTTCCAAAATTAATTCCAAGTCAGCTCAGTGTTAAACTGCATCTTGCTATGGGATCGTAATTCTCACTTCAGGAAATGCAGCTCAGATATGGAATTTCCTCATCTCCTGCAGGCTAGGCTCCACACACTACACCATGCTTCCCAGGACACCCCAGGGCAGGTGTCCCATGAGAAACCAAGCAGCTCAGCTGGTTGAGAATGGAAAAAAGGGAAAGAGTTTGCAGGACTGAGTGTGGAAATAGGGAGGCTGAATTGCAGCTCCCTTAAGGCAATACAGTCCCTCCAGAAAATGCAATTTCAAGCTGAGCTTACACAAAACTTAATGACCTGAATAATTTAACAAATTGTTTTGGTTTTGTAGACAGAAATGGGAGTGGAGAAAGGATAATTAGAAAAAATATATTTTCTTTGGAAAGAAGGGATGTTCCAGTTCTACAAGAATTTTCTTATGAGCTTCTTTTTTTCACACATGCATCTCCATATTGCATATAGGCTGGATTTTTTTTCACTGTCTACTAAATACCCTGCTTTAAGGCTTATATTAAAAAATGCCAACACCTGTCAATCAGTTACCCTCAATGGTCTATCCTTCAGTGCAGGTTAAGGGCCTCTGGCACTGAGGAATCCTGACACAATGCTCTATATAGCATACTAAACCACTAAACCCAGATTTAATATGATGGACCATTTCTCTAAAATAAGGCCAGCAAATGTCCAAAACTGTCCAATTCAGCAGCCTTGAGTCTTGACACAACGTGGCTGGCATGAAAGCAGAAAAACTACAGCCGGGAACACTAGCCCACGTTTCATTCCATCTCAAAAACAGATCCCCGAAGGGATCACAATTGTTCAGGCAATTATGAGGAATCTCCAAGCCTACAAATCACAAAAGTACTCAGAAGCTTTTCAAAATGTTTGGTGGCGTAACAATCCTCCATGCCAATAAAATTTTACTATGAAGGAAAATTACTTTAGTTCATTAAACCCAGCTCCAAATCTTGCCAGTTCTGCATTGGCAAAGTGCCTTGCATATACCCCAGAGTGGGATATATGATGTCTGTTTCCCACAAATTAAGAGTGCAAAGGCACTGCAGCTCCTTCAGCAGGTTGATAAGGAACTTCAGAACAAGTGAAAAGCACTACACCAGAGGCTCAGACCTCACACTCAGGCTCCTGTGTGAGGGGACACTCATGTTAGAGACATGAGAAGGAAGAGCACAGCAGCCAGAGAGACATCTGAAAGGCCAGCTCTGATTGACTTCACAGGACATCCCCTCTCTGAGTGATCCTGCTATATCAGCACAGAGATTGACGCAACTCATCAGCAGCCCTGTGCACATATTTGCCAAGTGTAATTAGTAAAGAGTACGGGGATGAACACTAGGCAGCACAGAGCACAGCAGAAAGAGGGCAGACAAATTTACATGTGAAAAATGAGAGCTCTCCACTCACTTGTTCTGGCGTGTTGGGGTCTCTCTGTCTCCTGCCCACAGACATATTTATATTTCCATAATGCTTGCAACATTTTCTACCCTCCAAGCCAGCCGTAGGAAGTTTGTCTGCAATTTCCATCTGCCATTCCCCAATCCATATGAGAACAACAGCACCCAAGAAGTAAATGTCAAATGCGAGCAACCACAGGCTATTGGGAACCAGTGTCAGTAAAATGCTCACAGCTGAAAACAAAATGGCTTAAAATGCTCTGGGACTTAAATGCCAGCAGCACTGACCTAGGTGTAGGTCCTAGACTTGGTGTAAGTCCCTGATGATTTCCTCTTTGGGATTTTTCAGGGATTTTGTTTGTTTGTTTTGGGTTTCTTTTTTGTTGTGGTGGTGGGTAGTTTTCAAGGCACAAGATTATTAACTAAAGATGGACTGATTGGCAAGCACAGTCATGATCATTAATTTCTAAGGCACTTTTTCATGCAATCTCTTCATTCAAAGCTAATTCTGTCAAAAGGCACCAATACCAGCCTAATTTTTTCCCAAACAAACACTCAAAAGATGGGGAAAGGACCATTTAAATGTTCAATCTATATTTGTGCTTATGTGTGCGGCAGGCTGACCCCAGCCAGCAATTAAGCACCAACCCAGACACTGACTCTGTCCCACCCCAGATTGATGGAGGAGAAAACCAGAAAAACAAAAGTGAAAAAATCTGATAAAGACATTTTCATTAGTCAAGGAAACGGAAGTAACAATAAATAAACAAAAAAGTGATATAAAGGCAGTCATAAAGACTGTCCTCCCCAACAGACCGATGCAAAATCAGTCTTAGAACAGAGTTACTATTGCTAAAGATGATGTTGTATGGACACAACACCTTTCTGACCTCCTCTTTGGTTGGGCAGAGTGAGAAAAAGGAAACCTGACACTGAAGTTCTGTTCAGCTACACCTAAAACACTGATGTGCTATCAGCACTGCTTCAACCAAGAATTCAAAACACAGCATGGCACAGGCTGCTCTGAAGAAAAATATTCCAGTACAAGTGTTTTCCCAGGTCAAGGTAGAGTGATTCTCAAAATCAATCACTACATAATCCTGGTCTCTTTAAAATCTCTTCACACAAATGCAGCCTCAAAAATACACCTGTGCACGTGAGCGATCACACTATGCAACATCACCATCCTCATTTCCACTGGAGGTCTGAGTGCAGTTGCCAATACCCAGGAGTGCTATCTCCAGTTGTAAGAAGCATATAGAGCTACTGCAAAGCTCCCAGGAGAGAAATTTAAATTCCACAGGTATTAACAGATTCTGCAAGCACCACCACTATGAAACAAGGCAAGAAATGGAATCTTTGTTTTACTGATGAGGAGGGCAAAGAGAGGTTAAATGAAATTTTAAGTGTTTCTCTATATGGAAACACTCAGAAAGAAGATTCCAAATCAATTTTTAAGAGTTTGGTTCAATCCACTTTGTGAATACATATGAAAAATCAAAGACCACTTTATTCCGAGAAAGAGTCTCCATCGAGGAATTCAGCACAGCTGAAAGAATTCAATTTAGCACATTTTGATAATTTAAGGTGAGAGGCATCATCTGGAAGATAAAATACCAATGTGAGTTCACCCAGAGTAAGAGAATGATTAGCTAAAAAGGAACAGATACACCTTAAATACAAATCTCCCCTTTTTTCCCCAGTCTGGTGAGCAAGGCTGAAGAAAACTTATCTTCAGATAACAGGAATTAATGAATAGCACATCCTAAGACACAAAAAGAAAACAGCAGAGATACTGCTAACAAACATAGGCCAAATCCTGCTCCTGGAAATCAGAGTAGCACTTGTGTAAGAGTAAAGCTTTGCCAACTTAACCTGCAGCAAAACTTTTCCTTTTTTTTTTTTTTTTTTTTTTTTTTTTTTTTTTTTTTTTTAATATCTCTGGAGAGACAAAAATGATCTGTGGGTAGCTTCAGGCAGTGCAGGCAAAAGAGCCCTCTGAAATTGAAAGAGACAAGTCCCAAGATCACACACAGAAGCAAAACGTGTTCCAGTGAACTTGTGATCTCCAAACAGCTGAGACTGTCAAATTTGTCCTCAAAACAAGAACCAGTAACTAAAAGGAGGATATTTGCCTTTAATCCTCCTTTGCCTGTGTTGCTTATCACTTTCCAGTAGGAAAACTGCCACAGCAGGCTCCTTCTGTCCCCTGCCCTCCTCCCTGTCGATATAAATCAGGCAGCACAATGAGCTGGAGCCAGAGCAGAAGACTTTCCCACTGGCTCAGCCAGAGACAGATCACATTATCTTCACAAAAGCACCTTCCAGATGTAAGCAGCAGTTTGAAATTCCCATTTCCAGGACTTGCCCTGAATGAACAGAACCTGAGGGTGCACAAAAAAACCCAAAAAACCCTAACCCAGAACTACAGGGCCTAGCAGAAAGAGCCAGGTGTGGAAACCCCAACTCTCTCCTCTAGTGCCTTTACAAGCTAAAGCAGGGCAGGAATTTTGTGTGCTGGTTTTCCCTTGGATGCCTTGGCAATTCAAAGACAAGTCCAGTCTGTCAAAGAAACAGCACCTGTCAGCATCAACACTGAGAGAGACACCTCTTCCAGAGCCATGGATATACCTTACTGGCCTCTCAGTGTTGTTAACTGAATCTGACAGGATCTTTCATGCCTTTAGTTTTAGGCATTTTTGTGCAGGGACTGTAATTTAGGATATGTTCAGAGATGCCTTGCACATACAAATCCTTGCCATGGTAGTGAATGCAGCTGAATAACCCCACCAGCAAGGCAATGACTAATGACTCGGGAACTCAGAAAAGGAATTGGACTATAATGCTTCACAACAATGTGGGAAAAGGAGTCTGATTTTCCTCCTCCCAAGGCAGATACTCCAATTATCAACCAAAGGGAGAGTATTCATAGCCACTAGCTGTATGGTGGCTGACTTGCAGCCACCAGGCTCTTTCGTCTCCACTACACATTAAAAATTGGGCAATATCTCTCATGCAACATTTTTCCCAAGAAAGTAAGAAATAGAATTGGTAAATCCAGCCTCAGTTTCAGCAAACGTATCTCCTGCACACCTGCGTGCTTACCCTTAGTGCACACACACAAAAATTGCAACCCTAATTGCAATTGTGCAAAACCTCCTCAATAAAGAAATAAATGAGATGCCTACAGCAATGTTATCAGTCCTTAAAGAGCAGTGGATTCTGTCCCAGAGGCTGCAGGAGAGCGCACACCCTTGTGTGCATATGTGTGTGTCTGTGTAATATAAAAGCAATTATCAGCCACACAGAATGAGGAGTGTCTGGAAAAGGTGTGGTGATCGGGAATAAACACACTGGAAGGGAGGGTGGACACACCAACATTTTCAGCAGCTTGTGAGTAGCGTTAGTCAGAGAGTAAGAGAAGTCAGAGATAGAAAATACTCTCCAGATTATCTGATCCACCCCCCGACAAGGCACAGTTTTGCTCCACATAACTTTTCCCAGCTCTTCAAGATGGTTTTTCTGTGCATAAACACACATTCCCACCAGAAAAGACATCTAGGTTGCTTGAAATAACAGAAGCCTGAACTTTATCTCTGTGTAACTCAGTTTAACATAAATGCAATCTCTCCTGTCAGGTAATGGTATGATTTATGGGTCTCCTATCATACCTTATAAGAGGTGATAGCAAGGAACTCATAATTTACTTCTATTGATTCAGTAACCCACACCAGATCACACATCCCAGTTCCTTCCCCTGGCTAAGAAGCCTCCTCTGAAGCCTTGGAAACTTTATCTTTTTTCCCTTCTCCATCTTCCTTTTAAAGCTGCTGTGTGCACAGCTCTAAGTTCAAGAAGGAAATGAAAAAAGGCCCCAGATACTTTGCTGGCTCAGGTCTTATTCCAATTATCTCCTGATACCATCTGCGAACCAGCAGATTTTGTGCAGCAATTTATCTCTGTGGAGTCAGTCCCATTTCTGCTGAAGGGCCATTTAAAGCTTCTGACATGGGGAGACCTGAAAAGAAGGAATGACTTGAACTCCAAGTATGGGTACACTACCTTCACAGGACAGTTCTCAATTTAATTAAAAAAAAAAAAAAAAAAAAAAAAAAAAGAGAGAGAGAGAGAGAGAGAGAGAGAGAGAGAGAAGAAGAAGAAGGTAAGAGAGCATAGCCCTTTGACATCCTATAAACTGCCAGGACAGGAAAGGCAAGAGTGTCTGGTTCTATAAAAGAAGCTAAACTATGCGGGAAATTTTGTGTCTGAGGCATTTCTGAAAGGTAGAGGGCAAAAAAAGCTCCCATAAAAGTGATATTTCAAGAAAATTCAGGCTGATTATAGCTTTTCCATTTCAGATTCCAGGTTCTACTCAGGAACTCTCATTCCTCTCACACACATGCCCTCTCAGCTCTCCCCAGCATACATATATATACACATATAAATATTAGTGATCTTCAGATTCCAATTAGCAACTCAAACAATTGTTATTCGTGAGTGCATGAGCAAGAGATTCTCTCTCCCCAGGGACAGAAGATGGACTAGATATCCTGCTAAAGAAGATGGATAGGATATCCTGTATCCATTCCAGCCTCATGTCTGCAAAGGCTTTCTTCACTTGAAAATGCCTCACTGCTAGCACCCGAGAATCAGTCCAAGAGGTGGAGTCTTACAGATGTTACCATGAAGAAAACAATGTACCTGTTGGGAGATAAACCCTCACGTTCATTTTAAACGGCCAGTTAAGAAACCTTCTCCCCCTGAATCCTTATCAACTGCAAATCCAAGCTCCTCAGACTTTGGTTTATTCCCTTCCTCACAACAGCCCAGGGAAAAAAGGATTTTTGCAGATTGTCAAGTGACAAGCATAGCACAGAGGGAAAAAGGGCAAAATGCACAAATTGTTCTTATTATGGTTTTGCAACTATCAACGTCCAATAATCAGATTTTCCACCACATATGAGAACCTACTTTAAACAACTGTAACATCATTGTACAAATTCATTATGTAATCGCGATGTCTTAAATATGCATACATGGAGTACTTATAATTAAACGGTAGGGAAGGTGAAACATGAGAATCATCCAGGAAGAACGAGATAAAAATAAAAGTGATCCTTTAAATTATATGAGTAGGAGTCACAGGCAACTTGGGTCAGTCAGGCTGAGTGGGACACACAGAATAGGAAAGTGCCTGAGGTAAGAGACAAGCACGAGTCAGGGCTCTTGACAGACAAAAGGTCAGAAGCAAGAGTTTGAGTACTAAATAGCCAATTAACATATTTTTACATTATTATAGATTTAAAAAAAAATTAAATGATCTGATTATCCTATATATTAAGGTAATAAAAACGTGGTCTGTTCAATTAACTGCAGTCTCCTGACCTTGAACTTCTGTTTATGCAGTTCTCATCTGCAGGTGGCAAAACCTACTTTAAAACTTTGTGGCTCAACTATGGTAAGGTCAGACTTTGCTCTAGCAGCTCCTTTTCCTACTCATATTCCTTTGAAATAATTTTTACTCATGATTTTAATCACCTTTATTATTTTTATTCTGTATTCATCATATGAACATATTTCATCATCATTACAATGGCTGAACTACCTGTACCATGAGTAGCTTTTTATTTTTACTATTATTATTATTATTAGTCTTGTATCCTTAAATAGTAAAGAAAAATTACTTTCACCTGTGAATTTTCATATGCTGCTGTGAAAACACACTCTGTCTAGGCAATTTCCTTTCTTTGCTCTTGTGCAGAGCAGCTCTTGCTCATGCCATGCATCCCTGGAGCCAGGATGTCATCTCCTTTGGAAGGCCTAACCAAGCAGAATTACATGAAATCTCTCTCCTCTGTCTCAGCACTAAAACTTGAAATATATTTCCCACCCACTCCCCCACACTCTCAAAAAACTGTCCTCTGAAAGACTGGCACCAGGTCACGGTGGGGAGAAAATGAAGGAATCTTTGAGGATCCACAATACAATTGTAATTTTTAGTGTCAGTCCAATAGTGCAAAAGGGTGGGGGGAGGTGCATTTAAGAAAAAAATCCATTCATCTGGTTTTGACTTTAGTAAGAAAGAAAATGGCTTTTTCCCCTCTTTAGAAATATCTTGTGCTAGTGCCTGCATGGGGAGATGTGGAACAGCACAGTTGAAGCTGTCAAGGGCAATTTTTCTTACAGACTTAAGTGTTCTGTTACTTACAAAAAAAGAGAAGCTGAGAAAAATAGAGGAACTTGAATTCCAATCTCCTTTAATGCAACATTATGGTTGAGAATTCCAAGCTGTAAAAGTAGGAAACTGAGAAGTACAGACTCTACATTGTGTACATGGATTGTATAACAGAAAAGAGGCAAATCACCTTTGCAGAAATCCAAAGCGCTATCAACTTTTGGAATCCTTTTTCAGCTGGTTGGGGCCCATGGACAGTTGGCCAGACACCTACTGGCTCCATTCTGCAACCCTCACTTCAATAGAAAACTTTCAGAAGGTTTGACATTGTGATCTCTCTCCTTTCCTTACTTAGGGATCTAAAAGATTATTTCTAAGGACCTGAAAGACTCTTGCCCTCCAGGAGACAGAGAAGTTGAAGCACACTCTTCATATCAAGCCTCTGTATGTATCTCTTGTTAAGAATCATGGTTGTGACAACTAAGACTTCTGACTGACATTTAAACTGGGACTGCTTTTACGATCAAGATTTATATGCTAAACTCTAAGAGATAGATCCATTTCACTCATGCATGACAAAGGAAGGCTCAGTGCTTTGCTCTTCTAGCACCTGCATCACCCATCACCATCAGAAGAACATCTAGGACCTAAAATCTGGAGGTGGAAAAGGGGAAAGAGACAGAGTCTCATGCTCTCTGAAAATCTTTTGCAGCTCTGCAGGTCTCCAGATTACCTTCAGGGGATTTCACATACATGGGCTACAGGGTTGTTTTGCACCTTACATTGAGATATCAAACCCACTCACCACTGCAGAAGTGCTCTAAAGAACAATAATAGTCCCACTGACTATTCTTGCATTGGAATGTTTTAAATGGTGCACCAGAAATTTCTCAAAGCCTCCAAAAATCATTCTGCCCCTTGAGGAACATCATAAGGAATGGCTGTGCAGTACAACAAAATAAGAATGTAAATTGATTAAACAAGATCTGTAATGACTCTGCAAGGTCTGTGAGAGTTTTCCTCTTCTCTTTACTGTCTCAAGAGCCCTGGATTACCATCAGAATAATCTCTTCTCCTCTCCCTCACCAGTCACACCACAAGGTCTTGTCTTTATCAGTGCCATGAAGTCACAGGAAAAATATACTTTTCATGAGAAAGTATTGAGCTGGCAAAAGCTGAGAGCTCTGAACATCACCAGAGGCTGAAGCATGGTGGGGACCAGAGGACTGATTCAAGCAGATGGTGTCAGTGTATCAACTCTGCACAGAATGCACGCATAGGAAAGGTGAGCACAACTTTTAAGTACCTGTGACAGACTAAAGAACAAACCCAAAGGCCCATTTTTGCCCCTGATGTTTTATGACTGTCCTTTCACTAAGATGATCGTCTACAAACTACTTTATATAAAACACCTCCCAAAACAGAAATATTTCTCTGGGCCCTTTTTATAGCAGGACTGACAGCGAGAGCTCCGGAGATAATCTTCAGTAAACCTAGTTATTGGAACAGTGTAACCTGTTGTAAATTCACATGTACAACATAGAAGAATGAAGATACTCCCCAGTCCAGCCTTTCAAATGGCAATTGATACAGATCTCTCTAGCAACTAGACCAGCACAAGACTGATTCCAACAGCTCCACAGCTCCTCACAACAATCCTGCAGCCAGAGCAGCTCTCATTACAAAACCGATGCACTAAAACAGGCACCAGGGGCTCAGCTTTAAACCAAGCTGTCAGAACACCAGCATCCTCCACTGTATCACAGAACTCAAGTTACCTCTCATGGACAGTAGCATTTTGGTTTTCCACAAACCCTAGCTCTTGGAGGCTAGGAATGCCTTAAAACAAAACAACAAAATCTCATATTCTCTTATTTTTACTTTTCTCTTATATGCATGAATAAATGCATACATTATATATATATATATATAAAATTTATAGATATACATAATGATTTTGAATTATTTCCATTGCATTATTTTTCCTGCCAAGAAAGAAGACAATAAATTATCTCAGGCTGCTTTAGATACCTCAGATTAGCAATGCCACAGTCAGAATAGCACAGAGCACTCTTGAACAGCTATTGCAACTACTTGCAGATGCCATGAGCCCTTTCCATTCAAGATTACTGTATTTACATTCAAACATAAAGGAAAATAAAACCAATTTTATTCACACACTTTGACATCAAGAGGCACTGCTGGAGAACAGCTTTGCATTCGCAGCACGTGTGGCATTCTTGATTAAATGAGGTCTGCACGAACATAATAAACCTGTAATTTAATTGGCCAAGCTCTATGAAAACTATTTAGAATACACGGATTGCAGTGTTAAGCAAACTGCAGCCCGTGTACAACACCCATGAATTACAGCAGTTTGGCAATGAGCTGACCAGTTGCTTCTCACAGCCTTTAATAACAATCAGCCACATCTTCGCAGCACAAGAGAAATTAGAGATCTGAGAAGTCTGTTAGCTCATCCAGAAAAAAAAAAAAAAAAAAAAAAAAGACGGGTCCCTGTGGGATAATTGCTAATATTCTGTCCAAAGTAGATTTAAAACTGTAAAACAAGGTAGTCTCTTTAGCAAAATCACTCAGCATGGCTGAAAATTCAGTTCCATAAAGCTTCCTCTAGACATGAAATTCAAATGTTTCCTCTTTAAAAAGGTTTAGAGCTAGTCCAAAGGAGCTTGGTCTCCTTTGGATTCCCTTCTAGTCAATAAAGAGAGGGGAGAGCTGGGAGACTAACCTTTCCTGGCCAAGAACCTTCACAAACAGCTCTCCTTCTACCCAGCTCCTCTGTGTCAGCTCTCAACAGGGACGTGTGGCAGCTCTAGTGCAAAATGCAGAAGCTCACTGTGTCCTGTACTAGAGCAGGGGCTCTGACACAAAGCTGGGTCTAGGTGAATGTCCTTGTTGCAAGCAGTGTCCATCCTTGCTCTAAAACCAGGCTGTATTTCCACTGCTCAGTAAGTTTCCATGCACTGCTTCAGTCCCATGGAAAGTCCAGAATTAACAGAGAATTAATATGCGTATGTATCAGAAGAGCTCAGGTGTAACTGGGAAGAAGGGAATTACAAAGTTTGCAGACTCTTACACACTACAAAATTCCCTGCTGCTAACTGAGGCATTGCTGATGTGGTCACTTTCTTCTGGCTTAGTATAAGCATTTAATGAGTGCCCCAACCTTTTTCCTAAAACGAGCCCTAACCTCTACTATCTTTGATATATGGGGACATTTACAAGCAGGATTTCATCCAGTCACCTGCATACACTCACTCCATGAGCTTGTTACATAAGAAGATGGAACTATAAGGGACATTTTGTCTGGAGCACCTTACATGTCCCCAAATCGTGCAAATCCCAAGACACTTCTCAACTCTTCTGAACAAACTTCAGACTTTAACCACAAAAGTCAAAACAAAGCAACATCCAAAAAAAAAATTAATATACCATAGGAAGACAGGAAAAGTCAAGGGCACTGCTGTTGTCCTCCAGCCTTGCAATAATGGGGGATCTGAGAAATGCCAAGATGATTGTCTGAAGTGGAACATCGAGAGCATGTCAGACACACAACATCTCTCTCCTTCAGAGGTGAATGAGACATTTTTTTAAACACAGACTTCTCCTATTCCACTCAGAAAGGTGACCATGTTACAGTGAAGAGTGATGCTTATGTATCTGACATGGTTCTATAAAATCCTTCAGGAAGAAAATTGCAAAGAAGCAGCAATTTATTATTTCTGCCACAAGAAAAATAATATCATTTGAGGATGCAAGATAAAGTTCTTTTTTACCCAAAGAATTACCTTCCTTTTAAGAAAGGCAAAGCACCCATAATGACAGAGGAAAATCTTGGGAAGTAGTACCAGAAAAAGGCATTAGAAGTGGCAATCACCATGTCAGACACACTACACTGCAGGGGAAGGGAAGAAAGACCAGATAATGAAATTACAGGGCATTGAAAATGTCAAAGAGCGACTGTGCTCTACCATCATTCACAGGTTATATGAGGCATTAACATGCTGATATCCCATTCCGGTGACAAAGATGGCAACAAGAACAGAAAACAGTCCAAAATGAATCTGTTGCTGAGACCAGGGATTTAATGAAACAGGGAGATGAGCAGAAAATTAATCTTACTTTCACTGTGCAGCCTTCAAACTGAAAGCTGCTGGCCCTGTTCAGGAGCAGTAACAGCTCAGGGATGCATTATTTCACTATCTTTATCTATGATCTCCCCAGACTTATGAGTCATCATCAAAAAAATGGGTGTCAAGTCTTTCAAAAAAGGACCAACCTTCTTGGCAGGCAACTGCACCAAGGTATTTCCAGCAAGGTATAAAGGAGAAGAAAAAGTCCTTCACATTTAAGCTGATTCACCATTAAATCAAGGGCCCAGGGAGGCTGGGGTATTTCTGTACTTGGAGGAATTCAAAACCTGACTGGACAAGGTTCTGAGCAACTTTATCACTGCTTCAGCCTTTGAAGCTGATCAGAGCAGGAGCTGGACCAAAAGATCTGCAGAGCCTCCCCCTGCAAACCCATTCTAAATCACTCTACAGATGAGTTCTGCTCTCTTCAGATTGATCCCTTCCCATTGATCAATATGAGCAGCACACACAACAGTAAAGCCAGAGGACCCTGTGTCTATCCTGTAACACACCTTCCTATCTCGCTTGAGATAGTTCATCACTATAAAAAAAAAAATCTTCTGCTGTTATTCCTTGTATAAAATGAAAAAAATAAGAGAAGTCATGGTAAATCAAAATGTCTGTTTATGGAAACTCCCTTCTGGAGAGAGTCTAATGGGTCATAAGATAGCTTGGGGCAGATGCAAATGGCTGTCAGAATCCAGAGAGATTTGTGTAGAGCCACCTCTGCACATCCCCTCCACACAATGGCAGTCCCATAGGGCAGAGCAGCACCATCTCAGCAGCACCACCCAAAGCAGCCACGGTCATGCTGGGAGCATTTCCTCTGCAAAGTCAAATGCAGCAGAAATCCTGCACTGTACCCCAAACTCCCAGATTCTGATGTTCTTCCTAGGTCTGGTACAGAACTGGTCCTTTTTGCAGCCCATCCTAATAAACCCTCCAATTGGAAAGACTGAGAGCAACACTGCTTCAAAAGGTTTGATAAGGTCAGCTCTAAAGAGTAGTTGATAAGGTTATTTGGCCTCCACAATGGTTGCTTATGGAGCTTGAATTTTCTATTTCAGAATTGTACTTCAGAACCAAGTTCACGCAAATTTAAACAGGAACATGCCTTTGAAAAGTAAAAGCAAAGTGAACAAAAAAACACATTCAATTAACTCAATCTGGAAAACATAAATAAAGCAGTTTCCTCAGTCCATCAAGCAGATGCAAATTTAATTTCAGATCACTCAATTTGTTTTCCTGTAAACAAACAAGTTGTTAAAAAGCAGGGGAAGAGAAAGCTTTGGAAACTCTATCTCTTATCACATATAGTATGTGCCTCTCTCCCTGCTGGCCCATATCACATCCAATCCTACAGTTTTCAAAGGCTGCTGGAATTCAATCTGCTAAAGGTGTGTAATAAATGAGGCTTTGCAGAGTGCATTTGTTGAGTAAGCAGGAGTATCTGGACATCTGTGGAAGGGGATGATTCACTAAGAGATGTGTGTAAGACAAAAGGCTCATCCTTACCTATTTCAAGGCCACATTTTCACCAATTTATTGGCACAAAATCTGCCAGACAACAAACTTAGCCAGACTGTGAATCAAAAATCTTTCCACCCCCAAGACCATCATTCTTTTACTGCTACACAAGTGGTTTTTGCATCATGCCTAGAAAGTAAAGATCACCTACTGCTCGATTAAGGTGTGGAAAAGATCTATCACCTTGGGGCATTCTTAAATACAACCATCTTGTTCATTACAAGGGCATAATATTCTTCTCTATCGACTGAGCAATAGTCACGGATCATGTGGCAAGAACCAGCCTTGCAGGTAGCTAGATGGATGTCCAGCCATTGCAAGCTTCATGGTCACACAGGCAATGTCTTATGGAGATCTATGGACAGACATTACAGACCTTGGCAATGCCTTTGTGACTCAAAGCCCATCTGCCACAGCAGCCGAACAAATGAACAATAACCAGCTTTGAACTGCAGCCTGCACCCCTAATTATGCCTGAAGTGTCTCCTGGCAACATCCAGGACTGGCTGAGATAGCACTTACCTGTCAAAACATATTGGATACAACAAACTTCCTCTTTAGAACACAGAAGTGGTTTCACATTCCCTCTGTAGCAACTCTGCCTCCTCTATGGAAGTCCTGCAACCTGGAGAACACAGATTTGTCTGTGTGCCTTGCACTTGCAGAGCCTAAGAAGTGACTGCCTAATGTAGGCACCATGTCAGGAGAGAGTTCTGTGTTCAGACTGAAAAAGGTGAGCTTGCTTTAAAGTCAGATCAGGCTTTCTTTGCCACAGTGCATTTAAAAATCATCAAGATGTACACAAATTAAGATTATTCTGGGGCTCCCCCCAAGGAATGCAACACCTAAAGATGGAGAGTCTGACACTTCAAACATAAGTATAAAGAAAATACGGTGCACTGACAATTTAATGCAGTTTCTAAAAGCTGTTATTAGAAGGGGAATGCGAAGTTCCCTCTGTCTTGCCCATATCTGATTTCTAACAGTTGTTTCCAGTCATCTTTTAAATGAACACCTGAGGTGCAGCCCCAGTCTGCTGCCAGCTATTTCTGCCATCCTGCACAAAGCTGTTGGGTGCCCAGCCCATTGGGGCTGCAGGGACTGGCTGACTTCACAGGAACATCAGAGAGCAGTAGCACAACCTGGACATCATGGAACTACAGCTTTAGATGGGGATGACAGAGTGTGCCAAAAACGAGCAGAACTGACAAAGAAGGGAGAATTTCACAGAGCACTGTCACTGTTCCAGCTTCATTGCATTTGAACATCAGGAGTAAGCTTTGGCAACAGACACCTGAGCAGAACGGAGTTAAGCAGCTTAGAGAGTTACCTGCAGCAAGCCACAAGCTGTCACAGTTCAGACAAGTACCTTTTACTTGCCCCAGCTACAAGGTGGTAAGAGGAGTTGACTTTCAGGCCTGGACTAGGATACCACTCTCCCAGCAAAGTGGAAACAGCAGGAGATGCAGTGGACATCTAGGAACAACCCTCTGCTACACAGAAGCAAGCACCACCAGGAAGACAGAAATCAGAGCCCCATCCGACCCCATCTCCAGCCAGGCTGAAGTCCCTCACTGCTCTCCCAGCCCCTTCTGTGCCAACACAGCTCAGCTCTCCTATCCAGCTGGAAATTCAGTCTTGCCTCTGCCCCCCCACAGGCCTTGTTGCCTCCTACCACCACACAAGAGCAGTCCCCATTTCTCTCTCTGCCATACCGAGCTTTGTCCAATCCTCACTGCAGCTTCTCCTGCACAGCCTACTTACACTTGTTTATCTTATCATTCTTCCCACAGTCTGAAGTAAAGATGTAATCACCACAGCCGCAGTGTTATCCCACAGAAATTACTTTTTCACAGGGAAAAGTGCAAAAATACAATTACTTGCTTTAGATACAGTGGCTTAGAGGGACCCAGTTTTGAAGTGCTTCCTATTTTCCAGGAAAAGACTAGAAACTTGTACCTATATGTACAGCAATCAGAAAGTACTCGTACCTTTTCCCAAAGAAAACCCATGAAAATTATACCAGGCCTTATCTGACAGAATTATATGGTATTTCTGTCTCAAAAGCCTGCATGCAGTTGTATCAGTTCTTGTTATTTAACAGGACTGAAGGAGACGTCAAGCTGCACAATGATTCTGCCAATTCAAGATTTTATTGACACTCACTGAGAGATGCAACTAGAACCAAAACATGCTGCCACTGCTGCAACAAATGACAAACCTGGAGGATCACTCAGGTTTGGGAGTGTAGAACAACTGAATTAGTGAGCTCTGGAGATGTTGTCTAACCAGCCTCCATTCCCCAAGCAGGATGTAGTTCCCCTGAATCCCAAGAGATATTTGCCTGGTCTGTTTTTACTGATCTCTGATACAAGAAAGGACACCTCCCAGGGAGATATATCAGGCTTTACTCACTATAAACCTTTTCATATGAACTAACTTTCTCTGTTTTGCTGTATTTTAATAATATGATTGCTCAATCAATGTTTCACAGATAAAAGTAAAAAAAAAAAAAAACCCAAATCTATTTACCTTAAACAACTGTGTTTTAGATTCATTTTATCATCACTCTTCAGTTTTCTCTTCTTTAGCAGAACAATTCCCACCCATTCAAGTTTTCCTTGTAAGCCAGCTGTGTTTGAGTGTCTTCACTTTTCCCTGAGTCTCTTAAAATGATCTTTATCTTTCTTTAAGTGAACGTAGGCAGGCCACAGAACCACTGTGAAGGCCTTACTTGCCCTGAGTGCACTGGAAGGATTACTTTGTGTATCTTGCAGGCTACATACAATCCTGCTCATTGAAGCAGCAGAGGATTTTCTTCCTGGAAACACTCTGCAAGACCTATCCTCAGCGCACTGTGGAGTTGAGTTTCTGAAGGAGAGGCTGACAAGAGTGAGAGCAAGTTAGGTCAGGGGGAGAGCTAAAGTAAAGGTTTGTGTATTTTAGACCAGGCCAGAGAAGGTAATGATGTTAGGATTGCTGTGCAGAAGGAAAGTGACTTCTTTGAGATAATGGTTTTCCTTAGAAGAAAAGATGAGCACACACCTCTGGCATGGGACAAAGAATAGAACCAGTTTAGTAAAAGCAGAGAGAGGAAGCAAGACAACAGTAGTCAGCATGAGTGAGAATTTAATCCAGTCTGGGTTTGTGCCCTAAGAACATGGCAGGAACAAGTATCACAATATTATCTATCATGAGACAGTGCCCTAAGGAAAACCAGAGTCAAGCACACTGCACACACAGTGCAGAAGAGCCTGACCCACAAGCCTCAAAGCAGGAAGCCCACTTCTTAGCATTCAGGGTATTAAACAGAGCTCTGATACCCCTCTCAAGCACAGTGAGGCTGGATTAGTGTCTGACCTTTGTCTCAGAAGTAAAAGATGACACAATAAAGTCTGCTGGTCTAAGTGGCCCAAAAGAAAATGCAGAGGATGCAGCGGAGAAATTCACAGGTTCACATGCAAGCAAATGAGAGCCCAGTCTAGTCTTACCTTCCTCTTCTCCCTCCTCTGGACCAACCTGACTCCCTTTCAGCCCTAAAGAAATATCTTAGTGAACAAATTCAGTGTTACAGTACAGATATTTCAGCAATGGGATTAAAAGAACCCCTGTCAAATATGCCACACATCAAGACTCACTGTCATTCTGCTCTCACTTAGAAAGGAAGCAGGAAGACAGGATGCAAGACAAAAACACAGTCACTGGGCAAACAAAATAATCAAGGACAAGCTGACAATGCTGGAGAAAGAACTAAGAAATAGCTGGATTATGCTTCAATATGTCAAGCTCTGGAAAGACCCAAGCAACTTTGTCATTAGCAGAGAAGACAGTTCTTCCTGATATACAGCCCTTACAAATCTGTGTGGTATAAATGCAATTTATGTGACCTATAATGCAGTTAATTTATCCCCATAAAGGAAGGAGACAGTGTAACTTGCTAGACAGGTTCTGGTTCTTAACATCACTTGAGGTGATAAATTTAGCCCAAGTTTCTGTACCTGACTTTTCATTTCTAGGTAGCTTAAGCTACTCAGACACTAACCTTATTGTGACAGTGTCAGAAATGACACATATCTGGCCACATTTTTTATAATTGTGGTTCTCCTCTTTTATCCCCCCTTCTCTCTGGTGCCCACGGAAAGCATTAGCCTGACAAGAGTAGAGAACAAGTCATTTATTTTCTGTCATAACAAATATGCAGCACAGAACAAGTTGCCTATGCATCACTCCCTGCCAGTGCGCATCAGCCTTGGCTCAGGGGGAACCACCTCCAAGAGTAAGAGCACAAATCAATTTTGTGTAACCATTCAGGGCCATCCTCTCTGCTGACACCACGCATTTTTACCAGCTGTGCTGGTATCGTACATCCTGCCACATGGATGTGTGTCCACTGGGAAACCCGAACTATGCATATCAGCTGATCTGAGACACTCCCTAACTTCCATTTCCACAGAAACTTCGCTTTCAGTAGCAAACATCCAAGGCTGGTTTGTTTTTGTTTCCTTTCCACATGGATGCTCCGTCCATTCTTTCACACCCCAGGCTGCAGTTAGCCAGGGCACACGAGAGGCACACCCAGGATAGACACACAGAGGAGGAAATCTTTCAACAGGAGAGGTAGACAAGAACTCTTATGCTTTGATTTCCATGTACATACTAGGTCTTTTTAAGGTATTGGATTATACGAGAATAGTTTGGTTACTGCTTTACAAACATCCATCCATCTGGTGGAAGATCCTCGGGCATACATAACTGCATGACATTATTTATTGCTGTTTTGAATACATATTTATTTACGTATCTGCCAGACAAGGCTATTCAGAAGAAAACAAAAAAGCCATATGAGTTGACTTTAAAAGGAAGAAAAAGGAAAGCAATATAAGAGAGGGATCCGAAGGAATAGTTTGTAGCTGTTTTTCCAGTTTTTATTAAGTTAAAGTTCCGATGCAGGTTTTGGTGGTGTGTGGGTTCATTTGATGGGTTTTTTTGGGGGGGATGCCGGTTTTGGGTTTGCTGGTTCATCCTTCTGATAAAATATATAATGAAACTAGAAGACAGCATCACATAAATCTGTAATGGTAACAAGCCTGGAAAATGGTATCATTGTAACAGATTCTCAGTACATATTTAAGAGCATAATTCCATAAGATACTTCTTGCACTCTCCTCTTTTGCCCTGTGCTGCAACTTTCCCAGAGGCATGTAATAGCATGGTTGATGGTTTAGCAAAAGCCCCTACTTTAACAGCTGGCTGAATTTTAACCTACAAAGAAGGCAATCAAATCTGAAAGCATTGGGGATAAACTCCAATTTTCACTGTATGTAGCTCCAAGCAAAAGGAAATTGCAATCTCTGAGTAGCAAAAGGCCACAGTAAATAGGGGACACAAAACAGTTACTGAAGTTCTCATTTTTAACATCTGACTCTGCATGGAGCATGCAGAACAGATTTACTAATAGATCAGGCTGCTCAAAACCCTGAGGTTGGTGACTGCACGTGTGCATTAAATTCAGTGTATACGCAGCATTTATTTGGTGTCCTGGCTGTTAAGAAAGGGCTTATAATAGAGGGAGTTTACCTGAAACCTTCCTGCATCTTTATACACTTCTTTGCCTCATATTACAGAAAGGGAAAAATCATAGCACATTTAGCTGTGTGAGTTCCCCCAGAATCTGCTGAGAGCAAGGGCGTGTTTTCAGAATGGCAACAGGCAGCAAGACAACAGGTACTTTGCAACAGCAGTGCCAGGCTGTGGGAAGTCCTGCAGATTCCCTGTGGACACATTAAGCTGTTTTGCTCTCCATTACCTGGCCATAGTGCCTGATTTTGCTTACTGCCTACATCTGCTACTTCCACACACATGCCCTCTTCTGGCTTCCCCACCCTTCCCTTCCCTACCCTACCCATCTTTTCACAACTTCTTTCTAGTTACTCTTTGCTTCCTTCAATTTCTTCCTATTTCTTCCTAACTTACATGACCAACCATAAGATTTGCTTTTTTCTTCTTTCTTGTTTTCTCTGTCACTTGTCCTTGACTACCTATTACCTCTGCCCACACATTAGATGCAGGAACCCTTCGCCTTAGTACCATTCCTTTACTTTAAAGAAATCCTCATGAGCTCCTTAAAATATATATATATATTTTTGTTTCTTCTACACCTGTCCTTTACCATGATGTCCCTGAAATACCTTACAATAGAAAGAGTTGCATGTATGAGTAAACCCCTGGATTTGACCTGCTAAGCATTAATTCCGACATTCTTTTCCCTGTATTTTCCCAGCTGGTGCTTTTTCTATTAAATGTAGGCTGCAAAGCCCTTCAGATAACAACCACCCCCTCAGTCTCCCTTTTTACCATCTCCTGAGCAAAAATTAATAGCCCATATATGACTTCCAAAATGAATGAGAAGATGGAAAGAGAAAAGCCAGGAGGAACACTGCGCTGCCATAAACTGACTAGAAGCATATCAGATACCTTTGTGTTGCTATTTTTTGCTAATGACAGGTAACAGGTAATGGAAGCTGCTGCTGCTGTTGCTTTATAACTAATTTCTTCCCAGGCCCTGGCACTGTGAATGGCTGTGGTTGTGCAATTACAGCTGAAAAGAAAGTGCAGGTGCGAGCCACAATTTGTTGCAAGCAAGGGAGTAAGGGAAAAGTCCATCTGCTGCACCACAGCAGTGTCAGGTGTTACATGAACCTATTTCACACACACATGTACAACCTGTGCCTTCCAACAAGCCAAAGAAAGCATGAGCTGCTGAACTAATTGTTCTGACTGCTTCCAGATAATTTAATTTTACCTTGATTGTAATTAATTAATTTCAGCAGAAAATGGGTCCTCCTTGACCAAAGCTGAGTCTGGCCTGTGCTATATTTAATACATCAGCTTCACCAGTCAGATTTCTATTAGCAATTAAAGAATGAGTATTGCTTGTTGCCTACTGTGGGGGTGAAAATAAGTTCCTCAACCCTCTGCACCAAGACTTGTGTCATGCTGCCCTACTGACAACCAGGACAAACTTCTGACTACCAAGGGCCAGGAATACAGTGTGACTGTGTCTTTGGCCACCCTTGCTCAACCGAATGTGTTTGTAATAGAAGAGATAAACTGGATCTTTCCAGGGTTCTGATTCTTTTTACTGTTTATCTCTGTTCAAAGCTTTGACATTAAGCCTACATTCAGCATTCAGGACTGCTCTGTCCTACCTTTTTGATATAAAGGACTAGCAGTTCTTGGCTAATGGGTTGTCAACCTTCATTTAAATGTGCCTTTTCCCTTTTGCCTCCAAAAAGAGAGGAAAAAGAAAGCTCCTCTTTCAAACTGCTGCTTACAGCACTCTGCCAGAGTAAATCCTCTCCATCCCTGTACAAAAGGATAAACACATTCCATCGTAACAGATTTAGAGGGTTTCTTCCTTGGCTGAAATGATCAGCTGTGTCCAAGATACCTGATGTCTTGGGTCAGTTGTTTAAAAGCATGCCTAGAATAAGGATGGGATTACCAGTAAGTTTGACTCACAGCCACCCAAGTTCACGGTTGTTTCTGCCCTCCCTGATCTGCACCAGACTTTTGGTTTTATTGCAGATTCATATGTATACTTTCAGTTTTATTATGGATTCAGAGATATACTTTCTTCCTGGCAGTTAAAACAATCTTACTGCCTTTTCCAGTCTCATTGTTCAGTTACAATTTCCAATCCCACAAAAGAGGAGTTTGCCAGCTCTTGCCTTAGTGTGGATATAGGTGGCATCAGGAGGATATCTCTGACTGGCCTTGGATGGTGCTATGAGGTTGTCATACATGAGGCAAGAGTTTACCCCCACCATTCAAGGTGGTACTCACCCACTAACATTCTGTTTTGTGTATGAAGCCACAAAACCTTCAATCAACAGACCACATGACAGCAAATCCTTCTAGGGCTGCTAGGAGGTTTGAGTTAGACATTTATTGTTCTGGTCCAGTGTTAATTACAGCAGAGGTGGGGTACAGGGGCTGGGACAAGGCTTATTCACCTTCAAGCAACCACAAACATGTAATCAAGGCAAGTCTATCCACAGAGGACAATTCACAGCAACACTGTGAAAAAAAGTCCTGGATTCTGTCACATATTATCCAGTTGATCCATATCCTATCTAACTAGACAAATTGAAACCATGAATAATCATCGTTATTTGTATTCACTGAATGTTCTGCATGGGCTTTATTCTTCCCTAACTATTCTGCATTTGCTGTACCAAAGCTACATGTATAGATGAGCAAGAAGTAGCCAAATATTTCTATCCTGTCTACGCAGGGCTTCCAACAGGATGAGTTCATGACTCAACAAATTATCTGGATGTTTTTGCTAAAACTGTCACTTGTGAATCATTATGGGTGCTTAATTGGTCATCCGCAAATTTCAGGGTTAACACCTCACTTAATGAACAAGCTTGTTCAAACCTCTGAAAATTATTCATTCTGGCTGCCTAAACTCCTGGGGAGACAGCTAATGCTTCAGTTCCCATTCTGACGTTTCCTGTATAATCATAGAGGCTAGGAAGATGTATATTTGTGTATGTGGGCAAGCGAATAAAAATGCACATAAAATGAGAAAGAGCTCAAGCACATAGTCAGATTCAGGACCACGAGCTTTGTGTAAAGTGATGGATGTAGAGGACCTTGACTATTAAGTGGACGTTGTATCTGAGGAAATTAATTTCTTGACAGGCTTTGTCCCCCAAAAGTATTAGTCAGGCATGAACTTCTAGAAGAGTCTGCCACAGGCACAATTACCTGAATTCCAGCCACTGCAATATTAGATTAATAACAAGGGTAGATCTCTTGCCGGTTTAACTAATGTAATAACCTTAGTATTTGCCTTCTGTAAACACAATATGGGCTGGTTTCTCACTTAATCCAGGCTTGCAGCACTGCTTCCTGACTTCTCCCATTAACATGATCAAAAATGGATTTCTGCCCTTTCCCCTACACACTCTCTTTCTCTCTCTTCCTTCCTTACTGCATTTTACTTCTCTTTTTCCAACTCACTTTTTAGGAAAGCCAGCTCTCTTCCTACACTCTTCTTTTAGAAAAGGTCAACATTTGGAGAACAGAAAGCTACAAATAATGAATAAGGAGCTGACAGGTAGATTGAAAACCCAAAGGAATGAACAGACCAGGTACTGGAAATAGCATTCAACACAAAGCTCACCAGCAAATTCCTAACCTGCTCTAATGACAGCAGTTCACACCCCCTATGCCAAAAGAGGATTGCTCCAGCTATTAACACACTAAAGGCCATGGGAGCTGGTGAAAAACAGAAAAGTCAAATTTCCAGCTGTTCTTCAACCACATTGCCAAGGATGGCTTTAAAGATGTATGTCAGATCCTGCAGAATATCCCAAAAAGCAGCACTGGATGTTACCCCCCTTCCTTTTTCTAGTACTTCAACCTGGAAAGGCAGGTAGAAAACCATCCTGTGTGTCAAGGAACCCAAAACACCAGGATACAATGGTCAGAAAAGAGCTCTAAGCAGTTCTAAAGCAGGAGGACACCATGGTTATTAGTAGGTTTTCCTGACACCACAAATAGGATGCAACCATTACAGAAAGGCTACTGGCTCCTAATCCTTCTGCACAACAGCATGGAGAGATGCTACCCTGAACCAGAGCACACAAAGTCCTTTTGTGCATGGAAGGGTCCACACCAGATCTGTTAGATGCCCTCTGTTAGGTGGAACTGTTGTCAGCCAGAACTGTGGACAGTCACCACCCTGAAAACCACAGCTTTTAGCACACATTTAACTGTCTCACAAACAAAAATCATAGGTACACTCAAAGTAATACAGCTAAATCACACTGCAGACCTGTCTGGTACTATAACCATTTGGCACAAGAAGAATGTAACCTTGGCTGTAGATAATGGCAAAGAAGATAAAAAGAGATGTTCTCTTGATCATACTCTTTTCTTTCTTCCTCTAGATCTCAGAGTGACCTTTGCAATTCAAGCCATGCCATGGTCATTAAAATAATAAAAGTATATTTTATTACTTCTACTTGAAAGAAAATTCAGCCTGAACTCTACCTTAATGTGCAATTCTCCTTAATATTTCATATCTTACTGAGTTTCTGAGGTCTTTCATCCTGCCATATGAAGCTGACCAATCCCCTGCCCCATTCTCTTACAAGCAAACAGAGTGAAGTTAATATAACTGTCAAACTCTGCTGTGGTCAATGACATGTTAATGATGTGCATGGAGTTAAATAATTCAGTATTCTAACAATAAGGTGACTCATAGGCGCTGCACTGTTCATTTTTCCTTTTCATGGAAGGAACTTGCTGTTCCTGAACATGCTCTTGTCTAGGTCAGCCACGGGTGTGGGTGTGTCCAGGGAAGAGGTAGAAGAATGTAGAATTTTCCAACAGGCATTTCAAGTTCAAGATGAGCTGTGTAAATGCAAGACCCACTCATGAGGGGATAAGGTTAGGACTCTCCACCATTTTACTCCTCAAGGGTGGCAATACTGGAGTTTCACACATGCATGGAAACACAGCAGCTGCTCCAGAAAACTTTTTTTCCAATATAAAGCCACCTGTCAGTTTAAATAAGCCAATGTTACTCCAGAAAAACAAAACCAAAGAGACTCGCAGGTTGTTACCAAAGATCTGTGCCAGCCGATCTTCTAAAGTTTGCTGATCTGAAGGAACAAGCAATAGGTAATCCCACATTACCAACAGAATTACAAGCCCAAACTTACTGTGACCATGGAAGTGACATCTCTCTGCAACCCAAAAACAGGGCCTAGGGCAGCAGACTGCTCAATTTGCCTTTACTACAAAATGCATTAAAATGTATAAAACACACAGCAAGAATGGAAGATGCTCTCCCCAGACTTTGCAGCCCTCACTGTTAGCAACCAGAAGAGGGCTGGTTAAAATTAAGCAAAACAGAGGCTTATTTTCCCTGAAACTCTCAGTGAAAAAAAACTTCACCCTAAGAAAGGCTCTAAGCTCTGGAAAAGCTTCCTCTTACCAATGCTGTGCCACAGCACACTTCAACATCCTAAATTAGGTGCTCTTATGTAGACCCAGATCCTTTTATCCACAATGAACAGGAGGCACTGCCACAGCCATTTTTTCCGCTCACGTATCTCTGGTAAAACCATCTATGCACCCAGTCCCAGAGGAAAGATTGCAGTAGAAGACCTGTGCCATAGGAGCCACTCGTCCAAAACTGACTTCCAAAACTCAACAAGTTCCCATGCTGGATCCTGCTTGGTGTTTTCAGTAAGAGTGGAAGGGAAATACTTCCTCCATGCTCTTAAAAGAAGAAGGTAGCGTCTTTCACACCTAGACACAATTAAAATATGTGTTCTCATTCCATTCCCACTCGGGAAACAAACGGGTCTCATTAATACCAGAAAGCCAGCCCAAGAAGAGATCCAACTCTGCATTATTCGCTGGTGCCAGGAGACATGAACAATTTACATCCCTTGAAACTGGGTCACACACTGCTCTGCCACAACAAAAATTAGCTCATCTGTCCAAAAGACATTTAATGCTCATGAGGCCTAAAGTTGTTTACTTCTGCTCCAAGGGAGAATTAGGGGCCTTGATTCTGCTGTGATGAGAACTATAAAGTGGTCTTCAACATGGTTTTAATATGTGGATTATAACAGCATAGGGCTTATGATTGTTTACATTTTTGCCTTCCAGTGACCACCATAAAGCAGAGTGTCATGCCCACGGAGCAGCAGCACTGATTCAATGTGGCAGCAGGTCAGCAGGGGTGAAATAGAACACCTCTGGAAACTACAGTCTTTGTATGACCCCTTGCAAAAATCCCAGACAGCCACAGCCTGCAGTAAGCATGCTTTTGTTGGTCTGCAACATCAGCTTCATCCCATTTACTGGAACAATAAATCCTGTTGGAAACAGATACCAGCTATTCTAAAGAGACCCTCAGCACAATCTTTAGATACCTTTGCTCTTCTAGTTAATGGAGGAGAACTGAGTCACAAAGATAGTAAAGAGGCTGTTTGACTCTGTAGAGAGGGTTCCCAACCTCAAAATGGAAAGTTTGACTAGATCTAATCAAAATGCTAACAGCTAAAACTTTTTCTGGGCTCTCCAGACACTATGGATGACTGTTCACTAGTGGAGGTATATAACACTCACTGTTTTCTAACCCAGAGTCAGCTGTTTGTGCAGCTGGATGGAATAAGTTCTTACTTCTTACAACACAGAAGGAACACAAACTCAGCTACCTTGAATAGATGGGCTACAAAAAGACCAAAGTAAATTACTCTGTGATAATAACCACTTCATCAATAATTAAAAATTATAATAATCAGATCTAGGATGAGCCAAAGGAGTATTTTAAACACCATCGGGCACAAGGAGAAGGGATTATACAAAGCAGACAAAATGCAGACCTAAATCTATTATCCCAGACTAAATTTGTCTTCGGGTTCAGTGGAAAGATAACAGAAGAAACATCTGTCTTTTTTTGTGCCTGTTGTGATAGGAGTTCTTCTCTAAGTCACCAGCTCTCCAAAACAAACTCTAATATCTGCAGCCTTCAAGGCTAACAGATCTTCATGTCGTTATTTCTGTACCACCAAGATGAACAATAACTTTCTCAAATGTGGAGCCATCCATAAATTATACAGGTCATACTGCAGGAGCGGGTTCGGGGTTTGGACTGGTTTGGGGTTTTTCTAGAATGCTTTAATACATCATTTTAAGAGCTGATCTAAAGAGCTCTTCCAGCCCAGAGTCATCAGGCCATGGAGCTGTCCACATAAAGTACTTCATGGCACATCTCAACAGAGATAATTCCACTCAGATTTCTCAACAGAGAGGTAGTGGTGGGGTACTATAGGCAAAGTGTGAAGCTGAAAAAAGAAAAAAAAAAATGTTTTCAAAGGGTTTTTTTATTATTAAGTGGTTTCAAACCATTGAAATGAAAGAGATGACAACCTGAAAAGCACCAAATGCTAACAGAATGTCTTAAAAACCTGATCCATCCCAGAGGATGGGATAAATATTTAAAGCCCAGAAGAACAGTAACTGGGAGTTGCCTTCTTTAGAGTTGATTAGTGCAAAATTGGACCTACTTGTGCAGATAACTAACTGCTTAAGCTAGGTCTGTTTACACATGTGTATGCACATCTGTTTCACATCCACCTCCTGCAAAGTTGGTATCCAACACCTGAAACACCAATTATTCCGGCTCTGACTGAAGGAGGAGAACACTGATTTGGGCATTTCATTATTTTTCATCATCATTGTATCTGGTTTCCTCCCATATGTAAATACACTTTTCTCAACTTTTCCCTCTATCCCAAAAAGTATGTTCATTCCTGGTTTAGAGTGAGGAGATGAAGTATTCAGAAACCCACAAGATAAAGCCTGAGAAGATTGAAATTGCTTCCTGCTACTCTTCTGAATTCCAGCCCTGAAACCACATGGGAAGTCAGCAGCCAAGCCAGGACCTCAATTCACATCTTTTGCAGCCAACAGGATAACTTCTGAAATCTTCTTCAATACAGTTGCCAGGTTTGTTCCACCAACAGAGTTGGTTCCACCCCCACATCCCTCAGTATCTCATCAACACACATCTTCAAATCATAAAGCCATTCAACTTCCCAGATGTATCCATTGCAGTTAATTCTACCAACCCTTTCTGGTGCCAGCCACCAGCACAGGCTGTGCCAGGCCTCCTGATTAAGGTGAAAGATGTATTTCCATGCTATAGACTGTCAAATCATCTTTTTGTTTATTAACAGGGAGAATATTTTCTGAGCAGAGTGTCCTCTGAATCTGGGATCCACCTCTGCAAGCTGCCAAGCAGGTGCTGAGTGTTCCCCAGTTCGCTGCAGAAGGCATTTGTTCACTCCTCTCCCCAGAAATTTTGTCCATTAATAATGCTCACAGACTTTGTTGCAATGCCACAAAATACGGCCTCAAGCACACTGCTAGCAGGCTAAGCATCTACTAACAGCCAATACCTCAGCTGAAGCTCAGAAATGTCCAGCAGCATTACATCTTCAGTGTGCATTTTAATGTTCTATATCCTAAAAAATAATGCTACCCCTGAAGAGAGAAGACAGTCCAGAATCCAAGACTTGCAAACCTCAGCTGCTCTTGAGTATCCAGCGCCAGCTTTAATTGAGTCCAGCAAACCATTCTCCCCAGAGAAGCTAATGCAATGAAAAATACCTGTTGGTCTTGGCTGTTCAATCTGCAGCATTTTTGCTATGGAGCAGAAGATCTTGAAAGTTAGCTACAAATGGTTTTCAGAGACTTTGACTTTCAATTCCCTTTTGGATATTGTGTTTAAAGACTCTCACAGTATCTAGGACATTTGATTTATTTCTACTGAATGCTGGATTTGCCTACCCCAAGCATACAACCCAATGCTCCAGAACACAGCAAGAGGGAGCGGAGGAAAGTGCTTTGCAGCAATTGCCCCACCCCTGTGTGATCAAAGCTAAATAACTCAGCAAAAAGAGCATGGATTCCGGGCTGTACCTTGGTGAGAAATTACTCACACCAAAATAGCACTTCAAGACCTAGATAAGATAAAACTTCTGGATTGTCAAGTCTTTTGTTAAGAACATTGCCAAACATTGCTCCCAGAAGATCCTAAAACCTAAAAAATTATGGACAATCTCTATTTTACAAGTTGAGAACCTCTGAACTTAGAAGAAGCTCATGAGAGACCCCAGACTCTGCAAGGGAAAGCCAGTGCATGAAATTCAATCTTAAATAAGTGTGGCAACACCCCAAAGGACAAAAAACTTATTCTAGAATCATTGTGTTCAACAAAGGTGTTTTCACAAATAATTGCAGCTTCTTTGCAGGCCACCCCTGCTTTACACTAAGCAACTTTCCTGGGGCCTGAGACACCAGGTTCACACAGTTCCAATTCCTTTTCAAGCACTTGGCAGCCACTGAAATTAAGCAGGCATCAGGCACCTAAATCTTCTACTTGAAGGTGTGAGCCTTGTGTCTTGCTCTGTGGCACAGAGGAAGTCCTGGCAAAACCAGGTTTTAGAGGATAATTTTCTTTATCTCTCCTTAATTAAACCAGTCCTGAAACCCAATAAAAAGTCGATCCCTCCTCTTTATCACTTGTATTGCAGTTCCTCTCCATATAATGCACTCAGATTGAGCAGCTCTTACTATATATAACAATTCTGAGCAAGCAAGCAGGTTATTCTGATACCTGGTGCTGGTGTTACACTCCAAAAGCACCCCAACATCACAGACTTCACAGTCCCCAGGGAACTTCACAGACTTCAGCAAATTCAAACTGACCCTATCTGTTGACAATTTGACACAGTACTTAACTTTGTCAATCCAATTTAAGATCAGGAATCTCTTTGTCTCCTGTTACCCCTTCTCTTGAGGCGGAAAAATGCAGTTTTACAAATCTTTGATAGAGCAAAAATGACTACACCATCCAAATGAGGCTTCCTTTTTCAGATTGATATGACACAAACAATTGTCCATGTTGAAGCCTGAGCAGTACCAAGAGCCCTCTGCTAACAACCGTGGCACATTTCATGTCTGCTGACACAATATTAAGGCCAGCCAAGTAACTCATAGTCCTTTCATTTGTAATTTAAACAGTAACAAAAGGGACGTAAGTGCACGCAGTAAGCACAGGGTTCATCATAATACACAGGATTTCAGGTAGATATTTCTGTGTTAAGACCACAGAAAAGACCCATACTCTAAAGCACAATGTAGATAATGGATCCAAAAGAGGAAGTTTTCAGCATTCAAAGTCGCTGTTGATCTCAAAATGGAAGTATCCCTCTCCTAATTGCCACCACTTCCTCCTGTTTTAATCTAGCAGTTCCTCTCTGCCATCTTAGAAAATAATTCCCCTTAACCCAGTTTAACACAGAGACAAAGCAGGAACTTCTCAGCTTTGATATCCATACTTCTGTGCTAAACTGTGAGGGCTTGAATTCACAAAGCAACTTTACCACCCATAGGCAAGTCAGTATGTCACAGCACACACCACACCAAGTGCACGAGCAAATTGTTTTGAGCAAATGTTTTCATCTGATGGTCTTCTGTCACATGCAATCAGCCAGTTTTGCTCATGTAACCACAGCAAACATACCTCACACATCAGTGAAAACTGACTGACCCCATTAAATGGTCATTATGTTCAGAACAAGTCTAGGCTTTAAAAAGATCTGGTTAATTTTACTATCAATAATTGCAGCAGCTAAGATAATAGTAATCAAATCCCATGCTTCAGAATGTGAGATAACTGCCTTTGGGGTCAGAAACATATCTACTTCTTTGCCCCTGGATATCACTGAAGAACTACCATAGAGGATTATATGACTGGAACATAACACCCATTTATTACTCAGTGCCACAAGCAGGAGAGTGGGTTTTACAGGTAAAACCATCCAGTGCAGTCAAATCTCTGCCACAACTTATTAACATCAACTTTTACTTGCTGCTCTCCCACTGTCTCCATCGTCCTCCATAACATGATTTTGTTCTGCAGAAGGTCAAATTTTGTTTTCCTATCTGCTCTTCAACAAACAAAAGCAGAATTACCTAAGGGCACTTCAAACACGCTTTGATAATTTTTTGTTTTAATTGGGCTAACTATCTATTATCAACATTAACACTGAGAGAATACTGAAAACTACAGCTAAAACACTGATTAGTTGCTGTTCAGGTCCTTAATTCCCAAGGAATAGCCAAGAGACAGGCATTTCCAGCTTCCCTGCTGTGCCCCAATGCAACAGAAGTGCTAGGCAAAGGGAAATTAGGCAATTAATTTGTTCTTTAAAAAAAAAAAAGGGGGGGGGGGGGGGGGGGGGGGGGAGGGGAAAGTAGTTGAGTAAATAATTGAATACACTGGAAAACTAAGAACAGTGCCAAAAGACAGGCACACCAGAAGCAGCGTCCCCTCCCTCTTGAAGCTGTGTGTTGCCCTCTGCTGTTCTCTGGGTCAGCTCCTGACACAGCTCAGTCAGGGCTCCTCACTGACGACCTTCTCTCCTCACTCACTGCCAGCCTTGAGCTCCAGTACAGTTCAGCCAAGACTGTACATATCTCTCTCTCATGTACCTGTAAAATAGATACAATCTGGCACAGTTTTCCTAGTTTAATTTGCCAGGATATTGGTAAACTATGAAATACTTATCTTGCTTTGCCTACCTCCTAAGGACTGCTCATTTGTGGAATGCTTGCACACTGCAGCAATGGAGTCAGACAACCCTTGCTAACAAACACCTTCTTCATGGGCACAGAATCAGCTCAGGCTACATTAGACAGCTGTCATACAAAATCAGCTGGTTTTCCTCAATGAGGGGAGCCTGTGCTGTCTTGGTATCATGTTAATTACATGCTGTTGGGGAAAGTCTGCTTCCAGCTGCAGAAAAAGCAGAGGACAGGTTGCAACACAGCTAAGAGGACAAGCCCAAGGATGCTTTTTTGTTGTTTCCTCAAGCTTAAAGCAGTAACCAAGGTAAAATAGTCAATGCCAAACCCCTTAAGTCAGACGTCATGGAAATGTCCTCATGCAAAGAGCTGGTCTATTACTGACACAATTCTCCCTGCAACAAAACACATCCATTTAGAAGAACCTAAGGGAATGCTAGAGATGCTTACCTAGGAGAGTTTCAAGAAAATTTTCCCTACCTCAGCTCCCTAGATGCTCTTTTTCCATAGCTTTAAGATCCGGAAACCTGACAGCTCACCGTACTTCTGATTTTTCACTGATCTGTGCAAATATCAGTATGAAACAAAATATTTTTGTCATAGAGTCTCTTCATCTATAACCCAGTGATCAGGACATGTAACAGCTAGTTTTAGACACCTGCAGAGAGATAGAAGACTTAAGGCAGGAGTCAGGCTACAATATTTTCAGTGCTACTAGGGAAATGGAGACATTGAAAGGTATTCTCAAGCAAGTTTAGATATGAATATGAAGAAAATAATGAATGACTTTCAGCCTGTTCTTTTTGAGAGACTGATTTTCAGTTCCAGTCCAAATTCCCAGCCTGACCCCAAAGAGTCACTAAACATGACCTGGTTCCTGGTAAAACAGAGATATCCATTCTTGACCCACTGGTACAGTGGAAGGGTGAAAGCCCACTTTGAGATGACCAAAGGCCTGTGCAACCACAAAACCAGAAAAACACTCAGCAACACATTGCAGCCAGGATTTAAGCAAAAGCATGCCCCAGTCTAGGCCAGCCTTAGCATATGGACAGATCTTAATCAATGAGCTTCTAGATTTGTGTAATGCTCACGAGGGGAATAAACTGTCACCCTTTCACCATGGCCATGCTGCTGGGGCACACAGGGGCTTGTGCTGCTCATTTTCCCGCTAACCATGTGAGAAAATGAACCTTGAAAAGGTGGAGAGGAAACAAGAATGCTGCAGTTAAATCAGCTGGCCTGACAAGACTACAAAAAACGGCAGTGTGGAGTTGCTCTCACCTTGATAAAGACATTCTGATTCTATTTGCTCACTGCCATCAAGACAGCCAGACTCACTCATTGCTCAACCTCCTCCACCCTCCAGTCATCACCACAGACAACCTGCTAATATCCACAGAGAAACAGCCATGCATTCATAGCTCAGAGAACTTCCAATCATGCAAAGAAAACACCTAAGGGCACAAGTTTGAATTAAGATTATATCCATTGCTTAATAACAATGACAAATTAATTCTGCCCCCAGAAAAATATTTAGATGCAAACAAAAAGTGGGGGGAAGGAGGGAATGATGGATCTTCAATATCAGCTCAGCAGACACAGATACAGCAGTCACAGGGCTTTTTCCTTGCTTGAGCACTTTCCTTCAGTGGAAAGGAAATATAGATAGTAATCAGCATGTGGAAAAACTCTCAATACCACGAGCAGGTTCTAGTTGGCCCTTTGTACACAGACCAAAACTGAATCAACCAGGAGGATTAGACACAAAAGAGATTTCTTTTCCTGAAAGGACCAGCTGTTCTCATACCAAAAATCTGTGCAAGCAGCACCCCTTCTCAGGAAAGGCCAGACAGTCCTGATTTTAGAGTCCAGTTCTCCTAATATCTTCCTGTGATAAAAGCTCTGAACAGCAAAGCCTTGAACTCCACCTGCAACTATAAATTCTCAGCTTACAGAAGCCCTAAAACTGAGCAGTGCCCATTGAAAGGACTCCTCGTGCTTCCTTTCAGGTGCTGGACAGCTCCCTCATCCCCCGATGTGCCACTGCCTCACCTCAGCCTGTGACACAAATACAGTAAAAGCTGCAGACCACAAGGGATGAAGGGAGCAGGTCACTCCTCTCCATTCACCACCCAGCAGTACAGCAGGAGGGCAGGAAGCAAATCCCTCTGTGATTTTCCATGAGAATTCCAGAAGGGGTGGCAGGAAGGCAGGACATCAAGGTACGACAACAGGAGCCAGCTCACCCACCCTCCACACTCACAAGTCTGGGATAAGCTGGAGTTCAAGGGTTCTTCTGTGATCTGCTAGAGCCCAACTTGGAGAACTTCCTCCTACAGCTCCTGTCCCACCTTTCAATGAGTGTCTTAAGATCATTCAAAGTAGAAGAGGAAAAAAAAAAAAAGAAAAAGTGGAAGAACTCAGTCCAGCAACAGCTTTGGATGGGAAAAATTCACCAGCTCATTCTCACACTTCACAGCTATAGCTACCATCTATGTGGTTATTGCTGTGCTCCCTCTTGTTCCATGCACTGCAGCTTGTTGGATGTCCCTCAGCATCCATTCCTCCCGCTGCCCGTCACCAAGGAGAATGGCAGCTGGGATTTGGCACAACGCTTCCTCAGCCTGCAGCACGCTCAGGTATTCTGATGCATTGAGCCTGATATTGTTCACATCCAATGCTTATGAAGGAAGCTTTTCTTCTCTTACCTTCAGTATTGACATCAAAATTCATAAGCAAAAGTATCTTGTTTTTAGGTGGCAAATCAGAAAACAAAATGCATAGGTGAAGCGATTGCTGTATTGTCAGAGGATTTTTCACATACCTGGACAATTAAAGGTTGTAGGAATGAAATTATGGCGATAGAACTGCAATTTTTATCAACCTCTGGTGCCAGCAGACATAATAATTATTTCTTTTTTCATGCATTATTGCATGAAATTAGGGAAACCAACCAGAACTCAAGGCCGGAAGACATCCATTTCAGCTAAACTACACTACCTCTTCTACTCCTTCTCCTAACTACACAAAATTCCAGGCTCCAGAACAAATCTTAACTGCAGAACAAATCCTAACTGCAGAACAAAACTGCAGAAGTAGCCTGCATAAAGATCAAGAAGAGAGTCAGCTTCATTCCAGTGGGTTCAAAAGCTTTAGGGAGCAAAGTAACAGTCTGGGATAACAGTCCTGAAAACATGTACTGGAATCACAGCTGAGAGGATCTTGCCAGCACTACCTGACAGATCCTTCAAATGCCTTTAGTTCAGTGGGAGGCAAGAGAGGAGGGAAAACAAAAACCTTTAATGAAATTAACATTCAATTTCACTATGAAAATATTTTTTCATTAAATTGTCAGAGCCTACTAATTTTTTTTTTGCTCATGAGAAGTGAAAGCAAGCTAAATTACTTCCTAATTGCTTCATACTCTGCTCACCTTTTAAATGGATTTGTTTTCTAAACAATTATAAGAAATAGAAGTTGTTTCCAAATCTGAAACTGCCACCACAAAACATTTCCATTTTGATAAAAATATTTTCTTCCCTCCCCTAATGAAACATTTAATTTAACTTCCTGGTTTGACTTTTGTAGCGTACAAATGAAAAAAATGAAATTAATTGTCATTTTAAAGCTGCCTTCTGTTGACCCATATTATTCAGAACACTGCTGGTTTCTCTTTGCTTCACATTTTACCTGTTACAAATACTCTACAGATCACTTCTCTCTTTTGGCTTATCTTTTATCAGGGCTCAAGGAACCCTTCTGAGACCAGGCTTCCAGGGCAAGCTCCAGCAGTAATGTTCAAGTGCTGAGATCCACACTCGACAGAGCAGACTGGTCTTTCCAAGCTGCTGGATTGTTGACACTTTGCAAATGTCATCTCCAGGGCTGTGCAGCTCTGGATAGCAGGGCAGGCGTGATGGGGCATTACTAGAGAGCACACACGTGCACACAAGTAAAAAAAAAATCAATCACTTGCAACAAAGATTAATAAAGGAGGTGGGATTATAAAATGTCAGAACTGCTGACATCTGAAGTGCTGAGGAATATCTGCAGACCTCTGCAGCTCCTGGCTATGACAATTTCCTTGATATCTCCACCAGTAGCAGCGCACCGAGTGGTGCTAGCCACTGTCACTGCTCTGCTCTCCAGCACAGGAAAAACACAGGCCACACAAAGCCAAGTTGCACAGACATAGTGTTTCTGTGTCACTGCTTCTCTCCTGTACTGACTGAACGTACTTGCTGTCTGACCACCTCCTCTTCATTCTATTCTGACTAACCCTTACTTACGCCTCCAAATGTTACATTTTCACAATTATCTCCTTTAACCCACCAGAGCATGGGGGTAGGTGGGTGGCTGAATCCCCTAGAGAGCGTTACTAATGCCAAGAGATGGGGGTGCCAAGAACTGGACAGTCAGCTCTATGTCTGTGAATAAGGCACTATCAGACTTGGGTATATTATTATGTTGATGAGACATTATTCAAAAAACAACAGTTTTGTGTTAAATACTCAGATAAAAAGGAACAAATAATGTGCATCCAGTACATACAAATAAAATTCTGTAGGAGAAATCCAGACTTCATCAGTAAGTACAGATCCTCCTACATTACCTGTCCCTTTCCACAGGTGTGAGTGTTTGAAGTGCTGCTTCTCCAGGCAGGGAATTTCAGCCCACAGAAGAAACCTGCTCACACACAGAACTGGCTGCTAGAGCCAGCCAGCACACTGTGGCTGCAGCCATTCACCTCCTGGGACCTCACACCCACATTTAACCAAAATTTTCAGTATCAGTACCAGCAAGGACAGCTTTAAATACCAAAGGATCTCCCACTGCACCTGGACAAGGACAGCAGCGAGCCAGAAGCCCTGATCACACCACTCAAGAGCAATCTTTCTGACATCCCACCCCAGGACTATAAATTTTGCATGGATGGGATATAGATGGATGAAGCAAGAGCAGCATTTCTCTCATGTGATACCCAGTACACACCTGAACTCAGGCACATGAGACCGTAAACATCACCTCTCAGTTCCAGGCCCTCTAGTCAGCTCAAGAACAACCATGCACTGAACTCTTCTACTAAAGGTCACCCATCTCCAGCTCCCAGGTAAAGTGCTGAGTAGTTTTCTAGTTACCTGGTGAGAAAGTAGCATCACAGACCTGTAATTCCCCCTGGCTTTGTTGTATTCCAGGCAAACACAGCAGCAACAAGAAGCCAGGACAAAGTGCTCCTTGGCTTAACTCACCACTGACAGCTCAAGGGTTACAGTGCCAAGATAAAGACATGTAACACCTGTGGAGCAAACTGGGCATTCCTCCTGCCTACAGATCTACAACATCACACTGAAAGGCGGTTTCTGTTTGGAAATAACCAGTTGCAAAAGTACAGATGTTTTAATGTTTGTTTTCTTCCATTAATTTATAGAAAACTTCTTTGATGTGTGGTCCTTCAATGAACTGGGGCAAAAAAATATTTTGCTCCATGAACTAATTTTGCCCTCAAACGAGGGGGGCAGCTATAAAGGAGAGAAGTTAGGAATCTAGAAGGAAGTCTGCTACAGACAAAGGGACTGAATCTTGTGTGTGGAAACCAGATCTCTTTTTTCCAATTGAGATAAAAGGAGAAAAAAAAACACAACAACAACACCTTATTTATCACTCAAAAAAAAAGGTCAGTGTTAGCCCTTCAGGCTAAGCTGCAGGTGTTATTTCCATATGCTTAATGTACCCTGAAATCCAACTCTGGAAGCTTTCAACCCTTTGTATAAGAGCAAAGAGAAACTGTTAATATTTCATGTGTTGTCTTCACTTACTTACAAGTTCCTTGGAAACTATTAACGTGCAAGCAAAATAATGTCATCATTTACTTGTCATCTTCCACCTGCTCTTCGAAAAGAAAAGAAGAAAGGATACTGCATTCCTGCACTCCTATCCAAAGCCAGTGCAAACACTGTGTCCTAGTCACTGAAA
This sequence comes from Hirundo rustica, assembly GCF_015227805.2. Taxonomy (NCBI): domain Eukaryota; kingdom Metazoa; phylum Chordata; class Aves; order Passeriformes; family Hirundinidae; genus Hirundo; species Hirundo rustica. Next base: position 24,672,759 of record NC_053457.1, on the reverse strand, counting down.
GACAAAGTGAAGGTTCTTCCAGAGAGAGGTGGGCTAAAGAGGCAAGTGTCCCAAACCACCTGCTGCATGTCCAAGAAAGTTTTTACAATCATCATTCTCTTCTGAAGGTGATAGCTTTCTGCCACAATTAGTGCTATTTTAATCTTTATCACCATCTCCTGAAGCAAGCACCTGTTCCTTAAGTTTCCAGGAATGCTGTTCACCCAAAAGTACCTTCAAAGCTGACATAAAAAATTATCCAAAAGCACCACTTACACCTTCCACAGTTTAAAATACAACCTGTTCTAGAGTGAAATGAAGCTGCTGTTTACACACAGCAGCAGCATGATCAGCTGAAAACAGTTGGAGGACTGGACTACTGCCAGGTAAACTCATCCTAAAAAAATAAGGTGCCCAGAAAGCAACAAAGTGTCCCATATCTTTTGTCTAGAAACACACAAAGGCAAGGACCTCCTGTGTGTCAAAGCCTTCCAAGTATCACCAACAACTACCCCTTGTTAATAAAATGCTCCGTTTCCTTCCTGGTACCTCTGAGAAGGCCATCACCCAGCCTCATTGCTCTGCACAAAAACCCTTTTTCCATTTTACCTTCAGCTCATCCACTGAGTTCACAGCTGATTGTTCCTGAACCAACACTGCCCTCTGTTTTCATCAGCCCTTCTTCCTCCCTACTATTTGTGACCTTAACGCATTTTGAGAGAACAGGCACTTCCCATCTCTGTCATCATTTTCACCAGTTTTACAAGCTTTTAGTTTCCACTCATGAGAGGGGATCTCTTTTCCCCAGTCACCTTACTAGCCCATCTCTGCCTGTCTTGCTTCATTTTCAGTTCTTCTTCCCTGAACATGGCTGACAAGAATTATACATCATTTTCCAGATGAGATCTCCTAGTGCTTATAAATTATTGACAGGGGTTAGTTTTGCAAAAGGGAACAGGCTTTCTCAAGCATTCAACACCAGCTCTCAAGATTTCAACAGCAGTGAAGATACCTCCTTTTACCTGTGCTGGGGATTTCATAATGCCAGGAGGATGCTGGAATGAGGCTGGAAAGCAGACACTGACAGCACCATCAGACCGACCAAGCCATAAAAGCTTGTATTAGTCAGGCTACAGACCACTAAATAGGAAAACAAATGATCTTTCTTCTGGAAGCCAGTCTTACAAATTGAATATTATAGTGGTTCTACCACAGCTGCACATCTGAGTCGTGCTGGATATCTCAGAGACCTCTGGGAGATGCTGAGCTCCAGCACAACTGTGCCTTTTCCAGGCATTGCTTTGCCCCATTGTCAGAGCAGGCCGTGTTTGCTTCCCACCTTTTACACTCTGGTTCCAACAACCTGGTCCCAATGAGAGAAAAACCTGTTTCACTGAGTGCTGTTATGGCTTTACAAGTCAAATTAAGGTTCCTCAGCTCCTTCTGGAACAAATGAAACACAGCCTTAAATAAGGAGATTTAATAAAGGACAAATGGAATGTGTAAGCCCAAATCTCTCTTTTGTAACCCAGAAAACAAGATCAATATTCTGCAAGGAGAATCCAATATATAGGAAGTTCAGAGGTACTCCAGAGATTTGTCCCAAGAGTCAGATTTCTCCAAGAGTAAATGATTGCTATGACTTTCCACCAACATAGTTTAAGACAGGGGGAATCTCTCTAGAAATCAGCTATTTAAAACAAAATATGCCTCAAAGCCCTGTCCCTCCCACTTGCTCTTCTTTTCCACACACTCCTGAAAGCAAAAGGATGAGAATAAAAATTATTCTGAAACAGAAAATATCAAAGATGTATAAAATATACCCTTACAAATACATACCAAAAAAATGGCTAAAAGTAAAGGTTTTAATTCCAGATGAGAAAAAAAAAAAAAAAAAGAAGGTTTAGAAAATTAGGAGAAATAAGGGAAAAAAGACTGACACGAAAGGGGAAGAGGAGCTAATTTCTTGACAAAGCTAACTATTTGACAAGGGACCTGCAGAATCTGAAGTGAAACAGTCAAATTGCCCCAGCTCTATCACAAAGCTCACTTTAGCAAAAATTTTTTGACTTCTGCTGATGTTCCAAAGTTCAGCAGATCCCAGAAACTCAGATTTCCCACAAATAAGGGGAGTATCACAGCAACTGCAGCCAGCTGGCTGGCAATGCAGAGACTCACTATTATTGGGGAGTTTTAAGTTTTAAAAATTCAGCATCCCAATAGACTAAATGAATATAGGCCTTGCCAGGTGGCTGACGGCTTCCCTCAACCTGCCATTTGTTGGTTTTCCGTAATGCACCACTGGTTCCTTCTTACCTGCCTGTCAAATGCCTTTCCTATAGCACCAGGAGAAGCTTGGAAAGGCTGCCATACCCTCTTCACAAACATATGCACTGCATTTATCTGCCAAGGAGGCAGTGTGTGGCAGCATGTACTGCCTTAAGCTACATGTCCTTGGGTTTGTAAAGACATCACAGACACTGCAAAACGAGCCTTTTAAAGGGAGCCACAAATAACAGAATATGGACCTGGGGTCTAAGACAGCAACTTCCACACATGGGTTGTGTGTCCTCGGTGTATCCTCCTAAGGGGGGGAACTATCACTCAGTTTCACCTTTCAAAGGTGTAATTTGACTTTGAGAATTTTGGCAGCCAAATTCCCACCATCTTTCTGGCTGCTGAGGAAACAAACAAACAAACAAAAAAGGCAAACAACATCTCAGCTCTACAGGCCCCACGCTCCTGACCCCCAAAGCAGAGCATGGAGAGTAGCTCACATCCTACACGGGCTATCTCCTGACACAGCACAGCCCCAGAAAGCCACACAAACCTTCACCACCACGTTAAAATGTCACTGGCAGGTTATAGCATAACACACAGACCTAAAGCATCATGCTCCTGTGCTCCTAAACAACCCAGGGTAAAGAAGAAACTTCCCTGCAGCCTGCACTATCACACTGACTCCAAGCGTTTTTCTGAAGCATCTGGTATTTGTCACAAGCTATGGGACGGCACACTTCATTCTTCTGATGCCCCACCACAGTCCCCCGCGGTGATGCCTCAATTCCCGAGCCGCGGGTCGCCGAGAGGAGCCCGGGGATGCTGGCACAGGGAGCAGCAGAGGCTTTGCCTCCAGGAGAGGGCACCAGCGCTGTATCCGCAGCGGCCCCGCTCCGCCGCGCCGGGAAGGGCTCAGCCGCACGGACGCGCCCGGCTGGCAGCGCTGCCCCGGCAGGTGAGGGGAGCAGTGTCCACCTTCTTCCTACAGCTGCACTGGCTCCGCACAGCCCACAGGAGCGAACAGAGCACCGTCACGGCAAAAGAAAGAGTCTCAAGGGCACAACTGGAAAAGTGGATCTGCAGAGTCAGAGGGTGCTGTGCTCGAGTTAATGTTTGACTACAGACAGGTATGCTGGAGGTGGATGAAAAGCAAAATTTAACATAGACTAATGGAAAAGACATCTAGGAACCAAGGTGCTGAGGCTTAACACCCTTTGGCCCCATCACTGCCCTTCCTGTGCATCTATTTCCCTTTCCTTCCCTAGACTGTGCTCATTTTTACTGTTCAGGTCTTTTGGACAGAAATGGATTCCAATTAAAAAAAATAATATAAGGATGGCCAAAAGCCAGCTAAATACTCAATTTTCCCCATTCCTTTCGCTTTTCTCTTGCTTATCAAATACCCCTGCAGCAATAAAGCTGAATTAGATAGTCTTTAGGCTGGTCTTAAACACCCATTGTCACATTCAGCCCTGGTCACTCCTGGCAGTGGGAAAAGCTCCTTGGCTTCAGTCTCCTGGCATGACAAGAAGCAAAACATGGAAGAAACTCTAATAACCAGATACTGCTCCCTTAAAAACAAATTTCCTGGTCCCCTCCCAACAAGCAAGAAAGTAGAAGCATGTTCTGTCCAAGTGGTTTCTCTCCAGCAGCCTCACTTTAGGGCGGGATGAATCAATAAGGTATGGCCAGGCAATGTTAACAGCACTGCAGAGAATGCTACTTTGCACAGTGGTTAATTACTACAGAGAGTTTAATGAAGTTTAAAGAGACTGAAACCTTCTTCCTATCAATAAGGAGTAAGGTTTGTTATTCAATTAGAAGATGTGCTCACCAGGCTGGCTTCAGTCTCACCTTTGCATGCTAAGGAGCAATGCATCAATCTGCATCTTTGCCCAGATAAGGAGAAAGGAGAGATTGTCACTACAGCCACCTCTCTGCCCTCCTGTGTACTCTGCTTGCAACAAGAAGCCTTGGTGTTACACATGGATCTCCTTCCCCCTTTTCCAAAGAAACACGATGACTAACAAAAAAGCTAAAGGGCTGAGAGCCTTGGAGTCCAGCCACCACCAAGTAGCTCCATTCTAACAAACTCAGCCTCTCCTGCCATGGCCTGTCTGAATGTCCAAGCCCAGCCCTAAAGAAGCAAATCCCTAAAGGTTGGAGGGCTGTTCAGTGCTGAACACCATTTTTTCTTTCCCTCAATGAACATATTTGCATTTCAATCTGGATCTCCTTCTCTCCTTTCCCTCCTGAATGAAGTATTTTTCTTTGGACTACTGGGAAAAAGTATTAAAATCAGTGTATCATTTGCTCACCCTAGCAGCACTCACCATCTACACTGATAACAGCATCCATCAGCACTGTCACAGAAAATAATCCCTTACTCCTGTTCCCGCTGCAAAGTCCCATCTTCATCCTTGCCAAAGGTTTAAAATTTGGTGTAAAAAATTAGTTTTTACCAAAACCCAGCCTAGAATCTTTCAGAAAAGCAGTGAAATGGGATGTTTGGTGGGGTTTTTTTAAGCTGATTTATTTCCCTTCAGTCCCATTACAGAAGTTGCAGAAGTAGGAAAAGCAAAGATGCAGGTTCAGATTGTTCCATTTACATTTCTATAGCTCATACTCAGCTCTCATTACAAGAACCCAGCAGCAAGCTCACAATGTGGACTGATGCTTTTGATAACTGATGAAAATCACAAAGCAATGGAGAGTCTGCATTTTTAAGTCCACTGCACAGAACTTGCTTATTTAGATCTTATAAGGCATTGTTTGCTAAATACACAATTTCAGTCCAAATTGCAGGGTATTTTTCTTTTGCCTGTAGTCCAGCTTATTAAAGATATACCGGACTTGATGCGCTGCTACTTTCCAAGATCCAGAAATTTCCGGTACATTTTCATTTTGAAAGGAAAATATTATATTCTCTTATAGCTCCTTTCAGTTAGTCAAAATTTATTTCCTATGCAGCTACCTCAGGGGTAACAAAATTAAGTGGTTAAATTGCCAATAGAAACTATACATGAGACCTGACAAAAAGGGTTAAAGAAAAAAAAAAAAAAGAGTGAAAAAAAAGGGGGAGAACAATTCCTGTTGTCTTTTGTGGAATAGAATAGGACAAAAAATTGAAGGGGAAAGAAATGTAATTCAAGAACCTCTGGGGTATATTGCAAAGAGCAAGAAAGAAATTAAAAGCAGTAAATAAATAGCTGACAATATCCTTTTGAAACCACAAAAACAGGGTTTGTATATTCAAAGTGCATATTAACAATTGCTGTGTTGTCTGGATGGCTACAAAAACAGACAACCTTTGTGAGACTGGATGTCACATCATTATCCTTCCCCTTTCCTGCCACCTCAACAGTAATTTCTGAGCTAATTACCAGCCATGCCAGTAGAAGAATGGGCCAAAGCAGACCCCAGGATTTACTTCCAGGTTCAGCACCAGTCGTTAGGAATCACACAACACACTGTTACTGTTTCCAAGATTAAACTAGGGGCTCCTCTTTAGCAGCACAGTGAGTCACCAGTGAGATAAAGCCCACAGCTGGCTGGAAGTTGACGTGTGCTGTTCTTCAAAGCACAGAGAGCTCCCACTTCACCACCTTGTCCTCTATTCCAAGCTATCTGTAATCCAGCAATGGACACTTCCTGGGGCTGCAGCCAACACTCCCACCCTCTTGCTGTGCCACCCTACCTCCTAAACAGCAGGAATTCTTTCACTGCAGACACCCCAGTTCCAACACCTCCATCACAGGCTCAACCCGTGACACACTGCGAGTGTGCCAGGGCCATCCATCACTGCCTGCTCCTTGGAAGACCCCTTCTTTGGGATTCCCGCCACCCACCTTCTGCCCTGTGCCTGTCACTTCCTGAGCACAAGGCCGTGGCTTGCCTGCTTTCCACCCACAGCCTTGGGTTCTTTTCAATTCAGACTTGTAAAATACTCCTGTGAATGAGGCAGAGAGCTGCACGCTCCAGACTCCCAACATAACCAGCTCCCACCATCCAGTTGTAAGAGGGGAGAACTGATCCCAAGGCGCTAAGAAAGAAGCCAAGGGCAGGGCAAACATCTGCTCCCTACTGCCCACTCTTTCTCTGCTGCCCAGTGCAAAGTGGTTCCCCAGTCACTGAGGTGCCCCTGTGGATCTCCTCAGCATGACAGAAGCTGCCATCCCCGGTCAAAGGTGTCTCACCCTTCTCTGGACACCTTATAAACTGAAACTTAAAAAGCTTTCTAACATCAAGGCCTCTACCTTTTTGTCAAGCATGGCTGAAATCAGCTTATGTGTCTTCAGACAAAATTTGAAAAAAATAAAAAAAAAAGGAAGTAGTAAAAAGGATTAGTATACCCTATTGTCCTGGTTTGGGGACAAATTTGGGAGAAAACTCCTGAATAGGATCCCGCTGGGAAGCAAACCTCAGTGGTCCCTCTCTCTAACCAGTCCGGAAAAAAAAAACACCTCCTTGGAGAAAAGTGGAAAAAACTATTTTACTAAACAAATGAAGTGCATACAAGTATAAAAAATGAATAATATGAAACAATAAAACCTCTCCTTCTGAAGTGAGATGGCAAACTGATAAAGTCCTTGCCGTGGGTGTAGCTCAGCTCTCTCTCTCAGTCTCTCCTCAGTCCCAGTCCCTCCGGCGCTGCTGGAAAATGCCGAGGTCCAGGCCCCGGTGGGCCGCAGGTGCAGCCCCCAGTGCTCCCCTGGGTTTTCAGTCCAGAGCAGGTTTAAACAGTTCCAAGAAAAAGGAAAAAAAACAGTCCAGGGAACTTCTCTGCCCTAGCTAGCTGAAACTAACTAAAAGCAAAAGAAATCTCTGTCCTGCAGTCTGTCCAAGCCTCTGCTGAACACCCCGTCCGCAGAAGAACGTGGAGGAGTCAGGCAGTTTTCTCAAAACAAATTCCGTGCTTCTCCTTGCTCTTAGAACCAGTCTTAAAGGCACAGAACTCAATATACAGCACAAACAGAACAGACGATTGGGGATACAAGCATCATAAAGTTACCCTAGGACACCTATAAGCATAAAAATAAGTTATCTCCCCGGGAAAGTGCCAGACACAGGCTGCTGTTCAAAAAAGCAACAGATCCATCCCTGGCTTCTGTGTAGCATCAGAGTCTGTGGACAGCCACTGACCATTTTGAAGTACACGGAGGGTTGCCTTGCCAGTTCAGTCAGTCAAGCTTCTGTCAGAGCCTAAACCTCAAGCACCAGAACACAGGTCTCAAAACTGGACACGTGCATCTATTTGCACAGGTGTAAGTGCCACAGCTTCAACCACAACTGCTGAGGCAGCTTAATGCAGCAAAGGAACAGCACACACCTACCACTGCCTCTTTCCAGTTGCCTCTTCCACAAAAATCTCAAAAAGCCAGCAGATTTACAGCTGCTTACCCATGACTCATAGGCAATGTCCTCAGCATATTCTGAAAAATTGGTTCAAGGGTCTTGTATTGAATGACCTCTGTTTTCCACTGGAAAATTAATATGCCAAGGAAGCCTCAGGATGAAGAAAGCAGATCTCCTGGGATGCTGAAGGAAAATGATGGATAACAAGCAGACAAATGTTACTTGGAAAAGTGACGTTTTGCAACAGCATCATGCAGTCATTATCAAATGGATTTCCTACACATTGTTTTTTCCTACATGAGTTGTTGTTGTTACTATTAGTGGCTGATGTCTGGAAGACTGGCCATTATACATTAATAACTTCCAAAACTAGGACAGCCATTAAATTCACGCAGCCACAGTGCTGGCCACAAAACTATTTACACTGTCCTGGAAGCGAAATGTATTCCCAACGAGCTGCCCCACAGCAAAACCAAAGGTGTCACAGCTTGTGACCAAAACAGAGACAGGGACATGCCGTCATGTAATCAAGAACAGCGGGCTCTAATGAAGCCACATGCTGTCACTGCTTTTAGACTACAAATAAAGCTTAACCATTCTGCAGCAGAGGCAGAAATCAGAGTAAACCTCTGGCCTCTATCACAGGGGTACCAGGCTGGCAAACCCTGAAGAACATGTCAACATTTGAAATCTGTAGGGATGGGCTAGTTGAAACTTTTCTTCTCCAAACACATCAACCTTCTCCTTTCAACAGGCTGTAGAGAAGACCAAGAACATTTCTGAAGCCCCAACTAAAACCAAACACCAAAATCTTGGATTAATTAAACTGCAGGATGGGATTCCAAGGCCCTTTACCCAACACACAGTCCACAGATCGTTTCTTAGGGCTTCTCTCAATTTGTTCATTACTTTGCCATAATTTTTGAAGGGCTATGATCTATTTATAAAAAAACAAACAAACAAACAAACAAACAAACAAACAAACAAAAAAACCACAACAGAAAACCAGGCACATGAAAGAAAATACACCCTTCTTCCAAGCTGGCTCAGTCCACACATGTGCACAGTACCTTGCAGAGGCACAAGCTCATGTACAAAAACCATTTTGTCTGCAGTAGGTCATGACTTATTAAAGAAAATATGGGTACTGATCTAGTATCCATACCCAACTGTGACAGACAAAAACTCTCTAACAGTTTAAAGTCAGAAAGTGTATGTTTATTACGATGCCAGGCAGTGTGCAAGATAGCTCCCAAATACACACTGCAATTTACAGGTGATCACAGAGTCCTTTTATTTACAAAAGCATTGAATACCTAAAACACAAATGCATATTCATAACTCTGGTAAATCCCATTCCCCGCTTTGTATGGTAATTAGCTAAAAGGCAATTAAGCATGCGTAGTTTGTTCTTTGAAATGGGTCGGTTGTCCTATTCATGGGGAGGGGTCCCCAAAATGAGGAAGTAAAGAAGTCTTCCTCGTTCTGACCTTTCTACCTTTTCAACGCAAATTTCCTGTCTTCATCACTGTTCAATGGGTTTCTGGGCAGAGGAGGCCTACAATTGTCTTATGTTCCTAAAAGCTATTTATCAGTTTCTGTATTCTTCATAATAAACACAGCTAACCAAACAAAGTTGACAAGTAATCAGTTATTCTAATACAGAAGAGTGATCCCAAACACAGTTTCTCTTAGTTAATTACTAACTTTTAATTTCAGCAAAGCCTACCTATCTACTTTAGTTAATTTCAGTAAAGCTTATCTCTAACTCAAATCTTAACCCCTCTAAAATCCTTAATTCTCTAAAGTTTGTCTCAGTCAGGTATGTATCTGTGTAAAAAAAAATCTTTTCTGTTATCACTCCACTATGATCTCTCTGTAGCAGTATCAACACAGGCAGGCAGCTCCCAATTCTCCCAGAACTAGGTCTCTGCACAGGACATGCACACCCAGAAACGCAGAATCAGGCTTCATAGAAACCAGAAGAATTTCTTGATGAAAGAAGGAGGAAACATCAAAGTTATGTCACTTAAAGTGTAGGGACCACAGCTGTACTGCAACCCTACTTTTGCATAGCAGCCAAGGCTCTAACAAGCAGCCTCTTTAATTTCTACTCTCATATCTGTTCTTTGTTCAGGGAACAAAACCTGATCTACTTACATGTTTTACACTTATATAACAATGCTGAAGTGGTGACGAACTTTATTAATGTATTTATTATTAACCTGGTGGACTAGAACAATCTCCACCATGAATTCAGTTTACCAGGATGAGAATACATCAGCAGAACTGAACCTATGTAGGCAGCAGAGGCTGGCAGAGAGGAGGAGGGATGCAGTGAGTCACCCACAGCACTTGTCTTGAGGCAAGTTTCTGCTAGATCTCTACATCAGTTCTTTGGTTTTTCTTTGCCTAATCCCTAGGGTTAAGTGAGACCACACAGGGTATAGAAGGGATAAAACAACCCCTTTTGGCACTTACAGAAGACATAATTAACATCACAGTCCAAATAGATTGCCAGGGACAGAAATCAGACCAGTGTCTCCCGGTCCTCTTCCAGGACTTCACACACTGCCTAAGCCCTAGCTCTGTTCAGCCTCACATCTCTGGAAGCCTCACTTATCTATTTTTCTGGAGCAGCACCCACTGGGGAACACCAGTTTTACAAGAGAAAACAAAGGTTTTAACACAAGCAACACAAGGTCTGGGTATGTAATTACTGGGATACCAGAGATGACTCTCTCACTTCCAGCAAGATACTCCAATCAACAGTTCTAACAGACACAGTCTAAGCTTCAAACATTTCAGCCTCCTCTCGCCCTGCTACACAAGATCACAGCCATGTATTGCCTGCAGAGACCCTAATTTCATATATGACCAGGGAGGACTTCATCCTGTGGGGTTCTTCTGAATTCAAGGCCCTGCCTGGCTTGGTGGGACACTCCTGATGCTTCTCCCACCAGCCCCACAAAGACCCTCTAAAACAAAGACAAAAGACTGAGCAAATGACAGAGGCAGAGAGTATCACACAGAAGGAGAGGACCTTCTGCACCACAGATCCTTCAGTTGCAAACTTAAAGCCTTAATCAGGAACAAGAGAGACAGCAGAGGAGGAGCCACCCAGGCAAGCCAGGGGAGAGTGGCAAAGGCTCCATATGAACTCACTGGGAAACTACAAACACATCCCCCTCTGTCTTCCCCCCTTATCAACCAGCAACATTTTGATTGTCTCATTCTAAATTTGAACTTTTTAAACAAATTACAACAAAGCTTATGTGAGGTTAATCATTCCCTGTTTCCTCTGGCATTCATTTTAATAGTACTAATTGCAATAAACACATTTAAAATTAATATGCATGTTATATGCGTACATCAACTGCATTCTAATTTACCTTTGACTAACATCCACAGACTGAACGTGCTTTCAATAATAAAAAGCTCGGACATAGCTTAACCAACCTCTGCCTGCTAGACTGCTCCCACAGCATTAGGAATCCATGGCACATGAGGCTGATGAAAGGGATAACATGCAAGCCACCAGCAGCAACTTGCAGACCCAGGCAAGCTCAGCCTATAACACAGGGTAAGGAGGAGCCTTTTCTCCATGCTAAGCCACCTCCACTGCCTGTCATTTTGGAAATGGGCTTACAATTCCGGAGTACACTGATAAAAGTGTTTCAGATCTGTTTGCAAGCAGGGAGGATTTAATTTTCACTAACACAGTTGGTTTAGCAATTATCAGCCACCTCCCTCTTCACAAGACACAATTCCTTCCAAACATCCATCAGCAAGGCTCTGCCAGGCAGGGCCATGACAAGGCACGACCCCAGTGAGACCTTCAGCAGGGTCAGAGGCCAAGAAGCATTTTTGCCAATACCAGCCACAAATAGAATCAAGTGTATTGACTAAAGACTCTTTAGCTGGGATGCTGTAATTGCTGAAGTGTGGGTGACCTGTCCCACAGTCAGCTTATGCACCAGTTAAACAGACCACAAATGAGTAAATGGGCACTGAGAGAAGAGCTGGAACAATTTCTGCAGCTCTTACACATTCCCTTCTCTGAGCTGCTTGTTCTGCCCCTCTGCCAGAGGACACACTCATTACAGCAAAAATAAAGAGTGATCCTTAGCCTCACAGCCATATCCACAGACCAAAATAATTTTCAAATTAATGCACCAAGATGTGAAACCCAACCAATGCTGGATTTGCAGATGACAGCATCCCTGCCACATCTCCTTCAGAGCACACTGCCAGGCTGAGTGAGGAGCAAATGAGGTGATCTCACACATCCAACTCCTGCTGTCTGCTGCAGGCATAACCCCACACTGAAAGGAAGATGACAGAGAAGCTCCTGGCTCTGGCTAACACTGCTGCTTGTCTCTCCAGAGTTCAGCAGCAGCACAGAAGGAGGATTTACATCATTCAGCACTGAAGACTCATATGAGAGGTACCAAGTGAAAACAGCGGCGTAACTTGACAGCATCCCATCCCATGGCTGTGCCTACAGTCAAACCTGCTCAGGCAGCAAAAGGGAAGGTTGAGTAAGCTGTTGCTGAAGAAGAGTTTTTACCAATCTTGATGAGCCACCAGAAAACCTACCACAATGGACTGCTAATGATTTACTTCAGCAGTGTTACCCTATCTCCCCAGACAACTTACAGTCAGGCCCTGGTCTTACTCCAGCATCTTTTGATGTAACCTTTCTTAAAACACTTTCAATGAGCACACTTCTGTCTAAAGGTTCAGAGAAAGAGAAAATTTATAAAAATATTGGAGCACAATTCCATCCAGTTGATCTGACCTTTATTCAAGAACCTCAAACCCAACATTTGGACATTTCCAATTGGACACCAAACCAGTGCCAAATGACCTATGAAGTTAATTCAAATTAACTGGAACACTAAATGCTTGTATGGAGGAGTTCATGAGTCAGCCGTGGACAAAGAATGAGTCATAGGAGATACATAGGAGATAATTTTGAAGAATGAGTAAACCTGAAAAAAATCCCAAATTGCCAATGAACAACATGCAAGTAGAAAAACATGTTCAATTTACAAAATAAGTTAATTGCTATGAATTAGTCAGATGGCTCTAGTCACATAAACATATCTATTGTGGGCTTCTGTTGCAGTTTATATGTCACAGTTGAGCAATTTGAATCTCTATTAAAGGTGTCTCTGACTTTAACAAGAGTTACTGCAATGTATATCTACACCCTGGAGATGCAGAGAAAGATACACCAGAAAGAAATCTAGTGCCACAAAAATGAAGCTGCCTTAGCTTGAACAACAGAGGACGCTCTCCTGAGCACTCCTAGGTTCCAGCCCCACTGCAGGCCTCTCGGAAAACTCACACTGATCCATATCCTCCCAGGGCTCCGCACCATTGGAAAAACAGAATTGCTGATTCCTATTGACCACTGTCCCAGTAGCACAGAAGAGGCAGAGGCTCCTGCAGCCCTTGTATCAAACCTGCAAGCCTCCTGCCTCCTGAACCCAAAACTGTCCCAAGCAACTCCCTCAGAGCAGGGAGCAGTATTTTGGAAGGTTCAAACAGAATATATTGGTTCAACAAAGACAGGGGACTTCTACACATTTGCTGTTTCTCTCTTCCCACTTCCAGGTCACACAACAAATCTGACCTCTGACAGAAGCACAACTTCTCTGCAGCACTAATGCTCTGGGGATGCATAAGGGCACAATTACACCTTGAGATCTCTCTGGCTGCAAATCCCACTCAAGAGATTCCCACTGTGTTCACTCCCACCCTCTTTAAGGTAACTTACCATCCCCACAGACATTCCTGGGATCAAGCTCATATTTAGGTTCTGTTTGCTCTCCCCTCCTTTTAAGTTTTGCTTTTGATTTTTTGATTGTCTCCAATTCATGACAACTACAAAACTACAACTAGTTTTGTTAACACAGCTGAACAAAATTAAGGCTGACTTCCAAATGGGCCCTTATGACCTTTATTTTCTTGTACATTTTTTATCAACCCGTAAATATAAGAATGGCTATGTGTGCAAGAAGGTACAGGTTTTTTCTTTAATTTTTAGTCATATTTAGTTCTAGACAGTTCATTCATTGGCAGTCTGCTCTCAAACAGTTTGTAAAGGAAGTGTTTTAATTAACTAACTTCCTAAAGCTTCCAGGCACTGACCTCAATTCTGCCAAGAATGTTACTTGTTTCAGGATAAAGCACCTAGGTTTTGTGGCTACCTGCAGCCACATCAGAGTCAGGGCAACATCTCCCTGAAGGATGAAAGTAAAATAAAGCTTTTCAAGCAATCCCTCTCTGCATGCCAGCACTGGCACCCATCTCCTAGGAGACTCACCAATCCATCCAGTATTGGAGCCCATATTTATAACAAAGCCTTAAATCCCAAATGAGTAACAAAGCAGTGAGCTAGAGGCCCCCATGATTCATGGGTAGGAAATGTAGTCAGCATTCAATAGCCCACGTCTGTTAATAGACCAACAAATGCATAATGCCAAATGGATCCGTTTCCACAGCGCTGCTTGAAATACAGAACAATTAGTCAGTCTGGAAAGGACTTTATAGTTATTGACACACAGGAGGGAAGAGTCTTTACACCTTTTCAGACTAAGCTTTCCCACCTGACAGCCCTAAAGCTCTAAGTAGGACTAGGACTTGGTTCCATGTCCAGTTAAAGTAGCCGTAATCATAAAACCCTCCTGCCCTAAAAGGTGAGGAAGATTCTCATGAGGCTGGGAAGGCCAAAAAAATACCTGAAAAGGCATAAAAAACCTAAAGGAAACTCATCAGCCCCATCGCACATGTTAAAAAAAAAGCAGAAGCAAATCTGCAGCCACCAAGCAGTTGTATAAACCCAGAGCAGCACTTAGCGAAATCTAAAGAGCTGATCTTGCACTTAACCAGCTCTGACCAGCACAGCTGCTAAATTGTTACCCTCAAACTCCTAAGTGTTTTCCTTACAGTCTGTGCTGGATCATGGCAGGCAGGCTGAGTAATGTATAAAACTACCCCTGATGACCAGAAATTCAAGTAATGACCTCAAAACGACTTGTAAACAATTTTCATAAGTGCCCCAAACTTCAAATTAACACAGAACACAATGCAGCAGCATTTTAGCCTGAAAGACTCCAATCCTTCCAGCCTCCAATGAGACCTGAAGTGTCAGGAACAGTTTCCTTTTCCTCATTTCCCCATTCCCATCAGCTCTTGGCTACCTAGCACTGGGAGAATGCTACCTTTTGAGACACAGCATGCCCCCAGCCAGCGGGGAACACCAGGGCAATCTCATCCAGAGATGCTTTGGTTAAAAAAGCATTACATCTATAAGCTATATAGATCTATAAAGGCAGGCAGGGAGAATAAGTTTTGAAATGTAAGTACACCATAACTAGACAGCTCAAATGGCTGGTCAGTGCAGAAATAAACCAAGGGCTGGTTATGCAAGCACTCTGATGCAGCACAGACCTAAGCTGCTGCAAGAAACAATAGGCATATGTCACTTGGCCACCCCCAGCTGTTCATTCCCACAGCAAACCTTGTGCCAGCCCTGGTAAAAATGGGTGATGAATTCCGGGGGAGGAAAAGATAGCTGAAAACTGCACAGAAAAGCTTGGAGTCTTTGAGTCCCCCACCTGATGGATCAGCTCCTTGGCAGTGCTGGCGCAGGAGAGGCCATGGGAACAGGCTGCAGCACAGCCAAACACAACAGCCTCAGCTGGCAGCACACAAACAAGACAGTCAGATGGAATCACAGTGTGGCTACAATCTTTTAACTTCCCCATTTAAGAAATGTTCCTGTCATGCAGCCTTCTACGAAACTGATGGTAATATTCCTGAACATGCTATTTTGCGGGATGGAAACGCTATTACTGTCGTGTTACCACCTCGTAACCAACAAAACTAAAATCCAGCCCATGACAAAAAAAAGCCTCCCAGATAAACACTGGATTCAAATAATCCAAGTTTCGCTGAAGCTTAGTAAATACCTGGCTTGGAGACACTACCAAATATAATGGAATGAAAATGGGACAGTGCTATTCACTGTGCTTTCAGGTTCTTTGTGGTTTACGACCTAAGTTACATGTGAAGGATTTTTACGACCTAAGTTACATGTGAAGGATTTCTGAGATGGATTCAACATGGAATGTACTGCCAGACAAGCTGCTGGAAGAGCCAAGGTTAGAGAAAGTTCAAGTTATCAATAAATGGGAGGAATTATAAAGCACAGGAAGCACTTAGGAACATTTCAGTACCTAAATATTAGAGCTTTGTCAATAATTTTCCTTCCAAACATCTTTCTAATAGTGTATTTCTTTGACCAAAAGCAAACACTTCTCTGCCCTTTTGATCTAAACATTTTGTTCTTATTCCAGATGTGAAAAATGAAAGTGGTTCCCCACAACTGAATACAAAAGGACACCTTTGTTAAATATTATTTTTAAGAAAGCAACAATAAATAAAGCACACACACACAAAAAAAAAAAAAAAAAAAAAAAAAAAAAAAAAAAACTCACAAAAAAGCTAACTAAAAAGCTATGGCATTTCAAAGAAACTTTCATTTCTTCACACTTTCTTCCCCAAAATAATTTTAGTGGAACCGGTCAAAGAATTTAAGAAAAAGAAGTAAGAAACAGCAAATAACTCAAACCCAAGGGAATAATGAGTGGTTGGTGAAATCAGTGTATATTTATCAATCCAGCCTTTTAAAGTCCCTCCTGCCCTGCAGAAGAAGAGCTCTTTTTAACAAGAAAAAAAATAAAAGTTAAAAAAAAAAACCAGAAAATCCTCCCTATCTGGCTCAAAAATCAACTGCAGGACAATACAAAGAGAAAAAAAGTTATAACCTCGTCACAGTAAGAAGGATTGCAAACCATAAAGCTTCCCACAGGTGTCTTTCTTTTTTTGAAGCAATACAGCTTAAAAATCAGAAGTCTCAAGATCATACATGGCTGATGTCTCATCACCAAAACACTCAACTTCCTTGAGCAGCAAGGAGACAAAATCCATTTGCATTTATTCTTTTTCCAAAGAAGGAAGCTGAGTAGAAGGCAAGACCCGTTCCTGACTACACAACAGCTCAACAGCAAGAGAAACAAATGCTCACAAACCTTCATGAACTAGTTTAGGTCCCTGGCTGCTGCCGCTCCAGGTTCAGTGCATAAAGCAGTGCTATCCACACCAATGGAAGCGTCTATACCCTCAAAGCTTTGGATACCATGTGGAGAGTCAGAGGCTGCAAGACTTTACAAAGTTTTCTGGGAGAAACAACCTCTCTATATGGCAGGTAATGAATCACTTTCCCTCATGCCTTACCATGTTCCTGTGGATTGGAGTGTGCATGAAGGGCTGTGGAAGAATGGGACAGGGAAGGGAGTCATCACCTCCTCGAAAAGGCACTCACCAACAATGCAAAGTGAACTGTGCTTGCAGGGATCTCATTTTCTGCCTTTATTCCATCAGACAGGAACAACCCTCAGAGCCATATCCCCACCCTAAAGAACGTAACTCAACTGGGTAAATGAAGAGCCAGGCAAGCAAGGACCACCAGTTCAAGCCTCCATCCAGCACATGCCCAGGAATATGTTCCTAAGCTCCTGCTGCTTCAGGGACCCAGAGGAGGAACTGAGCTCTCCCATAAACACCCCTCCCCTCAACCACCACCAGAGAGAATCAATAAAACACAGGGTAGAGGATTAGGTGGTGACTAATGGGTGCCCAGAACTACTTTTTCACTTGGGCTTTGGCATTTGCACCATCGCTCCAAGCAGAGGGCTCTGGGTTCCAAGAACTCCATACATGTGTGCATGTGCACACTCGTGTGTCTTGTACCAGGCTAAAAAAAAACAAGCCACAACAAAAAACCAAACAAACAACCTCCAAAGGCAATATAAACAACAGTTTCAGTCACTCTGAATTTGTCCACCTCTCTTTAGGAAGGATTTTGATACGTCTCTGTCACCCTGGTTTTTCTGAGTTTTTTAAAGCCTTTTGATTGTTCATAAAATCGAGTCAGACTTTTTAGCTACTGTACAATATTAGGAGCAGGTTTTGCCTTTCTCACACATGTAACATAAACAAATCCTTTGTTTTTCATTCTCTGTCCTTTGTTTGCATATTTCTAACCTGAAAACAATTGTAACTGACAGTTGGTCTGGCCATTAGGCTGAAAGGTGAAAACTCCAGAAGCCAATCTACAGCCAGACCCACAAATGTATAAAAAGTAAGAAATAAACAGGCAGAGGGTTTTTTCAACCTTAGCTCAGCTTGGGCTCTCTCTGAGGAACAACTCTGCCCTGAGAAATCTCTCATCTCCGTGTGATTGCTTTGCATATCCCAATCACAAGTCTCTAAAGAAGTCTGTGCAGATCTGTTGTTTAAACAGCAGCCAAGTTTTCAACAGCCATTTGACCCGACACCTTATGATTCTGGAAACAAGAATCTCACATTAGCCTCCAGGATTCAGGCCTTCCTCCTGATTCACCCAGCAGACAGGTCGCTTCTATTTTTCCCCATGTAGCAAAAGGTGTCTCAGTACATGCTACCATTTCTGTGCAGTCGAGATCAACACTTAGAATCACAAGAAAAATTGCTAAAAGCTCCCTGAAAACATTTTATTTTCATATCCATTTTCAACCTCTTGCTGTTATTAACCATCTTTATGCCAGTGATACCTCTTGTTGACAGCTCATCAGAATAAAACATCTGTAGTTTATCACAGCTGGGATAAGTGTGAACCTTAGGGAATAGGACAAGATGGATCATCTTTAGGAAACAAAAGGACCATAGGGTGACAGTCTTAGCACATAATGCTGAGTAAAGCACATGTAATTATCACTCACTCCTAAATGCACTGGTGCAAGCAAAAGGCAATCAGATGTGCTTGGACACAGGAGCCAAGTGGGAACCTGCTGGCTGTAGCAGTCAGTAGAATCACTGCAATCTCAAGCAATCTACAGGACTGAATAATCATCAAATAATCATCTCATTAAGTTTCTACAAATCATTAATTCCACCAAGGGTCAAGGTTAACAAGGCTCCTGTCAATATCAACGGTTTGGCACAGAGAAATTCAATGCTTAGAGATTCAACCACCGCTACTATCAAAACGTGCAAGAGATAAAATGTGAATGCCTCCTTTTCACCCACTCCTACCACCAGGCAATCCCTACCCCACGTGCAAGCTGCAGCTACAGCTGCTCAGAAGTTTCTGACAGATTTCCCCCAGAAAAGACACCAACTGAATGTGGTTTGCAGAAGCACATTCATTCAGCGAGCCTTCTGCTGAAACGTAAGCTCCCGGTGCTTGGCCAGCTGCCAGGAGAAATCAACCATCATATGGCACAATGCAAAGTGCACGATGCAGCTGAGTCTTCAGAGCTTGAGCTATTAAAGCTTCCAACATGCAGAGCTCTCCAGGCAGGATCTCCATCAGCTTCGCAAAAACCAAGCATGTTCAAACAGAGTCACATCAACTCTGTGCAACCTCTAACCCTGTGTCACCTGGGAAATGAAGGTACTGCAAGTCCTCATGCAGCTTAAAGGTAGGGCTTCCTCAGAGCTCAGAATTTCACACAAAAATATCCCTTCTGCAAAATTAACAGCACCATAAAGGATGTCAGCGCATTTCCTGGAAAGCTTTTTTAATCTCATGTCTATCTCCCTTTTATTAATCATGTTTATTCTCACAAAGCCTGAAGAAACAAGTCTTCAAGCTGTTTAAATCTGAGATTAAGCTGGCTATAGTTGGAGCAAGTAGGTAGACTCCAAAGCAAGATATCTCATTCTTATGGAGACATCTCCACAGCCAAAAATAAAGAGAAGATGAAATATCCCACATTCCCAAGATGGCAACCGAATGCTTCCTAAAACACTAAATTTTCTAACTTCCCTCAAAGCTTCAGTTCATTTAACAGCAATAAAAGTAGACAATAAAATATAGCTTTTAGGATTCCCAGTCACCAAACTCCCCCAAAAAACCCAAATTTCTTATTTTTTTAATTTTATTGCAAACATGTTTGAGGTTGCAGTCCATAGGAAGAGGCGGTACAGGACACTATTGCACCAGCTGTCACATTCCAGAAGGAACAGCACTCTCAGTATTTTTTGCCCATACCTAATGTTCAGCAAATAAACTACTTTCCAAACTTGAAGTCCAAGGACCATTCTCAACTCTCCCACCCTGAGTTACCAAGAAGCAGCCACATCAAACTGCCAAACTCATTGAGATGATCAGCAGGAATCAACAAGAAGTTACTGTACTTTGGAGACCACCAGTGTTTTGCAGATCAGTTTGGAAAACACAAAGTTGGCTAAACATCACAGGGGCGTTAATTAGCCAGCACAAGAATCTGTTTGACCTCATGCTGAGTTAAGGCAAGGTTGCTCCAGCAAAAATCCTTTACCTTCACTCTGCTGAGGGATGGTAACTCGTTAAATCACTCAAATCTCATTGTAAGATCATGTCTTATAACACTGGAAGTCTCAGTGTTCAATAACCAAACTGCTTGCTATATCAAAGACTGGGAAAATTGTCTTCCTCTGAGGAAAGAAATACTATAATGAATAAGCAAGAACATAATTATACCACTATCTTCTAGAGCAGAGAAAATAAGAATTGTTTAAACTAGTATCTCTGAGACTCTTTCATGCTAAAGCGTCTTCTCTTCTTGCAGCTCTTTGATTCCTGTGGGTACAGTACAATCCAAATAGTCACAGAGAAATGCAAGAGAATTGTAGGCAGCCCCCAATTTGTGACAGCATTAATGTCATAAACCCCCTGCTACCAGCAAAGAAAGAAGAGTGTTCAATATTCCTAAAATTTGACATGTTTGAGATTTTAGTTTTCTCCTTTTTTTTTTTTTTTTTTTTTTTTTTTTTTTTTTTTTTTTTTTTTTTTTTTAAATTTTTGCTTGTCCAGGTCTCAACACTTCCTGTTCTGACAGGGGCCAGGGCACCTCCCCACTCCCCCTGTGCTAGCCTTCGGTTTTGCCAGTTTTGGGGAAGCTCTGCATTTGGCATCTCAAGGGAGATGAGGCACTGACATGCCACAGGCTGCAGTGGCATTAACAGCCCACAGAACACAGGGCTCTACACTGCTCCACACAACAACCCTTCTTAGCTGAAGTTAGTTTTGAAGAAAAAGTTGACTGGGAATTTTGCTCCAACTGTCAGCTCCTGATGCTGTCCCAAAATGATGACGGCCATCAGGTATGAGATTTCTCCAACCTGTCTGTATCCTCTTTTAAGAGATCCTGATCTTAGAAAGACCTTCCCTGGCATTCCAGCATTCTCCCACCAAGCACAGCAGCCAGGCCAGCCAGCAAGCCACCAACAAGCAGGTGTTATTCTCCAATGTGCCCCGCTCTTGCCACACTACCCTGTTCAGATTCTATGATATAAAAGTCCAGATTCTCCTCAGAGCAAGAATTCCACTAAGGCAAAAGACTGGGTTAAGGATAGATCATGAACCTCTCATAAGAATGGTTGTTTAAAGGAAAGAATTTAATTCACTGCATGTCAGCTCTTTTAAAATTATCTCACTAGTCCTGTTGGAAATGATACCAAGTTTAATTTTATTTACATAAATTTAATCAGGGGTTTTGTTCACCTTTTCCCAGGGAGATGGGAATTGAAGTTTCTCCTCAAAGGACTATTTCACCACTATAGGCCTGATGAACTTTAGCATCTCAACAAACTGGGAGTAGCTCAGAAGATGCACAAAAGATAACGACCATCAAGAAACATCAGGAGACACCTGCTCTGGGAAAAGAGAGATAGGAGAATGAGAACCTAAATAACATTGAAGGCGAAGGGTTTGATAACCAATAGGAAACCAAATACTGAGATCTCTTGGGACCAATGAATATTGAACCAATGAATTCCTATGGGTTTTGACTGTGTAATTGTCTGAAAAGTCTAGTAAAAATTATTGTGTGCTGGAATTATTTTCTCTGCACAACCTGGGTGATGTGTGGATGAAATTATTTATGTTGCACATCCTGGCCAGAATAAAGTAATGCCTTCATTCCCTAACACTAAAAATATTGTTGAAGGGTTTTTGTTTTTCCCTCAGGTTCGGTGACAATGCCACAGAAACATAAGGAAGGCTACTCTAAGTCAGGAAAAGGGTCCATTTATCCCCCAGTTCTGCTTTGCCACAGTGGTCACTTCCAACACCTAAGGCAGAATGAGGTCAAGACAATATTCTCAAAGTATTTGGTAATTCCTCATCTAAAAGGATTATTTGAGTTTTTTCTTGTGACTGAGGCTAGAAAAGACCAGCATGACAATTTACTCTAGGTGAGCAAAAAAAAAAAAAAAAAAGCACAGTTTCACCCGGCAGTGGCTTTATTTTTAAGGCCACAAATGCCATGAGGTTTCCCTGGCTCTTTATCAATCCCTAAAGGACAGCTGGTTTATTACATTGTCTCCAGCAAGTAAAGTGGAGCCTGCAGTCTCACAAGAGTTGGTGTTCTCTGTCCCCATCCTGTCCAAAGCAGATAAATGAAAAAACATTGTACATCTGCATAGATCTGGCATGCCATCTATCTGCAAAAAGCACTGCTGGCTGTCTGGATCACATCTGTTTAAAGATCCATTTGAGCTTTTCCATCTATTTGGTGCTTTGAAATCACCGGGTACAGACAGGCCAATTATGAACAATTAAGTTACCACACGTAAGAAATTACTGTTTCTCAGATGAGCAGAGGTAATTGGCCATATGCAAACCCACAGCCTAATCCCAATGGCCAAGAAAATTGGTTTAATTTGTATTTTCTTGTAACACATTTTGCTACCTGTTTGCAAGGGAGTAAAAGACCAACCATAATCAGGAAGCACAGCTCAGGGCATCAGCTTTTATCTGTGTTTTAAGAAGGTACGTACAAGCAACCTGTTCATTCCTAAAGGTGCAATCTTTAGAGACTGTCAGTGTTACTTAGCCCCACCTCAGCAAACAACTCACACTTCACAAATAAAATCAGTTTCATTCAAAACAGAAGCAAAGACCTTGCTATTTAAGTAAAAACATAGAGAAAAAATGCAACAGGGAAAAAACAGGTTTACTTGCTACTTCCTACTAGGTAATTAATTCAGAAGCATGTCTTAAACTATGCATTTTCTTTCAAAAACACAGAAATTGAGCATATGAATAACTTTAATTTTTTCGTCAAAATAGACTTATAACTTTTCTTGCCTGCAGTAAATTACCTGGAAAAAAAAAAATCATGTTACTGAGGAAAATTACTACAAAACAACCACAGCAGACTTGGCAACAAGATGAGATAGGAGCAGGGGGAAACATCCTCAGAAATACCGGAGTTGCATAATTCAAGGGTCAGCTCTAATCCCAGGAGGGTAAATGGGTCACAGCAAAACATGAGAAGAGCCAACTCTAGAGAATTTATCACTCAATAACATCCCGCCTTTGGTGCCACATTAATCAGGCTGTGACGAGAGCCAGGGAAGAGGCAGAGATGCACATGTGGTTGCTATGGAGTTAAAGGCTTGAAGGGGATACATGGAAACAGCACAACTGCGTAGAGCACAGTTAACTCTTAAACTGCCTCTATCCAAACAGCTACCTGGCCAGCCAAATTCAGGAATACCCATTCTAAGAGAATCCTTTCAAATACCCAAGAGTTCCCATGAAGACTCAAAGTCCAACAACCAAAATCCGTCAAGGCAGAGTAGTTGCCCCACATTAAAAGCCAGGAAGCTGGACACAGAGAGAGGACCATGCTTCGCAGCACACAATCTCTGCCAGCTGTCTTTGTAGATTAATACTTTGATCTGTCATGCACAAGGGAGCAAAAGATCCATGCTAGAGATCCATGCAGAGAATGAGTTACCCCCACTCAAAAAGTAGAGGCATCACCATAAAATTTAATACATCCACGGTTCTGAAAAGTTAGAGGTGTTCTGACGTCCTAAGATGCCCAGACAGATCCCTTCCCCAAGAGCACATAAAGATAATTAAAATTATCCTAAAATGTTTGGACTTTTTCAGCCCCATGGCATCATTCAGCGCTGTTTGAAAAAGCCACCACACTTGCTGATATGAGCACACAGGACTCACATGTAGGCAAGGACTGGGATGAGCCTGGCACAGGACATACCCCTTGCACAGACTAAAGAAGGAACTTCTTGGAAGGCAATTTCCTGAAGCAAATGTTTTAGGGATGGGAAAGCGGTTCTGGGAGACTAGGCAAATAAGGCAAAAAAAACCTGAAGACAGTGTCAAACACTGGAGTTGATGACTGAAGTAAAAAAGCACGTTTCGTGGATAATCCAACCAGCTACTTCCAGATCACAAGAAGCTGCTGCACATCCAACTCCCAGCAGAGTTTCCTAGCAGGGGCTGTCTGTGTGTGTGTATATATATATACATATATGTAGATAATCAGCAAAGTTTCTATTTTCTCCTCCTACTTAAGGGAGTCTTTTAGTGAGCAACCTCCTACACTGCTATTTTTACCTGCTCCTAATCAGTGTGTTCTTAAACATTGAGAGACTCTGAGAAGAGCAGTTCAACTCCTCCAGTGCACAGCCCACAACACACTGAGTAATATCTGGGTGGCAGTTCTTCTCCCATCACCCAGGAGAAAAGAATTTTTATTTCTTCTTTTATGTCTTGTAGAGCACTAGGGAGAGCTGTTGGTCAAGGCCTTGGGGACGTCTTCTCATTCACAGTATGCTGAGCTTGAACTGAAGTTCTTTTAGCAGAGATCATCAGCACCACCAGAAGTCAAGTAGAGAGGACTGAATCCAACGTCAAAATTTTAAACTCCTAATGTAGTAAATAATAATACTGAAAATTACCCACAAAGCTCTTTTGCTGAATTATTTTCTCCGCTCCTTTTTCTCTCCTTTCACCATAAAGGTTTCAGTTTTCACTTTCAATGAATCATGTTTCATTGCCGGACCCAAAAATGGCTGATTTCAGCCTCAAAGTAGGCATTAACCTGTGGACATATTTCCCAAAAGACGAGGGCACCTCAGTCCTTCCAAGCAATCCATGAGACTTATGGTAACAAGGCGCCCAAGAACAAGTAGATGGCACCAAACCCTGATGCCAGATGAGAGCTCACAAATCAGCGAGCTGCACTCTCAGCTCCTCTAGAAGACTTTATCAGATGGCTGTTTATTCAAGAGGGGCCATTTCCTAATGCCCAGCACTGCAGAGGTGGTGTGTTTTCATGGCCTGTGTGGCATCCTCTGTGCTAGCACAAACCCTGATCATATTTTGTCTCTCCTCATGCATTTGTGCAGCCTTGCTCTGAAAGCAGATGCTAAATTCTTTCTTGACTTTCAAAAACAGATCTTCCTTTGAAATAATCATTAACTCACCTGATGCCTCAAGTCATTCCCTCTCTTGCAGCAGCATTTAAAAAATATTTGAAATTCCATTAAGGCCAAAACTACCAAGGGCAAAGCTCCAGATGAAACAACGGAGAATCAGCCTCAGTGCCCCAAAACCCAACCATAAGAAGAGTCTTTGAAGACAGTGCCAATTACTTCAGAAATGTTGCTAACAAGACTGACTGGCCACAAGCACCATGTTTGGGAAAAATGCCGTCTTGGGCTGCACGAGAGTGTTCTGAGCAAATCTCAGCTTCCTGTCAACACATTCTATTTAAACCTCTGACATTTTAGAAGTTGACCCTATGGATTGATTGTAGGCAGTTCAATATAAGCATTCAGCACATGATACTTGATATTTAAACTTCCTATTTCAGATTATAAATGTTGACAGATTTATCTATGACTGCAGTTGTCTGGAAAGTATCTGTCCTCCTATTTCAAGTTTCAACCTTTTCCCTGTTTTTGTAAACATTTATCACACAATTTTTAAAGTTGCTCGAAATATTTAAAATCTTTTTTCTAACGCTGAACAAAAACAAACAAAACAATTTCCTAATCAAAGCAATTGTCTAGCATTTTTTATAGAGTATTTTGATTAAAGCTGAAACTTTTCAAGAAATTTTCAATTTTCTTGGAGAATCGATTGAAAAATACGTCAATAGTAATTCTGTAATCACTCTCCTCTCCCATGAGTCTTACACAGACTCATGATATTGATTTTATTCTCACTTTAAAAGTAGAAGTACATGCAGTCAAAATCTTTAAGTAAAAATTCTTCCTCAATTTAACATTTGTCATAAAACTAGTAAACAGCAATGTGAAATATTAAAAATTCTTAGCAGGGCTAACATTTTTCAATGATATCACTTAAACATGAAAAAAGAAGTTCTTTAGAAAGCAAGGTCACCTTAGATAATATATTAATGAAGCATTTTGAAAGATTTTTAATTCTGCTTTCCTCTATACTTTCTTTCTTCTTCCAGCTGCAAAAAGACTACAAGTGATTTTGGGGAAATTACTTTAGTATAAATTTTTAATACATAGTTTCCTGACAAAATATTAACACTCCTTATTGCAGTTTATTTCCTATGAACATCAACAGCAGTAATCACTAGAATGTGACCAAGGAAGCTCAAGCTCACCCAGGGCTCTCTTGCTTGAAACAAAACAGAGACAGTAGACTGCGTTCTTCAAATTCTCTACAGACTGCAGCCCATTAGTACTTATTTAAGTAATAGAAGGATAACACCACTGAAAGAGAATGCTTAACTCAGAGGGGAATAGCAGCACGGGCCACACTGCAGTCCTCTGGTACTTTTCCCTACCCTGCATCCAGGTCTTGCTGCAGCTCTACCACACAGGAAGGGAACTGCACAGGGACAGAGCCATCCCCCGGCACCTGATCCACACCAGGCCCAGCTGGATACACAAAGAACAGGCTGCTGCTTTCCCCTCTTCCCAAGAAATTCATGCCTGTAAGCAGATCACTTTTTCTCCACAGTCTAAGCAGGGAAAACTAGAAAGCTAGAATCACTTTGTTTCAGTCACATTCACAGTAACGTGTATATCAATATGTAAAACAAACAAGACGTTGTCTGGAAATTCAGAAAAAATGGATGATATCTTTGCTGTGTCAATCACCACATAAATGCATTTCACAGCCTAAAACTACAATGCAAGCAACAGCTAAAGAAAGATAAGTCAGCTCATGTTTATTTTTTCAGGCAGAAGGGCGTCAGACCAAGCATTGGGTGGTCACAATTACATCACAGTTTCTTGCAGTGGTGTCTTCTAGCATGTGGAAGCAGGCTGCCAATTTCTGCTGCCAAAAAGTAAGCAACAAGCACCAGAAACAAGCGTGCAAATAAGCAAGAGGGGAGCTTTTCCTCTCTGGAGCAGTTATAGGAGTCAAGGACGGTATGTTCACTCACAACATCATCTGCTTAGATCCCTCTATTTACATTCAAGATAGATGACATACAATTACTATGTTTCTATGAAACCTAATTAATCTATTTATTGCCATCACTTCTCTCTGACAACCCCCTGCACAGAAGTGAAAGTTTGTTTACTACAAAGTTTTGCATCTTTGAGCTGAAGTGGTTTTCTTCCTCACAATAGATTATTACACTCTGCAGAGCCAGTGACACAAATCCAAGTATCTGTGTTGTTCCTCTGTGCAGTCACTGTGGCTGATGCTTGATACCATCAGAGAAACTTCTCTGAGGTTAAACACGGCGTGACTTTCAGTATTTCTCCCAGGATAATTTGTAGTGAAAGAAGTTCAGTACTCCAGAGTGGATTTTGATGGCTCGCTGCCAGCGTAGTTAACGGGAGCGTGGGAGCCAGCAGGCTGAGAGGACCACGGCCTCACCGTGGAGGAGCATTGACCCATGCAGACCAAAGGTACATCACAGGACCACATTCCTCCCTCAAACATGAAAACTCTTTGGGAAAGAGACTGGCCTATAAATTACTGAGGAGCCTTATCTGGACACTACTTTCTGTAGCACTGCTTGACCCTGTCCTCACTGTCATTTGGCCTCCCCACTCCCATCTTCCAGCTTGGCTCCCAAGTGTTTCATCTCCCTGAACCACCCAACCACTACTCACACTCCAGCTTCCTCTTCTTCCCTTCTCCCATTACATCTCCCCTTGTCTCATCAGAAGGTGGCAGATAATTGCCAGACATCATTAGGATAGGCAGGAAATTGTATTTTCCTTCTGGGCTAAATATCCAAAGGAGCCTGGAGCTAGCCCTAACCCTCCACTGCTTTCCTCCCCTGTGCATGGTTCTGAGGTAGGACTGTTCTAAGCTGTCTCAATCATCAGCTAACCCTCAAAGAACTTGCCTCCTCTCACCCCTTCAGCATTCTACCAGACCCTCTCAAACCCCGCAGTGATGAAGGGCACCCTCTCACCCGCAGCCAGGGAGCCCAGCTGCATGCATCAATTGTTCCCCAGACACTGATTTGAGGCTGACCCACTAATCAGGCACAAGAAAGCCTTGGGGAAGCTCCCAGGAGCCATCCTTGGAGTAAAGCCTGCAATTTTCTCTCACACCAGCTCCCCAGGCCATGGCTACATACAGCACAGCAGGGACAGAGTAGGAGCCTGCATTAAATAGACTCACAAATCAGACCCTTCAGTGTACCTCAGGACACACCCAAATATTCAGAAAGTCTTCTTTTGGATAGACATTTCAATAGGAAAATTGAATAAACCAGGAAAGATGCTGGGGAGAGGAGGAAAACAGACTGGCTGCTGATAATAAACAAACGTGTTGCGAGCTTTCCCCGGCTCCTTGGCAACCAAAAAAGTCACACAAGAGAGCAAGGGGCTATCTGACAAGTGGTCTAACTGGATGCTTCCAGAGCAATAGCTTTAGGTGGATAAGGGAAATCTTTGGTACATTCCCACATCTTCACCATCCTGTACTGGTATTACAGGCCCCAAATAAAATCCAGGGAGACTTCAGAGAACTTGCATTCAATTCAAAGGAAACAGGGGAAAAATAAGAGCTTAGATCAAGAGAGACCTTTACCTTCATGTCACTATTGCTTTTCATTTGTTATGCTCATATTAGCAAGTAAGACAGGTTAGGGCCTATTTATTGGTCCAGAGTCCACTTGGCACATCAGAGTCTGCCTCCATCAGGATGAATTTTCTTTCACCCCAAGACAAGGTGCCAAAAGCAAACAATTCTTGGGCTATCCAGTTCCCTAAACCAGGTCTGAGTTTGTCCAAAAATGCTCCTTAGCATAGGACACAACAATGCTGGGGACACCGATGGCCAAACCATCACACTCTCACATCAGGCCAAGCATCCAGGAGCAAGGAATATCCAGGAACATCCTGGACACCATGTGAAATGAAACAGGTAAGGCACATCTCTCCTGAGGTGGGCACCAGGGTCCCACAGACAGAGTTTGCCATCATTCATGGGGCCAGCACCACAAATTTATTGGAGAAGAGTCAGTGGCTGGAAGCCCAACCTCTGACAGATTAGTGTCTGTCCTAGAGGCAGAAAATCCAATCCACAGAGATTAAAAGTGCTCTGCCTATCTTTCTTTGTCAATAACCTCTGAGGGATGGATGACGCGTACAGATCAGCCCTCGGCAGCCGGGGAAGTGGCGGCGGATGAGGCTCTTTTGCTGGAAGAGCTACTGCTACCAGGGATGTCCCTCAGCCCGGCTTTCACACACACCTTTCCTTTCCACTGTGGTCTTTCCATGCAAAGGAAACTCTCTTTGCAAACAGACCTGGCTCTGGCAGAAAGAAATAATATTTGACACATTTCCTGACGCGTTTTTTCATTTGATAATGAAAAAAAGAGTTAAACAGTGACAACACCTGACTGGCCTTCCTGCTTTCCTTTTATCATTTTAATTATTTTTTAAAAAAATTTGTTTGGAAAAAAAAACCAAATAAAAAAGCAAAACAATGGCAAAATATGATTCTTCAGATAAAAGCAGATTTCAAAACTGAAATCTGAAGCTTATGTAGCTCTGTAGTCACAGTGAATATTAATAATTCAACAAAATATTATAGTCATTACTGTATTTGGCAGTATCACAACAGTGCGTTTTAGCAGAATTCCTCTCCAAATCTCATTGCAACAGCCATTAATAAATAAAATGCAATTCACTGCATTAAATGTGTTGTTTAAAGGCTAAATATTTCATCAGAACTAATTCATTTTAAATAATCAGACTAGGACTCTCCTCCCAGCACCAGGACAAATCTCGGCTCGGTACACTTTCCACACTTAGAAATTAAATTATGTTTCAAAAAGCAAACCACAAATTGAATTCAACTGGAACATCTATGCAGCAGCTCTTAGACTACAACCCACAGTAGACAGATAGGGTCACATTCAAACAGGCCACAGGTCTCATGACTTTGTTACACTGTTTTTGCCACCCAAGAAAATTAAGATCGAAAAAATACAGTAGAACTGTTTGCATTTATTGCCTGTCTTGAACAGTGGCCAATATCTGATTCCCTGTGGGAAGGAGAAGAAAAAAGGCATGTTGGTCCAGACCTCAGCTGCCAATAGCTGTAGATAACAGCGCTTATCCAGTGCTTCCCACCAGTCATTCCCCAAGGGCTTTGCAAAGGAGGTCAGTTGCCTCTCACAGGTGGGAAAACTGACGCACAGATGGAAACACAACTTGTCAGTGGTTAGTGTAAAGCCTAAAGGCTGAGTTCCCACGCATTTATCCATCCTGCAGGAGTGGTACACATGAAAGCTCTACCCCATTGCACTCATGACTCCCCTTCAGTTACAACTTTCTGCTGGCGAATGTTACTTTCTTTTCCCCCTAAATTTTCTTCTTGTATCTCAGGAATGAAACCAAGTAATTTAGATCTGAAGTGTAACCCCCCCTCCATTCTCAAACATACCCAACCTACCTAGCTATAAATTGGTGAGTCTCTAAGTCAGGATGAAGAAGAGGGAGTTTGATTTTAGTTTCTATAAACTGGTATTATTAGCAAAAAAATGTTAAGAAATCTATGTTAAAAATTGAATAAATGACAGCCAAATAAACAAACAAAAATCACATGGGTATTTTAGTTTGAAGTATTCCGTTTAAAAACTTCTTAAAAAAAAAATAAAAATCCCCCAATAAACTAACGAACACAACCAAAAACCACTCTCTAAACTACCTGTCATTTTCTGGCCACATCCAGAACAGTGTGTGAGCATCCACCCTGCTGACTTCCTAGCTGACGTCAGCAAGGTAATTCCTGTAATTAAAACAAAACAATATGACCTTACAAGCAGGCCGTGCATCAGACCCCATAATTTCTATTTTTACCCACAGAGCTCACTGCTTTCCTCCAACAAGAGCACATAAACACTGCAACCTTCTTTTCACTGACTTTATACCAATACAGCATAGCACAAAAAAATCACAGGGAGCAGTATCTTTAAGTGTGACTTTCTACAGTAAAACAGCAATTTAATAAGGCCAGAATGTTTTGTGTCTTCTAAATTGTACTGAGTTTGCCTTCAACTATATAATAAATATTTTCTTTTAACATTTTAAAATAGAAGTATCACCTTTCCATTAAAAAAAATTCTTTAAACAATCGCTTAAAATTTAGGTAGATGTGATTTTTGTTGGTTGGTTGTTGTTGTTTGTCTTTTTTAAATCAGAATGCAAGTCTGTGCTCGGTCCAAGGCAAGACCTGGGGAGACCTGTCAGGGTGGTGATGGGGGTGAGGGATTAAACCCAAATTATTTCCATTCTGTCAGCCAGCCCGCACACTCTTGAAAACACCAAGGCAACCAGTCAGTTATTTACAGAGCTCTCTGTACTGCACATTCTTGATTCCAGAGAGATGCCAAACACAATTCACTGCCAGATACAGCTGTGCTACTGAGCAGTGTGACATTGGGAATAGATGGATTTCTGGTCTTGTCCAGCACATCTGATCTTATGATCCTGGGCACATGTCCAAACCCTATTAAAGTCAATAGAAATGCAAAGAATTCACTGGCTTTGGGTCAGACCTTATATGACGATGGACAAGAACAGCTAGAGATATTTAACCTGTCAAGGAGAAGAGTTAATGGGGACTTGCTCTAATAAATACACCACCTTTACTGCACTACCTGTTTGTGCTTTAAGTCATTCATCTTCAAGCGCTAAAGAGCCTTAACTCCTGAGCCAAAACCCCAGATTATTTCTCTCGGCTTTCATCAAGCACTGTAAAGCACTCCTGCCCCAGTCAGACAAGCCAGCAGGACCTGAGCCAGAGGGGAACCCAAACCAGGACCAGGGAAGGACCAGCTCAGCAGGGCTGGAGAGGTCACGGCCAACAATGGAATTTGGGAAACTGATTCAGAGCTCAGGCAATAAGCAAAGCAACAAGAGAACGTGCCCACACCACAAGCCAGGATGGTCTCTACCAAGGCAGTAAAGAAGCTTCATTTTTGTTTGATGTGCCATTTGGACACCGCTTGGTGGAATTTTGTAAGTGAAGCCTTCATCATTACCCAAAGCTATTCCTAGAGGACTGCATTCCTTGATTGCTCAGCCCCTCCAAGAGACAACTCTGCTTCACCAGGCAGCTTGATGGCTTCTGACACCTGGTAATTTATCACTATGTTAATGCTTTCCTGGTTGCTGTCTGTTGCGAAACACAGGTAGAAGCACAGTCTTGCAGTTAGAAAGAAGAGGCTTTCAAATTCCATCCTGTCCAAGCCTGCCAGCTGCCAGAGAACGGGAAGGCACATGGTTCTAATTCTCATCTTACTGACATTTCATCAGTGCACCAGCACTGACTTTGAAGGTATTACTGTTACCCTACTCAGCATCACAAAGATGAAAAATAAGCCCTTGAAATAAAACATGCTGCTCTGATAGGAGCTCCTGCTTCATCAAGCTAAGGTCCTTATTGAGGCAACATTTTATTGCAACAGCAAGGATTTAAACCAAGCACAAAAGTTTTATTAAAGAGAGAGAACAAAAGACAAACCAAAGGGTTCCAGTGACAAGTTACTCCAAGTAGAAGTGAGAGATCCAGAACATCATTTCCAATCTGGTAAAGAGATCACTCACAGCACTTGGTCTATCTGGCCAAGTCTGTGTACTATTTATCTACGCAGCCAAAAAAAAAAAAAAAAAATATATATATACACATATATATAAAAAACTAAAAAAAAAAAAAAAACAAAAAAAAAAAACCACAACACTAAAAAAAAAATTCTCAGAGCAGCTGTTTCTACAACAAGCACAGAAGAGGCTGGCAACCCCAGCTCAAGGCTACAGCAATAACATAATGTTTAAAAGCCTGGTTTTCTAATTCATTGCAAACGGTTCCCTCGCTCCAACTTTGTTTCAGACAGGTGTTTGTGACCTCTCAAAAGAGTTACCCCCCAAGAAGCAGTGAAGATATTTAGATAAGCAGTGAACTGAGAGCCCACAGTGGCACAAAAGACTGTAATAGACACGACGTGCCCTAGGAAGGGATGCTTCTCTTCTCTCAAAACAATCCCAACAGCTTGTATTTAGGATAGAGTTTAACACTGAGATTTTTATTCTAAATATTCCAAAAGAACAGAGACCTGGCAAGTTCCAGGTTGGGAATCCTCACCCTCAAGTGCCCAAATCACTGGCAGGCAATTAACATCACTCTTTTTATTTCTAAAGCACATGCTAGTGCTCTTGAACATCCAAGTTTCTCATCAGTGCAAGAAACAGAGAAAGATACTTGCCCACACTATGGCAATACTTGAGTCTTTCCCCCTTAAGTCACGGAATTAGTCATGTTCCCCACAATCAGATAACTCATTCTGACTGTCCCAAGTTCAGGACAATAGAAAAGAAAATACAGGACAAATGGGAAAAAAAATAAAATAAAGTCAAGGGCACAAATTAAAGGAGATACATAAAGACATTTAAAGACCCACACTGGCAAAATTAGGACTGCCCACAGAAATATTCACATTAGGGTCCTGTCTACACGAGCAGAAATCAACCTCTACTGAAGCAACACCAGCATGAAATCACCATGAACTAAAGTGGATTTTAGAACACTAGTATTGACTGAACAGCCTCGAAAGGCTAATCTGCATTTACTGACATCCTTCCTCTCCCTTCAGTTAATGGCAGGACAGACCATTAAGTCAGTGGTCCAAAGCTTTAGCTTGCAGGACAGCAATTTATGCACCCTGGCAGGTGAGAATGACCCATTCAGTTTGAACAAGGAGAAAAGTCTCCTGAGAGCATGTCTCTGCCCAGTTCTTGTCTGAGACAACTCCATGTATCATTCAGCCGTGGCATGTCTAACCCAAACTGACCGTGCCCCAGACTCCTGGGAGTCAGATCCCCTGACTTCAAATAATCACTTTCCTCCCTTCTTCTCAGCAGGACTCTGGCACAAAGCAGTACGTCATCAAAACACTATTTAAGTTCCCAGTGGCTGTGCATGCCTTGCTCAGGGGACTGGGGATTTTTTTTTGTTTTTTTCCTCTGGTGCTAATTCCATCTATTACCTTCATTTTGTCCGTGCCCTGGGCAGGAGCTGCGATAGCAGAAGGATGCCCAAGGAAAATGCATCAGGACAAGTCAGGCACAAACATGCCTCTGGAGATAGAGAATTCAAATAAAGAACGAACCTGAAAAAGCTACCAGCTTCCCTGTGGCCAGCATTGTTAAGAAAAATTCACCACAGGGGCTATCACAGGAGCAAAACACCTTCTGGCCCTGCATTCAGGAAGGAGAAAGCAAGCACAAAACTGACCAGCGTGCCACCCCAGGGACTGGCAGGGGCTGGTGTCAAAAAGAGACAACAGAAAAGGCCACATCTGCCCCATCACAACTGATCATCTATGGTCTGTAGAAACAATCTGGCAGGGAATGCCCATGCTGCCTCCTCTTCAGGGAATTCAAATTCCTTACATGCAGGTTAAAACAAATGGCAAGGTTCTGCCTTCTGTATCATATGCATCATCCTTCAAAGACAAAATTTGTGCAGGGTGCTGTACATACAGGGTGGGGAGAAAGCCTCTCCTGCCCCAAATGTTTATCATTACACATAGTTTTCTACTTCTCTCTTAAAACCCTAGAACTCCACAAGCATTTTATATATAAATATATTTACATACATACATACATACATACATATATATATATATATATGCTTTTAGCTCAAGAAGGTTGGAAGATCAGACCCCAGCTAATTGCCAGCTCTTTCCCACCTTGCTACCATTCCCTCCCATCTCCTGATCAGTGAGATCTGCAGATGAGAGCAGAGCAGAACTGAGCTCAGGGAGGAGAAGTGCTTTAAGAGATCTCCAAATTCAGCGCACCAACGACGTTCAGCCTAAGGAACCTGGTGTGTAACCAAGGGTTGCCAAATCCAACTGTGACAGGCACAGAAAAACCTTCACTTTGATTCATACCAAAGGCTGTCCAAGTCACTGCCACTGTACAAAGACCACAGCAAAGGAAATAGGAGGAAGGGACCCTTAGTAGCATGTAATGGCATCAGAGCCCACAGGTTACAACAGGCGGTGTAGAGAGGGAACAGAGGAAAAGAGGGAAAAATCAGACCATGGCCCTAAATCATCCCTGGCTACATGGTACTTAGGTTTTCTCTAATTATACAGTTATATACCTAATTTCATAGTTATCAGGCCATGTATCCTTACACACGTATAAACACAGGCATAGTATCCCCTATATTTCAAAAACACTTTTTTTCCTTTTTAAACCACATAGTGATTAAAATGGATTTTAAAAGATGTAAAAAAGGCCAGGAAGCTCCACTGTGCCCTCTCGTTCTATTCTGAGGTGTTCCCATGCAGCTGATTTTGACAAACACAGGTAATAGCAAGCTTTGTTTTGTCAAACCTGTTAGGTACCATGGGCAATAAATGTTACAGCCAACTCTCTTAGGTAAGAAGAGTAGCATTAGACGTGTTTCCCCATGAAACAGAACATCTTCATACATATATTGACTCACTCCTGTGTTCCGACATGTTCCATGGATCAGCTCTGGCTTCTCACCCTTGTCTCCCCCAAGATGAGCACATGAGGTGGCTCATCCCAGCCTCAGCCTGAGAACAGCATCCATAATAGTCAGTGACTTTCATGACTGTAAAACTTTGTCTTCGGGAAAGAAAATAAGAATCTCCTCTTCTACAGAAGATGCAGCATTCTCCAATGCTTCAATATTTTATCGTCTAACATTTGATCTCATTCTGCAGAGTTACCTATTCCCCCTTTCTGTGAGTTGTTTCTCCATCCCCCCAAACCAGTTTCTTGCCTGTTTCCAGGAGCACTACAGGAAGCACAAATAAATAAATTTTTTAAAAAGCCACAGAAAGCTGAGAGCCATAAAAACAAAACCTCAGCGCCACTCAGAAAGGCAGGCTTTGTTACTTGCAGTATGTGAGGTGGAACAAGTAATGCAGATAATCTTAAACTAATTAAAGGGAAAGGCTGGTACAACTGAACCTGCCACAGAGAGGTGCTCTATAAGCAAACTGAGAATGCTACACTACCAGCAGTGTTGCTTTTTGATTAAAGGCATGGAGTTCCCAGGCAGGGTAGCAAAAACCAACATGAACACTTAATTAAGAAAATTAAGGACCCCTCAGTGCTGATGTTGTAGCTGTGGTTTAGGTGCCTTTAAAAAGAAGCCATTTCTGCTGTGGATCAACAGACCATGCTACATGTGAGGTAGCACTGGAGGGGATAACTGGAAGCTTTGGACCAATTTGAATTGAATTCAGCAGGGGATAAAAGGTCACAGAGGTGCAGAATTCCTCTAAGTTGAGCTGAGTGAAGAAACAGGTCCCAAAAAATAATACCTGGCCTGAACCATATGGCACCCAATGTCCACTTTCATAGTTGGCAGGGCTCCAGCGGATTGATGCATCAATCAGAGCGAGCTCTCCAGCACACCTGTAATGCAGCCAAGTACACCTTTTGCCACTCTTCACCCCTCCAAACAGGCAGCAGAATGAGGGATCGGGACAGAGATGATAGCAAACACTGAGAGAGAGAAGGGTCCTGGAAGGACACACAGTTAAGTGATTTCAAACTTCCGTTGCTTAACAAAATGACCACGCGCTTTGCTCATTTCCTGGTCCATCAGAGAGCAGATTGCTCTCACAGACCAGATAAAGTGTTCAGCATGGCAGCTGGGGCAGGGCCTCAAAAACACTCAGCAGAAATCATAATCTGGGCTGCCCTGGCCAGATCTTTTCCTACAATTTCCTGAAAGCCCTAAAGGCTCAGCTACCCATAAAGTCTGACCATAGACAGCTGAACAATCTCTATTATACCTCTGTGACACCTGATATAGACACTGTGACTGGATGGGGCTTTGTGCTGGTGTTGCTCCAGTTGTTTCCAAAGGACACCTGAACAAAGATTCTTTATTCTGAAATACCAGTTCTCTCAAGTAGCATGGCTACTACACTGGTTTGCAATCTCACTGTCTCACAGACAAACCTCTTTTCAGGCCAGGTACAAATGTGTTTTTCAGAGCCAAGCAGGCAGGTCTGCATGTCTGCCTCTCCCACCACACACCCAGCAGGAGCTGACAGTGCTTCTTCTGAGACAGGCTCACCTGTTCTGTGTCTTGCACTGGGGCTTTTGGCCAAACAGAAGCAAAACGCTGTCCCTCTGCAAACACAAGGTTTATGCAAGTTCAGAGAGCTGGTCTGTCTGTCCACAAGTGCCAGGTCCCAGCCCCAGGCACCCATCTGCACTCCCATCCATGCTCACACTGCACAGTCAAGTACTAACAACATTTTGCTGGCTGGGAATAAAGGTAGAAAGACACTGTGGTTGACAGAACAAGGACATTACCCCTCACATACAGGTCCAGCCCTCCACCTGGCATGAGACAACCCAACCAGGCCCCAACAAGAGGGCAGAAAGAAAATTAATTTGCCCTGTCCCACTCAGGAGTACTTCACTTGCACCTGGTGTTGGGCAAAGACTTTCTGTTTTGGCTGTGAAGTGAAACATAAAGGGGAAGGCCACCTTAATGACCCCAGAAGTTTACATGACCCCCTGAACTTTGCATGCTTCTACATTATCCCATGTAAGATTGCACAAACAGGCACACAAACCTGTGCTAACACCATAAATTATTCCAAACAATTCACATACTTCAGAGTCATCTCCCATTCCCCTGATCAGACAGATGTGATTCCTTCCCTGTCTGTATTTCCAATGAAAGCCCAATTTCATGGCTCCCATGCTGATTCTCATCCAGCTCAAAAGGAGCTGCAACTTGAAATGGCTTGATCTGTCAAGCCAAGCAGGTAAAGGGATTGGAACAGCAAACAACCATGGTCTTAAAACCCTTTGAGACAGAACTTTGCAGTGCTTTAACTTGATCAATCTGTTAATGATTTTAGCTGAGCACATTCTACTTTTCTACTATTGAGAGCCCTGTTCTTTCCCCTCTTAATTCCTCACCTATTTTTCCTTTCATTCAATCTCTTATGAAATAATATATATCACATCTAAGCTGTGGCAATGAAGTAAAGTAGGTCCTTTGTTATTAAGTAGCCACATCAATACTGATCATAGCCCAGAGTACATCAGTTTTCTCAAAAAAAAAAGGAAAAAAAGGTTATACTACTGACCTTCCTTTTAATGACCTTTGGAATACACAGCTGAAGGAAGCAGCAGAAGACCTTTTTAAGTACAGTCATGTCTGCCATTCTGCAAGTAAAAAATTGGTGGGATTTGGTAGTAAAGGACAGGAAGACTGGCACAGAAACATCTCCATGTACACAGCCATTCACCCCACTGCTTTGTGCAGAAAGAGTTCACCTCCCAGTTCTCTAACAGAGGGCAAATAAGGCTAGAGACCAGTCAAATCTGCCTGCATCCCATGGCATTCACCGCAGCTGGGAGGGATTTTTCAAATAGGCACCAACTGCAGGGAAAGGCTAACAACCAATTAAAGTTCCCATTCCATCCCCTCTGCACCCATGAGGTCCTAAAGCATTTTGGCAAGAGCAAGGTAATCATTATACATTCCCTTCCATGGAACAGTTTTTGCAAATGTCCATCCATTTCAAGCCTCAGCAACAGCCCTTCATGAGAGTTAACTCTTGATTGTAGAGAGGGAAACCAAAACATTTTAGACAAAATGGCACGACCACGAATCATAAAGACATCCTGTGTGCACAGCCTACCCTCCTCTGGCACCCAAGAACACACATCTGAACTCAACCCAAACATTTCTCTCTGTCTTGAAAGTCAGCAGGAGCTCTGTGCTGAGTCTTCTGTTCTGTTGACCCCTCATTGGAATCATCTACCAAATCCCCAGGAGAGGCTCAACCCACATCAGGAGCCTACCAGCAGCACCACTGAAAATGAACCAGCAGCACCTATGTTATAGACTGAAGCAGTGTCAAAGCAGCTGCTTCCAGAATCCCAGTCCTTCAGCCCATCACTGACCTAAGTGATTTGCAGTTGCTCAGTCACAGTTTTTTGTGGGTTTTTTTTAAATCCCAAATATACATTTTAGTCCCAAAGAGATCAGCTAGTGCAACCGTGTTTCCCAGGAAAGGCTTCTTTGTCCCACAGTGCAGCGGCTGGTAAGAATTCCAATTCTTTCTGCTCCTCCACATCCACAACAAAGGAAAGGAGCAACACAAACCCTGAGATTTGTGCAACACCTTCAGCTTGGTCAAAATGTTAGAGCGCCAAGTGGCAGGGACCTGTCAGGGCAAATGCATCCTCTGCGGATCAGGCACAGGGAGAGAAGCGACGGAGCCCAGCTCTCCTGCCCTCCCTTGCCGCTGTCGATGGTGGGGGAGAGGGAGCGGGTGGGCAGCGAGGAGGGTCTGTCAGCAGTCCCCCCGTGGGGGACAGCAGCGGGGCAGGGCAGCGGACGGGACGAGGGCAACTGAAATTTTCTTCAGTTCCCTCAGTCTCGTAACACCCCATAAAGGCAGGAAAGGAAATACTTCCATGTCCTCTTTTTTGCATGGAGGAAATATTAACAACGGTGATTCCGTTCTCTCTGAACATCAGGAGGTTAGGATTTGGGAATTTGTTTACCTTGGACTTCTACCCAGGGTCCGCTGCCCGGACCCGCAGCGCTGCTCCCGCACCGCAAAACACCGCTCCTCTGCACAGCAGCACCGCCGGCAGCTGCAGGGGGCTGGCTGCAGCTTTTACAGGCACAAGACAGGCTGCAGGGGACGGAGCGGATGAGAGACCCGGCACAGGGAACCCCATCTTCAGGGAAAAGCACAAAGAGGCAGCACAAAGGGACACGGCATCAGCTGCGCGGGACGGCAAAACGCTTCACCGCCACCGAGTGTCTGCTAGGACTCTCCTCGTCTCGCAGAGGCAACCCCAGACAGCGGGAGTTTCCCGGAGTCAAAGACTCCGAGCGGGTTCCCGTATCAGTATTTCGGCAGCCTCTGCTCCCTCCCTTTCTCAGATGCCCACGCTCCCTCTAGCGCCCGGCTCCGCTCCCCTCACGCCGGCAGCCCGCACCCTTCCCCCGGCCTGCGCCCCCGCGATCGCACCACGCTGGAGATCATTAAAACTGATGCTATTTGGGGCACGCAGGCCCCGCGGTGCTCTGCAGAGCTGCCTGGCTGGCG
The DNA here is from genome assembly GCF_015227805.2 of Hirundo rustica. Classification (NCBI taxonomy): domain Eukaryota; kingdom Metazoa; phylum Chordata; class Aves; order Passeriformes; family Hirundinidae; genus Hirundo; species Hirundo rustica. The sequence continues at coordinate 24,632,680 of NC_053457.1, read as the reverse complement.
ATTGTGTCCTATGTTGGAATAGGAAGGGGAAAAAACTCCATCACAGCCTCAGCGCTTTGCCACTCGCTTCAGTGGGAGAGCAATCAGGTCTCCTTCAGCACTGAGAGGGAGGGACAAAAGAGAGATTTGATCATTCAGCATCAATCTTTTCTTACTTTTATTGCATGCTGCGACTCCACTGGTTATGAAGGCTGGAGATTGACCCTAAAGTTTCCATGGCAGATTTTTTTATCAAATATGTTTACACCCACGCAGCCACGTTCTACAAACATGCAGGAAATTTTCTTCAGCTCCCTCAGTCCCATAACACCCCATAAAGGCAGGAAAGGAAATACTTCCATGCCGTCTTTTTTACATGGAGGAAATATTAACAACAATGATTCAGTTCTCTCTGAACATTAAGAGGTTAGGATTTGGGAATTTGTTTACCTTGGCCTTCTACACAGAGTTTAAGCAAACCAGGAAGCTTGTATGCAAAGGTGTGACTGCAGCAAAGTCTATTCCAGCTAAGGGATAGTTCAGCTTAAAATTCCTGTTGGGGTCCACCAACTATGTCACCAGAGCAGTCTCCAACGTGTCTTACAGTGGGTCAAATTCCCACAGAGTAACAAACTCTCAGAGCCAAAAAAGAGACAGTGAAAAGCTGTGCACAAGACAGAAAAAAACTCATCTACCCATGGTCCTGTGGCTGTAGTTCAGAAAATGTAACGGGCCCACAGGTCTCCTTGCTGTACTGCTTCAGGCTTCTTCACCTCTGTATTCATTTCTCAATCTTACTTGCTGCTGCTGTAGGATCCTGCAGGTTGAATTCTCCACTACAGTAAAATAGCCTAGATCAATCCTACATCAATTTAAACTGAGGATTCAAAGAAATACTTTGCTCCTTTGGGGAATTTCTGCAATTATAGCATTCAATTCTTCACAAGGAACATGTCATTTAATTCACCATCTTGACTGAGGCAAGTTGGATTGGACACCCTCAAACACAGATTCTCAATGGAAGATAAGCTTGACCAGAGCCCAGGCAAACCCAAGCATTAGCTCCATAACTGACAGGTCCCCTGCAATGTCCTCGAAGCAGCCCCAACCATGAGGCCTGGCCCGCAATTCTTGTATGAATCTAGAATTGTGAGAGTGCTGACTGACATAAGCATGACGTGGCTCTCTCCACCCACAGACACCCAGGGAGCTCAAGGAGCATGATACTACTGGATGACTTGAGTAAATTCTTGACTTTTGTTTGGAAGACTGGTTTCCAGTATTCTTTAGTGCAAGTAATACTAAAGATCTTTGCCCTTAATCTGTGCTTTTCCCATTAGACAACACTGTTCTCCTATGTTTTCTAAAATCTCTACTACAAACACAGCTGTAAATTTGGAAACTTTCAGAAAGTTTCATCTTCTTACAGTCTCGCTTTCAAGAAAATATTTGTTCCATCTCACCTCCCTTTTGAGAAAAATCTCTCCTGCCTAACATAAATTATCTGCTCAAACCCCTTTTCAAAAGACTTCATCATCTAATTGGATGAATGTTTTCCATTATGAAAAAAAATAATTAAAGAATCACACAGCTGTTTCTATTTGCATTTAACCCCCTCTGCAAGCTTAGCCACCAGTCCTAGGGCATCATCCCTGATCATGGCAAAGTCTGAGTACTGAGGTCTGAAGGGAAACTCCCGACAGACACCTCGGACAGGAGCAGTTCTGTTACTGAGCTTGGAACTACAAGAACATCAACAGTTTATTGTGCCAGGCAGGGAAATGGCCCACAAAACCTGCCAGTTTCCTGGTATCCACAAACAATACCCAGCTCTAAATATCAAACTAACTTTGCAATGAAACCAGTCTGGAGAGAAAAAAAAACACAAAAAATATTTTCCAGATGCCTTCTCCCTGGTCTACCAACTCAACACAATCACAGAAGTAGTTGCCATGCTGGTTTCATTTTTATTTCTAATCTTCTATTTAAACATTAATTAAAAATGGATTGGCAAAGTCCTGGAGAAGGACTTTAGTATCAAGCTTCATTAATAAAGGTAGAGGAAAAGTAGAAATGCATAAAGACATTTTGCCAGAGTTGGCCTACCTTCAATGGCAACGAGACCATAGCCTACTCAAAAGCTATTTGAGAATGAAACAGTCTAGAATAGAAATTAAAATATCTACCAAGGGCAGTGCAATTAATGTGGTTGCACTGTCCCCATTTTTGCATTCTAGGAGTAAACATTTTAGACTAAAATCCAGCTGGATTTTGGAACAGTTACCTGTGGCTGACAGGTAAATGTAGCTTTGCCTTGCCTAAAGATTCCCCTTCCTCCCTTCCAAGCATAGCAATCTATTTGGAATTGCAAATATTGCCCACCACACATCGCATTGCAAGGCATTTTAATGAAAAACTACCTGGCACAGAGTGATCCCATTGGCCTCCCCAGCTTGTAACGCTCCATGGGAGTGAGTAATGTCCCAACATCCAACCACCAGCACATTAGCAGATCACACCAGAACCCTGCCAAAAGCATTCAGAGGAATCATTCCCGGAAGAGACAGGCTTCACTGAGAGAACTTGCACAACCTGCTTGTCACTGCCAGCCCCCAGAGCTTGCACAGAGCAAGGAAAAAGGATCAATGGTAGTAGGAGGTAAAGAAAACCCTTTCAGAGCAGAGTGGTTCCCATCAGATCTTCATCTTTACATTAGTCTTGAAAATCCCCAAAGACTTTCTGGTAGCTTGCTGCAGCATTTCCTTTGAGAAGAAACTTTTCCTAATGTCCAATACGACATCTGCTGGGGCTGTTAACACATCCCTCTTCAAGCAAAAAGATAAGATGCATCTCCTAACTCTACTTCCAATGTCCACAAGCTACTGCAGCATTATTAGCCTTCTCCTCTTTATTATCTTGTTCCAAAGGCATCTCATATTCCAAGTCTTGGAGTGAATCTCACATTAACTCTAGAAAGGACAGTCACAGGTTGAGTGGACAAAACAGCACAGCATGGCTGCCAAGAAAAAAACAGGCCCCAGCCCAGTGTCTCACCAGCTCTCATCCTGCCTTCCCCAGTTCTCACAGCCTGGATCATGCTGTAAGCATCAATGCAATTGCATGCTTTGCACAAGCAGCAGCTGCATCATTGAAGCACACCAGACTTCCACTGGTTTATTTTCTGCTCTGTTTTACTACAGTGAGATAAAAAAATTCACTGCTGACATTTTTCATATTGTATCAAAAAATCCAACACCCAAGACCATTTAGGAATTTGGTCTGGCTGCAGCAACCTGCAATACACACATGCCTTAGAGAAATGCCCTCTCCTGCTCTTACTGGGGCATTATAGCACATTTTTCATCTTTATTCCAGTGGTTTGGGAGAATTTATGTTTGAATTTGGGAGGTGTCCCTGCCCATGACAACGGGGATTGGAACTAGAGGATCTTTAAGGTTCCTTCCAACCCTTACTATTCAATAAATCTGTGGAGTTTGCCCCTGGTTACTAAAAAAAGCAAAGGCATGGGATAGCTAAAGCATGCAGTGATCATAGCTGCAGCATCTCCATAGAGAGCAGATTGAAAATGTCTTCCAGAGAAAGATAGAAATGTGTATCTTTTCTTCTCATGCTGAAAAAAACCCCAGCCACAATGCCACAAAATTTGTAGTAATTCCATCACACAAAAAGTATGGACAAAATCAAGTGCTTCCTATAAGCAGCTACATTCATGAGAGGGACAACTCTGAAACCTAACAAAAACAGTTCCCATTTCCCATTCCACCAGTGATCATACCAGGAGAGCAACCCTAGCAAGTGTGTTTTATTCACTGTAGCTTCTTGAAATCTCTTGGAAAACCTACTGTCAAGAAACGAGATAGTGAGATTTAAAATTGTAAGAGCATTAAAGGTGCTGCTACTTCTTTTTGCAGGTCCTTATCCTAGAAATCAGGGAGAGAGGAAGGAGGAAAAGATCATGCGAAGAATCAAATCATCTTCACAAGAAGGTTGGAGAGAGCATCTGATGAGCAGAACAAGGAAAAATTTAATACACTAATATAAACATCTAGAGAGGGAAAACAAGTATAGAGGGTACAACTGCCCACTGAATGGCACATTTGTACATAGCATATGTGTTCAGAGAGGAATGGTTTTGGAAAAAGAATGCCTTGCAGATCTTTTGGGAATAATAGTATTTTTCACTAAAAATTCTTTCTTTAGAAAAGCCTTGGCAAGAATACATTTTATCTGCTCTCTCCAAGGTCCCTCAAGAGCTTCATGACCTTGCTCAATAAATGCTTCTATTCGGGCAGATTGATACTTGAAGCCCAAATAGAAGTCTGCTTTTTCCAGTATCAGACCCACTGAATTAAGCCAAGTTCCCTTCCTAAGAACACAGAGAACACAAACCTCACATCGACACAGAGTAGTATTTTTGTATTTTCCTAACAATTTTCACTTCAAGATCCTCAGGTATTGTACAAAGCAAAAATGAATTCTGCTCCATACCACCACTTTGTGGTAGCTAAGTAGTACTATCCTCATTTAGCATGGAAGAGGAAATCCAGGGAGGTTAATTGTCTTTCCTAAGGTCACAGAAAAAGCCTTTGGGCAGGACAAAGCAGAGAACCCAAACTCCCTGATCTCACCAGACTTTTGCCGCTATGATCATCCTGACCTCACTATCTGCAAATAAAGAAAACAAAAGTTTGTTTTCTGGAAGGGATTATGTTTTAGTAACTTAAATTGTGATTTGAGGGACATGTGAGAAAAGGGATGGACAGACACTTGCTTTTTAAATAACAATAATTTTAAAAGCAGAAGGTTTTAACTTCGTAATTCTAGGTTACAAGACATCCAGCAGCTGCAAAGACCTCCCCTTCGTGGAGTGTCTGCAGATCTTCTATACGTCCCAGTAAAACCTCAATTTTTTATTACCTTCCTCTTCTTTGCAAATCCATCCAGTTTTTAGGAACAGCCCACCACTAATGCACAAAACTTGATTGATCGTGTTTTTAATAACATATAAGTGACAAAAGCTGAGTTTTTGAAGTCTGTTCAAGTAACAGAAATGGTAAAAGCTAGCTTTTTGCCTCTTTACTGCTTTGGGAGCCTAAATACAGTAACATACAGACACATCCTACCTATTCTACTAGATCAACTGGCATAGTCATGACATGAGTTAATACCTATTGTCCATTTCCAATACACCCTCCTGCTGCTTTACATCTCCTGTGACCTAAGAAAATTTATGCTTTTTGATGTGAGGCTGGGGACCAATGTGGCTGGCAAAAGAAGCCAAAAGAAGCCACACTCTTTGCCTGAGTGACCTTGGGCAAGTTGCTTCATGCTCCTGTGCCATGGACACCCCAACAGTAGAATTAGATAAAAACTGAGCTGCAGCAGAAAAATAGGCATTGGATTCAGCCTTATCTGTTAATTAATGAAAGAACCCAGGTTCAAGTAAATAACTTTCTCTCTACACAGTTAAAAAAAAAAAAAATAAATCCAATTGATTACTAAATGCAGTATGTTTTCCGCAAAAGACAGGAAAGAAAAAAGTCTCAGAATGCTAGACCTCATATTAGGAAAATAACAAAAAGATAACATTAGAATTCATAATCACACTTGCTTCTCCTTCCTACAAACACCACACTGGCAATAAACACCAATCTTTTGCTTTAGCTTGTGCTTTTGAGTTGGAAGCTTTTAATGCATGGTATCCTGAGGGGCAAAATCCTAATGGCATGCCATGAACAATCAAGACATTTTCTTTCATTACCCTTCTCAGTCACCTGAAGAATAGGGAATCTAGTTATTTAAATAGAATGTTTCTGTAAAAGAAACCAAGGAGAGAGAAATTCGTGAAAATCACTTTCTAAGCTGTGCTTTAGGAAAAAATAACCCTTCTTTCCCCTGCAAATGCCTACAGAATGAGTTTTCCTTGCTACTTAAAGCAGAAATACTCAAAACTATTGGAAATCCATGCTGGGAAGGCATGGGGGTGGCATTTTAGCTTCTTTTACTCAACTCCCTTTGATTCAGCATCAAAATGAAAGAAAAGAGAGGGCATATAGGTGGTTTTCTTCATTACATGGCATGTTGTGTTAAAAATAAACAGTCCTAGAGACAAATGTAGTGCTGAAATACACCATACAGCTGTTTTCTCTTCAGTGCTTGCTTTCATCTTTAATGAGAGTGAAATTCATGTCTGGCAAACACAACTGCCTTTAAAAATTGGTTAAATCAAAGTAACATCTACATTGCTGTCAGAATTATTGCCTAAGTAGCAAGAAATAGAAAAAAAAAATTCCAGTTAAAAAAAAAAAAAAAGACAGTTGAATTGCACATTAGAAACCTATAGCTGATGCACAGATAGAGACACAGATAGATAAGTACATAGACAATTTGCTTTTTTATGGCTAGGAAGTTCCATGAAGAATGTATCTGGAAATGCAGCCAATCTGTTTTATGCTGTTAATTGCTTTATACTCATTTCCAATAGTGGCAAAACAATAAAAGAGGCATTTTCAAGGCAGTGACAAGCTATAATAATCAGAATAATGGGAATATTGTCACCAGACATAAAGGTTTCCCAGAGTCCTTTAAATTACAGCTGCTCCCAGACTACATGAGAGTAGGAATGCTATTTCTGATACCAAGTCAAAAGAAACTCGAAGTTTTGTCCACAGCCATCTGCGGGGCGTTGCGGAGCGGGTGTGAGGGAGGGTCCTGCGCTATCATGGCACAACGTGTGGGCTTTTGGGACATGCCCCCTGCACACGCACACACAATCCCACAGGCTTTCAGGGACGCCTCACTGACTCGCTGTTACCGACTTCGGGGAAAAGGCGTGAGATGCCATGGATTTTTCAACAAACTTTCCACTCTGTTTGCACTACGTGCCTCCACTCAAAGCTCCTTGACGTGCTGTGGGGCTTTCCACCCCTTAATGAATTAATGGGATCTCTCTTACCTCCAGCACTCCCCGCGGGGCACTGGAGGGCTTTTCCACCACCCCTATATATCACTCATCCCAGGCAGGGAGGCAGCGGAGCGTGCCAGGTGTTTATTACATTTGGAGAGAGGGAGAGCGAGGGTCCCCAGGGGAGCGGCACACGGGACACACGGGACACGCAGGAGCGCAGCGAGGGCCGGGGCCAGCGCGGCCTTCGGGGCGCTGCCCGGGGATGGCGGCTCTGCCTCCGGGGCCGGGGGCAGCACGGTGTTCCCACTCGCCTTCACCTTTCCCCGGTAAAACTTTTCTCCTGCGGCCATCTCTCCGTGTCCCACTCCCTCTGGCGATAAGGCGCCGTGCCCGCCCAGCGCCGCTCGGCCCCGTCCCGCCGCTGTCCCGGCTCCCTCCCCGCCGGCTCGGCTCGGCTCGGCTCGGCTCGGCTCTGCGGGCGGTACTCACGCTGCTGTTGTGGCCGGACCAGTGCACCATGGCTTGGTTGTGCGCCGCATCCCCGGTGAGCGCGAAGGTGGTGCTGCTCAGCCTCGGCTCCTCGGCCCCTCGCGGCCACGCCGCTCTCCCGTCCTCCGGGGGCCCGCGGGGCTGAGCGCGGCCGCCGCGCTGCCCCTCGGCCGCGGGCACCCCCCGGGCTCCTCCGGCCGGCAGCGCCCGGCGCCCCTCGCTGCTCCGGCGGGTCCGCGGCGCCGCCGGGCCCCGGCCCCCGGGCGCGCCGCCTCCCGCCCCCGCCGAGCGGAGCGCCGCTCCCCGCGGCCCCGCTTGGCCCCCCGGCTCCGCGCCCGGCACCGGCACCGGCTCCGGCTCCGCGGCGGCCGCCGCCCCGAGCGAGCCCCGCGCCCGGCCGCCCGGCCAGCTCCGTAATCCTCGCGGCGGCGGCGGCTGTCGCTGCTCCTGCCTAAAGCGAGACGAGGAGGACGGCCAGGAGGGCGATGGAGATGAGCAGGATCTGCAAGTTATTTCGGCGCCGGTGCAACACCAAGAGAGAAGTAAGAACCATGTCCAGGCGAGAAAAATGGTGTGGCAGGTCGGAAAGCAGTTGGTCCCCTTCTCCATGCCTTTGCGGAGCGAGTCGGGGGGCTTGCAGAGGGAGGGGGGATGAGGCGCTGCGTTTAGGGCTTTTTTTTTTTTTTTTTTTTTTTTTTTTTTAAAGGAAGAAGGGGGCCGGATTCTAATTATAATATTTATTATTTGCGAAAGGCTCCTCTTTCTGTCCTCTTCTTCTTTCTCTTCTTCGCTTTTCTCTTCCCTCTTTCTCAGCCTCTGAGACGATGAGCAGAAAAAAAAAAAAAAAAAAAAAAAAAGGGAAAAAGAAAGGAAAAAAAAAAAAAAAAAAAAAAAGGAAAAAAAAACTCTCCCCGGTAGTTGGATTCTGTTCCTTACTGTTGCTGGATTTTTTTTTTTTTTTTTTTTTTTTTTTTTTCCCAAAAGTGCTTTTCAGTGAAACTGTTCACGTTCAAGGATTTGATCAAGTGAGAGGGTACCACCACACGGGGGGAGGAGCCCCGAGCCTTGCCAAGCCGCCGCCGCCGCTGAAATACACCGCCGAGTCACCCGCCGCGCCGCGCCGCGCCGCCGGGGGCCGGGAGCGGGGCCGGGGGCGGGAGCGGGACACCGCGCTGCACCGAATCAGCTGGAGCATCACCCAGCCTTTTCTCCTGATTTGGTATGTGTGCTCCCGGCCGAGATAAAGCAGCCGTCATTCCCCGTTTCTCCTGATGTATGTGCACATAGACTCGTGTTTACAGCCGTGTGGGTGCTCCTCGCCCCGCGCGTGTGCGTGCACATGTACGCACAAAGGCTGGATGTCAGCCACGGGTAAGGGGGCACAAGGGTGCGCAGCTGGGATGAGCGGCTCTTGGGTGCCTCCCGTGTGTAACAGCGTGCCCACGGACCCGGCCATCCCGCAGCATCCCTCCAGAGCCGGCTCCGGGCGTGCGGATGTGCCCGTCCCAAGCGCAGCCTGCCGGCAGTGGGAACTCACACGCGTGTGCGTGGGAATCCCGGCAACCTTGCCACCGTCCAGCAAGGGAGACTAGCAGGATTTGTGTGGGGCCAATAACGAAGAAAGGGCAGTATCTGCAGGCAGCTCCCTGCAGCAGCATCTCGGGACTGTGTCGGGAGAAGGAGCGAGGGGGATGTGTTCCTTTAGGTCACGGCAGCGCCGCGCTCCCTCTTGCCATCGCACGGATACATTTCCCCTGGCCAGGACACCTGTTTTCTGCTGGCAAAGCTCGAGAAGCCTTTGCAGCTTCAGCCCCAGGACAAGGTGTGAGTAATGGCAGGCTATGAAGGGGAGAGGGAGGCTGCTGCCGCCTCCCGCGGCTGCGGGGCGTCCCCGTGGGTCACCCCTGTCATCGCCATCTGTGCCAGTGCCACGTCCCTCCGGACCGACTCATTGCAGCAACACGTCGGCGCTTTTTCTTCGGATCAAACCCACGCTCGACCTTCTCCCGTTCTCCTCCTCCCTTTGAAAAGTGTCGATAATTAGCGATTTTTTTTTTTTTTTTTTTAAATCGTCCCACCCTCCTACTTCCCGCATCAGCCATTCTTTGCCGTCCAAGGACGGATCCACCAACTGCACGGCTCTCCCCACGGTCTCCCCCCTCCCCATCGCCAGGCCCGCTGCGGGGGCGGCTCGACAGTTTCTGCCGCCTATCGCGGCTCTCCCGGCCCGGCAGGGAGCGGGGCACAGAGGCAGCCCCGGAGCTGGCACTGCCCGCACTGGGGAGCGGAGAGGTCTCTGGCCGGCTGCGGTCCGGCGCTCGGTCAGCGCCTGCTGCAAACGCCCGGCTCGGGATGGGGGATCCGTGCTGCCCGGGAGAGCGAGGAGAGAGCCGGGGGAGGAAGGCGGGCTGCGCGCACGGAGGGAGAGGTCGCTAAAGGGCTGTCCTGAAGGAGCGGGAAGAAGGGCCGGGGTGACGGCGGTGCGCACAGAACAGCGCTGACAGCCCCGGGAAGGCGGCGGGGGCACTGCCCGCAAACGCGGCCCCTTGTTGGCCTCCATTCCCCAGGCAGAGAGGGAAAGTGGGAGGTGGGGGTAGGGGAAGCGAAATCACCCACTCGCAACGCAACGGATGGTATTCCTGGCTTGGAATCGGCTCCCTTTTGTACGTGCTGCCAAAATGTTTAGATGACATTTTATTTGTGTGGGAGCGGTGACGTGGGCCTGCGCCAGAGTTTCTCCATAAAACCTCAGGCAAGGGGATTTTACAAATTGCACACACGCGTGGCAGGTGCTACCCTGCATTCACAGGGACATGCCAGACCAGAGGCTGCACGCTGCTGCTGCTTGTAAGCAAACAGCAGGGTGTGGGGAGCAGGAAGGACCCCACTGCCCCCCAAACTCGATTGCTGCAGGAACAGAGTTTTCAGGTACGTGGCTTTAGCAGCACACCCGCCACCCCAGTGTCTCGCCATTGCTGAGCACTGTGAGGGGAGGCACTGCCCACCCAATGCCAGCTTCTAGCAGTAAGGCTGCAGCTGTGACAGGCAGAACTTGTTCTTAAATTATAATCAAAGTTTCTGCAGTCCCTCTGGACCCAGCAGCAGCTCAATACTGCTCCTGAAGATCTCTGCACATCCAGAATCCCGGGTACCACATAGTGAAAGCTACTGTGGTGGCAGCAATTGCCACTACTTAGCCAGTCCCCTGCAGTGCAGGCCACCCAGTCTCATTTATCTCCTCGGCCTTGCTGGACACTGCTTAAAACATAGTTCTTGTCCAAATCTTGATCAGTCACTCCTTTGTGCAGCAGCATCCTTGACTTCATGGCCAAAGCCCACCCAGACCAAGACAGCACTTGTGGGCACATCCCATTTCACCAACCCTGCCGGCACAAGGCATTTCTTTGTGTCCACCACATTGCTCTTTGTCACCACTAGAGCCCAGCTGTGGCTCAGAATGTGATGGTGAACACTTGCATGAAGCCTATCACTTTATTTAGGACAGTATTTTCACCACTCCAGTAGTAGGTGTTTTCTGCCCCGCAGACTGCAGAGCCATTACTTGCAATCACCCTCTGTGAACTGTCGTCCTCACCTACCACACTCGGGGATAGTCCCAGACATTCAGTGCCGACTGTGTCAGTGAGATTAGCCCAAGCCCTACTTTCTCAGACAGACACCCGCAGGAAGCTCTGGTCTTTCTGAAGCAAATTCTAAAATGCCTTCATCAGTGTCTGCTTATTGATGTTAAATAATAGGATGCACAGCTAGGGGAATCCCACTGATGATGTGGGACCAAGTACTAGATCTCCCCGTTCTGCATCCCCCTCTCCCCAGCAGAGGCCTCCGTGACAAAGAGAGCAGCAGCAGTGCTCCCGAATATCTTTCCTTCCCTAGAAAACAAAGGTAATGTGAGCAACACCCCCATCTCCTGCACGATTCGCGAACTGCGTGCCCATCACCAGCACACAGGAAATGGGGCTTTTCCAGTTTATACCATCCCCGTTGCAGGAATAACAGATTTGCTTCAAAACCTGGCCTCTTGCATGACAGGGTGACAGTGAGGATGTCATCTGACAACGCTAGATTTGCACAGTCTATATCCAAGAATAGAAATGGGAATAGTTCAACACAGTATCCATTACAGGCTGTTTTAATCCCTGATCTAATCCATTATGAGCTGCTTTAATCCCCACCCAGCTGCAAACATCCATTCAAAGAAGCAGGGGTTGGTGGTATATTCTGTTGGACCATGTTGATTTTTAATTGATGTAAGAATACCATATGCCCTAACACCAGGCAATGCAGAGGATTTCCAAGTAAGCCAGAAAGTAAATGCTCCAAAAGGCAAATTGTAGCACAAATATAAAGTAGCAGAACATGCCTTTAACCAAGGGGAAGCTGAGTTCAGTTAAGGAGAGAAAAGCAATTGGGGGAGTTATGTTTGCTTGGAGGGGGTGATTTGGATGGAAGAAGACTAATGACACTATCTAAAGAAAGAAACAAATAGAGACTGACAATTGCCAAAGCAGCATTGATTATTTGGGCTTTTCTTTTTTTTTTTTTTTTTTTTTTTTTTTTTTTTTTTTTTTTTTTTTTTTTTTCCCCGCTTCCTATTCCGTGGGGAAAAAATAATTATTAAATGTTAACTTGTATCACATGGATCAGTAACTTCATCATCACTGCCCCACTGTTGTAGACCTGCTCCCCAGTACCCCAGCCCTTCTGTTTTGCCCAGCTCTGCCCATCATTGCTCCGTGTCCCTCTCCTCCTATGGGACTGCACACACTCAGACCTCCCTGGAGGCCTGGAGTGTGTCTCCCAGTCACTACCCCCCCAGGAAATTTCAGTTCCAGTGGGAGCTGGAACATGAAAGAAAGGAGGAAGAGTTAGGTAAGAGATCATAAAGAGGAAAATTTAGAGAGGGGGAAAGAAATTAATGTCCCAGCTACTCTGCACTCCTTTCACACACTCATATCCTCCCCTGAAGATCTTCTGCACTACTCAAGCCCTCCCAAGGGAGGAAATCCCACACATACTAAAAGAAAAATCAATGCTTGCTCCAGTTAACTTTAACCTATTTATTACATGTGAGACCAGTCACTGGAAAACAAAGCAGCTCTGTGATAATGCTGTCTTGTTTGCCAAGGAAAAGCCTGAATCTACCTAAACAAAAATCATTATAAGCTGAAGTATCCCCGTACCCTCAGACAAAGCATCACCTGCAGGCAGGGCCTCCACCATTTTTACTGGTGTAGCACTACCCCCACTACAGGACAGATTTTTCTGGGCACAGCCAGCCAGGGTGTGCAGCAGACAGTCTGACTCTGAAGCACAGCAGGCCCATGGCACTGACAGACTTGCTGCAAAGCTCCCGAACAGGGGCTGCAGAAAACTCTGCAGATGCTGCAAGAGAGTCTGGTTTCTGTACTGAACCATGAAGTGGGAGTCCAGCAGTAAGAAACACAGGTACCACATGGCAGCACGCCAGGGGAGGTGTCTTACACAGCCTGCATCAAGGGACAGTGGTGGGACCACTTGATCTCAGCTGAGCTTGGAACAGGGTCCTCACAAAGTGGATCCCCTCACTGCATGACAGCACCACGGTCTCTTTGATTAACACCACTGACACAGTGCACCAGGGCCGGAGAGGGAGCCACAGGCCACGCTGGGACTGCAGCAGGTAGAGGCTTAGCAGAGTGAAGTGGCACTTCTGAGAATCTCACCTGCATGGGCAGATGTCATGTCAGGTTGGTGACCAACCTGACTGCATCCCTCTCTTGGGGTTTCCAGTACCTCCCAGGGTCCAGCCCTGTTCAGAGAGATGCCTTAAATCATGTAGTGAGACAACTTCTCTGGACATGCTTTGTAAAACAAAAGGTTTTAATAAATGATGAAAGTAACATATGTAAACAAATAATTGTAAGTTGAACACAGTGTAGAGAGCATTCTGACGCTGGTAACGCAGTCCAGTCCTTGACTTCTTTTGAGTAGTCCCTTTAGTACTTAATGGTCTAGGTGGGCTATTTGGCACCTTTGCCCAATGAGATTGGCAACAGGCTTTGAGATACACTCTCAAAGCCCAGTCGCTGCTCCTGTGCTGGCATTGAGCCATTCCTGATGAAAAGGGCACAGAACTTTCTAGTTTGGTTTCCTTGTATGTTTAAGGTAAGCTGAACCCCTTTTCCTCACACAGAAATGCTCACTCGGGGGTGTGGGTGCATTACAACATCCCTCCATTTGATTTTATCTATCTGAACACTGTATCTGTGGGACACAGAAGAGCCCCTTTCATTCAGGCATGCTCAGACAGCTGCACTATCTTCACCAGCTGATAGAGCTGCCCAAAAGGTGCACAGCCTGCACAGTGCAGGTAAGAGACTTGGCAAGACACAGAGCAGACAGGGGTGTTTCCAATTTTCTGGGGAAATTCAGCAGGTTTTAAGTCATGTTTCTAGTTAATGTTGGGTTTTGATGTTCACCTTAAAGTCAAGATAAGAAAATTCCTTTCTGCTGATAATCAGCATCATCAGGAATGCCGAAGAGCTTATCAGAATGGAATGGAACGAGTGCACAGATTTGCAGCATATACAAAGATAAATTGTGCAGCACACAAGTTCACGGTGTTGAATTCACTGTATACTGAAAGTTCCATATATTTTTATCTTAGAGATTCCAGACAGAAATACAGGATCCCCCATTTCCCAGATTTCATATCATCTAGGACCACAGTAAGATACTGGACTTTCAGAAGCATTTGCCAAGTTTTTGAAAATATGCTCCTTAGCATTACTTAAGAGAGCTCTGGATCAGGACATTTAAACCTTCAGCCCCTCTGTCTTCTGAATTCAATGTGCTCATCTAAAAGCTGGGTCCAACTGCACCACGTTTTATGAAGAGAGGACAAATCATGCCTTAAGATGTTAAAATATCTAGGAATACTCTATGAGTACTGAGATACCCCATTTGGAGAAAAGCTGATTAAAGCCAGTAATGTGGCTACTATTCATTAGATCATGGATTCAGAAAGACTGAATGACTCTCATGTCCCTTCCTGTCCCAAGGTATGCCTCAGTCTTGCAGGTTTCCCGAAGAAAAAGAACCTTCATTACTGTTAGAAATTTTGTGCACTTGTCATCAGCTTTTCATTTCTGGTTGTTAATGAAGCCTCGTGCCTAAGAGGGTTTAGGATTAGCTTTATAGCCAGCAAAAGGCAGAGCACAAATACTGCCTTGCTGTGAGAAGGTAATCTTTGTGAACAGCAGCCTCTCCTTGTTCCATTCCTGCAGAAACAAGACAGAAAAACGACAAAGCGCCTTTTCCCACCCCGCAGAGCACACACTGGGAGAATGGGGCTGATGTGGTAAGTGACACAGCAACAGTTCTCTCTCTCTCTAAGACTCTGTTCCCTCCCCAGTTCCCTTTTCCTATTTTTGATCCTCTTCCAGACAAACCTCCTTCTTCCACTCTTCCCTTCCCCTAAGTTTGAAACAGACTCAGAAGGGGAAGGAGCTGGTATTGTTTCTCCTCTATTCAAGCTAAATACAAAGTGATTTCTCTGTGTGAGAGTGCACAAAGGCAGAATTTTCTTAGCAAGCTAGAAAGAAATGAGTCTGGCAGCTACCCCAGCTTTGATGGTGGGACTTCACAGGAGGATGTTGAACCTGCAACAGCTTGGTGCTGTTTTCTCTCCCACAATAAACACCACCTTTTAAGATTCTCACCTATGGCTATTTCCTTCCCTTCTTTTAAGAGCCCCAAACAAGAGAGAAACTGAACTACAGCACTGAGGAAAGACTTTATACTAGTCAACATGAGGAGAAGGTTGTATACTTAGCACAGGAGAAAGAAATCAAAAAGGAAATAAAGAGAAATAACACAGAACTACAGCAGTAGGCAGTTTGCTGTAGCAGGTGTTTCTTACCAAGCCAGTCCTGGCAGTTCCCAGATCTCCTGTGCACTGAATCAGCAATAACTAATTCCTAAAAGGAGTCAGGTTAAATCAAATATCATGTAAACAGAGTTTGAACATTCTGAAGGTGGGAGTCTCAGGCAAATGTGTGCTCCCAGCACCTCGAGGACAGGAAGTAGGACAGAATTAAGTGGCAGCTTTTACAGCCTTTGCTAGACTGTCTTGGCCAACAGCTTCAACTCACAGGGGACCAACTGAAGTTTCACACCCCAAAGGAAATTAGGAAAGATAACACTGGCCCCATAAAGAGAATAACACACACAGTGTAATGAATTCTGGCTGGAAAAGGCCAGGCATCACAGCTGTACGTATTTCCATGATAAAAATGCCAATTACTAAATTTATAATAATTTAAACTTCGGCAATGCCTAGAGTTCCTGTCAGGCTCCGGGTAAAGGCCTGCAAATGCAGTGAAGAGAATCCCTTCTCTGCAGTTTAGGTTATGACTTGGAAACAACACACAAGTTCCCTGCTTTCAAGACTGACTTAAAATGAGAACAGTTAAGGAAATTGATCTTCACAAAATAAAAATGTACTGGGGCAAATCAGGGAGTTCATCTGGGGAAGGAGGAGGAAAAAACCTGCATCAGGATGTTTTGCAATGAAAAACTTGTCACAGGCAAAAGGTGGAGAGGCCAAAAACCTGAAAGTTTTGGGAAGGTTCAAGGGAATCTATTCCCTTCAAAGATCACCTGACCACATTTGTTACTCCAACACAGAGTGAATTTGTTCTGTGTTCTACCAAGTGACTGAACAGCTTCCTTCTTTTGTTGGTGGTTTGAATCTATTCCTTAGCTTTGTTGCAGATGTCCAGGTTGCAGAGACCACTCTGGTCTTTTCTCTCTTTTCTGAATCTGCCCAACACTTGGCAATTTTAGAGGCACTCACAAGCAGAAGCAATCTCAAAAGGGTTAAAATACAGGGACTCAAATGAAAATGCAATTAATAAGTCTGCTGCATAAAAGATCCTGATGCTCCCAATGCAATCGGCAAAGGCTGAGCATTTTTCTTGGGGCTTCCTCTGCTCCATTACTGCAATAATGCATGGTAATATCGTTAGCATTGATTTGCCGCAAGGTGCATGTACTACATCTGCAAGCTAACAGGGGAAATGGAGGCACTCTCTCTCCTTGAAAGGCTGGAATTACTTAATTATCCAAGGAAAATAGCATGCAGATTGAACAGCACGGGGAAGGGTTAGCACTCACTTCCCCCGTTCCCAAAGAATACAGAACAACACTTCTCTGCTACGTGATCTCCATGCAAAGCAAACACTCCTGGTTTGTTATTATTAATTACCCAGCTCCTATTCACTGGAATTCAGAGGTGTTGAGACTTCGCATCACCTCCAGCTACGCTTGCAATTCATAAATCATACTGAGAGGAGTTGCCAGGAGAGGAGAGGAAATACTAAAGGAAACTTGCAAGCATCTCTGAATATGCAGCTGCTGCTCAAAGAGGCTGCATCCTCTGCACAGAGTCAGATGTAAACCAGCAGCAGTGTTATGAGACAGCAAGAGACATGCCAAAAGTGGGCAGGCAAGACAAAGAAAAAATGCATTCAGACAGAAAAGGTAAAGGAAAGCAGATGGCCGTAGGGATTAACCTTTCATCTTCACATCCACAGGTTAGATCAGATCAGATGGTCTGATAAAAGCTCAAAGGCTCTATTATGATTATTAATCTGGAAGGGATTGACAGTAGTCCAAACAGAGAGAAAGGTTCTAGTGGTCAAACCAGCAGTGAATTCCCTTCCCCTGGTATTTAAAACTTCTTTCCCAGTTTCCTGTTCGTAAAATAGATCTGAAACTACCTCACCATATCAGAGGCAAAATTCTGAAGAGGGTTTTGGCCATCCCACACCTCCTACCTCTTTATACAGATATACATTCTGCAGGAGGTGTCCACTCTCCTGTTATCACAGCGGCTGTGCTGAAATCATTGTGTCCTTTTTAAAGGATTGAGAAACTTAAGTTTGATACCCAAGGGATTTCTCTCTCAGGCCACTTAAGAGACTGATGACCACACCTTGTTATTGACCGACTCAGTTGCCCTCTGGCTGGCAACAGGACAACACCAAATCAGATCTGGATGGGAAAAAAAAAACAAAAAAACAAAAACAAAAAAAAACAGGTTGGGAGCATCTGGACCCAAATTTATCCCTCTCTGTGAATGCTCTTTGCTCACAGGGTTGCCTTTTTGGGGTTGTTTTTTTCCTCCCACTTTTCAAAAATCATTTCAAAGCTACAAGCAGTTGATCCTTGAAAGCAATATTTGTTGGAAAGGAATGGCAGCTTCTTGAAGGGCTCACAAGATACCTTGATACCTGAAACTTAAAGGCACACAAACCCTTCATTTGGCCACACAGCATCTCAAGTTCCGCTTTCTTATTTTGAGGGAAGGAAAGTATCTTCTCCTCTTTCCTCCTTTCTACGTTTTGCAGTTTAACCCACAGAAACTAAAGATTTTAGGTTGCTTTGTTCTTTTTCCATTGTGGAGTGTGTGTGTTTTCCCTTTCCTCACAGTGCATCTCTCCAACACTTTTTCAGCTCTGGAAGCTTGACAATGTGGCAAAAAAAACCAGTGAAAGTAACACAGAAACAGAAAAATAAATCAGCCGGAAGTTATTCATTCCAGCATTATATAATATACTGAAGGGAAAAAGGGACAAAACGGGGTTAAAATATCATCTTCAAAGACCACTGATCTGAAAAACTGAGATTTCTGGCCTCAGTGAAAATCAGAGAAAGGAGATTAAAAAAAAAAAAAAAAAAAAAAAACACCACCTTAACAGAGGTAATAGTCTCTTTAAATGTTTAAATTTCTTTAAAGAATTTTTAAACAAGGATTTTTATTAAATGAAACCCTGAATTATTGTGTAAATTTTAGAAATAGCAGATTCAGCCTGACCCTTTGATTTCTACAAGTGAATTTCTCATCACTACCAATATAATTGCAATTAACTACTAATTATATTGCAATTAACTTTTCCCCTCCCAAACTGAACAGAATATTTTTCATTCTTCCTGTTCGACTTTCCTCTATATTCTCTTCATCACTGCATTACCAGCACAGGAGATTCAAAAGTGTTTTAAGCTGGCAGCTAAAGAGTTTTCCCTCCTTAGGTCTCTCATTGAGGCCCACCTTTATCACACAAGTAGACACAGGAGGGAGCTCAAGCAACCCCATTCACACTGAGGTTACAAGTCTTCCTGCAGCAGCTGAAGTGATTTAATACCTCTAACTCTCACTTCAGAGTTCCTTTAGGTCTTGGACTTAGATTTCCACACCTTCCAGAATAGATGTCTCCTTTTTTATGCAGCGAAACAATTGATATGTGCCCCCTGCATATCAGAAAAAGAAAAATCTGTAGCAGTGTTGGCTGAGCTGAGACCAGAGGGATGAAATCTTTGCTCGCCAGATTTGGCAGCTGCAGACACGGCTGCACACACACCTGCAGCGTAACACCATTCTTAGTACTCCTGGCTGAACCCTTATCTGCCTTTTATGTCTGCTCTTGCTTGTGCACTTCTTTCTCCTTGCTGGACCTCACAAAGAAAACCCTTGGAGTTTCTCTTCTTTAGCCTCCTCCTGTTCCTCCTGAGCTGGAAGTCCATGGGTGCAGCAAAGGACACCCGGGAAACAGGGAGCAGGGACTTCCTTCTCTTCAGAGGATTTTTTTATTTGTGCAGCCACCAAGGCAAAGCTCTTGAAAGTAATGCTCATTTACCCTTTATATGCCTTTTCACAACAGATTTAAACGCCCTTATTTTGCCTTCCTTTCTCATTGCCCTCTATAGGAATATTCCATAGAATCATGCAATGGTTTGGGTGGGAGGAGACTTTTGAAGTTCACCTAATTCCAACCTGCCTGCCATGGACAGGGACACTTTTCATTAGACCAGGTTGCTCAGAGTTCCATCCAACCTGACTTGGAACTTTTCCAATTATGAAGCATCCACAGCTTCCCTGGGGAACCTTGCTGGTGTCTCACCACTTTCATCATAAAAAAAAATTATTCTTTACGCTCAATATAACATCTCCTCTTTCAGTTTAAAAAGGATGACCTTTGTCCTGTCATTGCAGGTCTTTGGTAACAAGTCTCTCCTGTCCTATAAATCCCCTTTATATACTGACAGGCTGCAATAAGGCCTTTCCTGGACCTTTCCCTTCTCCAGGATGAACAAACCCAGCTGTTTCAGCCTTTCCTCATAGGAGAGGTGCTCCAGCCCTCTGATCACTTTTGTGGCCATTCTCTGGACTTGCTCCAGCTGTTCCATCCCTTTCCTGGGCTGAGTGCTCCAGAGCTGGACCCCATACTCCAGGAGGGCTCTCAGAGAGCAGAAATAAATGGGCAGAATCACCTCTCTGGACCTTCTGGCCCTGTTCCTTTTTATGCAGGTTGGCTTTCTGGGCTGCAAGCCCACATTACCATCTTATGTCCAGCTTTTCAGCACCAAAATAAAAATATTTGAAAGTGCTGCTTTAACCCAAATTCAAAATCCTCATTAAAAATGCAGCAGTGCATGAGAATCCAAAATAAATTGGCAGCTAAAATGAATTCACTAAAGAGAGCATCTACAGCCACAGCCCTCAGCAGCTATCATCACCTGTTCCCACATCACACACACGAGGTCAGGGATCCCCGGAGGCAGCTGACGTAATTAAATGAAGATTTGGATCAGATCATCTGGAAGTCAAATAACTGTGAGCAGACACCATGATTAAGTGTTTGCTCATTTGCCAAACTATGGCCAAAAATAATTTTATTTTGGCACATATTTTTATAAAGAATGTAGTAGGCACTAACAGTGTGGCACATTATTCTAGGTTTTCCTGTTTTCTCTAGCATCAGCAGTGTCAGGTAAATTCTGGAGAGAAAGATAACCTCTTTCAAAAGAGGTTTTCGAGGATGTGATTATTTACTATATTTCTTTGCAGTCCTCACACTATGAAATCCAATTTAGGCATTATCTTTGCACACCAAAGCAATGGTGATCTGTAACAGCTGCAGCACCAAGAATGAACCTGGATGCATTAGAAGAGCCCAGAAGAAACCACCTGTCCAAGAGGACTTCATTAGATGTAAGGAAGACTATTGACTTTTATCTTCTTCCTTATTTCCCTAATTTCCTACTGCTCATGATTGATGCAGGGATGTGACTACTAGCAGCCTTTTTGCTGGAATGCACTGGCTGCTGCTAGTTGTCCCCTTTCCAGTGAAACCCATACAGAAGTCCCCAGCTGGTGCATTATCTTTCAGGCTTCTCATCATTTGCAAGGAGAGATCACTCTTCATTGGAGGAAAAAAAAAAAAAACACAAAAACTGGCTTTGTTTAATTTTTCATTTCTCCATTTCCCTTCTATCTGGAGGCCCCGTTTTCTAAAAGGCCTGTTTTTCTGCACTGAGATGGTGTACTTTACATGCCTGAAGAGAGCAGACATTCCACATTACCATCTGAGCAGTCTCAGTGGGGTATTGGAGTGCAGAATTCTCAGTCTGTTCCTCCGCCTCATTCACTGCCGAGCAAATACCTCCACAGTGAACCAGTGAGTTGGCAACCCCATCTGCTCTGAATATACCCTGCCACGAGAGGAACCAACAGAATGTGTGTGGTGTTCTTGTCCCCTTCTTCCAGCAGATCCCAGAGGGCTTCACAAACTGCATGAGTCTTGAAGGAGGATGTGGGTTATACAGTGATTTTTCAAATGATTTAAAGGATGTAAAGTTAGAACAGGCTCAGCTGGGCAACTGTGATAGTGTCAATGGCAAAATTAGCTAAAGAGCCCAGAAATCTTGATGCTGTTCTGCCTTCTGGTCAGGTCTCCAGCATCTTGAATTATTTCTCTCACTGCTCTGAGCAGAGGTCTGAAACTTATTTTTGACAGGGACTGCACCGCTAAGGGGAGTTTCTCCTTATTTGTATGCTCCCTTTCCCAGTTCTACTGCCCCAGAAGCCTTATTCTGTCCCAGACCTGCATATTGGCTTTCCACAACCCTCCTCATCTTGCACGGTGCATTGATCTATTCTTGCTGAAGCCGAAGGACACAGGTGCCTGCAGGAGAAGCATTTATGCTGGTTTGCATAGCAATGATTATAAAGATGTGCTCAGCAAAAGTACAAGCAGCAATTCCTTGCCAATATCTCCCAGGAGAAGCAATATTAAAGCCTAGATTGTTAAAATACTCTCACTAACAAAAGGGTTTCATACTGGAAACATATCTGGGCACTGCTATTTAAATACAAGCTCCAGTCCTAACCTGGAGACACTGAAGACTCAAACACCCAGGATACAGTGTGAAAATCAAACCATTTCACAACTGCACAAAACCCCCTCCAGCCCCTGCTCACAGAGAGAAGTTCACTTATCTCGTCCAGAGACAACACATTCAGACATGCAAACCCCTGACAAACCCTGCAGAGACTGATACACTCTGTTTCCTTGCAGAATGCTCAGGGCACCTGCCCTGGCCTCCCTATTTGATTGTCACCACAAGAGTCACAAGGGAAGAGCAGTCCTCTCACAGCCACAGCAGCAGAATTATATCTGCCACCTGACTTTAACTATTTTTTACAGGGAGGAGATAATGCGAGGGAACCCGAGGAAGGTGAAGAAGGAGTGCAAAGAGGAGGTCCATCTTTACTGGTGATCAGAAGTGTGAAACTGCTCATTTGGTGCTTCTTTCATCTTCTTTTCCTTCCCCAAGATTTTCTTTCGAACAGCATTCCCAGATGTCGTCTACTTTTTCCTACCTATTTTTCGTTTGTGTGTTTTGTTTCTCTAGAAGAGGAAATAAAGCTGTATATTTTCAGCCAAACTATATTAGTTTTTGAGTGTTTTACACTGCTTTTAGCAGAAAGGTTAAATGTTTATTAGAAAATATTTCACAAAGGAGGAAACTAATTTCCAGCTAGGTCTAGCTGTAGGAAAGGTGAATATGGCTCACTGAGTCTGTAACTGTATCAGAGGTTTAAAAAGTGCCAATTTAAAATCTAATCCCAGAGCCCTTGCATGAGTGGTCCTATTAAAAGGAGAAAAAATTTGCTTTTTGCCTTCAGATTCATACTGGTTGTCAACATAAGCAAATGAGAATGAAAGAAATTCAGAACCACAGTCTGTTCTAAGCTGCACCACTTCAAAGATACTCTCCAGGAGTCAAAGGATGTGCTTTTAATTAGCACTGGAAACACAGAATTGAATCACAAAGATATAGTTCTTTAGTTAACAAAGGTGGTATTATTTATACACTCTGGTATCTCTGAATCATACACTATATTTCAAAGACAAAAGTTAGGATGCCTCCCTCATTATGCACTCATGGTGACTGCTAGGTATGAACCCACCTTCCTTGAGCTACTGAGGTTTAGTCAAACATATTCTCTTGGTCAATCTACCTGAGCAATGCATTTTGTATGTATCCCTGCATCTTGGTGATGTCTGTGTGTAAACATCAAAAAATGATTGCTCAGTTCTCAATATTCCACCACTTGTGATATTTCCCAAGTAGATGACTCTTTCTCCATTGGGAAATAATATCTAGGCTAAAATCAAATTGTGAAATACTAAAAGAAACCTAGCCTCCTCCATATTAATCTTAAAACATTTATGATAGATCAAGGCATTGAATTTCCAGATCTAATGAGACCTTTGTGCTCTGAGGCAACTCCTCAATTTATAAGGGAGGAGAGTAGGTTTCGGCACTCCTTGGGCACCTGGCTCAGAAAATCCCTCTCATATTGTGTAATTACTAAAATGGAAGCCAAATCATTCTTTTGTCTGGTCCTGTCTATGTTAAATCTGCTTAAATCCCCTGTAAAGCCTCCTTAGTACGGACATAAATTACAATCACCCTATGATGCCCTAACAGGAAACTGGTCTGCATGAAAGGCCTGCTGAGTGACTCTCTCTTGTGAAAATCTGGCTATTGATGACAAGAAGAGATAGGACAGGAATTGTCTTTGAATCTTAGAAAATGTACATGTGTGGGTAGAACAAGATGCTGACAACATTTTATTGAAGTGTAAAGTAAACCTAGCTCTCACATGATACAATCCTGATCTAAAGGTGGTCAGTGTTAGAATGCATCTGGTATTCATATTTCTGGTCAAGTCGATTTCTTACTGATAAAAAACAATATTGAGGTAAGACCAGTGAAACCCAGAGAAGTAAGCAGAGAGTCATGTTTTAAACAGAACAACCATTCCACTTGAGGATAAGGTCCCACCACTCATGTGCTCGGTCCTTGAGAACAGAAGTTAAATAAGATCAGGGTCAATATGTAGTCCTTGTACTTATTCCAGCCAACATTCACATTGCTCCTGAAAACCAGCCCACACCTCAGTTTAGCACCCCTCAGACCCATGCACTGAAAAGAGAGGTTCATCCCTTTACAGTCACCCTCCCAACCACACTGCACCCAGTAACTACTCTGAGCATTTCCAGATTTCATCTTATTTCCTGTTTCCTCATTGGTTTCAATGCTGCATCCCAAATTCACAAAACTCCTGCTGAGTTAACCTCAGAAAAAGGGCCTGAGCCCAAAATGGGGTTTTCAACAGTTCTTGGCAGTGGTCTAAATTCAATTTCTTTGAGCAACTGTGAAAAAATTTTACCAAGAGCTCTTTTAGGCATATCAGATAACCCCACTCCAATTCTATATCTGCACTTTTTGCTGCACTGCACTCTTTGCTGCACTGCACTTTGCCGTCTTCTTTGCACTACAAATGCCATGTATATTATAAATAATAGGCAGACAGGAATCCCACACCATTTCGTTGAGCCCTTTTTCTCCCCCCCACCAATATACAGAGACAGCTGAAGGGCACAAAGATGTTTATTCTCTCAGAAAGAGCAGCAGTGCTTTTATTGACTAATGCTGGCTTGGCACAGGAACTCTGATTAACTCCTATCATGTTAAGTCACATTGTTTGCAAATTGTCCCCATTTCCCTCCCTCAGCATCTCCACCAAAAAACCCCAAGAACATCCCACATATTCAAGGGAAAATGGTAGCATCAGTAAAGGAAAAAAATAGAGAAGTTTCATTCTCACTTTTTGAAGGACACACATTTCTTCAGAGGAAGAGATGGTAAGGTTTTCATAATGTTTGCTGACCTGAAAAAAAAATATTGCATTTCCAGAAGTGTGAAGGAATTCTGTTCCATTAATTCATTTGCATTTCATCCCCCATAAGATTAGGAACATAACCCTTTCTGTCTCCCCTGTCAGCTGACATTCCACATCACAGCTAGGCTGAGGCCACTGTCATGCCCCATTAAACATTAGTGGACTTTGCTCAGCCAGTACAAGTATTTAAAAACTCCCTAGAAAACACATTAATCAAATGGATCTGCAGTTGTGTAAAATCAAAGTTTTTAAATGTACCATATTTAATACGCAATGGACTGTCAAGCACCTCCAGCATGCCAAATTGCCACAGCTCATTGCATCTCCTGGCTTATGAAAAACATGTAGAAGTAGAAGCACAGCCCTTTTGATATGCCTACTTTTTCCATATTCTTGTTTCCTTAAAAAAAATTTCAAAGCTCAATTCTAAATATAGAAGCAACAGGAAAAATTTAGTACAGACCATAACCTGAGCAGGATCATAAAGCCCATGTCAGATCACAGTATGACTTATTCACCTGTGTGGGAAAACGAATACATATATTCACATGCCCCATAAAATTTATGGCTCTCATTTTAAAACAAAGGTGACAAATACTTGTGCAATTTAGAAAATGGACCACTTTTCATGATTTAGCAGAGACACACGCAGCATACTGTGTTCCAATTACAAACTAAATGGCACGCATTCACTGGCAAATGAGAAACAGAAAATTATTTGCTTTGAATGTGTTGAATCTTGAGAGAGAATTTGAAGTGGCACAGCACACAAAACATCTCCAGCATGCATTTAATCCACAAAGATCAGCTTGAGGCTTCACACATGAATTAGTGACCAGCACAACACCAAATACTCCTGTCCCGTGCCACAACAATAACATTACACAGCCCAACAATAAAACATTCACCCATTCAATCGCCTCTAGTTGCTCTTTGTTTGCTGTTGCTGGCTGTTCCCCAGAAAGATCTGTCACTTCTGAACTCATCTATGCAATATGCAGGGCATGGCCTCACCTTTAATGTAACTGGCTGTGGCAAATTTAGAAGTCACATAAAGATGGGTAAAAACTCAGAGTTTAATGCTGGGGAGAGTTGCAATGGTTTTCCAGGGTGTACCTCTCTTTCCTCCTTTTACCCTCCTGTGGCATTGGAACAGCTCTGGCAGCAAAGTCAGACTGTACTGAGGGGTAAAATAGAGCAACTCTAAGCCAATAACACAGGAAAGGCAATGGGACCAGCATCTGTCCCTGGAAGGTCAGGAGCTACCAGAACACTGTTACAGATTCATTTCTGGCTTATATTGCCCTAATTCCATGACCTGTGAGAGAGCTGTAGCTAAATAACAGCTTCCCTAAACTTAAGACATTTACTCAAAATTTACACCAGGAACTGAATGTATCAAGGCACATCCAAAGTGTGTGGAGATAAGAAGAACATACATGATTACAGGAAAGGCAAACACAGCAAAATAAGGACTTAACTAGGTGAATAATGAAGAGAAAGCAGCACTCAAGTTGCTGATCATACCCTTCTACTTCCATGCAAATGAAACGAACCTGAATGCTTGCCTGAACATGAGGCTAGGAAATGCCATTCATCGCATTTACTCCTCATCCAGCACCAGCTCCACAGCTCATCTTCCTGAAATAAGGTTTACAGAGGTGCTGAAACAGAATATGTAGCCTGCAGCTTGTTTTTCTAACAGGAAGAGGTGTGCCTACCGGCAAGGTGGGCTTTGCTAGCTTAGCAAATCCAACCCCCTGCTAAGAGGAAAACATGCATGGAGTCTTCTAGAAGAAAAAAAGTAAAACAGTACATCTTTAAAAATCCATGCAGAGTCAAGAAGAGGCTGGAATAATTCCACTGTCCTTTCTTGTCTCATTTGAACTGAGTACAAGAAGGGCCTGAGGCAGAGCTACCAGCGAGGAGCACACCTCAGGAACACAAACCTGAGGAGAGATGCTGCAGAGGTGGACAGCTTGTGGAGATGGGCAACCTCACCACAGCAGCAGTGCAGTGTAACCCTCAGGTGTGAGGGAGAGAGATTGCTCACTGGACTGATGAATACAAGCACACACACAGGATAATCTGGGGGTGCTGTCTAGTTCCACATCTCCTTTCATTGCCATCACTCTGGAGTTTGGAATCCGACAAATGAGATCGAGGTACCCCAGACTTCTACTCACGATTTCACCCCCAAGTAAAGGTATCAGCAACATCACAGGAAAACACGTTCCCTCCTCCACCGAAGCAATAAAGCTGTGCATCGTTCTGGAGTGGAAGAATAACGTCACAGTGGTAAGAATGAAACCATACACGATGCCACAGGTGAAAAATTCAGCTTTGTATTATACGTAATGTATATATACAATAAGGGTGATGGCACGTATTCCTTCAAATCCCAATCTCTCCCAAGTTCTGAAAACAAAGTCCCAGACCTCCCTACATATTTCGACAGAAATGGCAAATTTCAGTGGGGAAAAAAAAAAAAAAAAAAAAAAAAAAAAAAAAAGATAGCAAGAGGACAAGCTTAGTGCAAACCCAAGAAAGCCTCAGTCTTTTCCCTAGACTGCACTTTTCATTCATTTTGCCTTACAGCGCAGCACAAATTGCTGAGCTAAAGAATCTCCTGATTTCAAACATAAAAGCACAGAGTAACAAGGCCGTGGTCTGAAGGATCACTGCTTTGCCTTTCTCATACTCAGACAATCCTTGCTCTGTTCTGCACAGAGAAGGAAACTGTCCACCCTGTTCACACCACATCCTCCGGGACAGATGAGCACCCAACATACCGAAGTGGCTTCCCCCAATACACTCCCTGAATTTTTAGCTATTTAAAAAGAACAACAGCAAACAAAAGCTCAATTGTAAGTACATCCTGAACTTAAAATCATCTAGAAAGACCTTCCTTCATTCCCTGCTGTAGCTTTTTTTATTGCTGCCAGCTACACCGCAGTGCCCTAGGGTAAGTCACAAAATTCTCCATTCTTTTGAGACAGGAATAGTTCAGTTTAGAGAAGGAGCCATTGTCCGTGTCACGGGATACGTGTACCTGATGTCAGCACTGGGTTTGGGAAATAGGAAACCAAGCTGAGAGAGAAGAGGAAGAACTTCATTGTAGTACAAACGCACCCACATCAGCAGGAAGGATTTGGTTTAGAACATGGGCAAGAGCTCCTTACAGAGGTTCTGAAAATGCACTTAAAGATCACATCACACCTGGGACTCCATGATATTGGATGTGATGCAGACACTGTCACTGCCAAGAACTGTTTTCATACTAAGCAGACTGTAGAAAGGAAGAGAAATGAATAATTTGTAGCCATCGAACTAGCACTGTCTTACAAGAGTTGGAGAGCAAATGCAGATTTTATATTGTGCACAAAAGGAGCAGAAGGTATCAGACAGTGCAGACTACCTGAGAGCCTGTCTCATGCATCTGTGGTTAAAGAGCTGCATATCAGCATGGCACACGAACCAGCACATCAAGCTAAGAAAAAGTATTACACATCACAGTCTTGACAGAATCGCATGGGGTGGTTGTGACTGAGGTGCAGGACCTGGCAGTTCACCTTACTGAACTTCACACAACTGGCATTTCAATCCAGCATGTCCTGATCCCTCTGCATTCCTACTCCTCAGCACATCAGCACTCCTGCACAACTTAGTGTTGTCTGTAAACTGGATAAGACTGCTCTCAATCCCCCCATCCAGGTCATTGTGAAGGATATGAAATGGGACTGGCCCCAGTACTGAGCCCTGGAGAGCACCAGGCACGCCTGGCTGCCCTCTGGGTGCAGAACCAGTCACATCACCCCTGGGCCCAGCCACACAGCTGGTTTTTAACCCAGTGAAGTGTATTCCCATCCCATCCATCTGCAGACAGTTTCTCCAGGAGAATGCTATAGGTGACAGTGTCAAATGCCTTACTAGAGTGCGGGCAGACACATCTGCAGCCTTTCCATCATCCACTAGGCAGGTCACCTGGGAACAGGAGAACAGGTTGGTCAAGCAGGACCTGCCTTTCCCAAGCCCCTGCGGGCTGGGGCTGATCCCCTGGTTGTCCCATGTGTGCTGTGTGATGTCACTGCTCCATAACATTGCCCAAACCAAGGTCAGGGTCAGCAGCACTCCTTTCCACCAGCCCATCTGTCTGATACCAGACCACACAGAACAAGAGTTAAACTCTTTCCTCCAGCCAGAAAGAGAGGTGAATTCTCAGCCATCCAAACACAAAACTCCAGTCTTAAATGCCCATCTCTTACAGACTGATTTCTGATCCGACTTCAATATTGTCAGGATTGTGGTGGGAGGATCACACTCCTCAGTTTGACCCCTTTGACAGTGATCCCTGGAGCACAATCAGAGCAACCAGGCAAAATGAGGAGCACGCACTGTAAATACAGGGGCTGTGAGTAGCTTTGCATCTCCATGCCAGGTCTAAGGCAGCAGCTCCCAGTGTTTGTGGTAGCAGGGAGGGCAGATTCCAGCAGCAGCAGGATGGGGATGCTGGGCTGGATTTCCACCATAAGAACTATTTCTGTCAAAGCATTTTCAGAAGATGATTCTTAGGAGGATGTTACAGCCTCCCTAGCAAGGAGGGAAAGGCAATGTGACAAGAACCAAATAAGCCTACTCACAGGTTCAAAGGCAGAGAATTACAGCCTATAGCTCTGATACCAAATGGCAACTCCAAGCCTTCAGCTGCCTTCCCTTGCCAGAAGTTAGCAGGCATCTGCTATAAGCATGCACTTCTGTGGCTTGCTGTCATCACCAAAGGCTGATGGTAGATCTGCGAAGAAAGCAGAGGTACTAGGACCAGGATTTTTGTCATTTCTCTCCCTTTTCTGGGCTTAAGGACCAGCATTATAGTCAGCTGCAAAGTCCAAAAGAGGCAAATTAATAATTTATGTAATTATTAATGATTTTAATTTATGTTTCTATTAGATTTGCTGGAAATTTCTTGTCATACAGTCTAAAACTGGTTGTGGATCAAGTCAAGGGTAAGTGCACACAACTTCCTCTATGCCAGCTGGCCTTCTCCAGCTCCAAAGATTCCCATGGCTACAAGCATCTCTCTCCATCACAGCTGCCACAAAACCACAGCCAGACGGAGCTGGGATAGCAACAGAAGGCAGGAGACTCTACGAGCACCATTTTCCTTTCCCCATCTGGGAGACTACTCAGATTTCAGGCTCTGTTGTGGCTTCTCATCTTCCCAAGGAGGCTCTGGTAGCTGCTGCTCAAGACTCCCTGCACATCATGCTTCCTGCTAACTCACACTGTGTTGTTACTTGCAGAAGCTAGATTGCCACATTTTCACTTTTTTTAATGAAATTTTGGTTAAAAATGGAGGTAGTTTGGGGGAAAAGTATTTTCAAAATTTTAAATAAAATGCATATTTTCACTTCAAATTTGTAACAGTTCACAGGCAGTTTGTTTTCCCCATAAAGAAGATTCAGAACTAAACTATGCATGTTTAATAATGGCATTTATTTTACAGATTTTTCTAAGCACTTCCATTTCCCCCCTACTTCTTGCCGTCTTCTCCTATTTATCTAGAGACTCAAAAAAGTATGCAACTTGCTCATTCCTCCCAGACCTGTCAGAGGGTTTAAAAGAACATATTTTTCATAAGATAATGAGGACTTACTTAAAAAGCTTTTATGAAAAGCAGCATTGTGTTTATGCTTTTTAGAAGCGACTAAAAATTCCACAAGCAGATTTGAAGTCAATAACCATTCAGCAAAAAGTTTTCCTTCAGAGAACTTCAACAAGCAGTGACTGAAGTCTGACAGTCAGGATGCTGCATGGACTTGGATCTATATTAACACAAAAGCACTCGAATTCCTCCCCCAGACACATCTTTATTACTGCGTTATAC
Organism: Hirundo rustica; assembly: GCF_015227805.2. Classification (NCBI taxonomy): domain Eukaryota; kingdom Metazoa; phylum Chordata; class Aves; order Passeriformes; family Hirundinidae; genus Hirundo; species Hirundo rustica. The sequence continues at coordinate 24,602,299 of NC_053457.1, read as the reverse complement.
TTAACTAGAAACTCAAGTTTGGTGTTGAGGCAAATTGACAACACATGCACACCTTAAAGAAGTTTTTTGATTCTACAAGGCATACTGGGGGCTACATATTATTGCACCTCAATTCAATCTTCCTCAACAATTGCCAGAATAATTTGTCTGCTTCCCACCCCCCCACAACTGAGACTGATTTCTTTTCCCACTGTAAAATAAAACCCTCATTGCCATGGAAATTTACTAGTAAATTCCCATAAGGCACAGTCTTATTCTGCCTTTCCACTTACAAAATTAAACTTAAAAAGTGACAGAAATTGGCCAAGGGCAAGAGTGAAGGAATCATAGTGGTGCACTGAAGGATCACAGTCAAGGCATGCAGTTAAAGACTAATAACAACTGTGACTTTAAGGCAGGATCTAATATATAAAAAAAGAGCATGTTGTATTAGTTGTTAAGCAGATGACATTAACAAAATGCAGGAATGGGGGAGAAAACAGCTTTGTAATACATGAGGTGCCTTCTTTCCAGTAAGAGAGAGCTGTTAGACGATTACAGGAATTCTGCTGGGATAAAGCAGAATTCTGTCACCTACAGTCACAAAGAGCTACTAAGATCAGAAGTGGTGTGAAATAGGGCTAACAGTATGATCAGGAAGAGAAAAAAAAAAATCCCACAAGTGGAACCTTGATTATAAAAACAAAAGCAAAACCTAATGTGATCATTCTCCATATAAATCTTCAGTAATTATCACTAAGGAAAGAATTAACCTACACTGACATTTTAGCTGGGGAATACACAATGATTTCTAATCCCAAGTGCTGGAATATCAATCAATTTTTTGGTAGCAGTGATTCCTAGCTTGTTTTGAAGTGAGTTTAATCACTTAAATCACTAGTAAAACAGCTAATTTCTTTGGCAGCACAAACCTGGACTTCTTGACACAGAAGATTCATTCCACAAATTTTCTTTCGTGTTTCTGAACTCCTAAAGACTAAGTGAATCCATGTTTCCATCTGCTGGGTTGAAACATTTGTTCAACAACAATATTCTTCCAACATTTATCACTGTCACCTGTTCATTAAGCACTGGATATGGAATTACAGCTCTACCAAAGAAAGAATGTATCTAGGCTCTTCCCATCTAAACAGAATGCTCTTTCATCCTGTTATGAAAGTTTCCTTCTCCCCAAGGGAATCTCAAAATGCTTAAATGCCCTGCACTGGTTTACTGTACACAGAGATTTGCCAGTTTTGGCACACAGCTCCTCTGGGGAGATAGGTGTCAGCTGTTTTAACAGCCCACAACAGAGACGAGAGCGTGTCCTCCTGAACACACAAAGGAGATTCTCTGGGAATCACCCTGGAACTACGCTGAACTCGGACTCTGGAGGACTTCATGTCTACCGCTTCCAAATGGTCCCACAATATCTCTGAAGCAACAGGGATGTTTGTTTTAGGCTATATCCAAAGGAGGCTCTAGAGTTGCAGACATCAGGATGGCACATGAATGGTCTATAAAAAATTTGACAAATTAACAGTAGGACCAAGGACCACTGTGAGACAGGATAAGGATATTTTTCCCAATTTACAAATAAACCATGGCTCACTGTACCTAAGTAATTTCTACACAGTAACAAAAGAAGTCTGTGGTGGATTGAACCCCAGCTTATACCTGACTTGTTCCTCCTTTAGCTGTTCTTGAAGCCGTCCATTGCTGCAAAGAATAAATATGAGCTCTATCTATGGAAGGGAAATCTCCCATTCTTATAAAGTATCTCTCCCCAAGACCCCAGACTAGTTTTTTTTTGTTTCAAAAACTCCTATTTCACCATTTCTAGTATCTGAAGGATGCAGGTACCCTGTCCTTTCAGGAAAAGCTGCCTCCATATGTTAATTTCTATGACAGCCTTGACACCCATGTCTATGTACCACTTATTTTTAGTCCAAACTCTGCCACCAAAAGTAGTGAATCCATTTTTTCCTCCATAACAGCTAAAATAAAGTTTTGCACTTTCATGGTTTTACCCATCAAGAGCTCCCAAAGCTGCACAAACTGATGCACCAAGGGGGGGGTCCATCAAACAGATCTACTCCATGACAACAATGTATATAGACTGTGACTGAAATCTCCCCACGGTCTCACAAGTGCAGTGCTATTTTCAACATTTTTTTAGAGCTGGGGTAAAAGAAATCAAAGAAATTTGCTACAGAACAGGGCATTGAATTTAAATTACTCAGTTCATGTGCAAAATGTCTAAGCACTAGACCAGTCTTCCCTTTACTAAAAAGGAAAAGAATAGAACAGACCACAATGTGCTCAGGTGACAATATCATAACTTCTTTAAACTGCATATTTCTTACTAAAACCTTCAGATCATTGGAAACATTGATGTTCCCCTACGTCCTTTCATAGCCTAATTCCTCCTCTTCTCCACTTCCAAACTTTGCTGCATTGAAAATGTCATCGTTCACTTGGTGACACATCCCAGCCATGTAGGGTGGCGGCTGAGTCACCTCCCTGCTGTGACGAGGTGTATAGTGACAAGCACCTCACAACTGCACACTCCTTTTTTGGGCACTTTGTGTTGGAGGTTGCTCTATACAAAGGCTGGGTGGGAGGAACAAATCAGGGTGGAAGAACTCCACACACACAAAGGAGAAAGGAGGGATTGGAGGTGGCCTTGGCAATCAAATTACATCTTCAAGCACAGTCAAGCTAAAGGGCACACAGATAAGCAGGCAAAGATTGAAAGACCAGGAATGAGTCAGAGCCTCATTTGGGCTGACATTCTGCTGATATCTGATGAAGGCTCTGAAGTAAAGCATCTCTTGAAGCATCTATGTCTCTCCACAGACTCTGTGGAGATACTGGGAGGTAGCACCACATCTTTGGCATTGATGCCAGCATAAAATGTTCCTCTCTTTCTCCTACAAATTCTGAGTCTTCCAGTTCATGAGGAGGTTGGTTCACCTTCTTCTCAGGCCTGCTAGTAATACTGTTTGTGGGGTTCTCCAGGAAACTGGAAAAGCAAATTATCATAATTTAGGTAAATAAGTATACATATAAAAATGTTTCTTTTGTCAGGGGAGAAAGGGCCAGAAATCCCCTCATCCAGCTTTGCTGTTCAAGACAATGGACCAGCACCACAGATCACCTAAAATTCCCAAACCTTATTTGACCCTGCCCTCATACCCATGTCAGAGAATGTCTTACAAGGCAGATGATCATACAGCACCCACAGCAGTAACTACTGCCTAAAAGGCACTGAAAAATCAGACTGTTCAGTCTAAGCTGGACTTTGGGGAGTAGGTAGGGAAAAAGTCCTTCAAACTGGTGACATCTCTTTATACCAAGTGCATGATTTTGCCTTGAGTCCTTGAGGGCCAAACCCCCCATCTCTTGTGTATGAGAGAGAAGCTGACCTTGTGGTGCTGAACATCCAGAAAAACAGCTTATTTACATCCTTACCCCAAGGAATAAATTTGCTAATGAAGGCTGGCCTCAGCAGGATGGCAGATCAGCTGAATACATCCTCTTCTCTCTCTAATGCTGTGTTTCCTATGGTTTTATACGAAACACTGTCCAGTGTGGCACCTGGTTAACCAAGGAAACAAACCTGGAACTGACCACCAAACTGTAGCCTTCTTGCACATTTATTTGTGCCTCCTTTCTCTGAATTAGGAAGTGCATTATGGCAGATGGGTGCATTATGATGTCCTGGAAATATCTGCTGCAAACTTCTGGAAAAACTTTCATTTCCTCTTTGGCCTGCACTGTGAGAAGTGCCTTTTCTTGCACCAACCGGTCCACCAAAATACTGGACTTTTTATCAGAGCAATTTCCAACTAATAGAGAAACAGAATAACTGCAAGCAGTGCTAGAGCATCACTGACAACTAAGGAGAGGAAGCTTTCTCCATTCTCTTAGTGTTTTCCACTTAAATATAAGCCCTCTTGCTATGTCATGATGACCTGAAGACCCCTATGAGATGAAACTACAGGTCAGTTATTCTCCTCTTCTGTGTTCTACTTCAAGTCAGCTCAGAACCAATTTTAAATGCTTTTAAAAGTAAACTCTGTACAGGAATCATTTATTGACACTTTCTTGTAACTGGAGTTGAGCAATTCTTCCTGTGGAGGCCACACTAAATGTCTGCAATGGGTTTGACCTCACAGGACACATTCCTAATGTAGTCTTTGTCCAGTTTACCCTCTGGGGAGCAAGAGGGGAATAGAAAAAAGTACAAGAGCAAAAATGAGAATTCAGTGCATTGTAGAGCGTTCTCCCTGGTGTAATTGTCTTGGCTGCACAAAAGCAGAAAGTAACTATTTCTGGGGCTTCTGTAAGAATCTCAGCTTAACAGCTGACCCTTACATATAGCCTAGTTACAAAAAGAGATGCTCCATCATTCACACATCACTTCCTCACCTTTGGCTGAAGTAACTGGAAAGGGATCAATGATAAAGATAAAACCTGAAAAATCAGATGTATTCCCAAAGGGACCAGGAGGTTTTTACTTGTATTTAAAAAGCTTTGAGAAATGTTAACAGTAAGTCAATACAGACAGGTAAAAGAAATGCAGTTGGGTTGCCTCTTGCTCCCAGGAGCAAGCAGATAAGGAAAGAGCACAACACTCACACAGTGAAAAGAGATCTGCAAAGTTAATGCCTTTCTCAAGCTTGCAGCAGACCAGAGTGTAACTCTGAACCCCGCATGCTGTGCAAGCTGCTCTAAACTGGCTATGAGTATTCACTTTATTCTGCACTTACCAGTGTCTTTAGCACTGCTTATCCTTTTTTCAATTGGGATAGAGTTAATTATCTTCCTATTAGCTGTTACGGGGCTGTGGTTTGGATTTAGGATGAGAATAATGTGGGTAACGTGCTGATGTTTTAGCTGTTGCTGAGCAGCACTTACACTAAATCAAGGACTTTTCAGAGCCTTTCCTGCCTGGCCAGAGAGAAGGCTGGGAATCCACAAGAAGCTGGGAGGGGGCACAACCAAGACAGCTGGACTAAGGGATGCTCCAGGTCAGATGGCATCGTGCTGAACAGTAAAGATGGGGGAGCTGGCTGAGGTTGGCAGCCTGCATGAGAGATTGCATGGCTGGAGAGGGACACAGAGAATTCCCTGCCTTGCACCATCCCAGCCAAACCAGAGCACCCAACTCAAGCCTTTAAGTTCACTATGAGACAAATGGAAAACAGTGGCATGCTCACCCCCATGCGCTGTGCACTGTGCTGCCTCTCTCCCAAAACCTCCTGTCCAAGGCTGCAGCAGATGAAGGTTCAAACCCTGCCATAATGCTTAGTGGAGTGTGCTGGCCACTTAACACACAGGAATTCTGCACATGTTGGGGAAGATGGCGTTAAGCCCTGTGGTACTTTCACATGGACAGGAATTACTGCAGAGTCACCAGATTCCCAGCAGCACCTGCCAAAGGACAAAGATTCATTACATTTCAAATTTCTGCTTAGTGTCACCCCCAGCCCTCAGAAATTAGTCTTCAATGTTTCCAGCCCTATAACAATCCCTTTTAAAAGGCTTCTTCATTTTCTGGTCTTTTTGTGTCACATACCTAATCAAATGTGGTAAATTTATTCTATAGTCCTTTCTACACATTCTCTCCCTCTTCGAGATAATTTTCAAATGAATTTTTTTTCCAGCATCTGCTCCTTCCTGCTTCTGTACCACTGCTGTAAATGGGGTTTTTTTTCCTTGACATCAAAAGAAGCAAAATAGGTCTTCATAAGATAGTTTTCTGGCTGATTACACAGAAGTAGTGCAGTAGTCATGAGCAATAGATAAGCAGCTTTAACACATGATAGTTTTGCTTCTCTGGGCTGTAGAACAACATAAATATGTTAATGCACCCAGCTGTGTACCCGGCAGAGCTCACAGCAGCCTCTGCCCTCGGCTGCAAAGACGAGCACACACCTCAGTGGGCAGGGCTCCCGCTCTGCCCCCACACCTGCAGCTGTGCACAGGCACCAGCACAGCAGCACAACACCCCCAAGGTGCTCTGTGCAACCACTAAACCACATGGGGCCAGCATGGGAGGTGGTGACAGCTGGAGATGTCCCTCAGGGGGTGATGAACCCATTGGGTGGGGAAGTAACACAGCCCAGGTCCTCTGAAGAAAACTGGTCATGAAGAAAAATGAGGAATAGTCTTTAGCTGTCCACTCACAGATCCCATCCAGACCATACCTGAATTAACCCACTCACTGATTTCTTTTTTCTAAAAAAAAAAAGCAAAACAAAACATTAAAAAAACCCTCTGGTGCTCCCTTGTGTTCATATTTAGGTAGCAAACAAGCAAGAAGCTGGAAAAACCCAGTCAAGTAAAAACCAAATTTTTGCAAAGGGGCTCAGGCAGGCAGTACTTAGAGAACCATTTCCTGAACAGAAACAGTCTTAATTGGCTGACAGCACAGAGATACTCAGTTTTATGCATTGCAAAAGCAGGGTCTGTAGCAAACTACAGTCCTGGTCAAAGAAGCAGGGATAGAAGGAAGGATGGAGAGACACTCAGGAGAATGGAAAGGCACAGAGGTTCAGTGAAAGCAGAGCCCTGGTCTGCTTTTGGCAGGTTCAAATATCTGCTGTAGAATATTTCATATGATAATGTTATATATGTGTGTGTTTGGAGATATGCATTTCTTTCTCACTTACCCATTGCGGAATTGTCATAAAATGAAGCATTTCTCAATAAGTAATTCTTCTGCAGAATAATTTACAGTTATGTACACAAGTCATCTACTAAACTGCAGTTGCATCTAGACTTCCATTTCTGTGCTAGTTCATAAGATTTTCATGTAGTAGCACAATTTTGCTTGTATTCCTGAGACTGCAAGCAAATATTTAAATATTTTACAAATAGAAAACCATTTTGAATGAATTTTTTAAGCCAAGATGTAACATTTTTATTCTTATTTGATTTGAGGAATTTCATACAGGTTAAGAATGCCCCGGCTGGGATTTGAACTGAGAAACCAATGGCTCCTCAGTTTTTGCAGACACAGACTGATTCTGCACTGAATCCATGGGATGACTTTTGAACTCCTGGTTAAACTCAAGACATTAAATTATAAACATACTTCCATTTTATGTTCCCTTACTAGTTGTTTTCCAGGTTCCTAAAATTCTCAGTATATCCTGAGACAAATCTGAGCAATTCACTGGTGCAAATCATATCTGAACGAGAACTGGAGCCTTCATGCAGTGCCTGAAAGGAAGGAGCCAGCTAGGAAACATTAAACTATTTTCTATATAGATTTTTCATCCATGTCCTTTACGTGATGAATGGCTACACAAGTCTGAATTAGGAGTTTCCTTGAAATCACAATCCAAAACTAACAAATTGACAGGTAGTTATAGAATGAAAAATATACCCTAGAAAACGGATCAAGTCGAAGTTCCTCAAACTGTACAAGGCAATAAAGCAGCAGTAGAGCTGCTAAGTCAGGTCAACCCCCACACAATGTTTGAAATAATCCAGGTAGAAACTTTTTAGAGACTGCTGAAGTAGACAAAAAGGAAGTCTTTGGTGTTGAGTCTTCAACTCTTACATTTTCTAGTCTTCCCTCAGCTCCTTGCCAGAAAGAATCCCCCCAAAAGAAGATTATGTCCTCGTTCTGAAGTTCTTTGAGCACATTCAGTTTTTTACATGGATACAGAATTTTAGCAAAGACCTTGAGGTCTTCTGTGTTCTCTGACACTTTGCCACACAAATAAATTGGGTATTTAATACTAGAACTCTTTGACAATGAACTGGTCTGCTTGTGGATGTGTGATGGGCAGGAAGAGGGGATCTTTCATGATCCTCGAAGAGTGCAAGAGGAAGGTGTTTCTGCCCTTTTGTTGCTGATCTCTGAGACACCTCTTGGAGTACTGTGTCCAGCTGTGGAGCACTCCACACAGACATGCTGGAGCAAGTCCAGAGGAGGGCCACAAAAATGATCAGAGGGCTGGAGCACCTCCCTTATGAAGCCACAGAGCTGCAGCCATTCAGCCTGCAGAAGAGAAGGCTTTAAGGTCCATTCTAACCCCAACATTTCTGTGACTCTATGAGAAGTTAGCACTAAGATTTAAAATACAATGAACAAAAAGAAACTATACACAAGTCTGTCAGACTACTACAGAATTCTGCTCTGTTGTCCAAAACATTTTCAGTTTTAAGAACCAATTTTCACAGAATAATTTATGTTCTTTGTTTCTTATGTGCCTCCTTGCAAACATTGAAATCAATTACGTCTAGAAACCATCAGACCCAAATAAGAGAGGATTATGCAACAGCATGTCATTAGTGAATCAATATTGTCTGACCAGGCCATGTGCTTGTCAAGGTCACATTGATTTCTTTAATGTTATATTACTGCAGCTGACCGTCCTGGCAGATCCTGTTCCAGTGCTTACAGGTGCAGACTCACCTTATTGCTTGCCAGTCTGCAAGATGCTTGGTAGCTTTTTCCTCCCCAGTTTCCACTCTTTATCTGAAGCTCCATTGCCCTCTGTGTGTTGAGCCCAACTCCAGCAAAACCCACTGCTAACAGAGTCTCCTGCTTCTTCTGGCTGGACACACTCAGGTGCTAAGATACCCCATTAAACCCTCTGTTCTGAAAACATCAGAGGCTACTTGTGCTTAGCACACTAAAAGCACATCATTCTTTATGGGAAACTGAAAACTATCAAATCTCTAGGGTGTGATCATAAAAATTTCATCTTTGGCCATCAAGCAGTGGTCCTTACTCTCCATTGGGTACACAGCAGGAAGCGTAATAGGAAAAACATAACAGGATTGTTCACTGCTATATCAGCTCTTAATTTTAAGCAGGGAATTGTTAAAACTTGTCTTCCTCATCTTTTATAGCATAACATTATGAGGTGCATTGAAGAAAAACAGTTCAGAATATAATTAGATATCAAGGGCAAGAAGCAGAAAGTTCTGTATTACCAGATGTTAGCGGCAAGTTGCAGGACAAGCGTGTAGCCTGGCAGCAAAGACTAGGCCCAGCAAGAGCTGGGAAAAAGAGCCAATTCACACAGGAGTGTTATGTCCCAGGCTGAAGAGTGGTGTCAGATATTGCAGCAGTTTCTTAACCAAATAGAGCCACAGAGCCAAATCAGGGTGCAACATGAGTGAGAATGTTATTTCTAGGCAGAGTACAGACTGGTGGCAGGCTGAAGAACTCCATGTGCCAAGCAAAACCAAGTTAACCAACTGTCTCTGCTCTTTGAGTGTGAACATGTTGCTTTTCTTCTGCCTGGATGATTTTTTATTTTTTTTTTTTTTTAATGAATTCTGTCCCTAACCCTAGGGTAAAAAGCAGCCCAATTCTCAGTGCTGCTAATAAAACAACTCCCATTAAACACAGCACTTAAGGGGAGAAAAAAGAAAAAGAAAAAAAAAGAAAAAAAAAAAAAAAAAAAAAAAAAAAAAAAAAAAAAAAAAAAACACACCACAGTCACATAGGTAAAACCAGAAAAAAACTGGCTGGGGGAGAGGTCTGCAATAGGAAATTCGGAGCAATCAGAGAACAAAAATCTGGCTGCTTATCCTGCAAGACAGAAATATGTGAGGAAATCAATGAGCTTCCCCTGATTAACACCTGATTAACAGATGTATCACTACAAAGCAATGCTGAAACAGTTGAAAGTCTCCTCATTAAAACAGCACAGATGAGGAGAAAAAGATCTTTGAAAATGATGACTAGTTGAGGTAAGCTTAACTCATTTCCTAACTGGGTGAGCAGGGAATGGAAAAACACTGAGAATTTGGAGAAACAGCTCTCATAATAAGACAAGTGAGAAGTCCATTTCTTCCCCTATACCAGAGCCCCAAGAACCAAACATTGACTTCTTTCTTTTTCTCAACAACTCTTCAAAACCCATGAGTTGATTACATGCACAGCCTGTTCCATTTTGGGTGTCAGCTGTAAAGTAAAGACACAGGGATTCATTAAATTCTTATAATTACATCTCATGCTGAAGCACAAGCACCTCTTAAAAAATTATCAGGGCCAAATTTTTGAAAGATGCTTGCCCTCACTTTCATTGCATCCATCAAACATTGGGACCAGTCCATAAATACTGACAAAGCCAGTGCTCTTGTCATGTACACAGCACCTCAGTTGAATTAATAATTACTTTGACCATGACAAAGCCCCATCTTTAAGGGAAGTAATCATGTGAGTAACATTTCCACTGGTACATTTCATCTCTCAGCTTTCCACCATTTCAAGCAACACTGATTTCAAAAACTCCTGGTTTTTGAAACTTGCTGTCTGGTGCATTACTACAAGGTAGAAGGTCAGTCCAACAGTCCAGTTAGGAGCCCTCTGGCAGAGAAGGAACCTCTCAATCAATCAGTATTGAGAGCTCACCTGTTTTATAACTCCCAAATTATAGTAGTGCTGCAACATATTCTGCTTTTATCAAAGTGAACCAAGTTTGAGTGCTTAATTCAAAGTAAACCAGTAAAATCATACAGACAAATCTGCTCCCACATACGTCTCCTGGGACAACAGCCAGGGTTGACTTTCATGTCATCCCAGCAAACACAACCCCTGAGAAATTCAGTTTAATTTATTCTAACACCTTTGCAGAAAATATATTGCAGCAACCCAAACACCAAGCAAAGGCAGCTACGGTAAACCTTGGTATCTCCACTCTCAGTGCACAGCCCAATATCTATATGTCTGGAGAAGAAAATTTCCTATTTCTGAAGGTATTCTCTACAACAAATCTTACTCCAGGCAGTAGAGTTTAATGGTATCAATTCACAGATCAATATGTCTTTGACATGCCCATTACAATTCGCAAATCCCTTCAGGAGTGCCTGCCCCTTCCACCCATTCTATTTTTTTTTTTTTTTTTTTTTTTTTAATTAACTGGTCATTTTCAAACCAGTTTCATGAACCAGGGGAGGCTTCAAAGATATGAACTTCCTCAAAAGAGTTCCAGAATCTGGATAGAAAAGATACCCCCAAATTAATGTCTCTTCCTGGGAGATTTTTTTTCTGTTAGACATCAGAAAATTCAACCCTTTTTCTCTCAGGCCCCAGTCTTATGGGATGGGAAGAGACAAAAAAGAGTAAACAACCATGCTGGAAAGCAATTTTCACATAGTTTGATTCTCCTGGTGAAACTTCTTGAAAGTTAAGAAAACTTCCGAGATAGTGATCTCAAATTGCAACTTCAGCCTGAGGTTTGGTTACAGAGAGGAATGAGAGCACACAAAAACAGACTTGGGCTTCTCAAAAAAACCTACTTGGTTTGAGTCTAGAAGGCAAGTGGGCAGCTATCACTGCACTGCTGCTTGCAAGGGCATTGCAGGTATGAAGTCAGTCTGGGTTTTGGGTTTAGGGTGTTGGGTTTGTTCTAGATAGCGTGGTGATAGTGGGTTTTTTTGTTGTTTTAAAAGCTTTATCCTCCAGAGAGAGCAGCTTCTGGGAGATGCCAGATTGGCAATTCATGTGACAGGTAACAGAGGAAAGCTGCACATAATTGAGATTAAAAAGAAAGGTGCACAAAACCCAGACAGTTTTAATTGAACATGTTTTAAAACAGCAAGGCAACATCTTGCATCAAAAGCTCTCTGTGGCTTACAGCTGGCGCCAGCTCTGCCACTGATCTCTCAAGGGTTTGGGGGCCTTACTTCTCCTCAGTGAACGTCTCTTTCAGATCCATAAGACAGAAAACAGAAACCAAAGCTGTTTGGTGGCACAACTGGGGGCAGGGTCCCGGTTATTAGCCCAGTCAAGGACTTGGGAGATCAAGTTTCTCCTCCTTGCTGTAACACTGGCTTCCTGTAAAAGGGTTATGCGGGCCTGGTTCAGAGTACTCCCTCCAGCACTGAAAACAACCTTAGAGTTGTAGTGCGGCATCTCAAATCAAAACAATGATGAATGAAAGGCTACTGAAGGGCTTAAATATCCTCCCTGTTTTTCCACTGACAGGTAGTTAGGAGTTTTCAAGCTAATCCCTCTGCTATATATTGCAAGATGCTGATGGACTTGAGTATATAGTGATTGAAACCAGGAGTACGGAGAGAAAAAATTCTGTGAGAAACTAATGAATTAATGCTCCAGGAAATTTATTATAACTATCCTTATTTCTCAACTAATGTTTTCTTTGTATTAAAAAGGGCAATTTGTACAATTATCCTGTGTGGGATGATGACTATGGGCAAAATTAGAGAAAACTGGGAAGTTATACTATTCACATTGCAGCAGAAGTTAGTACAGAAATTGTAGGATGGAATGAAATTGGCATGTACAAAACATATCCCACAATGATTCCCCGCACAACCAAACCTGCAACCTTGTGTACAGACTAAGAGGGGTGAAATAAGGTGGGAGCAGATGGAGCCATGGCAGCCAAGCTCTGCTGTAATCCTTGCAGGGATGGGAAGTCAATGGTATCCATGTAGCTGATAAATCACATAGCAGCTGTCAACCAAAGGAGATAGGAGATGTCTTGCTGCTGAACCAGCAACTGCGGCAAGGTATCTGTGCAGATGAGCTTGGTTCACCCACACCTCCATCCCGAAGTTACCTGCCTCCAAGGTACAACCACCCCTCACTCAGCATGTGCTCTACACTTCATTGACTGTAATCTTCAGAGCAAAGCGAGATACTTACACACCCATTGGAAACAAAGGTGTGTATGAATGGAGCCACTCAGGCTCTAGCTAAAAAGAAAGAAAAAGTATAATGTTGAACTAAGGATGGGGACAAGTCAGGGAAGACTCCACTGTAACTTCTGGGATCAGTCAGTGGGCCGAAACTGTCTTGTCCCCCATAGGGACTGCTGCTGGGTGAGAATCTCATTTGGTACATGCTGAATGGCTATCTTGAGCAACTTTCATTGGTGATTTGAGCTTGGCTGTGTATTGCTTTAAATCCGGTTTAAACGCAGCTGGCACCAGCAGATGACATGATCACCTAAAAACAGGGATATCCAGGAGGAGGTGGTCTCTTTCTAAATTGTAATAAAGGATTCAACTCTCTTACACTGTTGGTACGTGCTCCTGATCAAGTTAGTCAGGCTACCCTCAGGTATAGTGGATAGTTCAGTGGAGTCCTTGTAACAGGACACCAACAGACAGGTCAGGCACAGGAGAGAAGTCACATTTACTTGATATATTTGCTGTTGATATTAACCACTAGCAAACCATAGACAAGCCATGAACCACACAGGCCCAGTATAAATAGGGACACTGTTTGTTACAGCTGGCTACACACACCTCTGGAGAAGGTCCTATTGATCTGATGGAAAGGAAGATAATATTTTAATAACCATTTAGTTAAAATAAGTTCTTAATGAACCATTTACAAATGGAAACTTTCAGCATGACTCAATCGAAATCTTTCTGTCCAATTTTAGAGCAGAGAAACCTCTGTAATAAGTGCTATCAGATAGCAAAACATAAAACTAAAAATCTGAAAGAGTATTCTCTTTTTCATTAGAGTTGGGAGAAATTTATGGTATTCTATTTGCACATATCTTTATTGGTTTAATATCTGTTACACTGCCCAGGAATTTTATGTAAAATAGGTCAAACAAGAAATCCAGCAGATTATTTCTACAGACTTCTAGAAGTAGCACAGGATGTACTCACTTGCAGATTTTTATCTATCCATTAATCACAAATTAACAATAAAACCAGCCCAAACTGGTCCTCCATGAATGGCTATTCTCAACCTGTTTGGGGTATTTCTCCTAAACACAATAGAAACAGTTATGCATATCAGGCACTAACTCATGTTGGTGAAAGCATTTCAAGGTCCCCAGAAAAATCATACCAACCAAACCCACCAGGTCAGGCATAAAATCAGCTCTGTGGCTTCCCTGTAAGTGTGGTAAGTTGCAAAACAAGTGTTTTAACTGAATGTGCTTTAGCCAGGTCTGGTTAACTTGACATCATGGAGGATTAAGGGCAAGGCATAAAATCAACCAAATCATCCAAAACTGACAGATGCTGAAGCCTTCAACTAATGAAGGAACTTTTAATCACTTGGAAGTGATGGAAAGAGTTCACCATAGCAGTGTTTAAGGACCACTTTCGCTGGACATTACTGGAGACACCAGAACAAAGACCTTAATTTCTATAGCATGAGCTGCCTCATTCTGTAGGTCACACATAGCACAGCCCACTGCAAAGGCAAATGAGAGGAGATATTTACTGCCTGAATTAAAACTCTTGCTGTATAGGAAACAGGCAGAATCTGGACCTGTACCCTTTATCATTTATTAATTCGCTCAGTCTCATGGCCTATTTCTGTCATTCAAGGCAGAACAATCAGACAGTCTTTCCATCAATCAGTGGTAAAAATATTACTCAACTGTATCAAACATCTTTTTTTTAATTATTATAGATCTATTGTGTTAGAGGAAACACTAGGCTACAAACACATAGCATATTCATCAAAATCCCCACCTTTATCTTGTCTTTTTTTTTTTTTTTTGCTTCAACACATGCTGTTAAGAAAAAAGAAAATCCTTGTTGAAAAATTTATACTGGAAGAATTTAGCATTGGAGGAAAATAGTCATGTCAGCTCACAACAGAAAAAAACTATTCAGAATGGGGGAATTTCTTGCATTGTACCCTCTCTACACTCCAGAGCTGCCTGATTTAACAGCTTCCGGAAGCAGCAGGGAATTTGCTACTTTAAATTGCTTTCCATGTGCTCCTGTGGATCACTCCTACACATGCTCAGCTGAGAAAAGGTGAAACCTGTCCCAAGGGAAGGTGGCTCTAGCCTTGAAATAGGGCAATTATGCTGCAGAGTGAATGAATAGTCGCCTTTAGCAGAAGATTGAGTGAAGCTTCCCAAGAGCACCAGGGTCATTGCGTTTTATCAGATCTGCCTGTTAAAGAGGGGACAGTTTTGTTTTCAGAGCAGAACTTGCTCTGGTGAAGAGGTTCACAAGCTTCTGTATGAAATTACCATGTTTGGAATATTCACCAGTCTAGAAATGCCCTCGGAGGAGTGGGCTGCATGTGCTGATGTCACACATCAGATGACCCAGAGACTCTCAAAAAGTCAAAGCTGTTTGGGATTTGCCCAAGCCAAGGCCACCTTAATCCTGCACACAGAGCAAGGTCCTGCTATGAACGCCCCAGCAGGAGCAGGTAGAGGATTTCAGCCCTTCTTCAAACTGATGGCTGCTGGAACTCAATTCCACAATGGAACTCCCTTGAGCAGAACAAGGGAAACCCAGCCAGGCAACTCTGCTGCTGTCAGATGGGCAGCTGGGGCAAGCACCTATCTCAGACACGGTACACCCTCTTCTCAGCCTTGTCTTCCTGCAGCCATAAGAGGACCCCCTTTCCAAGGGAGGGATGAAGAGTTTAATACTTCCTAATAAATTTATTCCTCTCCTGAGCAAAGCATCAGAAATCAATGAACTGAAAGCAACAGCTCTAACTGTATAATTTAATCTCTAGGGTCCTTCACAGCTCATATGACAATAGACGTCTGTCCCATGCTCTTCTGGGGACCACGTTATTCAGCACACTGTGACAAGAAGCAAGGGTACAGGAAAAAATGGATGAGACAGACTATTTTGAGTGTGAAGAGAAAAAAGTATCAGTTACATAAAGAAAAGGCCTTAGAAATGAATTCATTTTCTGCTTCCAAAAGTCCAAATAGGGCTATGTTCGAGATCCTCTGTCTCACTGCTACCTTGTTCTGATTTGTAAGTGCTCACACCACTTTCCAGGGGACTGGTTTAGTAGCCTTCTTCCATTTGGATACAAAGAGGGGAAAATGAAACTTCCCTTTTAGTGAAAGGTAAGGAAATCACGACTCTCAAACTAGACTGACTGCTCACCCATGCAAGGGAGGTTCTTCAAGTGAGTATGTATTTCAAAAGAAAGGGACTTTTGGGGAAGACTAACTGAAAGAAAGGCTGGCCTACATTCACTGGACGAATGCAATTAAATCAAGAAAGTGTTTAACTGCACCAGCTATTTTTTCACCTAACATAAACAATCCTTGAGGTCTCAGATACTGACAGTCAATGTTTCCTAAAATCAGGAACTAGCAATCCGCATACAGACCAACCTGAAATAAGTAAGCATCTTATGAGACTTACAGGACTCAAACTGGCCTAGCTAACTCCCCATAACATATGTATTTTTTGTTTCATGAAATTTTAAAATGGAATGTCCCCCTACCTCTTTCAGAGAAAATGTTTAAATCACTGATCTCAATGTCTCCACCAAGAAATGGGATATTTAATTCCTAATGAGCATCAGCCCAGTTCATTTCAAAAAATTAAAGCAAAAGGGCAGGTAAAACAATGTACAATAAAAGGAAGCTACCCAGCAGGTCACTGATGATGGGATTTTCTAAGATGCTAATGAAGATATATTTAAATTCTACTGGAATTTGGCACTTTAACCTTGAGGCAAAATTTGCTTAGTGAGTTACATAGACTTTTAACTGCACATGGCCAGCCTTATTGAGTTATACCAAGCTGACAAGTGTCAGCACAGTTTCCTACAGCCAGCAATATCCCAACCTTCATATATTGCCAAGGGCTCCTTTCAGGTTTGCTTTAGTCTGACCCCTCCAGTTTCAAGCAGAAATACACAGGTTCCATTCCTCCACTAACATGAGTTCCCAGCTAAGCAACCTATACAGCAGGAAAGCATAGTAAGGAGGGGAAATGAGTTACCAATATTTTTATAGCTTCTTTAAACGTTTTGCCCATTCCAGTTAGAAACCAAATTAATTCTATAAAACCTCAAGGTCTGAGCAGTGAAAAGGAAAGAGAGGAGCCCAGAAAGCTCCTCTGGAATCTGGCTGAAGAACTTCCCAATTGCAGTCCAATACTGCAAGATAAAAAGTGGAACACAGTGATAGTACAGGAGAGTCAATATGTCTGTGCCATCAGTAAGTCACCAAGGAGGCCAGACCCCAGCCTCTGTGCTCTGATCAAGTAGTGTCTCTGGCTCACGTCTGGCAGAGTGGGAAGAACGCAGCAGCACAAATGTTTGATTATCCTTCTTAAAACATTCAGTTCAAACTCCAACCTTGTTCCATACAGACACGTTTCAGGGGCACATCCTCCCATTACCAGGAGCAAAGGAAACAAAGCTTTGAATGTGACCAAAAATAAACTGTCTGTCAGAGGGGGAGAGATCATTATATCTTTTCAAAAAAAACAAGACATTAGGGACTTTGTTTCACTCCATTTGATGCCTAGTATTTGATGTCAACACTTCAGAAACAAAATAACTAAATTCATTTGAGTTTGGTTTCTTTCTTTATATAATTCACTTTTTTTCTGCAGTCAGTGGCATTATAAGGGTCTCAACAATTACAGGTAACAAAGTATGTCTCTATTGCCATAAATACTTTGCAAAGACAGGAAAAGTGGAGTACTTTGTGCTTTGCAGAAACTGTAAGTACAGGGGGAAAAGAGACCCAGGGATCCCTGTACCAAAGGCTGTCTCCAGCAGCTTGTGTGTTTCCTGTGCATTGTCCAATCCTTTGAATGTCAAAAGTCCCACACGGTTTGGTTGAAAAGAAAAACAGGCCATGGACTACTAATTGAGTAAATCAATACACAGAGAAGGCCGCAAAGGGAATGAAATGTTTTTGACACATACAAGCAGTTGTTTTCAATGTGCATAAGAGGAAAAAACCCCTGCTTGCCCTTTATGCCTTAATTAAGACAACCCCAGGAACATGGGATGAAAGACCTTTCCTCTGCACCCTCCTCACCATTCTGCTCTCAGCTCCCTGCTGTTTGGCCATTAGTAACAGTCAGAAGTCTGCAAACACAAAAGTCACTGCAGTCTTGAGGAAGGGATCCAAACACCAGATGGGTTCCCACCAAGCTCCAGAACAGCCTCAGAAATCCATGAAGGGAAATGTGTGACGGACTGTTGCCATAACAGGGGCTATAAAAAATATATAGTGTATTTATAGGGTCCAATCACATGAGCTATCTAAAGTCTTTGGCAATTGTTTTCATTTACAATCATCCACTTTTTCTTGGATATTTTAAATCCTTTTTCTCCAGAAAGTCCTTCCAAGGATGTTCTCACAAAACTTTTACAGCCAAGAGTCTAACAAAGACAGCAGTTTTGGCAGAAATCTTTCTCTAGAAGCCTCCTCGGGGCTGATGAGCACCCATGAAATAGCCTAAGACAGCTTGCTTTGAAAGCACTATAGGAGCTCCATGGAAGCCTGACTTTTGAAGCCACTGAGATTTACCCTTTCCCAGAGCTTTTCTGCTAATATGAATCTCTGGAGAGAGATTCACTACAGAGCAAAGATGAGCAACCTCCTCTTTCTGGCTGCTGGAACTCTGGGCTCTGTCTAATAGCTCTTGGTGCAATGCTTTTCTGCCCTGTTTGTGCCTCCCTGGAGGTCAGGCCATGAAGGGCTGTCCCTGTGAACTGCTGTGGTGGCAAACAGCTGAGAGAATCTGTGACGTCTGGTTTCCCATCCCCCAGCAGAACCATTTGAAGAGATTCATATTCCCAATGTGTGGCACTGGCTTAGATTAATACTTTGGAGGCCTCAGCCTGCTTTCCTCATGAAATCTAACTCTTAAAGGCAATCTAGTGTGGGCTGACAAGAAGTCATTTCAGGCTTCCAAGGACATTCATCCTTACCTTTGTTTACTGCCATCTCTGAGATCCTCAAGCTGTGATGGAAAGGGAAAGTAGATATACGACAAGTTACAGCAACCACAGACTGAGCTCAATTAAGACATGCCTGTCTGTCCCTATAGCTAGATAGATAAGGGAAAGAGGAAAAAAAATATGTGATTTTCTGCCAGTCAGACAATGAGATTAAGAGACATGAAGCCTGTGAAATGGTGTATAACCAAATCACGATACATTATGGAAACTATTTGCCACTAGCTATGGAACAAAACTGGAGCGAGATTAGACCAAGATGAAGTCTTCCTCCCATGCTTCAAATTTGGGGTCTCTAGGAGGATGTTTAGAGCTCAGTCGTGCCCTCAATACGGGTTTACGTATTATTTGATCTTCAAACACCTGTAGAGCATTACCTGCAGAAGAAGAGACCCTGTGCCCATCAAATTCTGGAGTCCATGGTTGGCATATCTGCACACACAATACCCCTTAGTGCCCTGACATTTGTCTGTAAGCTGCCTGCACTTCCATTCAAAGTGCCTGTGGGTGCCAGGAATTCTTGAATCACTTCAGGAGGGACCTAATCCTCTTTATACCTTCCCACAAATGATCCTGAAGAGACCAGAATTGACAGACCTTGTTTTGTGGCAGTTTCTCACCACTATTTTGAAGGAGGACAGTTATCTACCAACAGTAGATTTTACTCCAAAGAAGTAGAATAGAATATTTATGGATGTGGTCAGGATCTGAGCCCAAATCTCTAGTTTCTATCCAAAGATCTGAGACACAAAGAATTATTTCAATTCTCAACATGCTAGGGGGCTACAGAAGGAAAGCTTAAGTGACTAGTCAAGAAAATCGGTGGCAGAACCATTTACACTCATTCTCACTCCTGCATGACACCAAAGAAGAAACAATCCTGTTGGTCTGATGGAGCTCGTTGTATCCATCAAGTGCCTGGTTGTCCTGTCACTTAATTTATGCAATCATTTGGTGTCATGATCTCAGAGTGAAATCATAAAATACCCCTTGTGCTTTTCATTTTTATGACTTCAGAGAATAACAGAGTCCCAACTTGGCTTTTAACTCCCTGAATTTTCATGTCTATGAGTATCAGAAAATCTCATAAACCCCACGATCACAGGAGCCTTGGGCTGAGAATGCTGGCCTGGAAATCCTTACGAGTAAATCATACTGACTTTTTCAAACAAAGGCTTTTTTAAGCATGAATTCTTCCCTCTGTCCACACATATTGTGCAAAGTTCTTCTCAGGAAATGAAACAGTAGTTTTCTGGCATAGTCAAAGCTACTAGGAAGACAGTATTCACTGACAGAAAAGATCAAACTGCCTTGAGAAGTATGATGAGTTAACTCAGCTACTCTTTAAACATGTAAGCATTTTCATCTCTGCCTCTACAATTAAAGATTAGCATTTAGAGTTAGCATCTTTAGAGAGGTCTAAAATTAAGCCCTAATAAATCATACAAAAAATTAGGCATAAGTTCAACAGTGCAATGTACCACGTATGGTGTCTTCTGCAGAGGTCAGCTCATTAACACCCCAAGATACCATGGTCCAGCCTCTTGGCACAAACCTTCCTCTCACACAAGTGGGCAAAAAATCATTGAGAAGTTCCAGATATTCCAATGCTTTCACATTCCAGGATAGGGTATGAAATGAGATATAATCAAAGAATTACAGAAGATACTGTGAGCAAATGACCTTGTCTAATCTATTTCTATACCCTCAGGAATGACCACTTTGATCTAAATAGATCAACAGATTGGAGTACCAATCCAAATAGATCTTAGTTTTTCTTAAGGGTGATATAAATCATGTCTGCTTCCTAAGCTTTTAGAGTGAAAAGTTAGGTCAGAGTTCTTTTAAAAACTGTTCCTCCTGTAAGATTTCCAACTTCCTATACTTTTGGTGAAGGCTGGCATCTTAAAACAAGTTTTCTTCACAGCCTCACAGGCTCTGGTCAAACACTCTGCAATGATGATTTCTGCGTCTTTCGCTCATGTCCTTCTACCAGGTTCCACTGGTCATTCCAACTCAAATATATGCAGGAAGTTCTCAACACAGAAGGCTTTGGAATTTTCCACAAGTGCAGTGGGATGAAGAAGCTAGCTAATCAAGTCCAACCAGAAACTGTCCATAGCTTCAATCATAGCTGCTTCTAGCAACACTGGAGATTCTGAACGTTATTTAATGGCATCTAAACCAACTATTCAGTAGGAGAAATGAATTGCACTGGAAACATAGTTCTTTGATTGAGAGCCAAAAGTCAAGATCATTAATCCTGATAATCAAAACAGCAGTGAACTGATTGAAAGAAGCAGGGTATTAGCCTTCTTCTCCCAAACAGATTTTAACCCTCTGAACCACAGCTCTCCAAAATTTCCTCTGATTTTGATTTGTTATTTCATACCCTTGACTCCCAAAGTTAAAGGTGTGTGATGGAGTCAGTGCCATATTCAACACTGTCAGGTTTACGTCAGCTCACGCTGAGTGTATTTTGGGGGAGGGGAAAGGAAAAATCATGGAAAACAAAAGATTCTCAAAAAAATTTTGTAAAAAAAATTTGCATCTTTGATGGCGAGAGTTTTATACAAACCAGAGAGAAAAACAAAACTCAGCATTTAAAAAAACAATTTCTGGAGCGAGCAAGCAAGCCTTCGGTTTTCTCAAAATCTGCAAATTTTTCTGAATCTTAGCACTTCTCAGGTTGCATTTTAATGTTCAGTTTTTCACTGGCTATAGTTAGTACATCCATCTGCAAAATGCTGCAGGGATTATTTGAGAGGAAAAGCTTATGCATATGAAATAATTTTTATGTATGTACTTATAAAAGAGTATTTCTAAAGTCACTTCCAGCATGCCAATTCTATTTCTTCTTATATTAATCTAATATTTAAAAAAAGCTTTGCTGTTCTATGATCACAAATTAATTTCTACGTATTTGAACTTTAGAAATACATATATACTTTGATGGAAATGTTATTTTTAGACATAATCATAAACTTCAGAGTTCCAAAAAGCTGATTTAGGAGGAAATGCATCAACTGACTTGGGAGCTAGAAGCATCACTACCCACCCCTTGTTATATGTCATGGTGTATGGAATTAGATATGTTTTCAAAAAGAATGTCCCATATAAAGTCACCCATTAAAGGTAACAGAAAGAGGCTCCAGCAAAACTTACACTCTCTTTTCCTTGATAACCACAGAGGGCCCTTCCCACACTGATTTCAGCAGCAGGAGACATCTAAAGGCTGAGTAACATGCTGCAAGCAAACAAGTAATTCCATTCAACAGCCCATTTCTTGAGCACTGTGCAACAAGTCTGCTTCAGATTTTTAGACCCAGAGTTACATTACTGAGCACGGTGAGGTTTTCAGGCACTCGGAACAATCAATACACTTTTCAATACACTCTTTGGTATGAAAATCCCCAACGTGGGGAGGTAGTTGAAAGAAATCTGATAACAGCTCTTAAGTCTGATTCTATTTATTTCACTCCAAGTCATGTCAAATCTAGAAATATTGATGTTTCTAGAGGGAAACTATTTTTAAAGATTCAGTAAATATGAAAATAAGAGAAGCTCATACAGGCATCTGTTTGATGCCATTTCTGAAGTACTGTAAACGTCCATGGAAACTAATCACAAAATGGGTGAGATTATCTAGCACAGTTTAGACTGCAAAGAGAGAAGATTAAAATTAATTTGGTTTATTTGTTTGGTTGGTTTTAACCCAGCAGTCAAGGGCAGTCACTGCAACTCAGCTGATGTGTTGTAGCTCAGCACAGTGACCTGAATAAGGGTTCATTCCTTGCCATCACCACAAGAGGTGTAAGTCAGGATGTTGGAGCAATCTTTGTATCATCAGCATTGTACCAGCACCAGTCAGCTGGAAATCTAGCCTCAATACTACAGATCTGGACCCAAAAATCCAGTCCTACAAACATCCCAAGGCTGATCATTTCCATGGATGGAACAATTGCCAGGTACTTCACCAGCAGCTTCCGTTTCACATCCCTTGGACTGTGTGCAAACGCAGCCCACATGAAATAATAGAGGGTATGATCACCATTCCTCTCCAATGTGTATAAATATCACCAGTGGTTCATAAGACAGCAAATCCTGGGGCCAGACATCCTGTGAAGTGCAGCATCCTGATAGTCCTCATGCCATTTAACCCAATAACCAACTTTTCATTAAAGTAAGCAATAGTGCAAGAAGAAAGCGAAGGTGAATTGCATCCCTCTGCTCCTCTGGATTTTGCTGCTGGCTAATTACCCATTTGCAATTTATCAGCTAATTACATATGTGCCCTGGCATTTGAAGACTGAGGGGCATACTTTATTTAATGGCTAGTAATTACACAGGCCTCCTCCGATCCCTGTGCTCTAACAAAGGTTTTTCTGTTTCTGTCCTTGTGCTGTAAGGTCTAGAGGTTAAAGACCCCAGGACAGATGGCTATCCTGTTGCACACAGAAGCAGGCTTACACTTCATGTGATGTTACAGGGTTCCCCAATAACTATCTGTTAATGCAACTAATTATTTCCTTCAGAGCTCAATGTTGATCTGTTTGTTCATGTGTAGGTGAAAAATGACCAAGGTACAACAGGCAATATGAAGATCAATTCACTGCTAATTTTTCCCTGGGAACAGTCCAATATACAGGCCTTGCTTTTCAGCCTCAACATCTATACAACCCACTGCTGCAGTAGTCTGCCTTGGTATGCAACACCACTGGAATGTCCCTGTGAGACAGGGCCTGAGCCTCAAAACATATCTGTGTGGAAAAGGCAAGCAAATATGGCAGGATGTAAAGAATTCTTTGAAACTTGGCACAGGTAGTTGAGGGAGTAGCTGGAGGGAGGGAGGGAGGAGGGAGGGAGGGAGACTCCAGGTAGGAATGCTGCCAGAGAAGGGAAATATTGACAGTAGTTACAGTTGTGCAGAACAGGTTTTGCATTTTTTGCCATCAGTGTTTGTGAAAGAAACGGGTGTTTGTGAGGATTATGCTCATGTACTTGCCTAGGAGACACTGTGGGTCATTTTCATCATGAGAATGCTCAGAAAAGGTGAGGTAGATCAGCAAGTGGCATGAAGGCAGCATGCATGAACTAGGGTTCCTTAAATTCCCAAATGGGTATCACTGTCCTGGAAGTTTTAAAGCCCTGCCACTCATTCCTCTAATACAGGGCCACTTTATGTCTATTCACATGAGTTTGGAGGTTAATTTATTCCAAGAGTTGATAACCTGTACCTCACATGTTTTCTTCTCTAGATAAAGTGTGTCCCAGCCATTTATTACTAAGAAACCTTTAAAGACACAAGAGAAAGGTATTTATATATGCCTTCAAACAAGAGGGGACTTCAGAGATTGTGATATCCGAATGAAACTCTTTCATCTCTAACCCCTCTTCAGAGTTAGGCTTGTGAACGTCTCTGATTTTGGCAATGGATTAATTCTAGAGCAGAGTAGAAACTTGAACCTACCACTCCTATCCCAGCTCAGCTGGCAGTCAAATCATTTGCCCATCTGTGATCTGCACTAGCTGAATCAATCAACTCACATGAAAGGCAAATGATCTCTTAAGCTTCTTATAATAGAATCATTTCTCTTTCTCACCTTAGGAAAACAACTTCTTGGAAATCATCCTAAGTCAGCAAGACTGAAACAGCATCTGATATAATGAGTTAATACTTCCAGCCTAAGAATTCAGAAAGAAAGGAAAAGAAAAAAAGAAACAAGTGGCTTTCACAAGTAATGGGATCAAGTAGATAGGTCCAGTGATAGTGGATGATATATGGATATATCAAATACTGCAGAGGATTGTAAGTCCAATAAAAACAATTGTTCTGCATCTGTACTGTTTCTTCATTTAACTATGCATCAGCATCTGTTCTACGGAAAATGCTTGACCCCATTTACCTTTTCGTGCTATTAGATCAGTGGCATCCATGTCACCTGAGACCAGCCAAACTTGCAAATATACCTTCTCTGGGAAAGGGAATGACTATTTGAACAGAAAGCCATGAGAGGCCAGACTGGAGATCTGTGAGGGACAGACAAATGAGAATTAATGTGGTTTCTTGATTCCCAGAGTTAGCTGGCTAGGTAACTCTGCTCTGAAGAAACAAGTAGAACCGCAGAATCATTTAGGTTGGAAAAGACCTTTAAGATCAAATCCAGCTATAAAACTAACATTGTCAAGACCACCACCAAACCACATCCCTGAGCAGCACACCTTCACATCTTCCAAATTGTTCAAAGCTGGTGAACCATTTTCCTGGGCAGTCTTTTCCAGTGCTCCATACCCTTTCCGTGAAGAAACTTCTCCGAATATCCAATCTAAACTTCACCTGTGCAATGTAAGGCCACTTCTTCTCATCCTGCCATTTGTCAATACTATCAGAGGAGAAGCTTCAAATGACACAGTAAATACATTCTCTGATACAGCCTATTAAGGAGGGGGGCAGAGAAGCTACAGTACACCAGCTTTATTTTATCAGCTTTTGTATCGAATCCCAATAATGAGCAGAGATGTTTCACAGTAGCTCAAAGCCCACTGTGAAGGAAAAATCAATTTCTGGTTGAGATTATAAAGGTTCCTATTTTGGTTTTACTTACTTGGTGTCTAACATTGGAATTCTTCCCTACTTAAAATGATGTTATAAGAAATAAGAACACAGAAAAAAAGAGAACTATCAATGTACAATTTTGGGTGAGTAACAACAGAAAAAGGGAAGGGGTGCTGTACTTCATGGCAGCAATGCTTGCTTGAAACTCAGAAACAGAAGAAATGTCAGGTCCTGTTCCAGATCTCTTGCTCAAGAAAAAGTGGGAAGAAGAAAATTATCCAGAGAGAAGCAAGCGTACGAGCCTTTTCTGGGTAAATAGCAGAAGTGTCACCTTCTCTGGAGGATATTGGTTACTGAAAACTGCACAATATGAAACAGAGTCTAGGTTCTTTGTGACGGTGGTGAATCTTTGTTTTAAAAGTTCAGATAAACTACAGTAATTAGTGGGAATTTAGATTTGATTCCAATAAGGAGAAACAGTTAAGGACTGACAGGTAGAAAGCAACGCAGATGAAAGTGATCATAAGACAGCAAAGGAAGAGAAAGAGTCCAGGAGAATGAGGACAGTGAACTTAAAAAAGTGTCAGACTTGAACACATTCAGAACTGTGAGGGATGGTCTCTTGGGAAGATAATCTAAGGTAAGGAGGAATGCAGAGGATCGGGTAGTGCTGAAAGGGACTGTACAAAAAGCACAATAACAACCTATCCTGGTACAGAGTAAAGCTAGTAACACAGCTTGAAACCAATATGGTTACATTAGGAGCACTTTAAAGGCTGAACAATCAAAAAGTAACTGTATAGAAAGTGGGAACAAGGACAAGCAACTCAAAGTATAAAGGACTAGCACAGGCATGCAGGGATAAATCAGAAAGGCTAAGCCACAAGTTGAATTACAACTAACAAGGACATAAAGGCAACAAAGGAGGCTCTATAAATACACTAAAAGAAGAGAGGAAAGAAAAGCATAAGCCCATCAGTTAATAGAGATGAACAAATCTGACAATGCTGAGAGTGCAATGTTATTTCTGTGACAGCCTGCAAAAAAACAAGTTAGCTGTGACCCAACACTTAACGCAATCATAATAAGAGGGGTGGACAGAATAGGGAACAAGATGCAAACTGCTTAAACAAGTTAGGGCTTGCCAGCCCAGAGATATTAAAATACAGTAAATTCAGGTGTGAATTTACCCCTGTGACTCAGCACCAACCACCAGTGCTGCACATCTGTATCCACAGAAAAAGTGGGCAGATGTATTGTTCCAGAAGCTTCTTGGTGTCTGATCTTGGTAAGGAGGTGGGGATAATGATGCACCCAGAACATTTCTGGGGTTAAGAAAAAGTACATATTCACAAAGGCAACTTCAGCATTCTTAAGGGATTTTTTCCCCCCCAATTCCTTGATTCTGTTCATCTGAGAAGTGTGAAAAGGGCCCTCCAGTTACCAGTTCAGTGCAATTGGGTAATTCCAGCTTTGCTCTGCCATTCCCCATGGAGGCTGGCCTTCAAAAAAAATACAGAAACAGTGCCTACAGTCAGAAACACAACTCCTTGGTTTTATTGGATGTGCTACCCGGTAGTTTCTGCTGCTAAGTCAAGACAAGACAACTTCTTCTGCTCCAAAACGTTGTAATCTCTCCTGGCTGGCCAAGATGTCTCCCTGCCCACCATCCTCCATATGGGACAGACCAGATGAACTGTTTGCTCTCAGGACTCCAAGTTTTAACTGTCCTCTATTAATAACACAGATTCTTTTCTCTACAACACAAAGTGACTCCATAGCATTTTCTGGTAAAGGAAATTATAGCTTGGCATCTGTTCTTTTCACTGCCAGAACCAGATTGCTCATCTTATTATATCTTACAAAATTGCTCAAGACCTACAAGGAGAAAATGGATTTTCAATATGGCTTTTTATTTTGTTTTGTTTTAATAGGCACACTTAAGATCATGAAAAGCACCCTGCCCCTTCCAAACACACCACAGCGCTTTTGCAAGGACAGACATCAAAAGGGCATTGGGAAATAAAACTGAGGATTTCAAAGCATAACATCCCAAGATCAAGACTGATACCAAGATCATCTGCTTTATTAGAAAGCTCTGTGCAGAACTGTCCTGTTTCAGCTCAGCTGGGAGCAAGTCTACCACTTAACCCTGGGTGGTGAGTGAGCACCGCAGAAAACATCTCACCACGCACAAAAAAAAAGGACATTTTGTATCTATTCCCTTCTCCTGAAATCTCTTCGGTTAGAGGCGAACTAAACTCCCACAGCCGGGATTTCTAACTGAGACAAAAAAGAACTTTAAAGAACATGACACAATGGCACAGTTTCAAAAGAGGAAGCACCTTGGCAGTCAGGATTTATATTCCTATTCACTATCACCCATGTTAGGGGATAGAAGGACCACACAGGCAAGAAGAGCTGTATATTTGCATTTAACTCTGCTCTCGGCTGAATAGAGGTTACATTAAATCAATAGAGAAGATAATTCTTGACTTTTATCCTGCTGCCACATCAGCATGATAAAGTTGACAACCACCTGCTGGATTACACATGGCTTTCCTAAGCCTCGCATGAATCAACAACAGAAATAAATCTCCAAGAGATCAGCATCTGTGGAAAACAGCATACCCTCTCAGGTCACGTGTCATCTACAAAATCTTTACAGAACAAGGGAATGTGTCCATTCCAAGAAGTCATCTGAATTTCTTTATAGGGAATGCCAGCTGTTGTGTTTGCCAAATGCCATCCAGAAATAGGGAATATTAATAAATAGCCATTATCCATACAGTACTCGCACCGTTTGCTTGTATCTCATGTGCTGTTGCCCCTGCACCACAAAACTACACAGCCTGAAGACTCAGCCCATAGCTGGCCAGGTCCCAGAAGCATTTCCAAGAGGCAGCACCCACACACAGACCCTGGAGCAGCAGACAAGCTCAGAACAGAGTCCAGCTCCAGCATGAAGAATCAGCCTTTGGTGGCTGCTGAGAACACCAGAACACAAAAGCCAGAAAAAGAAAAACAGCCTGACTTCCAAGTCAGACTGTCCCACCTCTCTTAAGCTCACACTTCTGATTTAGCCTCTTTACATGTCCCCTTCCCCATCCCTGCTCAACCAGGCCTTAGCAGAATCCAGAAGGGAAATCCACAAATATGGGATGATCTTCTAAAAGAAAATATGAACTCCAAAATTGGCATATTCAAATTATTGAGGAAATGATTGCAATAAAATTGCCATGAGAGATTGTTTCTGTCACCTCCCTAGACTCCCAGTTCAGCAGGTTCATTCAGCCCATGACTAATAAAGCTGCATCCCGGTTGTTGGTCAGCAGCTGAGCACAGGGAGTTTTTCCTCCCTCTTCTCAGGCAGCACAGAAGCAGCACATGGGATGCTTCCCCTTCCAGGAGGAGCTGCTGGAACCACCTCAGTAAAACAGAGGGGTCAGGGTGGGAAGCACTGGAGAGATGCAGTCTCTGTTCCACAGGTGCACTGTGCAGCTCAGCCAGGTCATGTAGCTGTGCTGGCTTGACACATCAATCATGCATTAGCATTTTCATTCTCTGTCCACAGGGCACACAAAACTAACCAGCACAGTGCACAGCTCGGTTCAGCTCAGTGGCAGAGCAGCCGTTCCAAGGGCATTCATTAAGTGCAAGTGGCCAAAGGCATGGCACGGTGGCTGTTCCCCATCAAGTGTTTTCAGAAGACCCTTGTTTTTCTAATCTTCTGGCATCTGATATTAATAGATCACTCCTTCACCAGTTTCATCTCCCTCCAGCAAAAGTCTTCACTATCTAAAATCTTAATTACTGCTTCTCTCAAAAGACTCTAAGATCTGCACTAGTCTTCACATGTGCAATCACAACCCTTCTCAGACATACAGAAAACCTGCACTGCACTGAGAAAGCTAAGGACACAGTCTGCAGAAATCTCATTCCAGCATAAAGTTTGCACTCTTTGTAGCAATGATTTTAAGATTAGTCTGAACTATTGACAGAGGATCAGTGGTTCCACTCCACTGTCATTAAGTTCTGTAATTTACAGTTGGGTAATATGGAACAGCACCAAATAATGTAGACAACAAAATAATGAAAGATAAAACATAAGGGGGTTATAGGAGCTGCAGCTTCAAGTGGCATTTGCCAAGGTTGTTTTGGCCAATTTAAAATCAGTAAATGCACTCTGTATTCCAAGGGAACAGGCACCTGTAAGCAGTTTGAGAAAAGAAGCCATTGAAAATGAGATAAGAGAAAGGCTATGATTGAGCTGAGTTTAGGAACATAAAAAATACTGGGACCAGTTACAACCAAGGCTCAGTCTGTGCAAGTCCACCCAAGGTTAGAGGGACTGATGATGCTCACAGTTTAGCAGACCTGAAGACTCTGAAAAGAAATCATGAAATCCGGAGATCACCTCTATCAAATGAGAAAGTGTTCACTGAATGCCCTGATAACTCCACCATTTAAACCTTAAAAAAAGTAAAAAAATAACACCACCTACAGTCATTAAACTGTTTTAAAAAGTCAAATTTTGATTGCAGAAACATAATCTGGAAACAGTCTGTGAATCTAAATTATGGTGAGTCATGCATATTTTATTCCCCTCTTCAAGTGTAAATGAATGCCTAATGTATTTAAAGTTTCATTTATTGCCAGGTTGTCTTACCAGCAGATGTACAAAGGGAAAGAGATGACAAGGAAGTAGAAGCAAGACAGTTTTATCAGAACTTGAAATCCTGAGTGTAGCAGCACAGTAGATACAGCCATGGTCCACATATCCTAAGTGGTACAGAAAATGACAAAGTAAAGAGTAAGCAGTCAAGGAAAATGAAAAGAGGAAAAAAAAAAAAAAAATCTTGTTACATGGACGAAGTGTGATGGGTCAAAGTCACAATTGTGTGTCTCACCCCAAACTACCTTGCTGTCCTCTCAGTGAACCAGCAGGTTCTGGTCTCTCGAGTATCTTGACCATCCTGAAGTTTCCTCCAATGCTCAGGAAGTAATTTCCAGGAGCCAACAGTACCAAAATAAAGCCATCATGCCCTTCCTCTTACCCTGATCATGCATCTGATTTCTATGTGGGATATTTGGGAAGTGAGGCAGGAAACTTGGATGGTGGAAAACACATGGGGAAGGGAAAAGGATGTTTTTAAAACTTCCCACCTGGTTTGCCTCACCAGATAGCCCAGACCCATGAAATGTGGTGCAAAAGCCACCTGTCTGCCTATTTGTGCTCTGGAGAAGCACCAAGGAGCCTGCAGAGAGGGCGAGGTGGCACAGACCAGCCTACAGATGTAGAAGAGACGATGAATTAGCTTTGAAAGAGTAACCAGGTCTCAGAAAAATATCCCATCCAAGAGACAGAAACAACTCAAGGCCTTATAGGGAAAGAAAAAAGCAAGTCTTAGTTTGGCAGCCTCTGAGCCCCACACTCATTCTATCTCCTACAACACCAAAGCTTTATCATGATCAAGAGGTCTGGAAAATGACCAAGTCACTGAAAATAAATGAGTATTTCCAGTAACATATTCCTTTCACCTAGTTTACTCCTAATGACTAGAAGCTGCTGCTCACGGAAGAGTAGGCATGAGAGATGGAAAGTAACCAAAGGACCAATTAGGCCATTAATCCATCAAATTGACAGAAGATTAGTTCCTAGAGCATATTTCTTACTGTTTCATCCAGTTTACTTTTAAAAAGCCCCAGCAGTGGAGAGTTTATCCATTCCCTTAAGGAAATCATCTACAGCTTGTTAAATATCTCTTATCAGGACAATTTCTATTCTTTCCAGCTTACAGCTTCCCTTTTTCTTCATTTTATGTTGCTGCTCTCAGCAACCTTTTGTAAGCCTCTCCCCAGCACACATTCAGCAAGTGCACATGTATCCTTCCTTATTGTCCAGTCACATGAACAATATTGAATAATTTCACCATTTTCAAATGCATTTTCTTCCAGTCCTTTATATTCAGGAAAAAGTGGTAGCTTCTTTTGGGATACTTTCCACCCTGAACTTCCCTTCCACCTGTCTCTATGATCTGCTGTCTTGCTGGATTTGAAAAACAAACCTGCTACATTGATCTGCTGAAAGCAGTAAGACAAAAAGACACAGATGAGTATGGAATAATACCAACTGCACCAAATTTACTCCAGAGGGGAAATATAACACAGACAATTTTCTTCTTTCATGAGACAACGGGATGGAAGATTGGCTGGCTGTTCACTCCTCTCTCAGTATGATGGGTTATTCAAATGCACCTTTCCCTGCCTAGCAGAAGGATCAAGCCAACCTCTGGTACAGAGTAAAAAAGCAAGTGTGATCACAAAAAACACTCCCAGGCAAGCACATTCCTTATTGACACCATTACATCCAGCCATGGCAGGGACTTGGGTCTCAAAGCACCACTCCTCCCTCTAGGTAAAATCTCAACCTCCCCATGGGCTGAAATGGAGAGCAGCTGCAGTAATTGCTTGTGGGACAGCTGACTGTAGTCAAGGTCGAGGCTGCCCTTTGCTGGATGCCAAAAATCTCAGCTGAAGGCTGGCTACATACTGGAGAAATCAGAAGGGACAGAATCCCTTCCAGTCTGAGGGCTGGAAATCAGAGAGGGATCACACACCACAGAGCTCCAAAATGGAACAAAGCCTCCTAACAATATGTTTTTGATTAGGCAGGAAATGAAGATTAATTTCTTAGTGCAGCATCTAACGGAGTTGCCGCCTGTAATTACAGGCAGAGGAGTGCCACAGAGAGCACAGCCTCTGGGTATCCCCAGGCAGAGATGCCCGAGGGACACAGTTCTTCTCACAGTAACTGCATATGGACTTGCCCAAATAGAAATACTGCAAAATACACTACACAGTAGAGCAGCTCCACTGAAACAAGAAGCTTGTGCAGATTTCTGTCTGATGGCCAGGACAGCACAGCCACATGAGCCATTCCCTGCAGCTCCACTGACTTAAGAGGGAGTGACATTCACCAGCCAGAGCACACCTGGGCAAGGACAAGCTCTTGTCTCTGTCCACTGCAGATCACTTTGTTCAGCTGAAGGGGAAAGAAAACAGAAGCTTTCATGGGACTGGAGAGCCACAGACTACTAGGAGAGTCTAGAGGTGGTTCAGCTTCAGGTAGTGTCTGAGCTTTCAAAAAACAAACAACATTCTCTGCTCCTAGTTGAGAGCAGGGGTTAAGGATCATGAGCAACAGAAAACTGCTCCTGACAACACCAGCTCTGTCTCCTCACACAGCTAGAGGAGAGCTCATTAATGCATTTTTACCCCACACCATGATAATCTCTCTTGACTTTCAGTGGCTTTGAGCTACAACCTCACACCTTGAAGAGCCTGATAAACTCAACTTTAAACTGATTATTGAAATATCCAAGCTGTTCATGCAATGACTGCCAGCTGAAGCTGCACTCTCTTCACTGCTTAATCTTCACTTACAGTGCCAGAATTCATTTGTTCTTTCCCACTGCACTCCTTATACCCAATTGTGCATTCCCAAACCCTCGCACATACTCCTCTTCCCACCTCCAATGAGCACACTGCTTACAGGATTTCTGGAAACAGCTCATATAAGGGAGAGTTTATTTGTTTCAAGCAATAAACAAAAAAGAAAAAGCAAAAGGAACAACTCAATTACTGTTTGGTTGAGGACAAAACTAGAGCATCTTTGATAACTTTATGTGCAGCAGCAGCAGAACTTCATATTTCATTATTTTCCAGCTTCCTCTTCTGAATTCCTAAGCAATATTAAGTAGCATCAGCTCTCCACAGTGCCAGAAGCAATTGCATTTAGAAGTAAGATGTCCCAACACAACTTTAAGAAGAAGCTATAAGCACCAAGATGCCAGCTACCACACCCAGCAAGGGGAATGAGCTCTTTCTCCACCCTGCCACCACCTATGGCTTCAACCAATCCATGGGCTTACCTTAATCTGAGTGAGAAATCCCCACACCTCTGCCACAACAGACATTCCTTCCTCTAAGTTGCCTCCAGCTCCATTCATTCTCCAAACCAAGAGACAGAGGGAAGAGGAACTCAGAGCTCTCAATCCAGAAGCATCCTCCACATTGCTAACCTCTTGCTCCTCCTCCTCATTTCAAATTTGGAGGTTCTTTTCCTTTGCAGCTGTTCCCACTCTCTCCTGAGGGCCACAGAAGCAAGGGCAGACAGATGCAGCTTTCTGCAGAAAAGGTCACTTGCTGATTGCTTGCCAGGTGAGGGACAGTGTCCATCCCCCTGAGGAAGGCAGACATCATCTCCTCAGCATGATATTTGCACAGTGCTTTGGAATGCAGCTATGTAAATGTACAGCAATCAGGGATGTTGTTCAAATCCTGCAAACCTATCCAAAGCCAAGAGGTCAATACAGTCAAGTATCTAGGTCTGTGTACTTAACAATCAGAAATGAAGTACAGGGCCTGTATGCAAGTCCAGGTTTACTCAGATTTGTGGCCAACACTTCGCCACAGTTTTGCTGAAAAGTGAAATTCTCTCCAAAGAGGACAAAATTCAAACCATTTGAAGAGGTCATGTGACACTGCCTTTGGCATTGCCATGGCCAGAAAATTATCCAGCCCGTTGAACACCATGCACAGTGTTTGCAGGTGGGTCATTGAAAGCCTGAGGCACAGATCAGCAGGTACAGTAGAGGTCAAACAGCACTGAGGCCAGCAGAAACTGTGAACACACATGGATTTGGGGACACCACTTGGCAAAGTGGCATTTTTCTAATTCCAATGAAGCCTTGGGAACACTGACACTGCAACACTCCACCACCTCCCCCAGCCCAATTAAGTCCCAGATTAAAGATTTGGCAGTGGTGATTTACTCAATCCCCCATGCAATGCAATCAGATGTTTAGAAACACCACAGGTCCTGAATTCCAGCTATTGTGTCTTCTTATGTTTTTGCCTCACAGATCAAAAAGCTTTTCGCACATTTTCTGTTATGTAATATGACCCACTGACCTAAGATATTTGCTTTATTAATAAAATACTCTGCAACAATACCCTGAAAGTCACAGGTAGAAAGTGCTGGCACTCCACAGGGCAATAGATGTGAAATACTCCAGTACTTTTGTCCTGGGCTTTCCATGCAGCTCCCTGTTTAATGAGTCCATCACCAGGTTTAATGACCTGCCAGAGCTTTAGAACCACTCTTCCCTCCTCATCAATGATTCACACGCAGTCTTAAAGCTGTGCACAGATTAAAGAGGCTGCCGCTCTCCCACCTCGCTTCAACCCAAAGTGGTTTTAAATATTTCATCTCGCCACAGAACTCTTCTGTACACATCCCAAAGGTGCTCTGAGAAGCTCTCACTGGGAGCTCAGCATTACCTGGCAGAGGGCCTGCTGGCACCACAAGAAAGCTGTCACTGCCAGGCATGCCCACATCCTATATTTACTTTCTTTAATGAGTCCTGCATGACCTCAGCTGCCAAGAGGGGGGATAGGATTTTCTGAGGTAGTTGCCACTTTTTATGGTAAAACAGAAGGAAGGCCTGATTGCAGGGACAGAACAAAGAAATACCTGATCTGTAATTACTGGGGTCAGCAGGAGCTTTCCTTCGACTTCAAGGGAAATGGAGTCATGACCCTCTTCTTCTCAGCTCTGAGGGGATTTAGAGAGTATCCAGAAACACAGGCTGGATCTTGCACTTCCCAGGTGAGCATGTCAAGGATTAGCAGTCTAATAGGATACCCATAACGCCCTGTAGCTCTTACTGTGAAGTAACCCTGATGTGAGAAGTCTCATGGTCTGGGCTGCCATAGAGACTTCCCTGCTCCCTCCCCACACAAAGCAAGACTCTGCCCTGTGGTGCAGTCCTCATAAGCCCTTTTTTGGTCCCAGGGAGAGGAGAGCCAAGTAGCAGAGGGAAGAAGGTGAAAAGACCTCGTGCCACCCCCCAGCTTTGCCACTAATGACAGGATTTTGCTGGTACTGCTCCAAGCCACCACCTTGCCTTCTCCTAGATGGGAACGATACCAGCAGATCTCACATTCTAAACCTCTGGGAGCTTAGTGGTCCATGGCTAACAGCCAGTCTCCACATGCCTGTGGTCATTCATGATACAGGAAAGGTTCCTCAGATCACCCTGGGGTCCTCTGGAAAATTCCTGACCTTTAGATTTTCATTCAGATCAACTTAAACCCTCAGAACCTCCATGGCACAGAAGAGTCTGCCCCCCACAGGAAAATCTGCCTTTGAGCATCTGTCCATGGTCAGGAATATGGTTGAGGACCTAGATGATTCCCCTACACTGCCAGGGACAGTACAGCAGGCAATATTTGGTCGCATCATTTTTTGGCCTCATTTCTTCAGCCTCATTTCCTCTCTCACCCCATAATAGAAAATGTGGAAAAAAATCCTTCAAGAGATGAAGGGAGTCACATCAGTCCACAGCAGATATGGCCAAATCATGAAAAATGTTGTTTGTTGGCACACTCAGAAAATAAAGCCTTGCCTTCTCCTGTGTAATTCAGCCTTTCTTGTATAAGGAAAGAGTGATGACCTCTGTAGGCCTGCAAAGGTTAGAGCTGACTGAGAGAGAATACAGAGATCCCTTTACTCAGTGCAAAACCAAACAAAAGTGAGCAATAAAGCACTGCAGAAAACAAGCAGGTAAGTACTTGCGTTTTATCTTCAGTCAATACCTTTTCAGCATGGCTGATCTCTGAAATCTGATTTCATGTAGTTCTGCAAAGCCATACCCCCTGGGAAGCTTGCATTGCTCTTGCTGAGCACTACCTCTCACTTCATTTGTCCACACCATCTCTACACAGCTGTCATCTTGACATCCAAGCAAGCCTAAACAAAAACATAATCCCTCCATAAAGCACACCTCTCTTCTCAAATAGCTATTGCTCTCAGGTGTCCCTTTCCATGAAATCCATCACCAAACCATTTTGCCTTCCTCAGTGAAGGGAGGACATTTAGAGAAGAGAGCTCTGTAGCACATCACAGTCTCAATTTACTGTGGCTCATTGCCTTTCTTGCTCACTCTAATCCTTCCTGCAGGTGAGAGGGCCATGGCAAGGGCTCTTGGCCAGAGTCACTGCAGCAGCCATGGAAAGGTACGTCCTCACTGTACAACAAAGCCATCAAGAAAAGAATGTGGCAAGAGAGAGCATTCAGTTAAAGGGCTGTGTGATGAACAACTGGACCTTGAGGTGGATGAAGGAACCACCATGAAGGATGATAAGGCAAAGAAATATTCACTGCCATAATGTCAATTCACTCCCTCCTTTTTTCATATCCCTTCTTGTCTAGTGACTCAGGACTTTCAGTGGAAAGGAACTGATCAATGCAGCTCAACCCAGACCCAGGAAACACTGTAGTTCCCCATTACCCCTGTCAGCTCAAGCTGTCTTACTCTGCTCAGCACAGGGTGAATGTCCATGGTTCTGCACAACCCCTGTCCAGAAATCCTCGCGGTTTAACCACGGCTTTAGACCAAAGGAAAAGTTGCAGGTGCTGGGCTGTTTGCAAACTGCCTTCCATTCTGCTCTCTCCAGTGCAGCTCAGCCAGAGAGCAGCACCCCAACCCTCCCGACAGGCTCCTCACTGGAGTAATGGTGCCTGGGCACCCCATTAAGCCACCGCTGCCACCAGGGCTCCTGAAGCAAAGAGCCATCACGTACTGTGCTACCAAAACCCCTACACATTCTGGAAGGTTGAGTCACATGGAAATCAAGATTTATCAAATCCAAATCATCTCCATCCCCAGCAGAAGCTGGGTGACCTTAAAAAACTTTTATCAGGTTTGAACTTATCCCAGGTTATATAAAATTGCCGCAGTAGTCTCAAGATGTGAAACATGGGTATGAGAGTGCAATTATGTTAGAGTTGATTGCATTGAGGAGTTAAGGTTAGTGGAACCGAACTCAAGTTGGTGTGAATCATCACAGTTCCACTGGAGGGAACAGTTACATTATTTACTCCGGATGAAAATCTGTTTCACTAAGTTGAACAGAACAAGAAAAGGGCTATAAACAGAATCAGACTTATAAAACAGTAAACCACAATCTTCTGTCCTTAAAATAAGCCCCTCTCCAATACTGGATTTCAAAACTGGGGCTATGTCAGGTGAATGGCAAAGCCCTCCATTTGCTGAGTTACACACAAAAAAAGGATATAACCTGATGACACCTGTCACATATAATTCACTTGCCATATCAAGAAGCAGGGCTCATAGATGGACAGACCCAACTCCCCCTCAGTCACCTGAGAACATTGTTTAAATATTTCTTCAGATGCAAAGCCAGCTCTAAGGATTGCAGCACAGGTGTTGGATTTTGGAGACTGAGTGTCCATGCTTGCTTCTACTACAGCTACTCCTCAGCAAGGCTTTTAGGTTGTGTCTGAATCAGTCAGCCTCCAGGACTGCCTTGCACATTTACCAAAGGATATCTATGTATAAAACATCCTCAGCTGAGGAGCAGAGACTTATGCCCACGACGTTGGGTTCCTCCTTCCTGGAGGTGCCCTCTCATCTCCCTGCTCTTCCTCTTTTCACTGAATCACTGGAAACTCCTTGAGGTCTCTGCCACAGGGAACCAGGATCAAGAGCAGACCTGTAGCTCCTTATTTCTGGTGCCCAGCTCTGCCATATCCTGCTTCCTCCCACAGCCCAGGTGGAGAAAACTCCTGAGAGCTCTGTTTTCTGAGCAAGCAGCATGCTGCAGGTGGCTTGGTGCACTGCAGGGTGTTGGACAGACTTGGCAACATCAGCAGGGTTGATCTCACACTAAATTTTTGGAATGTAGGGCTGGGGTAACAGACAAGCTTTGGAGCACTTTAACCCTTGTCACATCACTCCATCTACAAAAGTCTCAGAGTATTCCAGTCAGCTGATGGAGAACTACAAAAGGAGGATGAGCACTTTGACTTTACAGTGCCCCAGAAATGTACACTGACCTTGGTGGCCCCTCAACATTGTACCACAACATGCACAGCTCCCCAGCAGCTTCCATCCTCTGCAACAGGGCCAGACTTTGAAAGTGGAGCATTAAATCAGCAATCTTCTGCTTCCCTGAGATCACCGTGGGACTCTGCTGCTCAAGTTTCCCTGCCACAGGAGTTTGATTCACAGTAGCAGGTTTTTCAGCTATGGCTGCAAAGCTGATTTACATATTAATATAATAACCCTTTACAATTCAATAAGATGAGAAGTGGAAAAATATGAGAAAGAGAAGATAAAGCCCTCTGCAGATGTTGTCCTCACATATGGTATCCCATATGGTTGTATTTCATTGCTGCTTGGTTTTATAAGATCTCTCTCTCCAGAGGGTAACCCCAGCCCCCTTCCATACTGTGATCAAGAGATTGATTAAGAAACAGGTAACACTGCAGGCCACTTTGTCATTGCTGATAGAAGTGCTGAACAGCCACTGCTAAATTACAGCTATCAATCTCCCAGCCTGTACACAGATCCATTAATTATTTCTTCCATTTCCCACAGAGACAGATGCTTCCTGTTTTCTTGACATAAGTTGTGTGGATCACTTGCCCATCTGGCTTCTGTGTGTTGCTATAATGGTAGTTTTCCTTCAGATGTCATGTTACAATTTCTAACAGCCTCCACAGGGAGACAATATTATCACTTAGCATTTCTGAAGGATACGTCTCTAATCCTCCAAAACTTTGTTAATTCGCCCTGGAATTACTGGA
Source organism: Hirundo rustica (assembly GCF_015227805.2). NCBI lineage: Eukaryota > Metazoa > Chordata > Aves > Passeriformes > Hirundinidae > Hirundo > Hirundo rustica. The sequence goes on along the minus strand of NC_053457.1, from coordinate 24,563,413 downwards.
TTATGTTATGATGTACTATTAGCCCAGGTACACAGGGTGTGTGTAAGGATGGGAAACTCCTACCAGTGACATGACATCCCAAACATCATAGCAATGACCAGTGACAAAGCAGACACAGGAGCAAAAATCTGAAAGCTCGCTTTCACATCAGCATGTAAGGCTAAGAAAGAATGAGAGACAGCATTCCATGAGCTGCTTGCTCAGGGGAAGCAGAGTGACAGCATTCCATGAGCTGCTTGCTCAGGGGAAGCAGAGTGACAGCATTCCATGAGCTGCTTGCTCAGGGGAAGCAGAGTCCCCACGCACAATGTATGGCTGCAGCTACAGCCAGGCACAAGGTTGATGATGCTTCTTCACAATCCTGCAGGACACCAATGATGTCTTGGCAGGGGAGAAGAGCAGCAGCACAGGGTGAAGTCACAGCCACGCTGGCAGGACCACCAGCAGCAGTATGCCAGATCCCACAAGATCTAACCAGTCTCCTGCACACACAGAAAGCTCCAGGGTTTCTGCAGGGAGAGGAAGTCCCTCAGCATGAATTTCATCAACAAAACTGGAGTTCTCTCCAGCTAGCAGGTATAGAAAGGAGCTGGCTTGGGGGATTTCCATTTCAAGTTCACACTTGTCCCATGACGTATGAGTGGAAGATGGCCATAGATGTGACATTAGAGCAATTCTACAAGTTATCTCTCCTGAGCATCAGCTTCTCCAGGCAAAGAGGAATGGGTAGTTTTGATAGCAGTTCTTTTTCATTACTCACTTCCATGTCATTATACCAATGAGATCCTGTCTCTCCAGGGTGTTTTCCTCTAGTGATTAAAGTTATGAGCCTTCAACCTTGTGCCTTATCAACACTACACAACAGACACTATAACCACCTAGAAACTTGATGCCTTTCATCCCTTACTGCTTAATAAATAAACTTGCCAGCAGACCTATTGCAACAGAATAACGAAGCTAAGCAATTGCATTCAGCTCAGTAAATCTAGGAGCAGTGCCTGTTAAAAATAAATAAAATTAGATTAAAAAAACTCTCACAACTAATTGCGGAAATGTGAAATATTATGAAAAGATCCCATCAGTTCAGCCGGAGTTCAAAAACCTCTCAGTCTGCTGCTTCAGCTGCTGAAAGGAGGAGCAGTGTGAGAAAAGATGAGAGAAGGCACTTGCATAAATCTAGAAGAGGAGGAAGAGATGTCAGGACATATCCACACACAGTGTGTGCCCGAGGGAGCTGCTGCAGGAACTGCAGACAGCATGGCTTTTGGCACGAGATGCTCAGGAAGGGAAGGAATGGTGCTCAGAAGCAGGTGCTTTGGCAGAGTGTTGGGGAGAAGGCAGCCCAGCACCTGGCTCCTGAAGTTTCAAATTTGGTGAAAGTCCAGCCACTTGACATCAATAACCTGCAGTTTATATTGTGTTAGTGCTGCAATTGGGCATTTTCTGGCATGAAGCACAAGGCAGAACTTCCAAGGCAAGGCACAGGGTAAGCCCTGCATGTGCAGGGGTTCCTGACACTGCTCTACTGAGCAGCCACATGAGGGATATTCAGGTCCAGTTACTCAACCTGCAGGTGCTGTAGGTATGGCCCCTTTCCAGCCTTGCCTGTGTGTGGAGCCTGTGGTAACCACAATTCCACCTCTGGGTGCACTCTGTGGGTCTGACAGACAGACCCACAGAAGATCACACACAGACATCTGTCAGGGCTCATGACACTGTCCCTTACATGCTGGGCAGCTGAGATTGTTGCAAGGCTTAAAGCCACAGAAATGTATTCAGTCCCCAGCAGGTGGTAGGAGAAAGCAAGAACCTTCCCCAAATACAATTCCCTCCAGTGAGATCATTGAGGGAAAACCTCCAAATCACCCTAGGATTAACTACAAGTACAATGAATCCCTTCTTCCTCTGCACCTCCCTGGATCTCCAGGATCCATGGCCATCACAAACCTCCAGTAGCTGCCACCACTACCCCCAGGTACCTTCTCCAGCTACCAAGTCACTTGCAACCGGATCTAAACCTGCGTCTGACTTCCTGGGAGAAGTTGCTGCTGCAGATGTAAGCTGCTGCCCTGCCTTTCTACCAAGAAAGGCAATACATGTCCCAAATAGACAGAGAACAAGAAAAAGGAGCTCCGTTTCCACAGCGCACTTCACAGTAAGTGCTATAATTTATAGCACATGAGTACTGTACATATACCGCTGCGTTTTGCAGACATTATCATCTCAAAGGGTAGGTAGGAGGTGGGAAAACAGCTTGTAACAACTGTAGCTTAGACAGCTGCTTTCTTTGCCACGTCTAATGCTGTTTGGGGAGGTAAAATAGGTCTACACAGCAGTGCCTCTTCTTCTGCTAGGATACACTGCAGCTCCATGTGAGGCTTCTGCTGAATAATTAGGTTCAAGGCAAAATCATGTAAACAATCTTGTAGAGGCTTTCTGGAAGAAAGACAAAACCATTCCTAACTCCAAGCCCATCCCTATCCCAGAAAGAAACTACATTGTCCTCATGCTGGGCTTTTGCACTGCATCTAACACAGTCCCATGTGACCCAGCCACTGTGGCTGAAAATCCATGGACAGGATTAATCTCCCACAATGCCAGGTATCACAGCTAATGGCATCTTTTATCTGCTTTAAAAAGTTTGGGGTTTTTTTTAACACCAAAAATGTTGGTGTTACAACTTCCTACAACTCTTCCTACCCCTCCTCCTTTCTTCCCCCAACATGATTATTGGCCACATGTCCTTGTCCTCCCACGTCCTTGTGTCAGACCCTCCACAGAGCCAGTTCAGCTCACTAATCTGACAGAATATGCTTCCTTTGCTCTATCCTGGGGGGAAACTTTTGGCCAAGTTTGTTTTTGTGCCAACTAAGTGAGTTAAATTGTCTCAGCAGGAGCTGGCTAGCAAAACCAAAATCAAAGCTGACAATAGCTCTACCACTAAAGATATACAAATGGAAAGTGAAAAAATTCAGTATCAGGAAGGCACTGGACCAGCCCACCTGCACTACCGAGCTACACCCTCCATTAAACATGGCACATCTTGTATTACACTCCTTTATGTTAAAAAAACCCAGGTGATTTCTCTCCTGAAGTCCACAGAATATAAGAAAACATATTTTCACTGGTCTAGTTTATTCTAGTTGCTGGATATCTTGGCTCTACTGGCCAAAAGAGTATCTTTTTCTCATTTGTGCTTGGAGTTTGCCTTGAGGAAGATTGGCAGGATGCAGCTATGACATCTGTAAGGGTAACGGCATGGGAAAGGACTGCCAAGGTGATCCTGTTTTAGTAAGTAGAATCACACTGCACTTGTGCAGCCTTAAAGAAAGCATAACACGACCCAGGACTTTTAGCACATAGATAAATGAAGGAGACACGGTGTCTGGTTCTGGAAGCCTCTGAGGTCACCAGAAGCACGGTGTAGCAGTGAAGAGAGCAGATTACTCTTTGCTCATCCTATTCTTGCACAGGTGCTTGTGCTGTGACAGCACGGTGTTGTCACAGATCTCTGCTCTGACCCACCAGGGCTGCCATCAGACCCAGGATGGCCTAGACCCTGCAGACACAACCCAGCCGTGGCCAGTAGCCCTTCTTGGCTCTTCCTTCTTCTCTGCTTTGAGCTCTCGGAGCAAGGAAAGCTTTGCTTTCCCCTTTGGGGACCTTAGGCCAAGAGTCTTCCACACTGATGGTTTGTCTGAGCAGCACAGAATTGCCATGGTTACAGCCTTATTTGTGGACCTAGGGAGAACAGCAGGATTCATGGAGCCAAACTCAAAAGCTCGCTTGTACATCAGAGAGATACAACTGGGGATGAGTTAACATCAGAAGGAAAATAAATCGCTTTTCCCACCACCCAAAATGCCAAAAGAGACAGTTAGGAAAAGCATCATTGCATCAGGGATTTGAGAAAGGTGAGCTCAATCCCTTTCATTAAAAGGCTTAGGGAAATAACTAAACTTCATTTGAGTGCGTAGGTAGGTGCAACTCAGTGCCCTTTCTCCTCAAGGGCAAAGTTTAATTAGTCTTTCAAAAGTGCAAACTCCTTCAAGCAGTTCTCTTTGTTCCTTATTTTGTTTCAGCCAGAAGCTGTGAGGTTCTAAACGCCCCACATGTCTCCTGGAATCTCTGCTTGCAGCAGCACTGAGGGAGGCTGTGAGAGGAGTTCAAGGTAGAGCTCAGCCTGGAGCACACCTCTCACCTGTGTCAGCTTCCCCCTCACGAGTGTGACATGACAGAGTCACTGCAAACCCTGCAGGTGCGAGGTGCAGAGGCTGAGGAGGGCAGCTGTGTCCTGACTGCCTCTTTGGGTGGTGCTATCCCCCTCAGGAGCTCGTTCCATTCATCCATGAGAGGCCAGACACAGCCTGAACACAGCCTGAGGCCAGAGCCTGCACATGTGCTCCCTCCCTCAAACCTGCAGCATGAGCAGGTACCAAGAGGTCCTCAGTCACGGAACATCCTTGGTTTTGGTAGCAGTTCCCACTGTGATTCACTTGGCCTGCAAAACAGCCAGACATGCGCCCATACTCCGTCTGTACAGCACTGCCAAAGCTCAGCACCAATTACCCCAGCAGCAAAGCTTGTTCCAATGCTGGAAAGCTGGCCACAGCCTCGGGGGCAGTGCAAAACATTGCTGTAGGGACATGGCAATTCATGGCACCAAGGGATCCTTCCCACCAGGCACAGACAGCACCAGGGTGGGGCTGGTATTTGCCCTGTGGTGCTGTGAGTCAGGATATGACCCATAATCTTCTGCACTTACAGGAAAACACACACACTCCAACACCATAACACAAACTGACTGCATCAGTCAGAGCCCTTGGAAGCATCTAGAAAGCAACAGGTGCCCACCACTGTCACTTTTAGAGGTCACTGTCCATGAACACGACCACACGAACTCCTTTATCAGGCTTCTTCCAGCACAAGATGATAAAAATCAGGCTCACTGCTCCCATTTTATTGGGCAGAGAAGCAGTTTGAGCATGCAAAAGGAGCAAGGAAGAGCCTTCCCTGGTGCAAAATAGCCTGAACTCTGCAGGCATCCCTGTGTGACCAGCACTGCACCTGCTATCATATTCTGTGCATCTTCGAAACCTGCTTGACCCCGCAGAGGCAGTAGCAGCATAACAAGTTACAAGCTCAGAGAGAGGCTTCTGCTGGTGTGAATACCCATTCCCCAGGAAATCAATGTATTTACAGCCCCAATTTAAACTGCTATGAGCACTTTCACTAAAAACATATTTGTGTTATTATCACTGCACTGCGCAGCTAATTGCTATACAAATATTTGCACAGCCCACATTCATCACAAGGGCTGCTGCTGCCTCCGGGTGAATTTACTCGAGATATGATGTGTTTTCCCAAGACTGGAAGTCTTAAAGGGGATGTCTCTATTTTAATGCTCTGAGAAACACTGATCCAAAATTCCTCTCCACTGAAGTGGATCCAGAGCAACAGGAGACCATTTGCATCAGAGGAAAACAATGGTGGGGCGAGACTTCCCAGGCTATATTTTTGGACTAAGAAGTCGGCTGAACTTACCTTTCCTCTTGTCAGCTCATTGTGATTTATTTAGATTTATCACCAGACTTTCCTACTCCCCTGTCTCTCTCTTTCCTCTTCCTTTTCTAATTAGGCCACTGAGGCCTTGTTTTTAAAAACCGTCTGGATCCCAACAGAAGCTTTTAAGTCTCAGACATCAAATGGCAGGCAGTTTACTATAGTTAATTATGTTAATTTTTGCATAGTAGTAGCTTCCCTCTGAAGAGTCAAATCTACTTAGCAAAAGCCCCAGCCTCAGGCATGAATTTCTAAGAACATTTTTTTAGTCATTCATTATTTTACAAAGTTAAGCAGCAGCAGAAAGTTAAAATCCAAAGGGGGGGAAAAAGAGCTGATCAAAAAAAAAAAAAAAAAAAGCTTTTGGGGGCTATACACCATTGCATGACACACAACCAGACAATGTTTGCCTTCTGCAGGCATCAGGCACTGCTGTGCTGAGCTGTGGCACGGGGTCTGGGTCCCCCACAGTGGCCCAAGTCCTCTGCCACAGGTGTGTTCAGCTAGAAAGGCTGCTCTGAGTTGCGCAGAAGGACAGGCAGCCTCTAGCCAGCCCCAGAGCAGAGAAGGCACAAAGGCATCCTACAATTTCCCCCAAACAGGAGCTGTGAGTGAGGCATGCTGTGTGTGGAGTGTAGGTACCGGGCTGTGCCAAGCAGCCAGTCCCACAGGGATGCCATCCACAGAGCATTCTGTGACCCACTGCAGGACATCCCACGCAGCCACACACCAGCAAGATCATAGAAACAACAGAAACTCCCAAACACTTCCATAGGGAGATCACATGCAGCAACAGGGCTTTCAAAACACCCTGACTAAAGCAGACCCTGCCTCTCAGCATGGATTCAGCCTCTGGGTGAGAACATATTGCACGTTAAAAATCAATATAACCATGACGCTCACAAAAACGATCCACTACAAAGAGGATGGAACTGATTTATGCAGGGATGCAGGGTTCTTGCACAAGGAAAAGAGACACAAGCCAAACAATGAGGAGTTAAGAGCTACTTTCCCAGTGTCTTGACAAATCATCACCTTGCTGCCTGCAGATTACTCAGCTTTACGTGGGTTAAGCCCCTTGATTTCTGCCCCTGTTTTTTCTGTCGTAAATCAAGAATATTATTTTCTATCTGTTTTCCAGGATTTCCTTCTAGGTTCCCACAGGAAAACAAACAAACAAACAAAAAAAAACCTTTTTGAACATACGTTTGCCACCTGGAGAGGAGAGGAAAATAGATGGAGAACTGACAGTTTGCCTTTGATTTCTATGGCTACAGAGTCCAGCCAGATAATCTGAGGCTTTAATACACAGATTATTTCTTTTATGAGGGGTCTGAAAAGATGGTAGTTTTATCAATTAACAAAATATGTAATCTTCAGGTCTGCTTTGCTACTGATGAGTTTGTTTCATCTTTAGACTCTTTTAGGCAGTTTAGCATTTCATCTGGGAATCTAGAAACTTCTGGGAGCAGTTAAGTCCAACTTTCAAATATATATTGTATACATATAAAAATATATAAGATGATAGAATAGATATAAGATGATAGAATAGATATAAGATGATAGAATAGATATAAGATGATAGAATAGATATAAGGTACCATATATACATTATATACATATATTGGATGGGTTCAGAGGTAGGCACAAGAATGTAAAAGTTCAGAGCTTCCTGCATAAACCATCCCAGCACTGGAGAGAAGAAGGGGAAAATATATGTGTATTCTAATTTAGTCAAAAACAAGTATCCAAGCAATCACTATGGTCCTTTACAGAACTTCTCATTCTGTGGATGCTGCAGCTGTTTGTTTGCCAAGTGGTTTGAACAGCTTAATCATTGTTTAGTGTAAAAGAAAGTAATTGATTTTTGAATTTACACTGAGACATCCCGCAGCACTGAGAAGATTGCCTAGATTTCCAAAAACGTCTTTTAAAATAGTTTGTCTTTTTCAGCAAAGTAGATCTGGGTCTCTGCCTACTTTCAGACAATGAAATTCTGGCTCTCATCACGCTTGTTTCTATGCAAACATGACTGGGTTTCAGATCAAATATATCTGGTGCTTTAGGCCAAAGCTAACCCACAAGAAAGTTAGATAGCCCCCATGGTTCCTTCCAGCCCTATTCTGTACAGTTCTGGAACAAACACCGGGCTTGTTTGTCCTCTCACCAGCCCTTCCCTGAATGCTACGATCAATCTAGAGAGCCACCAAGCAGTGGACAAGAATTTGGCATTGGGACTCGGAGCTCCATCAAAGCCCTTCTGTGCCCAGGTGATTTCACACCCTCCAGCCACACCAGGCCGTGGTTACCACTTGAGGGCTCATGCCAAGCGTTAGAGGCTATGGGACAATGGACAGGCTGGTGTGCTTTACGGATTTGTGCCACTCAAGAGGAAAGGAGCAGTGGCAAAGATGCCAGCTGGCAGGGATAAAGCCAAAGAGTTCCATTTCCCACGCCACGCAACTCCACTGCCCAAGCTGAGACCTTTTCTTCCAGCAGTCATGGGCTGTGCCATTTCCCTTCTGTGACAATTAGGGAGACCAGCCAGCCCCTTCAAGAAAACATAAGGACAACTCCTGGAACAGCAGCAACGGTGGGACCAGCTGAGGTAGGGGGAAAACAACCGTATCTCCATGGAAAACTGCAAAATCCCTCTAACTCCCAGGAGCAAAGCCCAAGGATTATTTGGTTGTGATCCCTCCCTCATGCCTCACAGCCAGCTCTGCTTTCCCAGGACAGAGCCTGTCTCCTGTCACACTCCTTAACAACACATTTTCGGAGTCTTAAACACCCCACCCGACCCCCACCAAAGGGAAAATAAAGGTCAAACCTTACAGGTAAGCACAGCAATCAAAATTACAAGAAAAGTTTCACTTCATTAACTTTCACTGCATTATCCATGTGGTGAACATGGGGTTACAACAAGGGAGCAGTGGGAAAAGCCCAGATAGCCTAAAAATCCCCCTTGGAGAAACCCACAGGGCTCAGCTGTCCAGATAAACTCACTTCTGTAAATTCATACAGGATGAGAGTAATTCCTGCAGCACCACTTCTCACATTACACTTCAAGTCTTCCACTTCAGAATTAGAAGATTAGAGGAAATAAGAAACCACCCACATCATGCTAATACCTATCTCTTAAATAGATGAAGGTCCTTTATATAGAATAGCTCAAAGAGAGTGATAACAAGGTCCATGCCTGTGCTAAACGTCAATGGAGAAATCTCAAAGCCCTGTGTAGAGATACTTTTGCTCTGAGGTCAGCATGCACACTGGGAGCTTCAGTTCCCTTTCCCAGCTCTTGTTTCCCAAATTCTGCAGTGCCCATTCTAAAGCAGCTGATGCAAAATCTGATTGAGACTTTGTTCATCCTCTCCTCCACACAACCGGTTGCACTGCTGCCTGTGGCTTCAATAACCAGCGCACAAAAGATGACACGACTTGGCCATGTCCTTCTCAGCTGTCATCAGAAATCCTCCTCTCTCATTAACCAGGCCCCTCCTTCGTGCCACTGCCAACCAGAGCATGGCTCCCTTCTTACTGATTAACCCAAACTGGAAGAACTGCCTCCTGTTTCCCCACAGCTGAGACAGAACATATGGCAAGTCAGGGGAAGATTTCCCTTTCTCTATCCTTTCAGCAACGTCATCTCTTTATTTCTATCTAAAATATGCTCTTTGGGTAGAGGGGAAAAGATTTCCCTGTGTCCCAGTGCATAACACATACAGGGGCTGGGGATATAAGGACAGAAGTATTATCACGGTACTGGTGAAATCAGTGTTGGAATGTTTGCCTGTCCCCACACCACACAGTTCTGCAAGGGCTTGGGAATGGACACATAAAAGCCCCTGGGTCTGTGTGCAGCTGAAGTCATTTGTCCACAGAGCAAAGGAGAGCCCTCTCCTTCTGAAACAAACAAAAAAGCAACAAACAAACAAACAAACAAACAAAAAAAAAACCCAAAAAAAAAAACAGAACAAGGGAGAGAAAAGGGTTTAAATGCATAGAAAATTGAACCACTTACCTCATGTCTCTCTGTTCAGCGTCTGTTCAATCCAAGCCTCCAACTCTTCCCCACAGGTATGAAGGAGTTACTTGTTCCTCCGTCCATCAGCAGCCAAAATCTTGCCCAGAGACTGACCTCAGCACAACACGCTTGGACCAGCCAACAGCATCACACAACGGTCCCAGGAACGCCAGTCTGTGAGGGGAAACTCTATTCACCTGTCAAACACAGCCAGCTATAGGCACCAATTTCACTGTCTGTTTTAGTGTGGTTGCCTTTTCATCTGCTGCCTCAGCTCTCTTTGGGGTCGGGCTCCCCCCACCCCACACCTTGGTAACAGCGTTGCTTTTATGCCCAGATCTGAATCATTGCTGCATAGAGCAACCCCGAGGAGAGTCTGGTCAATTAAGGGCACTAACCTGATAGTGCCCTCTCCTTTGGCTTGTTAAGAACTTGAGTTCAAAGGGATTTCCACTGCCAAGAAATCAATCTCAGTGGTTGCAGGAGATACAGAGGAGAAAATGCAGGCAGACATGCTGATTTAAAAGGTTCCCATCCGTGCTTGTGTTTCCATCTGCCAGCTCTCCTGCCTGTGCCATAGTCCCAAATGAAGGTTCTTTACAGTTTTCCTTAGCCCAATTAATAGAAATTCAGCCTGAGGGGGTTTGAGCCCGTTTTGTGGCTGCATTTGCTCAGATTGGTGGACTTTCCATGTGGCAGATCAGAGAGAGCTCAGGGGAGTCCTCCCATCAGGGCTGGGGCAGCCACATCACTCCAAAGAGCAGGCACTGGGGAGAGGAGCACCTGTCAGCCACAAAGTAAAGGAAATGGAAAACATTTCCTCATCCAGAGGGCACCTTAAACTCTCAGAACTTTTGGACAATAGTGCCTCATGCCCTACTTGGGTTACTAGCTGCTGTGAAACCCATTCTCTCTCCTGTGACCGTGGCACAAAGCCTCCCCATGGCCACATTCCCATGGAGACTGTGCATCCCCCACCTCCACCACCAGCAACTACCACCTGAGGACCCCTCCTGTGCCACCTGGTGCCACACCCCAACTTCTGATGACAACCGTGGGCCCAGGCAGGTTACAGAGCATGGCATCAGTAACGCCTTCCCTTGGGGAACACCAGCTCTGCGCTACATCCCATCCCTCAAAGCACCACTGCAGAGGCCAGGCAAGCAGAGCAGCTTCTGCCTGCTCCCCTCAGGGCTGCCTGCAAGGATCCCCCTCTTACAGCTGGTTGCACCAAGGCTGTGCAGGAGCAAGTCAGTGTTGGTCAAATCACTTAAACTTCCTATGTCTCCTTCAACTATCTGTCAAATTATGTTGATAATTTCTCACTAAGTCACAGTAAGGCTTAGTTAATTATTTTAAAGTACATTAAGATGGCTGGATATTTTTTGTATGCGCACACACAGGCAAAATGTGCACTTCATGAGTGCCAGCCCCTGATTGAGTACATCTCGGGGTCTCTGGCACATGATGAACAGGTAGGGAAGTAGAAAAGTTACCTGTGCACAGATGGCAAAGCCTCCCCAGCCTCACAGGTACTTCTCCTGCACTTGTGAAGTACCCTGTCCATTTCTAATCACTGACTGCTCAGCCTGCAAGCCAGAGCTTCCTGTTATCAAAGCAGCAAGATGAGCTCCTGCATAATCAAAATTAACCAATTATGTTGTGCAGCAGCTTATTCTTTTTGATATTCGTAACTAAATAACTATTGCAGGTGTATGCAAAAGAGGCTCTAGCTTAATAGGCTCCCTGTTTTGTTTGGTTTTGACCAGAACGATTGCCTACGATGAAAAATCAGAGAGCTTTAGGCAGCTGTTATTGTTAAAAGGCACAGTTTGTGGGGAGAAAGGAATTTGCAGTGGGAAAAAGAAGTCTCATTTGAATAACAAAACAATTTTTGTTGATTTCATTGTTGTCTATGAGCTATTTAAGCCCAGGGGTGGGTAGAAAAGGGGAAATAAGAGGAATTCACTGACAAACATGCTTTAAACAGATAGCACCAATGATAAAAATCCCATTTTGAGTTTGAGCAGTGAATAGCGCATCGTACAGTTTCCAGGAAGGAAATTTAATGAGACATGAAAATATTGTAAAAAGCGGTATGTATTTTCCAAAATAAACACAACTGACACCTCCTCTCCTTTGGGCTCTTACATCTTCTAATTTATTCAGCCAAACTTGCCATCATCTCCATTATAAAGGTTTAGAAAACAAGATGCCATTTAGCTTTCTCCCTTCAGGTCATGGTGAGCAGTTTCCCGGGCAGAGCTGGAAGCACGTGAGACACCCCTGGGAGCCCAGCAAACCCCAGTCCCTCCTGCTCAGGTAGCCTGGGGAGGGTGGGAGTTGTGCTCTGCAGCCCACAAACAAACAGAGGAAGAGGAACCTGCTGGAACAAGCAGTCAGGTTGGAGAAGCACACAAGGAAAGGAGGCAGCAGTGCCTGCACACCCCGCTGCCTTGTAGAGTAGAGACCTCTGCAAGTAGGACATCAGTACTATAATTAATATATCCGGGAATAAATGAGACTCAGGCACTGCTCACACATCTCAGATCAGTTTTCTGCACTACCATGAGTCTGTTGCTTAAAATCCATTCTAGTTCAACCATTGCTTTTTGCTTCACTGTAAGAGTTCACTTGGGTAATTTTTACTCACTGTACGTGAAATAGCTTTGAGACCAGCTCAGCTTCTATCTTTGGGCTACGTACAAAACATCCACAGTTTAACAGCACAACATGCATAGCATGAAACAAGTTGGGCGCCTAAAATCCACAGGCTTCACTCCAGAGCAATTCCACACACACAAGCAAGGAAGAGACCAGTGTCACCTCCATCACCTGTACATGCAGCCAGCCATGGAAGCGAACATTGAAAAAGCACAAGGCAAAACTCCACAGGAGTTTTGACATTTTGCTTGGAAACATGTCTACACAGAGGTCTTTGAATTTCAAAATTTTCTCACAGTTTTAGAAAAATAAAATGCCCCTTTTCTGCTCTGAGGACTTAGTCATGCTTGCTTTTATGTTGAGGGTTTTTTCTGGGTTTGGGGTTTTGTTGTTTTTTTTTTTTTTTAACTAATAAAATTACTTATTGAGACATTTCACAAGATATGGTTGCAACATTTAAATTACAAAGACCTATCGTCCTTGACAGGCACATTCAACATGTTTTGATGTAAAAATTAAAGAAAGAAAGGAAGATAATCCTTTATATAGAAAGGGGAAAACATATTTCAGACAATTGCTTCATAAGTGATGACTTGTTATAAATGGATCAGTGCTTTCCTGCAAAGAAATACCCAAAGATATTCCTAATTAGCAGTAAGCTAATTACCACAAAGCCTCCCGTGTTCAGCAGTGACATGCTAAATCACCCCCCCCCCCCCCTTGCAGATTCTAGAGCTTCACAAAAGCCAGAAGTGGGAAGAAGGAGCAGTGAGAGGAGTCTGCTCTCCTGGGAACAGGCTGCAGCTCCCAGTGCTCTGAGCAGCTGGTCCTGGCAGGACCTCGCCCCCTCTCTCCCATCCCATCCTTCCCTCCAGGGCAGCTCCACTGCTTCACCCTCACTGTGCCCACCGCTGCTCTTGGCTCACACCTATCCACCGCTGTTTCCCCTGTCCTGGTTTGATTTGCTGCTGGGTATTCCAACAGCACAAGGTAGCCAGAGACTTTCTTTAAAAGCTTTTCCAGCCTGCCCATCAAGTGAGGCCCAAGCTGCCCACAATGAGACAAGGATATTGCTTCTTGCACACAGGTGTTTTAGCCAGGGGAAAAGAAGAAACAGAGCATTTAGTGTGCAATATTTGAAAGCTGTCTTGAGTTGGCTGTTTGGTTTTTCTTCCTAAAGATTGACAGAAGTTCCCAAAGAAACAAGTAAAGAAAAATAACCCGATTTTCTTTCCGTTTTCAAATGGAGGCATTTCAAGATATCCCCATTAAACCCTATGTTAATCTCCACAACCTCCAGGAGAGAAAATGGGGTGATGAAAAAGACAGGAAATGAACCTGAAAAAGTTGTAAGAGTCAAAATGTTTGAATTTCAACATATACAATGTAAGGGTTTGGGGTTTTTTTTGTTTTTTGTGGGTTTTTTTGTTGTTGTTGTTTGGAATTTTTTTTTGTTTCTTGTTGTTGGGGTTTTTTTGTTTGTTTTGGATAGAAACAAATTGGATTTGACTTTGTTAAAAAACAGCAGGAAATTTCAGGGGAGACAAAAGCTGCATCGTGGCTGTTTCTCTTCTCTGCCCAAGCTCAGGTTCAGTATTTCTCCTTCATTGCCATCTTTGGCTCTGGAGTCGCTCAGCTCAGGGGGATGCAGACAAAGCAGCTGGCTGTGCAGGGGTCTCCTGACTTGACTCCCCTTGAAGCAGGACTGTCAGGAGGTCCCCAGACCACAGGTCACATGGAGATGGAGCACCATGAGTGAGGACCCTGGGCCATGGCCCAGCTGCAGTGCTTGGGGCTGTTGTGGAGATGGGAACCACAGAGTGAGCTGCCCTGGAGGCTGATTCACAGAAAGAGCTTAATTTAGCCTCTCTGAATCACCCTGCAGAGGAGATGGCTGCTCTCCGACTACAAAAGGAACTGGAGAGATTAGCAGAAAGTTTTCCTCTGTGAGTCCTCATCCCTGGTGCCTCACAAAGTCTGCTCCAGGGCTTAATCCACACAAGCCCAAATCCTAAACTATCACTGCAAGCCCTATCAAGCAAACAGAACAAAAATAGCTGGGACAGAGCAGAGAGTAGCAGGAACCAGTTTTGCTTCTGCTACATAACCATCCAGACAAAACATCATCACAACTTGGCCCCAAAAGCCACCTGTGTTCCCTGCCCGGGGACCAGGCTGAGCCCAGGGCTCCATTTGAAGCTCAAGGACAAGCTCAGCCATGACCCAGACATGCAGCAGCACTGAGGCTTCCAGAGGCAGGGAGTGACCCCACAGCCCTCCAGCCAGCCCTGCACCCCCCTAAAAATCCACACATAGTCATGGATCACTTGTCTTGTGGCTTTACAAAAAGGATCTTGAGCAAGTATTAGATCATGGAGACAAACTTAGAAGGGAGAAAAGGGTTCCCAGACTCCAGCTCTCAGAACAGCCTCACACTCCCAGAACATCTCCTTGCCCAAAGGAAAAGGCTTGGTAAGGGTGTTAATAGCTGGGACACAGGAGAGATGTCTATGGTTCTGTTCTGTTTCCTGGAAATTTGCTAAGGGGTTCTCTTGGCCTGATAGACTTCAAGGACAGGGTCTACATGCTCACACTGTGGGCCAGTCTGTCTGCACCCCACCTTGTTTGCATCCTCCTCCATAACCTTTTAAACTCAGCACTTTTGAAAAAGGAAATCTGCTCTCTGCCCTTGCCAGAGCCACGCAGTTGTGGCTGCAGATATCCCAGACTCACAAAGCTTGAGCTCATCTACAGCAGACACATCCAGAGGGAAAGGGACTTTGCTCCTTTCGGATGGGCAGGTCAGTCCTGTCAATCCCTCTGCATTTCCATGGGCCAAGAAAATGCCACGAGGCTGCTCAAGGCTGATGTGGGGAACACAGCCTTGTCCTCTACCCAGGGGAAAACAAGGAGAAACACAGGAGCTACTGCCAGTGCTCCACAGGGAGCCAGAATTCCCCATCCCATTTACCCACTTGCAGCACCAGGTAGGATCAGAGCTCTGTGCAATGAAAGCACAGGACAGACTCTGCCACCACATGGACTCCATCAGGGTAAGTCCAGGTTTTAGTGATCTGAGATGCATTGGTGGGGACTGATCAACAGCTGCAAATCCAAGCCAGAAGTTAAGTTTTTGCAGTCCTCCTCCATGCCTTGGGTCTGTTTGTGCTCTTTGTCGTGTCACACTGAGAAATGATGGGCAGCTGTTGCCATCACAAAGATGCCACTGAACTAAACAAATTCCATTCAGAAACCATGCCAGGGGCTCCAGCACATGACCTGAAACAATCCCATGCATCAAATCCCATTGTTTTTACCAGATTTACTTCTTGTAAGTGATTGCACATGTAAAGTAATCTGGAAAAGTGAGTGTTTTGCAGATCAGACACTGCTCGTTGCAGAACGTTGCAGCTCCTAAATTATTAATAGTAAAAAATGAGGTGTCCCAGAGCTGCTCATTTCTGGATGAGGGAGAGTAGGAGGGGAGTGAGAAGAAAGTATTGTGCCATTACAGGTTATTTTTATCCAATGTTTCTATGCTTCTGTCATTAGCTAATTGATGACACAGCCTGTTTAATAATATGTCTGCCTTTGGTATTTATAGCTCACCAATTACTGTAGTATCTAGGTGGTACTAACAAGCTGCTCTCAGATGAATTTGGATGCTCAGGAGTGGATTCCTTGGCACAAGGAAGTGAAATTCTCTTGAAGTCAGAGGCTTCATACTAGCCAAGGATTTATTGACCAGCCTACTTCGTCACGTGTGGTGATGCTGGACCCCAGTTCATCCATTACTGGGACACAGCATCATCAGGAACAAGGCAGCATATTGCACAGTGCAGCAGCAGCCACCCCCAGGCACCTTCAACATTTCCCCTGCACTTGTCATCAGAGGTATCTGAGACACAATTCTGCAGTGAGACACCTCTGAGTATCACCATTTCCTTGAGAAGACCCTGGAGCACTCCAGCCAAACTTTCAGATATTTGATCCAAACACAAAATCCCTGAGAGAGGGAGAGAAGAGAGGCTAATTTCTAGGCAGATTTCCAAGTTAAATACCTCCCAAATACCAATGAGATCTTTTTAGTCCAACTCACAGCACCGAGCCGTGGCATTATAAGCTAAATGAGGTTTTGCACTTGTGGCAGAGGGAACTGACCTTTGGGCAGCACTGCTGAGAGAGAAGTGGTACTATGCACACTCAGAACAACATCTGAATGTCAAAACTGCTCTCAGCTCTGACAGACAGACACCAAACAGCTCAGTCCACCCTTTGTCCAGAACCTCTCATTGCTACAGTACATTAGCAGGAAAAAAAAAATGTGTCTCAGGCACATTATTTTCTCTTTTCCACCTACCCTACAGCTTCCATCTGATGATGACACATTCATGGCCCCAAGGACACCACGCTCACAGAGAGCTTCCTGTTTGAGATGCAGGTCCCTTGGGCTGTGAGCCATCAGCAGGTCCTGTTGGTTTGTGGGATGCAGTGGCATGAGGATTTAACAGCTCAAGACCCTTCAGGAACAAGCCCCAGACAGGAGCCTACCTTCTTCCAAGAACTACAGGTGGCATGCACAGGAGTGGTTACTGCAGTAAAATGGCAAATTTCTGTAACTGTAAATAAGGTCGGTGCCTATGTATTTCATTCCTGTCTTTACCGAGTAAATCTGAGAAATAATGAAACCTGTGGAGAACATTTGAACTTTTATTGTACTGGGTAAAAGCTATATAACATTAACAAATCAAAAAGCATTACCTCCCGAATAGCAAAATTCCAGGCCATTTACATTAGCCATGCTCAGATTCCTGCTGTGATTGGTGTGTAATTGTCCATCAGCAAGGAACAATCTCTCAAAATTAGTGCTTGTCACAGAGCTCCAGACTGCCTAGAGCTGCACTTACCAGGGCTTATAGCCTGAAATGCACAGAAATCTGCTTTTAACCCCAAATGAAAGAACAGCTTTTCCCGTGCATTCTCTCTGTAGCTTCCCCCTGCCTCCTGTTCATTCCTCCTTCAGGAGGGAAAGTAGTATGGCCATTAAATATATATATATATATTTATAAATAAAAATAAATCTTTCATAGATCTGGCATGTTGTGAAACAGCTTCACATGACCCAGAGATTGCTGCCCCCACAAGATCCATGGGGACTCCAGGAACTTGTGTATCCCGGTGCAGCATTTCATCACAGCAACGCTGCAGACGCTGTAGGGCAGAGACAGGTCATGAGGCAGCACTGAGGCTCAATGGCAGCTGAAGGGGACATTCCCTTCCCACCACCAAGCCAGTCCCTCAAGGCACCCAATGTCACAAAGCTCGGCCTGACCAGGATGTCCCCCATCAGAAGCAAACACTCCAGCACCAAGGCATTAGCTGCTCCTACCCCTTTCCCCCACTTCAAGCCAGAGGCTTTGTCATGGAGCTGAGAGCACCGTGCTGTTGCAAGTTTTGTTAAAATAAGCAATTGAGGAGTTTCAGTTTCGACAAGCTGACACATTCTGCCAAAATGCATTTAGTTAGAGAATTCCTAACCAGCTGTGATAGCATTCAAAGTTTCTTTGAATTTTCTTTTTCATTCATAAAGACTGTCAGTATTTTTAAGTTAGAAAGCGAGAAAAGTTTATATGCCTCCAGCATTGCTTCCTTTAGTGGCAGCTCCCAACAGGAAAAACAATAGCCTTGTTTTTAAAAGGGAAGGGGGAAGGCTGCAGAAACACCAGTGGAGAAGATAAGGTGGACTGGTGAGAAAAAGAGCACAATTAGTTCCTGTCAACAAATGATTTCTGTGGGATCTTCCAGCTAAGGCAGTGACGGAGCAACAGTGTCAGTCTGTGGAGAAAGTAGCTTTGTCCTTCTTCATACTCCAGCACACAGCCAGTGGCAGAGCCTCCTCTCCACAACTTTCCCACCTCTGAGGTTGCTCTATTTCATGCCTTGTTTTCCCTAGATCTTATTCCTCTTTAAGCTTTCCCAGTCTCTAAGAGCACACCAATATTTATGGGGCTCTTCAGAAGCTTACAAGCCTCCCACAAGTATCCAGAATAAACTAATCTCTAGCAATTAGAGGGAGGCATTTTGCTGCTTTCAGTTGGTTGCAGACGGAAGCAGAGGAGTGGTTCTGCCTTCTCTCTGTACTCATACCACAGAAACAGCAATTGTCAGCAGAGGAACTGGCACGACAGAGCAAAACAGGAGCCTGAGTAGCCTCTACCCAGACCGGTTTTTCAGTGGAGCAAATCAAAGTAAAGGGAAAGGTCCTGAAGAAGTCATTTGCTTTAGCAGCTCAGTCTTAATCCATCAACAGCTCCCCTCCAAGGCACAGGAGAGAATAAAGCCAGGAGAGGCTGGGACACTCTCAGAGTGTGCTCTCCTCCCAGCAGGGCAGAGGGTCGCAGTCCTCTGTGCACTTAGGGCTGAGCACAGTGCAAGGAGCTGAGAGCACGTCCCCAGCACCACATGGCATGGAGGAGCAGCCTCTGACCCAGGCAGCCAAGGGAAGAGCAGCTGCTGCTCAGGAGGCAGCAATTTTCTTCCCCAGCACGCAGCCCTTCCTCAGCCACTGCACTCAGGCTGCCCGTGATGAGCCCTGGCTCATCTTTATCACCAAAAGAAGCACCACAGGCACTGACCCTGCAGGAGCAGAGGGATCAGCACCTGCCCTGAGTCTGCAGAATGGCAGATCTGCCATGGCATCAGTCCCCTCTGCTTGTGCACTCTGTAACCAGAGGGGAAAAAAGCCTGGAGCATCTGGGGACAACACAAGTTATGTTTGAGTGTCTCTCACTGCGGCTGCAGCCCTGGGTTTCAGGGTGCTCCTTCCATGAGCCATTCTCCAGGATGTGCCAGCTCCACAGCAGCCACAGCAAGGGACTGAGCATCTCCTGTGTGGCATCTTTTGTACCGTGCTGGGCAAAGAAGGATCCTGCCTCAGCTGCAGTGACCAGTTCACCCAGCCTGTGCACAGCAGCCTCAGCATAAAGCTCATGATTTTCCTGGGCTCAGGGTGCTTTGTTTAGAAAGCACTGTCCGTCACTTCTATCCAAATCATGCTTCCAAGTGGACATGCAGGGCAGGACGTGAGAAAGAACAGCTCAGCTGCCCAGATCAGGAGAAGGAGAGAACAGAACAGAGCACTACAGGTTTTACTCCAGTCTGACAGGAACTAAATAACCCCCTTGAGCTGAATCAGACCTTTGGAAGATCTGAGCAGCGATGTGCTGACACACCTTGGCGCTGTTTGTTAGAGGGTGGAGGGAGAGGAGATCCCCCATGGGTGGCACAAGGCTGCTCCCCACCGTCTGCCCCAGCTCCTGGATGTTTTCTGACTCAGGCAGGACACTGGGCAGAATGTCCACGCCTTGCACTACAGGACCCTCATTCCCTGCTCTTTGGCCAGCACCCTTCTGCTCTGGAGTTCACACCAGTGCAAGTGTGCAGAGAGGAGCTGACAGCAGCACCAGCATCCTGCCCTGCCTGCAGTTCCTTTGCTTTCATTTTGCACAGCCCTGACAACCCAATGCAGCAACTGGAGCCTGAGCTAGATAAATGGCCAAGCTATTTCTCAAGATTAATCATCCTTAGAGACGTTGCATGAGACTGCCACAGCCTCCACAGTCAGTGAGGTATTTGCTGTCTCAACTCATTGGGAGTCAGGAAAATGAAGCAGCTGTGTGAGGTGTCCCATTACTTAGACAGCTTGTACTGAACCTCAAGTACCTCACGGGGAGACAGCCAAGAATTCATCCTTCTCTTTTAATCAGAACATAGAACATGCCTACCCCTCATCATAGTGTAGGAGTCTGAAAAATTACAACAAAAATCCTCTACAAAGACAGTAAAAGTGTCCATTACTGCCCTCTGCAAATTCACAGTTTCCAATGGAGAAGCCCTCAATACATATTTTTTTTTTTTGTAATCTTTAGCTATAAAGCATTTTTACCCCTGTTATGCCAGCAGTTGTGTCAGCAGCATGTCCAATTCCTTGCACAGATATTCCATTCAAGGGATGCACACGGTTGGGGCAGAGGCAGAGGAGCTTAACTCTGCTAAATTCGTGACACCAGAGAAGCTGAAGGAGACAGGACTGAGACAGACAAAGCTCCAAGGATATGCAATGCAGTGCCTGGATGTTCATCTCAGTTATGAGAGGGGAGAGTTAGCAAGGACGTAGGATTGCAGTTCTTGGAAGAGGTCAGCTCCTTCCCTGCACTGGGGCTCTCTGGGGACGCTGGAGCAGCAGGAATCTGAGACTGGAGATGCTAAGCTAAGTGCAATCACTCAAACTCCTCTGATTTACCTCAGTGCAGTTTGCCCCATTCCGAGATATTGAGCCCCTTACAGCAGTGGTCTGCAGTCACACTACAAAGGCACAAAGCCACCTTCCTGCTGCTTAAATACCTCTTCATCACATCTCCTTCCCTGCTGCTCCTCCCTGCTCTCTTCTCCCCCACCTCACACCATCTCATTTTCTCCTTTCCCCTCAAACCTGCAGCTTCCACACAATACATTTTGGTGAATATTAGGGATAAAAGAACCAGAAAATAAGGGTGTGGGTCCTGCTCCAAAAGGAAGAAATAAAACCAGCCTCCCTCCCCTTAGAGGGAGCATGCAGCCACCGACAGCAGGGCTTCTACAACAACTTACACTGCATGAAAGTACAACAATTACATTATTGGCTAAAAATCTATGTTTACTTTTAACACAGAAGATAACTGCTGCCAGCTACATTTATCTCCCCACAAATCAGATGTTAATGACGATGCAGCAGCTCAGCCCACCAAAACATTTGTTGGGGTGGTATCTGCATGGGAGGCAGCAGAAAGCAATAGAGGAGGAGGTGAGGGACCAAGCCCAGGGCCCCTCTGTACATGCAGAGCTGGTCCTGCAGCCCTGGCTCCTGCCACAGCCCCCGGCATTCTATAGCTGTCCCTCTGTGCTCCCACAGCTCTGCCCTTCCCCTGTGTTTCACTAAACCCTCCACATCTGGGCCTGAGCCACCCTTACAGCCACCCACACAGCCCTTTGGGATCTGTCTCAGTACACAGGATCCAAACACTTTTGCCATCTGCCTTAAAGCTGGTGCCAGGCTGAGCTCGTGTCAAGCACCCAAATCCAGGCTGGAAGATCACGAGCCCTCCAGGCTGATGCAGTTACCCCTGTACCCTGTATCCTCCAGGGAATCTTGGCAGCAGACAATGTGAGGCATCCTGTCTTTCAAATATGTGCTGTGCATAGGTCCTTCACCATCACAATTATCTTCCAAGTCATTTGCTACAGTCCTCCTCAATAAATCAGACAGCAGCATCAACATCAAACCATAAGGGGAAATTATTTTATATAGTAAAGCAGTGCTTTAAAATTGCTTATGACTGCTGTACTAAAAAAATAATAAAAATGAAACCTACTTAGAGTTCCAAAACAGTGATCACTTTGCCTTTAAAAATGATTTAGATATTAAAGGAAAATAATAGCCCCAGAGGGGATAATTGCAAAAATGCAACAAAATAAAATAAAAATTAGGAAGAAGATGGGAAAAGATATCTTCAGCTCTGTAAATCAGAGCCTTCCCATACTAAATACACAGCAATGCTGAGGAGCAGCATGTTGGCACAGCTGTGCTGTTTTCCTTGCACTTTTCTTAATTTAATAAAAGCGTGTTAAAAGTGACATTCAGAGTAAATGCATGTTGTGCCCCTGTCCGAGCTGTCAGGGAGGAGAAATCCTGTCAGCAGCAACGTGGTGCAGTCATTTCTCACCCAAGAGAAACGTGGTCCCGGGTGCCTTGAAGTGTCCTGTTGTCATCACAGGTGCCCAGGCAAGAATCAGGGAAAGAGGCACTCCAGAACCAGGGAAGAGCCTGCCCAGCATAGCAGCTCTCACGTGAGAGAGCTCAGGACTCACTGATGCTCTTTCCCTAATGAAAGTCTGTCCTGGTGGCTCAGTCACTGCCCATGATGTTCACTCTCCATAGCACATGCTCTCCTGAGCATCATTTTAAATCTTTGAGACTGTGAGGTCCTTGCAAGTCAGGCTGTTCTTAGCTGAACATTTGGTCAGTACCTCACACATGGCATAAGATTTTGCAACTCCAGCACAAAAGGAAGATTTTCCAATGCTGCACACTGCACTAAACCTGCTGTGCACCTCGCTCCCCCTTCTCCTTCTTCCCCAAAAAAGATCCCAGCTTAATTTTCCCCATGTGCAATACAATCATTACACTCTCACATTGCAGTATAAATAAGGAACCCAGATTTGTACTGGAAACACTCTTCACCAACTTGTCAGGAAGTGGCATCTTGCACCAAATCTTTAATAAAAGTCCCTCGAAGGCTCTGACAAGAAAAGCAGAGTGGGCTAAGCAGTGATGGGAAGACTCTGGCAGTACCTGAGCAGGGCTGCAGGCTCTGTGCTTGCAGGCATCAGCCCAAGACATGTGAGGCATTCCAGTGCTCCACCTGCCACCACCTGTCCCTGCAACCCCCTGCTGCCAACACTGCCATCAAATTCAGCTATTGCACAGGTACAGGCATAGATCTCCCTTCCCAAGGGTGGCTTTACCAAGTAAAGCTTTACAGAAGCTCAGGGATAAACCAGGAGCAATCCTACCGCACCAGGTGCCCACCCAGAAACGGCAACAGCCTCCAGCAAGCAAAGGTCAGCCCTCGTGGTTCCAGCTGAGCTGCTCAGGACCCAGTGTAATGGTGACCATCCATCACAGGCAGAACCCCTTCAGCACCACCACGAGTGGCTCCAGGAAGGAGCAGGAGCAGCCAAGAGCAGCCCAGCAGCCCCCACAGACCAAGGCGGAGCTGACCCTGGCTCCACAGAGCTCACACACACACGGGGGGATGAGCAGGCACTGGGCTGTGCCACAGGCACAGTGCTGCCTCCTCTCCAGCAGACCTGCACGAGCAGTGAGGAAGCAGAGGAGCAGAGCCCCTCACAAAAACCCAAAGCTGCTGCCCTACAGAAGCATGGAGAGGGGAGGGGAGAGTGTTGTTACAGCAGCATTCAGAGGAAGAGTTTGTGAACTTCTCAGAAAAGAGACCTGGGGATCTGGGACAAAGAAAGATGTTGAGATTATGCATATGTTCCTCTTGTGTCTCCCAGGAGTCCCTAGCTTTGCATCCCAAATTATTCCAGTTCCTCATTAGTCTCTCTCTATCCCCTGCTCACCAAGCAAGCCAAAATGTCATCCAGTTGTCAAAAGCTCCCACACACCCCAGTGCAACAATATTTGCTCCCTCATGCTCAGTCTCTCTACCAGGAAGACTCACTGCACCTCTCCTTCTCATTCCTTATTTTAATTTCCCCAGCTGACACTCTTTGGAGTGGGGATTGTTGCTTCTGCACAGACTGGCTCCATGCATTCCCTCCACCTCAGCACCTGGAAACACACTGGGCCTTTAGAAAAACTCCCCACCAAACCCGAGAATCTTCTCCCACATGGCACTCGCCATCCAAGGAAACATGCACGGCTTGGAGAACAACATCCTAAACTCACCAAGAAATAATTCGGTACAGAGGTTTGGCCCTGGGTCAGCACAAAACCAAGAGTTTTGTTTTTAGTGCTCCTGTGTGTCACCGAGACACACAAAGCAGCTACACGCAGACAAGAGGTTTTGCAGAGCAGAGGTTTCTCCGTCCACCTCAAAGCTGACACAGGCAGAGAGAGAGCTCTTTGTTTTGTTTCTTACTTTTTATACATTTGTGGGTCTAGCAGAAGATTGGCTTCTGGGGTTTTTCACCCCTCAGCCAAGTGGCTAAACCAACTGTCTGTTACAATTGTTTTCAGGTTAGAAATATGCAAACAAAGGACAGAGAATGAAAAACAAAGGATTTGTTTATGTTACATCTGTGGGAAAAGGTAGAAAACTGCTCTTAATATTGTACAATAACTAAAAAGATCTGACTCCATTTAAGAAAATCAAAAGGCTCAGAAAAACTGGGGTAACAACTGTGGAGAAGATGTGCCCAAGATGCACCCACCCACCCCAGAGATCTTCCCATCCCCCAGAAGCAGGGCAGCTGCCCGCCCATCGCAGCAAGGGACACCCTTCCCCAATATTCCCAGTTAGCAGAGCTCCCTTGGCCCCAGAGGAAGCACCAGCTGTGAGGGAAGGAGCAGCAGGGTGGCTAAAAGCAGTAAAACAGCCCAGACCCCTCTGGCAAACACCGGCCTGGAAACCAGTCCTCACAGAGGAGAGCAGCTTCTGCCACCCCTAACTCTGCAAGGAAAGCAGGAAAGCCTGGGAAAGTGGGGCCAAGGGGCTCTGGCAACTGATCTGCACAGCCCTAAATTAGCTTTAAAGGAGAGGGATGGCATAAAAGGCCATAAATGCAGCAGAGTGATTGATGCACAGCCCTGAGCTGTGGCCACTATCCTGTGATCCAGACTGCTCCATTAATCACCACCACACCCCCTAAACTCTGCTCTGCTTCTGGGAGCAGTTTCCCTGAAAATGGCTCATGTTTCTAGGATTGTCAGGTCTTTTACTTTCTGGTTTCTTCTCTCTCTTTCCCTTTTTTACTTCTTTAAATAAGCAATAAATTTATTGAAATCCTGATGTTTTCTTAGGGCCCCAGCTCTTCTCACCTTCCATGATGCCCTTCTCCCCAAGGGGCTTTCAGTCTGCCCCACTCTAAAAATAATTCTAGAGAAGCTACAGAGGAGTTGTACTCCATCTGTCTCTAAAAATGGGGTTTGTGCTCATATTGTTTGTCAGTGACACTCCAATGCCACAATTACCATTGCTATTTGCTATTTTGTAATGCTGATGAGAGAGCAGCAAACAGTGCTGGTTTTTAAGCTGAATAAGTCACTTAAATACATTTATGCCCCCAGATCACAACATAAAGCATAAATCTAACCATCTATCGTGCACTCACTTGATATGAACGCTCACCATGATATCAGGCAAAGCAATCACAAGAAAAGCACAGGATGATTTGAGCTGCAGCTGCCTGCAAGTATTTGACAAGGGTATTAAATGAAAAAAATTCCAAAAAAGGGATGAAACATCTCACCTAGATGTGGCTTTTACTGGGCTGATTCCAGAGGAAAAGCAGAGATTGAAAAACTTCTTGGTAGATTTGCAGCTATGCCTGTAATATTCTAATCCAGCAAGGGATTGCTCAAGGCTCGGCATTGGAACAGGGTTCTTCTCATGACAAATCAAAGAGAAAAAGTCCCTGGAGCCAGGATGTTTTTTATGGAGGCCCTGCCTCAGGTTCTGCCTGCAAAGCATCTCCCAGCTGCCCTCCCCAGCTTCAGGCCACTGCCCTGTCTGTGCATCAGGGCTGGGGATCCTGTCCTCATCGCTGCTGGGCCAGAAGATGGGAAATAATTGGGATGATGACTGGATCCTGCACACCTGGAACACTTCACTGAGGGACTGCCATAGGGAAGAAACACCATGTGCTTCCAGCTGCTTGTCCAGGATGTGATGCAGTGTCTGAGTAGGGTTGGTTTGATGTGGTTGGTGGTGGCCCCTCTCCTTGCAGACTTCATCTGGAATGTGCTAGAGAAAGCTGAAATACTGTTACAGCCCTCACCATGCCCAATTCAAGGCAAGAGCCTTTCTCCCAGCAGGCAATTAGCACAACACCTTTATTTCAAATTCCCTTCTCCCTCAGCTTGAGGCCAACACAGAAACAAGGAAGATGTGAGCCCTGGTGTGAAAGCCTTGGTGCCTTTCTGCTCCTTGCAGGTGTTGAGGGAGGAGAGGGATGAAGGTACTGCACAGTCAACTTGGAGACAACACTTCAGCCTCTCATCCACCCTGAGGATCTCTGCTCCCAACTCTCACCTGATTCCTGAGCAACATCACTGTGCTTTGAATGCAGGCATTTCCTCATGGAAGCATTGTTCAGTCTTACTGTTCTCCCAAGACTCACATAAAAGCCACCAAAGGGTTGATTCTTTCCCTAGGACTGCTGACTGTCCCATCGGGCATCTCCCAAAGGTGTTTTCCCAAAGCTGCCCTGCACCATCCCAGCCCTAGGGGAAGGCTTCCCCACACTCCACTTCATGCTAGGTTGAAGTAAACTCCACTGGCTTCTCAGCAAACCTGGCCTGTCCTGGTGAGCAGGGGAGGGGCACTCTGCAAAGTGGCCCAGCAGCCCTGCCCAATTCACCTGGGGGAATCTGTCCATGCACGCACCAGGCTGGGGACAGAGGTGACAGGAGGGGATTGTGCAGGTTGCAGAGTCACCAGAGAGGAGAAAGTTGTTTTATCTGACATCAGGAGGCAGGATTGTATCACAGACACCAACACTCCTCTGTGCTGTGCTCAGGTGAATTTTAGCTGAATATATGACACAAAAAAGTCTCAAGTTCCCATCCTCAACTCTAGACAAAAATAAGAAAAGTCTCAGTGACCTGTGTTTCCCATGGCGCCCACAGAGCGCCAAGGACGATCACTGCATCATGCTTTGCTTGTTCTCTAAAGTTCATCTCCAACCCAGGCAGGGCAGATGCCTGGGTAAAGGCAGAGGCCAGTCTGGGGTACAGCAGTGAACGCTGCCTCTCTTCCTCCAGGCAGACCCCGGGCTGTTTGGATGCACCAGCTCAGGGACTGGAGGCAGCCAGGGGCAAAGCAGGAGCGGCCCAGGGACACGGGATGGTGCTGGGGAAAGCAGAACTGGCAGGTCATGGAATAAAAGAAAGTGAAGAAAGGAAGGTCCCAGCTGCAAAATTTGATCAAAGCCCAGGAGAAATCTGCAGGCTGCCGGTGAAGGGAACAGGCAGAGGAGAGGCAGTGAGGGGCAGAGGGCTCTGGAGCTGGCTGCCAGCTTGCACTAAAGAAGATAGGAAAGGAAAAAAAAATCAGTTATCCCTCAGCCTGAAGTAAATTACAAAACACATCCCTCAAGAGTACAAGGTGATGCTCTTGATCAGACAAGCGATGCTGGCGTGTAATTCCCCTTGATATCAGCTGATTTGAATTTTAGTGCTTATGAAGGGTGCATGACTGACAGCTCTGGAAACTGCAGGCATCTGTTCCCGTGCAGGAGCAGAGCACACAGCCCTGGACACGAGCATCCCCATCCCAGCTCTGCTGCTGGCTGGAGCTGCAGGGAAAGGCAGCACACCTGGGGAGGGAGAACAGAGCTCATCCCTTGCTCTATCCAGCCCCTCCACACCCCACCAGAGCAGGGCACATGGGGCCTGTTGGTGCTTTGTGAAGACAAGCATTTGTCTCATATTATGCAAAATTTCAAGTTAGTTACTGAAAGGATAAGATCTGCCAGGGTTACGAATCCCATTCTCCTGACACCTATCCACACCATGAGAGCTGGGTGAGAGCTGCAATAGAGGGGAGAGCATATTCCAACACCAGACCAGTACCAGAGGAGCCTTTTGGACATTCATTCTCCCTTCACACCTCCCCACAGCAGGATCAGCCATGGGGTCTACCAACAGTAAAACCCACCACAAGCACCTCCACCACCAGAGCCCCCACAACTCATTGCTGAGGATGACTCTCAGTGTATCCATCCAGAGGATCAAGGTGCTTGTCCTGAGTTACTGACCATGGGACAGCAATTCACAGAACCACAGAACTCACTGAGTTAGAAGATCAGAGGATCCCATCAGGATCATCAGCTCCAGCTCCTGGCCCTGCACAGGACACCTCAAGAGTCACACTATGGGCCTGAGAGCATTGTCCAAACGCTTCTCAAACCCTGTCAGGTTTGGTGCTGTGACCACTTCCCTGGTGGGAAGCCAGCCTGTTCCAGTGCCCAAACATCTCCTGGGTGAAGAACCTTTTTCTAAACATCCCCTGGCTCAGCTTCATGCCATTTCCTTGAGCCATGTCACTGATCATGAGAGAGCAGAGATCAGTGTCTGCCCCTGCTCTTCCCCTCACGAGGAAGCTGTAACTGCAGTGAGGTCTCCCCTCAATCTCCTCCAGCTGAACAGACCAAGTGTCCTCAGCTGCTCCTCACACAGCTTCCCCTCCAGGCCCTGCACCATGCTCGTGGCCTCCTTTGGGTGTTTAATACTTTAATGTCTTTTCTATATTGTGTCA
Organism: Hirundo rustica; assembly: GCF_015227805.2. Classification (NCBI taxonomy): domain Eukaryota; kingdom Metazoa; phylum Chordata; class Aves; order Passeriformes; family Hirundinidae; genus Hirundo; species Hirundo rustica. The sequence goes on along the minus strand of NC_053457.1, from coordinate 24,535,120 downwards.
CCCAAACCTGCTCCCAGCCCTGGAGGTGAGGCTGCCCCAGGGCAGAGCAGAGAGGGACAATCCCCTCCCTTGCCTGGCTGTGCCTGATGCCCCCAGGACAGGGTTGGCTCTCCTGGCTGCCAGGGCACTGCTGACTCGTGTTCAACTTGCCAAGAACCAGGATTCCCAGGTCTCTTTCCACAGTGCTGCTCCCCCAAATTTTCATTCTCCAATCTACAAACACAACCCCATCCCAGGTGCAGAATCTGGCACTTGGCCTTGTTAAAAATCATGCAGGTGGCGATTGCTCATCTCTCTAATTTGTCAGGGTCTGTCTGGCCTAGGAATGGTTTGCATGCCATCAACATTCAATATCAATGGTGAAATTCAGAAAACAAACAAAATAAAATGAGAGTTGGATTCACTATGCCCACATCATTTTAAAAGCAAAGTTGAAATTACATCTGTTTAGATGCAAATGGAATAGGCTAAACCCTTACTCATGTTTCCAGGCAGAAATCTGTTGAGTTCTGTAACCAAAGTTCACTTAATTGCACACTTCTTCCAGTTAATGCACATCACTCCTCTTCTGTGCTGCATACGAATTGAAACAGCTTTTCCGCAACAAGGACAGCAGAATCCACTCTAAAACCAAGCCACAACAGAGTTGCTCTAAGGAATTCTGAAGGTAACTTTGGCAAGAGAAGCTGACTTGCAAAGCTGCTGCAAATTCAGGAGTGCTGCAAGCATCAGGAGTTAGCAAATAACTCACCACTGAGCAAATAAATCAATGCAGGGCTGTTAAAGAACTCTGGTCCAAGACATTTCAGGTCTGCTTGCCTTTTTCCTCTACAGCACCCGAATCAGCAAGGGACTTGGCAATTTCTGAAGACTTGTGTACACTCAGTTAAAATAAAACTCCAGTGATGAGTCTTCCTAACTGGCCAAGAGGGAATAACAGTAACTGCTCTGAACAATAGCACAGAAATTGCACAGGAGGAGGTAGCTCAACTGGGGGCTCAGAAGTAAGAATATTTATTTCCCAGGCAACTCCAAGAGTTTGCCCTGTCATTCAGCCACATCACGAGGCTCTGAACATCCTTCATCAAAGGGGGCTGCAGAGAGGCACCGTGTCACAGAGCAAAATCAAATGTTTGCCAGTATTTTACCAAACTTGTGAGTTACCGCCCTTCAGGTAACACCCTTCACGTGTTTGCTCATCACCTGCCCTGACTGCAAAGTAAAACAAGCTTTCTTAAACTGCTGCTTTAAGCACCTTCTCATCTGAAGTGACAAAGATGGTTTAAGCAAACACAATTTTACTCTGCAATTGGGGACAGCTGAATACCTGTGGTCAGTTCCTGCAGCTCAGCTGCCGCAGAATAGCTTTCGGCATGATCACATGAATGCCAAAGCAATCCTAGAAAACTGTGCTTTTGGCAGAAGCTGGGCACAGCATTCTAATTTTTTTTTTTTTTTTTCAACAAAACTTGCATCTTTCCTCCAGAAAGTCTGTTCTTAACACAGAATTTCAGGGGGTTCATGGGGAGGGGAGGTCACATTGATCTGTGTCTTTATATTTTTTGTAGGGAAGAATGGATAATCAGCTACATCCCAGGGCTGATGTCAAATATACCATGCCCTTAATATTTTTGCTTTTATCATCCTATGGCTCTTGATAAGTGAGTTATCACTGCCTTTTGCCACTACAGAAACTTGCTTTGTTTCTACAGGGACACTTGGAAAATTAAGAGGGATCAACAAAAGTTGCAAATACACACTTCACTTGCAGTGCATTCAAACCCCATGTAGAGATTCTCATTTCAGATTAAAATGGCTTTAAATTATTGCTTAGTCTTCTGCCAACAAAGAGTCCTGAGAAACGGCTCTTGCTGTGAAGTTTAAATCAGTTTAGACTGGCTGAAATCATAGGTTTTATATCCACTTCACACCTGGACATATTGAAGTGTCCACCACCAGAAAGGGAAGCTCCTGACCACCTTGGAAGAAAACTCAGATCTGTCGAGACCCATCTTGCAAATATAACATCCTTCAAAACAACTTTTGCACTTTTTATTTCCTTTCTGGGTCTAGGGTAAGCTGAAGACCTTACCACAAAAATAAAGCAAAAAACCAAACAACAACAACAACAAAAAATCACTACCACCAAGAACAGCAAAAATTCCAACTTATCTAGGTGACCCTATACAGCTATGATGAGGTTTATAGGTTTAGAAACCTACTGAGGTCAGCAGAGGGACTAAAAGTTTCAGTAAATCCTTGCAGCTGCTCCAGTTCAGGGAGAAAGCAAGCTGAAGGGTAAGGCTTAGAGAGGCAGGCAGCTGCTTTGACCTCAGCACTTGCAGCATGTCCTATAGGTTCTGTTCTGCTCCCTCACACCCACAGATGCTACAGGAACACTTTCAGCTCCCCTTTGGAAAACAGGGCTTTCAAACAAGCCCAGGGGATGAGATCCTGACATGTCTCTGCATGCTGAACAGCGTAAGTTACTGGTCTGTGTGGGGTTACTTACAAAGCACCCAAGTAGAGAAGAGAAAGAGCATCAAAATCAAGTGTCTGTTTTTAGAAATGCACTAAACACACTAAAAATACACTCTGCTAGAGGAGATGGCAAAACAGCTAAACCACCAGCTAGGAAAATAACACTCAATTGCTAAAGTACCTAAATACAAATATACATGATTTAGAGACTCTAATTTGGGTAAAGATAGTCGGGATGGGCCAATATTCAGGAGTCATTAACATGTCAGAGATGGCAGGCACTGCTTTTGCTGCCCAATTTCTCTTTTTGACTTCCCTGCCACATGTGCTCTCTGTTAACCTCACATGGGCAACAGGAATAAGGCAAGGGGATCACTCTCTCTGCTCTACCTTGCAACTTTTTTTAGGACACAACAGACACAAACCAGCAGCCTGAGACCTGGCACTGTGGACTCACACTGCCACTCACCTGCAGGCAGTGCTCTGGGCTGGACTGGTGGACACCTCTGGAGCAGTTCCTCATTGGAAGACTCTGGGAGAAAAACCTTTCACCTCGTTCACCTGAGCTTTCTACACCCCCAGACCCCTTTTCTGGCAGTGTAATCCATCCTTCTTCGTCCTGTGGCCAGCTTGGTCTTGCACACCACACAGGAGACAGCATTGAAGTTGTTCAGTCAGGGCACAGCAAGCACAAGTAGCTCCCTGAAGGACAGGAAAGCATAAGGAGCTCAGCTGTGGGGCTGAGCTTGTTAAATGTGCCCAGGGGGAGCTGAGCAGGGCCCTCAAGATCCATCAGTGCCTTAATGCCCAGCAGCTGCTGCTCCTCTCACAGAAAAGCCTCTGTTCTGTGCCACTGGTAAGTCTGCACGTGCCAAGGTCTCAGCCCTTGTCTCTGCCTCCCCAGCCTGTCCTGGGGTTCGTAGAGCTCAGCACAACAGGGTCTGAGCGGTGTCCTGGTTTTCACTGCTGTTGGCTCAAAGGGTTCCCAGATTTACAGCAGCAGGACGTTGCTGGGAAGGTAGTATGTGCTCCTGCTGCTCTGGATTCACAAAGCAAGAGTAAAGGAAGGACTGGATTCTTGTGCTCTTTCATAGCTGACAGATGACCCCAGAAGGGCCGTGGTGCCACATTTGAACTTGATAGTTCAGTGTGCGGTGTCTATTTTGTGTCCTGCTCATGCAAGACACTGATCACAGACCTGCCAAACAAGATCAGACAGAGCTTAAGTTTGATGTGAAATTTCTTAAAGTATTATCTATATACAGCAAGAGCTCTGAAAGTGAACAATATTACATACTTTGCTCACTAAAAAAGGCTCCAGGATAGATTTACTGTGCAAGCTCTAATGCAAAGCAATTAAAGTGAAGAAAGATTTCCTCTAACTTAAGTGCCATGGATCATAGCCCTTCACCTCCATCTTCTCGCATATCTTTACAGGAATAAGAAGTTAAAGATACACTTACTACATCTTGCACAGACTGGAATTCAATTAACATTTTTCTGCAACAAAACTGAGAGAAGCACTCCGGAGCTCCTGCTCACAATGCAGAAGCGACTGAACAAATGATATTCTCATTAGCGCTCTGCCTTTCCCTGCTGCGCAAGCCAAATCCTTGAACACTAAAAGCACCTCAGCATCAGCTGGGTTCACAGACATCCAGAGCAATTTTTCAAGCTCCCTGACTTTTATAGACCAGGGGGGAAGGGATTTGGTGTGCTTTAATCCGTTCTATTATATGAACTCAGAAATGGTTTTCACTCTCCAGCACTATAAATTAAGCTGGCTGCAGTTATTCTATTCCTGATTATGCTGAAAGTTACTGGCAATAATTTGATGACTCTATTTTCTTGTCTTTTTTTTCCCCCTTCTTTTCTGAATTAACTGTGAATTTAGTTTCCGTGGTAGTAAGTAAATAATGCAATAAAACTGAAGATAGTAGCCAACACATTCACATCATGATGCTTGAAATTGTGGATGAACAAGTAAAAGCTTCTTTACTTTGTAGGTGAAATTTACTGTATTCAATTCCCAGCTCCTTAGGCTGGAAGAACATGTTGTACAAGAAAAGCACATTATTTTGCAGTCTCCTATATTTATTTTTTTTTAATCTAAAAGACTACCCACCTTTTCAACGTAAGTGAGTTTACCTTTGCAAGTCTTTAGACAAATACTATCCCAACCATTTTAAAGACTGGGAAAAACTTAGGTCAAGAATAATTACAGAAAAGCCTCTTACTCATGCAATACAAGATAGTATTAAGCTGAGACAATCTGTCTCCTAAAGCTTGATAGAAAGCAGAGAGAAAGTGAGGCCACACTGGTGAGGCCACACCTCAAGTTGTGCGTCTCGTTCAGGGCCCCTCACCTCAAGAAAGACATTGAAGGGCTGGAGTGTGTTCAGAGAAGGGGAATGGAGCTGGGGAAGGGTCCAGAGAGTCCTATAATGAGTTGCTGAAGGAGCTGGGGGCACTCAGCTTGGAGAAAAGGCATCTCAGGAGTGACCTTATCAACTACCTAAAAGTAGTTGTGCCTGACAGAAGCTGGGTCTCAGCCTCTTCTCCCAGGTACCAAGCGACAGGAGAAGAGGACATAGCCTCAAGCTGCGCCATGGGAGGCTCAGGTTGGACACCAGGAAGAATTTCTTCACTGAAAGGATGGTTAAGCATTGGAACAGGCTGCCCAGGGAGGGGGTGGAGCCGCCACCTGCTCAAGAGCTGTTCAATAAACCTTAGTTTAAAACTTAGTGCCCTGGTTTAGTTGACATGCTGGTGTTCAGCCAAAGGTGGAACTGGATGATCTTGGAGTCTTTTCCAACCTAAAATTCTGTGATTCTGTGGGAGATGTGCAGAGGCTCGGATTATCTCTGGATGAGTTAGGGGGCACCCTGCACATTTTAGAGTGTAATATACCAGCGGCTTCTCTACAGAGTGACGGTGTTCTTGGAGTCTGACTGTGCCTCTAGTTCATGTGAATTAATAAATGAGTCTTTGATGATTTATTTCAATACAAATTACTTGCCAGTGTAAGCACAGCAGAACTCAGCTCCAGGCTGCATACCCAGGACCTTAGCAAATGCCAGCTTCTAAAAGCTTCGGTAAAACCTACTTGGGATTCCATCAGACTCAAGTGCCCACGTCAGTTATTGTCAATTATTCTATCTATAAGGACATATCAGATACACAAAAGACACCATTCTGACAGCACAACTGCCCTAAAATGATAACTTTAGCATAATGCACTTGACAATGAAGAAAGCAATAATGGCCACTTTGGGGACAAAAGAAAAATACAATAGATCTGATGACTAAGTGTTCTGGTCCCCAGTGTAAAAGCAAAGTAGATCCCTGTCATATTTAACTTGATTCCTTTGAATTAAACACTTCCATTAAAGTTTCCCACAGTCGCTTTAATATTTAATTATGTATTCCACCAAAGAAAAGAACAAAATCTTTGCAAAGGGTATCTTTTTGGCTTCCTTTTTCTGGATGTGAAATATTTATCAGCATATCTCTTTGGACAAGTATTTTTATCCCCCAGGCAGGGAAGAAAACTTCCACGTTCAAATCAGTTTCAAAACATTTTATTTTACAGCTTGAAAGTTTTCTATACTTCAGCACCTCATGCCGTGACTTTGTTATTTCACTTGTTAATGAATGGTAATTAAATCTCTTTTGGCTGAAAAGGTTGGAGGGCTCCTGCTGTATTACAAAAACAATTTCTGAAAGTTACAAAAATGCCCAAGTGTCTAGAAATTAAAGCATAAAGTTTGCCATGTTTTGAGTCCAAGTTTTAATACTTGGAAGGATTTGTGTGGGAGAACGGCGTGTCCCACTGAGTGTGCACAGTCCCCCCCGGTTGAACAGACATAATTATGTCGCGTTGTATCTACCAGAGTAAACACAATCGTGCTCTTAATAATGTACATTGTGGCCACAAACTTCCTTGATCTTCCTAACAACTGTAGCAAGCACTGCATAAACCCTATTATACACTACCTACACAGAGAACTGCTACACATGTACATCTAAGTAAAGACTTGTTAATTTTGCATTTGCTCAGCAGGGCTTGAAACATCAGCCTATTAATTTTTCTTCTTTTCTGTATTCTCATTTCTTTTAGGTGCTTTGACTCAGAAGATAAATGGAGTGCGTGCTTACAACTGAGGTAGATAAAAGAGAAATAACTACACATTAAGGCATTTTGTGGTGTTACAGTGCTAAACAGAGACACAATATTGAAGAAGAAATATCTCCACTATCCATTTACATCCGTGCAGGTGTCTGCTGGCATCAAATACGCCGATTTGGTACACAGTTTGTAAAAGGAACTATGTTAATTCTAATATTAAAATGTACAAAATATAAATGCAATATAAAATGTAATTCCAGTGTAAAAATGTGCTTTATTATATACAATACACAAAATTTTCCTGAAGGTGATACAGTGATTTCAGTAAATTCTGAATCTCTTTTAAAATTAGTTTCTCAGACAAGAAACTAGGAACAGGAATGCAACTAGATGAGTGCATTCCTAGACTGCAATTTTGGGAATGGGTTTGCTTAAAGGAAAGCCCCCCATGTTGAACTGAGGTACAGCAGTCTTGAGGGGTGGTAATTTCATCCCCATATCAATGCTGGATCGCTCCTTCTCCCTTTAAATAGAAACAAAGAAACAAAAAATTTATATTGCATTATGCGGCCCAGAGATGTTTACAAACTAAGGAAATCTGTGTCCTCCAGTTTCTTTGATACAACCACGTTATCAAGAGATCATTTTAAAAATGTTGATTAAAGCCTTTTAGAGTAAACCTCCAAAGCTGGTGTCTCTATCTAATTACAAAACTACTGATGAGGTTTGGAATTATTAAAAATTAGAAATAAATGAGCTTTCTTTGTGCTGCTTCCCAAAATGGTCAGAGCACCTCATTAGAGCAAGGATGTACATGAGCTCCATGACTTCAGATTTGTAATCACCATCCTGTTCTAGCCGGAATATGCCTGTTTTCAAACAAACAGCTACATTCATCAAAGGCCCAATGGGGAGGTTTTATTCCTTTGTTCAATTTTAATGAATATATAGTGCTATCTGTCTTCACATTTTAACAAAGTTCCAGTGATAATTGCCCTGTCTGTGACATTTGCAGAAAACTAGCAGTGTGCTGTAGGTGCACTGACAGCCCCAGGGAGTTGCTCCATCTGAGAATCCAGGAGGTCTTGAATTCGATGGCCTTTAGAGGAGGGAAGGAGGATTAGCTGTTTCCACTCTTACAAAGTTGGGGAGGTAAGCAGAGCACTACAAAGAGGAAGGGCAATATTCCAAACTCACTGTGATATACCTGGATGCTTTGGAGAGAGTTCCTGAGACACTTAAGTTTAATCAAGGGGAGCTTTATGAAGTTCTATTTTATCATAACAGCAGAAGTCTCAAGGCTTTACAAAGAAGGTCAGTACCATTATTTTATTTCACAGTCACTGAGATTGAGATACAAATGCGAGTGCAGCCACACTTTAACAAAATGTAGCCTTGTCATACGAGTGTTTTTGCTCAGTCCCCAGTAAGGGAAAACACTTCTGGAATTATTACTTTTCTATTTGCCTCTAAATAACTGTCAGGATAGGAAGGAGTTCAGAGAAACCGTGTCAGATGTCTAGTTATGCATCCTGTTTCAAATTTGACCCATACAGAGGAAGAAGAAAAGCCAAAAGACGGCACAGATGAACTTAACAATGAAAACCATTTATAACTGGTTTTTAATTGCATCAATGTAGCCCTAATGGCTATGCCAGCTGACAGCACTAAAATCAAACATTCTGTATTTAGACGGCTTATCCCATCTCACTACTGGGCTTCCAAGTCTGGGGAGAGAAAATGATCCAGAATCCATGCTCATTTTTAACTCATGCTCCCATGGAGACAACAAACAGATGCGCTCATCAGTATGGAAAATTCTATGCAACTGAATACTGTAAGATATTATGCAGAATTAATGTGTAACCAGCCACGTGCAAAAGCTCCCAGTCACTACTGGCATCCCTCAGTGCAGTTATTTACATATATAGGACTGATGGATTGGGTCTCTGGTGTGGATTTAAGCTTCATATTTTCTCACAAATCCTTATCAAAATCAAAACGGGATCCTGGTGCTAGAAGCAACTAGGAAAATAGTGATGCAGAAAGGGTTCAAGAAGCTGAAGTTAAAAATAGGAAGAGATAGAAAAAGAATGACTAAGACAACTGGGAAAAGCACCATTCAGAATCAGAGAGCTGAAAAAGAGGATTTCAAATTCACAACCAAAATCTTAAACACTGAATTTTCATTTTAACACAAAACAAATCTAAATTCCTGCTGTCACTATATTCTTTCATCATCACATGCAAAGCTGCATTTATTCAGTATCAAGATGTTAAATCACAACTCAAAGCTATCTTGTGCAAATCAATAAAAGCTTTAGATGATAACTTTGTGTAAGTCTTTCTGAGAGTATTAATTCTCTTTCATACCAAGGTAGTCAATAATGTTGTTATTGCTATTGTCCTGACAGGAGCCTCTTCTTATTAGCAAAACCAGCTACATTTATTTCAGACATTATGTTAACATTAGCCAGCAAGCAGTGGTTTTCTGTCAGCTGGGATTTAGAGAAATCTGAGACTGTATGAATCAAATGGCCCTGGCTCTTTGACCAGCATCCCCACAGCCTGTCCTGCCCTGCCTGAGGCAGTAGCAGTGTGGAATGGCTGCATGGCAGGGAAGAGGGCTCCTTGGGGAAGAACCTGACTGCACAACAGGTTCTCTCTATTGCAGAAAGCCAGCAATGTGTCTTGCACAACTGGCAGCTTGGAGAAGGAAGGTTGCACAAGGTTGTTTCCCTTGCCAACAAAAAGCACAGCCTAGAGACAGCAGAAATTGCAGTTATCCAGGACTCGTATGCCCAGTTACGCCTCTGTGCTCTTCAAAGCAGGATGCAGCCCAACAGGCTTGACTGGGGTACAAAGCCATGAGGGACAGAGGACAGCAAAGCCCAGCACCATCCCTCATCTGCCACAAGACAAGAGAGGTGCAAGCCAGGGCTGGTGCCTTCTGAGGATGTGGTGAGGGCCACAGATGATGCAGAAGCCTGCAGGAGCACCACTAATAGCACCTAAATGTACTTTCAAAACACAGATGTCACAAAGACACCAGTGCCCATCAGACTACAGACATGCTTGCCTAAAAGAACAACCTGACAAGCTGCTCCAGTGGCAGGTGTCTATCCTGAACCTATAAACAGTGTATCCAGCACTAAATCACTTTCAATATGAAATTCCTTTCACTGTATAACATGCCCCACCACCATCAACACACAGAGTATTTTTTGCATTATTTTAAAGCAATTATGTCCTTAACAAGAGGAGTTTTTATGACAGGAATTAATTCTAGGTGAGATAAAACAACAAAATGTGGGTGAATTTCTCCTCACTTTATCAACAGAAATAGTCATGATGCCAAAATGGAAATATCAAATCTACTGTGAAGGAGATATTTAGCTGCTGGAAATGGATTATCAGGCATTATGGCAGCCTCACATATTGATCCTAAAGCTCCTGAAAGGCCATTAGCATTGCACAATTGTTGCTAATTCCAAATATTAAGGTAACATTATGCAATTTGCAGATGGACAAAGTGACTATTTATCACTGGTTATTTTGCTAATTTAGTCATCAAATAGTTTGCTGTCTGAAATGGGATTAAGGAAAAAGTGATAAAGGCAACTATGAATTATATTCAGCAACTGTAGAGAACCGTGTGCTTTAGTGTGCGAGGAAGGCACAGGCTGAGGATGGAAATGAGTGGAAAAACAAAATGCTTTCTGTGCATACAGAAAAACTTGGTAACAGATCACATCATCTGACTGCAGAAATCTAAGAAATCTCTCAGTAAAAGTAAAGTCCACCCTCAGCACCCTCAGCAAGGTTTCAGATGACAAGCTGAATGGGGCAGTTGACTCACCCGAGGGATGGGATGCCATCCAGAGGGACCTGGATAAGCTCAAGAAGTGGGCTCATGGGAATCTCTTGAGGTTCCACAAGACCAAGTGCTGGGTGCTGCACCTGAGTCAGGGCAACCCCCGGCATCAATCCAGGCTGGGGTATGGACAGATGGAGAGCAGCCCTGCCCAGAAGGACTTGGGGTGCTGGTGGGAGAGATGCTGGACATGAGCCAGCCACGTGCACTCACAGCCCAGAAATCCTGTTGCAATAAGTCAAGGAATAAGGGCTTTTAACTAAAGGAGTGCAGATTTAGCCTAGATATAAGAAGGAAATTTTCTGTTATGAGGATGGTGAAAGACTGGCCCAAGTTACCTAGAGAGGTGGGAGTGCCCCATCCTGGAAAGATTCAAGGTCAGGCTGGGGCTCTGAGTACCTCATCTGGTTGGAGATGTCACTCCTCATTGCAGGGGGGCTGGACTAAATGGCCTTTAAATGTCCCTTCCAACCCAAACTGTTCTATAATTCCATGCTTTGATGTCAGAGACAAGACACTAATCTGTGTTCTCTGGGCACCATCTCATTGGTATGAATAATTTAACTGGACTGCAGAACGTGTTCAGCAACCTCTCTGATGGATGTTCTTGTCCTGGCCACAGATCATGGTAAATCCAGACCAGACTGAAGTAACATGGAGGATAACATTCAGGAAAATTAGGCAAAAAACTGTATCAACTCAGTCAAATTTGGCCACATTCTGATCAAAAGAGTCTAAAACAAAAATCTAGCCTATGCAGAAAGTTGTGTAGACAAAACTGTTTTCCCATACTTCTTCTGTTGTTCCTTCCGTTTCTGAGACAGGTATTTCTTTTTCACTTCCAGAAGCTCATTGTTAAGTCTTTCAATTTCATGTTTGTATTCTTTGCTCTGTGTTTCACACATACTCAGTTCTGAGGACAAAACCTAATAAATGAAACACAAACAGCAGAAACATGAGATGTTGCTTCACTGACACATGAGTACTTTTACAAGCACTTTCTCCTTTTATATTTGATGATGATTTGATGATTCTTCCATCTTGATGTTTAATTTGATCTCACCTCTGTTCATCTAAAAACATCTTACAAAATAAAGGTTATGCCATTTAACCATAATACAATGTAAAATACACTCCAAGCTTTATGGGAATGGCATTAATAGATGTGTTAGCTTGTTAGCTCTTAATTTCTGTGACATAAAGCTGGGCAAAAATCCAAAATTAAGGTCTTAATAAATCAGGGCATTATTTGATAATAATGGGGTTTATTCACAGGGATGCACTGCTAAGTGGAGAAATTCAATCCACACAGGCAAAGTAATACCAGGCACTGTAAATACGAATACAGAGCCATTTTCATGTGAATCAGTAAAATTTTTAAAAAGGAGGAGCATGCATAGTGCACGCTCTTTCTTTCAAAACCATAATAGCTTGACCTGGCGCCCCAAAACGGCCCGAACGCCACCATGCTACAGCCTGCTGTGCCTGAAATACAAAGTAGCAATCGACTGCATTAACGACAAGTAAGGACCGTATGGAGAACTTCAAATCACGTTCAGTTTAGCTAAACTATTTTACATTTTCTACATTGTTTTTCTTCTCCATGGAAAGCTAAGATTTGCATAACAGCCTCTCTCTTTGCTAAGGGCCCATCTGCTCCTGCATTTTTTTCCTCATGGTTAGTATAGACGTGATTATGATGCAGTGAACAGGAGATGATGACTTCAACAGAGAGAGAAGCTGCACAAGTAGATGAACTCCTGGGGAGACTGATCTCTCATGCAGGCAAGAATAAGAGAAGATCAGCTTATTCATAGAATATCATAGAATTCTCTCAAAGAATCACTCTTTAATATTAGGATTTAAAAATTTTCTACAAGAGTCTTTTGGAACCAGGAACTCTTCCCTCCGACTGACAAGGGTTTAGACCAGGTTCCTCCTGTCATCTCCATAAAATCTGCAAATCTAAATATACATGTACACACGACAATAGAAACAACAGTAACTTAAGGCTGGATTCTCAGTATATTCCCACTAGTTTGAAAGAAAAAAAAATGCTTTGATTAGCTTCTTAAAGATATTAATGGTTTAAGATAAAGGGAAGGAGAATAAGCTCAATGAAAAGCTGGCGGTATCCCAGAATGCCCGTGCAAAATATTTACAGCATTATGCTGCTAACTCATATTGTAATAGGACTTTTCCTCAATTTTAATAACATAAAGTAGCATAATGTGCAAAAAAAAAGTTTGTTTGCTGCTCTGTGTCATGCCTTGAGGAGATGCAGTGATAACCTTGCTTTCCTGGTCTAAGACACTAGGGCAGGCACTGTAGATCTTGCAGCCCCTCTGCCAGGCTGGCAGCCTCTCCCAGGGACAGCAAGCACCTCTTACTTTGATCTGCTTTGTCTTCTCCCGGAGAACGTTCCGGTACTGCTGCAGCTGTTCCACGGCTTCGGGCCCGGGCTGCCGGGCCAACACGTGCCTCAGTTCCACATACAGCTTCTCCTTTTCCTAAGGAAGAGACAAGAGGAAGAGCTCTTATTAAACTACTACAGCAGCAGCACAGCCTGAGAGGAAACCAACCTCACTGAAAATTGCAACTCAGTCAGGAAGGTATTTGGAGAAACAAATCTGCCTGTGTCTCACTAGCCATAAGGTATTTAAAGTTGTTGTGATAGCAATGGGAGAGCTCATTAAGATAAACATCCAGCTACTTCAAACCACGAATGAAATGCTCTTAAACACCATCACCAGCAAGTACTCTCTACCTCAGCAGTTACTAAAAGAGTATGTAGGGCTGGGAAATTAATGACGAGAAACTGTGCTTATTGCAATCTTTCTTCTTACGAGTCACACTGCCTTACTTTAAGGATCACAGCTTCACCCAACAGGATGTGAGCTGGCTATAGAAATGTCAGCAAAGGACTGTACAAAAGAGTTACTTCTTCCAAAGAAAAGCCTGCAAAGCACATGTACACACACACACACAGAGATTTATACATATATAACCTTTCAGTTTAACTGCAGGGGCTCTGGGCAAGGGAAAGAAATTATAAACAGCAACAATTATGAGTAGCACAATTACCAAATAATTTTTCTTTGTCATGTGTCTCCTCTTCCTTTATGTTGGAACAGTAATACTTGTGGGAGTTGAATATTGCCATGCCTGAAAAGAAACCGCACCATGGACCCACTTAAAGCTTTCTGTACTGAAATGCTGCTTTCAGCTGTGTTTTGAGAGTGTACTTGCTTTTAGTCTGAGGAATAAAGCTCTGAAAAAAGCCACCTTCATAGTTTTGCATATTACAATAGTTTTACTCTCCACCCTGAAAAACTAAGATCATTAAATAATATTATTTAGTAGATCACATTCTTTTCTGAAAATTGAAAACTGGAATTAAAAAGGAGAGTAGCAGACAAAAGATTTAACTGAGAACAACAAAAATGCCAAGAAGGAGGTAAGATAGGTGATTATTTACACTGAATTTGACAAAGCCCCTTTTAACTGTCTTTATTATAAGCTCTCTCTACAACTCTATCAAAGAATTCCTCTGTTGATGTGGGAAATGGTGCCACCACATCATCTAGAATTGCTACACTTGGTATTTCTCAGTGGTTGAGCTAGTGTTTCCAGAAGTAGTTTGCTCTTCTGAAGATGTAAAATTTTAGGTGTCCAGTCTTCAAGAGCATAAGGAGTCTGGAGTTTTCAGACCTTATAATTTTCTGAAAACTATGTACTACAATGGTAACAAGTTGGGACCCCAAAATGGAATCCCTTCAAATCATGCCTTACTTTTGCATGCATTGTCCTTAATTGCTGCTTAAGATTAGTTTCCTTAGATTAATAAGGGAGGGTTCCTTATAAATGAAATTGTTCACAGTTTATCTCTGAAAAAATCAAAACCTCCTGAGACTCAGACTGAGGTTTGCATAGCAGCAAATACTAAATTGATAATTCATTCTGAGTGGAGAGTTATTATGCCACTTCATAGTGGTACTTCTACTACCAGCTTTTTCTTTCTGAGGAAATAAGATTTTACTGCTAGGTGAAAACAACAGCAAAAGAAAAATCCACCTTGTCAAAACCTGGCCAGTCAATATTAACATTTCAACCCTAAATGTATCATATATTTGTATTTTGTAATGGTGTAATGGTAATTTGGACAAATATGGGGCAATTGATAGATTGAAGGTCTTAAGTGCAATTGTTTTCCAATTTTTTTTCCTCTCCCTACCCTCTACAATGGCTAACCAAGCTCTTCAAACACTGTACAATGGTGTGTATAATAACCTCATTTAGAGACAAAGCATACAATTCTGTTGTAAGGAGAATCTATTTTATGCAGCAGAATCTCATTAGGTGTCCAATGTATATTGTATCCGCAATCCAACAGAGGCAGAACCAGATGTTTTATAATGCATATCCTGTCCTTCCTTACTAAGCACTGTCCATCTCATTTACATCTAGTCAATTAATTTGTCACTGGGTTAGAAGCACCGTATGTCAGCAAAACATTAAAAGAAAACTCTGGATACTTCTTTCCTCCTCAGCAGAAGCTTGTAGTCACAAGTTGGCACTTCTATAACTTCTGAAATTTTACTCCAGGATCCAAAAAAATAATTAAAAAGAAATGAATTAATTCCAATTAATTTAAAAACAGCAACCACAAGAGTAAATCTATGTGAGCCACAAGGTGCATGTGCAAGTGCTTCTGTCTCTACACACAAGAAATCAGAAATGACCAAGAAAAAAGTGTCAGCACAAATTCACAAAGAAAAACTTTGTTTTCTGTAATATATTAAGTCAATCCATTATTGCTGCATTTCTTTGGCTTGTCCCAAACTGCCTCCCCTCACATTCCTCTTCATCCTCACACTCGGCTGCCATCACAACACACATCTTTCCACAGTTCTGAGGTTTTGAGATGAAGGAACTTAGAGTCACAAACACACTGCAAGGGACAGCTCTTCTTGAGGTGAAGGAAGATCCATCAAACCTCTGGAAATCCACGCTGTTAAGCCTTCACTGGTAAGAGTAATGTACCTGTATCCATGTCTAGGCCAGTAATAAAGCTTTCTACAGGATCCTTACACCGCGAAATTCCCATGGAATTCAGCAGATGTTTGACTGTAGGACTGAGCCCATAACACCAACAAGTTTCACTGGTTTATTACACAAACTAAGCCAAGATGATGGTGGAGAGATGACGGCACATTCATATTTTGTATGTAGGGCATGCTGGGACACTCAGGCTGAGGATTATAGTTAAATTTCAGACATTCCAAAGAGAATTTCAACACCTCTGTGAATACCTGCTGTAAAAAATCTGCAAATAAAATTGCACATTATTGTTAGAACAGCCCTTCCTGTCTTAGATTTGTTTCCCTGGGGATCTCTGAGGAGCTCACAGATCTGTCTGTAGGCCCAGCCATGACAGTAATTTTCTCCATCCCTAAGTCTCACATCCATTAATTTAGAGAGGGAGGGTGGGGAAGTAAGCGGTGCTTTCCCCTAAATTTAACTAGGTGCTGTCTCAGCCATATTCTGTAGTTCTCCTGGCCTGCTTGCTCTACAGCAAACAGAAAAAATAATTTTCTTCTGCAGAAGACCGGCTAGCATTTGGCAAATTTCAGTTGATTGTCAAGGATTAGGTGATCATGAATTGGCTCCATCTTCAGCAAGAAAAATCACTTTTGCCAGCAAAATCCTACTTCAAAAGAAGTTATTGCTGCTGACCAGCACAGCCCCATTTGCTTTTGCACATGAGAAGGACCATCAGTACCATCAGACACATTCCCAAAGTGACAGCAAGGCATTCACAGCCATTGACAGGGAATGGGAAGCATTTACCACTCCCAGGCTGGAACAGAACTCTAAAGATGTGACCCCATTTTGTGTCATCCTGTCCCTCACCATGACACCACGAAATGGCACATCTTGTTAGTCAGACCGGGGTTTTATTCTGAACCAGAGATGATGGATGACCATACATTTAATGAAGATGTATTCACAGCAGAAATAGTCCCAGCAGTCCCAGCTTCCTCATTTTTATCAGCTTCTTGCCCAACAGATAATTCAACACATTTACCTGGCTTAGCAGCACCCCAAAAACCTTCTCCACTGGACCCACAGAAATCCTATTATGAACATGAATTACTTAAAAAAATAATGATAAAATCCAAAAGACTGCATCAAAGTAATTTTAATTTGTCAGTTTCTGTCTCCAGCAACTGAGCAAAAGAAAAAACTCAACAAGATAAAGATGTAGTGCGAAAGTGTGCAATGCAGTGTATGTCAGCAGTCCTTAAAAAATTCAACCTAAATAAAAGTTCTTATTTTAATTAGTAAGGTGGAGAAAGCAATATAAAACTCTACAGTTCCTCATGGCTTTGGTGGGGATAACAAGCCAGTCAACTGCACCACGAGGGGTTTCTTGTTTATTGGCACTATAACCAAAATGTCAGCACTGTGCTGAACTCCAGAGGCATTTTGTTTACGATGTCATGCAGCAGCAGAGCATCCTTAGGGGTGGTGATTCCTCTCCATAAGTGTTAAACAGGACATGGAAATCTGGATTAAATATATACACAGACACACATATCTAGTCACAGCCATTTCAGCTGTATAAGTCCTACATTTATTTGTTGTTGTGTATACCTAGCAGCAGCTGTTGGCTCAGGACATCTATCTTTAGAATTTTTATGAGGCAAAGAAGAAAAATTAGCATATGGTGACCTTCACAAATTTTATAATAACAGAAGAAAGTGGCCTGCAGCACCATGAGAAATGTGGAGTATTAACTTCCTCTGTAAACACTTTCCAAAACCTCCTGCTCTTTCCTGTCTCTTCCACCTCCACCACCAAACACCCTTGTAAGGATGCAGATCCCTAGAACAGCTCCTGTTTTCAATATCTCCTAGACACTTCTTTAACTGCCCAATGTGAGATTTTTTATTGAGTAAATTAATTATGTTTGAAAGAGGACACTGAGGCCCCTTCACAGTGTGGCAACACTAACACTGCATTAGAGGTTTTGGATTTTTCTGTGAAAACCACCAGCTTGAAGGAAAGGCTAGGATAATCTCATCTTTGGTGAAATCTGCACCACTCAAACTTGTCTTGTAATTTCTCCAATTGATAATATCAAGAGCATATCTGTTTCCTTTGGCACAGAGCAAACCAAATTGACTGGCATTTTCAAAACAGCTTAATGAGAGAGGAAAAAAAGACCTTGGAGCACCTTGTGAGGTCTTCACCCTTGACTGGCTTTTGCAACAGCAAGAGCTGAATGCTCCAGTATCACCATCTTCCAGGAACAATAACAAGGGATTAACATTTCCACCTGGAGTGCAACTGCAACTTATTTTATTATTATTGCTAGGAACTGATGCTATTGGATCTTCCCTAATAAGGCTGTATGAAAATAATTTTTTTTCCAATGAACAAACAAATAAACCACATATACTCCTCTCCTTTCAACTTCTGAACTCTGAGAAACAAGTTTAATCCAAATTATCAAATGATAATTTAATATAAATTATCCAAAGAAAATGGCATGGATGTGTCTTGCTGAAAAACAGCTGCAGTACCCTTTTTACTATTGACATTACACAAGAGTTCATAAAATCATTAATCAGAGTAGATCATTTAATCACAGTGTTTCTACTTTACATTGCAGAAGATTATCAATTAATTATCTCCTATTCTTACATGTGTGAGCAGAAATACACACAGATACACACATGAAAGTGAGCTGTTCCTTGAAGAATTACTCCTGACATGACATGGATTTATGTAAATATTCCAACTATTTCCACAGTGCCTGCTGCTGGACAGTTGGGTTGAAGAGAGCTCTAAACAAACCTTTGCTTTGCATTCTAGTAACAGTTTGTCTTCAAGTGTCCTGGAGGAGATCACAGGTTGATACAAATCTTATCAACAAGGTTTCTAAATATTCTGAGTGAATAAGTCCACAAAGCGAATGATGGGGAACCTTTTACTGTATAATTATTACTTTATAGAGGGTTCTAAGCAAAAAAAAAGTCTCCAGATCTAGACTATTTGACTTAAAAACTCTGTATTTTAATGTCAGTGTAACAGCATGTATTTCAGCTATTCAATAGCCATTTAGATGTAAAAAATTTTAGATTAATCAAAGGAGAATTATCACAGCTCTGTTGATAATGATTACCTGTTCCTGCAGGTGATAGCTTGGGATGGAGATTGCCAGTAGACCCAGCTTCTGTTCTCACTTCAGACTGATTTGACAGACGACCTCGAAGGGTCAGAGAGATTGCAGAGCTCCTTCTAGAAACATCTATTTTTAAGTTAGGCACCTACCTCTCTTTAGTCACCTTCAGATCTTAAGATTTCCCTGAAAGATGAGAGCACTTTGCTTCAAGTCCTTTGGTGTTCTGGAATTGCTACCTCTAAACTGCCATGTCAAAGTCAAGCCACCACTTAAATCTACAATACCTGTCCAACAAGGCAGTAAAACCTACATACATCTTTTTGACAGGACAGCAGAGTTCCCCTGCATATATCAAGCATCTCAGGGAAGAAAGACCAGTCTCCTGTTACACTTTGGAACCTATTAAGAAATAACAGTACCTCTAAGAAACATATGCAGTAATTCTGAAATCATGAATGTTTTAATGCCCGGCTTCCTTCAGACTCACTGTAATTAGAGCTGAGCCTCTGCTATTCTTCGAGGAGATCTATTTCAGCTCCCCTTGCCTGCTTCTTAAAATTCAAAGAAACAGGACTAAAGGAAGGGGAAAGACAGTGCATCCTAATGTCCATGTAAAGACAACTGCGGTGCTCAAGTGTCCCATGCCCTGTTTAAGATTACAGCTGTATCTACTTAGGCATGGGAAGCCTTGAGCTCTGAGAGGTGCTCCAAGAGGAGCAGCAACTGGCTGACTGATGCACCCTACTCGGAAGACACTCTCCCTACCAAGGTTCATGGCTCTTGTGCACTCAGCAGCACATTTCTGGATGTGTCAAGAGAAGAGTGGAGAAATTAGGTTCTTTCTACACCTGTTTGTGTCCTCCTATGTCCCATTTTAAGCCAGCCTTCTAAAAAACCCAACCAGCCACAGTGACTCTGCCTGCCCTTCCTCTAACAGCTGCCTTAGCTGCAGCACCTTTCTGCATGGGTTCCCTCAACAACAGCACCTCTCCTAGTAAAAATGAAAAAAAGAGAACTGGAGTAGAACAAATCTAGTCTGTCCCTGTGGAATTAATTTTTTGGTGGGGTTTTGCTGCTGTTGCAACTGTCATACAAGATAATAATCCATCACTGACTGGGATGCTGTAGATTGTCCATATCTTGCTGCTGAGGGAAGAGCAGAACACTCCTTATCGTAACACAAGAACACCTGCCAAATGGTGAATACTAAAGGTGTACTTCTAGCTCTGGGCCACCCTATAGAATTGGGGCTTGTGAATGTATTACTACACTGCTGCTGCACTCCTCCAGTATTTCAGCTTCTCTAGCAGATTCTGGATGGCTGACAGTCAGTATCGGATTGCTATAGCTCTGCAAAGTCTGTGCGCTGCAATGTATTCAGTCAGCACAGCGAGTCATTTATTTTCCCTTAACAAGATAACTGGTTGATTAATATAGTTTACCCTGGGGTGCACAGCAGATTTATTTCCTTCTCAGATACATGCTGAACACAGGAATGAGGAGTAAACAAGGTTGTTTTCAGTTATTTGTTATTTACTAGAACAATTCCTGAACTTTTTTATCTAAGCTTTATTCTAGCAAACTAATGTTGAAGTTAAGGGCAATTCTGACCAAGAACTTTAGGATTGGGTCATTTTACAAAATATTTTGGTCTAATGTTACAAGGTATCCATGCTCAGGATTCTGGGTTTAAACCAAACACAATGAATTTGAAAAAAAAACCACTTTGGTGATCACTGTTTCTGTTTTGCTGATGCAGATTAGAGATGACAGTGCTGTGCTTTAGGTTCTTATATGGCATCCTTGTTTCAGTATCTGAATGGTATTAAATCTTTATTTTACACATCCTGAAGAACTGCTTCCAGCCAGGGCAGAGATCCTCTTCTCATTCTAAAAGGGTTCTGGACACAAAGAGTTATTACATGAATTGCTAAAGTTCACTAAATCTCATTGAAGACACACAGGAATAAAACTTATTCTCCCAGTCTGCCATGCTGGTGGCTGTGTCAATACACCTTCTCCTTGCTTTTCAGAAACAGCAGGCCTGGACCACAGGAGGAGCTTACAAATGTGGGAAAAAATACAATAAGCCACAGTGTACTTGAAGTCAGCAACATCTTCAGGCATGCTAAACTTCGTGGGCTGGGTGTGCATGTATTAGAATGCAGGACACAAAACTATGCTTGACACTCATCTATGAAGGATTGTATTTGTGTAAATAAAACAATCTTGCATGATGAGGAGGGATGACAACTGATGACGCACTAGAGTTCCCTTTCAAGCTTGAACTCAAGTAAATTATCAATTCTTTTAAAAAACTTGTAAAACAGATTCAGCATTCATTTATATTTGCCACCCATAAACCCTAAGGGAGTTTTACTCTGCCTGCAACCTCCTCAGCTTTGTAAATGACATCTGAATATTTCTGACCAAAACATCATTAGATGAGCTAAAAATGGTGCAGATCCCCAGAAGTTATTTTCTCAAACACACTTGCACCTTCCTTCTGCCCAAATCCCTTTATCATGGGAAATCTGTTTTGTTTATGAGGGCAGGGTAGTTTCACAAAGAGTCAGTAAAAATTCTCTTCCGCTAAGAAAACTGTTCACCAAAAGTATTTTGTTTGATAACTAGATAATCTGCTTTGCTTCCCATTTCTCAGTGCCAGAAATATTTGCACTATTTTTTTCTGGAAAATTATTTTCTCACCCTAAAAAGCAGCCAATTATCTTCACCTGGTGACATTAAATTGATCATCATACTTCCTACCCATTTTTTCAAAACCCTGTTTAAACAAACATACCAAAAAAAAAAGGCTATTTTTCTGGGAAGACTTTATTCTCTTCCACTTGAATTGCAACATATGTGGGAGGAGGGAAAGAATCTAAATGTCAGTGTGTTTTTAAGAGCAGTTTATCATGCTGTAAATTTCTATAGCGTATAACATCTTCTAATTCTAGATGGACTGAGATTAGAAGGTCTAAAATAAACTAATGCACCAAGAAATGTATTGGAAAGATGCAGAAATAGAAATCAACTCCTTTCTGAAGAGAGCTAGGGCAAGAACTGAACATTCCTCAGATATCTATTGAATTATTAAAGCTTACACAAAACTTTCAGGTAGATATGTAGACCCTCAAGAGACCTTCACACAGGTGACTCATACTGTTCATGCTTTTGAGATATGATTCCTTACTACATCATCACATATGAGCCCTGGTAAATTGCACCAAGTTTTAACACAATTATCCTACAATTGGCTTAGTGTGAGTGGTTCTG
Source organism: Hirundo rustica (assembly GCF_015227805.2). Lineage (NCBI taxonomy): Eukaryota > Metazoa > Chordata > Aves > Passeriformes > Hirundinidae > Hirundo > Hirundo rustica. The sequence continues at coordinate 24,513,166 of NC_053457.1, read as the reverse complement.
CCCTACTCACAGAACCCTACTGGCTACACAATCAATTTTTTAAAACTTAAATAATTAAGTTGTTTGGGAAAAAATTATCAGTGTCAGAACAAAAGACACCAGAGATATTCTAATTCCACGGAAAAATCATCATGCCAGGCGTAGAATCACTGAAAGACATTAATCCTTCAATTTAAAACCGATAATAAATACAAAACATCAACACTTAGAGCCAAAGCTAAAATCCTCCTTCAAAGTCCTAGTTTAGCAATGAACCTTTCAAACACAACAAAAGGAAAATAAAAGAATGGCAGTTTAGCAATGAACCTTTCAAACACAACAAAAGGAAAATAAAAGAATGGCACAAGAAGGAAAGAATCTAAGAGTAGTCCTAAAGGATGACTCGATGCATTAGGTACCTCCATATGTCACTTCATACTGCACTGGAGATTCCAATTCAAATAAGTTTCAAGGTATTGGACTGAAATTATTTTGATGGCACTAATTCAGTAGACTTTTATGCATCAAAATATTGAGCTGGTAATGAGGTATTTTTTTATCCATCACAACTTAAAACTGGGTTGCAGCCAGAGTTCATGGGCACACATTATTTTTTTCATTTGATAAAAGAACAGAGATTGTCTTTGGAGTCTAAATCAAGGCTATTCTTACAGTGTGCCTTTGACACATCAGCCTAATTCTGCATGACACTGGGGAAGTAAACTTTTTCTTTATGATTCATACCCAGCTGAAAGCCAAAAAGCAAATGTTAGATCCGAGTTCTTACAGTATTTCCCATTTCTGTATTTCAATGCAAATCCCTTGAAATTCCGGTCACCAACTTAGAACTGGAGTCATAACTGCAAACTTCACACTCCACCAGGTACTGTTTTCTCTCTCTTGTTTCCTTAAGGTATGTAGCAACACTTAAGTTTTTTATAAGGTCAGGAGACATTTTTCTGCCTTTCTCACCCCCCTCTTCCTCCCACATCAGGAACCATTAGATCAATGGCTGGAAGTTTTGGCAGCTTAGCTTTCTCAGAATCACAGAATACTATGTTGTAAGTAAACCTCAAGATTCATATGGTCCAACCTTTCTTTCATTCCCATTTGCTTATATTGGTGACCAATATACATCTATGAGAGCAAACAGTACATTAGTTGTCCCTTTAATGGGCCAACTCATGCAAGGGCTTTGGGATTAGATCCTACACTCACACCTTTCAAATCTCTGAATCACAGAATAGAAGGTTGTAAGGGGACCTCAAGGATCATCTGGTCCAGCCTTTCCCAGCAAAAGCATCATCCAGACAAGATGGCCCAGTACCCTGCCCAGATGGATCTTAAAAGTGTCCAGTGTTAGGAAATGCACCACTTCCCTGCGGAGATTATTGCCATGCCTTCCAATTGTTTTCATTGTTAACAGCTTTCCTCTTGTTCCAATCAGAATTCCACAGGAGTGACCTCTACCTATTACCCCCAACTTCACCCTGTGATTCCTCACAAAAAGAAAATCTCCATCTCCCTTTTAACCACCCTTTACGTACCAAAACACAGTTATAAGGTCTCCCCACAGCCTTGTTTCCTCAAAGCCAAATAATTCCAGTAGTTTCAGACTTTCCTCTTATGGCAAGCTTCCCAATTCTTCAATCATCTTTGTGGCCGTCCTTTGGACCCACTCCAGGCTGTCCATCTTTTTTATAACACAGTATTCCATGTGTGGCCTGACAAGTGCTGAGCAGAGTGGAATAACCTCTGGTGGCGATGCCCTTGTTGACATAACCCAGTAGTCTGTTACCCTTCTTTGCTGCAGCAGCAAAATTCACTCATATTGAGCTTGTTGTCCACCAAGATGCCCAGGTCCCTCTCCAGAGAGCTGCTCCCCAACCAGGTAGATCCCAGCCTGGCCTTGCACTCCTGGATTGAATTTCCCAGCTGTAAGACCTTACACTTGTTGAACTTCACTCTTTTAAAGCATTATTGCTATTTCACTTCTCCTATCTAACAGTGGGCCAATATTTTCTGTCTGTTTCTGCTCGTTGTTTATGTGCCTGAAGAGCTCTTTCTTGTGGTTTCTGACAACTCTGGCCAATTTCAGTTAGTGGTGCAATTCCTGATATGTTTATGCCAGCTACTGTCTATGCAATTAGATGCAATTTTACTGGCAGGAAAGTCTTCTGCCATTCAAGAGCTGGTACAAGCTAAACCAGAAAAGTGACTTTTTTGCTGGTAGAAATGGGGCTTTTAAGCATAGAAAAGGCCTAGTGCTCAATATAGTCACTCCTATAATTGAAGGCTGAGAGAAATGCTAGCTTGAGCTGCAAGATAGGGTATTAATCCAGTGCTTCCAGAGGAAGTCAAATCCTCCAGGAAACAGAGATAGAAAAACACCAAGTCCTACTGCACTATAAAAAGCTAAAAAAAAAAAAATTCCCTTTTCATTTTTGGATGGAAAATCCCTTCAAAAGGCTGGCTTCATATATAAATGATAAAGGAGCGGTAAAGAAAGGATTGCATTTTGGCAGTGGATTTTGCAGTTCACCTGTAAGTTTCAGTGCATACAAAGCACTCTCCCAAGCTACCTCGGCTGAAATCTCTCTAAAGACAAGATGACAGAGGAACAATAATGGGCAGGTCAATAGAGACTTTTAGGGATTCTACAGTCATTAGTTTCCTGAAGTGAATTGCATTTATTTTTTTATGAAAATAGACAATTCTGCCAAAAAATCCCCAGCTCGGGCTCGGTACCCTACCTGTAACATTCAAGTAGGTTTTACTGTCAAATCCAAGTAGAATGTACACTGGGCACCAAAAAAAATAAATGCCAGATTTGAGAGGGTAAAATAAATCTCAGCCATTCTGAAGATGTGAAGATAACATCTAAGATAAAACTCATCGGGAACTTAAGAGTACCAAAGTAAGGGCAGGGGATAGGAGAGTATTCTTTCATCTTTCCTAGCAGGTTGCCTGATGAGAAAATCTCTTACTCAGCATTTGAGCACACATATCTCTTATGTGGCAGCTACTTGAGCACTGTGAGAGGAGTGAAGAACTTAGCCAAAGCATGCCTCATGAAACTCCCAAGCTAGGGAAAGAGCTGATTTTCAGAAGGACTAGGCTCCCATAAAGTGTGCTGAAAAAACACCACGAGACCTTAAAAAAAAAAAAAAAAAAAAAAAAAGTATTTTTATATAATAAAGGGGGGGGGGGGGGGGGGGGGCGGGGGGGGGGGCGGGGAATGCATAACAAATACAGGGAAGCAAATACCCAAGCTCCTTCATTTCTTGGGAGAAAACTTTGATTTCAATAGATGCCAACCTGCATAAGCCCACACAGTAACACACTGTTCTAAAGCAGATTTCTTTATGAAACTATAGTACCAGCTCTGAGAAATAAAGATGGTTATGTGTATGTTCAGACACTATAGCAACGAACACCTCAAACTGGATAGAACAGCTCTACTACCAAGTTAGCACAAATAAAATAAAACATCTGCCTATTTTGAGTGTTTCGCTACTGAATTGAGTCATCTCTCTAATATATTCATTCACACACCAGTACAAGAATGGAAATTATTTTATTCCCTTTTTACTTGATGTGAAGCATGCACAAGCTAAGTAGCCTACCCAAGGTCACAGAGGAAGTTTCTCATTCTCCTCTCCCTGTATCTCACAACACCTGAAATGGAGCTGGGCTGGAGACAGCAGCACCCCTTCAATTCCTCCTACTCTCTGTCCCTGGGACACTCAGTTCTCTGGGGGGATTGAAACTTAGCTTAAAACTTGGCTCAATGCAAGGACACGTGGGTGCTCTCTGGCTGTAATCCCTGAGTCAGATACATGAGCTAATCATGCCTTTTGCCTTTGCACTCTTTGAACTATGAGCTCAAGACATAGTCAGCGCAGCATCACATCCTGACTGCCCAGTCCTGGGCTTTGATTGCTTAAAACAATAGCGATTAAAAATACGTATGCAGAGAAGAGCAGTGCTACACTGTTACATGCAAGGCTTAAATAAGACATTTGCTTTTGCCTCCCTGAATAAATAATCTAGGTTGCATTTTCTTTTACATTTATGAACAATCTTCTGAGATGACTGACAAAAGAGGTAACTGACATATAATGTGAATCTTTATGCTGTTATCCATTCCAAGACACGCAGCTGAATAAAATTCTGCTCAGTCAGACATAAAATCAAATTAGAGGAGTTCGCTCTGAAGAGAAAGAACTAAATTTGAAACAAATAAAGCAGTGCATAATTCACTTTTAATGGGATAAGTTCCTAAAACCACACTAATCATAATCCTAACAAGGTAATACTTTCCACTGCGAGTTTACCACATCACTGCTCAGTACACAGCAGAGCAGAGCTTCAGTCATGAGGGATTTGCCCCACATGCAAAGTGAGTAACTGTATTTTTGCAGTCAGGATATGCAGAGCACTCCTGGTTATCAATAATTATTCCTTATGGCCTTAGAACGCCTCAGGAATTCCACATGTGTTCACAAAGACCTTCACCCCTCAGTGAGATCTGGATAACACACAACATATTTCTCCACAAAGCCCTGAAATATTACTCAACAGTTTAAAAAAGAACCAAAATAACGTTCTATTTTGACTGTATAAATTCAGGAAGAAAGTAACGACTGAGACAGGAAAACTGGCTATCCCTGAACTAACATTTCCTATGTTTGGAAAAAATGCCATTGGATTTTTATTGACCCTAAGTATTCAAGACCTTGGGTTTGGATCTGATTTTTAAGACAGCATTTTTCATCAGCACAGCAGCTTGCAACTGTGAGAATGCCTGTATTAAAAGAGAAAGTATGACCACCTGCTTTGCAGCTACTCTTCAAAGTAGCATCTCAGGACACCACATTTATTTTTTATATGAGAGCTGATACCTTATAACCCACGATGATGTGGCGACAGGGCACAGATAAATCAGAAACAAGAAACGACTTTAGTAATTTCTCTAATTTAGGAAATCTTTTTACACCTTTACTAAAATGTTCAACTCTGAAAAGCTGTTCTAGCAAAACCCAACATTCAGCATGCTGCATATTCACTACCTCTCGGCATATGTCTGATCCAAAAAATGTGCCCTGATGACAGGTTAAGAGAGATTTTTGCATGAGATTTTAAGAGTCAAGCTGGGTTTTTCCCGTTTTGTCAGCAATCTAAATTTTCTGACTGAAATATAGCTAATCATTCTTTTAAACACGTAGCATGGATTGTAGCTTGCTTCTAAATCTGCCTCAGTTTTTAGCAAATGACAGGTTAGAAACAATGAAAAAGCTAATAAAAAGGATATAATCAAATGCACATCAGGAGCAGGTAAAGTAAGCAGATGCTTTTCTACACAAATCTACTGTGATCCTTACTTAACAAAAATTTCCATTTATATATCCAGCTGAAACCTTGTTCCCTGCACTTTTAAAAGACCATTTACCAGAAAGTAAAAAAATGAAGACAGAGCTACAGTGCATACAATACAAATGGAATTATTTTTCCCTTATAAAAACATTATGGCTCTGCATGAGTATGCAGCAGGGTGAATACCCTACAAATCAAACTGCAGGTTGCTGACACTGGGCTCAACCATTTCCTCACATGGGTTATTTCTAAACTCCAGTGGTGTTTTTAATGCTCAGCACTCAGTGCACAAGGTTCTTTGTACTCTATTTTATTAATACATTTTGATATGAAGGAATTCATGCTATATAATATGCACATTAGACACAGATACAAGCTTCACCTTAAACAAATATCCTATTTGCTAGCATGATGGCCAAATACACATATGAAAAAAGATTATGTATGGCAAGCAAGAGATTAAGATCATTTTAAAGCTGATACACCCAATGGTTATGCCCTTGTTACAGGGCAAGATGTGGATGAAGATGACTGGGGGTGAGGAGGTGTGACAAAACAGGGAGAGCTGTCATTCTCTGACCTAATAAGTTTGTATCCCTCACTCTGCTGGCTCCAGCTCTGAATATGGGGGATGTTCTGCCAAGCAGGCACAGGCCAGTCATCAGCAACTCCCGCACCCCTGCAAACGAGCAGCGACTGAACTGAGCTGAGCTGACTTCCAGGAGAGACCCATAATAAAGAGATGCTGAATGCCTTTAAGCATGAAGGGTTTACCAGGATTTAGGAAAAAAAAAAAAAAAAAAGAAAAGAAAAAAAAAAAAGGAGAAAGAATAACTCTCTCAACATACATACAAATTATATTGAGGGAACAAAATCAAAAATTCCTGAAATTGGAGCTAAATTGCTGCTATTTCCCATAATTCTAAAGTTCGGTCAGGATCAAATCCTACACTACTTTTCAAATACTTCACTTCAAATCTTTCAAACTGCCCAGAAGGTGGTCTAGTGAAGCCACCCTTTCTCCAGAAAGCTGATGTTACTGTTCTGTTTATTTCCTTCTGCTGGAAGTGTTCCTTAGGCTCACTTCTTCACCACAGCAATTTGGAATTTGGTAACATCAGTTAGTAAGTTTTTTAGCAAGGCTTTTGTTTTGGGGAGTATCAGGGTATGATTTTACAAAAGAGATACTATCATCATACCAAGGGCAACAAGTCCAGAGAATAATAAAATGCCTTGTAGCAGGTTATCCAGACACTCAGCAGAAGCAGCTCTGCCAGTACACTTAATTTGTGCTCATTGTGCCAGTGAGCTATCCAGCAGCTCATAGAGCCCTTCAAGGGAGTGAGCTGGGGGTTGTTCTCATACACACACCCTGCTATGAAAGAGCCCTACTTCAGTCCTTGTGGAGGACTCCAAACACTGTGAAAAAACAGAAAAGAGCTCAGAAACATTGATGTTAAATCCATGAACACAATGTGGAATATAGTATTTTTGGTTTTTTACTATTATTTCTCCGAGGGAAACCTTCATTTCAGCATTGTTACCCACGAAATTGGTGCCTGAATTAAGAACACAAAGGAACTCATTAGCAATTCTAGCCATAATAATTAGATTTTATATGACCAAACCCAGTCTTAAATCTAGAAAAAAAAAAAAATAAAAACATCAGAGAGTTGCCATAGAAGGACTATTGCAGAGACAGAAATATTATACCAGTGGCTAGTACAGTAATGTAAGCTCAAACACCTACTATTTCAAAGATTTTCTTGGGCAGGCAACTTAATACCTCTATATCTCAGTTCTTCAGCTGAAAATAAACATGATAGCAAAATGGGAGCATATTAAGGATAAGGCCAGATATACAATAGAGACTACGTAAAATCTAACAGAATTTGTTTTGTGCATGGGTAAAGCACAGTAAATTTGAAGCTATTTTTGCTACATTTTAAGCTAACTATTTCACTGACAGCATTTCAGTGCTATGCAACAAAGATCACATTTTTCTAAGCAGAGGAATAATACACCATACATTACATTCAAATGTAATTTCAGATCAATGTTTTCTTATGAAACAATAAATAGAAACAAACCCTGTTTTGATAAGATCTGCTGAGCTTCTTCTCAAGAGAGACGGAGATTCAGGTCACATTTTACTCTCCATAGTGAGAGATATCCAACACAGGCATCAAGACTATTAGGGTATTTAAGATGTTAAAATCACACCTAGAGCCGGTAATCTGTAGCTATCCCTACAGACACCAGAGAGAGCAGATTAACACCTCTGGTTAAAGCCAGGCCTCCTTGGAGTCCTTCTCTGTTATATTTGATAGCAATGTTTGCACTACAAGAATACAGTCTTTCCTTCATTCTACAACATAAATCTTACTGTTATCACTGGGGTTAAGGGACATCTGATGCAGTTAAAAAAAGATAAGCTATCACGAAAGTTATTTTTTGGCAAAGTTCAGCACGAAAACTTTGAAATCAAACATGCCTCAGACAGCAGCATATCTAAATCACACAAACGCTTTAGGATTCCTCCTGCCAAAAGCCAAGCTAAGCACAAATTGAATCAATCAGGAATTTTCCTTCATGTTCTGGTCATAACATACTTGCTTAAAATGACAAAGCAAAACCTTTCAAAAAGCCTAAGACTGATTTGAAGACTTATCTATGACATGAATAAACTAAAGCCAACCTTTAACTGCATTTTCCAGAGCTGACCACGTATCAGCAACCAGAATAGAAAAATCAACTAATCTGATGCAGTTTGTTCTCTTTCAGTGAGTCAGTGCTGCCATCTAAAGCTATCTAAAGGGCATGCAAAAGAAATCCAAAGTCATGCACTTAATTACATTAAGGAAGCACATGTCAGTAGACGGAGAATACAGAGTAAGTCAAATATATTAATGATTTGCAACAAAATAATGATGCTGCAGTACCTGAAGGAGAAATTCTTTCTCTATCACTTCACCTGTCTTGCTGATAAGTCGCTTCTGTAGTCTCTGCACTTTCATAATCAGTTCAAAGGTAGTGGGGTCACTGGCCTAGGAAGGAGCAAAGGAGTCTCAAAAATTATACATGATAACAAGTTACTGTTTCTTTTTTGCAGATGAAAACCATAATATCTCAGTGTTTAAAAGTATGAAGTATAAAAGGGGAGCTAGAGGAGGACACATTCTACTATTTTTTTTAAAAATTGCATGTATACAAGCAGTCCTGGAACTTAATATACAAATTTTAGCAGCAACTGGAACTGTCCACTGACAAATTAAGAGCAATGAAAGTACTTCCTGCTGTTCAAGAACTTCAAACAGTGACAACTTAGTTTCTAAAGAGAAGATTTTTCTATTGAACAAAAGAAAGACTAACTGCAATTTAGTCTTGAAACAGGTTAGAGAAAAAAATTTGGGGGGAGACAAATTATTATAGGGTTCTAAAGTGTCCATACCTGTAAAATCCCACTCCTCAATGGAATTAAATGCTTAAAATTGTCAGAGTGTTTGCACTGTACTGTTGCCCTCTACCTACGTAGCCCATAAGAGCAGGAGCTAATAGATGTCTGTCTCTCCATCCCTTCCTTTTCATTCTTTTGGCACAGACTGAATCTGGAGAAAGCTCTAAGGAGCAAAGGAATAATTCTGTGAGGAGGAGCCAGCAAATCTTACTTTCCCAGTGCTTTGGGTCTCCTTACTGGATCTTTCAATGAAGGGCAAACTCTGATTGAAACTTTTCCTCACTCAGGGACTCGTAACACCCCTCTCCCATCTGGTTTTTCCTTTCTCATGTGGTCTCTCATAAGGATTAAACTCACACTGCAATAAAGGCTTCAATAAAGTCCTGCTCTCTTACATTTGCTTGAGCTTATCAGGAACTCAGCATCTCATTGCTCTTAATCTTTTGTCTGATTTTTATCTACATTGACTAATCATTTCAAGAGTAACTAGGACACTAACACAGATACACATTCAGCGCTCACAATACAACATCATTTCCTGAGAAACCAGGCTAAAAAGTAGACCAGTCCCCATGATCCACTCAGTCCTTGATTTTTTTATATTGCTGCCCAAGCATGGTGCCAATTTGTGACAACTGTAGTGATATGAAAGTGTTTGTTCATTAGGAATTGAACCAAAACCCCATCAGGATTATTTCATAAGGATCTTGCCATCTGCTGGCCTTTCTGTGTTCCAAGTACAAACCAGTTACCTAGAATGAGCATCAAGAAAGAAAGAAAGACATGATTTCCCATTATCAGCCTCTTCATACATTCATTTCCCCATCACTGGATGTTTTGACTGGCCTGATTTTTATTTGTTACAAGGTGCTGCTAGAGTTTGTACCTAGATGTGCTTAACCTACTTCAGCATCCTGCATTAAAAATCCCTTCCACGAGAAAAGCTAATCACGCTACCCAACTTTAAGCTCAGCATGGAAAAATCAGAAATTCGCTATCATGCTAGTAAGCACAGTCAAAATATTCAGCTCTGCTTCTGCACGGACAGAGCACATTATCACTCAATATTAGAGAAACTAAGCAACCCAGGCTGGCATCAGATCAGAGATCCATGCAACAGAGGAATCTCAGATGGCACTCACATCAAAAATATCCAGTGATGCCAACTGATGTTCATATATTTGGTCTATGATTGATGGATTTTTTAGTTTTCCCCTTCACTTGGCAGGTTCAAATCATGTGAAAACTTAGATTTGCTGTTTATGTAAAGCAGTTGAACTCACATTACCTGGAATGACTATCTTTGGGAATCCACCACTGTTTATGTGGAGGCCTCTTTCTGTTTTTTCCTGAGATGCAATTTACCTTGTGACTTCATATCTGTCCCTTCTCCAGTCTATCTATTCTATGAGCTTTTCAATTACTAGCTTTTTTCCCGTATACATTCCCATATACATCTCCCTGTTTGATGAGGGTAGGATTGTATCTTTCCCCTATCATCTCATTTCTCACCATCCATATTAAGGAATCACCCTCTTCTAAATTCACCTAACGCATTCTTATTCCCTTTAGCACTTCACTGTCTCTTTACAAATCCCCCTGCAATTTTTCATTGAGAAAGCGACACAAAAAAATAACATTGATTGCATTGTGCAAGGAAAGCATTCAGCAGGTAAGGATTCCATTGGTACTATGGAAATTTCAGTCTGCTCAGTCCCTCCATACCATTTGTGTTACAGTAAATGAAACAGGCTTTTGCTGAGTCACTGATTTGATAATAGGGGCTTTGGAAACACAAAATCCTCACACATCACCTCTAATTTTCTCCATCTGTGAACTTGCATGGGCTTCTGCAGTTCATCTTCCAAAATTTTGCACCGAGTCTGTTCCCTTAACAGTTCCTTCTGCATGTGATTAAACTCCCATCTGAAGACCAGCATAAAATAAAAAGAAAAGAAAAAACACATCAAAAATACTTCAATGTGGCCAAGGCACTAATGTGGACATTAACAAATCATTCTCCCATGCACAGGAAGAACTGCATGGGAAGCATAAAGAGTCCCTTTGCCACTACAGTACTACTGTAGTTGCAAAACCTATCAACACTGATACCACTAAACAGGTGGAACCATAAAACAGCACACTTGGACCTCTTTACTCGCTTCATTAAGAATGGCTCAGAAGAGAGGCTCACGGGCTATCTACTCCACACACTACTGGATCTCACTCTTCACATCTTCCCATGTACATTAAGGCCAGGAGGACAGTTAGTTCATTGACCTGCAAATCTGTTATGGGTCATATCCAGTTACCCCTGTGCTGAATCTAACAGCTTGTGTTTGAAAGGTTTTAAATCTACACGGCTCACACAATCCATTAAATAAAACACACTCTAGGACCTAAGTATGATGGACACCATTCCTAAGAGAACTGAACTTTGAGTTCTTTTATTACATCTCCTCAAGGAATTTCAGAGGTGACTTGTTGAAATTTAAAATGAATTGATCACTACCAAGACTCTTTGACAACTAGGCTTTTATGGTGGGGATAAGGGCTGAAGGGCAGTGAAAAAGGCACATTTTGTAATGATCTGAGCCTTACCACTTCAGTGATGGGATCCTTTAAATTCTCCAAGGTCAGAAGGGGGTGGAAGATTGTGATGTGCCTCCTCCACCACTGAATCTTTTCCTAAGCTCAGAATTGCATTTAGCTCACTAGAGAGAAGAAAGCCTGGTTTTTAACTATGAGGTTGGACAAGGTTATGAAAGAGGAAAAAAAAAAACTCAAATTTCCATTGGCAAATCAGGAAAGCTAATTAGCAGCGCAAGTGATAAATGGAGTCTTTTCGACAGGCAGTTTTCATGATGGTTTTGGACTTCATTAAAGTATGAGATTGCTGCTGCAGTTAGCAAGAATTGATCCACCCATCATGGCATGCAGCACACTACACTTCAATACCATCACTGAGTTTCAATACAGTAACAGACTTTCGGCTGAATGCATTTGGGCAGCAAGTTCAAATCCCATTCCTATCTGCACTCAGTCGATGAAAACTGCAATTGCTAATGTTGTGTGCCCAGTTCTCCTTTCTGTTTCACCAAATCAAACTGGCATAATTCCACTGGAGTCAATGGGACCGACCATGGACTGAAGTTAATTTGTTCTGCTGAAAGCCATGGAAATATACTGATAAACTAAAGATCTCACCCAAAACTGTGGTAGCTACACTGAACTGGTACAATGGTTAACTGCTAAAAACTTAACTGCCTCTCTCTATAAATCAAGACTGATTCTTAGAAAATGACCACAGTTTCCCATCAGGAAAGAATAGAGCTCAAATACAGGGGAGGTAAACAAGAAAGGAAGCATTAAAATGGAGAAGGAGGAGAGAGATCAGGTTTGGGCTATTACATTGCTGTTCTAAAGAAACAAAACCTTCAATGAAAAATTGACTAAACATCTCTCATAACATCATAAAATATGTATATAAATATGGAAGGAGAGGGTTTTGTTAGAAAAATGTCAATTGTTTCCCAAATTCTGTGGATTGTTTAACCAAAAGGAGTTCCACTAATCTAGGCCTTGTACCACTGTACCACTGAGTAGCTCACTGGACTATGAACACCTTTTCTGCTTCTGTCAGGTTTACTCTGTAGGCAGGAACTCACAGTACAAGGGGAAATATGAAAACTATTTCAACTTTGGCCAAGATCTCTTCTTTCCTCATTACTATATTTCTGTTCTCCTAATTATTGGTAAGTTGTATAATGAATTTAATCCAGTCTATGTCTGAGGTCAAGCCAAACCCTTTTTCCATAGGAAAATGCTTGATATAAGCCTTTACTATGCATAAACCACATTTTCTGTCTCAAACACAAAATCATGGCAGCAATCACTATGGAAATATATTCCACTGGGTTTCCTACCTGAGCTCCTTCACATTAGCCACACTCTTGCCAAGTATTCCCTTCTCACGCCGAAGTTTTTTGATCTCCAGCTTGAGAATGCGCATGTCTTCCATCCTCTGCCTGTACTCGGTTTCGCCCCTGTTTAAGATGGCCTGCTGGATCTTTATCTTCTCATAGAGCAGCGCCACCTCATCGTTGCGACGGATAAGCTGGGTCCCCAGGGCGTGTCTCTCAGAGAGCACCTGTGGGTACAGGGCAAAGCCATAAACTCAGTTACACTTGCTTCACACAATCCCAGACTGTCATGACGATACTTGTATCTGTCAAAATCACGTGCATTAAGAGGTTTCACTGTCATTAATTAAGGAAATATGGCAAGAAGCTAATAATTACTCCTGTAAGGGTTTGATCACCTGAATAGTACAAACTACATATTTCGTTCACTTCAGTATCTTAACATTTTGGTTTGAATGGCATTACAAAGCTTTAGTACTCTCACATTCACAGTAGCTAAGAATCTTCATCTTAAAAATATACTGGACAAATGAGGGAATAGAATGCAGGGTATTTGAAAACTCAAATTATGGATTCCCACCTTGTCAAATTCCTTCTTCTGCTTCTGTCTCTCTGCATCAGCTTCAGCAATGATTTTTAGGAGGTTTTTCTCTTCTGCCTCCTGATTTGCAATATAGGCTTTGGTTTCCTGAGCCTGTTTTGTCATCTTAAGCAGTTCAGTCTGATGGAGATAAAGAATATAGGTGAACAACTGTTAGTTAATAACTTCCCCTTACAGAAACCTACAATTAAGAGTTAGTTAAAAATATTTCATACATTCTTTAGCTTTCTGAGAGGTACACATTTTGTTGGTTTTTGAGAACTAATCACCAAGATAATCAAGCATGAAGACCCATAAAGAAATACTGTAAATACTATGTTAATGTAATTGTCTTAAACACAATAGAAATTTTAAAGGATTTTTATCTATGACAACGGTTCAAGTTGTGATTCAAGGATTCCTTATTTAATTTAATTATACAGCACATATTTAGAAAGCTTTTCAATGGAGTTCTTATTCACAGTCAGTCTGAGATGTGAGAAAGAACAGTTCACCTTGCTGAAAAGGGCAACAATCTCTGCTGTATAATACAAAGCAGCATCAACACAAGAAAGGCTTCAGAGTGGAATAAAAGAATTTGTGGCAACCAGGAAGGGAACAGCAAGATTTAAGAGCCACAGAACTTTGATTAGTGAATGTGTAAATTAGGAAGAGTGTGAAAAGAAGGGGGGTCCCTAAGCAAGGAGGAGCAGTGCACTGCTAGAGCAACTGTACAGCACTGACACAAACTAACACTGGAATGTGCCCAGACATTCTATCACACTGTTACAAAATCTGTAATTCAAGGCATGCATGTAGGTAAAAACTAATAGGGTCTTCCTGGGTTATTAGTAGTTTTTATCACTGCTAGGCTATTAGAGCCAAGGTGAAACTAGCTGAGCACAGTTCATTTTCACAGATATGAAAACTTTCAACCCCTAACTCAAAGACTTTGCCACAACTCTGACCCTTATAAAGGATGATGTTCAAGCTGCCTTTTGGGAACAAGCATCATCCAATGCTGAAAGAATGAGGCTGTGATAAAGGCTGCGCCTGCAAAAACATTGATTTAAGACAGAAATAGTTCCATCATCATAATATAAAATAGCTTGTTCCATTCTTATTTTCTTTAATAAAATCCTCATTTTCCTACATGTGCAAGACATAGCTCTCTTATTCAGTGTCAGATATTCAGCAGAATTCATCAGCTGAATAAAAATGCAAGTCACTTAATCCTGAAATGCAATCAACGCTATACAAAAACTGCCCACAACTGTAAAACTGCTCATGTGTTCAGCATTGCTGGATAATATTTTTTTTTAATAGATCACAATTCTATGGTCTCCTTCTGTCAGAAAAATATGAATTATAAACAAGAAGTGCCATTAGATGTGGTCAGCAAACACTCATATAAACAAATCTCATTGGAACGCACTCAGTTAAAATAAATCTAAACTGCCTTGTTTAGTAAAGAACATAAATACTTAAAGCCACACAAGGATTTTCAGTTAGATTAAACATGCTCAGAACCACAGTACAAGGGTCTGTGTACATCAGGTAATAGAAAGGGAAATGAATAAACACAGTCACTGTGCAAGCAGAAAAATGGTCACGTCTGAAACTGCTGTAAATCAGCACAGCTCACTTAAAGTTAGTTCAGAGAATTTGTAAGAACTGAAGAACAGTCAGCAAGAAAAAGTAACATGTATGAGACCTATACCAATATCTCAAACCAAACTCAAACTAAATTCTTGTTTGGATTCTGAAATATTAGTGCAAGTGATACTTTTATTGGTATATTATACTAGAGGTGTGAGGAAAACATGAGTTTTACGGAAGTTATAACTGGGATTGAACACAGAATGCTGAAATAACAAGTCAGATGTTATATTCAGATTTTCAGAAAATGCTAACAAAAAAACATGCATAAACATCTACAAAACTATCCAAAGCCCTTGACTAACCAGCAGCTCCAATGCCGAGGGCCATAGATTTGTTTTCAATATTCAGATCCTTTATCAAACAACTCTAACCTGAAGCCCTGCATGAAGGCCAACTGAAGCCAAAAGATGGCTTTAATAGAGCTTGGAATTACCATGCTTACACATTTTTAAGGCCTTTATGCCATCTGAGGTGAGCATGTCTGTATAACTTCGTTCCTATGAATCCCAGTCCTCTGTGATTTAGCACATTATTTAAGCTTAATTCCCAGGAACAGCTTTCTTACTTCCTTCACATCAGTGCAAACAGGATAAATTGATGCTGGCTTGCAACACAAATAATTGGGTTTTTCTGTGCCTGTGACAATCAGCTCTCTCTGAATTCTCTCGAGTTTAGTACTCAGCAGTGACACACAGGTAGGAGACCACAATGCCCTGAAGCAAGTCAGTAATGTCATGTCAGGGTATGGACAAACCTGCTGGTGAATAATTGAGTGCGTAAACCATGCAGCAATCATATGTTTGTCAAATAAATGGCAGGCAGTTCTGAGGTGATGAGGCAGAATTGGGGACTAGTTAAGGCAGAAAGCTGCAAACAGGGAATGAGATCCTGTTTGACTTCTCCATCACTGACAGAACATCTCTGAGACAGATCAGGTACAAGAATACAAATTCATCACCCTTTTACAAAGCCCTATTGACATCTTGTCATAACTGTAATGTGCTGAGAGAGGCTGAAAATTTAAGGTGTCATTGCAGCAAAGCAATAAACTGACAACAGAAAACATTGTAAAAAGTGCTAGGGAACTTCTGTTTTTTGTGGGTATTGTTTGCATTTTTTCCCGTTTTTTGTTTTGTTTTGGGTTTTTGTTGTTGTTGTTGTTTTGTTGTTGTTGTTGTTGTTATTGTTTGGGTTTTTTTCCCCTAGTGCTTAGTGAAGATTAAAAATAAACTTCTGTGAACACAACTCCATAAATCTTTTCAGAGTACAGCAAATTGAGTTGAGATACCACCACAAATCTAATAGCTTATCTAAGGATGGGCTGCAGCCAGCACTGAGAAAAAGAACCTTAGCTTCAAGCTCAGATTTCCTTTGATTTAAAACAGATCCTTGCTGTTTTATACCACAATATTAAAATAACTTTCTGTGCAGAGGGACCCACTAAAAGGTACTGCCTTACTCCCAAATGACTAATGCTTGCTAGTTACATAGAAATATAACATTGTGCAATATAATGGGGTTTGCACTTAAAAACAGTAAAAGGAAAAATGTTCTTAAAAAGAGTGAGTTATAAGGGTCTACATTAAAACATTTGTTAGAATCAGTTTATCCACAAAATCAACATTTCTGCAAGAAAAATGGAACTTTTTAGTAAAACATATTCGGTCACCAAGAGATTTAAGGCTTCCCACAGACAATACAGGATTCATCTTTCATTATAATTATAGGCAGAAATTAAATTTATCAGATACACAGAATTCTGCAGGTAGTAGCTCTAAAGGGTACTGAGATCTTGCGCTTCACTTACAGAAAAGTTTATTAAAATACAGCAAAAAACCTACCACAGGTCAGAACACAATGCAGTCTATGGAAACATGGAATCCACCCTTTGCAAGAAAGTATCTATGTCAAGGGTCTTACTTTCAAAGACTCTTTCTCATCCTCTGACTGCTGGAAATCCACGTGTGCTTTCTCGAGGGCTACATCCTTTTCTTTGAGCTCCTCTTTCAGATGATCCAGCTGACGTGTGGCAGTTTTCAGTTTCATCTTCATTTCTGCTATCTCATCCTATTAGAATAGGAATTGTGATCCCAGAGAGGGTTAAAGCAAGAGATTGTTTGTGACGTGGAGTTCAGGCTATTTAGAGGTTGGAAAATGTAGCCACGGTGCATGAAAGTAGATCTGTCGTACCTACTATAAGACATCACATTTTAATCCAACAGAACAAAACAGTTTCATTAAACAACAATTTTTTTATGCCAGCATGACATTGCAATTAAAAACATCTTTAAAAGATACACTGACAAAAATAATGACCATCAATCATGACTCTATTAAGACATTTAATTTACAGTGCTGGACACACTGTAAATACTAGCAGTCAATCCAAATCAGTAAAATTCTGATCATGTCCATCTGTTTTCATGCATCTAATAACATGCTTTTACAATAAGGTCGTGCATAGCTGGGCACAAATCTTTGGAGAGAAGCTTGTTTTGTGCAAGCAAACATAGCCTTCAGTAAGATACAATACATGCCAGCTTACAGAGAGGTGCAAAGTGCAAAAAAGGGCTCAGTGTTTGAGAAGGCTGTGTGAAAATATTTAACATATACTTTAAGCTCAAACACAGAGCAGAAAGGCTGGTAGCACTGAAGAGAGATCAGGTCTGTAGGAATACTTCTACTCACAGCAAAAAGGTGCCTGTCTGTACAAAATTAGCATTTCAGCTCAGCGCAGTGACAGCACATTGTGCCATGAAATGGAAGCTAACAGAGTCAATGCATAAACAGACAGTTTCTTCTGGATATAATGAAAGCAACTTTAGAGGCTATTACTCCTCTGCTAGAACCTCACAGAGAAGACATCATAATCTCTCATGTGAATACATCCTCTTCCACTACCAAACCAGGGTAGCTTAAAGCTCCTTCAGCACTGTCCTCCATAGGTGTGGATTTACTCAACAAATGAGGGATGTTTTCTTGCATGAAGTGCTTAACACAGCTAAGCAAGATCTTGAATCATGGCACTCTTCACCCAAGCAGCACAAAGTACTGATTAGTAGTAATATGTCCCTAGGCCCAGCTGTTTGCATGTTCAGCCACTTTCATGAAAGCAAAAGTTATTATAAGCTGTCTTTGGTACACAGCCTATAAATCTCTCTAGTGCTGTAAAAGATGACAGCGATTTAGCATATAATGCCCAGACACACCCAAATACATTCTTAATTCTGTACTTAATGCAGAACAGTAAGAACATACAATTTTGCAAACTAGTCTCCTATTCAACTTGCTTAAATAAATGAACTCCTAACACCAAAAGAAACCCCCAGGGTGAAAGCATCAGGTACTCATGTCATATTAACAACCTGCCAGGATACCTTTTCCATTTTAATGACTTCAATATCATGGTACTCTGGAGACCACTGGCGAGGTGGGCATGAGATCATTTCACATTAAGCAATCTGAAAATACTAGCATCCAGCTTTATCTAAACAAACTTGTACAAATTTTGCCTCCCCAAATGGGAAAGAATTTGCCATAATGTTTAAAACAACCCTATTTTTTTTTTTTTTTCTTTCATGACTGGCTGACCTGCTACTGAACATTGAATAGCTATTTTTCTCATTGCTAAACATAACACTGCCTTGGCCAAAAGATCTTTTGGGATCAGCTATTTTCTCACACAGGACTTGCTAAAAGAGTTTCGTAGTATGACAAGTACACTATTAAAGTCTAAATATTGGCCTCTAACAACTGGAACTGTGAACAGCATAGTGTTACCACCATGTAACACGCAAAACCCAAAGACCAAAAGGTTGCACCATTTTCTATGTCAGCACATAGATACCTGTTCCTTATAAATAACCAAATTTATTCTGTTTTAAAATAAAAATAACTAGGAAAAAAATCTTTATGGTAATATTTCAACCTTATTTCTCCTGAGAGATTGTTTGGGAGCAACTAAGAATCCCAACACTGCCTCCACCGATGAGAGGCTAAGGTCAAGTAAAGCATCCCACATAAATGGCAAAATGGTGCATTCCTCATAAAATTCAGCACACAGTTGTTTAGGAACTTTGGCAGTTCATTCCCATGTACTTCTCAAACAAAACACCTACCTATTCAAACCTAAGTATAAATTTGTAATTTACTATATATGTTTATGTCATAAACACTTATTGGGAAATAACCCAAGGCTTAAAATGACAGCTATTCAGGGTCCCAATGTCTGCCAATTACAATAAGACTTGTGTAGTATTTTAGATCTTTATATCAGAATAACATAATATGTCCTTAAGTGGTCTGTTCTCCTCTTTTGGTATTGTCAGTGAGATCCCCAAGGAGAAGATATGAATGCAAAGAATCATCTCCTGAGGAAAATGACACTCTCTGAAAGAAACAAGAAAGGCGGAAGCATTTGGTTCTTGTCAGAAAATTCCACTTCAGCTGGGAAAGTGATCCCTCTGCTTCCTAAATCATTATTTACAGTAATGTGCATACTCATTCAGGGCTAAGGAGGCAATCTTATTCCTTTATACCCTATTTCACATACATGCATACAACTCCTAAAGGGATAAAACAGACTGGAGACAGGATGGCTTTATGATTCGGTGGCTCCAGTGTACCATGATTTTATTCATGGTTAGAAGCAGGGATATTTCCACATGATGACTGTGGACTCCTATTTCCAGTCCAAATACAAATGGTGTAGATAAAACTTCAGGGACCTAAACCATTCATTTCCCCAAAACCCACAGGAATGAAGAAACCACTTCTGCCATTGATCCACTGAGCTTCCTTTTAACAAATTAAAATTATATCAGGAAAAAACAAGAGCAGTGAGAGAAACACAAGGAAAAATGTATCCTTTTACCTTAGCTTCAATCAGATTTTTACTGTACAGGGTCCTCTCCGTTCTCAGAGTTTCACAAAGGTTTTGTTGCTGTTTTAATTTCATCATTTGCACTTGTACTTCCTTCTCATAGTCACAGATCTGTATTTGATGCATTTCAAGATCTTTCATGTGATGGAGGATCTGGAGCAAAAGGAAAGGAAAGAAATTAACATAATTAAACCATCATCACAAGATTAGAAGGATGGGACAAAGTTTGTGATTTTCTAAAGTGACAAGTTCAAATCCCTGTGATAAGCAGTTTTAACTACAGCTGAAAATTACTCCAGTACAAATACAAGTTTAACCTTTCTGACTTGCTTATGTGGGACAAAATTGTATTTTAATCGGATACGTAGGTTTTACTCAAGACTAAAACTTGTAGAGGTGCACATATTTAATTTAACAATGAAGTACTGAAAGAAAATATTGCCACAGAGTGAGTGTAATACAATCAACATAAACAGTTTTCAACAAGAATAGACTTAGTTTATTTATTAACCTAGAGTTTGGATGTTGTTTTGGATGTCAGCTGTACGATAAGATGAATTAACACACATATATTTCCAAGCCCTGCCTATACTCTTACATTCTAACAACCAAATTTTTTTAATGAGCACGTGACCACAAACAGTTCATGATCACAAACTGTTCAGATATAATTACTATAATAAGAAATTCAATTAATGTAACTTACATTTGGTCTAAATAAGTAGGTAATTACCATTAGTTGCTTCTATGAAAGACTACAAATAATTATGTGAAGAGTACCTAAGGAAATGGAGTATTGTAGACTATAGAAAGAAGATGATCATATGCAGCATCAATAAACAAAAATGCAAAATTTTATAGACACCTTTATTAAGCAGTTACTACCATAACAATACATAATAATTGCTATGTAAGAGGGGCAAAAATACAAATAGTTGCTAATCATTATGATGAGAGTCTAAATTATTTTTTTAAAAAGACAAGAACCTTTGTCCTGCTATACAAAGCTGAAAACTGAGGAGCTCAAGGAAGCAGCATTCATATAGCACTCAGCATTACAAAAAAATAAGAAATAAAAACAATACTAAGGAGCACACACACTAAAAACACAGTTTACCATGTTCACTACCCAGGAAGAGAAAACAATGCCATCCTTAAAGCTAAGGGGAAAAAAAAGGCATTTTAAAAAAGCTGAGAAATCATACAGACAAAACCCAGGGGAGAAGTCCATGTCCAAATGCAGTTCATATCCCTTTCTCCTGACTCCACCTTTGAAAGTAGAGGTTTGGGCTAAAATTCATGCTTGTACGTCAAAGCAGAAGAAGAAAACAAATATTTACATCAAAGAGTCAATAACTGCAAAATTTGCAGTTTACAGTGTTGTAAACTGCAGTAAAGTCTTGGGGAGGCCTAACTATGGGACAGGAGCTTAAATAATTAAATATTCTACCAGGTACCTCCAACCAACTTTGAAGATAGGGGAAAGCTAAATATCAAAAATTTTATTACAGAAGCAGGAATACAATTCCAGCACATTGCAGCCGACTTCAGGTGATCCCAGGAACTGCTTACAACGCAATACAAAAACGCAGTCCCAGTTTATAACCTACTCCTGCCTTTTCCTTTGCTGTTTAAACAATCTGCCAATAGTAACAGCACAGAGAAGACATCAATAAGGCATGTTTTCTATCTGCACTATGGTGATCATAGGCTGGAGCAAGATTTGAAAGTAGGTCACTGCATTTGTAAGTGTTTTGCTTGGTTCTGATACAATATAAGTGCAGTAAGATTGTGGACAAAGTTTTCTGAGATGTACTCGTAGGCTAGATGCTGACTTTGCTTTTTCAGGAATGATTAAACCCAAATAATTCTCTCTTATAAATACAGAAAAGATACATGCAGCGTTTCACAACACAGCCCTGTGGGAGGCTGAGCATCCTCAATTCCTGTTTAGTCAGTAGGCACACTACATCTCAGATTTGGCAATGAGGGCCCAAAGCTAAGTATAAAGGATTTGGTATTTCATAGGTTTTTTTAATCTGTACACTTCATTATCATCTACTACTGGTTACCTGTTTAGTTCTATGAACCTACTCAATATGTCAGTAACAGTGTTTTCATTATTTGTTTATCCTTTTTTAACCATCCCAGGAAGTGCTGCTATGGCCTTAATGATACACCTAATGAACCTCAGGTTTTCAAAAGATTATGTGAATTTAAAAAAAGGAAATGTATCTTTTCATTTTCCTGGATAGGTTGTTAACTGTAAACTTAACATTTTAAAGGACTTTATGTGAAAAAATTAAAGACTGGTTTTGTGACCCCTCAGAAGACACAGCCAGGGAACAGTTCAGATGAGACTGAAAGGTAGACCTCACTGCATCCTTTTCAGCAGCCTAAACCTTACACAGAGAAACCAGCATTTCATCATTAAAGAATTTCAATTCAAAAAGGAAAAAATCTGCTAAAATTGGTATTCAGTAATACAGGCTACATAACAATGAACAACAGTGTTTTTTCTTACTCGTACTGGCTAATCTAAAAGCAAGACTTTAAACAAGTGGCACTGACTGAAAATAAGCAGTCAGCCAAGGCAATAGCTAGAAGAGGAAGTCATGTATGAATTCTCACCCCAAAAATATTTTACTGTTGTGTATATAACTTTGCTGACTCTGTTCATCAGTTAATAGTAAATGATGATTTTGAAAGATGAGTTCTGCAGCTCTGTAGAGCATATGCTGCTATAAATAGCCAGACAGCTTTCAGAGCCAGTAGGGCTACATCTCTAGGCCTAGATGGGTTTTGCCAGCTCTTATGCAATTCCAAAGGTGGGGTGCAACCTCCTGCAAAACCAGGTTGGTGGTAAAAGGTGATGAAAGAGCAGTGACTGGCCATACACTTACTGCCATCTGTAGCTCATTCCCCACCACCTGTGAAATTACTCCTATAGTTTTGACATAGCTTCTCAAGTCTGAATAGGTTAAATAGTGAACCTAAATATCACCTATTTACATGATAATCCTGACCTTATGTCCTCCTACCCTGCATTTGGACTTGACCGACAAGACTGCTGTCTCACATACGCCTGTGCTCAAAACTGTTCTTGCTGCTCTTGACCTGTAAGCAGAGTCAGGAACTGCCCCCTTGGTGAGCCAAGGAAGCCTGCCAGTCCTTTGGAAACTTGCAGTTACAATGCAGGCAATATTATACAAACAGCTCAAGTGTCAAAAGCCATTTACTGAGCCTCTGCCTTATAAGAAGTGATAGAAAATTTACACCCAAAGTGGCAGGGGAAAAAAAGAAAAAGTAAACAAGCAAACATTTGTCATTCTCACCCTCAAAATATTATGGGCAACCCCAGACAGAACTAAAAGAGTCTTGTAGTTCTGAGTGTTATGAATTACTCTCTGGCCCTAGTTTACAATATTCTTAACTCATATCTACACTGTTAGAAATGCACTATGAGGGAAAGAAGCAAAATACGACTTTGCAACAAAGACAAATCTCACTTTTGTGGAATATTATTTACACGTAAATGACAAGAGAAATTCCAGGCAATGCAACATATACCATTCCAAAATGATTTAAAGGCCTCTGGTCACATGAAGTTGGAAGGATAATTTTACTGTGAAAAGATAGCAAATAACTTCTGAGTTGAAACCACTTGAAAGTTAATCCCAGTAAATCAATGAGCTCCTTGGAGGGCTCTCCAATGTGATACTCAGCAATTAATGGAACATTTTAAGAACGTGTTCCTGATTTTACTCCATCAGGAATAACGTTATACATAATAATGGACATCAGGCAACACAAATTTGATGCAGTATTTCTCTGCAGCTGCTCTTGGAAAACTTGTTTTTGCAGTCTATCTTCAACATACTGAGATGTTTTCATATACTGGAGTAAGCTTTCAAAATGTTAAGTACCTTACAAAGATGTCAAGCTCTCACTGGCCTCGATTCTAGGACAGTGGTCCTATGCAAGATAACATCCTTTGCAGATAGGACAATCAAAATATAACTTCCAGCTGCATATGAGAGTTTCAACTGTCAAAGTTTCAAGAAGTCAAGAGGCCTTGGTGTGAACTCCAGCCCTTGCTTCATTGCCCAAATGATTGCTGAATAAGAGCAATACATGTCCAGACTCCAAGCCTCTCACAGAATTAATAAGTCTCTCTCCCACTGGTAAGGTTTCCCTAGAGAGAGCTGAAGCAGTAGCAGCCAACATACATTGACAACAAGAAATATTTGCACACCCTGTGAAGGCCACAAATCCAAGCTTTCTCCCACTGGCATGTTAGAAAATTAATGTATCATCTTCACAGTTCTGAGAGTAAGACATGAAAGAACCCCTTGCACAAAGAGCTGTTCCTACCTTCTCTTTGAGCTCACTCGTTTCCTTGATGAAACTCTCTCTCTCCTTCTCCAACTGGTAAATAATCTTCCTTTGTTTCTGAGCTTCTATCTTATAATTTTGGATTTCTGATTCCAAGTTCTGTTTTGATTGTTCATGGAGCTTCACCAAATCTATCTGCTTCTGAGTAGCATTTGTAGCCTTGATCAAGTTCTATAGGGAACAAAAAATAATGAGTCTTGAGCTGAAAATGCAACACTGTCACCACTATGAAAAGAGCATGCCTTTGTCAAAGTGGATTATGAACTTTTTAATGTTATTATTCCTTATCTAATTCATTCATTTGGAATATTTGAATTCCAAATCTGATTCAAAAACACTAAAATCTCTAGCACAGCTGCTAAATAGAGCTTCTTCTGATTTGAATTTAAAACACAAGTGTCTGCATTACAAAATAAAATTGACAGCATTGTTTACAAGTGGATATAACTAATGACTGGAAAATCCTTACCAGCTTTAAGCCATTTTGATTGTAAAGCATGCCAATAGCCAGCAACATTAACAATAAAGCCAAATACACTTCTTTCTCATGTCTTAAATAGAAAGTTCAAGCTGGAAATTAAGCAAGCTTACTTCAAAATTCTGCATAAAGATTAAACAGAAAACATCAACATAACATCTTTACAAAATCAGCCTCCCGGTCCCACTTTAAAATTTCTCTCCTTATACAAAACAAATCAGAGTTTTGTATAACTGACAAATTTTGTATAATTCACAAATCTGTCAAATCAGAGCCTCTGCTAGATTCAAGACACAGGACAGTGAATCTACACCAAATAACGCATGTCAGAAATCATCTCTTAGCACTGACTTTAGTAGATAGCACTTGAGGACTGCCCATAAACATGAGGTACTATACTGCAGTCCAAGAACCTTGGGCTGATGGGAAACAATCGGGATGAGAAATAGATCTAAAAGCAAGGATTACTACTCAAACAGCTGCCAAGATGCAACACAGTCCATCAACACTCTGGTTGTTCTTTTATTAGCAAACACTTAGTTTGCTTAGATTGACACTAAACTTCATAAGATATAGAGTGTAAAAGCACAAACTCTTCAGATACCAAATAATGGGTTTGTAGTTTGAACTCCCTTATGGTTTATATGCTAAAACTTGGAAATCTTCTGTGTGTTTATCGATACTAACAGTATTTCACTGCACAGAAAAGAAGTAGTTTGTACATCTCCTCAAGTAAATCCGAAGGCTTTAACTTAATGTTATGTATTCTACATTTCCGTGTTGCTGTGAATGTTTAAGCTGCAAGAATTTCATTCTCAAGATGTGAGGCTTATCAATATGACCAATGCAAACTCACCTGGTTTAGCATATCCCTTTCCCTCACAAGCCCATCTATGGTTCTCTTGTCAGTCTCTGCCTGCTTTTTGGCTGTCTCTAACTCTAGAGAAAAAGAGGAAACAAAATTAATTCTGGGTTCAAACTGCACAGCTGTTAAAAGTGCAGAAACAATTTAGTGGACTTTTTTTAAAGCCTTGACATTACATTATCAGTTCAATTAGCTGTGAATAGGTTTTACAACCCTATGTATTGGCTGACGTTAAGGCTTATTTGGGTACCTAGAATAACGTTGAAGAACTTAGAAAACAGATCCACCTATCTCTTAGGCACCTACCTTTCTCCAGTCTGATTATTTGATTTTTTAGCATGCTTTTTTCATGTTCTGCATCAACTTTTTGTTCCTCTGCAGTACGCAGCTTATTCTGGAGAACATCTCTTATTTTGCTCAGCTTTGAAATTTCATGGCGCATCTGAGCCGCTTCATCCTCCTTCTCCTACAGAATAGCAACAAGGAAAGGGGAGAGAAAGCATCCACAGAAAGAAAGAAGAAAATAAAACTCAGGAAGAAAACATGTAAGTGCTGTGGGTCAGTTGCAGAAAGATAATTAGCTAATAGAACAATATTTAAAATAATTTAAACAAAGCCAACTTGGGAAAGGGAAATGATAATCAAACCTTACACTTTAATGTGGAAGATGATCAATAAAGAAGCTCCAGCTGCAAACCTCACACAGCACTACCCAATTAGTCCAGCAGACTAAAAACAGGCAGTTCTATTTTCATTTGAAGTACTAGGCAGTGACTGTGATGAGAAAGATATCTGTAGTGTGGTCTGATTGCATGTCCCTAAATAGCAGGTATGCATTATCTCCACCTCTTTTATAACCTACGTCTTTAAAGAAAAAAACAAAATCTGGAGTCTGCCTCCTTTGCTATACAATAAAGGAAAAAATAATCAATCAAAATACTGCACAACTGGTTACTGGAAAACATAATCAATAATCACAACAGTATTTTTCCTTTTAAGAAATAATGGTAACTTTATATAATTCAGTGTCACTGCTATGCTTTACAGCCATCACAGACTACAGTGTTCCACTTACAGCCTCAGATGCTTACTGTGAGATGCGGAATCCTGCTATAAAGCATCTCCTGGAAGAACGGGAATCTCCTCATTTCTTACTGACAATAACCTTCAAGAGGTTTAAGAGTACTTTGACAATTCACATTGTCTAGCACTCAGCACACTGCAGGATTGTGTTGCTGGCACAATCCTTACAAAAACTGCACCCCAAATCATGACTAGGGCGCTTAAGCTTTAGCATCTTGCTTAACTACTAACTGGGCAGTATCTTCTATTTTTTTGTTCCCAGAAGTCCATATACATGACTCTAAAAGTTCCTTCAACTTTTCCTGAAATCAGGATAAGATCACAGAATCAAAATCCTCTGACACTCTAAAGTCCCAGATGTAAGTTGTATTTGTAAAGTTTTAAACAGTGATGGTATTAGTAATGATAAAACTGGATAACCTGGAAAAGACAGTAATTTGTTTTTCAAATAGGTAAGGAAAACATCTTTCAGTTTGCCTAATAAAATACAACAGAAAGAAAGCTCTACCATCCTCCATTAAGGATCCAAATCAGAATCATCTATGTTGTATTAGTTGTGAACTGAGCTTTTGGCAAACAAGCTTTTTATTTAGGTGATTTAGTTATATTCAATAAAACTCAAGAACATAACTATTTTCTACCTGAATTTTCTAATGTTTAGTGTTTTAACCCCAATGCTGACACAAAATGCAAGATGTGGTAGAAAGTATAATAGCATCCAACATCTATACGTTACCCTTTGTCAAGTGCTCTCAAAGTACCCTAAAAAGAATATGCAGGAATCCTTTAATTCTTCCTCAACTGAAATCATCTGCTTCTGAGTTGTATAAAATGTTTAAGTAATGTGAAGTCAGGCAACAAAACCATTAGGTCTGAAAGTAAACGCCATCTTGGTTACTTATATTTAACTTTCTCAACCAATACTGGGGGGGAAGAAATTTCAGTGTTGAAAGCAACTCCCTTCAGTGGAAACTATCCAGGACACCCTTGCTATAAGTTATTAACATTTTTCAATGGATTTTGGCAAAATTCAAATTATGTTAATCATTATAAGAAAGTCATTGCTCTTATTTGAAGATCTCAGGATTGAAGAGATTCCATGTTTGTGACCACCTATCCTTTATGAACAGAGTGGGTTGAGCATTTTGGTTCGTGTGTTTTATGAAGCTCCTCGAGGGGAACAGGTGCTACATCATCAGATGACAAGCTTGGAGACTACCCATGACCATGGTACTGCCATAGAAAGAATGGCATCCAGCATCAGCCAGATCTATTCATAAAAACTACTGATGTTTCTTCCAAAACTACCCATGGGGAGCTATCAGGACAAGAACTGAAGTCATCCTTGTCCCAAGTGGTAAGATGTCATTGGAATGATACAGCTGGTAGGATGCACCTTCTGGAACTTACTTTCAGCTGTGCTGTCTTCTGACCAATGTCCTTCATCACATCATCAATCATTGCACTCTGCTGCTCAGTCTCTTCTGTGAGCTTTTGATATTTCATCTTCAATTGCTCAAGTTCCTTACCAACTTTTTCATTCAAGATCTGTTAGGGCAAAGAATAATTCTATTATTTCTTCTAAATCTAATTACATATCTACATACACCTGAAGACAACCTTCCTGCTACCCAGGAGATAAAAGCTGCTGGAGATTGTTGTCTGCTTAAAAATCAGTCTTCACTGTTGATAAAATTACTAACACTACTAAATATATATGTGGTCATAATGACATGGAGAAGTCACAATTTTAAATGAACAACACAACCAATGTAATTTTTTTTTTTTTTTCTGGAAGCTTTGCAGGTCTTTATTACAGGTGGTAGATGGATATTTTACTTCTTGTTAGGCATCTGGCTTAATCATAATACATCTTACATAATACAGCTTGCTACACACAATTACTGAAAATGAGTATGAGATTTGAATCACTTCAATCAGCAGAGGGCAGGTGAACCCTGGTTTATGAGCAAGCATCCTACATTAATGTGCTGATAACATTTCTCTGGGTACGTGGTTTGCTGAGATCAGGACAAAGCAGACCATCCTCAGTCTTCTCTACCTCTTGCTGTTCTACACATTTCAAGAAAGCCATACATTTTGCTCTTTAATTTGTCTTCAGTTAAACATCTGGAATAGTGGTTTTGTGGTTTCTATACAGAACATATATTTCAATACTTGAGCTACCAGATTTCTGCTTCTACCATCTTCAGCTTGATGGAAACTTCCTTGCAGATATCACAGATATAAATGAGAAATAAACTACCATCAGATTTTTCACCCCTGATGAAGTCAATATATATTGTGCCCTTAAAAACATTACAGGAAGAGAAATAGAATCTAGTGTAAAAACAAGGAATATTCTTTTTCATATTGCAAATGTCAGGATAACACTGTTCCAGGCAATCCTTTATTGAGTCTTGGACAGGGGTGGGATAAAGTTCATAGCAGCTGTGTCAATGAATTTTCAATGTCATGCAAGAAAGGGTATTTCATTAGAAATTTCTAATAAAATAAGAATAAAAGAATAACAGGCATCACAAACAACTACAATTCAATTGAAACAACAACCTGATGAAATTTCAATAACTGTGTCGCCTTCTTTTGAAGATCTCTACCCTGACCCTTGCAGAGTGGGACAGCCTGTGTTTTGGACAGACTCCTAGCAAAAGACCATTCAGGGCCTTCACAGACACCTTCAAGCCAGCACAGGCAAGTAAGACAATGCAGAAGCCTGGTTAATTAGCCCACACACCGTACTTTATGTGAAATCTTGGTTTCCAGGACAGTTTGGGTAATTGAATGTCCCTAAAATCTACACTTTGAAAGGCTGAAAGAGACTATAAAAAGGAGGAAGAATGGAAAATAACCAGGAATTGGATATGCAATGTGATTGCCATGGCAGATGATGGAGCTGCCCTCAAAAGATGCATCAAATCGGTGATACTCAGAGAAATACTCAAGTCTTCTCTCCATCTCTTTATGTTGAGTATTTTATTAAGACTCTGTGTTGACTAAAAATTGGTGCAGACTTCCACCTTCTCAAATCAGGGACCAGAAGGGAAGAAAAAGCCATAAAAGTCATAAATTTACAAGATATACACAACTCACAAGGAAGTTTCCCCTGAGGTAGGACTGGTTTACAATGATGAGATCTCCCCTGCCATTTACTGAAATTGCTTCTCTGAGAGTTTCTCAAAGTCAGGGGAAATGGACTGAAAACCTGAAAATTCACACACTTGCAGAACACTACATTAGGACGTGTCCAGATAAAGTTTTTAGAAACAAAATGAGGAAAATCAATCAAAAAGGTTTATGAAGACAGGTCCATGCCCTTTCACAGGCTTGAGAGGCAGATAAAAACCATTGTGAAAAAGAAGAAAGAAGGGAATGGGGGTAAAATTATTTTACCAAAGCCACTAGACACAATCAATAGCAAAACTGGCAATATAGTCAGAAGTCCAACCTGGCAGTCTCCTGTGCCTATAGATCATCCATGCTCTTCATAGGCTGGGTCTCACTTGCTGTGATTTTTCAAGATGAACAATATCATTGCAATCCACTACCGATTTCTGTGAGAAATCTATCTGAAATCTGTCAGCAAGTTTTACATACTTTTTAATTAGTAAATTAATATTTATATAAAAATAAATGTTTATTAAAATTTAATAACTTAAAATAATCTCCCTCCCTCTCCTTTCAGGAAAATCCATTTTCTTCTTAATTACACATTTTACTCTAATCTTAGACCTGATGAATACAATGTACCCTACCTTCTGCTCTCTAAGATTATTTTCTATATTCAGTTGTTCCTCTTTGTCTTTCTCTATTTGTTGCTGTAACTTCTGGATCTCAGCTTGCTTGTTGTCCATTTCAGCTAAAAGATTTTTCAGCTCAGTCTCCATTTTTTCCTTCTTTCGTACCTCTCGTAATTCCTCGTTTTGACGCAGCTGGATGTCTTGCTGAAGCTATAATAATAGAGAAGAAAACAATTTTAAATTCTGCTGCCTTTAACTCAGGAAAACAAGTCCTCTCACCTCTCTGACAATGACTGATTTTAAAAACAAGAGCTTCTATATTACTGCAACCACCACTATATGCCAGATCTTCTCAGAAGTAATAACATTTTCTAATGGTTAAATAAAAAAATTCTGCATGAGGGCCATATATATTGATGATAAAAATTTGTTAAACACCAGTCAGTTCACCCAGACAAAAGGGTCTGATACAGTTCAAACATAAAAGCATTCCTCTGGAGATGCAGTGGCACAAATGTCTTTACCGTTATAAGTTACTTTCAATGTGGCACTTTCTGAATGCAGGATTAAAATTGGGGCTTGATGTTGTATTGCAAGGATTTTTCTTTTTTTTTATTCTCTCTGACTAGCAGAAACACTTATTACACTGATAATTGAAGGAAAGAGAGAGATGTCAGACCAGTGTTCGTTTTCACAACTGGTCTCAATCTTTTTACTCTCAAAGTTTCTATGTGGGAACTCTGACTAAAGGAAATTTTTCTCATATTTAAGAGATCGTCTTGTGAATCCTGCTCTCTCCCTCCACAAAAATTTGATGGAGCAGAATCAGCAGAGAGGAGACACAGGGGGCTGATCCATATGGAAATATTCAGTTCAGCCAGGGACCAGCAATTGAAAGATGTTCTTTGCTTAAGGATTCCTCCCCCTGTGAGCCCACAGATGAAAAGTTGCCAGAACTGGCAGGGGCTTCAACAGGATCTTCAAAGAGACATTGTCATTTAAGCAGTCTGAAGTGAAGAATAATTTCATACTGGGAGAATGGGAGGTGATTACAAATGCTGTAACAATTCTGTAAATTTAAGGGTTGATGAAGTATCAGAAGATTAAGGCTGCCAAGATTCAACAAGTTTTGACTCTTTTCTCTTATGCCCACAATGCTGTCAGAAAAACAAAGATTTTATATTCTTTTCTAGTACATTCCCAGTCATCTGCTTTAGAAAGAGAAACAATTTCTGTGCATGAAACCCAGACTGATCATTACTTTCCTATTTGTGATTTGTAAAAACCTGAAAGCAAAATTCTCCTTCTGCCTCTTCTCTGTTCTTTGTTTAAGCGTGATTTTCTACTCTTCCTTTCTCCTGGTGTCTTCCTCAGCCCCTAATTATATTCTGCTTTAATTCCTTCATTTCTCATTATTTTGCTTATATATTTGATAAATCAGAATTCTGTATCCCATCTTCCATCTTCTACTTTTCATTCAGTAGCTATTCCACTGATCCTCAACCTTCTCTATCTCTAGCTGCTCTATACATTTCAAGAAAGCCATACTGATCACAAAGAACATACATAGATCACAAAGAACAACTGTCTAATCAGATGGCTAGAAAAACAGAAAGCCTAACAGTGTAAAGCTGAGATGGAGTATGACTGCTCTCTACAGACAACTGTGTGGTGAAAAATTTAAGCTGAAAAACAGTAATGCAGTAATCAGTGTAAAGAAGAAAGGAGGAGGTCCCTAACTATGAAAAAAGTAAGGATTTGGAAAAGCTCCCCATAAAGAAGAGGAGCGAAAATAACTTCATTATTTTTAAGTCAGATTTTGATAAATTTTTAAACATGATGGTATCTCACAATATGGCAACCACTGCCAACAGCAAAGGACCAAGAATCTCCATTCTATGTCTATGTTCTAGGTGTCTCTTTCAAGGCATAAGGATTTACAATACAGAAAACATCCCATTCCTTCAGCATTAGAGATGATTACAATTCACAAAAAGCAACCTTGGCCTCATTGGGTATTGGTAAGCTATGGAAGCAGCTGCTACATGACAATACACTTTGCAAAGTACATAGCCCAGAACTACAGAAAAATATAAAATATTCACAGCAGAGTCCATTCAGAGGACTCCTGAAAATGTTTAAGATGCAAAAGAACAGGTAGTAGCATACTAGTCACTGGAGACCAATTGCAAGTGTGGAGAAAGGCTCAGGACCAAGCCTAAAATCACCGTCTGGTGATAAGTACAGACCTGCAAAACAGCTTGCTCTGCCTCATTTTTTGCCTTTTCTGTTTCCTGCTGCTGCTCTGTGATTTCAGTGAGACTTTGACGTAACTGCACAACTTCTGATAACAGTTGGTCTCGCTCCTCTGTCACCTCTTCTTGAAATCTTAGCAAATCCTCAACACTGGAAGCAAGGAAATAATAGTCAAGCAGTGTCACAGGCCATTTCTGTTCTTCCTCCTATGCCAGAGAAAGACTTGTGAGAAAGAGAAGTTTAATTTTTTTTTTCATTTCATATTCCTCTGTATTAAGACTGATGGTCAACCAAATTACCTGCTTTATCTGCTGTGATCAGAGTCATCATCAACTAAGTCAAAACTCTTCCTTGTTGTATCACATCCTCATGGGTCCGAATAAACCTTCTGTTTCCCAGAAAGGTAAAAGGGAAAAAAAATCCCTCTTCTATGCCCCAAAATTAGTCAGGGACCAAAAATGTTACACTGTTGTAACCAGTCTCTCTGCACCTCACCTGACTGGACACCAAAGTAAGTTATGTCTTACAGTCCCATAATGTAAAAATAAAAACTGATTCTCTGTTTTGACGCATTTACAATATGAAAGGAAGTCCAAGCTGCAGGTTCAAGCTCAGTCTTAAAAAGCAGCCTAATTGCTCTAAAAGATTATGGGGTTTTCAAGGCTGAAATCTGCAAAGGAGTTCTTTAGTCTCATGGTCTTGTCTTTGGACAGGGTATTTAAGCATGGAACTGGAGAGCAATACACAGGGAACTTCAAGAAGAAATTGTAAGCTGGCAGGTCTCAGCAGAGACTCTGGGCAGAGCTGAAAAGAGGAGTGAGGTGTTGGCAAAATAACCGCTCCTGGCTCTCGCAGGAAAATGCAAAAAGCAGCCAGAGAGAGAAGACTTTAAGGAGAGTTATATCAGGGGAGGTTGAATGACCAAGCTTTTAGATACAAGGAAAGCTGTTAAACAGGTCCAGAACATTTCAGAGACAAAAGGTGAAGGAGCAGATTTCCCATGGACCCAGGTGGTTTATGTGCTGGCACATTCCTTGGAGGGGGAAGTGTCTGAGCACACTGAAGACCTCCTGTTTTTGCAGCTTGGATGCACAGAGAGTGCAGAGACAAGCATGTCCCATACATGTCCTGCATGCCTATTACAAATAAATACCTAAAACAGTGTGAAAATTTCAAGCCATAATCAGGAGAGCCAACAATTTCAGCAGAAAGTGCACATGCCATAGGGTCAATACACTTAATGTTATCTTTGAGTTTAACTTAATGTTACAGCATAAGCAGTCTCTGAGGACCTGATACTACAAACAGTAGATTCTGAAGAGCTTCTGAGCAGCTCCAAAGAATGATTATCATGTGCACAATGCAGTGGCTTAGAGGCTCCATCTCAGACTAGATCCCTCTATGTGTGTTTGGTTAAAAACAAAACAAAACAAAACAACATAAATTTTAAAGTGTATAAGTATAAAATACAAACAAGAACACAGACAATGTTAAAGCCTTATAAGAAAGCTAGGAACAGAAGTGAAATCAAGTGTCCTGCCTTCTTGATTTACTACTTGACCTTGCTGCTGTGAAATGTAAAAATGTTGACAGGATCCTATTCTCAAAGTAAGCTGAAGAGTTTGTCAGATAAAACAATATGACACATGCTGAGAAAGTGCATAGTATTCATTTTATTTGATCTCTCAGCTTAATCCAACACTGAATGAACTCAGTCAGAGCCTGATTCTGTACTTGCTCCCTGCATAAACACACAGATAAATAAATGTGTTATTCATGAGAAAAGTAAAAGGCAGAAAAGATCTCTGTTTTCTACTGTGTCTACATGGCTAAACAAGGTATAGAATGATAGAAAATCAGATCAGGCTTTCCCTCTCCCTGAGGAAAACTTACTTGTACTCCTGTCCAGCTCTTTCCTTCATTAAATTATTTAGGTGTGAAATTTCCTTTTTCAGTGAATCAATCGTTTCCTTAGTTTTCTGTTCCCGTTCATAGGCTTTATCCACCATTTTCCAGGCCTTTTCAAGCTCCTAGGAATGAAATGGAAAATAATTACATAAATTAAATTGTGTTTTAAAATAACCATAAATTACAAATTTATTGCCTTGCATTTTGCTTAGTTGAGACAATAGATTTTTGTGCCTTTTCATTATTAGGTTCACAAAAGTCCCCTTCACTTGGTATCTTTTGTTTTGGCTGAGGGCATAGCAAACATTTTGAGCCATTCAGGCTAGGCAAATTTATACCAGAAAAGCTCAAGTACATTTTCTTTAACACACAGATCTGAACATTATCAAATCTCATTCTGTGAGGCTTTGATCACCTGAGTACCACCAATATTGGTAAAAATTCACTGACACTTCAGTGCTTACAAAGGTATCACCTACTTAAATAGCTCATGTCTGTAAAATTGCTATTAGCTGTTAGGACAATGAGCATCCAATTTGATTTGGATGAGAAAAAGATGTTACTCAACTTTTCTGCCTCTTTGCTCATTTTCATCTGTGAGGATGTAGTGTAATTTGATTTCAACTATTTATTCACTGTTCTTATGCCAAATTTTAGCACATGGGGTTACTTAAATCACAGATTTGTGTGCCTCTCACAAGCCTAGAGCTTGATACCCACAAACAGGATAGGGGAGGAGGATTCACTTCATTTTTTAACTTCCTCTGCATCTCTCTTCCTTGAATCAGACCCTTAAGATTAAAAAAAATAATAAAAATAATAATAAAAAAAAAGGCCTTGCCAGCTTCAAATGAAGCTCCTACCATTTCTGGAGCCCTGTGCTAAAAAAAAAAGGCATAAATTCAGCAAGTGACTGGACAGGAAGGAAAACGCCTGAAGTCTCAGTAAATAATGAAGATACTGCTTTTGCACTAGAAGTCCCTAAGCTTCAAATCACAGCATGATGCTCTTTTCTCAGCTGGCTCCTGGCAGAGTTCTGGACTTCATGGACTTGTACAGATTTGGACCCCAAGTGTGGCCGTGCAGTTCTACATTAGCTCTAGGGTCTCTCCAAGGAAAGCCAAATAGAGGCATGGTTATATCAGGCCATAACATCCCTTTCAACCACTACTTGCATCATATGAAATTGGGGCAGGAAAAAAATACCTTAGAAACCATCTCCACAATGAAGAAAATAATTTAATCGAATTGTTTACAGAAATTCTTTCTTGTAATTGAGATCTCTGCTTCTGAAAAAAAAAACCCAACCCTATTTAACATTAAACTCTAAATTGTGACACCTATGTTATGGTAGATTGCTAATATACATATGGAACCCTTAAAAATCAAATATATGTAATATTTAGCTGTTTACTGCCTAAATTAAATATTCACACTATGGAACTAGCCGAAGGAACAGGCTACCAGATTTTGCTGAAAGGTAACAAAAAGTATAACATCTGTAGCCTCTTCACACTGCAGAGGGAATACATTTCCATTTTATTTATTCAGCTAGCTCAGCTAAATACTGAGAAACCATATGGAACAGGAATTTTTGCTCTTCCATTTCTTCCACACATACTAATAAAGAGTTGAACAATGGGCTTTCCTTGCTCAGAAATTCCGAAAATTACAATCAATTAAACTCACTACCTAAAAACAGTATTTTCATTACTTAATAAACTACTTAGTTCAAAATTTAGCTTGAAAAATGTGCTTTTTCACTTATGTATCAAGCATTTTAAAATAGTTTTATATATAAAATCAATTTTTACGTCATACATTTTGAGTTCTAATTTCCATTCAATGCAGCAATGATCATACAAAATGCATTAAGTATTATCTAGTATATTATAAGGTTTTCATTCATTAATATCTCACACAAAAATGCTCAATTCTGAAATTCAAATAAATGCATATTTGGCTGAAATAATGGCATGAAGACACAGTGCATCATGTTGACAAGCAGAAAAGCATAAAATATAACTGTAAATAAACATGTTTCAGATTTGTCAACCAGCAAGAGGCAACCACCCTTTCTCTAGAAAAATGCAAATTGAAAGTAAGATTAAAGTTGATTACTTAAATCAGAGCTTCCTTCTGGCTGATTAGATTGTGATTAAAATTGGTGAATTAAATCATTACAACTTGAGTTTTGGGGAATAGAACTGGGGAATAAAATCAATACAGCTTCTGAAAGGTTTTAGTGGCTCCAGAGAGTATTTTTTCTGATGAGTATTTGCAAAAGTGATCTCTTGAAGTCAATGAGGCCATTCAGATAAGCACTGATTTCAGATAAACTGTGCTTTTTGAACTTTATCTTTGGTGTGTAAAAACTATTTGTTTTGAATTTGTATTGATAATACCAATTTTTATCAATGAAGTAAGAAGACATGGGTGATGGCTACACTAATAAGCAAAATCTAAATAAAAATTGTCTACAGACTTCAGCAAAACTGAGCTTCACTGTAGTTGTTTCTTGGTTGTGCCTTCTACTCGAAGAGCGGATCTGTAGATCCGTTACTTTCAGAAGTAAAAAGAAGCAAAATTTTAATGATGGAAGCCTTCACAGAAGAAATATTCACATTGTTATTCAGTGTGAAAGACTGCAGTGTGTCAGCAACATGGGGTAATTACTGTACAAGATAGGTAATGCATGGCAGTCTGTTACTAATTAAAGGAAGTACACTGGATGTTTGCTGTTAGAATCATTCAAAAATTTTCGGAGAAGTAGTGAACTCTGAAACTTGTGAAGCAGAACTTATGAAGTGTGACTGCTTCACTTCACTTTCATTAAATACCCCAAAAGATGACATCAGTTTCATTGCTCAGAAACTGAGAATTAATGAAGCGCTTTCTTATTATTATATTGGATTGATACACCTGGAAATTGAAAATTTGGTAATTTCAAGCAGGGCAGTACAAGCTCCTATAAATTCCTCTTCTAATATTCTTCCAGTGCAGACTTGTGGATCAGTGTCTCTAGCCATGAAAAACAGAAGTGCATTCCCTTCATGATTAGCTTGGCCCTTTGCTCCTTTGATATGACTGTAAACAGCAGATTATTATGCCCAGTTTATTAAAACTACAAAACAGATCCTTTAACTGCCACCTGACAGTTAACATCTATTGATTATCACTGACCCCCGTCCTACCAGCCACTCAGCTGTGTGCTTAACCCCTGCCCCAAACAAACCCTACTGATTACAAACAGGCTTCATGTGGAGAAAATTTTTTCTTCTGCAACTTTTCTTACCCTAATGACCCATCAAGTCATCAAGATTTAGGGCCTTAATTTGGAGCAACTATACTATTTTTACAGGAACAGCCCGATCAGGATTATTTTATGGTTTATAAATAATTAAATTGTGGGATAGATTGTTTGTTTAATTTAGCAATGAAGAATATCATCTTGGCTACTTTAGCACTTGAACTTCCTTCAACGCTTAGCTTGGGAAACATATTTTTTGAATGAGAACAAAATTGTAGTGAGATACGACAGCTCTAATAGACTTTTCCTTCAGAAAGAAGAATAATATGGAATATAAAGGGTTTACCAAGCAAAACCTCAAACGAGACATGAACATTTTAAACAATATCCAAATAATTCCTGAAGCTTTAAGAGAAGGACTAATTCTCATAAACAAACTGAAACTATCAGCTGTATACTTGGCTCACAGCACACCACTAGGAATGAAATGTCCCATGTTGTGCATTGCACATCATTTCTAGCAGGATCATACTGTCAAGCAGCTTTTTCACTAGAAAATCACTTAATGGGTTCAATAGTAGGCAGTATGGTTCAGTCATACCCTGCTTGAGCTTCAAATTAGCTGCTGGAATTGGAAAGGCTCTTATTTTCCCAACATTTCCACTCCTCACTTTTATGATGTTACCAAGACAGTGTCTGCTCAGTTTGGGAACACCTTAAAGGATCACCTCTCCTCCTGTTCACACACAGAGTATTGCCACATAATAGCCAAAAGGAAATTATAGGGATCATTGTGGCTCCTGATGTTCATCTTCCAGGTTTCGATTAGCAGCAGTGAAAATCAACAAGATTTTCCAAGCTCTTCCTCCTCCTTGAAGCAGCTTTGGGCAGTACCATGGGTTTGCAAGCTGCAGCCATAGGGTGACAGTGCTGCTATTTATATTTACTCTGAATGTATTTTCTTCATAATTCTAAGGACAGGAAACTTCACTTCAAAGAACTTCTATTTCTGTTATGCTCAAAAATGCCTCTGGGTTGCTACACGGACTTTATTTTACTGGAACAAAACATTTCATTGTAAGGCATGGAGGTTTCCCAACTAATTGCTAAATTAAAGCCTATGTAGGTATCACAGAGCTAAGTTTTTTAATCATCAGAATAAGATGTCCTACATACAGTCTTATGATCACTTGGCAGCTTTAGGTTTCTGACAGTCAAAATCCACTATAAGCCTAAAAACATCAACTGCTTTTAGTAAGCCAAGCACTTTGATTTGACAGAATTTAAATCAACAATAATAAACACATCAGAGTAAACTGGTGAAATCACACTGAAATGCTATATAGGATTCCCTTTCAAAAGCACTGTGAAACATTTATTTATATAAGTTGTCACTTCCCTGGCCTAAAATCCATACTTCAACAAAAAGTAGGGTTTTTTAATCTGGCAATATTTAACATCCAAGCAGCCCTTCGAAAGTATTAATGAATCAAAAACTGCACATTAAGTTGAAAATGTGCCATTTTACAGAGGGAAAGCTTAAAAACTATTAGTGAGTACTTAATGGAGTTGGTTTAGTGCAAATAAACACAGAATTTGACTGAAACCTGTAAATATACCAGGCTGAGCAAACAAAGCATAGCAGAGGTTAAACAACTGGAGAGTGCCAGCTCTATGCTTAGTCCCCCAGCTAGTTCTTTATATAAAATCAAGTGTTCTTGCAGGTCCTCCTCTTATTATCATGTTTTTCATTAACAATTTCAGACCATACTTCATTCTATTCAAAACTTTACCGACTTCAATGATGATATAGTTTCCCCATCATCATGAGTGAGTTTGGTGAGCACAGCTACTTTAGATGACTTCTCCACAAGCTCAACACTCAGCTTCCTGCATTTCTCCATGAGATGCTTTTCATTTTCACGGGACTCCTTCATAATAGCAAGGAGCTTCTCATATTCGACACGGAATTTTTCCAGAGCTTCATCTCTGCTCAGTAAACTGATGAATTCTTGGGAGTCTTTTTCCAGTGCTTCAAAGGCACTTTCTTCTAGATATGGTTTGTCAGAATTTTCCTGAGTAAAATAATCAACAAACAAGAAGAATTCAACAATTCTCTTACGATCCCAAAATACAAAAAAGTAATATACTGAGTGTATAACTAAGAAGTCATGACAAAATTTTCAGTAATAACAGTTCTTTTACTAGCATATAATATGTATGTTGTAGGCTATTTTTCAAACACATTTTACTGAAATAACTTGTACTTTACCAGCCAGAGTTCTTGTAATTGAGTCTCACAACTGCTTTAAAGATAAGTCCATAAAATACCATCATTGTGATAGTATTAATAATGCATCAACCACTGAGGAAACCCAGTATTTTAACCCTAATTCTGCCCAGTTCTCTACCCTCTAAAGTCTGATTAGTTTATGATTTCTATCCAGATAGTTCCAGGCACTCGCAGACAAGCACGTCTCAAAGCTCCAGTAATGCCACCACAGTCCACTCCTTCCTCTGTGGGAAATGGTACTGCTAAGCCTTACACTGAAGACATTTTTCATCCTAGCTCTGTTCTGATGCCAAATCCTTACAAACGCACCTCTGGGGTGGCCTCACTAGGATAGGGAAGCAGCTCTCCTGTCAGCAGGAAAACCTCAAGGGCAACTCTAATGCTGCAGTCCACGCTCTAGCCAGCATCAGAGAACAATCTGAGCTGAGAGCTGAAACTTAGTGCGTCCATCCTTCAAACCTGCTCTGGGAGTCATGCCTTTCTCCTCATTTCATCCTCCTCTCCAAACCACAGAATCACAGAATGACCATGTTTGTCATGTTGCTCAGAGCACCATCCAACCTGGCCTTGAACACTTCCAGAGACGGGAGATCTGCAACTTCTCTGGGTGACCTGTGCTAGCTCCTCACCACCCTCACAGTAGGGAATTTTCTCCTAATGTCTAATCTAAACCTACTCTCAGTTTGAATCTGCTCCCCTCTGTCCTGCCCCCACTACACGCTCTTGTGAAAAGCACCTCTCCAGATCTCTTGTAGGCTCCCTTCAGGTACTTCAGCCTTAATCATGTTTGTGATTGTAAAGAGAGTTAAAAGACGAGCAGTGATGAGGGGGGAGGCAGGGCAGGAATCACACCCACGACCTTGTATGCAGCAGCTAATCCTAAATTTTAAGAGTTACTACCCTGGGTACAAGTAGCCTGACTGCTCCTGCTTTCAACAGAGGACATAACTGAGCTCTGCTCACGCAGGTGACACATAAGCATGGTACATGGCTACAGATGATACACAGGTGATGTTGTTGGGCTCATCCTGAGGTGCAGCCTTCGTCCTGTCCAGGGGACAGGCAGGGAAGGGAGGCACGGGGTACAGGGTACAGGTTACCTCAGCCATGCTGCCGTCGGGGGGAGGCGGCGGGCTCGGTGCAGAGGGTCGGTGTCAGTGACGGTGCCGGGAGCAGGGGCGGTGGCGGTACCGGGGCGGTACCAGGGCGGTGCCGGGGCGGTGCCGGTACCAGGGCGGTGCCGGTGCCAGAGGCGGTGGCGGTACCGGGGCGGTACCAGGGCGGTGCCGGTACCAGGGCGGTGCCGGTGCCAGAGGCGGTGGCGGTACCAGGGCGGTGCCGGTGCCAGAGGCGGTGGCGGTACCGGGGCTGTACCAGGGCGGTGCCGGTGCCAGAGGCGGTGGCGGTACCGGGGCGGTACCAGGGCGGTGCCGGTGCCAGAGGCGGTGGCGGTACCGGGGCGGTACCAGGGCGGTGCCGGTGCCAGAGGCGGTGGCGGTACCGGGGCGGTGGCGGTGGCGGTCCGGGCCCGCGGCGGTGCCGAGGCCGCTGCTCGCAGCCAACGCCGCTGTGGTATCGTAGCAACGGCGGCTGCGGGCGGGGCCCGGGCCCGCCGTCCGCCCAGGGCCCAGCGCCGGCCCGTACACGGGTGGCCCAGGTCACCCCGCAGCCGAAGCGTGACCTGTCCTCCCAAAAACTGCGTGTCCATCTTGCTGCCGAAGTTCGGCCGTCGGGGATTTTAAGCCAGGACACCGAGGAATGTTTCCGCTCTGTCCCAGAGGCTCCCCGAGCAGAGCAGCTCAGCGCGGCCGGCAGGGCGGGCCAGCTCAGTGACAGAATTGTTAGGGCTGGACGGACCTCTGGTGATCCCCGGCCAAGGCAGGCAGGGCCACCTGGATCAGGTGACAAGAAAATGTCTCCAGGTAGGTTTTGAATGTTTACACTGAGGGAAACCTCAGGACCTACCCTGGGCAGCCTGTTCCAGTGCTTTGCTACCCTCTATGGAAAGAATTTCTTCCTCATGTTGAACTGGAACTTCTTGTGGTTTAGATAATGGCCATTGCTCCTCATCCTGTCGCTGGGCACCACTGAAAAGAGCCTGGCACCTGCCTTTGAGACATTGATATGCACTGATGAGCTCCCTCTCAGTCTTCTCTGTTCTCTCAGACTGAACAGGCCCAGCTCCTGCAGTCTCTCATCATACAAGAGATGCTCTGGACCCATCATCATCTTCATGGCCTCCACTGGACCTTTACAGTAGCTCCTTGTCTCTCTCAAACTGAGTCCACTCAAGGCCTGTGGAAGGCACTAAACAGGGATTTGAGCAGTTTGGGGGCACAAATTGTAGAACCACAGAATACAGTGGGTAGGAAGGGACCTCAGAGATCAACTCATTCCACTCCCATTGCCATGGGCAGAGACATCTTCCACTGTCCCAGGTTGCTCAGAGCTCCATCCAGCCTGGGCTGAAACACTTCCAGGAGTGGGGCATCCACAGCTTCTCTGGGCAACCTGTGCCAGTGCCTCACCACTCTCACAGTAAAGAATTTCTCCCTAACATCTGCTCTAAACCTACCATTCTTCAGCTTAAGCTTAACCATTTCCCTCGTCCTGTCACTACATGCCAAATGGCATTTGGAGCCTGACTTCTGCCATACCATCATACCCAACTACTCACAGTAACCTGTCTGTGCATGTGGATGGCTTGGCACAATCCATGGTGCAGGAAAAGGAGGCAGGACATCGGCTCCACTTCAGAGCTGTGCTTAAGGATCAGCTGCTGCTGTTCTCTCCACTCCCAGCTAACTGCTGGAATGGTGGGGTTTATCTCTCTAAGCACACAAATTGTTCCATCTGATAGCTTTTTAGGGCAGGGAATGTACTGTACCATGTATACACTCCCTAGCAGCATGGATGTTGGTTAGGACCTTAAAGTACCACTTGAAACAAATAATGATGATGGAAAACTTTTTCTCATGCTGGTTTAATGAAGCCTGAATTGTAGCACTTCATTTTATTGATTATGTGGCAAAATAGGCAGTTTCAAATGGATGCTTTCAAATGGTCTGATTTTACCATTAGAACTGGAGAAAAATACATATTTTATAATGTGTTCTTTTTATGTGTGAGTTCATTTACAAAATATCCTATACACTGAAACATTCAATCATTTCAATGCACGCTTCTAATAAAAAAAAATTAATAAAGTTCCTTTTCTAAGTTTTGTACTCCCCTTTTTCCTCATTTTCTTTTGTACTGATGTTTCTTACATAATAAAATTACAAGGAAGATGATTATGATAAATTCCTTGATTCTAGGATTTCAGTTCTCAAGAGGACCAAACTTCTAGACCTTTAACATAAAACAACTGCACATGTAATGAAATATCAAATGGTGTGATTTTAATTTTGTGAGCAAAATACTGCCGGAGGAAGGGGACATGCTCAGAATTTTAAAAAATAATATTATATGATGAATAAAAATGAGCCTTCCAATTTACATCTCAAATATATAACTTTGATATTATTTATACTGTTTCTTATGTCTTTAAAAACAAAACAGGAGTGGAAGGGAGGTAGTCACTTTGGGCTTCAGGTTCATGTTTGTGCTTGAAGGTAACAGCATAAATGTGTCTAAAAATTATACCCATTTATTCAGACATTCCCATGAGCTTCCTGATTCATGGTCTGGTTGAAAATGTCCCTGTTCACTGCATGGGCATGGACTGGAAGACCTTTAAAGGCCCCTCCCAACCCAAACTACTCTGTGATTTCTTCTCTTATATTTTTCAAACCCATCTTGATCTGTACCCTCTGAGACTGTGTGACTGCTTAGACATGACAACTTCCATTTGTGCTAAATTCATCCAAATTCTGCAAGTCCACCCTCGTGGTACCTGCATCTCTAACAGCAGTGCAGACATAGTGGAGTGAGTGTTAGTTGTCCATAACTCATGCAAAAGCATATTTTTTTAAAAGCCTTAAAACATCACAACTCATAGCATATAAGCGTGACCAGGAGACAAATCTCTGTGACTGTGACGACTCAAATATTCATGTTAAATTAATTCTGTAATAAATTATATTAACAAAAGAATGCCTCAACAGCCTCATAAACAAGGAGCTGCACTGACACTCAAGAGGATGCCTGAGTTTCTGACCTTAGCAAGAATTTACTTTAGCTCAGGACCAGTCACTTAAAATTCCCCGTGCTTGAGATTCATCAGTGAAGTGTAAATAACCACATCTGCCCTCCTGCCATGGTGCTGTGACTCTTGTGGCTATAAATGATGCACTCATGTCATAGAGAGAACCTCTGGACAAGGTGGAGCTCTTTGAGTGGGATCACTTTTTAACTCTCCCTTTTAAGATGAGCATATGTCCCCAGCTCTGCAAAAACCTTTCTGCTAATAAGAGCAAAAAACTCCAACGGCCACAGGGGAAAAAAAAAAA
Source organism: Hirundo rustica (assembly GCF_015227805.2). Taxonomy (NCBI): domain Eukaryota; kingdom Metazoa; phylum Chordata; class Aves; order Passeriformes; family Hirundinidae; genus Hirundo; species Hirundo rustica. Next base: position 24,468,570 of record NC_053457.1, on the reverse strand, counting down.
AAAAAAAAAATCTCCATTAATGGCAAGGACAAGCCAGACCTAGAAAGTTTCAGTTCATTGAAAAAATTGCTATTTATTTCCCTGAATGTCTTTGTTCAAGAGACACATGCACTTCATGGTAAATAAGCAGAATCACCTGTCTCGCCAGCTGCATAAAAGAGAGTTTTGCGCAAGTGGGGAGTGTTGTTCTGCAGGCAGAAAGGGTTACTAGAGAAGAAATGTTTGCTCACTGATTTATTTGAGGTCACAACCCTTGTGCAGTTAATTTAAGATATGTTTGAAACTGTAGTGGCATGAAAATGATAAGCCATTACTTCCTGAACGTAACGATTTATGGGCTGCTGCAGAGATATAAATAATAAAGTAAAAACTCATCATAAGATGACCCAGGAGTATGTAAGCCGTTTGGGGCAGGGACCAGGACAGTGCGTGTCTTCCGAAAGTGTAAAGGAACCTTGGGGCCCCTGGCCGGTGAGGACAGGAGGAGCTGAAGAAGGGAAGCGGGGGTTGAAGCGTTTCCGCCCAGCCCCGCTGCTGTCAGGAGGCGCCGGGAGGCGGCAGCACCGCACCGCGGCCGTGCTGAAGTGACCCGCACGGCGCTCCCGACCCGGGACACCAGCACCCCGCAACACCCGGGCGTGCGGCGCTGGGGGGAACACGGGCTCCTGCATGAGGCTCTGCATTTGTGCTCCCTTTACTCGGATCATCGACGCAAAAGTACCGCTAAGGAACGCAAAATTTACCTACGGATTTGCTAATATTAAAGTATTGATCGACATACGTTGCAAATATGTTACATGAATATTACTTAATCTAACTGCATGTCTTGTAATTTCCCCGACAGTATGGAAATCCAGCAGAGCCTCATGGCCACAAAGAGCAGAGATGCTGCAGGCACTGTCAGTGGGCTGACATCCTGGCACCTACCCTGCAAACCAGGTTGCCTTCTCACAGTTACATCAGTCTTGCAGTATTAAAAGGAGCAAGAGCTTACAGAAAATGCTCCTTTTTCTCCAGTGACAAGGTAATGCTATATGGTTCTCAAATACTTAATTATCTAACTGATATTTTTACTATATTCATTTTAATGTCCTCTCCACCTGTTATTTTCAAACTTAATGATAGTTTTAAAACAATAACGGTTATTCAGTTTAGATTGGATTGAGACTTTCTACTTTGTTCATAAAGATGATGCAACAGATCTCAAATAACAGTGACCTTTGATCATGTTTGGCACTAGATGAGCCAATGATCTCAAGAGAGGAAACATTACCATTTTTATAAGTTAAATCATAGCAATGTTTCAATCAATGGAAACACCCAAATAAAAACCTTGTTCTGAGAAGCTAAAGCTAACAATGTGTGTATAATGTACAATTACATGCTCCAGATAAAAAACAAAAGAGAGTTATGGAAAGTAACTACAATTAATTCAATAATCCTGAAACTAAGTTGAACTTGCTAGTCCTCAGTATGGTTTAAAACTGCAGAACAGTTTTCCATTCCAGTTTTTCCTCCCAGTTCTGCAATTGAGATTACTATGGCATGCCATGCTTGTTAGAAAAATCCTCCTCCAAGATAAACACAGAAATTCTCCACGACTGCTGGATGAAAGCAATGCTCTGCAGATCTGCATCACCATTACTGCCCACTGTGGGCTCTTACCATCACCAGTATTACGGTTTATGCAACGAGTCTGGCCTTCAGCTTTACCTGAGGGGTGGGGGAGGACACTTTTCTTCCAATATATGTGAAGGAATGGTCTGATAGGAGTAACCTCTCCCACCCTGGTTGCCCAGCATCATTAATCACTGGAGAGGCTATAAAGGAAAGCCTACAAGGTAACATAAATACACTTGGTCCTGCAGAGCTCTTAGGTTTCTTCAATCAATGATTTCCATTACCTGCTTACCAGTTCTGAACCATGGCTGTCTTCCCAATCAGGAACATTTGGGTCTATTTAAAAATAAGTTTTAAATGCGTATAGAGTCATCATGTGCTCATTAGCTTTTCAATAGCTTTTTGGTTCCAGCAGCAGAATCCAGGTCCTAATATAATATTCCTGTTCTACTCACATTTTATTCTTCTGTCTTTTAATTCTCAGCCACCAAGTCTCCCTAGATGAAAAATTTGTTAGGCATCTTTCACTATTTGACACTCTGGAAGGAAGAAGCTATTAGAAAAAATCTTAATACCCAGAGAAGGGTGGAGAAATCACAGATATTTAAGATGTTCATAAGGTCAGGTATAGGGGGTAGAGGAGGACACCATATGGTAAACTGTGAGGAGGTGATCCCATCTCCCTGCACATGTCCTTGTATGATATCCAGGAGGTGTGAAATGTCCATAGGTGGGAGTTCATCACTCCCTTCTCCCCTTGATCTGCTCCTGCTATACCTACTAAAGCACTGTCCTGCTGCAGTCTCCTTCAGGCTTACACAAGCGTGGGCCCCAGCAAGGCCTGACAAGTGCAAGATTATCACTCCTGCTTTCTCTGTGTGACGTGTTAATGTAATCCCTCTGTGTAATCCAGGCTGGAAGTTGTCTCTGGTATTCTTTGATTTTTTTTAGTTACCGTTTCTAATCATTTAAGGAACTATTGATGGGTTTGTGATGAATTAGAAATACTAGTGGAAAGAATAAGTTCTCAATCATCTAACATGTCTGAAAGCAGGTGAGAAAGGTACCAAAATTTTGACTCTCAGCCCAAATCCTGCTTGTCCTGCACCTGCTGATGGGATCTTAAATTCCATTTTAGAAATAATATTATTATATCTAATTTCTGCTGCAGTAATAGCCACGTCACAGAGCCACAGCTTAAGTCTCAGTGTGTGAAGAACTATGGTACTGTTACTCCGCTGATTGCTGCTTCAGATCCTGCCCAGCATGTGAGTAAGGTTAGCGGAGCTTGGCTCATTATCAAATTAATTACTACCTTGAGCAAGATAATGATCTCAAGCCTTCTGCAGTGCAGCAATACTCAAACAATGAATCATGTCCTAGAGTTGTCAGTTGCTTCTAGCTTTCCCTCTTTCAGACTGCTGAACTGCATCAAAAGCCCCCTAACACAAACCAAATTAATGTGTCTTGGTTCGAGTTTTCCATTTACATGTATTGTATCATTATAATAATTTTATACCATCTTAGGTGGCACAGAAAGTAGATCCTGAATCTAGGCTGGTGGATATGTAATATAATTTGTTGAGATGTGAGTCTTCCTATGAAAAATGTTCAGGTCTTTTCCCTGTATCCCAGAGAAATTTTGCAGATGCATATAAATTATAGCCACTGTAACCTATAGTGATTTGTATTGCCCAATGTGTATATCCATACAGATATACATTCAGAATCAGTAATAACAACCTTATTGGGCTTTATGTGGGTGATATTCAATAGACATTTTCCTCTGGCTTAGGTGATAAATAGCTATGATCCAGGCAAAGGAGCTGCTTTCTCTCCTGCTGCTGCTGAAAAGTTCCCAGGGGAAATAAACAATGCACCAGGCAGGCTGGGTCCTGCAGCAGAGCAGGGAGATTTCAGTACTGCTCTTGCTAGAGATAGTTCCATAGATTAGGGCATATGAGGAAGGAATACACTAATAACACCCAGGTTGCTAATAAAACTGAATAAACTTGATTTGGACACTGAGGAAATAATGCCTGTATACACAATTACAAACACAAACCCTTTGAACAACATTAAACTGTTACTTAATTCAATAAGCACTTCAGGAAACACAACAGGATGACTTAACAGTCCCAGTTATCACTCATGAGCTAGCCAGCTTCAGAATAAATCTGTGCCACCACATTTGCCTGGTGCCTTCGTGATAGCGCAAAGTCTTAGCGCAACATAAAACACAGACTGTCACCCACCACCACACATGTCCACCATCTGAGCTTAAAAAAAAAAAAAAAAAAAAAATCAAAGTAGTGCTGGTGGAGAACATGCAACGTGCCAGAGCAGTAGTGATATAAAACAGTTGTTGCAATGCTGTGGAAAGAGGGGGGGTACAGTATAGTTCCTCTAAATCACATAGATGTTACTATGTCCTTAAGCTTCCTGTGAAACTGACAGTTTTTGAGAAAACTTATTTTTGTGAGGAATACAAGAAGATGGCCTTGAACTCTAGAATGAGGGTAGTGTTCGAAAACATTTTCAAAAATCCTTTACTGTGGCCTCAGCCATTAGCTACAACACTTGCTGTGCCTTAGTTCCCTCATCCCTACTAAGACCAAGCCTGTCAGAATTCAAGAAGCGTTTGGACAAACTGTCAGGCACATGGTGGGGTTGACCCTGTTGACCTTCCAGCTCAGGATACACGATGATTCTAGAGAAACTAGTAGCACTTCTGGGCCGCTTCTGGGGAAGGATGTTAGAGATTCCACAGCTTTTTACTTGTGCCAGCCTGGAGCACGAAAATGGGTCACCACTCCTGCGATTTACTCCTTTGCTTTGATTAAGAACAGAACATGAGGTTCCCTGTTTCAGCCGCTTTCCTGACTTTCAGGCACGACCACCAGGAGGTCAGAATACATCCGAGAAGCAAGATGAGCGCATTTCCTCTCCGTCCGCCGTGCCCTCGGTCCCACACCATCGGGGAAGCTAATGGGAGAGCTGAGGGGTTGATCAGACAGCTCGCTGCCGCCCGCGGGGGCACGGCTGGGCTCCTAGGGCTGGCGGGGGTGGTTCGAAGGAGGAGAGAAACAACAAAGCGAGGAGCGGCGGCGGCCCGGGCGGGGCGGGCTCCTGCCCCTGGCCGCGCGGAGCCGCCGACAGCGCCGGTGTGCGCCGAGCGCCCGGCAGCGGGGCCCACAGCCCGCCCGGCCCGGCACGGCCCGGCACGGCACGGCACGGCCCGGCACGGCCCGGCACGGCACGGTGAGTCTGTCCGGGGCCGCGGGGACCCGGAGCGAGCCCGGGCTGCGGGGCATGCGGGTCGGGACGGAGCGGCGGGGCGGGCGGGTCGCGTTGGGGTGGCTGTCGCCGGGTTCTCCGTACGGTGTAACTTTGGTGGTGTGCGCGTTCTCCGTCTCGGTGGGTGCCGGGGCACAGGCAGGCTGGGGCCCCTGGGACGGGGTATTGCGCCCACCAAAGTTCCTGCAGAGCTTTGGGCATCCCTGTCCCTGCAGCCCAGGCGGGAAGGCGCTCGGCGGCGGGAGAGCGGCCGCAGCCCCTCGGGGACTCCGAGAGAACAGAGACCTCTCGGCCATCGCTCTTTGCTGGTGACACAGCCCGCGGTGTCCCGGGGCCGCTCAGCTCGGACGTGTACAGTCCGTGCAGAATGCATCTTTGAGCCTCGCTGCGTGTTCAGTGTTGCGCCGCATGGGTTCAAAACTTACTTCGTCTGAGTGAAGCTTTCGGTGGAGCTGGAGGGATACTTTCAGTCCAGCTGCTCTGTTTCTGAAAATGGCCAGCAGGTATTTGTAGCTCAAACCAGAGTGAGCCAGGACTGTGATACTAGAAGTCAATGGGCTGTGAAACTGAAGTGAAGAACACAAGCCTTAATGGCCTTTGCATCTTCAGCTTGGCAGTCTCCCATTGAAGCAGTTCTCTTGGGAACTGCGGTGCTAAAATTCTTCATGAAAATAGGACGTGTTGCTATTGGCATCTCTTACGTGGTCAGGCAAGATGAGCAGTGTCTCTAAGCAAATATTACTATTAGTATGTTTTTAATGAGTGCTGTAGGCCTCACCCATACCCAGTGTGTCTCCTTCAGGCACAAGTCTTTGCCATGGAGTTGCCAGACAAGGACCTGAGCTGCCATGAGCGCAGAACTTGGACAGGAGAGCCACTGCAGTGCAGCATATTGTGTTGTGTGAGGTTTTTTAGTTTGGTTTGGTGATGATGGTAATGCTCTTCTGCAGCTCTCACTAAAGTGATTCTGGCTACCTTCATAGGCATCTGCTTTTAAAATCAGATTTTTCCTTAGTATAAGTGAAAGGGGTTCTCTCAGAGCTCAAACAAAAGTAGAGCGTAGAAATCAGGAATAAAAATTTCAAGTCTTCTCTTCAACTTTGTTTTCAGCACAATAGGTGCTTCATGCTGTTCTCACATGGGAAATGCACGTATCAAGTGTGATTGCCACAGATGTGGAGAGAGGTGAATTGATTTCCCAAATTCAGAAAGCCAGTGTAAGTACTGGGACCAACCCTGAGGGTTTCTTGTCTCCCAGCTGTAGATGACACTGTTTTTTGCTTGCATGACTTGTGTGTACAGGACTCAGTGATCTATCCATGTTCACACCAGTCGCATCTGCAAGGAAGAAGTTACCTGTGCACACCAAAGGCACTGAACTTGTTTATCAAGGGCTCAGGTGGTGGCCCGTCATCTAACTGTCTTCCTCTTTTTTGTTGCTTGCTTCCTATATACTAAGAGCACCTTTTTCTTTTATTTTCTTTTTTTTTTTTTTTAAACACTACTTTCACCCCCTCAAGTCAGACTAAACAGCCCTAGTCAGGGACTGAGGAATATGGTTTTCCTGAGTAATTGTTTTGGGCCATCTATGACTAAGGCAGCCAAAAGCTGCATATCCTTTTGGTTTTCCTTTGGTGCCACCCGGGGCAGTAAGGGCTCTTGTTTGTCTCTGCATGATGTGTCAGAGGGATGACAGTGTTTGTGATTCTTCTTGCATGGCAATGACTAACACGGGAAAGGAATCTGATCCACAGAAACCTAACACTGGTGTTTCACAAGATGGTCTCACTAATTTCCGAGTTTGTTTTTTAAGTAAAACTGTATGATTTTCCAAAGAATAATTTTAGTCTGGCTTTTGCAACTGTCTACCTGTGACTATAGTTTCGGTATCTTGGGCTTGCCTGCAAATGAATTAATACAGTATATGAATTAACATTATATGAATTGCCTGCAAATGAATGAACACAGCTCCATGAAGAGCCTGCATGAGTCTCCCTGCTGTCCTGTGCTGTCCTGTCCTGCTCACTCTGCTCTGCAGAATTGCGATTGCAATCCATAGCAATGGTGCAATGGAAAAGGAAGCTGAAAAAAGCTTCTGGCTTGTTCCTTTAAAATGGACTGTTGGGTGGGCCAGCTTTTTTCTCTCCCAAGTGTTATTACAATCCATTTGTACTGGGGAAAAAGCAGTTTTGCTGCCAGGCAGCATATTTTCCATCAGCACTTGTAATTGTTGGGTGGCGAGAGGTAGAGACTCTGGTTTCCATGCTGGAGGGAAAGAGTGTGGCCAGGGTGTGCACTGGGCAACACTGTCATGTGCCCAGCCATGAATTCCAGGTTTTGCAGGGATGTGGGCTCAGCTGTGTAAGCAGAACCTTCTGCCTGCTCACTCCCTGGAGCGGGCAGGGAGGCAGGTGGCCAGCTTCAAACAGCTTGAGGGATGGAGAGCTGGCCTGGGGTGTAGCTGCAGCAGGGCTCTTTTTTTAGCTTGTTTATACTTACACACACACGTGGGCCATGCAAAGTTGGCTGAGCCAACCTTGACCAGCAGCAAAACAAACAGGTTTTACTGCTATGACCTGAAGGCCAGATCAGCTGCTGAGCTTTGCTGGAGTAGGGACAGCTCTCATTTTTTTCAAGGAGAGAAGACTGTCATATAGGGCTGACTCAATGCAAACATTGTGCTGGGTTGCTCAGTTTTCCTTGTGGAAACAGTGTTAAGAAGACTTATGCAAGACAAAGAGGTGATTTGAAATAGCCAGCATGGCTTCACTGTGGGCAAATCATGCTTGACCATTCTGGTGGCCTTCTAAGATGGAGTGACTGCAATGTTTGGCAAGGGACGACAGACTGATGTAATTTATCTAGACTTCTGTAAGACCTTTGACATGATTCCGTATGATATCCTCATCTCCAGACTGGAGAGAAATTAATTGGAAGGGTTGACTGTTCAGTGGATAAGGACTTGGCTGGTTGGAGGCATCCAGAGAGTTGTGGTCATTGGCTCTCTGTCCAGGTGAGAGTCAGTGGTGTCTCTCAGGGACTGGTGCTCTTTAATACCTGTGGCATAGTGAGATCAAGTGCACCCTCAGCAGATGACACACTGCTGAGTGGTGCTGTTGGCACAACAGAGGGAAGGGTGGCATCCAGGGAGACCTGGACAAACTTGAGAGGTGGGCCCACAAGAATATCACAAAGATCAACAAGGCCAAGTGCAAGATGGTGCACCTGGTTTGGGGCAACCTCAGATATGAGGACAGTGTGGGAGAACTCATTGAGAGCAGCCCTGTGAAGAATGTCTTGGGGTCTCTCTGAATGAAGAGCTGGACCAACGCAGCAACGTGTGCCTGTAGCCCAGAAAGCCAAACATGTCCTGGGCTGCATCCAAAACAGCATGGCCAGCAGGTCGAGGGAGGGGATTCGGCCCCTGTTTCACTCTGCTGACACTCTGCCCACAGTACTGCATCCATCTCTCGAGTTCTCCGCACAGGAAGGGCATGGAAGTCTTGGAGCTGGCTAAAAGGAGGCCACAGAGATGATCAGAGGGCTGCAGCACCTCTCCTATGAAAACAGGCTGAGAGAGTTGTTCAGCCTGGAGGTTCTGGAGAGACATCATTGCAGCCTTCCAGTACCCATAAGGCTCAGTTGAGGTCTCTCCAACATCTATAAACATAGTTGAGGGAGACCCTAACTTAAACTCCCTCTCTTGAGATTTAAAAATTATCTTATCAAGTGAATTGTATGTCTCATAGCAGTGGTTCCTGCCCAGCATTTAATAGCTCCTTCCCTCCAAGCAGACACACCTGCTCTACCTCACTGGCCTTGAGCCACGGTGAGACCAGACATTGCAGGCCCTGAGGACTTAACAAATATCCACTGGGATATTGCAGTGCAGATCCAGACCTTTGGGGCTTGGGGTGTCTTTCTCCTGTGTTCAGCAGTCTGTGCTGCTGTTGCTGGTGTTGTGACACTGGTTGAGCAGAGGCACCAGCAGCCCTGCAAGATAGGAGGGCTGGGCAGAGCCCATTTGCCCAATTTGGCCTCAGAGTGGAAGATGGAAACAGAGAAGTGAAACTGTACACACAGTCTGGTCAAAGCAGGTACGTGGGAGGAGGGAGGTGAATTGAAGGAGTTCAAGAGAGCAAGGATGCATCAACGTAATGCTGAGCCCTTAAAATGGGCTTAAAGCTCAGCTCAGCCCTCACTGATCATTTCATGAGGCTTTGGATGAAGACAGAGGGAAGGATTGAAGTGGTGGTAGCTGGAAGTGAGGGTGGTGCATTCCTCCTCCCCGGCCCATTTGTGTGCAGCTGGGGAGGAGGAATGTCTCTGTTGTCTGCCTGCAACCAGCTTGTTGGGTCTTCTTCTGGTTCGGGGCCTTTGTTTCCTGTTGCATATAAAATTTCTTCACTTCTCTATCCAAAAATATTGTAGTTTATCTTTTGCGGTTCTGTGTTTCACATCTTCCTGTGCTCTTTCACTTAGTTCCTGCCTCTTCTGTTTCTGTTTCTCCTATTAGCTCTGTAAACCCAGCTCCCCGAGCAAGTATTTCTACCTTACAAGCTTACAGCAGCTAGATGCCTTTTCTAGACAAACCAATCCCAGACAAAACTGTCCCAGCCCTTGCACTTATGCAGCTGCTCATTTGGCCCTAATCCATTTTAAAAGGAGAGTGCCGGTGGGTGAGGATGGAGTCAGAAGAGGGAGGTCCTTGCTTGCCGACATGTCTGCAAAGCTGAGAGACCCACGGTGTGATCTACACACTTTCCCAAGGGAGAAGCAGCATTTTAACTCTTCCCTCATCACTTCAAACTGATTTCTGGTCTCTTGAGCTTTTATGATCATTTTATTAGGTAAAGGGGTAAGTTAATCTCTCAATCCGTAATTTAGATAACTGCGTTATGTACCCATCTTCTGCCTGCACTTCCTCATTCATTCTCTTTGTGTTTTGCAGACTTCCTGGCTGTGCTTCAGTGGCGGGTGACTGAATTTAGTCTTCTCTGCACCACGGCGATAGTAGTAATGCGAAGTTTAATGAGCACCTCCAAAGCTGTGTAGCAGGTAAGTGCTCCAGGGGTCATTCCTCCTTCCAGATTTGATGTGATTTAAAAAAGCTTCTTGATGGGCTCTCACTAGGAGATCTTGAGCCTTGCAGCAGAAATGCTGAAAGGAAATCGGTGTGGCTCGTATTTCAGTAATGTTCCCAGCAGTGAGGTTCAGACAGCTTCTTGCAGAGCAAAAGTAGGAATGTTGTGAAGGTTTAATTTGGAAATGGCTTCAGTGTGGAAGATCAGTGTTAGAAGCCTCTATTTTGGACTTTCAATATAAAATTGTTTTTATCTGACTGCTTGGTACGGTTGGGATCTAGTCCAAGAGTGATGGCAGGAGGGAACCAAAGGGCCCAAAGCTTTGCTGGATCAGCTACTGATGCGTTTTTCTGCTGCTATGGAGAACTTGCCAGAAGTACCTTACCCAGACTAGGAAAGTACTGGAATTCCCCTCTTCTAAGTGTTAGAGGGAGAGCAGATGCCTAGAAGTGCCTGGACAACTTCCAGATGATCAAGGGTGACAGCAGTGGCAGACGAAGGGAAATCGTGCTTTCACAAGCCAGCGATGACAAAACATCGTGTTTGTATGAAAACCCCTAAAAAAACTCCAAAAGGAGAGCTGGGTGGAACCAAGATGTCTGGCAGTGCTGCTCTGCAAGTGTGTGACAGGAGGCTCTACGGGTAGCAGTGGTGGGAGGGCAAGAACTGGAGCTGATGACAGAGGGAGCTGCCAGAGCAGCAGTCCTGGCTGCCACAATGTTCTGCTACAGCTCTGAGTACCTGTTAGTTCATGTGTACCCCATGCCCCACGTGATTTTTTTTTTTTTTCCCTTATTTATTCTGGATCTGTGTTGGGTGGTGTCTGTCCTCTTTTTCCCATCACAGAGTTCAAACAGCTCCTCTGCTCTAGCAAAGCTCAGCTCAGAGTTCCCTGGCATGCTCCTCCAGGCAGCCCCGATCAAAGCTGTGAGAGTTGGCCCACTGCCATTCTCCTGTGTGTAAATGAAGCCCTTTCTCTTTTTCCTTTCCATTCACCATCTTTCATTATTGTCCCTCCTCCAGAGGCAGGTTTTTCTGGCTGATCTAGCACATTATTTGTATCAGCAATGTTTGCCTCAAGGCAGAGATGCCTTTTCTGCAGTTATAGGGAAAACATCTGATACATCCCACTGCCATGTACGTGGCTCAGAAAAACCAAGCATGGTGTTGGCAAGGATGAGGATCATTGCAGCCAGCTGTTGCAGAATTTAGGCCCTGTTAGGCACAGTCTCTAACTCATAGGATTATTCTGGTTGCCTGGCAAAGGAAAACTGTTACTGCTCCTTCACTTGCACTTAGAGAAGTTTCTTGGGCTGGAGCAGGAAAAGGGACATGAGTTATAAGGTGTCAGCTGAGCCACCTGTGTAACCAATTCATCTTTCCCTGGCTTGCCTCTGGGGATGGTGGGTGCTTTCAGTTGAAAATGTAGAGTTTGTGGTAAAACCCAGAAAAATCAGTGTAAATTTGCTTGAGAGAGCCTTGCTTTCAGCTCTTCCAAATTGCGGAGGGTTTGGTGATGAGCGGTGAGCACCTGATGAGGAGTGGGAGCAAATGGTTCCCACACTGTGTGCAAGGAGGTAAAGTAGCTCCCTAAGACAAGACACCACCTGCCTGTGCCAGGATCCCAGCAGGGATCCAAGCAGCTTGTTTTGGAGAAAGCACGTGCAGTGATAAGGAGGGTACTCTTTCCTGCAGGTAGGGACAGCTAAGCAGTGGTCTAGACTGCCTTGGGAGGCAGAGATTTGCTGGAAGTTTTTCAGAACAGAGTAAACAGAGACTTGCCAGAAGTCATCCAGGCACAGTGTAAGCCATGCGTGTAGGCAGAGGTAAGAAACTCTATTGCTTTTTCAGACCTCTTTTTCCTCCTGTTTTTAAAGCTTTTGTAGAGTCCTAACACATACCAGAGGCGGAGCCAAGGAGATGTTCTCAAGCTTAAAATGTCACACTTGATATTCATACTATAATGCTTCTCAGAGGGGCTTGGTCTTCTGTATCTGCATCCAGAATGCTTCAATCCTAATCTATTTCCTCCTGGATGTTCAGGAGGAACGCTGCCACTGGTTTCAGAGGAAAATTTGATTTCTAAAGGTCTCTGGCAATTTAGCAACCAAATACCTTGAGACTACTGAAAATGTGAGGGAAAATACTTGAAGTTTCAGCAGCACAGACACCTCTGCACTGCAGATTGCAACTCATACATGGTAATTAAAAATTACCCTTATCTTCCAGTCTTGTAGGGGCAAAAATGGAAGGGATGTCTTTATTTTGAGTGGCTGAAATCTACCAGTTGACCCTCCCCCCCTGTAACACAATGACACAAATTATCTGGCACAGTAAGTGACTTAAGGACAGAGCTCTAGTGTGGTCCAACCTAGTGAGTTGGCTATGCTCAGTCTAAGAATCCTGGCCATGCTCTTCTGCAGCCAAAGTCAAAAGATGGTCTGAAGGTGCTTGGATGATGTTTATCCCACCTTGTTGTTGACTCATAGCTACATCGTGCTCTTGGAATATGTGCAGGGTTATGATCTCACACTCTGACAGAGTTACAGGAAGAAATGTGACTGAAAGGGATGTGTTTGTGTGCTAAGTCATCCACAACACGTGCTCTCAGCTCAGCCTTGCATTTGCTGCTACTCCTGGACGCTTTGGGTCTGCCATGTGGAGCTGGAGGCTTTGCTCCTTGCTGAGCTCCCTGCCTGCTGCAGCAGAGGGGGTTTTGTGCCTGTGAGCAGGGGCCCCACAGCTGTGACTCACAGTTCCCATGACGTTGTAACTTAGCCTTTAAGTGAGCCGAGAGGCTGTCCCTTGGCTTTCAAACAAAGCCTTCCTTTGTTGTGCTTATGGTATAAAGAAAGCAACCGTATGTGCTCACCCCATACATCCCAAATGAAAACCACGTGGCTTCACAGCCTTAATACATGTGTGTTTGATACTTCTGCTGCAGCACTGCAAGTTACATCACTCCTTTCCTCTTGAGTATTTTTAGAGTTTTTCTTCCCAGCATTCAGTTTACAAAATCTTCAGCAAAACAAAGAGCATAGTGATGTTTCCTTTTCTTGGTAAGAAGAGAGGGCTGAGCAGAGAGCACATGAAAATTGTTAAATATGGGTGCATATGGCAATAGGCTGTCTCTGAGTCCTTCCCTTGGGTGAAAATGGCTCTGGGTTGGTGACCACGGGTGCTGAAAGGATAAGCTTCATGGAAATACTGTACGGAAGTGGGGCAGTTTGTTTTCTTGTATGACTTTGCTTTCTTCTGCTGCATTTTATTTATTCAAACTCGTTTTGAAGAGCAGGATTAGCCAGAAGTATTCTGCAACCAACATATTTGTGTGCATGCGTCTGCCTTGGCAGTTGTTTGGTTTATGGCAAATGAGCCAAGGCTGGGATTTCTGCTTCCCAAAGCATTTGTGTTGTTTCTCCTGATCTTTTCTAGAGTCATGAGGTAATGAAGTAAGAAGGTTTGATTCTTCCTCAGAGGCTGTGTGCAATGCACAGTGTCTCTGCTTAGATCAGGGAGTCATCCTGGTGAGGGACAAGGAAATGGGGCAATGCAGTAAAAGTGCTCTTGTTCTCTCTTCCTACCACACCCTCTACCCATCCCTGCAGGGGATTTCACAGTCAGTTGGGTTGTGTTTTGTTTTTTTTACTTTATTTAAAGAACTACATTGTGTTTTTAAAAAAAGCTGGGATTTCAGGCAATGGAATAAAGCATTGCTTTTGATTTCTGTGGTGACGTTTTGGCAACAATAACCAGCTTTTAAATACAGTTCTTTCCCTATTGTTTGAATACAAACAGCAGTGACTAGTTAGCAAAACAATGGTCCAATATCACACAAACCTTCAATCCCATCCAGTGGTTTGGGGTCCTGTTTTAAGCAGATACTTGGGCCTGCAGCTTTCCTGACCTATGAGTGTGGCTTTGTCACTGAGTCAAGACTGTGATGGAGTACAAGATCTCAGATCATCCAAATTCCCAACCCACAATGATATTTTCTTTTTGCTGTGTTTTTGTTCAGCATCTCAGTGTGGAAGCGTCTGGTGACTACCGTGCTTTCTACTGTCTGTAATATGTAAGTGCTCATTGCTCATGACTGAAATGGGACTTCATAGTTTCACATGTAAAACGTAATCACTCTGCAAGTCATGTCTGAACCCTGCCAATAGCTACATTTGCTCTTCTTAGATGTGCTGGAGTGCTGTATCCCTGCTTGGAAATCACCTTTCTATTCATGTTTCCACCAATTATTTTAATACCACAGCATTTGTTCCAATAGCTGGACGATTAAGTTGAATTTACAAGGATGCACATTCATTACCATAGGATGAGGAGAGCCAGAGTAACCACTGCCTGATTTAACAACACTGGTGTGGGGTTTTTCCACCTTGCTGAGAATTAAGTGGGGAAAAGGAGGGCAGATTTAAATAAACACCTTGGCAATTGCTCTCTTTCTGTACTCACCACCTCTTCCTGAGGTGACTGCCAGGCCAGGTCCATCAGCCATGGCTGCCTCACGTGCAAGGAGTTGTTGTGTGGCTGAGGGGGTGACAGCCAGAGCAGGGCCCAGCATGAGCACCAGGTGGAAGCCAGAGAGGATCCGTGCAGTGACAGTGCTTCATCCATTGTGGTTGACACTATCAGGCTTTTGGTGGAGCAGCAGGGATGTTTGTCAATCTGTGCTGACGAAAGATTGTGCAAGGGAATGGCCAGCTATTGCCCAGGCTCCCATCATGTTGGGTTGGAGGAGGAGGGTGCTGGTAAGGAAAAATACCTTTGTGTGTGTCTTTTCTCCTCTTAAAACAAAACAAAACAAAAAAAACCCACAAAAGTTTGGTCTGCTCCAGTTGTTTTCCTCACTATTAACAGACAAAACCAAACAAAATGTATTTGGCTTAAAAAGGCAAGCTGTCCCTGGCTGTGGTCCTACTACAACAGCTTAATATGTGGGTGGGAGTCACATACACACTTCCTACCTTTGCTCTCCTGGCTCTCCTGCAGCCAACACTGTGTTCCAAATTGTAAAACCCCTTCTAGGCCATAGCAGAGGGAACCCGAGGCACTGCACAGACTGCCTATGTCCTGCTTGCTGACAAGAGCTGAGCTGGCTTGCATAGTCAAAAAGCAATGAAAACACATTCAGGCAATGAGCAGGATGCTGAGTAACACACTCCTCACACTGCTGGCTGTCTCCTGGTCTCCATGGGCACCCTCTCTTGGGTCCAGCCTTGCACAGAGTAAACAGTGAGTGCTTTGGGGACATGATGTGTCTCTGTGTTATTCATTAGTTGTTAAAGCTGCCTTTAATGGTGGCTGCTGGCTTCTGGGGCAGGAAGAGGATCATGTTTTAATTAGTGTTTTGATTAGTGGCATTTTTTGATTAGTGGCATGATACCTGTATGCGCTGAGAAACAATGACTTAGAAATGAGCGCAATATATCCCCACTTGCTGATGAAACTGAAAATCCAACACGTGCCACATCTCTCTGGGTTTTGGAAAAGAGCCCTGGAAGGCAAATAGCTCCCTTTGAGCCAGGAAGAATACTTTGTACTGTCTAGGTTTTGGGGCAAGGGGGACCGTGGGATTTTATGGCAACGGCTTGTAAATGCACCTGTGTACAATGAAAGCTGAGGCAGTACAGGAGTACCTCTGAACATCCGGAGTGCTACTGCAAGAAAACGAAAAGCTGTCTTACTTGTACCCACAGTGAGCACTAGAACTGGGGGGAATCAAACTGAAGCAAGGGAGAGTTAACAAGGTCCAAGAAAAAGCTTCCTGATGGCAAAGGCCGTACACGACTGGCAGACAGGACAGAGACTGCCTGTTTCTCCTAGGGCCAGTCAAGCACTCCTCTGCTTGGAGAGAAGCTGACAAAACCCCTCGTTTGGACCTGGGGCTGCAGTGCGGTATCTGCTTCCAGAGCACTGTCAGTGCCCTTCACGTGCTTATCCCCGCCATGGGAAGGGAGGGAAGGCTATCTAGTCCAGTACACAGGATGAGCATCAGCATTTCCTTGGAAATACTTGATCTGGTGACCCCCAGGAGGAAAATATTGTTTCCGAAAGCCCACAGCAGACCTGTTGGGCAGGATGTCCGACTGGGGCTGTGCGACTGACCCCCTTGGCACTGCAGCAGCCCCGGGACAGGATGTCCACGGATATTACGAAAGGCCAACATTCTCAATCAAACAGCAGAACAATAGCTATCAGGCAAGTGGCCTTGTCCAACTGCTGTGCTGTGGCCAAGCAGCTAATCTGGGGTGTGGCTTCCAGGCATGGTTTGGGAGGCAGTTGCTCTGCCATACCCTGGACATGTGCCATAGTCCTGGACAGGCCAGTTGGCTCGTTCTGGTTTTAAAGGTGGTTTGTGTTACCAATCTCAACATCCAGGCCCCTGCACCTCATGTATTGGTGCATTTGGTCCTTCCCCACTTGAGGCTTTGGTAGAGAGCCAAAGATAGAACCCAATCCTGCCTGTCTGTGCTGAACCAACTGTGATAGTGCTGGCAGCTGGAATTCTGTACTTCGTCTGCAGCACTAATTTAATGCTGAAAAACAAGTCAGAACATGAGTTAGAGCTGCTGTGGCCGGCTCTGTTCTGTCCCAGTAGACATCTCATCCCACTGACATCCTGCACACAGCTTAACTCATAGGGGTTGAAAGAACAGCACAAGTTGGTGCTGCTCAGGCTCTGTATTGGATTTTTATCCCTTAATATTCCTGTCTGGGCTGTGTGTGCTGCAACTGACTGTGTGCTCAGGAGATGGGAGAGCAGGAGCCTGTCCTGGATGCTCTGAGCTTTGTGGGGCTGTCTAAGAAACTGCAACTGTCCGGGTTTTTGGCAGTAACAATAATACTGTCATGCATCTCTGTAATTCCCATTTCTCTGTCGTTGTGCAAGTTTTATACAAATCAGATCTTGTAGTCCCCACCAAGAGAAACCATGATTTCTTTCAGTGGCAGCTGGGTCATGTCTGTGAATACCTGCAGAGGTGGCGGTGATACTTGTAAATTAGAGAGGGATATGGTGCATTACCAAGAGCTTTCAGCAAACTTTTATTCTTTACTAGACCTTCATAAATGCAGCAGATGCTTTTTAAAGACGAAACACTCAAAGGCCAAAAGGTAATTTGTGCACTGTTGTACAGCAAGGGAAGGAATCACAGAGCTCCCAGAAGCTCAGCCATAAGGAAGTACAGCTGGGCTGGGCCTGAAACCCCTCAGACTGAGGTTCACATCTTCCCAGTAAGAAAGTCCCAGTTGCAGGTTAGTGCCTGGTTTGACCTGTTAATCTCTGCAGTCAAAACAAGTAGCAGAGTCCTTTCCAAACCTCAAGGACCTTCCCAATAAGAGAATTAGAAATCATATTTGTTCCCATGAAAATTCTGGTTTGAAAAATTTGGCAACTTTCAATGAATAAAGCCTCCCAACCAGCTGTATTTTCTATCACCTACTTGAAATGCCTCTTTTCTTGCAGCCTACTGAGGCAAAACACAATGTAGCAGTCATCTATTCATTGCCTTTTGTGTCAGCCAGATTGCAGAAAGCAATCGAGTGTGTTGTAAGGGACGTCTTGGCGTGTTCCAGTGTAATACTGAAGTGCACTCAGTGGCTTGACATGGGTTTTTCCAATTTAAGAATCAAAGCTTCAGCTCACTCCTGCCTGGTTTATTGCTGAACAAACACCAGCCAGGGCATGTTTTGCTTACCATGATTCAAAATTTGGAGGAATAAAATGGCTGAACAAATAAAGCTGCATGAGGAACTCCTGAGTAAAGAAAGGCACTGTTAATGAAAGGGAAATATTTTCCCTTGTCTTCAGAGGAGGTGGAGGGTTATCTGGGCTCAGAGCACATGAGCAGCCTGCAGAGGCGAGCTACAAGCTGCTGTCTCTGTCTTTCCTTTGCCAGGCTGAGCAGGAGGCAAAACGTTCTGAAGCTGCTATGGAAAAGGTGTGAGGAAGGGTTAGGGGCATCAGAAATTAAGCACATTTAGCTGGAAGGGACAGGACACTGTTATGACTTTGAGCATCATCATCAACCTGAACTGCATGACAGCAGCATTATCTTTCCCCTTCCTCTCTTGGGGCTTCCTGCATCATCGAGGACCTGCTCTGGAGCTGGTCAGGATCCTCCAGCTGGGGAGGCAGCTTCAGGTTTGAAAGGATGAAGCCTAACCTGCCTGGGAGCTGAGGGTGGAGGGCTGCAGGTGCTCTTGGTGGACCCTTTGAACATATCAAGTGCTGCAGGATGGAGCTGATTGTTTGTAATCAGGCAACAGAGTGATCAGCTGTTTTTATCTCTCTGAGCCCTAACTCCCAGCTGGAGGGTGGGATGGTGTCTGCCCCCTCACTTCCCAGGGTTGTGCAGAGTGGTCATTAACCTTAAGCTCGGTGAAGCCCCTAGTCACTACAGCGAGTCCCACAGAAAAGCCCAGAAGGAAACTAATTCCAGTGCCAGAGGCAGGTTTGAACAAGTAGCATCACATGCTGGGCAGTTAGCAGAGACAGCTTCACATCACGACAGTGAGGTTTCACATACCCTGGCTCTTCTTCATTTCCCAGGCAACTTTCTTTGGTCTTCCTGCACCTTTCCCTGCTTTGTGCCCATAGGAGAAAAGAGGGGTCTCTGCATTCTCACCTGGCCCAGGGAGCAGAGCAAGGGCTGCTTTGGCTGCTGGCAGGAGCGGCCTGCCTGTGACCACAGCACCCTCTGGGGAGTCTTTGGAGCCCCAGGACTGCCACAAGAGGGTCTGCAGAAGGTAGGCAGGATGTAAACTTGTCACTGAGTCCAGATGTTGTTTGTACTTTAAATGGGAAAAAACTGTCAGGGTGAGAAATTCAGAAAAGTTTGCAGATTGCTTTGAGAACCTGCTATTTAAAAACTTATGAGTACCTTTTATTTTTTTCCCCCGATATTTGGAATGTTGCTAAATTTGATGCATAGATTGAAAAATTGCCATTTCTCTTTCTTGGTCTCAAGCTTGGAAAGGTTTGGAGCTTTGAGAACCTGCTATTTAAAAACTTATGAGTACCTTTTATTTTTTTCCCCCGATATTTGGAATGTTGCTAAATTTGATGCATAGATTGAAAAATTGCCATTTCTCTTTCTTGGTCTCAAGCTTGGAAAGGTTTGGACTCTCTCCCTCTTCCCCACACAAAAGCTGTCTCAGTCTGAGCAGGCATAAATATTTTTATCAGGCTTAAATAGCTTGGGCTGAAGTTAAAAGCAAGGGAAAAGAGCAGCCTTTGTTATGGGGAATGCTGGAGCACCCTAGCAGGCAGCACTACTGGTTTCACCTGTATTATTGAGTCTTTCATATTAGCCAGGAAAGCTGTGTCTGAGAGATGTGAGAATGTTCTGCCTGTACCACCCTTGCTGCTGCAGAGGGCAGGCTCCACTGACTTTGGTCACTGAGCAGCATTCACCTTAAGCCTTACCTGAGGTTAATGTTTGTCTTCATTTTCTGGAGTGAGTAGCTGCAGTAGCAAAAGGGCAGTTTTGACCAACCAGCAGAACTTGCTCTGGGCAGAAAGCAGACATCACTCTTACAAACCAATGTGATCTGAAAATCTTGTCACTTCCAGTTTCCAGAGGCTGATGCCTGTAGCACTTGCTGAGGGAACAGGTTGCTGCAGAATGAGCTGAGGTGTCCTAGAACATCTGTGTGACCTGGAGTGAATTCAGCTGAGCCAGCCAGTGATGGACTTGGGGATGTCTGGCCTAACCCCTGCTGCTAGCAGAGCTTTGGGACACGTAACCTGCGGCAGCAGTGTGCCCATGAGCAGCTGGGCGTGAGAAGGAAGATCCTACAGAAGCTGACCTCTTTCAGTCTTAGGGACCTTAGAAGTAATTTGATAACAGTAAAACATTTCATCTGCAGGGACAGTGGTCTAACGGAGCAGAGCAGTGATGTCATCCTGGTCAAGACTGCAAGAAGGAGGCACCTGGCCCCTGGCCATGTTATTTTTAGGCTTGGAAGGCACATGTGGTCTGCAAGAGTGTAGCACTAAGGAAGAGAACTCACCAGCCCTTCCTGCCCTGCCCCAGCAAACTGATAAAGCCCTTTGCAATGCAAGGCGACCCCAGTTTATTTTTAAAATGTGCCCGGGCGTGGAGCTCACAGAATAACTGGAACACCCAGATTTGGGCACTAATTCAGCTTTAATTCATTGCCTGATGAATTAAAGAGTTAATGTAAATGTAAAAAAGGACAAGATAGGGCCACAAATTATTTCCAGAGCAATGTCTGCATAAGGACATTCATCTATGCATGTGCATGGGATCTAAAAACAGGGTAGTTAGTAAATGTTACACAGGGAGCGGCATGGAGCATTATCCTGAGCACCGTGTGAATTTTCTTGCTGCTTGGACAATGCATCTCAATCCTGTTCCCTTCCCTTGTTATTCCAGTCCCAGCCCTCTCATATGCAAAGATAATTGTGTGCTGAAGGATACAGTTCCCATGTACAGTAAATGCTCACATTGAGGAAATCCAGGTTCCTGCAATCAAAACCAGCAGTTTGTTGTGCAGTTACGATAACAAGGTCCACTGGGGTGGATCTGTCTTTATTGTGTGCCCTGTGGAGGCATAAATGAGATTGCCAGAGATATTTCCCTTCTTGCCCAGATGCTGGAACAGCAGGATTGCTGTGGCACCAAAGCATGCTGGGTTCAAGCCAGGAAGAAGCTATTCCAGGGGGTTGGAATTATAGCCCTGAGCCCCTGGAGCACACAGTGCCTCACCATCTCTAGGCTCTCTGTGAGACAGCTTCATTCCCACAGCAGAATTACTTAGGAATGAGATTGCTATTTCTGGTCTGATTGATGAAGTATGTTATTGATAGACTTTATTTCTGTAGCAGAAACTCTTCTCTCTCAAGCACTTTTGAGGCATTAAAGCAGCTCTGCTAAAATTTCCCTGCTGGAAGAAGAAATATGCCTGCATGTCTGTCTTGTCTTTCTGATCTCCCTGTGCTAGGACTGAGAGGTGATTTCACTAGAAAGAGGGACTGGTGAGCTTCCAATATTACAGCAATGGGTGACAACTTCAGATTGTACTGCCCTGAGCAGGCACTTGGGCTCTTGATAGTGATGCCAGCCCTCCAGAAACAGAAATGCCAACTGGGAGGAAACTGCCCAGGCTTTAGTCTGAGCACCATCTGACCCAGCCCTCTGGGAGGCCTCACCACCAGGCAGAGACCCTGGCAATGGGTTGGTGTGCCAGAATTAAGTTGG
Organism: Hirundo rustica; assembly: GCF_015227805.2. Classification (NCBI taxonomy): domain Eukaryota; kingdom Metazoa; phylum Chordata; class Aves; order Passeriformes; family Hirundinidae; genus Hirundo; species Hirundo rustica. The sequence continues at coordinate 24,447,335 of NC_053457.1, read as the reverse complement.
GAATTAAATCCTTCCATTGTGAGCCCCATGGCACAGAAAGCTTTATTAAATGTGTGGCTGGAGCAGCAGAGCCAGTAACCACACAAAGCCACTCCAAAACACCGTAGTGGTCTCAGTCATACCAAGGGGCTGTGCAAGGGGTGACACACGGGGCTGTTGCTGGCACATTGCTAGGATGTGGCTGACTGCCTTCCTGAGGGCACTGCAAATAGGAGTGAGCTGGCTGCAAGCACAGCTGTTCAGGGGTGCTGGGGGGAGATGGCTTAGATCAAAGCCATGGTGTTTACTAATGTCCTTCACAGGTCAGCAGTATAGTAAGCACCAAAAATAAGCAGCCTGATGCTTTTAGAACCACTGGGCTAAAGGAAACTCTTTCCATTTTAGCAGAGTCTGTCTCTGCCCTTTTTCTGGGAACTGCGAACTGAGGCATCCTGGGGGCCAGGTGGGTTTGCCACAGCCTGATCCTGATGGTGCTGAAAGGCAGGAAGAGCTTTGCCTGTAATGCCTGCTCAGAAGCACAAAACTGTGCAGGCTTGCTCCCACCCAGGTGCACCTCACCAGCAGGGCACTGGAGGTTTCCCTGATCCAGGCAGGCTGTGTGGGTTCCCAGACATGCTTAACATGGAAGATAGCCAGGATAGACCTGTCTATGCCACTGCCACATCTGAAATATTAGCTTTATGTTGAGGAAAAGCAGTGCTCATCTCTAGTCCTGCCTTTATACACTTGGGGAGGTTCTGCCTGCTTCTTTCTTTCCTTTTCCGTCCATGGAATTTTAAAGGAGAGGCAAAGGAAGGACATGCCCTCCCATACTGTCCAACAGCATTGCAGTGGGCTGACAGCAGGAAGTGCCTTCAGAGTTGTGTTTTTCGAAGTTCATTTGATAAGAGTCACTTTCATCCTCACCATCAGCTGATAAAGCCTCTTTGGAAGTTGGTTGATAACTTGCAGAAATGGGCGTGCTCTTAGAGGTTTCTAGATTCAAGCATTTTTTCCAGGGCTGGAAAAGTTCTTATTGCAGTGGGGAGTTTCTCTCCTTTTTGCACTTGAGGGAATATATTCCAAATCACGGGTCATTTCACCTTTCTTTCTCTTCCAGGGAAGAAACTGCCATGCCCGTGGGACTCTTCCGGGTGTGCCTACTGGTGATTACAGCTATTGTCAACCACCCGCTCTTCTTCCCTAAGGAGAATGGCACCGTCCCTGAGAACACGGAAGAAATCATCCAGAAGATGAAGGAGCGGGAGGAGAGCCTGCGGCTGGAGCAGTTGCGCTTGGAGCAGGAAATCGCAGACCAGGAAGCCACACAGAAGGCTCTGGAAAAGGCTGCAGCGGTAGTGGAGGAAAGCAAAGAGGAAAAGGTCCGATGGGATATGTGGACTGCCCTCTCCATGGTCATCTTCCTGCTGATCGAGCTCTGGAGGCAGGATTTCCAGGAAGGGAATTGGCAGGACACAGGAGGAGAAGAGGATGACATGGCAGTCCTGGGGAAAGCATTTAAAGGAGTGGCCTTCCCTGACAAGGCTGTCCTGGCCAGCTTCTATGAGAAGCGTATCCTGGGAACCACCGGAGACATGGCCAGGATGCGGGAGATGGTGGAAGGCTTTGCAGATGACCTGCTGGAGGCCTTGAGGAGCGTTTGTAACCGGGATGCTGACATGGAAGTGGAAGATTGCATGGGTGTAGGGAGCATGTATGAGAATTGGAGAGTGCGTAAACCCTTCGTCTGTGATCTGATAGTGCCTTTTGCCCCTCCAGAGCCTTACTGCTTTTGCTGCCAGACCTGGTGCTCTGGTGACTCTTTTCCCCCAGATGAACAAGGTTACGGCACTATCAAGGTGTGCCGGGCAGGTGAGGATGCAACGGGTTGCATCTGTGACAAGACTAAACTAGGGGAAGATATGCTGTGCCTCCTCCATAGCCAGATGAGTAGTACCAGGCCCAGCAGTGAGATGGAAGATCTCCTGTGCTTCAAAAATACTCAATATCTGGATGCCGACCAAGTTATGAAGTGGTTCCAGATTGCCGTCACCAAGGCCTGGAACAGAATCTCCCACAAATACGAATTTGACCTTTCCTTCAGCCTCCTGGACTCACCAGGAGCCCTGAAGATAAAATTTAAATCAGGGAAATCAATTGCCTTCAACCTCACCCCTGTGGTGCAGTATGAGAACTCTGATGTTTACTTCATCTCCCACTTCCCTCGGAGCAGCCTGGCAGCAGACATCCCCTCCAGCACCCACTGGTTTCTCACCTTTGCGGTGTATGAGAGGAGGTTCATCCATCTGGTCTCCAAAACACTGCCTGCCAATGCCTGCCACGTCAGCTGCCTTCAGATCCTCTCCTTCCTGCATGGGAAGCAATGCAGCCTCACAGGTCCCAGCGGGCTCACCAACTACCACCTGAAGACAGTGCTGCTGCATCTCCTGCAGGCACGTCCCAGTCAGGACTGGGGCCCAGAAAAGCTGGAGGCCCGCCTACAGGACATGCTGAAATTCCTAGAGAAATGTTTGCATGAAAAGAAGCTTTATCACTTCTTTATTGGCAATGGGAAGGTACCAGCAGAGCTGGGTTTCCCCATCATATTCCAGAGGGCTGAGCCTCTCAACCTTTTCCGTCCCTTTGTGCTACGCAGGGACATTTACAGGAAGATGGTGGACACGTTCCACGAGATGCTCAGGAACATGTCTGCACTGATAAATGAGTACACGGTGCACATTCCCCTTGCACACACCAATGGGATCCGTAAGGAACCCCTTTAACCAAAGCCAAACTCTAAGCACAAGTCCAGAGGGCAACTTTCTGAAGCCTGCTGGAGACAACTGATACTGCCAATAGAGCTTCTTGTCTGGAGCTGAACCAGTCCTGGGCCATGGTTCCTGCTGGAAGGAAGAGGCTATGGCGGGGAGAATAGGGAGAAACTGGAAGATGTGGTGTTGAAGTAGGTTTCTGTTCCACTGCTGTGCTTGGTTTTATGCAGCTAAGAATATATTTTTTCTATTGTGCCTCAGTCATGCTACAGCAACAAACATAAGTAATTTATTCAGATGCCTGCAGTGTAAATGGGGGTGGGGGTGTGATGGTGGCCAAATTCTTCATTTCCTTCAGAAGGGGGAGATAAGAACAGGGTGGGGGGGAATCAGAGACAGGATCTTGGGATCAAAGGAGCCTGTCTGCTTGCAGACAGCAGGAGCTCTTTGACCAATGGGAAGTGCAACATAAGTCTACATGCTGGTGTGGAGAGGAGAAGGGTCATGCACAAGATCTGGACTGGATGCAGATTCTTAAATAAAGTACAGCTTCAAAAGGGAACTGTAGTTTAAAAAAAAAAAAAAAAAAGGAAGGAGAAGAAGAAGAAACAGCCTTCTTGACTGGACTTGCAGCAGTAACCTAAATGGCTTGTCCTGTCCTTCAAAAACACCCCTGCACATTTTTCCTCCTGTGGGAGGATGTAGCAGAGCAGGGTCTGTGTCTTCAGATCATTTCATTTCAGTCTTCCATGGTAACATGGCTAGTGGTTTATATTCCTGCCTATTTTGTATGGATCAATGAACAGGAACATTTTTTACCTTAGATAAAAGAAACGCCACTATTGAGTTCTGACATTTTTGGGTTGTTTTTTTTCCTTACCTTGGGGCACTAAGGTGTGAGAACAGCCTAGACAGAAAGGAAAAGCAGGGCTTGAACTAGATGATCTTTGGAGTCCCTTCCAGCCCAAACTATTCTGATTCTATGACTGCTGTAAGTTTTGCTTTCATAAAAGAAGCAGTTCTCCAAAATTATCCTGCAATGAAGCCAATCTCAGAAGTCTGGTAGCAGGAGTAAACAATCAGCCTCCAAATGAGAGTGTGACTCTCTGCACATGGTTTTAATTAGGCCAAGGCCAGCAGGGAGGAGAAGGAAGGAATGGAAAAGATGCACATGTAGTAGACCTGGGCACTGCTGCTTGCAGCTGCCTTATGATGCGTGTTGCATCCCTTCTGCTCCACACATGCAGACAAAAGCTACTTTATACATTCTGCTCAACCTTTTTAGACTGCTGCTCTGAGGAGTTGCACTAAGAGACTCCAGTTTGCTGAGCTGGGAGTGCAAAGGAGGAGAGCTGCTGCAGGCTTTCATGCCAGGGGAGAATATTGAGGCATGTGTTAAAAAAACAAAAAAAAACTTGCAGAAATGGAAATTCCTGAAATCCCACAGGAAGCATGTTAGTGTGGTGTCCATTGTCTGCCCAGCCCCAGCAAGGTGGCTTTGCTGAAGGAAAGTACTCAGGAGATCCTCACCTACCTGAATGTGGGGTCCAAGCCAGGGGCCCAGTGCATCATTGCTTTATGGTAGTCCCAGAAGCCTGGCCTCCAGTGCTAAGGGACCAGCATACCATTTTCTCACACTAAGATTTCCTGCTAAGTTTTACACTAGAGCTTCTCTTAATCCTGTTTACAAGAGGGTGGTTGTTCTGTCAGGTAAGACCCATCAGGGATGCTTTTACCATCACTCCACAGGTCCCTTTTTATCAATCCTCTCTATCACATCAGAGAGAAGATTCAATCCTGTATCAGGACAGGATACAACATGAAGCTGGTTTTCCAGCCTTATCCAGTTCATAAGCAAACTCTCCATAGACATGTCCTCTCTTCCCTTTTCCTGGTAAAAACTGTTTCACCACCTCACTGGTGTCTGCTGCTTCTCCCTCCTGCCACCAGTGAGGGACACTTCACACACAAAGGCAGAGAAAGCTGTAACTCCTGTCTCCACACCTGGTTTATTAGGAAGCACAGATGGTGACAGCTGTGCTCAAAGTGCTGCCTCCCTTGGCTTTTATTACCACAGACAGTTAAGTAGAATCTCTGAACAGAAAGTAAGGGGTAGGTAGGAATAGGGGATTATAGGTAGGAAGAGGCTGGTGGGTAATACCAGTAGGAAAAATCTTGGATCATTACTGCTTGCTTCAGCATTCTTGGTGATGAGTGCCTGGGAGACTGCCAGGAGAGCAGCAGGGCAGGACTAATTGCTGACGCTAACGAGCGCTGTAAATCCCTGGCTTTCCTTAGTACAGCCAAGAAGGCTTTCCCCAGTAGGGAAGAGAGCAGGAGCAATCTCAGGGGCCATGGCAAGCAGGTAGTGACAAGCAGAGGTACAGGGAGGGTGAGTCAGTACTGGAGCCTAGAGGCTACATCAGAAGCTGTGGAAGTGGTGATTTGCCATTTTTACCTGCCCAGGTTTACTGCAAAGTGCCTGTAGCAGATCCAGCTTCACTGCTGGCAGGCAGGTCACGCTGGAGCAGTTGTGGTTGAAGTTGATTCTAAATGCGCTCCCAGCCCAGCCAGAGAGAAATTAGAATTTCTCTGCCATTTCCTGTCAGGAGTCTAAATTTAGACTGTCCAAAGAACAGAAACAAATTTGTGACCCAGGTCTCTCAGGAAATGACATTCAGAGTTGAAAAATAACTTTTATATAAGGTTGAGCAGGAGGAGCATGAGAAGAAAAGGCTGTTGAACAGAACAAGGTAACTCCCCTATTAAAATGTCAGAACAAAGCTTTGCAACACCAGTTGCAACAGGCTTGTAAACGTGCCCAAACTCGTCTTTACACAGCCCCAAGCACCGCTGCTCAGACTCAAAGGGAACCTGAACTGATAAGTTTGATTGAATCTTTTGTTCTTTGCTTTCTGTATGCCTGTTCTCACTTACGCCCAAACTGACCCTGCAGTATTCCCATGGGGTTTAGTTGAACAGAAGCTGGAGCTGAATCAAGTAATTTATGGATCTGATTCCACTGAAAGCAAATTGCTTGGCTTAGTTTTCCTACCTGCAATATGTTCATTTTGCCCTGGGCACCTTTAAAGTGATCTGGTCTGTGCATTTAGGCTGTGAGGGGACCCACTCATACCTGTTGGGGAAATGTTATCTGTGATTATAAGCTGTGCTCCAGTCAGCCTCAGAGTGGAGATCTTCCTTGCAAACCAAAGGTACAGACATGTCCCATCAGAGGAGAGGTTGGAACACAGTGTTGCTTTGGAGCAAACCTCTGCCACGGTACAAGGAGGCCATGATGTGAAGCACATCATTCCTTGGACTTCCCTTGTCTCTCCTGGATCAAATCTTTGCCTGCCAAATACTAGTCTGTTAGTAAAAGCCCATGCTCACATTTCACAAAATAACGTTTACAAGACAATTCAGTTCCATCAGCTGCCAGCCAGTAAAAATGTCCTAAGACATTTTAGTGTTGCCCATGGGCAGTTCTGCCCTGATTAAATCTGGGTGGGTAATCATAGGAAGCAGCTTTAAAAGATGGGAGTAGAAGTGAGATTTTGTGGTTTAAAGTGAAAAACGTTCTTTTAAAACCAAACTGCATATGACAGCTGAGTAACAAACATCTCTTTGGCAATGCCTGTATCTCTGTGAGACATCCTCTGGAAAGGTAAACAGCCTGTGCTGGACCCTTAATACTGTTCTTGCCATTTGCTAACCAGGTAAATTCAACTGATGAACTCCGAGTGCCTTCCACTGATTTCCAACCACTCCCTGTGCCCTCAACCTGTGGTTTTAATATTTTATTACAGGCTCTGCCAAAGCAGTGGAATTAGTGGTGGGTTGATAGCAGCCACTGATCTACAGCATAGCCTCAGGAGCCATTTGCCTTTAGCAAATGCCTTGGTCTAAGGTTATTTTTGCTGTACAGGAGTTGAATGTCTTTTAAGGCGAGGTGTTGGGTGTTCACTGTTAAACAGCCACAGAACAGAGTTTCTCTCTCTCCAAGTCGGTCTGTATACAGGTAGATACAGGGGTACAAAGATGTAGTTTAGCAAAATGATACAAAAATTTATCCAGTATCCAAGCAGCAAGATTTGGTGTTTGTTCACCAGCCATTTTTTATGCAAAGTCTTTGCAGTGCTTTCTCTGTGGTGAAAAAATGAGACTTTAGGCAGCTGCAACAGCTTTGCTGCTGCTCAGTGAGGGGTTGGCTCTCACAGGACCCTACCTGATAGACAGCCTTATTTATTACTTGTCTTTTTTTAGGATTGGGGGTGGGGGGGTGGTCTGTATGTAACGTTTGCTCAGAAGCAAAACTGTAGTACAGAGATGAATCTTGGCAATGCAGCCAAGATGGGCAATAGCACCAGAACTCTCCAGACTAAGGTCTGCCTTGATTGACAATGCTGTACTTAAACCGCTGCTTCTATAGCAGGACACTGTTGAATTTGTATAGATCTTCTCATGCAGCTTTATTTATAATAAAGCAAGTCTTGTACAAAATCTAAATGAGCATGAAGTCTCTTTTGTTTCTAGCTCCCTGCAAAATGTTTCTAAGAGAGCAGAAGGAAGGAGTGGGGATGTTTCCACTGTGATCCCTGCACAGTGAGCCCAGCAGCAAGAATCCCTGGGATTCCTGAATGCCTGTAGAAATGATTCCAGAATAAACAGCAACATGAACATAAAGCAGGATAGCTATTGCAGGATAGTGCCAGGGATGTCATTCTTCTTGAGTATATGAATCCACAGGAAATCAAAGTAATTATTATGAATATGTCTGTTCAAAAACACCCTTTTGTGGTGAGCCCTAAATAATGCTGACAGATTTTGCCCTTATGGGCTAAACAAGAAATCTCCTGAATTTCTGTTTCAGCCAGAGGAATCCTCTTTACCTGCTTATTTTATGGGTGTCCACAGCCAAGTTCAGCAACCATCCACCACCACTTAGCCCCCTGCTTAACTCCTTTGCCTGGTTTAAGGGAATAGCACCTTCTTGTTAATATTCTAACATGCTCTGGAAGCACAGCCAGAGCTAGTTATTCATTCATATAATAAAAGCATCGCTGTTTCCAAGGAAAAATGTTTTCCAGCCCCACAGAATGCCCTGCACACCTTTAATAACTCTGCCTTCCAGTGCTCACTGGGGCTGAATCAGCAGTGTGCAGGCCTGAGAACAGCTAACTTGAGAGCTGCAGCTCAAATCTACTGAGCCAGAAGTTGCAATTTCCCAGGGTCAACCACACACTGCTGGAAAGGGAATTCTGTAGCCCAGGATCATCAGCAGTCCTGGTTTGGTGCAACTTTGTTATAAAAAAAGCCCCAAACCAAACAAAACTAAACCCCATCCTGCTTCAAAGCTATCTGACAAGCTCAGCAACATTTTCTCCATTGAGCTCTTGATTTTCTAGAGCACTTTTTTCCTTTTGCCTCAATTTACTGTTTCAGAGTTGCTGTGGAACAAAAAGGGTAACACTTCCAGAAAATCCTTTTTCAGAAGGGCAATTGGCACATTTTGGACCATGCCATGACCATTATTGCAGTATTATCTGTCACAGAGTAAGCAGAGTAGAAAGAGAAAGCTACTAAGCTACTCACTAGAAACTGGTCTTTAGCTTAAAAATCTATCTAAGGACATTTTACCACTCATGGGGTAGCTGTAACAGACACAATCTCCTTTATTTCAAGCAGCCAGAAATACCCATGCAATTAAAAAAAAAAAAAAAAAAAAAAAAAAAAAAAAAAAGCGCAACCTCAGAGGATATGGTGACTCACAAGCATGCTAACAGGAATTCAGTAAGGTACCAGTAGGGATCAAACTGGTAACACTGGTCTCAGAATGGGATACTGCTCATGATTTGCCCACGTATTGAGCACGTTCATCCACTCTGCTCAGCTCTGTATTATGGTTTGTTGCTTGCAGGACTAAAAGCTAACACAGGTCTGTGCCCAAGTGCCACTGGCACAGGATCACATTTTAACTTCTATTTAACTGGATTCTATTTGTTTGGGAAAAGGATGTCTCAAGGTGTTGGGTCATTGGGTTCAACCAAACGTGAGCTCTTGCATCCCTTCCAAGTAAAATTCCAGGCAGTCCTATCTTTTTCTGAAATGATAAATTCCTTATGAGAACATAAACTAGGTTATTTTTAGCCAGTCTCCTGTGCAGTTGGTGTGTTCACACACAGGGGCCATGCATTCATCTTCTTCCAAGTAGCTTCTGAATCCATCAAACAACTTTCACTCAATTTGATGGAGCTCAGAAATACCTCTGATAATCTTTAAGCAAGCAGACAAATGGATAGGAGACAGACTCTCATAATGCTTCAAAAGCACAAAAGAGGTATTTTAAATGTTCCCAGTGCAATAAAAAGTAGTAGGTAGTCATGTCTTCTTTGACCTGAAGAAATAAGCCGTGAGAAAATGCAGAGTTGCGTTACTGCTTCTGCTACTCTCAGAATGATCCACCCAACTTTGCAGCAGAGCCTTAAGGGAAGATGGATGCAAACAGTTATTCTCATCATATCTATTGGACTAGTCTGGTCTCCAAAAGGAAATCTGAGCAAGCCCCTGCTGTGGATCAATTATTGTTACAGCGTTTTTCAAAAGAAACTTCATTTTCTATTTATGTTATGTTTAAGAGTGTCATCTGAGACTCCTCAACTGCTGGAAGTAAAATTTCTGGCTGCAGAGGCAGAGAACAAAGCTTCTCAGTCGTTATTCAAAGACAGCACCTCTGCAAATAAAGGCTCTGAGTTTACAAGTAATTATAAATCTGTCTAGCTAAAACCAGAGCTCACCCAGACTGTTAGAGGCAGGAGAAAAAAGAAAGGTATTAGCTTTATTGATCTGCTCTGAGGGGGAAGCACAAAGTGCTGAGGTGAAACATTACAATACAGCCTGTTCAGATATTTGAGTGCCTGTAAAATGTCTGACTGGCACTATGTTAAAAATTGTGCTAAAAATAAAAATAAAACCAAAGAAGTTCTTAAAGGTGTCTTAGGCACTCAGCGGGAAAAGGAGTCTATTTTAGACATGAAACTATCTTCAGATTCACTGGTGGGTCCACAGCCATTAACAGTCTCAAATCAAAGATTTAATCATGTGAGGAGATAAGATTAAGTTTGTCTGTATTGTCCTACTTTGCAGAAAAGCCATGACACAATGCTATTGGAAGTCCAAATAGGCACCTTTCTGCAGACAGTCTAACATTCAGCATCCAACACTGTGCAACACAGGCCCAGGAGGCAGAGCTAGGCTGGGATCAGTAACCACAGTGCACAGCCTGTTACTGCACCTCCCCAGGTGCATCAAGAAATCCATTCCACAGCTCCCAAGCTTCAGTCTTGCTCTCTAGCCCTCTGCTGGGAATCAGACAGCACAGAGGGATTGCCCAAATCCTCACGGAGATGGTATTTAGCTTGTGAACATGTTCCAGATCTCATCCCTGCCTGCTCACACCAGGCAGGGCAGGGCAGCCCTGGATGGTTCCCGTGCCTGTAAGCACAGATGATCCAGAGCAGCCCTTCCTGGCCTCCATCACACGGGCGTTCCCACAGAACAGAAGTGTTCTGCACTCTCAGCAGGATATTCCTGCCAGTTCAGTTCACCTATCACATCACATCAGTATTACAAACCTCCTGTACGCAAAACTAGAGAAAAGCAAGGCTTGGCCACATACAGCTGTCTAGCACAGTCCCACACTGACTCCCCTGCCAGAGCCACACCTGGCAAAGCCTGGGAAGTGAAAGGTTTGATCCAGAGCAGAGATAGACCAGCACAGAATCAAGACACATGAAGCATATGGAAAGGAACAGAGGCACCTAATCTGCGGGCTTGAATACACAGGTTATATCAGAGCTGTCTTCCCACAAAGACAAACAGCTGATTAATCACCATGCCTTAATTACTGCACATAAGAGGAGACAAACTCTGCTTCCAAGCCTAAACAGGCACAGAAAGGAGCTCTGTGATGAGTGTATAGGGGAAAAAAAACATCCACACTCCAACCTGTGGATTGGCCCAAAGCACGTTCTTGTTGAGAGATCTCTTCCGAGGCTGGTTTGAGTGACAGAAGGAAGGCACAAAAGCATCCTTTGGGGTGGCAGGAATGCTGCAGAGAGCTGCAGGAAGGACAGTATTAATTCATAATGTCTCCATTGGTCCTCACTGATTCTTCAGGCAGTTTGAAGCTGACAGCTTTTTTCCTCCTTTTTTCTCAGCCCTCCTATGCTTTTGCTGTGCAGTCACATAGGTGACTCATGCAAATGGTTTGCAGTTTACAGGAAACACAGTCTGTTCCCTACACAGCTTGTGGCTGTTCAGTGCCCCTATTCCTGGCTCCCTTTCCCCTGGAGAGAGGGCTTTTTCCATCAGCTCTGCCAGGGGTGGTGGTTCTGAGACACGGACCTGCAGCACGTGCTGCAGTCTCACAAGCTGCTTCCTGCTCACCAGAAGATGCTGTGAGAGGCACAGTACAGGCTCCATACATCAGCCCCTTCATACCAGCTGCATTCTCACTGCCTCCTGGACTCAGTGTTACTGCAGACTGCTAAACAGCTGTCACACTCTACCCCAAGCACAATTGCATCTCACAAGTTTTGAAACTCCTGTTTTAGTAAATCAAAGTGTTGTACAAGGGGAAAAATACTAATGACATCACGTGGCATCATTACTCAGATAAATCAGCAACTACCATCCCTGTTGGCTTTGGACCAGGAGTAGAAAAGACTGCTTCCATCTTACAGAAAATGGGAGTGATTTAGTAAAATTGCACCTGACCTCACGGCTTTAGAGAGACTGCATTTTCATCAGCCATTCCCAAGTGAAATCCATGTCTGAGGAACGGTGATGAAATAATCAGGCTACTACTAAAGACAAGAGAGAGGATAAGAAACAGGCAGTTCTCAAGCCCTGCTAATGCAGGGGAACATCACAGATGCCACAATAGTGGAAAACTGGAGAGAGCAGTCCCAGGACATGTAACACTGTGCCAACACCACATGCCCAGTGCAAACACTCACAGCCAGGCCTGTCTGGTGAGCAGGACAGACAGCTGCTAAAGGAAGCATGGCAAGGATCTGATATTAATTGAAACACATCAAAAAGTTGGTATTTCCTTTTATCTTCCTTTGTGATTGATTAGAAAAGAAAAAAATCCAGAGGCACCTGTATGGAGATGACACTAAGTGTTCCAGGTGTCTGTAGTACATTACTTTTGAAAGTTTTCAAATGAGTATCCCCAGTTATGATCACTTTAACTGCAAGAACCACGGGCCCTTCTAACAACTCCTTAGACAGAAACTTCTCAACAATTTCCCCAAGGGGCTTCTGTTACAACTGCAGTCCCATTCACCCAGCTTCTCACTCAACTTACCCAAAACTCAGCAAAACTTCTCAGATCTGAGAACCCGGGATCTCCATTCCTTCCTCCTGTCTTGGCTCCCTTCTACCTTTCTCTTAGCTTCAGTATAAGGGATCCTAAAATTATAATGAACAAACACTGGACCACACCTTATGTATGAGTGCACCTGACATCTCAAGGGTGTCAGTAAAGATACAGGGACACGCTACAAATGCAGGACAGAACAAGGCCCAATGCCTCCTTGCTAACCTGAAATATTTATTTTCCAACATGCTAGCAAACTCATTTTTGTAAGATAGTGTCCTTGTTTGCTTGACACTGAATTTATCCTTTTTAACCTGTGCCAGTAGCAGTTACATTTGGTATTCTGTTATACAATAACAGAAAGCAAACAAACAAACAAGCACCCTCTTTTTTTCAAAAGCAAGAGCACTAACAATTTTCAAGGGCAAAACATGGAGCAGAAGGTGAGTTAAGACCATACTTACAGAACTGTCTGATCCAAAGGTTTTAAGGAGAGCTCTAAGCAAAGAGGAGAGCTGTTCATCTGCTTGATCTTTTCCTTACTGACTTCCATCTTTCTCTTCTGTTGACCAAAACTGAAAATGCAAATATCTCCTTTACACCCATCCACCCTGAAAGGAGAGCGCCAGTCCATTTCACATAATTTGTCTTTTTCTTCCAAGACTGGGCCACTATTGCACATTCATTACCACATTAAAAACACTTTGCCTGAGGCCTGCATTTCTTGCTGTGCTATAATGAGTTCAAGACCTCAGCTGCCTGCTTGGGGGTTTACAACATAGATATTTAATAGTAAATTATAAGGCAGACTATTTCACTTCACTTTTTTTTTTTTTTGCTGAAGTAGCATATTTGTAATGGTACACTACAACCACTAAATAAAGATGGGGAGAGCATTTCTTTCTGTTCATATAATGCAGTCTCTGGGTTACAGTGGTCTGGCTAGAGCCAGTTCAGTTTTTGGATGCTGATCTCTGCTCTTAACCTGTTACTGGCCCTCCCTAATGTCACATCTCCCACTACAATCAAATAACACACTGGAGCAAACTGTAACATTTCTAGCACTATCCTAACAGCTTTTAACAAGTCCTACACAAAGCAGAACTGCTAATAAAACCAAAACGCTCTGTAGTTAATTCTTGGAAGTTTGCCACTGAGATCCCACCAACACTACTTCAGAGACATTGGCTTTATAAAGCTCAAACCCTGCTTTCATCTAATGAAAGGGTCTAGATCCACATCCTGACACTTCACAGCTCTCAGCTTCCTCTGGGTCCTCTGACAATCAATGAAACATGTGTAGCATCACATCCCGAATGGAAGCTTTTTTAAAAATTACAATATTCTGGAAGCAACAGCAGCATAATTATGATTTCTCTAAGTAGTGCCAGATGTGTTTAAAAGCCACGAAGATAAACAGGAGGGAAAAAGCTGCATAGTCTGAATTAAAGCTAGTAAGAGCATAAACAAGTCCCTCCAATAGCCACAGGCTGACAGACAAAGCTCCTGCTTATTCTTTTTTCCTCATCAAATCTCTTTCCTACTTGAAGTTAGACAGGCATGTGCCACCTCAGAGTTACTCTGCCAGTACAGAACACATCACAGGAAAAATATCCGTCTACTTTTCCTCCAGAAAAGCTCCAAGACTCCCAGTGTCTCAGTTACCATGAAACCCATGAACCACCACATTCTGCTGTGCTACCCCACCTCACTGCAATGGGAGCAGATAGGAACAGTCTTGGATCTCTCCTGACAACCATCTCAGCCCCATAGGAACCACAGCCCTGCCCTTGGACACACTGCTTTGCCTTGTTTCTTTCTGTGTGCTTATTCCCTGGAATTATGGCTAGTTTGCAGAACCAAGCAACATCAGAATGAGCCATAGATGTGGACAGGAAAAAAAGAAAATGAAAAAACAGGAGAGGAAGAAGTTTTTCCTGTGACCACTTGTGATTCAAATAATCTTGTCCCCACACTGCTATATTAACATACAGGATAGCTTCAAATATGTTCAACTAAAAAGCTCTGATCCTGCCACTTACCTGATGAAACAGAACTGTTTCCTTCACCAGCAGAAAGACATCACCAGCATAATGTTCTGACTAAACTCCTTTTATTTCTGTTCTCTAATTTTATCTTCACCTTGACAAGCAGAGCAATGCTTTAAATTCTGAGAACAGAAATGTCCTTCTGCTCAGGATATTGTTTCTGTTGGCTTTACTCCTGCCTTTAGGTTAGAACCTAGAATAAACACACCAGTAATTCAGAATGGCAGAGAAGGATTATAACCATACACTCTCCCCTAACGTATCTAACCAGAACTGGAAGCCTTACTGGATGGCTCCTGCAAACATGACTTCAGCAGGGGTAGTGGGCAGGGCTGCAAAGTGAGTATTTTGGCAGTAGAGCTGTCTGAAAAGACAACTAGTCTGCATTAGGAATCACAACTTCACAAGCCACGGTATCTGTTTTAGCCTTTACAGTACACTGCTCCTCTCTCTCTGTATAAGCAGTCCAGTGATTAATAGCTGCCCAGAAACAGGAAGGGAAGACTGTTTGAAAACAACATTACTTGCTCTTTATTCATTTTCAAGACACCAGCATTACAATTTTTAAATCAGGCAACAGAATCAGTTCAGGGACTGCCCACTGCAATGCCTACCAAGAGGCCAGAGGTTACAGACCATCACCTCTGGAGTAGAGACATTTTCCTTTATGCAGTACTCATGGCCAACCATGACTTTCCATCTCCTGCTTGAAGCCAGCAAATCCTTCCCCCCAACAGGAAGGAGTGGAGTTCACAGAAAGTTTCTCAGCCTTTTCAGCATAGATTTATTCCCCATTACAAAATGCAACCACAGAAGAGCCTTGTCTTGGTTTTTGAAAAGACAGGTATCTGCTATGGAGAGGCAGGCCTCTCTAGGAAATGAGGAATTTGAATCCTTCCCTCCGTGTTATTATAATTCGGAAGATTAAGAATAAAACTTTTCAGTCAGAGCTATGGGGAAAAGGAATAACAGTCCTTTACTAGTAAATATAACAGGACAGACAAAAAAAAACCAACAGCAATTATAACAATAGTAGAACAGAACCAAGAACCCCGAGGGCACACGGTGGAAGCTCCGGCGCTGATGGCTGGAAGCCGGGCGCGGTGGACTGTCCTCCGCAGGCACGGGGTGTCCTCGGCAGGCAGAGGTGGCAGTGCCGGAGAAGAAGCAGCGGCGGGACCCGGTCTCACCCAAAATCCAGCAGGACAGCGAAGAAACTCCGAATTCCTGGATACTCCAACAGATGGTAGAATTCCCAGGACCAGACTCCTTCGTTAACCGTGGACTCCAGCCAGCCGTGGCCCGATCCGTGCTCCCCCCGGAAGAAAAAAGAAAAGAAAAAACCGCGAGATCCCCCCACCCTCCGCTCTCTCCGGGAGCTTTTTTCCCTCCCCCAAAACTAAGTTATCAGCTCTTTTGTCCACGTTAAGCACTCACCACTTAGTCTCCTAGCAACTTGGGAGGGGGGAAAAAATTCCACAGGAGACTTAAACCCCAACATTATCCACCCCGAATTTTTTTTTCCCACACCAACATATTATATTGAATTTAAATCTTTAAATAATATACATATATATACATGTGAATATAAATACAGACACAGTCACAGTGTTCACCGAAAAACAAGGTCCCCTTGAGGTATGCAGCGGGTCTTTCCATCCTTTTGCATCACCCACCATGTGCAGCCAGGTCCCTGAGCAAAAACAACCCCAGGAGCGGGATTGTCTTTGCTGGAGGCAGAATTAATCCAAACAGTTTTTCCCAGCATTCCTCTCATGTGTACTACAGGAACTTTATCTCCATCTCTTGTTCCCAGGGGCTCAGATTGGGCGGGGCCTGCTCGGTTGGTGGAACCTCGAGTGTTCACTAACCAGGTGGCCTTTGCTAAGTTATTCTCCCAGTTCTTAAAAGTCCCTGCACCCAGTGCCTTCAAAGTGGTTTTAAGCAGGCCATTGCATCGTTCAACCTTCCCGGCTGCTGGCGCATGATAAGGAATATGGTACACCCACTCAATGCCATGTTCCCTAGCCCAGGTGTTTATAAGGCTGTTCTTGAAATGAGTCCCGTTGTCAGACTCAATCCTCTCAGGGGTACCATGTCTCCACAGGATTTGCTTTTCAAGGCCCAGGATGGTGTTCCGGGCAGTAGCATGGGGCACAGGGTAGGTCTCCAGCCATCCAGTGGTGGCTTCCACCATGGTCAGCACATAGCGCTTGCCTTGGCGGGTTTGGGGAAGGGTGATGTAGTCAATCTGCCAGGCTTCCCCGTACTTATACTTGGACCATCGCCCGCCATACCACAGGGGCTTCACCCGCTTGGCCTGCTTGATGGCAGCACACGTCTCACAGTCATGGATAACCTGAGAAATACTGTCCATAGTTAGATCCACCCCTCGGTCTTGTGCCCACTTATAGGTGGCATCTCTACCCTGGTGACCTGAGGCATCATGGGCCCATCGAGCTAGGAACAACTCTCCCTTGTGTTGCCAATCTAAGTCTATCTTTGACACCTCTATCTTTGCAGCCTGATCTACGTGCTCGTTGTTTCGGTGCTCCTCATTAGCCCGACTCTTGGGGACATGGGCATCTACATGACGGACTTTGACAGGTAGCTTCTCTACCCGAGTGGCAATGTCCTTCCACTCATCTGCAGCCCAGATTGGCTTTCCCCTACGCTGCCAATTGGCCTTTTTCCACCTGTCCAGCCAGCCCCACAGAGCATTGGCCACCATCCACGAATCAGTGTAGAGGTAGAGCTTTGGCCACTTCTCTCTTTCAGCAATGTCCAGGGCCAGTTGAACAGCTTTGAGTTCAGCAAGTTGGCTTGACCCACCTTCTCCTTCAGTGGCTTGTGCAACCTGTCGTGTGGGGCTCCATACGGCTGCTTTCCATTTCCGGTTCATCCCTACAATGCGGCAGGAACCGTCAGTGAAAAGAGCATAGCGTGTTTCTTCTTCTGGCAGTTGGTTGTATGGTGGAGCTTCTTCAGCACGTGTCACTTGTTCCTGCTCCTCTTCATCCATGAGACCAAAGTTTTCACCTTCCGGCCAGTTTGTAATTATCTCCAAAATCCCAGGGCGATTTGGGTTTCCAATGCGGGCGCGCTGAGTGATGAGGGCAATCCATTTGCTCCACGTGGCGTCGGTGGCATGATGGGTGGAGGGAACCTTTCCTTTAAACATCCACCCCAGCACCGGTAGTCGGGGTGCCAGGAGGAGTTGTGCTTCTGTGCCAATCACCTCTGAGGCAGCTTGAACTCCTTCATAGGCGGCCAAGATTTCCTTTTCTGTTGGAGTGTAGTTGGCTTCGGACCCTCTGTAGCTTCGGCTCCAGAATCCCAGTGGTCGGCCCCGAGTCTCCCCTGGCACCTTCTGCCAAAGGCTCCAGGACAGGCCATTGTTCCCGGCTGCTGAGTAGAGCACGTTCTTCACATCTGGTCCCGTCCTGACTGGGCCAAGGGCTACTGCATGAGCGATCTCCTGCTTGATCTGGGCAAAGGCTTGCTGCTGTTCAGGGCCCCAGTGGAAATCGTTCTTCTTGCGGGTGACCAGGTAGAGAGGGCTCACAATCTGGCTGTACTCAGGAATGTGCATCCTCCAGAATCCTATAGCGCCTAGGAAAGCTTGTGTCTCCTTTTTGCTGGTTGGTGGGGACATTGCAGTGATCTTATTGATGACCTCAGTGGGAATCTGCCGCCGTCCATCTTGCCACTTTACTCCCAGGAACTGGATCTCTCGGGCAGGTCCCTTGACCTTGCTCTGCTTGATGGCAAAACCAGCTTTCAGGAGAATGTGGATGATCTTCTCTCCTTTCTCAAACACTTCCATTGCCGTGTTCCCCCACACAATGATGTCATCGATATACTGTAGGTGCTCCGGAGCCTCACCCTTTTCCAGTGCAGCCTGGATCAGTCCATGGCAGATGGTGGGGCTGTGTTTCCACCCCTGGGGCAGTCGGTTCCAGGTGTACTGCACGCCCCTCCAGGTGAAAGCAAACTGAGGCCTGCATTCTGCAGCCAGAGGAATGGAGAAAAAGGCATTAGCAATGTCAGTTGTGGCGTACCATTTTGCTGCCTTGGACTCCAGCTCGTACTGGAGTTCCAGCATGTCCGGCACAGCAGCGCTCAATGGTGGAGTCACTTCGTTCAAGGCACGATAGTCCACAGTCAATCTCCATTCTCCGTCAGGCTTGCGCACAGGCCAGATGGGGCTGTTGAAGGGTGAGTGGGTTTTGCTGACCACCCCTTGGCTCTCCAGCTCCCGAATCATCTTGTGGATGGGGATCACGGCATCTCGATTTGTCCGATACTGTCGGCGGTGCACCGTCGAGGTGGCAACCGGAACTCGTTGCTCTTCTACCTTTAGAAGTCCTACTGCAGATGGGTTCTCCGACAGTCCAGGCAAGCTATTCAATTTCTTAATGCCCTCTGCCTCCACAGCTGCTATTCCAAAAGCCCACCTGAATCCCTTAGAGTCTTTGTAATAACCATTCCGGAGGAAGTCTATGCCCAAAATACACGGGGCCCCTGAGCCAGTCACAATTGGATGTTTCTGCCACTCCTTCCCGGTCAGGCTCACCTCGGCTTCCAGCAGAGTCAGTTCCTGTGATCCCCCCGTCACCCCAGCAATGGAAATAGGTTCTGTCCCCACATATTCCGATGGTATCAGGGTACACTGAGAACCAGTATCAACTAAAGCTTCATATTTCTGTGGCTCTGATGTGCCAGGCCATCGGATCCACACCGTCCAATAGACCCGGTTTTCCCGTGCCTCTCCCTGGCTAGAGGCAGGGCCCCTCTAGCACCGGTCATTATTCCCCTCCTGAGCATACATGGTAGAGGTTCCTTCACGGGGATCTGACATATCATCCTCACTTCTATAATACCTGGCAGCCTGGTCGTGCGATGTCGAGGCTACCTTCATCTTAGTGGAACCCCCTCGGTTAGTGTTTCTCTCCTTGAGCTCACGCACCCGTGCTGCCAGGGCAGAAGTGGGTTTTCCATCCCACCTTCCCATGTCTTCCCCATGGTCACGCAGAAAGTACCACAGGTCAGCTCGTGGGGTGTACCCTCTCTCTCTAGCTGGGGGCTGTTGACCTCTGACTCTGGGGCCTGTAACTCGCACCGGTGCTACATGGGAACTGTTCCTCCTCATCATCTCCTCCATCTTCCCTGTCACCTCCTCCATCTTCTCCCTCATCTCCTCTCTGAGTTCCTTAGCCACAGCAGAGACCTGAGCCTGCATTGGGCTACAGATGATACTCTCGTAATTTCTAAGCTTGTTGGCTACAGAACCCACTGTCTCTCGGTTGGTATCAGGATGAATTGTTGCAATGTATGTGGCGTATTGAGATGGTCCTAGAGTTGCCAGATTCCACAGCATTTGCCCTGTGCACTTGACTTTGTCGGGGTCATTATCATGCTGTCCACCCCTCCCAAAGAGTACCTCCAATACCGCCACTTCTCTCAGCTGTTGGATCCCTTCCTCAAGGGTCTTCCAGCGCATTCTATGATGGTGCTCCTGCATTCTGTCTCTGTGGACAAACCTCTCCCGTACACTCATTAAAAGCCGCTCCCAAAGGGAAAGGGGCCCTGGCTCCCTTACGAATACCTGATTCACACCTGAGTCCTGGGTCAAGGGTCCCAAATTCCTTGCCTCACTACTATCTAGCTGCACGCCTGTACCTATAAGGTCCCAGACCCGAAGTAACCAGGCTGTATAAGCTTCACGTCCCCGCCGTGCAAGATCTTTCTGCAGATTACGGAGACTTTCATATGTCAGGGACTCAGTGATGATCTCAACCTCTGACTCCTCCCCGGGTTGTGAGGGCCCTCCTTTCTTATCCTTGTTGCCTGGGTGCTCTGATTTCACCTTATACTTCTTTGTTTCCACAGGGGCCACTGCTGCTGGCTGTGGCTGCCCCTGTGGTTCAGCTGGAACCTGGACGGTTGTAACGTCTGTGGGTTCTGCTGCTGCACCATCAGACTCTCCTTTGTCGGGGCAGGGGGAGGGTTTCCCAGCAGCTGGGGCTAATGAGGCTACGACAGGGGAAAGGTACTCCCTCAGCATCTCACCTATCTCCTTCACCAAATCTGGGTGGTTTATTCCTGAGGCAGGCTGTGGGACAGTGTCAGGTTGTGGGACGGGCTCAGGCTGTGGGGCAGGGTCAGGCTGTGGGGCAGGGTCAGGCTGTGGGACGGGCTTAGGCTGTGGGGCAGGGTCAGGCTGTGGGACAGGCTCAGGCTGTGGGGCAGCATCCTTATTCTCTAGGGTAGGTATCAGGGTGGTTATCCAGGTCAGTCTCCCCTTATCTCTAAATGCTAAACAGAACAGGCATACCAGCAACACCAGCCACTGTATGATGTCATTAACATTCAGAGATTTGAACCCTTCAAAGACTGGTGGGGTAGGCCCAAAGAGCTGGGTGAAGGGTTGTGAAAAAATTTCCCCCGGTGTCATTTCTTCACAGTAGGTACCGTTGTTAAAGTAACTCCAGAAACACACAGTTAGTGTATGATAGCCCTGAATCCATGTGCCTGCCTTCCAGAGGAAATTAAAAATCCACGATTTCCTCACTTCGTTAACCCATATAGCAAAATTGATGACAGCCACAGTAACCTTAGTTACAGGGCCCATGTTTAGAAAAGGGCCTGCAAATGGGAGAAATACGGCCACACCCACATGCCACCCAAACCAGGTTAAGCAAGACCACATGATATCCAGTGCACAGCAATGTAGGCACTTAAGAACTGTTATTCCTTTTTCTCTCAATGCCCCACGATCTGGGCGCCAAATTCTGTCTTGGTTTTTGAAAAGACAGGTATCTGCTATGGAGAGGCAGGCCTCTCTAGGAAATGAGGAATTTGAATCCTTCCCTCCGTGTTATTATAATTCGGAAGATTAAGAATAAAACTTTTCAGTCAGAGCTATGGGGAAAAGGAATAACAGTCCTTTACTAGTAAATATAACAGGACAGACAAAAAAAAACCAACAGCAATTATAACAATAGTAGAACAGAACCAAGAACCCCGAGGGCACACGGTGGAAGCTCCGGCGCTGATGGCTGGAAGCCGGGCGCGGTGGACTGTCCTCCGCAGGCACGGGGTGTCCTCGGCAGGCAGAGGTGGCAGTGCCGGAGAAGAAGCAGCGGCGGGACCCGGTCTCACCCAAAATCCAGCAGGACAGCGAAGAAACTCCGAATTCCTGGATACTCCAACAGATGGTAGAATTCCCAGGACCAGACTCCTTCGTTAACCGTGGACTCCAGCCAGCCGTGGCCCGATCCGTGCTCCCCCCGGAAGAAAAAAGAAAAGAAAAAACCGCGAGATCCCCCCACCCTCCGCTCTCTCCGGGAGCTTTTTTCCCTCCCCCAAAACTAAGTTATCAGCTCTTTTGTCCACGTTAAGCACTCACCACTTAGTCTCCTAGCAACTTGGGAGGGGGGGAAAAAATTCCACAGGAGACTTAAACCCCAACAAGCCTCCACCAAATTACACTGACTTCCCACATTGAAAAACAGCATTAACACTTCAGCCAGCATGTTCCTACTGGCACCTCAGAGCCCATAATCACATGCCTCAGGGCTGTTCTTCAGATACAGCTGGAGGTAATTTTTGAATGTCTGGGGGTCAGTTATTGTAGCCTTGATAGCAGGGTCCTCCTTCATGGCCTCCATCCAGCGCTGGAGCTTTGGGGTGTGATTCAAAGAGCTACAGGAAAAAGGAAGAGACTGAGAAACACAAATGAAAAATTTGGAGGGCATCAAGGAAACAAAACAGCTTGAACAGTTCCATTTTACTACTTTCTTTTTCCCAGTACAATGTCCAATTTAGAGCAGGATGCAACTCCAAACTGCAACATAATACAAGCTTTCTTCAAAAGCACCAGGAGCGGCCCACTGCTGCACTGTACACCAGGAATATTGATGCTGAGGCACTTCAGAACACACTAGAAGCCAGGGAAATACTCACTCTTTCAGCTGGAAAGGTTCCAGACGTTCAAACCATGGCCAGATCATGTAGTCAATCATTGAGATTGAGTCCCCACCATAAAACAACGTGTTGCGTTTGGACAGGACCTGTGAAGGGTGAGAAGTGTCAGTTTCCCCCCAAGGAAAAGCACAGCAGAACACTACACAAAAGCCCCACTGCATAGTGGAAGGCAGGCACACTACAGGGATCAGTGAGCAAAGGAAGGAGGTACAGTGTATTTCCCTTGTGCTCACAGTACTACCATAGTCAGAGCTAGTCAGTATAGTTACGCTTAATACTACAGCTGCTATTTCATAATCTCAGCCCAACTCTTCTCCTGAGGTTCAAAAACTGTCACAAAATATGAGTCACTAGCAAGCTGCAGCATGTGCACAAAGAGGAGTTTAGCTCTGAATGTTTGTGATTTCTTGCTTGTCATAAAGCATAAACATAAATGGCACAGACTAATTGAACACAGCAACACACATGCATTTCTTGAGCAAAACATCCAGCTAAATTTATCATCCTGCTAAATTAGAGCACCACTTTAGCAGGGACTCTTTTCCCATGGCAGTTGAGGTCAAGTGGCGTCAGGGAAGCATTTCTAACATTACGTCTCAAACTGCATTTGATTCCAGAAGCAAAGGCAACAGGAAGGAAGTGTAACTTACACCAGAAAGAGATCCTCCTCATAGCTCAGCACAGAAAGCAGGGTCACAAAGCAAGCAGCAAGTTCTCCTGTTACATTTATGACTCTGATGCATTTTCAAGTATCATGGTCATCCAAGTTTAATATGCTATAAGGACCCTCCAGAGCTTGTTCTCTTCTTTCATTAGATTAGTGGCTCTAGATTCATTAGTGGCTCTATTGTCAGGCACTTTGGTGTTTTAAAGGCAGAACTCAAGAGACCTTACAAATCTTGGTCTTTTTTTGGACGCACACCACCCTATACAGTCATATGGCATTGATTCCCTGTCCACAACCCCCACGATCTAGTAGAAATCTTAAAGCAGCCCTTCAGGAAGCATGGAGCTGTCTGGGAGAACACAACCAGCAGCTACACAGGGGCAGAGATGGGAACACAGCCCCCTCTGTTGGGCAGCAGAAATCAAAATATAGAAGCGCTCCAAAGTACTTCCCCTCTGGAATATCTCTTGCAATATGCTGAGGGAAGTTTCCATGCCTCTGTTCTGGCCTCTCATTCACAGCTGACCATCAGCTGCTGCTGCAGAATCATTCAGGGTATAGTAAAATAGACACTGAAAGAACAGCAAGTTTTTTCACAGCATTAACCAAGCAAGAAGAAGATGTACTAAACATCTGTATTTCAGGGAAGTGAAACCACTTCCCCCAGGAACACTTCACCTACACTACTCCAGCCTCAGTCCAATCAGATGGACAAGACTCCCCTGGAAACAATTGTGCTCTGGCAGCCCAAGGGGATGGGAAAGCAGAATGCACCAGACTGTTAGAACTAGGAAAGTACTAAAAGGTTATTGGCAGCTTTGCACCAGGACAGAAATACTCCAGAGGAACTCTTCTTCATTGCTCACCCAAGCATTGGCAGTGGCTGCTAAAGACAGAAGGAATGGGTTCATGACAAAGACAAGTCCAACAGCCGTTCAGACTAGCCAAGAATCATTCCTGACATGGACTGTCAAGTGGCTAACACAGCATCAAAGCCGCCTGACACTTCCTGGAGCTCCACTGAAGTTGCATTACACCACCAGTAGCAGAACATGGTCCAGGGTGGGATTTATACAAAGCACACATTACATCCTGCTTCCACCCCAAAGATAAGCTCCAGAATGAAAAATATTTAATGTCATCACCAAAGTATCTGCACAGCTTTCAGCACAGATGCTCTTCAGCAGCTCAGACTCTTCAGCCCCTGTTCTTAGTACATGCTGCAAGGTCTCCTTCACATAAAGCAGAATAAAGATAGCCAAGACAACAGCAGTCTGCTAGAATTCAAAAATCTCTACAAGTCTACACAGTCTTTATCATTAGAGCTTAGCTAGATAAAGTTCAGCTTCACTACTTGAAATTTATTCCAATGGTGCCCTTTGTGCATCCTGGGCTGAGGGTAATAAATGGATTGTTTCTTGTAACTACCAACTAAATGAGAGATCTACCTCCAAAGACCACAGCATGAAATAAAAAAAAGAAACATACAAAGGCTGGCAAACTGCTTGTTATTATGAAATACTCTCACCTCTTCAAGTTTGCCAAACTTTTCAGCAATCTCTGCTTTCACTGCAGTGGTGTCCTGTCCATCTTTGATTGCCAAAACATGCTTGAAAACCAAGGATGTTATCTATACAAAGGAAAGTATAAAGTTTTTAATGCACCCATTACAAGAATGCAAGTCAGTCACTCAAAACTTCTAAGTTAACATTTTAAGATATTAAATGCAAGTTAAATCTTAAGAGATTTGACATTAAAGAGCTACATAAAGTCCATTGATAAAAATCTTCTATAATTCATAAAAGGCAAGCAAAAGCCTAGAGGAAGAATGAATACAAACAGTAATGAATTTTAGTTCTGTAATAAGAAGAGAACAGTGAAAAGAAGAGCATTTCCCATCTGCACATTTTCTTTCTTGCAACACTCTCCCCTCTTTCCATTTGGCTTATTTACAAAGGCCTGTTGCAAATATATTCTCCCTTTTATTTCCCTTCTTTGTCCACATTCCTTTGCATCTCCTGTCTCATATCCAAGGGACTTCTTTCACTTCCTAGGCTCCTAAAATCACGTACTAGAGAGGTTAACTCCAGTTGACCAGCTCCAATCCCAAATGAGAGCCAAAACCAGCCTCCCTATACAAGTCCCATGTTTACAGCCACGTGCCATCTCTTGTCCATGGTTTTAGGCTCTCAGGCACTTCCCACATCCTGCATTTCCACAGTACTTCCTACAGAAAGGATCAGAATAAAATAAAGCAATTGTCTCTTCCCAGGTCTCACATATTCAGCTGGTTTGGTCTGCTAACCTTTGCTCTATTGTAGGATGCTGAAAACCCTGCCTCGGTTGTACAAATTTTCACTTACTTGGATGCCTTCCTGCATCCATCCTTGCACATAATTCTGGGAGCAATTCAGAGTCACAGTGGACTATATGTGCTCACATCAAAAAGGCCCCAAATGTCCCCTTTACTTATTTAAGTGCTCATCCCAGACACAAAATTGTCTTAAAGGATGAAAGCAACATCAGCAACAGAGCGGCTGTTTCTGGTGCAACAGTGAAGTCAGAAACACAGTCCCATTCTGATCACACAGTACCTTTGAGAAGTCTTCCAAGAGCATCTTCTGACAGGCTCGCTCATACGGGTCTGAGGGCATCAGCTTCTTCCCTGGGAACGCTTCATCCAAGTACTCACAGGTGATTGGGGACTCCCAGATCAGCTGGCCCTTGCTGGTCTCCAGAACAGGAACCAGCCCAGAGGGGTTCTTCTCAAAGTACCAGTCAGGCTTGTTCTTCAGATTGATATTGATTACTTCATGGCTAAAAGAGCAAAAGAAACAAGACCCAGACAGGCTCAATTCTGCTCCAGTTCACTCCATACCATGGTGAAATGCAGTCACCTCAACAGTTCAGTACCTGAGAGGCTCAACCCTCAAGCCCCTGCACTCCCCTGTTTCTTTAAAGTTGTTTGCAGGATTTATCCTTTGGCACAGAAATACTGCCACCTTTGTAGGAGAAAGTATGCATTGACTTGTAATGAGTTGTTTGCAGACTGTATGCATGTATTTTATTAGTTTAACAAGCACCCAGCTACCAGGATAAAAACAAAGACTAGAACTCAGCAGACTTACCCCATCTGAGTTCAGGGGCAGTCTAAGAAGAAGCAGTTGATTGCAAATGAGCTACACCCCAATCAAGAAATACACCTGAACCTTAGCCTGCCCTTACACCTAAGAGCAAATGAGGAAAGCATCCTTCCTACTTATCTTCCCAACCTATGGCCTCATACAGAACAAGTGCTTAAGGTAAAGGCAAATAGATGTTGATAAAAAAAATACATGGGAAACATGTCTATATTAAAAAAACAGAAGTTATATGGTGAGTTATATGTGTGACCGCAGAAAACTCCTAGTAAGCCCAAAGGTCTGCTAAACATAGATGAACCTTCAAAACAACTGAGAAGTTACCAGAAGGCAACTATCACATCTAGGTAGCCATTAAACCCCTCCAAAATCACTTTGCTACAACAAACCTCCCAGCTCCAAAATCAGCCCAAAGACACTAAATAAAACCATAATTAAACTGACCTACAAGTTTTATTGCATCTACTCTTCCAAAAAAAACCCAAAAGACCATGTGAAAAACAAAACTAACTCAGCTCTCATCTTACTATCAAGAGACCTGTTAGCATTCCCTGTTGCAACAGGAACTCCCAGACCTGCATTGCTTAAAAAACCGCTGGCAGGCCTTGGACTTGGTAGTACCAGAAAAAGATGGGAAAACCAGTTAATTTTAATTTGTACCTGAGGGAGACACTAGACCCTATTCAAGAATGCTGAAATTACATGGCTATTTTGAAAAAGAAACAAACACAAGCACTGGATTTCATTAACTTACTACAGCACGAGAACAAGACAATGTTACAGGAACACAGTACATTTCCCCTTTTAAAAAGGTCATTCACTCACTAGTGTGTTTTGCGGGGCAATGACACAACAGAAACACTGAATATTGGTACCTTCCAGAATTTCCACGGCCACTGACTTCAAAAATAACCAATGTATGTTATGCCTCTACTCACATTTACTCAAGGCAAGCTATCACAGGCAAGAATCATAAAAGCAAATCAGCTGGGTTTTTTTTTACTTTGGGCCTTCATGCAGCTGATTTCATTCTACCTATCCAAGCTTTAGAGCGGAATCACTCACAGAAAGCCTCTTCCGAATCAGCTCGCTCAGGGATGTTTAATTTAGGAAGGAAAGGAAGCTAGGCCCGCCGCTCGCTCCGTGCGGGCCCTGGGGTGCGGGAGGAGCTCACCTGACGCCCTTGGCGAGGAGAACCAGGCGCGTCCGCTGCGCGTAGGGGCAGAAGCGCATGCTGTAGAGCCGGATCAGCCCCGCGGGCACAGGGCCCGGCGCCGCGCTACCTGCGGGGAGCGGAGAGGAGAAATGAGAGAGGGGCTGTCACCGCCGGCACCCACCCAGGCGGGGAGCTGCGCCGGCCCCGCGCCGCTTACCCTTGCCCAGGCTGCGGGAGTGATGGCCCGACATGCCGACACCACGGGCTCCGATCCGTGACTGCCCCTCGGCACCGCCCCGCCCCGCCCCAGGGCCGCCGGCACCGCCCGCCGCGGGCACGGGCGTCCGGCTCCGCCTCTCGGCCTGCCTCCCTCCCGGCCCGGCCGAGCTGCTGACCCGAACAGCTTGCCCGGTGTTTCTGCCTGAGCTGGCATCCCTGCCCACCCAGCTGGGACCGGCAGTGTTCAGCTGCTCTCTCCGTGTTTACCAATAACTGCACAACCACGTCCGGCATTCCCGTGGACACAGGACACCCACGGCCGAACTGCACCTCACGGGCCAGGTGGATTTATAAGCAGCGCCTCCAGCAGCTGCTGAGGTACCAGGTTCCCCTCAGTGCCTCCTCCTGCATCACCTACCACCCTCCAAAACCCGATCCAACCCCACCTTGAGGGTAACAAGAAGGGTTTATCTCTCCTGCAGCTGTTCTGCTTCATTTTAAAAACCCAGAGAAGAGACAATAACCCAGCAGACAAGAGGGCAGAGCAGAAGTAAAATCTAAATTAATTACTACAGTATAGTTATAGAGGGATTCATGCTTGCTTCTTGTGGGAGCATCAGCACATGCGTAGAGCAAAAGAAAGAACCAAAGCGCAGATGGAAGTCTTCTCTGTCCCTTTGCTCCCTCTCCAGATTAGGGCACCAGGGCCTTCTTTGTACAAGCTTTCCTTGGAGTATAATAATGGAAATGGAGGTGTTTTCCTCTTAATGATTTCTACACATTCACAGTGTCCAAGTTGATCTCTGACCACAGATGTAAAGTGAGTCCCTTCCTGTGACTCCACACACCAATCGTCAGGTTGGCACTGTACATTAATAGGAAACAGCACATTTATAGGGAACAGTGGGCTGGCACAGCTCTTCCCAAAGGGAGGGAAAATCCTGGCAATGCACACTCCCCTGTCAAGCCCCCAAAGCTAATAGAGCATTCTCCACTCTTGTCAGTGGATCCATGCTTGCACAGGGGACAAATCCTGTTCTGGTTTGATTTTGTCCCTGGAGCTGGGCCTCAGACACAAAGACCAATATTTTTTGTGGTGATCTCACCTGCAGATAAACACCAAGATGGCCACTAGTAACATAACCATGACCCCATTATCCATTGCAACAGAGGAACATGATTTTTGTTGAGTCATTTCTGCTTGATTATGTATATATTAAGCAGCTCAGCACAGAAAGGGAGTGGTAATATGTTGCACAAGTCTGCCATGCCCTAGCCAAACAGAACCTGTACAAAAGGTGTTCTTTGCCAATAAAATAATTTCCCTTACCATAAAAACAACAACAACCTGTGTTAGAGGACATAGTCCTTATTCCTCTAAGTATCTATCCTTAGTAAAGATTCAGCAAAAATTTGGGTGATGAAAACAGAGAAAATTATTTCAAAATTTCTCATCGCAATTATGAAACACACTGGCAGTCTGCTAACTCACAGCCTGGGGACAGGCATGTAGGAACTCAAACCAGCATCACAAGACCCACATGCTACACTAGGCCCTCAGAAGTACCAAAGAAAATAAGCCCACTTCCTCATTCTCTCCTGGGGTTGCCTGGCATGCTGTGCCTGTTAGGACAAGAGGTAAGGAATGGGCTTGGCCTGCTGCCGCTGGACAGAAATGCCACCCTCCCTCCATTGCTCTCTCGCACTGTGATGAGCGCGCACCAGAATTGCAAATCTGCGCACTGCTGCTGTACAGATTGGCAACAGCAAGCTAACAGAACCAATACACGACAAATAACACTCCTCCCCTTAAGAGAGGTAATCTATTTTTTAAGTGCTTGGAGGTTTTTTCTGTGTTACCAGGCTAAAACCTTCAAGTACAGAGAGAAAGGCTGCAGTTGTGCTTTCTCTTCTTTCCTGGGGAAAACTTCTCCTCAGCTCACTCTGAAGCTTCGGGAGTTTTATCATACACAAGCCAAGAACTTTTGTAACTTGTAGAATTAAGAATCATCAAGGCTGGAAGAGATATTGAAGATCATCAAGTCCAACTGTCACCCCTAAACCACATCACCCAGCAGCAGATCCAGACTCCTCCTGAGCATCTTTAGGGATGGTGACTCCAGAAAGACACAAGAGGCAATGGGAAAATAGGTACAGCTGTCCTGCAAAGAGACGGGCAGATGGCACTGGACCAGGTGCAGGGACTTACAGGGCAACCAAGAGATGGAACCCGCAGTCCCTCCCCCAAGGCTAATGCATTCCTACACTTGGTTCAGCAACGATTGCCCAGGTTAAAAAGCCACAGATACCAGTGGCTCAAGAGCAGAACAACCCCATGCTAGCAACCATAAAAAACCCGACATCCCCCCCTCACACATCCCGCTGCCTCGGTGAGGGCACTGACCCCGCTGGGCTCGTAAATACCCGCCCGTGCTCATTGATTGGCTGGCGCAGAGGCGCGGGCCAATCAGCTGCGTGCCCCGAGCCCGGCCAATGGCGGGCGCCATTGCTGTTGCCAGGGTGTGCGGGTCCCGCGGCGGCGGCGATGGCGGCGGGGCCGGGCACGGAGGGGCCGGGCACGGAGGGGCCGCTGGAAGTGAGGTGGGGGCGGCCGGCACAGCCCCCTCACGCTCCTGAGCCCGAGGGGGGTGGGTTGTGCGGTGTCCTGCGCTGTGCTCGCCCCGCGGCGGCTCCGTGAACAAAGCAGTCAGACGGAGAGGAAGGGAGGCTGCGGCGTTGGGGGCTGTCAGGGCAGCGCGGGAGGGGAGGGAGAGAAGCGTGGGCACAGATGAGAGGATCACGGAATAGGACGGGTTCAAGGGACCACAGTGCGTCTGACCTCCCTGCTCAGGCAGGGTCATCCCGGAGCATGGCGCGTGGGATTACATCCAGACGGTTCTGGAAGTGCTCCAGTGAGGGAGACTCCACAGCCTGTCTGAAAAAACCTGTTCCAGTGCATGGTCGCTTGCACAGTAAAGAAGTTTATCTATCTATCTATCTATCTATCTATCTATCTATCTATCTATCTATCTATTTATCTTATCTATCTCTTTTATTTATAACAGCCTGAACCCTTATCCCTTTAGGCCTTTACTGGATGTGTAAAAATGATAAATTGCAGTGTTACCCTCATAAATTTATCCCTGCTTACAAGTTTTCTAGATTCCGTTTTACCTCCACAAACAGAAGTTAGAAATGCTTTATTTCCACTGATTCAGACCTAATGTTGCAGAAGAGCACAGAGCTAGTTCTGCAAGCATGTTCAGAGAGGATGCCATGGCATCCCATACAACCTGTTCCTGTGTGAACGAAGGCCCAGAAAAACATCAGCTGAAATGTCTCCTCTGTTGCCATGGCTTTCAACAAGCACAGTGTCAGTGCTCCCACTCCTCTCAGGCTCCACTTGACTCCTCTGTAGAAGAAGAAGCCAAGAGCAGAAACTCATCAGAAAATATAATGGGAAGTTATTGGTGGACATAAATTTATCTCAAACCAGTAATTTTAAAACGTGCCTAAGTATGAGAGTGCGGAGACTTTAGTACCATCTTCTCTGAAGTGTACAAAGGGTCAGCAACTGAGGTGGTTTATGACTGACTTATGTTTGTGAAATGCTTCTGGTCATTGCAGAGAACAAAGGTCTCTCCCAGTCAGATTCTCTGATTTGGAAAAAGAGCAGAGATGGGCTGTTTCTGAATGAGAATTCAAAGAGAGGAAGCTAACAGCAGCGTTGTACACAGAGGGTATCCCTTACTGCTGGAACTTTCCTGCTGTGGTACCAGCAGGCTAAACTGACATCCTCACTTGGTGGTAAATGCAAATCCCTTGGGCAAGACCACCCTCATGTTTGTCCACACACTTTTTGAAAAGTAAAAACATCTGCAAGCAGTTACGAATTTGTTGACATGTTTTAAGTTCATAAACAGAGTGCTCTTCAGTAATTTATTTCAGACCTTGTGTAACACATCCTGTTTACATTCCAGAGTTTTACCATGTTAAAGTACTGGAGTCTTTAAAGGAGAACAGTCCTCCTGGTTTCCTTCATATAAACAGAAGCTGTACCTTTATAATTTTTATTTTATGTGTATGAGATGAACTATGAAAGTGCAAAAAGGTTA
This sequence comes from Hirundo rustica, assembly GCF_015227805.2. Classification (NCBI taxonomy): domain Eukaryota; kingdom Metazoa; phylum Chordata; class Aves; order Passeriformes; family Hirundinidae; genus Hirundo; species Hirundo rustica. Next base: position 24,415,866 of record NC_053457.1, on the reverse strand, counting down.
AGCAAACACAATTGGGTCCCAAGTATAGATCGTACCCATGCAATTCTTTCAAATAAAGTTGTACCCTTTGCTGGGGTTTGTGAGTACGAAACCAGAGCCTGTGAACTTGGCTGACTTTATTTTTAGTGCAGACTGAAATTAATAAAAGCATCTCTCCATGTTCTTATGCCTGTCCTTTCAAATGCATCTGGGTAAGATTGACCTTATGTCTTTGGAAATGCTGAACTAGTGACTCTAATAATACCAGATCTTAGTTGTTGTGGTTTTGCAACACTGGTATGCGTCTAACAAATCCCAACCATCAGTTCACTGTAACTTAGGCTACAACATTTCCCTTTGCACCATATTTTGAGAAATGTGTGTCTTATTAATGTTTTAACATTCAGTTGCTCTGTTTTCAGTTGGGTTCAGGGATTCTCAAACAAGAACTTGGCCTTTGTCAACAATCAAACTGTCTGCTACCCATGTGGTAATTACATCCTCTTCCTGGACATCAAAACAAAGAAGACAAGAGCAGTGCAGTGTCAGACTGGCCAGGTGGGAGCCTTTGCAGCAAATGCCAACCGTCGAGTGGTGGCCTTTTCTGACCGGAAGCTGAACCCCGTCATACACATCTACACCTTTCCAGAACTGAGTAAACTGACAGAATTAAAAGGTACTGATGTGGTAGCCCTCATCATCAGCATTTCATTAAAACAATACTGTAATCATCAGTTTCTGAAGTTGTGGGGCTTTTTTTATAAAACTTGAAACACAGGGACTGTTTGTCCCTGTCACAGGACATGTGATAGGGAACTGTCTCATGAAGAAATTCATGGAGAGCAGTGGAAGGAATTTTCCACTGCAAGACTTTTATTTAGGTTTAAGCTGGGAGCTGGGACAGAATATGACCGTACATAATGTAGTTAATTTGAAAGAAAAAGAAAAGGAGTTAAATGGAATAAGTCTTAGGAAAATGTAGCCCAAATAAGCAATAAAATCAGACTGCAGTAGACTCCCAAGCAGACTGCTGAAAGCCAGATGAGAAATCCAGGTTGTAGGGGATGAGGGTTCTTGCAGTTTAACTTTGGAGTCCAAGATTTAATGTATGTTTTTTCCTGTCTCATGTAATTTCTCTCCTTGGTTTAGATGCTTACCCTATTCATGTTTCAGTTCCCTTGCCATTTAAATAAGGATCATGATACTTGCTTTTTCATGTATATGAATAAAATTATGACTGCAAAGGATTTCATGGGACTTGAGGAAAAATACTTTACAATTTCAAGGTATTATTGGAAAGGACATTGAAAGAAATCCAAGCAGTGATACAAAGGGAAGACTTTTATGATCAAATTAAAAGAATAATCTGCAGTTAAGTAAAGAAATCAAAGGCCTGAAGAATATTTAAAGAGTTAAAACGGATATAAAGGAAGTGAGAAGAGTATCTGTGGTACTATAAAGAAGGTCTGGGACAATCAAAGGCCATGCTCTTTATTTTTACATTTCAGGTGATGCTCAGCTGGACTATACCTTGCTTGCATTTAGTTTTAGAGGCCCATATCTCGCCAGTTACTCTTCAGTCCCGGAGTTTGTTCTTTCAGTATGGTAAGAGTAAAAAAAAATTCTCTTATACCATTTGTATTTAATTCATATTTTTGTATGACTACTGTTTTAGCATAGATTAAGCTAACAAACGTGGAACACATACTGGTTGCCTTCATCTCTTTTTTTTTCTTCTGACTGATCACTGTCTGCAAACTTTCTGTACCAAAATTGCTGTTTATTTTCTACTGTTAGTAGACACTAGTCAAAATGGCTGTTTGCTGTAGCAAAGTTATCTTTTACCTTCTTCCAAATTTTGTTTTTTGGAGTGCTTCCAGAGCCTCCAGCATCAGTTAATTATCTGTTCACTGTTGGAAGTAGAGCACCATGCTGTTTGTGGAAGAAAGTTGCCTGCTGGAAAGAGGAAAAGGGTTCTAAAGACAGTTTGTACTGGTTTGTCCTCCTGGACTGTTCAGTGGTCCTCTTAATTACTTTTGCTTGATCTTAGTTCTGGCTTATAATTTTGCTGAGTGATTACACTAACTTGGATCACTGGGTTAGATCATAATTCTCTGCTCATTGATGTGAAATAGCATATAATGCAGTGCAGGTACAGAAAGGTAGAATATTTGATATTTTAATTGTACTGTAAAATACAATCCTGCTCTTGCCTCCATTGCCAGAAGGCTCCCATTTACTGTGGAGTCTGAGCATTTCAAAATAAATGGGGAGGGTGAAGTAGGAGAAAGGCGAGCAACATGTAAGGAATAGTTGGTATAGTCTCAGTTTACTGATGAACTTTTGTACAATTATAAGTGAAGATGCAGAAACCCCTGGAATTTCAGAATTTCAGTAATGAGAGTAGATACTATTATCGATGCCTCTTCTTTATCCTTCTGAAGAAGAATAATGTTTGCTGTGAACTCTGATCACACACAGGAGTTCAAGAAGGATGCCTGTGTATATCACACTGGAAACCGAAAAAGACTCACTGACCTGACAGCTGCCACACTTGTCACCTACAGCAAAAGTAACACAGTGGTCCAATGTGTTCACTGTGTGCTCTTAAACAAAAATGCACCATCCTGAAAAACTTCTTTAGATCATTCCTGAAACCAGAAATACCTAGAAACTTTTAAAACTTTAAAGTACTCGTAATTTCCAAGGCCAAACAATTTTAACCAGTTTGAATCAGCATGCTACCACTATCAGCAGGTAATTGTCATAAAAAACATCCTAAGTCACAAAGAATTTAGTAACAAAATACAATTGCATTGGAATATTAAGCTTAGAATATAATAATTTGAACAGAGGTATGTGAATTTACTATGAAATCAGGACCTTCATTTTTGTGATTGGATTATATTGTGCATTTATTGAAGATATGTGTGTGTATAGATGTCAGAAATCACAGTGTTGAGCATTAGATGTCATGACTGCATGACAATTGCACAGCCCCGGGACTTTAAGCAGCTAGTTTGGAATCAGAGGTATAAGAGATGTTTTGAAAGATGTCAGTCTCAAAATATAAAGAGCTTGTGGATAACTAAAAGCTGCCTTTCATCTGAGATATTGTATCCCTAATATTTATTCTTTTCTGTTCAAATGAGAAGCTTAATGTCAGATTCCTTTTCAGATATATGTTTCATCACAGTTTCAGATCTTGGTAAATTATCTATTATAAGCCCCAGTATCTGACAGTATGTGGTAGGTTTGAGACAAGACCGTGCTGACAGATCTTTAGAAAGCAAGATACACTGATATCTTTAAAAGTCAAAATTGTAGTTTATAGCTTTCTGTAATTTTAATAATGGCTACTGCATGTGTATGAATAATTCCCATTTTTTGCATATGCTATAAATGTTAACCATTGTTTGCTTCGTGCTCATTTCTGTGAGTGAATTTATTACAGCCAGACTAAAGGATTATACTGAATCCATTTATAGCAGTATATGCATTTGAGATTTCTCCTCTCAGCAATAGTGACAAATACTAAAGCTATAAATATTACTTAGATTAACAGTCCAATTGTCCAATAAATTAAGAAACAGTTTTAACCATTTTCTTCAAGTGATGTTAATCAGTTCTTGGATAGCACCTAAAAATGCAAATGCCATCAAATATTAATCTGAATATTGAAAAATATGCAAATTTGATGAGAACATAAAGTAGATCATACTGGACAAAAGAAAAGTCAGCAGAAAGCAGATTCCCAGACTTCTGTTAGCTACACATAACAGCCCCACACAAAAACTCTGCCCTTGTTTGTGCCCAAGTTAGTTAATGCAGCCATAGCTTGTATGCCTGCACTCATAACACAATTACTGTATTACCTAGGTAATTAATTCATAGATAATCATAGGCTCATTATCACGGCTTCCAGCTGCAAGCATTACAGTCATTATGTTACAGATTGGAAAAGGGAGGCTGGAGTGCTGAAGAGTTAATTGTTTGGGCCCATTTTAGTCACTGATGGAGCTAATGAAAAAAAAAATCCATTTCTCATGACCATTGGTCTTTTCACAAAAGGGAGTGCCTGAAAATGTTTCTAAAATGTCAGTTATTCAATCATTTTCTAGCAGTAATAATTTTAAGTGTGGCTAATTAACTACATTCATTCTTTTCATTCTCAAGAGGACCTTACTTGTTTGACAGCAGAAATTTTTTTGTCAGTGACAAAATATTTGTTTTCCAAACTGGATCTTGAGCATCAGTCCTAATCACATCCATACCTTTGGCTTCAATGTTTTTTACCCGTTTAATGGATTTGATTTTCTTTTATTCTCCTTAATGAAGGAACTGGCAAGAAAATATCCTCCTGTGCAGTGAGTCTCAGCCAGGGCTAATAGGAACCTCTCTGAGTTTTAACCCCATGAATTGGCAGCAGCTGTGTTTTGTTGCTGAGAGCTCCGTTACCATCTGGCGCGTTGAAAGGAGCGGGGACGAGCATCACCTTACACGACAGTGAGTGGAACACCCCCCAGGCTAAGAGCAACATCTACAAGTATATTTTAATAAGAAAGACTAGCAACACACATCTATTTGCAAAGGATTTAGTCCCACTTAGTTCACTTAGCAATTGCAGTCAGTAATTGCTAAATCACAACCACTATAAATCTGTCTAGTCAATCATGTGAATTAAATTTATGATTTCATTTCTTAGTACTCACATGACCAGATGAAGCACACCATGAAGTTAATACTAATCAGCTGCTTTGGCAGCCTTGATCAAAAGCTGTGTGACTGAATAAAGATAGTGCCTGGACTACTTTTCTGTAAATGGATACATTAAGCATTGCTTTTGTAGCTATGAAACCATCAAATTTGGATCAATTTGTTCCTAGTAAGCATAGTTAAACAATATCTTGCTGTAATCATAAATTGTATCAAAAGCAGTATCAGTTTTCAATATGATTTCCATCTTCTGTGGCTAATTTACAGGTCCAGAGAGGATGGCTCTGTCAATGCAATTCACTGAGCACAGCAAAACTAGAATTTATTTATGCCAAAATGTTTTTGAGGTTGGTATAGAAGTAGCATGTATCACTCAAATTGGAGTCACTGACATATAAAACCTATGCTTCAAGGTGGCAGCTACTCTGCCACTCCCAAATGTGTTTAATCTCATTAACTATTAATGTCATCAACATATTGCCACTTACACAATTACACTAATGAAAGTATAAACAAGGCCTTAATTTGTGATCTGAAAAAAATACTGAAGGCTTTGTGCCTTTTGGCATTACAGAATGCCTATGTAAATACATAGGCATACTCGCTTTTCCGCCATTACTTTTGCAGAAATAAAGGCCATTTTGAAAACAGCTCCTCTGTTTTGTATCAGCATTTACTGTTCCTATTTCTTCTCCTCAGACTGTGTCTTTTGCCTTTTCACAGCCCTGTGGAACTCCCTGATAACTGCGGGGCCGTGAGTCCTCGTGAGGATTTGTTTTTCCCACCTTCTCGTAATGATGATCCATACTATGGCCCTGATTTGCCAGTTTCAGCCATTGCTGGACTGGAAGGAGATGAAGCAGAAACATTTGTGGTAGTTACTGAATTTTTTCCATTTTACTATTCTAATACAAATATGTGTTAATAAATTCATAATTCTAATGCTTATTAAATAGGTACAACCCAGTAAGTGGATCTGTTACCTCAACAATGTTTTAAAAATCCATTTTGCCAGGAGACTGAGAAGGCACAGTGCTGCTGCATCGTGCAGTAGAGTTGAGATGTCTGACACAGGCCCTAGCACAGTCATATATCTATTCAGTGGAGGTTTGAATCTGTATCCCAGAAGCAGTATGAAGTGTGTCAGCATTTAACTGGGCCCAAGCTAAAAGGACCTGCTGAAAACTTGAAAACTTATTCCCATGCAAAACTGATAGTAACCCTCATGTATCCTTACTTTGGGGTTGCTTTCTTTCTGATGTTGAAAATGTCACAAGCTATGGAAAGATTGAAGGCTTGTTCCAGACAGCAACCCCTGCTTCTGAAATACATTCTCATACCACTGTAAGTGTTGGACCTTGCCATTTGTCTCACATGTATTTGATTATTTACTTTTTATCCTCCCTTGAGATGCCTCTTTTTGGAGGCTTCAAAAGTGTTCTCATTTGTTTGAAATTGATAATATATGCTCTCTGAGGCCTTGCCATTTTCTTCTGCCTTACTGCCTCTTAGGTTATGTGCAGATGATGAACTCTGCAAAACCCACTTTGTTCTTTATTCTGTAAAGTGAATTACAAGAAGTATTGGAGAAAAAGCAATTCCTGTATCAGGTCTGTGAGGCTTAATAGAATTTGTCCTTCAGTGGATTCCATTCAGTTCAGTAGTAGTAGGTTCTTATGCTTGAACTTGCAGAACCATGCTGTGAACTTTTCCACATGGAAAAGTTTGTGCTTTCAGCCATACTAGATATATGTACTAGAGATCTCTATAGGGTCTTTGTATTCCCAGCTGCCTTCAGAAAACCTAGATTTCTTTTTAGCACCTTCGATGTGATTATGTTCTCCTTACCCATAGAAATATTTCTGGAGTTAAGAGTAATCTGTTCTAATAGTCTTCACTGAAGATTTCCTTTTCATTTGATAGTTATTTACTTCCAGTTTTCTTAGATGGGTGTATTTTGGTTTTCAATATTGATAGATAATGAACAAGAAGTTATTTAGAAATGAAATGGGTTTTTTTCAGAAATACAGGTTCTTGTTCACTTTGTTGTGGTGGTGGTATGTCATTTCCTGTGTACTAAACTGTGAGATTCTACACTCATTGCTTAACATTGGGAGGCAATGAATCAGCTTCTGGCATGTTTTCACCTTGCTCCAGGACATGGTAGCTGAGTAATTTTATTTTTTTTTTTTTTAGGACTTGAATTTATTGTGCCTTAGAGCACTAATTCTCTCTTCCATGCATGCCTGTGCATATAAACTCCATCTCTAACCGAGCAGAAAAACTGAGTACTCTTAGATCTTCTAAGCCCTGACACTGGAGAGAAATTGCGTGTTTATGTCCTGTCAGGTTAAGCACCTCTGTCCAACACCCCAGCCCTGCAAAGCAAGCTCATTGCCAGTCTCCTTGTTTGCTGCTTGCAGGAGTGTCGGTGTTCCACGCTCCAGAACCACGTACTGAGGCTGGCTACGTACCCAAGTGTAACCACAGCGGGGCAGCAGAGGGAAAGGAATTGAAATTCCTACAGCCTTCCATCCTTTTCTTTATTGCGTGAGATTTTTCTAGATCAGACTTTTCTAAATGTGCTTTACCACAGCATCACAGAATGTGCTGGGTTGGAAGGGCCCCACAAGGACCATCGAGTCCAACTCCTGGCCTTGCACAGGACCATCCCCAGGAGTCACACCCTGTCCCTGAGAGCGTTGTCCAAACACTTCTTGAACTGTCAGGCTGGTGCTGTGCCCACTGCCCCGGGGAGCCTCATCCAGTGCCCAACCAGCCTCTGGTGAAGAATCTTTTTCTAATGTCCAACCTGAACCTCCCCTGGCACAGCTTCAGGCCATTCTCTTGGGTCCTGTCCCTGTCACCACAGAGCAGAGATCAGTGTCTGCCCCTGCTCTTCCCCTCACGAGGAAGCTGTAACTGCAGTGAGGGCTCCCCTCAATCTCTTCTTCTCCAGACTGAACAGACCAAGTGACCTAGGTGCTCTAGACCGTTACTATCACCCTAGCCCTCCTTTGGATACGCTCTAATAGTTTATTGTCTTTCTTACATTGCAGTGACCAAAACTGCTCACAATGTTCAAGGTGAGGCAGCACCGGTGCAGAGCAGAGTGGGACAGTCAAACCCACTTGAATCGATTTCATCTCTAGCACAAATTTGATTCCATTGTCTTTTGATAAAACTTTTTGTGGCAAGGATCCACCATGGATTTTTATATTTTTTTCCCCCTGATGAGGTGCTACTGAAAAGGGAGAGGAGTTCAAAAAAAGACATGGTGATGATGATGCACCACCATACCAATGCACAGTCCAAGAAGCAACCTGTTTTGGGATTCACATAATCTCATTTTAGGATTAGCATATTTTTATGTGTAAAGACGGTCATGGCAGCAGGTACAAAGGAACATTGCAGAATTTATGTTTACCCAGAAAGCTTGTTTTGTAGAAGTTCAGTTACAACCTTCCAAAAGATTTGTGATGTTCAAGCCTCATAAAATCAGTGAAAATGCCTATATTAGATGTTTCTCTGAGTGATGTAAAGCCCTATTTGCTGTAAATTTGTTACTGTCAGCCATATTTGATTTATAAAGTAAATATTAATATACTTTATTTCTGTAACATTTTTCCCCTGAGAAAATAAAAATGCTTTGTAGGCATAAATAGAATATAAGTTACTTACTCAGAACCATATAACAAGGGCTTGGTATATTTTGCTAATGAAGTCTAGGTACTTATGAATCTCTGTCCTATGTTTTCATCACGAGTCCATCCATATTTCCTCTTTTTATAGAACCTTTAGTGAGACAGTGGGTGTTTTACAGAATTATAGAACCTTCTTTTTTTTCATCCATCATATTGTTTAGTGATCTTGACCACCTTTGCACACATGCCTGGTGCTTTGAATACTCTTCTAAATATTCTCCCAAGGTTTTCTTGTGTTTTGTCCTCCTCTTACCCTCCCTGAATTCTCTTTAATCTGCTTCTTTCTGTCATGGTGTTTTTATGACCTCTGTTGCTGTTGTATCTGAACAGGCCACTCTCTGTCTTTAATAATATTTATTGGAGAAGTTCTGTTCTTTGTGTTTTATGGAGGACAGATTTATGAGAGTTATTTTAGCAAAATGAAATTCAAGGCACATGGGAAGTCCAGGTCAGGGATATTTCTAGCACTTATTTGCAGATGACACAAAGATTGACAGAGCTGTTTCATGGAGCAGTTTGGATTAGACAATGAGATAAGCTATTCAAACAAAGTGTGTTTTAGTACTGCAAGGTATGCAAGAAACACGTGTTCGCATTTTGGCTATAAAGTGGAAAAACGTTCTAAAAAGCGGTTTGAAAGGCATTTGTTGTGGTGAGGTCATAAGAAGTAACCATTTAAACTGGGGCTTCCTGTGCCCTTCTGACATTTAAAGAATGCTCTAGGGGCTCAGTGTGTTGAATTTTATCATTATTCTATCATTAAAATTTGGGAATTGCCCTTGTTATGGTGGGTCAATACCTTATGAGAATAGGGAAGATACCTGGAAGGATTTCCAAGTTAGAGATAAAATTGTAACAGATGCCAAGTGCTGGAGAATAAATTCAGATAAATGCAAATTTAAAAATATACTGTTTTTAATTTAAAATGTAATTCATCATTTAAACAAACTTCTAGAGGGAGAAGTGAGTTCTCCACTGCTATCTCTAGACACATACTTTTTTTGGAGAATGTTCTTTGTCAAGTTACTGGCTTCAGTGAAGGGATGACTGCATAAAATAATGCTGATGTAAAACATGATGTCAGACTCTATGAGGTAATAATTTTTTTTTTCTTATCTTGAAATGTGTGTAACAGCTTGTAGAGATATTTGTCAATTGTTGACTGAACTTGTTTATTTTCATGCTGAAGCCTAGAAATTGTTTTAAGACTTCTGTGCATCCCACTGCCCACTGCTGGACTGCAGCCTCAGAAATATACATGGGCTGTAAAGAAGGATATGTTTTGGCAATTGATGCTGAGCAATACAGTGTTTCTGTTCTTCAACAAAAAGCTCCACCTGGTAAGAAATAGCTGAGTGTGTTTCATTCAAGCAGGGAAGAAAGTCAATAGGTGAAAGCTTTTTGTGCTTTCTTCTGTTCTTCTATTGGATACCTTACAGAAATTATAAGGCTGTTTTGTAGAACCCTAATTTTTTTATTAGTACAGTAAACATATGATAATGTCTTGTGAGATTCTGTGAGGGTGTTTTTAACACCAATAACTGACTTTCATTTTTCTTTGTTGAAAACAAACAAACAAACAAACAAAAAACTGTAAATACATCAAAGTTGATGAAATTAACTATATTTCCAGGAGTTCAGATCTTATTAACCAGCCCTACTAGATTAACATTAAACTATTGATATACCAGCTACTAATAGCAGTACTAACAGCAGTACTATTTTTACTATTAGTTAAGTACCAACAGTTTATTTTATTTTGTATGAAATGTTGGATACTCTTCATTTGTTGTGTTAGATAAAGTTAGAAGTGACCTTTGAGGGCTCGTGAGTCTTCAAAAATCAAAACTGAAGCAATGTGGCTTAATAGCATTCCTTAGTGCCAGCTCTTACATAGACTATTTTATAATCAAAACAAGGCTGCAAACACTGCCGGGCTTTTCTGCAGAATGTAGAAGCACAGAGAGTGAACAGAAGATATCTTTGGCTTCAAAGAAAGAAACCTGGTTTTAATTTATTTGGAATGGGAGGACCTCTGATTGACTGCAGCTCACCAACGTGGTTTGTGTGCCCTATATGTATTTCCACCTGTCTTCTCATGGGGACCTTCATCAGGCTATGACTGATTAAAGTTGTGTGTCAAGAGCAGTCCATTCCCGACCTTCTTTTCCTGGGAATCCTGAGGTGTCTCCTCCGCTAAATTCCACTACCCTTCTGTGCCCATTCAGAGGGCTCCTAAATGGAGGATGCTGAAACACAGCCAGCAGAAATCATTCCTTAGGCATTCTGTACTCCATCATCCTTTGATGGGATGGAAGGTGTCCATCCTATGGTGCACATGAAGTTCATACTTTGGTCGGGTCTAGGAGGAGTACTGGACTATACTTCTCTCCAGCATAGAGCTGTTTCCCTAACAAACACTGAATTAGCGGTAATAGATAATAGATAATCTCCTGGTAATAGATAATCTCCTGGTAAGCTTATTTCCTTCTGTTTACATACAGTATGTGATTTTTTTTTAAGCTGCAGCAAGTACCCTGACTTCATTTTTGGTAGTTAACACCAAAATGGAAGGCTGCTTTTAAAGCAACCTAACAAACCAACATTATTTCTCTTTTTGAAACCATCAGACTGTTAAATCTAGCAAATCAAGGGTTGGAAATCATCAAGAAATAAAAACCTGAGGCGTGACCAGAGCCGTTTTTGTCAGTTGAGTAGAAGGCAACAAGAATATTGGGCTTTTTCTTGGCCTGTGTGTTCGTCTTTGGGTCCTCTCCTAAAACTGTATAACAAAATGCTCTGTATTTATACTATATTGAAGCTTCTGCTTAATTTACAACAGACTGCAATCTGTATCTATTTAGCAGAATGCTTAAGTGCATGGCCAGCTTTAAGCACATGCTGAATTCCTGATACGGTGTTGCAAACAGAATCATAAGCAGCTACAACATTTCACTTAGGCATTGTTTTCAGAGTGGCTGAATTTTCCTTGTAAGTGTATTGAAAAAATAATCATTGTTAGAATAAGAACACCATAACTTGGTACTAGAAGGAAGATAAATCTGAATCTGAACCACTCTCCACGCCAAGTCCATGTTATCTCCTTTTTACAGCTGTAAACCGAATAACAGAACTGTGCCTGCTCAGTGGCATAGATGGCAGAAATGGTAGATATTGAGGAAGAAAGCACATTTTTCATTTCACATACTGAACCTGGCCTTTTGTTCAGTAGATTGGAATACAACTGACTTGTATTGCAATATTGACCTACAAACAAGATTGACATTAAAAATTGTTTTCTTTTGTGCAGAGTTCGTGCAGAAAATAACAGATGTGGTGTCCTATGTTCGTAGAGAAGTGCAGAAAAAGAAAGGTATTTCCATGTTCAAATGAAGCTAATAGATTTTTAGGCAGCACTGCTGGTGTCTGGGAGTAAAAATATGTGAGTACATCTGGAAGCCACTGGTTAGAAAAACTCATCACTGGCCTCTGTAAAACACATTGTTGGCAATCTTATGTGTGTTTACATGACAAAAGATTAATAGCTTTTGTGCTAAGAGACAGCCAAATTAAAAGCCTCAGGAAAAACAATGGCAGTGGAAAAAATTCTGTTCATTCTAATTTAAATTGGAATAAGTTGTGCTAGAAGAGGTTTCCTAGTGCTTAGTTTTAGCATTTCTTTAGGGTCACTCATAATTTATCTGAGTTAGGAATTAGGGATTTGTTTCAAACACTTTGTTTTGGGCACTACAGTACAAAAAAGATAGAATGGATGAAGTTCAGCATGTTTCCACAAAGGTTGTTACAGTCTTAGTGCATGACATACAAATTTGGTGTGAGAAAAGTATGTTTGTTCAGCCTGGAGAAAAGGAAATGAGGGATTTTACTATTGCTTTAGCTATCCAAAGGTTACAGAGAAGGTACAACCAAAGGACACAGTTTGCATCAATGGGAATTCTGGGTATATATTAGGAAATAAATACTTTCACAGTGAAGGTAGTCAGACATTGGGACAAGTTGCCCAGAGAAAATAGGGAACTTTCATTTTTTTGGGTACATTCAAACCTTAGCTGATATGACTCTGGACAACATAATCCAATTTTGAAGTTGGTTCTGAGTTTGAAGTCAGCTCTGTGCTAAGCAGGAGGTTGGATTAGAGGACTTCTAGGATCCCTTGCAATCTAAATGACTCTATGATCCTTTTACTCACAAGTAAATAGTAAATTATGCCAGATTTGGAGTCGCAACACATTATTGAAATAAATTAAATCTGATATTTTATGTTGGTTTTGTGCTTTCAGGTGGCAAACCAAGCAATCTGGAAAACCCAGTTTTACTTGCCATGGCATTTTGTAATGAGGGGCTGTATGCAGCTGGACGTGTAAGGGATCCTTCATGCTTTTAACTTCCTTTGAGTGTGTGAAAATCTACATTCAAGTGGAGTATATTTGCAGAGTTCACTGCAAAGAGATGAATTAGGAAAAAGTGAGGGGCTGCAGGACTATAAAGTTCCTCTCTGGTGTTGACTATATTACTTTGTGAAGGCTTGACAGAGGGGATCAGAGTGTGAAGAGTTTCCATTTCTGTACTCAAAGAATACTGTAGAGGAACAGAAAAGAATGATGGACAAAAAATGGGAAAGGAGAGAAAATGGCCAATAGAATTGCCAAATTATTTTATGCAAAATCTAACTCAATATCTAACCCAATCTGACAATGCCATTGTACTTTTCTGCTTAGGTGGGGGACAAATTCTTACACTGTCTCAAAAACAGCAATATGACATCTAAAACATTATCTAATGAGAGAGTCTGTTGTTATTAAACATGAACTATCACTAAGAATTGTATTAAAGAACACCTTCATGTTCAACAGATCTATTATCTCAGTTTAGAGTTCGATTTAAACAAAGATCCCATCTGGATGATGGGATGTAGTAAAACACTGCTGCTCTAGTGATTTGCAGATCTTGCAGTTCACTTTGCCTGATAATATGAGTGACATAGATCTCGTGTATTTGTACTTTTCTGCACAGGAGGGCGTTTTAATCTTTTATCACATCAAAGGTCTGCAATATGAGATAAAAATCTGTGCTGATATCTCACAGCCCATATCCAGCCTCATATTTTCTCCTGATTACACCAGTCTGCTGCTTGTCACTGACCAGGTACAACATTTGAGAGGATGGCACTACATAATGGGATATTCCTGGGATTCTGTATGAATATGCTGATACTATTAGTACAGAATGTTTAATGTAATTATGCAAGTCAACAAATTACATCAGAGGTGAACATAGTCCATTCTGTCTTTTTAATAAAAATTGGAAGGACTTTTAATGAAGCACAGAACAATTGTCTCCTACAGATGGTGGAATATGAAATACCTAATGCTGAGATTTCCCAACAGAAATCCTTGTGTGTGTACAGCTGAGGACATGTTCAGGGTCTCTCATGTGTCCAAGTCATGGATCTACTGGGCATGAATTCCAGACTTGACATGTGGCTGCACAGGGAGAAAAGTGTAGCTTGGGTGTGTCAGACCTACTGTGACTCTGCAGTAGAGTTGTTCTCTATACAGACATGAAGTTTTGTGTTGGTGTAGAATATTTGTTCATTTCTGGAGTAACATGAAATGGGGTTTGTTTAAATTATTTTATTAAAGCAAGTTTGAGAAACAAAACTTCTTGAAAATATGGTTAGCTGGAGTGCTCTGAAAGGAACTTAACATCATCTTCAGCCAGTGTAAATTAATATAATCCAATAAACTCAGATTAATCCTACTGGGCACTTTTTACCTCAGGTTAGAGTCAAATATAAAAGTTCAAAGAGTGAGGCTCAGAAAGATTGGGGGAGGTAAAGTCTTCGAAAGGATTTGATGAAAAGTTTCCTAGTCCAGTGATGGATTATTTCTCTTTATTTGTCAGGGGACAGTCTATAGTTACAGACCTGCCCATAGTGGAGAAGCTGTCAAACTCTTGGACACATCCAGCAGTTGTTTTCTGGCAGCTGATTTCCTTACTCCAGGGAACAACTACTGTGTGGTAAGAAATTGTATCATTTCTCATGTAGAACAGTGGCTCTTTTCAGGTAACCAATATGTTGCTAAGGCATAAAATGAAAAGCCTTGCAGAAATAGGATTGTTCTGGTATTTGTTACAGTTGTGTAACTTCTCATTAAGGAAGTAAATGGCATTCATTCAGCTATAGTTTATAAAAGGGTCAGAACTTGCCTTGGAATGCAGGTTGGACAATTTATGTTTTATTGGCTCTGCTGCTGATTTGTGTGACTCAGACTGTTCAGGAAGACAGCTGAGCAAAAGATGGATTCAGTTCAGAGAGCTGATGTTGCCCAACAATTGCTACTGGTCTTTTCATCCCTCTGCACAGATTGGAACATCCTGAGAGATACCTCTGTGCTGGGTCCTGGGACAAAAAAGGCCTTACTCATGCACCTGTCCATTCTTAGGAATTCCTTGCTTTTCATTGCCTTTTACTCCTGCAAGACACATATTTTAGCCACTAATTCATTTACAGGCCATGAATTCTCCAGGCAGCCAGCCTTGGTTATTTCATCCTCTTCTGACTCTGCTTTTCTCTGTTCAACAGTCTGTAACAATTTCAGGTGAAGTGCAAGTTTGGTCCTTGGAAGATGGAACTTTCCTCAGCAAGCTAAGCCTTGGTATTGAGGTACATATAACCAGGAGCTCATATCATGACTGATACCTAAAATTTTCTGGTTTTCAATTGATAGCATAATATTCCACAGATTTCAATCAACCAGTGCTGAAGAAAGCCTCAGTAATGTCTTTGAGATTTAAAAATTATCTTTCAGAATGTTTCCTTGAGCTAATCCTGTCACATGTTTATCTTGACTACAAAGCAGAGGAAACATTTCAGCCAGATGTCCTTGTGATGCATCTTTAAGCACATCTTTGTAAAAAATATCTAAATTTTTATGGTATTCCTTTTTTATTCTTTTTAACGAGTAATGGAAAAGTTTCGAAAGTATAAAAGCTAAATGCCTTGACTGATAATGAAAAACAGGTTTTAAGAATTTAGTTGATAAAAGTGTTTCAAATTGTTAATGCTTTGTCCTGATTTAAGATGCATTCAAACCCTGAAATCTGACATAGTAAAGAAAAAAAATCCCTTTCTATAACAGCTGCACACACAACAGTGCACTCACTGTTTTATCTAGGCAAAACTTCTTTCACTTAAAATCTGGAAAATGGATATAATGGTTGTTTTTTCTCTGAAAAGAACAGAATTAATTTTTGACGTGTAGCTACAAAGCACAGATACGTCTCTAAATACTTTCTTTGTTAAAAACATGTTTTTTAAATAAACCACTTGGGGTTCCTTCTTCAAATTTTAGGGACTTTTAAATAGCGATGGAAACTGCATCCTAAAAAATAGCATAATACATAAAAATACGCTGAACTATTAAGTATCTTCTACTTCTCAACTAGGCAACTTCTATGGCTTGCTGTCCCTCCTCCAACAGTGTTGCTGTAGGGACCCAAATAGGTCAAATCTATTTCCTTGATGTTACCAAAGCTGAAGCTCCACGGGTTGTTCACAGAACTTTTCTTTCCAAACTTCCAGTGCTATCTTTGCAGTAAGTATGTAGTAGGGTAGAGATATTGTCAATTTATTGCTTGAGTAATATTAGTTGAACAAAAGAATTTGATCTTTTTATTTTACAGATTAAAAAAAATAATTTTAACAGTTTTACTTTTTTTTCAACATATTCTGAATTGCTTGCAAGAGGTAGGAGCAGGATTTACATGAGAGAAATAAAATAAATCTGTATTTTAAGAAAGTTTAACTGAGCACAGAAGATACTGATGTATAAGATCCTTTCAGAAAAATCACTATACGCAGTAATTACGCACAATTCCATGTATCTGACTTTAAAGGGTTATTTCTCACTGAATATAAATTTAAGGTTTTGTGAAGTTAAGTTTAAGACTTTTGGTCATCTCTTTCTTTATGGTGGATTTTTGCTACTGTTGCTAATTATTCATTTTCTTAAAGTTCTAGAGATTAGCAGTCCTCTTGTAATTAGCTCTAGTGATCTAAAAGGCTTTTTTTGTTTGGTTGGGGCTTTTTGTTGGTTGGGTTCCCTCTCCACCCCCCCACCCCCCCACCCCCCAAATTATTGAAAAATCTGAGTATTTTACTCTGCTTTGCAAAAGATAGAATGGATTTTGAACTGTTAAACTTTAATATAAATCTGCCTGTTATTTGAGACTCAGATGTATTCCTTTTCAGAGCTACCTAAGAACACAGAACTTCAAAAATACATACAGAGAGCAACTTGTTCAAAATTAAATCAATGCAGAGATGTGTTTTTTCAAAATAATATCAAGATCTGTGTAATAGTTTTATTTCTAAAATAGAGAATATAAAAGAAATTCTGACTTAACAAAGCTGTTAATGCAGACTGCTGTGGAGTATGATCAGCATTAGATTGACCACCCACTTAATTAGAAACTGCACTCATAGCACTGGGCTTTGTATCTGGCCCTAAATCTGTAAACCCAGAAGATGAAATTTATGTTTATGCACTCAGTGAAGTCAGCAAGTTATGAGAGTGAAACTATTTGACTCTTTTTATTGACTGTATTGAATTTTTTTCTACTTGGATTTGCATTTCACCTAGTTATGATCAGAGTGGCCAGTTCCTCATTGCAAGAGCTACTGAAGGACACATCTTTATTCTAGATGCTCGTCCATCAAAATTATTCCAAGTTCTGGGATATATAGGTAATACATGTAACAGCATTAATTACATTTTCTTTTCTCTTTGTTCTGCATTTTAATATATTTGTCAGTCACGCTAAGCCATTCACCTTCATTCTACTTATTTTCTTGGAAGACTAAATATATTCTTCCCTCCTATTTTGTAAAGCCCAGAGTTCTTTTGGGGGTTTTTGTTTTGGAGGGTCTGCTTGATTGGTTGGTTGGTTTTGGGTTTTTTCCTTTTTTTTTTTCCCCCCCCTTTGTAATTTAAGTTAGCAAATGTACCAATATTACCTTTCTTTCAGAGTTTGTATGAGTCACAGGGAAAAGAATTTATTAGATGACAAACTGATCACAGCTCCAGTGCTAAAGTAGTAGTGGTAGCAAAGAACTAAAGAACTTTGTGAGAATTTGGATAAAAAACTGGAGGTTATAATATTTGTGTGTAATCTCCTGTTTCAAATTTCTACCACAGACATCTTTAGCATGGGAACTGCTGAAATTTCAGCTTTGCTGGTTGATAGTGAGAAATAAAATATGATGAATTTTAAGTGACAAAATAATTTGAAATTTGTGAATTTATTTTTCCAAAAGCATTGTTCTTAAAGATCATATTTGTGTGTATAGATCTTCACCATAATTTTAAGTATAAAGGGCATTATTTTATCATTTTAATTGGTTTAACAAACAGAATTATGTTTCCTTAAATAACTTGTAATTTGCCTGATCATATTCTCATTGTGTGGAGGATTTGTTAGAGGAGGGTTTTTCTGTGCTTTATCTGGCATTTATCAGCAGACAGCCTCAAAATTGTTACAGTTCAAGCTGGAGGTAAATTCAGATTTGACTAATTAATGTAATACAATTACATGTGCTGGTGTTTAGAGATTCCCAGCACCCAGTGCCTCAACAGGAGTTGAGTGCTTGCAGCACTCCTGAGCTGTGTTCCCCACAGGGATCTCGTGTTGTGTCACAGGATATTTTAGTAAAAACGATGTTACCATGCTGCAGTAACAGTTTCCATTGGTGTTCCTTACCTGCTTCAGTACTGGCAGATGAAGTGCTCCATCTTTCTGTACTTTCTCACCTAAAGAATGACCAAGTTGAAGTGATGGTACTTCTTAATCTAGCAGAGGTCCAACAAGCAAGACTGGAAATTTTTCATCTGTCTTCAGCAATCATAACAGGTAAAAATTGAAATGTATGCTAACATTTTTTAGGGCAGTAAGCCTAGTGTCAGATTTTCAAGTTAGTTACATTTAATTTTTAAAAGGCCTTACATTTTACAAACTTTCCAAAATGTAGTTTTCAACAAAGTTAGTATTTTCTTTAAGTATTCACTAATGTTTTTGTGCCCATTTTTAGATAGATAAAATGGGGCTTTATTTTCAAAGCTGCTGAAGATCTACAGTTACTGTCTTTATTTCAATTTTATATAAGATGCCTTGTCCATCTTAATTTCAGGTAATCCCTTTAAAGCTCAAATTAAGGAACTAAAAATAATAAAATGCCCTTTTGAAGACGTGAACTGCAGTGTTTTAACCAATACCACCCAGGCTGTGTGTTCCTCATTGTAGAGATTCCTAAAACAAGTTCTAGATGAAGGCAACGGTGACATGAACCTACATGCAAACTAATTAGCACTGTTGATGTGAAACTCAAGAAGCAGAGTAAATTAGTGTATGTAAATAGTCACTTCACTGTGGTTAAACTGTTTCTAGTACCTCTATAGAGCCAGTAGAGCTATTGCTCTGCTTCACTGCAGTGTGCTGCATCAGCACAACTCACTGAGTTGGTGTTAAATCTGAGTATCTTCGTTTCCAGTCTCTTCCCTGAAAACTTACATCATGCTCATTCCTTGCTGAGCATCCTTTTCATAATTACATGATAGACAAAGCACCTGTATTAATGGTAGTCATGCCTCTTCCTCTCTCTTTCTTTTGTCAATCTTTTAGATAACGATAAGTATGTGAATGAACAAGGAATGTTTAAAGCTAGTGACCTGAAAAAGGAGCAATATGATCTGGATTGCCCTTTGAGCTCAGCAGTCAGACTGAAGGATAACATTGTGTATGGCTACTGCACCTGTGCACCTTTCATCTGTAAATACCACTTCTCTGAAGAGGTAATTATCTGAAGTTGCATTATTTTGGGTAGTGGTTAAATACCAGCAAAAAAAAGGCTGCAGATGAAATTAATATAGCAGGATATTATCTTAAATAAATCCTCTCTCCACTCTAAATACCTACTTCATACATACTCATCAACTTTCAGTATCTTACCACTTCCTCAGAAACCTGGCAAAAATCATGTCCTTGTTCCATTATATTGGTTCTTAAAATCCACACAGCTTGCAGGCACCACACAAGTGGATTCTGTGCTGGAGCTGTGGGTTTGGACATGCAGCTCCTGAAGGGGCTGAGCCAGCCTGAGCCCAGGACTCTCAGATGCAAACCCAGCCCAGCCTCACAATGAAGCAGTGGGGGCTTCAGGAAACCACTGTCTTTGCCTGCTGGGGAACTGCAGCTCTCTGCAGTTCATAGGTCTCCCAAAGTTTGAGAGGCAGGTAAAAAGGTGAATTCTAAAGGTCAGCATTCCTCCTTCACGTGTCCCATCCTTTCTGAGCCAGGAAATTCAGGCTCACACATACTGAATCCAGAGCCTTTTGCAGAGATGAGAAGCAAATCAGCAGCACAGCAATGACACTCCTTCCTCGGCTCAGTAATCCAACAGTTTAAACTGCAATGCATGTGGTAACCCACAAACCTCATTAATTTTCTCCAAATGGCATAGATATCATCTGAACTGCTGCAAACCTTTTTCTTGTTTGGCAGAATAAGCTGGAAAATCCATCAGTATTTTTATCAGAAAAGAAGATTCCTAGCAAACAGTTTGGATCAGGTTTGCTCTGTTTATCACCCAACAGCCAGTGGCTGGCAGCAGCAGCCAAGGATGGTGTTTTGTTTATCTACAATACTTCTACTCTGGTAGGTGGGCATCTGGGCACAGGCTTTGTTTGATTTATGTGAGACAGAAGTGTGAAAATTACTTTCTTTAACTGTAAACTTTCCCTCATGTGAATAGAAGGTATTTGAGAAAAATTTGTGTTGCAAATGAACTGACATAGCATTATACAAGACATTTTTTTTATAATGAATGTGTATACAATCATACAAACCACTTACTTCCTTCTTCATTAAATCTTAGCATAGATCATTTTGCTACTGTTCTTACCTCCTACAAAATCAATATACTTCAAACTTGTCCCATGTGCAGTCAAACATTTTAAACTTAAAACCCCTAGTATTATATGTATGTCGTATTGTCTTTTTGGATTGACTTTTATCTAAAAATAAAAAGCCATTAAAATGTTTTTAAAAATTAAATAATAAAAAATAATTTAAATACATTTTCATTATAAAAATTTATTTGCTGATACTGCTTCTATGACTTCTCTAGGATGTACTTGCTCAAAAACACTGTCAGTCATATCAAGGAGGGGGAATCAGATCCATGGCATTCTCCCTGGATGGCAATTTCATCCTGGTTAACGGTGAAAATGATTGTGCCCTGGTGTGTCTGAAGTGGAAGTACGTATAAAGTGGCAGAGTAATATTGATTGTGTCATTTCTTGTATCCTGATAGATTAATTTTTGCATCTACTTGTAATTCTAGACTTCCTCTTTTTTAGTCTCAAAGTAAGAAGAATTGAATAGAAATAAAATCATTCCTCTCATCTTTAGAGGCAGCCTGGCCTCCCTAGCTCAGGAAAAGCTTTGTACTTTGGGTCTGATTGCAGCACAACACATCGGAATATCTTCTGAGAAGTATTACCTGATACTTCTTATCATTCTCCAATCAGCTCTGGAAAGGGCTCTTGGGGGATGTAAGGGATGTAATCTCCTGTGATACTGTTTTAACTCAGTGAAAAAGAAACATCCCAGCTTTAATGGGAATTCTACTGGGGCTATAGAGAGCTCTTAGCAGACATCAGGAGTAAGAGGCACTTGAAAGTACAGCTTTTCTGTGGGAAAACAGATGTTCAGGTAGATACATAGATTAAAGATGACTCTGTCAGATCAATAGTTCTAATATGGGTTAATCCATCTTTCAGAATTTTTACTTCTTTGGAGAGTTAACTTAATTATTCAATTCTAGAATTCAATCAATACAAAAATAATGAATAGGTATTCTTAATTAATAATTGCATTATAAAGAATATTTATTAATTTGTCCTTTTCCATAATATATGAAAAATACATCGTTCCTTTTCTGTTTACCAGGGAAATAAAGGAAACTGAAGTTGAGGAAGCTGCTCTTTACTGGCAATCTCTACGTGATATACTGAACAAGTCTACTTCAAATGAAAATTCTGTTCTAAAATCTATGGCAGAATGGAAGTTTGACGCAGAATCTACATCAAAATCACTTCCAGTAAAGAAATGGACCGTGCTTTCTTTATTTTTATTGGGGGGGGGGGGGGGGGGGGGGGGGGGGGGGAAGTTTGATCATTATCCTAAAATTGTACATGATAAAAATTGTCCTTAATACATTCATCCTTTTGTTAAAGTGGAAGACTACCCCTGAGGATAGGCTGAATATGCTTAAATAGTAAGAGTACTATCAAAGAAATGGAATATTTATGGGAAGATGACATTCACATCTTCAGTTTTACTTGGCTTCCTCAGCCACAGAAAACTCTGTGAAAGTCAGTCTCCTCATGTGTGATGTTACTGCTATACATTGTGTGTTACTAATTGTATGTTTTTGCATTGAAATCAATCAAAATAGTGATTACAGAGATTAGTCCAGTCAATCATTTGAATCAAAAGGCTTTGCATAATAGCAAGGCTTTGCAGGATCAGATCTGGGGACTGCTCAGGCAACAGAAATGTAACACCCTCTAATTTGGTGGTGGTGGTGTTTGTCATGGGAGTCCACTGTTTCTTTCATTTCCATCTTTCTTTTACTCGCTTGCTAAGTACCTGAGCTAGATGTTTATACCCTTAATACCCTTAAATCAGGAGGCACCACTGAAGTATTTTAATGTACAGGTGACAGAAGAAGATGGAAGCATCACAAATACCGATGACTTGACATGGATAGGCCAGAGAACACAGAAGGTACTTTCATAGAACAAGTATTAACCAAAGCCAGAGTTTTCAAGGGTCATTAGCCACTTGGGGTGCCAAAATATTTGCTATAAACAGTCCTAGTTTCAAAAGCTTCTCTCACATTTGGCCCTTTCTTTAACCATTGCAATCTAGACTTTTAGAAGTTCTAGGCCAAGGTTATAAACACATCAGGGAAGGTGCCTAGCACAAATAGGAGCTCTGAAGACCAGAAGATGACTTCTGCACAAGGAGTACACACAAAAAAGCAAAGAAAAACAAGGGAAAAAAAAAGCCTGAAAAATTCACTTCTTTTAGAAACTTAAAAATCTTTTTATACTAAATGTCAAAAAGTTGTCAAGATTATTACCAGAAACCAAGCAAGTTACTCAATGAAAAATGACAAGGAAAATTTTCAACAATGAAAAATCTAAGGATTAAAAAAATTCTGGCAGTAGGCTCTATGCAGTTCTATGTGTCTGTAAACACTGCGCTTGGAATGATGTCTTTCTTTAGTATTTTCCTTTTTTCAAGCACTATTGTTGTACAACCAGTTTACAAGGTGACGTGGCAGTAAAATCTGTTTTCTCTTGTGCAATTCTAAGCATCATCCTATTGAATTAGGGTTGTGAGTGTTTCAATTATTAACCCCACTGGTACTTTATTTTCTGTACAGATAATGTTCCTTTAGGTTACTTCATTTTTTTTTTTTCTCTTGCCTTTTTTTTACCTTTCAACAATGCATTTGTTGTATGTCAGGTTATGAGAGAAGAGACTCGGAGGTTTGCTTACCAGAAGGAAGAGGTGCAAATGGGAATTAAAAAGCTGCGTGAAACTGTGAGTTTTTTACAAGGGTAATAAGCTCAGCTTCCCAGTTTTGTTTAGAAGAACTTCCTTTATGGCTGTGAGCTCTAGTGCTCAGTTACATTTTTGTCATAAACTGTCATAAACTGTCTGAGCAGACAGGTATTAAAGAGATGTGTTTCTTAAGGGACCAATGCTGAAACTGCCAGGAGCTACTGTCTGCTTCTCAGTTTCCTTTGCTCCAAATGAGTATTTTGTATCACCCTTATACCTTGAGCTATCTGTCCCCTCAGCAGGCTAATTTCTGCCTGTCTAACAACCTTCCATTCTAGAAAAGACTGTCCTCTCATTTTTCTTCTGCTTCTTCCCATAAGGCACATAAAAGTGCAAGTAATTAAAATAATTTTCTCTGATATCAGGTTGTATAGTGTTAAAAATAGCATTTCCTCTATTCACATTCAAACTACTTTTTGTTCCGTATATATTTTTTAAAAAAACAGATTCAGAAAATGATGCATGAAAATGAGCAGGTGCCAGACATTGAGAAACTCGAGCTCTGGGAGTTCAACCTGGACTTAGAAGAACAGAAACAAGTGCAAGCGGAGGTTGAAGAAGACGTGGCCAGGGTATGGCAGAATGGGGGAACAATTTAAAGCGATCAGTGGAAAGGAGAAAAATGAGTAAATAACAGAGGATTATCTCAAAGTTGCTGTTCACTGCTGAGAAGCATAAAAACAGAAAAGTATTTGAAGTCACTTTTTGAAGCAGCTGATGCAGACAAGACAACTTGGAATATGATTTATGCCAGAAACTATAAATCTCACACTGTGGCCTTGGGAATGTTGCTTAAGTTCAAGAATGCTTTTCTTCTCATAGAAAATGATGCCTCCATTACTATGCAGATAGTTTTTGGAGAAGACAGCAGTGATAGTCTAAGATGATGAAATATTGATAATTCATTTATAGGTCTCAGTAACTCAATGCAAATTGTCCATATCTTGTTACTTTGCACCACACCCTTTTATTTTCTCTTCTGTGTCTTGAAAGGCAAGGAAGAAGGTTGAGATGGAGACTTTATCCTACTGCTATTTGCAGGATTTAATCAAATATGATTGCTGGGATGTCATGTGTGTAAAAGAGCGTGCAGTTAAGGTAACCTCTGCTTTTTAAGACATTTTCTGCAGTAGTTTATTTATTCCTTCAGGTACAGAGACAAAATAACACATTTGTGATTTGCTTATGGTGTGGGAAAAACTTTACTTCTTCCCAAGAAGTAAATCAGGGAAATCTTTAATTCTGTTAATTTTGTCTGAGCCTGGCAGATTTTACCTTTTAAGATGAAAATTAGTGCTGATAAGCAAATTGGGAACTCTCTAATTCCTTGATCTCAGAAAATATATTTACACAGAATTGCTAAAAGAAGTAAATATTATTTTTCTTTGTCAGTCTGTATGACTTCTGCTACTGAGAACAAAAAGGCAAAATTTAACCTTGATTTTGCCTATTTTAAACAGAGGGAGATGAGTCAAACTGATGCTACTGGAGAATCCCAAGGGTACTGAAAGACCAAGTCATTTTACAGAAAAAACCAAACATACTAGTTCTGGTTTAATTCTGTGGCTAAAGAGACCACACCCATAGATTATTTTTTACAACTGTATTTAATATATTGTCTGTACTAATTAATCCTCAATTTGATTCCTGATTTTAAGCAGTTTGTAACTGTTTAGCATTCAGGTATTGAACAAATGAACTGATAGAAGCATTCTGAAGAACTTCTTACTTCGACTTTTTTTATTTTAAATTTGAGCAGTGCTTCCATATCAATTGTCAAGTGAGTAATTATCCACTGAAGGAACGTAGTAAAGAAGAGCTGGAAACTTTGAAGAAAGTTCTCCAGTTAAAGAAGACCGAGACAGCTAATCTTAAGGTACAGATTATGATCATCTGAGCTGGAATCTTATCACTTCTTTATCTAGTTACATTCCTAAGGCCCATTTTCTTGCTGCAGAAGTTGGCCAACAAAAAATTAAAAACATAAAGGTGAAATGTTGTTAAAAAAAAGTATTAGTCTTAAGTAAGCACAGAATAGCTGGGGTTAGAAGAGCCCTTTGGAAGTTATCTAGTCCAACATTCCCAGAGCGTTTACTCAGGGCTGTCCAGTGAGGATTGGAATATCTCCATGGTAAAAGAATCCATAAGCTCTCTGGACTACCTCTTCTCATGTTTGACAATGCTCACAGGAAAAAGAACCACCCAAGCCTTCTCCTTCCTGAGGGTTAAATAATTCCAGTTCTTTCTGTCTTCACATAAAAAATATTTAAAATCTTTACTGATACTAGTGGCCTATTGCTGGACTGCTTCAGTATTCCCAGTGTTGGACTGGGGAACCTACAAATGGACTCAATACTCCACATATTATCATTTCACTTTGTATTACTTTGATCACTGAGTTTAATAGAAGAATATAACCTCTAGAATTTTTTTCATTACGTGCCACTGGATCACGTACAAACTTAACGCAGTTGCTGTGTTTCTGATACTCAGGCTCAGAAGAAAAATCTTGAGGCTGACTCTGAGACAGCTTTATCTGAGGAAGAAGAAGAGAAAGCAGCAGAAATGGCTGATGGTGCATCTCACTGGCTAAATGGAAGCCTGAGCTCTCAGTATGGTGGGGACACATCCATCCTATACCACCAATGTGACTTGCACACCAAGGAGCAGAAGCTCAATCAGATAATATTATTGAAGGTGATATCTTCTGAAATCTGTCTTACTGCAGTGACACTCTCGTATCTGTTGGTTTTTACAGCAGTCACAGCCACTGTTAGATTTTGGACATGACCAAAACAATGGAAGAGTCACACCAGTCTCAGAGTAACTGAGACAAAAGCTGATAAATGCACAGTGTTGTGGATTTGCCAGCTTGGGTTGGAAGAACAAGACTTCATTAAATTGGTTATCCAATTTCAGAGTATCTGTATCCTTTTCATGGTGCATTTTAGTATTAAAAAAAAAAAAATCACAGTAAGAGAGACATATGCTTTACCCTCTTTAATGTTCTACTTTTCTTCATTGAGATCAATTCTTTATGCTTAAAGAAGAATTTATCCACTAAGAATACATGCTTTTTTAGATGATTATAAGGTCTGAGGTGTTCTTAAAAAGTCCGTTTCCAATGTTTGTTTGTTTAATGGGCACATTTTACTTACATATGACAGAGAATCACATGGAAGCATATTGAAGCTGCAGGTTGCATCAGGAAAGTTTATCCTTTGCTCTGTCTCCCTGCAGCTGTGATTTACAGTTTCTAGATTTACAGGTCACATGTTTTTTTTCTTTGAAGCTCCTTCTTTCAGCTGAAGAGGGCCAAAAAAAAGCAAATAGAAGACAGCCTAATTTTTTATCTAGCTTTGGCAGCAGCATGTTTCTTTCAGATTCTTTCTTAAATGCCAAATATGTAGAAGAAAATGAATAAAAATTTCTAGGGGAAAAAAAAAAAAAAGAAAAAAAAATCATCTGCCTAAGTCTATTTAACAAAGCTTGAACTCTACACTTAGAATTTTCACAAAAAGGGGGTACCAGTTTATCTTCTTGTCACACACACAAATACACATTCATGATTCTGATGGCCTGAGGAACAGTATATAAACATGCATGTCACCTGAACAGCACTGCTGTTTCCTTTCTCGGTATTCCAGGAAATAATTTACAAAGTGAAAACTGCTTTTAATGAGGAATTTGACATAGTTGTACAACAAAAGGAGCAGGAGATAGCCCGAGTGAAAGAAAGAAACCTGAAGATCCGAGAAATCTTGGAACAGCTTGAACTTCAAGTGGAAGTGTGGGAGCCTGTCCTTACAGATGACGAGATGCCAGAGCGAGCGCTCACTGTTCAGGATTCAGAGGTGTCTGAAAAATGCATCTTTGTATTTCACCCATTCAAACCCAGCTCTCTAATTCTTGTTTCCAGACACTGTGTCAGTACTGAAAAACCTTCAAGATGTATCTGTATACTTAAAATCATATTTTTGGCTCATTTTCTTCCCTTTCCATTTAGGGAGAAAAGCATTAATAAGTCATTCTGAAACAAAAAAATGTATACAAACTTAATTTATCTCTGTTAAAAGTTTTCAAAATGCCCATAAATTAGATAGAAATTCTTTGTTCCTGACATTCAAACCAGGCTTTCAGAAATTGCTTCCATAATTAAGGGTTTCTTTGTTTTCACTGAGTGCCATTTGGAAACAAAGTAATTTTAAACTAACAAATCTAAGTATTAGAGCATACTTAGTAATGCACTTATAAATTCAATTAATTATTTACAAAGAAACCCCATATTTCTTATGCAATATATTCCACTGATCTTATCTGCTCATGTGGTCAATCTTTTCTCATTTTTCTTTGCTCTCTCACCAGTCCATGTTCTCCTACTGTAAGAAAAGGCATACACAAAACACAACTAATATCATGATGGTGGTTTATATTTTAGGATCTTTAAATATAGTTTCTGTAGCTGTTCAAAAGGAGGATTTTCATCTTGAGGAATATTGTCATGGAGCAGAGCATTGAGCATAGAGCACAGCAAGGATTGAGAATTTGTATTACACCATTGTAATGATTTAACCCCAGTCAGCAACTCTGCACCACACAGCTGCTCACTCATTGCCCTATCTCACCAGGGTGAGAAAACAATTGGAAGGGTAAAAGTGAGAAACTTCGTGGGTTGAGATTAGAGCAGTTTCATAACTGAAACAAAATATAATAATAATTACAACAGTGATAATCATAATGTAATTAATGCAATTAAAACATAATCATAAATGTAATTAAGAGGGGAGTAATAAAAAGAGAAAGAAATAAAACCCAAGAAAAACAATTGATGCAAATGAAAAACAATGGCTCACCACCAACATAGCAATCCCAGGTTGTGGGATTGCTGTACTCCAGCAATCTTGTACCCCAGCTACTTGGAAGAAAATTAACTCCATCCCAGCCAAAACCAGGACCACCATTTTTCCCAAGGTTTTTAGTCCCTGTGATCATGTTTGGAGAAAAGAATGCTGATATGAACTTCATTTTCTGCCTTCAGATTAAAGCTGAGAAATACATGACTCGAGAGGAGACAGAGCAAGCAGAAATGCTGGCTAGGCTTGAAATGGAAAGACGCCTTGCTGCTATGGTAATTAAAGAAGCATCCCTTTTACAGGCCACTGTCTCTCTTCAGGCTTATTTAATTAATGCAGCACTGAATCATTTCAGGGAGTATAAATTTAAACTGGTAGGTAATGATGATATGTGCCTTTTCCTTCTTAGTCCTGTTTACAATCAGAACTACATAGGTCAGCTAGGGGGAGAAAAGATAGTGTTTGACTCCCGGTTTTTAAACATGTGCTTAGGGGCAATATAAAATACCGCATCAGGTGGCTGGGAACTAGATACATGTCCAAATTCATGCTACTCCTCAGTCAAGAGCTTTGTGCTTGATATGTTTGTTGTTTCAGCAGCCTCTGCTCTCCACAATTCAGACTAGAAGACTGTAGTGCTTTCCTCTGGCATTAAAAAGCAACTATAAAAAAACTAAGATGGTTCTGGCCCCAAAACAGATGCACAATTACAACTTCCTTCATCATAGCTTGTCAGTTGGCCAGAAGTAACCTATGCCTGTGTTCTTTCCAAAACTGCCACAATGGCAGTTTTAGTAAGTTATTTGGCATATGAGTATCTGTTTACCAGAAAAAACTTTTGGCATGTTTCACACACATCCCTAGAAAGCATCAATCTGCTAGTGACATGCTGAATAATCTAGAGGTGAACACTGTTACCACCCCCAAAACTTGCAATTGCTTCACTTCCTTTTGTATCTTCAAGTATTTTTTGTGGTTCTTCCCAGGATGATGAAAGACCACGTGCTCTTGATGACATGATGGGTGGAGTGTTAGAAATCAGGAAGGAAGACATTTTGAAAATGGTGAGATGTGTTTCTGTCATGTCCTTTAGGAAACCTGTGGACTCTTCTGGCAGTGTGAAATTCAACCAGAAAATATCTCCAAGCTCAGTGACAGAAGAAAGCTGGAGAACTGTAGCATTGCTTTATGACCAGATAGACTCCATAAGAGAGCAAACACAAAAAAAGACCACAAGATTCTACTGCCTGTGTAGAATTACCTATTAACACCTGTTCCTATTGCAGTGGAATATGTAGGAACTGTAGGAACTGTAGGAACATCATCTATTTAATGTACATCTATCTAATATATTACCATTATAACAGCTATATTGCTGGGGGAGGGGTCAGTCATTCATGTCTGGGATCTTACAGAAAAACACTGTTTCATTTCACTCAACAAATATAGATAGTACAGCAGTAGGGGAAGGAAAGGATGTGAAGGAGTGCCACAGAGAAAGGGTAGGGCAGACCCAAGCACTCTTCTGAAATCAGTCTGTTTTGGAAAATTAGGACTCCACATAGAAGTTTACATTAGCATGGAGTTAGGTTTGAGGTTCTGAAACAGAAAATGTGGTGTATCTTGTACTGACAGTAGTATTTGAGTACCAAATTCTTATATTTTGCAAGTGAGTCTAGCACGATATATATACACACAAATTACTGGTGCAAGTAACAGACCAGAGCAACAGAATAAATATGTTACTTTGGCTTGTACTTTACTAAGAAATACCTTTTGTTAAATTTAGTGCATGCTGTAGTTTGTTAGTGTGCTGATGTAGACTTAATACTGCTTTTTAAGCATATTTTTCTTCAATACTTCCAGGATATTCCTCCACCTTCTTTTATATCTAGATCGGAGGATCTTTGGACTGAAGAAGAAAAGAAAATATTTGAAGAATATGAGAAAAAAGTCAAGGAGCTGAATGAAGAAAAAGAAGAGTATAGACAGGTAAAATAAAATGAGGAAAAGATGGGTTTGTTCACAGTACTCATGACCAAAGCTTCTAATCTTTCTCAGAAGCAACTTCTAAAAATGAATACTAATAAATAGGATAAACTAATAAATGGAATAAGATGATCATCAAAGATCATGTAGCATATTAAATAAACTCTACCTCAGACAGAATTAGGGGTCTCCACTTACAATTACTATGGGCAACAACTTGTAAAAGTTGTGATATCCTAAGAAGGTAACTTTCCTTCACAGATGTACCAGTATTTCTAAAATGTGTTTCTCAGGTTCATTCCCAAAGTTGCTGATGCCATACACAAATAAGACAATTATATTTATTCTTCAAATTGGTATTGGAACAACATAACATTGTGGCCTGGCAGAACTCTTTCCAAGCAAGTAATTTCTGTAGCCTTTTGGCTGAATTTACAGTTCCATATTGTGCATTCTTCATCATCTCATATATATAGATAAATATATATCAAGAGAGATTTCAGAAATTATTTGTTCCTCCAGATGTAATATTGCTGTTCTTGTTCTTCCCTTCCCCAGTTTCTGAGAAATGAATGGAACAAACTTGAAACTTCCATCAAGGAAACAACAAAAAATTTTGATGAGATTGTCTGCAAACTCTCTGAAAAGAAACTGAAATTAGAGATGGTCATCTACCAGGTATTGCAAAAAGCATTAATTTTTCATCTCTGCCTCTTTGCAGTAGAAATGTTAACTTTTTTTAATTACAATAATTTCACAGGAAGAACTCAAAATAGTCAATCTCATTTATGCTTTACTGTTGGATGAAGAGTTGGACACCAGAGAAGCTGGACTTCATAAATTCCTCATGAAAAAAAAGAAAGAAAAAGTAAGTTATAATTTGGAATGCTGTTGTTAGGAGTAATGTAATGTTTACAGTACCATTTCATGTGAAGTCTGCTCTTTCCAAACCAAAATCTTGCCATAAAAGACTTTCTGACAATTTACAGGGTTATGGGTTTTTTCAATTACTACAGGTGACGTACATTATAAATACCTCTGGTTTTCTTAATAGGTACTGAGCTCAGTTCATCTGGGGTTCTTTGGTAAAACTTCATACATTCAGAACGGCATGCTGCTATTTGTTTGCTACATAAATATTCTTTAGTACCTCGTATCAAGCAAAACGTGACTTTAGTATCCTCACACATAGCAGAACTCTGCCATGATAATGGGGAAATTTTAAAGTTAAGAACTCTCCACTGAAAAACATTTGAGATTTTTTGATTGGTCTAACCTGAGATGACATGAAAGTAAAAAGAAATCTCAATAGAAAAAAAGGTATCAACACCTCTCGCTACATGCAATGTTTCAAAAAGCTTGTAAGCATTTCTTACACAAATTTGTTACATTCTTAAGCAGCAGGTTAGTTTAATTTCACAGCTCTTCATCTTCTAGCAGTATCTACAAGCGACGCCTGAAGAAGGCACTATATTAAAATAGCTCAAAAGGTTATCTCTAGAAATAAGAAGGTGTCAGCTTCGTCACTGTATGTGAATAGCTATTCACTGCTTCTGCTGGCTGTTTCATTCCTGAAATCTTTTGGTTTTACTATAGGTCAAGGGTGCAAGAAAAATGCTGACTGCAAAATACAGTGTTGAGGCTTACACAGGCCCCTACAAAGACGCATTACACGAAGAGAAGGTGAGACTCTTCAAAACACATGGAGTTTCAGAAGTTAAAAGTTAATGTTGTATCTTCATACAGAGAAGAATGTACTTCTCTGTAAGCAAGAGTTCTGGCCAACTCACTGATCAATGAAATTAGTCAGTAAAGGACAGTGTGTGCATAGAAGAATTTGTAAAATAGTGCAGATTCCTATGACGTTTGGGAGCACTTGCAAAAGCACTGTATCCTGTATTTCTAAGATATGGACATGTTGATTTCTTTTTTAAACAATAATATTGTGGTAACAAGAAAGCTTTCTTCCCCATCCCAGAGCCTGGAGCATGGTTTTATAAAGCAGTTTGCTGATGTACCTCATGATCTCCTTGAGGAACTTTTACATCTTTACAGACATCGACCAGAGTAAGATCCCCTCCTATTCCATTGTTTAAATACTAATATTTCTTGTGAGTCAGGAATGAGAATACTATTTATTCTAATAGTCTAAATTATATTGCCCGCTTTTAGTTGGACAGTTAACAATAGCTAATTTCCCATCACACTAACAGTTGCTGTTTTGGATATACATTTCCTTATTCACTCCACAAAATCTATTTTAAATGCAATCTAAACAATCATCGGGTTCCAAGACAATATTCTTATTTTGTACAGTCTTATCTATTTGCTTTTTGCAAGACATTGAGGGTATGAAACATTCTTAGTTTTTTGTGATGTATGAAACATTTTTAGTTTTCTTCTTCTCTGCTAGAGAAAATACAAAGTACATCCTGTCTGTGCTGTGTGTGTGCACTAGGACCCCAAGGACAGAAACCCTCCTTGACACAGCTGACCCCTATGTGAAGGGATCACCTGAGGATTACCAAGATGCACTTTCCCTTTTAATGAAAGCCATGGATGAACTGGATAGTCCTGAGCACATGCCTAGTGGCTTAGACCCGTCTGTGTGGGAACGTTTTTGTCTGGCTAGACGAAGTAAAATGGAGAGTGAGGAGCTGGTATGTAAAATTCTTTATTTTGCCTGTATACTTCTTGATATTTTTGGGTCTTAAATTTTAGTGGAGTTCTCACGTAGGGTCAAGCTAGTGTGAAATAACAATGCAGGATAAATACACTCCGTTGGCCTTTGAAAGTTTGTTCTGGTTGCATTCAATTCAGAGTAACAGGGAAACCTGTTCTCTAGTTCAAGCTGTAGTTCTTCAGAGGAAAAATTAGCATTTTAATATGGATGGATTTGATCAGAATGATTGTGACCTTGATATGGTTTAATTAAAAGTAAAGAATATATCATTTTCCTTTTCTCTATCCATACAAAAAACCCCCAAAAAAACTATAAGGTATTTGATTCCAATTATCTGTTGAAGTCATCCTCTCCCATAAGCATTCTACACTTGCACTAATGCACTCCAATATTTTTCTAAAATATAAAGAGCAATTCTTAACTAAAGGTATTTCTGGAAATGTATTTGTTCATTATAAAAGCATGAATGAATAAATCTGAATTATCCAGAGACAGATACACATGAAATTTGACCAAAAGAGAAGCAAATATGATTTCCCTTCACATGACTACACTATGCATAGATGAACAAATATATCCTGAGAAAGAACAAATATATCTTGAGTAGAGTATAAGGATTGTAACCTTTATGTCTCATATGCTGTACTTAGATTCTCAAAATAGTGGGCTGCATATTTATGTATACAGATATCTTCTTAAGAACTTGTCTGTCCTCAAAGAGGCTTGGCTTGACATACTGACAAAGTTGAAAAAGTTGGAAGTGTCACAATGTTGCTTGCCTAGGTGAAATGGAAGGCCCTAGCACTGACAGACAAGCAGGCCTGTCTCCAGAGAAGAGTGAATGAAAATGACAAGATGAAGTCAGAATTAGAGAACATTTTCCAAGAACTCACTTGGTAATTTTGTCTTTTCTTACCTTTAACTGAGCTTTAATACTCCTCCAACAGGGAACCGAAAGTTACAAACAAAATGATACACCTCTGTTCTCACTTTTTTATCTAGGTTTCATTGCTGCTTGAACCTGCAGTTTTTGGGTTTTTTCCATCAACATAACATAATCTTCACATTTGTTATCATTCAAGAATAAATTCCAAAGTAAAATATACAGGAAAATGGGCCCTAGCTGGAAGTCTCTTCTGTTTTCTTTTCAACTGATATTAAGATTTCTTTTCGGTAATAGAATTTTCCCTCAGAACATCTGCTAGAGAATGTTAAACTGAATCCAGTACTTGAAATTTTTTTGTATACATACACCATAAATTACGGATTTTGTACTCACTTTAGCAGCAAATACAAGACACAGTCTGTCAAAGAGTAAGCCCTACATGAACATACCACCTACTAGTAATAAAAACATTGAGAATCATGGGAGGATTTATATAATCCTGTTGAAATCATTGAATGCTGTTTTTATTTTTTGCCATCTTAGGCTGAAGGAGGAGAAGATGAAGCTTCAGCAGAATGTGACTGTCCAGTTTTTGCTAAAACAAGGACAGGTGGAATTGGAAAGTACTCAGATCCCAGACTACAGTGATGCTGTTCTCATTGATAGGAGTGTTGTTGAAGAACTGAATTGCGCTCTTGCGGTAATTTACATTATCTGGAGGAAATTCAAGCTTTCTAAACAAATGTATTGTCCTTCAGGGGCTCAGCTTTTTCTCCAGTTTGACATCTAGTTTCAATTCATTACAACACACCAGCATGCTCAATTGTAATCTAGAAGCTATTAAGAATTCTCTGATGTCTCTTCTCATGATGTAAAGATTGCAGTGCAGCCTGATTTCTTGGCGTTTGATCAATACAATTCAGATCAATGAAATGGCGACAGTCTTTAGACACACCATCACTTCTAGTTACATACACTGTAACTAGAAAATGCTAATATCATGGGCACCAGTCCAAAAGTTCTCTCCAGGCAAACTTACAGCTTATTTGAATAGTGGCTCACATTAAATGTAAAAATTAGTACTTTTTTTTATGTAAGGTGAAATTGGTGATGATACTTAACACAGTTTTTCATACCCTCATGAAATGTCCTTTTTTTAGGCATTCTAGCTGTTCAAAAATTGCCTTTTACTGCTACTGCACAAAGCCTTCAGTAACATCTAGAAAATATCTTAAACAGAGGAAGCTTGTTTTTTGTAGACTTCAAATGCCTTTCCATTCTTATATAAGATAGATTGATGGAGGGAGAGGTTAGTTGTCATTTTCTTCATCTATTTCTATGATCTAAGGCTGTGACACAGAGCATAAAAAAGAATGAACTTCCTTAAAAGATAACCATCTGGAGCAAAGTCTGGAAAGAGACTGCAGTTATGGCATGTTTAATTGACTAAAATTATGACTTTGGAAACTTGCCCATCTTGTTGTAAACAATTATTCCATAATCCGTAAAGTGTGTTAATTAAGATTGATCTATTTTTTTAGGCTCAAGGAGAAAAAAAAATTACTGCCATGGTAGAATCTAAAGACTTCTCTAAAGGGATAATACAGCTGGAATGGGAACACAAGAAAATGAAAATGCAGATACAAGATCTGAAAGAGAAGGCTCGGGATATTGTAATACTACCTATTTCAAAAGATTGCCAGCTAGTGAGTTGCTTTTTCTGATTTATATTTTAACTGCAGAAAATTATGCTGCCTATACCTGTAAGAAAGGTCGTTTATATTTATACCTCATAAATCTCCTCTTACTAGAGAAATGTGATACCGAATAGGTCAACAATTCAGCTTTCAAAGGGAAGTCTTACTCACGAGATTGAGCAGTGATGAAATTCTTTGGGATGTTACAGTGTAAATTAAGGCAAAATTAGCCCTAACTCTTAGTGTTTCAAAATTGGCGTTGAATAAGGAATCAGGATTTTGCAGCCACAAGGAGCAGATCTCTCAAATCGAGCAGAGTCCTTTTTAAGTGGAAGGTCTGAGGTGCCCTCATCTGGCATCGCACAGAAATACCGTAACTTTGCTCTACACGGAGCCTGAGCGTTCCTCGGGGAGCCTCACCCAGTCCCACCCTCTCACTGCCATTTGCTGGCCCAGCAGCAGAACAGGGAATTGTTTGCCATGCCCGGCAGGCAGGAGGGGGCAGCCGGCCAGCATGGCAGCACCTGCAGAGCTTTGAACAAGCTGGCAGGCCAGGAAAAAGAAGTAAATGTTGTGGGACACAGCCAAGGATACCACTGGGAGAAGAGGAGGAATAAGAAAGGTTGTAGAGAAAGCCTGAGGGTTTGGAGTATGGGATGTAGGAGACTGTAGGGAAATCTTATGGTCTTATGGCGATGAGGTCGGTGGCATAAAGGTTTGGAGTAAGGGATGTTGAAGGATGGGTAGGCTGGAGATACAGCAGTGGGGACAGTTATCAAGCACAGTAAAAAAGGAAAGTCTTGGACAGCAGGTAAGGATATTGCAATTCAATCAAAAGACCAGAAGAAATTTCAAAAATATGTTTTGCTTAATCTTCATTTGTATTGCTTAGATTACGTTATAAGCAAAAGCATAGCTTGGGGTTTTGACAACCTCAGCATACTTGTTTGGCCCTTGTTTCCATTATAAATATATAATAATATATAATAAATAACATCCTTTTTAACAACTGTACAGTCTAGTACTCACATAGCATCCAAGCATATCCTTACAAGGTCCATTTATGATCACTAGTAAGCTGTACCACTGCAGAATTCTATCTTTTTGAGTTTCACATAGTATGATTTTCTTTATAGAAGGGTAGAATGGTTGTGAATGAACAGGCATAAGATAATTTCTTTCTGGTTTTATTTCTTCAGTTCCTAAGTGTGAACAACTACGACACCCACATTGCTCAGCACTTAGCAGGGATGGAGCAGAGCCTTGGTGTCATGGATAAGGTAAATCCAAGGGAACCACCACATCTGAGACACCTCCTTAGTTTAAATGCAGCTCCTTGCCTTCATTAGCAAGAGGTGTTTGAAAGAATAAGTGCAATTGATATAGGCATTCTAACTCAAGGACTGTTGGAGAGTACCCATACTAGCACACAGAGATAGGCATAGATATAGATATAGATAATAGATATAGCTATATCTTGTATTTGTTCATCTGGATTTCAATCGTTTCCTCAACCTGAGCTGTGCTGTCTACAGCAGCAGTTCTCTAGTGTTTGGAAACAGTCATCATACATGGATTGCTGCAGAGATGAAGCCTATCTACTTGCTATTACTGGAATTAAATACTTTCCTATCCCAAACATCTGAATGCAGATCTGCTAATCATTTCTTACACAGCACTGCCTACAAAAGTACCTCTTCAATTTCTAATGAAGCATTCTTTCTGTCTTCACTGTTTAATGTTTCTCTCCAGGAGCACCAGTCTGTTCAAAGTATCCTGCCCTTCTGTATTCCAAACAAGACACAACAATCTGATTTGCTAGCTACCTCATGTATTTCATCATTCAAATTATGACTGTCCTTGGTTTTAAGTGGCTTCACTGGATTTTCTCCAGGTTGTGCCAGTTGGCATCAGCTTCCACTTCCTCTTCAAGCTTTATCTTGTCCCTTTACAGCCCATCCATCAGCTTCAGCAGCTCCCAACAGCCAAGAGCATGCCCTTAACTCACTGATTCCACTGACTTCCTTTTCTCTCTTTGCCTTTCAAGTTTTATCTTTAATATATCTCCCTTCCTGACCTATACCTCTTTATTCCTTGGCTGCTCCTTAAATTAGAACTCCCTAAACTGAGATACCCTGTGTAAAAGACACTTTACAAAGTAAAGCTTACAATGTGCTACTAGTCAAATCAACATGCATGAAAGTTTATCAAGCTACAACACAGTGCTTAAAGTTACAGCTTTTCATCATAAGTTTGTCTGAACAGTTTTTGTATGACCTCATATATTTGTTTTATTCATCTCAAAATGAACAGATGCACAAGAAGAATGTGAAAAAACATCAGAAAAAAGTCAGAGAGCTGAAGAAGTGCATCCATCTAAAAGAGCAAGCGAACTACGAGCTCAGCCTGCAGCTGAAGGAAATGCTTGTCTCTGTGTCAGAAAGGATGCACATCTTTGAGGCAGCTGGTGAGTCCAGTGATGCACTTTAAGGCACAAGCAAAGAGCATAATTCCAAGGCTGGACAGTGCTGTTCTCCACCATCAGCTGAGGGGCAAGGAATACCTGTCTGTTACTTTATGTGCACGAGTGGAGTCCTTCCTACCAAAACCTAACCTGGTTACTGAAGAGTTACCTGGAAACACCTGTGGCTCTTGTAACCAAAGCTAATTGACTGCATTCCTGAAAATGTTCAAGTCAAGCTATAACAGCCATTAATAACCTCATTAGGCAACATGCTTTCATTTCTTCTGAGTGCTGTTCAATGGGCTTCTTTTCACCCTTCCAAAAGAACAGAGGAAGAAATGTGGAGCAAAGAATAGTATTCACTATTAGGAAAATGTATAAAGATCGTTCCACTACAGATTTTCAAAACAGCGGGTACTTGCTAGAAGCTAAACAAAGCAAGGCTGGTGCCTTCTTGAAATATTTTGCTTTATTCATTACTATAAAGACTCTGAAGTGCAACTGTAAGCCTTTTTAAAAACACTCGCCTATTTTACACAAAATTTGGAATAACCCCAGAACAGCTCCCTTATAGATATAGATTACACATCTCCTATGAGCACAGGCTAACATTAATACTTTGTTTTCTGCAGACACACGGGATATTTCTAAAAAGATCACAAGGCAGCGTTACCAAGAGATTGTGAAGCAGAAATATCTACGGATCCTTATAAGGGAACAGGAAAAGCAGCTTGCAATTCTTCGGTCAGAAGCTGAAAGCTGGAAACCAAGGACACTCCATATTACTTAAAAATCAAGAGTCTAGGTAGATGAATAATACCGTGGTCTTATCTAAGGAAAAGAGTTTTGTCAGCTGATTCTTCTCCCTGAACTTTTCTTCCACAAAGAGTTTCTTCTGTAATTCCTTTAAAAATAAAGGAATTTGAAAGATACATGGTTGTCTGATTTGCATTTATCCCATTATATTTCAATTGATGAGATTTATTTCTACTGGTTTTATTATATAAACCATATAGCTCATTACAGAAAACAAAGGATACAAGAAATAGTAGATTGATAGAAGAACAGGTATATTTGTAAGTCCATTGTTTGCAATATATTATTGTAGAACTTTTTAAAGATAAAGAAATCAATGAATTGGCATCTGCTACAATTCACGTCTGCAGATTTGACATAATTTACCCTTGTGGTGGCACAGGTGTAGGCTTCTGAGCGGATGTAGGGCTGCTTCATCCTGACCATGTGTGCCAAAGGCAGCTGCGCCTTACCATGATATAATCACCCACAGCCAGCAGGAGCTGTGGCTGCTGCCAAGGGCAGAAGCACAGGAAAACCTGGTTTGGAAGCACCTGGCCTCCTAAAATAGTTGCTGGCATCTCCCACCCCCTTACATTCAGATGCAGTGTATTCTCCTGCCACCTCCTCCCACAGCTAAAGAAAATAAAGAACCTGTGATAAAGTTAACTACTGCTGGAGCCCAATCTACCTACTCGAGCATGCTCCCTTGCTTTTATTTCCCTTCTCCAGGGTGTGTGTCAATTCTTCTCCCTTCATAAATTCATGACATCTAAACCCATGTCATTGTGAGAGCAACAACAGCTTTGATACCTTAGCTTAAAATTCTGCATTTGTAAGAAAAAACTATTTCAGTTGTGATCCTGCCCATCTCATTTTGCTTTACCATCTCTAACAGGGGGTCTCACATATTTCAAGACCTTTTGTCTTTCTGCTGAAACTGCCCTAAAAGCAGCATCGTTCCAAATGTGCCAAGGACCTCAAGGAAGATCACTGCCCCCTTCACGAGGCACCATCATCTTTGTGCACTAGCCTAAAAAGACAGAGACATAGTGCTTTAATACTCAAAATGTGACTCAATATAAACGTGGTTCTGTATAAATTCTCTCTGGACAGCAACAGTCAGTATTCTTAACAGCAAGGTGTAGGTGCAGGCTGAAGTCTAATGAGCCTTACCAATGGTTAAGAGTCTGTATGATCGTTGATTTTATTTCTCTTGAGCTAAGAAACTACTCCCTTATTAAGGAAACAGGATATAGTACCTGTAAACAAAAGAGGTGGGGTAGAACCAATGAGAAAACAAGATTCCTAGCAGGGAGAGTTGTAAAGTAGTTAAGATTTATGTATTATTACACTGGAGAAGCAATTATAGGGAAAATAAAAGTGAGCAATTTCAAGTTAAATTAATTTCTAAAAAAAGGTATTTATTAGAGAATAAATGAAATGGTAAAGATTTATTCAGCTTGATGATGCTGTGTTTGAAGCAATCCCATTAAAAAGGCCTTGTTTCTCTTACTTATTTAAAAAGGGAAAACACCTTGGCTCTCAGATGGAGTAGGAGAGTGGAAAGTTGGTATCACATTTCTTGCCTTTCCTTCTGTTACCTCAGGCTGTGGCAGGATGCTTATGAGACAGCAGCCCTGAAGAGACTGCAACTGCAGTACAGCACATTTCCCTCAGCAGGAGTTAAAGCTAGTGAGAACATCTTATCTCAGCTCCGGACTATTAACATCATCAAAATTAGTTATCTTCACTTAACTCACAAAATGGTTTCATTGGCTGACTGGCACCAGGAAGACATTTGTAAAATGGGTGTATCTACAAACAAACTGAATTGTTCCCCATCTGAACATGAACAGAATTGACAATTTGAGTTATTTCAATACAAGTAACCATGCAGAGACTAATAAAAAAATGGACTGCTTTCTACCTGTTAAACTATGACTTAATCTTATTTTTATTAAATAAAAATTCACTGACCAAGTCATTAATACAGATTCTCCAAAACATAACCAGTTTGATTTTTTTTCCATTAAGTAATGCCTTTTACAGTGCCTACTGTATGTATAGACACAGCTTTACAAGTATCTCTGGAGAAAACCTCCTAACCCCAAAGCATAAAGTCCATTGTCTGACCAACACTTCTGACACAATCAGAATTTATTCAGTCTTTTCTGCTTTTGTGTATGTGAAAAGAAAGCTCTGCAGCTGTAGATTATGCATCTACAAAATCTTCTTCTGTTCTGCTGTAGTGCAGTAATTGGTCTTCTAACCCAAAAGTATCGATGAGCTGAGTGAGACTCACTTTCTTGCCATCTGCAGAAAAGGCTGACTGCAGCTCATACAGCATCAGCTGGGTGCTGCTTCTCCACTTCACTATCAAAGCCTGCAGCTCAGACAGGTCGTTCTGAAATTGGGACAAACAAACAGTCATCACCTGCTGCCATAGGGGGGTTTTCATACCCCGCAGATGTTCTTATAAAGCGCCTTAAACTGAGACAATACACAAACACCACACTAAAAAAACAGTGGGTAAGGATTGCCTCACCTTGGATCGATACATCTTCACCAGTTTGAGCCTACGAAGCAGCTCTTCCTTCTCTTGCACTTGTTTCACCAGCTTTACTTTTTCTTCCAGGGACTGCTGCTGACCAAGATCAACCTGCTGCACATCTGAATTCTCTGCTGATCCACAGGGATCGCTCTCCTGTGAGGGACCTTTGAAACATGTGTGTCCAGTGCCATTTCCTTCCAGGTTTTCAGCACCATCTTGTAATCTAGAACAGTCTGTACTTGTCTCTGGCAAGCACCCTCTGTCAGCACCAGCAGAGTCCTTTTCATCAGTGTCTATTTTGAGCCGCTTTGCCACTGTGAAATTGGCATTAAATGAACGTCTTGTTTTCCTTAATCGTTCCCTCAGAGCTGCACTCATTTGCTAAAAAGTAAAATAAGCAAGCCCAAAAAACCCAGGTGGTCAGGATAATCTTAAATTTTTATCAAATCTCAAACAACTGTTTGGCCATCATTATTATTTACATAGAATATGTAATATATTTAACTGGCATTGTAAATGTAACTCTGTGTAGCCACCAAAACTTGAACAAAGTTAACTTCTTCCTTTCATATGTATTTGTACACACAGCTGCAAGATACAGAAAGATATAGCTCCACATTTTGTTGGACAAAATCCTGTATTCTATTGAGGCAAACTTACTTATCTAGTCTTTGTGTGAAAGAAATACAGCATATTTCAACTTGGTTAATTTTATTCTATCATTTTCCCCTCTAGTTTAATGGAGGTAGTGGTTATTTTTCCTGCTGTTTCATCCTATATGTCTGTATTAGAACGAGTACAAAACATCTGTATTCTAGAGCATATTCGAAATACCTGTATAATTTTGACCTGTTCATGCTTCGAGACACTTCACAAGCATCTAAAAAGATTTTTTCCCTTCCAAATAACTATTTTTAATAATATGTGTCTAACATTTTTATTTATAGAAATGCACCAAAATAGGGAGTGAGGTATTAGTTATGGAATACTTTCAAACCAGGCCTGTCCTGCATAGATCTGGATGCTGAGTGTGACAGTATCACCATTTCACATGCTGGGATGAGACCAAAGCAGAGCTCAGCACTATGGAGAATATGCAAACTGAAAGCATTGGACTTTGTTCCACTGGAGGCAGAAGTCACAGAAAGACATCTTGCATGCACAGCAATCCAGAAAACTAGGATTTGAGAAAACTGAAGATGACAGATTAAAAGAAACAAAAAATCCACCACACACCCCATACAGTATTTAAATTTATTAGTATGGCATTTGAGTTATGTTGCTCCGTCACTTTGTATTCACAGAGAACATCTGCGTTTTCAGAGCAAAGTACACCAGACACATTCCTTACCTGCACAGCCTCGTAGCTAGAGGTGTAAGGTGCCTGTCTCTGCCCTTCCAGCAAGCAGTATCTCAGTGACTTCTGACTCCTCGATGATCTCACAAGCATTTTTGTTGCTATGAAGAATCACGTTATTGGTAAAGCAGTAAGTTTGCATACCTGTTTCCCTGAGCTAGTCCCCTGTGCAGGTGCTGCCCCAGAATCCTTCGGAGTATTGCA
The DNA here is from genome assembly GCF_015227805.2 of Hirundo rustica. NCBI lineage: Eukaryota > Metazoa > Chordata > Aves > Passeriformes > Hirundinidae > Hirundo > Hirundo rustica. Next base: position 24,373,270 of record NC_053457.1, on the reverse strand, counting down.
CAAAGGTGGCAATTTATCCAGCACTGACTCTTCCATCCCGAGATGATTAGCAGTCTGTTAAATGACAGAATGAATTACAGTGCCATTATCACCTGATTATAATGAGCCATGTGGCTGCAGAAATGAGTAAAAAGCTCTAATATGAAATTCTAAGGCTTATTTTCTAATTAGCATGTTCAAAAAAGACATCTGCTTAAGTTACACAACAGTTTCATGTGCTAAGTAGCATCTTGCTTTGTAAACAGCTTTTCTTCAAGAGGATGCATGACACTACTAACTGCCATAAAGTCTTTTATTATCCATTTTATATATTATTTTTCCCCTTGCTCCTAAAGCTCTGTGAAGCCAGGAAGATAGTTGCTGTCCACAAGTATAAACAATTAATCTTTTCTATAGAACAATGTAATTGGGTATCAGGTCTCGGAAAACAATCCAGTCTCATTTGATCCTTCCAGAAGTGCTGCTTAAAAAAGTAATTACTCACACAGGTGGAAGTTTTGATTAACAGGAGGCATCCCAAGCTCACTCAGAAAGGCACCTTAATTAAAATGGTTAAATCACACCTCCCAGCACGAACCAACTTCAAATCGATTTGGCAACGTTTAACTTCGTTTAGCAATTGTGAGCCACCTACTAATGACCAGAATGCAGAATCGACACCTGCACCTCCACTCACCTGCAAATTGCAATTAGGAGTTTTGAAACAGAAGCCTCTCAAGAATAAAACCCTGCAAACCAAAACTAGGCAACACAGGGCTGGCACAAGGGGCTTCCTCTTCACAGATGAAAACTCCCAAAGCTTCAGTATGCCAAAGCCTTAATAGCCCAGCAACCCTGGTCTTCCTCGCTTGATACCAAAGGATGGAGGTCCTCATTTATCTTAGAAGTCAACATTCCCCCCCCAGCTGCTCAAAACTGAACATATGGTACTCTATTAAAAGAACCCAGACCTTAGTAAAGAGTCTAGTTAATTGGGTATTTTAGCAATCTATCAATTAAAATGGAAGCCCACAACATCCATTAAATATAATGGAAGTTTAATGCTATTATTTCTTGTTATAAGCAAGAGACTAGAAAAAGCTACATCATTGTTAGGTATACTGTATGACACAAACCTGTAATAAGTCTTTACAAGAAGCAAAATCATTTTAATCCTAAGAGATAGCTTTAAAAGACCCAAACAATCCTACGATTCTTTGCCTTTATCTTCTAATGCAAATTTGTTTTCGAATGACCATAACAAATACTTTTTCCACTGGTCTGCTGATGCTGTTACGTGGCAGCACATTCACACAGGTTTCCTGCACGCTTATAATCCTTTTCCTGTATCTTAGGCTAAGAATCCTTGACATTTTCAAGTAGTAATGCTGTTGACAATACAAAAAAATTCTGTCCAGCAAGTAAAGAAAATTTTAGTTAGAAGGGGAAAAGACAATTTTGCTTTTCAGTACTTACTTGACTTTTGCACTTTGGGTACGTCTGTAACTACGTCCTCAGTTTTCCTGCTTATAGCTACGTTATATAACGGCACTCACTCTTTTTACTGTCTCAACAACAAAAGGCTCCATTAACATTCAGTACAGTTTTTGCCTTGCTAGTTTTCTACCCGCAGAGAAGCGGGACGAAGGCTAGGCGGCCCATAAGCAGGGCTACAGACGCGTGGAGTTCGTTCGGAGGTGCTGCACCCCAAAAACGCAGCCACAACACCGACCCGCAGGGCTGAGGAGTGAAGGGAGGCCCCTCGGGGAGCACAAACCCCCCAGGACAGGGCGAAAGATGAAAGAACCCGGCGGAATCGCCCTTCCGTCCCTCGCTCCCCTCAGCCGCTTCAACCTCCCGCGCCGGGGCAGGGGCGGAACGGGGCAGCCGCGCGCCTGCGCGCTGCGCGTGCCCGGGCGGTGCGAGCTGCTCGCGCCTGCGCGCGCTGGGCGGTGCTGTGAGGGTGAAGGGCGGCCGCGGAGCGTGTTGGAGATCCCGGTCCAGATCCCGGTCCCGATCGTACGAGCGGGAAACACGGGGTGTCCTTGGGGACCTCGTAGACTTTTCTGTTGCATTTGGGCATGCCAGGCGGTGCTGTGTCCCTTAGGCTAATGTGGGCGCACCACCCCATGGATGGGGTCTGGGTCAAGGCCAGGTGCCACCTCCCAGCATCACAGATAGGCTGAAAAAGACCTTTAAGATCATCGAATTCAACCTAGGACCCAACACCACTAGTGGTGTCCATGTCCGCTAGACTGTGGCAGCAAGTCTTTTAACACTTTCAGGGCTGGGAATTCCAGGACCTCCTTGGGCAGTCTGTGCCTATTCCAGTCACCACTTTGAAGAAATTTTTCCTAGTGACCAACCTAAACCTTCCCTGGCCTAGCTGAAGATGATAAGACACTGTCCCTCCAAGTGTCCCTGTGCCAGAGGGGGGCTCTGCCTCAGCATGGAGCACTCCCCATCTTGGATAGCACAGGAGGCCCTCTTGGGACAGCCAAGAGAACCTCAACTCTCTCAGGCTGCAAAGGCCTTTATCCCAGGAACTGTCTCCTTATGTGAGGGGAAAAATGTAACTGAGGGCTTTACTGGGACATGTGTGACCTGAGCCGCACTGTCATGGTTGTGGGAAAGAAGAGAAAATGAAGAAATTTGGCTGGAGAAACAGGGAGATTGTGACTGTGACAAGGAGCAATCCCAGCTGTGGCTGCACTGTGCAGTTCAGGATTAGAGTTCCCTGATGCTCGAAGGTGCTGCTCAAGTGAGAGTGGTCCCTATCAGCTGCGCACCTGGCTTCCCCATGTGGATTTACTTTTCTCAAAACCAGTTTATACAAAATGTTTTTCAACTATAACTGCCAGGACCAACAAAATGAGCTGTGGAAGCCATAACAACGACAGCTCCCAGCCCTTAGGGATATGTCCCAGTGGTTCCTCCAGCACTGCCCACAGCCAAACAGCCCTGAGCTGTGCATTGATGCCTCACGCAGCTGTGCTGAGAGCTGCACGTGGGGTACAGGCACCCACACGCTCTCACTGCATTGTGCCCTTAACTTGTGTGTCAGAACTGGTTAATTTCCTGCATGGTTCTTCCTCACAGCTACACATGAGGATGCTCTATTTTCTCTTCACCTCGTATAACTCCCATCTCTACTGAGACCAGAGACAGTCTTGAGCTCAGAGGTGAGTAAGCACTGAGTGTTGTAGGTGTGATAACATGTTAGCAATTGCTGCAGTTTTGACCATGAGTCTCAATAGATTCAGGCACTTCAGAGAGGATTTGACAGGATGATAGCAACCTTTTACTCTCCTACAGTAAAAGGTATCAAAGCATTCAAGGCCAATTTGCAACAAGTTGTGTTGTCTGAGAGTCTGAGGCCCTTAGGCTACACCTTTTATAAGATTTTATCTGTGGGTGAAATTGATTTGGAAATAATATTTTCAGTAGCAAATGTGGGAATGTACATTATATGGTGTTGTACTATCTTTTGAAACCATCTACCAAAAAAACCTGCGTTGAACGATACCCCAAGTGTTAAGGCAGTTTGGATGCATTTTTTAAATCTGCCCCTTTCTTGGGTTTTGAGTTTGCTTTTTAAAACCTTCAGCTGACTTAATGTCACAAATATTTTAATTTTTAAATATGTTAAGAATGGACTCCTGAGTACAACAGTGAAAGTGCTAACAGAACTTCTGCTGCAAATGTATCAAGAAGTTTGGATCTCAGATACTTTGGAGCTTTGTGATGGCATGTCTCCAAGTTCACAGGGTAATTCCTTCAATCTCAAGGATGGTCCCTACTTTAAATTACTCATGCTCTGTTGTACAGACATGTTAACAGATGAGTTGCACAAGAACAACAGAAAGTTTGAAATTTTAGATCATTTGCCAGGTGAGATTCCGGTAAGATTTTACAGGAACATAACACATGAAAAAGTCATCCTGTGCATTATCATTGTACTTAATTAGAGCAACGCCCGTATGCCCCACCCCAAGTGAGATTACAGGTTGTTTGGGGCTGGGAATACGGTGATGGTGCCACATGTTGGGTGCATGAGTTTAGTGTGCTAGATCTAGAGTAGAGGAAAGGAAATATTGTCATCAGTATTCACTGCTGGCTAATGACTAGGAAAAGATCCTGTTGAGGCTGGTATTAAGCGTTTGGCTGTGTTTACCCCATTTACCTATGAATTTACCTGGTATTTACACAGTACTGCAAAAACATGACTCGCCCAACACTTGGCTGGGAGCTCCTGACAGAGCTGGGAGCTAGAGTGTCCTCAGGCACTATCCAGTGACTATCCAGTATTTTTATTGCAGAACACAATAGAGATGGATATTATGCTATCTTCAATTTAATTATGGCAAACCAGAGTCCGACTGAAACCTTCCTCTCAAAAACTGCATATCTGTTTCCTTGAGGAGAACAGATTAATCATGTGTCATTGATACTGGGATGTTTATGGCACCCCGCAGAGTGTTTCTCCTGCTGTTTAGTTAAGCTCACCAGTATGTGTACACAGTGGCATGTTCATTGCAGTACAGTGTTTATTAAGCACTGTAATGCTATTATTTGATTTATTTGATTCCTCTTGTGATCAGAATAGTTTGGGGTAAGCAAAACAAATGAAAAAAGTTTAGGAGATTGTGCACTGGGTAATAAAATTTGCTGAACATGCTGCTTCTCTTCAGAGAAACTCATTTCCCCAAGGAACCAAAAGGAAAATGTGCTCCTTGGTTTTATTTTCTTTGGTATTTGTGTTGACATTTTAGTGATCGGATTATTTTTTCTTCCAAGTGCACACCAGTTTGGCTGCCCAGTTGAAGGATACTATCCATGTACCCTCTCAATAATCTTGTGGTACCAGAAGAGCACTGGGGCTGACACATCAGTGTTGTCAGGACAAAGACATGTTTTAATTTCCCTATGGGCATCATCTGTCTTAGCAAAGCCAAAATGGACAGTAATAGTAAAGGATACAGGCTCCAAGTTTAGAAACTCCAGTTTGAGCTTTATGGGTTCTTCTCTTCCAGAGTGTCAGGAGCATCACAAAACTTCCATTTAACAGTTTGCTGGGGACAAAACCCAGGCCTTTTCCCCCTAAACATTGCCACGGAGTATCTGGGATACAACATACTATGTCTTAAGGCACATATGTATTACCCCCTTCTCTCATTTTGCTGAAATCTGTTGATCTTGTTTAAAGCCAAATGATGTATCCTGATGCATGAAGTACACTCTGCACTGTCTGCGTATTTTCTCTTGCCTGGGGCAGGAGGGTGGGGTGCTTTTATGTGCTTAACCACTAACTGCTGCAGAAAGTTTTAAAATCCTACCCACTTCTGCATCAGCCTAGGGCTGTGTTTTTGCTGGCTGCAATTCACTTCTCTGAAAGATGTTCTGACTTGCTTATAGCCATGTAAATATACCAAGGGAAGGACTTTATAGACCAGATTCCTGGAGGAAAACCTGTTTACTACAACAAAACCTGTCCTTGGGAGATAGATTCTCCTCTCATAGTAGTGCAAATGCCCAGTAACTAAAAGTGAAGTCTCTAGAATGACATCAGCATAAGCTAAACCAGAAGGTTTTGGGGTTTTTTTGCCTTGTCTGCTTTACATCCGTGGCTTGCAATTTTCAAGGTACCTGTCATGAAAGGAGAAACTGCCTGGAATTATTGTAGCTGAGGGGCACTGCAAAGTGCCATTACAAAAGATAATGTAAGAGTCAGGCGAGATGGGCGGTGTAGTTCTCACTGCTGCGTGTGTGGATAACCAAGTGGGTGAGGCACAGTGCTAATAAAAGGGGTCGGCATACGATTGCCTCTTATTTCTGTGTCTGTGGGATTTTCTCTGACATAACCAGTCAAAGATTACAGTATGAAGTCTTTGTGAGACTGTAGCAGATCTTCAGTGTTCTTCTCTTTGCTGGAGAACGGATTGATCATTATTTTAAGAAAATTCAAGCCTTTTAAATCTAAGCTGTTGCCCAAACTAGTCCCTGGTACAGCTTTTGCCATCTCTGATGGTCTGAGCATATTTTTGTGTTAAAAGTATTTGAATTGTAGCAGAGCTTGAAGAGTCATTTTATTTTCTCACATACCTGATATAAGAGTTCATTCTGTGCTGTGTGCACAGAAATCTTGGGCTACTCACATTTATCTGTACTGCTGGAGTTGGTGAAGCTGGAAAAGTGAACGTGGTTTATTTGCAAGTGCAGACGAGCTGGTTTGAGTAGTTACCTATAGTTTGGAGGCCTTGGCAGGACCCGGTGGATTAAACTGCATACCAAACAAGTCATCCAGTGAGCATGTAGGCAGAGATGGAGACTTCTCCTTCTTCCTGAACTTCTGGGAGTTTCCCTGTTGCTCTGAGTGCAGACATGAGTGAGTAGTGTCCGTCATCACCCCAGCAGCACCACTGGTTATTTTTTTGTTTTAGAACAAATAACCATTCTTCTGAGCACACCCTACCAAACTGTAGCATCAGCAGGAAAGGTTTAAAAGTACACTTCCTGCCCTGGAAATGAATAAGGTCATTTACCTGAGGCTAGAGAAAGCCTTATAAAGTAAAATTTTAGAATTCTTTTCCTAAGGATGAAATACTAAAATGTTCATAACAGTTTTCCATCTCTTATCCTGCTGAGAATAAAGTCATATCTAGAGGGCTGAGATTTCAATGTGGCACTGTCGTCAGGCACTACCACCACCTTATATTGCAAATCAGGCTCACAAGTAAGTGAGAGCTGGCTCAGAACTCTCTCCTGGTTTCCATACAGTTAATAACCGATGTAACGTTTCGAGTGTGCATGATTGGAGTGAGATGGGGGATATGTTTGTGGAATATTTATGCAAACCAAGTCACATCTCCAAGAACAGCTGCCTCAGAATTTTGAGGCTGGCAATTCATCAAAATTTGTGAACAGATACGAAACTGTCACTTCTTAATGTAAAGGTTGAGGCAAATTCTCAAAATTCAAAAGATTTAAGATACTCAAAAACAATGGGAGCTCAATAAATACTCTTATATCACCCCTCCTCCCAAAATACTCAGATAAAGGGAAGACAACATAATTGTCTTCAGTGCCATTTCCTTTAGCAAGTAAAATGGGCAGTGAAGCTTCTTTGACTTCTCCCTTTACCTTGAGTGAAATATACTGTTTATGCTAGTTATGGCTCATTAAAAGTAATTTTCTCAGATTTATAACCTGTATGGCTTTTGTTCCAATTATTTCCAAAGCAATTTCAGTGCAATTTTTCTACTTATATTCCTATCTGAAATAACTGCATTTTGAGTCTCTTTCTTACACAGACATACAGAAAGCTTTACTGATGAGTGTGTAATATTTTCTTACACCCTCTGTGGGTTCAAGTAATTACTGTTATATTATTTTTACTGTTGTTGCGTTGTCTTCCTGCAGAAGGGCAGCTTAGCTCTTGTGACATTTGAAGTCATTTAGAAAGTTCCTGCTGAACTGAAGGGAAGCAGAACTCTGCTGTCCTGATGGAACTTTAGTGGAAGTGTGGCATATGGAGTCAGCTAATGGTATTATTTCATGTGGTGCTGCGGATACTGGAATTGCAGCTGCCTGCATTAGTGTAAGTGTTTTGCACTGTGTGGGAAAGCCACCAGTCTCCCTCTCAGCACATTAAGGCAACTGTATTTTGGGTGAAGAACATTTGTGTTAAGTGGAGTGCAGGAACACCAAACTGATGCTAAGTGAACCAAGCTGGCAAATGCCATCTCCTTTAACTGATGGGTTTTCCCTTCAGTAACCCAGGTAACTGGGTTTGAGTGTGTGCCCTGGCTGCAGTGACCTCCCCCACACAGCTCAGCACTGAACAAGCTCTCTTTGTCATGACCTCTTTGTTGACAGCCATGCCATACCATATTACATGACACTCCTGAAAAGAGAAATCTTGCTGTTCATTCACAGCTGAAAGAGTTATTCTGGTTCTGATGCTTTAAAGTTTAGAGCATTTTTTTCCTTGAGTTAATTACAAGCATTTCATGGGTAACATATGCCAGAATAAGCTATTTCATCACTGTTAAATGCATGGTGGTAACTCAACACATGGGTATGCACTGACAAGTTTTCTCTTGAAAGGCTCCTCCTGATTTAGATCAGCAGATAGATCATTCTTAAATTTTACGTGGTGTATACCCTGCCTGTTCTTGAGACTGTGACACTGGGCATGGATTGTCTCAAAACTGTCCACATGATGTCTGGATAGGGAGACTTACATGGGATTCATTTTTCTAGGATCAACAGTGCACATATACACATATGTTGTGTACTCTACTTAAACCTGGGTGCAAAGATTAATCATGGATATCATCATCTGACATGTTTCTTTTCCATCTCAGTGAGAAATTCTGGGTCAGACATGTTTTTCCTTAAAGCAGGATTCTAATTTTGTAAAATCAAGCCTAGAAGATGTGAAACTCTCTCTGGTTTAACACTTCCTAGTCGTATGAGGGAGAGACAGGGTTAGGTGGCTGTGCTAGGGATAGGAAGAAGCTAGCCTGACCTGCAGAAGGAAGAGAGAAGAAGGGGAGAAAGAGCCAGAGTTGCTTGGAGCTGCCCATGGGAGGCTACTTAGAAAAGGTATGAAGGGCTTTAGATAACAGGGTGCTGATGCTTGAAGCCTTCTTCTGTGTCAGGTCAAGCTACTTCTACTTTGCCTTACCAGTTAATTGCCTAGCTGTGACTGCTGATTTCAAAATATCTGTTTAACAACACAACAGGAAAAGCAAAGCAAAAACAAACAAAGGGCAATAGGCAGGGGTGAGAAATGGCAATGAGAGGAGGATCTTTTCTCCAGAGAGAATGTTTGTGCCAGTATATGTTACTGAAAGGTCTTGGTGTTTTGCCTTCTCAAGGAGTTTCAGGTTCTATTTAGTGCAGATAAATTGCTCTCCTTGCCAATCTCCAGCTTCTCAGATAAACATGGTTACATCCGTTAGGCAAGAAGTACAAATACCTCTCGAAAGCCAACACTGAGAGAGATGCTGCAAGCTTATGCTGGCAGAGTCCCTGCATAGCACTGCCAGAAAACTACAAATGAAGAAATTACCCTTTCTGCTCAGTGCTGCAGCCAGATCTCCATCAGCTCTACCAGTCTGATTATTCCAGATTTTTCAAAGTCAAACCTGCAGTCTGATTTTAACACCAGACAACCAGCCTGAGGTACAGCACTGAAGTGTCCACCAGGCAGCAGAGAGGCTGAAAGAACCTCAAGAAGCTAAATAATCAGCAAGTTTTTCTTTTATTATAAATTCTAGTCCATGAAAGATTGATTGCCATGCATATTGCAAGCCTCAGAAGCAGGCCAGAGAGGTGAAGTCATTCAGTGATGCACTTTTAAGACTCGGGTGTGTTACCAGGAGAATGGGAGCAATACCACTGAGGAGGAACAAAATAAGAAAGATGTGGCTCATAAATGTTCCTTACAAAGAAGGATTTACTTTTCTAAGTAAACCTGTGTGCGAGAACCATCCCCATAGATATGATGGAGAAGGTGCAATGATTTACCATCCAAATGTGGAGGACCAAACTCACACCCTGATGTTACCATGACAAACTCTATTGCAGCTGTTAACTATTGCTGCATCTGTTTTTTAAACAGCAAAACCACATGGGCCAATTTCATCTTTAGCTTAGCTGATTTCATAGGAATTGATGATTTTATATCAACAACTAATTTCATTCAATTAATTTGTAAGAATTTTGTTCTTCTGCATAATTTAGGTAGAAGAAAGGTAAGTGAAGTGAGATAAGACTGAATGCTCAAGTGCTTTTTTTGTGGGAAGCAGCCATGTAGGAGATGCAACCTTCTTCAGTGTTTTGGTCTGTTAAAGCCATTACTAGAATTAATGCAGCTGTACTCAAAGACTCCCTTTACATTTATGTCCCACAGCCACATTCAAACTGATGCTGTCGGTAATTAAACTGTGACTTCACCAGCTCAAGTGGAGGAATCCCAAGGGGTGGTTACCAGATCAAGAAGGGTCATGAAAAGATGGATGTGTGCTCAGAGCATCTTTAGGATATGTTCCACAAAGGAATGTTGAGTGTGTTTTTCCACTGATTTTAAAAAATACAGATCCTGATTAACATATTAAAAAATGCATTGAAGGAACACTCTTAGTACAGTCTTCCTTGTTCTTTAAAATACTGTTTGCATTTGCCCCTGGCAGTTCCTGAATACTTGACACAGATATATTCTATGAATATTGCACATTCACACGATGCACAGCAAACAATTGTCTTGTATTGAATCATATACTTGCTTACTGCTAAGTTGTTTATATGTTGGGAACTGTAAATTTTTTATAGTACACTTAATTTGTATTGCTTCTAGATGCTGGTCTTTTTTTCTAGTTTGTTATTGTTTCATTGTTCAAACACTATACATTAATTTTAGAAAAAGCTGAAGGATTCCACTGGCTGCAAATAGCTACAGTAAAGTAAACAGTATAGAAGTAGGAGCATGTAATTCTAGAAGTAGGAGCATGTAATTCTAACAGCCCCTTTAACACCAGCCCAGCCATGGTTCACTGCCCTCCGACCTGCGATCTGACTGCTCTTGACTCTGGCAGTTGTTTAGTCTCTGTTTCCATTCTGTCTTGTTCCCACCTGGTCTCTGTCTGCCCAAGTTTTCCTTATAATATTTTATGGACGTGTATTGGCTTGTTGATTTCTTTATGTTTTGCTTGATTGCATACACTGGGCATGTGTCAGCTGCCACAGATGCTGTTCTGTCTGCTACATTTTGGGTACTCAGATGGAGGGGATTGAATGTCTTCATGGATGAGGATGGGGATATATGTGTATATCAATGTCTCACAGTGCATTAGGTATTGGGCATGGCTGTTCATTCCTGCACTCTTAAGGAAGTACCTTATGAAACTATAAGTTAAACACTGCCTGCTGATCAGGTAGATAAGGTTCATAACAGTTTGGCACTGCTTGTCCTTCATTAGCAAAATAGAGTAGTTTTACCTGCAGTTACAATTTTAAAGACATTTGCAAAACTGCCAGATTTATCATTGAAACAGTAATTAACTGAAATGTCATGCAATTAACCCAGACCAGCATGTGTTTGACAGCCTTGGGCAACATTAGAAATGAGGTTCCCAGCTCAGCACAGTACTTAAATATGCATGTAGCTTTAAGCATATGGGTGCTCACTTTGAAGGCTGGAGATAGTGCCTACTGGTTGGAAGTCTAGGAAACTCAGTGTCTGAGGAAAGCTGCAGGAACAGGAAAAGCTTAGTTTGGTGTTGAAAACCTTCATGGCATCTGTGACAACAGCATTCAAATACTTAGAAGGTGACAGCAAGAAAGGAGATGAGTTATACTGAAAAGGGGAGAAAGGAACTGATTGTCAGCTCAAGATACTTGTTTGGAACTTCAAGACATTTTCTAGCAGCAAGTATGGGGATTATGGAACAGATCACATCAGGAGGCTCTGAAACCTCATGGAAAGCTTTAGAAGTGTTTTAAAGAAAAATCTATGAAGGATAATAACCATTTAGGTAGGCTTTGGACAGAGAAATGGACAAGAAACCTAACTGAAGTCCTTTTGAGCCTTATTTTCCACAGTTGTGTAATTTTATGTGCTTAAAATGACACATGTACATCAAAGTAAGTGTGTAAGGCTTGCACAGTGTTCTTCTGTATAGGCTTAGACAGATGCTGTTCTGACAGAAGGGGGAATGGTGGATCAGTGCTCTCATTTGGCCTCATCTTTCAAAATTAAATAGGTTTGGTGAACTCAGTGTACTGAACTCCAAAAAATACAAACTCTTGTTAGTGAGGGTACTTCACTTCAGATCACTGCCTATACTGTGTTTTATCCATTAGTTTTATATTGCCATTGTGCCTAACAGAACAATTTCTTAGTACAAATTTTAATATTTGTGGAGGAGGTGTAAATATTTTGCTCTGAACTCTTTAATTTATGCTGAAAACTAAAACCATTTTTAGGTGTTGTAGTTAAGCCTTCAGCTGACAACTTTAATCATGGATATTATTGGAGTAGAATCCAAAAAGCACCTTTGCAGGCAGTGGATAAGGAAGGCAGCCACCATACCATGCATCTGGCAACCCTGTGATAAAAATAAAAATACCCAAAGAGCTCCATGCCAGCAGGAGCATCTGAAATACACAACATATGGTATGAGGATGAGCCCAGAATGCCTTGATTTTAATAAGAGAAAGCTGCGTGTTATCACAGGTCTCACAAGACGAACTTCTGATGGCAGCAAATTAATGAGAATCTGAATGGCTGTGAAATTAGAAGTTTGAGTTACTACTAAGTTTCCAGCCAGTCATCTTGCTGAGAAGAAGTGACAAACAGACCTGGCTTTTGGAAAAGACAATGCTTTTGTACTTTGGATAAGAAACAGGATTTTTCAAGCAGAGACATGAAAATAGAGATGGGCACAGTCAAAAGGTTCAGAGCCAAGTCAGAAAACGTGCCAGAAACTGGAAGCAGAGGCAACTCAAATAGCTTGGATCCAACTTTTGAGTGTTCACTTGCAAATGTTTTCCTCAGAACTATGTAGAAAAAACAATCTGCAAGTCTGAGGTTAGTGATCTGAAGTACTGAAAAGGAAAGCTTTCACCAAGGTTCTGCCCTTCCAGCTGAGCAGCTGGAACGCAGTGTACTTGCCATCATGCCATCTTTCGTTGTTTTACTTTTGATTTTAAATACCTTCTTGGTACTGCAGAAAAGCTGGTTTGTAAAATGAGATCCTCTTACAGGTGATGTTGTGTGAAGGAGTGATAGAATCACTGCTGTCCCTGACTGGAGAGAGCAAGGAGTAAAAATCACTAGGAGCTTGGGAACCAGATTATGTAGAGGCTTTCTCAATAAAGCAAGCTGCTACTCATTATGTTACTCTGAATATTCCTTGTTTATATATTTGTTGTTTTGCTCATTGCAACTGAAATTGTAATACTTGCATTTAGCAAAGACAGCTATTCCAGGAAAAAAACCCTTGTGCAAGGCAGTGTGACCCTTAACCAGCTTGGGATCATTAAGAGAAATGAGTGAAAAAAGTCAGCAAGGAAAATGAGGAAATGTTCCTGCCTAACTCGGCAGAAATGAATCTTGTTGAAAAGAAAAAGCATCTTCATCAGCTCTGGCATATTGGAGATCTGGTCCTACAGTTGTCACCTTAACATTGTCATTTTAATCACAGCAAAGAGTGACAGCTCAATTAAATGAATTTTGATAGATGCAGCAATTTAAGATTGTCTGAGTTCTAACTACACATGAGCTAACTAAGACTGCCATGCATGAAAGAGCTGCATTATTTCTATAAAAATAATATTAGCTCTTATTATTGTTATTATTGCTACTCTTTACTGCTATTACACCAGCAGTCGTTGGTAGATAGATATTCCAGAGATAGCAAGGTTGAGAATAAAAGGTTTTGAGATGAGTTAATTATGGCATTCCAATGGCTGAAGGAGCCTATAAGAGAGCTGGAGAGGGACTTTTGACAAGCACAGGTAGTGACAGGACAAGAGCTGAATGCCTTCAAACTGAAAAGGGCAGGCTTAGATCAGATGTTAGGAAGAAATTCTTTACTGTGAGGGTGGTGAAGCACTGGCACAAGTTGCCCAGAGTAGTTGTGGATGCCTCATGCCCGTTAGTGTTCAAGGCCAGGTTGGATGGGGTTCTGAGCAACCTGGTCTAGTGGGAGGGGCTGGAACTAGATGATCTCTAAGGTCTCTTTCAACCCAAACCCTTCTGGGATTCTAGGATTCTACCTCTGTTCTTACAAGGCAGAAATAAATAAAATTAAAGGGTTCACACTCATCTGTTCTCTTCTCTTCTGGGTCACAAATCTTCTCTTTGTGTATTCTTGAACACATTGTTTTGGGTTGGAATTAGCATATCACTTGTGGTTTGTATGGCGAAGGTGGGTCTGGCTAGAGATTTGCTTGCAGAAGCGTGATCTCTAATAAAAAGTGAGAAACTTGGAGAGTTTCCCATTCTGAGGGAATGGGAGCATAAACAAAATAACCATGAATGGTGCTGAAAACTGCTTTAAACCCACAAGAAGATAGCTGCAAACTAAAAGATGTCCTAGATTAAAGAACAGTGAGAGATCATTAAAAAAAACATTTGAAAAACGCTTGTTAGTGAGCTGTGAGCCATGACTTTTTGCTTCTGTAATATTGCTCAAATATTTATTCTTACTCTAACTATTGATAAATGGTGTGTCTCTAACTGCATTGTGACTCCAGCCACAGTTTCCAGCTTTTACAAATGTCTGTCCTTAACTGACTCAGAGTCAAGGCAAAAAAGAAAGTGTGAGGTCTGGCTTATTTTAGCCCTTGTATCTTTTTTTCCAAATGGTTTTTGTAGAGAAGTATTAAGTCGGTGTTGTGACTGTTGTGTGGATCTGGTCTGTTCTGTTTCTGCGGGAACATCTGCATGCTCAGGAATTCTGTGCCAGGGTGATGGATGTAGATGAGAAACTTGATTGAGATTGTTGAAGGGCTGCCTGTCAAAATAGAAGAAAGTCCGCAAATGCTATCATTTATCACAAGAAGGTACAGGTGAAAGACAATGAAAGAGATAAATAATTACTATTTATAAAAATCTGTATTTTACAGCAGAAATTGAGAATTTGCACCTTTTAGCCAAGATTGTAAAAATAAGTCCCAGTGTAGAAAAAAAAAGAATTCCAATTTCAGTCAGTGACAACTTCCTCATGAACAGAGCAAAGATCTGTGTTATCTCCAGAATAACCATCAGGGAGCAGGCAGCACACTGTAGACACTTTACTCTCTCCAAATTTTTTCAGTGACCAGTTGAAAAAAGAAAGGCCACTATGCTTTCTGCAAACATCATATAAAAGAGTCTTTTTGTGAACAACCAATTGACTCTAAAAGTGAAGACACCTAGAAATTTCCCTATGGAAATACAGGCACAGTTGAAGTACTAAATTTGAAAAATATACACAAATCTGTTTCAATGTGAATTGAAATAATAGCTTCCCTTCTATGACCACAAAACCTAGGAAATACCCATAACTACTTGCTAAAAAGAGAAGATAAAAATTGTGAAAGAAGTAGAAAGAGGACTGTTACTATCTCTCTTGAGGAGGATACTGAGGAATTCTTGAAGACTGGAAGAGACAGAAAAGTGTTGGAAGCATAATTTTGATAATGTAGCAGAATGTTTCCACAGAAAAGACAACTGAAGAAGTGAGAATGGCTGTCTCAATGAGATTGACTCATTCTTCAGTTATTTTTGCAGTGTGAGAGGGAAGGGTCTCCAAGCTCAATACTGACAACACGTCCAAAGCTTCCAGCTGCCACGTGAGGTGTGTTGTGGAGAGTGATTGTACTGAGTCTCATGTCCCATCTTGTGCTTGCAGTCCTGCAGGAGATCAGCAGTCTTCTAGTCATGTGTATCGGATAATAATATTTTATGCCTCTGGAATGTATCCTCTAATAAAGGAGTGCCATTTAAATTGGGGCTTTGCAAGCCTGCACATGGCAGGTTGAGCCTGTGTGCCCCAGGAAAAGCAGGTGCAGCCTGATAGCAGCCAAGAAGGATTCAAGCCTTTCTGAGGACCAGTTCAGCAAATAAAAAGCAGTAGAAACAGGAATAAAAGCAGTTTCACATGCCTTCTTGCCACAAGCAGTTATAATGAGTGCTATGTCACCTTTGCAACCAAAATAAGATTGAGATTGCTCTTTTATTGTGTGTTATTAATGCAGATCTAAACAAATGCAACAGGAACAAGCCAAATCCAGCTTTATGCTAATGGAAACCAGTCTCTTGATTTAAAACAGTTTTGCAATACTCAGATAAGCATATATTTGGAAATTGATTTATGGTTGTGAAGAACCCAGGAGAACAAAAAGCTGGTGTGAACTGAAATGCCCATCCCTAATAATAATACCAGGCTGTACTGTGGTGAATTCCAGTCCATGATAAATCCATAATGATCAGTGGCAATAAACAGGGCTTACAGCAAAGCATGTCCCCTTAGAGGGAACACCATAGTAGCCCCAGCAGGGGCTTTTCATTCTGTTGTTTACATTGGCAGTGAAAAGTGAGCACCACCCTGAAATGCTTGAGAGCCTAATCACAGGAAGTACCTTCCTAGCAAAGAAGAAAGATGATGTTAACAGAGACCATCTCTGAAAAAAAATCTTGTAGAACTCTGCAGCCTTCCATTCACAGTCTGACTCAGGAAATCTGCTGAATGGCCTCAGACTCTCATGGGGGATAGCCAGAACTATCCAGAATATACGGAGAACATCGGTTAAAACATGTCTGTACAAATCCCCTTCTTTTCCCCCCCCTCAGAAATGTTACACTTAAGCTTGACAATGCCCTCAAAAATCTCATTATTTTAAGGGAAGCATTTTCTCAAAGCCCTTTCAGCCACGACAGACTGTCTAATCACAGGGTTGGAGAGAACAATGTGTAAATCACAGGTTTAAATCACTGTACAGTACATGTTTGCATGTTCCATGTGACTATATTCACCATTGGGATGACCTTCTCTCACTTCTCCACAAAAAATCAGAGTGTTTTGATTTCATTTTGTCATAGGTTTCAAACTAAGGTTGCAGTTCAACTGTCCCTGCAGCAACAGGCCTAGTGCTTTCTTCACTTATTTGCCAGCAGTGATCCCAAGTGCTTGGCCAGGTTCCTTGGAGGGATATGAGCTGTGGGCTTTAAGCACCATTTTGTGTTTAATTTCATTCTTAGTGCCCAGGTACTTCCAGGAGATGTTCTATGCACAAACTCACCTGAGTGACACAGCATCAGTGGCACTTCTATTGCTAAAGCTTCCTGGACTGTGAAATAATCCTTGATCCAAAAATGACACTTGGAAACTTAGCAGGGAGAAGGACTTGCAGGGCAGGAATGTGGAGGGCTGGAATAGGGGAAAGTAAAAGAAAACTGCACTTGGGGACCCTTCAGGCACTGTCCCCTGCATTTGCCTTCCTGCTAAGGAGAATCTATTTCTCTGTATAGGAGGTGAGTTGCTACAAACTGTAGCTGAGCCTGCCAGAGATTTTTCATCAGGATTTTTTTTGCTAATGTGTACCTTGAATTTTCTGTCAGGCTTGCTGACATAAATCATGCTTATTTGCAACGCCCATAATTTTCTGAGGCAGATCTTCAAGATAAGCAGAACTTTTGTCCAGCTTTTGTCTCCAGCTTTTGTCCTATATGCAGTTTGTACAGCAATTCTCCCTGTGTTGCTTTTTATAAGGGTGCTTAAACTTGAAAGCTTTGGACTGGCATAGGTAGAACTGGTAAAAGTTTTGACATACTAATTGCTTGAAATTTCAACTGTGGATGTGCTGGTGAGCTGTTCACAAATCATACCTTATTTTCTTTGGAGCTTCCAGAAAGACTTTTCTAAAGTGTTTTGTTTGGGGTTTTGTTTGTTTGTTTTGGTTTGGGTTTGGGGTTTTTTTTGTTTTTTTTGTGGGGTTTTTTGTTTTATTGGGGGTTTTGGGGGGGTTTTTTGTGAGTTTTTTTGGTTTTTGTTTTTTTTGTTGTTGTTGTTTGATTTTTTTTTTGTGTGTGTTTTTTTTTCCCCCCATGGTGACAGTATTTTTGTAAAGAGCTTGGTTTGACTTTTCTCCACTATGTGTATTGGCAGCACCACAGCCAGGTCATCTGGCACTGGTTGTGTCCCTTTGCTGTCTGCCTGAAACATTTGGTATGTGAGATTAGCACACATAGCTTTTGTCTAAAAGGCACTGGTGCTGTTTTAAGAGTTCATAGGTGGACTTTCAGACAGGCAGGAGTTCTCTAAAAGCCCAGGGACAGGAAATTATTTGATTCTGTGAATGAGCCTCAGTCCAGCTCATAGCTGTGCTGCTGTATGCAGCATGTGTTGCAGGCAACTCTTACCTAGAGGAAAAAGTGAAAGGGATTATTCATCATGCCAGCACTGCAAAGGAGAAGAATCCTATGGATGTGAATTACTTCACTTAAACTCGCGGTGAAACCCCTCAGAGAGGCACTGATCAGGCTCATCTGCTTCACAGCCCTGTTCTGTGGCAGATGCTGTGGGCTGCTGCACAGCTGGGGTCGCTCCCTAATTTCTATGGAGGCAGTGGGTTGGGGTGGGGTGTGGAGAGAGGGGGAATGAGAGATGACAGCAGGTCACCTTTGCACACAGATCTGTTTACATGGCAGCCTTGATGCCATTAGAGTTGTCCCAGACACAACGAGACGATGCCCATCTCCATCCCGAGTCCTAGGACAGTTACTAGCTGCTTGCTAGTAACTCTTAGGCAGTTGTATTGCAGAGCACCAGGGCCTGGTGTCTGTACAGGCTTGTCTCTGAGCAGAGGCACACAGCTGTCTACAGCCACTGAAAATACCCACTCCTCCTGTCTACATGGTGATAGTGGCAGCAAGCCCAAGCCTTCAGCCACTTCCTCCCAGTCACTGTGCCCCATCAGAACAGTCCAGCCCCACCTCTCTGGGCTGGTGCAATTCAGTTTATCTTGCAGTGTTGAGGAACTGTGTTTTATAATACTTATAATATGAAGGTGTAACTTTATTATATTGTTATTTACTGCTTGCACTGAGAAGCTATGCGGAATGCTGTATAAAGCCAGAAGGAGAGAGGAAAGGCAGTCCTTAGCTGTACAATTTTTGTATTAATGAGTACAAACAGCCAAGACTCTTGATTGCTGAAGTATCCTGGGACCTGAGAGATGGAGGTAGCAAAGTTTTTTTTGTATTCTGACATTACTCACCTCCCTGTACCCCAGAAAAGATGATCAGTTCCCAACAAGGCTTTTATTCATGCCTGAGGTTACTCACGGTGAGTTTCCCAAGTGATGTGCAAACCATGGACTCAGGGCATTGAGTCAAGGCGTGACTCAGGAGGCTCTGGTTGGTTCAGTGGCTGCCTGGCTGCCTTGTGTAAAATCAAGGCATGGAGGGAACTACAGTTGCTATACAGAAATAGGTGTGGCTTCTTCTTCCTTGTGCAAATCATCCTTGTGTGGGCCTGCACTATTCCAATCAGCTTCTTGGCTGATTCATGAGTTGTGTAATTTATGTGCCAATCAAGACAGAATTATCAGACTAATGTGCACCTTACTCGTTGCTCCACAGCTTCCTTTGAAGCTGAAGGTGACAAGGTATCGTAACTTGTCTGCTTCTAAACCATGAACACACCTTAAGCTTTTAGAGAACGGCCACAACAAAATGAGCTGGTTCAGCTTTGAGAACTTTTATATTTGGACTCCCCTTGCAGAGTAAGAAGTGATTCAGATGTGCTGTAGCACAGCCCACCTCCAGGAGCAGTGAATGTGCAGAGTAGAGTTCTGCCTCATCTTCTCGATGTTTTCAGTGTTTCATCAGGTGTTGTAAACTCTTGGAGCATCTTTCACTAGGAAAATGGTGCTGTCTTCAACTGTGATTTGACTCTAACTGCCAGACTGAGGCATCGACTGAAAGCTCAGTGTCTCTGCAGCCTCTTCTTGTTCTGGGAGCAGGAAAAGCAGCAAATTCTGCATCTGGTAGAACATTCCCAGGTACACCCAACAGGAGCATGTCTCTACCTCAGCAGACTTCTACAGCTTCTAGAAGCAAAATTGAGCAGGACAGATGGGGATGGGATGATGGTGACTGTTACTCCAAGAGGAGCTCACGATGCCTTCCCTGCTCTAACCAGCCATCCACACACCACTGTTAGTGCAGGAGTGGCAGCTGATGACCTAAGCTGGGTCTGCTGCAATTCTTT
Organism: Hirundo rustica; assembly: GCF_015227805.2. Lineage (NCBI taxonomy): Eukaryota > Metazoa > Chordata > Aves > Passeriformes > Hirundinidae > Hirundo > Hirundo rustica. Next base: position 24,353,525 of record NC_053457.1, on the reverse strand, counting down.
GCACTCTGCCACTAGACACCTGACTTACAGTGGCTCTGAGTATCTGAGACAGTCACTGACTTCAGTAAAAGGTGAAGCAGCTCAGGACCTCTCTAAATTATGTGCTTGATGTTGACACTTGCCCAGCAGGGACCCAAGTGAACTAATCAATGTGTTTCAGCAGGCAGCACTCTCAACTCCATCTTGTCTTATATTATATGTCCCTGTTAAGTGTGAAGTCAGTTCTCAAGAGGCTCTCAAGATGTGATTTATTTTCAGTTTCCTCTTAAATCACCTTCATGTTATACCCTACCTCCACCTTCTTTAACTTTCCAGTTAGGAATTGACAAAATGTCTTACGAAGAGATGCTCCTTGAGCACTTTGTTCTTAATAAACATTAAACCAGGATCTTTATCACAACACTGCGGGGATTATAATACTGTAATTTTCTTATTTTATCAAAATTGTGATGGCTTCATTTTGTTTATACATAAAGAAAACTAGTAGACAGAGGTAAAGGAGGGTGGAAATTTCTCCAGTCCTGAGAGCTTTGTCTGAAAATGTGAGCTCCATTTCTCTTGCTGCAGTGAAGTCTGTGTGCCATTCCAGTAAGTCTCCCTCATACTGATAGGTTTTACAGAGCTAGAATAGCCCAGTGCATTCAGTGCTGTCTTTACTTGAACAAGTTGTGTGTCTGAAGCACACACTGGATTGTGCTGAAAGAGAATGTGAAATAAGATGAATGAAGTGCAGGTTTTAGGTGCGGTTAATGACAAGAGGGGCAGTTTTATGTCATGTTCAAAAAGCATGAAGTTCAGAAAGCTAAAGTCACTTTTATCCTTTTGGTCAGGGCTTAAAGCCAAGTGCAGTTTGACCACATCTCGGGCTGAGTTCTACACCTCTTAATGACTTAATTACCGCATGCAACTTGTTTAGGCAACTAAGTGTTCCTTGATTAGTGTTCCTAAAGCAGAGTAATAGATTCTTCCTCCATATAGGGAAGAAATTATGCTGCATAAATATCTGTGTGACTAAAGGTAAATATAAATACAAGGTCTGGAATTTAAGAGATTAATTGATCAGTTCTGAAGAAGTGATCCTCTTTCCTGATCGATCAAAAACACAGGGCATGGACTTTGGAGTGGGGTGCAGTGCTGTAGAGTGCCATGTTTCTACACACCTTTGGAAATTTCCAATGTGGAACTTTAAAGAACAGGACACCATCTTGACAGTACCAGCCTACACCCCCTCAAAAGATCTGGACAAAAATCCACGTGGAACGTTAAATTCTTTCCTATTCAGCAGAAGAAATTTGTAAAAATCTGTGTAGGGTGAGAAAAGCCTGATTCTGATTCTTACAAAGAAGCATGGGGCACTGAATGGCACTGTTATGTTCTGTAGGAGGAAAAATCCTTACACAAGGTATAGTTAAGCTATAAAAATCTTTGCTGTAGGACACTGTACATATAAAATGTACAGATTCAAAAATTAATTGGACAAACTATTGGAAATCCATCTGTCAAAAACTACTGCAGTGCTGTTACTTTTGACTCTGTATACCAGGAACATATCTCCATGTGCTTGCCCTGTTCAGCTGGTGTTCCCAGCACTGGTTCAGTGAGCTGTGGCAAGAAAGCTGGGTCCTGAGCTGGGTGGAGGTTTGCTTTGACCCACCATGGCTGCCCTTCTGCTTCAGTTCCTATGCAGTGAGAAGTTTGCAGGTAGTATACATGGAAGAATTTTTGTTTCTTACTTAATTTGGTGTATTTTTTTTTATTTATTATTATTGCTGTCTTCTGCATAGAGATAAATATCTATGAGGTAAGCAAAACACTTCAGATCACTGACTTGTGTTGTTTTCAGTTTGTAGTAGCTGGTAGTTCAGCCTGCTGTATTTGCAAGCAGCAGAATATGCTTAACTTGCAGGCAGCTTTGCAGTGGCATCAGCAAGTGCTATGTAATTTCCTGCAAAAAAAATTCCCAAACAGATCTCAGCTCATGTATCAGAAAGTACTGCTATACATGTTCACATTCCCTGACATAAGCCTTTATACCTTTGTCTGTCTAATAATTAACTATTAACTTGATAGTTAGTCTACCTGAGCGGATAGGAAGGTGCATTTTTAGTTGCAATAAAGTTTGATTCCTGGAGGCAGATCTTTTTTTTTTCAGTGAGTGTCAGATAATTTGAAGGGTAGGGTGAGGCAGGAAACCACGACACGCCTTTGTTGGGACTTGTATAAGAGCACAGGAATAGAAAAGCAAAAGAAGGGCGAGAATAAAACTGGTTAAATTAAGAAGGGGTGAACATTTTTGGATGATCGCTCAGGTTCCACACACCTTCGGAAGGACATGATATAAAGTGTAGGTTGCAAATTTTTGGTAGAAGGGAAGCAGTTGAGGAGAAAAAAAGATTGTCATTTCAGTAACCAAAGCACTCCAGGTAAGTTACATTATTTTTTTAAAAGGCAGAAAAAAAGGTATCCTTTATTTTCTCTTCCAGATTCCTTTAAGAACAAGGCTGACTTTCAGGCAAGATAAAAGGAGGTGTTACATTTTTCTGTGGGGAATACAATATAAAAACAAATTTTCTTAAGGGTCATTTTAGATTTCTGTTTGTCAGTGAATACTACTCTTTTGAAGTGAGTATCCAGTGAAAGGAGTTTATCTTCTAGGAGAAAAAAAATTTGAAGGCAAGTTATGGGTACATTTTTAATGCATTTTGTGAACCTACCGTAAAATAAATAAAGTTCAGCTGAATTTCTCTGTTCTGTAGGGGTACTGGCATGGTGAAATGCAGATCATCTGCTGGCTGTTTTTAAAACTGAGCAGATCTGGAACGTGCTGGAGGAGTAGTGATTGTAAATTGGAGCTTCAGATGGTGGGTGCAGGGTGTAATATTAAGGAATAAATCTCTAGTCCTGAGAATGCCTAGAACTGCTTCTGAGTAGAAGTTTGTATTGCCATGGACAAGCTTTGCTTTGTCTCAAAGTGAGTTTGTTATCAGCAGTGACTCACTGATCATGTATTTTGTGCTGTATTTTTGTCATAGACGATCATGAGGTGTTTTGGTGACACTAAGTCAGAAGAGTATGACTTAAGAATCAGTTTGAATCCTTTCTATGGCAAGTCCAGCAATTTGATCATGGTGGCATAAAGTAAAAGATTTGCCTTTTCCTGTCTTTAGACTGGCTTGAGTGACTTTAGGGGAGTTACTTTTCTGTGACTGGTTGCTTCATTTGTGAAATGGTGACAGCAGATCTTTCCCGTTCTGCAAACACGTTTTTCATTAATACCAGATTTTTTGTCTCCTTTTCTGTGCCAGAGCCAAGAAGTTTGTGCGGGTCAGAATGGCCTATTTCTTTTTGAGTAGCACAGTTAAGTAGAGACAGCAAGGACATATTTTTGAAAGGAAGGTGTCTGGCAAAGCAGAGTGAAGTCTGGGCAGTGCTGTTCCTTGTGCTCTGAGCTGTGAGCACATATTGGTGTCAAAGAAGCCAGGATGGGCTGTAGGCAGGGCAGAATTTGGTTCCTACAGCATGTCCAAGCTTTGGCTGGGCATCTAACCTGCTTTCCTGACATTTGCATCATTTCAGCTTACAAAATGAGCAGATTTGGAAGTACAATTTGGTTTATTCAATTCTTACTGTGTTGGTTTTGATAAAATGACTTGAAAGTAACAGCTTTTAGAGCAAAACAAGAAGATCAAATTCCTAGTCTGTGAGATTAAAAGAGATAAGAGGCTTTTTAACCAGTTCTTTTAGTTCCAGGCCAGTGGCAGCTGAAAGGCTTGGTAAAGAGGAAGGGGCACCCTAAAAGACATGTGATATATGGGAGGCATAGTCAGTGGTGTCATTTGGAGGCATCTGCTGAATGTCAGAGTACTCATGATCAAGGTTCTGCTGACATTAAATATTATTAATCTCAGCATCTGCAGGTGCCTCTTTTCTCCTAATGGAGTGTCTCACAGCAGGATCCTCTGGAGGGAGGACAGAGCTGAAAGGATGTGCTGTGAGTACAGCAGCATTGTGAGATGAAAACTGGGAGAACATTGTGGAGGATAAAAGTAGCTGAAGCGTGCTTTGCTTTTATTTTTCACCAAAGGACATTTTTGAGGCTAATCCACTCCCCTTTGAATAATATCAGTAATAAACTTTATTACCATTGCATGCAACACCTAGATTCTAAAAATGATAAGAGGGGATTGAATGTCCCATCTCAGAATGGCTTAGTGTCCTTGCCAGTGTGCTGCACTGCAGTGAAGTGGAACCGGGGTGCAAGAGGTACCCTGCATTGTCAGGCTTTTGTGGAAAGCACAGATCTGAGCCCATCTTGCAGTGCTGGGCAGTTATTACTATCCTGCTTTTAATGCTGTTCCGAGAAGAAGCAGCCTGCACAAGTGTGGCAGTGCCACACCTCTCCTGGTTCCTATTGCCAATAATGGCCTCAAGTCCTCTGTTTCTGTGGGTGCCACAAGCACACTACAGCCCCTGAGCTTATGTAAAAGGGGCCGCAGTGTTGCTGTCTTACCTTCCTGCACTGAGTGACCCCAGTTCACAAGTTGCTGCTTGTTGCTCTGAGATGACTGCAGATGACTCCTCTGATTGAACAGCACTGTTGCTGTGCCACAGACATAGCCCACAGCTACGCCTTTGTGACTCCAGATAGGAGCTGGGGAGACGAGTCAGGCCTGGCAGGTAATGGAAATGCAGCACAGTCAGTCTGCTGGCATCCATGTGCCAAGCACACGTGCAAAGGCACTGTGTGCTGGGGCTGGACTGTGGCATGCATGGCTCCAAAAATGGACTTTAACATATTATTTTATTTTTTTTTCCTAATTGATATCACAGCAAGACACTTCCCTTTCTCAAAGGAAGGCAAAGATGCAGAAGATGCATTCACTCCCTGGTGGTGCTGGCCTCTTCCAGCATCCATAACGAGCACCACCTCCCAATAGCAGAGAGAAAGTGGAGTTCTGGAGCTGCCAAACAGTAGGAAAGCAGTTTCTAGATACAAAACTGTGCTCTTTGCCAAAAACCCTGATAAAGCCAACAGTGCTGACATCTAGACAACAGCTTCCAGCATCTGTTTTTAGGGAGAGCTTGAAAGATGCTTCCACAGTTGATGCAGTAAGGGAGATAATGCCTTTCCTTGGAGTGAATGACCAGAAACCCTTCTGTTGCAGGGGACTGTTACCCTGCTTGAGGAGGAACTCTCCTAATTCATGTAGCTTGAGTCTTGCATACATGTTGGAATTAACACCCTGGAAAATCCCTTGGAAATCCCTAATGTTAGCAAGCATTGTAAGGGTTGTGCAGCATCCTGCTGCCGCCAGGTTGTGTAAGGACTTGGATGTGGCTTCAGGAGCTCCACTTAAAGGGCTGTTTAGGCAAGCTCAGGGTCAGCAGTGTAGAGTGAGAGTTGTGGGCACTGTGGTGTTCTCTGCAAAGTGCAGATGAGTCTATCGTGGGAGGCTAAAGCGGCTCGGCTGGCACTGTGCCTTCTCCACTCAAATTGTTCTGTCCAGCTCTGGGAATAGCAGGAGCTATTGAATCTGAATGTTGGATATTCCTGCAGATACTCTGCTGCATCTTGCCTTCTGTCAGTATTTATGCCTGGGCAGTACAAGGGTAACATCAAGGGGGCTGCAGTTTACAGAAGAGTAAGAGGAATCATGAGGATCAAACTCAAATTTAACAGAACTTGGGGGACATGGTCTTGGGTTCTGCATCAAGCTGAACTTTAAAACTTGGGAGGAATTTTGGCCAGTGTTTTTTTTTTAGACTCAGCATCTTAATGGTTTTTGTACAGCTGGGCCTTTGGTTTCAAGGAGAAGACTTCAAAACTTCAGTGAAGATTTTTGGCCTGTGGTGAGCTTGTGTGTAAATTAAAATCTCTTCCTTCTCACTGTCTGTGTCTGCACAAGATGAAATGTTATCTTAGGAAGACTATGAGTGAGCAATTGTGTGGTTCCTTCTGACAGAAGAATTTTCTCTTCTAGATGATGTCTCTTTTCCACAATCATGTTTTTTTGTGGTATTCCTGCCTTGGCAGACAGTCATACCTCTGGTAGAAATTATAATTTTGACTAGAGAGGGATCCAAGTTATGAAGAAGGGTGTACACAGGATTCACATCATCCATCTACAACACTGTGTAGATTGACCTGAGCTGGCATTAAAGAAGATCAGATCCCAAAGCCACAGACAGGGTCTCCAAACTGTTGCTGCTCTACACATAAAACAAGATAAGCTTAAGTTCCTTACTGCCAAAATTAGCTAAGTACCTCCAGTGTTTTTTCTGCTTTGCTAAAGTCAGTCTTGTGGCTTTAGCATTGGTGTACCCTGAGAATGCACTATCACTGTTAGCAGAGCAGCAGTATATCTGCTGAGGTTTTCCTGGCAGTACTGGCAGGGTGCAGGTAGCTTACTCCTGCAGCTTTGCCTGCACACTTAATCCTGTACTGTGGAGTCCTGCCCAGAACAGATGTGTGGGAGTAGTGTTTGGATCCACTGGTTTTCATCAAACCTTTATAGGGGCGCAGCTGGAGACCATAATGTGGTGTAGTCTGGATATAAATCCAGATCTAAACTCCATCACTGAGTAGATTTGCTTCAACTCCCTCTGTCTCACCTGTTGGCTTTACAGCCCCTCCTGGTGTTTCAGCTCCGCTGCCTTGTGCAGCACCCAATGTTATAGGTGGCAGTCCATCAGTAGCGATCATACAGCTCTGGAAGGACTCCGTAAACTCCCTGGCACAGACATCTTCCAGGCAGTCGGGTCCCCATCCAGAGCAAGCAAAGTGGTGGGACCTGTGGGGAGCTGTTGTCATTACTCTTCACAGAGCTGTGAGTGCAGTCCCTCTGTTCTCCTTGCAGGTGGCAATGATATGGATTCTGTAACAAAGAAAACGAGGCAAGATGGATCAGAAGTTACTGAAAGACGTAAGGAGGAGATTTTTAATTTTTATATCACACCCCAGAAATCCCAGAAGTGAATAGTCATTTCTGTAGGGGATTAAATGCTGACCGGAGGTCCAGAACTAAATTCTGCTCCTGGCCCTGGTCTCTATGCTGAAGGCAGAATAAGAGATAGCATGGGCCAAGATCAGATATTTAAAAGTGTATATCATGACCTGATTGTTTAATCAGATGATTGCCGTGTGGTAGTATTTCTAACCAATAGTGCAGACTTTGGGATGCTGCTCCTACCTCTGATATCAATACTCTGGGTGGCCTAGAAATTGTCTGGTGGCTTTGTGTGAAACAGGTTAATTTTCTACTGAGAAATTAATTTTCTTATGAGAATTAACTAGTAGGAAGCTACTAAGGGGTCTGACCATGGGCTTTGCTGTTACAGCAATGATTGTGGTTCAGAAGTGCCCAGAAATTTTACAGGGATCTTGTACAGAAAAAAAATTTTCATGGCAGTAATGTTCTTATTCAGAGCTAGAAAGACCTGCAAAGAAACACAGCATTGTGTGATAATGAGCCTACAGCTACAGCCCCAGGCAGTGTAGTCTTAAGGGACTTTTATTTGAATGAATCAATCTTCTTTGAACAAGTCATGCTTTTGCAGGGAGAATAGGTAGAGCATTGATCCACCTATATTGGCTATATTAACGTGCCATTAATTCTGCACCCTTTTCTTCCCTCAGTTATTACAGAGACTGTAACCACAAGACTGACATCCTTGCCACCCAGTAAGTGATTCTCAGTCATTGCATTGCTTCTGTTTGGTGTTCTGTGCCTCTCCTTGCTATTTATTTGTCTGCATTATTTCCATTATTTCCATAAATCTCTGGGTGTTCCAGGTCTCAGTGCATAAAGATCTCCACCCAAAGGAAAGCAATTTTCAGAAAGTAGTATTTGGGGACCTGTCTGGGTATTGTCAGAAACAAACCCTCATACTCTACTAAGACTAGAAGACCAGACTCTGCAAAGATTTAAGTCCAGATTTAGGGTCTCCAGTGGTGATTGTCTGTTGGGAACAAAAGTGATGGGTCTGCAGGTTCCACTACTGAGGCTGCAGTGTGTTATTTCCCTGTCATCTCAGCCAGCTGGCAACAGTGAGTGAATCTTTTCAGTAGTATCAGAGGTCACAGGTCATCACAGGTCTTCTCTGCAGAGAAGTACAAGCTCCAAATAGGGAAGAATCCTCCACACTCTTTATCCCACCATATCCTTGATTAGTTTGCTGCAGCTGAGTTGGCAAGAGAGTTGCATTATCATCTCATTTATGATGAGGGTTAACAGAAATATCCTTCAGTCTGTGTATGAAGCAAAACTTGACTACAAACCTGTTGGCTGTGGAGTGTGAATGCTTGTCTGTTCTGCCAAGACACTTCTCTGCACCTCTGATCTCTCACCAGATATGAAGCCATACTTGTAATTGAGTGTGTGGACAACTTTGGGTCCCTCCTGCCTTCTCTCGCAGTGTCCTTGCTCTTCCTATCTCCTGCCTGGAGAGGATGTCTCATTTTGTGCTCATCTCTTTCAGAAGGAGGGAGCAGCAGTGGGCTCAAAACATCATCCCACACTGGAGGGGGTGGAGTGGAAAAGCGTTCGTACACCCATGGAAGCAGCTATGTGACCTCAAGTAAGGAGTGACAGCATTGCCCAGTAGGAAACAGAGAGCAAAGGCAGCAGAAATGGGCTCAGGAGAGATTCAAGGCAGGGAAGCAGGGTGAGCCAGGAGTAAGGAAAACAGGATTTATAAAAGTAGAAGTGGCAAAAACACACGCAAAGCAAAGATATTCCTTCCCAAAGCTGGGCTTGAGAATGGGTGAGTAAATGGCAAAAGTCCCATTTTCCACAGGGAAAACCTAATTTCAGGAGAACAACAACAAAAAATGTCATTCCTACTGTTTTTAAGAAGTCGTTCAGAAACTGAATTTCCCTTCTTTCAGTTTGTCCAAATCACAATCTTTCCAACCATTTTTGTTCTAAAGACAGTTTTGATTAATCTTTTTGCTGATCTTGTTGAGGGTAGAATATTATTAAACAAATTCCTAGAAAATGTTTTCTTATGTTTGTGTGTCCATGGCTTTAACACTTTGCCAGGTTTTCTGGACGTGCTAAATCAGTGTGTGCTGCCTGCTCTATAAAGCCAGGATTCTTCTCTAACAGCATTCTTTTCTCAGCTGTTAGACTGCCGTATCAAAGGCTTCTAGAGATTAAGCATCCTAGCCAGGTACCTGGCACACTTCTCTGTCCTCTGTGGGACTGACTGTATAATTCTCCTTCTGGAAAACATTCTCTATACTCCAAGGGAGTGACAAACCAAAGGGAGTGAAGTGCACTTTGGAAGGTCAGTGGGGGAGTTAGCCATACCAAAGAGATCTGACAACACCTGCATGCCAGTTAAAGGCCAGAGTGTGGAATCACCCTGCCTCAGGGAACATGTGAAGTAACTCCAGTGCAGATGTTGGTGTAATTTTCTGGACTGGCACCAGTGTGAGAACTGAGCCCAGTCCTGGAAACTCAGAGGACCATGCAGGATTACCATCTTCCTTTGATTTCTTTTCAGTATGTGGAAGAAGAGAAAAAAACCTGAACTTCAGAGATACTCAGTTCTTGCAGTTTCACAGAGCATTCTGTAGTCTCTTCTTTCCCACTTTCTTGCAGGATGCCTCTAACAGAGGCCTCCTTGTCACAGTAGTTCTTTCTGCTGCATTCAATGGAAAAGTTACAGAAGAAAACAGATCCTTTTAGAAGTGAAGTTGGCACAAAAACACTGTTGAGATCAAAAGGACACACTTTTTGTAGGGACAGGTAAACAATATCCAGTTTGATCCTGCTGATCAGCATAGATAGGTTGCAGTTTATCACAGAGCTTCCCTTTTGCTGCACCTTGATCATACTCCAGCATTAGATTTTATGCAAGAGTATGAAGACATTAATTACAGTTGCTCAGTTCCTTCTCCACAGCACTGATGTGAATTAGGAGGGAAATTGTTTCTTCTGTCTACATATAACAGCTACTAATAACCTCCAGACTGTCTTGGGCCTGATACATACTTCAGTCACTTCTCCAGAAAATGGCCTAAGTGGGAGAGTAGATAGCTGCTTTACAGGAAAGTGCACTCATCTCTGCTTTCCATTATCTCCTAAACCACATCCTTCAACTTTGAGTTGGTTTAACAATCTCCCAGTTTTTGCAGCCTATATCACATAACACTTGAGTTTACAAGTGAATCTATATCCTAACCAAAACTCAGCTTTATTCAGAGCTGGATTTGTTCCTGCTCATGGGAGATGGTTCATGACTGCCCTAGGCCAGAACCTGGTTTCATACATATCATTGGCAAGATTTGTTTTGAAACCACAGTGATAATCAACTCTCTGCCCTGAATGCTGAGGACAGCCAGAGTTAGACCCTGATATTGTTCTTGTCCATTTCTAGTTGTGAAACACCAATGCAAATTTTTTTATCTCAGAAGATAGTAACCTAAAGCACCCAGGGCATCCAGAGTGTACTGCCAGGGCTTCTGTTCCATTTGCTGAGAGTGTTTTGTTTCAACTGTAGGTGGAAGTGGTAGATTGAATTCAACATCATCAACCTCCAGCTACAGACAAGCCCAGTCTCCCAGCTCCACTCTCACCAGATCACCTGGCTCAACATTTGAAAGAAAAACCTATGTCAATCGCCATGCAACATATGAAGGTATGACAGAACATGCCATAGAAGGAAGACAATGTGCAGTGCACTCTGAGGTCGCATCAGTGCAGAATTGTCCCCAGTCCCATTGTGGTTTTTCTAGGAAATTAGCCATCAGGGACATGTTTTAATTATTGTCCTATTTATCGCTAAGACTAATGCTTATTCCTAAAGGGAGTTGTGACATATATTTGTTGAAAGACATTAACAGCTCTTTCATGTGAAACCTGAATAGCTTTTTTTTATTATTTTTTTTTTTAAATGGAAATATTTGCTGCCTACTGAGATTAAACAGTTGCCAGGAAGACAGGTTTTGAAAGCTTTTGATGATCTTGTGCAAAATAATAATGAACACCTTTCTGTTCTTTGCAGGTAGCTCCAGTGCCAACTCTTCTCCTGAGTTTCCCAGAAAAGATTTTGGTATGTCCTTTTTAGAGCTGTTCCTCTGAACATTGTGGCAAGGTCATATGAGCTGATGACCATAATGGCTTTTTGCACATTGCTGTGTCCTGCTCTACCTATGCTACGGCTGTGGCTCTAAGAAATTCTCCCAGCTGTGCTCCAAGAAAAGTTGCTGTCTGAATACAAGCACCTGGAGCGAGATCAGTGTGCTGATTTTCAGAGGTGTCACAGGCAGTAAAGACTAATATGGCTTTTCTCTCATTGCTGTTCACAGCATCTGCCTCTACGAGAGGAAGAAGCCAAAGCCGAGGTGAGTGATGCTGTTCTTTGAGAAGCCTCCTTTTTTCAATTCAGCATAATTCAGGTGTGTTAAATCGACCTATTCTTCAGCTGGAATCCACCAGTTTACATGCACAGGAGTCAGATGAGGTGTGTGGATCTAGACCACTTCAGATGTGAACCGTGAATCTGTAAGCAGTTGTTCAAACAAGCTTGGTGTAAAAATTGATCTTAGTGAAAGTCATGGTAGTTCGGACTGTTTCAGAAAGGAGGATGTACTTGGAAACCTGGATGTCAGGACATAGTCTTCCATCTTGTCTGTTCACTACCATAACCTTAGTCCATCTGTGCTCTGAGACCAGCCTCTAACATATTTACAGTAATTGCACTCATGATTCTCCTACTGTGATCTGTCTTGCAAATCACGAAGCCATACCCTGAAATAATCTCATGCTGATAGTACAGAAATGGTGAGGAAATTGCATATTTGCTCTGGTCTGTGTAGCCAGCTCCCCATAAAGCTCTGCATTGTTTAAATCATTCAGCTCTTCTAATAATTTATTAACAGTGTTGGGGAAAGAAGGATTATCTTGGTCTCCAATAATGTAGTATCTATTTCCAGTTGCTTGAAGAGGAAACTATAATGTCACTTTATTCAAGTTAATTTTAGCAGTAGGCATAAATCACAGTGTGGTCTTGCACAGTCATCCTAGAGAGTGTCACATTCTCCATTATACTGCCTCAGATCGTCACAGTCTTCTCTAGCACACTACATACCTGAGCTCCCAGCAGAACTAGGCCATGCATAATAAAGTAGACACCAGAGAATCAGGTCCAGCTTCTCATATTACTTCAGAAAATAATTCCAATCCATCATCTTCCACATGAATGCCAAGATAGTATTTCTTTTTTAGTGCATGCGCTGTCAGATTTCATCATGAGGAGCATGTATCACATGTTCTAGCTGGCCACTTTGCTTGTGGGAAGCAAGCTTAAAGGCTTACCCCAGCCAAATCACATTAACTTTTAGTTTCTTTTGCTGGACAGAAAAGATCCAGTAAAAGTAAGGTAACAGCATGAAGTACCTGGTGAGACTGTTGGCTGAAAACTGGAGTGGTTACATTCAGTGAGCCCAAAGAGAAGTCAGCACATAGTAGGATACTGAATCATGCAGCCCATTGTAGACATGTCAGTTTTGCCCAAGAAGTAGTAGGGAATTTGTGTATTTAGTAAACTTCTTTTGGCTCTCTATTTTTTTTTATTCAGAAGGACAGTAAAAATAATATTTGTGATGAGTGGGAACATCAGCGTGATTGAGGACTGCATAATTAGACCTTCTGTATACCTGACAGTAGCAGTATTATAGACTTCAGCATAGGCTGTCAGTGAGTGAGATATAGTTCCCGGGAATTTAAAGTAATAAAATGTGACCTCGAAACAAAAAGTCGCCCAAGCCCATTTACAACCAATTCACATGGGCCATGAGTACTGCTCAGATTAAGAAGCAAGACAGCAAGGTGGAACATAGACAGCCAGAGGGAAGGAATTCACTTCAGCCTAAAGATTCATTACCATCCCAGGGCACAAATGAATCTCTCTCCATATTCATGATCTGCTTTTTATCTTCCCAGAGAGTGAAATACGAGTCCGACTGCAGAGCGCATCTCCCTCTGGCAGATGTAAGTTATTCCAGGGGTATCAGGGATAAGATAGAGGGTGTTGCTGCTAGGGTTATGTCTTTTCCTGTTAAAAGGAATTTATTTAATTTAAGTCCCCCTTCTGGACAAGGAAGCATGCTGTGGGTTAGGTGGTGCTCTTGCAAACATGTAAAATGGTACTTTAGTCCCAAAAATGTCCTCTCGAGCTTTGTCATTAAGTGGTACCCCCAGAAAGTAACAACTTCATAGACATGCAGATAAATTCTACTGAATGATTTAGATCCAGAGTAAGATTACAGATCAATGAAAAACTGGCTTTTGGGTGACTCTGGACACTTGCTTTTCCTGCTAGGGACAGAGTTGGATGATGTGAAACGTTTGCTGAAAGGAAGTCGATCTGCCAGCTGCAGCCCTACTCGGTCACCATCCAGTACACTCCCGATACCGAAAAAGGCTGTGGTGGAGACGAAGATGGTCACTGAGAGCTCTCAGTCAGGTACTTGGCCTTTAGCAATGTTGCAGTCATTCCAAACAGCATTTACCATAAAAAGTACTCAGTTGCTAAGAACATCCAGATGAGAGTACACGGTGTCCCCATACAGTGAAAGGGTCAGAATGCTGAAAGAGTGTCCAGGTGTTGCCATAACAAGAGCTGTGTTGAGTATCTTTCTAGTGACTAGTCTAATTTCAAAAAAAATGAGTCCATTCTTTCTGCCACTAGCTTCAATTCAGAGGTATTTCTAGCAGAGATAAGAGTTCTAAGCAAATGTGTCTGAGAGTGATTTGATCTCTTATCTCCAAGTGAGACAGAGATAGGACTGAAGACAACATTTCAGTGCGTGATTTATTAGCCATACCATTTGATAATAACTCATCTGGAACTGTATGACAAGACAAGAAGTAATGGCTTCAAACTTAAAGAGGGCGGGCTTAGATCAGATATTAGAAAGAAATTCTTTACTTTAAGAGTGGGGAGGTGTGGTGGTGCAGAACTGTTTTATTAGGTTTTTATAAGAAGTTTATGTCAGGGTTCATTTCACTGTATCCCCAATGTTGTAACCCTTTTTGTGTTTTCTGTATAACAAGGTGTTTTGTGTCAGTCCTCCCACCCTCCTCGCTCTGGGGCAGCCTGTCTGTCACTTTGAGGAACCCTCCCAGGTTGCAAAATCTCAGGGAGAGGGCTTCAGGTGATAGGTCCCCTGGGGGGAATTCCTTTAGCTCTGGATTTTAGTGGTCCAAGGCTTGGGGGTGGGCACACCTTGTTACCCCCTGAATCCCCTGATTTGTTGTCTTGTTGTAACCTCCCTTGAACCCCTCCCCTGCTTATAAGGTGGAGGAGGGAGATTCAAATCCTCTCAGCCTCTCAGCTCGGAGCTCTCTGCTCCTCAGCTCTTCAGCTAATAAACATCTTTTAACCTGCTAAGCTGAGAGTCAGCCTTTTCTCTTCTGCTGCTGTTGCTGTCACGACACAATTGGGTCCAGCTGCTAAGCCGGGAAGCCAAAACGAACTGGGACCTTCTGTGGCTGTGTTGACCCGAGCTAGCCGGAGGTCATCTCCCGCCCAGTGCGGGGACAGAACCAGACACAGGGAGGCACTGGCACAGATTGTCCAGAGATGTTGTGGATGCTCCATGCCTGGAAGTGTTCCAGACCAGCATGGATGAGACTTTCAGCAATTTGGTCTAGTGGAAGGTGTCCCTGCCCATGGCGGGAAGTTAGAACTAGATGATCTTTAGGTCCCTTTAATCCCAAACTATTCTGTGATTCTGTGATTCTATAATTGAAGTGGTACTTAAAATACTACAACCTTTTTTAGTTATTTATACACCTCATGAGAGGTCTTGAGGAAGTGGTATTGACATAGACTCCATTGTCTTCCACCAGTATCTAAGAACAATATCTTTTATCCTACTCAGAACTCCCGTCCTGTCTAAAACAGAATGTTAGTCCAATACACTAGTGAACCAATCAGATACATATGTGAGAAGCAAAAGCCATACACCCCATGGCTCAGGGTGATTTATTAATGGAATGCCAGACTGCGGTGGTTTATTCCGGTACTATAACATCTGTGAGCAATGAAATCTCTTCAAGGTGTTTTGTGAATGATCATGCTATCAGGTCAATCTTTATTCCATTGGTTAAAATTTGTGTGGGCTCTAATCAGCTGACATTTGAGGTCAGTTATGCCATGCTAATCTGGAGTCATTTGTTTGACTCTGCAAGGGTAATTGAAATGTAAGTTGTTTGTCCTATAAAGCTATAGTGCATGCTAAGCCACGGGCCTGGCCTTATTGAAAATCACTTTTGTCTGTTTGGTTTTCTCAGTGTCGGGGACATATGACACAACTATACTGAACACTGCTCTCCCTTCATACATGTGGTCCTCCACTCTGCCTGCTGGGTCTTCCCTTGGTGGATACCATAACAGCTCTTCCATGATCAATGCCATGTCTCACTCTACAGGATCAGGTATGTTCCCTGGATTGCCCAGGTCTGAAGGATGGAACTGTCATGAAACTGGGTCAGAAGCAGTTATTTTTGCACAGCACAAACTAAAATGATGGAATAATCAAAATGGCAAGGGATATGCTTGAATTTTCTCTGGTTTTCTGTAATTTGGTGCCCTCTGCTTCTACACTGACTGTATCTGAAAATCCTTCTTTGTGAGGATTTATTGTCCTGACTCTGTCAATAAATTTTGATGACATCTTTATCAATGAGGTCAAGCTCACATTCCCTATAAAAACTAGTTAAGACTCAAATTAATGTTGTATTATCCTGGCCCATTGTAAGAATGGCTCATATACTAAAAATGTTATAAGTAAGATGTGTGTGGTGAGGCCCATTTGTAAATGCCAGGGATTCTGCATTATCCAATCGCAGAGAAAAACACAAGAAGCTTTATGATGGCATACTATTAAAAGCTTTACTTTCTCTCACCGTCACATGATCTTATCTTGCCTGAGGCTGGATTTTTTTGCCTTTGTCAGTTCAGTAAAAGGGTGGTTTGTTGTTACAATTTTCAAGATTTTTTTCTTCTTCAATTATTGTGCTTTATCATTAGTTGCATTTCCAAGTTGACTCTTAATTTCTGGGACTGTGCCACTGACCTTCGGGTGTTGGATTTCTGATTTGAGAGAAGTAATAACATTCACTTCCTTTTTTTTGCAGTTTTTGGTGTTCCAAATAACCTGGCTCCCAGTAATCATACTCTGAATGCAGGCCTGAGCTCTTCCTCCACAGGTCAGATTTTTCTTCCCTTCAGACTTTGACAGCACTGCATTTCTGGCAGACAAGTACAGTGAAATAATATCTATATATCAGTTTCTCTCCTGTTCCTCATCTGAGTGTCAGCAGCTCTCTGCCCCACCTGCAGAAATGTCCATGCAGCCATGAGAGTGGCCTCACAATGTAACTCGAAATAATGTTTTAAAATGGTCACCATTATTGTCCTGGGCTAACAATAATAATACAGCAAAGTGAACTAAGTTACAAAACATTTTGTGAGACCTGTGGTACCTCCAGAAAGCTGGTGAAATTTGTTGGGAGAGGTCATTATTTTTGTATCACTGGTTTTGTTTGGGTTTTAGCCAGAATGACACCTGCACTGCAGGACTCCTATAACCATCATTGCAATGTTTTGCTTTGCAGTATTCGGAGTTCAAAACAACCTGTCTCCAAGCTCTTCTGCAACCCAGAATGCTACAGCAGCCTCTGCAGGTCAGCAACAAAGTAAGCCTAGAAAAAGTGTGAGGGTCACCAAAGTGTGCTTCCTTCTCCCACCTTTTCTGTGTTCAGAAAGTTCATCTTGGCAGAGGCCCCCTCATCACCATCTTGTGTGGCACCAAGTGGTATGAAGGCATATTGAGGAATATTTCCTCTGCTTTGCATGTGCAGGAGCAGCTCCCAGTGCTGATGCACTAGAAATTTGTTTGCTGGGGAAACCCTTGGTTGTTTGAGTTGTCCTAGGAACACTGAATGAGAAAAGATTTTTGAAAATGCTTTGGTGTGCATAGATCCCTTGTTATCCTTCATCTCTGTCCTTGTTGAATTTTTTTCTTTGCAGCATATGGGATGAAGAACACTTCTCAGAGCAACACCATGGCAAGTACTGGTGTATCTGCCTCAGCAGGTGAGTGTGTCATTCACAGGTGTTTAGGCATGGCTTTGTACAAGCATATCATAAAAATGAGTTAGTGATTGAGCATAGCTGAGTGACACTCAGGTGCATAACTTGTCACTAGCCAGGTCCCCTACCAGTGCCTTTCTGAAAAGAAAGAGAGTTAGAATCTAAGAATGAGCAAATAAAGTGGTCTGATTCAGATCTCTGTAATAATTTGGACTGTTTAATTCTGAGCTATTTCTGCTCAGTGGGCAGGAAGCTGGAGAGAAGACCACACGTGAAATTTTACTTCATTTGAAGCCAAAACATTTGCAAGGTTGCTCTTAAAAATCATTCTTCTGTTGTACCAGTTTCAACCATTCAAAAATGAAGCAACTGTCTTATACGTGATCAGATTATGTTTTTTTAATGAGAGAAGCCCTTTGTCCTTGACCAGTTAGGATTCATCCTTTCCAGCTCTTTTCTGCAACTCTGAGAGTTATAAATGAGACTTTTTTTTTGTATGTGTAAAGAAAGATAAGTTTGCCTTTTAATCCAAGGACTCCCAAAGTTGAGGCTTAAAAATAGATGTAAAGACCACAGAAATTACGATAACATTTCTAATAAAGGTTTAGTCCAGGTTCTACTAGAGTAATGGAATAATACTGTTCTGTTTATCTTGATTTTCACTATTGTGTCAGTGTGCAAATTCGTGTTTGTACACCATTCCAGACATATTTCATGCCTGGTGGCACAAGAGTGACCACAGTGATGGTTTTGAACCTTGTTTGGCCTGTGCCAAACCTCAGGAAACTGCAGTTCAGTGTCTCCTAACCCTGCCTGGCTCCCAGGATATGGAGTGCTTTGTGCTGGACAGAGTAACTTGGCAGTGCTTGATGGGCTCCTCATCTTGAGCCGTGCTAGCTCTGCTGACCCCTGAATATCCCTCTCAGCCTGTGTTCCTCTGACTCCACAGGAAGTGTGTTTGAGGAGCAAAGAGCTCATTGAGCAAATCACTTCTACATCTGATTGAATTCCAGATGTTCTCCATTTCTGACAGCAGGAGCTCCCCTGCTAGTGAAATGCACATCTCCAAAGAAACCTCATGACATGCACAGCTCTCCTGTTACCTTTACTGACCAGTATGTCTCTTGTAGGGCTGTTGTTGTAGCAGCAACCCCAATCATAATGTGACCGCCTGCTTTTAAAGCAGAAGTGATGTGACTTGTAGTTATGGACTCAATGGCCCACACTCATCTCCTCTTTACCATCTTTTACAAATATTCCAGGAGGAACTGTTTTGAGCTCCCAGGGAGATGATATTCTGCGCAAAGACTGCAAGTTCCTGCTGCTGGAGAAAGATAAGGCACCAGCAAAGGACATGGAGCTCTTGGTCATGACAAAGGACACTGGCAAAGTCTTTGGTGCTTCTAACACTGGGCTTAAAGGAGGTAATGTCCCTTTTTCAGGACGTGTGGTTATTCTGAGGGCAGAGAAGTAGAGACTGATCATAAGGGAAGTTCAGCATCCAGGACACTATACCTGGCTTGTACATCATCCAAGAACCTCTTGTGTGGCAGGCAGCTTTTAACCATGCCAGCTGAAACCTGGGTCTGGCTTTTGCGTTTGTATTTCCAGAGTGTGCCTTGGGATATTTCACAAAGCTCAGGAGCTTTGGGAGGAAAAAAACCTAGATCTAGTTTAGACAGGCAGAGCTTTTGCGCCTTCCCAAGAAAAATACGCCTTTTACCAATGAAAGATAAGCCTGGTTTAACTTCTGATGTAATCTTTCTACTTATATTTGGTTCCTGTTCAGGATCTTTTGTAGAAGACACGTTGAAGAAAGAGAAGGAGGGATTTTCCTCCTCTTATGCTACAGATACTGGCCTAAAATCAGATGCAAATGGTAAGAGTTTGTTCCTGTGGAAATGCAACAGAACTTTCTCCCTCCACCTCCGTTACTGCCCTTCCATTTCAAGCATGCATGCTAAATTTTGTCATGCACTGAAAGACTGGTAAAACCTCTTTTACTGTTGTTAAAACAGGAGGGCTGAAATCCATGCCAAAAAGGGACAAAGAAACTTATGCAGGTAAGTGATGCAACTCAGACTTCCATTGGAAGAAACACCGAAGCACAATATACAAAAAAGCAATTGTTCCTGAGGGATGTGGGTGATCTCTGAGCAATGAATGAGAGGGAGGAAATGTTCAGGAGGCTACCAGAGAAATTGGTACCGGTGATTTGATTGTAGATGAGGGGACAGTTGGGATATTTTTTTATGACTAGAGAAAATCAGATAGCTGACAGTCCAGCTGCATCCTGCTACTGGGAGAGATTTTTGGGGAAGAGAGGGCTCAGACAGATCATTGCTGTCATTTATGGCTCAGATCTGTACAAAAAGTTTACCCCTATGTGATCATGTTTTCCAGCTGTTATTTTAAAATGCACTGAGTGTTTTTGTCCCCTGTTGAATTAATTCCCTTTGGAAACACTGTTCCCAGCTTCCACAGGGACTAGAATTACACTCACCATGTGGTGAGTGGTGTAAAGATTTTTTCCATAGCCTTTTGTATAATGGATCAGACCTTGATGTCCTTATTGTAAGAGATTCTTAATTCTGAAGTCAATGAACTCTTCATTAACTGGAAGATTGCTCCTTCCCTCTTCCAGAAATACGAAGTGGTGATGCTGGAGGTGCAATTGGATCAGCACCAGCCTGGTGTCCCTGTGGTTCCTGCTGTAGCTGGTGGAAATGGCTCCTGGGTTTGCTTCTAACCTGGTTGTTTCTCCTTGGATTGCTTTTTGGACTCATTGCCCTAGGTAAGAAATAACTGAGGAAAAAATATTGTGTGGTATGGAAGGACAGAGCGTTTAAGCTGGGAACAAGCCCAAGCACTAGAGATACCAAGCCAGAGAACTGGGGAAAACATTCAGCTTGATGGTGACTTGCCACTAAAGTATCACAAATGGACAGAAAGAGTTGATAAGGAATACTTTGTAATAAGGAATACTCAATCTTTGTTGAGGAGCTATATAGTCTTGGGGTGAGTAGGATAGGAAAGCTCCTGAGATCTGAGGTCTGCTGCTCTGAGACTGACAGATTCCAGAGTTGTCATTTAAATTCCAGATATCCCTGCTGGGAAAGAAAAAGATACAAAGAGTTCTGCAAAACTCAGTACTACATGACGCAGTGTTGACATGTTCCTGCAATAGCACCAGATATTTCAGGCATGCATATCTGGCAGCATGTTCCCTAGCATTTTCCTTTAACCTTCCAGCTGAAGAAGTGAGAAAGCTGAAATCTCGTGTGGAGGACCTGGAAAAAATCAATGGTGGCCTCCTGGCAATTAACCAAGGAAATACAAAAATAGAAAAGGATGTTTCAAGAGTAGACTTTCTTCATGGTAACTCACCCTCCTTGACCTTCCCATACGAAAATGAAGAGTCAGTCTGGTTGATGGTGAAGAGCAGACTGAATAAGGAAATAGAACGAGGTGAGCAAAGTCAAAAAATGAACTCATACGTTGTTTCTCATGCTACTTTTGTCAGCAAGGGAAAGGTGATTTACTTCTGTTTAGCACATGATAGAAAGAGATTTACAACAGAGGAGCCAACATTCTCTCATAGTTAGAAATTTCATGTATTTGTGAAAACATTTACTGAGGAAACTCACAAAACCGTACTGTGCTGCCTGTAGCCTCAAATCCAAATAGATGGATCCTTGTTCTTGAAATGATGTATAATGCATTCTAACAGCACCTTCACTTCCTATTACAGGCTACTTCCGAGGGGAGAGAGGAGAACGTGGTGAGAAAGGTACAGCCATATAGTCCTTCTCTTCCCCTGTCCAATTCCTTGGCTCTGGCAATGCACAATTTTGGGCTGGTTGTTGCTTCAGTTAGCAGTGTGAAAGATGAGGATGGTTTATATTTGAACAAAAAGAATCAGAATTGTTTAGGTTGGAAAATCTTTGAAGGTCATGCAGTCCAACCATAAATGTAACACTGCCATGTCCATCATTAAACCACCTCCCAAGGGCCACATCTACTATCTTTTCAATACCTCCAGGGACAGTGACTTAGCCTCTTCCCTTGGACAGCCTGTTCCAATTCCCCATAACCATTCTGGTGAAGAAATTTTTCCTAATATCCAATCTAAACCTCCCTGGTGCAGCCTGAAGCCATTTCTTCTTGTCCTATCACTTGTTACTTGGGAGAAGTGGCTGACCCCCAGCTCACTATTCTCCTTTCAGGCAGTTATAGAGAGCAATAAGGTCCCCCCCTTAGTCTTCTCTGTTCCAGGCTAAACACCCCCAGCTCCATCAGCCACTCCTCACAGGACTTGTGTTCCAGACCCTTCACCAGCTATTGTCCTTCTCTGGACTCACTCCATCACCTCAAGACCTTCTTGTAGTGAGGGGCCAGAACTGGATACAGCACTCAAGGTGCAGTCTCACCAGTGCTGAGTGCAGGGGGACAATCCCTGTCCTGCTCCTGCCAGTTTGCCGTGTAAACTGTAGAGACCCTGATCCCACACAGAACACAAGAAGCCCAATCTTGCCTTGTGCCAGTGTAGAAGGCCAGATTGGGTCTGATCCTGTACTATTCAAATGTGAAGTGTCCTGTTTGGCCATAACTTCTTTGTATTTCAATAAACGTGAGAAAGCAACTAGAAGACCAAATGAATGAGTAATCATAGAATGTCTCTTTATTCACTTTTTTTTCCCACTTTTCTCAGGTGACATGGGAATACAAGGTCCCAAAGGTGAGTCTGGAGTTACCTGCTTTCTCAGGTAGATCAGCAGCCTGTCATAGGACCTGGGTAGCAAATGGGTTTTTGTTACTCCAGCATTTGGAGAAGCTGATGCTAGTTATCTGTTAGTTCAGATATTGTTGTGAAGGTTGGGGTTTTTCTCTCATTTTTCTGGTCAAAGAGAATTTTAGAGTTTATAGCAGAAGAGATGACAGATCTCTCTTTGAATCTAGAAGATGCTTTTGTCTGGATGAAGGTAATTCCTGAGGCCAGGCTCTACCTGCTTTAATCACAGAGTGCTTCAGTGCCCAGAGGGTTTTGCATGGTGTGAATAATTCAATTATTTGCATAAATACAAGGGAGACAATTGCTGGAGATACTAGAACTTGTAAATATTCCAGGAACATAAACTTCTTTTTATGAGGGTAAAGGTTAGCCAAAGTGACAAGAAGAAAAGACTTATTCCCCACTGGCTGTCTCTTTGTTTCTGTCTACAGGTGACCGAGGACTTCCGGGTGTCCCAGGTGGGCTATAGTTCAGTTCCTCTTTGAGGGAGAACATTTAATTATGTTACTTTGGGCAAGAACAAATTTTGCACTTCCTTGCAAAATTCCTTGAACTTAGCTCAAGGTGGTTCTCTAAAGAGTCAATATTTAGCATAGACTAAGTCACTTGATTAATACCTTAGTGCTGAGCTACAGACACAGCTCAGAGACTTGGCTACAAGCAAAGCCTTGGCCAGACTTCCTCTTAGTTGAATATGCTGAATTTGGGGTTGTGAAGATTCCAGTCTACCACTGAAAGAGTCCTACAGCTGCATAAATACTTGGTTCAGCTTTCTTGTGATTTTGTATGTATTGTGTTCTTCTAAAGAGATCAAGTACCCACCTTATGAGTAGTATATTCTTCACCCCATAGAATTAATCTCGCCAGGTTTGAGGTTCCCCTTGGCTGGATGTTACTCTTTTATGGTACATAGTCAAGAACACTGAATGCTTACTGTGTTTTCTTTCCAGGCATTCCTGGTCCAAGTGGGCATGCAGGACCAGAAGGACCAAAAGGACAGAAGGGAAGCATGGGTGAGCATCTCTGTCAGTGCTGTGAGTCTTTCACAGCTGACTGACACACGCCATGGGAGTACAGACACCTGGCTGGTGTGACCATTGCCTTCCCAGTGGAGCCAGCCATGGATCCTTTTGCCCAAGGCCTCCCTTCCAGAGACAACTGGTTTTACAAGGCATTTGTTTCCTATAGGTGAGCCTGGCATGGAAGGTCCCATGGGACAGAGAGGTAGAGAAGGGATACCAGGGCCTCGAGGGGAGCCAGGACCACCTGGGTTTGGAGAAAAAGGAGACAGAGGTAGGAACCAAGTGTCTTGTTGGATAAAACAAAAATGGACAAAAGCAAGAGTTTGGTCCTGATTAATAAAATATCTCAGTGATAAAATTTGATTTCACTATTCAAGTCCAGATTTCATATCTAAACATTTCCCAGCAGATTATTATGGCCTAAAGGATTTTTTTTTTTTTTTTTTTTTTTTTTTTTTTTTTTTTTTTTGCCAGACTTATAATGGGTAAACAAGGATTGATTTGGTTTCCCAGATTTGAGTTTGACAAAACCAAAATCACTTTACTATCAAGGTTATCTTCCTCCCTGTTATCCAGATCATCAAAGCTGGGGGATTCATCTTGCTAAAGCCCAGTGAACTCATATTCTTTTCATGGACAATGCATATCTATTTGGGTGTTTTGAACTGATGAGCAGATTACTCATGACACTTGCCAGAGAAAGAACAACAGTAGATGGGATAATGGAAAAATGAGATCACAGCTGTATCTATTCATGCTCTTATTTTGCAGGTGCTGTTGGTGAGCCAGGTCCTCCAGGGCCACCTGGACCCCCAGGTTCTGCTGGCCTAAAAGGTAAACGTGAAGATGGAGAGAGAACACCTAGCAGAGAGATTAGGAGTAAATAAGCATCCCAGCTGTCCCATTTCACATTGCTCTGCAGTAACCAGAATAGTCAAGAAATGGTCTGAAGCACAGATCCCAGCATCTTAGCCAAGATGAATGGCTTGGGTCTCTTTACTTAAGTGGAAAACATTTCCTCAATGTCACAAGAACTAAGTTCTCAAAATTTGTTGTCCTGGTTTTGAGGATGCCAGTAATGCAAATTCTTCTAGTGGCTGGGGAAATCCCAATTCACTTAACACCTCTTGGGTTGTGGATGCTGTTGGGCAAACTGAAAGCAATTTGTTCATTTTCTAATTGTGATGTTACTAAAAGAAAATCCATGTTCCTTGCAGGTCTGATGGGTTCTCCAGGCCCACAAGGTCCTCCAGGTGAGTGCTGCATTCCTTTACTGTGGCATCTAGAGACTGGGGAGAACAAAAAAAGAGTGCCAGCTTCTCACAATTTTTCTGCTTCAGTGATGCATTATGATGAGTGGGATGAATGAAAACCCCTTATCTCTTTTTTCTGCAGGTCCTCGTGGCCTACAAGGATTTAGAGGCGAAGCAGGGCTCCCAGGTGCTAAAGGTAACTTTCTCTTCCCCTTGGCAATTAAAGCAGCACTGGCTGAGGAACTTTTCTAGCACTGCTCTGAGCAGCAGACATGGTCTGACCATGTCACATTTTGATTCCATGGGCAAGGAAAAGCATAAGACTGAAGAAAAGTGAGGCAAAACAAAACTTAGTGATTGCTAGCAAATACTGAGAAATGCAGGTGACATAGAGGTAATAGTGCAGTCTAAGAGAGGAAAAATAATTGGGTGGATGGAGCTGTGTTAAAGGAAAAGAATTTCCAGTTTGAATTTGTCTGGTAACACAGAATCTGTATTTCCTTTATGATCTTTCTTGGTGCATTAAATGCCTTTCCCTTATGATTTGTTATGACTATTGTTCAATCATCCATATATCTTTCAGGTGAAAAAGGAGCCAGTGGACCCCCTGGACCCAAAGGTATGTTGACCAATTAGGTATCGTTAGTGGTTATTTTCTTTAGATTCCTTTAGATATGGATACCGTCCATGGGTTTTACCCTTATCCATCTTTGGCTTTTTCTTCTGTGCTCTTGTCAGAAAGCAAACTTTATTTTCTCTGATGGAAACATTTTACAATGAAGCAATCTCACAGAATGCTTCTCTTTTCTGTACCACAGGTGATCAGGGTGAGAAGGGTTCTCGTGGAATGACAGGTCAGTGGATTGAAATACTGGAGTAACAGCTAACCTAATAAATGTATAGCCCAACCAATCCCAGTTAGCTTTCTGAAACATTATAATGATGTTAGTGGGTATAGGAGTTTTATTTTTGCACTAAAATTATAAACAAATAGATCCCATTCCTGATTCCAGTAATCTTGGTAACAATCTTTGTATTCGGCTTTAGGAAAATCCTCTCCCACATGTCCTGTATTCACATCACTTGGGCATTTCTGATGCCTGGAAACAGTTGTGAATCATGAGACCTGAATATCCTGTCAATGCTGGTTTTCAGTTGCAAAGCAGCAAATATTGCTGACAGAAATGCCCAAGAGTTGTTTGCTTCATTTTCATACTATTTTGCTGCAGGTGAGCAAGGCTCAAGAGGAATACCTGGACCTCCAGGAGAGCCAGGGGCTAAAGGACCTGCAGGTGGGTACCAGAAAGCAGCTGTTAAGTCTTGATTTAATGCTTCCTGTATCTTCAGTAACTGCAGCCAAGGTTTCTTTCAGATGCAGTGTGATGAAAAGCCACTCTTAGGTTTAGGGCGGTGCTCCACTTTGGAGGAAAACAGGATAACTGGTGTACTGTTTCAGAAGTCCCTGACAATCTCTTTCTTTGGACAGGACAAGCTGGTCGTGATGGGCAGCCAGGTGAAAAAGGTAAGGGCTTCTTTGAGGTAGAAGTGCAGGTACTTTCTGATTTGGCAGGAGGTTGATTTCTAAAAGAGGTGGGAGAAAGATGGCAGCAGATTTGTGTTCTGGGATCTTCTGTCTCAACTGTAGAGTCAAGCTGTAAATATGGAACTGAGACATAAAATGGAGCAGGCTGTAAACTTGTGACAGAGTTACCTCTCTACAGAACTCTTCTGTCATTGATGTTCCCCTCCCAGACACTGATGCTGGAGATGGCCACTTGGCTGTGAGAATACAACAGGCAGAAATTGCTGCAGTAAAGCCAAGCTTGAATGGATTGGTAGATTGTATGTCAGTGACTTCTGTCTTGTTAATAGTGATTATATCCCTAGGTGAACCAGGTCTTATGGGAATGCCAGGTGCCAGAGGCCCTCCAGGACCCACTGGAGATGCTGGAGAGCCAGGTAAAAGCATACAGAGAACAAAAATGGTTTTTGCTCAGTCAGGAACAGATTTATTTGTCGATTTCCAGTCTGAATTTGAATTTAAGTTTGAGGATCTCTGAATTCTTAAGGTGGTGATGAAAGGAAAATACACAGAGAATCTAGACCCTTTATGATCCCAAAATTGCCCACAGTGCAAACATCAGCTGCTATGAGCTGATTTACATACCACTTGCTAGGCCAGTTACCACCACTTGTGAATTGTGTGCTAAAATTTCACATAAATGTATTCTTTTTCTCCCTGTCTATCCTTTTCCCACATGAATTTTTTTAAACATCTTAAGAGTTTTTTGCCTTTTTCTGGCAGGTCTTACAGGACCCCAAGGACCACCAGGTAGGCTTTTCCACCATGTTCCAATTTATCAATGACACTTTGATATGGGCTCAAAAAAATCGTTGTAATTTTCCATCTGTGATTCTCAGGGCTTTCCAAAACGATATCCCAACATTTCTGCATCTCCTTTGGCTTTTGAGACAGGTTTTGTACAAGATGTGTAATTTTTGAGCAATGGAGGGCTTTTGAGTGTTGAAATTTTGCCTTTCCCAAATCATAACATTTCAGTTCCCTGTGCATCACTGAAAAGTCCTTCTAATCAGCAGCAGAAACAGAAGGGAGAGGATGTAGCAATAGAGATGGAAACAGAGGATGTGACATCTGTAAGCAGAGGCGGTTGGGGTGGGACAGTTCATCAGGGAATTCATCCAGGAGCCTCAGGATAGGTTGCAGTACCTGGAAGAATCTACAGGTAAATGAAGCAGTGTCATCGACTAGGGAAGCTCAGGGACACTACCAGCTCAGTCTGTTCCCCCACTTGCTTATAAAGTCCTCAGTTACCTGCTTATAAAGGTTGAAAGCAGAGGTCTTGAGTAGGGAGTTCCTTCTATAAACCCACAAGTGAAACAGCTGGGGTGCCTGGAAAACATACAGAAAACAATATTTGCACTAACCATTGTAAATTGTTTGTCTATCTCATATCAGGACTTCCAGGCAACCCTGGCCGACCCGGGACTAAAGGTGAGTTTTGTTTCTTCTCTAATGTTCATTTTCTCTCAAAGGATTTCATTTTAGCAAGGATTAGCTGCTCCGCTGACGAGTCCCTAGATCAACAGTGGCATCTAGTGGCTTTGGGAAGGGACTGTTTGAGAAGCACGGTAGCCAAAGCTTGCCTGAGCTTACACGGAGGGCAGTGAGGGCACCTGCTGAGGGACTGGGCCTGACAGCTGTCCTCTGAGCAAACCTTTGAAGCCCTGTTCTGCCCTGAGCATGAGTAAGATGCCTGGTGACTGCAGTGGAAGCTGTGTGCCTACCTCGGATAAATCCAGGCTATTGCCTATGCTGGCAGATGTAGTGCTCTGGTTTAGCACAGCTCTCCTGCTTCCCCCTGACCTTCGAGTGCTGTGACTTCTCAGACAAGAGATCAAGGGCAGAAAAAACAGAAACTACATGCCTAACAGTACAACATTATTGAGCTTATTATATCTCTTACCTGACCCCCTAAAAAAAAGCTCAACTTCTTTTTTTTGTACCTTTGTTTTCCTAGGAGAACCTGGAGCTCCAGGAAAAGTTATAAGTGCAGGTATGTAGTGCTGTGACGGGTCACACTTCTGATTTAGGAGGCTTTTCTCTGGGTTTTTTGTGCTTCCTCAATTCATCTTGACTGTGTGTCAGGCCTGTGCTGGGGCCCCCTGTGTTGGGAGAATATATATGCTATAGATGTGGGATTCCTTAAGCATAGATTTGTGCACATTCACTGGATGTGTGAAAGTGTCTGTGTGCAAATCTAGGTGTTTGTTTTACAGAGGGTACATCAACTATTACTCTGCCAGGCCCACCAGGTCCCCCAGGCCCACCTGGCCCCATTGGTCCCCCAGGTGTTCCAGGTGAGTACTGATGAGTACAAAGTCGTGCTAGGTTAAATCCAGGGACTAGAATTAAGCTCTTTCACTGCTCAGGAAGGCAGGCTTGTGTCTAATCCCTCTCCCAGCTCCATTGCTGAAATTAGGAATTGCTTGTTTTCCAGTCTCAGCTTTGAGCTCAAGGCAGCAGAACTCCCACTCAAGCATCTGTAAATCTTCCTCACAAACACACAGTGGCTGTGCATGAGTTTACAGCATGGAATGCCAGGGGAGGGCTAGGACTTTGGCATTCCTTTTCTGTTGTGGTCAGTGACATTCTGGTCATTTCCCCAGTTCAAGAGGCACTAAGCATTTTAAATTCCAGGGGATGGAAATTCAAATAATACATGGGGCATTGATGCATTCATACCCCATAGCAATTCCATTTAGTTGCGTAGAAAAATACATTTTTTTGATAGTCCTAGTTCTTATAGAAATCCTATTGATTCTTTTGTGGTATTGTAATATACAACCAGTAAAATCTAATGAAATTTGGGGTTTTTTTCATTTGAAACTAGGTCCTGTTGGACCAGCTGGTCTCCCTGGACAACAAGGTACCATTTTCCTTCAGCTTTGATTATGCTTCTTAAGAGAAAGAAATTCATTAGTTTTCCTTTGTTACTAATTCTCTAAGCCCTTGGCACATTCTCTCTCCCTTTTGTTTGCAGATTTCTTCCTTTCAGTTCATTTTCTTGCATTATTTGGTTTAATTAATCTTGTAAAGAATTTTTATAATTTTTTGTTTTCCCTGGGGAAGAAGGAGGGTGGTAAGAGGGTGATAAGAGCCAGTGTAATGTGGATGCTGCAGATGTATTTTTTCTTATGCTGTTTTTCCTGAGGGCTGGTATTTCTAAGGCATTTCTCAAGTGCAGTTGCCTTTCTGTGATGGGGGATATAGCCCAGCTGGATATCTCCTGCCATTTTGAAAGGCAGGAGAACAAACTAGAGCCAAATTGGTATTAATGTCACTGTGAAAGCGCTGCCAGTTGGACAGACATCTCTTTGGAAGGGCCTGAACGGAGCTGACCCCTAAGAACCTTTCTTAGCTGGTTTCCTGTGATCCTGTTAGAGCAAACAGGGCAGTAATTTCTACACTTGAATGCAGTGTCCCTCAGATCTGGGGACTGAATTCTTGCTCCCAGTTCTCATTAAAAAAAGTCTGAACCTCTTGTAGGTAGAAAATGTCACTCTTTCTCACTTACATAACTCCTTTCTCACTTATATAACTCCCTTTCTCTTGCCTTTTTTTTTTTTTTTTTTTTTTTTTTTTTTTTCCCTCCCTGGAAAAAGGTCCACGTGGTGAGAAAGGATCCCCAGGTGAAGCTGTGATAGAAACCATCAGAACAGAAGTCTCATCATTAGCATCTCAAAGTAAGTGGCCCTGCCTTTCCTCTCATTTGCTTGGAGATGTGTCAGAGCCTCAAGGCCTGCTCAGAGCTACCAGGAGATGCCCCTAACCCTTTCTTCTCAACATGACATGGGGCAAGTGTGTGTGTGTGTTTGGTGGTGTGTCTGCAACGCTAGCTGCCTCTTCTGCTCTCCTCATCTGTGCATCCCAGAATCCTTTCAAAAGGAGGCAGATGGCATCAGGCCCACATCACAGGGAAGGAAGCTGAGGAATGGTGGCTGGTGAGCAGCCACTAACGGGGGAGATATTCATAGAGCTGAGAGCTTTCAGCCACTGCGTTCACACAGGACAGTCCCCTGTGCAATATGAACATCTGTAAGATGAGAACCACTTTGAAAAGGAATGTTAATCTAAGCAACCGAAATAATCTCTCTTCAAATTAAAGAATTAATTCACAGGGGAGCAAATAAATTTTAAGATAAAAGAATGTAACATTTTGTGAAAATTATAAGATTTTAAGATGAAAATAAGCAGAGAACAGAATGGTTTAACAACATCTCAAGAAAAGTGCTTGCTCTGTGAAACACTAGATGTGTGATGCACTTAGAGTTGGTTAGTCCCAGGATCTGGGACCTCTGCAAGTTTGCAGCAAGGTAGAAGAGGGCATAAAATTATAAATGATCCTTGCCTGATCACCATCCAAATGGGACCATGTAGATTCAGACCATGCTTCAGTACTGTCCAATTCCCCATTCAGAAGTCTTGGATCACAGCATCACTGAACTTTGAGTTTGTGCCTCAGCTTGGAGGTGAGGGTACATCTCACAGTACAGTCAATATAACACGGTGCAGCTCCTTGTTAAATAACATCTGTGCTATGATCTCCTCCCAAAACTTGCCTCTTTTCTCTCCTTGAAGTTCTTTCCCTCCTTCTTTAGCCTTTGAGTCCTTTGCTCTTTCTCTCAACAACCATTACTCTTCTCCCTGTTTCCAGTATCCTGCTCAGTGCTGTATTTTGCTTCATGTCCTAGCCAAACACATCTCTCCTCTCCCTCTTCTGCTTCATCTTGGGCCTAGGTCGCCCAGGTCCCATCTTAGTCCACCATTGATTGTAAGGGTTTCTAGCAGCAATATATTGACAGTTTCCATAGCAGCAGTAGCTCCATAGCAACAATTTTCCCTTGTTTGTGTTTTTTCTTTTGCACAGTGCTGGGAGATTTACATGGGCGAGCAGGACCACCGGGTCCTCCTGGACCACCAGGTATGGAACATAGCTCAGCACCTAAGCAAGGAATGCTCACACAATATGACACGTTTCTGGGCCCTGCAGTTTGCTGAGTAAATGTTCCCTGATACCCCTGTTTCTTTTGTCCTCAGGTGAATCTGTGCAGGGACCCCCTGGACCTCGTGGTCCCCCAGGTAAGAGCTTGTTCCTCTGAAACCAAACTGCAAAGTGGGAGGTTTTTTCCAAGGCCTAGGGCTGGAAGCAGAATGTTGTATAGTGGATTCCTACCAACACAATTTCACTACAGCAAGATGCTGCTCAACAAAGAACATTTGCTTTGGCAGAAGGTTCTAGCCAGAGTATTAATTAGTAAAAGCCGTACTTCTCGGGAAGACACTCAAAGTTTTCAAGTTGCCAAAGGAAGTAACTGCAATCAATCCCATATTTACTTTTTACTTGTCCAGCCTTAACTTTCAACTGCAGACAGATGTGAATGTTCTTATCATGAGGAACATATCCTCATGCCCCATTCTGTAATACAGATTTCTCTTTCTCAGCCAGAACAGAGGAGGTGTGGGAGGATGTGTGACAGGAGCAGAGCCCCATTCCTTGCTCTCTGCTCACTAGGAAAAGGGAGCAGGTTGAGTGTGTGATGGGCTGGGCATCCAGTATCATAAAGAAAGGAGTTTCTCTGTCCTTTTCTGCTGCAGTGGGAAATGATAGTGAAAAGTAACTATCAGGGATAGATGTGTGAAGAAAACAGTGATAAGAGCCTGCGCTGGGAAATACTCAAGCTAAGGCTGTGGCTGGAGATGTAGCAGCTCTTATGTTCATTTACTTAACTGCTGAGGCTGATCCTTCCTGAAGACTTTTTGTGTCCCTTATGCCTAGGAGAAGGATTGCCAGGACCTCCAGGCCTACCAGGGAGACCAGGATCATCCATGTCCACCTCAGGTAGGTTCTTGCCACTCATTCCATCACCTCGTGCTGGGAATGTCCTGTTGGGATTCCAGAGAGCACATATATGGCTAGGACCAAGTGGAGCCAGAGAAACCTTGTTTCATGTTCTGTTGGATGTCATGAAGAAATCTCTTTGTTTGAATTGCAGAAGCATTCTTCACAGGCCCACCAGGTCCACCAGGACCACCAGGCCCGAAGGGAGACCAAGGTGGGTGTATTGTGCTGCCTTATCAAAGTGCTAGAGACATCTCAGCACTTTAGACTGAAGAGAAGGAAGGGCATAAGAGCAGAAATTCCTGCCTTTGTCTGTAAGAAAGCCAGCACTAGTAGGACTCCTGTCTACTGTAAAACAAGTCAGTCTTGTCAAAGAAATTTGTTAGCCTCCAGTACTGGTATCAAAGCAGTTGCTGTATTCAGATCCCAACTTTGCAAGCGCATTATACTCAAGAACATTCAGAACTTCAGCTTTGCCATTGAAGAGGGCAGCCTTTTTGCAAAATGCACTGTGGAGGTGGCCCTGTGAAGTGTAGCTCTGCTCTCAGGAAAATGTGGACCTGCTCCCTTTACCCATTTCTCCCCTCATTGAAGGCCAAGATGAAGGCTACAGAGTGGGCTGGAATGTTGCTGGTGAGAGTAAAGCAAATCCTAACACTGTTCCTCTGCTCCCCTGTTCACAGGTGAACGAGGTCCACGGGGATTCACAGGTAAGGAGATCTTGGGGGGTTTCAGGGTAACTTGCCTGGGTGTACAACTGCTCCTTCATTTCTGTGTCTCGTGCAGGAGAACCGGGTGATCCTGGCCTTTCGGCTTTCTCCTCCCACGGTTAGTCTGTGCCCTCTTTCCTCCTTTGAATTCATTGTCCCTGGGCTGAAATCAGGCCAAAATCCTGCTCTGTTCATTCTAACTTCATTTTAGTAGAGCCAGGATTTTGTCCATATATTTTATTCCTGTGAATCTCTGACTCTCTTTCTGCAACTGGCAGGTGAAAGAGTCACCATACAGGGACCCCCAGGCCCACCTGGCCCACCTGGACCAAAAGGTGAAGTTAAAAATCTTCTTTCCTTTTTGGGGGGTGGCCTCACACATCCAAGCATGGTTGAGACTAAAGGATGCAACAACCCGGTCCTTTGGGAACTAGAGCTGTGCTCACCCCTGCCTTTTCAGGCAAAGCAGAACCACAGAAATAGAATTGCTGTGAGCACAAGGCATTTGACCAGGTCACAGAGAGCTCAGGAAAGCTGCCATGGCCTGTTCCTTATGCTCTTTCCCAACAAGCTGGCATTTCAAGGGAGTCATTGCAGGGCTGGGTAGTTGCTTCTCTGACAACATGCAACTAAGCTGTTTCACATGACCAAGTATGCCACATGCAGTCCCACCCATTCCAAGTGTCGGTCTCCCTCACTCTTTTCCAGGTGATGCAGGTATCCCAGGTGCACCTGGCATCCCAGGAGCATCTCGAGGTAAGAGGCCAGACCATCATTACTCTGATATTAAGAAGTAATGCTGATATCCTGGTGGAGGCTTTGAAAAAGCTCCTTTGACTTTTTCCAGTGTGGGTGCCAACTTAATGCTGATGGGATTTGTGTTCAAAACCTCTTTTGCACAGCTTGCCTTAAATCAGAAAATTTAATAATTGGCAGTTTTCTTTTCTGGGAGTCTTTTAAGCCAGAGTTTTGCCTCTGTGTGGACAGACTCTTGACCTGGTGCTGCTCAGGCTGACTGGGATTGGGAGCAGCAGGGCAGTGATGTTAGACTAATGAGCTTGAGCTCTATGATCTCCATCTATATTCTACACAGCACTGCGCTCTAGAGCACAAACTCACCACGTCTGCCTGTACAAAGCCAGGAATGTCTCTGGCCTCAGCCCTGCACAGGCTGAATTATAAGATGCTGAATTAATTGAAGACATTATACTGCCAAATAGCCCAGATTGTGTTTAAAGATGCAGAGAGAGCCCCTCCATATTCAATTTCCAAAGGTCTTTCCATGCCTGTGGGAAGGGTTTAATGCATGTACACTTTACTATCACTTGGTCTAATGCAACTATGCCAAAAAAACTCCTTCTCCTTACAATGCTTTCTGTAGGTGGATCCAGACAAATTCAGGGACCCCCAGGACCTCCTGGGCCACCTGGTCCTCCTGGCCCAAGTGGAGGTTCATCTCAAGAGATTCAGCAGTATGTCACTGACTACCTGAAGAGTGAGTATAATGAGATTTTTGCTGTGGGTCAGCAGTTTCATGCCTATCTCTCTTTTGTCCCTCCTCTTTCAGAAACAACAGCCCTGCTACTCTGGGCTTATTTCTGCTGTATAGTGTGAAGTGGTGTTGTCCACTGTGGCCTCTGTAGAACTGTCCTTCTGCTAACCCATTCTTTGTCAGAGGAAGAGGGTCTGGTAATTGTGACCATGGTCAGTCTTCCCTCTGGATGATGTGAGCATGTCTTGGGCTTTCTACGCAGGTGACAACATCAGGCATTATTTGACTGGTGCCCAAGGCCCACCAGGCCCTCCAGGCCCACCTGGACTTATCACCACCGCGGATGGGGTGACCTTGGATTATGCAGAGCTGGCTACCCGTGTCATGAGCTATATGACAAGTAAGCACCATGTTGGTAAACTCTGTACTGAGTCATGCCCTCAGCTGAGCTTGTGCAGCACCTAGGAGGTGAGAAGCAGAGGAGAAACAAGAGTTTAAATAGCAGCACCCCAACAAGGTTATTCATCTTCAGCAGTCTAGGCCCAGGACTCCACACAGCTGGGGTGTCCTCTGAGCCTTGTCCTTTTTTAATGGTTAGATTAACTAGCAGTTGCTCCTATTTAAAAAGTCTCATATGAAACATTTGCTGTTAGACTCTTTGACACTCCAAAGATCCAAACAGAGGTGGGTTTATTTAGTATATGTGGTCTCCAGTATTTGGGGGTTGTCTTGTGTTCTTGGGGCCCTCCTGAAGTAGATAAAATTCCCAGAGCTTTTGGAAGTAGCCTGGAATCTCAACCAGAAATGCACAGAGCACACAGCTGTGTGTGATGACCAGGATGTGTGAGATAGCAACTGTTTCATAGCTGGGGGCATGAGAAGCCCATTCTACTAGTTAATTAATTCATCTTTCCTTTGTTCCTTCCTGACCCCTGCTCACTTTCTGTCTCATCCTGGCTCATGTAAAACTTTTTCATTCCCACAGGCTCTTCAGGTCGCTATGAGTCATTTTCTAGCTCAGTATCCACTACTTCAATTTTGTACCAAGAACTTCTGGACCTGCTGCAAAGTAAGTGACCCTCAAGGGAAGCATGGGATTGAGGGTAGAGCGTCCCATCGTCCTGGAGATTTGCCTTTCCCTTCCAGTCTCCAGTCTACAAGTGGAGTTAGCTGCAGCTGCTTCAGAGTGTTCTACTTTCCAGCTCCCCCATTCTCAGTGTTCCCCCCATAGCCTTGCTCTGTTGTTGTTCTTAAGGTGAGGGGGATCCCCAGTTCTGTATTCTTTTCTGTACACACTGTTACTGTGGGCTGACAGGTGAATCTCCAGGATGTCATTTGGCTGTCCCTGAAGGTATTGATGATGCTGGCCAGGACTGTGCTCCAAATGGCTCCAAAATGCCACAAAGCTCAGAATGGTCTTTCCCAGCTGAGCTACTTTTCATTTCCTTTGCCCAAGAAGTTGTCCAGGGTGTCCTGAAATAAACAGGCCACTGGGGGTCCATTAAGCAATCCAAATTCTCATCCTCCTCACACCCTTCTTATAAGAGATTCCCAGCCTTGTGACAAATGTTTCTGGCACCACATACAGGAAAATTCACTCAGAAAAGAGGAAGGAAAGGAGCTTTGCATCCATAGGTTTTGATGGTTTCCCTGGGGGCTCAGCTCATGGGCTGGGAACTCCTCACACTTGGTGTCTGTGTAGCAGCTGGACAGCCTTAAAAGATGCTCTTGTTCATTTCTAGGAGAAGAAATTCGTCAGTATCTCATTGGACCTCGGGGCCCACCAGGACCTCCTGGGCCAGGGGGAGATGGAATGTCTGTATCGCTGGATTATGATGAGCTGACCAGGAGGTTTATCAGCTACTTGTCAAGTAATGGTTTTATTAGTGTGTGTTTCCCTCTGTTCCTTTGGGAGCCCAGCACAAAGCTCATGCTGTCAGTCAGTAGAAAGTATTCCAGTGCTAGATTTGTGAATCCCTATGTACAGAGACCTCCTCAGAGGGACTGAGAGAGACTTGGAAGAGAACAAAGATACCCTGTAGCTAAGATACCATCCACAGACTAGTAATGAATCCTTTCTGTGTTAAAAATTGAGCTTAGGAACAAAATTTCATCTTAGCCATCTTTTGCAGGTTCTGGGATGAGCATTGGACTGCCTGGGCCACCTGGGCCTCCAGGGTCACCTGGTATATCTTACAGTGACCTGACAGCGTACCTGCGAAGTAAGCCAACTTCTTCACTCCCCTCTCATGGGACTCTACGTGCCCCAGGTTCTTTTTTACAGCCTTAGCCACAGAATTTCCCTTTTTGCCTATCATCACAAATAACTCTCTGATGGCCCTTTGTCCTTAGCAGCACTGCAGGCCTCTGCTGGCACCTGCACACCCCACAGGGGGCTGCAGCTGGGTCACCACGCTCCTGTGAGGAGCAACAGCACTGGGGCTGTCTTGGAGTTAGGCATGAAGGAGCCCTTTGTTGTATCCAAACTCTGCAGCATAAAGGCTTCATTTCTAATGCCTCTTTAAAAGTCTATTTTTAAAATACAGACTTTACTCTCTTTGGAGTCATCTGGTTGTTCAGTGTGACATCTATATGCAGGGAAGTGAGATGCACCAAGAAGGCTGCACCAGAAGGTGGAGAGAAAAAAACTTCTACTAGGCTGTATCTGGCATAACCTGTATTGTCAAGGAACATTCATTAGGGTTGCGGTTGTTTGGGTGATTTCTTTTCTTCCTTTGTGTCTTACAGACTCTGAATTCAGTGGTGTTGTTGGACCCCCTGGTCCTGCAGGACCCCCAGGACCTCCAGGGATTCCTGGAACACCAGGCACCTCTCTGGAGGATGTCTCTGCCTACCTTCAAAGTAAAGCACTTGTGTTCCTCACAGCTGGCAGGGTGATTCTGTTTGTGGATGCTGGAGGGACTGAGGCTGACATTTAGCTTAGCAGGCATGTGACTGCCCACTGGGAACAAATTTCACTGTAAGGAAAACAATTTTGTCAATGTCATCTGTGAAGGGATGGAACTTGGGGTTGGAGCCTTTAATCTTTCAAGATCCCTAGATGTATGAAACTTCCTTATCCTCTCACTGATGGAAAATAATTCTTTCTCTCTCTCAAGATGTTGGATACTCTTCCGTTTCTGGAGTCCGGGGCCCACCTGGCCCTCCTGGCCCTCCAGGACCACCAGGTTTCTCTGGAACCGGCCTCCTGTCCTATACTGACATCACCAACAGCGACGAGTTCAGGAGTGAGCTGATCCGGTACCTGCAGAGTAAGGGAACACCATCCATCCTTCCTGCACACATCCCAAGACATGTTTACTTTGTGTAGGTGACTGGCTCTGCCACAGCTGAGACATCCTGTAGGAGCCTTCCCTGAACCAGGGCTACAGCAACATCTTCCCTCTACAGCTGGGTGTACAGGAGTGTGCTGCACCCTGTAGGCTTTTCTCCTCTCAGTCCAACTACCAGCCAAAGTCTGTGTTGTGACACAACAGAGACAAGCACTGGGTAGTTGGAATTGGCCTGTGCTGAACATGGGTCCCTAGTAAGGTCACCAGCAGAGTTTTACCATGGGGAAAAGCATTTTCCTTGGCAAACACCTGCCCACAGAGCCATGGACAGTGGAGGGGTTGGAAAGTGGCTGTGAAGCAATGGTCTGAGCTCATCCTGGAGTCATCCAGGACAGGCTTTCAAAAACACCTCAGTTTTGGCAAACTGGTCACAGAATAGCTCTTTTGGCAGAGCTGTTGAAGTTGGCCTGAGGAATGCACCCTTCTGCAAAATCATTGGGCATGTCCCCGGGATTGGGCACACAAAATTGTGGGAGTGGTGAGAAGGGAGGATATCTTGCCATCTGTAGAATTCAAGGTTGACATGTGCCTGCTGCCTGAAAAATGGCACTGGATGAGGGTCACTGTGATGGTTGGTGGGACAGAACTTCACACTCAGTCTTCATTCAGGTGGTAGTACAGGACTTCTGTCAAGCCCAGTGTCCCTGAAGTTCCTCCCCTTGTATTTTGCAGGTGATGAAGTTCGAAGCTACATATCAGGACCCCCTGGGCCCCCTGGGCCACAGGGACCACCAGGACCCAAAGGAGACAGTGGCTTTGTGTCTGGGTCTATGTCTTCATCATACCAAGGGTTACGAGCATCAGAGCACTTGCATGGAGGATCCCTTGGCGCTGAGGGCTCCCACAGGGGCTCAGTGGGCACAGGCAGCTCGTATGGCAGCTCCAGAAGCAGCATGTCCTCTTACTATGCCTCAAGGGGCAGTGATGGCGCTTACGATGCCTCCATGGGCACTGATGGGTCTTTTGATGGGCTGCTGACAGAGGAGGAATCACACAGGAGCTCAGCAGGGTCGAGCAGATCCTACAGCAGCTCCTTCACCGGTTCCCTGGATTACAACGAGCTGGCACTGCGTGTGTCAGAGAGCCTGCAGAGTGAGTGCAGTGCCTGCTCATCCTGACCCTCCCTATCCCAGCCTCCAACTCCAAACCCCCTGTGCCCGGTCACGCTGTTCACTTCCCTCTCCTTCCTGCTGCCTACAGCTCTCCCTTCCACCTCCTGCCTCAGCATGCAGCCACAGTTCTCCCCGAGCTCCTTTCCAATGACACCTTTAATTCCACAGGTCGAGGCATTCTCCGGGATCTGATGTCTTACACTGCACAGGGACCTGCAGGTCCCCCAGGCCCTCCTGGTCCCCCTGGCATCAGCAAGGTCTTTGCAGCCTATGGCAATGTCACCGCAGACCTCGTGGACTTCTTCAGAAGTGAGTGATGTTTTGACTTGGCATTTCTGGCTCATGCATGGTGGATCTCCTCAGCCTCTCACAGACCTACTGATATTCTCACCTTTGCACACTGCAAAAGTCAAGGTGCAGAGCTGAAGGTGGATGGTCTTTCCATCTCCTTCCTTCCTTGCTGGGGAGGTGTAGTCAGCATTTGAAAGGATATCAGTTTTTCACACTATTTGTAAGAAACTCATCCCAAACCCTGAAGGCCTCTGTGCTTACAAGCCCTGTGGCCCATTTTAACAAGGCTTAGCTGGTACATGTACAGAAACTTGAGCCAGCTGCTCCCTCTGCTCTTAGACTCCCTACCCTGAGCATGGGCCAGCTCTAGCCCCAGTGCCAGCCAGGACGCCCTGAGAGAGTGACAGAGCAGTGCTGGTGCAATGACATCACAGCTTGTCCTTGGGACTTCATTGGGACCAAAACCCCGTTTAAAAACCTTGCTGTCAGTCTAATCCCATCTAACCAAGAGAGGAATGTCCTTCAGTGTGACTCACAGCTTCTCTGAGTGGGCAGTGGTTTCTCCCAGGCATTCACTCTCTCCTTCATTTCCCTCTCCAGCACATGGCGCCATCCGGGGGCCACCCGGTGAAAAGGGGGAGAGGGGTTATCGTGGACCCAAAGGTAAGGCTTGCCATCCTTACCCTCTTCAGCCTTCTGATGCCCAGGAAGCAGCACTGTGACCACAGAGGTCACAGCACTGCTCAAGGTCACACCCTCTCACAGTGAAGGTGGCACCTTCAAACATTGTCCTGACTTGGTGTCCCTTCCCCTGGCTTGTCCCTGTCTGTGGGTCACTTGTGCCCAAGGGCAAACTTGGTCTTCTCATTCCTTCAGGTGACCCTGGGCCGATGGGCCCACCAGGACGACAAGGGCACAGGGGACCAAAAGGAGAGAAGGGAGAGAAAGGTAGGAACACGTGCCATCCCCAGGAGAGCAGGGTTTGACTGTGAGGGAGTGGCACAAGCCCATCCCTGGGAAGAGCTGGAAAACACAGCCCCAGATTTTTGCTTTGGATCTTTAGTCTTTTTACATGGTCTTTTCAACTAACCCTCCTTTTGATTTTTCTGGTCCCCAGGTGAACAACTGTATGTTGGCAGGAGAAAAAGAAGTGTTGGTGTTTAAGGAAAGAGGTAGCTCGGTTCTGCACAGGGCAGCATTCCCAGCAGCCTATAGAGAATTAGTCTAAGTCTTCACTGCCTTAATGCTAAAACATCCTCACCGCTCAGCTGACCCCTTAGAGCTGATAGTTCAGATCTGAATGTCTCTTGTGTGTGTCCAGTACGGCCCTAGTGTGGGTGTTTGCTCCTGTTACTGATGTTTGGCTTCATGCCCCTGGGCTCCCAGGCTGATGTCCTCAGGCTGACAAGGGCTTCTCATCTCACCTAGTCCAGGCTTCTTGTACTACTCCCAGATATGTAAAAACCTGGGGTTTTTAACAACCAGCCATGGTTGTTAAACAACCTATGCAGAAAAAAGAAAACAAACCTATCCCCCCCAGCTGGTTTAACAGGGATCAGATGCAGCTCACAAGGCCCTGTGAGAAACCCTGGGCTTGCACTGCCCTGGGATTCCCTCCCAAGTTCTGCGAGCTCCAAGTGGAGTCTGTTCATAGCAGCACAGCGAGACAGGACACACCCAGAGGCCGAACCAAAGCACTTTTAAATGGAATTTGTTTATCTTTAAAAATATTTTTGTATTTTTTTCTGGTTTTTTAAACAGTGGTGGAAAATAATGTAAAAAGCTCAAGTAAAGTGTGTTTTTAACCCCATTCCTGAACTATTCAGGATGGTCTTTCTGTATTTGCAGGTTGTTGTGGGGCAGGGTGAGGCACCTGAGATGGGTCTGAGGTACAATGGTAAATACAATGGCACAACATTAAATACTTTTATACTCAGTTATTTTAAACAGTGTAAATCATCCCATTCTCTCAAACGCTTGTACAAATCATTTGTATTTCATGCACATTTTTCATCAACAAAACCGAAGCAATCTCAGCAAACTGTGATTTTATTGTATTTACAGCAGAATTATTACAATATTCTACAGAAAGCCATGAAATCAAATTATTTTGAAAATCAAGACAAAAGAACCCCCAAAAATGTTGTATGGCTGCTACTGCAAGTTCACTTCCACGAGCTGTACAGAGACTCTTAGCCAATTATTCATCCATCTCATAATTTTTGGTTGCTTTCTGTAAGGCAAAAATAACTTGGTTTGCAGTTAACACAAAACATTCAACAAACTCCTGGGAGAACACGAGGTCAGCAGTGCCTCAGGTGTTTTGTCACAGGATGCTCCTGCTCTGCTTGGCTTCCTGACAGAAAACGGGGTGACTGTTCAACATTAGATGCCACTCACTGTACCCTCTTAGTTTCTGTTCTTTTCACCATTTTAGGAGTGATTCTCATTGCCAAAGAGGCTTTACCACCTAATTGTAAATGCGGAAGACTTTGTTAAATCAGGGTAACCCCGGACTCAGCCACTCCCTTCTGCTTTCAGTACAGGGGAAGCACATGAGCCCTTTCTCATGGGTTGGGCTTGAGCAGGTTTGTGCTTCAGGGGTTTTCCTCTGGCACCACCGACTGCCCAAACGCCAGATGTGCAAAGGAGCTACAGAAACAAAGCAG
The DNA here is from genome assembly GCF_015227805.2 of Hirundo rustica. Taxonomy (NCBI): domain Eukaryota; kingdom Metazoa; phylum Chordata; class Aves; order Passeriformes; family Hirundinidae; genus Hirundo; species Hirundo rustica. Next base: position 24,312,301 of record NC_053457.1, on the reverse strand, counting down.
AAGGACTGAGCTGGAGAAAGGGGATGCAGGACAAATAAAAGTTCTGTAAAAGAAACACCATAATTTCATTTGTCTTCTCCTCCCCTTTATCTGTTCTCATCTTTCACAAGACTGAGAAACGATGGGCATCCTGGCCTTGGCTTGCCTGTGAACAAGGAAGGTAAATTCTCTCTAATCTTACTTCAGCTGCTGTGAAGATGGCAGAAGTAGTCTAGAATGGGAAATTTGCATGGACACATCAATGCAAAGAAGTTTCAGAGATCCAGAAGTACATATTTTGATGTAAAATGACCAGAGTGTAAATGCTAACATGGGACTTACCAACACAGCAATGGTCCTAAACACTCCCCCCCATCCTTTCCTGCAACAACCCAAGAGTTACTGTCTTCAAACTTGCCCCTTTTCCCTGCAGCAGATGAACCAAGAAGCAGTAGAGCAGTGGAAGCAACTAGCACTGAGATTATTTGTACATTTCACTTTTCAGCAATGATGTACTTCTGAGGTCCCAGGAGCTGCAGCTGCACAACAGCTCTGAAAATCAGGCTGCCTAAAAGTGGACTCAAGTGCCTGAATTTAAAACACGTTATTTGAATCTTTCCTATATCAAAGCAAGCTTGAAATACTTGCAAGGCAGATACTATTTCAGTTGGAGAATCAACTTAAACTTCCTGTGTGATATTGCTGTCACAAAAGACATGGTGTGACAAAAGCAATTTCATTGCTGCTTTGCTTAGCTCTGTCTTAGTTAAGGTGCTGTACTTCCAATTTTTAAGGAGAAGAATTCAGTAGAATGGAATTATCACAAAGTCCTCTGGAACAGAAGATTCATTTCTTTAACTGTGTGATTGATTAGATATTGAGTACCCATGAATGCAATTTCAAAAGAACATTAGCTTAGAAGATTACCTGGAAATAAAGATAACAGCTCCAACTGAACATCAGTTTTTAATGTGATGTGAAAAATCACTCTTGAGTGAATGCTGATGGTCAGGACAGTGCAGCCCTGCCACCAAGGAATTTGAATTCAGGTGCCATTTCATATAAAGGTTTTCCTTCAGAAGATGTTTACAAATGAGGACCTACATGCTGTATATAGTTCTCATGTATAGACCAGAGACAGCAGAGTGCTTGGAGAAGGAAAATTTGTTTTATGGGAATCAGAGAGGATCAAATGCTGGAGTATTTCTTCATCATAAAATAAGCAGCAAAGTTCCCCTGGAACTTCAGAAGATCAAGGGCTGCCACAGCCCTTTTTCCCCTGGGTTGGTAACTCCTCCTCAGCCAGAATCTCCTAAAAAGAAGGGCAGCAGATGCACCTGAAGATCTTTAGCCCCAGATCTCCTCGGATGCCCTAAGCAGTGCCAGAATGCACTTTCAGAGCTCAGGAAGCACATGGTGTGAGGCTGAGGCCCTGCAGGCAGGTTTTCCATGAGGATCAGTTGTAATCACAGGACAACCTACACACAGCACAATAAATCCAGGGATTCGTTGCCTTTGCTCATTTTCCTGTGGACAGAATTTACACTGTAGTAAAACAATGGTGAGCAAATACTCACTTGGGGTCAGCTTTGGAAAAGAGCGTGGGGACAATGAGATCTGCCAAACAGTAAGAATTTGTAAGTAAGTACGTTGTTTTAGCTGCAGAAAACACACGTCACCACCCTGGAGATGGAGCTGCTAACACTCATTAGGGAGATGACATGAGATAGTGCTGAGATTGGATTTCACATCTCAGGAGATGTCTTTTAGGCCTATGTGAGACTAATTAATTTGAATTGAATTTTCTCACACTGATACAATATTATAACATCTCTCACACGTTCTGAAACACTTAAACCAAATTTTATCAGTCTAGATGTGTAAGTAGCCATGCTAGTTCTTGTTATCACTCAGAAAACATTTTCATGCTTGGTATCAATTCTCAGCCCAGTTCACAAGGCTGCAAGTGCTTCACAGGGCTCTCCACCTGGAGACCTGAGCAAGGCTTCCATTGCCACATCCGATCCCTCCCTTCATCCCAGAGCTCAGTTACAGTTATTTGTGCAATTTACAATGAGATCAGATTGCAGGGCCTGTGTGAAAAGGATCTTCAAATAAAAGATGTAAGAGATTCAGACAGAGGTAAATAGAATGCCAATGCATATTAGCAATGTATCGCTGAAACTTCCAAAAACATAAGGGGAAGATTATTAACAGTTCCTGTGAGGATTTAATGGGGATGAATGTAGACATAATCCAGAAGAGGAAATCTGCCTGCCCTGCCTACTCCCCAGGTAAAGCACTAAGCCGTCTTCATATGAAATTCCAAACAAATTCTGTTAAATAGAGATGAAGGTTATTTAATGTTAACTTAGTAACAGTCAATTTATGAAGGGGGAGCTTAAAAAGCAAAAGATCTTCAAAGACTTTTTTCTCCCTACTGAACAAACAATTCAAAAAACTTTGCATTTAGCAACAGAGAACATTTTAGAGATATGGTGTGTGAATTGACAACAGTACACAATACACATTTAAAATAATAAAATGCCAGAAATTAAGGCTAGCTATTAAAGTAATTATGCTATCAAAAAGTTACAAAATTTAAATTAAAACATGCATTTTCCAATTTTCTTTTTACTTTGCTGCAAATTAAGTGTCTTCATTGAGAAGATATCGGTTCAGCGTCCAAGGATTTCGGCATCCAAGGTTTCAACCACAGCTGATTAAAGTCCTGTGTTAATTTCTGAGTTCATTGCTATGCAGCAACACTGTTCCCATGAAATGAATGCCATGGAATGGGCACCAGTTGCACAGTCAAAGCAAGCAAGCAAAACAAAACAGGTGCAGTTGATGCCCCAGACAGATCAAGTCAGGCCTCAAAAGACAGAAAGCAAATACTATTCTACAAATGGAGCTCCAATATAACCAAGTACAGCTTATAACACTGTCTTGATATGAATCAACTTCTACCCACCAACAGGAGTGCAGCAAAAGTGACCTAATACAGATGTATTTCCCTACCCCGCTATAGAAGACGTAGTTCAGACTTCCCACTACAGATCAGTCAGGCAAATAACTTATGGTAGATCAAGGAACTCAAAAAATAAAACCTGCCTATGTTAGTAGGTGGCAACACAAAAGCAAAACACCCAGCTTCATAAAGGAGTTTGTCTATATATTTAACTTAAATCTCTCCTTAAAATAAAATGACTTAAAAAAAAAAAAAAAAAAAAGAATCTACCACTTCTAGTGAAATCAGACTTTAGCCATGGTTATTTATAAATATGACCATACACCTCCACTTCTGCGATGGAGTTCAAATGAACAGGCTTTGGTAAGAACAGAACAATGGCTCTACCCATTCCAGGTACAGTTAGAGAGACCATGTGCATTTTGCACACCGCTTTCTAAAAAATACATTCTACAGTTTTTCAATTTGTAGAACTAACCACCTGTATGTAATAGCTAAAGAAAATAATAAACTGTGCATTTTAAAGTTAGCATTTCTTTCACCTTTACATATTTTAGTGCAAAATATTTTAGGGTGAGGATTTACAACAAAAATGGCAGTAGCAGCAAGAAATCTTGTTTTGTACAGTAATAACAATGCTAAGGAGTTTTGTGTTTTTAAATGACAAAACCTTATCCTGTTGCCAGGATCAGCATATCTAAGTGTTTCAGGCACTGTATTAATTAAACTAGCACCCCATTTCATTATGGAACTAATAGACAAAACATGTCATGGAGATCAGCTCAGTTTCATTTATGCCAGGGAAGTTGCAAAGGCTTTTGCTTTTGCCAATTGTGTTTAAACACAAGGGTTTGTTTTTTCTGATTACTGGCATGTTCTCAGTAATTAGTTTCAGTCCTTGCCATGAAGACACGGCTCACATTATGAAACTTTAAACCTCTCATGGCAGTTTCAATTGTGGAATTCTCTCGTGGAGAAATCTGATGCTTAAAAAACACAGTAGCTGAACTAATATTACACCGTTTAAACATTCAGACGAGAAACCATTTTTTTTGTGTGTGATGAGAAAGAGCATATTTAATATTTCAGGCTTAAAGTCAAAACCGTAGGTAACGTACTTTTAGAGACTGGGATAAAAAACCCACTTTGTCTTGGAACATCTGAAAGACATAACAATACCACTGTACACCAACACTTGGTTCATTTCCTCTGTTCAGGGGAGTGAAGAAACCGCTCCTGACACTGATTGTCTCCACTGAAAACAAGACAAGCGAGGTCCCCGATGTTCATACACCACGGGTATGTCGGGTCAGACCGTAAAGAGGGAGAATTCCAAACACAAAAAAAACCTACAAAAGTTCCCAGAGTTACGAGCCAGTGGAGTGAAGGCTGGGGATTGGGTAGAATTTGGAAATCCGGCTTTGTGTTGAAGGATTAAGGCATTCGGATTCTCCAGTCATTTTAAAGAAAACTTCCTGTTCCTGCAGTTTTCTGGCAAATTCTTCTTCCAACATCTAAAACCAAAATCAGATTGTCACAGGATTAACAAGGCAAAGTACAAGAAAGCCATTATTGTGGAGACATTTTGTCTGATCTATCTGAACTGTGTGAAACTCTAGTACGTTCCCTTTTAAAATAAAATAATCCCTCAAGACCAACCTCTACCATATGTCTGCTATACGTCACTCAATTCCTGGAGTAACCTACTGGCTTCTGGAATAAATTCCTAAGATCAGATTTACCTCCAGCTAAGTTTTCCATGCAAACCTGCACACGTGCTGCATGTGGGAACCCTGCAAAGAGGCTGGTAACACCCAGCCTGTTTTGGTGCACCCACCCTTTGCTCAGTTTATACAATTTTTTTAGCATATTTTATTATACAGTGAACCGCAACAGCTTTGTACAGCAGCTTGACTCTCCTCCTCTGCAATACTTTTGTACTGTCTGTATTTACTAGATCAAACCCTTGGTAATCTCCTGATTGATGAACTGCTCCCATTTACCTTTTTTCTTGGTCTCAATTTCTCTCTCCATTCCTTCAGTTCTTGGCTGTGCTCTTCATCCAGCTCTTTTAGCTTCTGAGTCTCATGCTCAACCAGTAGATGGCATTTTTCATTCTTAAAACAAGATAATCCTTATGTAAAACTAATTCAGATTAGGCAACTCAACATTTGTACAGTGACATATGTTGTCCTAATTCTTTCTAATTAGCTTATTCCGTGTAAATAGTGACGTGAATAATTACAAGACAAAAGTATGTTCCGAGGCTGCCTTTTCAAAAGCTGATCTTTCCATCAGAGCCAACTGAGATAAGAAACACTCGTAAATCCAAACACATTGCTGAGCATCATTAAGGCAGCTGCTGAGGTTGTTATTCAAAACTGTGTTTCACTGCCTAATGATGCTTTTCAAGGTCAGGCAGCGTTTCTGCTCTGCTTTTTAAAGACAGTCTGTATAATTTATTATAACCAATTACATTAAAAAGGAAGCTGGTTTTTTTTGGAAATATTTTAACTCTTGGTGCTAAGAGCTGACACAAATAAATGGAGCTTACAGAAGAGAGACAAATGTGGTTGCAGAAGCAGCCTCAGAATTGCCCTGTGAAAAGGCTCAAACCACACCTCAGCTTCACATTTCTCTCAGTAAGGTACCTGGGCATCTACCTCGCTTTCAAATTACTTTTGAAGCATCACAAGAAAAAAAAAATCAATTATTTGGCTTCAAGTCTCTGGTCTTTATGAGCAGTTGGCAATGGTTGTTTCTAGGGTTCCAGTACCAAATGGGTCTGATGCAGAGTACAGAAACACAGCAACACAAACAACAAGCACTTGGCTAGACCTGGGAGCAGCAAGGGGCCAGTTTTCCTTGTAAAGCTCAGAGCAGCCCTAATCTGCTCAATTTTACTGGAGCTGAAACTCTCACAAGGCTCCCACGGTACTTGGGGATTTACTGGGGCATTTCAGTGGCACAGCCAGGAACTGTTTTTGCAGGATGTAAGAAAGTGAATAGAGTAGAATGAGCTTCATTGGTCACTGCACGATTTTTCTAAGCAAAGGTTATCAGCAGGTGATCATTTAATGCTTTAAAACTGCCTTGTGTCCCTGAAACTGGGAAAAGCTGATTTAACAGAAAAGGAGGTCTGGCCTCTGGTATCCAGCAGAAACTTTCACAAAATGCAAACCAAAAGAGACAAATCAGAGCTCCTTATCACAAGAAGAGAATTCCTTTAAGTACTTTCCACAAGCTCACATGCAAGTGGCAGCACTTGGTAAAAAAAACCTCCTCATTCTTGTATTGCTGCAAACTTCTTGTGGGTAATGCCTGGTGCTGCCTACCTCTGTTCTGATTAATGACATTCCAGAAAAATCAGGTTAAAAGGAAATGTTGCCTACAGATAATAGCCCTGGAACTTGACAGATATTCCAGAAGTGATCATCTGCTTCTGTTTTATGCTCTCCTTGCATTTAAAATGATTCCTCATTAATTGATGGGAACATATGAATCTGGCAAACCAGTGTACTGCAGGCCTTTGAAAACAAAGCTGAAAAAACTCTATACAGTAAAAATTAAGGAAAAGGTGTTTCTGCTCTGCCTGCATCTGGTATTAACCTAAGTCTTCTCACTGAATAGTCATTTAACATCATCTGGTTTTAACCTGTAACTGATGCAGTTCCCTGATGTTTGCTTCACACTGCAACTGAAGGTCCCGCATTTGGTTTTCGTGTTTCTGATGCTGTGCCAATCTCTCATTCTTCTGCCTCTTTTCTTCTTGAACAGCAAACTAAAATTTAAAATAAAATATTATTTCTATTGTGCCTCTGAAAAAAACAGTTTGCATGAGTCAAAGAACTGCCATCTAATAGAATGAAAACATACTGAGAAGAACTATTCTAGAAGATTTAGGCAATAATTTTGCCTACGTTTTTTTTTTTTTAATTCTTACAAAGGAAATGCCGTACAGTTGTAGTTCCATTTCTCCATCTGCACTCTGATTTTTCCTAAAAACACAGCGCATTTCACTTCCAGACTCCTGAAATTCCCTCCATCTGAAGGTGTGACACAGCAGTGCAGCAGCAAGCATTAGTTATGGCTGGTGTTAAACAGCTGCAGGAGACCACATTTTCCACATTTTTCATCCTTCCAGTGCTCACCATATGAAACCATGACTTGTGACTGCGGTGCACCATTAGAAAGCAAACCTCTCAACCTCTGCACTGCATTCCCTTTTAAAGAATGAGTGAATACCTACAGCTTCAGGTCAAAAACTCACAAAAATCAAGCACCTTTAAAAATGTTTTCACAGAATCACAGAACAGTTGAGGTTAGAAGGGACCTGCAAAGATCAACCTCCCTACTCAAAGCAGGGTGACCAGAAGGCTGCACAGGACTGTGTCCTGTTGGGTTCTGAGCATCTCTACAAACTCTCTAGACAACCTGGTCCAGTGTTTGACCATCTCCACACTAAAAAAATGTTTCCTCACGTTGAAGTTGGACTTTCTGTATTTCAATTGTGGCTGCTGTTCTCACCCTGTCACTGGGCACCACTGGGAAGAGTCCAGCTCCGTCTTCTCTCCCTCTGCTGGGTACTTATACACATGGATAGAACCCTCCTGAGCCTAATTCTCCTCCAGGCTGAAGCATCCCTCATGTAACGAGACACTTGAGTCTCTCTGCCATCTTCAAGGCCCTTTGCACGACTTGCCCCAATAAATCCGTGTCTGACTTGTACTGAGAAGCCCAGGACTGGACCCAGCACTTCAGAAGAGTCTCACCAGAGCAGCAGGAAAGGATTTCCTCTGACCCCATCCAGTGCATCAACCCAGTTTGGTACCATCTGAGAACTCATGAGAGTGCATTCTATGCCAGTCTCACATTTACATCTCATTCAGCATTTACACTACTAAATCTACTTAATATTAATTTATTACTTACCTGCTTAATTTTTTCACGATCTTGGTCTGGAGAGGCAAATGAATTGATTCTCAAACTCTTCTTAAACATGGCCATCCGAGTCTTTGCTTCACTTCGCTGGATTTTAGGCAGTCTGGCTCTTTCCTGAGTTTGTTTGTTCTTTAACTCCTCTATAAGGCGTTGATTATACCTCTGCATTTGTTCTGTTTCCTGAAATGTTAACCACGTGGAAATGTTACACAGTAACTGTGATGTTATACATTGTGCATCTCTTCTCATCAATAAGTCCCCTGTGTGAGCCAGTGCCTCTCAGCAGAAACCACTCCCAGACCCAGGAGTAACAGTGGGGAGGAGGGGCTTCTTCCAGAGAGCTCTGGATCTTGCCCAACCCAAAGAAAATTCTCTAATAAATGTAAATACACATATATTTTACCAGCGCTTACTCAACTCCTGCACTGCCTTTTACAAAGCCTGTTATTCAAAAGGAGAAACTCCTTTTTGTGTAACTGAACTTCTGGGCAACAGCTGTGGAGGGGCAGTTTGCTGCAAAAGCTGGGGAAAGCAACAGCCCACATGGGATAAACCTGAGTGGACAGAACAAGCCTTCAGTGGAGGCTGCTCATGCGCTGATCACCAAGAAATCCTCAAACACCTCCCTACTGGTTTACATTTTCAGAAATTGAGCTATTTGCTTTCATATATTCTATAAAAACCAAAATGCCTTGTGGAAAATAAGGATTTGGCTATAAAGAGACAGTTGTCAGCTACTTACCCAGAAGCTAATCCAGTTCATTCTGCTCATTTAATTCCAGGATTATTTACTTCTCAACAGATTTGTTTAAACACAAATCAAAATTGGTTTTGGTGGATAAGCAGAATTTGGTATTTTTTATAGTAAAAATCGATGCTGTGGTTGCTTGGTGGTTTTTTTTAGAAGAATCAAAAGGGAAAATATCATTATTTATACTTCTATCTACTACTAAGGTATTTAAGTAAAATGTGTAAGGTTTTTTGGTGGGTTTTTTTTGTTGTTTTGGGTGGGTTTTTTTTGTTTTGTTTTGTTACTTTTTTTTAAATTTCAACACAACACGTAACAGCTTCAAAATACTTGTCTGGGTCTTGCCTGTGCAAACAAGAAGCACCAGGAGAGATCCTAACACTACTTGATTAAAATAACAGATATTATAATACACAAGAGAAAGTATCAAAGTCAACACTAACTTTTTCATGCCTCTTAAGCAGCTGGTGCCTCTGCATGAAGTACTGATCCTTGAGCTGCTGCTTGAGGAGCTGGTGTTTCTCCTGTAGGTGCCGCTCCTCCAGCTCCCAGAATGCAGCTTCACGAGCTGGAAAACAGAGAAAGGTTGGTTCAGGGATTGCAATCCCATCCCCCCAGGGGTATGTTCAGAGTGGCCTACAAGTGCATTTTAAAAACAATTCTGTTTCATAACAAATGTTTTTATTACAGTTCTAGATTAGTCATGAAGGCTTTTGACTTCACAAAGTGGAGAAAGACCATTGTTTTACTAAAACACCAGTGCCTGTTTCCAAGAGAGAGCCTGTTGCTGGATACCTCTCATGAGCTGCTGTTTGTTGTTGAGGCAATCTCGTTCAATAGTGGCCAGTTCCGTCTTCTGCTGCTGAATTATTTTCTTCAGAGATGCATCCAGCTCCTGTTGCTGCTTCTGCACAAACTCCTGCTCCTGGTAAAAACCAAGAGAAGTAAATTAAGTTAGGTTCTTTTAACCACATTACATGTCAATGAAACTCCCAGTTCTCTCAGCATTAGCTATATATGAAAACAAATATATCTATGAAAGTCTGAGCTAGTGTGCCTTGGCTCTCAAATTATCCATCTTTTCTATTTTCTGTGTACAGAGCAGGTAAAAGCATATTCGTGTTTAAATAATACCTTCAGAAATAAGAGCAGAAGTAACAATCTAGCCAGCTATCTGCAAGTCATTCCATCTCTTGTCTCTCCTCAGAATAAGTTGCAGGTTCAGAGCTAGCAAAGACAATACTCAATCTAAAGTTGATCTCATTTTTAAAAGGGTTAATTATTCATGTATGTAAGATTACAAAAGGTATGTATGGTTATTCTGCTTTGGGTGATTAGTTAAAGCCTATTTATTTATACAGTTGGGTCTCAGATCTGTGTGGTTTATCTTGTTCTTAGGGCAGGGCTGTTGAGGCTGGGAGTTCTGCAGGACCCCAACCTGCTCACACCCGAGCTGAGCTGGCTCCTCACAAAGGGATTTATCACCTGCACCTTCCCATTATCCACGTGTATCACTGTTACATCCCATCATGAAAAGCAGGCAGCATTGAGTCCCCCTCCCATGCCCCAAGAGCTACTGCTGCCTTTCTTCCTTGCAGCTATTAAAAACCACAGCTATGAGCATGCAAGCATGCACACACAAACACATACACACGCTCTCACACCCGCCTTAAGAACAAGAAATGCAATCAGATGCTTCTAGCACGATACCAACGTCAAAGGAAAAGACAATGGCAGGGTCCTGTCAGAGCCAAGGCGGGCTGCTCAAGTCCATAACAAATGGGATTAAATGTTCATTAAAAGTACTTTTTATTATGACCAGAAGCATCCTGTTTTCCTCTTCACAAAAAAGTTATTAACAGAGGAGGATTTCATGTCTCTTAGTGGACAGCAGAGTTACACTGACACAAGTAACACGAAACCAGAGGTGAACTAAGCTGACAGTGACAGACCTGAGGGTACAAAAAGAACTGGAAGGTGATGTCCGTAAATTAAGTCAGACATACCTAACCGAATTTATAGAGTGACAAAAAAATACTGTTTTTTCCCTTTATACCTGAAAAGGATAAAAGACTACAACTGTAATATTCTGAGGGTCCGGACCCATAATTAACAGAATGTTTAATTTGCTGAGAGATTTTTGATTTGGAGGGAGTAGGGGAAAGCTATTCCAGTGTAGCCATGGTCAAAAAGTGATTATGCTTGGGCTTTACACATTTAATCATCATTGCTGCTCTCTCTACAGAGTAACTCTCACAAAGTTTTATACCTGCTAGTGCTGTAAGATAAACTAGGCAATCTCAGGAAACACACTGGCCTTTCCAGTTCTCACATCTACTCAAGTACCACATAAAATAAATGTCAACAACTTTCCTAAAGAATGTGTTGGGTGGTTAAAAGGCAGACAGTGAAAGGCAGTCAACCTTTTTCAAAGTACCACTTGGTTATGACCGATAAGTATCTTAAAAGAAACTCAAACATCTTTAAAATACATGGTTTCACTGCACACACAGCATACAAGCCACACAATGTTTCTCACATGTGCTGAACAAATATCTTGTTGCAGGTGTGAACCCTCAGTGTCTTGCTCAGACTGAGTACTGTCTTTTGGATCTTTTGACTATGGGTAGTGCACAATTACCTAAACTGATGTTAACCAGTTTGGAGACAGCAGTGACATTGATCAGCACATATGAGCAGAAGGAGAAGAGAAAACACACATCTGGAAAATTAGGAAGATGAACTTTCACTGTGTTGCATTAAGACTTACATCCTGCATTTGTGCGTTGAAAAGTGTACATGAAGACAACTGAAAAGACTGAATCATAACCTGAGCAACACCCTGTGGGACACAATGTAATTCTGTGTCATAATACAGTAAAATGTATTTCTAGTCTTAAAAAAAGGAAGCAATGAGATCTGCTGTACATTAGTAATAAACATTTGAAATGTCAAGGCTAATCACACATCTATGCTGATGAAGTTCCAGATATTCCAGATATTCTAAAACTAAACAGCTGCACCTTGTTTAGTATTTATCATTCCAACTACGGATATTTCACATTTAAAATCTTCTTTCACCTCTCTTCAACAAATGAAACCAGAAAAGAAAATTAATCATGTCACTACGAACACTATGAAAAATTAGATTTTTATTTCATTAAAAAGTTTAGAGACAGGTATCTTTGGTAAAGTGCTGCAACTCAATCACCTTCTATCCTAGGAAATCCCTTCTTAAACACATAATCAAATAAAGTTGCTATTATTTTCTACTAGGTCACTCACATAAATATTTAACCTTTAAGTTACTCAATCCAAACCTGCTCTGCTGCAAACTCACTCTGTACAAGCTATGGCCACCACAACGCCAATGTTTTTCTAAAATACTAGCCCTCTTTCTAGCTGGCTCATAGAAAAGCAGGAAGTCAGAAGGCATGAAATCGCAGATGTTTTGTAAAGTTTCCATACACCTACACTTTGACATTTAAATAACATTTTACCTAATCTGTTCTGCTCCTATAAACAAGACATCTCATGCTTACATATTAGATACATCTTCCTCCTCTGCGCTTGTGTAGAGTTCAAAACTTCCTTCTGACTATAATATTTAAAATTTCAAGGACCCATAGAGTACTTACCCCTCTAAAAAGCACTGAAAATAAACTTGCTGTAGAAAAATACCATTCTTTTTTCAGTAGAGCACACAAAATTCTACACTTGACAGTACAAACCTGGCAACTGCTGCTCCTACATTTCTACCCAGTTAAGTCTAAGATGTGACATGGGAGTACTTGAAGAAAGAGAGCAGTTCATAGGGTTAGTTTGAGTTAAGTTCCATATTCACTCAACAACAACAAGAAGTGAAATCATCAAGCTGTGTGAATACTGCTGCCTTTTATTTTAGTAGCTTGAAGCTGCCGTTGTTACCTGAGCATGCTGGCTTTGTGCAAGCTCCTCTTTCTTGCGTTTCATGAGCTCTTTTCTCAGCTCTTTTGGTGCTTTCTCCACTTCACATAAAACCTACAGTGTATATAAGCATGCAGAAGGTGGCAAAAAGAACACTTTGTCTCCACAGCAAGCACTACTGTGAACATAGGGACATGCAGGTCAAGCACTAGAGGTAGTGGGAAGCATGCATTACTTCAGTGGCAGGGATGTTAGTTTAGTGAAAGAGCTTAATGAAAAGAGAAAGAACAATAGGTGCTTTATGCATGCCAGCAGTGCAGAGAGGAGGGATGTGCCAGTGCTTTTTGCATGCAAATGCTGCCCAGTGCCCTCAGAAATGGCAGTGCCTCGCTCGTGCTTCCATGCAGCTGCCAGGAGAGTCAATAGTTAAGAAAACCACCACCTGCAAAAGTGGTATTTTCTTGCATCACTATGGCAAAACGACTGGAGTATATTACCTCACATAAAGCTGTGAAAAATGGTTGGAAGTTTGAAATAACTTCCACTGAAAACCAGCTATTTCTGACACTGTTTCTAACCTGAATTAAGATGCCATTATTAGTGTCTCTGACCATAAATGACATCTACACACTTATGTCTTCAAAATAATCACACAAGCAAACAAAACATTTGGTTCTGAAGAATTTAAAGCAAAACCCACCAATAAATAAGAGCGTTTTCTAGAAACTTTTTGTGACACGTATGCTGGGATGGAACGTGTTTCAGTACACGGTGAATTAGACAAGATTAGCAGAATGAGTCTAAATATAACCTGGCTAAATCAACTGACTATTAATCTGTTAATTTGCTGATGAGTTTTGCTTTTCAGAATTACAAAAATGTAGCATTGTACACTCCAATATAACATGGATAGTTTTAGAGCAGCAGCTGCATTTTCCTTCAAACTGTACATCGCCTTTTTAAGCTTTAAACACAAAACTATGCGCCCAGAGACAAATGCCTGTTTGTTTAATAGTGAAAGCATCATCAGAAAACAGAGTCCAAATCACCACATGCTATTCCTGTGTCCATGAAAGAACTGCTTTTAGCTCAGAGCAATATGTAAAATTCTCCCAATTTCCCACGTAGGACCCAATCACCAGTGAACAGAGAGAGACTCAAAATGCAAGAGGTACCGCAAAAGAAGAAAAATTGTTATTGACATATGAGTATACGGTTCACACTGAATACAACTTATTTTTCAATGCTACAGGATTTGTGCTACAGGATCATTCTATGCAAAAGCATTGACAGTTCAGCTTTCTAAAAAAATCTCGGAGTCTAGTAACTATTAGAGCAAACACTGGAGCCCATTTATATACAAATGGGTACTATGCAATTGAACCAAAAATGAAATAAAACAGCTATGAAGATGCAAAATCCATGTGGAAAGATATCACCTTTTCTTAATCCAGTGCAAGTAAATTGATTGCACCAGTTGTCAGTGTCAGTCTTTTTGCCTTAACTGTTTGACATTTATGAAATTAACTGTAAAAGATTTTAGGTTACAGACTTCTCTCTCCTGGCTTTCCATTTTGAGCTAACAAACCAAATTCATATTACTCCTGTCACTTCATAGAAAGAAATTCTAAACAATTGCAGCACACATTCAATAAAAAAAAATTAACAAATTAACAAAAACAAAACATATCTGAAATTATTGCCTTCAAAATTCTAATTTGTTAAGCATTTACTAATTAACTGTAGCTGGGGTTTTTCAAAGTAGAAATCTCAAACATTTTTCACAGTCTTTACAAAAATACTTTTTCTTGATCTAGCATTTGAGAGAAAATATTTTATTAAATATTCTGTGAAAAATAAAATGATCTAACTTGATTTTCTAGATTAAGTCAATACCTCGAGCTTCCTGTCAGCTGTTTGTATTTCACTTTAGGCAGACAAACAAAAGACACAATTCTGACTGGTAGCGACACTTCCAAACCTCAGTACAGCACAGGCGTGACAAGGCTTCTGGAAGATCTAACCTCAACTGTTTGCTATGCCCAGACTCCTTGTTTTCGATATTAGCAGCACCTCTTACCTCTTTTTTTTTGTTTTTCAGCACATTCTGGAATTTGGACAACTCCTTCTCCTGCTCGGCCTTGATGCGTTTTGCTTCATCCCGTAAGCGATTCGTGTGCTCCTGCTCCAGGCGCTCGATCGTCTGCTTCTGCTGCTTTTCCAGGTTCTCTATCTCTTGATCATACTGTCGCTTTTTACTCTGTGAAAACAATTTGGCACCTTCTTTTAGAAAGCTAAGTCCTGTTAAGTGAAGTGCTGTAGCACAGCAAGCCCCAGCACAAGCTGAGCACCCCACAATGGAAAATATTGGCTTTTATTTAAGAATGAAGGCAAAGCTAGAGCCATCATGGCAGGAAACACCTGACTGCTGTCAGCACTATTCTGCCTATTCCATCAAGATATCATATCTTAAGAGCACCAAAATGCAGCAACTCACTGTCATTTCCTGTTCAAAACGTCTGTACATCTGCTCTCGCTGCTGCAGAAGCTTATTGCTGAGCTGCTGTTGGGCTCTCTGCTCCTCTTTCTGAAGAAGTCTCAGCTCTCTGAGCTCTTGACGTCTAATAAGGACAAAGAACACTTAATACTGATGGGAGAACAAAAGACAAAAAGGACCACTGACAACTTGGGCCCAGTAAAACTAGTTTTGAACTGACTGTCTTAATAAGAAACACTTTACATTCACTTCTACTAAAAACAATGTAAATTAATCCCCAAATATAACTGACGTAAGATCATGAGTCCCCTTGTTTTACTCAAAGAAAAAAAAATATCAGCTGCTAACCTCTTGAAAATTTTACTTTTAGAAACGCTTACCGTAGAAATCGCATTTCTTCACTCTTTGAATCATTTTCAGTAACTATTTTTGATGTGGTTACACTCACTTCTACTCCATCAACGACAAACTTTCGAGTTTTCTTTAACGTTTTCTTCTGCCTTCTAGTTTCCTAAATTAAACATTGCTAAGTTATTATATATTTCTTTAGGTTATATTCTTTTTTCCCCTTTTTCTTAATATTGAATTATATCAAATATTTCTGGCATGTCTTCTATACAGTAATCAAAAGTCCTTCTCACTTACCAGCTGCCTCATTAATCAAGTAAGAATTTGAAAAATTCCAATCAACTGAAACTTTCTAATAAAGAAAGGAAAACTGCAATTACTGATTATCCAAAGTACCAGAAGAAAAAAAAATTAAGCCAGAAACTCTGAGGAGAACTGATGCACTTTTATTTTCAAGAGCTGAAGACAGCTGCATTTACTGTTTGCTTTTGACCATGACTTCCCCAGTCACCAACAGGTACTTAATTCTGAAAAACAGTTCTGAAAAAGGATAACAATTGACTCACCTACTTCCTCCTGCTTTGGACACAAACAAGTGAGTCTATTTTTTTATTGATATATATTAGCCACAAATCATATCATGATCTTGCTGACCACTGGAGAAGTCTCAGTTGTCAGAGCTGCGATTGTTTCATTGCAAGAAGAAAGGGACCCCAGCTGAAACTGCACCATCTCCATTGTGTCAGGGCAACTGCAAACACCCTCATGTTTAGCATAGCTATGCCAATCTATGATTTTTCTGTTTGGTTATCTTTCTAGGCTTGTTTTTCCTCCATTCAAGCCCATGTTGCACAGTTACTACCCTAACATGGCTATATTCATATTAATACAAAGACTACAAAAAAAGTTCGTAGTCTGGAGTTTGCTTCCTCCTGGTAAGCTCATTCATAGTGACACAACTGCATGGACACAGTACAACCACAGGAGAACACTGTTTGGAATAAACAAATGCAGCAGAATGTCTGCCTTGGGTCTCCCAAATCCAAACTGAGACATAAGCTGGAAGTGACAGGAATTCAGTATAAGAGAGATGTTCCAAGAGATTTTTCCCATTGAACAAGAATTCTGTGCATTTAGCTGATTTTCTTGAGTATCAGTTCTGACCTACAACCATTCACAAATCTTCATGTTAATATTGTTAAACTTGCTGTGCTATATAGGTTATACAACTATGCAATACAGTAAGAAACTCATTAGCATAACTGCACATAATCCAGACATTGCTGTATGGTGCAATTCAGAATACTCTGGTTTCTACAAAGCATTGTATATGTGCCATACTGGTTTCTCCCTCCACATTTTTCTTTGTAGCAAAGGTAACACTTGGAGATTTTATATTAAAAAATGTATGCTTACACTTACCTGTAAAGATATTGATCCTGTCTCTTTGTTTTTACTAAGGAAACTAGAAATGGACAAGTTCAAATCAATGCTGCTGTTATCAGCTGTAGAACCGGTGCCTGAATCCGCATCATTTTCCTTCAAATTCTCCGATTCCAGTTGCTGTAAAGTCTCAGTATTGCCTTGGTTATCTGTTTTGACCTTCTCATTTTCTTCAGTGCTAATACTAATACTGGGGACTGGAGTGACTTCAGAGTCATCAGTTTGTTCACTGACAGCATTCTTCATTATTTCATCAGAGGTAACTGCCGGATGTTCTTTGTCTATCTGGATGTTGTTTTCTTGCATATTCTCGGGTCGGCGCTCTCCTGAATTTTGGTCCATACCAGTCAGTTTATCCACCAGTTTATCAGGAATATCCTCAGGTTCGTTCTGTAATGCCTTCTGGTCTACAATATCTGTTCCAGAATCTTTGATCTTTGTCTCCGCTGTGCTGTTTCTATTACTGATACCCTCATTTTCACTTTCTGCCTGTTTCTTGTCTTCTTCGATCACTTTATCTTGGCTTTCTGATAGAGTTTCTTCAGAGCTGATAATCTCATGCACCTGCTTAGCCTGACTTTCCACTGGCTTATCCTCCAGCTCAGGTATTTTATCCCCATCACTGATGGGTGTTTCAGCAATAGCACCTATCTCCTTAACGTTGTCAATTCCATGCTTTATTAGCTCCTTTTCTGCATCAGACACTTTAACTGTAGCATTAGGCAGAGTTTCTGCAGTGGTATCTATTACTGCCTCTTTCTGAGCTTCACCTTCATCTTCCTTTTGCTCTGTATTTCTGTTTTCTGCAGGGACCTTTTCTTCCTCACCATCCAAGAGATCCATTCTCTTCTCCTTCTCTTCTTTTTCACCAGTTTCCTTAGAAATGCCTTCTTCATTTTCTACCCTACCTTCAGTTACAGGTACTACTTCCAGTTTGTCATCTTCTGTCTGTTCATCTGCCAAGGAATTTTCTTCCTCTATTTTGAAGTTAAGTTCATTCTTTATTTCCACATCAAGTTCTTTACCTCCTTTCTGGGGTTCTGTATCCTCATGCATTTTTTCCAGGCTCTCTGTACTCTTTTCTGCTGGCGCCATTTTGCCTTGCTCATCTTCACCAGTTGGCAAAGAACCGTTCTGCACTTTCACATCACTAATGGGAGTATCATGTATGTTATCAGCTGTTTTCCTAAATTTAATGTCCTCAGATTCATCTCCAGTTGCTTTGTCCTCAATGGCATTGCTTTCTGTTTTCTCAGAGAGAGATTCCAGGGCAGAAGCATTCTGTGAAAGTTTATCCTCTTCAGAGCTGGCAATACTGAGATCGGAGGATGCACGTTTTTCTGCAGGTAACTGCTAAATAATTAAAACAAGAAAAACATTCAATCATTTTGTAACTTCATCAAAGCACAGTTTAATGGAAGAATACATGAACAGAGGTCAATAATTGTATTTCCGTGCAGTTATATCATTTTGATAACCTCAGAGTCCTTCACTTGGACTATCACAGAACAAGCACATGAACTGCAGACAGGCTCTGAACAGAAGTTTCACTGCGATCAAGGGAAAGGGATCATGGTCATCAGCTATTCTTCAAGGGTCTTTTTCTTTTCACATTCTTTTTTAATCAGTTCAGCTCCTCAACAGTCTCAGCTACAGCTGGATTAACTTTGTGCCAGCTGGGCAAAGAAGAAACTGAAGCTTTAGTTAGTGCAGCACTAATGGAATGCAATATTAAGACCTTCACTTTGTGTTCTTTGCTAAAAATGCCTGAAAACTTTTCATATGGTTTTAATCACGTTGAAACCCCATTAAAAAGGTGAAAACCTCCAGCAGATCTGATTAAGTGGCAGTACAGAACTAGAACAGAAACAGTTACCTACTGTAGAAACTGCCGCTGCCAGAATATGAATAAATGTTATCAGATTCCATAGAGACATCCAAAAGAACATAGTAATAAAGCATCATTTTAACCACAATTGCCCTTTCACTCTTCAAAGTGACTGTGATATCTGTCTCTCTGTATTTACTGCTAGAACCCTGTAATTTGCAGATCAGGCTTCTGATTTGCCGTGGGGAACATCCTAGGTTAGCTGCTGCAGCAAGCACAGGTTTGATTGTGCATTTCCTACCTTAAGGACTTCCCAAGCATACAGAAAACGATTCCTTTTAAGTCAAAACTGCATTTAAAATATTTCTTGGTGTAATTGTTCTAGAAGTTTAGTGTTGATCTCCCAGGAGCGTTTAAACTACCCCAAGTAAATAACGTGAAGGGCTCTACCTCACACCTTCCTACAATGCCGCTTGTGAGATACTTGACTGAGCGCCAGGGTGGGCTTCACTCCAGCCCTTGATGGATGGGTGGGTGGGTGGATGGATGGATGGATGGGTCAGTAGCTCATCGGAAGGAGGCAGTGGATGATCCATGGGAGGGGAGCTGCTGGAGATGCACATTTGGAGCCCACAGCGTGGGCTGGGAACATGCTAAGAAGGCCAGGGGACGTGAGGAACGTGCTGATGGCTGAGGGGGGAATGGAGGCACCTGCTTGAGCACTTGGCTTCTCCAGCAGTGCAGGAACAGCAGCTCTGGGAGACACAGGGAACGCACGGCCTGGGCGCTCTGCAACCTGCACCCCATCCCTGGGCATCACCGTTTTCCCTCTGAGCAACCACACTCGTGTTCTAAGGTTCTTAAAGCATCTTTAGAACTACGTTCATAATAAAATATGTGTTTTTTTCCTTTTCTTTGATAGCCATGCTCTAAAATCACACTCAGGTTACAGCATAACAGGAAAATACTTTTTTTTATCTTTTAAACACTATATGGAATACAAACACACATTTCTTCATTCAGCCATTATGACTTAAAACCATTTACATAAGATCAATATCCCATTTTTAAAATATCACAGATAGATGTAAAATTTAATATACTAGTCTTTATTAGCTACAATTTATTAGTAGTTTTTAAGGAGTGCTAATTTTGAAATTGCTGGCTATCTATTTTGTAATAAGTTTAGAGTATGTTTATTATGTTATTCCTAGAAGATTTGATGTCAAAATTGGGCTAATACAACTGAAATGGAATTCTCCATGAGAAATTGGCAGCAGCATATTAAAAAAAGTAAATTTTAAACTGACCAGAGAATTTTCTGTTTCTTCTTCTTCATCCTCATCTTTACCATCTTCAACTTCTTCTGTAACTTCAGCCTTAGCTTCTGCAATCAATTCTCTTATTGGTTTATTTGAAGTAACAGTAACAAATGGATGCTTATGAAAACAAAAAAAATAAGCACAATATTAAGTGGTGACTTCATGGTAAACAGTGGGAAAAGCATAACCTGAAAGAAATATAACTTCAGAGAAATGTTACTTTGGTTGCCTCACATTTGAAGATTCACAATTTAAAAAATTGTTCCAATGTGCTTATTCTGCAGAAGTCTTAAAATCCAAACATTTGTATTCAAATATACTGTATAAGCAGTCTAACAAACTTGCTAACAATACAAATGATTCATTTATACTGACCTTTTTCACAATCCAAAGAATAGAAGTAGAAATATTTTTTAAAAGGTTATTTTTCTTGGAATTAGGTTTCATTTCAGTTCCACAGTTAAATTATTTCTTGACAAGCTTTATCTAGAAAACGTACTTTCTAGAAAAAAAATGTGCTTTGTCTTTACAACTTTTCCTAACGTGAACTAGAATTCTACCTTTTTCTTTAAGAGCGAGCAGGTACCTGTTCCCTCTCCTACTGCCTGAATCTTCTTTCTCTGCCTGGTCCTGCTGCTTAAATCTATTCAGCATATGCCAGAGAGATTGTGGATAAAGCAAATGGGTGCTGACGTTAAACACAATCAAATGTACCTGCTCACATCTATTCCTGTTCAGCAGTTCTGCAGTGACAGCATTACAGAGGAGGGCTGAGCACTAAAGCTTTTAAAACACCTGTCAGCAACTGGCCATGGACGTAAACAACTCCTTCATCCGTTGTAAGTATGAAAGTATAATTACTTACGTTAAATAATTAGTTATATTACAGCAAAATATGTTGAATTAATAACCTGATCTGTGCTTGGTATCATCTAACCAAATTTTACCAAATGAGGATCAATTTTAAAAACAGATTGTGGGCAAACACCTGCTTTGAAAATATGTAAGTAGTTACTATAATACCGCTCTGCTTTTAAAAAAATACAAAATATGCTTGCCTTTAAACAACTGTACTGAACAATTAACTCTTCCTACCTGTAGAAGCTGAGTTGCACTCCACCTTGC
Source organism: Hirundo rustica (assembly GCF_015227805.2). Taxonomy (NCBI): domain Eukaryota; kingdom Metazoa; phylum Chordata; class Aves; order Passeriformes; family Hirundinidae; genus Hirundo; species Hirundo rustica. The sequence continues at coordinate 24,291,193 of NC_053457.1, read as the reverse complement.
ATCTACATTCTTTTCCAAACATTTCTTCAGAAAATCTTTAAAATCTGATGACCTACACAACAAGCAAACAGGCAGTGGTTGTTCTTATATCTTAACATCAGACTAGCATATAAACTGAAATATTCTTTAAGTTCACATGAATCTGCACTGCAATTCCAAGTCTGCTATTGCTTCAGGAAAACACAAAGGAATGCAAAGACCAATACAGCACAAATACAATCTTTAAAATGTTTGTCCATTCTCAGAAGAATTTACTTTTTGCTCTGGACTATTAATACACCTCATCTGCTATATCACTAACTGAATCCTGTGAAGACATTAAATTGACCAAATAGATAATGGCTTTTTAAAATATTTTCTTAGTGTAAAAATGCTTTCCTTTCACCCAGTCTTTTTTAGATGGTCTTCAGATCTGTTATTACATTTGTAAAAAAGCTACTTCACTTACATTTTAAGGCAAAACCTGTAAAATATTTCTGTATAAAAGATTCTGTGCAGAACTATGACCAAAAAAAAAAGTTCAAATTATGTGAGAAGACATATATATACACACATACACGTACAAACATATACTGGGATTGTATGGACCTGCCTTAATGCATCAAGCTACACCACAAAGTTCAACAGGGCTGTGCTCATCAAACTGGGCAAACAAACAATTTGGAATGCCTTACATTGGGGTGGGAAAGCTGCCAATAAAATACAAACCATTTTGAAGGCTGGGCCAGCGTGGGCGGATCGGATTTTGCGATTTTCAGCAGCACTCGCATGGGATTCAGCTCGTGGTGGGGTGGCTCTATTTGAGCCATTTCTATTAAAGTAATGCCGAGGGACCAGATATCAGCCTTGTAATCGTACGGCCTGTCTTTAGAGGTCTCACACATTACCACTTCTGGAGCCATCCTGCAAAGGGAGCAACCAAGTTCCAGATGAAAAAAATGCTTTTTGATCTGTTCAGACAACAGTTCTAAGCACAGACATTCACTGAACATTGCTAGGAGCTTATTCTACCATCAGTATATTTACACAGTAGCTATCAAGCTTGCAATATCAAATTAAAAGTAACATTAAGATACTAGTTCATAGTAAAAAGTCAGCAAGAGAGTGCACTTACCAATATGGTGTACCAATAAAGGAGTCTCTTCTTTGTATTGTTCTGGTGTTTTTAGCTGACACTCCAAAATCCGCTTAAAGCAAACAGTAAAATACTATTAACAGGGTGGTGGAAAACATTCTATTTTTTTTTTTACTTTACAATTGTCTTTATAAATGGTATATGGTCCAGAGCAAACATTCTTCAGTATTAAAACTTCAAAGTGAGATAAAAATATTTGTGCTCTGATAGCCGAGTGCCAAGGTTTTATAGCATTTATAATAAAAGATCTTGAATAAAACTTACTCTACATTTCTAAAAAAAAAGCAAAAACCAAATCATAATACTACTGTTGGGCTGTATGGGACAAAAGCAAAATATGTATTTACTTCAGGAAAACATGCATTATGTTATTTAGAAATTAATTTCTTTAGCCTATGAAGTCTGTATTCATCAAATACGGTATCAACAATATCATTAATTCAACAACTCGTTCAATTTTTAATTTCACGACTCAAATTTTCATGAAGTTACATTTCCCTTTCATCTTACAGATTTCTTTCCACATGACTTTTCACTTCATAATAAATATCTGAAAGTTTGTATATGAACTTTCCATGTAATATCTATCCAAAACCCCCATTTTAACTCTTTGCAGTTAGTTGTCTATAAAGCACTATATCTCTCACTTAAAAAAAAGAAGACAAATAAATGTTTTATGCTTGTAACAGACATAATTTTGTTAATGAAGATCTAGAGATTAGAGCAAAGGGACAAAGAGCCATATGTTGCCATCTTTAATCTATACAAAATTACTTGATGGGCTCAATACTTGAGAAGTCTAATTTTGCTCTGGAAAAAAAAGTCAGGACTAAAATCTATTGGTTCAAAGGCAAAAAACCTGAAATTTTGAGGGACTACAGGTATTGAAATAATAAAACTCATATCCATATAAAAATAAAATGCAATAAAAGAAATTTACTTGCCATTTACACGTGTAAAACAAGGAATTACCCATTTCTATGTGTAACAGAATCCAAATACAAGTAATTTATAAGGAGTAAAATGCTCCTTTAAAGGATGCAGTACATTTTTCATAACTAAACAGAGTCTTTTTTTAGAAATCCTAATTAGCAAACCTGAATGCATCACCAAATGCACGTGTGGAAGAAATCTCCCTGTGGTCTGAACTGTTAAGTAGCATCTTGACAGCCTGCAAGGTGCTGTGTACCAGCTAAGCTTGACAAAATCTTAAAATAGTTCCAAGTCTGTATGAGGAGAAGCCAGGTCATGTGAGGAAATGAACTGAAGCAAATGACTCCCTCTGACCATGAGACTCCTGCTATGATCTGTGGTTTCTCTTACAGCAGCGCCAAGAAGCTGAGACAGTGGTTCTATTACATTTAAACATCAGGCCTATGACCCCGAGTGCATCACTAAATGTTCAGGCTTCAAAGAAAAGCAAGAGCAGTCAAGTTACAGGGACTCTGCAGACTAAAAGAAAGCCAGATGCAAGGATTGCGTACATGCAATAATCTTGTACAAAAGGAATCCATGGAAAAGCACAATCACACTGAACTGATCAATACAGCAAAGCAGGTTCTTAAATATTCTCAGTTTCCTAATAGAGAAGGTGCACAGTACCTTGCTGAGACTGATCAATATGAGTTAGGCAGGAGATGTATTTCTGAACCTGAACATATCTTGCTCACATTTAAAAGCAAAGTCTCTATCAAGGCTGCAAATTTGAAGCCCCAGTTCCACGTGGCAATATTCTGATTCCCCTTACCTTTGCCCTCCATGCATCCATAGAACCATAACTGATCACACACCACGCACAGGGGAGGCTTTGAAACCTGAGCGTGGGCGGGGATATCATGGAACTGTGCCACGGGTAGAGCCACTGTAAAAGCTGACAGCTTATACACATTTTACCCTGAAACAAAGTGGATCCAGATAATTCCTGCCCTTTCCTGGCTGAATGAAGGGATGCTATTCACCACCAGCAGCCTTTTGTCAGCTCTGCATGGAGGAATCCTCATCAGACTAAAAATGTGGATGGATCTGTCTAAACTAAAATTAAAAAAAAAAACCTGAAATCAACAATAGTAAACTGTATTAATTTTATTCAAGACTGTTCTGTCTTAATTTCAGTGCAACAAACAATTGAAAAAGGCACAGAAAAACTAAGCTGGGAAAAAGATTATTACATCTCCCTCAAGGGAAGAGGCAACAGTACAAGGTACTGCTTTTGTGTGATTGTAAAGAACGTTCCCTTTCCAAACTAACAACTTCAAAGGGAAGTTCTGATGTTATTACAGTAAAGGTAAGTATAATCAGGAACTTTATATAAGAAACAGTAAGACCTATGATGACTTCTTGTGCTGATTTTGAAGTATGAAAGATGTGACAAGTATGGTCAGGATATTTGCTCGAGCTTTTTTCTTTTTCTTTCTTGATAATAGCAAAAACCACTTGCTTCTGAAAAACCTCCCACTGTTAGATTGATATTTCAGCAGGTAAATATTGAACTCTGACAAACTACAGCTTAAGGAAAATACAATTAAGAGACCCTGCCAAGTTCCAGGAAAAGTTTTATTTGCAATACGCTTACCTAGTTTAATGTCTCCATCTAATGTGAAAAGAATATTGCCAGCTTTTAGATCTCTGTGGATGATCTTATTCTCATGCAAGTAGTTCAGAGCTTCCAGTGTCTGCCTGCACACCACTTTGATCTGTGGCTCTGTCAACGGCCTTTCAAGCTCTACAAGAGAGAGACAGAAATAATCACAATATTTTTGCATTTTACCTTACATGTTCATAACAAACACTATAATATAGGGGAAAACAAATTAATGTGACAGATACTAAGCATCACATGTCAGAAAAAAATTCTCAGAATATTTGCTCCTTCCAGTAAAGATTTTATTGCCTGAACCCAAGCCCCTTCTCATTATGAGTTATGTATACCTACCTATCTGAACTGTGAAAAAAGCTACATAGCTTAGAGACTGGTTCTTTTGTGTGGTACATAGAGATGCTGAAGACCAGATCTTTTACTTTCTGGTGTTAGTGTTCACCTAATTTAAGGAATAAGCACAGAAAACCACCCAACTTTAATGTAGCTGCAATATAAAGAATTAACACAATGTAATTTGGAAGAGGAAGAATGAGATGCTGAAAAGGGCTCCTACAGATCATAGGAACAGGGAGCTCCACAAGCAGAGAACAACCCTTCGCTTTCACCTAAAGGATTGAGGCAAAAATGTGCCTAGAAAAGTAAACAAACACTTTAAAAATTAAAGATACAAGTGTAAATACTAATTTTTAACCCCCGACTTTCAAAACATACAGCATACAAATTACATACATATTTGCATATCCAAACAATACAGCTATGAAACTAGTCTTCCAGTATATATTATCATTTTAAGGTATTAGGATTATTAGTAGAAGCAATTTATTTACCCAGCATTACTGCATCTACTGCTCCTCCTGCACAAAATTCAATCAGGATCTGTATATAAACAAATAAAAAAATAAAGAAATTAGAAATTAAAAAGTTCCACTGACCTGAATCATTGATTAAGGGAGCATTATTGGGAGATCAGAATTTCAGACTATTTGGCCTCAACAAATTATCTTACTAACCTGCAAAATACTGGTATTGTTACCCAGCTAAAAGCAAGGCTGTGGTGCTCAAGCAAGTTATTTGAAAAATGCCTCGAGACCCTCAGACAAGAGTTTTAATCCAACTATAAAATAGCATAATAAAACTTATAAAACATAATGAGACAGACAGCTTAAACCTACTCCTTGTAATGTGATTCACATAATCCCTGCAAACTCATTTCTCGGTTATTAAGCTCCACTTCTATACTATAATCTCTCTGACTGAAAAGTCCAAGAGCTAAATGACTTTCTAGTTGCTGATGCTATCTCCTATATTGTTTCAGATGAGATTAAAATACAGAAAAATACTATTAAAAGCTACAGAAAATTACAAAATTCAAATGTTTACATTCATCTTCCTTCATTTTCATTCATGCCTACAATACTTCAAGGCCTTTATCCCAGAATGTAATAATACCAGAACAAGTCCATCCCCAGTTCATCCCAATTATTTCTGAGCACAAACTATGCTGCTATGAAGATCAGAACATTTTTACAAAGGACAAAGAGGTGACAAAAAGGGAGTGAGGAGAGCAAGAAAGAGGAGATCTCATCCAAGACTGCTACCCCACTCTTCCTGATGTGTTGTTTTTTCTTTAATTTGAACTTTAAATATTATAATCTTCTGTCTGAGAGCTAAGACGTATTTCTTGTCAGAATTTCAACAGTCAATATGCTTGGAAACAGTATCTAATTCTTTTTTTTCTGTAGAGTAATTTTAAAGCCAGTGTATAATTGCACATAAAAGAGGAAACCTCAAAAGATACCTTGTACCATAACACTTATGTCACATATCCTTCCAATTACTATTGCAATTAATCCCCACAACAATGGTACCAACAAATACATTATATAATGCAATTCTTTATAAATCCTGCAAACATCATTCCATTTACATGCTTCTGTGTGCCAAGTAGGTAACTGTAGGAAACTGTACATAAAGAGCCTATTTCTCTAAAATTTGTAGTTTGTCTGACAAAGGTCTCTTTGCTAGAGAAATCATGTTTCTAATCTCAGAAAAGTGTATTTAATGTCCAACTGTCATTCTTCTCTTTTTTGCCCCCACTAAATTCTGTTTATTTACCACATCATTATCCTTGTGGCTTTCAAGCCCCTGCATTTCACTGCAACTATGTAGCTCCAATTTTACTTTCAAAGTGTTTACTTCTATCTTTATTCTGCCAGTGAAGCCTGCCCACGCAGTTTCATATTGTGCCTCTATGCCTACTTGCTTTCATGCTGACCTTTATGCATAGAAATTTTTTCAGTATTCCACTGTTTTATATAATATTTTACTCTGCATTGAGATCACTGAGTTTTGAGCTTAGCAAAACAAATATTCATCAGGTAACATGGTATTACACTTCCACCATTTGCTCAAAGGATAAAGCTTATTTGTAAGACTCCCAGGAAATCTTCTTTTACTTGTTCTAGGCATCTTTTTGAAGTATAAATTCTTTAAAAAACCCCCAACCCATGTATGCTTTGTATCATTCCAAAAGCACCCATAACTATTGCATTGGATTACCTAAAAGTACAAACTGTTTTGTCACAGCTAAAGCTATCCAAGCAAATAGCCAGGATGCAGCACAGCAAGGACGCGCAGTCCCACGTACGCTCTGCACGTCAAGGTACAAATAGCCAGGGTTTAAGTAAATTAATTATGGTACAAGTCCTGGTAAACTGTCCTTCCTGGGAGTGCCAATAAACTTGCTGGCATCTAAAGTATGTACTTCACAGGCTGACCTTTTCAGCACATTATTTATTTTTCAGGTGTGGATTCTCAATCTCACTTTAAATTGTGCTAATGTAATTGAAATCTGAGTCCTGCTGTTACAAATAGGCACCAGCTGAGAACTCTCTCAATACACAAAGTGAACTGCTAATTTCCACATTCTGGATTCAAACCCCTGACCAAATGACTCAGGGTAGCATAATTCTGCAGTGACAATTCCTTAAGTCATACTCACAATTTACAACCTAGTTTTGAAACTGAGTAGTTATCCCAATAGTAACCATCCAGATGAAATCTGACAAGTAGTTATTTTGATAATAATTTCATTAACCTTTTGAAATAAGAAAAAACATTTAGAAAAGGAAAAATACCTACCCACAGATTGTTTTCATAGTAGAAAGCATCTAGGAGCTTGACAATATTAGGATGATCACAGGATGCCAAAATGTCAATCTCCACCATGTAATCTTCAAGTTCTTCTTCTGATTTAGTATCTATCACCTTTGCAGCAGCCAGAACTTTCGTTTCTTTGTTCTGAGCCTGTAAAAGAAAAGTCATAGCAAATATATACATGAATTTCAGCAGAAAACTGGCACCAGCAAAAAACCCCCACAAATAAAGCAACTCTCTTGACAGTTCTGTACAATTTTCCTGCCTTAAGTTTCCTCCTCTACAAGACGAGAACACCTGCATATTAAAGAGGAGATATAATCTAGTAGAAAAAAAGGTTTAATAACTTTTCTCAAGGCCAAGAAACAACGAAAGACAAGAACGTAAAAATATTTCATTCCCACCACATTCCTTAAACCACCGTCAATAGCTCAGGATAATTGCTGCCTTACTAAGATGATGTTTTGTGCTGCTCCATCTATTAACACATGCCAAAGAGTACAAAGGAGCTGTGCCCTTCTGACTCTCCCCACGTTGTGGCAGCACCGCTGCTCCCAAAGCCATGCCGAGAGCCAGATCCTCCCCAGGGAAGCAGCAGGGGCTGTGTGCAGGCTCCCAGCTTCAAGAGCTGCCCAGCCATCATTGGCTCGTCTGGGCACTTTGCCCCCTTTGCTCCAGCAGCCCGGGAGGGCTCCCACAGATGGCACTGAGGTGGGGCACTGCCAACGCTGCCAGCCCCGCTTCACCGCTCACCCGCACACCGGGGACCCGCTGCTGCAGCGACATGGACAGCTACAAGTCAAACAAGCCAAGGCTTTGGGTACCCAAGGAAAAGAAAAGGCATTTCTGCTGTGCATTTAAATATTCCTTGGCTTTTTTCAAACATAAGAAATTACAGACAGGTCCGGTGACTTATTTCAATAGCAAAACATTCCAGAAACCAGGAAATGCTACTTTTTAACAGAACGCCGCTGAAACCTAATCACAAAAAATATACACACTCTCTAATAATTCTCTCATAAGTTATGTTTGAAGGAATGTTCAGTTCCAAGCTGCAGCAAGCTTTAAACGAGAAAGTGTATTTTTCTCAAACCATCATCAAGACACTATTTTGTCAAGTAGCGACATTTCCAGTGGTTATCTCTGAATAAAGGAAGTGCAGGACTGAAGTCTACTTCACCCATTGTACGTGAAGAGTGTGAAGCAAAGTCTGACATTTATTCCACTGAGTTTTTGACTTTGAAATTAAACTAAATGGCAAGGAAGGACGCAGTCTCTCTCCAAAGCAGCAAAAGACAAGGACCTACAAGGGGAATTCCAACTTCTGATGTGAAAAGCATCACAAGGCAGTTCATCCTGTCTCTGCTGATGTGGATTGTGCATGGCCCCAAACCTATTTGGGGTAATCCCAGGACAGGACACAGCAAAAATCCCAAAACCTGAACTGTGCCACCTGATGACTTTATACCAGTATCAGATAAAAAATGTTATCAGACAGCGAGTAAGAATACTTAAGAATAATTTTGAAGGTCTAAATATTATTACTTGCACAGCTATAAATAATTCTCTCAATGTGGCAAAAGATAATAAAATATTTAAAGACAAACATTTATATTAACATTCAGTAAAACAGCAGCAACAGCTAAACACACTTATAAAGCTTAGTCCCAGCTGATTCATCTCATGTTGAGGGTAAAGGTTTTCCATTACATTTCTTTTTATCTCAATATTCTTTCCAAAACAAAAACCAACCAAATCTTCCCAACCTCAATATTTGCCCTCCCATGTTTAACAACAAAGATAAGGAATCTGTATAACATCATTTGAAAACCAACTACTGAGAAGTTTTCCAACACACATTCTAATAATAAAAAGGAAAAGGTCTGCTTAGTAACGCAAACAACATTTGTTTTGGTTTCATGCTTTGTAGCAAGAATGAAAGACCAACCTTCCTATCTTAGAGCTGCACTGTAAATTAAACACAAAAAGTGAAACAGATGTCTGACCACAACAGAATTAGACTTGGCAGCTTTACATGTGCAGAAAAATGGTTTTTAAAGCACCTTTCTAAAGAACTCTGATTTTAACTGTAAATGTACTTCTCTGAAGCATGCATGGCCACACACTCTTCACTGCACCCTAACAGGTACTTTAAAAAATAAACCTGAAATTAACTTTTACATGAATTTGCTTACAAACTCTATAATGGCAATAATATTTTGTTTAAATAAAACCATCTACATCAGGTAACAGATGGTACTGCTTCCAGAACTCACCTTTGAGCAAGAAAGGCATTGCTAATTTAGTGTGAATGATTACATGCTCAGGAGTTTGCTGCATTTACAGCATACATTGTTTTCTTCTACTGACAGAACACTTTGTACTTTGATTTTCCCAGATCCTTTTGCATAAAGTAACTAGAAATTTGCTCTGAGTAAGCTTCTATGATTTCCTCCTTGTGGCAGCTCTATTAAAACACCTCATTACCAACCATGAATTATTATAGAGACAGTGTGGTTATCTTTATGAGCATCTTAACAACTATAAACAAAACAAATGTTTGCCTCTGTTGCGACTTAAAATAGCAAAATTTTTTAGGTCTAGATCCAGACTTTTTTTCACAGCTCTTAACAGAAAAAAACCTTTAGAAATAGCAGATTTCCACTGGGTATTTCTGAGGATTGATGAAACATTTTAAGTATACATCAAATTACACCTGAAAAAAAATTATGTCTTTTAAACTTCTTTTTGAATAAGGCATTAGTCATCTCCACCCCACAACGCACTCTATAAAAAATACCCATCTATTTGACTTACTGTAAGTAACGTGCTCTTTTGAACTGTGTAGGAAAGGATTTTACTGTCCGTGCACAAGATTTATGAATCGCTTTACTGTGCAGTGAAAAAAAAACCTCTTTGGATTAGGACGAACCAAAAACACTTGCAACTTCATGTGGGCATGTTTGTTTTTTCTAAACTTTGGCTGAAGTCTTTTTTTTCCCACAAAATATTCTCTAAAGGTCAGAGCCAGAGCAAAAGTGTCTGTAGACACAGTCTTGATTTGCACGTGGAAATTCTGCATTTGGGTATACCAACACTCAGAGTCAACCTGCCATTTATATTACAGGACATATTTTGAAAGGGCAGAACTCCTGAGTAGCTGCAGCCCAGCAGTTGCTTTCTATATTTTAGCTCTCATACTAATGCAATTTATTCCAAGTGCTCTGCTTAAATACACTTGTTTCTGTGTCTATGATTAAGTGACTTAAACCTCAGTCCTATGCTAAGAAATCCAAACTGGCGTTTTCAATGGTTATGTGCAGACAAGGAAGAAAGGGCTAGAAGAATTCATTAACAAAATTTGATCTTTTCAAAAGATACATACATAATAGATGAAAACCAAATCGGAATAACTCATTCCCTCAAGATCTGACTAAAGGAAGATGACATGGATATTACTGACTGTCACATGCAACAACACAAATATTGCAACCCTTTCAGTAAAACTCATATTTGGATTATATATTGAAGGTTACTACAGCAAGCATTTTAACATAAGGTGAGAGAATGCACAAGGAAATAATGTTACATTAGCTGTACATTACAGCATGGTTCCTGCAATGGATGGCACAGTGGCATCAGCTGTCAATGCACAAAAAAACCTTAATTCTAAGTTAATTACTTTGATAAAGATGGATTGCAGGCTTGCATAGAATAAACCATCTTAAAAATTACAACTCGCAAATGAATTCCTCTGAACCCACGTCCCTTACACTGGAATGGCAACGTACATCTAATGCACAAAAGCGTTGCAGAAATCTGAAAACATCTCAAGAAAGAAGAATAACCATTCCACACAAAAGCAGGGCCTACAAGTATGTGAAATTAGTGACTCTCCCTACCAATGCTGGATTTTTGCAGGGTACCATATAACTAAATGTAAGTTCTAGAGGCAGAAGCTTTGTGAAGAGACTGACAGCAGAATATTGAAAGGTAGTTTACTCTCCGGGCAGTAGGCCAAGAAGTTGCATATTCCCAGCCCTGGACAGCAGGGAGAGCAGAGCTACTGCTCCAGAGTAATAGGATTACAGCTCAGAGATAACACATAGCCTTTCATCTTCTGATGACCAATATGAAGTTTCAGCCTTGCTGGTGGGGAGCTGCTTCAGTTTCCTCTTGCCAGCAAACGCTTCCTTCCCAACCGTGCATCGCCTCTGCAACGCAGCTTTAAAAATTAAACAATATTTACAACTGAAAAAATCGTTAAGCACATCCTTCACCTCTTGTTCAACCAGCCAGGAACAGAGCTGAGACATGAGACAGAAACTTGTTCATCACCTTTCCTCCCGATGCCTGATGTCTTGTGAGATGTTACATAACCCCACTGCATGTTTTGCAGGCAGCAAAACAAATCAATTAAGAAGCTTTTCCTTTCTGACTCATCCTTCTCAACCAAACTGTATGGTCATAACCATGGATCATCAAAAAGGGGAAAAATACACACATCCCTATTCAGCAAAATATGGTTTTCCCACATTAAAAAGTTCCACTTTTGTGTAAAATTGGGACTGTCAGATCTAGCTCCACATAAATTTGCTGCCAGTGCCTGGGTTATCAGTACTGAAAAGCTTGTACAACACATAGCCAGGAGCTGTTTCTCTGAGCTACCGCAAAGCAGAGATTTCAATCTTTCTTAGAATATATGAATTAAGGAAAAAAAATTGCTCTCCTTTTAAATTTTAGCAGCTCTATCAAATACAAATATAAGTAGTAGTGTGGCCTACTGAAACAACTACAGGACTTTTGCTTTTTCTAAGTTTCCTGTACCATACTCACAACTGTCCTGTACATTTTGAAACTAAAATATCCCACTTGATTGACCAGTATGAACTGTTCAAACTGCTTTTCAAAAACATGGAAAGCTGTACTTTACCAGTGAATTTTAGAAGTCTACCTTAGTCAGATAAAAGGAAGCATTAATTCTAACACTAAATGTTAAAAAATGTAATTAAAAGTATTAGTTTGAATTCATGAGCAAGTAGGTACTCTTGCAATATTAAACCACAATTTTAACAATAACTTGGAAATTTGGCCAATGAAGAAGACAGGAACCTCCACAAATTTTTGGAAATTAAGATGAGTCAGTCATTTCAAAGAAGTTGGTTTTTTGCAAAAACCTTCACCGCATGATGTTTGAAAACTCAGTAGTAATAAATTTTTAAAAAGGAGATATTTTCAATTTTTCGTTCAAATGTAGATATGGTTGGCCCAAGGAATTAAAAACCTGCTAATTTCAGTTATACTTGCTGCAACTTGTTGAAATGACGGTTACAGAAGACCTATTCAGAAGATAATGAAAGGACAGTATCTCCCAAAGAAGATGATACACCCTTGAACTACAGCTGATCAGCCAAACATTTTCCCAGCCTGCACAATGTATCACAGCTACCCTACTATACAGTTTCTTCTACTTAAAACGAAGTTAATTCAATTCAGTTTCCCTGTTTATTGCCAGGGGAGGGGAAAAAAAAAAAAAAAAGAAACAGAAGTAAAGATAAAAGTGCCTCTATTTCCCACAAGCAAATGCTATTCCTATGAAAGTGGAGGCCAGGGTTCAACCCTGCCTGCTGAAGCATCTTTATGATCCTGTGGTCTGGTGCTGCCTTTGTGGCTACGCTCGTTTGGGAGCTGTTTCCATGACAACTTCACTCTTTTAACATTATCCTTGTACTTCGTACTTACTGTGGCTCCTCTGCTTCCTCCACAGTTGGTTTCTGAGGATTCCACGAGTTATTTTTGGGAGTGGTATGAAATATAATTTTCATATTTAACCTCATGTTTCCCGCTAAGTATTCTCATTAATTCTGTGGTATTTTGTGTACTAGCTAAGCAGAGTTCCCATGCTGATTGCACATGCTTTGTGCCACTGAAGTTAGAAAGAAGGAATACTTCTAATGTTCATCTTTAAAAAGTACATGAGCTGAACTGGCAAATATGTGCAAAATAACTGAAACAAACCTTTAGAGAAAACTTAACAGAGGAGAAGATAACAGATTTCAGCATAATTCTTATTTAAGCAAATACATTTAAAACACAGAGTAAAAAATAAGGAAAAAATGCTAAAATACTGGCAAGAAGAAAACAGCTATGCTGTTCTATAATAACACATCTTATTTTCCCATCTCTTGCTGTATGATGGCTTTCATAAAAGCAACAGGGAAAAATCAGCTGACAAAACTGGGAAAACATTTGTAACTAAAGCATTAGGTGGGATCAGAGGTGTATGTGCAAAGGAGTGGTATTTTTTCCCTAAATTCAGTTACAATAACTGTACACCCTACTTGCTAAAGCAGAATTAAAACACACAATACTGCATTACAATCAACTCCTCAACTTGAGAAGGGGGAGGTGTGACAAATTGAGATTTATCCCCACCGTGCTAAGCTGCTTTGCTAGTATCTTTCCCCTGCAGAGGACACTAACAGTTGCTGGCAGAGGTTCTCAGTTTTATCCAGCAGCAATGTCAGCCCCAAACTAACTTAAAACCTCCCAGGAAGACTGTAACACAGTGGATCTTCTTGGATTACACACATCCTACAGTTATTTATTTGGTTTTATGTCATTTACAAAAAAAACAAAAAAAACATAATGCTTAATGCTTACTAATTTATTTTAGTGACTACAGCTCAAAATTCAGTCTATTCCAATAATAAACACGCTTTTATTCCAAATGGCATAATTAGGAGTGTTTCCAAGAAACAATGTTATCAAGAAATAATTTTTAATCAAACCATAATTACTAACTTCAGCTGTTCACTAGAATTAAGACGAACAACAAGTCAGAGTTGAAGCTGTGTACAGACTGTTGTTTTATCGGAAAATTATCCCACTGCCAGCTTGAGAATTTTATGATTTGCTTTTGGTAATTCTAGGATTTGTCTGAACACAGAACTTAAAAAACCTCCAAGTGCTTCACCTGGGAAGTTTTTGTTATAATCTTGCTTGTTAATCACTTAACATCTGTAACGAGCTTTAGTTCACTGGAGCTCAGTCAGAGCCAGCATTACTCCTGCTAACCCCTTTTCCCAGGGAGATATTTGGAGCTGTAAAAACTCACTCTGGAGCCTTCTACAGACACACACCACTGAGTCTTTTGGCTTCATGTAGCACCAAGTCATTTTGTTTACTCACACTTCGCAGACTAGTGTACATCCACAGATGTAGACCTAGCAGACTCCTTTATTTCTTTTTTTAATAGAGTGGCTCAGTCAACCCACAATTCCTCGGAGTTAAGTTACAAAACAAAATTGGGATCTGCTTTGTCCAGAGCTTTTTAGCCAGATCAGATGCAAGATGGCTACAGCTGTTTGCTGACCCAGCACAGCCATTCACTATGACAAAACAAGGAAAAAGCAGTGCATCTGACTTGAGCATGGAAAATTCTGTCCTTCTTAACTGGATATCAACAAGTCAACAAAAGAATAAAGAAAGAAAAATGACAACTTCTTTGGGCTTTAAGAACCCTTCAACAAAGGCCTTCTGACATGTTACTAGGGAAACTACATAGTCAGAGAAATGCAATGTGGCACAGTCATTAAGTTACAAAAACCTGCTGTCAAAAAAGTAAAAAATATTATTAAAAACTCTGCATTTCATATAGCAGAAAGAAGGCATTAGAAGACCTGCACTGAGACTATTTTATGCATTCATTGCAGAAGATGATGACCTATAACAGATGCAACTTAACAGTCATTTATAGCGTAAACATCTTACTAGCTCAAATATATGGCCAATTTGAGAAAAGGTTCTGTATAATTTGATACTGCAACGTGAGCCATATTCAAATTTCACAATCAGCACAGCTAAACAGCCAGAGGGGAAAGATTAAATTAAACAAGATGAATGAAGCATCATCACCCCTTTTCATTCTTTGCCCTCCTAAAATGAACAATGCAGAATACTTCATATGTTTTCAGGGAAAAATATAAACTATATAGGCAGTTTAAGATTTGGTGTTTTATGAAGAAATACAGTTATAGCAGAGGGAAAGGAAATGAGACAATACATGAATACCACACTGAAACTGGCAACAGCTCTTGCAAAACTTGCAAAATCAAAGCATATATTCTGTTGCTTCATGCATACTACTCTAGTCTGTTAAAATGAAACTTCCTCTATTTTGAAGGAGTAAAAGAAAGAAGTAGAGTAGCTTTAGAAGGTTTTAACTAAAAAAGCCATACATCATCCTTCACTTTTAAGTAAAATTGTTACAGAAACTGATTCATATTCTATTTATGGTACTGATGTATTTTTTAAATAAAGTTTAGAACTCTGGAAGGCAGTCTTTGGTTCCTCACATACACACCTCTAGGGCAATCTAACAGAAACCAACTGCAAAGACAGCAACAACAAACAGTTGATGAAACAGTTAAGCTGGTGTCATTCACACTGTAACATAAACAAGTTATTTTTGAGTCAATTCTACCATAATAAACTTTATTAATTATAAAATTCACTTTGCTGGTATATGCTATTTAATGCTAATACAGTCTATGACTTGCCAGTAGTTTCTCTTGTGTTGTAAATCCTGAGCCTAAAGTTACACAGCACCTCACAAACACAAAATGAAATTCCAAAAGGTGCCTCACACAGTTTAGATGAGCTGGCTTCCTTTGTACTGTAACTACAATATCTCAAGAGATGAGAAAGAGCCTTCTCAATAAACATTTGGTATTCCTTGACAACTGGCTATTCAAGAACCACAAAAGCAGCATCCTGGGTTCTGTAAATGAACTTCATTCATATTCAACACAGTAGTGGAATATGCTGCTTTCTGATGCTGCCTTTAACTGTTTGGTTTGCTGGGTTTTTTTTTAATTGTTGAATTTAAACAACTAACCAATTATAAAAATTGACTACTCTGAGAAACTATATGAATGCAAATCCTATTACTTATCAGCAGATTTCAAAGGAAATTTTAATTTAGAAGCACGCTGCTGATGGTATTTTTCAAATTCTCATGTTTTATGCACTTGCTGTTTGACATTTTACTGATTAGTATAATTTGTTCAGAATTTACCTAAAATGCTACTGATAAACACAGATGGCCGTGGAAATAATTGCATTACTTGATAAAATTATTTTTTAAAAATCCAGATAAACAAATCAAGACAAAATCCTTCATGTCTTTGAAAAGCTCAATGCACAAGATATGCAAAGGAAAACCTACTGCTTTACTGAGACATTTCCAACTACCAAACTTTTATCAATATATGGTTTTCACATAACACTGGAACATTGTTCTTCCTCTGACAGAACTGTTGAGAGTCACGGTAACATTTAACAGTTAAGCACACAAGATGTACAGGAGGAAGCACAGTTCTTGCCTCATAACAGGGTGGCAATGTTACTTTTCATGGGATTATGGAAACTTTATTTTGCCCATGTCGCCAAGAAGTGATGTTGCACGGCTCTTAGGAGGAGGTCTTGTTAAGGGAAAACTACCTCATCTCTTTATTCTTCTCCCCCTCGCTCTCATGTTTATTTTTTTAATTTATTATTAGGCTGAAAGCTTTTTGAAGCAGAGGACTATCATTTGTTGTATATTTGTACAGTGAGAGGGAAGGAAGAATTCCATTCCATTTAGAAAATTATCAAAGCCACTTCTTGCTTCAAAACACCCTACTCACTCTGAAATTCAATTCAGTTTCTGTACTGTCCTCATAAGAGGTAGATTTAGTGCCAAATAAGAAGTCTTATAAAATTTTCAATCTTTCCTAGCAGTCATTGAGCACACTTTAAGCAGAAAAAAGAATCACCACCTGAACTAAAACTGGGATCACAGGCTTATAGTTAATTCGCAGGTAAAAACATGCCTCCATAACAAAATGCACCTAGCATGGATATCAGTGGTGCTAAGGGGCACAACCACTGGCTGATAAAACCACCACCAGCATTGCCCACAAGTACCTTTTTATTAGTGGCTGCTAACAGCAAAAAGCTCCTACAACAGGAAGAAGTCTATTTTTCCTTTTGTCCTGACAAAAAGCATTCATCTGACATACCACAACAACTCCAGGATATTAATATGCCACCCTTTCAGAGCTGTTGAAGCCAACGCTGACGCTGTCCTGTCAATTTTCCCTTGCATTAGAGCAGAGTCACTTGTCTGGCCCTCTCGTGAGCTCTCGGGGCAGCCAAGAAGATTACACGGACAATCAGCTTCTGCGTGGCTTAGTTCCTCGAACCAGATCAACACGGGGCTGGCAAGCACCAGGCTGTCACAGGGGAGGATGTGGGAAGGACAATACGCTGCCAGAACCCTGCCTGCATCGACCTGCACCGTCAGAAACTGCCCTGGAGAAGAGCCATGGTGAGACCTTGACACTCATTTCAATGTCACTCCTGTCCCTAGAAAACACATGACTTTGGACAGCAATGCGTTGTCGGCTGTTTCACTCAGTAAATATCACAGTTCCACGCTGTTTCAGTGCTTCTCAGGGATTCAGAATAACCTTCTTCATATCGCACTGGCTAAAAGTGATGTCGGGCCACTAAAGGCCACGAATTTGCAACAGCATCAATAAACACTGAAACAAACACCACAAACAGCAGAGGAAACAAGTCTGTACATGAGCTCCTTTTTACATTTCACTTTCAGGTGCCAAGGCCAGTGTGTGGATTTTTTGTTTGTTTTTATTCAAATGCAACATGCAAAATCAACAACCAGCTTACTGGGGTAGGTAAGCTTGCCGGAACACCTGTATTTGCTACCAAGAGCCAGTTTGAAATTCGTGCCACAGCCAAGAGCAAAGGACACATTGCCAGGTACCCCAGCTATCCCTGTCAATAGGAAACACTTGTCAGTATTGCTTAAATGATGATTTTTAAGCTTTCATGGCTTTCCTTCCCAGAGAGATGAAAAATAACAGACAGGTTATTTTTAAATTTGGTTAGTTTAAAATCTCCACCAATAGCAAAAACTAGTTGGAAAGAGTAAAAAAGCTTGGGTTAACTCTGAGAGAATCCATTTCTCCACATTACTGGGATGACTTGAGTTTGTTTTAGGGATAATTCCTGTTCAGACTATTCTGACTATATTCCCCCACAATGATCACAGCATGCTGTACCTGCACAGACCTGAGCTTCTGACCCTTGACTATCCAGCAATAAAAACCAGAACTGTTTGCCTGAATGGTGAACTGGAAAACTTGTGGCATCCACAGAAGTTAAGCCAGTAAGAGAATAAGAAGAACAATCAAAATTATTAAAGGGTCAAGCAGTTGTCTTTTAATAAGCAGACTAACAAGGTTGGGCCGCTTCAATTCAAACAGGAAAAGCTGAAGGTGGGGCAGGAACATGACTGAACTTTACAAAATAAAAAAGGCAGCATATGAATTGAATAAATCCTGATTGAGACAATAGTTGTGAAGGAGATGAGGGTTGACTGTAACATTTTAATTTTTGCTGAGGCACTCAACATTTCTCCATTAAGGTTTTATTGTCTTTTGATTACAAAGGTATTAACTCTTTTCCTGGAAAAATACTAATTAGAAATACAAGTGAAAAGTTTTCTTCTGTAATGCACAACCCAGGCATGCTAGAGAGAAACCTCAGTGTAAAAAGTCTTGCCAAGTTATTACACTATCATTGACAAAGTTACAGTAACTTTCCTCACAACACTTTCGGAATCACAGCTATGACTAAACAACTTCAAGAGACAAAACCCAGCTCCTTAAAGTCCTCAGATCTAAAATGCCATTCCAAGAGATAAGAAGAAAACAAAGGGACAGTCTTCTCCCAACTCATTACTAAATTAGATGGATTAAAACCCAATTCTGCCTTAGGAGGGGATCCACCATTGCTTCCATACCAAGTAAACCAGTTGTGATCTAGGCACAATTTCAGTTTGGAGGTAATGGTTCCCCCACAAAACACTTCACTTTCTCTTCACCCACTCCTTTTGAATAACTGCATTATTGAAACCTCAGAAAAATTCTTCCTGAAAATAATAAAGTTTCTTTATTCACGATGGCATCCTTTGTTTTCATATTTTCTGAAACAACAAACTTTCAGTATGGACACTTGAAGGTAACAGTTCCCCATAGTAACAAGAGATTTAGTAAATTTTAAACACTGATCAATCGATTTGACTGTTGCAGTATGGTCTTACTTTTTCACTTCTTGCTGTTCTTCTCCACAGAAAATTAAGTAAAATTTGAAAATTATATCATAGAATACCATGCCTCAGGTAGTCAGAATATTCTTAAAGCTACATTTTGTGTGGAACTTGATTCAAGCATGAGTCTAGGTTTGAGCAATTTCTTGCTCTAGGCTATAGGCAATCTAGAAAATGGCGAAAAAATACAAATATGCAAGGTAGAGAGGAAATACTTTGTGTCTCAGCTTCCAAATCACCATTCATGCTTACCTGCCTTACATTAACCTCTCCACATACACACACGCAATCTCACAAAATACTGAAAGATCCAGTCTTAATCCAAAATAGTTTAAAAAAAAAAAAAAAAAAAAAAGAAAGAAAGAAAGAAAAAGGGTGACTCTCTAACTTCAATATTGTAACTTGCTTTTACATACATTGAGAATTCCTTCAAGAAACACTATATCCTCCTAAAACCAAATACGGTAGTTTAAACAGGTGAATTAAATATTAAAAGAATCTTACATTGCCATTTTATTGCATTTTTTTTTTCTTTAGGTAAATCTTTTACTGCATATACTTCAGTTGGTTTGTGTCGTGAATGTAGAGCATATTCAACAGAAAATCTGAAATGTCAGTGGAAAATTAACATTTCCAGTAAACCCTTAATTTTCTGTTGAAGCATGAATACCATTACAAAGTGGTTTGAGGTAGCCTACTAACTTTTATTGAATATTACTTGGATAATTTTTATTGCCTGACATCCTTCAAACATATTCCACATGTACTGGGTCTTCTTTAGCTCTAAAAAAAATTTTTTCCCACTTCTGAGTGGAGAAACTCTGTTTCCACATGACGTATTTGAGATATAGCTGAGACTTAACATTTCTTTCTTTCAAGCATTACATACCGTAACCATGTTATAAAGGCATTAAATATGAACTAGGGGAGGTATTTTATATGGCTTTGGAGAAAAATTATAAAACATCAGATTTTTTTACTCTACTATTAGATCAATCTGCTTTCTGTGCTATTAATTCAGTCTGCTTTGTTTTCTAACTGCAAATTCCATGGCTTTTCCACCACTAAACATAGAAAACTGGAACAATCTAAACAGTATCAAAAGAAAAGATAGCACAAGCATTGTAGTTGAGTAATTTGGCAGCTACTGTAAAATAAGACAATAGCCAAAAGAGGTGAGACACTATGAATTTGTCAACTCTGTGTATAATCTGAATATAATTAAAGGTTATTGGGGAAGCACAAAGAAGCTAACACTGAAAAAGTATTTATAAATGACACATCAGCCACCAGGGTCTCAAAGAATGCATTTAAAATCTCAAATCAGTGAGTTTAATTACAGACTCCTCTTGAACACAGACGCAACTGTCATTGAAGGAAAATGATGTTTACAATCTTAGGAGATTCTCAAAATATGGGTCATGGCCCATGAAACATGGAATTCATAACTGCATGCAATTTAAACAATGACAAAATAATTGGGATATTTGCAAATACAAATCAAAGAAATTATTTCCAATATATTGTTTACAGGGTGGTCAAAACTGGAATTTGAGTCATTACCAAAAGAAACTTTTCAACTATTGCTCTGCAACACTAGCACATATTACTACTTGGAGGATTGTATTTCTGTAGGACTCTGCCAAGGATTAAAGGTTTAACCATGTTGTCTACAAAACAGTTAACAAACCCCAAAAAACAACACCCCTCCACCCAAAACCCATAGCAGAATTATTTAATTAAATGGACTGAATGTGACATAAGAGAGAATTATTTCACCAAGTCAGAACAGCTTAAAGAATCTTCATTCTGCAATCTTATTTGACTTGAAACAGTCACATTCAGCTTATGCCTGAAATCTGAAGGTTTACTTTCCAGACAAGAAACCACAGTCCATATAGTTACACAAACACAATATATCAGATGATATGAGGGGAAAAAAAAAAAACACCAACAAAACCCAAAAGATAACTTAATAAACATGAACAAAATCAAATCATTATTTCCTATTTACTTAAACAGTTTACTTTACTATGCTCACACCTTGGAAAAGATGACTGCCTTACCAAGAACTGATCATAAGCATTCTATAATTATCCTCCACAAACTTGGCTGCAGTTTTAGTTCCAAATGCAACAGACAATACATTACTCATAAGATAAGTATTGTGATGCTGATTTCAAGCCAAGTGATGCAAATATGTCCAAAAAGTGAGAGACACGTGCTATGCTCCTTTCAAATATTTCTTTGCTACAGACAAAGAGGAAAAGTAAGTAACAAGCAGCATTTCAGTTAAGAAAGTTATCTCAGTCTACAATTTACAGATGACTTTCTGGCACTACCATTTCCTCAGAAAACTTAGCTGGAGTGACAATAGGTGTGAAGAGCTCTGTAAAGCTTTCCCCTTGACAGATTTCACAGAGTTTAAAACAGTATCTTTATCTGGTATCTTCTAATCAGGCTAAAACTGCAATAGTGTGAAAATAAAGATAACATTGTAGGGCGAGTCACCAAGGTGATCAGCAGGATCACAATCGTTTGCCATCCGTGAACTGTGATCCATCTTTCTTGAACATTCACAGCAGCCCAAACATACTCAGGCTACTTTTACAGAGATTACTGTTCATAGCAAGCTTTATTTAAAGTTTTAGTCCTATTTTATTTAGACTAACTATTTAAAATGTCATATTGGCACCACATACATTACTCTCCTGAGAGTAAATCAACTCTCATATCTCCTCTATCTACTAATGCCTCAATGGCTAAACAAAGCAACATAGCACTTAAGAGAATATTATTAATTCAGATCTCCTGAGGGCAACTGCACCATTTTACTGCTCCAGTTTAATGAGAGGTCAACTTACACAGTCAATTATGAATGAAAATAAATTAGAAGAAAACATATTTGGTATAGCAAACAATTTTAATCAAAATTGCCAAGAGTTCTGCACCACTGATTTGTTCTTCTGTACTGAACTTCAATTTAGAACATTTTCACCCGTTATTTCTTTCCAGGTCTGGGCTCATTGGCAGTCACACATGAAACTTGTTTGTGAAACACCGTGTTTGACTGGAAACTTTCAAATATTACTTTATCTTCCAACTAGTACCAAACATGTAAGACTTCAGACAAACTCAAGCAACATCCTTCCATGGGGAACTATATAATTCATAAAGGAAATGTCTGTGAAGTTTCACCAGCTCTACCAAATTTTTCTAAAGAATTAGTGGAACTAATGATACCACATAAATAAAAAGATAAAGAGTGGAAAAAACAAAGCCTATCTGTGCTTCAAGTGTAGATATTAAGTAAGTGGTCAAAATCTGTTCCTGGGTTCCTAAGTTACAGATGTTAAAGATATCCACCCTAGGAAGCAGCATGATACATTACTATCATCTGGCTAACTTCAAGCTGAAATACCCAACTGCAGGAATTTAGAACAATGTGCTGTAAGACCAAAGAAATTAGAGTATAAATTCTCCTTGCCCTGTCTTAAATTTGTTTATATGTCAGACTAATTAATGCATTTTCTAGGATTAGAAAATAAGTTATTATGTTCATGGTTCTCAAAAAAATACTGCTAAGCAGCTAGCAGCAGTCAGTTCATATTTACACATTAAAAGGAATTAAGAACACATAATCATTAAATTATATAAGTCTTATTAAATATATAACTCTTATTAAATCACTGCTTAAAAATTCTATTTGTTTCTATCTGATGTAGAAGACATTGAGGCAAAACCAAGCTGTCCTGTAAGTCATATAGGAACAGTATAGATAAGATGATTTCAAATACAGATACAAAAGCTTAACTTAAATGAAGCAACTCCATTGGATCCTTGGTCTTGAAGAAACACTGCTGTCAAAAGTCCACTATGACTAGCCAGAGATGAGCTGGTACTGGTCACTACTGCCAATAGAAGTAAATATGAACACTTAACATAGCTATAATTTTCAGAAGATAATGCAATTGGGTAATGCTGTTCACTAAGTTTATAGTTACCAGCTTGCACAAAATTTCTTCTCTGAACCTAAGGAAAAAAACTGTTTGTTTGTTTTTTTAACCAAGCACCAGTTAATTGCTCAGAGCTGGAAAACTTGCACTAGTAACTTCAGATGAAGTTTTCATTTCATTTTCTGAACTCTTAGAGACTTTTGCATACACAATGCTTCCAACATCTTAGATTTAGCGTTATGAATGAGATACTATAAAGGGGCAGAACACTCCAGTTCAAACAAAGAAGTGTGAATGAAATTCAAAGCTAGACAAATCCAAAGGATTCCCTAATAATAATTAAGATATATATACACTATATACTATCTCTATATACACATACTATATAGAGATACTCTGTCGTATATTGTATAGTGTCACATATGTTTTACCTCCATAGAATCTGTTCCTACAGAAGACTTAAAATTAGTACACTTGTGCAGATGGCACCCATAATAATCGTCATTAATTTCTTGGAGGAGTATCCTCTAGTAAAGGGCTCAGAGATGACAACTAGACACTATGAAAATGCCTTTCTGCAATGTAAGACCTCTATATGAGTGTACAAGGTTCTTACTGCCAAAAGAGGCTGGCAAATTTTACTGAAATATAGGCCCATGACTTTATTTAAGGTTAACTGAGGAAAATATCTGCATTTTCATTAATGATGTTTATCCGTAGCAAGAAAGAGCCACAGATCACATCAGGCATTTAAAAGGTCTGTTTTCAAATCATCTGAACATTTTCTTCTGGGAATTCAGAAAGTAGTTTAAAGTTGATGAAAGTCATTAACACGCTGATCTACCTTAAAGCAATGTTTATAATGTGCCCAGAATTGCGATTTGACACAACAGGGTACAAGAACACACAATACAGCAACATGATATAATAATGTAATTCCTTTCTAAAGCAAATTGATTATAATTACAATAAGTGCCCATGATTTTTCAGAGCACTTAACCTGATCAAATCAAGAGCAGTTTCAAACTGTTCATTTTTTTTTTGTTTTAGGGGTTTTCTGTGTCTGCCAAATTTCAAAGTTGAAATCAGTCTCCAGTGCTAATATTATGCATCTCCAGTGTCTGTCACAACTCTAAAAGTCCACTAATAATGCAAATAATCCACGAAAAGCACAGAAAAGAGACTGGGAAAAAATCTATCATCAGGAAACTCGAAATTCTCTTCAAGGGCCATCACCTGACACTGAAGTATAGCAAGGATCTATGGATTGTAAAAGGACAGAAAATCACACCATTATTCATTAGCCAAGAGCAAAAAGAAAACAGCCTAAAAGTGGCCTCCTTGAGGAGCCTGAAAGGGGCCAGAATAAAAAGTCCTGCATGGCTATAAACGTTAGCCATCAGTAATCTGCAATTATAGAGCTCCTCTGATCACAAGAGGCTTGCAACAGCAGTTGAAACAGTATTTCTAAACATTACTTGGAAGTCTGTGAATACAAATGTATGAATTGTCAGAACTCAAAAAGTCTCAGAATGCTCCAACTAACAGCTTCAAAGGGAATAAGCTCTTCTAGAAATTCGGCTGAGGTATTTAAAAAAAAAAAAAAAAGGAAGCAAGATCCTTGTACTTGATTGCAAAGGGGAGTAGATCACAAGTTTTCAATGCCCTTAAGAGTTCTGTACACAAAATTAATTATCAATGGACAGCATTTTTAAGTAAATAATTTAATCAGTGAGGCTTCCCAGTACTGTCAGAATCATTTAGAGTTGTTTTTGAGTTTTTATTTAAATGTTTGACACTTTATTCAGAAGATCAGTTACACAACTAAACCAACTACTCCTCTATGGGAAATCATAGCATGTAACCAATCTAACCTACTTTTTTAGAAATTCAAAGTATACAAAAACTTAATTATATGGCAATTCCATTTTAACATACATCTGCCAAAATGCTGTCACACACAAATTCAAAGATCTTAAACAAAGGCAAATGTACTTTTGGCAAATGTAACTGACACTAGAGTAATGGGGGGGGGGGGTGGGGGGTTGGCAAATAAAACAAAATCCATTAGACAAAATGAAAACCCCAACCCCCACACTTCCATTACCTAAAGACAAAGTCTGCAAGCATTCTTGAGAGCTTTGTCCTGGCTTATAGCTTTGAATTCAAAATTTGAGAAGGAATTGAATGTCCACTCCTGCAGCATCTCATTTGAGGTGTATGTCCTTGAAAGAGCAACATAACACACCTTTCCTGCTTTCCACACTGTTTCTTGGGAAGCATGCTCAGGTGCAGGAACACAAGTGCAGTTTGTGTGTAAGCCTCCTTCTCAAACTAGATGGAAACAAAAAGAATGCTGACGAACACATGCAGTAACCCATTTCTTCTTTTTAAATGGGATTTTTTTCCCCAGGAATACCACCTGTTATTTCTCATAAGAGCCAACTTCAACAACTTGACCAGAGTAACCACATGTGTAATTTTGTCTGTGATCAATTTCAACAGCGAACTCTGTCATTTCAGTCAGAAGTAAATCTCCAAGTGAAAAACTACATCCAAGTGGAAAACATTCTCCTGTTTGGGTACGGAGTACACTAAAATGCAAATTTTACCAGCTGCCTTGCTCAGACACCTTCCTGAACTACTATTGCTAATACAAACATGCCTACAGATGAAGTGAGAGGAGGTTTGAGGATGGGAGGGGAAGTGCACGTGGGGGAGAACACATTTAGCGTTATATCTGAGGCATATATTCAGAAAATGGGAATCAGAACTCCACTATGAAGCGCAAATTAAAACTTTAATACTCTGTAAGCACAGTTAGAGATGCTATGTTTTTGTGGTGAGTAGGCTTTATGCTAAAGCAACTTCAGACATATTCCCAGGCATTAAAAGAAAAAAAACAACCCTCCAAAACTCTACTCTTCAAAAATGACATGAGAATCACCATCTAGACTGTGTATTACATCAACATCTAAATAAACTAGATGCTCTTAATATAGAACATTGACACAAATTCCTTGGGTGAAATGACCTCACCTAACATTCTGAACTTACTGCAGCACTTCTGCTCAAATTTACAAACAGGTGATATCACCACAGTACAATAAAACCTATAATAATTTCTACCAAAAATAGAACAAGTTTCATGAGTACCCAGATTTTATAAACTCTCAACTGCAGTACTCTAAATATAAATGTTTCTTGACCGAATTAGTTCTCAGAAACACTGTAAATGCCATCCTCCCATGCTATTTATTAGTCTTCAGAACCTGCTCCTTAGCTTCAATTCATGACAGTTCCCAATTCTCTTATGCTTATCCATCAGGATGTTTTTTCTATGCTATCCATAAACCAAAGATGCAGAAATAACACCCTTTTTGGAAGAACCAATGTAGCTGAAGATTTGCCTGAAAGCTAAAGTCTTGTCTAACACTAGCAGGGTTGTATCTATGCCATTGTAGTCTACTCGGCTTGATAAACTCTAGATAAGCATCCTTAAAAACCCTACTTGTACTAGTACACTTAAAGATTTAAAGAACAAACAACTGAGAGAAGTTAGGAGATCCAACACATGAATTCCGCCACACAGGGAAAGCCAAGAGAACACAGCTATTTAATCCAACTCCACATGGAACAAGATGGGAGAATGCCCATTACAGCGACGACAGCCTGGCTCTGCACACTACACGTGAAGCACATAAGTCAGTTTTACTGCTCATAGGATTTTTCCATACAGGAAAAAAAAAAAAAAAGTATGAACTTCGGACCTAAGAAAATGCAGTCTTTGTAAAATTAGGAGCCATACTGAACACGAGTCCCACAAAAAACCCCCAAACACAGAGAAGCGAGCAATCCAGCAGCGGGCAGGGTGGAGCAGAAGGCGGGACAATGACCTAATAGGTCTTTTCTATCTTTAGTTTCACGAGGCTCCGTGGCCAAGAGGCGCCGGGATCCCCCTCTCTGTCTCCGGCCGCGTCCCCCCGCAGCGCCCCGGCCAAGTTCTCCCGAACTGGGCGCTGCCAGCAGGAATCCCGAGGCGAGGGAGCCGGCAGACAGGGAGCCCGCGGCAGCGCTGGAGGCAGAAGCAACGCTCCCAGTCATTTCTCAGCTATGAGCAACACAAGCGACCCGCGCTGCCCGCCCTTACCTTGAACACTTTACCGAAAGCACCATCGCCCAGCTCTCCTATGATTTCCCAGAACTCTTCAGGGTTCAAATCCCTCTTGACGTGCTCGTATTGTTTCTTCTTCTTCTCGCCGCCCAGCTTGAAGATCTTACGAAAGTTGAAGAAGGACATTTTGGCCGCAGCCGAGGGACGGGGCGGGCGGCGGTGCCCCCTCAGCCCGCCGGGACCAGCTGGCGCGGGCGGCGATGCCGGGCGCGATTCCCACGCGGAGACCAAAGTCTTGGCGTGGCCCGGGAAGCGCCGTCACCGCCGGGCGCTGCGGGGAGACAACACCCCGCGCTGCCCCGTTCCGGGCCGGGCTCGGCTCTGCTCTCCCCGACGGGCTCGGCGCTCCCTACTCGGCCGGGCCGGTCACCATCGCGGCAGCAACAAGTGCCGGGCTCCCTCCTCGGGACGGGCGGCGGCGGAGCCGGAGGAGGGGTCACGGCTCCGCTGGGAGGGGGCAGCTGCTGCGCGCCGGGCTCCGGGGAGCGGTCACGTCCCGCCTCGCAGGACGGGGCGGATGCAGAGAAGGGCGGAGGCTGCCCCGCTCCGGGCTCCCGGCCGGTGTCCTCGCGGAGCGGCGTCCCGGGGTGGCACAGCGGCGGAAAACGACGGCTTCGCTGCCGGCCTCTCTCCCGCTCGCTCGCTCGCTCCCTCGCCCTGTCGCGGAACGGGGCCCGGGCGGCTCCGCTTCCTGCGGGGCGGCACCGGCGGCACCTCCGCCCCCTCCGCTCTCGCTCCCGCCCGCCGCCGGCGCGTGCGCTCCGCTCTCCCGCCCCTCTTCCCGCGCTCCCGGAACCGCCTCGCGCCCCTCCCGCCGCTCCGCCGCCGGCGCACGCGCAGCAGCGCGCGCCCCCGCAGCTCCCCCGTTTCCCCCGCGCGTGCGCACGCGCCGCACCGGCAGCACGCGCGCGACCCTCCCTCGCCAACGGCTCCGGCCCGGCACGGGCGGGGGGAAGAGGCGGGGCTTGCCCTGCCCACGTGATGCGGCCGCGGCGGCCCCGGCCAATAGGAGCGCGCGGGGGCTCCGGGCGGGTAAGTCGGTGTCGGGCTCAAGATGGAGGGGGCGACCCCCCACCCTCCTCCGTGCCTCAGAGCAGGACGGCAGCGCTGGCGTGGGGATGGAATGCTTCACCCTCCCTCCCTTCCGCCCTCTCTCTGTCCTGTTTCTCTTTCGTGCTCGGCGTGCCGTTACGGGAGGGCCCTGTGGCGGAGGGACCCTTTTTCCTCTGAATCTGAAGGACACCCCGCGCTTCTGTCCCGCGCAGGAAGGGTGTCCCCAGCCCTGTGGCAGAGGGTGATGCTCCCTAGGCGGGGGACAGCTTCCCCTCAGCGCTGCCTGGGTGCCCTGAGTCCCCAGTCCCGCCGCGGGAGCCGAGGGGCTCCCTGTGTGTCAGCAGCCCTGTGTGGGCTGGTGGTGCCTCCTGGGAGGGCTTGGACGTGGAGCTCTGAGGAAAGTGCCGATAGCTAAAGACGACGTTGGAAGACTCTCTTTGTGCGCGGTCCGGTGCTGTCCTCAGACCTGCTGCTGGTTTATCTTCTGTCATTACAGGGTATGACATTCTCGTGCTGCCCGTTCGGTACCTTCGTTATCTTAATTAATCACTAGGACAGGCCTGAGTTTCCTTATCTCACAACCTTCTCTTCCCACAAGTGATTCCTTCCTCACCCTGAAGTATAATTGCATTTTAATAGTTGTGTTGTGTACATGCCACCAAATGTGGGGCGTTTCCTCACTTGAAAGTCAGAGGCGTTCCCGTTGCCTGGATTGGGGGCAATTAGCAGACCTGGAGACAGAGTTTGGGCTGTGACGGGCAGGAGGTCGGTCCAGCAGCAGTTGAGCCGGTGCTGAGACCTCAGAGACATCTGACGGTGAGACAAACACCCAGGGAAAATCGTGTAATGCCCTATCCTCGTATGAACCTGAGTGCCTGCAATTGCCATTAACTTAAGCTGCGTGATGAGCTTCTATAGATCAAGCCTCTTGATGTGCATCATTCCCCAGACCATTTTATTAATGTGTCAATAGTTTGCTATGTAAGGAGGGTAGTCCCTGTGTAAATTCAGTAATAATAATGAGGCATTGACATGCCCCTGACACAAAGCGTTTATGAATCGAACAACAGTGTTCTGTCATGAGTCAATTTCTTTAAACTTTATAAAACCCGTTTCACGGCTAGTCCCACCCTATGAATAGAGAGCCTTTCAAGTACTGTTGCTAAAATGATTTGTTGGAATAATCAGTGTTTGTTTTTCAAAAATGATACTGGGCTTTATGGGTTCCTTGTACTGGCAGCTTGGCCACAAAAGGTAAAACTGTTAAGGAGGTTGTTAAAACCATGACTGCTTATGTGTGTGAGGGCAAAACCAAGAAACAACTGCAACCCAAAGGAGCTGTTTTCTCTTCTGAGATCTGGCTGGCTGGCTCCACCTATTAATTTCATATACAAGCTTCATTCAGATAGTTTGAATTAAATACAATAATAGAGTGTTAACAGCAGCAATTTAGCTTCTGATATTTTAATTTTTAAAGTTCAATTCCTTTTTCCTCTATTTTTTTTGCCCCTTGAGGTGGGATGATTTATTTGGATATTAAAATACAATGATGACTTAAATAATAATTTTGTTAATATTTGTAATTTAATATTTTGATTTTAACTTGCTTTCTGTTGGCTAGAAAGTGCTTTCGGACTAATTTCTGTGGTTTTATTTAAACTGGCTGGTTGATAGAGGATGAGGGAAAAAAGGAATCAAAAAGCCATAGCACGAATTCCTGTTATTTAGGCAGGATTGTCTTTTTCTTTAGCCTCAGGGTTAAACGGGGGCGGGGAGTGTTTATGTGTGAATGTTAGAGTTTGTAATAACGGGAGAAATGCAAAACTAAAAGAAAATTTCATTAAGTTGAATGTGAACGAGAGAAGTTGAGCTGGCAGTTCCGAGCTGGGATGGCAGGGCCTGGTTCTGCCTCAGCTCTGTTGATAAAGGTTGTGCTGTGCACAGTTCACACACAGCATCTCTGTCGTGTGTCAGTTTGTGACAAAAGAGCTCAGAGCAGAACGTTTGTGCCACCCTACCAATGACTGAATGCTGGCAGGTGCTGCATGTGTGTTGTTTTAGACTTGTATAAACAGAGTCTTCCTGTTCCAGGGAGCTTTTAATTCATAGAACATTGAGAATATAAGGTGGAAGTCTGGCACAAGAAAGGAACAATTAATCTAGCGATAAGGCTTTGCTTTCAACTTTTTCATTCTTACTCTTGAACAAGTAATTCAAGATAAATCCAGGATATATGAAGAATAAAAGTGTATCTCTGTCTTATTTTTTCCCTTATTCTTTCACTCTGGAGTTACGGCTTGCCACTCAATCCTGAAAATAAACTTTATAAGATGAAGGTTAAGTGCTGGTAGCTAATTCTTCCCAATTTGCTGTGACTTCCTGGTTTGGAGGAGGCTGTATGAAGACTTGATTTTGTGTGTGTGTGTTTTTTGTTCCTGATAGCAGTAGTTCTTAGCAACTGTAAATGTTTCCAGATGGTAAGGATAAAAAGGTAAAAGTGAATTATATTAAAATTTCTCCTTTAGGAATTTAAAGCAATGCTTTTTGAAAATTCATTGCTTCCTTTAAATGTCAGAGGAAGATGTTAAAGTAAAGATGTTAAAGATCTATCTTGATTGTGCATCAAATATACTGGCTTAAAATAGCTGTAAACTCTTCATGACAATCTTTTTCATCTCTTTGTGAATTAGAAGTCTCCTTTATACTTTCTGCTGCTTGATATCACCATCCTTTTTCATTGACTCAATCACTTACACTTGCTACTGTTTCTAACTCCCTAATCTTTAAGTTGTTTCTTTAAAACTGCTCCAGTTTCTCTTAATTGAAAGTAAACACTTCAGAAATTTAATTTGAAATGTGTTCTTCACAGCATATATTGCCCTTTTACTGCAGTCCTACATTCTGTCTTCAGTTCCTTCAAAATATTTAACAATATATTTTTATATAATCTTGACTTTCTGTCCACCCACGCTTTCACTGATCTCTGAAATTCTTTCTGGTGATTGAGCTCATTGAACTGCTGTAAGGTCACAGGTGGCTTGTTTGTGGTTAAATCTGAAGTGTAATTCTTGTTTCATCCATCTTAATCTGTCTGTCACCTTTGGCACTCAGCACTGTCCTGTTTTCTTTAATCGATGTACCCTGTGTTTTTATTGATAGTTTCCAGTTATCCAGTTGCGGCATTTTTTCATAGGCTCTGCCATTTCTCCTCTGATCTGTCCCCAGAGTTAATGTTCTGTGCTGAATCAGGCTTATTTCAGTTTTAAACACCAATGTAGTTAACCCAGTGTAGGAGGATGATCACTGTCCTGGTTCTGTGGCCACACTGTTTCTGATAACGGCCAGGATGTCACTGGCCTTCCTGGCTACCTGGGCAACTCCTGGCTCATGGTAAACTGTTGTTGACCAATGTCCCTGGGCTCTTTTCCTCTGGCCCACTTTGCAGCCGCTCTGTCCCAGCCTGTAGCCCTGCATGGGGCCGTTGTGACCCAAGAGCAGGACCTGGCCCTTCCCCTCAGTGAGCTGCACACCGCTGCCCTCAGCTCATTGATCCAGCCTGCCCAGATCCTCTGCAGAGCCTTCCTGGGCTCCTGCCCAGCTTAGTGTTGTTTGTGAACTTTCTGAGGGTGCCCTCGATCCTCCCATGCAGGTCATTGATGCAGATGTTAAGCAGGACTGTACCCAGCTCTGGTCCCTGGGGACAGTCCCTGTGGCACCGCTCACCACCACGCTCTGGGCTGCCCACGCTGGCAGTTTTGTAGCCAGCAAAGAGAGCCCTTGTCCAGGCCATGGGCTGCCAGCCTTTCCAGGAGAATGCTGGGGGGGAACACAACTGAAGATTTTGCTGAAGTCCAGGTGTTCAACATCCACAGCTTTTCCCTCCTCCATTGGGTGGATCATCTGGTCATTAAAGAGGTCAGGTTGGTCAAGCAGGACCTGCCGTCCCCAGAGCTGTGCTGGCTGGGCCTGATCCCTTGGTTGTCCTCTATGTGCTATGTATACAGCACTCCTAAAGCCTTTCTAATAAATGTACCATTGATAGAGATGTGTCTTAGACACTCTGTTACGCAGAACCGAAAAGAGACTCTGTTTTGTACTCGGTATTTTATGAGCGTTTATGATATGAGTAACAGGAATAGTTCAGTCATATATAATATAAACAGGAAAAAATTATAACACCAGTGGTTGAACACTCAAGAGCTTGCCTATATCTCATTAGCCAGAATGAATACTCAGGCTCCTATCAATAACTATTTATTACATGGTTTGTGGTTTTTTAATGCCTTACTGCAGGACCAGTTAATCTAAGAATTGCTATAGAAACATGTGACATTTGGAAGCTTCAACATATAAGGGTATTACTTCATGTTTGCAGGAAAAAAAACATTGAGTGTTAAAATGTTTAGAAATAGGATTGATCTCATTTTGGCTTCAGAAAACTCTGTGTGTTTAATCTAAATTGGCCATACATTTTCAGCAGTCAGTGGGGAAATGCATCTTCACAGGGCAATTCAACTTCCTCATTCTAGATACTTATCTTTATCATCGTATTTGACTGTGTGAAGTGAGTTTTCATGGCAACATATAATGGGAGTTCTTCCTACCTATGGAGACACCACTGCCAGCAGAACTCTTGGACTGCATTTCTCTTGATGTCAGCAACACTTCTGACAGTGATGACAGAGCAAATTAGCTGAATGTTTCCAAGTAAACCTGCCATGTTTTAATGAATAGATTTTATCTGAAATTAAATGACAGAAGAAAAAGCAATAATATAAATATCAACATTTGAATAAGGGTCAAATATTTCAGCAAATAGTACAGGACTATTTCTTGGAAACATGGCATGTCAAAAGCATTCAAGTTTCAATATGTTGACTTCATTGAAGCTATGGCAAAAAAAAAAAGGTTTTTTCTTACTGTTTCCAGTTGATCTGCAAGAAAACCCTCTTCAAGACTCATATTCAGAAATAGTTGTATATCTTTTTAAGGTAGTGAGAAGCACACCTCAGATTTAATGGACCACATCAACAACCTGAAACTTATATAGCTGATTCTCTTTGATTAACTCACTAATGCAATTCAGAACTTCACATCCTCATGATAAAACTTTTCCAGAAGGCTACACGCTTTTTGGTTTGTATTTAACTCAAAAAGCTCCTTTCATAGGAATTTTCAGTTAATATTAAAATACTGAGCTGCACTGGTGGACAGTTGCATGTTTTTCATACAGTAGTTGGTCTAATAAAACTTCATATTATGATGACTGTAACAATCTTTCACAGAACCACCGAAGACTAAGTCTGTCTCTAACACTGTTTCAATAATAATATCTTTTAAAATACTACTACTCTTAGCTATAATGCTGTATATTCCTTCTAACCATTTTAATAATTTGAGGTTATATTCCATTTAAAACAAGATTTATTTGATCAAAACTGTACATGAACACGAAGCAAATTATTTAAGACTTGTGGAGCCCCCTCTGTTTGATGGATATTAGAAGCTTTAATTAAGTCACATGAAAGCATGTCTTGCAAATGCTGCACCGTGGCTGCCTTTCCTCCAGATGGTAATTAGACTTTTTTTCTCTTGCGTAGCAGTCACGAGCTGATTTGCTCTTTTTGTTTGTGGCTTTCAAATTTGCATTAGTTCACATAGTAGCTAGGATTAGAAATTTATTAAGGGATAAAGATAGCTTTGCATCTCAGTATTGCTCTCAGTCAATACTGGCACAGAAAATGTCTGAACAAAACCCCCGCATGTATTGCTGCTTTTCTTTCTGCAAATCCCGATTTTCTTTCACTGTTTCCCAGGAGCCTTTTTTTTCCGGAATGGACTTTGTGTTCCCTTGTGATCCTGATCAGCTCTGGAATCTTGGGACCAAATAACTTCTGTGATATGAAAATGAATTATTCTTTAATCTGTTTTCTTTTATGGTTGGCTGGCCAGCCATCAGACCCAATCCTGGTTATGTGGTAAGCATAACCAGGAAGTTTATTATGCCTTCTACAATTAAAGATATACCATTATGACAGAAGGGAACATTTCCTACGCACACAATAATGGAAAATCTGACAAAAAGATAACACTAAAAACTAATGATTTCCTAGTAATATCCCAAAAAGAAACATTGCAGTGGGATAATACTGGAGATACGTCTACTAGCAAGAAGGAGAAATAACATAGAATGTGAGATACCAGCTGTTTATTAATGTAAAGTTAGACTTTAAAATATTAAATTATTTTACTGTTAAAAAAGCAAAGTTTTTCATTGCATAATGTTATTTTTTGCATTACAACCATGTTTTAATAATTTGTGCGTGTGCAATGTTCTTTTCTTTTTACCTAGAAAATGAGGCAAAAAAGTAGTTGCCTGTGTTTTAAAGTAGAATTAGGTTTTCTCTAGGATCTCATCTTGGTAGAGCAGCAATGAGTGGAGCTGCTATAATATGTCAATTGTTAAGGCTCACAGCAGCTGTTGTGTGTCCAACAATAGTCTGTGCAAACTTTGGGCACTAGCACTTGCTTATGACAAAACAGAGTATTGTGATGCGATGCACTTTTTGTCTCAAGTGCCCTGAAATGTTTGGGTTTTGTTTGTGTGTTCATTTGTTTGTTTGTTTTTGGTTTTTTTGACAGGAGGGATCTTTAATAACTAATCCTCAGAATTATGTTTTGTAGTACACCATGCAATATTTATGAATTAAATCAAGAAAGCCCATTACATTACATGGACTGAATTGTAGCAGAAAATAAAATTACCTACAAGAAAAATAATTCCTGTGGCTTCTGACTGGGCACTAATACATCTTTGTGGATAGAGTATACAGGAGTGACTTCCTTTCAGAGCATGAGGTAGGAAATGGCATTTATTGAAATTCAAATGCAATTAAGGAGACACTTAAATTAGTTTATAAAAGGCTGTTGGTTTCTTTACATACCAAGAAGTCGGAAATAGTAATGACTTTATCATGTTAGCTGTGACAGTGATTCATGGAAGAAGTTAGAGCCACAGTCATCAGGGAGGTGTTTTCTTTCAAGAATCTAAATAATGTTCTGTCCATTCAGTGCCTTTAAAATCTTGTTCCAAATCCCATTGAAAGATGGGCAAAAATCATTACTAACAAACAAGCCTAGCTGCCTCTTCTCCACAGGGAGGGGAGTTACTGCAGGTACTCATGTTGCAGGACAGGTATTCCTGAACAGTTTGGGGTTGTTCTGTACCAGACCTATGCCAGCTCTCAGTGGTGAGATTTGGACAGACCTCAGATGGAGCATCGGTAAATTATTCATTATTTCAGAACACCCTCAGAGAATTACAAAAATTGCTTAAACCAAAGGTTAATAAAGGACAATCTCTGGATTTTTAGCAGGTTCTAATAGTTTAGCAGCTGAAGATAAATGATTATGAGCCAGCTTTCCTTAGCTGAGAAGAAGCTACTCTCCAGATTATTCACAGAATACAGTGTAAAGGACTGTGCAGTACAATTTGTCTTAAGGAACTGAGAGATATGTATACACCTTTGGTGTTTCTAAAACTTTTCAGAGTTCAGTTCAGTGCAGCCTGGGTATGACTAAGAAATCCTGTGCCTGGTTTCAGCTGTAAAAGCCCTGGCCCAGTTGCAAAAGAAATTCAGAGAGTAGCAGGCTGGGAATTGTACCATTTTTGATACAAAACACCCACCCTTTTGTTACTTTTCCTAGATGATGGCTCAGAGGACCTGTGTGAGGAGCATTAGAAAAGCATAACAAAAGCTTTGTTATGTTCAAAGGTCTTACTTTGTTTTTCATACTTCTGCCAGTAAAGCAGATAATTCTGTAATACTATATGGGCTCAATGCTTCCCCACGCACACCTTACATTTTGCACAGTTTTGACTTTTGGGAAGTTTAAACATTTCTCTACAAGAAGGGCCTTCGGACAGAAAGTGCTATGAGACTTTATCTGAAGGTGAAAAAAAAAAATTATGGAATAACATAAACCAAACAACAAATATAGCTGGACTAGAATCAAAGATCAGTGCCAAGCTAACTTTATTAATCTTTCAAGGAAGCGTAACAATTAGATCTCGATCTTCCAAAAGCACTCCACATGAGAAATCTTAGCCTTTAGGTATTCTCACAATGTTTGTGATAGTTCTAGATGGAACTGCGATTTCAAAATTATTCTTATTTGAGTTACTCTGTATCTAGCAACAACGGGGCTGTTTGATACCATGTTCCATGCACATTCTCACAGTGTTCTGATACAATTAAAAGTTTCACCTCCACAGCAAAATAAAATGCAAATTGATTTCAGAACATTAAGCAGGTCTGTCATAATCTAAAGTTTTGGTATATGTTATGAATATTTTAAAAACTTCAAATCACAACTGTGTGCCTAGACCAAATCAAAGGTTAATTATTTTGAAGCCTCAGGTTGTAATAGAGTGCTCTGTAGTCCTATGAATTTTCATATAAATTCTAACTTATTCTAGAGGCTGTTCTAAATTAGACCAGATGCATAAACCAGTTTAAAGGGGAGGAGGGAAATGGGCAGCATTATTTGCCTCTAGAAATTGAGTCAAACTTCTGGAGTTCACAGGCACAGTACCTCAGAAAGCTATAAACCAATGCTTATCACTTCTGTGCTAATTTTTGAAATTTGAAAATGTTCATTCAGGAAGTGACAGTAAATCTATGTTACACTGCTAAAACAAAGTAGGAAGGAAAGCTAATTGTGTTGCCTTAAGCTGGGGTGAATTAGGTTTTATTCTCTTTTCTCTGTTAGTTAACTTCTTTGTGTTGTATCAGTAACTTACAGAATCACAGAATGGATAAGGTTGGAAGGGTCCAACCTTCTGCTCAAGCAGGACCCCCTAGACCACATTACTGCAGATTCTGTCCAGATGGTTCTGGAATGTCTCCAGTGAGGGAGACTCCACATGCTCTCTGAGCAATCTGTTCTGGTGCATATTCACCCACACAGCACAGAAGTTTTTCCTCATGTTCAGGTGGAATGTCCTGTGTATCAACTTCTGCCCCGTGCCTCTTGTCCTATTGCCTGACACCGCTGAGCAGAGGCAGGTCTGTGATACTGACACCCTCCCTTCAGACACAGGCATTGACAAGGTCCCCTTTTAGGTGTCTCTTCTCCAGGCTGACTGGGCCCAGATCTCTCATCCTTTCCTTATTTGGGAGATTGTCCAGGAGCTCCTAGTCTTTCTTGTACTGAGGAGCCCAGAACTGGACACAGCACTCCAGATGTGGCCTCACCAGGCGGAGTAGAGGGGCAGTATCCCCTCCCAATTAAAAGCATCTGTCGAACAAATTTCCTTTTCCAACAGCCTGTTTGGAATCCTCTTGCTATCAAAGCTTTCATACAGCTGTTCTTCCAAGCAAAAAACTTACTATTTATAAGAAGTAATTTATTTTTATATTTGTTTGTTTTTAACTTGCACTAATAACTGAGAATCTTCTCTCCCAGTGAAAGACTCTCTTTTCTGCAGCTCAGCTCATTCTGGCAGCACTGTGAGTGATTAAGAGCTTTCAGAGAGAGTTAATCATCCTCATGGGCTTCCTCCTGCTCTCGATTGAGACAGGTTAGGGAATTAGTTGAAGAAGGCACTTCAGTGATTATGCAATAGCTTTAAAAGACACATAGGAAGTGAAGCTTTTTTGAACATCAGTAGTGAGTGCCCACTACCTTATTTCTGGTAAGCTTACAGGTGGCCATGAGAAATACATATACAGAGCTAGTTTACTGGTCTGCTGAGTGGTTGGCTGATTTCTTGATCCATGGGAAGTTGTATCTAGTGCATGGGACGAGGATCAGAAAGAGCTACTTCTGCTGTTTATTTTGTTGCATCCTTCCCTGTTAGATTTTCAGAATCATGCTTTTGGAAAATTGACTGCCAAAACCTTGTTACAAGGTTTAGCTTGAGTATAAAGCAAGTTCCAATGCCAAAAGGAGGTCATCTAGGACTGTAAGCTTTGTCCCCCTTCCTTCCAAGACTGAGGATGTTGGAGGAGCCAATTTGTTTGGTTTCCTGCAGCCACATTCACCTATCCAGAAGGTTTTCCAGGCAGTGCCATGGAAAGGTAAAATCAGAGGAAGGGAAACACATCACAGGTTATGACCTGGTGACATTAATCCACTGGAAGACTGTTACATAACAGCCGTGTCAGCTTATTGAGAAAACAGGGCTTTTTTGCCCCTACCCATATTCTGCCCCATGGGCATTTGTGGGCAATGCCTTTCGGGGTTGTTGGATTCCCCACTGGCTAAAGGTTGCAATGATGGGTCTCTTGTCTTGCACTTGCCAGGGAAGTTTATTGCAATAGAAACTAATGTAATTAAAAGGCATATGTTGTTTAAAATTTCAGGGAATATCTTTATGAAAAAAAAATCTATAATTCTTTCTTTTGTTAAATTGTTATCTGAGCAGCTTAGGCAAATGTTAAACCCTCGTACAAGTAAAATTTCAGGAAGTGCAAAACTTCTGGAAGTTCAGAGGAGTTCTAGATTTCTGAATTTTTTTTTGAAACTGCCTTTAAATTAGAATTGTACTTACATAATAAGAACTACAAGACGTGCAGCATGTAGCATCAAAACTGACAAGATTTAACATGACAGAAGCAGAAGGTGGTTTATTATGAAAGTCTGAAAGTGCTTGCCCCATCTCGATTTGTAATAGAATAACTGGGTAGGAGGTAGATCCAAACTGAACTTAGCTCACTATTTGATAGTTTTCCAACAGCTGTTTTCCAGGAGCCTTTTTTTTTGTCTTTCAGTAACATGTTTTGGTCTCAGTGATGGTGTACATCTTGTTACTGGTGTTGGAAACTTTCTTTTAATTATGTATTTTTTAAAAACCTATGGGTTAGTTTCATGTCTAGGATCTTTCTTCCATATTAACTGTAACCAAAAGCTTTACTTCCCAGTTCAGTAAGATTTACTTCTATAATAATACAATGGGTTCATTTGGTTTTAATTTAAAATTCTGTATGTGGCCATAGGTAATTAAAAACATTTCCTGAAAAATGGTGGGTTTGACAGTACCATGCTGGAATTGTCTCTACTGATCATGAAGAGTTGAATAGTAGTCATTTGTCACATAGGGTGTTGACTCAGGCACAGATGATTTCAATTCAGATGACAGTGGGTGTTACAAAACCCAGCTGTTGACTCTGCTCCTCTTTCCACAAGTCGCTTTGTCTATGGTAGGAATGGCCGACCTATGAAGCAGTTTTTGACAGCCATAGTTTTTGGCCTAATTTATTCAAGTAAACCAGTGGTGACTTTAAGTTGTTTTAATGCACTGGGTTGGCAACTTCAACAGTTTAGGAGCTGTTTCCAGTGTAAATTGTCAGTGCTAGCATGGTAGTGGCAGCCTTTGGAGGAGTGAAAGCCTGGTAGGGTGTTTAAGTTGCCTGTATTAGTGCATAAATTTTGTTTCTGATTCACAGCTAACTTGAGAAAGAGTTTTTACAGCAGTTGTGCCAGCACTTGCAGAGCAGTTGCAGACAGCTGCTAGCAAGACACATTTTCTTGGCTCAAAATGATTAATCTCAAGCTAAGACAATTTTCTCCAAGAGCTTTGGTTGTTACTCAAATTTGGAAAAAAGACAACAAGAAACATTAAAACAGATACTCTTCTTTGAGGTTTCAATTTCACTGGAAAAAGACTCTTTAGCTTTTTTCGAAAAGGTACATAGTGGGCTCAAGAATATGAGCAAAGAAATTTATTGGCCAAGGCTGATTCTATTGAATAAATCAATAGGGTGTTAAATAGGAAGCTGTCGAGACAAGGCTTACCAGGTAGGCTGCTCAGGAGGGAAAAAAGAAAATGGGTTTGGGGAGGGTGGCATGGTTGGGAAGGGTGCCAATTTTCCTTGCTTTCCCTTCTAGGATAATACCTTGGTGAGCTCACAAGGTACCTGTGGAGATTATGAACTTGGTTGACTTTTCAGGAGAGTCAGGAAAGCTAAAATTGACAGCAGTGGGTGGAAGAGACAGCCCTATTTTAATATGTTAGAATAATCTCAAATTGAGGCTTCTTGTTTATTTGTATCTAGATACCTACTATGTAAACTTTCGATTTTTGCCATTCAAAGAGTTATTTTCCCAAGAAGAACTTCATTCTTTTTTTGGTTTTGATTAAGCCTTCATAGCCTTTTTCAGCAGTTAAAAATAGAGTACACATATCTTCTATCTAATGAACTTGTGGACTAGATGTTTCTGTTGCCTTTTTTCTCCTGTAACAGGATTGAATTCCTTGCACTACAGCAACCCTGAAGTCATTACACTGCAGTTAAAACAAAATGCAGAAAGGAATGACCTTTTGCTGGGACTCTGTGTTGTTTATATTGCTAAGCCTGATCACCATCTCCCAGCAAAAGCCAGTTTAATCCTTAAACATTTGTACATATAGTATCTGTTCAGAATTGTCTATTGTTTGCTGTCTGGTTCTCATTGATTATAACGCTGTGCATCTCCACAATGCCCCTATTTGCCCCTTGGATCTTCATAGTACAGGGCAGCTCTTATCTTCCTTGCTGATAGCATATCACCAATGGTACCAGTTAAGAGCTGAAAACACTTGTAGCATAATGGAAAGTTCCACTTTTGCCAGGATGACTCATTAATTAACCCTGGGATGAAGAGGCTTCCTGTGCCAACTTAAGAAAAACTTACGGGAAGGTACTATTATATATCAAAAGATAAATGATTGGAAGAGTTTTGTCAGCCTTGTAGGAATTATGTTTTTAAATACTCTCCATCTGCCTGAAACAAGCCTGGAAACTCACTGAATAGATACTTTGGAAATAGTGTACATCTTGCTTTGCTTTAGGAGCAGACAGACAACTGCTGAGAAGAATGGACTGGTACTAGCAGCGTTGAAGGCAAGCAGTATATCCAGGAGGCACTAAATATATTTTCTTTCCAACTGACCACAAGCTTTTGGCTTCAAAAAGGCCAGTGTTCAAATGTAGCTACCAAGTTGGCCACTTGGGAGGGAAGGAAGAAAATAGGCTTGGTTTTGGGTGGTGTCAGGGATTGGGAGGGCTCTTGGGACCGTGAAGAGGCCAGAGAAGGCTTTGGCTGCTGTGCAGAATGCCCTCATGTGCCTGTCAGACATTGCTGAATGTGAGTGGGAGGCTGGGGTACGGTTTCACTGTCCCAGCCTGGTGTGGATGGAATGCCTGTAACTCAGGACCGCAGCAAAATTGTGCTGTGGACTTCAAGGAATCCTGTGATGCCTTCATAGTGCACGATTTAGTTTTTGTCAAGGAATCTTTGCCAGATCTGTAAGATAAAGCGTTGTGTGTCTGTAGCAGGCTTGAACCAAGCGGAGTGGTCTCTACATAAAGATGTATGATGGGTGTAAATATCTCCAGTGAAGAGCTGTAACAAGGCCTGGGAGTGAGAACAAAGCTCCAGAATTTGAGATTTAACTCCCAGTAGTTTCTGGGATAGAAAGAACTTTTGCTGCAGAAATCTCCTCCCTTCAGAACAGAGAAGCGGTAAAAAATTTGAGGAGATGCTTCATTTAAGCTAAAAGTGTGGCTTGGACTTGATCTATTAATATTTGGGCATTTCAGGCTTGACAAGTGGCTATAAAATGCAAAAATACAGATATTTTTAATCATCAGTGGAGCTGCTTCATTGATTTCCCCTCGGATGCACACATGTGCAGGTGTGACTTCTGCTTTTTGGCCCAAGGAGTGTCTGTTTACTCAAAATACAAAAGGTTAGACAGATTTCTTACCTGAGTGTCTCTTTTTGGCTGGTTATGTCAGTCTGCTGTCTGTCTAGGAGGAAGAACAGGTGCTGAGCTGTGACAGGCTTTGTAACCATGCGGAGTAAATTGAGGGGCATGAAGCAGAAAGGAATATAACTTTGTATTAGAAACTGCAAGCAAAAAGAGATGAGGAGACTAATTTTCGTAAGAAAATGAGCATGCCAAGTAAAATACAAATGGTTCAAACCATTTGTTTCCTTGAGAAACTTTATGGTCTAAATTTGACATTGACTGTAGCAAGTATCCAAAGAACCGCCATATGGAGGAATAGCAGCTTGTGTTAAGATCATACACTTAACAGCTTAATTTCCAAATTTCTATTGAGTGGTGTCTCAGTTCGGCAGTAGAAAAAGGATGCTTCATGGGGAGACTTGAATGAGGAAGGAATGGTGTGACATTTTTTGAGTAGACCTTGCAGGTTGCAAAAAGGAAAGGTTGGGACGAGCTGTCTG
Source organism: Hirundo rustica (assembly GCF_015227805.2). Taxonomy (NCBI): domain Eukaryota; kingdom Metazoa; phylum Chordata; class Aves; order Passeriformes; family Hirundinidae; genus Hirundo; species Hirundo rustica. The sequence goes on along the minus strand of NC_053457.1, from coordinate 24,248,704 downwards.
TAGTGGGGAGCGAGACCTGAATCCAGGTGTGAACAAAACTAATTCAGTTTGTTGCTCAGTGGTGAAGTTACTGCTGGAACTGACTAAATCAAATATTTTCAGTGTCTCACCAAAGAAATGACCACTCCAAGGAAGGGTAAATAACACTGACTTTTTTTTTTTTTCACATAAGTAAAAAAAAAAATTGCACAGGAATCAAATTATCAACTGCAGTTCTGTACACAGTATAGAGTAGGTGTCAGCAATGCTCTGGCTTGTGCTACATCCTTTTTCTTTTCCCTTGCCTCATGTTAAAGTTTTAGCATTAGAACAGAAACAATGACTATCCAAGCTCGGTAGTTTCTCAGTGAGACAAGGTGCTATCATGAGCTTCATGGTGTGTTTTCTCTACATCAGTGAATACCAGTGCTTCTCCCACACTGCAGAGATCACTGGGAGCTGCCTCCTCTCAGGAGACTGGAGCTGCCAAATCTCAGCCCTATTGCACACTGTTCAAAATCAGTCCACTCAGCACCTTGACTTAGAGCTGCAAGGGGCTGACACCCACTGGAAGGTGACCTGGAAAGGCTTACAGGAACAATGTCCATACAGGAGAAGCTGATAGAAAATATTTTCAGCTTCCAAATCTTTATGATGTTCTTCCTGAATCGAGTGCTGGGGTTTTTGACATCAACACTGTGACAAGCAGAGGATTGGATCTGTAATGGCAGAAGATGGCAGGCATTAAACTGTGAAATCTGAAAGGGTAAAAGGGGAAAGTAACAATTTCAAAGTTAGTGGAGACTACATGCCAAAAATAAAGAAGGAATGGCTGCTTTTGTTTTAAATAAAGTTATCCTCCCTCAACTCAACAATAAAGCACAGGATGAACAATGAGAAGAATATGTTAGGGGAGGGAGGAGAATGATGGGGGAATAATAATCATCTGTAGAGAAAGTAACCACTTAGGGTCCCACAATCCTGCTCTTTTAAACAAGTGTTGACTTTAGTTCTCTATTTATGGATTTGGAGAGGAAAAATCTCTGAAATTTTAATTCATTTGAAATTACTGGGGGAAATGCTGTTGCTGGATTCTCAGTGCTTCAAACAAGTCATGAGTATTGATATTCTGAATATTTCATGTGGCAACACATGAAATATTGATAGATAAATATAACATTATATTAAATAAACTCCAGTGTCTCATCTTCAGCTCTGCTATGTTATTGTGTGTAAACTCATGAGCTGATTCTTCATTTAGCTGGGGCATATGTGAGCAGTTCTTCACCTGTGTAGAAAGCAATTACAGGTCCTTCTGTGTTCACAGGTTTTGGATGCAGTCTGAGTCCAAGAAGTATGAAGAAGAGATACCTTCTCTACACTGGGGGATAGATCCTGTATTTTCTGCATTTGCAAGACTCTATATTAAAGATATTACAGAAATGAGAGAGTCTAAACAGGTGCCAGGTATGTATTTATATGTGCTGATTATGATACACACAGTATTATAATTGATTTATGTTGTGCTTTTTACCAAGGGATTGTTCATGAGCATCAGTTAAGTAGTATTCCATATGCTTAAGCTAAGTGATGGTAGTATCTTGTAACAGTTCTAAGGACGACAGGTTGTATGTGAAATATAAAATGTATTTGTTAAAATGGCTCTTCTTTCTCATCAGAATCTCTTTTGTGTTAAGGTAATGTGTTTCCTCTGTGTGGTAGTGCTTGTTATATTCTCACAAAGTTAATTCTAAAAAATTCTGGTTCTTCCTGGCTATATGTATTGTCATCTCCCCACTGTCTACATTTTTTGGAAAATTTTGACTGTTGATTACATCACTGGATGATTTGGCTTTTTCCTATGGATATTAATAGATTTGAAAACAGATATAAGTTTTGAGGTTTTGTCTCCCTAATTTCTAGATATGATAGATACATGACTTTCTTCATACATTGGAACAACCCTACTGTAAGTTCTGGCCTCCATGCTGGACCTTACCCACAACTGTGTGCTTTGCAGTCCTGCTGGTCTGCAGTGTCACCCTCATGTGAGCTTTGGCTGAAGGAACACAGCTCTGACCTTGAATTGCTGTTTTCACTACACAGACTTTAAATAGACTGCAGTGTGTCTTCTGCTGTGGAAAGGTTTGTTGCTCCTAGCTGAAGCTTGACATGGTGTAAGATTATCAGGGAGGAGCCCAAAGAGCTTAGAATTAATGAGGAAAAGCAAAAAGCCCTAAGCACAGTCTATGTCTTTGGTTTGGTTTTGATGTTCTGTTTGTGATTTTTTTTTTCCCCTGTTCCCAGGGACTAAGTACCTCTGTTTGGATCTCTGAATATGCTTTGCCTTGTAGGTTTTGTTATTCTTCTTCAGTTTTCTTTTACAGCAAGGATAGCAGCAGTGCTATTTTTTGAGAAATGAAGGATTGGCAGGTTTTTTTTTTTCTCTTCTTGCAACCATTTTTGTGTACATAAGGACTTCACAAACCACAAATACCAGTCTGTCTATCTGTCTGTCTGTCTTTGTTATTTAACATGGCGGGAGACTTTGGTCTTAAATCTATTGCAATAATTAGGCTACAGACTGTTGTTGATGATTGTCCTACAGTAAGTTTTATTTAGGGGTCTTTTTTTTAAAACTGTTTTATAAATATCTTCTAGTAGTACTGGTGTAGGAAATGCATCTGGTAAAAACTGTTCTTCATCAGTTGCAGATATTTTAACTGTTTTCAAACAAAATGCAACGCAATTCAATGCCAGCAGATTCGGATTGTGGTTTGGACTTGAACGTTAGTACATACACATGTGAAAATGTATTCAGAATAATTAAACTTATAAACACCAACAAACGTTTCATGATAGCAGGAACAGTCCCAGAGAGTACAGTCCTGCTCTTTTTTTTACCTCCAAATTACCTGAATTTCCCTTCTTACTTCTCTTCCTGTTCTTTTACTTAACTAAGTTGGCTTCTGCTTCAGGAACTTTTTCAGGTTTGTTACTACCTTTGGTTTTTCTGAGATGATCCTAAGGAAGTGGTATCTGTCATGTCAAGATATCAGCCTTTGCAGTTGGCACATATGAGCTTTCTCCACTTCCTGTGCATCTGGCACTCTGCACATTTAACCTTGCTTGCAATCCTGTATCATTTTCTAAACCAAACTTCAAATAAAATGAAATTTCCTAGAACCAACATCATGAATTTTGTTCGTTCTCCTGGTGCTGTATGTATACCAAACCAGGCATTTTTCAGTACGTCTGTGAACACTGTCAGTGTTCAGTCAACAAATGATAGCACAACAAAAACACTAAAATTATTACCTTTTGGGGAAGGAAGAACGTAGGTGTTTGTTGTCAATGCTTCCTGCCTTTAATGGGCTTTTAAAGACCAGCTGAAGCTAAGTATATGGTTGGCTATAAATCAGTCATTAAGTAATGGTAATTAAGAATGAATGAGTGCAAAACCAAAAGTTGTAACTAGGAAGAATGGAAAGAAACACAGAGCGAATGTCAGGAAAAACATCCCTAGAATGACATCTGTTAGACCGTGGCACAGCCTTCCCAGGAAAAAGGTGGGATGCCCTTCACTGGGATTGTTTATATCCTGACTGTACAGATTGCCAGGAATTTACTGTACAAAATGGGCTTGTATTGGCCCTGAGGAAATGGACTGAATGACCTAATGAGTTTTTTCTTTCCACTTTTAAGCATTAGGATTTGATGCCACAGTGACTAATCCCTTAAAACAACACAGAGGGAAGCAGTAAACCTGGCCAATTACTCTGCTGCTATAAATGGTGACAAGAAGGCTGGAAAACCTCCCAGATAAAAACAGCAATTGTGTTGTCTTAGCAGCCTTGCAAAGGGAGTGGGTGTCAAACTCAGTTGTAACACATAATCACATCATGGAAATGAGCTTTTCTCAGAGTTAGCATGCTTTGTGACATCTTATCAATAAGCAAAGGAAGCTACAAAGAGCATAAAAGGAGGTAATAACAATTAAAGGAATGGTAAACAGCACAGTAATGCTGGTACAGATGTGACCAGCACTTGCCCTAGAGAGCTCTGTACCTCTAGCCCCCTGTAGCACTGCTGTGGCTGTTGTGGTAATGGCATTTTGCTCTGTGTGTTGATTACTGAGGTATTAGGAACCTCATGGAATGTGTTTGTCCACAGCTTCAAATATTTGGTATATATTTATTGCTACCAATGTAGACTTAATTTGAACAAATAAACTGGCAGGAGGAGTAGTTTACACCTTGAAGTAATGAAGTCCAGCAACTTTTAATAGGTTAAATATAATTTCATTCTTCAAATTAATTGGGGAAGTTTCTCTGAGAGTAAGGGTGGTGTTCTATATGAACTTATGGGGACGGAGAGAACCAGTTTTATTTGGTCTCTGTCATCTGCCAAAACTCAGCTTGCTAACTGGGAAACACACATAATAACATGTTGCTTGTTTATGTAATCAGGAGCTTGGAGTCTCTGCTCCACAGACTTACCCTGAAACTAGCCCAGACCTTTTAAAGAGATGTAAGATTTCGGTGAATGACTACAAACACTGGGAGCATCTCCACTGGGGGTTTCTGTAGCAGTGTTTATTTGTGCCCTGGTAAATGAAATGAGAGACAAGTGGACAGACCTGCTAAACATTCTCTATGCCAGACCTGACCAGTGACTGCACGATCAGTACAGCCAGGTCTGAGATGATAGATGCGTCCTCAAAACATTGCAGTGGATTTTTGTGAGCAAAATTCCTGCTTATGAGCTGCTTGGCTGATCACCTGTGGTTTCTTCTGAAACTTTTGTGTTTTCTCTCTGTCTTGCGTGAACAAAGTTAATTCCAGGCTCATTTAAGGCTGCTAGCTATGTAGGACAAGTTATTTTTGGATTTTGGATTTAGGTTTTTTTTTTTATACAGAACATTTTTCTGACTCCCTTGCTGCTGTGTTTCCCTTTGTAAGAATAACACTTGCCACGGTATATGGAGCCAAATGTTCCCTTCTGAGTCCCTTGAGTTATCTAGTTTTCAGAAGACAGTTATTGAACATCCCAGATGGCTTATTTCAGTAAAGCAGCAGTATTTGAAAACTGAAGAAAACACATTCACTGAAAACTAGCCAGCCCAGGGTATATTTGGAGCTTATTGCCCTATTTTCCTCCTGCTGGTGGACTGTGAAGCCTCAGTGTATGATGTTTGCATTAGTGTTTGTTAACAACATTTGTCACTCTCTTGAAAGGGGTTACGGAGCGGGGCAACCTCAGTGCTGTCGGAGTCCACTGGGCTGTGATTTCTCACTGTTTCCTGGACATGTTTCTAAGTGTTATTTAAGTTATCTTTATAGATGCACAAAAATAGCTTTGAAGGGATGTTTTTAGAATGTGTGTTTTCAGAAACTGGAGTTCAGGATGCAGTCCACGAAGACTGCAGTAGTGTACTCTGCAGTCTGAGAGGGCTCTTGCTCTCCCCCTGCCCCCACGGCTCCTGTTCTTCCAGAAATGAAAGACAGAATTATGTTAGTTTTCCTTTCGGAGGCTCTGCCTTAATCAGGAACAGCTGCATTGTGAGAAGCTCAAACTGCTTCCTTTGTGTTCTATTATTTATTCTGAAGCTTTATGAAGATGTAAAAAAATCCCAAACCAAACAACAAAGCAAAGCAAAACAAAACCCAAATGAAACAACAAAACAAACAAACAAAACCTCCCTAATGCTTGCAGCAAATAAACTGTTTTTCTGATCCAAATGTGCAAGAAAACAAGAGGTTAATAAGATTCTGACACTCTACAGAAGCAAGCTTTTGGTATCCTAAGTACAGCTGATACTGTCTCCTTTTAGTGTTCCTAGTCTTCAGTGATACAGGGGATTTTTCCTCTGTAGGCACTGAATAATTTAAGATATATTAAATATGTAAGAAAGTATTTTTTTTTTTTTTACTGACAAATGTGACTATGTAGGATAGGGTGTTGAAAGAAATAGTTACGCTAATCAAGCATGTTTTGTGTCTAGGTATATTCTTTTATAATGGACATCCTGTAAGACAGGTGGATGTCGTTGGGATAGTGGTTCAAACAAAGGAGCGAGATGCCTTTTATAATTGTGGAGGTAAGGAAAATGTCTTTCTTTCTTCTTGGACTTATCAACCTTTTATCTTAGTTACTGTTAGAACTGAAAGGTTTCCTTATTTGCTCATTGTGTATTCTTGAAACAAATGTGTTCTTATCCTAATATAACGTGTATCTACAGCTGAGATTATTTGGCAAATGTGGGGAAGCTACTGTTTATCTCCACTTCAAAAACAGAGAATTAAATAGCACAGAGTAGCTGATTCATGTGGAGTCATGTAGCAAATCTTAATTTTAGTTGTTGCTTTGTCACTGGACTCTGCCACCTTCCTCTCCTATTTGCAGTCCCTTTGGTCAGATCCAAATGTATTTAACAGTGCCCACAAATGGGAAATCACTTCTTCCGTATTTGAACCTTAGAAAACCCTTCTGACTTTTTGTGTGTCTTCTCATATCTTGGAGCCAACTTCTAATAGCAGTCAGGAGCTTGTTTGTCTTTAGGTGCACAAGAGTCTTAACAAATGAACTCAAGCATCATAGTACCAGTCCTTGCCAACACCAGCTGGGAGTTGTCTTCTCCGTATTGCTTTTCCCAGTATTCAATTTTATTAACATGGAAACATCTGATTATCATTTTGTTCAGCTGTATTTTACATCTGGAGAAAAAGCAGAGTGGAGCAGTGGTGATGTGGCAAGTTTCAAAAGGTGGAGGGAGGTCACCTCACAGTAGGAAGGGGGAGCCAAGGGCACAGATCCAATTGAAGCCCTTTATAGCCAGTGTCTCCCTCTGCCATGGGTTTTCACCTGGTGGAGGTGAATCACAGAGTGCCTCTCCTTCCCAATTCCCTTGCTTGTAAAACTGCAGTTCCCTGACCCTCAGGAGTACTGTGAAGCTGATGAATTAACCAGGACCCAGGTTCCCCAGCATCAAACTGCTGCAGCGTGGCATTGATTGCTTCATGAGAACAGAGGAAAACAGAATCAAAATGACCAAGACAAGACCAATTCTATGGATAAGGGTTTTCCATGCTGCTCTCAGCATCCGTTTAACAACTAAACCTGTTGAAAATGTTTGACTGGGGCAGAAAGTGGAGGAATAGAAATAAAAAGGAACTGCAGAGTAGTGGAATTAAGGCCTTAGATCAACCGACCTTCAAGTGCAGCTCACAGTAAGCCTGGCTTCCTGCTGTCCTTTCACATCCAACTCCACTCTTTGTTCCAGCAGTTCCTGGTTTGAGTTTTTAGGCTACCTGCCAGGGTGCCCCTCCCCAGCCTGCCCTCCCTTTCAGGCAGGGACTCTGCCAGGGCAAAATTGTAACTTCTTAGACAGTTTCCTGCTTGTAACTTCTTGCATCTCTCAGTTCAACAGACTCTGGTGAGTCACAGGGGTTGCATCAGTTGGAGTGCCACACACTGCTCAGGACTTGCTCACTTTCCATCTGCTTAAAAGTGACTTACAAAGCAATTCCCCCTTTGTACTTTCCCTCTGATAGGGAACTGAAATGTCTTTGTGTCCCTGCCACGATCCTCCCCCCTGTTTCCTATCTGCTTCAGGATATGCATCACTCACTTTAAAGAATCTTGGGTCCACTGCTGAAAACTCTACAGCCAGAACTGATGATAAAATTATAACTGTAAAAAAGAGTTAACTTACTCTTTCCTGGCTTAAAAAAAAAAAATAAAATAAAATAAAATTACATGCTGTGTAATATCTGATTTTGACACTTAGATTTGATTGTTTCTTGCTATTATTATGATGAGTTAGGAGAAGATATCTAATTAAAACATAGCTTTGATCAAGCTCTTATTTTACCTAACGCACCTTTCTGACCTCTTTTTTCCCCTTTCCTTTTTAACAAAACCAAACATCACATGTGGTTTTCTTTGTACTCCAAAACTGACTTGAAAGGCTGAAAGGTAGTAGACTTAAAATCAAATGAAAAAAATAATTCACCAACATCTCAGGTTCCTGCAGGCCTGACAAGAGCCATACCCTTTTTGTCATAAAGAAATAAAAATTTACACAATTATCTCATTTAACAGGTAGCTTTGAGCTACCCCTCAAATAATTAAGCAATAATCAAAGAAACCAAAGCCAAACAAATCAAAACCAGGAAAAAAAAAAGACTGCAACAAACAAAAAGTAAACCCACCAAAAAAACCAAATATACAAAAGTTTAAACCCAAAGAGATGAGGAAGGGCGGTACAGGAAGTTTTCAAAAGTTTGTAGACCCCTTGAGTGCATTTAAAATAGATTAACATTCTCTTGTCTAATCAGAATACAATTGCAAGAGTTCTCATTCATCTGCACTTCAGTAGTTGCTTGTCTTTTTGCTCAGAGCTTTCATCTGTGAAATTGCAAAACTCTGTGTCAGAGCCTTGCTCTGCTACCAGATTCCTTGCATGGTCAAGTACAGGTCAGTCTCTCCAGGACTCAGTTTTCAGCTGTTCCATTGAGAGGGAGGAGTCTGGCCTCCTAATCCTTCAGCCTTACTTGGTTTGTTTCCAAGCCCTTCTTAGGAAGCCAGTCTGTCTCGGTTGGTGCAAGCTGGAACATCTAGAAACTGTGGGAATGCAAGAGTGAAATGTCATCTGCCCTGCTTCTTGTTGCCATTGCTGGCTTGCACGGATGGCTTGGCGTGGTTTATGAGGGTTCTGACTCCTACTGAAATAGTTGCTGTCTGTCTGTACCAAGGAGAGGAAATCCTACCAGCAGATCGTAATCTGTGCTCGGGTACAAAATTAAAGCTGCTGAAATAGTTGCAGACACAGCGGCTCAAAACAGAGACAGCAGAGAGGAGCATACTTTTGTGATGGAATTTGGAATTGCCTGCATCTTACGAGTGCTGTAAGTTTGCTAATAGGAATGTGCAGCTAAACTGCTTGGAAACAGGAAGGCAAGACAATGATTTGAAATTAGACACACACACCCCCCCCCCAAACTGGGAGATTATTTTAAAACACGTGAGACAATGCAAAAGCATTTTACTTTGATGCTGTGGTTCCCAGAGGAAATGACTGCAGGTACCAATCAGCGTCTTCATGGTAAACATTGCTGTTACTTTTCTAGTCACGGGCCTGGTTTAAGGAGCAGAAGAAAATTGCAGGTTTCCATTTGTGAGGAGTGGAATCTCAATCTTGGAGATGTTACATTCAAAAGCAAGGTGCATTGGCTGGATGATCCTTGACAGACATTTAGTGCCCTTCTATTTAGAGTGTTTATTGCACAGGCCATCTCTATACAGTCCCTTGATCGACAGAAAATTGATTCTTCAGATTTTAGTTTCCTTTGAGTTTTGTCTTTTCCTGCTGTCATCAACAATGCAGTGCCTGGAGCAGAAATTATAGAACTTATTTTCATTGGACGCTGGCAAAACAGGAAGAACAGCTCTGTGCTTAGGAGAAGGTGTTGAGCCTTTTCAGCAGCGGAAGTGGCATGCATGCCACCAGCACCTACACTTTAGGTTGGGAATTCCTGGCTTGGAGCAGAACCACAAGCATGTCCTGTCTTCTGTCCTTCCTGCCTAGAGGAGCTGCCTTTCTGCTCCCTGGACATCATCTTGTATTGGAAAAACCAGCATGATATTGGCATGGAAATCAGTGCAGGTACAGGTAGCTGCACTCCTGCTTTATTCACATGGTTGTATCCCCAAATGTTGCAGTGCTGTTTTCTCACCATAACAGTAATGTTTCTGTGGTTTGTGCATGGTTTCCTGTTTTAATTTGTCTGACTTCAGCCTTCAACACTTATTCTTCTCCAGACCTTGTCAATGAGATTGAAACTCTTCAGTATCCAATATATGTACTGAAGCCTCATAATTTAAGTTAGTGTATGATCTTTCTTTGAGAATATACCTGTTACTTTTCTGACTATGCACATAAGCACATGTGGTGCTGAGCTACTTCCATGTCTGAAACAACTGTGGAAATTATTTTAGATATGTAAGTAGAGTTTGGACACCCACTTTACCTTCTAAACCAGTGGGAATGAGATATCATTGGCAGTTATCTCCCTATATTTATATACTTTCACTTCTTGGAACATGACTGCCTGCTTTTCTAGTTTGTAAATCTTGCAAATTTTTTTTGCAGTGGATGATAGTACTGGAGTTATAAATTGTGTGTGCTGGAAAAATCCCATGGTAGCAGAAACACCTTTATCAGGTAATTTATCAAATAATCAAGTCCTCTTTTGATTGTATGTTTTTACTTACATCTATCTTAAATAATTTAAGAAGTCATCAAACTTGCAGAAGAGCAAATTCAACTTTTTTTTTTGTTTGTTTGGGTTTTTTTTGTTTGTTTGTGGGGGGTTTTTTGTGTGTTTTTGTTGTTGTTGTTGTTTTTGTTTGGCTTTTTTTTAATTGTTTGTTTGGGTTTTTTAACCTACCTCATCATACTGCCTGGGCCATTTTGGGAATTTTCTATTAGTTTTTGTGTTGTGTTCAGGGTTGATGCCAATAAAACCATTACATTATGTCCTGTCCCTGCCTTTTCCTTATTTGAGTAATATGATAGTTCTATGCTGTGACATTGTTTAGAGAATTTGCCTGTTAAGGTTCTTTCTGTGACTTCATCTAGTAAGGAACTAGGCTGGAAATGTGCCACAATTCCAGTTTCCAAAGTCAGTCCATTGACTGCCTTTGTGATTATGGTTTCAGGATTTATCCTTGCTTTGTTTGTGTTCATATACTCCTGCTCATACAGACACTGTCAGCAATGAGCTTGAAAGTAGCTTCAAACACAGTGGGAGGATGCCAGCAGTTTTTTATACTTTGGGCAAGTCCTAAATGTGCAGTAATTGTGCATTTGAAATGAATGTATTATCGCACTCACTAACAGAACAACTCACTAGTGTCTGGCTGTCTCTTTGCTTTTTCTCCCACTGTTCCTTCTAGATCAAAGTACAGATTTCTTTCTACTTTGGATCTCCTTGGAAGCCCACGTAGTGGATTGGCAACCCTGGAGCTGATCAAATCCTAATGAAATAAATCCTACTGGTGTCACCTGCACTGTTAGGGATACATATTAATAGAATGGAGAAAGGAAAACTTGATGTAAAAGTTAAAATCTCTGATGTCTGTGGAATAAGCCCATTTATACAGACAGATAATTCATACTTATATTTAACAATCATATGACAGACGGTACAAATGGTCCCAAATGGAATGTAGAAGACAGTTCTCACTTTGGAGAGGTGATGATCTGGCACAGCTCTCAAAAAAAAAAAAAAAAAAAAAGGAGACACGCAATCAGATTAGTTTTGAGGAACTTAAATGAGGAACTTAGATGCATTAAAAGGAATTGCATGAAATACTGCTTGAAATAGAATGAGGGGCAAGAATTATTTTCAGTCTTGTATTCTTATTTTACACATTCATCAGTAGTGCTTGGATGGACACTATGCTAAGAATGGGAATTAATTCATTTGTACCTGCTAAAGAAAGCTCTTAGGGGGCACAGGAAACTTTCTTCCAGCCTTTTGTAATTGTGATCAGGGAAACTTGGAGCATTAATCAGGTTTTAAGTTATGAAGGATTACTGTCCTACAAAGTTGTGTTACATAAACGTGAAGTTCTGTCAAGTGGCATTCACCTCAGTTCTGTTCACCCCAGTGTAGACATCAAATTGCATCGCATGAATGCTTTGGCCCCACCTCAGATGACTCATTCTTCTTTTATATAAAAAGTTCAGCTGACTGTTCTTTTCCCCTCTCATCCATCTTAGCATAACAAAACCAAAAAATGGCAACAACCATTTCAAATTTATGTTTCAGTCTTGCAACCCATCTGTGACATTTTCAGTGGTAAATCAGTATCTTCTCCCTTTTATGTTTTCCCCAGATGAGCAATTTAAATAAATATAATACAGTAAACTAACTTTGTCACTCAGAAGTTTTGCTACCCAGGACACATGGTGCCTGGGACCTTGTCCTTTTTTAGTAATATGACTCCTGTGGTGTTGGATGAATGCAAAAGGACAGTTAATGCATTGACTTGAGAGCTTGACTCCCTTTCCATCACTTCTTGCAGGTCATCAAAGCACACCCAGCAGTCTCAGTGTGTTTGAACAGATGAAGAAACTCCAAGAAACAGTAAGCCAGAAAACCAAGCTGGAGATTGGAGATGTTGTCAGGGTCAGAGGTTACATCCGAACCTATAGGCAACAAAGAGAAATTCAGGCTTCATGTTTTTGTGAGTATTATGACTCTGTGATATATGTAACTAAGATGTCTGGATCTGTGAAAATATCTGAGCTGTATGTAACTAATTGAACATTATCCACTTCATTTTCTAGCATCTCATTTTTGTAAGGATTTTCATCTGTATGTCTTTATTTCAATTGTAGCAGCATAAGGTTGGAAGACACACTTGGTAATGTGTGAGATTAGATTGCCTGTAAACGAGGCATTCCTGGAAAAACTGTAAAAGCTGATTAGCATGCATACAAGAATACTGTGCAGATACTGTGGTTGGGTGTCTGCAAGAGTGATTTGCTCTTCACATTTCCCTGTGTTGAAGCAGAGCAGCCAAAACCCGTGGGAAGGGAACTGGTGACCTTCTGTGTCCTGCTTCAGCAAGGGCACTGAGGGCTTTGGGGAGGTGGCTGCCGTTGGTCACAGCCTGTTTAATGCATTCCATGGGCAGGTAGCAGCATATGGGCAGTGTCCCACTGAAGCCTGGCTTCTCCTAAGCTCCCTGGCTCTGCAGGATGAGGGAGGAGTGTTCCTCAGGCACAGATCTGCATGCAGGTGCTGCCTCTGTGTCTGACAGCTCTTTGAGCAGCAGCGCTCTGCAGCCCACAGCTTATGCTCTGGGAGCTTCCAGTTACATAACTTCTTCTCACTTCCGTGTCTGTGCTGTTGTGTAAGAGTTGGTCTTCTCCACTGAGATCTCTCAGAGATAATACTGAAATTATTTCTTCAGTGAAGAAAAGCCTGTCTTTTAAAAAACCCTGTGTAAGTCAGATAAAACGTCTAGATTTTTCAGCTCTAGCTTAAATTTGCAAGGGAGTTCAGCCCTCCTTTCCAGACAGAAGATTTATGAGTATATACAACCCATTCATGGCTTGGTAATAATACCAAAGAGAGCCATGCAATTCAAATAGCCTCTAAATTGCTTTCATTTTGACCCAAATAAAGCTCCTTACTATGTGTTAATTTCATTTAATGGATAAAGACTGCTGAAAGGTAAAACAGAGATCATAAATTCTGGTTAAATAAATTGTCAGACAAAAGCATAATCTGTAATGCACCACAACAGGCCATTTTACCTCCTTGTAAACTGTAAAAGAAGGATTGGCCTTTGTGGTTTATTTTTATAAAAACCACAGTGAACAAATTTTGCCAATTTAATACCGGCTGTGAAGCTCTGTTGTGCTGCCTCAGGTTTGCTTGCCTCAAAAATTGTATGGCAGTCCTGGCCAGGTCTGTGTGTTCTCATTGCCTCTCCAGATAAAGTGGATGATCCCGTGTGTGATGTCCAGATTTCAAGAATGCTGGAGCTCCCCTGTCTCTATAGAGAAGTTTATGATAAACCTTTCAAGGGCCCTGAGGAAGCACAGAGGTAAATTCAGTATCCAGAACTGCTCCTGGGGCAAAGTATGGGATATTATGATTGTTTACTTGTTGTTGTAATAACTCTGGGGGAAAAAAAATAGAACAGGGCCTGACTAATTTAGACTGCATTAATATACAGTAGCAGACTGCTTTTCTCCCAAGTAATTGGTGATCCATACAGATGAGATACCTGTCCATAATCTGAGGAAAGAAATATAATGCTGAACTAAAGTGAATATTAGGAAGAAAGTAAAGTATTGTGTACAGACCTCTTTCATCTAGTGAAAAAAGACTGGATTTAGAGCAAGATTTGGGGCTGAGGTCAGCAGAGAGGATGGAGAAGTATCCTTGCTTGATGTTGTTTTATGTGTAAGGTTAAGGAGCTATTCCACTGAAATGCTCTCCTGCCCTTGTCATTGTCAAATGACAAATACATACCCTCCATAAATCGAGTCAAACACCCACTCCTGTACTCAGTTTCAGTTGGATGCTTACTGGCAGGCCTGGTGCACACTGTTTTTTCAGAGACTGCAGATCTTAAATTCACAAAACAACAAATTTGTAACAGCAAATGATTGGAGAACAGTTGAATGTCTATGCCTATAAAAATGTTCTGTTTTAATTAAATATTTAAATTCAAATTCTTTAAGGACATAAAATACCCTTTGACCTTTGAAACCAATCTAGTGGACTGACTTTATGTAATTGTTCTAAAACCTGTTTCTTGCCTTTTGACGTGTTCTGTGTATCCTTGTAGTGGCTTGGAGGGTCAGAATTCCCCAATCCATATGCTGCATGTGAAAGTGCAAGGCTTTCTATTAGAAAACAAAATTCAGACCTTTTACCAGCAGGAGTTGGAGACAGTTGATTCTCTGGTGTCTCTGGCTGGTGTGCATCTCCCCAGCCCCAGCTGTCAAGAGGTGAGTGAATGCACCTGTTCCAGACTTTTAGTGGGGAAATAATACCGTGTACTTTTTTTAAGCATAAACAGGTAAGAGACTTGTGTCTTCAGAGGATTCAAAACCCACTAGTGCTTTAGCTTTACGCATGAGTTATTTACAGAGCTTGAGGAAAACGTGTTATTTCAGACATATAAAACTGGGCTGAAGAAAGTAATGTAAGAACATTCTGTTATTAGAGGTAATCTTGTGTTAGGGCTGAACAGTCTTACAGCCTGCAAGAGTCACTACTTCATTTAGATTCGTAATTAGTAGCAGTGTCAGGAGAAGAGATCGCTTTGAGGTGTTTGAGTTCTTTGGGACAGAGGTTTGAGATCCTGAATCTGACCAGGAGAAGGGAGCACAAAATCTTTGTCTTGTTTCTCATTTGAAGTTCAATATATTAATAGAGATGCAGCTTTCAAGAGATTATGATGAGTGGATGAACAGTGCTCCCTGCTACATGTTTCTTACACTGGAAGTTCCTAATTGTGAAAGGCCATGACTGAAAGGATGAGAAGGTGGGATTAAATTGAAATTAGTTTAGAGGCAGTTGCGTGCAACCAAACTATTAAGAAACTTTCCTATGAGTTAGTAACCTCTTGATCAGCTGCAGAATGGGAAACAGAACAAAACTCATTTTATAAAATGGCTTTATATTACTCTGTATTAGTTGGAGAAATTGCAAACCAGATTCTCAAATGGTATGGAGTGATAAATTTCTGCAAAGCTTACAGTTACATCTTCTACATGAAAGCAATGGCAATTGAAACTTAAGCTGGAGTGTTGTGATTCATTTGTTTACTTTTTGGTTTTCTGTGGAGAAATAAATCCCTGGCAGTCATTTTTACCCTTATTTTGATGTGCAATGTAATGTAAAGTGCTATGTCATGTTGACTTCTAATGTTTGTTTAATTCTTAAGAAACCCAAACAAAATAACACAAAAACCAGTCTCTTGCAGATGAGGTCAAATAGTAAAGAAAAGCAGTTCTTTTCTTGTTGGCCTTGTTAAACTGCTGCTGATAGCCATTCTTGATTGCTAGGTTTGGGTTGGATTTATTTTAGTTTATTTGGGGCTTTTTTGTTTGTTTGTTTTGTTTTGTTTTTATTTAAGGCATTTCTTCCGGTTTGCTTTAAAACAAACATTATTGTTTGGATATTAGCACTAACAGGAGCTATTCTCATTTTGAACAAAAAAGTTACTAGTAGATTATCCAACATGGCACCTGATACTTTCCAAACTAGCTGGAACGGTATTAAAAGTTCCCAAACACTTTACATTAAAGGAAGTAGTAGCCACTGTGTCCAATATTGGAAACTTAAATGTTTCAGCGTTTATAGAAAGACAGAGATAAATCATTTACAAAGACATTTAAAGTAGGAAGTGGTGCAGAACAAACATAGACCAAAACAAAACCCCAAGAAAACCCGAACAAAACACCAACTGACCAAAAAAGACCAAGTCAGAAACCCCAAACCAATAAAAATAATGTAGCATCAGTGTTGTTAGCAGTCATGAAGAGCTATCATAATAATTAATATTTGCTCCTGATGCAGGGATGTGAGTATATGTCCCAGGAATTTGGGTGCACAGATGCTTATTCAGAAATTGCAGTTCTCCCTGTTGTCCTTTACTATTAATTTCTTGCAAAGAAGGTTATCTGTTCTTGCATAAGAAAGGACCTGCAGTTGTCAAGTGGCATGAATGCCTTAAGAGGAGTGCCTAGTAATGCTCTGGAAATGTATTTCCTTGTTCCTCTACTCTGTCTCTAGGAGGTGTCACTTTTCATACTTGGCAAAGGGTCAAGTGCCCTGTTCTGTCCACAAAAGTAAGGTAATAGATCTGATTTCTGTCCCTCTTCCTTTCTTTTCTCTTCAGTAGTCTTTTGTTTTGCACTGCCCTCAAAGCAAGAGGATAAATGGTGCTGCTGATGTGGAACAATGTTATTTTGGGCCTGTTTGGCAAGGCAGGAGCTACAGAGCCGACTCAGCTAATGAGGCCATGCCGCAATATATGCACTTGTTCACTTCTTGCACTTTTCCTGGATGTAAAAGGATGAGTTTTTTGGATAGATAGGTCATTTTTTATCCTGATTCCAGTGTTCTAGAGCACAAGTTGCTTTCTTTTCTCTTCCTTTCCCTGTGTTCCTAGAAGAGATGGTGTACCCCCTTCTTCTCTTTCCCAGCTTTTAAAGCACTTGCTCGGTGTTCATCATAGCGGGAGGGTGTCTCCACATGGAATATTTTTGCTAGTATAGTTACTGCAGTAGAGTGGAGCAGAGGGTGAAGATGGAAGGAGTTAGCTGGGATAGTTTGAAGTAGGCAGCATCTCTGTGTTCCTTTTCAACATTACTGTGTAGCTGTGCCCTGTCCACATCCCATACATGTCCTACAATACCTCGTTCCCATCCTGATGCCTCCCTGGCAGTGGTCTTCTGCCTCTCTGGAATAAATTTCCCTCTAGCAGATACACCTGGCAGAACTGAAAGAACTTCTTCTTCTCAGACATATACTAGCAAAAAATTAATTTTATAGTCTACAGATTATGAGGAAAAGAATTTAACTACTTTTTAAAATAGTTAAAAATTAACAAATCTTTTATGAGTTTTAAAGTCGCTGGAGCTTTAATTTGCATAACCACTGCTCCATTGATCCCTAAGGTGTAGCCTTTTCTCTGTCCCTTAAAACAAGTGACTTCTGAGGCTGGAGAGATGGGTACCAGAAAGAAGACTATAAGTGAAACAAGAAAAAGTAATTCTGTGCTTAGAGAACCTCCAGAGTGTACTTGCTGGACTTAGGCAATTATGCTGGGGAAGTGGAAAAGCCTTTGGTTCCTTTTTTAAAGAAAGCTACATGTTAAGTGAATCCATCCAATTTCTCATCTGAATTAAATGCTTTAAACCAGCCAGTCTTGATTAACAATATTTCTGCCCTTCTGCCATGCATAAGGTATAGTGTGTGCTATTTTGGTGCTACCATTCCAGTTCGTGAATGTCACTGGCTTGGACACGTAACTTGAGTTGTGCTTTCCAGAGTGTGCTGTTTGTACTACTCTTGATTTGAATATTATCTCAAGGTCAGCAACAAGAAGTAGTTAAAGCAGGAAGTTTTACAGTCTGTGTCTACCCTGTACATTGTCCTGTAGGTGTAACACAGTTTATTATAAGTTCTTGATGCAGTGTCCTTGTCCTTCTGCCTCTCAAGGAACCTTCACCACTGCTTTAAATATGTATATTGCAAAGCTTATTATAGGACTTCGGGACTGACATGTCCAGGATCACTATTACTAAAATTGTCACCTGCCTAAGCCCAGGATTAAACATTACAAGAAAAACTGCAAAGGGTGATTCCATGAGTAGAATCACATGTGTGGTTATACCAGGAAACTTTAACACCATCAGGGTGTGATTCAGAATGAGTCAAAGGTTACATAGTTCCAGTGTTTTGAACAGACTCACTAATTCTTGTACCACTTCATTTCTTTGACCTATTATTGATTGTACAGAGAATTTGTCTTGTTTTTAAGATCTGAGCATAACTGGTTGCGCAGCACCAGCCCACTAATCTGTGTGAAGCCTATCAGATGGAGTTTATTGATTAAAGTACCAACTTAATTCTGAATACATAGATTCTTCTGTTGGCTTTGCTACGGTGCCCTTAGTGTTGGGAGTGTGGGTTTTGATTGTAAAATTATTATTTAATAGCTGCTTCTGTCTCAGGTAAAACACACACACACAGACACACAACGTGTTTTGCAAAAGGGTTGACTGGTTGAATGCTCCTATGTTTGGATGTACAGCTTAATTTATTTGAAAAGAACCTGATTTGGAGGAGAAGGGGAGGAGCCTGCTGTTACTGCTTCAGAGAACCTGGAATGGTGCATCATGAAACTAATGCATGCCCAAGGGGGAAGCTTTGAAAGAGGAGGTGTGAACATTGTGAGAGGGACTGGGAGGAAATACTACTGACTTGTGAATTTGCAGGATAAGATGCTGGAGTTACTTTGGGAGGACCAAAAGAGCAGATTAAGCAATTTTAGACTGCACTGAGGAAGAAACTTAATTGCTGCTTTACCCAGAGGAATGGAGAGGAGGAAGCATGTTCTACAGCATACTAGGAAAAAAACTCAATTTTTTTCCTGTCATTTTATGGTACTATTAAACACCAATGATATATAATACTACTGTGTTAATATATAACATGGTATTATTAAAGTGGGCAGGAGCCCTGATTTGTTTTTCAGAAACAGTCCTTCTGCCTTGAAGCCCTTTTCTGTGGATTCTGCAGCACATATGAGAGAGTGCTGATATGTAGCAGCTGCTAACTTATAATAAGGCCTCGCTGCTTTCACTCTGTCGATGCCTTGACTTGCATTCTTAGTGATTCTGTTTCAGTGTACATCCAGGCTGAGCTGTGTGTCAGCTCGCACAGAGTCTGTTTTTAATTATCTCCCTTTTCTGACAGGATTTCAGTGGTAAGCCAAACTGAATAATTATTGTGCTTCTTTGGAAATATTTTTATCTTTTTTTCTTCCCAAATGTTTGCTTTCACATTAAAAATTGATCAGAGTCTTGAGCTGGTTGCTTTGCTAGCAATTTCTTACATTCTTGAGGATTTATTACTGCGTTTGTGTGAGAGGCAAAGTCTCTTCATTTTACATATGGCTATGAGAATGTGCTTTTCTGTGAGCAGATATTCACTCTTCACTTAATCCTTCCTGCTGCATTTTATGTTTGTTTCTCCAGTTCATCAGAAGAGGCACAATGAGGAGAAATACCATAGTGGTATTAATGCTGGAATGGTGTCCAGATGTATGGCCAAGTTTGTAATTAGAAGTAGAGTCTGTTGTTATCCAGATTGATGGCTCTGCTGGACAGGAGGACAGACAAGGTTCAGGCACTGAATCCTTCAGTCTGAAACAGAGAAAACTGAACTGAGAATAAGAGCCATTGTTCTGTGTTAATTATCTTGAATTATTCAGCAATTATTTTTACTGGTGATTTGAGAGGAAAAAGAGAGTTAGCTGTTGTGGAACAGAGAGAGAGATGTGATTATGGCCTGTTGAAATCCTGAGAGTTATCTGGAGGAACAGGAGGGAGAAACTTGTGATGCATGTTAACACCAATACCCCTTCTGGATCCCCAAATTACTCCCAGTGAGGTACCTCAGCTTCCAGGCTCTTGGAGCGTCACTTGAGAACTGCAAATGGATTGAATGAATGTTTTGTGAAAAGATATTCTTCCTTTGCTCCTGTGGTGTCCATTTTGCATATTCATGTACATTCTTTCTAGTTCATGGTGATTGCCTGCTTCACTCCCGAGGCTTCTGAGCTGCTTCTGGTGAGTGAAGTAGGATATGGGAAGTCTGATGTTTTTGTTCAGAACAGTATGGGAGCATTTATGGTGATAGTTGAAGGAATGGCTTGGCAAATCTTGCTCTGGTTGCTCTGGTGTGGTTCTAGTTATCACATGGTGGTTTGTGGGAAGCAGTTTCTCTCCCTTCTCAAAGAAAACCACAGGGAGCACGGTGTGCTCTCAATGGATGGGAAAGCAGAAACTGGGGAACTGAGACAGTCTGTGTAGATAAATGGGAGGTTGAAGGACACAGTAGGACAGATGGAGATGGAGAAGAGTAAATCATAGTCTTGCTCTTAATCTACCCATACTTTCCCTTCTCCACAACCAATTATTTTCTTCTACTTCCCTAGCTGTCATTCCACTCTCTTAGCTCTGCTCTACTTCCAAACAAACCCTGCTCTTCCCTGTTTTTTTTTTTTCACCTCCCCTTCTTGCCTTCTACTGTTAGATGTGATGTGTCCCAAACACAGAACCCTGTGTTCTAAATAACCTCAGTTATGAACTTCGAGGCACATTGTTCTTCTTTCGCAAGAAACTACCCTCAAAACTAAATCCTTTGTTTCCTTTTTTCATATACTTGTCTTAATTTCTTGCATGCTCTTTATCATTTCACTTCATTAGGCTGTGGAGAAGCTCCTGAGAACATGACCAGAATGTTTGTAAAAATTTGGAAACAAAGGGGGCAAGAAACAAATACTGATTTTGTCAGTTTTCTCCTCTCCCTGAAATCAGGAAATGGGAATCCAGTCCTCGGCACTTGGATGTCTCTTGGATGTCTCCTGAACATCACCTTACAAAATACTGATTTTCCTACCTTCCTACCCTTATTACCAGAAAAACTCAGAAAGTGAACAAAGCTTGATTAACAAAAAGTCAAATGATCTGCAAGCATCACAAGTATATTCCAAAAAAAGAGTTCTCGGCACATCACCAAATAGCTGCTAATCACAAAGAAGGCAGTTTAGAGATTGTGGCTCCTTAAGAACGGTGCAAGCTTCTGGTGTTTGGGTTTTTGTTTAAAGCTCAGAGTATTGGTTATTTCATACATAACAGATATGACTTGTGACTTACTAAATGAAGAAAAATGTGTAACAAAATTCATGTTAAATTCATCTTTTTCAAAGCATCTGGAGCTTTTGCGGGAAACTTTGGTTGAGCTGAGATTTCTCACCATCTGCTTCGTTCCTTTCTTTCCATCCAGGTGGGGTCAAAAAGTTATTCCAGTTCCAAAAGGATTCACAATGTTTTTAAGGAAGCAATAAAGTTACTACAAGAAAAAGGAGTAGTTTTCCAGAAACCTAGCAGCTCCAAGGACTTATACTATGTAAGGAATTGAGCTATGGTTGCAAACAAATTCAGTGGTATGACTTTCATAATCAGTAAAAACAGTAAAAATATTGCAGAAATAGTAGAAATGTTTGAGAAAGAGAAGCTGAACATCCAGGTGCTCTGAGTTTACTCAGAAGTCTTTTCTGCAGCTTACTTCACTGTTGGTTGTACCTCTGTATCCCCCACTGAGTTGTTCCATGTTCTGTCTGTGTTCACTGGGCTGCCAAACTGCTCTGATCCAGCTGAGCTCACTGAATCCTGGGGCCTGGGACAGTTCTCCCTATCAGAGTGGGTTCAGGCTTGCTGTTCTGCTGAGTCAGTCACGCTCCTTTGGGTCAAACTTAGTTGTATCATGTTCTTCACCTGACTCATGGGTGCTGCTAATAGTAAAAATATTGCCTGAAGATTTGATGTTCAGTATTAGTATTGGAGGCAGCATAAAACGCAGAGTGTAATTATGATAGTGCTAGCTTAGAATACACCGTGGCATTGGATCATTTTCCAACATCAAAGCCAATTTCTTTTTTTTTCTTCAGGTGACTGACCATGATAAGGAGCTGTTTAAAGTGACCCTTGATGTGATTAAAGAAGACTGTCGAAAACCCAGGCGTAAGTAGAGGAGTGATCAAGCTCTGATGAACTGGTGCTGAAATACTGATGACAATATCTCCTCCTGCTGCTGGATTGGACATGCTGCTTGTCCTCACCCTCAAACTCAGAGCTGTTGCTGGTGTAGCCGATCAGTACAGCTAAAAGCCAGGAGTGCAGGAGCAGCTTCCTGTGAGCATGGAGAGAGAAAGAGCAGGTGTGCCCAGCAGGAGGCAAACCTCTCCGATCTGAAATAAGCAGCCATTATCTTAGATCTATATCTTTTGAGAACACTTGGATTTTGGGAGGAACCAAATGTAGTGAAGTCAGGTCACCACCTAGCAGGTGTTGCTTTGTGCTCTGGAGAAGCAGCAAATCTTGCTGGTTCAGTTTCTTCTGGGGAGTTGACACAAAAGTGACCGTGCAGAAAGGTGAAACTCCCACCTCCTTTAAGCCAACAATAAAACTTGCTTAAGTCAGTAGGATATTCTCTGGAGATTTTAAGCTCAGATAAACCTCAGGTGATTTTTCTTTGTAGTTAAGGATTTCAGTCAAACAAAGTCTATTTCTTTTCAGATAATGTGCCTCAGGTGGCTTCTGAGTTATCCCCGTCCCTTAAACTATTGTGTCTTGTTGCCAGAGTGATAACTTTTGCTTGGCTTGAATGTGTGCTAATTCCGCAGGTACATTGCTACAGAGTGTCTTTCAGTTCATGGCATAGAATGTGTCAGCAGGGATCACTCGCTGCCTGGGTGCGGCTATTTGTGGGATAGAACGTGCTTTAGTACAGAATAAATGACTGATTGGAACATAAGCCATAAAATCTTAAATTGCCCATATCCCTATACTATCATAGCTACAATAGCACTTGTAGGACCTGGAGTATGATGGTTATCCTGCAGTGAGAAAAAGGCTAAGTGAGGCAATATCAAGTTTGAGTTTTAACTGTGTCTCTTAAGAAGTGGTACAATTGTAGACAAGGTCTTGGGAGAAGAGGTTACTACTGGGCATGCAGATTAATATGGGCTTGTTTGCCTGAGGGTGTTTCAGTGCAACAAGTTACTGTATCACATTGATTTTATTGTCTTTTGTCCAATTAACAAATACAAACATCATTTCTCTAAGAGTCAAATCATTCCTTTGCTCATTTTATACATCAGCCGGTTCTCCTGGTAACCTGCTTTTTTTACATAGCTGTGTCACTATCAAGGGCAGAACCTCTAGACAGTTGACTGAGACACTGAGTAACTGCCTCCTGTTTGTTCTCTTCTTGTGCATTGTCACACCAGTAAAAGTACTCTGTGATCCATGAGAAGCTGGGAAGTTCTTTCGGTCAGGAAAGTCAACAGCAGAGAGTAATTTGTAGATCAGTCACAGAAAAGACTTTGAAGAGTCCTCAAAGCCATGTTTTCCATAATAAGCAGTTTAAAATTAGCAACTGTTTTACAAACCCTCTTGTTCTCCTTGAAGCTTTCCCCCTACTTAGTTTCCCGCTGTAAAGAGGACAGTTTCCAGGTCGGTGTCCCTTTGCTGGTTTCCAGAAGGACCATTTCAATGTCCTGGTCGCTGGCAGTGGAAGCAGAGCCGAGAAGCTTCAATGGAAACCAGCAGGGCACGGCGGGTATTTGCTGTCCGTGGATGATGCAAGAGCTCAGGGCTCAGTGCGGCTGCCGGTCCCCCTCTGCTGGCGGGGACGCGGTCCCAGCCGTCTGCCTGGCTCCCAGGGAGAAAACGAGGACGTGGGCATTCATTCACCTCTAGGGCTTTTGCTTGTTTGTTGCAAGAAATTCTTATCCGTTTTCCTCCAAGAGTAATAGTAATCTTCACAAGAAGGATGATTTATGATAAATCAAACTCTTCTCTCCAATGAGTTACTTCTCTGCCAGTTTTCCAGGCAACGCCTTGCCCCATTGCTGTAGTTGTGACACATTCCCAGGCCCAACCCAGCTGTTTGAAACCATTGTACAAATTTAAAAAAAAAAAAAAAAAAAAAAAATCTTGTGTGCCTACTTAGAGCTGCACAAGCCCTGATCTGTAATGTGCCTACATGACAGTCCTAGTGCTTGGCTCCACTTATAATTCCTAATCTTAAATGCACTCGTGAGTGACCACTGTGGGTCCATCTCAAAACTTAATATAGCCAGATAGCACATTTTGACTCCCGACTGAGCTGCAAAATGGATTTGGGGTTTGTTTTTCTTGTTTTATAAATTTGCTCTGTTTCTCTGTTTTAGATCAGGCTAATGGTAGAGAGAACACAAACCAGAACCACTTGAAGTCGTATTTAATAGGTCAGAATGTACCCTGTGTGAGACATCTGCAGTGGGCAAATGGTAGTTGTTCTGTAACTCTGTCCCCTCTGATGTTGGTTGTCAGGCAGGACAGTCAATCACAGCCTGGCTTCCCTCAGCTACTGGACAAAAGCAAGAACCTAGGATGTCAGTGAAAGAGGGACAGGAGTGTTTTGGGGTTACTTAATCACCTGCAGCTACCCCAAAGTGCCATTTTCTATTAGCATCTAGGGGAAAAGCACACATTGCGCTGTTAGGGAACACTTGAGTCATTACTGTAATTCATTGAGATTTAAGTTACTCTAGATCAGGGATGGGCGATCTGACCTTCTTATGACAAACCTATGACAAATGCAAAGTGCAGATACCCACTTTGTTTGCAACAACAGTCACTATGACCAGGTAGAGGCATTGTTCTGTTCTCTGCAATTATCTCTCCCAGGGTATTGGAAACATTTTTGACTATTGACCACAAAGGTCTTTTTATCACGCTGGATATTCCTGAGGAAGTATTTCCGCCTGATTCACAGCCTAATCAGAATTAGGCTGAACTGTTTAATTACCACTATCTACCAGTGACTTTTCTCAGCAGGTTCTAAGGCAGCTCCGGGCTCAGAAGATTCTAGAGTAAAGAACTAACTAAAAAACCAGAAAACAACAAAATGTAGAGCCCTCCCTGGCCCATGGCAGTTTCTGAGTATCCTTATCAAACTGCCTTACATCACGTGAGCTAAGGAGAAGGAAAAAAATCAGATATATCAGCACAAATTAATGTCTGTGCTCCATTGTCCGCTGCTGCAGAGAAATACCTTGTGGACTTCAGCACTTGGGGGGACTGGGAGCTTGCAACACTGATGATTAGTGGGTTACAGGCTTGTTGGAGGAAATGATGACTGGGACAGCTTCAAACAATGCTCCACCTGGCACAGAATAGATTCACTCAGCCATGAAGGACTTCGGTGCTTGCCCCTAGCAAAGGGGGTTATTTAAAACTTCTGTTCTCTTGTACGTTGCAGGCCTAATTCCACTTAAAAGGAGATAAAATCTGCTACTGATGGTTCCGTGACTTTCTGCTCCCGCAGTTGTGTGAGTGGTCTGCAGGGTAGGGATGGGACAGCATTGTGAGCTGAATGCAGTTGCAGTGCAGCAATATTTCCACAAGATGCCAGCGTTGGGCCAGCAGTTACAGGCCCTGGCTACGCACCTCCCTGCTGTGCTGGAGAGTTGTGAAGCTGGGTCTCAGTAAAATGACTTTCACTTGGTACCTTCTGAAGTTGCAAAAACTCGATTGCCTGCACAGGTGGACAGTGGAAGTACCCTTACATTATTAAACTCCTCATCAAGTTGTACTGAGCCGTGTATATTAAGAGTTGGCAAGACTGAGTTATCTTTCACCCTCATTACTACTGTTACAGCCCTGACACTTCCCAGAAAAGTCACTGGGAACAGTTGATAATTGGAGAACTGTAGGCACAGACAGGATCTCTTTCTTCTGACTACACACGTCTGTTTCAGTGCCTAGAGCGCTGGGTTTTTTCATGATTGATCTGTATTAAGATAGTTCAAAAGAAACAGTTAGACTGAAATATTTCTTCCATGCCTGGCTGCATTTTCCTTTCTTCTGTAGATGCTGAAAAAGGCTGCCATTTCCTTCATGTCCTGAGCTGTGTTCGGCAGAGCTACCTCCCCTCTCTGGCTGAAGTGGTGATGCACCGTGTCTTGGAGCTGCTGGAGAGTAACAGTGATGTTGTCAGCACGATGGAAGGATACTTTATGGTATTTTGAAGAGAAAAGATAAGAAAGAGAAGTTGAGGACTGTGAGAAGGTGTCTAGATAGCTGTCTAGATGATCTAGATTGTGGATAAAAAAAGAGCCTTTTGATTCGCCAAATGCTGTTTTTGTCCAGCTTCAGAGAAATTGTTCAAGTAATTGTTTTAATATTCTAGCTGACTTCCTTGCTATTCTAGTGAGAGTGGTATCAAACTGATTCTGGGCATTCTAATCCAGCAGAGGAAGTGGAAAAGAAACTGTGTTCTTCCCTTGGAGCAGGATGAGACATTGACCATCCTCACATCTGCATCCAGTGGGCCTAAAGAAAAATCACTCCTCAGGATCACTGGTTATAGCAGTGATCATCTCATGAGGTATTTTTCTGGCTTAAAGACTGATCTTGCAAGTTTCATATGGTAAAAGCTGTGGATCTTTCTTGTTATGTGAACTTCATAACACCTAGGGAAAGGACACACAATCAGAAGGATTTGCCTGTCCTTCCTGGCAGTGCTGGTGCATCTTTGTGAATATGCATTCCTCAATCTGGACAGCTTTCCCACTCCTAAAGAATCCTCACCACTCTCTGTAAAGTAATATTCAGGAATGGGGTCCTGCATCCCTTCCCCATCCTGCAGCCTTGCCCACTGGTTGTCAAGCATGCCTGCATTCCTCTGCATTCCCATCTGTGCTACCGATGCCTGTTGTTGTGCCTTCTCTTCAGACCAGAATTTCCAAAATCAGCTACTGTTTTGCTGTTTCACTTGCTTCCTACATCACAAATGGTAAAACCTGAATTAGATGCTTTGGGAAAGAAAATACAGAAGCCATTGAGACCCACTGTAATCTCCTCTGCCTGTTGATTTTTGTGTCTTTTATTCTTTGTCACTTTTGTGGTAAAATACACCCATATTTGTCCTTGCAGAAGAACACAAGACATAGATGAAACAACATTGGCCTAAAGAAGGTTACCATGCAAAATGTTTGATCTGGAATAATTATAACTCTGTTTGTGCAACAGTTAAAAAACAAAGTTGTAGAGAGGGCTTGCTGCTGCAGGGCTTGTCTGTTTAATTAATCTGTTTAATTTATGGTGTGGAGGTGAGACCTTTCACTTCAAAAGAGTACAAAATATTGAATTTATTCTTCTTTCCTCTGCACTTTCCCTGTAACAGTTGAAATAGCAGACTCCCAGGAGGCAGCTGTAGTGGTAAAGCCCTATAAGGATTGACATAGCAGGGAAAAATAAACCATATGCATGAGGAAAGCCAGTGAGTATAGCCCCATGTGTGCCAGCTCTGGTTTGTTATATTATCTGCCTCACTCCTAGCCCTGGCTGCAGTGAGATATAGGCTAAGAGAAAGACATGACAAAATATTTGGCATTTGCATTCAGACGCCCATGGAAAACTCTGGCCTTAGAGAGATGGTAAGTTTGTTCGTAGTAGAGAACTGTGTATGAATCATTCCTTTGCTGTGGATTCCCTACTTGCTGCTGGACTCAGTAGTTGGTTACTTCACAGATTTCCCTATTCCTCACATTGCTGCTCTGCTCTGAGTCAGGTACCTTTAGTCAGATCATAATATGAGCCCTGAAGAGGCGCTGAAGGGGTGTATCTGTGCAGAAGGAAATAGAAGAGGATTAAGGAAGAGTTGGAAAGGGTTTGTTCCCCACTCCCTCTCCATGCCCTGCATATCTCTGTAAATCAGGGAAAGAAGGCAGATCCTGAGTGAAGCGGTACTGAGAGGAATTGAAACTTTAATTTATGCCTATGAGACGGTCTGGTTGGCAACTGGGAAGATATGCTTTTTAAATTCCTGCTCTGATTGTTGATCAGTTTGAAGTGATGCTTAAAAACAAGGCTATCTATGGAAGAAGTTAACTTGGAATATTGATTCCTAAATTCCAATTCACTTCAGGAGTTGCCCACAATCAAGCAGTACATATGGCTAAGTTGCTTATTTGGCATGAATTTGAGGATATTTTAAAGGAAAGTATGAGGTGCTTCAGACCATTTGGAGGAGCATGACATCTAATTTAAGAGACTGTCTTGGCCATTTTCTTGAAAGGTTGTGTATTAGCAGAAGCTTATTTTGCTGGGAAAGGGTTAAAGGAACAGAGCTAGCTCAGTGGGAAAGGTGATCTACTCTCTTAAGTTAGAAGAAAGACACTGGTTCTCCTGAGGATGACAGCTGAGTGTGTGGGCTGGATGAGTTTGGGGAGAAAAAGAGTTTGGAGATCATGTTGCTCTTCAGGATCTCTTTAAAATAAATTCATACCAAAATAGGATTACATCTTCAGGCTTTGCAGTTTGTACAGTTACTCGTGCAAATTCTGTTGCCTTCAACTCTGAGGCCGCACTTACTGTGTTTCAGATGCGTTTCTCTGTGCAAAGTTTGCCTAAAATCCTTGTCCACCAATTTTCTATGCTTGGAGGTAGAAAGGGCAGACACTTGTATCTGCATCAGTCCTGTCCCTGTTGCAGTTCAAAAGCACTGAACAACTGCAGAGTCTTGAAGTGGAAGAAACTTATCTCAGGAAACACAGGTAAGTTATTCTGGAAAGAACCTGTCCCTGGAAATTTTTAAGTTGATCCTTGCTGGGAGTGCTCGACTCTTGTGATGGAGGGTGTGTTCTCATGGTGTTTGTTCCCCAAGAACAGGAAAAAGGGATTTTTCTCAGATGAGTTGTCTCGGGGAAGTAAGACGAATAAACACAAGGGAGCCTCTAGTTTTTACAAGAGTGAAAGGTTAAGATAATGGAGGTGCCTTGATTCAAGCTACACAGATTCTGACTCTCTACAGAATAGTTGTGTCTTTAGCTTGCGTGCTTTCTTTTTTCCACGGTAGCCACCCAGCCCAGGTTAACACTTACTCTGGTTGAGAGCATTCCTACAGGGAATACAACATGCACATGCCTGCACAGCAGCACCCCAAGGAGCTGTGGGAGCACAGAGCTCACTGTGGGCTGATTTAACCATTCACTCAGTATCTCTACAGTGTGCTTCTGTGACAGCAGTCTAGACATACCCGTGTTGGTATAAGTCACCTTTATGTAAGTCAAACTACACACACTAGGGCTTTTACTGCAAATAAACTGTCTCTCTGTTTAAAGATCATATCCTTAACCAGCAGAGTCATATCATGCACACTGTTAAAATTCTTAGACCACACCTAAGAAATATTGTGCAGAGCATTCACTGAAAGCATGCTTTCTTGTTTTGTTTAATTTGAAAACTCGTTAGGCAACACAATTATTACTGGTTTATTAAAGGACTTAGAAGGTGGCACTTTAATGTAAAACTGACAAGTGAGAATTCATGTTGTAGAACTGCTTCATGGCCAGCTCCAGTTTCCATAGCAACAGTTATGCCAGTAAAAGGTAGGTAAGGAAAATGGAATTTTTAAAAGCAGTCAGCATTTCTATGTTACCTTAAAAAGGTAAGTTTCCATAGAAATTCAGCACCTGAGAACAAAAATTACCTAAGATATCTCAATATTCTATTCTAGCAAAATGCACGGTGATTGCTTTTCTGGTGAGGAAACAAAGGAACAGCTTTACCTTCAGTCCCTGCCCTCTGTTACGTGAGAGAAGAGATGAGGTTGCTTCATACCTCAGTTTCTCCTGTTTGTAAACTGGGGATAATACAACTCCCTGTGTAGGGCAAAAGCCTCAATTTTTTTTGTAATCCTAGTCATTAAAAGCTCTATGGGAGCTGTTAGAGAAGAACTCTATGGCTGTGTGGGAGCGAGTGAATGGATAGATGCTAGAATGGGACTTAGAAAAAGTTGCTCTTCTATTAGTACTAATAGTTTTATAGTTTCATACCTCTCTTTCCTTGCATATTGCTTTGCTTATCTTGTCATCTTGCTCTCCAAGGCCCCTGAGGCAATGATGGTCTCTCTGTTTTTATTTGTATCATATTTTTCCTGGAATCCTATTTCCTCTTATGACTTCTTAGATGACTTCATAAAAATAGAAATCCAGATAAATGAGTACTGAGTATTCTTGTTCTGAAATCTTTGGATTGTAAATTTGGACTCACGAGGGCATGCATTTTACACAACCTGCCTGGGAAATGAAGTTTTACTTTTAAAATAATAAATGTCAAAGTTAAATATTGGCTACATGACTAAAAGCTGCAACTGTTTTGGATCTGTGTATACTTGTGTGTCCCAGTGATGAACACCATAAATAGGAGCTGCTAATTCATTATTCAAAGTGGGAATTCACCAATGAGCAGCCAGTGAGGCATGGAGCCACACAGAGAATTATGAGACAAAGTACTGGAAATCTGTTTGTCAAAGAAATGCAGTTTGGTTTACTTTGAGAGTAAGCTGATCCTGTGGGGAAAAGATGTGCCTAGCAAAGATTTGTATCTTTATATTTACCTCTAAATGGGAAGGGAACAAGTTCAGATCCCATGGGCACCCTGAATTTTGAAACTTCCTGTCAGTGCAGCGCTATGTTCTTTATTGCTGTCTTTCAGCACAGTCTCCAGTCCTCCTGCCCCAACCCTTCAGGCTACAGCAAAAAAAAAAAAAAAAAAAAAAAAAAAAAGTTCAGCCACAAAGATAAAAGAATAGTTACAATAATTGGTTACCATCCTCCAGGAGTCCCAGCATTACAGCAACATTTTTGTGAATCCTTGTGGGCAGCAGGGAAATGCTGAGCCAGGGATCTTGGGTTTCGTTCCCAGCAATATACCCTGCTAGGCACAGAGACTTTCCCCCTCATTTCTTTCATCTATTTCTGAACTCCACTCTCCCCTCTGACTTTCTTCTTGGGCCCTTCACTTCATTCACAGTCACAGATTCTGTCAAAACCCCTTCCTCTATTTTGTTCCCTTTATCTTTCCTAACTCAAATATCCTTGTCAACATCTGGCAATTGAAGCTTTCAGAACAATCCCCTTGCCTAACTGACCTGGCACTGTTCACAGCCTGTTGATTCTAGCTGGCTATCCTTTGCTCCTTGTCTGGGCACCAGAAGAGGCAGCTTTCTTCCCGGTGTAGTTTGCAGCAGGAAAGAGCTGCAATTTCAGGAAAACAACGCTCTTTCCACCCCACCCTCACCAAGATTCAGTAGCACCCTAAATATTCTAGTGGTGGTGGTTTTTTTGCAGGTATCCAATTACAAAAAAAAAAAAAAAAAAACCTAAAAAATAAAAGGGACATGTCTTGCCCAAACCTGAACAAGCAGAAGTCACGCCCCTGGTAGAAGCTATCTGCCTCTCCCTGCCACTTTCATGTCCTTGCAGATCTCATTGCAGACATGATCTGTAAAGTTAATTGGACTTCTGGCTTGTGTATATCCTAGTTAGTGTGTCTTTTTTTAGCCTGTTTTTTTCTGAGAAATTGTGACTCTATTCTGATGTGATTATACTGTGTGTCTGGGCATTTGTCAACCTCTGCCCCACTACCCCACGTGATTTTGGCTAGTTAAGAGGTGTGAAGGACCCTGAGTTGTTATGATCTGGCACATTTTTAGGAGATGGACGCACGGATAGAAGAGGGAAGCCCAACTCAGTGCCTCCATCAAAGGTAAGGAAGAAAATCAGACAACACCAGAGAAACCACACACGGGACAGTCCCAAAGAACCTGTTCCTGTAACTTAAGCTGCCACAAGAAGTACTTGTTCTGCAAATGCTCTTTTAAGAAATGATTGGACAGCTTTTGCAGAAGTTTCCTCACAGAGATTGCCCTAAGACAGTCATGATGGCAAACTGCAAATCCATTGCAAATCTGGTAAAGCTACATTGGGGTACAAAGTTGAGCAACTGATTGTTAATTATGCCATCAGCCCATTTCCACTAATGTCTTTTAATGTGCAATGGAGGCTATACTAATCTAGTCACAGCAGTTTACAAGTTGAAACCAGCCCAGATTAACAAAATTGCCTGAGAATAGCACAGCCAGGAATTTGCCAGTGAAAGAAATAACCTAAAGGAACGATTTTCAGTAAGTGCTAACTACTGAACACTCCAGTGCCTGTTAACCTGGCACAACATATCCTACAGCTCTTGTTTTAGCTTGCTTTTTTGTTATCCACTGGAAGAAAGCACACTCCTTCCCTACCAGCTAGAACTGGAGCTCTCTGCCACCTTCACATTGCTCTGCTGGAAACAAGGTAAGATAAATAGCAAATGTATGTCACTGCATAGCAACCAGCATGATTAAATGCAGTATGTGCCAAGTCTGTTATTGGCCTGGAAAGTTCATGGTTCCTCCCAGGAGTGGAGTCTTCAGCCAAATATTACAGGGATGTTTGGAAATAGGAGGGAGGAATCTATTCCCTCAAACGTCTTCCCCAACAATGGAGTCCTGCAAGTCCTACAGGCCTAACAGATTCTAACATGTGCTCTTCTTGGCAAGGAACAAAGGTGGTACAGAAATGAAAAGAGTGCTTGGGGCGGGGTTTTTCTCTTGTTGACAATATTGGTCATTTGCTTTGAGAGTGTAGGGGCTGTCCTTGGGCTCAGGTAAAACTCTTCTTTGCTATATTGTCTACAAAAAAGCCTCTGAGCTGTAACAAGCCAGCTGGTCTCCTAAACTACTGCCTACACTGCTGACTAATCTATCTCATTGTTTTCTGTCCTCACCTTGTCTTTTTTCCCCCAATAAAATCTCTTGAATTTAATTCCTGATTCAAAGAAGTTATGGTCTCTCTCCTCTTGTGAGTGCAGTGATCCAGGACAAACATAACAAGAGCAAACTGATATACAGAAGAGCTTTTGTTGGAACCCTGAATGTAGGAAAAGATGAGAAATACAGAGGAAGCTGAAGGAGGAGGATTTAGCATAAAGATATTTGAAATGGGTCCTACTGAAAAAGGCTAAAGAAATAATTGCCTAATGATGCTGTAGACATCTGTTTCAGAACAGGCAGCAGGTGTTGCATGAAAGCAAGCAAAATACTGTTTTATTTTCTGCAGTTAGAAAGCAGAGGAGGAAATGAGGTCAGGAAAAATGGAGTAAGAGAACATTTTGCATAAACACCTGGGCAAATTTACATAGAGCACAGCAGTATTTATATGCTCTTCCTCTGCCTTCCTTACACTGTCCTTGAATAGGTCTGTTCTGCAGCATATTTTATCCTTCCTGAAAGACCAATACCTTGGGTGCTCAGAGTTAGATGCTAAAGTGAAAGTTGGCCACCAACATGCCTTGGAGGACCAAAATGTTCAGGATAATGTAATTGTCACACAGATGTTGTCATGAACTGATGAGAATGACCCTGAAGGTCAAGCTGTCCTTGTCTCACAGGTGATTTGTGTGCCTCAGTCCAGAAAAGTGGCTGAGAAAGAGTCCATTAGTGAAATGGTTCTTCAGGCTTGCATTCTTGGTGCTGCATGGCCAGGCCTTAACACATGTCTGGATCCAAATAAACGTCTGGAATTATGTGGATGGCGTGTCCACTGCTCCAAGCTGAAAGGCACACCTGCATCAGGCCCTGCAAGAGAAGCTGTAACTTCACTTTGCACAGGGTACTTTTTGTTTTGGGATGATCTTATTTCTTGTTACAAGCAATTAACATCCTACAAGGCATTTTATTTTTCAAGCATCTCCACTACTGTCCTATGAAGTCTAACCCCAGTCTAATGACTGGAGAAAAAACCAAACTCTTTGTGTCTACCCATGGGATGATGTTGCTGTTGAGGAGATCCGAAAGTGCTCTTCCTACAGAAGCCTCTCAGTTGGGAAAACCACTTTGCTTTCGTGTGAAGGTAACAAAACAAAAAGTTAAAGCACTCCACTGCTGAGTGGTAGAGGTTGGATGTTTCAGATTCTTACAGTGCCAAGCTTGTGTGCTCATCACCTGTGTTCAAACTGCAGTTCCACAAGCAACTTTTCATAAGGTTTTGTTTGTACATTTTTATAGTTCACAGTCTGTCAGTCAAATGTTTTCTGGTTTGGATATTGGCAGATAAATTCTTCTACTTTCTCTAGGGACTGTGCAGCCAAATAAAGTTACTATTTGGTTTCAGAAAGGGTTGAATGAGTAAAAACAGTGAACAAAGAAATTCAAATTTCCAAAGGGGTTGGTGGAAATTTTAAATCTCGGTCCATGTATGTATACATAAAGGTAACAGGGGAAGAAAATGCAAAGAAAAGCTATTTCTTCCTTGACTGATTTTTTTTTAACAAGCTCATGTTTTCAGTAATGGAGATTACCACGTTTTTTGCAGAGTATAAGGCAGAAACCAGCCTCAAAATGTGCTATTTTGAGAACAGTGAGTGTGCTGAAGTCAGGGATAGCATCCAGGAAGAAACCTGAGGAATCCCAGTCCAAACCTGTGATCAGTTTGTTGAACTTCAGCTGTCTCCAATGTAAGCCTGACAGATATATCATAAATAATGAAAAGTGTGGCTTGGGCTTGCTTTTTTTTTTTAAGCGCTGCAAGAGATATCTACAAAGTCTCTGTAAAAATGGAGAAGTACTAGGTGTACATGGATGAACAGCAATGTGCTGCTAGCACCCTAAACACCGTGCAGGGCACAGAGCACACTGAGAAATCCTTCAACCACAACTGCTAAGAGAGGACTGAAAAATAGCATTAGTCATGAAAGGGTTAAACTGTAAGATAGCTGCTTCGAGGAAAGGATAATCTATAATTTAAGCCCAGAGAGTGAAGCAGCTCTTTCATAATGTAAGTAAAAGCTGTTATGCCGTTGGAAAAGCATGTACACTGCCTGCAGAAGGAGTGATTATTTTGGTTTTTCCATTATACTAGATTGCACAGAGGGGCTGACAAAGCAGCACTCTCTGCTGAGGAGGCTGGGAGGGGAAGGGGCACCAAGATTCTGTGCTAGAGGGGGGACTTTCTCTGCCAGCACTGCTGCTCGTTCCTTCAGCTGCCTTCTACCATATTAACTGGGCCTATTTCTCTCCAGAGTGAATTTCATTCGAAGAGCAGTAATCTCCCAAGAAGATGAAATTGAGTTGGCTTTTAAAAAAATAAGGGAAAAAAAAAAAAAAATCACACCATGCTTTGTTTCAGAGTTTGAGATTTGAATGCCAGACAGGCTCTACCATTCCTGTCATTCCTATCAAAAGCTGTGAATGTTGAAAGGCTGAAGTGGAAGGACTGCATGGAAAGCAGCCTTTTTAAGAAGCTGAGGTTTTTTAAGTACAGAAGCTGAGATGGGAGTGTTAACAAAGGCTCTGTGTTGTGCTGTTGCACATCAGAGCCAATAAAACCCTAAGGGGCACATCTCTAGTACCATGTCTAGCAGATTATGCATGCAACTCCAGTTGCCAGTAATGAGTTGTGTGGCTAATCTCTCATGCACAGCACTGCACAGTTCCCCTTCCCCCAAGGGGCTGAGCTCATGGCATTTTACTTCTCCCCCAGGGTGCTGAGCACCGTTAGAGCCTCTTCAGTTAGTGGGACAGGAAAACGCCGTGTTCCACCTGGCTGTCCAGCCAGAACACAGGGGAAAATCATCTTTAACAACAACTCCAGCCACCACAGACAAGGCTGTTAGAGCCCAGTATGGTTAACATTCAGGGGCAGTTACCTATCTACAGTGACATGCCATGAATTAATAAGAGGCATTAGAAATGGCTCTAATGGAGCACAGAAAAGCCTGTCCCTTGTTTTATTTTCTCATTGATTTAACGATCCAAGTGTTTTCAATTTACAACTCAAATGCTTATTTACAAAAAAATTCCCAGCATGACAGAGTCCTCTTGAAATATGAAAACTCAAGTCATGCTCCAGCTCTGACAACATTACACACAGACATTCTGTCACGCATCAGCTTTTGCTGTAATTGGAGCAGAGTCCAGGCTGTAGCTGCACTAGGTCTATGAGGCTAATGTGATTACCTGCTAGTTAAAAAAAAAAAAAAAAAAATTAAGAATTTTTGCCCAAATACCCACCTAGCAAAAGAGTAGAAAAAAGCTTTTAGTAGTAGCTGGTTTGTTTCAGCCTTCAGAAGCTGAATTTCCCAGGGTGTTCCTCAGGTGAATTTTATTGGAAACATGAGTCTTTGAAAGTGAGTGATTAAATCAGCAGTTAATACTTATATTAATATATATGTGTTTAAATTGTTATAATGGCAATGATGTTCACATGCAATGATAGGACTTCAGTAATGGGGCTTTTAAGGAAGGAAAAAAAAAAAAGTAAATACTAGGAGTTTTAGCACTAGAATCTCCAGAGTTATTTATTTTCCTACAAATTCACAGTGTCTCAGCCTCATGTTCACAGCCCTTGTCAGGTACATGCTGTTCTGCCCGTGGCACCCAGCCTGCCGTGCTCCTCACTGCGTACCCAGCTCGCTTTCATTCAGCCCCAGCAGCCGGAGCCTGGCTCTCCAACACAAGGCTGGGAAGTGCTGTCAGCTTCAATCTCCCAGCTGCTGCCTAAGACAGGAGCAGATTTTCCCAAGCCTGCAGCATTATAATGGGTTTTGGTTATTCTTCTGCCAGCTTTGCAATATTTGGAGATTGGGCTCCCACTAGACTGGGTGTTGTACATGTTTTAAAAGAACTATCCATGCCCCTGGCAACACATTTTTCCTACATGCATGGGCAGATGCAGCAAGCAATCAAAGAGAGCAGGAGGTGGCTGTGAGAACAAACCTGTCAGGTGGAGGAGGAGGAGGGCCAAGCTTCACAGGTGGGATGGCTTGTCTGGAGCAGAGGAGAATCAAATTGTCTTGAATCGAGGGAAGGTGAACAGTGGACCAGATGTCGTGAAAAGAAGACAGCAAAGACCCTTTGGAGTAGACACCAAAGGGGCACAAACCCCAAGGCACCAGTCTCAGGTTTGGTTGAAAATAGAAGCTCCCTCCTCACAAGAGCAGACAAAAAGAGTATCAGTAAAAAGATGCCAATTAGTAAGAATGTCAGGAAGGATGAGGCAGGGTGTTTGGAGGACTGTGTATTTTGTCTCTCCCTCACAATGACATGTTTTGAAAGCTGTTTTAAAACAAACCCCGAGTGTTTTCAACAATGGTGGGGATGCTTTTTTTTTTTTTTTTTTTTTTTTTTTCCAGACAGGGTGATAGGAGAAGGGTGTGGAATGTGTGATGTATATTGATAATGGTTCACAGGGAAGAGGCATCCAAGACCTGAAAGACTGGCCACATCAGGAATATTTTTTATCAATGGGTTATTTGAATATTTACATGTTGAAGAAAGAATCTTCTTTGTTTGCTCTGCACAACCAGAGAATTCTTGGCCAGTCTAAACAGCACAGGTTTCTAATATAAATAATTGTTCTTCTGCCTTGTGTCATCCCTCAAAGAAGAGAAAGGGGTGCCTTGAAGAAGATAAGACAAGCCTCAAAAGTGCCAATGGAAGTGGGTACATGAGATTTTTCCCTCTGTTGCCCTCTTGTCTCACGTATACCTGTGCAACTCCCGGGGTGGGATGCTGGGATTTTAGCATTTTATTTCAGGTCATTTATTTTGGTAAACTGTGTATATTAGCTGAGGAGGGAGGAGAAGGCTGGCTCAGAGCCTCTGTCCTTGTCACAATGCCAGCAGACGCCTGGTTCCCACCTGGCGGTAGCTGGTACCTTGTGCACTGATAGGGCTGCTCCTGGTGGTGGCTTTTTTGGGGTTTTGTACGTTTGTTTGGTTTGGGGTTTATTTGGTTGTTTGGTTTTTTGTTTGGTTGGTTTTTTGGGAGGAGGAGGTGTTTTGTTTTCGTTTTGGGTTTGTTTTGTTTTGGTTTTTTTCCTCTTAAACTGCTTGTGGAAACCTACTATGTTTTGAAAACAGACACTTTAATGCCAGCCTTCTGGCCCAAATACCTAAGGCTTTGTGACTCCGGCCTCTGTCTCACGATTATTGTTTCAGGGCCAGGAACATTGTAAAAGTTCTGGTTCAGAAATTGTGCCTAGAGCACGTCAAAGGAAGTCACATCGAGATGGACTGTTCTGACTGTAAATGGAAAGCTTATTTTGCCAGGAGCTGGTCCTGTTTGCACTCCTGGGCTGGCAGGTCTTGAGCCGTCAGCAGCACTGTGGAACCCTACGGGAAAATCTGCACGGACTGCTATTCAAGAGACTTCAGAGGAAGGGGAGATCTTAGTAACTTCAGTTAATTTGGTGACTAGCTAATGAATGTCATAAAACAAGCTGAGGGCTGGAAGATCATATTGAAGTTCCCATTTCTGATGTAATTTTAAAATAATGATATGCAAAGTAATGATGCATTATTGGGAAAAAAAACAACAACAAAAAACAAACAAACAAAACAAAATTTTCTGGGGCTGACTCTTCTTGGAGCGGGATTTAGGAAGATGATACCCATTTACCTGCGCACGTATATACAAAGAGCTGAAACAGATCCATAGCTGTAAAAGCCCTCATAAGAGAGGATCTGTGCAAGCTTCCTCCAGCTGCGATGCCTGTGTGTCCCGGAGGGACGGGGCAGCGCGGACCTTCCCGAGCGGTGGCCGGCCTTGAGCTCCCAGCTGGAGCCCGGTGGGAGCGGGCTCGGCCCTTCACTCGCGGGTTTCCGGCGTGGCCTTGCCCGCCGCGGGAGGGTATTTCGGACCCTTTCCGCAGGGATGGAGGGCCCGCGGCAGCCCGCGCTTCCCCTGCCCCGGGCCGCGGTGTCTCGGCAGGGAGCGGGGGCTCTGCCCGGGCCGGGGGCGCTCCGGGAGGGAGCGGGGCAGCCGCCCGCCCTCTCCGGCACCGGGGGGCGGCGGCTCCGATCCCCTCCCGCCCCGTCCCGCCGGAGCCCCCCGGGGCCACCCGGGGGCGGAGCCGGCCCGGCCCGGCCCCTCCCGCCGCCGCAGTGGCCGCGCAGCCCCGGGGCAGCGGGCGGGGAGCGGAGCCGGGCCGGGCCGGGCTGCTGTGAGCGGGGAGCCGCCGCCGCCGCCGCGGCAGGGGCGGAGCCGGCACCGGGGCATCCTCCCTTGCCCGTCGCCCGGCATCGCCGCGGCGGGCAGCGCGGCGGAGGGTGCTGCCAGCGCCGGCAGGGAGCGGCGGAGCCCCGCCGGGGTGCGCGAAGATGCTGTCCTACAGCGTGCTGGACGCCAACGTGGTGGACGTGGAGAAGCGGAGGAACCCCTCGAAGCACTACGTGAGTGCCGGCGGGACGAGGGGGTGCCCACGTGTGCGGGGGGGACGGGCCGGGCGCGGAGCTGTGCCCGGAGCGCTGCACGGAGAGGTATCCGGAGCCGTGTCCGGTTCCCGGAGCGGAGCACGGAGCCGTGTCCGAGGCCGTGTGCGGAGCCGTCCCTCGCCTCGCTGTGGGCGAGACGCCGGCCCCAGGTGAGGCGCCCGCGGGGCTCCCCTTGGCCGCTTGCTGTGGAGGTGCGGCTCTTCTTCCTCACACTCTTTTCACCCCGTGTGGTTCTTGGCTTTAACGTTGCCATTCTGAAGTTCCCTTCCCCTCGGAAGGTGGATCTTCCCTTCTTCCTCGCTGTTCCCGGGGCAGGACGGGGCGCATCTCCCGGGTCCCCAGGCTGTCCCCGTCCTGGCTGCTCTGTGGGGAGCGGAGCGGGGTCCGGCTGCGGCAGGGTGCTCACAGCGCATCTGTGCTCGTTCTCACCCCTGAGTTACATTCAGACCTTTCTTGAGCGGACAGCCTGTCTGCATGCTTACCAAGGCAGACTCAGCGTCTGGATCTCTTTTATCTCGCTTTCACCTTCTTCCCTTCACACCTTACTGCCAATAGCACAGCTCTAGAGGAGAGTTTTTAACAATTTCCCCGGACTCCTGTGTTGCAGCCTGTCATGTGGAGGTGTCTTTGCCTGAAGGAGTTTGCAGCATAGTCAGTAGCTTTTCCCACTCCACTTAAATAGAGAAGTATCTTTTCTTCTCTCTCTGGCTGTTTTTGGGTTTAGTTGCACCAAATCCTTTAACTGTTTCTCAAGATTCAACATGTATTTTAAAATACAGAAAGTCGGATTTTGTCTACAGAGAAGGTAAATCTTCCAGCTTTGGTAAGGAAAAGCCTGAGGGAGTATTCATCTGGTGTGAAATTGCTCTGAGTGTAGTGTGTTTCCTGGCATTGTGCGTCTGCCAGATTTCTCCAGAGCTGATCAGCAGCTGAATGGATTGTTGAAAAGATAAGGCCAAAGATTGGACTTAAACCTTTATATTAGTGTTGCATATCACCGAGCTTTTTCCTCTGAGGATTAAACCATAATCCAGTTTTAGGCTAGAGGGCACTGTGTTGCTGGGAGATGCAGAGTTGTAACGCCGAAGCTCTCATCTACCGTGGAATTAAGCATCTTGCGCCCAGTTCATAGGACTGGAAGTTTTAGGTCTTATATCCTCTCAGGTTTCAGCTGGACCTGTGTGTTCAGCCTATTATGCACTCACTGCTTCCAGGTGGGACAGGCTTTAGTTTTTGCAGGCTCTGCTGTGGACTGTGGCTGACACAGCTGCAGGGTGTTATCTCACATGGACGGTGGTGGTAATTTAGCATCAGAGAAGTACATCTGCCAAGCACCAAAATATACAAAAGAACTGGTAACAATATCTTCCAAGATATTCCAATTTCTTTCAGTCTCTTGGATTGCTGAGAGAAATTGACACTGTTCATTTCTTGTTTGCTGGAAAATGACCAGAAAGCAAGGATTTAAGCCCTGTGTTTACAGGTTTTGAAAGAAAATATTTCCTGTGTTTACCTGTAAAACACATCTTTTTCCTTGATGATCACTGTCATTCGTTTTAATAAATAGTAACCTAGACTATTTCAAGAAGTTCTCTTTGATGCTTCTAGTGGCAAATTTGTTTCTTTTCTTTCACCCTTCTCACTGTACACCTCTGCTAATATTGTCTTTTATTCCACACCTCCGTGTGTCCAGTTCTCAGCCAAAATCCCACAAACTAAAGGGTTTGTTTGGGTGACTAATGATGTGTCTGCCTTTTGTCCCACTTAGTTTCCATCTGTGGCTGTACAGTATACAGCACATTAGGGTCATCTGGCTTTGGCTGGAG
The DNA here is from genome assembly GCF_015227805.2 of Hirundo rustica. Classification (NCBI taxonomy): domain Eukaryota; kingdom Metazoa; phylum Chordata; class Aves; order Passeriformes; family Hirundinidae; genus Hirundo; species Hirundo rustica. The sequence goes on along the minus strand of NC_053457.1, from coordinate 24,207,922 downwards.
TTAAGTCACTGAGGGTGATCCCACGCTTTCAAGGAATTTAATTCCCTGAGTCTGACCCATTGGCCAGTGTTACTTTGGTTCTGTGCTCTTTTTTTAACATGAAACAACTGTTTTCTTATAAGATTAATATAAACATCACTTAGGATTTAGTTCTCTCCATTGCCTGTGGATAGTTTGGAGAGTGCAAAGCTTTATGCTCTTTGCCCTACGTGGCTTTGAAATATCAAAAAGCTTTTCTATCTCCAGCATCCATAAATGTCTTTGTGCCAAGCCTTCAGGACATGCAGATGTGCCTTGGCATCAGGTTAACGAGGTGTTTCTCTGGTGGATGGTGACCTAAGCGTTGCAGGTGTTTAACATGACTCTCTCTCCTTTTAATTGTGATCTTTCAGGACCATAGTGGAACCTGGAGAGATGAAGGCACACCTTAGGCATTGTGAGCACGTGGAGAGGGCTAAATGTGAGTAGCACAGAAGCCCCTGCACTGCTTGGCTTAGCTGCCAGGAATCATTGCCTGGAGCAGGTGTCTCTCATAACATGAGCACAGCTTTTGTGGCCTTGACTCAAGAAAGTTAAAGAAAGAAGACAGCTTTACATATCCTCTGCTATGATCCTGTGTGTGTGAAAATTCTGAAGAGTTTAATACTTCACTGGAAGTTTAATAGGGCTCTGCCTCTGGGAATGGATTAAAATCTTGGCTCCAGTGCTACTTGATAGGAACCCAGCCAGCTCTCGATACTCTCCTGAGAAATCCTTACTAGGGAAGGAGTCTGCAGTACTTTCCTCTGCATCCCTGTCAGCAGCTGGGTAGCACAACACTACCTGGCTGGCTGGGGGCCCTGGCTGGCAGCATGGGAAAGGATAAACAGAACGGCTGGATCAATAACCACATGCCTCTTGTATGGTCTATAACACAAGCTGCTGCTGCTCTTAGAGCTTTTGACTTTCCAAATTAATATCCTCTTTCTCCGTACTGATGATCTTTTAAAAATTGATTTGCACTTGATAATACTTTTTAAAATGTTAAATCTCCTTGCTTTCTCTCTTCCCTTTTCTTTTATCAAGAGCAATGTCAGGAAGGTCAAGTCTGGGTTTGTTGGAGAGACCCCTGATGCAACAGGGGCCACACATTGGCTGAGCAGTGCTGCAGGGAAGCTGGGTACATTAGGACAGTGCAGTTAATGGTTGAAGGTGCCAGTTAATCATTCTGAAGAGAAAAAGCTGGTAGCAAAATCCAAATCCCTTTTCTGGCCCCTGCTAAGCATTAAACAGTCAGAAACTCTCTTTTCTCAGTTGATGAGGTTTGATCTATTTATGGGGTAGCTTCTCTGGCTTTTGGTCTGAAATTGTGATTGTCTGAATTAAGCATGAAATGATCCCAAACCAGAAGTGCATTCTGTATTTGAAAGGATCCACTGTTGATGCTTACCTCCTTCAGCCATCTGTAGTGGAGCTTAAAGAGGACATCTCCCCTCCCCTCTCTCTGCTCCCAGGTTATCTTTAGGCAGACAGCTTACCCTTTTATCCAGATGTCTGTCTCCTTTAGCAGCCCTGCAGGGAGTCTCTGCCTACCAGATGTGCTTGATCTTGCTCCCAGGGAGATGAGATTGGGTTAGCACCTTCACCTGTTCACTGCTTTCCAGGCCTGGGTGATGGCAAACATTCATTAGAAGCCAGATGAACAGGATCCCCCATCCCCCTCCTACTGCTTGATTTTCTGCTGAGGACTGAGCAGTTACTGATGTGCATTATCTCACCAGACATTTATATGCTTGGGGTCATTTCTGAGGTCTCTTAAGTGCCTGTGTTATCCCAAGGGCAGGGATGGATACATCAGTAGAGATTTTCTCTTTCAGCACTGCTCTACTCCTGTTGCAGTGTGGCTTTGTGTGTTTTTTGACTTTGTCCAGCATAGAAGTAAGGTAAAACACTCTTGGCTTACAAGTGGCTGCTCTGCCTCCTTCCAGTTAGATTGAGGTGCATTGCTGATTTCAGTCATCTAAGATGACTGTATACTGTCCCAGTTCCTCCCCAGGGTAAATGTTTCCTAATGCCACCTCTGAATGCCTCGAGATCTCTTGTAGGAATGTCTCTGCTGCATGGATCTGGTTGCTAACCTCCTCAGGGTACTGGCACTGCTGACTTTTAAGGGATTGAGTTCTGCTGTGTAGGGTTTCAGCACTCAGGAGAATGTCAGTGTGATTGTCACAAATGACCTGTTGTAAAATGTCAGCATGCTTTGAAGAAAAATCTTGTACTGTTAGGGTCAGGCTCTGCTCCTTGTTTCTCGGCTGCTCCTGCTTTTACTGCTCAGACTCGAGCAACTCCAATGCAATCAGGCACCTTCCTGGCTTTATTCTCTGTTGCAATCTGCTGGTTATACAGTGGCCAGCGCTGATGGGGAGAGTCTGGACATGGTTTAGTAGCAAGGATCTTTGTTCCTGCATTAGTGTACCTTGGAGAAGGAATTGCTACCCTGGGAGAAGGAGCTGCATTCCCCCTGCTTGACTCATCAAATGAGTTGTGCAGTGGAACTCGAGGCTGCTTCAATGCAGTCAGGGATCCCAGCAGAACAAGGAGCACTCCCAGTTCTTCCTTCCAGCAGAGCTTTGGGCTGGTAACATTCAGCCAAGAGACAGTGGTATCTAAATTCAACAGTTTGCAAAGCGAATGGCTGTCTCCAGCCTTTGGAATAGATTACCTGTTAATTGAGAGACAAGGTGGTTGTCCTGATTTGTGGTGGTCAAGGCAAGCTGAAATAATCTGGAGGCTTTATGTCACAGCAGGCTGCCTGCACTGGCTCCCCTGTGGTTGAGTGTGCTGGGAGGGCAGCCAAATGGAAGTTCAGGGAAAAGCTTTTAGCAAGTCCCTGAGCTGGGGACAGCATCTCCAAAGCCTCCAAGTTCCATCTTAAAAACAATGAAGATGCTACTATTGACTTTCACTGGGACTTGGTTGCCAGGAAGATGTTATCCTAAGAGACAGCACAAATGCCTTTGGCTGCTGACAGCTGCAAGTGACCTCTGGCTTCACGAGAGCCCTGCCTGGGGCCAGTGTGTGGGTGCTGGAGCCCACTGGTGCAATTCAGCTTGATGGGTTGTGGTCAAAATCACACCAGCTTCGCTGCTTTGAGTTGAAAGAAAGAGGAACTGAGACACCAAATCATGGAGAGAGAGGTGTACAGACATCCTAAGGAAGCAATTGTTGAAATAGGAAAGGGAGCCCAGACTTCCTGCATCCCAGAGCAGCTTGTCTGTTCATCTCACCCACACCCCGAGCCCTTAGAGAGCCAGCTCCAAGGCATTGCCTCCTCCTGTCCCTGCAAGGTAGGAGATGGGCTGTATCCTCACTGGGAACTTGAGGCAAGAAGTTAAGTGGTTCACCCAAAGCCACCTGTGAAATGTGTGTAGCATTTTATGTTATTTTCTTTGGCTTTCAAAGCAGTCTTGCAATTACCTGATAAAAAGTCCACAATCTGAAAAAATACTACTCTAGCATTCAATCATTGTCTTCCTCAAAACCCATTTCCCACTTTATATGGATTAAACAGGAAGAGGGATTCAATGTGACCCTACCTGAGGCAGGAGGTGACGTACAAGCTCTCTAATTTAGTCATTTGGGAGGAAGCAGCTGGACCTTCTAATGTGAAATGGTTTTCCTTTTTTTGATCTTCCTTTTTCGTGCCGTATCCTCTTAACCTGTGCCTGCTCACGCAAAGGGAACCGCTCCCCAGAACCCACGGGGAAGAGCAGGACGGTGAGGGGGGCTGACAGCACCGTGTGTTGGGTGACATCATGAGGCTGAAGGCTTTCATGCAGCCAGAGCAGACACCTCGCCTGGAGTGTGCTGTGTAAATATTGCATGGAGAAGGCAGAGAGCAGCACAGTAGCATACTGTTTGAAAGTGGTGGTGTCCGCTGTTTAATCAGGTAGTGTCAAAGCCAAATGCAGTCAAGTTGATGGAAAAAACCCTCCTAGTAACTTTCCTGGGCTTTGCTTCACACCTCTAGAGAGGCTTTATTGAAATTTTTAGTGAGAAACTTGTAATTATTAAGCTTTTAATGTAGTGCATTTTCCTTTGTCTTGACTTTAAAAGCAAAAATTCAGTCTCCAGGATCTGTTTGTTATTCTCTTCTGGGTGGGGACATCATCACATTTGGGGTGTGGGGGGTAAAGCAAAAGGAAACCAGGTGATTTTCTTCACCTGAAAGGATTATAAAGTGGAATATCTTTCAGCTTAGTTAAGAGTCTTCCCACTTTAGTACTCTCACTCTTTGCTCCACCTTTGAGATAAATATAGAGCAACAATAATAATTTACTCCTTCAAGCTCACATTCACTAGATGTCACTTCTATTCTCGTTGTATGTATTTATAAATGTGGAACAAGGGTTGGAATGCATAAGAGCATTTATTACAAAGCAAGGATGCTTTTGCACTAAAACCTGTGCAGACACACCTGAAAGATGGTGTCAGCTCTGGGCTGCTAAGGATGGGTGATGACGCGCAGGAACAGCCAGGTGGGAGCAGTGAGACAATCTCAACCAGCTGAGCAGGTGATTGTCTGGGCATAGAGTTAACCCAAGCTACTGTCATGTCAGCATTTAGGCCTTGTTGCAAAAAATGGGCCCAGGGAAGGATAATAACCTTTAGATTTGCCTAGGGTGAAGGTAGCGCAAAGAAATACCCTATTCATTGTAGTACCTCTAAGTGCTTGAGTGTGGTGATGGTGTTAATTGGTGCTCTCATGCTTTTTGGTTTTGACAAAGCTCCTTCTTATTCTAGTTTTTGGAAGAAGAGTTCAATGTGCAGGTAACCAACCAAGTCCTTGGACTGGGAGTATTCTCCTTTGTTGGTCAGAATGCACATCCCCAACTTTGTGTCTCCATCACATGTTGCGTTGGTTTGCTGCAGTGTACTCTAAATGTTTTGTAGTAGACACTGACTGCTCTGGGTGTACCATGGCTTCACAAGGAGGCTGTAATTATGTGTTATTATGGCGCAACTTCTTTAGTTTGTTAGAGTTGACTCACTGGATAGAATAAAATATTCATAGACTCTAAGTGTCCATAAATGCGTGTGTGGTCCCACACATACCGTGTTTGAAGCCTGACTGGCAGCAATAATGTTTTGATACGTCGCTGGCACTGTTTCTCTCACCGATGGGGTGTGTTTTGTTTTTCCCATAAACCATGCTGGCTAAATGCAGGGATGCACTGGGCTCTGATGCTCTCAGTAGTCAGCAGCATGGTTTTATAGGCTTGATGCAAACTTGTTTACAAGGAAAACACCCCTATCTCTGTTCATAGGGAGAAACACGCCAAATCTCTACTAAGCATAGCTGTGTTTAAACAGGAGCTCTACGCTGCTATTCTGTCTCCTTTACGGAAGTCTTCCAAGCTGCCCCAGAAATACTGGAAGCATGGCTCTCCACTGTCCAGGACATGCCTATAAATGCAAACTGTAACACTTGAAGCTCATAAATCACCCAGAAAGGTTTGAACAAACATCCAGTGTGATATGCACAGGACGTTGTGCAGTGTGGAATAAGAGCCTTTAACCAGTGTGGCCTTTGGGCTCTCTGGATCTCAGTGTGCTCTGCTGCAAAGCCGACAGGATTTACTCACCCTCTATAAAGTGGGAAGGTGCAGGTGTTACCCCAGGGCTGACTGCTGGCATCAGTTTTGAAAGGCCCAAGTTTCATCCTCCTCTGCCGGCAGGGCTGCCCTGGGCGCAGAGGCTGCGGGCTGGCCACGGTCCGGTCGTTATCCGGAGCTGGGAGCGAGGCCATCGCTTCCCTGACGGTGCTCAGCCCACACCCCAGTGAATGGGATGGGATAAGAGCTATGTTCCCCTCTGAGGAAACGCACATCTAGGAAGCCAGCCATGCTTGACAACTCTGAGCCTGCTCCCCATGGGCTTTCCTCCCTGTCTTGGAGTCGCAGGGTCTGTGGAAGTATTTGAGGTGGAGCAGGGAGTGTGGTCTTTCTGGAGTAGCCCTTGGCAGTAGGCTGCTGCTGGCTGATCTCTCTCTGGTGTCTCTGCTTTCATTACCTGTCAGAAAAGCTCCCTGGCACAGGTGAGATCTTCTTTACAAGCATTCTTGTACCCTCAGGGTCTTGATGCAACAGGGAACATGTCAATTACTGCTTTCCTAACTCTGTGAAGATGAGATTTCTAATTGTTCTCTCAGCATCCTGTGATATTTTCCTTCTCTTTGACTAAGGTTACTTATTATTTATACATTAACTCATGCATGTATTTTTTTTGTGCCTAGAAGGTTATTCCTGATTTTCCCCCCTCCAGGAGGTGCAAGCCTCCCAGTAAACCCTTCTGACCCCAAGCAAAATACTTTGAAAATCGGTTTTAAGCGTTTTTCAATTCCCATGCCCTCCAAATGCTTTGCTGCTTTGAGCTCAGTGTATCTCCTTTGCCTGAAAATTCGATGCTTTGACACCGGCCTCATCTTGAGCAGCCTGAGCTGAGGGATGGTTTTTCCTGTGGTGGATGGCAGAAGAGGCAGCTGAGCTTCTGGTCTTCTGAGGAATCAGGGCAGCTGGCACAGCCCCTGCTAATGCCTAAGTGGGAGGCCTGCAGTTTCCCAGAACTATCACTCCAGCAACTTTCACTGGCATTAAAATCACTTAGAATTTAAAAACAAACAAACAAGGATATATGTGAAGTATTTTTCTGGAAGAAAGCCATGGGGAGCAGATTAAGTGCATGTCCTTCCTCCCATCTCGCAGACATGTCACAGGAAGACAGTTCAGCATTTTCCTCAGTGGGATTAAAACAGGCTCTGGAGCTGGCTTCTGGGATGGGACAGAGGAAAGCCAGCGATAGGAAGGAAGTTCTGTGTGTGTGTTTTATAAATATGTCTATACCAGGTGAAACTGTCTGGAATCCTTGAAGCAGCACTGATGGCAATATGGCTTTTTATTAACAAAAAGGCTGCTTATTTTCAGTCAACAGCAAGATACTGTTAGAGAAGAATAAAAATTGTCTGATTCTAGAGGAACGTCCATGCTGGTTTTCCAGGTCCCAGAAGGTAGCAATCCTGTACCTTATGCATTTTACATGCCCTACATGTCCTTAACAAGGTGGTGGGGGGGGTTGTTTGTTTGTTTTTGTTTTGTTTTTTGGTTGTGGGGTTTGTTTTGTTTTTTTCCCCCTGAATTCAGTTAAGTTTTCCTCTAACCTTTCAGCAAAAAGTGTTTTATAAAGACAACCCAGGATGTTTTACTCAAAAGGAATCTAGTGCAGGAGCCAGCCTCTGGAATACTCTCACTTGAAGCATATGGAGGAGTGTCTTGGCTGTTGCTGTTCAAAAAGAAATTTTATGCTTAAACTTTTGCTGCTGTCTTTGTGGTTGGAGCAGTCTATGTCAAAACTCTGGACTGTTTGGAAAAAGCAGCTTTCCACCTGTTTCTGAGCTGGACAGCTGTAGCTTGCATTTCATCCTTTAATACAGGCATCCCCAGTATAAATAGTTCCATTTAAACTAAAAATATTGTCAGTGAATTTTCCATGGGTAACAACCCTTGGGGAGTGCAGGCATGGTCTGTGAAGGAGAGTCTGTCCATCTGTCCTTAAACCTCCCTCTGTCCTCTGGCTGTAAGGACCAGTGGCCTTTTGACCAGCAAAGGCAATTTGTGTGTGAGGTGCTGATGCCCTGGAGAGATCTCCTGGTTTGAAATAACTGGAGCTCTGGCCCAAGGGAGCAGGGTTGGAGGACTCAGAGCTGGGGATGGGGACATGGCACTGCTGCTCAGCTTCCCTGCTGATGGTGTTGGCCAAACTGCTTGGCTGTGATGGTGTTGGGTTTTCTGCCACCCCTTCAGCTGAAAGACTACATGTGAGTGTCCTGGTGTTGGCCAGGATGACCACTGGGGTTGCTGTTTTACAGAACTCTTCTCTTGTTACGCTGAGGGAGCGTGCAGGTGTTTGGTAGAGATTGGGGTTTTGGTGTGAGATCTTTGTCTGTGTGTACACACACGTGCTTTCCTTTATTTTGTCTTCTGTATTGCTCTGCATTGGAGCAAGAGGAGGGCATGGCCAAAGAAATGAGCGGAAAGGAGAGGTGTGAAATTGGTTCCATTAGAGCTGATGCCACACTCCTGGCCAGACCCTAAGAATACTCTTTTATTCTTCCAATTTTTTCCTCTCCTTCTGGCAAGCTCTAACACTGCCCACAGCATGGGGCTATTTCCCATTGTCTTAATTCTGGAGTTTTATGTGCTCTGCCAAATGCTGTAGTGCTGGACTGAAGAGCATCTTGTGGGCAATACCAGGTCCTTCCTCTGGGGTTTGAGAGTCTGTGGAAGACTGAGAGCATAGCTCTGATGTCTTTACCCCTCCTGAGGAAAGGTGACCCCACACTTTCCCTGTGTGCCAAGGGCTTTGTGGAGCTCTGCCCATCGTGTTATCCCTGCAGTGATTCTGAACCGTCCTGATTCATCTGATATGAGTGAAATTGTTCTCTACCAGGCACTGGCATTTATGGGGTTCCAGGTATCCTTTGCTGGGATCTTATGTGGGGCTAAAACTTCTTGCCTGTTGTCTTACTGTGTGTGAGAGGCGTTGGCTGGGTTGTGATAAAGGCTTTGACTCAGATGAGGGTGAGGGTGCACCTGGCCATGTGATCTGGTTCACAGGTGACTTGAAAAGATCCTAAGGAGTCAAGTCAAGAAATTATGTCCATTCATAGTAAAGGAGAGTTTAGTTAGTCTGACAGTCAAATGTGTGTTTTATCTGCCAGCAGCCTGTCCTGCCTGGCCCTTTATGAACCTTCTGCATCTGGTTAACATGAGCAGATCTGGGTCAAACTTCTATTGCCGAAAGGCCGATATGTTCCCTATTGTACGTTGTGACAGAAAGGGTTAAGCAGAAGGCCGTGGTGGCTTCAGGCAGTAGCACTGCAGTAACTGCTGAGATGACATGGGAACAGCTCTTCAGCTGACGTCCTTGTGAGCCTCTCGGTGACATCAAACTCCTGGACCCTTTCCAGTGGAGTTTGGCCTTGCCCCAGTGACAATAGATGTTAATCTGTTGGCTTGTCAAAAAAACGTGTTAGTGGTTTTTTTTACAGATCCATTTCCAACCCTCAGATTTCCCTGCTAGTAAACACAGCATTATGTCATTGTTTTACCAGGAGCCAAGCACCAAAGCCAATGTTGAAATGCTGTCATCAGCAAGTGTCCATTCACTTTGGGGCTTTATCTGAGTTCCCAGGCTTTTTTCCCACTGTTGCCCATGTTCTGGTCTCAGTGTCCATCGAAAACCTGTGATGGTTTATGAGAAACGTGTAGGGTGTAGCAGCTGTGGGGAGCACTTCCCAATGTATTTGTGTCAGAGGGGGCTCCTGTACCTGATTGCCAAAAATGCCTTGGTTTGTAAACCTTGATCTTCTGGTTATGTCAGCCAAGACAAACTCTTGGATTCTACACTTAAAACAAGGTGAAGGGTTTTGCAGCCCAGCCTTGCTTCTAGTTGATAAAATAATAGCCAAGTCATAGTCACAGGCAAGGTCCTGCCCATGCTAGATCCTGTTTGTTTCAAAACACAATAGCTGAGTTCCTACTAAAAAGACTGGCTGTCAAATTGCTAACATTATAAATTAACTTCCATAGCTTTCAGAAACAACACTCACCACTGATCAAATGAAATCATTTATAACATTCTTGTAGCTCTTGTTCCTTCTTTTGCTTCTAGACTTATTTCCAACTCCTTCTGTGAAGGATATGAAAGAAAAGATTTATAAAGTTATTTTCAGTGGTCAGGTTCTAATCTGCTTAAAACAGACAAGCCTCCCATCCATATCTCTGCTTGGTCTTTCTGGGTCTGGGAACACTCCAGTTTTTCTCATACCAAACCTGTCTGAAATCATATCCCACACCAGCTGAAGTAGTGTAGAAGCAGAGGAAAGAGGAGAGAGAGATTCAGATTGCTCATCTGAATGCAGAGCATAATTTTTTTCTGATACAGGCATGGGTAAGTGATGAACAGGTTCAAGCTCTTGACAAGAATGAGGAATTGCAGCATTCTCAGGTATGAGATGGAATGAAATTAAATTTTATTTATGTAATTAGGTTTTTAACACTTTGTTGACAAGTGATACTAAGACTGAAAGGACAAGTGTTTCAAACAAGGAATTGACAAATTTCTGGGGTAAAGACTGCTATTAAACACTGCAGTCATGTGTTTGGGTCAGAAAGTCTGTTACCTGCCAGCTGTTTAAGGCTAAGCACACTGAGTTCTCTGTGCTCCTGTTAAGCAGTTACCATCTAAGTGTATTAAAAAAGTAATGCTGAGCTTAGGTACAGCTTCATTCTGCCCCAGTCTGCATCTTCTGATGCCTTCCCAGATGTCCCTCAGGTGTATGGCAGTAGCTCAGGCTGCTGGTCTTGCTCTGTGCTGGTCATAGCAGTGAGAGCTGTTGAGTCTTGACCTGATGAATCAGGAAGCACAGTGCATGCTGTGAGGAAGCAACCCTCCCATCATCGCTTCCAGCTCCCTCCTCTGCTCCTTGCGCTTCTTCCTGGGTCCCATCACATGTTTATGGGCTAGTGTTGCACATCTGGGCCTTGGCAGATTGCTTTCTTGGGTCAAGTGGCAGTTTGTTTTGTTTGAGATACCATGTCTGGTATTACTATTAATATATATTCAGGCTTTGCACTTATCTAATGCCTTTCATCCAGGGGTCCCCCAACACTCTGTACATCAGCATCTCTTTGCAAGGTGGGCAGATCAGACAGGGAGATCATTGTTTGCAGCAGTATGTCTGTCTCCTGCAGAAGTGCCTCCTCAGAGCTGTCGTGAGACTCGTGGATAATATGGGATCATGGAGAAAAATGTGTATTTTATGGCTGAAAGTAGTGAGTGGGTCATAGAACTACAAAACACAGACCTGGGACGGATCGAGGTCATTAATGCTGTACAAGAACCTTCAGGGTAGTTGGGTTGGTTAGATTGGAAGCTTCAAATTTCTTCTGATGGCTGGTGACTTCCAGTGCAGACCTTTCATTATTCACAAGCATCCCGTTCTCACACCAGTTTTGTCCTTTTGCATAAACAGGTTTATTTTGTTTGATTTGACCTCCTGTCTCGCTTCTCTCCACTGCTCTCTACAGAATATTCATGTTCCTTCTCAGCCTTCATTCTGCCGAGCTGCTCTGGCCTCCACCCTCCAAGGCAGAGGTCCAACAGCTTTTCCAGCCTCACACTGGTTGCAGTCACTGCGGACTGAGTACGGTGAGCTGCTCAGCCCAGGCAGTGGCAGCAGTTCGGTGTGGGCAGCCGAGCATGTGGTGGGTTATTTGCAGTGCTGGGCACAGCCTTGCTCAGGTTGGCAGGGGCCAGATGCAGCTGCCAAGAGTAAGTTTGACCTTGATGGGGTGTTTTTCCAGATGTAGCCAGGTGTGATTTGGAGCAGATGCGCTCCTGGGCCTGTCCTGTCCATGGGCTGTGTGCTGTCAACAGGAGGGAGGATGCCTATAAGCTGTGGTTCTTTCCCTGTTTCATTTTCCTCCCTTCAGGGAGTTTCAGAGCTAGTCCTGAAGCCTTGCAAGTGACACTCCACTCACAAAAGCAGAGGAGAGAAAATGTGGCATATTATGTTCTCACAGTACCTTTAATGAAGGTAATTTTAAGCAGATGGTGTCTGTTTAGTGTTCTGATAGCGCTGGTTTTCAGCAGGTCTTGGGAATGGAGTGGGAGAGAAGGGCATGGCTTTAGAGGGCAGCAGGTTGCCTGATGACACTCTTGGCAGGGTTGCTGGAGCACTTGGGTGAAGCCCCCTCTCACTTGGACAACCTCTGCACGCCCTGCTTGGGTGAGAGGAGAGGTGGCCTGCGGTTTCTGTCTGAGCTTCAGCAACAGTAAATAATTCCAGACTGACGCTGTGGAAGCGTGCTGTTTTTGTGAAGGGAGGACAAGGGACGAGCCAAACATAACAAGAGCTTCTCAGTGCTTGGGGAAGGGAGCCAGGGTCACATTTGGGGGTAGTGTTGGCAGACACAGAAATGATGTGCCACATCTTAACGTGTATTGGCAGTGATAGCTGGGGCCATTGTCAGCAAGCTCCTTTGTGGGCTGGTTTCTGATGCTGACGAACCAAAAACGATGCTGGGGTGTTTCAGACAAACACTCTTTTCATATCTGCTATTTTTTAATATTTTTGGCATTTGTCTCTGAGGTAAGGAAAAGGCCGTAGCAACCCCTGGGATTTCAGTCCTCGTGAGTCTTAGATGTGAGGTTCTAGATCTGCTGCCATTAAATTTAGTGTCACTTGAAGCTGTCCCCTTTTCAAAGCTGGGTGCTGACTGTATTCCGAAGTACTGAGCTCCTTGTCCAAAGCTGTCCTTGGCCCTGGCTGTTTGGCCAGCTATCCTCCTGGCTGGTGTCTCTCTGTCCCCCTGTGCTGGGGAACGTTCCCAGGACCTGACATGACGATTGCTCAGTGTCCTCTGGCATGCTCAGGACCTGTTTTTTTAACAAATCAGTCCTACAAGATGTGTCACTGAACTAAGAAGGCTTTAGGAGGGCTGCAGCCTATTTCATCAAAGCAGCCTGAGACTCATTTGCCCTTCAGATGTGAACTCTGTCTTAGAGGCTGTTTTCTTTGGGAGACCCAGGAGGGAACATGTTCCCTTATGTTTTAAGGCAGTTTTCACACTGATCTTTGTGGTCTGTTTCAGAAGTGCTGGTAGAACTAATATAGGCTTTCTTGGACTTAAATTCACTGTTCAGTGTAGGAAAAATGTGCAGAGACTGCTTGTTAAAATGATAGTTGGTATCTTTGCACTTCTCTACAAACGTCAGTGAAACTACAGAAGCACTTTGGAGCCTGTGCTTACTGTGACTGTGTCACCAATAGGTAGCCGAGTGGGGATCATGAGGGGAGCTCTTGCAGCTCTTGAAGGTAATTTGCTAAAGGCAAAGTCAGAAGGTTACAAACCACCTTTCTGCATTGAGGGGGGCATTTTGAGCTGGGATAGCGATGATTGTTCGGTGGCAGGTCCTTTGGTAAGTTTCTGTCAAAAGGGCTCATGTGCAGAGACGGGAGGTGGGGAGGAACCAGGCTGGTGAGTGCAGTGATGCTTTGTGCTTCTGCCAGACTTGTGAAACACTCATGCACCCCTGGTGAAACCCATGCAGTCCTGCATGGAAACGGTGTGGATCTTACTGGGTTTTTTTTATTCCTGAACGGTGGGAGACCTGGCACAACTTGCCTGTTGTCACTGAGCAGATCTTGGGAAAGAGTGGCCCCAAGAGAGTGGATTTGGGATTTGTTTGGGGTTTTGTAGGCCTGTCTGAGACTGTTTTCTCAGGAGGTGGTGAGTACCTGTGTGTTAGAAACTGCACTGTTTCTGGAATTTTTTGAGCTGCCCATGCCAATGTCAGGTGTGACTCTGGTTTTCCGCTGCTGCTCTGGCTACTTGAATATGTTCTGGGGCAAGAACAAGGACTGTCCTTGGCAGTGTTCTAGGTGATTGCTGAACACATCAAGGGGCTCTTTGTTTGAACTGCTGGCCTGAGGGTCAGCACTCTGCACTGACCTGTCAGGAGGCAAAAATGCATCTCCTGGGCAGCTGCATGGTTGGGACCCTTGAGTGTAGAATGAGCCATGTTGTGTCAGGTGCGGCTGCAAGCACCTGGGTCAAACAGCAGATGCCTGGCTCTCTCTCCAGCCTCCCCAGAGATGCTGTGTCTGTGAAGGCACAGAAACAAATTGTAAAGTAGGAAGGTGGGACAACGTTAATGATAACGTTCCCGAGATAGTGGGCCCGTTTCCTGAGGTCATATTGCCTCACTGGCAGATGGGGATTAGCAGGAGTTGGGCTGGGGGCATTGCCAGCAGCTGTCACTCATCTTAGATAAAGAGAGGCTAACACTCAGCAGTGCTACTCTGGCTATAAAATTCTTACTAGATTTTTGTTAGCCTAATACTTAAAGATCATACATAGGGGATTAAAATTAAGAACATTTATTGCAAAACTCCTTCCTGTGAAGTTTTTTCTCTGATGTGATTTTTCAGAAATTGGTTAGTTCTCTTTCACTGGGAGTGTGCCTCTGAGGAAGAAAATCAATTGACTCTCACAAGGTAACTGCCACAGCTGAATTCCTCCTTGTGTCCATGGAGGTTTGCTGGGCAGAGGAATTGAGGTTTCTCATGCTTGAGCAGTGAACTATAATAATGATTTTGACACTACATGTTCAAAACTGATCTTGCAAAGAGATGCTGTTGCCAAAACTGCAGGGGCAGGATTTGGTCTCCCTTTGATCTCCCTTTAAATCTCATGGGCCATTTACTGCAACTTAATAAGTAACAGTGCATGAGTAGTGGGCTGCTAACCCTGCCTCAAACTCGGTCTCCTCAAGCACGTGGCAGAGCAAACTTGCTTTCTTTGTAGATAAACTGAGTCAAATGGTCTTGCAGTGCAGGTCAAGGTTTATGCAGAGATGCCATGAATTAACTAATGCATGTAATAAGGTAAATGGTAGCACTTTGGTAATGTGTGTGATCAGTGGTGCGTGGTTTAGTGAGCCAACTGAAGTGGCTTCGGGGATTGGGAGTTTTTGTTTGTATCTCTTCAGTGTGGTTTGATGTTTGCTCAATATGAAATGATTCATCTGGTGAATTAAGGGTGAATCAAAGGCCTCTTTTGCAACTCCCACTGTTTCACTGTTTTTTGTGGTGGGGAGATCTTTTCATTTCTGTCATGGTTTAATAGATCTTTGTAAAGTAACACGCTAATGATTATTCTGGCCATGGAGTGCTATGGATCTGCCAGCAAGAGAGCTGGTTATCACAACGTGAGATGCCTCCTTCTCTCAAATTACATCTTCTAATTTGATTTATTTTGAATGTCTTTGTATTTCTACAATCTGTGGTTTTATTATCCTGTGTTAGTTGCTTTTGTCTTAGACTGTAAGAGTTTTCCTTCATGCTGGCAGGAGGAAAAACAGGATATAAAAACTATTATCATTACTATTGCTGAAAATAGGCCAAATTACAAACACACGAAGTGTCTTTCAATCTTATTTAGAGATACAATAATATTCCTTAGGATGCCCTAAAACTCCTCTGGAGAAATATATCATTAACCCACTAGAAATGTGATTTCCTAATAAATATTAATTCCTAATAAATATTTAAATCAGAATTCAGCTGCATGCTTAGCATTCCCTAGGTAGCACAAACCCCTGGTGATAGAAATTACTTGGGCTGTGCCGTGCTGGGGGAGAGTTATACATGTAGGGGTAGGAAAGCAAAGTTGCTGCAGCAACTGTTCCTGACATTTTTGCAGCATGCACTGGCTCAGTTTCTCAGGGGCTCTCAGCTGGCCCTGCAGCAGGGAGGGTTTCTTTGGCACAAGCCAGCTCCTGGGTGGCTCAGCTGTCAGGGGACAGCCCCTTACTGGCTCTGTGAACGCAGGAGGCTGCCCCAGCAACAAAATTCAGTCTGTTTTTATTTTTGGGAACTGGCTGAGTAGAATTCTGCTCTGTGCAGTGCTAAATTAGAGGATGGACCTGTGGCTGAGGGGTGTGTGTGTCTGCTCGGGCAAGGAGAGGACAGTGGAGCGCCGTGGCCTTGTCTGCCCACGATGCCTCTAAGGGCAGGGTGACTGCGGCTCACCCCCGGGCAGTGCCTTCCCCTGCCTCCCACTGGCTTGGCTGGCAGTCATGCTGGTCCCTGCCTTTCTCCACTCCTTGCACCTCACTGGAGAAAGGCCAGGTAGAGCATGGGAGGCCTCTGTCGCTTGGGCAGGAATCTGGGCTGGCTTTTGGGCTGTCCTCAGGCTGGGTCTGCCTCTGCAGCACTCCAGTGTGGAATAGAAAGGTTCTTTTGAACACGAACGTGAGCAGCTTTTGGAAGCTGCTGTGCAGTGGGGAAAATACAAGGACAGGGGTGTTTGGGAAGGTGTTTGTGTCCCTGTTCTTTCCCATGTGCTGGTGGAATGAGTGGCTTCGGGTTGTTCCTGCGTGTCTCAGGGCATGGTGTGCATCCCTTTTTCTAATACCCCATGCAGCTCCCACCAGAGGACCAGATGGGTCTGGGTCCCAGCGCCAGTCAGGCTCCTGCTGTGTGGGATGACAGTGCTGATGAGCCAAGGGCAGCCTGGATCCTCTTCCCTGCAACCTCTTTGTCTTGGTGCTCCTCTGAGACTGTGCTTAGCCAGTCCAGGGAGCCAAAAGAGTCCCAAATTATTTCCTTTTTTGGAAGAGAATCTCATGTTGGTTGGAGGGCAGGAGCTGTGGTCAGGGATGCTATCCTGTGGTAAAGTGTCATCTCTTCCAACTACTCCCAGCCACAGGTCACCTCCTCCTGCAGATCCTCCCAAACCAGTGGGGATTAACTAGAGCCCATTTCCTGCAGGGTTTTCCTCTTCTGTACTTTCAAGGGGTGGCACACCTGGTCCGTCTGGCAGAGGTGTGGAGGTGATGGTAACCACAGGAGGGAAGGGGCCATGGTGAGCAGTGGCCAGCTGCCTCCCACACCTTCCCAGCTGCAGAGCTGATCCCCTCAGCTGGGCAGCGGTTGTGCCTGTGAATCACCGGTCCCTGTGACACACACGATGTTCAAAGTGCTTTTGCATATAGGAAGTAGCTTAACCACTGCTCACTGTTTCAGCAAATTTGACCAGAGTCTGCATTGTTGAGTGTAAATGTCACACACGCAAATATAAAAACATCTGGTTTCAAGTGAAAAGAGTGAGGAAATGGGTGTTGTGCTTAAAGTCAAGTCTGCATCCTGAAGTCACTCCTCCACAGTCAGGTTTTGTTTAGAAAGATTCAGTGTAACCTGTAGTACCAAGGCCCAGACTGTACATAGAGAATTACAGCAAAAGCTGAGTTTTAGCCACAACCCTGAACCTTCTGCCCAGCTCATAAACATTTTGGAGACGTTTTTCCTGTCCCTGACCATCTTTTTAGTGAGTTCTCCTGCATGCTTCTCTACCTCACACTCTGGTGTGCAGCCTGTTGGGGACATCCCTATTGCCTTCAGATTCCTATTTACAGTTAGGATGAATTGAGCCTCAGCCCACATTGAATGGGGCCCATTTGTTAAGGAAGGACCTAACTGCAGGCAGCTGTAGCAAGCTGCTGTCCCAGCGCGTGGCCAGCTGCCTCTCGAGGAATTTGGTGCCGTGTACATGTAGCTGGGTCATCCTCCAGCTTTTCCTGTTACTGTAGCACTGTGGGAAGGAACATGCAAATGTATTTTCTGTAGATCACTGCAGCTCTCGCAGAACTCCATCCCATTCTTGGCAGCTTTCAAAAACTGTGTGCTTGCTCCAGATTTTTGGCCATTGCTGGCGCCTGTGGGAAGTGGGAGAGAGTTTTTGATTATGTATTCTCTGCAACAGTGGATATGCTGTCACGCTGTGCAAAGGATTAATGTCATTTTCATATGGCCTAGAAATTTTAGCTTTGAAAACTAAAATGAGAAACAAGTAAACTTCCTTTTTATGCCTTTAGGACAAGAAAGTTTGGGTGCTTGCATCTTTCTTATTAGAAACCGTTTGAGATCACTTTAAAGGATGCTGGACACGTACCCCAATTACGTATTTATCATTCGACAGAAGCCTTGCACTGCCCTGTAGGCCTTTTAAACTCAGCATTAGTTTGAAAACACAATATATGAAGCCCTATCAGTGCAGCCTATCAGGATAACCAAATATTATGCGTGGAGCAAAATATTTCCCTTTCATTATGAAAATAAGTGTTCTCTGCAGTGTTATGCTTCAAGCGTGTTGTTCAAAAGATGTGATCATGACATCAAAGAGAGGAAAATGATTAAGATAGCAGGAATTGAACCAGCTGCCTTTCCTTTGGTAATTAACAGACCATCTCCTGCATTGCCCTGCTGAAATTGCAAACTTTTTTCCCCCCTGAGAGCTGTGTTCTGAAATGGGAATCATTTTACTGCTTTTAAAATGAGCTGCTCAATTTTGCACTCAGAATAAGAATCAGCAAGAAGTAAGAGTCTGCTTCAGCACTGTGCTATAACCTGGCTCTTTAGCCATCAGAACAATTCCAAGGGTCAGTACTGCTTTCTCCTCTGTTTTAGATGGGAGGATGAGACAAGTTGATCCGTGCCCTTGGTCCATCTGGCATGGCCCAAGTGTGCACGCAGGTTTGTCCCACTGGCTGGTCTGGGTCTCTGTGAGAGATATCTAGTGCCAAAAGTATGATTGCAGATCTCACCTGGCAGTCCCCACACACTCCCTGGTTAGGAGAACTGAACTGCCAGAGGTGCTGACCCGTCCTGTGGTGGTTCTCAGCATAACTGCAGTGCAAAGGTGTCTGCCTGGGAGCACTTCTTTATAGCTTGCCTTCTTCTGCACTGCTCCTGCTCCAAACTCCATAGCTGTGGTCCAAGAGCCAAGAAAAGAAAGGAAGTGTAAGTCCTGCATGGACAGTAATTCAATGCATCCATCAGGTTTGGAGGTCTCTGCCTCGGCACATTTGTGGGGAGACCTTAAGCAGCTCTTTGAACTTTCACATCTCACTTTGTGAATGCTAAGTGTTAAAAATCATCATAGTAAATACGAGAAAGAACAAACCCTGCTTGCAATTTTATATATATATATATATATATATATATATATATATATATATATATATATAAAATTTTTTTTTAACTTTTTCTTGTTCTCCCTACTTTTTTTCTTGCAAAGAAGGTGGGTCTGTGCCATCACAGGACCTTGTGCACGTGTGCTGGAGCTGCCTGTAGCCCTTGGTTTGTGTAGCTGGGACAGCATGGAGCTTGTGGTATTTGTTTAATTTCTCATCCTGGATGTTGGGGTTTGCATGCAGTATCTGCCTGCCCCTTCAAAGCCAGCTGGGATCTGCCTGTCTGTCTCTGAGTGTCAGGGCTGTCTGTCCCCATGCCATGTCACTAAGGTATTACAGCCCTTCTTTCTCCAGGATACACAGACAGGTCCACAGAACCAGAGCTCTGTGCTCAAAGGCTGCAGCTGGGCCACAAGCCAAAATACGCTGGCTTTTTCCAGAGTTTGATCTGCTGTGAGCGCATGAAACAGTTTCAAAACCAATGTCTTTGATTTGTTAATGGCTCCTGTTAAGATAGGAGCAGCATCTCCTTCAGGCAGCAAGGAGAACAACATGAGGATGGGGTTTCATGGCAGGGCTCATCTGCTTTGAAATTTCAGCTCCTTGAAGTGAGGGATATTTGAACTGCAGTTTCACTGAGAGCAGTTTCTCAGGGGAAAAGCTGTGGTGAAACATCTCTCACAGTGACTCAAGTATCAGGAGACATGGCTCCTGTCCTCACCCTTGCTGCACACTGCTGTT
Source organism: Hirundo rustica (assembly GCF_015227805.2). Lineage (NCBI taxonomy): Eukaryota > Metazoa > Chordata > Aves > Passeriformes > Hirundinidae > Hirundo > Hirundo rustica. The sequence continues at coordinate 24,188,605 of NC_053457.1, read as the reverse complement.
GGCAAATCAATCATCTTCTGAGGTTTTTCTCCCTCCTTTCTTTTTTCTCCATGTTTTAAAAATCAGAGTTTCAGAATTACCTTAGTTCTGAAGGCCAAGGTGGCCAGTGGTATTTTTTAGCTCGATGCAAGCTTTTGTCTTTTCCTTGTCTTTTCCCTACTTCACTTTTGGGGCATTTTTCCATCTCTGTCAATGTTTTCAGCTTAGCAAATGCCAGGTGCCTCTCTAGGGTGGATCTATGCAGTCACAAGGAGAGGCAGGATTTGCAATTTTAGTTCTGTTCCCTGCCCAGCTGTCCTTGGCTGGGGATGTGACAGCAGTGGCACCAGGCTTCTGGAGTCACGTGTTAAAGCAGCCTTGTGATTTACTAGATATGAAGTGTATTTAAAGCATATTCTGGGGTAAGGCTACACCTCTTTTTTGGAGTGTGGTCAGACCTGTGTTCTTCCCACTGATACCAGTTTCAGATAAGGAAGAAGGTCAAAAAATATTGGTGGTTTTTGTTTTTGATTGCTTCATCAGGCAAGTTGTGGCTGTAAACAAGGAAATTACTGCATATGCTGTTTGTGACAGGTTGTTGATTTATTCCTGGAAAAAAGTTCCTCTTTGCATTTTCTTCCCCAGAACTGCTCTCTGCTTTAGTGCAAAGGCATGACACAAAGGCATCATCTTTCCCAGAGACGCATTGCATCAGAAGAGGCATATTATTGTGTGGTGTTCTTTGAGTCTGGCCCCAGCCAAGCCTTGCAGGTCAGACAGTGTCAGGAAGGAGGGAAGACAACACCGTTAACTCTTTAAAAATCTGATGAAGGAGGCTGATAGATCAAAAGAAAAATTTGAGTGGGAGCTGAGACTGCTTAGGGGAGCTAGAAATTCTTCTTTAATCAAGATTACAGCTTGCCCAGGGCAGTCTAGAAGTGATGTTTGGTGCCATCTCGCTGTGTTTTTGGGGCTGATTTGCAGCCCCAGATCCACCCAGGCTCGATGAAGGAGAGAAGTGTGTGGGAGTAGAGCATGCTCAGCACTTTGCAGGATGAGAGCTTTTTGTCAGCTTGTGTGAAATAGTCAGATCTTAGGGACCAAAGTGATGGGTGCTAAACAGCTTGAACAAGGGAGACCAGACTTCTCTCTCTCTGTCCACGGTTGTTTCCTCCCTCAGTGCTTCCTCCAGCTGTAATTTTGGCATTCTGTGCAAATTGGTCACAATGGCGTGTTACCAAAAACCTCCATTGTGCATATGTATTCCCCAAACTGTCCTTAATTCCTGTTGTAAGAGAGCCTCTGTCTGCAATGGAAGCAACTGGCTAGACTAGTGTATTTTTAACTTTTGTTTTAGCGAAATAACACAAACTTGAGGATTGTCATTGCAGTTAATGCTCAATAAAAAAAGGATGTTTTTCCTGCTAAAAGGTGGAAAAAGGCTTTTATTTGAATTTTCATCCTCTGGGATAAAACATTGCATCTTGTGCAGAAGCTAAAAGCACTGTTGAAAAATGCTCAATACCATAAATGAATAATTTTATTTAGTTAAAAACCTTTTTTTGAAAGGAAATCACTCCCAGTTTTGCCCTAGAAAAGGAGAAATTATCTCTATGTGTAACATAAAAGGAAGCCTAACCAGTGGACAAAATAACCAAGCCATCCCATGTTTAAAGCAAACAACCCAAGCTTTAAGCTTCTCTCTGATCTATTGCATTGAAATTCACTCTTGGAGATCGTTTGATGGGGAAGCCTCCTGTCTCCTTTGATAAAAGAGAAACTGAGCTGGAGTTAAGGTCTCTGATGGATGCCCTGGCTCTGTGGCCATGCAGAGGGAGGCTGCAGGGGGGGGATGTGGCATCATGATCCTGCTGGATCCATTCAGCTCCCACCGGGCAGCAGGAGACATGCCACACGCCCCAGTGCCCCGTCCCTCTCCCAGCTCACACCTTACCAGGACAAAGGTGAGCGAGGCACAGAGTGCTGATACCCACGGGGTGAGAAGGTGTCTCTGATGGGTTTGAATTCCAGGCATTTCAGCTCAGAGCTGCTGCAGACCCTTAGTTCTCTGAGCTGCAGCAGTGCCAGCAAGTAGCACCCAGGTGTATGACCATCTTGGAACCCTGGGGTGACCACGCTGGCTTTTGGGAAACCAGCCACAGTCTAAGCAGGGCTCCCAGGTGGCTCCTTCAGTCTCAGCTGCTGGCAGTCAGGGACACAGTTTCCCTGGTCTGGGATCTCCTGCTCTGCAATGAATTCCCTTTCTCAGCATACAGTCTGTGATGCAGCATGAAAGGACCCTTTGGTCTTTCAGAATCACTGTTGCAGCTTCTTCTGTTTAATCCCTTAGCACAAATTGGCTAATTCCTTATTCTGAATAAATTAAAAATACCTAGTCCTCCTTGTAAGAACTTGAGGTCTAGTCAGAAGGGAGCCCTGCTCTTCTCCTGATGCTTGCAGGCTTCACCTGTGAGCATATCATACCATTAGTGCCTAATGCAGGCATATTTGGAAATATTCCACTGCTGTGGGGGCAGTCGTGATGGGGGCAAGCAAGTGTCTGCATTAGAGGGCTGAAATAGTGATGAGGGGAGGGCCTGGACAGTGTGCTCTGCTGGGTGATGTACGTGACTCGAGACAGCTGCAGGCTCTGCTGGTGCTTGTTGGTGGAGATGGTTCAGAGATTTTGCACAAAGCCCTCCCCACCTGAACGGGCTGAAGGAGAGGAATTTGGCACACGGGTTTCAGGCATGACTGCTGTCTGTGTAAAAATACAGACGTGTTTTAAGTGATCAGAGGATCCTGTTCAGACCTGGTATCATGCTCTTCACTTCAGCTGGTTACTAATCTCAGCACTGAGTTTGACCCTAAAGCTTTTTGTTTTTATCATGAGCTTTGATACAGTAATAAAAATACTGACTGGCTGGCAGAGCTCCAGGGCTTGGCTTTGTATTCGAGCAACTGCGAAACGAACGTGCTTATCATGGTTTTATGCTTCAGGATATTGTCCTTTCCCCCTGCCTGCCCCCCCAAGATTATTTTAAACCTCACATTCCTTGTTCTGGGGACAACTTTGTTGCCCTCTGCAAGTTATGCAGGGCAGGTTCATCCCAGGATTGCCTTTGCTTTGGCCTCGTACCTGGGTCTGTGGAAACACAGGACTTCAGTGGAAATGCTGCCCCAGGCACCGTGGCAGATGGAGTTGGAGGTGGGCTGGGGCCTGGGAGGCTCTCCCTCCTGGAGTGCCTGTGCTCTCTCCCCACCAGACGTGCCTGGTGTTTGAACTTTCTGAAGCATTTGTTCCTGGGATATCCCATCCCCGCTGGGCTGGGGGCTCTGTGTGTCTGTGTGCCTGCACACGCAGCGAGACCAGAAGTGTTCCAAGAGAAAATCCCTGTGCGTGACTGAGCTGCTGTGCCCCCATGCCAGCGAGTCAGCAGGCTTTTTATAGCTCACAGGAATATCCCACAGGACGTGAGTGTGCCACAGAGAGACTCCAGGGAGTTTATTCTGCTGCTGGGAGGGGCAGCTTTGGTTGCACGGGGTGCACTGCACTGCTGCATTGCAGCAACAAGCCCCCTCTGTATTAGTTGTGAATTTAAATACAAAAGTGCCCTTGATTCTTGCTTCACAAAGCTGTTCCCTCTTCATTTCTGTGGATAGCTGCATTCCAGCTCCCGAATTTGAATCTCTGCTCTAGAGTGCCCCTAGAATAGATTTTATCTGGGTTCAACTAGACCTTCCCTTACCATGCTGCTTCCCTGTGGGCTGCAGAGCAGTTCAGTCTCCCAGGTACTGCATCCAGATTGTATCTTCTGGTGCTGATAGAGAAATGGGACTTTTTGCATGCTTTGTATAGGGAAAGGACAGCTGCTACTCTTCCCCATCCCTGCCAAAGGGCAATTTCTTCATTGCAGAGGGATGTTGCACCCTGTAAGAGCAAACTTACCCATGCTGATGTGGATAGACAGGGCTACTCCTTGAAGGCAAGTACCCAAGAGAGCATCTTTCCTAGGCCAAGGTAGGACATAAAGTTGAGTCAGATGTTATTGACCTTGGGAATACATCATTCCCTAGAGCAGACAGCTCCTCAGAATGCTCCCAGTAGACTTCTGCTTATTCTGCTGTCCAGGATGAGGAGCTGAGATGGAGACTGCAGTCCTGGTCCTTCTCAGGCACTGCATGAGCAGCTGCTGGGCAGGCTTGGATCCTCTTGGATTCTGCCTGTGCTCTCTGCTTTGTTCCAAGTGCTGCTGCTAATAATTAGTCAAATAAAATGATTACTAAGAAAAGGAATTTGGTTTATTGGAAGAATGTTCCAGGAGGGTTTTATAGCTCTGGAATAGTATCTTGCCAATCAAATAAGTATCACAGAGTGAAGAGAAACACAGTAGCCAGCTTGGCAGTCAGTAGGCCAGCACTGCCTGTAGCACAAGGATTGAAATAAACCTGGTATGAAAACGCATTATAGCCATACTGCTCTTTTTTCATGGAAAAAAAGCATTGCCTCCAAAACATTTTTTTCCTTCTGTCATGTGCCTGGCACTGTCAAGTTTGTGTCCCAGCTGTGTGTGCAGGTACTGGTATTCTCAAGCTTATGAATTCCCTCTGCGTTTCACCTCCTTGTTTCACAGGTCTTTAAAACCAAAGCACAAGAATTTCTCAAAAAGCTTTTCTTCCCTTGTTGGAAAAGCGTCTCTGCTCCCCTCACCTCCAGATGCCATTCCCTCAGCTTCAAGCCAGTGACAAGGTTGACTTGGTTCTTGGATTGGAGCTTCCAAACAAGTCTCCCTTTCAGTCATTTAGCTTCAATTCAGTTTTCCTCTGGAAGCACTGTGGTTCTTTTTAAGGCTGTGTTCTGATGTTTGGGAAACAACTCTTCAATGTTTCACAGTTGAGATTGGGCCTTTCACGAGCTCCATGCTCACATCAGTCCCACTGGCATCAGTGGCCCTTGGCTCCTACCCACTTAAGGGTACGAGCTAAAGTCTTTTTGCTGTTTGGCTTGGTCTGAGTCCTACCTGGTTTTGTCATGAGGAGTTTGGTCAGGTTGCTGGAGCTGTGATAGATATCCAAGCCCATTTCCACCGTGGTTGAAAAGATGTTGTTGGTTTTTTTTCCCACCGGTGAAAAGACGGTTTCTTGGCAGCTGAAAAAATTCACAAGAACATGAAGCTGGATTCAGCTCATGTCAACCTAAAAACAGGAGAGGCTGCACAAATATTTTCCACTGTTACCAGGTTTGTTGCCTGCTAGGACAGAACAGTTGTTGGGAGCACGAGAGCTGCATCCCTCGCACGTTGCTACTGAAATCAGTGTTTGCTTCACCAGAGCAGTCCTGAAATTGCTTTTCTGGAGGGGTTACAAAGGTACATGCAAGGGCCTGGAGGAGGAAGCTTTGCTTGAGTTAGTTTTAGGAACAGATCTACAGACTGTTACTATAGATAGATGTGCCCAGTCTGAGACACTTGTTTCTGGAGGGTTTTTCTATGTGAGATAAGAGAGATGCTTTACCTTCTTGAAGGGTGTTGTAGGTTCATTGCAATCTGTCACTGTCAGCTGCTGATTTTTATGTGGCAGTGACAGGAATGGTATTTCCAGCTCCTTCCCAGCTACAGGCTGATTATAGCAGCTGTGTTCCTCCCTGGGAGAAGGGAATGGCAGTCCAATCAGCTCACTGGAAAAATGTTAGGAGCCATGCATTAACTGACTGCATCCTTTCCACTCCCAGAGTAGGGAAAAGAGACCTCTGGAAAATGTGGCTGTTGGTTTTTCTGGATGAGGGAAAACCCAAGGTTTGCATGCCAGATGGCCTTTCAAGGGAAAAAAAGAATAAAGTGACATGGCTGGGATATTATTTGGGTTGTTTTTTAATGTCACACCTCGCTGGAGTCTGGGGTTGTTAACTGTGGGATTGACTCTTAATATTGTGGCCAGATGCAGCGGTTGGCTGAGGTCCCTCGCTCCGGAGCTCACTTTTAAATCACGCTTCAATAGTTTACCGTGCCAAGGAGATTTGTAGTTCAGTGTTGTTTTGGAGCTAGTTTTTGAGCTAAGGAGGACTCCTATGTCAGTGAGAAGGTGGCTGGATCTCCAGTCAGCCCCTTAGGTGTTTCCAAGTGTGCTGGTGGACCTGTTTGAGTGGCCACATCTGCAGATGGGAATTAGTACCCCTTTCCCATAGACAGGATTTCTCTGAACTCCTGAAAAACGCTTCAGCCTGTTTTGCCTGTCCTGCTTCTTAAACCCATGGGACTGCAATGGGGCCAATCAGGTAGAAGTGTGACATTTTTCTGTTTTCCGTGATTCCTCGCTGTGATGGTGATTTGCTGACTTGGGGAGCTGGTGACATGCTTGCTGACTGTGGCTCTCTGTGGTTTCTAGCTGAGAGGCAGTGCAGCCGACAGACCAAAGCCATGTGGCAGCCTCTCCACAGAGTCCTGGCTGCTGAGAGACTGCAGTCATGGCTTGGCTTTCTTGCCACCGTGGAGGGGCTGCCTCCCATCCCTCCCCAGGCTGCACTACTGTCACTGTGGCATCCACAGCTCGTGTGGTTTAACAAGGGTGGGGGGAGCATGTGTAGGCTGCTGCAGCTGTGGCAAGATGTGAGCCAATGTGCAGAGGATTCAGTCATCTCCAGCTGAAAGTTGGCAGGTTGTAACTGATGTGTGAAATCAGGGTACTGGAGCAATTCATGTGCGCTGGAGTTGTGGAGGTGCTGGGCTGGAGGGTTCCTGCTCGTCTCTGCACGGCTGGAAGAGCACTGTGGGTCAGGGTTGTAGGCCAGCTGCATGGACTGCTTTTGGGAAAGCCCAGAACTACTGTAGAAGGATGGTACTCAGCAAGTTAGAATTTTCATAGAGCCCTCAAATCAACAGTTGTAGAAGTCCGGACAATGTAATTTGTCACTTCTTGGGACAAAGGGACAGAGAGGAAGGAACACTGGCTGCAAATCAGTGACAAGAGTTAAGTACAGGCTTAAATCCCATTGAAATCTCTGGGATTAAGGCCCTTCCTTGAAGTTTACCATGTCTTTCAGTGCTGGCAGGCTGTCTCCAAGGGATTGCTGTTGTCATCTCCACAGGCTGTTCAGTCGCTGCCCTACACTTTCCAGGAAGATTTCTTCTCCTGAAGTGATGACATTTATCTGTGGGACCAAAGTAAATCACTCATCTCAGTATTCAGAAAAGGGATGTTTTTGTGACTGTGAAGAACAGGAAAAAATCTCACCATCAAATGAGATGTGCCTCCTTATTTACAAGCCTTGAGGAACTTTTTGGCTGTCTTTGCGTTGCCGGTGGAGAAGCCTCAGGCAGCTGGGGGAGCAGAAATCGTGTCCTCTGGAGCACAGACGTGGGACACAGCCCTATAGCCCGAGCTGTAGTCTTGTCAGGGCAGTCCTGGGCTTTCTGAGACACTCCTGGAGAATGCTGATGGGGCTGTGGTTTTGCCCTGTGGTCAGCCATGTCTCAGGGCTGGTGGTTATCCTCCACTAAAACTACCAGTCTGTTCTCCAACTGGCCTCCTTTGCTTACCCACAAGAACAATTTGGATGGTTAACAGGGAGGAGAGACTGTGGGAGCCTACTGGTGTCTCTCTGGCACCCAAGCCTGTGGCTTTCTCGTCTGGTAGAGCTCCTGCCATCATGTTGTCTGACTTTGTCCCTTCCATCGAGTGAGGGCAGCCGCAGTGGCTGTGTCAGACAGGGTTTGGGATGCCTTGTGGAACACTTACTCCATGTTTGCTGCTTCGAGTGGAATTTGGTTGATCTGTGAGCAGATTTTTCACCCCAGATTTTCTCTTTTTCTTTCCTTTATTTTTTAACCTTGAAATCTATCCTCCCGGTCCCTGCTGCTTCCCCTAGTTGATGTCCAGGATGTCCATCCCTTCTTCCTGAGGCAGACCAGGGCAAATCCTGGGGCTGGTGGCCCAGTGGAACTGCTGGGAGCAGTCCCTCACATTTGACAGTCTACATCTGGCAGGGATTTATTTTTGCCTGTATTTCACCTGTGCAGGTGGAGAGCCAGCTCCCATCAGCAGCCTGCCAACAGAGCTGGGCCCATGGAGTGTGGAGCCCTGAACCTGAGACATTTCTTTGCACCTGGTGCAGCCCGTCTGTTCCTGCCACAGAGGGGTGCGTGGAAGCAGATGGAAAGGGAGGCATCCTGCTAGAGCATGGGATGCTTTCCCTTTCAGCAGAGCCCACCCCTAGCACTCATCTGTGAATCCAGTGATTTTACATCCCTCTTCGTGTTGTTCCAAGGCAACAAGTGTTTTATATTTAAAGAGTATTCATTTAATGTTAACAAAACCTTAAGAAAAGGCACAGTGGGCCAAGTCCTGCTAGTTTTGCTTGCATTTCACAGGGCTGAGGAGGGTGAGATTTGATCCTCTTTGGATGTACCTCTACTGGAGGGGCGGTTGTGGGGGAGAGAGAAGAAACAGGGGAATTACAACATTAGATATAAAAAATCCTACCTCTGCCCAGAGCCATTTTGCAATAAGACACTTCAGGGTGTGAGCTAAGATGCTGTAATTCACACCTCCTGCACTTTGTGGCTTTCAGCCCACTGCTTCGTGCCCTGCACACGAGGGTGAGCCCAGGCCAGCCAGCCCTGGAGCAGAGATCGCTGCATGGAGATATCTGCAGGGCTTGTCTGTCCCTCCACTTTGCATATCTGCCTCGTGGTAAATTACAGTGGTGCCTCTGGCTCCTTCCTGTTTAGTGCTTCATAAATTAGAATTTAGAATCACTGTGGGGAACCAGGTTAAAAACTTAGAATCTTTTAAATGAGGATTGGAGTGAAATCCTTGGGGTTTTTTTTAAAGGGTCAGGCACGTGGAAGTGTTACATCACTATTGGTGATGCTGGGCCAGAGCTCATGTGCCCAGCAAAGATTTGGGGCTCTTTGTGTGAGTGAGCTGACTCAGCCAAGCTGCTTTGTTGACCACCATGGACTGATAGTGCTGCATCACAGAGGAGACACAGGTCAGTGTCAATTTGGGCATCCCTGCACCCTGTAGGCCTTTCCTTACTGTACATCCACCTTAACTTCAGCCTTGTAGGCATCACATGTCTGCCTGGATTTGTCTCTTCCTGGGGGCAGAGGGAGGGGCACCTCTGGAGATGGACGTGTACCCTTGCCACCTACCTGGACAAGGATCTGAGATGAGTAGCTTGGGCCAGTTTGAGACCCCAACGTAGGGCTGCATAAAACTGGGACTTTTTCTCCAAATTCTGCCCAGCAAATTCTTGCTGTCTCCAGATGCTGATGTGTTGAGTGCAGCTGTATTTGTTCTTGAAAGTCTGCTGTTACAGAGAGTGATCTTTCTGAGCTTTGGATAGACACTTCAGCAGATTTAATAGTGTTTCTGTGCAACATTCATAATTCCCTTTAAGTGGTTAGGAGTGGGAGAACATTCAGGCTTGGGGAGTGAAAGGAAGAGATTTGTTTATTGTTCTAAAGCACTGTAAGACCTGGATTTGACAGAAATGTAAACTTATAAGTAATTTTGCTGATTCATGTTTTATTAGTGATTTTGATAGAACATATAATATGGGCATGGCCCTAAAAAGCTTATTCCTAATGGGACACATGCTGACTTGCAGCCACAAAGCCCTCCTTCCAAAAATGAATAATTCCCAGGGTTTGTGAGGTTTGTGCCTGAGCTGTGAAACAAGAGGGAATTAGCGTGGCCACTGCCAGCCCTGGCACCTCTGACAGAAGCTGCATCGCCAAGCAGCAGTGCACATCTCCAGAGAAGATGTGCAGTTTTTCATGGGGAGAAGCTGTGCAAGTGACAAAGCCCAGCTTGGAGCAACTGAAAACCCCTGGGAGTGTTCTTCACCCCGACACTGAAGGAGTCCAGGCTTACAGCAGGAGCTCAGCTGGTGGCTTGTGCCAGGTATGGGGCTGGATTTGGTGATCAGATCCTTTGGCAGTGTGGTTACAACTGCTGATAATCACCACCTCCCCTGATTTTGCATTCTTTTTGGGGTCCATCTCTTTTGTACCCCATGTGCAAACTGCAAAGTAGCTTGGGTTGGTGGGCAGTGCAGATTTCTCCTCTGGCTGCAGTACTGCCTGGAGACTCATCTCCCAGCTCCTCAGCTGGGGCTGAGCACATGGTGACTGTCCTGTCCAGAGCTATCCCTGTGCCCAACAGATAAACAGCATTTCCTACCACTGGATCCTTATATTTGTAGGGTTTAAAGGGAGTGACATTTTGAGCAGAAATACCCAAAGCATGGTATTGCTCTGGGCTGTAAAAAGCACCTCTCCCATCTCAGCGCATCCCAGCAGTGCAGGGCAATGCTCGCTCCGCCCGGTGTGCCGGATGAAGGGGGTCTGGAGGCCTCTGAGGATGGCTGAGTGTCCCTCTGCCATCTGTGTGTGGCCCAGGTTGTGACTGCAGGCTTGGAGAAAGCTGGATTTACGCTGCCTGTGATGGTCCTGCACGGCCTGGGCCTGGAGAGGATGTTCCTGCAAGTGGGAAGGCAGGAAGCCAAGCGTGGGAAAAGGAGGGAAAAGGAGGATGATTGTGAGAAGAGTAAGAGGGAAGGAAAGGGCAGAGACAATAGTTCAACTTAGCAAAGAGGCAGTGATTGAGGGTGTGAGGATTTGGCACAGTATCTTCCTGAAAACCCTGAAGGTCCACAGGAAGAAAGTAATTTTGTGTTTAATTGAGCGCTGTGCACTGCCGGGAAGAAATCCATTCTGCACCGGACTCTTGCATCAGTTTTCCTGGTTTGGCCAGAAGGATGGGGGGTGGGGTGAGGGTTGGAATAAGGAGGGTGCTCCATGTTTGCCTCTTAGGCATTTTGCAGTGCAGTTCAGACGTTGTTTGCAAGACTAGGACACAAAATCGTTTTCTTCATTCACTCTTCTCCCCACAAGAAACACGGATTGCTCTAAAGCCTGAAGTCGAAGGTCATTACATTGAAAGACGTTTTTCCAGTGACTTCAGCATCGCATCTTTCAGGGGCTGTGGAAATTTGCTCCCTTTTCCCCAGGAATTGATTTTACATTGTCAGGATTGTTTTGTAGAGTACAAGTGCATTCATTCTTTATATTTTTATAAATATGTAGATATATAGAGATGTAGTCATGCAGTATAATTAAAGATCTATGTGCATTGAATGTTTGTGGAATGGTGTTTATGTTTTGAGGATAGCTCCTTTTTTCAGTTGCTCTTCCATCATCTTGTACTTAAAATGCAAATACAATTTCCCTGCCCATGGCAGGGGCCTTGCAACTAGATCCTCTTCAAAGTCCCTTCCAATCCACACCTTTCCATGATCTGTCAGCGTATTATGCTGGTAGTTCTGGAATGCTTTGCTGTTTGACATTGATTTCACCTCAAGTTTTATCCTTTAGTCAGGCATGAAAAATGTAGTGGCACAATTAGGATAGAAACTAGAAGAGTTTGTGCTGGAGTTGGGGTTTTTTTTCACACTTTAAGTTCTATGTCCCTCAGGTCTGGCTTTGTGAATCTGAGGGTCTCTTGGTTTACATGAACTTTTTGTTTCCCTCTACTCAAAATTAGAAGAAAAAAAAAATCCCACTATTCTATGGCAAAATCCCCGGAGATTTCCATTATTTGGACTAAGAATGTCCCAGAGCTTTGTCATTGTTCTGGAAGGGCCTGGAGGAGTTTTGCTCATTTTCCCAGGCCCTTGCTTTGCTTTTCCAGCGCTGCATCTGGGGGTCATACGTAAGGTTACGAATCAAAGCCGGAAGATTTGCATGCTAATATAAACTACACGCAAGCGTTGCTGCCGAGCAGGAGCCCTGGTCGCTGGAAGCCAGGAGGGAGGCTGGGCTGCAGCGACAACGCCTCTGCGCCCGCGAGGCAGAGCCAGCCGCGGTGCGCTGCGCCCGCGCCTGCTCCAGCACTGCACCTGAGCTCCACGGCTGGGGAAATGCAGCAGACCCAGCCCGCTGCTACGGTGCACAAGGGCCCTTGTTCTCAGAGAGAAAGGTGCTCCGAGCCATCTCCCGCAGGCACAAACAACTCGGTGCAGAGCTGGGTGAGACTTGGTGCTATGCGGAAAACAGCAGTTTCCAGGTCGTGCTTTGTCTCTCTCTGTGTCTTGTCAGTCTTGATGCACTTCACAGTAGCAAGCAGGTTTTTGTTGGTTCTCATTTGACCAAGCTATTCCTGTATCTCTGGCCCCAGAGTAATCGATAGCAAAGATCCCTTTGCCTGAAATACGAGCAGAGCTTTTCTCTTCCTATTTTGAACATCCCTCAAGTCAATTCCTCTTGTGCCAAAATTAATTCAGCTGCTTCTCTCATAAGCTTCTTTGATTTGGCAGCATCCTTCTATATTTTACCAATTGTGCTTTCATGTGAGGTTTGACCCAGCACCATGAAGGGAATTAAACTCTTCCTATTGGCTTCTGTGAGTCTAATGATGCTGTAATGGCAGTCATAATCAGATGCAGCTTCTACCCATTTGGACCAGGATTGGATTTAATATATAAGCATTGCCCTCATCTGAATGATCATCACCACTGATGGCAGCAGAGTGATCTCTTACAGCTGAAGATTGCAAGATGTGTTTTAAACGCAGGAGTGATTTTAAAAATGTTCATATCTGCCTCAATACTTTCCTTTTAAAACTCATTTCATTTGAAGAAGGACAAAGCCAGTTTTGAGTCAGTTTTTAAGATTTGTTCCTTTGTGGAGAAAAAGACAGGGGAATGAAGTAATTTCATATTGGAAAGTAATTTTTAAAGTGTTGTTTCCCTTTGGTGTCTTTCTTTTTCCTTGCAGCTGGCATGATGATGTAGGAGCTGAGAAGTAATTGGCCTAGAGGGACCTCCACCTCACTTCCCAATTCAGCACTAGCACTGAGGATTCTCACATTAATCTGTACTCTTTGGAGGTGATATGTTTTGTTTCAGCGCAACTTCAATTGCCAATCAATCTCCCAGTTTAGTGAAATCAATGTAATTCCTGTATTCAAAAGCCGTCAGTGAAACTTGGAGGATTTAAAATTCAGGAGTCTATTTTGTTTGTTGATCATTTCTTTGTCCAATTCTCCTTTCTTGAATGGAGATTCTCTTCTTCCACCAGGTCATGCTCATATTTTACAGCTGTCATGAAACACCAACCATCTGCTGAGGAGAAGGGCACAAGCATTGAGTTAAAATAGTTTATAGGTCAGATGGCATCCAGGTTTAAGAGGTGGTTAGCTGAAAAATCTTTACCTCCAAGTGTAGCTGTATTATTTTTGTTTTCTTGCCTTAGACAGCCTCTTTCAGACCTGGGTAGGGTATCTGAGAAGGCCACGAGGGAGGCAGGTTTCACAGAGAGCCTGTGTGTTCTTGTTTCCATTTTACATTTGTCACTCTACGATTCTAATGCTCTGTATTCTTTGATGTCCCATTTTCTAATAACCTGACAACTCTTTAAAGGCAGAAACTGAGTCTTGTGGTTCTTCTGCTTCACAAATAGCTCCATCACACGTGGAAAGTAAATGCAGGTGGATTGAGACAGACTGGAAACAGAAATGAGTCCACATTGTGCTTCACACAGATGCTCCCTCATGCACACATGTAAATGTAAAGGGTGGATGTTGTCCACTTCCTTTGTCTCCTCCCCTTGCAGGGGAGCTGCTGATCTGCTCCCAGAAGATAGGAAGTGGTAGTGGAGAAGTGACCAGTCTTTACTAGTCCTGTTTCTTTTTCTCTTTCCATAAGCTGTAGTTGTTGGATGTGCTGGAGTTAAGATGGCCTTGACAGGTCTTTGACATGACCCAGGATATCAGTTAAAAGCAAACAAAACCCTGCTAATGCAGCACAGATAACACATGTCTTCAAAAATCAGACACATTATATTCTCCTCACACACCCCCCAAGAATGAACTTAAATGAAGTCATCAAACAAGCCTGGCAAGAGGCTTGGAGGTGGTTTGTAACCAAGCTGCAGGGCTCCTGGCTGTTCCAGTTCTGCAGCTCTCTGGTCAAGTTGCTGCCACAAATCATGGGTGCAGGCTCCACTTTTTACCTTTTTATGCCTCTCACGGTCATTTGCATGGCCGTGCAGAGAAACACAGCAGGGAGGTTTTCTGGTTTTGGCTTATTGCTCTGATTGTCTGGGACAGCTTAGCATCTTCTTTGCAGGAAAATGCTGGAAAGGTCTGAAGACAGTGTTTAGAAACTCAAGTTGGTAAATGCCGAAAACCTGAGGGGTGAAGTTGAGACTAAGTCAGAATTTGAACTGTGGGCTTTAAAACCTCGTCAGTGCATGAGAAAAATATGGGAGGCTAAGTACTGTCTTATTCTGCCTGTGTAAACACGACGAGCTGGATTCGTCATTCAGACACAACCCTGCTCAGTGTCTGGTCTGTCCCCCTGGAGCTAGGAAACCAGCAAAATCATCCAGCCAGGTGCCTCCATACTCAAATGAGTTCCTGTGTTCCAGGGATGTCTGCTGGCTGGCTTGAGGCAGTTGTTCGCTATTCTCATTTGGTTTTAAGTACTGGGATTTGGCAAAGAGGAGTGGATTTCACCCTGGTTACTGCTCCACCAAGAGGAAGATCTGTGCCCATATAGGTCACAGTAGTGGTGTGGTTTTCTAAACTAGAATGGACCCAGTTTGAGTCTTGAGAATATGACTAGATTAGGAGCTAGAAAGGAGATTAATTTTGTGTACTCAGAGCAGATTTAGTGTGATATGACTATAGAGAGGCAGCATTAATCCAGCATTAATCTTTTTACACTGTAGTTTAGGGATGAAACAAGATCCACAAAAGAAATCAGTGGAGAAAGGAAAACTCTATCCCCCTTCCCTGATTTTTTTCTTTCCCCTCACTTGTATGTTTATTTTGATTGTAAATTAGCTTACAAATTCTGATGGAAACTGGAATTGCTGTGTCGTGCTTTAGTTGCCTGTGTGGTAGCTGCTCACAGATGAGAACTGGCAAATGCTAGAGCTGTTCAGTTTACTCTCTCCTGGCCTACTCTAACTCTGCTTTGCTTCCAAGACTTAGGTACGTGCAACATTTGTCCACGAGACCCCTGGGTCATTTTGGCTTTTTCTCAGTTACATTTTCCCCATTGGTAATGGAAACACGAGCTGGGTAGAGGGGTGTCCGTGAGACCACAGCTGGTGCATGAGAAAGGCAGACACCCCGCACCTGCGTGCAGCCGGCGTCACCCCCTCCTTGGGACTGCTCTGAGGCATCCTGCCCTGGCAGCAACCACCCTGCAAGGACCTTTGCTGTCTGGGGCTCTCTGGGTATCATATTTCTTCCAAGTCCCATCTCTGCTTCTCAGCTCAGTCTTCAAAATCCTGGAGTGAGAACAGCTCTGGAGTGGGTTTGAACGGCTCTTCTTTGGCCCTGCCCCGGCTGAGCTGCGGTACCTCGGAGACCATCGTGCTGAAAGGTGACCTCATGGCGTGGCACCAGTGATGGACTTACCACTGGCTTGGGATGAGGGTCTGACTTCATCTCTGTGGGAATTTCCCAGGTCTCACAGGGCTTTCTAGGGCCTTTTGGACGCTAGTGAGCTGGGCAAGAAGCCCATGCTGTGCTCACTGAATCCAGAGTCAGATGTGGTCCAAGCCAAGTGAAGGCACAGGTGATGTGTGTGAGAAGGGCTTACACTCTCTGTGCTTAGTCCTGGAGCATTCCACTCTTCTGTTGCCAGGCTGGCTCTTGTGTAGGGCAGAAATTGAGGATGCTAGGGCCCCTCATCCTGAGGAAACCCCAGCTACTGGTGCCAGTGTCTTACAGAAGATACCTAAAATCAACCAAACCACATCAGGAAGCTGAACAGCTTTGCTGCTTTGGTCATTAGGGTACCAAAATTGCTGTCTCTAGGCTAATATCGTTTCAAATCTGGATCTGGGCCAGCACCAATTTGTGCTCATCAGCACATCTTTGACGTTAAAATGGTTACACAGTGAGTGGGTGCAATGGTTGTACTCTGGTAATCTAGGGCACAGTTGTATGTTGACTTTGTTGCAGTTTAAGTTGTTTTAATGCAAACTCCTCCAGGTAAATGAAACAGCTGAAATTGCTGCAAGCCTCGAAGGAGCTGGGTTGGCTTTGCATGGAAGTGGACCAGGGAGCATTCACATGCTGAGCTGTGCTGGTGGAAAGCTTCCAGCTCACAGGTGGTGATAGCATCTGAATACAGGGGAGAAGGTGTATCTTTTCCAACTCAAACCTGATTCATAGGAGGACAAACATCCAACACTTTAATAGGAGTCTTTGAAGAAGTTGTTTTCCAGGATAAAAGGGGGTATTGTGATGGTATCTGCAGACAGACTGCACCAAAGTGTTGTCTTTTGCATTCACAGAACTCTCTGAATAGCTGGTGTTTACTGTAATTACTTATTAGAGGTTAACAGCCCGCTCTCTTATGTGTGCAGAGATATTTCTGGTTTCTGCTTTTCAATCTTCCCTTTGCCAATAGCTCTTGTATTTGTGTATTTTCTTACCTTGGTCTCATCCGACAACCAGTTTCAGACATTTGTCTTCCACTCCAGCTCATCTGGCTGTAGACAAGAAGACATTAACCTCTAAAAAAACAATTGAAAAATCCGTCACATGAGAATAACCTGAATTTGTTACCTCTGGGGTTTGTGCTGGCTAGAACTGGATATTTTCCATTGAAAACAAGACAGTCAATGGTAAGGTCATGCCCAGTGACGTTAGAGTTGGATGTGTTTTGTAGTAGGAAGTCATCTCTTCTCATTGCTTGTGTAGGCAGTAAAGGGAGAGCAATGACTTCAGTTTACAGTACGTTTTCTGCTCTGTGGTGAGTAAAGTAGAAGTTTCCCAGAGCTAGAATTAAACAACAATAATTAGTATCTGATAAAATCCCCCTGGCACCCTGCACCTTCTTTCATAAGCTGTGAATATCAAGAGTTACTTATCAAGTTCAGTTCCTGATGAATATTCTACAGTCTTTAAAGGCCTGGTCCTTGTTTCTCTGAAGAAGGGTTTATTTTAAAATACAATGTAGATTAAAAAAGACTGGACTTGGGAAATTCAAACATGAACATTTCTTAGTGGCTGGAGCACCCAGTGATTGTGCAGTGAGTTGTTTGTCATTTGTACTTCAATTTTCGTTCATTGTTAAGGAGCTTTTGTTAAGGATTTTTAAGGTGGAGCATTTGAATAGTATCTGTGTTTTGACTCCTTTATGATTATAAACATGGCAGATACATAAAGCACATCTCTTTGCCTGTAGTAATTAATTACTGTAGTAATTTGGAATCTCAATTACAGTTTAGCTGTGTGTAGGAAAAACACTGCACTTACATGAAAGAGCTTGCTCCAGGACTTTGATTTTATCTTTTTTTATCAAGACAGAGTGTGCCAAGGAGCCGGGACTCCCTCGTGGGCAGGACCAGGTGCATGTTGGAGTGGTGGCTTGTGTGGCTCCGTTTTGGGGAGTTGCTGGATGCCACAGAAAGCCTTCCCTTGGCTCGGCAGGCGGCTGCCAGGGCGATGCTGGCTCTGCTGGGTGTTTGAGCGTGGGATGACTCCCTATTTATCCGATATTTCCTGCTGCCTCCTTGTCCTGCTGCATTTGCATGACCCCGGGCTCCCCCAGGACTGCTTTTCTCCCTCTCTCTTGGGATCTTGTTGATCGCTTTCACAGCAACCCGTTTAAAGATCTGAGGGGAAAAAAAAACCCCACCAAAAATGGTGAGGTAAGCTGATGTAATGTTTGCTGCTCATGAAAACGTTATGCATCTGACCAAGGCAGCAGAAGCAAATAACTTCCAAACTCAGGTCTCTAAGGGAGAGAAATGTGATATCTAAGGCTTCTGAAACCTCTAGACCTTACGTTTATAATCTGGCATTTTACAAATCTTTTACAGCCAAACCCCATTATTTTAAATGGTGGCTTTTGGGAAGCAATTTGATTTGGGCAAACAAGCAAAAAAGATCAATAGCTGTTTCAGGTTTTGCACCTGTCTCCCACCAAGCAGATTTTGAGCCCACTGGTTTCTCGCTTCACGCAGAACCAGGTTACGATAAAAGGCTTTTCTTGCTCCTGCTGTAATCTTTCCATGAAATAGAAGTCAATGTTATCTGCATGCTGCCCCATCCATCACTTACTGAGCTTAAGGAGGCCTTAGGCTCAAAAAGATTTAATTGCTGTCTTAAATGCACAGCAAAATCCTGGCTTGACTGAAGTCAGTGGCAACTCCATTCCCACAGAGCGTGAATTTCAGATCTGGGGATGTATCTGCACCATGCAGGGGGTGCTGCTCCTACACCTGTTCCCTGCAACAAATAAATCCAACCTCTTGCCCAGAATATCCCTGTGCACCCAACTCTGCCCCTTCTTGTGTCATGGAGGTGTTGTGCCACTTGCTGCACCACCAAACTGGAACCTTGAAGCAGGATTGACTTCTGCCTGGATTAAATTTTGATCAAGCAGATTGTAGGCTGTTAAAAATTTCAGGAGCACACAGTGTTTGTGGGTTCTGAAGAGTAGCACAGAGAAGCCTGGAGTGCCATGAAATTCAAAGTGCCTGGATGACTGTGGCATATGTGCTTTGTTTCTAGTTTCTGAAGAAAAAAATGGGTAATGAAAGAAAAACTATAATCTTTATTTGCATGTGCAATATGTT
Organism: Hirundo rustica; assembly: GCF_015227805.2. Classification (NCBI taxonomy): domain Eukaryota; kingdom Metazoa; phylum Chordata; class Aves; order Passeriformes; family Hirundinidae; genus Hirundo; species Hirundo rustica. The sequence goes on along the minus strand of NC_053457.1, from coordinate 24,170,018 downwards.
TCTCCTCCTGTCTCATCCCTTTTGTGAGAACTCAGGGCCAGAATTACAGTATCTGAAGTTGCTTTTGGAACCTATTCAGCTCCCATCTGTCCAGATCTGTTTTTAATTGAATGGGTTTTCCATCTGAAAGTAGATGTTGGATAGAGAATGAGTAGAAATATTTGTGTGTGAATTAGCTCAGAGTGAAGCTACAAACTTTTTTTTTTTTTTTTCCCCCACAACAAACACATGGAAAAATATTCTCCAGTGTGGTGTGGCCGGCCTGAAAATTGGCAACAGCAGCTTCCTTCCCAGGCTCTGACTCCTCTGCCTTGGCTGCATGGGTAAGATCTTTAAAGGGGACCTGAAATCTTCATGTTACACAGGCTTATCTCCCCTCCGTGCAGCAGGGCAGTGCTGATGTCACCCTTGTGTATATGGCATTGCAGGTAGGACGTCGGGTGGTTTGGTTTTCCAGGAGAATTATGAGATGCAGCAGAGTAACCTGGGTTTGTCAAGAGTCAGGCTCTTACCCCCGGGCAGTTTTCCCTTTTCCAGCCTTGATGGTCTCTGCCCTGGTGGGAAGAGCAGATATGTTTGATACAATCATGAGAATGACCCCAGATCTCCTTAATAGCGTGTGCTCAGCATCTCCAGTTATTGAATGCCATGAAACTGGGCTGCAGGAGATGGGATACAGACTGCCTTGAGGGACTGAATGTGGTTGTAAGAAGCAGAGAGGAAAATATGGCTGCAGGATCTCTGTGGTTTCTGGGAGGATACTTCTCCAACTTGGAAAGAAGAAAAAAATCCATTGGTGGTCCTTGGAAAAGTGTTGTTAACCCAAATACTGAACACCCACTCTTGGATTTTCATGCAATAATTTTTATTGATAAAAGTACAGAAGCAGTTGAATCAGTAGTTTGGAAGATGGTCTGGTGTCTTGGGGTAAATGAGGAAGAGTGTGGTGCTTATCCATCCCCCGTTGCTGGCAAAAGGGAGAGCAGTGCTGTGGCTGAGGGAGGAGGAATGCTTTCCTGTTTCCTCTGCCAGATTGTTATCTCAGTCCATATGTGAAACCTGGAAATTGCTTTAAAGGCCCAGGAGCTGTCCTAGCTGTGATTTTCATTATATTGATGTGTGGTCACCCTTGATAGCTCTGTCCTGTGTTTGCTGAAGTCTTGTTGCAGATCTGTCATCAAGGCAGCAGCACTGGCATCGGCCTGAGAGCCAGTGTATGAGAGAGCAGAACCTGGCCCATTTTAAACTTTTTAAAAAACATCTTTTGGAGGTACCAGGGTCAAAAGGAAGCATTTTTGTGGTTTTTATGTATTTATATGTATATGTTCAAGTTTGTGTGTGTGCATATGTATGCGTGTGCGTGCGAATCATCTTTCATCGCAGCTTCTGGCAAAAAGGTGTTTCTGTAAGAGGATTATTTTGGGGGTGGATTAGGGTTGGACAAGGGAAATCCTGGGCTTATTCCAGGCTTCTGTTGCTGTTCCCATCAATGCAAGGAAGCAGTGTCGCTCTCACTGTCCGGATTTACGTCACCTTCCAGTGGGTGCCAGAGGTGCGGAGTGGTCTGGTGTGACTCAGCAAGAGCTGCGTGCCGTGACAGGGTTTGGTGTCTGTCACACACGTATGGGTGTGAGTAAGCAGCTGTATTGCATGGCTGTAACTCCACAACACCTGTGGAGCTGTTTCCTTTGAATTTCCTGTTGAACCAGAGCCACTCCTTGCTTGGGAAGGGTGACAGCCACATCTCCATATACAAAGACAACTGGAGTGTGGGGTTGGAGATCAGCACCCCATGATGAGCTGTTGCTTCAAGGGTAGAATAACTCTCCCAGCCATGCCTGTAGTTGGCCCTGGGACCCTCCAAAGAGGACAGAAGGCAGGGTGTGCTACCACAGACCAGAAAATGTGGCGTCACTCAATTAGAGCTTTTATCCCAGATAGGGCAAAGCCGTTGGGAGCTGCTGATGGGGATGTGTGGGAGAGCACTGAGGATTTCCCCAAGATTTCTGCTGAAGGCTGCAACAGGCTTTAATTTAGGCTAGTCCTGCTCCCAGGGCTATATTCCTCACTGTGAGGGGGAACAGCCAGTGAGATCTGAAATTAATCTATGTTGACTGTTCTGCCTTTGCATGTATCCTGTGCTTTGTGGCCCCGGCTGATTTGTGTGTTCTTTTCCCTGAACAGGTCTATATCATCAACGTAACATGGTCTGACCTGACTTCCCAGATCATCTACCGGAGATATAGCAAGTTCTTTGACCTGCAGGTAAGTCTGTCCTGTCTAATATAAAATATTATTTATACTCATGCTTCTAGTCATGTTTCTAGCTGGGTTAATAGTGCCTTTAAATAAGGCTTTGTGCTTGTTTGGTCTGCTACATGTCATGATCTTGAAACTTTTCAGACTGTGCCCTTGTAGGGTATAAGATAAGTGGGTGGTATGCTCACAGTGAGTAACTTGCACTGTAAAGACATTTAAAGCTGACATTTTCATGAATGGTTCCTATTAAAGAAGGGATCTAATTTTAAATACTTCAGATGCACTTAAAAGAGAGAGAGTGCTACATTTTGGGCCCCCAGAAACTACTTACCCAAGCAACTGAAAACAACAGAGCTTTTGCACACTCCCACAGCAGCTCAGTCATGGAGACTGCCGTGGAAACTTTCCAGTCTCTCTTCCTAACCATCTACCTAGCCAGCCAGTGTCCTGGCTCCTGCTGTTTTGTACAGCTCCTTTGCTCTATTCTGTGCTTGTATGTTTAGATTTCATCACAAGCTTTCTTGCTGGATAGCTGCTGACCAAAGTCTGAAACCAGGAATCAGCTGCTTCATTTCTGGTAGTGCTCCCAGGCACCTGCATGGGTAGGGGGAGCTTTGGGGCTGGGGTTCTGTTTGACAATAATCCACATCCACTGATAGTTTTTTGTATCATTGTAGCTTTGTAGGCAGCAAAAATTTCCTGGGATAAAAGTAAAAGCTGTGATTTGAGACACTGTTGAACTTTGGGGGAAAAGGTTGATTTTTGGACTGGCGCTTGTGTTTGGAGCCGGGCTGAGGTTACAGTATCAAGTGAGTCCTCACTGTCAGTATTGAGGAGGTAGCTGACTGTGCTGTGTCCTGGAAAGTAACGCTGAGCCTTTTTGCATGATAAGTTAGGGGAAAAAGGGTTCTTATTTAGGGTATCTTAAAGAGCTCTAGTTTCATCTTCGCTCATCTCTGTGTTTCATTTCTGGTACTTGGAAACCTGAAGTCTCTAGGCTGTTTTGTAAGCTGTATCAATTATTATAGCCTCCTGGCCTTTTGCAAGAAATGTGACCATTTCTACAGCCGGTCCTAATTTCTATTTGCTGTGTGGCAGGAAGATAAGAGGGGGATGTTCTTAAGCTTCCTCTTGTGCCCATTTCCATTTCTAACTGGGCTGACGTGCCAGGCCTGCCAGTCCCACTGCTGTAAGAGGGTGTCAGCATCTTCTCTGTGTCTGCTCTACCTGCTAAAGATGCACAACTCCCTAGTCACAAACATTTGTTGTCAGCGTGCAAATTGTGGCCAAAACTGTTTCTTTCTTTTTCTCTCTTCTTTCTCTTTTTGCCCCAGTTCTGTTTTCATGTATATGTTGTTCTGGGTCTCCCGGCCTTTCCTGGTAGGTTTGAAAAGTTCCCATCAAGTGTGGAGTTATCAATGGGGTTAGTGTGTTGGACAGGAAATGATGTCTCAATCAGGGAGTGAGTCCTGAAAGGTCCCATTGATAAGTGCAAGGGGGCCTAGCCAGTGGAAAACTCCTGCTTGCATGACGCTTCTCCCCCCACGAGAAAATACGACAAGAAAGTAACAAAATTCCCTTCTTTAACCCTATTCCCTCACAGGGATCTCTGTCAGGGCCAACACTGCATGAGCAGTGACAGCCCTCTACAACAGCCCTCTTGCAGTGTGAGGTGCAGAGTTACAGAAATTGAGGTCTTCACTTGAGATTCCACAGTCCTGCCATGTCTCTGTTCTATGTCACTGTGTCCATCTGTGCCTCAGTTTCCTGGCTGCGAGATGGGGACAAGGCCCTACGTGCTCAGGCTGCCATAACGTGCTTTTAGACTCCCAAAGATGATTTTTATTTATCTCCTCCTATTACTCTTTCTGGATTTTTGATTATGCCTGAGCATCTCTTAAGTGAGGCAAAGGAAACTGCTTTGGGTCTTGAATAGAAATTCGTATTTCCAGCTCTAATGAAGCTTGCAAAGAGAGCTGGAAAAGCAAATGAACACTAAGGGGGTTGTTGGGTAACCCTTGCATTTTGGGAAACCTATAGCTCGATGTGCAGAGATTCTTGCTCACAGAGAAATTAGCTCTAGATCTTGGGATGACTTCTGCTTTCCAGATTTTTGCTGGAAGCTTGAGCTTCTAACCTAGCGCTGGTTGAACGTGGGGTTTGCAATCTGATACCATGCATGGTAAGGTGCTCTTTGCATAATCAATCTACTTTGTTAATGTCCCTGCTTATCCCCATGTGGCACTTCTAGGAGAAAGCCAAGCAAATTCTCAGGGAGTAATGCTCAGCCAGCTCACGGGCACCACTCATGTCCAAAACAGCTGGAGTCCACAGGTCTCTGCCAACTCCACTCACCCTGCTGTGTCAACGACAGAGCTGCACTTCAGGGCTTCTGAAGCCTGCACGTGTCTCATTTGCTCTTGACTGGTAGTGGAGGAACAAGGGCTGACTTGTAATGACTTAATCAGGGCTGCAGTGGCTGGCATTGACAGTGACACTGGATACGGCCCATGGGGAAACCCAGGGGGCTGCCCAGGAGCAAGCAGGGAGGAATAAGATAATTAATTTCACTGCTCCATTTTCATGTTTCTTTAAAAAAGAGCCCACCCTTCCCCAAACGGCTGTCTCTGTGGGAAGTGGCTCAGTGGTTTTGAGAGCTGTAGCATTAGAAGAAACAGCGTTTTTTTAAAATACTTCTTTTCAAATTCTATTAGGCACTGCAGAGTGTAAGAGACTGCTCTGTCCCAAGGACTCAAATCCAAGGAGAGTTTGGCTGTGCTATTTTAGCACTGCATATGCTTGAATTGGGGGTCAGGTTGTTTTTAAGTTTAGTAATAGAGCAGTAAGGCTGGTCATAGCATAGGATTTGTTTGCCCCACAAAGGCGTAAGAAGTACAGCAAACAGAACCTAAAGCAGCAAGCCAAGTGTCCACCCTGTGCTGCTTCAGTGAGCGCTGGATATCTGTAAACACAGATTTTAAATTAAATTAGGGCATTGCTGCATCGTTTAATTGTGCAACCAAGTCACATCTGCTCCTGAGCAAGGGTCAAATGATGGCAGCAGAATATAGGTGGGTGCCAGTGTTTCAGTAAATAGGATTGAAAAGATTGAATTAACTCTGCATAGATGAAAGCATTACTATAAATTGCTTGTCAAATCCAATTATCTGTTGTCTGTCACCCTGGGGAGACATTCGCACCTGAGCACCATGTGGGGTCAAAGCTACCTCCTAATGTAGTATTTTGAATGTTGTTTTCTTGCACTTGCCTGCAGTGCAGAACAGAGGAGTGTGAGGAGAGTGATGTTTTGATCACCTGTCAGTGGTGTGACAGGCTGGTGGCTCACTGGGACATGTTCCCTGGGTGCTGTTTGAGGTCTTCCATCATCACCGATGGATTTGCTGGTGGGGGTTGCAGACTCCTGTCCTGAGGTGATAGTTCGGTGATGCTTCTGCTGTCCCCAAAGGAGCTGAGAAAGGACACTCCTTTATTGGGAAAGCAGGGGTAGCTCATGCCATTTCCACTGTGCAGTAAAACACATCTACAGATGTAAGGCCTGTGGTTTTCTTGGTGGAAAGTGCTTTTGGAGGCTATTAGCAGAACAGGGGTTTGCAGCTGAGCGTGTGCATAAATAATTACCCAAAGCATAAGGTGGAGGAGTGTGGAGATGCAGACAGCTCTCACCCTCCCAGTGGCCATGCAGGGCTGGAAAACAACCACAAAGTTTGCAGCTGGCAAGTGTGAAGGATGTGTCTTTCCCCTCTCCCCATATCACCCTTGCATTGCCCAGTTGCCCAGTACCACCTCGGGCTTTTTTAGAGCTATTATGACCCCAGTTGTGCTGGCCCCACTGCTAAGAAACCCCCTCCCCAGCAAAGTGAGCAGGGAAAATGGGGCCAGGGATCCGTGCCTGGTCCCTCAGCTTCAGTCATCAGTGGACATCTGCTGCATTTTATCCAGGGAATCCAAGTGTTCTCCTCTGATTCCATGCCTGTACTACACAGTGCCTGCAGCCAGAGCATAAACAGGACCAGCAAGCACCTCAGCAGAGGGACCAGACCCTTTGTTCCGTGAGGATGGCTGGGTTTCTGTGTGCAGGGCTGGGGGAGGATCCTTTCTCACAGCAGGTGGAATGCAGCTTTCTCCAAGGCAAAACACAGCTGGATTTAGCAGCATGCCACGATCCCACATTGCGTGTTTGGCTGCGCAGGAGCCATGCAGCATCCCCCCGAGCCGTGGGGGAATGTTAGGTGGGCAGATCTCAGCCTCACCACACAACGACACACACAGGCGCTTTGGCTGCAAGGAGATGCCTGAAATGTCACAACGTTGAAAAGGCAAATAAACAAGGCTCTGTTCAAGCACTGGCTCTGTGTATCAGCCAAATATTATCTGCCCTACGTGGTTTGCTGATCTAAGCAGGTTTTCGTCAAAGTGACACAGAAAGAGGAACTCACTAGCAGCCAATTAGAAGGTTAAAAAAAGTAAAGACTATGAAGAATTTTATTAGGAAGAGGAAAGGCATGTAAATTGTTTTCATCCTGATGATAAAACACTAAGAGCTTCATTTGTTATTGCTGGGGTCATCCTGACTGTTTATAGTGCTGTAATGGAGTAACAGAGCATTGAAGATGACATTAAGCAAAAATGCTAGTATAAAAAATAGTAATTGCAACCTGTATCTCTGATTTTCTTAGTCAGATTTTAGCTCACATGAACGCCGCTGCTATCGATTGTTCTCCTGTCACCATTCTGTAAGAACATCCCTTTCTCCCCTTCTGCATTACCCCAAGCTGTATCAAATAGGGTAATGTCCGCTCTCATTCCCAGTTTGGTTGTAACTGTGCCACGTGCCTGAGCACCCTGGATTTCACTGGGTCACTATGATTTGAACCGGGACCTGATGGCTTTGGCATGCAGGCTTTCTGGGGCAGAGCAAAGAGGGAATTCTGTGATTCTGATGGAATTGTGTATATTCACTCCAGTAGTTAGTCTGGGTTAATTGCCCAATTGTGGTGGTCCTAATTCTGGTGGGCCAGTGCAGTCTAACTCAGTGATGATTGTTTTTGTAGGGCCTCTGGTATTTCGTGTTGTTCATGCTTTTAGCTCTGCAGGAGTGGTGAATGGACAAGTTGAAGCTTGCACTAAGTTTAGCAGTGGTGAAGAGCGTAGGTAAGAATGCGATGGGTTCTCCTGCTAACCCTCAACCCACCAGGCCTCTTTAGCAGGATCAGCAGTCCCCCACGGGTCTTCCCAGCCATGCAGAGCAGCAGGGTCACTCTGCAGTGGGTGGCCTCTCTTCTGCAGGTGCCACCCTGTGCGGAGCTGCTGGCTGGCACTGTGGGGAGGGAAGGAGAGCTGCTGCTGTGGCTCCGCACGAGATGCAGCTTGCCCCTCTTGCAGCGTGGGAGGTTTGTGTTGAAAGGATTCCCAGCCTCTGACGAGCTCAGTGAGTGTTTCTGTTGGGCTGCATGTGTGCATCGGAGGGTGCCTAAGGAAATGGGCAGGAAAGCTGGAGGAGAAGGTGTGGTTCAATGGGGCAGGGGTGGAACAGCATGGCAGATGTTGCTGCATCAGGCTGTGGCGCAAGGGCACAGTGAAATTGGTGTTTCTCCTGCTGGGCTCTGCATGTGCCTCCCTCTGCTCTGGGCTGTGCTGGCCTTGGCCAGCATGGGCTGGGTTGCAGACCATGTCTGTTCCCGTTCCCTTGGTGCGGAGTGCTAGGTCCCAGTATCCTGGCCCTGCTGTAGATGTTGAGAGCTGCTGTGAAATCCCTCTCCAGACTAGGGGCCTGGCTCCATATCTGACCCATCATGTTCAGACCCATTTCTTGGCTTCAGGGACATCTCTTATAATCTTGGAAATATGGGGATGGAGTTACTGCAACAGCTGTAGGGTTTTATTTATAGACAGCTTCCTTAAGAGCCTTACTGAAACTGAAACAAGACTGGGAAAATTCAGAGGAAATCTGAACATGAGTCTGTCAACACGTCTGTTCCCAAAGGTCAATGCTGGCTCCTTGGGGAGAAATGGCACATCCTTTCTTCTGAGTAAACACAGGCAAGTTGTTTGCTGCTGTTATCCCAGACAGTGCATGGAGAGACTTGCATTGCAAGGTTTGCAGGGGATGCAGAAAACCAGATTTCCAGGAGGAGCCCTGCGCTGTCTGTGAGAGTTGACTGTGTCTCCTGTATTTTAGCAGCTGTGCTGGAGTCCTGGTGCAGCCACACTTGCAAGGCTTGGCTTTCAGTAGGAGAGACCCCAGAATGACTGCTCTCAGAAAAATAACCCAGCAGCAGGCTTGTAACAGGCCTTCCCAGGGGAATTGAGTTGCCCCTGGGAGAAAATTAATAGCTGACATGGTTATTGAGCTGAGAATGGTTGTCTCCACTGACTTAAATCTATCTAAATACCATTTGTCCTTCCAACCCTCAGTGCTTTAGGATACCAGCTGGCTTGGGGCAGTATCTTTGTGTTCATTGAATAAATGGAATTGTTTATAATTCTAATTTCCATCATTATTTAAATGTTTGCTTGGCAAAACAATCTGTTCAGCTTCCAGTATTTGTTTTTAAAGAGACTTTACGCGTCAGACGAAGATGAGGGCCATGACGAGGAAATGGCAAAATGCCTGCCAACCTACAACAGGGGTGCATTGAATGACCATGGCAAAGAACCTGCAGCTGAGAAGGTGACCCAGCCTATGGGAACCCTCTCTTTCGTACTTCTTCACTGGGGTTCTGTTGGAGCACAAAGCTGACACTTGAATATTGCCCCTAATCTGCAGCATGGGAATCTCCTGCAGGGAAATATTTGCTGCTCAGCACCAATCCACCTCTCTGGCCAGGACATGGGTGACCTTAGAAAGTGAGGTGGTGGCTTAGCCAACTCCTCAGGGTGTGGCAGCAGCGAGGCAAGAGCAGAGGTGATTCCCATGCCACACTGTCTCGGAGGTCTGGTCTCCATATATAGTTAGGCAAATGGGTTTTGTTTGTTTGGGTTTCTTTAAGAAATATTTGGAGCATCACAAAGAGGTTGTTGGCTTCTTAGCTATGTCCTTTTAACTGTACATGGTCTGCCTCTATCAGGCACAGAAAACAGTGAAATTTGTCAAAAGTGTTATTTTCTGGAATTATTCCCTTGCTTTCTAGAGTTTTGGTTTGTGTAAATTGTCCTTACCATCAGTACTTAGATTTCCACTTATCACTGCCTTGGAGACTGTGAGGATGTTGGAGGACCTGTGCTGTGGGAAGGGCTCTCCTGGATACAACCACAGAGAGGAAAAGCAACAAGTTCTTCCTAATGAAATGAATTGACTTATATCAGCTGTGGAGGACTCAGACCTATTCTCATAGCTGTTGGTTGATTTACATGTTAAAAACCCAAAGTGTTAGGAGCAGGAGTCCCTGCAAGGTTGTGGTGCTAATGGAAATCTAAAAACCATGCCTGAAATTGCCAAAAATTCTGAACCATGGTGGAAGGCTTTGGTATGAGGCCCAGACGTGCTGGTTTTGTGCCTGGACATTCTGCATAATCCCTTGTATGAGATAATCATGATAAAAACTGGGCTGAAAAACCTTTCTTTATTTAGAGTGCATAAAGGCTCAGTGTATGCCTTCTGTGTTATCCCTCCTCCATCTCCATTATTTTGGTGTGGAAGATCTCCTCATAGATCTCCACAGCAGGACTTAAAGCTCAGTCTTGGGAGCTGCCCACTTGTTTGTTACCCTTGTTCCAGGTTTTGTTTGCTGGAACAATAAAACACAGGAGAGTGGTTTGGCTGCGGGGTCAGCCCCAGCCAAAGCTCTAGCTCTGGGTCTGCTGACCTCACACAGGCAGCAAATTCTCCAAGTGCCACTTTGGTTAAGAGGAAATATGCTAATAGAGATCAAGATCAGCCTTTTTACATTTATTTCTGGAACATCTGTGTGAAAATGAAATTCCTTGGCGGGATTTTTCCATGGCTGTTTTCTCCCCGAAGCACCCAAGCCCCGAAAGTTCAGGCATGACAGTTCCACCCCTTCCACTACGCCGTCGCTCTGCCGTAATGGCACTCAGCTTTCAATTATTTATACTGCCGGAAAATTGCACGGAGTTCACACCCCCAGCCCTGAAACACAATTCCTCTTTTGTGCAGGGAATACAATCCTTCACTTTCATTAAGTGTGCGGGGACCGAGATGAGAAGCGCCTGTTGTGTTCGCATCCCTTGGCTCGCGATGAGAGGAGCTGGTTGTTTTCACAAACGTCCTAAATAGCCCTGCAAGGGTTACGGGGAGTTTATTTACATTATTGCATTTAAGTGCAAATAGAAAATTGCCCAGCCATAATGGAAGGTTTATGCAGGGCTCTGTCAGGGCTCTTTTCCGTGTCACCTCACCCCTCCCGGCTTTCTGCTCTGACAGCCTCGGATGTGGGAAGGTCCTATCTGGAAGGAGCAGTAGCTCTCTCGGTCCTGTCACACCGTGGTTTGCTTACAGGACGCAGAAGAGCATCAACTGGCATCTCTTCCACTGTGGACTGTGTACAGCCCTGCCTGGCGTAGAGAAGGCTCCTGGTCAGGCTCACCCCAGCACTGGGTGCTATTTGCTTCGTTCCCACAGCATCTGAATGACTGATCTTTCCATCAGCAATGTATGGAGCATGAAGCTGGGAGTTTGTTTGCCCCCTGTTCCCTTCCTGCTTGCCTTTAGTCACAGCATGGTTCTTCTTTTCTGCAACCAGAGCAGTTTCATGTCTCGTGCAAACGCAAGTATTCACACTGCAGAACTGCCTTTTGCAATTTCCACTTCCCTCCCTTCAGGGGAAGCATTGAAGTGGAGTGGTCAGGGCAGTGAAACCCACAGAGCTGGTGAAGTCACACAAAAAGCAGGAATAGTGATGCTCTGAGGGGAGCACAGCTCTGTGCACACTCCTTCCTGGGTGCCCTGTTTGAACAGCACTCAGCCAAGCTGAGGGCTTTGCTCACCACCTTTTGCTTTTCCATTTAAAAGGAGAGCTCTGGTCTGTCAAGATCTGTGCAGGAAAGGAAGGACTTGAATTCTTACAGCACGTCAGATCCTTTGGCACTGGCCTGGCTGGCAGCCTGCTGAGTCCACACCTGCCATTGAGCATTAACCTACACAAGTGACCATAACTAAATTTTTTTTGAGCTATCCCACCTGGGACCCTCTGAAAATGCAAAGGCAGCAGAGCAGGGAGTTGCAGTCCAGTGAGGAGGTTCGCACTTCAACAAGTTGCTGACAAGTTCTTGATGACAGGAGCTGTGAATGAGCACACAAAGTAATAAGCAGAGATTCAGAAAAGCATCAAGTGTGTTTAAGATAATTTCTATAATTCTACAGTACGAGCAGAGCTCTCTATTAAAGCCATTCTTAAGACATCTGTGTCGATGCAGGGATGCCTCTGATTCACCAGGTCAGTCAAGGACAGGTCCTAATCGATTCAGTGGTGCTTTTGCAAACAGAGGTAACATCAGAGCTGTGTGTCTGGGTCTTGATGCATTTGTTTTTTAGAGGGTGTGTTAAGAAAACCAGTGAGACTTGCTGAGCTGCTCTCTTCAGCCAGGTGTTTTGAGAGAGGTGAAGGACAAACCACAAAAACACTGTAAAAGAGAGGGGGAGATGCCAAATGGGAAGAAATTAGAAAGCAAACCAGGAAAGGACTAAGTAAAATGATAATAGAGAAAAAAATATTTCAAAGGGCTAGGTTGAGTTTAATGATCGAAGTTTTATCTTAGAAGGGAATACACCTTGTCCACCTGGACCAAAAAATTATTTTGACTTTTCCTTTTATCTGGCTAATCTCTGGCTTTTGACAGCCCAGTGAGGAGGAATGTTGTGGCCTCTTTGTCATCTGGGAATGTTTGATATCCAAGTCCAGACTTTTCCTGGTCACTACGATGATGTGCTGCTGCTTGAACAAAATTGGCATGTGTCTTCCTTGTGAAGAAAGTATTTTGTGGGATGGCACATGACGAACACTCGCGTCCTTGTAACAGGTCCGGGTTGTCTGGTAGTTTTTTGGTGTGTTGGTAACTCTTGGTGCAGCTTTGCAAAAACCTCTGTTGCCTTGTGCAGTGCTCATTGTGTTACCGTGCCGAGGGTTAGAGGGGGCTGGTTGCTTGCACATAAAGGTAGGATTTAGCATTTGCTGCGTCAGGAGGTGGTAGAGATTCATTTGCCATTGGATTCTGGGAATAAGGTAGATGGAGCAAGTGATGTGCTCCATGAAGGCAGTCCCTGGCTATCCTTATGTAAAGGGAAAATTTGCAAAAGGTGCTTCCAAGGTAGACAGGAGTCCTACGAAGTTTCAGGTTGGTTCTGGGAGAGCCCTGGATTTTCCAGCTGAGCAGGGGTGTGCTGTGAGCTGCAGGAGCACTGGGGCTGTCAGTTCCTGCCTGCTGTTGTTAGGAAACCTCGTGCTGAATCCTGTTCCACTCTTAGGTCAAAATAGATTTCATTGCCTTAATGTGGAAATGTTTTTTTTGTGTAATGAGGAGCTTGGAGTCTGTGGTGTGGAAGAAGGAGAGGGGAACCTCTGGTGCGGCAGGAAGGTTATCTGGAAATATCCACCCATAAAATGGGGGCTATAATCAGCCCTCCTGGAGAAAGTTTATTCATTAATGTTTGTAAAATGCTTTGAAGTCTTTGGCTTGGAGTGCTTTTAACAGAGCCAAATGTTAGCTGTATTACACTAGCTAAGCCAGACCGTAATGACCATGTTCCCTCTCCTCCCCCTGAGCCCCCAGCCATTTCTCACGGGGTTTGGTGAAGAAATGAAACATCAGCAGAGTGACCAAACAGAAGTGAAGGGCTCAGCAGAAATATAAATAGTGTTTTTCGTTCTTGGGATTTTGTCCTGGTCTCATGGTGTCTTGTGGCTGGAAATGGAATTTGTAGAAGCGATGAGGAATTTATTTCTGAGCTTGTACCATGTTATCCCAGTGGGTAACTGGTTTAGGGACCCCCTGAGTTAGGATGCACTGGTGGCCTTTGGGTCATTACAGTTATCCTGTCTTGTCTCCATGGGAAGTCACCTGGGTGAGTCTGGCATGCTGGGATGGGAGGGAGATGTGGTTGTTGATGGAGTGCGTGGTGAGCAGGGCAAAGATTTATTTCACTGGGGCAAAACAGGGAGACCCCAGAGCAGGATGCAGGAAGAGCTGGTTTGATGGGCTGCTCAGCTCTGGCTGCCCCTAAATGCCCCTTACTCCACGCCTGTCCATTTCTTACCAGCACTGCATCTGCCCCTGTCAGTAACAGAATAGCATTTGCCTTTTGCTTTGCTTGATTTCCGGTCTCAGGAGGTGAAACTTGGTGATGGCATTGGTGACAGCAAGGATCATTCTTTTTCATGTGGAGGCACTAGGGGGGATTCAGTCCATGCTGTGTCCCCAGAGTACCTTGTGGGTGAGATTGCAGCACAGAGGCAGCAGGTAAATGGATGTGCCAGGAGACATGGGGTAAGGACACATCTTACAAAATCGTTCTCTGGGCTTGCTGGCATTTGCTCTGGGTGGCAACTAGGAACATCTCATTAGCATGACCTGGTGTGTCATGTGTTCAGACACAACCCGTAGCTCTCCTGGCCTGCTCTGACACTCTGGCCTCACCCAGGGCTAGGCTGGGATGGCTTCCTGCCTCAGGGGACTGCATTGCTGATCTTTGCTTGAAGATTTGAGGTGCCCAGACATGCCTTGGTATGGGGCAGGCTGCTCTGCATTGTTATGATGGTTCTCAGCTGGGTGAGAAAGGGGATGTCTCCAGCCCAGAGGCAGAGCACGCTCTGTTGTGTGCACCCTGTAGCAGGGATGCTGGGAAGGTGGCTTGGCAAAACAGAGGCACCAGCACCTCGCTCAAAGACATGATGTTTCTAGAGATATGTCGTCCTTCGAAAGCACCCTCTGATCCTGGAGCTCACAGCCAAAGACACCCTGCCCTCGCCTCTAATCTCATCTTTCCTCCAAGTGTCCGGTCCCTGGAAAGATGCAGCTCTCCAAGAAGACATTCCAGGGGCATTTAATCATTGCACTCGCTCCAGCCCTGCTGCGCTTGTGGTCTAAGCACCTGCTGTTTCATTTAATTAGCAACAAATGAGAGGCGTGGGTTGGGGGAAGAGAGAGCAGCGCCCCGGTGAAGTATTTGCTGCGATGTGATGTATTTTATTTTGGGTCCGGAATGGAGGCCATGAGGAACATTTTCCAGAGGGCTCCATAAACCGCCTCTGTTCACAGGGTGATTATTTGAGGAGGGAGGGGAGTGTGGATTTAAATCGGTGCCGCTAATTTCTGCTAACAACCACATTATTTTTAATTCATACTCCAGACTCCCTCCACCCATGGCTTGATGTTGGGAGCTGTGAATTTTCCAGGTCATTACAAAGTCCCTCTATAAAAGAGAGCCCTTTAAATATATTTAAAAAAATTGATTTCAAATGCAACAGGCTCTCAAATAAGTCAATATTCAGAATGGAAAACTAACTCTTTCGTTCCCTCAGAGTGGCCTGCTCATTTATTTGTATTTCGGTAGCACACACCAGCTCTGAGCAGAGCTATGTCTGTCTGGTGTGGGGCGTTGGAAAAGGCACGAGAAGCTGCAAGGTAAGTTGAAAGCTATAATGCCTTTGTTCCCTGTGACCAGTTAAGCTTGGGAGCTCTCTGTTGAAATCAGCGTGTTACATTGCCAGCAGTATTTCACTGTAAGGAAGGGAGATGGGGACAGCTGCGAAGGCAGACTTCAAGATTGAACCACTTGTGCTGGACAGTGGCTGTGTCCTGCTTTGGGAGATCAGCAGCTCCAGCTCTGTGCAGGGAAGATTAGTCACAGCTTCCATGTGCTCCAACCCACCAGCACTGGGGCTCTTTTTCTTCATGGGGCTGGCAAGTTTAACAATGACGTCTCATACTTCTACTGGTGCAAGCTGTAATTCTTAGTCTAAGGACACAGTTTCTCCAGGCAGTGAAAGCACCGTAAGAGCTGCAAGACAGGATACTGTCATTTTTCCCTGCCCTGACTAAAGCAGGAGAGTTGGGTTTTAGAGATTTGTCTTTTGGATTCCGTGTTCTGAAAGAGTTTATCTCCCGTGGAGGATAAGTTAACATGTCAGGTATCCAGATGCAGCAGTGGCTGTGGTCATGTTGAGAACTCAGACTGATCATTTTGTTCTCATGTGGGGTTTTAAATTCAGTCCTGGATATTGGGTGCTGCTCCAAGGACAGTAAAAGTTCACACAAAATTCTCATCATCTGAGATTGTCATAATCTTGGAATAGAGTAATTCTTGCTGTATGCCCATGCTACAGGCCTTCATTATTAGAACAGATTATTCCAGTTGGAAGGGACATAAAATGACCATGTAGTCCAGCTACATGAGCAGTTCTGGGCTGACAAAAATTAAAGCAAGTTAAGGGCATTGTCTAAATGCCTCTTAACTCTTGAGAGGCTTAGGGACCAACAAAGAGCTCCTCTAGGTAGCCAGTTCCAATTTTTGACCACCGTCTCAGTGAAGAATAAGCCAGTTTGTAGGTACTCGTTAACCACATAATCATTGTATGCTCACTGCTATCAGTGGGGCACCATAATGGCTCTTGGGTACTTCCCAGCTGGAGAGGCAAGTGTTATCGAGGTTTTCCTGGGAAGGGAATTCAGCTGTGCCTGAAAATTCAGTGGCATTGTGAAAAAACCGCCTCAACTTTACATGAGTGCCGAGGCATGGAAAAGTGGCTTCTGTGTCCTAGAAATCATTGACTTTGCAGAAATTGTGTCTTTCTCTTGCTTTTTGGAGTAGTTACATTGATTTTCTTTTTTTTTTTTTTTCAATCTGCTTGCAGGCACACAGGGGACCTGCACGTGTCCCAGAACTGTCAGACTCCTGCAAGTCAGCCTTATACTCAGAATCAACCCCATAACTCTCCAGCAGTATCTCTTCCTCATCTCAGTTTTTCCTTCTTTCTCTATGTTCCTATCTGATGATAGAAATGGGTTCTTTCTGCATGGATCAAATATGGAAGCAATACCTCGAGGGGCTCATTCAGATTCAGGATATGAAGTCTGGAGTTCTTTTTCTACCTCTGACATTTGAGAGATGCTTTTAAGTAGATGAGATACTATTACAGTGTCAGCCCATCTGTCAGCAGAATTGGTGTTTGAACCCTATTCCTTTGCTCAGTTTTAACAGAAAGGCAAGTGAAGCTGTCCCGCAGTTTACCTTGTTGCATGTCTCAGAATGGTTAGGAAGGGAAATCTGGTTTTGTTTTCAAGTCTCTATTGTACTTGCAGTGTTTAATGCTGTTCAGTCCCACATTCAGGCAAGTGGCTCTTGCAGTTTCTCTTGTAATGGAGAACAGGCCCTTTGCCTCCCCTTTCCCCTGCCGGCGCTTGCTTTCGAAATGTGAGCATCTTCCTCCGGCTTCAAATCCTTCTCCAGGTTGATACTGATCTGCAGGGTTCAAAGCAGGGGTGGGATTTCAAAGCCTCCTTGACCATATTGAATCTGCAGTGTGAAACTCGGGCCATGTTGAAAGCCTGAGTTTTGAGGCACATTTAATCACATCTCTGCACCTGTTAGGGTGGAAAAAATTTCTTCTGACTTTTGCTTCTGTTGTTCCTCAGCCACTCTCAGGTTCTTCTTTGTTCTTGGCCAGCACGATGTTCTCTGGCATCTGACCTCATGCAGAGACGTGCACCAGTCCCAGATGAAGGACTAGAAACAATTGTCTGCACCTGGCTCAGCAAAATAGTTATTTGTGTGTATGTGTGTGTCTGGTAGTGTAATTTATTTGGTCGGTTACTAGAGCCAAAGGAAGCCCTAATTAAGCAAGATAACTTTGCATCTGGGGTGCGGGTGAAGAGCATTCTCTGTGCTGGCCATGGGAGTGTAGCTGCTGCCCTCCCATGCTTTTTCTACCCGTGTTTGATGACAAAGGGAGGCTGGCAGTGGCTGTGCTTTGATGGGGCTGGTGTCTTGCTTTCTGATGGAAAATGGGCCAGTCTGTGCTCTGATATTTTTCTTACTCTCAGGGTGGTGCATACGTGGAACTCAATTTTTGAGTCGCTTGCGCCCAGTAGAAAGCAGTTGATGTGTCATTCCTTTTCCTAATCTCTCATTCTTTTTCCTTCTTTCCTGGTATCTTTTTCTTGTATTTTTTTAATTGGATTTCTAGTGCTGGGTTCTGCAGATGGCAGTTCTCTAGACCTGATTCCTTACAGCCGTAATGCTGAGGTGCTTAAGATAGATAACCCTGTGGAGGGCACAAGGATCATATGGGCTTTCAAAACCAGCAGCCAGGTCTCATAGGGCAGTGCCATCAGACAGCTTGACTGCTGCTCATAAGGGAATTACAGGGCCTGGATATGGCTTGAATCTCTTTGATGCAAGTTAGTGTCTTCCTGGATACTTTCTGTGACAGAATATCATCATGTAATTTCAGGAGGAGTCTGTAAAACGATAATTTCCTACTTGAACCAGGGGCTAGGGCAGAAGAGAGCTGTGTGGTGCCTGTAGCTTGTTGGCTAGGCTTGGAATTTTCAACACATTTTTAAGGAAGTTTCTACAATCTGGGCATCTTTCTGATGTTCCTTTATTGTGGCTTTGTGTGATGGAGAGGAGGAGAGAATAGACAAGTGCAAATCCACAGGAAGGATGAGAAATAGCCCTGGATGCCTGCACAGTGACCAGCAGGGCACAAATGCCTGTTGTGCTTGTTTGCCCTGCCTGTCTGCCCCATCCAGCTTCTAAAGCTGGCCACAAGATGTGGAAAGGCATAGAAATCTGCATCATCACTGCTGGATGTCCTGGATGGACATCAGCCTGCCCATCTGAGTAGTTTGTAGGTCACCTTCTTCCCCTCAGAAATATTTGGGAAGGAGCTGCTGGATGTGGCGAGTTGTGGCTACAGTTTCCTGTGGCTTGCTTTCCCCAGCACCTTTCCTTGAATCACCCAAGCACACCTTGCATCAGCACACAGCCAGTGTGTACCTTCAGCTGGCCACCATGGTTTGCATGTGTGGCCAGGCAGGCTGGAGAACACTTGTGATTTGTTTTATGGCTGAGTACATGCCTAGTTAAGTACAAACTGTTCCTGGTGCTGCACCGCTCCTCGAGTCACTGGGAGAGAGTCTGCCAGAGGAGAACAGGCATAAATGCTCACTGACAAGCTGGACATGTACTCAACTGCCTATGAATCCATGGGTGCTGGTGCTCAGCCCACATGGCCTGTGGCCACCCTTGGCTTAGAACTCTGCAGCTGCCCTGGCAGGGAAGGGAACAACAGCTCTGGCTTTCAAGCCAGCAATGTGCTGCCTGTGCTGGGTATCTCTAGCACCTGGTACTGCTGACCATGGTCTCACCGTCAGGTCTTGCAAATGCCACAGCAGGGATATAAGGCAGGAAACCTCCTGTGGAAGGACAGAGCTGGATGGAGTCCCTCTCCTCCTGGATGCAAGCATCTGCCTCCATGTGCTCTTTCTCTCTCACAACTTGTAGCAGTTCTCTCATCTGCAAGTTTGGAAAAGTCACAGCCCTGACAGTGTTTCTTGACAACGTGCCTGTGCCACTTAAAAGCTACTGAGATAAAAAAAGACCAAAATAACCCTACCGTTGTCAAAGACCGCCATCGATGCTTTTCATACTCTGCCAAATATTACATGTGATTAGTTGGTATGAATAGCACAGAATAGCATCTGGTCCACAAGGAATGCGTCCAGAGATGGATGATTATCATCTGAATGAAAATCCCAGCGTAGGGCTCGAGCCTGCTGAGCGTAACACGGAGGCCCTGTAAACACTTGGAGTGCCCACCCGGCTCTGAGCAGCGCACGCAGCCGCCATGGCTGCTGTCCAAGCCCGTCTACTTTCCCAGGGTTTGCTTTCGTTCTCAATTAAATTAATGAAAGTCCGCAGGCACACTTGTACTTACAAAAATAAGATTTCAATCCTAGCCTCCCGTCTTAGGGTGCTGGGTCCTTTGGCACAGCTCTGGTCCCACGTCCCCTGGGATTCTCCTTCTGGGCATGGACTTCATGAACTCAGATGTTACCCAAATTCCCCTTGTGCTTTAAAAGAGAGAAAGTTGTCCATGCTGCATGTTGGGGCAGGGATCAGAAGGAGCTGGTGTGGCTCTGATTGTGCAGCTCAGGTGCCTGTGTTGTGTGGTTGTGCTAGCGATGGGAGGGCTCTTTAAAACAGATTTCTGATACCCATGAACTTTGTCCTTCCTGTCCAGAGATAAATCTACAGAGGGAAACCAATCTCTGACATTCCATTACAGTAGACACCTGTAAAGACAGATTGTTGCAAACCTAGGTCTGTTCTCACATTGTATTCTAGTGTGTAAATCCTTTCCTCCCTGCACCGCAAGCCCAACTGGACAGCCCATGCTTTTGGAATCCGCCCTTCCCGGGCACTGACCACCTCTGCTGTCCCTATGTGTCACGTGAGCATCCCGGGGAGATGCCAGCACGGCACCCAGGGCTGGGCAGTGCCTGAGCTGGAGGGCCCGTGCTGGGGCTGGGATGTAAAGCTGACAGCTCCCTCTGAGCTCTTGGAAACCTCCTGTCCTGCTGGCTGCTTATTACCTTCCTGGAGGCCCACAGCAAGCTATCTGTTATGTCTGTGCAGCTCTCTCTGCCCACTCAGGTGGTGGGATTTGTTGTCTGCACTCCTTTCTAAATCCTCACAAAGACAAGATACACGTGTTTGGAACCAGATACGCAGGCAAAACATCTTGGGGTTTGGAGGTAGGGAGAGAGGAAGAAAAGAAGACAAAGGAGTCTCCTCCCAGCGTGGAGTTAAAACCTGTGGTTATGTTGTGCTTGGCACAGTTTCCTCATTGTACTGCGCTGGGTGGCTGCTCTCCTCTGGCAGATGCTCTCCCCAGAGCTATGAGAAGTGTCCTACAGAGATGAGTAGATACCATTTCAGATGGAGTTTGTGAAGTAAAATGTGCCATTGTGTTCCGAGCTATTGTTTCTGTTTTCAATATTGAAGTTACTCATGGTTTCCAGGGGACAATATATCAAGCAAAGCTAACAGGCTGTAGAGAAGATGTAGATTATGAAAACAGAGGGATTAAGTTTCATACTTTTGGAGCTGAAGTCTCATCTCTCTCTTAGCAGTGGGAGCAGGGAAGTACTCTTGCAGACTCACAAAACTCTATCAATTTAAATGAGGCTGTGTTTTTAATGGGATTTAGTTAAAATTATGGTCAGCACTGTGTCAGCAACTTAGAAGACTCTCTAAGGATGGATTCTGTGGGTGCAAGTTTAATCACCACGCAATGTATAAATTTCATTTCAGAGGGTTTCCCTGCCAGGCTTTGCACCAGTTCAAACAAAATCAGTTTGCAAAGGTGGGGTCTGGGTAATACCAGCCTAGAACCCCCATGAGAATCCACTGTTATCTCTTCATGAAAGAGTAAGGAAAGGTAGAAAAGGGCATTGCATGACTGATGTGATTCTCCAGCTCTTGACATCCCTTTTGGGGACTGCCTGAAC
The DNA here is from genome assembly GCF_015227805.2 of Hirundo rustica. Lineage (NCBI taxonomy): Eukaryota > Metazoa > Chordata > Aves > Passeriformes > Hirundinidae > Hirundo > Hirundo rustica. Next base: position 24,149,267 of record NC_053457.1, on the reverse strand, counting down.
CCAGGAGGAGTCACTCTGGCAAACAAGGGCACCCATTAATGAAGGGCCAGCCCCTGTTCCCAAATGATGCCATCCTAAATCTGTCATGTTACAGAGCAGAGCTGGACTTTGGTTCCCTGCATGATCTGACAGCACTGGACAAAACAGTGGTAAAACCAAAACTATTTTTTGCAGGCTGTCAATCACGCTGACAGTATTTGGTGTGTGTTTTTGCTAACAGTAAGTATGCAATTAATACCAGCACTCTGCTAATGGCCCTTGTGCTGCTTTTGGGATGCCTCCTCAAGCACCCTGCTTACAGCTGTGGTGCAGTGTTTGATGCTGCTGCCAGGGTTTTTTTTTTTAAGGACCAGAGGGTTTTCCAAAGCCCTGCAGTCTCCCACCAATCCATCCAGCCTTTGTGCTGGACTAAGCTGAGTTGAGCTGCTCCTACGTGCATGAATTTAGGGCAGGCACTCTGTTTTCACATTGTGAGGCCATTAGAGTGACTTGGTAAAAATAGTGAACTGATAAAGATTCAAAACCCCTAAAATCTTAGTGGGGCTGCACTGTATTTCAATCATTGGTTTGAAAGGGTTGAAATTTAAAGAAGGATGGAGAGTAAATACTTTTTTAAATGCTCAAGTGATGTAGGAAGCAGTGATTAATGGAAGTGACCTTGGTGATTTGCTCCCTTTCAGTGAAGCTCTTAGGCTTGCCATTGTGTTTAAAACTGGAAACTCTGCTCTGACACTGCTGTCAGATGCAGTTCTGCTGTCTCAAGGCCAGAGCCGGGTGTCCAAGGGCACTATTACTGCAGTGTCTCTCACAGGGACATGGTCTCTTGCTGCTTTTGTGCAATCTGAAAGAACACTTGAAATCCTGTGGGTTTTGTAAGGATAAAAAATTTCAGGATGTAAGGAAAGATGCTCTTATTTTGAAGTTAGTTCTTCCAGACAGGATTTTAATGTGACCTGCAGTAAGCCTTTCAGAACATGCCTAGGTTGTGCAGCCTGAGCACCTGGGCTGACTCTGGATGTGCCAGCTTCGGAAAAAATATCCGGCAAATTGCTTGCACCCCATCATGAAATTATGCAGAGCCTTCTGCAGAAGCTAATTGACCTGATGGGGCATGGCATCAGCACGGCTCTGACATCTCTGCATGACCCCGTGGTGCCACATAACTGCAGCATTCATCTCTCTAAAACAGGCATTGTGGTGTATGGCCTTACTTCCCAGGGATGCTGTTGGGACAAATCCTCTGTAGACACCAGAGTAACAGGGGACGTATAATCACCATGGATAGATGGAAAAGTATGAAGTAGCCTTTGTCCAAGCATCTTCCAGTGTGGTTAAGTTGGATGAGGCCAGTTTAATTTAGCACTGGGGAAAGAAAATGCTTCTGGCAGGAGACTTCAATAGCTGCTCTGTGAAAGGACACTGTGGGCTTTCTGAGAAGCTCTTCAGAGATGCACCAAGTGCCTCTGTCATCCCAAACCAGCACCTCAGAATGTTTTGCCAGGCTGTGTTAGCCACAGATGCTGGGATCATTCTGAGGAGCCTTTAGAGAAAGCTGCATTTCTTTATGAAAGTACCAAATGTCTCAGCTGGGAAAATGCATTCCCTCTTTTGATGGATCGTGCTGGGGAAAGACCCCCAGTCTCTGCTCCCCACCTTCTCCTCCCCTGGCTGTTTTAGTTGGATACTGAGAGGTCTGTAAGATTTCCAAGATTTCTTGTGGACATTTTCAGACCTGAGAAAGGCATTTTCCCTTTGAGAATTACACCATGCTGTAAATGTCTGTTCCCTTTATTTTATATGCATTTTCCTGCTTTTGTTTGACTTTCTCACGGATTGCACTATATTTAATTCAGAACATATCCTATAATGCTGTAATTGCCAGGCATGTCAGCTGGTTAACCGGATGACTTTTTGCTGTATTTTTTTTTTTTTTTTTCTTTCAAAATAAAAGGAAAGCAGTTGCTGCTGCTTCTCAGGGATTGAATTATTGCACTTCTCTTGCATGCTGTGGCATCATGTAACACCACAAGGGAGCCAGTGTCACTGGCTGCCTGATACAGTTTTCCTGCTGCATTGTGGAAACCGTTACTGCTTTAGGAAGAGATGGAGTTTCACCTCCTTCTGCTGTGTGAGATGTCAGTTCTGTGTGTGAGTGGCTAACAGATGAGCTCCCCTGGGATCAGTCTGTTCCACATCCTCACCCAAAGATCTTTTGCAAACTTTTCCTAGTTGGTGTTATGCTTAGGAACAGCTCTGCTCTGGCCAATTTTGAAGGGGTGAGAGTTAAGCAGGCTGTCTTGTGTCTGTGAGAGTGAACTGGTTTGCTGTTCTTGTGAAAGGGTGAAGCAGAGGAGAAATAAAAAGAAGCTCAGAGAAATCTAAAGAAAGTTTTCTAACAGCTGTATGCTGTGGAGAGATCTGCCCCAGCAGCGGAGGTTTCATTCCCTGCTGTGTATCTCCTCCTGTCATTGATCTCAGCAGGTATGGTCCTGAGCTGGAGTAAATGAGGTCCTTCCACTTACATCATGGATGCTCCACTGATTAATCTTAGCACAACACCTATTCTAAAACCAAACAATTGAAGAAATTTTCTTCTCTAGACCAGTATGCAGAAGGGGCATCTGTGGAGATGGTCTCTTGTGTTCTCCACTCTCTTGCTTGTTTTCACCTGCTGACATTTAAATGTTGATAATGTTACCTAGCAGCATGAGATCCATTCTTTGGAAATGGTGGCCAACCATCTTCCTTAAGTGAAAGATCCCTTTGGATTCCCTGGTTAGCCAGGATTTGGAATATGCTATCGATGGACAAGCCCACAACTGAGAGGATAATTGTATCTGAAAACCACCAATAATACTTCAATTTGCTTCTGTCCTGCTGGGTTTAGGTGAGTGTAGTTCCTCTGAATTCAGTCTCTGATTCCTGCTCTGCAGCATAGGGCTCAGAGCCTTTGATATGGCTCTTGATTAAATCTCACACCACCTACCTGAGATCTGTCTCACATTTTGCTGGTGCAAAACCAGAGACAGGACCAGAGAGGTTTTTTCCACTGGAAAACTCTAGCAGATGACAGAATTGAAACCCATCCTGGCCATTCCTTTTCTTTGCAGATCACATGGTTTATAATTCAAAATATAGTTGATGATGCTGAAAGCATCAATCCTGTCATCAAGCAGCACAGCTGGTTTCCAACTTCAAAATGAAAGGAAATTACTGCAGCTCCTCAGGGGTTTAATTAATAGCTCCTATTCTGGTATCTTACCTCTCCTCGTCTAAACTTGTGTTTTCTGCATTAGAGACTTTCAGTCTTTCCTGATTTGCAGATGCCTTTAACCCCTCTTGCTGAGGTGTGAGTTCTATCATCGCTAGTTTCAGATCCCTGGCAGTACCTTTGCTTTTCTTCCAGTTTCTTTGGCTGGAAGTTTCTCTCAGAAGTATGCACACAACCCCATACATGCACAGATGTCTCCTCTTCCTCATCCCCCAGTTGGTCATAGCTATCCTTTCCTCCTTGGGACTCTGAGATCAGATCAGCCTTGCGAGAAGGGATGTGCCTGATGCCTGACTGTCCTCATATACTTTACCTTTCAAGTCCATCAATGTCTAAGTTAAAGTTATTGTCAGCTTACCTCATTTTTAATGAAAAATGCATTTTCTGATGAGCACTTGGAAAAAGGGAAGCTAATGTGCCTCTTGGCATTCAGTGTAGGAAGAACTGTAGTCTTGGGACCAGTTAAATGACCAAGAGTAAAGTGGCAAGCTGGGGTTTCTAGGGGCACCTTGCAAAAACTCTGCTGCTCTTGGTCATGGTTTGATTTTTAACTGCTCTTTCTCTGGGACACAAGTAAATTATACCTTGGAAAGGGAGAGAGGCCTCATCTCTCTCTGTAGAAGGTTGGAGTCCTTTATCATTTTGCAGTGGTGGATGTAGTTTTGCTTGCCAAAGTAAGGAGCTTGTGTGAAAGTCATCCTCGGGACCTTTGTGTTATAAATAAATCTCCCTGTGACTGCAGTGCTGACCTCCTGCAGAGATTTGATTTTTATCTGTGCACGTGGCAAACCTGCATCCACTTGAAAAGGAACCAGAAAGATTTCCACACTAAGAGGTTATGTGGGTGTCCTCATTTGCTCATTTTAAGATGAGAACTTCATTCTTCTAACCAGAGGAATTAAAACTGCTGCAAGGAAAGAACGGGAGGAACCAACAGCCCAGCAGGAACCCATCTCTAGGCTGTGGTATAAGGCATAGGTGGAGGTCAGGTAATTGTCTCAGTGGATTAATTTTAGGGAGTTGGATTTGGACACAAACTTCCAAAACCTCAAAACCAAACTAGGAACAAAGTTTCCGCTGGCAAATGCCATAAGGTCAAGCCATTGAAGAGTCTATATGTTCATGTCCCCTGCACTGGTTGGTTTTTAGCAGAGTAAAAGCCTCTCCTTCAGAAGAGCAGTTGCCTCTTAGTCTTGGGTGCTCTAAGTCCTTATGGCTGCAGCAGAAAGAAATGTTGTTTCATGATAATTTAACCAAGATAGGTAAAATGTAGTAAGTAAGATTATCAGGAAGCTGCTTGGCTCTGTATCCTCAGAGATGCTATTTGTAGCATGTCAAAGGACACTTGCTTTTCTTTATTAAGTTTTTAAACCAGGTATTACCATTGCAAGGCAGACATGTTGGAATCTTACCTTCACAGCAGAGCTGATGTGAAATGACTAGAAATGCTGTTATCTGGCAAACCCAAATGATTCTTGTGTGCAGGAGTGGCTCTTTCTTCATGGCATGTTTGCATTTTAAGTAAAGGTGGCCTGAAGCAGATGACATGAGAAGGAAGGTGCCTGGGAAAGTGGTTGAGTCGATACTCCGAAATTTTCCTATTTCTTACTTGCAAGTCAAGTGATTTCATGGTTATACATGGTACAAATAGGAGGTGGAGCAGGCCAGTGTCCTTGCATCTGCTCTTTTTAACAAGCAGCAACTCACATGAGTAATTCCCTTGATTTTTAATGAGATTAATTGATGGTCATTTGCTGAACGCTGCAAGAAAGTCATAATCTGGACCACAAGGTTTTATAGCAGGTCTTCTAAAGGGGTTTTGGCAGAAGCAAGAAAGAAGGTGCTTTCTTCCTTCTCTTCCTGGAACAGAAGGCAGGACTGTGCAGGACTTCAGTAGGAAAAATGTCAGCAAACCCAGGGCAGTTTGGAGAGACAAAGACTGGAGAGGCAGTTTTGGTGGTGAGTTATTTGTGGACGTGCATCTGTTGTGCCAGAAGTGAGAGTGGGATGTGTTTGTTCAGCCTGACTCCAGACTGCCTGAATGGATGGAAATCTGGCTTCCTGGTTTCCATATACCCTCCCTGTTTCCAAACGGATCCTCCACCCTGTGATCCAGGGACATGGTAACAGGTTTCTTTCTGCTCACCACACCAGTCATGCAACTGGGGGCTCCTCCTCATTGTAAGCAGATGGACTGAGCTCCTCCAGTTTTGCCAAAACGCACTGCCCAACTGTGTTTTCCTGTCTGCCCAAAGCCAACTACATCCCTAATTCAATTCTTCAGGACTCTGCATGAAGACTTCCCTTCTTTGCCTTCATACTGGGATGATTTTATTCCCGGTGACAGAATTGCTTTCTGATTTAGCAAACTTTGTCCCTAAGTTAACTGTCACATATCAAAGATGTGGGCAAGAACTTGTGGAGACTGTTCATGTCTGAGCAGAGTAACTGGGGGCATGAGGTGAAGGGTTTTTTTTCATCAGTCATCTGGGTATTCGCAGTTATTATAAGAATAACTTCCTTTCATGGAAAAACATTTGTCACAGACAAAAGACTTTTCGACTTTCAGATGCTCTGCAGACATCTAATTAAAGAGAACTGAAAATCTGTTTATTGGTCTTTGTTAATCATGTGAGGAAAGCGCTGTGCCTACTAGGAGGAGTTCTGGTGGTTCAGCCCTTAACTTTCTTAATTCCCAGCTACTCCCTTTGTCTCCTCTTACCAGAGCTGGGCTGAGTGGGGATGTTAGGCATTGGCTTGGGACACCCCATCATCTTTGGAAGATTTGGGATGCTTCATTCAGGTCCACTGATGGGTTTTTTTCTCCTGTATACATCTCTTCCTCATCTTCCACTTTGCATCCTTCTCTCTGGGTGGGAAGATACAGAATCCCGCTTTTCTAGGACTTAACCTCTAACTTGCCCCGGCTTTGAATGGCAGAACTGGGTGCAGGAAAGTGCTGAGGAAGGCTCCCTGCTTCTGCTGCACTTTTTTGACTTTCACATCCTGAAGGATCCATGGCTTCTGGAGTGCCCCTGCCTCCCCCAGCTCCCCGCAATCCAGACCTTCCCAGTGGATGCAAGGGCTGGGGTGGAAAATGTAGTCTAGGAAATCTTAGCCAAACTCTTCCAGCTTCAGTTTATTGTATCTGTTTTGCTGGTATCCACCCTTTAGATAAATAGCACTAAGTTATACACTTTGTGGCTCTCTTGATGTGGTTAAAAAGGCTTGTATTAGCCAAGCTAATCTAACTCCAAGAATAACCCTGGGAATTTGACTGTATCAGTTCCAGCTTCAATCAATCACTGCGTAGTAAAGTGAGAATTGCTTTCCTGGCTAAAACTGTAGCAACAGTGAAACTTCAAGTCAGTAGGTGGGGATTCTCTCCCCCTCTTCCCCCCTCTTCTTTGAAGGAAGCTCCTGCCCATGCCTGACCTCAGACACCCAGAGCTCTACCTACAAGAAAACAAAATTTCCCATTTTTAATAAAAAACGTGTCTCTGTAGGCAGAAAAGTGAGTTAGCTAACAATCCGCAAAGTTATGGTCTATTTATTTACCAGGCTGACTCCCTGATGGGGAAACATGTGGGATCTTTTAAGTTCTTCTCCTGCACAGATGTTCCTTCTACTCCTGAGCTTTCTCTTGATCTTTGGTTTGCTGTGCCATATGGTGGAAACGCTGGAGATGTTGTGTGCGGTGGAAGACGAGAGGGATTCTGCGTGATTAAAACAAAACCAGTAAAAAGTAAAAAAAATAATTCTGACTGTTTTTTTCCCCAAGTTAGCAAAAAAATATTTTTAAAAGAAAATCTGTCGAGCTAGCAGAACCGCTGTTAACTTGCACAGCCTCCCTGTTGGACACGTAGCACTGATGAGATTAAATGCTGATTGATGAGTGTCCCCTGCCTTCCCCCAGCTCTTGCTGCCACTTTGTGTATTTGTATTGAGCTGTAGGTACAGTTGAGGTGAGGAGATAGGGGTTCTGCAAGGGCAAGTAACACGACTGCTTGCTTTTCCTTCCTTGCCTTCCTCAGAGATGACAGGAGCTGTGGACTGGGAGTTTAAGGGTGTCTCTCCAGGTCTGTTAAAGAAGCCCTGGGGCTGGCAGGAGCTTTGGACTTCTCCCTGCCCAAGGGAGCCAGACCTTCTGAGCAGGGAGGGGATACTGAGCATCATAGAGACGTCATGCATAGGAAACATGGGGAGAAATGGAACAGAATGTGAAGATTTGGGTCTCTGTCTTGGTAGCACCACATGCTGAATGAGAGCGAAAAGTTGCAGAGGGTGAATGGGAGAGATGAGAGGCTCTAGAAGTTTTCAGGGCTGCAGTTGGTCTTTTTTGGGCAAGTCATGAAGGTGTCACTAGAGCAGGTGCATCTTTGTCTGAGGCCTTTCAGCTGGTTTTCAGCCTCAGTGGCACTTGTCCATCCAGTCTCATCATCCAAGGGTATATCATAGGGCTCCTTTAGGACGTCAGATCAGCAAGCAGCTTTCCTAGGCTAGGAAACCATGTGCTAAAGGGTACTGGGCTGAGAGAACACCCACCTTGAGCTGTGCTTTCAGGCCATTCGTGGGTCTGGTGTTCTGTGGGATGCTTTGCTCTCTGAGGCCTCCTTGCCTGCTGTCCTCCATGTAGGGACTGCAGCGGAAGATATTCCCCACAACCCCACCTCTGTCTCCCTGAGAGAACAGGATCTATTTCTTACTGGACCAGGGCAGTGGGTCTTTCTGACTTTGCCATAAAAGCAGAGCAGGTGTTTTGTTAGATATGCTTTAACCTGGTTGCTTGAACAGCATTTTTAGCCAGGAGGGTGGTCTGTCAGATGGGACAGGTAAAACCTGTTGCTCCACCAGCACAGGCAGGCTGTGTATTAGAGACGAGGCGTGTGTTTTGTAGCAAAAACTGGGAGCCTAATTTTAGAATGACAGCAAGGCCAGGCTCAGCTGTCTGCCTCGGCCCTGTCCCAGCTCCTTTGTGCTGCCAGACACATGCCCTCCCTTTCTTGGAGTTAACTGTATCGTACCTTTTTAAGTACAGGCTCTCCTCCAACAAGACAAAGCAATTCCTGCAGTTGCTTTCGTCTTAAACCCCACACAAACCAAGAGATTCCCCTGGTCCCTAGGCAGGTGGTCCGTGTTTCCCTCTAAAGTCTTTGTTGTGCTTCCTTTGCAGATGCAGCTTCTGGACAAGTTCCCTATTGAAGGAGGCCAGAAGGATCCAAAGCAAAGAATCATTCCTTTTCTACCAGGTAATGCCGTGGGGGAAGCCCTAAAGAAGATGGCTGAGAGCAGCTGGAGAATGCAGTTCCCCAGCTACTGTCTCTAGTACTTTTTGTGACCATTCCTATAAATGCCTTTTCCCTGGGAGCTCATAGACCCAGCCAGACCTACACCTCCTCCTAAAGCAGCCGGCATGGTGTTGAGGGCTCTCAGGGGATCTTGCATCAGCTCTTCAGATTCAGGTTGGCTCGTGCCCTGTTACACAAAGGGATTTGATGAATTCTGGGGAGCTGTGTCTTTGGGGTGCAACCAGGCAGCCTGAGCTCCAGCCACCACTTGGGACACCACTGGGGACCAGAGTGGGTCTTTGTCATTTCTGGATGCTGTGGCTCTGCAGACACTGTCACTGTACAATAAGGAATGGAGAACTGGAGTAGCCCCTGTGATAGAAAGGAAACTGAAGGAAGGTTAAATGCAAATAGGAATTTCTAAAATGCTGGCCAAAAAGATATTTACTTATCTTTTTAGCCTGAGACACTGCCCCTCTGACACCTTTTGTAGGGGGTGTGAACATGATGGATATCCTGTCCTCAGGGTAACAGCACACACCTCTGTATAGCTTCTTCCAGCAGCAGCTGCAGGGATGGCATGGGGGCGATGAGCCACACCAGTGTGCTCTTGGAAGTGCAGGCTCTGGCCAGCTCCCTGGTGTCTGACTGCACGATTCTGGCTGTTGGCTTAAAGTTTGGCTCGCTGCACTGCCTGCCAGGATAAATGGAGTATTTTCAGCCTGTGAAAAGGTCTGTTCTGTCTCTCGCTTTAAAAAGGAGATCCCAGCTCTTCCCTGAAGCTCTTCTCTGTGAAGAGAAGCTGAGATGGGAGGGTTTAGTCCACCCCAGAAGCATGCTGTGGTCCCTAACACTTTGCAGGCAAAGCACACCTCCAGATGTGTGGTGAGGTTATTGGGGAGTAGGGACTTAAAAACCAGCAGCACAAATACACAATACAAGCATCAGAGCCACAGCAGGGCAGCAAAGCTGCCTGGCAGTGTCTTGGCAGCCTCTACAGACCTTGTGGAAGGCAGTCCCAGGCTTGGGGTGTTGTCTCTGCAGTGTTCTGTGCTGCATCCAGACTCTGTAGCCACAGGAAGGTGGTGTTGCCATCCATTTCCTATCTGGGATGGGGAAAGAAGACTGAGAGTGGGCTCTCTTTTCAGCTCTACCACCAACAAACTCATAGCCAAATCACTTTATGAAACATCTTTGTGATAAGAATGGATACTGCTGGTCTGCTTTTCTTACTGGAAAGCATTTTGGGGTCCTCGAAAGCACTGTCCAGGAGTGCAGATGGCTTCATGAGGTGCTGTAGGAAAATCCTGTCTGCAGGTAGCATTTGTTCCTCCTGTATTGACTGTCACTGGCTTATCTGTTTTATTTTCTCCTAGAAAAATGTTGGCTGACTGCAGGTGGCTGCTCCTCAGCCTTTGTGCAGATCCTAGTGATGGATGTTCTGATACATGGGTGTGTGATATTTGCAGAGGGTGAGATAAACCCCATATGCCCATTAAAACACTTCCTACCCTTCCCACCCTCCAGAAACATGAGGGAGATGGTAGTGCCACGTGTCCTTGAAGGGAAGAGTTATATCTGGAAAACATTTGGGTTGACTTAATGTCCCAAAGAGAGAAGCTGCCAGAACAGACTAGACTTCAGCTGCATTTAATTTAAAATTTCTGTGATATATGTTCTACTTTTGATATCAAATCTCTGCCTCTTTCTTGTTGAACTGCTGAACAGCCCTTGTTGCTTTACCCAGGAACAAGGTGACTCAGCTAAATGTCAAACAATGTCAAACTCCGTTAAATAAACTAGCTGCCAAAATTAGAATATGCATGGCAGTTCTGCAGCTGGAGCTGTGGACTACGGAAACGAATACCTAGCTATAAACTCCCTTAATTAAAAAATGGCAAGGCAGATGTTTGTACTTAAATCCTACTTTATGAAGATGTTATGGTCCTGCTTGCTTATTGTGGGCCTGATTCAGCCAAGCTGGAGTGGCTCTGTATGCCCAGGATTTGCTGTGCTACTTGCAGGGTCGGACTTGCAAGGTCGGACTTGCAGGTCCATCAGCTCTGGCTTAGGAAGTTGGCATATTCCATCCTGCAACTCCTGTTTGTCAGTGCTCTCCTGAAATGATAATTAGTGCTTGACTGTGCTGGAAACCTTTTACCTGTAAAACCAAGGAAAATGTAATGGGATTCAGAGCCTCGCCCCCCCAAGGAGAATGGGTGGTTCAGCAGCAGGAAAGTGCAGTTCTTCTTTCCTCCAGACACCTTTATCTTATTTTCATCAATTTCTTTCTATTTTCATCAATTTCTTTCTTCAAATACATTTACCATTACTTCTCCCTTACACAAACAAAGAGTCAATGGCTTTCAGTGCCATGAAGAGGTGCGAGGAAACTATAAACAGTGGCAGGTAGACCAGTAGAAAATGTCCTGTGCACAATGGTGTAAATTTTTTTTTTCCCTTCCTTTTGAGGATGACTTCCTTGCCTTCAATTTTTTTTGTGATTCTTTTTTTAACAATACTGACAGGACAAAAGTGATATTTTTGTCTCCTTTCTTCATTTCATCTTCTTCCCATGAGTTTTTCCATTCTTCTCTCCGATTTCCCTTTTTAATGTTGGAAAACCCTGCATTGGGAGGGGTTGTGCACAAGAAAACTGAGTAAGAAACTCTGTGGATTGGCCAGAGAGTGTTCTTGTAGCTGGTGGTATAATTTTTTTTCTTTGGAGGGAGACTGTAGAAGAGTCAGAATAAAATTTGCTGCAAAAACCCCTCTCTATAGCAAAGACAGTTTGTTGCTCTAAGAAGACATGGATGGGAAATGCTCTTTGAATGTACCAGTGTGGCTGTTGGTTGAGCCCATTTGCAATACACTGATTTCTCCATCACCTCTCCTGCTGCATATCTCCAGTGATCTTTGGAGTGTGGATGAGTAGATCTGCTCCCTCCCTGTCAGGTACTTCTACATCTGCGTCAGCAGAGAAAAGGGGTTTTGGATTTGGGCTCCCTTTTTCAAGGATCTTGAGGTAATTAACAAAGGAATTTCAGCTGGAAGGAGAAGACTCGTCTGCTGAGCTTCTGGAGACCACAGTGGCAAATGAAATGACAGAGACAGGGCAATGCAACTCTGGGATTAACAGTTTTGGAGCGGTTGACCCAAGACTCCAGGGCTTTCATTGTTTTTCATTTCTCTTGGCACCAAGTGGGAGAGCCATCTGGAGACAAAGCTGGAGGGGTGTCAGCTCTTCTTGCTCCACTGTGTCTTCCAAAGTGCAGCCCTGGGGAAAACGCACTGCATGGCATGAAATCCTCATGTCTGCTGGGCTGCAGATCCCTGCCTTGGAGAGAGGCTTGGGCTTGCCATGGCATGGGGGGCTGGCCATTGATGATGGCAGCCCCTTGCACTTCCCACACAGATTCCAGCTTGATCCCTGCCGGACTTCAAACCACCTTTGTCTTCCACTGAACAAACAGGAGGCTTTTGCATAGGATGTGCCAGAAGGGGAACATCTTCACTGGTTGTCTGCTCTGCAGCTTCCATGCTGCCTGGAGAGGGAGACATCCTGTCCGAGGAGACTACTCTGTGTGCCTGGTTTTCTTGTGTTGGGAGGCTGAGTCCTATCCCAGGGGAGCGGGATGATCAATGCAGGCTGCCCTACCAGCCTGGTCAGGCGGCTGGAGGAGCTGCACCCCAGCCCGGCTCCAGTCCCTGCCTGCAGTGCTTGGAGCTTCTTCCAGAGAGGCTCCCTTCCTTTTTTCCCCACTCAAGTTTTCCTCTTTCCTTGACTCGGGCGAGGAAAGAGGAAATTATCCATTTTTGGGCGTGTGTTGCTAGTGTAGCTTGGTGGCTGTGTCCCAGAGCATCGGGAGGGATGCCAGCAGGGGGGATGAGATGTCACCCAGCTGCTCTCACCTCGCTGTGCCCCGCTGACCTGCTTTTGCCCCTGGGAAGAGAAACGCTCCGGCACCATCTCAGAGGGTCTCTGGGACTTTCCCCTTCGTGGGTAGCAGGAGCACACTGTGTGCCTCCTGAGGCGTTTTGAGGACAGGCAGCAAATTCAGCTCCCTGCTGGTAGCCCGAGCTGGGCCCTGTTTTCTGCTCCGGGGCTGTGACGAGCCGCTCCTGCCTGGAACAGCGGGTGTGAGTGGGGCGAGCTGATCCCTGCCCGGAGGGCTTCGCCTGGCTGCCTAATCTCTGGGCAAGGCTCCCGGTTCCCCAGAGAAGCCCCGGTCCCTGGCAGCCTGAGGTTCGCTGGAGGCTGTTCCCGCAGCACAGGGGAGCCGGAGCCGAGGGCAGAGCCGTGTGTGAGTCAGGAGGGCTGCGGGAAGGGAGAGGCTCTCCCGGAGAGGGCGCGGGCGGCCGTGCCAGCACCGCCCCAGTACCTGGGGGAGCCGGCGGAGCCTCCGCGCTCTGCACCATGCGGGAGCATGGGGAATGACCCCTCGCCCATGCCGGCCAGAACCTTCCTCACAGCCGTGGCTGCCGCTCCCGGGCTGCGCTGGGGAAGGAGAGCTGCCGATGAACTGCATCCCAGGTGCTCGTGTCCGCTTTCCGGTGTCGGTTTGAGGTGTTGGGTTTGTTTCTTTCCCCTCCCCTTTCCAGCGCTGTCTTTTAGGTAAGACGAAGGTAAAGGGCTTCAGTAGGTTCGCAGCAGCAGAATTATGTCCGCAGTGATGAGAACAGGGTTTGTTTGTGGGTTTTTTTTTTCCTCTCATCTTTGTATGTTCCAGCTTTTTGCCTTTTTGTTTTGCTCCGGACTGGAGGAGAAGCAGTGTTTTGTTCAGAGATCATGTGCTGGAGGCAGAGATGATGGGTTCATCCTCACACAGCGCCGTGACCCTCAGATCCAGCCATTCGTGTTCTACCTGTGTAAATCCGGACCAGCATCAGCAAAATAATTCTGTCAAAGGTGCTGCATTTCAGCAGGGTACAGGGCGTGGAAAGTGCTTTCAGCATTTATTCTGCCCACCTTGGGAGGCAGGGGGATGATGACTGTCAGGCACACACTGGCCAAGGAGGAGCCTTAGAACTTTTAGAGATATTTTTATTCCAGGCTGTTTTCTCCTTTGGAGAGCTGGTTGCTAGCAGAGCATTTAAAAGTCCTAATTCTTAGCTGTATTTTATTTTGTTTTTAATTTTTTATTATTCTGTCCTTTGTCACTCTTGAGCTAGGACAGCAAGTTTTTAGTGAGTGATATAAACTTTTTTTTTTTTTTTTTTTTTTTTTTTTTTTTTTTTTTTTGGTGGAATAATTTTGAATTCCTCAGAGTTTTATTTCTGACCTACTCAGAAATGAACAGTGTTGCAGCAGTTCAAAGACAGCCAAAAAGTAGCATGGAGATTAAAAAACCCAAGAGAGCTGAGATAAAATTCTCTTTATCAAGTCACATCTTAAGTTTTAGATTAATATATGAATTAGGCTGTTTGAAACAGTGTTCCTTTAATATGCAGGGGTAGTCTTACAGGCGTGATAGGCATACACACACACACAGGAGTCTCAGGTGTCTGGTTTGCTGAGCCTTACCTGTGTAAAACCAATAACAAAGATGTTCTGCTGTGCTTTTCTGAATCTGAGGCACAAACTCCCAGAAGAAGGAAGGGCTCTGGCCCCATCCACCACCTGCAATAAGGCAGCATTGCAGTCCCAGCCCCATCTCTGAGGAGCTGCCAGAGGGTGGAGAGGTGACCCAATGCAATGTGGCATGAGATGCTGTGGGCTTGAAGAGCTATGGAACTCTTTTTGGGGGCCATTCCATAATGCAGTGCATTTTCATTTTAATATGACTATTTTACATTTTCCTGCCTGTTCTCTGAAAGGGAAGAGTGCTTCCAGGTTTAAAACCAGCTTATGTTTGAGCCTGGATGTTGTGTAAGCAGGACAGCTAACAGGTCCTTGGCTTCTTTCCACTCCAGCTTATTTAGGACTGGGGTGATGCCGAGCTTCTGGTGAGCTGCCCTTCAGCAGCTCCTATTGTTTGAGTTCACGGTTTCTATTGTGTCTTTCTATTTTCTGCCTTGCTAGGAGAGCTATTGTGGAAAATTCATCTCCTGTCTCGCACAAGAGGAGAATGGATTTCCTGTCGGCTCTGGGCTTGAAGGGAAAGCAGGGGCTGCCGGGAGGAAGCGGCTGCTCCTCGGCCGGGCGGCGAGAGGATTGATGATTTTAAGGGGAACAGGCATATTCTTTTCTTTAGGCTCTGTGGAGATATTTTTAGGGTTTAAGTGTTTTCTTCTTGAAAGACAAGTCATCGAGTATGAGGTCATAGGATGCCCCAAGGCTGCTGCCTGTTGAGAAATCTGTGGAAAAGGCATGGCCAGCGCCAGCTTTCAGAGCTGCCCGCTGGGGAGGGAGCTGTAAGGAGCCCCCCAGACTGGAGTGCAGGGGGCTGCTGCCTTTGCATGTTGAGTCTCTTTCACAGGTCAGGCCTTCTGAAGGTCTTTAGGCATTAACAGGGCATGAATCAAGGGTCTGATTCCATTACAAAAGGAAGAAAAAGTGGGAAGAAATAATGCTGGTATCTGCCCAAATACCTGGTCCTCTTCTCTCAGCTTCTTCTGAGTCCTTTCTCAGCATACAGATCCAAAATCTATCAGCTGACAGCTGAAATGAAGGCCTGGAATAGAAAAAAACCTACAGAATCTTTTTCTGGGGCTTGTAAACCCACTCTTCTCACACAGGTTAAGAGCTCGTGTTTTGCTCAACCAGAATCTACCTCTGGGCAGAAATCAGCATATGCAAAACATGATGTGCCTCTCATTAGACCACTTGAATCTCCTGATGAGGATTTTGTAATGATCAAGCCATAGTTTCTAGGGAAAACAAAGATTGAAAAGGGATTTGGGTCTGGGTTTCCTTGAAGCCAGAGCTAATGGGGGTTATTTTTTTTTTTGCAGCTCTGGATGCTAGACTGAAAGGCCAGGGAAGGTTTTCGGTGTAGTCTAGCTGCCTGGACTCCTTGGGGAAATATACAGACGTTTTTTACTCAGAAATTAGTTGGATTTTGATTCTTGTTTTAAAAGGCAATAAATAAACACGATTATAGACTTGAAAAGCAGTTGAGCTGCATTGGGCTCGTCGTTTCCTCAGGCAGCCATTCCAGATGAGTGTGCCTTCTACTACTATAATTACTTTTTAAAAATAACTCTGCAAGTCTGTAATCTAAAGTGGGTGGTATGTAGCAAGTCTGAGAGCATTCTGCATTCAACCCACAGACTGGAGAGAGGGTGACTTTTATATAAGGGTTTGCTTGTCTTCCTCCCTGGTCTGAAATCTGATTTTTTCCCACAATCCATCAACAAATGGCCCGTACAATAAAAGTGCTTTTTAACACAGTAGTCAAGCTTGCCAGGGACTCAGATGGTTTTGCAGCCCCCAGGCTCTAGATATTCCCTCTGGATATTACTTATCTACCTAATCTTGTCTTTGTTGTGTTCAAATTTAAGTTGCCTGGGTAGTACAGGGGAGAAGGGCCCAGCTGAGGTTCACAGTTAAGTAAGAGTCTAGACCTATGTTTGAATCTGTTTTCAGCTCACTTTGCCTTTTGGCTGGGCCAGCTGATTTATTTGTGTACTCAAATGCTTAAAATAGGTTGTGATTATTTTTTTTCCTGTAGATTGGAAACAATGGACCTGGGAATTTGCTGCTTGATTTCTCCTACTTAATTTTCTCTATTTATTGAGCCTTTTAGGTGGTGATGTTCTCTAGTGCAGTGTGTTTTCAGACCTCCCTGCTCCACAATGCAGCTTTTTCCAGGCTCTCATGAACATTGTTGTTACTCATAAGGGGATCTTTATACTCAGGAGCAGAGTGAGGGGACTGTGCAGGCAGGGATTTGCCAAACTTAATCTATTTTCACAATTATGAAATAACCCATGGCAGTGTCTACTCCCCTGTGGGGTTTCTTTTTTAGTGTTTAGTCCCATTTAAAGGGAAAGCTGAGGTAGAGAGAAGGAAATAACATGGGAATTAGAAAGAGGAAACCAGGGGCAGGTAGATGAGGAAAGGAAAGTAAGTCCTAGAAGTAGGAAATTCAATCCTCTTGAGCTTCTTCCATTCAGAGAGGTGCTAATACAGGCCCCAGGCTTGTATGCAGGATTGAGGTAATTAATGTTTGCCCTCAAATTTCCGTGGGTCTGAAGTTAAGCGCTTCCACCGTGTCGTTTTCTATCAGGGTTTTGCCACCTCTAAATAAAGAGCAGAAAATTACATTCCTTCTGCTTTTATATCCTAAGCATCAGCAAGTTCAGGCTTGCAGGGTGCTTCTTGTATTCAGGGCTCTCAACAACGCAGGGCTGACCTGGAATAAGCAAAACATCTGCAATCTGGTTTGCCCATGGTGGGATTTTATTGGTGTCCGGGCTGGTGGACACACTTCACTTTTTGCAGGGTGCACTGTTAGGTGTGATTCCCAGCAAATTCTTCCAACACTTCTCACCAAATGCTGGGGTAGTTTGCTGTTGTCTCAGGCAAGGAGTAAAACCATCAGAGTGGAGTACAGGAGAAAGGCATTTGGGCCTATTCCCAGTGGGCAGTGTCGTCATGGCTGGTCTATTTAAATCGTTAGATGCGGAGAGCAGAAGGAAGAATGTTCCTGTACTAATCCCGCCTCCCACAAAACACAGCGAGCGCAGATTTGTGTGTTTAGCAGATTTCCTCTTGGGAAAAAAAATTCTCCTATAGATAATAATCCTTTTAGCAACATCTCCAGTGAACGAGGCTTTGTCCGAAGAACAAAGAAGACGTCGCAAGCTTGAAATACGCCTGAATTTCCTGAGTGCGCTTGCCGCTGTGTGCAGGCAGGAAACTCTGTTAGTCTGGTTTGGATGTTTGCTCTGAAGCGGCACAAACAGAGTGCCAGGTCTCCTGGGATCCTGATCTGACCCGCAGACCAGGGAATAGGGGTTCCTCTAAGCTGCAGCTGTGAGGACTGCCACAGTCACAGGCAGCTCTGTGGCCACGTCCCTGACGGTCACATTTCCCCTCTGGCCATATCCTCTGAAGATTCTGGGTGGATGCAGGGGCCAGCAGCAGAGGTGCATGGTGCAGTAGACCCAGCACACGTGAGTGTTAAGCTGCCAGCCAGCAGGGAACTCATTTCCTGCACAATTATGGAAACAGCTGATCTGTGACATTGTAAGAAGGGGAGAAAATACAGGGCAGGGGAAGGAAGGCCCTGGCTATGTAAATATTTACTCTTGCACAATGCCCCAGCCACCGTCTTTTTCCAGGGTCTGGGATAAGAAGGGGTTGCTTGCTGCTGGCTCTGGCACATGGGGAGCTGTGGGAGCCACCAGTGAGCTGCCCGCAGCTGGAAGGAGGACACTGCCAAGGAAAAACTGCTCTGCTGGAGTGTGATACTGCCCTGCTTGACTCACCTGCTCCCTGCTGCCTCCCACAGCCAGGGATGTGCTGCTGGACCACTGAGAGCTTGCTTGAATCACCTGCCTGGGCCTCCTTTCCCATTTCTTGGTCTAACAAAGTCTAACAAAGCCAAGGTAGTGATATACCCCTGCTAGTGAGGTAACTGGTACCCCTGCTCCTTCCCAGAGAGCAGAGCAGCCATGGAAAGAGTGTTTGGGAAATGAAGACACAAAGCATTCCAGAGTAATGCTGCTGCAGGTGTCCAGGATCTGGGGACTGCAGCATCTTGTGTGATGCCATCCATCACATGCCCACCCCCAGGCAGGTCTGGAGTGGGCACGAACTGTGTGGTGAGCAGAGGAGGCACTTGGAGGCACGTCGCTAGATCTGATTGAAAAGACCCTTGGACACAAGTCAGAAAAGAGACCCTCAGAGACAGGAAAAGGCTTTTCTTGTGGTCATGGCATTGTTCAACCTGATCTAATACTTGTTTTCTATTTCTTTCCCTCACCCTAGGAAAAAATGTTATATTTTCCATTCCTGTCAAAGAGCATGTGGATTAACTCTCTTTGATGTTTAAATACTGCTGAGCTGTCCTTGCATTAGCCCCCCTTGGCTGTGGTGGTGGCTGCCGTGGCATCTGACCACTGGGGCATTTCTGAAGTGTCTCCTGTGTGTACCCAGCAGGTCAAGGGAAGGCTGTGGTGTGCTTTGCTTTGTCCAGTTTGTGTTTGCAGCCAGGATTGCATAGTCTAAGCCGTGTTTCTGCAGTGCAGCAGCCTGAGGTGACTGGCAGCATGGGGTGATGTGTGTGGGGAGATTCAGTGAGTCCCAGTAGGAGTGACACCAATCCACTGGTGGGTCTTGCTGTAGTCTGCTCTCTCGGAGCTGTCTGCAAAACCAGAAGAGTTGGAATAGGTGGGATTCAAAGATTTGTTTCATGGAAGTGGTTGACGTGGTAGGAGGGGTAACTCCAGCCTGTTGCCCTCCACCCCTTTCATCAAGGAAATACTTGCTAAGCTCGCTCCCCAGAACATGCACCGTCACTCAGTGAATAAGCACAAGGGATTTGTTGTGGGTTAATTCTGCTGCTGGAAATCAAACCCTGTTCGTGGTCAGATGACATCTTTTTTCTTGGAAAGGGACCAAGGTTAAGAAGACAAGGAAGGCAGGTTAGTTAAAATATGTCAAAGTCTCTTGGGTGTAAGTAAAGACTATAAATAAGAGCCTTTTAACTTGGAAAAGAACTTTAGAGTGATATGATCAGGCTCAGTTTAGTCCAAATATTGCTTTATGCCATTAAGCTGTTATCAGGTTTTGGTTCAACTGCAATAGTTTTACAGCTTCACTTCAGTGGGAACAGTTGCAGCCTTTATGCAGGTAAAGCATTTCCCCTGAAACGTTTGCAGGGAAGACTGCTGTATTGTGCAGGAACCTGGGAGTGAAACTGCCTGGAAATGAATAGCTGGGGAGGTCACCTCCTCTAAATCTTGGGGTTTTTTTCCTCATTCCAGTGTACCTACACAATCTAAGGATTTATATGGTGAACAATGAGGGGATTTAAATGAGGTTTAGTTTTACATTCCGGTTTATGAATCCTCAAACTTAGTAATAGAAGCTGAATTTTTACTTATTTCCTCTTAAGCTGCAAACATGTCTGATTCAGCGGTGTCTTGAGATGATTTGTCAGGATGAGAAAATAAGTCACACTGCTCTTCCTTTTGGGATTAATGGAGAACAAGAATAACCCTGTACCCATAATATTATTTCAGTTGGGCTTGCATAATAGCCTGGAAATGGTTATACTCCATGCAATGCTTTGTAATAATGATGTTTCATCCTTTGAAGCTGGGTTAGTTCATGTCACAATGTCAGATCTGCACAAATAATAAAACACACACACCCCTCCAGTTTTTCTTGACTAGCCTTCATTTTCTGGTCCAAGTTTTGCTACAGTCAGTTAGAAGAGAGTGGATTTTAATGCTGTTATCCAGCACCATCACAGCCAAGAAAGTCCCATCTCACATTTGGTGTGTTTGCATGTCAGTGTGCGACTGGGGGTTTAGGAAGATCCTGGTGTTTCTAAGAAGTCTCGCTGTGTGCGTGCCTGTTCTCAAAGTCTCTACAGAGCATGAGTAATTCCACCAAAATCGTTGTAACTGACCCTCTCCCTGAGCCAAGGTTTTCCATGCATCTGGGCCCTTATTCCTGGCTTTCATTAAAGGAAGTGAGAGAAATCAGGCCTCCCATAATTACTTACAATCTGTGAGCTAGGCTCAAATGTAAATATTTTCAGGGTCACAACTTAGCTCTTTACTTTTAATATACTTTGTTATTAGTAATCGGTTTTGAAGAGATTGAAAATCCCACCCATAAGTTTCTGTAGTGTCAAGCCTGCTCAGCCTTGACCTCTGCTCCCAGTGGTATCATTGGATTTACTGTTGACTTCAACAGGAGCAGTCACCGAGCCTCTGAGTGCTTTCTAAAACCTTTTCCCTATGTTTTTTCTGTGTAAAACCCATCACTGTTGCTGCCAGATTATATGATGCTAGGGTTTAAAATGATTTAAGAATGAATTCAAAGTGATAAGAAGGCTAACTTGCAATAAAGCTAGGCAAAGTAAACTTGCTTTCTTTCTAAGACAAAGTGACTTCCACAAGGTTTTAATTTTCTCTGGCCCAAGTGGAAAAGCAATTGAGTTTGGTTCGCTGTGTGCATGTGTGAGTCGACACTGCTGCAGCGAAGCCTGAGATGATGTCCTGCACCCAGTACCATGCAGGCTTACCCTGGGCACGTGGGACCAGGTGAGGGGGCTGGAGCACGCTTAGGGGGCCTGGTTTCAATTTCTCTCTGCCCTCCCTGCTACAGGGTGTGAACTTGGGAATCACCAGTTAAACCCATATTTAGTTACTAATTCTGCCCAAGAGGCGTCACTAGTTTTCTCCACTGCCAGAAGTTCTTTACAAATAGGAAATAGAAGATCTGGGGGCTCAAGCAGAATAAATGGGGTCCAAATCTACCCCCAGACTCTCTGGACATATTGTACTGGGGAAGAAGAGAGGCAAACTAGAATTGATATGTGTCCAGATGCAATGGAAGAGTAAATCCATAAAACACTGTATAGCACTCAAATACTGCAGCAGTAAAGTCCTTCTGCAGTTGCCTATGCCCTGACTGGTGGTGTTGCTGTGTTAAAAGCCTCCTAGCTCACATCTGTTTGCAGAGGTCCTCTGGAGCAGGGTGGTCTCTTGCTCTAAAAGTGATGATAAATACTTAGCTTTTATGGATTAGATTATTCCTCACAACTTGTTCTCTGTTTCACTGGAGGTCAGCTGTACTCATCATCTATTTGGATTTTCTCCCCTGGGCCCCTTTTTGTTTTTTTGCAATTAAACCAGATCCTTTGTTCTGTGGTGTCAGCAGATAGAGGAGTGTTCCTCCAGGCAGCCGTGAAGACAGAAATGTGTGGGCAAGCCTGTTGCCTCTCTGTAGCTTTCTGCTCCTCTTCTCCCATCAACACTCCCTGTGCATGTTACTCACTTCACGGGGTGGTTGTGTCCTCTCTGCACCATCCATTTCTTGGTTCACCTCCCCTCGAGAAGAGAGTCCAGATGTTATAATCCTCTGGTAAGCCCTAAAACTGGCAGGATTTTTGTGTTTGTTTCCATCCTCCTGTTTTATTTTCATAAGCCTATAGATTGATTTTATTTCTCGTAAAGGTCTCTGGGCTGAGAGATTGCTATTCATCCACTTTTAATTAAAGCAATATAGGGAATTAGGCTTTTCACAGGGGTGGTTCTGGTGATGCCTCTGACTGTTTTTGTTAGTTTTCCTGCCATCTGAGCAAATGCTTGGAAGTGTGAGTTGGAGCTTAAGCTTTTTAATCACCAGAGAGTGAAATTACTACATGATGGTAAATTGATTCCTTTGCAAAGGAAAAACTCTTTCTTGGCTGCTGCTGTGTGCAGTACTCCAACAAAGAGAGGAGGGGTCACTGCTGCAGCCTCAGAGGATGGGAGGGTGCAAGGAGGGAGTAAGGATTTGGGCATCAGAGCACTGAGGCATTTGGTGGAGTAGCTCAAGGTGACCTGTGATTTTTGCAGTAGGATTTTGAAGGGGTGGAGGTGGTGGGAGCCCAGTCCCTCACCCTGGCAGTATCCAGCTGTTTCCCACAGGAGTCCATTTCAGATTAGGCTGCCAAAGGCACAGTTTCTCTTGACATTGGTACCATACTAGAAGAGCATGCGTGTAGGACTGACGGTTTCTGGAGAGCCAAGTACTTCTCTTCCCAAGTGATTCATAGTCCCTGATTCCCATTCTGTCCTTCAAAGCAATGCTCTCAGGCTCATAAAACAGAGCTTCATGCAAGCAGAGGCTGGTGCAGGCAGGCATCCTCCCATTGGCATATGGGGGTCACAAACTGGTCTTTTTCTGTATCTTGGGGAAGGCAGTGAAATCCTCCTCCCCAAGAACATGATTATTTGGGGTGAGCAAATGAAAGAGCTCAGGAGCAGGTCTCACGCTGACCCAGGGAAGCAGCTGGCTTTTCTGCCCGGAGTGTTCAAATTGTTGCAGGTTGTTTTACAGAGTGAAAGACACCAGCAGGAAATTTTCAGAAGAGCACAAGTGTCATCTGACCCTGACTCCTGTTTTCTGAAGTGTCAGTGTGTTCCTGTTGTGTGTTTGTGCATGTGTTTGGAAATTTGACTTCTGTTTCAAATTGGTTAGCTATTTTAATACAATGGAAGGAAAGCTATCACCCCCAGTGGCAGTATGCTTGCAGGAAAACCTGTATTTACCCGTGGACTCCTGGGGAGAGGGGAAAATCCTCTTCAGTCTCAGTAACTTCTGTCTCTTGCTTCTGTCCTTGCACATAGCTTGTTTCTGGCACTAGAACACAGCTGCTCTTGGCTTTCCCAGCCCCATGAGCTGCACACAGGTTCTTGTGGTGCTGCAGAGCAGCCAGCTCAGGTGTTTGTTTGTGTCCCTTTCTGAAGCCCTTTGGGTCCATCTCAATGGCAGCATGTGATGAAGGGACTGTCAGACTGTCCCTTCCACACTCATCTCTTTTTTTCTCTCATCTGTGGCTTGGAATGGTTTGCTGTCCCCCAGGGGCTCACTGATGCTCCATGTGTTTCTAATCTCGTGGCACAGCCGGGCTGGTTTCTCACTCGCAGCAGTGAGACGCCGGCTCCGATGTCACTCCGTTTGGTTCTGATCCGTACAAGACCTGGGGCCAGGCTCTGTTCTCATAAATGGCTTTTCCATTTGGAAATACGTGCTTCCCTTTCTGCAGTGTTTCCCTAATGGAATGTCTGGAAAGGGCCAAGAAAATTTTTATTTATTTATTTTTTCTCCATTTGCAATGCCTGGGGTTTGTTGTGGGCTCTGGGTTTATGCTGTGGTTCGTTACTGATGCAGGTTTCCTGGGGGTTGTAAGATGATCTAAAGCAATCTGACTGGTTGAGCTGACTCAGAAGTGACTCTCCTGAATCACTCCCAGGCAGCTGAGCTGTCTCAGGATCTGACTGCAGGAGACTCATCTGCTTGTCAATAAAGATAAGATGTTCTGTATGTCCTCAGAATATCAAAAATTTGTTAAACCCTTTGGTTTTGTATTTCCAAAAAACTCATGTTAGTGCCCTCTTTTTCAAGTAACAGTTATTAATCTCCAGTGCAGTATCTGAAATGCACCTGTCTTTCCCTCTTGGCACATGAACAAAAATTTATAAAATATGAGCTAAAATAGGCACTGTGGAAAACAGAGTCATACAGAGAAAAAATTTAAAAACCTGCCTCCTGAACAAGACAAACACCTGTGAAAAAGATCCATCTGGTACTTTTTCTGGATAAATAGCATAAAAAAATAAGGTGGTAAGTAAGACCTAAACTTTTCTTCATGTCCTAAATGTACTGAATGTGCATCCTTCTTCCTTGTCATAGTGAATTGCAGAGGTGATTTTGGATGGCCTGAGGAAGTGAGGACTCTCCACTTTGGAGGTCTGTAACTACAGGTTAAACAGACTTCCCCAGCAGTGCCATAGGTAGAGTTCATTGTACCAAAGATCACGGTAATGGATTTGCTGGTTTCTTGAGTTCTCATGCTGTGTTCCTGTGATTTGGTTCTTTGGAGCCACACGCTGAAAAGATCGTGATGAAGATTAATTCAGAGTGCGCAGCAACTGGACGTGAAGGGTCACTGGTTTGTGGTTGTAAGATCTCAGCCTCAAAAAGAGGGATTTTATTCTACCCGCTAGTAGAAACTTGTCAAAATGTAATTTTTTTTCCTAAGCTGCTTCTGGTTTTTAATCAAAACTTCCTGATTTCCGGACAACACCACTCTGATTTGTAAGTGGCACCGGTATAATTTGTGTCACCACAACACCAGTCCCTCAGCTGCATGTGCTCTTTCAAGTGTACATGTGTGAATACTGCTTTCAGAAAGCCTCGTGTCACAGAGCAATCATTGTAGCAGTTGCAAGAAATACTTGTATTTCCTCCTTCTTGTCTGTCTTAAAGGAAAAAGCCCAATCTTTCAAATCCATTTACAGCCACATGGTTTTATGTAACCCAGCAGGAAATAGTCCTTTGTCTTCTTGCAGAGGATGAGTGTAGTGGAAGGTTCTGCTGCATCCTGTGGGCTTTTGGTGCCTGAGAAATTTCTCTCCTGGCCTCCACTGGTCTCACTTTCCTTCTCTTTCCATACCCACCCCTGCATTCACAGGATCTTAGTTGAATCTGGCCCACCATTGCTGCAGCAAGTATAGCATCACCAAGGTGCTGAACAGGCAGCCTTTGATGCTCTGGATTTCTTGCAGCAGGTAATTTTGAGGCATGACCTGGACTTTGTTTAGCACAGGTGCCCAGTGTTAATTCAGGTGCTTGGCACTTCCCTGCTATTTATTAACTCGTCCAAAAGCCACAGTGGAACCTAGCATTTGGTTGTGAACAAACTGATCTCAGGGACTGCCTTTTGTTTGTAGTGTGTCTGGGACAGTGAGTTTCTGCTCTGGGAATAAATACTTTGGAACATATCTTCGGATTCTTTGCAAGAGAACCACTCCTCTTCAGCTATCTCCTGTGTCCTCATGCTGCTGGTTGGGAAGTGGCATTTCCACCATGCTGATCCCAAGAAGGGGACCCACTCTTACCCTTCACAGGGAAAAAGTGAGGGCTGGTTCTGTCTAAATCAGCATGGAAAAATATTGTGCAGCGTGAGGCTGAATTCCATCCAAACATAAATAGAGTAGCATGCCCCAGAATATCTTCTTGGTCTAAATCTTGCTCAGAAGTCGAAAGTCCCAAGTACCAATAAAGTCACTGACTAATGAACATTACTCAGTTCCTTTGGGTGCTTGGCTAGGGGCACTCATAGTTTCCAGTCATACGATTACTCCTTTTTTACTTTATGCCATCCTGTTTTCCTTTAGTCTTTCAGCTTTAAAGAAATATTGAGTAACTCTGTGTTCTGCTTCTTAATGGCAAAGTCAAGGGATTCCAGAGACACGGATATTTTCCTGCTACCTGGAAACACCTTCTCTATCTCAGTGCCAGCTGATGTGTTAGCTTCCTGGTTTATTTTCCATCATCTTTTCTGAGTCTCTCTTTCTCACCCCTTTTCCACTGGAACCATAAACAAGTTGGGATTTTCCAAGAAGTGGGGATGAATCGGCACCAGGACATCTGCTCTGCACGATGGGTTTTTGATGATCAGACAGGAAAGGATTAAAATCTAAATCTGAAGTTTGGCAAATGATTTCAGTAAAAACTTTAGGGAAGGCCAGCCCCAGTTTCTGGACAACTCATTTTTGACTGCCAGTGGAGGTACAAAGAACAGCCAGCTTCCAGACGAGTCCTTAGTCTGGCACATGAGGAACCTTCAGTTCCTTGTGGTGTCTTGCAGGAGTTTACCTACAGGAATAAATGTCTACGTGGTACATGAGACCTGTGAGTCCTTGAGCTGCCATTGACACCTTGTCCTGGGTCATTCAGAACTGCGCCAGCATTTAGTGTCTTGCAGCATTCAGTGTCGTCTCCCAGCACCTCGTGCCCAGGGTTGTCTTTGGATGGGCAGTGACTCTGCTGAGAGGTCTTGCACTTCTGTACCAAATGGAGCTTCTGGTGTTGTGATTTCAAGTGAGCAACCATTTCCTCAGCTAAATTCACTCCTGTTGTACCTGAGATACAGGTACATGTCCGAGGACCGTGACTCCTTTAGAAAATTGTGTGACTTGGAAAGTGGTTTCACACATTCAGATCAGAGTGTGAGTTCATGGTGGCTTGAGCTGGGTCTCTGAGAGCAGTCCTGAGTGGCAGATGAGCCATTCCACCTGACATGGGCCCAGGTGATCTGTGTTGGCTGGTGAAGGGGTATGTGCTGCCTGCTTCCTAAATCTGGCCCAGTTATTTATTTTTCACAGAACTAACACCAAAGTATGTGTGGACTATAGAGCAGCTGCCACTGAAATTTACTGGGATGTAGTTTCTGCACTAATTATCTATAATTTCTGACACCTGCCACAATCCCATTCTGTGGCTGTGCCATGCTGGTATATTTGACTTATGTCATTCTGGGCATTGCATGAAAGTATCACCCACCAGTGAAATACCTTCATCTGTGGAATCTAGCACAGTAGATCTTGGATGGCAGCACCACATCTCAGATTGTGAGAAGGGATCAAGAAGAATCCCAGATCCAATTGACCATGGCAAATCCAATTCAAACTGTAAAGGGATATTTTTCCTCCCATTAGGCAGAATGTGATTAATTTCCCATGTGGAAAATTGTTCAAGACAGACGTGCTCGTAAATTATGGCTTAAGAGATCCTATTACTTTCAGATCCATCAAAACTTACTGTGCCTCCCAAAATAGCAATAAGAAGATAATTGTATTAACAGCCTTTCTTGTTATTTGATGTATGATGGACATAGGCTGTAAGGTTATTTTCTTACAGTTTAGAGCCTTCATTTAAGGATGGATGCTTTGACATTTGTGGACATTAACAACAGTCCTTGGTTTCTGACATTTAAAATAAAAATGTTACAGAAAAGTTTTTAAAATAGGGGATTGAAAGCTAATAGGTGTCAATGAGCCTACATTTTAAAACATAGCATCCTCTGGAGATGAGGACTTAAAAACTTCTTATCTGAAAAGATACATGGATTTACCAGCAGGGATTCTTGAATCATCTCATCTAGGAGGGGCTGGTGACATAACTAACTTGGCTGATTGTGAAATTCACTTAGGATACACAAATTTGGAGCTGACTGAAAAACATTGGAGGAGGATTTCATAATATACATGGCAAAAAGGGAGTTTGGTTGTGGTAAGCACGAGGCAGTGGAGAGGACTGGGGGGAGAAGAACCATTGCAATCTAGGAAAGAGATTTCAGTGGCTCTGTGGGTGTTTCCATGAAAACTTCAGCTCAACAGTCAGCAGCAGTCAGAAAGCCAAAGGTGGTGTTAAAAAGAATTAGGCAAAGAATGGGGAAGAAAACCCAGAGCTTTATTCATTGTGAATACTGTGTGCAGGTCTGTGTTGCTTCTCAGAAAGTGTAATAAAGTAAAGTGCTGAGAAGGATGACAGGTGATTACAGAGGTGAATTGGCTTTTGTAGAACAGGAGTAAATATACTAAAAGTCTTCAATCTTGAACAATGTGATGGTTGAGATAGAGTAGAAGTTTGTGAAATCACTAAAAATTTGAGTGAGGAAAACATGATTAATTTTATTTCTCAGAAAGCAAAAACCAGGTGCAGCCTGCGAAATCTGAAAAGCAGGCTTAAAGTGAACAAAAGGAAGTATGAAATCACAAGCTGTGTGATTAAATAATGAAATTCATTTACAGAGGACTCTATAGGGACCACAAAATCTGTAGATTCAAAAATACACTAGAGCAGTTTCTGTAGGATGAAGCCAACATTGGTTGCTAAACGTCATTTTCTAATTCTCAAAATGTCTGTGCTCTGCTGTGTGGGAATAGAAAGTGTGTATCAGGACAAGGATCGTGTACACTGTTCTTGAGTTTCTTGCCTGTCTTTCGCTGTCCACTCTTGTAGACAGGGAGCTGGATTGCAGAGATCTTTGGCCAAAACGCAGCAGTCCTACACCGCTGCAACAAAGTGGATTAAAGCTTCCATCCCCTTTTAGTGTGTAATAGCCACTGGTGGAGCTGCATTCTCGAACTGCTGCAGCTAAACACATAGATAGTGGTCCTCCATCTAGAGGTGGAGGAGATGGCATCTGTCCATTCTTGACCTTCTGCTGGGCGACCGCAAGTCTGCAGGCTGGACCACCTCAGAGGGGTTACCTGAGGTACCCAATAGTGTGACTCTGTAACTCCATCCAGACCTGAATAGCACTGCACACCAGGACACAAAGGCAGACAGCGTTTGGGGAGCTGCCATTCCTGTGTGGTGGCACAGGGAGAGAAAGACAGGTTTGTTTGCGGGGTGGATTTTGTTAGCAGTCAGTCCCGTTTGGCGGCTCAGTGTCTCTGTGGCTTCAAATGCAATTAATCAGGGCCCAGAAGGGTAATTACTAGCTCGCATTCCTAATTCAGATTTCTGTGCCTATTCATGTTAGTGTTTTTTCTTTAATTTAGCAGTAAAGTTGGGGTTGTTTTTATGCTGCTGGCCCAGTGATTCTCATTAAAAATAAAATTAAAAAACCAAAACATTACTTTCCAGTCCACCTTTTTTAATTCTCCTTGGGAAATGAGAAGCCCATATTAACTGTGAGAGGGCAACAAAACTGTGCATGGTCCTAGGGTCCTGGTGTCACTTTGGCTGAAGACACTTTTCCTTTCATAGGGTGAGTAATTGCTCGTAGCATTAATCTCTGAAAGAGGCTTTTTATTCTGCAGTGGGCAAAGCTGTTGACATCTGACAGTGCTGTTTCCTCCTTTGATCACATAAGCACCTTGCTGAACCCAGGAGAAGGCAGCCAGGGAAAGCTGGGGATGCTCAGCATCTGAAGGTCCAGGGCAGCAGCTCTGTCCTCTTGCAGCCTTAACACTGTGTTTACTTGCACGTGGAAGATTTGAGAGGAATTTTTCAGATTGTCCTCCACTGTCTTCTGGCAGCAGCAGGCACCGCTGGTGCCAAGTCACACTTGAGCGTAGTTTGCATTAAGTGGCCTGAGCTGGAAGCAGCTGACGTGCTCACACACAGAGGAGCTGGGTGTGAAGGAGGCTGGTTATCAGATAAGTAATTATAAAATCATTTCCCTGTTCCTGTGCACCGGCTGAGCCGTGATAAGTGCTGCTGTGAGCACTTGGAGTCGTGCAGCTGGAGCAGTGAGAGTGAGCTTTGCTGTCCCCAGGCAGCCGAGTGACCCCACACTGGCTCGTGTTGGTGCAGGCTGCTTGTGCCCACGTGGGCCATCGTGCCCACTGCCTGCCACAGGAGTGGGGTACCCTGTATGCATCAGCTGCCGTGGCTTCACGGCCAAGAGTTAGAGAGAAGGTGCTACTGG
Source organism: Hirundo rustica (assembly GCF_015227805.2). NCBI lineage: Eukaryota > Metazoa > Chordata > Aves > Passeriformes > Hirundinidae > Hirundo > Hirundo rustica. Next base: position 24,119,871 of record NC_053457.1, on the reverse strand, counting down.
GTGGCCTGGCCCCAGACCTGACCCAGAGGCTGTTTGATCAGGCAGTGTGATGTGGTGGGTTGGCCTTGGCTGGACATCAGGTGCCCCTAAAGCTGCTGTATCACTCTCCTTCTCAGCAGGACAGGCAAGGGGGAAATAAGATGGGAAAAAACAACTTGTGGGTCAAGATAAAGGCAGTTTGATAAAGTGAAAGCGAAGGTCACACGTAGAAGCAAAGGAAAATGAAGGATTTATTCTCTACTTCCCATCAGCAGGCCATGTCTGGCCACTTCCTGGAAGTGGAGCTTCATTATGTGTAATGATTGCTGTGGAAGACAAGTGTCATAAATAATGAATGCCTCTCCTTTCTCCTCCTTTCTCTCAGCTCTTACTACTGAGATGATGTCATATGGTTTGGAATATCCCTTCAGTCAGTTTGGGTCAGCTGCCCTGGCTATGTCCCCTCCCAAGATTTTGCCCACCCCAGCCTTCTGGTGGTGATGATGGCAGTGTTAGACAGCTGTGAGGCTGTGTGAGAGCTGCTTCTGGAGCAGCCAAAACACTGGGGTGTTATCAACACCTTTCCAGCTACAGGTACAAAGTACAGCACCGTGCTCTGCTGCTGTGGGAAAAATCATCTCCATCTCAGCCAGATGTAATCAATACCTGTGGGCACAAGTCCTGGCTGGGTCATTGCACTGCAGGCTCAGAGGAGGCAGGGCAAGGGGGGCAGGTCTGTCTTGGAAGTTGGCACAGGTTGGTGCGAAGATGACTGCACCAGTCAGAGCCCCAAAGTGTGCTGGAAATAAAAGTGCTTATTTCTCTTCTCCTGAAACCCAGAAACTGGTCATCCCTGCTTAAAAGTGTATGCTTGTGAGCCTTTGAAACAGCAGTAGCTTTATCAGGGATCAGGGCAGGCAGAGAGGAAATCCCTACCAGAGATTGTCTTAATAACACTTAAAAGTAAGATGTATTGAAGAGGTGTGTCTGGAACCAGAGGGTGATGCCTGTGGTGGTGTCTTGGTCTGCAGATGAGCTTCTCAACTCGGGGGCCAGCCAGTTTTGGTCTGGTTGTTATTCAGCAGCTTCTTCTGTACCTGCCGTCATCTAGTGAAAACTCAGCTTAAAACTAGTCAGCAGTTTCACCTGGAGGACTCCAGGAGAGCACTTTGATTTAGGAACAGTGCTCTGTTTTGCGAAGCACAAGGGATTTAATTTCTTACTACAACTCTCTGAAATCCTAGCAGATGATTTCCAGCCTCTGACTAGCACAGACACCTAGTTTGTTTGCTGCCATGATGTTTCTTTGTTTAATTTGTGTGTTAATTGGTGCCTTCCAAATACCATAGCTGCTCTGTGGAGCACTGTCCCTGCCACTCTGACTGCTGAATTTCACCTCCTACAATGTGGGACATGTGTAAACTGGCAGCTGACCTAATCAAGGTCTTCCACTGGAGAGAGTTTTGCCTCTTTCGTGGCAGAAATTTGGAATTTGTTTTCAATTAAAATAAATGATCAGGAACATTTTTCTGGCCCTAGATGGCAAGGTAGGTGTATTTTCATTCTGCATGTGATCAGCAGAGGGATCTAGGGACTGGCTTTATGGCTTTCATTAGCGTGTGCTCATTTTGTGACCTTGTGAAGCCGCCTTTGCATCCCTACCCCTCAATTTCCCCTTGCAATGTTCCTGTAAGAACACACGCTGTGGCACCGCGTTACTGCATGACCAATCTCCCTGTAATAATAACTTTGACCTACGTGGTGTGGGTGCAAATATTATTTTATTCACAGCTCCAGTTCTCAACCAGCTTAAGGGTGGAGTCTCCTGAGCAGTGTTATTGCCCATCACTCCAGAGGATGTGGCTGGGACCTCACTGTGCTTTTCCTGTGTAGTTTGGCAGGGGTGTGGTGCACATCCATCCCCCTGCAGTGACCCTGCTCTAGGGTCTCTTGTCACAGTGGATGTAGCCCAAAGGCTCCCTGTTGGCAAGGCTGGTGCTGGCCCAGGGCCTCTGAGGTTGTGTCTCAGGCTTAGTGTCACATCAGCTCCTGCATGAATGACAGGTCTCATAAGACAGTGTAAATGTTTTAATAGGCTCTGTTCCTTAAGGGTCCTGCTTTAAAAGATTGAGGTGGGACCATATGGTCCTTTCTTGGAGGTCCATACCACTCAGTGTCAGTAGGAAGACACCTGGTGACTTTACCAGACCCCAGTGAGCAAGGTGGTACTTGATGTGGGTTTGGAAAGAGCAGAGGAAGAGTTTTGTTAGTGTAGCTGCAGGGAATGGTCTTGTCCTTTAGGAAGTGTTTTTTATGGTTGAGGTGACACAAAGGCATTTGAGAGGATCTTTCCTTGTCCCACTCAGGAGTCAGGCACTGAAGTAGCTCAGATGAAATAACCATTTTCACCAGCAAATGCATAATACGCACAGGAACTGCTGCTTCCCAAAGTTGTTGGGCCAACATACAGTGATCCACATCGTTCCAGCACTGCTCAGGGAGTGAAAGGTACTCTGGAACATAGCTGTGCAGACTGTGGCACCCTAATGATTTAGGGTATCTCAGGTTAGGAGCCACTCTGCCTTGGTGAAGGCAGGACAGTGGCGCCGCTGACACAGGAGGAAAACCAAGCGTTTAATGAGATGTAGTGGTTGATATTTCTCTGATCAGTTTGGTGAGTTTGATGCAGGAATTACTATGTTCATTATTTAAGCCTTGGTGGTTTTGCACGTTAAATGACTTGGTCCTGGATACTTGGAAATGGATCTTTTTGGAGGTTGTTCAACAAAATGAAACAAATAATGCAGTGGCTGTGATTCTTATCTTAGGGGAGGAGCATGCATAGGTAAGGGTGGTGGTTTGGATCTGCACAGGCTTTCCTGGTTTTCTGTGCCTTTTGCTCTCAGCACAGCAAAGATTGTGCAAAGAGCAGGACACTCCTGCATCCTCTGCATGAGGAAGCCCTGCTGTTTCCTAAGGCATTGTTTCTCAAGTGTTTTGGAAGCCTGACCCTCTTTTGGCTCCTTGTCTCTGTGGGACTCGGAATTATCATTGTGTTGGTTCCTCCAGGTGAGGGTGTGCCAGTTGCTGGCTGAACACCCTCCTCCCTCTGCCCTCAGACACACTGACTGCTTTCTGCAATTAAGAGCTCCTGCCTGTTTGCAGGATAATGTAGCACTTGCAACCAGCAATTACACACAAGTTCACTTTCCCCCTTGGAGAAGTTGAGCTGTGCAGTTCAAGGAGGCACCGATTTCACTGCAGAAATTGAAGACCTGACCCACTGAATCAACAGTTCCAACATTTTACAACCACCCACAGACTGGGAACTTCAGTTTTAAGGGTTCTGGGGTCTTGTGCTTATACTGAGATCCTCTTGTGTGGGGTAGATGCTTTACTTTGCTGTACCCTGGTGGTAAAGTTGTTTTAAGTGAGGTGGTGATGGATCTCTGGACTGATGCTCACAGGTCAGCAGGGAGCTGCCCCACAGTGAAAAAATTGAAAGGATAATTTTGTGCAGCTTCTGCCTGCTCTTTCCAGACCAAACTCTGTATAATTTGCCTGCACCATGATTCCCGCTTTGCTTTGGAGAGGTGAGAGATTTGCAACTGGGACATCTGAAGAGGAGATAACAGGATTAATGGGTTGTTTGGGTGACAGCAGGAAGATACAGAGCAATATGAAGTAGCTCTTGGCCTATACAAAATATTCTACAAACACAGCTTGAGATTTGCACCCCGTGGCCTGCATCTGTCACTCCTGGATTTCAATGTCAGTGCTCATGGCTTTTCATTCCAGCTGTGCCTGATGCTTGAATTCACAAAGTGTATGCTAGCAGAGCTGCTCTGGAGCCGGTGCTGTTGACCCTGCAGGACAATAGCCACCTCTCCAGACACTGCAAAACAGCCAGGTTCAGAGGTAGGAGCTCTTTGGAAGGGAATCCAGCCTCACCACTTGCCTGTCTTTGGTTTCCTTTCTAATTCGTGTAAGGGCATATTCTGTTTGTCCTTTCTAATGGAGGAAGATTTCTCTTCCTGGTGATACTCTTATACAAGCTGTGTTACTTCCCATGCTTTATTGCTTCTCAGTGATTTTCTTTAACATTGCAGCTTATGCTCATTAAAAACAGGATCCAAGGGCAGGAGGACACTGTCCCCACCATCCCCCACATCTCAGGGCAGTATTGTTATTGCTTGTGTGGCTTTCCTGGCTGCCCCATCTGTCTCCATCACCTCTTGTCACCTTCCATAGTAATTCCTGCTGATTAGCAAAGGCCTTTATCAGCTGAGGCTCTTTGGCAAGACAAGTTCAGCCAACAGTTCTGACTCTGTCACGAGTTTCTACTTATTAAAAAAGTCCTTCCCCCTCCCTTTCCATAGGTGGAAACACTATGAATCATTTCCCTCCCCTTTCTTTGTCAGGAGCAAATGCCATCAGTGTTAGGACCCTGGCACTGACTTTCTGACTCCAGGAAATCATGGGTGAAACAATCCATGGAAACTGGAATCCCCATTTAAAAGTAAGTTATTATTTTGTAAGGAACACACCTCCCTTCTGGCTGCTATCAGATTGCCATCTGATTGACAATCACACGTACTTCCATGAGAAAAAGAATTTTTTTGCTCTATTCCATAGCGTTGTGCTATTGATTTGTCTGTTTTGCACTGCAAGGTGGCAGTGCATGTTTAAATGCTCCATTTAGAAGATAGATTATGTGTCAGGTGCCTGAGAGCTCTGGCAGGACCCTGAGGTGGATGTCACTGCTTAAATGGGTTGAGGGGAATTTGTGTCATATTTGGTTGCAAGCTCGTGCTTATTTGGTGTATAAAATAATTCAAACAGCCATGTGTAAGAATTGGAAGCCTTCATAAAAATACTTGAACAGCAAAATAGTTTTAGTTACACTGGAAGAAGCTTCTTAGCTCAAAAAGAGAACCTGTAACTGCATGAGGGCTAAATTCTTTATTTTTGTTTACTGATGCGACTGATGCAGTGTAACTGCAAGAAGAGTCAGACCTCATCTCCCCAGTACCTCTGAGAATTTGATCTTGGGTTAAACATATTGCATGGCAATACATAGAGACTGGTACCTCCCAGGTTTTCAGGTAAAAAAGGCAGAGAATCAACAGCCCAGTAACAAGAACAACATGAAGAGGCAGAAGCAGGAGCTCTTTCCTGCTCCTGGGAGACAGAACTGACAAAACCTCTACAGCTGGAGCTTCTGTAGTCGAAGCAGCACATGTCTCTTTTAAACATAAATCAAATGAGACATTAGAGTATTTCTAATGCTCCCATTAGTCTTCAGGCTGTCCACTGTAGAATATTTATCATATGGCTTGCTTCATGTACTGCATTCAGAAGCGTGGTGATGGCGCTTGAAATTCAGGATTAAATGTCAGGAAGCATTTGTCCATCATGCCTTTGATAGTGCATTTGGTCTCAGTCTCTGGCCGAGGATCTTTGCGTCAAACCATTGGTGTCCTTAGGCCAATCCATCACCCAGACACACCTGGAAATGAGACTCAAGCTCAGCAATCAGAGTAAGACCAAGAGTTGAATCTGTTCTCTGTCAGGTTTGGAAGGGAGCTAAAAACAATTTCCCTGCCTCCTTGTTGCCCCTGCAGGAGCTGCTGCTCACTGTCTGGCTCCAAAGGAGCAGCAGAGCTGGCAGCTCAGGACTGAGCCACTGGCACAATGGTGGGAAGGGGACAAAGGCATCCCTGAAAGGCCTCAAGGCCTTCCAAGATATGCAGCACCACTCCTTGGCAGTGAAAGGTGTGATCAGGAGATTTGTTTTAGAGACTGTCTTAGAGCTTACAAATCACCAGTCAGGGCAGTGGCTGCTGACAGCTGGCATCTGCTGTGGTTGTAGGGGCTGTGTGCTATATATCCCCCTTTCTTGAAGAGGAAAGACAGGATTCTCCTGCCAGGCATCCCCTCAGGGACTTGTAGTGTTTCTTTGCCTGGTGCTGTCCCACCTCGAGACCGTGTTCCACAGTGTCACCAAACCCCACGGGAGCTGGGTTTCTTCCCTGTGCAAACCACACCCTTGGCTATTACAGACCATTAGGCTGTGGACTCTTCTGGTGCACCCAGCACAGGCCTGTGGGCTAATGGGAGCCACCAGAGGGTTTGGATGCATTTAGACTGGTTTGTTCTTGGGCCTCATGGCACTTGTTAAAAGTTACTCCAAGTATGAGATGATGCAGGAATAAAGTGATATTCTCAGGATACATTTAAGCTTACAGAATCAGCAGCTGCCAGATATTCAGTCTCCTGCATAGCTTTATTATTCCCACTTTGTGCACCCACTGTGTATACAGAAGGAAACTTGGGTCTTTTGAGAGAGGAGGTGTGTGGTCGTGAAATTAAAGACTACATATATACAGTTATATATATATACACACAGAGATGAAGGGATGACTTAAGATGTCCTCTACTATGTTAAACCTGATACTTTGCCTCTTATCCATATTAATTTCCTAGGAATAATATTTTCTTTAAAGAAAAAAATGATAAAAATAAATACTGTTATCCTGCATTAGCAGCAGGGCTGGAGCCCTGTCTTTCCCATGTCTCTCTTTCCAATTGCTGCTGTCTTCAGAGCCCTTCCTAACATGTGCCAGACCTCCCTCGGCCCTGTCCAAGCCTGGCACACCAGTGAATGAAATATTTGCATGAGGCAGCGTCATCTCATGTAGTTTATGACTGTCCATCTGAATCGAGACAGACTTCCTGCTCACTTCCTAGCCAGGCTGCAGCAAGGTTAAAAGCCACTCATCCTTCTGTAAAATGGGGCTGTAGTGCCTGAGGAGGCTTAAAAGAGCTGCAGTAAAATTCAGGAGAGAGTAAGCATTGCTCTGTGCACTCACAGAGAATAGATCCCTTTGTTTTAGATGTGGTGCATGAGGTACATAATGCCATGTACAAGTGGTACACTAACCGCTACTGCACCCTCACGAGGAAATTGCCTGGGCTGTTCTGCATTTACCAGCCACCCTGGAACTTCCCCACTTGATGCTGGTGCTGGGTGAAATGCTCCCATCCAGAGGGCTCCCTGCTGGCTGATGTGCTCCTGCTGCCCAGCTCTCTGCCTTCCCTGCATTTATGGTGGCCCTACCTCCCTTGTCAGGCAAAGCTTTCCATCGATGGGGTCTGCACTCACTTGGAGAAGGTAAAGAACGCGCAACATGGGTCTCTCACATTCCCTTCCTTCTCCAGTCCTGTGGGACCTCCCTTGCTTTCAGAGGAAGACTAGGAGAAAAGGAGGAGCTGGAGAGAGCAGTAGTGACTCGCACTGGGTTTGCAGTGGTTCCTGCTGGTTGGTTGTGGTGGCTGTGACTGAGCTTCTATCAGCATGGTCTGTCTTCCCAGACAAGTGAAGAAGCTGGGCATTTGGGGATCTGTCCCTCCTTAGAGGTACTTCAGTGACTGTCAATGAGACTTCTCTGCCTGAATCCCTCCAGAATTTGTGAGGGGGTCCCTCCTTGCTGCCCATCAGAACTGGATGTGTTTGCAGTGTGTCCTTGTTTCTCTTCTTGTTTTTATTTTGTTGACTGCAACTCCTTGGTGCTCTAAAAGACCCAGTCTTCTCCAGATCTCAGCTTTGAATGCCATACTGGACTGGGCAGCTACAGATCTTCCCCACTGGCCTCATCGAGCCTTTTCCAGTTTCCAGCAGTAGAAGGAAAATCTTCCTTTTGCTGACAAGGTTAAAATGGAAGCGCCTTCTGGACTTCGTTTTGTCCCAACATCACAGTTGCCCTGGTATTTTCCATCTTCATCTAAGGACTGAATTAAGATTCATCATATCCTGGGGTCTTTTTTGTTTAATATAACATTCTCTGTTTAATATAACATTCTTTATTATTACTTTTAGAAAAGCTGAGTTGCATTTACAGGAGATCTTTCATGTGTTTAAGTCTTTGGTTCCTTTATGTTTTTATATGGTCACCCGTTCAACTTTCGACTCATGGCTTGAACTGAAAACAGGAAAGCCAGAAAGTGAGAATGTTTCCAAAATGTAGTTTTCTCTTTGCAGTATATTTATAAAAGTTGCAAAAACAAAATACCAAGATCTCCCACACCAGCATTTCTGGAGCACTGAGAAAGGAACTGCTCCTTTCTCTGTAGCTACCCCTACCTCTTTCCTCCCCAAAAACCCAGTTTATTGCAGTTATGTAGTACAAGTAAAGTGTGATCCTTGGGGCAGGTAATTCTCACCATTTACCGGAGAGAGAAGCACAAAAGTGAGAATGTTTCGGTGTGTCCAGGGTGGGTCAGTGCAGGAAGATGGAATTGTCACTTTCCCTCTCCGGCAGCTTTTGACTGAATTGCTCAAGCTGAAATGCTGCAATGTCTCAGACACCCATTGAAGATTTCCGGTGACACAAGGCATCACATCCTACCGGGATGGCTCAACACCAGCGTAGTAATGAGATAACCACAGGGAACCCAGAGAGATAAATTGGTGGCACCAGGAAATGGCTTTACCTCACAGCACAAACTGTTTTGTTGCCAGAATTAGGGATAAAGATAAACCACTTTCTCCTGTCTGAAACAAAAGGCTTTAACACCTTCCAGATTAGCAGCTATGGAGGAAAGAGCAAACAGAAGGGGCAGTGTCTGGGGCAGGGGGGACTTAGAGCCTTTGCTACTGGACTGTCAAAGGCTGCCATTTCATTAACCTCTCAGATTGTGTAATCAGATGAAGTCAAAGCCACATATTCAGATTTTGGATCTGATTCGATTTCTTAGTCCAGTTTCTTATCTCACAAACTATGGATGAGTATCTTATTTGCCTGTTGGCAGAAGTTTGGAGCAGGATGTGGTATAGATGTTGTGGATTTTTTTCATAGACATTTCATGGACTAAATAATGCTGGCAGATACTGTTTTTTTCTACCACAAGGAGAGTATACAATTTATTCTTGTCTCATTATATTAAAAGAAATACAGCACAAAAGGAAAAGGGAAGAAAACCACCAAAAAAGGATATGAGGATATAATCCCTTCTAGCCAAAAAAATACCAACTCTATGACATCCTTGTGTGTGGGGAAACTCAGTTCCTAGATTATTTTGATAAACTTTGTTACAATCAGTTTCACACAAAACCCGGTTGTTTATTTAATCTTAACTGCTTGCAGAAATGTCATCCAGTAAGGACGTGGGGGTCATTATTTTTTTTTTTTAGTTTCAAAAAGAGAGTTTGTTTATTTTTCTTCTGTTATTCGGTTTCTATGTGTAGATTTATAAGGGCTCTGTCACCAACAGCCCGGTATTTGCTTGTGAGCTGGGTGTGTGGTTTGTCTGCCTGGAAGGGCAGGAGCATCCACGGTGGGAGGCAGCTGAGTGGGGAGCAGATGGAGCCCAGTGATGCTTCCTGCACAAACAGCATGGACGTGCCAAAGTGACCCTGAATCAGGAGCAAGTCATAACAGTGTCAGTCCATTCCAGGGTAGTGCCATCACTACAAGGGAACCAAAACCTTTTCTGTTATCTACAGGATGAAATCAGAAACACCCCCTCTGTCCCATAAGTCTCTGGATCCTCTTCCAGCAGCTCACACAGGCAGGACTGTGGTGGCAGTCATCCAGGTTTCATGCTGACAGCCATGGTTGGAGCCAGGGATGCAACTCTGCTGATGGTCCTGCTGGGTGCTGCTGTGCTATCCCACATGGCAGGTGATGCCCCTAACCCTCCCCTTTCCTGTGTTCTCTCCGTAGGCAAGATCCTGTTCCGGAGGAGCCACGTCCGAGACGTAGCAGTGAAGAGGCTGAAGCCCATCGACGAGTACTGCAGGGTAAGGGCTCTGGGGAGGGCAGGGCAGCCCTCCTGCCTGGGGGCTCAGGGCCACCACCAGCGCTGGCATTTCCCTGCTGGATAGTGCTGGCATCCATCCCAGGGCAGGATGGTCCTTCCCAAACACCACCGAGACTAACGGGGCAGGTGGAAACAGGCTGCTCTTTGCTCCCAGGGTCCTCACAGAGTTTTCCCAGCAAACTTTATGTGCCTCATTTACTCAGTAAAGGCTTTAAGCCTCACCTGCCCTAAATGTGGATTATATTTCTACATCAGCCTCGATGATTCAGGGGTTGAGCAGGTAGAGTGGCACAACTAAGGTGGTGTTTTCTTCTGTTTTCTGCCTGTCTGTCCTCTGGTGCCACGTGAGGGACAGCAGTGGCTAGTGCAGCACTGAGGGTGGACCTGCGTCTTCCACCAGTGCTTCTCCTCATGGGAAGTGGTTGAAAGCCTGGAAATTTATTGCTGGACAGAAAAGCATGACTCTGTTGAGAAGAAGATTAGGCCACCTAATCTTTTCTTTCTAGCCTAGAGTTTATGCTTTGATGATAATTAATTCTCTGTCAGTAGAATAAAAGTCATTTCTAAGCAAGTAGGATTCCTGGTTTTTGCAGAGGTATTGAGTCCATCAGCACATTATTTAAACCCCAGACTTCCTCTTATTTCCCTGGAGGTTTTCTTTCCATTTTTAGAAAGTCAGAGGAGCAGGTGGAGGGGGAAAAAAGCATTCTCAAGAACTTCTCCAGTCAGACATTTGCTTATCCAAAATTGGAAGCAGATTGCCAAAGTGCCTGAGGCGTGCTGGGGGTGGTGGTGGTGGTGAAACCCATGCCATCTGCACCCCCAGGGTGAGGAAGCTGTGATTAAAGTCTTCTCTCATGAGATCAGGCTTTCTTGTGTGACAATTAGTGTACTGTCTTCCTGCTGGCAGCCAAATGCCTCTTTCTAAAATATGAAGGGTCTCAGTGGGTCCCCAGCCGCCCTCCTTCAGACAGGAACCGCCAGTGACAGCAGCAGCGAGGGCTGCCTGACGTCAGGCTTCACCCAGCAGATGTGTGGTGGGGAAAGCAGGGACTTTCTCATCCAGCAGTGAAATCAGTGACCAGGGGCAGCTGGTTCTCTGGGACCCCATTGTCTGTGCCCCAGACATTCCTGACCTGACCCAGCCAGGCCTGCTGGAGCTGCCCTGGTCATGGCCAAGGGGTGTGTTGTGGCTGATGGCACATTCGTTGACACTGTGATGCTGTGCTTCCTGCTCTCCTCATTTCCTTTTCCCTGTCTTGGAGAAGTCTGGCTCAGGTCATAGAATCATAGAGTGGTTTCACCTTGGTTCAGATCTGCTGCTGCTGCCCAGGCATGGCTGGATACATCCCTGAAGCCAAGCTGTTTGCTCAATCCATGTATTGACAGATGCTGCTTTTGTGAGCAGAGACCCTGCAGTGCTGGATTAGCCCCGTTTCACCCAGCCCAGTGTCTCCTGTCTCCAGTAGCAGCCACAGTGGTTCTCAGCACTGAGTATCACAAACCTTCAGTGACTTCTCCAGAATATTAGTCTAGTGGTCTCTGGCACATATATTTCTTGTGCCTGATGTGTCTTGTGCCTTTTTACTTCATTTGCAGTTTACTGTAATTTGTATTTAATTTGTCTTTGTACCCATTTTCTACTTTTCTACCCATCTCCAGTGGATGTTTTGACTCTTTAGGGAATTGTATGGAACTGTAGAGCAAGAGCATAATTTTGACACATTCAGTCCTGCTTCTATAAGAGTTCAAACCCCATGTTACTGCTCAAATGGGTAGGCTGACAAATTGGAAAAAAATTAGAAAATTTTACTGGAATGATGTGGGTGAGGCTGATGGAGTAAATGGGACGTGGGATAACAAAATGAATAAATAAAACAATAGACCTCTGTCCACTGGAATCTGTGTGGCAGCAGAGGTGGGAGGCAGGTTCAAATCTAAAGTTCATGGCTTTTTTTTTTTTTTGCAAGTTAAGAGTTTTCCGTCCATTTCACCTGTCTTGGAAAGCTGAAGCACAAATGGGGGATGCAACTGTTTGACCATTTGTTGTCTTGTTTTTGCAGACTGTCTGTCAGTGTGACAATTTGCATGGCTGAATAGCAGGTCTTACTCCTGCTGTGTGGATGTGTTTGTGGTTTCTGTGCCAAGAGCAGGCAGAGGCTGTCTTAGAGTTTGTGGGGATACTTGGCAGTAAGGGGTCTGCTGAAGATTCTGTATCAGGGGCAGGATCCCTCTGGACCCTACAGCTTCAGCCTCTGTACCCCTCATGCCTGGGTTACTCCCAGTGCATTGTACCAGCTTAGAGAAACGCCATCACAGAGGTAACTGGGCCAGTGGTTTGGCTAAGGCTGCAAGAAACTTTGAAGTTGCAATGAAAACGAGAGGAGTGGGATATACGGGAAGACTTCCAGGAGTTTTCTCATCTGTAAACATGAAAGTGCAGAGTCTGGATGTCCTTACTGGTAACCTGAGCGAGTTACCAAACAAACTGTGTTTTGCCAGTAAATGTGTGCAGCCCACTGGAATTAGTCTCTCTGGATGATTTCCGTCTTAACTGTAGGCTTGGAATTAGTTTAGTGTGATTTAAGGTCTTCTGGGCTCATTGGGCCTGATTTTAAAAATTTGTTTAGGAATTTTTGCCAAAGTGAAAGAAAGAGCAACTTCATAGACCTCCCTTCCCGAGGGGCATTTTATTTATGAGGCTTTTGATCTCTCAAACACACCTCTGGTGTTTGTCTAGTACGCACCATCCTGTCTTCAAAAGAAAGACCTTTCAGGTCAGTGGTTCACAAAACCGTCGCTCTGTCCTTTCACAGCCCTCTGGGAAGACGCAGGCCAGAATCTTCTGACTTCCATGTTTGTGTGTGTGGATCCTAATTGAGGGAAGCATCTTTGTGCAGGGAAGACCTTAAGATGTAAGGTCCCATTGTCATAAACACTAACCTGGATTTGTCACATGCCTTCATGCTGTCCCATAAAGCTGGATACGGATTTAAGTAGAAGCTCAGGGGCTTTTCTGTAGTGAGGCTTGAGTGCCCAAATGGACACCACCTGCATAAAACTTAAATGAGCCAGTCACATCAGTGCCAGGAAGTACTGGTCATTGTTTTATTAAGGTTCACTATGTGAGAGGCCATACTTCACAAACGTAATTACCTCCCTCTTGGTCTCTCAGTCCTGCTTCTCTTTCAAAGTTTAATCCTTGAACCTGTCAAGACAGGTATGCAGACATTTCTCTCTCTATCCAGACATACCTCTACCCCTTCCACAGATGAATACCCTGGCAGGGGGTAGACAAAGCGCCCTCTGAAGATGCTGCTCTTTCTCTAGCAATGATACAGGTTGATAGACAAGTGTGACCAGTCTCCCAGTTAAGACACATAAAGCTCAGTGTGGTGAATACCATTCTGTGCATATATACACACACACATGCTCTGCATCTCTCCAGATATGCATCTGTGCATCAGTTTTTTATAAACGTGTCTGCACCAATGCAACCCACGGCACTCAGCGCATCGTTACGAGTGCCCACAGGGTTTTATTCCACGTATTCTGTGAGGCCTTTGAGCTGTGATAGAGCCCCACAGAGCAGTTTCCAGTTCATGTAACCTTAAGCAATGAACCCCTGGCTGCACTTGGTGCTCTGCTGGCTTTGATTGCTGTGTGTGGCACACAGCAGCATTCCGCAGGTGGGCTGGTGCTCTGAGAGTAGATGGCCATACCCAGCACAGACTGCTCACACCCTGCCTAATGTTACAGCTTTTCAATAGCCTCTCGAGTCACCTGCTCTGCAAGACTGTCTATAACCTGTAATATAGAGACAGACATCATTACAGGCTGGAATGACACATAAAAGCCTGTCTCCTGAGGGATGCATGAGGGCTGAGCAGTGCACGTCCACCTGTGCATGCCAAGCAAGGAAACATGTTATTACTGATAGTACTCTATGCTTGAGCAAGGCTGAATTCTGCTTGCTGGCACTTTTTATCTCTCACCTTTCCTGTGCAAGTTCCTTGCTGTTCCTGGACGCTTGCTGTTTGTAGCTGAGTGCATTTTCCTCTGGTTTCCACATCCCCAGAAGAATGTCAGTTCCCTGTCCTTTCTGTCCTTTGTGTTCCTCTCTGTCTTTGCACCGCTCCCCTTGACCCTTGCAGTCTTTCCTTCAGGCTGTTGCAGCTCTGCCCTGGAACTGTCTCGCTGGAAGTGCCAGAAGCTTGCATTTTCCCCTTGCAGAGTGACAGTGGTGTCCCTCATCTCCTCAATGCAATTATTGTTTGCTCACCAGAACTGTGTTAGTCTTGACTTGTTCCTGGTGAATATTGTGTATATGCTGAAGAGACACTTATCTCACTAAACAGTGTCACTGCTCCCTGCTGCTATTCAAAAATTGTCAGAAGGATCCTGATTGGATTTATACCCTTGGTTGCCCTTTTTTTTACCATTTCTTAGAGTTTCCTAACACTTCTTTGGGTTTTATTCCTTTAAAAAAATTTTTTTTTGACTGGTTGGACTTTACACCTGAGCTTCCAAAAAAACATGCAATGGCAAGTTACTGTGGGGTGGATTTCAGTCCACCTCTGTGAATAAGGCTGGAAATTGCAGCACATTGGGAGATGATTCAGAAGCAGAAGAGCCAGCCCTGCCCCAGGGTGGGAAGGTGGATGGCTGGGTGTGGAAATGACTGGCTGATTTTTATCCCTGCAAAAGCCTGGAGTTAGCGAGGTGCTTGTCAGTTATCCCCCTTTAGCTCGGCAGGACCACAGTGCCTCTGGGGATTTCCAGGCAGCCAGCCACTGATTCAGGGGGCTCGGATTTCCCAAAGCTTCCCTTGAGTTGGAAACAAAAATCTCCACGGCAGCTTTGCGTTCCTCCATCACTGAAAACCCACTCTGTGCTCCAGCTCAGTATTGACATCTGGAGCCTGGTTCTTGGGAGGGGTGAGCACCTGTGACCTGTAGGGAAGCGGTGACTCTTTGAGAAGGCGTCTGATGCCCGAGACCCCCCGCCATGGGTGTAACTCGGCTGCTTGTGTTTCTCTAGTAATGATACGTATCGTTTGCAGTGTTTGCTCTTGCCCCATTGACTGTGCAAGACTGAGCCCTTTGGGATTTCAAAACACACTGTAGATACTGAATATCTGAGCCTCCTAACCTTTCTGAAGATTAGGTAAGTGTTATTGCTCAGCATTGTAAGAGGTAACTGAAGATATATCCCAGCTGAATTTGGTGAAAAGAGGTTAAGTAACCTGCCCTGACCAGAAAGGGTGTGAGTAGTAGAGCCAGCACTAAATATCAGCTCCATCCACTGTTGGTTAGGCAGCATTGCTTTGCTGTCTCTTGCTTGGGGTGCAGATGAATAAATGTTGTTTATGTTCTTGTTAGCCCATGCCGGTGAGGCATTTCTCTTTCAACATGCTGTGATCACTGCTATTTCTGGGCACTTCCTGACTTCCCAGTGTTATTCCTGGATGCATGTATTTATGTACGGTAGGTATAAAGGCAGAACTCACACCTTTGTTACACTTTTAGACGCGTTTGAACAAACAGAGGTGGAGACCAGGGCATCCTTTGTTCCCATTAAAGTGTTTGAGTTTTCCAACTGTTCCATTTTATCCTGCCTTAGTGCAGCAGCCAGTGGTGCTTATCCTGGCTCTTGGACCCACCAAGCTGTTACCCAGCTTCTGCATCGGATGCTGCTTCCTTTTTGCAAGGCATCTTTTCTAGCTCTACAATGCCACATGACCAAAGGCCAGAGCCTCATTTTTCACAGGCCTAGTGATACCAAATGGATTTTCCTAATGTTCTTATAATGTCACTTCACAAACGAAAGGAGAGCTGTAGATGTGGAAACATTTGACTTTGAATTTCTGAACACCTCAAAACAACGCTCCGCCATCTAATACTGGAGACCTGCGGTTTCACAGCAGGATTTTTCCAAGTCTTTTCCTTCACATCCTGAAGCAAATGTGGCCACTTCTAAAGCCTGGTTAAAAACAGCTGTGATGGTAACCAACTGCCCTGTCCTGGCTTTGTGCTTTGGTTGAACTTTCTGGTGTGTCTGACCAAGATCAGTCACATGTCTCATGGTTAATATAACCTGTTCACCCTAATGCATCTTCATTTAGTTCTGGTGCAGTTTTTCATCCATCTTTCAAGATTGTTTGTCCTACTTTCAACTAGGAGAAGAGCCAGACAATCTCATTTTGTCAAACAGGTTTACAGCAACTCTAAGAAGCTTGGTCTATATTTAACCTGTGGCCTATTTTCAGCATAACTTAGCGCAGGAGGAGGTGAAGTCCAGCCTTTTTTCCTCTCCTGCTTGTGATTTCTGGAGGCAGACTCAGAGTCATGTCACTGAGAGCTGCTGCCCCATCTCTGTGGGCTGGGCACAGCGCTTTGATTTCTTTTGGCACCACAAAGCTCTAGATTCTGAACAGCCAATTCATAGCATGTTTCTGCCTTGTGTGCTTGTCTTGTTGTAGGTCTTGCTTTCCAGGACAACATAATGTGGTTGATGCCCAGACTGTATTTAGCTGTTGCTGAATGTGACAAGTGTTATGTTCCTCTGCCAAGGCGAGTGCACAGCCATTGTTAGCCAGGATGTGCTGTGCAACGTTCTTCATGCAGAAAAAGCCTCTCTGTGTTTTGGTTGGCTT
This sequence comes from Hirundo rustica, assembly GCF_015227805.2. NCBI lineage: Eukaryota > Metazoa > Chordata > Aves > Passeriformes > Hirundinidae > Hirundo > Hirundo rustica. The sequence continues at coordinate 24,103,415 of NC_053457.1, read as the reverse complement.
TGATTTGGTTTTTTCAAACACTTAATCAAACTTCTGTTCCTGTTAATTTAGGAGCAAATTGTTGTTTGGTTTGGTTATGGGGTTTTTTTAGCAAACTCTGCTTTTTGTGTGGACAGTGCTTAATGGAAAACTTTGTGGAGCACATTAATCTGTTGTCTTAGTGGCTGTTGAATTTGTGTGCATTGACATAGGGCCCATAAGCCGTAATCTCAGTGTCTGAGGTGCTGTGCAAGCCCATGTCACAGACTGTCACAGCCACTTATCTATGCAGTGTCATGGCTTTCCACTTGTGGACCAAATTCTGCTCTTGAGAACATGGCAAAATAAATTACAGTGGCTGGTTCTCAGAACTGTTACTTGTGTGAATTCATTGCTTCCTACCTGACATTTGCAGTCAAGGCTTGCTGTTTGCTCTCTTCTCAGGTAAGTAGCGAGGCATGATGTTGTTCTTTGGTATTCCTTTCCCCCTGCCAGGAATGTTTTGCCTCCTCGTGCTTGGTAGTTTAGATGTTCGAGGGCATGTTTCAAACTTGGCTTATGTCTAAGTGCTTCTCACTCTCTGTTTTGTTTTTCAGGCGCTGGTTCGGCTTCCTCCCCATATTTCACAGTGCGATGAAGTCTTCAGGTTCTTCGAGGCTCGCCCAGAAGACCTTAACCCTCCAAAAGAGTAAGTGTTGTGATGATTTTCCAGTGCTGCTCAGTACATTTTGATTAGCTGGAAGGAAAAGGTCATTTGTTTTTATTACTGCTGTAGACATGTGAACAGAATCTGTAGATTTCAAGCACTACCTAGAAAAATGCCCAGCAGTTACACACAACCACTTTGGGTGAATGGAGAACAGGGAAGTCAAGCAACCCTCAGACACAATTTTCAGCCATCCTCCACCCACCTTTGCATTGTTTCTAGCTCACAGTTCTAGTGAGGGAACCTCCCCTGGTTTGTGGATTTTACCTGATAGTTATCACCGAAGAGTCATTTAGTTCCCAAAAAGCATTGGCTCAGTAGCAGGGGGAAATCCTGCCAGTAAGCACTTGGCTCATAATTACCAGCTGCTTCTTTAAATGTACTCCTGCCTAGAGATACTTAGTTATCGGTAGGGAGCAAGATTGTGGTCCAGATCCAAAATTGTCTCTGGAGAGTCTATTCTTTCCAAGCAGGAAGCCAAGAAAAGGAGGAGGGAAAGAGTTCCCATTAAACAGAAGACAGAATCGTAGCCTTTGCCTTGGAGCAGACAGGCTGATTCATGCTGATGCAGTTAGGGTTCATAGGACTAATTTATCCAGGGAGAGCGTTGGCAGGAGAGTATTTACAAGCAACAGTGCTGCCTTGCCTGGCATTTCCTTCTCTCTTTCATCCCAAACAGGATATATTTTATTGTACTCTGCAATAAGATGTTGACTTGGTCTCATTGTGTTTTGTGCTGCTTTGTTGCATGATTTGAAACTTGATTGCAGGCTGTGTTACCGTAATTTGCTTTCTCCTGTGTTTGCACAGCCCACTGGATAAGGGGGAATGGATGCAAAGTTTATGGGCTTTGGGCACTTCAGCACATGCAAACCTGTAGTTATTGGAAAAATTTGTATCGGCTTCAGCTGTCTGCTCCTATGCTGGTGAAAAAGAGAGGAGGATCTTTGCAGTTTGATTTCCCAGACTTTGTTTCTTGCACGTGCATGAGTTTGTACAAGGAGATGTATTAACATGTGTACTAAAGACAACACTGCTAGCGTCACTGACAGCAAAGTCTTTTTTTTTTGTTTCATGAATGAAGGAAAGAGCAGTTTTAAGTCAAAACTCTGCATAAAGAGCTGCTTTTTTATTTCCTACCTAGCCTTGTTTTAGGAAAATGTTTGGTGAGAATAAATATAGTTGCTTGTTCATTGTTAAACACATATTGCAAACTTAGAAAACACAGCAACAAAATAAGCCTGTCACGCTCTGAGACCTGCTGATTATCACAGTTCCCATCTGAGGGTCTGCAAGTAGGTTTGCAAATGTTGCTTGATCCCACAACACCCCATTTGTGATGCAAAGACACATCCCCGTGTGCCAGGCAGAAACAGACGCCCAGAAGAGGAGTGAGGTCCCAAGAGTTATGGAAGAGTTCACATGGAGGATCTCAAATGGATGTTGAGTCTGCTTGAAAACTCCTGTCTGCTTTCTGCACTGATGAGGTGCAGACCCTACAGCACCTCCACAAGGCAGGAGACTGGGGCCCAGGCCCACCCTACACCCACCATTATGGCTTGAGTCCTTGTCCCTACTCAAAGTCGTTGAGGGCCTGTTTGACAGCCTTGCAGGAATTTTCAAGTTATCCCTTCACTCCCCTCTGGAAAAACAAAAAAGGCTAAACGTTCTTAGCCCAAGCCTTGCATCCTATTCCAACCTAGTAATAAGTGTAATAAGTGTGATTTATTTCCCTGGAAAATGTAGAGCAATAACCTGATTAAATCTCGCTTCGCTAATGTCTGCAAGACATTAATCTAGCTGGGTTTAAACAAATCCTACCTCGTCTTCTGTAAGCAAACAGATCTTAGGGAAGGTGTCTAAGGTTTCTGCTGGGAGTGCTTCACAAAAGATGTATTGTTGAAGTTGAAGATTAGTCTCTACAAAAAGATGATGTAAAAGCCAATGGAAACATCTTAGTGTTTTTCTTCTGTGAACTGAGGGGGGAAGGGAGCAGATCTGAGGCTTGCTGGACCACTGTGTAGGGTCCGGGGGAAGGACACCTCCAGGGTGATTCTGAACCTCAGCAGGCACTGCAGGAAGGAGCATGATTCCAGAGAAATCCCAATTTATTTCTTTGTTTTGTTACTCTGCCAAGCCCCTCCAGGAACAGTGAGCCAGTGGTGCTCAAGCCCCGTGAATTCAGTCTTCCCTGGACCTCATGGTTCATCATTCGTCTCACTAGGGTAGGGCTGCAGCCTGGAGGCATCATCTAGACTATCCTAATTATTTTATCAATTTCTTCAGCTGCTTCTTTTAGCCCTCAGCACAGAGGTGGTTTGTGTGCTGATGTGTCAGCACAGACACGGCATTCAACTTGCTGGGTTGAAGAACAATAAGCGAGTGACTCAGCCACCAAGGGGCAGCAAACAGAATTGCTTGTGCTGCCTTCATGTCTCCTCTCCGGGCACAATGAGATGATCTTTAGTTTCATGTTGACCTGCTCAGTTTTTCTGCAGCAGCTTGGCCTCATAAGACAAAGCCTGACCTAGGGTTTAATTGACTAACTAATTTTCAGGAGTGTAACCTTAATCCCATGGGCATTTGGGTTGTTGAGCCCAGAGAGTCCATTGAGTTATTGCATGTCAGTGACTAAGCATGTGCTTCCAGACAGAAATACGTGGAAGCTTAAACTTTGAGGGAGGAGAAGCAAAAGTGTCCAGTTTACCTTGCAGCTGGGAGGTGCACAGAGGTGTCCCTGCCTGTAATTGCTGAGCCATGGCTTGCAGTGGTGCACTAATCTGTGTGGTGCTGCATGAATTCAGCAGCAAAGCTGAGCACTTCTGTTCCTATTGTCCTGAAAGACACCAAAATTCCCCTGTAGCTCCTTAGGCACTTTTACAAATGTGTTGCTGGCTTCTTCCTTACGACCCTTCAGCTGCCCTCCCCTTGCCTCCTCCGTGCTTCTTTGTGCGGTCCTGTCCGGGTTCTGCCGTGTTTGGCTCGCCGGCTGCTCCCTGCAGAGTCATTTCCTCCTGCTGCCGTGCTCCGACTGCCCGCGGTGCTGAGCAGCACACAATCCAGCTGCAATAAAAGCTGGGCTTTCCCAATGCTCTAATAATCCGGCCAATTTGTTCGGTTGGATTCACAGCTTAGGTTTTCTGTTTCCTGTTTTGGTGATGGTCCAGGCTTTCGAGTCCTGTGACAATAGGCAGAAGGTTTTTCTTCCAGCCCATTAAATCTCTCCTGGGTACAGCAGCTCACAGGCAGAGAGCCGGAGAGATGTCTCAAGAAGCCTCAGCATTTGTACTGGCTGATGGTTTCCTTTGAGCCTGCTCCTGCTGGTGGAGATAGCTCCCAACAGCAGGTTTCCTTCATGTGGCATGGGAGAGACCATAGGAGAACACAAAATTCCTGCGTGGAATGGCCTGGGAGCGTTCTCAGGCTGCTTCACGTGCTGAAAGCATGGCTTTTGCAAGGGAGCTGCTGGACCATGGAGCAGTGACGTGCCAGGCAGGGTTGGGAGCTGCAGTGACCATGTTCCGGGGCAGCTGTTCCCACTGCTCTCACTCCAGCCCCTGGATTAGCCACAGGGAAAGCAAGCTTCAAACCATCTGCCCTGGTACAGGAGGAGCAGTTTTCAACTGCTGAGTTTCCAATATGTGACATTTTAGTGTTTGGGCAAAGACCTGTGTCTGTAGGCACATGGCCGGGCTTGTGTCCTTTAGCACGCCCACGTAAGGGCCAGTCCTGGACTGCCATGGGAAAAGAGACTGTGAGGTAAGAAGGAAGTGTGTTTTTATTTATCCATTGTTCTAAGTAAATCCCATGTCGCTGAAAACGATTAATTTACTGGACACTTCTGTTAATAATTATAATTACTGATAACTAAACCAGAGGTAGATTAATTTCAGATTTCTGCTGGGGATTTAAATTCAAGGCTGAGGTCAGGCCAGGGCTCACAGTCAACAAACAAAATCTCAGAAACCAATTTTTTTTAATGATTCTATTTTACTAGAAATAACAGAAATACCCAAAAAGTAGGATTAATCAATTAGACATTGCATATGGTTTACTGGTTTTAGGGCTTTTTTTGCAGCAAGTTTCAAAATAGCACAGCCAGACCACTCTTGTGAAAGTTTGTTTTTATTTTGTGTCTAGATCCAGTTTAAAGAGCAGATCAAGAGCCAAGGATTCAGTTCTCCAATACTTCCCCCTACAGAAAGTCATGCAGGCTCAAACAAGATTTCTGTTTAAACCACCACTAGTAATATTATCAGCTGAATTTAAAGCAGTGTTCAGTATCTGAGAATAATTTTCCTGCGAGAATCATAAAGCAATTTTCAAACCGTATGCAAATCCAGAAAAGCTAGGGGACTTAATAGGTTATACGACATATTAATGAGGGTTCATGCAGAAAACGGAGTTAATGCTGAGGGTGCCTTTACTGAAGAACAGAAATGCTCTATTGTGTCTTGTAGCCATGAGCTTTACTGATCATATCTCTATCAAACAAATATTGGTGTAACACTCAAACACTCTGATGCCAGGCAGATGCTGTTAAATGGAAGCTGGATTCTCCTCTTATTCCTCATGAATGACAAATTCCTGATAAGGATACTGAACAGAAATAGCCAGGGTAATGGAGGGACCATGTTAAGGAAGCTGCTTTAGTTTATGAGCGTATTGGTGCTAGAGCACAGCTCCCTCATACTCTGTTTTCTATCCATAAGCATGACTGTGTCTATATACAATTATTTCTGTTTCCCAGATCGGCTCTGTAATAACAATTCAATTACCTGTTGGTAAAGGAGGAAAATTTTTCATGTGTGAAATATCTGTATTTATGCTGATTTGTTTGATATTATGAAAATATTTTCTCTTACGTTTCATCCCTCATATTTCATCGCTTATGTTTCACTTATATTTTAATTGTTTTGAATTGTGTTTCCCAATACATTGGACAGATGAGTCAGTGAGCAGATGTGCTATGAGGAAAGCTGGTGTTCTCTTTTTGTGATTGCTCTTTCTTACAGGACTTAACAGTACAGATAATTTCCACATCATTTATGAATGTGGTCAGCACCAGTTCATGACAGTTGGCATTACAGTCCGAACTTGGCACTTTTACTGTGACTGCTCAATGCACACATTTTATTTGGGAAATCCATTCCACTTGAGAGAAATGCAAAATCAGAAAAGAGATGGAGGTTTTATTTTTCTTTGGTTTGTTTGGTTTTTTTTTGTTTTGTTTTTTTTTTAAACCTGGGAAGTAAAACCCACTGTCTTGAAGGGAAGAAAAATTTCATGTTCTCAAAGAATTATTTATTCACCGAGGTAGCTAAGGATGCAATAATGTATTAGGGCTGTTATTGCCAAGAGCCTTGCTTGGCTACTCCTGATTTCACACGGCTTCACTGATTTCCCTGGGAATTAGGTACCACAGCTCTTTGAGCATCTCCGTGTGGTAGAGCACCTGTGTTTATTTTCTGAAATGTGCTTGGTTTAGGGCTGCATTTATTAGGAATATTTGGCCTCAGCGTCTAAATTCGTGGAAAAAATGTTTCTTTGGCTTTTAGGTCTCAGAAGTGCTTCACAGTACCCTGCTCCCAGCGTGGGACTGTCACAATCCGTGGCTGAGAGGTCAGGCAGCCCAGCACTAGAGGACACAAGCGTGGCTGATCCCCGGTTGTGCCCCTGTGACCCGGAGGGCAGGAGCTCAGTCCCTGGGACACGGCCACTCTCAGGTGGGGCTCTAGTTCCCCCTGTGAGCGCTGCCTTTCATCAGGGCTCCTGATCTCTGGAAGGTCTCCCTTGGAGATCCTTATCTTAAATAAACTAAGCCAATGCAGGAATGGAAAAAAGGAAATAACAGATTCATTACTCATTCTCTTCTTTAGTTTCACGTGGGACTTTCCCTTTTGTTTGTAGCACATAAACTGATTTGGACCGGAGTATCAAATGGAGGGTATTGAAATTTGCTACTGGCTGCAGCATTGGTGATACGAGCAAATAACTCAGCCTCCCTGAGAAAAGATTGGAATCTGTTTTGCTACTCTTTCAGAAAATGAAAAAAAGAAATTACATGCAGATAAATATCAAACAATAAACCTGGGGGAAAACAGAAAGCATGCTAAATGAAATAGATTCAGCAACCAGAAAAAAAAACCAAAAAACAACTGTAAAAAAATGTCAGCTGGAGCAACATGAGCTTTTATCCCTTGCCTTGGGTATCACCTTTGGGTTGGCTCATGCTCTTAGGCTTGACTGTGAAAGGACACAGAGCTGAGAGGAGCAAAGACAGTTTAACGTACTGACACTCGGCACTGGCAGCCAAGGGTACAGAAATAGCTTTTGCCTCGATTGGTTATGAGCAGGCTGCAGGGTTTAAAAGTGGGATGCTGTCATGGGTCCGGGATGGATTAAGAATAAACAGACTTACTCAAAATTCATCAGTATGAGAATGAGATTAGAGCTCTGCCAACACCCAGCAATGGCACTGGACACTGCCTTGCTGGGTGAAACACAGGAGAGTGTCAGTGCTAGTTAAAGTTCACTGTTTATAAGCACACATTCAAAACATTTTTTTTTTCTTTTCACTGTACAAGACTAGCAACTGAGAGGTTTTGAAATGCAGAGATGTTGCCTTTAGAAAAACTAAATGCCAAACCTGTTGGCTCAAAAGCTTTTTTTCCTGTCCAGTATTTTTTGTTGTATACTAAAGGAACAATCACTGCTGATAATGTGCCAATGCCTATTTTGTAGACTAGAAAGTAATAACTTGCTTACTATTTAACTTAAACTATAAAATTTCTTCTTTCTGGAGAAGCTGAGGGGTTAATGCAGGGCACTGGGAAATCTGCTCCTTACTGTCTCATTGATTTATTTTGTGATGTTGTAAAGGCCTCTTGCATCTCCTGGCTCTACTTGCAGAATTATTGCAGAGTTTTGGTTTCAGAGATTTGCTAAGAGGATTTGATTCTGGTAAGGAAACCCCAATCTTTCCATAATACAGTTTTAGAAATGACCAGTTACAGAAATAATTTGTTTTAAAACATCATCGCTCAGTGTTGGAAGAAACATTACTTCCAAAATCTGTCAGGAAAGCTTGCTCTGCTGGTGCTCCTAGATGCAAAACCAGTTAGAAAGTCAAAACAGTAAAGTTATTAGTTTATGGCAGTGAGAGAAACCTGGCCTAATGAGGCAGGATTGGATCAGAACCAAGATAACTGCATTCAGAGATTATCATGCTTCTTGTGAAGGATTTGAGGTACCAGTTATCCCTGAGCACGCACTTCTAGAGAGGTTTGGCTCAGTGCCACGGCATCTTCTGGAGTTCTCTGTTTAAAGGCAGGTGATGCTTGGTTTGCAGCCCACAGGGTTGAATTGCCCATGCTGATAGACACAAAAGAGATCTTTATCTCCGTGAAGAAGAGAAGTGTCTGGTCCTGATGTTCTTTGTGAATAAGCCTGGAACTGTGGAGAGGGCTGGGGGCTTCCTTTTCTTATCTGGTTTTCTTGCTCTGGTGAGCCCCTGCTGGCAGGTTAATTGCACACTGTCACCATTGACTCATCACCTGCCAGGCAGGAGGAGCTGGGGGTGGACTTTTCTGTTCACTGGCATGACAGAGTTGAGTATAACCTGTCTTGTCCTCTGTGTGTCACATCTCTGGAAAGCAAGAATAGGCAGCTTACGTTGCAGATATGATTATATAACAGAGAACACAGCTTGTCATTGCTGTGTCTATAATATGGTCACACTGTTGTTTAATGAGGATCTTTCACTCTGAAGAAAAGGGCACTAGGGACAGACATGCTCAACAGGGTGGTTGCTGCCAGGGTGATAAGTTGTCCTCTAGTGGTGCCTGGGGTCACATGGGATTTTTCAGTGGTCTGCTCTTCCTATTGTTGATTGCTGTGTAATTTTGACACTGCTTGTCTGGAGAGTCCCTTTGTTTTTAGCACTGTTGAGGATCAGTAGCCTCACTGGTTATAAAAGAAGTGTTTTTCTCACGTACACTTGCCTGGTGTGACCCTGTGTGTGATTTTGAACTGTTTGTGGGCAAGGTAAGGCATCCCATTACATTTGATAGGGTTTTATCAGGCTGTACCATATGTGACAAGGCAAGGCACATAAATACATTGCTTACAATGTATTTTAATGCTGTTGGCCACCGCGGGCCAGGTGGAGTTGAAATCTCACATTTATTTAAGGTGAATCATTGCTGTCTAAACACTGGTAAGTAGAGGTGATGTTCCTCAGTAACAGGACTTTGAGCATCTCTGGCACTGCCCTTTGCATCCAGCAGTAGCCTCTGAAGAGAGTGGAGGAAGCCTTAGCAACCAAAGGGTGCTGAACAGCAGGTAAAACAAGTCACGTCTCCCTGGAGAGATGCTGCCTCTCCTGCATTTTGTTGAGATGAGAGCTAGGTTTTGGTTCTGGCTTGGTTAAATCATATTATTATCTTCCAGGGTATCTAACTTTACCTGTTCATCTCAGGACACCAAAGAGTTTGTGCTAGGAATCTATTCTATTTTGTGTCTGTCCCAGAGATTTGCATTCAGCTCCCAATGCTATTGCAGGTAAAAATCTTGTTTACAGCAAGGCTGGGGAAAAAAAAAAAAACAAACCCTTTTGTGGCAGCAGGGAGCCATGCCCTGGAGTGCTGCATGTATCTGAGGTGATCTCCTTTGCTCTGTCTTCTGTCTCTTGAGAAATGGGGTGGCTTTAGGACTCTGTATATAAGAAAATACCAGACCTCGAGTGGCTCTGGCTGAAGGAGACACGGTGATCTATTAGTAGATTCATTTCCACCCTTTCCATCTTCCTGACTGGTCTGCTGCTGACTGTCTTTCATGCATGCTGTTCCCAGAAACACAAGCAGAGGATCAAATAACAATGTGTTTTGACTCCAAACTCTGGAATGACTTATCATGTTATCAAAGCTTTTGATTTAATTGAAATTTCACAGATAACCCTAGACCTGCTTTTAAGTGCAGACTGAAGAGGCAGTGGGAATTCAATTACCCACACACCCCCCCCACCCCCCATCACACCATCATCCTCTCTTTTAATGCTTGCACCTTGTTTGGGAGTTTTATGGAAGGGATTTGCTACTGCTTATCTCCAGCTAGAGCTGTGTGTCTCTGTTCAAAGATACCCTTTGTTTTTGGGCCTCTTTCTTTTTCCAGTTATGCCAGAGTTTGATTGGGATGACCCTGCTGACAGTAATGGACAATTTGAGATTGACACTGATGCAAGGATTGCAGAATTTGCTGTGTTAGAAGTAGAATTCTTTCCTTGTTTCCTTGTTCATCTCTTAAAACAATTGGCCTAAGCTCAGGAAGATGTTCATTTAAACAGACCTTGGATATATAGTGAATAGAGGATTGACTGTGGCTTTGCAATACTTTAGTATAATCTAATAAATGCTGGTTATTTGCTGGATGCTTGCAAGCTGGATTTGCTTCCCAGGTCCAAGGAGTTCTAATAGCCACTCCAGTAATGCTGACTGCAGTGTACTGTGGTGAACCTCAGAACATTGTATATGTCTGATTACATTTGCTTTCAATTACAGTCTTGTGGGTTTGAAAAATCTGAGCAGTTCAGGCTCATTTGGGAACCACCACAAAAATCACCAGTAACCTGAGATTGCTAGTGCTTGAAAATATAAAAGAAAAAGAAAATGTTGAATGCTGTGGACCAAAAAAGTCTACTTTGCTTTATGAGAAGTCAACTGTGGCAACAGCTGTAGGATTAGAATGGCTGGGGCACCATATCTAAAAGATAAACCTTTTCCTTTCCCATCCAAGCGTGCCAGGAGTGAAGTGTGAGTGACTCATGCCAGAGACAGTGTTCATCAGAGGCTTGAAGCTCTCCTGGTGCACCAGAGAATTAGCAGTGCTGCTGTCTCTCCTGCTCCCCATTGGGTAGATTGCTGGTCCTTTTGCTAAGGATTAGAACCTCACCAACATCATCCTCCCTTGCTAGGGAAGCTGCGTAGTTCTTGAGGCTGCTAAATTTAAATTAATCTTATTTCAAAACATACTAATTTGTGGAGGTGTGGATTATCCTCTAAATCTGACTAAAAGAGGAGCTTTCTTTCCATGAAAACATTTAACCAAAAATGAACCTCTCAGTTCCTGTTGAAATGTGGTCCTGAATCCCTGAAATGAAATAGTTTTCATTGGCCCCACGGAACAGCAGGATGGCTCTGGAGTGAACAAACATGTACAGAGACATCCGGCTGACGCCTTTGCAGGTGACCCTTTCTGCAGTGGTGCCCAGGTCTCTGGGCTGGGACTTGACCTGCCTCTGGCAGTCCTGTGGTGTGTCTGGTGCTGCCTGCATAATTCCTCAGCTCTTGCAGCGGGCAGCCCTGGGAGAGCATCAGCCATGGGCGTGATCCCTTTCCCCTGTGCCAGCATCTGGCAAGCAGGAGGAAGCCTCATGGACGCATTAAAGTGTAAGCTCTGGTGCAACCCTTGGTTGGGGCATTGAGAGTATTTGGGAGGTAAAGGAGGAGCAGGAAGGGTTTTGCTGTGAAAAAGCCCAGCCACAGCACTGAGACACTGGCGGTGGTGCCGTGAATTTTCACCCCGAGTGAGGAGAATTAGTTCAGCAGTTCAGAGCACAGGAGCAGAAAGTGGGGTGTAAGGCTGTCATCAGCCCCTGGAAACAAGGGCAAATGCAAAATGAGTAGCAACTGAGGCAGCTTTTACTCTTGCAGTGGGAACCGGAATATCTTGCCAGTGTTCTACATTTCTTCCTACAAGACAGGACGTTTTGGCGACACAGCTCCTAAATTTGGGTGGCATACGAGTAAGAGAACTGAGCACTTTCTGTAGTCCCAATGACAAGGCTCTTCACCTTGCACGTAACCTCTGCAGCCCCCGCAGCTGGTGACCTGGATGCTGAGGCGTCTCGCTGGGTCTGGCTTGGTTCCTTCACCTCCCCGCGCATCTCTGCAGCGAAGCTGAGGGCAAGGGTGCTGCAGAAACGCTGCCAACAGCTGTAAGCTCCCGCAGCGAGGGGTCGGTGGAAAGCTCCCTTATTGTTTGCCGCCGTGTCAATGCACAAAGCGGGGCTGTGTGGGACTGAGGGCGTTAGCAAAGCTCCCGATGCATCAGCGTCATCCCCTGGGGGAGGAGGAGCCCCCGTGGCCGAGCTGCACGGACCATCCCGGCTGATGAGATGAGATGCTTTTCTGGCCAGCCCTGATAAATAAGCTTCTGTTAATGTTCATTGTTATCGTGCTCACGCTCATCTGGGCCTTCAGGAGGGGGTTGTGTTACAGATGCTTGGCTGAGGGAGGGCAGGGTGACAGCTCCAAAGGTGAGCTGGGCTTTGAATCCCAGGCAGGCGTTCAGCAGATGAGCAGAAAGCCTTGAATCCCGTCAATAAAGCAGCATGTCAGAGGGAGTAGCTGAGAGAAGTGGGAGTTCTGAGGAGAATGGAGATAAAAGGAGGCTTTCAGGCAGGAGAGGGGATTACTGCTTTTTCCAGATGTAGCATTTGCATTTGGAGAAGGAGAACAGCCAAAAGGCCAGGCTGATGAAGGATGCTTTGTGGTGCTTCCAGCCTGTGAAAAAATGCAGTTCTTTCAAAGTTATGTGCTTTTGGATTGTTAGGCAAGGGATGAAATAGGCATCATAAGAGTAGTCGCTTTCCCCCTCTTCTTATGGAAAGCTGGTCTCCAGTGATTTATATAATTAATACTCTTTTTTCTTCCTTTTTTGCCTGCTTTCTCTTAAGGCACTTTTTCTTTTTTTCTTTTATTTATTTTTTTCTATTTTTTTTTTTAATACAGTCTTGGCTCAGTCATTCAGCATCCTCATAAATCAGAAAATTTTGTCCTTGCAGATACCTGACAAGTAGTTTATATTTAATTTTTTTGTGGACAGGCATATAAACTACTGAGCCCCAGTTTATTGCCAGATACATCCTGATCTCTGGCAGGATAAGCGGTGTTTGAGAGAAGATTGAACTAATATCAGCAAACAGAGAATTTGGGGCTTTAACAAACAAACGTTGCTTTCTGATGTGATTTTGTCTATCCTAACGTATGCTCAGAAAATCTCCGGTGTTATCTCCACTTCAGATTCATTCAGCTCAGATATACTCACACACCATGGGACCCTGTAAGTAGAATATGTGACGATCATTTTAAGAGGGGATTTACCCCAAATAGACAAAAATAAACACATTTAGCAGCTTATGGCTCTAGTGGTCCTTTGCAAGTTTCCTGAAAAAACACTTTTGCCAGCTACTTCTCTTTCTTCTTTTAAGGCTTTATTTTCAAAACATCAAAGTAAATTCCTGATTTTGAATGAAGTAGGACACAGCCTGACAGAGACTCGTGTCAAAAACCTTTCACCTCGAGAGTAATGCAGCTAGATAACATTAAACTTGCTGTCAGCCTCATCCCCAGAGCAGCCTCCTCCTCCCCCAGACACTGATGCACGTGGGTAGTTTCCTACACAGTGAGTAACTGTATTGGATTCAACGGGAGCACACATGCACCCAGAGTTATTTGTGTGTGTATGCGTGTGTATGTTTGTCTGATGGGAATGAAAAATTCTGGAGAGGGCTGGGATACAAAGGAGGTCCATTCATCAGCAGCCCCCTCTGCAAATCATGCTAGTTCTTCTTTCTTGCCTGGAGATGGACAGGTATGGAGTATGTGCACACAGGCCGTGGGGCAAACATAACTTAACTGGAATAAATCACCAGCTTGCCAGGGATGAGGGTAGGTAACATCTGCTCTCAGAGACTCCTAAACACACATATCACAAAACAGCAGAAAGGCTTAACTGGCCTGGTTGTTTAGAGGTTTGATATAGCAAATAATTTGTGTGTGCCCTCGGTGCTTTTTTTATGCATTTATTTTTACAACCTCTTAATTTAAAAAAATCCCAAAGCCCAACTAAAAAGGGCATGAAAGCAAATAGATATTAGTATCTTCATCTGTAGCTTTGAGGGAGCCTTCTAACTGTGTAGTTGTGAAATCAATGAATCATCAATGCAGTCTCCATAAGGGAAAGCATCCACTCTGAGAGAAAGCAATAAGCACAAGGCTGTGTAGAGCACCTTTGTTTGGCTGTGCTTGCTGTAGAATCCTGTCAGATACCATTTTCACAGTGGTCTGTTCACTTCAGCCAGCGCTTGCTCCGTGATCAGAGGGAATCCATCCATCAAACAGGGCTTGGCAGTTCTCATTCTGGTATAATGGACTGGGTCATTGGAAGGTGGCTGGTGTGTGTTGTAGGCAATTTGCTTCTTGTCTCCTATTCTACATATGTACCTAAATCTTTTACAGGATACTTTTACATTGTGCTTTGTTCTTAGCCCTTCCTTTCTTTTTGCTTTCTTACCTGACTACTTTATCCCTGACTGCATCAGCTTCACTGTCTCATGTTGGCATACCTTTTCTTGTGCCATTTTCAGCTGTCCCTGGGTTTTGGGTTTTTTTTTTTTTTCATTATCCTTACATCCCTTGGATATTGTTTCCTCTTTCTCAATATGTTCTGTGCTGTTTCCCACAGCATTGCTGCACTTACTTCTATTTGTCCCACTGGTGCTCTGTTCATTGATTTATTTGCTCTCTGATGAATTTCTTCTATTACTTTCTCCCTTCCCCGTGTATTTTCATCCTCCATACCACATATGAGATAACAGAGGGATGACAGAAAGTACACAAGTTGCCTCATTGCTGGCCTAGCTGTTTGCATAGAGTACAGCCAGGATGAGCCAGTCTGGGGCTGGAACAGAAACCGGGAGCAAACCCTCTGCCACCCTCATATGTGTTAGTGGCCCTGGTAACTGACCCTCAGCAATATGGGCAAACCTGCTCTTTTGCCTTGCTAAAGGCAACTCTTAGGGAGAAAAGGAGAAGTCATGGAAAACTAACTTGGCAGAAATAAAATTGCCGAGATTTTTTTCTGTTTTGTAACCGGTAATTTTTGTAGACGTTGTCTCTGTGGTCTGCCAAACAGAAATTCATCATCACCAGCTTGGAGTTCCTGGGTAATTAATCTTCTGTGGTGGATAAGGCAGGCTGAGTTTTCAGTCTGCAAGCGTGGAGAGCTGTGAGCTAACCTGCAGCACTGCTGAACCTTTTCTCTCTCCCCTATTTCTCCATTTTCCCATGACCTTAGGAAAAAAAAAAAAAAAAAAAAAAAGAAATCCCCACTTCATAGCTCTTTTTTTTTTTCTAAGTCACACTTTATGGAACACAGTTTTAATGCTGTATGGTACGTGTTTAATGATGTCCATATGGGTTTGTGGGTACAGGAATTAAATACATAACGGTTCACGATGACATAACACGGAAATGCAACTCCCGCAGTGCTGGTGTGTAGGCTGTAAAGGGTTATTAATAAAAATGAAGGTTTTAAATAGAAAACAAGCTTAGCAGCACCGTTTTGGCCTCAGGCCCATCTCTGAGTGATGGAAAAAAAAAAGAGGCTGGAATATATGGTCTTTCCTCAATACATGAAAATAAATACATTTTACCACCGTCCCCTGCTAAACATTTCAGAGAGAAAGCTGCAGGCCTGGTGCATGGCATCTCTCTTCAATCAGAGCCTGAGCTCAGGGAGGTCTGGAGGGGATATTTCAGCAGGGTGCAGAACACATCAAACAAATACTAAAGGGGAGATTGATGCCTTAGATTATTAAAACGGGGTAAGGCCACAATGTTTTGATTGGCAAAACTTTTCAACAGTTGGACATTAGTATTTCAGAAGAGCAAACCATTCTGTTTGTGGGTGAGCCAGGAAAATAACAACTCACACAGTTTGGGGGAATGACCTCAAGGAAATCCCATCCTGTCTTGTAACTGGAGTTGCTGGATCAGTAAGCCAAGGAAATTACATAATATGCCTATTAATATTATAGAAAAAGAAAAGCAAGTTTACTTTTCTATGTTCAGCCTTGTTCTCTCTGTAGTTGCCCCAACATTTTGTTTTAAGTGTTCAGAATAAACGAGACAGCAGTGGATGATGTGCTGAGCAACTCCCTCTGGATGCCATCTGAGACATCTCTCACTGGTTTCCCACTGGTTGTTCGTGACAGGAACTGTATGGGCAGCACCAGCACTAATTGAATGTGTCCTTCTGTCTTTACCAATGTTTTTGCTGCAGTTTTAGCTGATCCCAGAGCAAAACACAAGATATATCTGCACACAAACTAGCTCTAGAGTTTGAGGCTTGGGATTTTCAACTTTGTGGACATCTCTATATTACCTCCAGGTCGTAGACCAGGACAAGATCAGTGTTTCACAGCAGTTGCATAAGGGTCAGGACAGTCCAAACCAAACGTGATCCTGCCCTGGTTCCTGTTTTGGGAAATCCATATACTCACAGCTGTCCCCCTGTTCAGTCTGTTCACATTCTTCAGCTCCAGCTCCACGCTCACCTCAGCCCATCCTTGCACCCCTGGATTCCAGCAGACAGCTTTCCCCAGCAGATGGCCATGGAGGATGCAGAAGGGATGCAGGAGGAATAAGATTTCCTTGCTTTATCTCGTGCCGTCTGGGGCAAATTCCCACTCTCTGCCAGTTTCTTGGAGCCTCCAACTGTTGTTCATTGTGAGGCACAGATGTTGTTAGCTCAGTGGCTTCTGTCCAACCACCAGATTCTTCAGCAGAAGAGAACTCAGCCCATTATATGGAATTGGAATTCAGGCTGAACACACGGCATCGCTTTTTTCCCACCTGACCATAGCTGGGACAGGGAACAGAAATGTGGGAACGTGGTACAAAATACTCCCCCTATGCACCAAGCCCTGTGCTGCTCTGTTCACCCTTCAACCTTCTGGCTTGAAACCAAGATCCTCCCCTAAAAATTGGTTAGAAAAACTACTCCCTGCTTGTGTTCTGACAGATGAGATGGCTGGGATCTGTTGCACAGACCGTGCTTTCACCCACTTGCTGCTGTTCTGTGGGTCATCTCAGGCACAGCTAAAGCTTCTGGAAAATAGTATTAAGTCTATTTTTCCAAATTTCAGTACGCTGACAGATGTCAGTTGTTTGTCTTCTGAAACTGGTCTTGTCAAGAATAGGTATAATGTCCCTTTAAATAGCGCAAACCACATGGGAACATTTTATTTTTGTCCCTAACTGTCTATAATCTATCTTATTTCTTTTTTTAGTGAAACTAAAATCTTCCCAGGGGTTGTTCCTAATAATAATACTGAAAAGAAAGTACCATGTAAGTCACCAGTATTAGCAATGGCAGTAGTACTGCATTGCCCTTCTATAGACTTATCTCACTGTACACCTCGAGGTATGGCCCAAACATGAACCCTCTCAGCTAGACTGTGAAATACAGGTTTTATTTTAGAACCAGGGAAGCGAAAGTATGAAAGTGGTTTTGAAAGGTCACCAAGGATAGAACAGGAGCCAGAAGGTCTGGATTTTAGCCTCATGTTGTGACTCTTGGCATAATTTCTGCCATTTGCCTCTGCAAACACCCCTAGCATGCCAGCAGTTTGACTTGCTGATATATAACTTCAGGATCTACAGGAGTGGCTCAGTGTCAATGTCAATTTTTGCAAAATTCTATATTTGAGGAAAATGTGCTAAAGAAACATTGAATAAGTTTGCTCTAGTTTACAGGGGGTTTAGTCTTCAGGATGCCCTTGCATCCTCTGCTTCAACCACTGGTCTCACAGTCCTCTAGAAAACCACATACTCACCCCCTGCTCATCAGCATGTGAAGGGGGATCTTTAGCTCAAGATCCATCTCACCCTGTTGTCTTCTTCCCCAAACTGTGGTGAATTGACTGATCTGAAGTCCCTCCTCTGAGATGAACAGCTGATACCTCTGCAGAAGCGAGACAACAACCAGTCCACACTTCTCCATATGCCAGGACAGCACAGAGAGCAAGGTGGGCTGTAGCTGTGATGTGGAAGAAGAACCCGCCTTTGTGCCCAGGTGCCCCATGGCAGTTCTGGAAACAATCACATGAGCATGGAGGAAGGCAGGAGGACTGCTCCTTACCTGTGTCTGCTTCTTCTTCCTCAACCAAATCTCTCTCAGAACTGGGAGCACATTCTGCTGTAGTAGATAAATTGCTCAGGCGCCTACACTTTGTTTGAAATCAGTCTGTGTAGGGCTGCAGGCTTGGCTCACTGTGACACTTGATTATTCCATCTGCAAATGCTTGGTGTCCCTTGGTGCCCTCTGCTCTCCGCTTCAGCTGCCTGCTCCTCTCTTTGTGTCCCTTCCTGCAGTCCTTGCTGATGGCAGCTTGTGCTGTAGGTACCCCCAGCCCCTGTTTGTGCAGGGAGGTTCAGTTGGGGCTCTTCAAGCTCTCAGGCAGTACTTTGCGTACTTTGGAGCTGGAGCAGAGCTTTCCTCCCCAAGGGAGTGGAAGAGGGATGTGTCAACCATGTATTTCTCTTCCCCTGGCTTTGTTCTTTCCCTCCCTGTCCTGTGTTTCCCATCCCTTCCTCTCGTGAGAGTTGTCCTGTGGGCTAACACGAGCACAGCTGCCTTGCACAGACATTTATTTATCTGCCAGTCCACCATCCCAGGAGCTACTAAGACATTCCCTTGGCACGTACTCCATTTACCCACACCATGTGGCCCTTGCTTCAACACATCTTTTCCTCCCATAGGACCCTCTGCTACTCTGTGCCTTCTCTCTAATTCTGTGGTCACCAAATGTGTGGCGTTCCTAGCAGCTGGCACCCTGCAGCATTCCGACCAGAGCCCCTCTGCTCTGTCCTCTGTGTGCCACCACTGGTGCTGCAGATAGACCTTGTCCTAGGCAAAGCTGTCCCTGAGCGTGCCCGTGCCAGTGGGTGAGAGAATGCGCCCTTGCATGTGGCTTTTGTTCTCAGTGCACAGCCCACCTCCCAGAGCAGCAGATAAACACAAACAGCCTTTTTCTGCAGTTTAGTGAGCAAAGCGGAGCAGTGCTTCTGAGCTGGTCCTTTAACAGCGAGGGCATCATCACGTCCTGAGCCTTATGTGAGTAAATCTGTCATCAAGTTTTAGTCTTTCTTTTGTATAACTTTACGTAGCAGCTCGTCTTAAACTTGTAAAAACATTTTGTGGGAAATTGTGCATGGGAGGTGGGCAACTCCTTCTATGTATTGCCAGCTAATCTGTAATTCTCTCCTTTATCATAACAAATGAGGCAAGTTTTTCAAAAGCAGTATCTTGTGCTGTTCTTTTATCTCTTTCCTTTTGCTTTAAGTCTGGGGATGGGGCTCTGCCTTGGATGAGGGCACAAAACATGGAGCCAGGACTGCTGGTTTCTGTCTTGAGCACTGGATGCACACGACTGTGCTAAATCCTGCTTGTGAAGTATCTTTGTGAACTGAAAGGGGCTGTAGGTATTCAAAATACTGTGTTTAGCCATAGACATTATTAAAAGTAAGAGGTAAAAACCCCAGTGCCATAAAATGCCCAAGAAGCCAGGAAACTGAAACTCCTTAATCTGTTCTTAAGCTTGGTAAATAGAGAAACTTCTACATCCCGCTGGCGCCTTGCTCTCCCACTATCCCAAAGTCATTTGTACTCAAAGCTCAAGGTTTTTGCAGTTCCTTAGGTGAAAATGTTTTACATGTCCTGGGATCTGTCATCATTTCACACGTCTTCTGTTCTGCTGAGCCATCACCCCCTTCCTCCAAACTGGTAGGTGGCACAGGAGGTATCACATCGCCCCTGTGGAGGAAACTTTGTACGAAAGCATCCTGGAATTTGGCAAAGCGCAGCTCTTTTTCTACAGCAGGACTCATCTCCCCTTCAGTGGAAATTAAGTGTCTAAATCTTTTTGTCTTTCCCTCTTGTCAGTTTTACAGTGTGCTCTGGGGTGAAGTTTTGTTGTGCTACGTTTACTTCTCCTCGCCAAGACCTTCTTTATGGCTTTGATTTAAACGAAGTCCAATCAGGCGCAGTGAAAGGCCGTCATGTTCCAGTGCTGGGGATGGGCTTTGGGGGCTGTTTATCTTTTTTCCAAGGATAACAGCACATTTGTGTTTGTGTTGTGTGTATGTCTTGGACTTACACAAAAACTTAAGGATCTGATTCTGGTGGGTCATGCTGGCAGGTATCCAAACCCATAAATCTGGTCACTGTGCTTTTCCAAATGTTTATTGTGCTGTTTAAGCTTTTATGGGCTCTTGTGTGTATTACATATGGTCTGAATAAATGTAAGGCAGTATTACTGGGCTTAGCTGAGAGGCAGAAGAGCCTCCAAGGGGATCATTAGAGATGGAGCCGCCATTGGCAGCATTTGGAGATGAGTTTCTTGGTTGAGCTTCGCAGGTTGCAAGGATCTTCAGCCCTGTTCTGTTGGTTTCTTAATGTCACTTGATCTAACGTTGCAGAGGTGGAAATAGAAGCAGAGAGTTGTGATTTCTTGGATTCAGTACAGGATTCTTCTAGCAATTCTCTGTGCTGCTGCTGCTGCCTGTGGCAAGGTCTGCTCTGATTGCCAGTGGGACTCAGGACAAGACTTTAAGGAATCAGTGGATGCATAGCAGGGTAAAAGTCACCTGGCTTGCTGTAAGTGAGGAATCACCTGCAGACTCTGTCTAAGAGTCAAGGCTGCATTGCTCCTTCAGACAGATGGCAAAGAGGATCCATTCTCTGTCCCTCCAAGCCTACGGCTCCTCTGTGACCCTGCAGATCACCCATGAGACAGCCAGACCAAGCCAGCCAGACTCCAGCTGGAGGGAACAGGGACAGGACTTGTGTTTGAGGGACAGCAGTGTGAAAGCTGGCCCAGGCCACCTCTGGTGCCATAGTCCCAGCAGCTCACGGGGAGCATGCCATGGTCCTGTTGCTTCACTTCCTTACTCTCTTCCATCCTGACTGGATTGAGGGAAGAAACTGCAGACTGAAAACAGGCAAACTGTAGCCAGCCCTAACAGCTGTTAAGCAGCCAAACCAAGACCTTTGGACCTTCAGAGAATGGCCTGCAGTTCAGATCTGGGCTTCCCTCCACTGGGCCAGTTCACCTTCTGCTCCAGGCAGTCCTTCCCGTCCTTCCATCACTTCACTTCCACCTCTAACCCCGCTAAGGCAAGGAAGATAGAGGCTCACAGCTGAACTTGCTGACAGCTCTTCCTTCTTCAGTCTGGGCTTTCTGCTCCCTCACCTCTGCCCTGTCTGGCTGTTCCAATTGCAAGTTTGGGGCAGAAACAGGTTTGTGTTTCTGCAGTAGACATGCAGGCCCCCACTAGGGCTGGCCATTAGGGCTGATGTGCCATCAATAACTGCTCTTTGCTGAGGGACGTGCTGAAACAGCGGAGGCTTCACAGGGGCATTGGGAGATGGAGATGAGACTGGGAAGAGTGGGTGGAAGAGCAGAACCACTGAGTTCCGAGAATCTGAGTTGGTCCTTTGCTTCTGGAGAGCTGAATTTGACACTGAAAAATCTACTCTTATTGCTTTTTATTTATTTGATTTTTATCAAGACTAAAACTCAGATACCCACTCCGTGTCAGCTCAAAGATTGCACCATTGGAACAAATCACTTAAAAAGAAAGAAGTGGAGAAAATATGTGCTTGTATCTGGCGCGAGAGTGGTCCTGGCTGCAAAAATATTTTTCTCTTTCTTCCCTGTTGCTTTAGGCTGAGGATTAAAATGTGGGTTACTTCTGGCTGTGCTGAGATAAGAGAAAAACCTCAGGTGACTACTGCATTTAGGGAATTGCTTATGTCAGGTCCCTGATGCTGGATGCTGGGAGAAGGAGTGACAGCACACAGCTGCAACCCACTTGGGTGTGGAAGTGTTAATGCTGCGGATCTTGAGTCTCAGAAGCAGGGGAACACTGAGAGATATTGTAGTGTTTGGACACATAAAAAAAGCAAGACAAGGCAAATCAGCATCTTTTTGAGCCTCACAGAACCTTTAGAAGCATTTTTTTTCCAGAGAGAGGTTTTTCCTGTGACCTGTAGAACATGAATACATTTGGTGCAATGTCATTTATGGAAGAAATCTCTTCTGTTGCATTCTCCTCTCTCTGACCTTGAGGCTGTTGACATCTCCTGGGTCAAACTGCAGCATGGGAAGCATAAATGTAAATAATGGGCAGCACTAACACACTGGTTGTGGTGGGCTTGCATGATACTAACAGCTTTTCCCCTATGCTCTGGCTGGTTGAATTGGGGAAATAATAATAGAAAATAATAGGAAAGTAATAATTTTGGCTTGCAAATGACTTCCCAAACCAAGCAAGCACCTGAAGTTCTTCCTGTGTTCTGCTGCAAGGACTTTCCTTAAACTGCAGTGAGGGAGAGGCTGGGAACCACCTCCCCAAAGGCTGCCAGCAAAGTCCAGCACCTGGGGAAGATCCTGCAACAAACTCTTGGTTCTTGCTGCAAGGGCAGACGTGGTGTTTGGCACAGGGAGCAACCTCGTAGGGATTGTGTAACATCACTGGGCAGACACCATCTGTGATAATGCCATTGATATCAGCTGAGTTACCCTGGGGATACAACAGTGCCTAGGTATTTTATGGAGGTATGAGGTGGGGCACTTTATTACTCACCTTTGCACCACTGTGCATCCTGCTTCTGCTGCTGCACTTGGTGGGTTCTGCTGCTTTGACCTGGAGGAAGGGTTTGAACCTGCCTGTGTAGAACTCACAGAAACAGAGGCATTGCAAAGTGCTGACTTTGACAGCTGAGAAACATCCTCCCACCTCTCATTCAACCCAGTGACCCATATGAGGAGGAATGGAAATGTTAATTTGTTGCTCTCAGCATGAAGAGAGCATCAGGGGATGCAGAGGATCCTCTTTGTGGGGATATGTGCTTGCAGGGAAGCTCTCAAAGTGGCAAGAAGTTATTTTTGCCAGCAGAGTCCTGTGTCAAGCACGGGCAGCTCTGGGGCTCCCACCTCTTCCCCTCCTCTATTGCTGGATGTTGAATCAGCTGTTTGTGCTGCCCAGTGCAGTGGCAGGGACAAACTCTCTGGCAGAAGGGTGGGAAACTGGAATGGAATAAACAAAGGATTTATAATGGGGAGGGCTTGTTTGTCCACAGCCTGCTGCGGGCTTGTGCTCAGAAGGCAACCAAACCCCCAGAGCTGCTCTTAGGCTTTCCTCTCTGTAAGCACATGGCTGCAGGGTCCTGCCACGGACATTGGGGGCCAGCTAGGGAGAGGGTGGCAGAGGCAGCCTGCTCCCGTGTCCCTTCTTCCTCTGCACATTCCAGGGCTGCGACCTCCTCAGCCTGCAGAGAGAGGGGAGGGAGGTGGGAAATGGGGTGACGGGAACAAACTTCCTGCAGCGGAGCGGAGCTGAGGGACGGCTCTTATCACAAGAGAACAGCCCTGCTGGGGGCAGCTGGAGAGGAGCCCACCCCACTTTCCTGAGCCCCCCAGCTCACCCTGCGGCTCAGCCCCAGCACAGGAGCCATCCCTGCCAGCCCTGCCTGCAGATACTCGCGCGTCCCAGAAAGACGAGGGCTCACGGCTTGGCCGCGCTCAGGGAAACGTCATCCCAGCCACAGGGGAGGGAGAGGCAAGTTAGCACCAGGCTGCCTGGGAGCACGGTTGCATCTGACGGCTCCCACTGCTGCAGGGTCTGTGAGGAAAGCTGATCCTTGCCATGTGAGCTGCCAGGCTGCATGTGCCACAGAGAGCAGCTTTGTCTCCTGCCTGGGCTTCAGCCGCCACACACTGGGACAGGTTTTGGCTCGTGGCAGCTTTTTGGGCAGGACTCTGCTCTCCTCCACAAACCAGAGACCAACATGTAGGGCTGACCCTACTCAGATTTTGTCTCAATCCAGTTCAGTGGTCATTCATGTGTCCACTGTGAGGGGGAAGGAGATGGGAGAGCAAGCCCAGTACATGTCCCTTTGCCACCTCTGCCTGAGGGACAGGTCTCATGGGAGCTGGAAAGAGAATTGTGCTGGGCTGGAAGTTTCTGCTGAAGGCAGAGCAGTCCCTTCATTGCACAGTCCTGTGTCACTGATCTCGGGATGGATTCCCAAAAGCCTCCTTAGCTCTAAAAGCAGAGCAGGTAAAGCACATAGGAGCAACCTCAGTGTGAGACTGGCAACACCTGGGACACCTGGGCAAGGGAGTGGTGTTGCTGCCTGCATGTCACTGCTTCCCAAGCTTAGGGAGCTGTGGATTGTCCCCTGAACCTTGCTGGCTGAAAATGGCTCGTGAATCCAAGGTCTGTAACATTTATTGAACTAACACTGCTTGAAGGTAAGTGCTGTGATTCCTAATGGGATACCTGCACCTCCTTGATGAACACCTTGTCTCTTCTATTGCCTTTTTATATTGTAAATATAAATCCCCAATCCAACAGTTGTTCTGGTCAGTGGTGACATCACTCATTTGATCTCCCAGCAGATCCAGGAGTGTAGAGCCACAGATGGGCACAGCTCATCAGCCTGAGCTGTGGGTGGGCCAACGTGTTCCCCAGGAGCACGGTGGGGAGAAGACTGATCTTGTGACTGCCACTGCAGGGAGGACTCATGAGGAGAGCAACATGAAGATTAAGTCAGTAAAGGCTGTATTCACGGAGACCAGGTGTCAGGGAATGAATTGGACCCTTTATATCAGTAAGAGGACTCACCAGCAGGGAGGGAATAGCTTCCAATCTCAGGTTTGCACAAGCTCTTCTGGTGTCAGGCTGTCAAATCAGGCTCTGATTTGAGCCTGTCCTTCATTCCTGGAGACTACAATGACAATGCCGTGAAATTGGGTTGGTGTCCAGTGTCTCCCTCCCATTGCCAGCATCTGTTTTACAAAGAGCTTCACCTGGGAGAGGCCACTTCAGTCTGACATCCCTCACCAGCAATAGCTGGTACAACAAACAGCTCCCAGCAGGGCAGGCAGGGTTTCACCTGCCCCGTGTCCTTCCCTTTCCCAAAAAGCCAGGAGAGGGACTTCCTCAGCTGAAGGACAGCCAGGGACATTAACAAGCACATCCATCCCCTGACCACAAAATGCTCTGTGTTCAGCATTGCCCCAGAGGGCAGTGATTTCTGGCAGGTTTTCACACTAAACTTAGCCAAAAATCCATTACGTGTCAAGAGCTGTTTGATGCAGGAAATACTATTTTGCTCTTGTGCATGTGTATGTGTACAGTCCTTCTACCACAGCCATGGTTCACCCTATGTCTGATGATAACTTAAAATTCTCTAGGTTTTCACGTGGTGTTATTTGCAGAACTCTCCAACCCTCTTGCAAAGCCGTGTTTGTTGCACAGCTTGCAGCATCCAGTATAAAACAGCGTCACTTGATGACGAGGCTTGGATATGGGAAGGCCCTGAGTTATGGGATCTGCAGGCAGCTACTGCCACGTCGTGGGGAAATGATGTTTTGCATGCATTTATTGTGTGGCAAAAAACACTAGCTGAGCTGGAAAAAAATGCCTTTGGTTTGCATGGATTTTGGACGTGGTGGTGTGTGTATTCTGCTCTCTCCAGGGATAGGCTCTGCCTCACCCCCTTGCCATGCTCACCTGGTGAAGCTGACTTTCTTTTGGCTCTCGTGTCCCAGAGAGCAGAAATTCCTCTAGAGAGCAGTGGGAAAGCAGTGAGACATTGCTATGAACAGATATGAAATAGCTTTTCCACCTGGCTTCTTATTAGGTGTTACAGCCCTATCTTTTTCCATCAGTCGTATGATAGTAATTTTTTGGTATCTAATACCATTACATCTAAGACTTGATGAGAGAATGGGAAAGAAGGAGACTTGCAGTCTTGGACAGCAATACTAACAACTTCAGAACCACATCTGGACCAGACATTTGTAAGCATATGGAAGAGATTGAAGATTATCTAATTGTCTCCTTAATACTTGGTACGAGACTGAATCATCTCCGCAGGCCTGGGAAGCTGTGCAGATCACCAGGCACTGCTTGCTCCTGCTCCACTAAGCTAAAGAGCCAACTTGGAAGGGGAAACCTTTCTCATCCCCAGCTTTGGCTGTGCCAAAGCTCGGCACGGCTTCGGTGTGGAAGGTGTCACTGGCTTGCTCATGTTTTTGGCTGTGAAAGTCAGTGACAGCTCTTTGGGCCAGATTTCCTGCCTGATCCTGCTAGGGGAGTTGTCAGCACCTAATCTGGGTGTTTGCTGTCATCTAAATAGTATTGCCAGGGCATTGCACGTGCAGCCTGACACACTGTACATTAATCCAGGTTTTGGCCTTGTTGCTTGACCCAGGAAAGATTACACCCCACCCCACATCTGCTGCAGCTCCCTTGGACTGCTGCTTCATCACACTGGTGCTCCTTAGCAAAGCTCAGAGCAGGTCTTTCCCACCACAGATTCCCAGGCACAGCTCTTCCCTAGATGGCAGGGACTGCCTCTGCTTGTCCTGTATGTCCTATCCCTCCCTCCCTCCCTCCCTCTCCAGCACACTGCTACCCGCAGATTACATACAGTCCTTGCAGGAATTTGTCAGCCAGGCTGAGCTGCTCCCTGCCAGGCCCTGCTCCTGCCTTGCAGTAAGACCATTATCCATGTTGCTTCATTTAACCTGAAGCAGGGAGCAGGTTGGAACACAAAGCTTTTGAAAAATGACGGAACAAGGGCAAATTTCCAATCAAAGCTCTCCAGTTTTTCTCATGCCGCTCTGAAGGAAAATTACTCTTCATTTGTGGGTGAAATGGAAGACTCTGTGGAAGGGCAGGAGCTGTGCAGAGTAAAGTTTTAAACAGTAGAGTAAAGGAAAGAATTACTACCATTGAGGGAGGGGGAGAGGGGCCTGGGACCTCACTAACCTGATTTAATCAAGTGACTTCTGATGTTTTACAATTGCAAGCAACAATATGACCCAGAGCTGGACAATTTGCAAGCCACAGAGTTACAAACTGTTTGTAAAATGGTCTTAAAAGGGAAATATATTTGTAATTATGAACTGAAAAACTTGAGCAACAGTGCTCTCTCTGGGTTTTGGAGCCATGTCCAGCTGCTGTTGGGACACCTGTGGTCTCTGTCCTTCCCATGTCCTCCCCCCACCCAGCAGCACCCAGAGCAGTTCCCAGCTGAGCTTTCATGGGCAGCAGCTTACCTTGGCCACGGGATGTGTCCTCACAGGGCACTGAGCAAAGTGCCCTCCTTACTCTGCCCAGGTAAGTCAGTGTCTTAGGAAGGGAGGGGAAAAGCTGGGGACATCCCCCAGCAGTGGAGATGCTGATCCAGCCTGCAGAGCTATGGGCTGATAAGGCTCTGATTTGAGCTGGCTACTTGTGGTTCCCCAGGTCTGAGAAGAGAAATTTCCTCAAAACTTCTGAGAAGAGGCACCAGTCTCAGTCCACTGACTTGAATTCATGAAATTTGTACCAACTGGTGTGTCCTCACAGGTGCCGAGCATTCCTGGCTGTGACAGAGCCAGCTTCAGATGGGATGTCCCTGGGCTAATTGTTGCTGGATTTGGACAAGTGATGTTTTTTTCTTTTCTGGGAAACTGACTGGTGTTGTGCCCACGGTGTTAGCAGAGTGCTGACAAACCCCCCACTTCTCAATACTGCCTGTCTGTTTAAGGTGGTGTTCCTTGGAGATGCGCTTTTCCCCTTTCAAGGCTTTTGATGTCTTTTCCCATGTTAGAAAATTCAGGAAGGCAGCATGTGAAGCTGGCTGGGGCCAGTGAGTGTTGCTGGGGGCGGCAGCTTTGATCCTTGGTGGGAGCTGTGCCATAAACTTGATCATGCATTTTTCATCCCTTGCTCTGTGTGTGCGTGTGCTGTGCAGGGGGTACAGGCACTGAAGCTGCACTCAGTGCAGGGTAAGACTCACTCGCAGCTCATTGCTGATGCAAATCCTTCCCATCCCCAGGGTAACTCCACCACGAGTTACCTACCCTATGTGAAATTTGACCCTGACATCTAATAGCTAGGGAGCTGCTCCTGTCTTTAATCTCTCTTGACAGTGCCTAGTCAGGGCTTTTTGAAGAATTTTGCTGGTCTTTTCTATCACTTAAGCCTTAGTTTTCTTTATCTGGAGTTTTGTACTGCTATCTGACCCATTTACTTGGAAGCCTCCAAGGAGAGCTTCAGTTGAAAGAGAGCTGGGTTTGTAATCCAAGTATGAGTCTTTCGCTGTTAATTGTATTAGCATTCATAATTGTATGCACATTTCTAAACTGTCAGGATTGCCACATCCTTTTAAAACATGGAAGGAACATCAAAAGGGCTGTGACTGCTCAGAGATTAGCAAGAAATTAAATTGCCTCATATCTCAAAAATTATGATGTGAGCTGTTTTGTCCCCATTATATTAAAAGTGACATAGGAAAAATAAGTCAGGAATTAGGCTTTTAAAGCCCATTAGCTGTCACAATGTAATTAGCAGGAGCAGGCTGTTTGATGCAGGTTTGAGGTGCCCTGTGCCTGCCATTGCTGTTGGATGGGCAGGATCTCTGCCCAGAGGGAGCCTTGTTGGATGGGGCTGTGTGTGCCAGGACTCATGGGATGAGTGGGAGGAAAAGGTGGAGAAGTCCTGAATTCACATTCTCTCATTGCTGCAGATTTGCTTTAAGGGAGCTGCTTGATCTCCCTGTCCATGGCTCAGGCTGTGTTTTAGCTCCCAAGGAGCCCCCAGCAGAGGTCACTTGTGGCTGTTGGGTAGCGCTGTCATTCTGTGCTTTCTCATTTGATCTTCCCTGTCCTGCTGGCAACAGGGTAGTGTCACCGAGCCCGTCCTTTGGAAAAACATATTTTACAAACGTGAAATACATGAGTATACGGACGTGCATGCACCGTTCCAGGTCCTTGGCCAGCTGCATGTGTCTGTATACGTTTGTATTTTCAGTTATCAACAGTTTTGCCATGTCATCATCAAGCATGTTGAGGCAAATACATTTCACCTGAAGACCTTTTGGAAGGCAGATGGCTTTCGTTGTTATGGAGCCCTGCTTGTCCAGGAATATTGGAAAAGGTTGTCAGGGCAAGGGAAATGAAGGTGTTGTTGCCTGTAACAGAAATACAAACCTTTTGCTTTCCAGACTGCTTCCCACCCACTGAACCCAACGTGCCTTGGCGCACGCTTTGTGCATGGTGATGGATTTGTGGAGGTGACAGCAGTGACCCCTCAGTCCCAACGCAGAATTCCTCCGCCGCCCTGCGCCGGCCACAGCCCAGCGCCTCTCACACAGGCGCTGTCGCTTTTATTCTTTATCGGAGTAAATCCTGACAGAGCCGGTCTCGCTCCACGGGCGGTGCCTGCAGGGATGTTGCCGGCGTGCGGGAAGGAATTGGCGGTGCCGGGGCTGCGTGCGAGCCATCAGCATCGCGGCGGGCGCGGAGCGCTGCCGGCAGATGGAGCGCGGCTCCTCCGCTCCCGGCGCGGCCGCTGCCCGGCCCCGGCCCGTTCCCCGGGCACGCTGCTCGCTGGGAACGGAGCAGCGCGATAACGGATTGTTTATTATGGAGACGTGCCACTTGGAGCTGATTCACAAGCCGCTTTGCGGAGCTCCCGATCGCCCGGTATTTTTGTTTTCAGTCCGTTTCTCATCCTGGTGCGTCGCTGGTACACGTCTGAGCAGGGCTGCGAGAGGCGCTCGCCGGGACGCGGTGGGGCCAAAGCACGGGGGATGGAGAGCAGCTGTCAGGCAGCATTTCTTGCCGGGGTTTGAGGAGTACCAGCAGGCTGTGTCAGCCCGGCGGTGACTGCTTGTCGGTGCCTGTCTTTACGGTCAGACTGTTCTGTAGTTCCTTCAAGGCCCTGTGGTTTAGCGGCTGCACAGAGGGCTGCCGTGCCTTTAGAGCAAAGTGGAATAACACTAGGTCATTCCATCCTCTGCTGCCTCACCCTGAGAAATTAGCAGCCTCTTTTGGGAGCTACTAGTCAATATTCCAGATCCAAACACCTCCGGACTTTCAGCAAAGTTTGAAACCGGTTCAGGAGCTGAATTTCAAGTCCGCTTTTCCTGTGCCAAAATCCGCAGAGCTGAATACCTGGGAACTATGGAGGTGGGTTAAGTCACGGACCAAATACACTCTGAGCTTTTCATTGTCTACTTCTAATGCATCGGCTCTCCCAAAATAATATGTCTAGCATGGTTCATACCACAATCACTACAGTAATCACCGCTGAAACCTGCATAGGTTAGAAATCCATATGTGGTTCTGTGTCTGGGTAAATTTGGCAGACAAAAAGCAGTCCCCAAAAGGCAATTTCTTCCTATCAAATCATCTGCCATTTTTAACAGCTTTGATTTATGCTTTTTAAGGTTACTGAGCTCTTTGCTGAAAGAGTTGAAGGCCATCTGCACTGGCGCTGTTACTGAAGGAGCCTCCTCAGGATCAAGGCTGGCTTCAGATGACAGAGTAGCTGGGAGCTTGTATCTTTTACACGTGAGGCTTCACAGCCTTTCTTGTTGGTCCCCTGCAGCTCCTTAGCTAAAATAAGTGCTTCCTATTGCAGAAGAATATATGTGACATACATCAGGCAGGTTTTGTGCATTGTAGTTTTAAGGGAGGTAGAGGTGTTACACTTCTACCCGCTCCTTTACCTGCTATTTCAACCAAGGGTAGAGAAGAAATGTGCCTTGAGGGTATGTAGCCTTCCTGGTTTCTCTAATGAGACTTTGTTTGGGGGGTTGTTTTTCTGTCTTTTTTCATATGTCCCTGAAAAGGGGAGTTAATTAGGCCAGTTGGAAGTATATGAGGGCCATTTTGCACAGGGGGGAAAACAGAGCAGGTGAGCAGTTGTTGGAATTACTTGGACAGTAGACAAGAGCATGGAATAAGAGACCGACAAGAGGGTAGTTAATTTAGTTAGAAAGACTGGCTGAGCACAGCAGTCTGGAAAATAGATCATCTTTTTGAAAGGCACAAAGAAGAAAAATAATGTCTCCAGATTCATCCCTTGTGTAAATCTTTTGAAGTTGGTGACTTACACCAGGATGATTTAGCCCCATTAATTTTAATGGGTCACTGCAGTGTCCCAAGAGTTGTTTTTTGCTGTGCTCTGTTCTGAGGCAGAGATAAAGCAGAGCCTTGGCGTCTAGGCTTCAACCCAAGCTTGGTGTCCCCATGGGGCTGGCCTGGGCCTCTCCACATTGTGGCTGACTCCAGTTGGAGAGGGAAAAGGACACAGGAGATGATGATGTGTCTGAGCCCTTGTCCCGTGACAGCTGGGTGCTGCCAGGACTTTGTTGTGAGCCATAAAATGCCTGGAAAATGATATCTGGTCTGAAAAGCAAGGACAGGCAGGCTAAGAGGGCTCACTGGAGTCAGCACCAGCCCTCACCCTGCTACGGGCCTGATCCAAAGTGATAACAATTAACACATTAACAGAGACAAGGAGCTGTGGAGCAGTGTGGCAAAGAAAGGAGCCTGAAACTGAGCATAAATGGGCACCAGATGAGTCCAGTTGGGACTCAGTGGGCAGAGAGCAAAGGTCAAGTGCCCTTGACTCATGACAGGGACTCAGGGCTATGGCTGGGGACAGGGATAAAGCACATTTACCACTTATCATTCAAAGCAAGCTGGTCATGGCAGGAGTTGGCCACGTATAGTTAAAAAGCCTGTGTATCACAGCAGGGAAAATTTTATCTAGTGCCAGGAGGTGGGGGGGATGCATCTTTGTCACCAGCTGTCAAACAGCTGAAAACGTGGTGGCAGACACAGCTGTAGTGCTTGGGCAGAAATAGTGACCCAGCCTCAGTCTCATCAGGCAGCAGCATGTCATGAGCTAGGCTCGGCCCCTGCTCCTTGGGGACCTCAGGGCCCTCCTCGTGCCTCAGCTGTGTTTTCTGCGTGCCTCTCCTCGTGTGCCCTGCTCCTAGGGCCTGACTCGCTGTCCTTCATTTTACAAATGATTCGAGTTGTTCTGAAGTATTGACCAGACAACAGGAAATGAGCCAGGAGGAACAGATGGACCAAAATGAAATGAAGCAATAAATCTGAGTGCAAATGTTCTGTGATACAGAGGAGGGGGAAGCTGCCTTTGGTGAAGTTTGGGTGTGAAGTCATCCCTTAGCAGCCTGTGTTTGTCAAGGCATCAGCTGCTCTTCAGCATCATGCAGAAGGAAGGGAAGATAAGCATCACTGTGTCTCTGGGCATTTGTCTCTTGACAGACTTAACATGACTGCTCGATGAGTCCAGGGGGAGAGTCCGGACATGGGCCCCAGGAGGAAAGGATGTAACACATGCTGTAATAAAAGTTTCTCAGTAAACTTTGTTGCTTAACTTCTTCTAATACTGCCATTTAATCTCATTGATCTGTAGTCTTCTTCCAGTCACATACTGTAAGGCAGACTCTGCTAAATCACTCCATAGCTAGATCAGATCAGAAAATCCATTGGATTGGCAAGCTGATCTGTGAAATGCTTTATAAAACTTGGATCAGCAACAGTGTGGCCAGCAGGGCCAGGCCCATGATCCTGTGCTGGGCTCTGGTGAAACTGCACCTCAAGTGTTATGTCCAGTTAGGGGCTTCTTAGTACAAGAAGGACATCGAGGTGCTGAGCTGGATCCAGGGAAGGATAATGGAGCTGTTTAAAAGACAGGTAGGTGTGAAGCTTATGGGCATGGTTTACTGATGCCTTGGCAGTGCTTGGCTAACAGTTGGACTCGGTGATCTGAAGGGCCTTTTCCAACCTAAATGATTCTGTGATTCTGTGAATATCAAAAGTTGTTCTTGCAAGCATGTGAGCCTTGGAAGGACCATGTGTGCTGGTACCCAGCATATCACAGTGTAATATTTAAATGTGAATGTACCCAGTACATCTGTCTTTCTATGTTATGGTGAGAGGAGTTTCAGATGTTAAGGGTGAAACTCAATTTGCCTAAACCCAAGATATGGTTGCAATTCACCCCAAGGGATAGAACAAGTGCTGCTGCTGCTCTGTAGCACCTGAGGAGGAGGAATCTCAACCATGCCCATCCACAGACAGGTATGGGAGAGTCCCAGCAGAGCCTCATTTCTGTGTCAGGTTATTTTAAGTAACAACAGCAGTTCCCTTCACATCCCACGGGGCTGCTTGCAGGGTCCTTGTGCAGCCTCTTCAAGGGTAGCACAGGCTGGCAGCATGAGGGAGTCTGAGTGACACAGGATTCTCTGAGAAATGAACCCTTTTCCTTGGCAAAGGAAATGATTGAAAAGTGCAGGTGCTGCTGAAATCCTGCCTGCATGTCGTGCTCCATGGAGCAGCATCACCAGCCCAAGTCTGCACTGCAGTGACTCAGTACAGTTTGCTACCACACATACCTCTGAGCTCCTGCAGTTGCCTCCTCAAATCACAAGCTGGCTTCTTTCCCCAGAACATGTAACAAAAAAAATTAAGTAAGGGGGAACTCTGAAAAACTTGCAACTTTTATTATATGAAGCAATATAAGAAAAGTATTTGATACTGCTCAACATTGAATGTGAACAGACTTCAGCAGGTGTGAAGGGACGTGAAACAGGCTTGGAAACCCTGGAGCAAGCCAAGGGAAGGCCTGTGAGAAGAAGAGAAAAATGCAACATGATGATGAAATGCAAATTTTTCTCTGCCTGTGTTTAAGTGCAGGATCGGGGGCCATGCAGCTGTCTGTTGGCTGTTTTCAGCCAAAAGACGACAGAAGGCAATGGATGATGTCATCCTGCCCCTCTTAAATTGACAAATCTCCTCCACAGTTGCTTAAGTATCAGTTTTTCTAAGGTTATTCTTTGCCAGCTGTTTGGCAAAGCCTGATGTGGACTGAACATGTTCTTGTCTCTCACTGCTCCTCATATGGAGGGAGAAGCTCAGATGGTTGAGGTGGCCATGGCTGGGAGGTGGGACAGCCCAGATGTATTTCAGAGGTTTGGAAGT
Source organism: Hirundo rustica (assembly GCF_015227805.2). Classification (NCBI taxonomy): domain Eukaryota; kingdom Metazoa; phylum Chordata; class Aves; order Passeriformes; family Hirundinidae; genus Hirundo; species Hirundo rustica. Next base: position 24,070,023 of record NC_053457.1, on the reverse strand, counting down.
GTCAGCAGAAACACCCCCATGTGAGGGCAGCTTTTGGGACAATAGTGTCAATGCATGGCTTGCAGGGATGAAAGCCCAGGGGAAACTCAAACAGGGCTGTCTTTGAAATGCTGGATCCTGTAGGTATAATGTGGTGGTTTTATCTGACCTGTGAACATCTCTGATAAGGCATCAGGTCATTAGTCTTGTGCTTGTTATTGTAACGTTTTCTGGAATGAAACACTAGCATTTTTAAATCACTGCTATCGAAGCATGTCATAAATTGTTAGCAGTTTCTTTTCCTTTGAGCATATCCCTGTGCCAAATTATTCAGTGCTCATATCTTCCAAACTGGGTGTGGTGTTTCCAGTGAAGAGCTGTGACTGAGCATAAAATAATTATTTTTTAGAGAAGCTGAGCAGTAAAAAAAAAGTATGTTTCCAAAAAAAAAAAGAATAGAAAATGATCCCTACCTCTTAAAACAGTTCTGCTCCCAGCCTCTTATAATAAGTGTGTTCAACTCCTGAAGTACTCTGCTTTCTGCAGAGTGGAATTTTGAAGACTGTTGCTCAAAAGTGTATATACATCTATAGATATATATATATATATATACACACACACACAGAGTGCAGATATACTGTGGAGTTACTCCCACCCACAACCTGATTTTCATGCTTCTAAAAGCTGTGACACACTTTTAAGAGGAGCAATGTATTTTTAAACTCACACTATGGCACATAGCATGAAGGTCAGCACGACTGAGTCTGAGTCTTTGAGGGACGGAGAAGTTAAACTCATGCCTCCCATCTTTGTGACTTTCAGCCACAAGTTCTTTGCTCAGCTTTCTTCTTGTGAAATGCTGTGGGGTCTTGTCCCTGCTTCAGAAGGGAGGGATCCATTTGAGTTCCTGGGTGCTCAGCTGTGAAGATAACATGGCCATGGTTGCATTAGCAACTGAATGCTCTTGAATTCCTTCATGTAGGTTTCTTTCCCCATCCCTAACTACAGTTTTCCTTCTGAAATATTCCTGACTTTAAGCATTGAATAAAACTGCACCTGGAGACACACTTGGAGGTCTGTTGCCATCTTTGCAGTGGTTTTTCAGGTCCTCTTTGGGAGATGGACATCCTTTGGGGCTGGGTGGCGAGCCACAGTCACAGTCATGGTGTGCATGGTGCATCTCCTCTGCGTGTGTCCCTGCCCTGTGCTCCAGAGGCTGGCTCCTCTCACAGCCTCCTTGCACACCCTGAAGGCAGGCAAAGGAGGGATGAGGGCAGGGTGTTATGTTTGCATTTTGGACTGTTTCGCTGCTGATCAGAGCAGTTCAAGGACCTGTTGGGCATGATATGACCTGCAGGCTCTGGGGTAGTGGAGGCAGAGAGGTGGACAAAAAATCTCTTCCTTCTCATCACCACCCCAGATTTGCTTTAGTGCATGTAGGGCTCTAAGATTTTCTCAACACTGTTTAAAAAATGTTTCTGCTTGTGAAAAAACAGAGCACTTTTCCCTTTTCTGTGTCTTTCCTGAGAAAAGGGTCTTGGGAGTGTTACCACAATAAATAAATAAAGCAACTCACTACCTACAACAAAACCTTGCATTTTTTAGAGTAAAATGAAAATACATTAAAAACCAGCAGAGGGGATGTGCCTGGCCTCTAATCTACATGGACTTCACTCTTTCAGGCTCTTGTTTCCTTCTGTACAATGATTTAGAAGGAAAAGCTTTTATCTAATCATGAGGTAGGTCTCTGCAGAGCTCCCCAGGCGCTGCTAATGGATGGGATGCACAGCAGAGCTCAAAGGCTGAATTTTAGTGCTGCACATGCTGTTGCTGAGCAGGTCAGAGCTGGGTTTTGTGGGCTCTTTGTGAGCCCAGGGTGCTCATGTAGTGATCAGAGCCCTTTTGCATTAGAGAGAGGTGTGTGTTGTAAGCAGGGGAGGGAGGCAGTCAGCTGCCCAGGAGACAACGGGTCGAGACCACAAGTGGCGAGGCAGGGATGGGTGGAAAGCTGGTGTTGCAGAGGGAGCAGAGGCAAAGCAGAAGGTTCCAGGAATTAGCTTCATCCCAGAGGATGACTGGGGAAGAAATGGTTAATAAGTAGGTTATTGGCAGCAGGACACTCTGTTTCATGCTCTGATTCGTAATCCCCACAGCTGCATCTCGCGGTTGGTGTGCCTGGATTCTGCTTTCGAATCTCACAGTATTTTACCATAATGAGAGATTATTCAAAATGGCACTGAAATCAAGCTTGGAACTGGACACCACAGTGTGAACTCCAGAATACAGAAATCTCCCAGGACCTCAGGGATGCTCAGGGATCCTGTGGCAGATGTTACTGCCAGGCACAACATGGTCTGCCCCGGTAGGAAAGGCAGAGTTCCTCCTGAGAGTGTGGTTTCTTATTGTGCAGCTTCTGGCATTTCAGGTAACAGAGGGAGAAAATAGTGCACAAAAGCTGATTGCAGGGCATGACATTTGCAAAACCTCATTGATATTCCAAGCTTGGGAACTACTCAGCAAGTGAGATCAACAGCTGATAAGGAGGGGGTGTGATGCCTAACAATCAATGGCGTTTTCCCTTCACCCATATGTGATATCTATATATCAGATAACACAAACAGTTAAAGCAGGAATAAGCTGCCAATGGCCATTTAGCTCTGCAAAATAGAGATCCCTCATGGTGCAGGCCAGAAATATGCCCTGAATCATCATTCATTTTGAAGGAACAAATAATTTCTCTTTTAGCTGAATAAAAAGGTCTGCTCCTATAACCAGCTGAGTGGATGGAAATAATTACATTCATTCATTATGCCTCTTCACTTTTATGAACATAGAACATGGAAAAAGATATTGGAAATGCCACACACACTCTTTCGAGATGTACGAGGTGAATTAAAAGTTAATGTCTGGATGGAGAATTGGACAAGAGTTACATAAAAAGAACAAGGAGAAACTGACTGTTTCCTGCATGAGCACGTCTGTAAAACATTGAAATTTGTATCTGAACTTGGCAGCCCTAGAAATTCAGTTGATTTGAGGTGTTTTGAGGCAAATATGCAAGCATATATTTGAAGGTAACATGATTTTTTTTTTATTTGCCCTTTTAATTGAGTAAGGCTCAGAAGAATTAGGACACATCTGTACATGTAATAGCGAAAACATTTGCTTCTGCAACATTAATTTTAAGTTCAGAATTATAATCTATCAAATACCAATCAAGCAAAATTCACTGGAAGTTTTGATAATTTTGGTATGGGACTATAAAACTTAGGGTCTATCGGCCTATCTTTAGTCGCAGGAATCTTATAAAAAAGATTGCTCAAGTAGCTGTTTTCTTTGTTTCCTTCCTAAAATGAACTGAGCATTGAGACTAAACAATCTGTTACAACATCTTGAAGTGCTTTTTTTATTTTTTATTTCATACCCTATTACATAAACAGAGACCCTCCATTCACTCCTGAAGTGCTCAAAAATCTTTTTTCAGCGGGTCTTATGCTTCCCAGGGTGGAATACTCTGGAAACTTTGTGATGCTTCTTTGCAAGCATCATGTAATTTAGCTCTTTTTCCTTTTAGAGAGCATAAAAGAGTTGGACCTACTATCAGAATTGGATATTTGAAAGGGGTTTGGTCACCTTGAAAAGTAACCCTAGTGTTTGAAAGGTTTTATCTTTGGGAAGGTGTCTATTTTTCTCCCATAATTGGCGCCTCTCGGTGATAATTTGGAATCATTTAATGAATCCCAAAAGTTATATTGCGCAAGACAAACTCGGGAGACTTCTTTTTTCTTTTATGTTTTAATGTTAGAATCACAGAGGATGTTTTAAGACTGCCTGATCCTGGTAGGTAATCAGGGAAGACAGGTCGGCTTTTAGTAGTTGCCAATCCAGCAAAATTTACTAGATGCATTTACTAGCTATGTTTTGGAGTTTTACAGTGTCTGAAAAAGCTCAGTTCAAAGGATAGCGATTAGAGAAATTTCCTAGAGTTCATGACCTTGCAGTAGATCTCACATGCCATGATTTATGTCTCTTGACTAGTAAATTAAAGAACCTGATGACTTGAAAGATATTTCCATGTGCTGCTTTGTAGAAACAGGCAGAAAACAATTCCAAGTAATATAAAATTTGTGTCTTATAGAGAACTACACTGTTTAGTATGCTGGAAAGACATTTGATGTTGCAAGACAGTTAACTGAGGACATGCTGCTGAGGCACATTTGGGAAGGAACCCTGCTTTAATCTCCCTGCTCTAACTGGAGGAAATGTAAAGAGGAAAGGAAAGACTACAGTCACCAGATGAAGTCGGAGTTCATACTGTGTGGGCTTCATCTTGTCTTCCCACGCGCATCATAAGTTTTTGCCTCTCTTGGAAAAAATATTTGCCATTCTTTGGGCCATATGTGCAACAGATGATTTTAAAAAGTCAGGGGAGAGATCTCCTACTGAAAGGGGATGTAAAACTAGGTAGGGCAATAGGGTATTTAGCAGTGCAAAGTAAGTACAGATGAAATAGCCATCTGCTGTCTGTGCACGCTGCAGTCTTAATCTTTCAGGTCCTACTGCCCTTGGACATGTAGCAGGAGCAGCAAGATAGAGAAGTCCAAGCATCACGTTGCTGAAAAGCCAGCTGAGTACACAGGATTATTTCACACCAGAAGAACATCACTAGAAAAAAAATATAAAAAAGTTAAATTGTCCAGTACCAAGCATCTGGCACACTCTCCTTTGTACTGGGAGCCCAGAAGTCTAGCAGGGCTGGGGCCATGTCTGGAAATGCCTGTAAATAATTTCTTACTTTGCCAAGTTAGAGACTTTAAAATGTCAGTAATGCCAGTGACAGCCTGGGATTTCCCTGTGTGAGCCTCCAGCATGGGAGCTGCTGCCAGCACTTGCACCATGCACTGGGATGGGCTGTGGGGAATCCCAGAGAGCAATGAGGAAACCTGGCACACACGGTGGGGTGATTGTGAGGCTGGTGTGGGGCAAGGGAGAGTCTTCAGAGGAGGCTGTGAGTGGGTATCCTCATGGCTTGGGCAGTCAGAAGGAAAAGGGCAGACAGGAAATTCTTCTGCTTTGTCTTCCTGTGAAAGGGTCCTGGTCCTGTGGGTCTTCCAAGGGCTTGACATCACCAGCCGCGATTCATCATGGTGGGATAGGGGGTGTGAGTGTCGAGGGGAATTGCATGTCCCAAGGGCTTTCTCTCACGAGCAGGAGGGGACAGCAGGAGGCAGGCAGCCCAAACCACTGTTGTTTGGGTCACTTCTCCTTTCTCAGGTCTCTCTGCCCAAGATGAGTGAGAAGAATTGGGAATGTCTTTGCTCAGCAACCCCATAAGCAAAGCAGCAGCGGCTGTAGCACTTACTCCACTGTCCACGGGCACTTTGCAATGGCTCCTGATGGCAGCTGTCCCCTGGTGTGAAGAGAACTGCTCTCAGCTGTGCCCAGGGCATGATGGATGCCAGATGCCACTGGCAGGTCAGGTCAAGCCGTCAAAACTTTTGGGTTGCTTTGCACCCCTGGCTGACCACATGAGCTTACTCAGTCACCCTTTGTACATTCCTCACCTCTATACACGTTACTCAGGAGGTTACTCAGTCCTATTGAACACACACCTAATTTCATTAGATAGTCATCAATACGCTTCATAAACTCTCTATTAAAGAATTGCATGCTTGTTTCCTTGAATATCTGCTGGAAGCAGGTAAACAGCTTGGACAAGGGAATCTCAGTACCCTTTACCAAAAAATATCCTATAGGTTGCCTCTTTAAGTACTGGGTGCACATATGGGAGAATTGGGGATGATGAAGTATTCACTCAGATTGCTGGTTTCCGCTGCATTGAAGTCAGAGACATTGAAGGCACTACAGCATTTATAACTGATTTCCTGAACAGTGTAGCAAATAGAGAAGAGAGCCCTTTTCTTGTAACTCACATGTGCAACAGAAATCACTTAGCTAACATAAATCAGGACTAAATTGCATTTAAAGGCTCACAAAACATTTCTGAAAGAGACAGGATGAGGAAACCATTTGCCACAGTAGAGTATGTTCCCATGATGAGTCCTATTAAAGCCTGATCAAAGAGCCTTATTGGCTTTTCATTAGAGCCTGGTTATGTACAGTTGAAATTCAGCAGTGATTTCAACAGAATAGGCACAGAAATATGCACAGGAGGTACATTTAAGCAGGATTCTAGGCCATCAAACTACGTGATTAAAGACAGTTTAATGTGCTGAGTAATGCAGTGTGATTTGGATGTAATTTATCCTAATCCAGTCTGATCTTTTACAGGAGAATATATTATAAGGCCACAATTAGGTGAGACCTGGGCCCCATCTGGCCTCCTGTCTCCTACAGTGGCTTAGAGCCAATGCAAGAAACAAAGCAAATACAGAGTGAACTTCCCTTGTGTGTCCTCTCTGTTTCTGGCATTCAACCGCTATGGGACTCTTCGGGTCAAAACATCCAGAGCATGGAGTACAATAGCCACCATTTATCCTTGCTTCATGAATTTATCTCATTGCTTTTTGAACCCATGCCTGGTTTTGGTGATTACAAAGTCTAACAGCAGTGAGTACCATGATTCAGCTGTGTTACATGTAGAAGCTCTTCTTTTACTTTGATTTAAACTGCTGTGCTCCAACTATTCTTCCTGGTGCAGTAATTCGGGGGCAAAAGCCTTTTTGGACAGGCTGTGTCTGGAGCTGGGGTTGTGCTTGGTAGTCTGTCACTTGGGAGTTTTCTCCTCTTCCTTGCCTCTCTCCATTTCCAAGGACTTTCCATGCATGCTGTGGTGGAGGTGATGGTATCCTGCCTCTCACGAGCAGGCACAACCTGGCGGGCCGTGAGTGATGTCTCCTTTTGGGGAGATCATCCACAGGGACAGGGAGATGGAGGAGACAGCGGCTAGGCACTACACACACAGCTCTGGGCAGAGTTAGCCTGGAACAGCAGTGGGACTGTTTGGGCTGCAGTTTAGAAACCCAGAGCTTGGAACCACATCTACAGAAACGAGAATTTGAGGCATTCATCCTCAAATCAGGGAGGACTCAAGAAAATGAAGTAAAGATTCAAAGCTTGTGCAGACTTCTTAAGCTCTTAATCAGATTCATATGATGTATATGCAAGCTCATTAACCCCACCAGTTTATAAGGTACATTTGAATTTATGACTCTGATACTCAATACTTAATTTGTAAATTTGATTAGATGCATCTTTTAAACATGTTGTATCTGCATGTAGCTGTTTGTAATAAAAATTCCCAAGTGAAGGGCACAACTGGAAAACCTCCACATGAGAATGATTAATTTTTATTAACTTGTTTTTATCACTCAGCATTTATGTTATAAAGGCTATAATAAAGTGACACATGCTTGGTCATTGTAAGACAGAGATAAATTTGGCCTCCCCACAAGGGATAAGCAGGGTCAGTTTAGAGGAGGTGAAGAACACCTCCACCCAGAGTTCTTGCTAAGGTAAATACATTTTTCTGTCCTGTGGAAAAATTTGCCATCTGTAAGAATAAACAAGGTAAACCAGAAACAGATGAGGATGTGACTCTTAGGCAAGACCTTGTTTTTATACTTCTTTCCAGGAAAAACTTGCTATAAACATTAGTGTTGACTTTTTCAAGGCTGCTGAGGCCTTGCAGTGGAGGATCACATGGCCTTAGCTCATTGCTCCAGTGTTCTGCAGCTCCCAGCCGGTGCCGAGCCATCTCTCCCCGGTGCCGGAGAGGCTGAGCTTTGCTGTCAGAGCGCCCTGCCCTGTGTCTCACAGCCTGGTGAAATGCTGAGTGTGCGTTTTCAAAGCTCTGTCCTCCTCCAGGAGGATAATTTCATCATAAAAATATAATTGTGAAAAATGCAAGAGGCTAATTCTGCATTTCTTTAGCCTGAGCCAAATACTAAAGTTGCTCTCTGGAGCCAAGCAATCAACTTCACTGCTGAGGAATCTTGGGACAGAAATCTGTGGCATTTCTTATGCATTTGGGGAAGGGGTTGGGTGCCTCAAACCCATCTCTTGTCCTTCTAACACCCACTCTACATAAAGAAAGAAATGGTGGCTGCTGCTCTCAAACACGGTGTGTCCATGCAAGGCTGAGATGGCCCATGGGGATGTCACTTGTCTTGGAGCTGTCTGCATCCCCTGCACTTTGGACTTGGTGGCAGAGCTCAAGTTGTGCTGAGTGTTGTGCACTCATCCTAATCTCCAGGATGAGTGCAGAACAGGGGATGCTGCCTTTTCTTGTCCTGCATCTCTGCCTCATGATAGAAATCCATGGATTCAGGTATAGGGAGCATTTGTGGAGAGGAGACAGTGTGCATCTCCTTCCAGCCTTGGCTTTTCCCTGCAAGCTGAGGTTACTGGTATAGGGGAGATTTTTCCTGCACTTAATAATTAAGTTTCCCAGTGTTGTGCTTGGAGTTTTGTAGGGAGAACTTTGGTTGACTTTTTCATTGCTGGGTTCAAGCAGGCTGTCAGAAGTCACTAAAGCACTAAATCAGGCTCTCCAGCTGGGTCCTGGTGAGCCAAACTGGACCACCTTTGTTATGGAATGCAGAAGAAGTCAGTGCAGCCTAAGCAGAAGTATGTAGCACATAAAGTTGGGCTGTTTGCTCTACAGGCATGCTGTGAAGACAACAGAAAGGTGACAGGCAGGCAAAATCCTCTCTTATGTTTTGTCCCTGTTCTCTTAAGGATGTGATTGCACAACAGTGATTTGCCCTTAGCAACAGAGGTTACATCCAGCTAGTGAGAAACGCCTGGGTTTGAAGTCAGGTCGACAGATTTTCTTCTTGCCCCACAAGTCCCTTTTGCCCCCGGCAAGGAATTCTGGAGTCTCAGGACCACCACAATGGGGCCCTTTCTCACAGGGCTGGAAAGCTCGACCTCTGCTCAGAAAGGACAGATTCATGTTGGAGAGGGTTCCACAATGCAACGATTTATATCAGGAAATGAACAGAATACTTTCTAAAAAAAAGATGAAGAAGAAGAAGAAGGAAAAAAGCCTTCATCTGTTTCTTTGGCTGAGGGAAGAGATCAGCTGTTGTTTCATGATATCAGAGGATGGAATGCTGAAGGGGAAAAATGTATAGCTGTGTGCATCCATGTGTTTGAGTTTCTATTCCCAATGCATAACATACAGAGCTAATTTTGCTTAATTACGTGTCATATGGGTCTCAGAGCTTAATGGGAATGGAGATGCCTTCATGCACATGGTTCAGCTTTTGCACTCTGAGTATCATGAGTAGGAATTTCAACCCTGCACTCTTCCTTTAGCTCCTGTGTGTTTGGATAATATTAAGGTGTTAGGTGCTCCTCCAACCAGAGTCCTTGGTGACAGGCAGGTGCCAGTTCTCGGTCACACTTGGTTTTGTGCCTTGTCTCAAATAGGAGATGTCAGTCTGGCTGTTGAGGAAAATCAGTTAGGAGAGTTTCAAGATGCAAATGTATTCTCAAGGTTCAGGTTTCTGTGCACATAGAGAGTAGTAGCAAAGTATTTTTGTCCTGGTTTACTTTAAAAATAGTGTCACAGAATCTGATAGGAGTGCTAAGAAAAATAGTTTGTGAAAAAACTGTCTTCATTACTGACTGCAAACTGAAGTGTTGGGAAGGGGAGAATGGACTTCCTTGTAAAAATATTTCTGTGCTTTTAATCTGCCTGGCAAATCATTGGTGATTAAATGATAATCTGAGTTGTTTGTTTGAAATGTCATATATCTCCACCACAGTCTGCCCACACCACTAGAGACTTTCAGGAATTAAGGAGCCTGGGAACAGAAATGACTACAATGTATTTCAACATGAATTAACAAAAGCTGACAAATACGGAACAATTTCAATATACATATTAAAATACTCTTGAGGATACAGGCTGACCTCCATTACTCGGGGTTTGTCACTGTCTCATCTCCTTTGGACAGCAATCACTGAGAAGGAGACAGAAAGATGATTTACTCTCCCTTTAGCTTCTGTCTCGTCTGCTGCAATGTCTGATGTGCAGCTTCCCCAGCCGTGCTGCTCCGTGGGTCTGACTGCTCCTCATGTTTTGCAGGCACTGTTTTCCCTCACACTTGAAACTCCTGGTTGTCCAAAATCTTTGCTAAATGAGCTGAAGCTGAGCCTGGCTTTTCTGACAGGCAGAGGCCCTGGTCTGAAGTGTGACATATCTGGGAAAGGAGGAGTCCCAGAGAGTGAATTTTCTGGGTCTGCTGTCTCACAGCAAGGGGAAGAAGCTTTCAAAAGAGCCTTTGCACCATGGGTCCCACAGGGATGAAGTCCCCTGACTGAACCCATCACCTCCAAGGGAAGCTGGTCCTGCAGGAGGCTTCTGCAGACTTGCCAGATCTCCACAGGCAATGCAGGAGAAACCCTCTGGGACAGATATAAATCGAAGTGAATTAGAAAATAGATAGGCAAAATCTGTCGCCAATGCACCTAGTCACCTCCAGTCTTCTCCATTTGGAACATTTCTTAGTCTCTATTGAACAAATGTCAGGACACTCATCACTTTTTAAACAGCTTTCCGATTGTGTTGCTGTTTGTGTGTATCTGTATATATTTAGATACGTCAAAACACATGTACACACATATCAGTGTTTATTAAGTCTCAGTGAATACAGTCAATCCCTAAAGATGTGCCATAAAACTTTTCTGTAATGTTGTTAATACAACCTTCATATTTAAATTAGATTGCAAGTGATGTATTAATTCATCAGAAGGTATTTTTATGATTCCGAAACTTCCAGACTGACTGTGGCTAGCTTAATGTGCTAACAAGGCAGTCAGCTTTATAACACTGTTTGTGGTCTTCCTTTCACGTTCATTGCTAGATTTCAAATTAGCAATGTAATCCTGGGGTAATGCTGAGGAGAAAGGAGATCCAGCTTCCCTCTTCTTTGTCATTGAAGAGTGTATCCAGCTTGTGTGACGTGCTTGACACCAGCTATGTTTTAATATCATTAGCAGCAGGAAATATTTTTCCTTGCCAGTAATGAGGCTCAGCATCAACTAAAAGTGGTGCCCCACAGGAAGACTTTAAAGAAAATTGCTAGATTCTAATTCAAAAAAGGCTGGAAATATGCTATTTTGAGAAAGGTGTTTGCTCAGTATGGAATGATCCTGGATGATGAAGAAGGGACCTCCTGGAGCTACTTTTAGTTCCACCTGCTGCTTTCATTGTTATTCTTATACCTAAGGTTGGCAGTGGAGTTAGGATGGTGGTGTCAGTTCTCATATAGAAATAGAAAAAGAATGGAAATACGTGTGTATATAAAGATGAAAAGATAAAAAGAGCGAGAGCTGAAAAAAAGTGAGCTTCCCAATGTAGCCACAGATATGGCATTGATTTTTCCTTTTCTTGGAAGCATTTTTCTTCTGCAAGACCACATTTTTTGTCTGATCCAAGGGCTAACGGTGTGCCAGGTGCAGTCTGGGTTGCAGGAGATCAGAGTTTCTACTTGGAAATTGTTACAGTTAAGAGAAACTTAAATAATTTCTTTTATTGGTTTGGAGACATAAACCAATACTTCAGGCTCCCACTAATGCTTCACTGAAAACAGTGAGGCTGAGAGGTTCTAACATTATTTATCATCACTTGGGAGAGGGAAGATACATCAATGAATCATATACAGGATAGTAAGACATAAAAAAATACAACATTGAGTCAGGCAGGGCTCCTTGCTCTTGCAGAGCAGCAACACAGATTTCCTTCATTAGCAGAAAAGAGGTGAAGAGTATGTACACAAAGAGCACTTTACACAGCCAGGGAGATTATTTGCTGTATGTCCTTTGCTTTGTATTTTTTTTTTCTTATCCTTGCTGAGAGAAACAAGTTTTGGATTTCTTCACTGTGGAGATGAAGATTTTATTTCAAGCTTCATTTTATTTGACACTGCTTTCCCCTGACTTATTGAGTGAAATGTTGGTGTACAAAAAAGTAACAAGACAGGGAGACATGGGCTTCCTGGGGTTTTTTCAGGAACTCCAAAATCAGAACCCAAATTAAAGCTGACTTTAAAACTTACAGAAAGACTAAATGAAATCAGGAAAACTAGCCCCATGCATTGATTGGCTTTTCTTTTTTTTTTCATTAAGCCTTGTGAATTGGGTGGTGGTAGTGATACTATATTTTATACAATACAAATAACTATTTTATAATTATTATTTTATTCTAATTACCTATGTCAAGCAATCATTATCTCAATTCTATTCATGTGAATTGAGTTCTGCATGCCAGGAGAGCTGTGTTGACAGCCCACAAAGCTCCAGACTGGTGTGGGAGCCAAGCTGGGTTAGAGGACTACATTTTGGGGACTGTACCATCCCTGGATTGATCTGAGGGATCTCTGTTTCAGGCACCATGTAGCAGGAATTATATTTGCATATAATATCACTTCTATAGAAGAAGCAACTCATTCATGAGCAGTAGCATCATCACATCAAATACAGCTGCAGATATGGCTGAGAAAATAACCATTTAATTGAAGTAGAAATGACACTGGGAAATTAAAAGAGGGTGCAAAAAATTCCCAATTATTAGTCACTGGAAGCAAATCCTAAACATGTAACGCATGGGGATGCACACAAAATTCTGGGAGAAACAGAATTTACAGGTAGTCATAACTCTGCCCTCAAGACATGTGTTGTTTCTTCAGCTGAGCCCCCAAGCTCTCTTTAAAGTTGAAACAGTTTGGGATAATCGCTCTCCGATCCTCTGGAGGATGGAGCAAGGTGCAAAGAGACAAAACCGCACTACAAAATGTAGAGGCTACTGGTGGGATTCCTGCGCAGAGAGCCTGCCCCGGGGCCGTTGTGCCAGCGTGAGCCCTGCCGTGTGCGGGGAGCACTGCCGGCACCGCGGAGCCGCCTCTGCCCGGGCTCTCACCGCCGGCCTCCCGCCTGTGCGGGCCCGGGCTGCGTCTGACAGGCTCCGGAGAGCACCGGCGGGAAGCACAGCCGTAAGAAAAGGGGGTTTGTCCTCAGTTTTGCTCATGCCGAATCAGTTCTTGCAGCTCCCTTCGGTAATTTCTTCCCCTCCCACAGCAGCTGTCTGGGGTTTCAGCTGTTCCGGATGAGTAGAGGTGCCAGCACCCTTTAAATCACTATGGAAAAGTAAAGGGTGCATGTTCTATCCTGGGAGAAAGGACAGAGTTTGGGGTTTGTTTTTGTTTTGGGGGTTTTTTTGGTGGTTTTTGGTTTTCCCTTGTGTTTTCCAAGTGCTTGTCAGAGGTAACTCGGAGAGGACGGGAGGTTATTCACACATTAATTAGCCTGGGGCCTGCCAGCCACGCCAGCACATCCCTGCAGCAAGCGGTGCACATTCCCGTTCCTCTCCGGGGGGGGACGTTAAGGGTTAATCCAGTAGCTGTGCATTTAACAGCGCGATTTAAAGGGGGGGGGGGAAAGGCAGCCCCTCTCCCCTGCCTTGCTGGTGGCGGGTGGTTCGCTCTGCCGGGCCGATCGCACGCTGCCGAGCCCGCGGTGCTGCCGCAGCCCCGGCGCCGCTGCCCCCGGCCCCCGCCCGCCCTCACCTCCGCGCTGAGGGAGGGAGGGAGGGAGGGCGCAGCGCGGGCCCTTCGGCGTATGGCTGCAAACTGGGGAGGCACCCGCTCTCTCTCGCCACCGTTCCCGGCTCTAACCATGTCTATTTGTTGTTGTCTTTTTTTCAGGGACTATGGATCTTCCAAGAGGAAATCAGGTAAGACGCCAGGGTTTGGGGTTTTTATATATATATATACTGCATGATTCTAGACAGGACCTTACCCTCCCTGCTTCCCCCCTTCTATTTGTCTTGTGTGGCGTTGAATTGTGTAGCAGTTTAACTTTTTATTGCTGAATCCTGCTGGAGATAAGCATCACTTTCTTTCCTTTGCATTGGATAGAGGAAAGCCACCTTAAATAGCGTTTTAGCTAGAATGACTGCTCTTCTCTGGCTGTATTTACACAGCTCTGTCTCCAGTGTGAGATGATAATTGTGTTACATTTCTTTCTCTTTCATTGCAAATGGTAAAAATGCAGAGTCAGAGTTGGGGGTCTTTTCTGTAGCGAAAGGATTTTTTTTTCTGTGCTGGTTTGAATCTTTTAACATGCCTTTCTAAAAGGCTCAGGTGAGGCTTCTGATGCAAAATGTTCTCAGTGCTTGTGTCTGCATTTGGGCTGCCTCGAAGGCTGTAGTTCAGTGTTTTGTTCTTAAAATCCTGGATTGAAATGTCCTATAAAACCCTGATTTGAAACTATATAAATCAAATTTTTCCCCTCCCCATGTAGCTCTTAGTGATTTTTACAGATGTGTTTTCAATAGGGATGTGTAATTATGGGCCTCTGGGTTTGGCTGCTCTGAGCTGGATGTGTCAGGGCTTTCTATTTTTTAATTTTTTTTTTTTTTTTTCCCCTAAGCAGCATTGAGCACCTGCAACTCTCATTGACTTTGTTTGGAACCTTGGATGCTTCAAATTGCATTCAGGGCATCCAAAGAGAAGCCTTTCAAACCAATACTGACTCCTGGAAAACTCTGGCCTGTGCAGGGAGTGGAGGTGTTTTTTTTTTTCTTCCTGCTTTTTAAGATGATAAAGAAACACTGCAGTGGCTTAGTCTCTGGGGAGGAAGGGAAAATGAATGTAACATACCGGACTCCAATGAATATCACTGTCTAGATTGATTTGTTGGTTAATTACGAGGGCTTTTAAGCTGCCATCCTGTAATAAGCTAAGTGATGCACTAAAGAGAAGTTGTTGCTTAACCCCGATGGCCTGTGTATCAATTGGCAGCTGCCTTTGCAGGCCAATATTTTTGGTATCTTTCCTTGAATTTCCTTGAGGTGCAGTGTGGTAATGAAGAGTCAAGCATGGTACAAGGTGCTGATCCCACAAACAAACCAGGGCACGCTTGGTCTTCTTAATCTCCTGCAAAGCTTCTGTCTGGGTTGCACTTCTAGGACTTCTTAAATGTAATATTAAGGGAAGTGTTGGTTCACAACAGCCTGTGAATTAAATTGGCAGCAGCACCTTCTCTAGAGGAGCTGACCATAAATAAAAAGGTCCAAGTGACTCGGTAGAAGGCAGAGCTGAGTGTGGGAGTTCTTGGCTCAGTGCCACATCCTGAGCATTGGGGGCACGTAAAAATCTTTGAAAAACGTTGCTGAAGTCTCTGGGGCAGCCTGATTTAGCACTGACCTGGAACAGCATTAGGAGACGCAGAGAGCTTTGGGCTCAGTGCACCAGTTTACATGAAAGAGTATTGCAATTCATGTGCAAGAGTTGTGAGGAGCTGCTTTGGGAGTGGAAGGAAACTGCTGCCTCTCCATTCCTGTGGCTCTGGGAGCAAGTTGGAGCTGATCTCCTATGACATCATGAGAAAAGCAATTGAGTCAGTGTAGCTGAGATGCCTTTCATAGATGCTCTCCCCTGCTGGACTCTTTGCCCCCCTGCCCTGAGAAGCCCAAGTGGTGTCGTCATTCATCCCTGCAAGGGGTACTCAGGCTGGGCTCCCTCCTTGGGCTGTCCCAGCTCCTCATGCTGCCAGATATCCTTCTGGGACTTCTTTCCTTCTTGGTGCTGGGTGTTTGTGCTGCCTGGGCTTGGAAGAGTGGAGCCGAGGGACACTCTTTCTCCACTTACCCCGTACAAAGAGGAATGTGAAGCAGCGCTACCAACAAATGGAGCTGCATAAAGGGACTCTGTTCTCGGCCATCTTCTTGCTTGATTTTAGAAAGGCAGAGCAATGCTTCCTTCTGTTTGGAGCTGGATGTTGTGGGAGTGTGCACGCAATGAGCAAAGGAATATGCCAAAGGAGTCGCCAGTTACAGCCTCTAACAAAGACCAGCTTTATGACACTTGAAAAAGTGATGGGGTAAATAAGCACAGATTTTTCAGGACTGCTGTGATGGACTTTTAAGATAACAAATAGCTTTGAAATGCAGTTTCTTCCATAAGTGCAGATCACTGCATCTTTAAACAAGAGACAAACAGGCATTTTTAAGTGCAAGCACCTCCCAAAAAATGAGACCTTATGAATATCTTGTATCTTGACCAAAGATGTGCTGGGAGGAGGCTGTTGGGTGTGAGCACAGCTGTCCCACACTGTCCAGCAGGAATCCCACAGCTGCTGTGTCTCAGGCATGTGCAGGCATGACACGAGCATGGCCGATTGCAGAAACATTCAGAGAATGCCTCAGACAGCCAACGTCACCTCTACCCTGACCTCTGCCTTGCCAGAATGAGTGTGTAGCTAGTCCTCTGCTCGCCCCTTAGAGCAGGGAGAAACAGGATAAGTTCAGAGTTTAATAGAAGTTATGGAAACATTTACCACTGCAGTTGATGCTGGTTGTAAACATTTGAGACCTTCTGAACCAAATGCAATAGCATGGCACGTCCTTAGCTAAACAAAAGGAAGTCTTGTGCCGATCTGGGGCATCTCTGCATGCCAGCCCTGAGCCAGGCTTCCTCTTGTGCAAAGGGCTGTGTAAACACACAGCCCTTTGCTTGGATATGATCTAATTATAAATGCTTTAACCTGCAGCCAGCTCAGAGACCTGGCGCTTCACTGGGGCTCTGTGAAGGCACAGGCTGTGGCCTGAAATGCCACATGTGCTGCTACCTTGGACTTGGGGGGCTGTATTTGATTCGCTGCAGAGCTGCTCAGAAAGCTCCTTCACGTTTCCAGGCAATTGAATTGTTGCTTTATGACCATCTGTCAGTGTACTGAGAGCCCTCAGTACAACTGTGAGGAGTGGTTACCACAGGCATATTCTGTACACTTGCAACAAATGGTCTCTTCTTGGTCCACCCAAAGACCCTCTGCAGCAAAATGGGAAGGAATTACTTTTCAAGCTTCAATTTGTCAATTGCATTAGCCAAGTGAACAGCTACTCATTTCTTACTCAAAATAGGCATTACTTCTATGCTGGCATCCATTGTGTGGTTTTTCTGTCCTCAAATCAAAATAAGGGTAGAATTGCTGCAAGTCTAGTAATGGATATTTGTATGGTACATTACAAGCCAAAGATTAGGTTAATCCATTCTGCAAACCCTACCAGCTACCATCTGTGCATGGTGAACTAATTAACCCTTGAGATATCTGCTAATCCTGATGTGGCTTATAAAACCAGTTGGAGTATATTTCTCCCCAAAGATGTCATTGTGTCCTCCACCTCAGCTAGAGAAAGCTGCAGACTCCTGGAGTAAGATCTTGTCTTGTCCTCTTGCTGAGAATCTTCCTTGGCTGAATTCATGCCAAAGCAGTCAGATCCCAGTCACGGAGCTGAAAGCAAGCATCTGGGACCTGGTGTTTGGTGGCAATAAGGAGCCAGTGTGGGCTTCACAACTTTTCTACACTGAGTCTCAGTGCTCCTTAACTACTGAGAGGATTCTCTTTGCTAAATGTGAGGTCAGCACAAGAGGTGCTTTCAAAGTGATCTCTGCCACCTGCCTTGTATGTGCCTGGGCAGAAGCACTGCTGGCCACCCCCTTCTGAAGTCATAACTGAGCTCCCCCTGCTCTGACTGCCTCTCTTACTGCTGGGGGCATAGCTGGCTTCAAGCCATTGCTTGGTGACTTCCTCTGGCACCTTGTTGCTCTGCTGTAGGGTGCTCCTCCAAGTGAAGGGGAAGAGGCTTTAATAATAGAGAAGTTATGGCTCCATCAGTCCTGCAGTTCTTCCTTTCCCGCATTGTTCAGATCCTGTCTGCATTGAGCTGGCTGTGCTTTGGCTCAGTCTGGCAGCTGAAGTCTATTTTAAATAGTAATTGAGCACTTAGAATATTAAGTTAATGATTTGGTTCAAGCCAGTGTTGCTTCAGGATGCTGATGAGTCTTCCTTGAATGAGTAAACCATCTTTCAGCTGGGTTTCCCTGTCCAATTTTTGGACTAGCAAGATTATGGCTACACACAGCCAACAATCACTGCTTTCCTTCTCTCCTGTAATCTAAAACTAGGAAGGATATATCTGCTGGCAAGTAAATAAGAACTTCAGAGTCCATTGGAAGATACTTCACAAACTTTTTATAGAAACATTTGTAATGCTGTGTTTTCCCTCAATGGGGAAATTAC
Organism: Hirundo rustica; assembly: GCF_015227805.2. NCBI lineage: Eukaryota > Metazoa > Chordata > Aves > Passeriformes > Hirundinidae > Hirundo > Hirundo rustica. Next base: position 24,051,993 of record NC_053457.1, on the reverse strand, counting down.
TAAGCAGAGTTGAGGGAGTTTCAGCAAGGATACAAGTGGGGCCTCAAGCGAGAAACAAGCAGATTGTTGTAACAACACCAAGGGCCCTCATGGCTGATCACTTTGTGGGATGCTGCCTAGGAATTACGGGTGGAGCTGATGGCCAAAGTTGCTTCCTTGTCCTAATTATTTATTACTAGAGAAACTTTCTTCCTCGCCCTCATACACTAAGGATGTGTGCTGTGTCAGCTTCAGGGAGTTGCCTTAATTGCTGTTTCTTTGCATTATTTGGGATAGGATTTTTCTGCTTCCTTTGTAATTACCAAGGGAAATGGCTCAACTTGTGGCTTTTTCTGTCCTTACAGCTGAGCTATGCTCATCACTTCAGAGCTTAACCTTTCTGATCCTGTCACACTTCATGTGCTTAGGCTGCGCTTAGAGTTGCATGGCGTATCTTGCTCTCTTTTTTTTTTTTTCCTTTTTATAAATGAGCTTTATTTTCTTGACTTAATCTGAGCTGCCTCCTTTAAGACAATGTGAAGAAAATTAATAGTGTGTGCCACCCTCCTGTGCTTAATCATTCAACAGGGTCACAAATGAGTGGGCCTCCAGGTGGACCAGCAGGGCTATGTGGTGGTAGCTGGTTTCACCTGTGGCAGGACTGAGGTGGTGACCCTGGGAACAAAGCTTGCTTGATGCAATTGAGCGTGGGGGTCTCTGCCAGCTTCACAGGCCTGTGGCAGGCATTTAGCTACACTTAGGTACAGGGTGAGAAGGGAATGTACAACCTCCAGCCCTGGCAGGTGTTGTGTAATACTTGTGGGGAATGGCTGCAGTAGAGAGACAAGGAAGGACTGCTCCAAGAGACATAGTGTTGCATTTCCTTTGCCTTAAGGTTGCTGCAGTATTGATGGGATGTCATCTGGAGTGGTGTTTTGTATTAAACTTTCAATATTAGAACTGCGGGCACACCTTAACTAATCCAGCTGACTGTAAAATCTGTCTCAGTTTTACCTTCTCAGTCAGAAGAACTCCTAAGCCTTTTAACTGGGTTCTCGAAGAAGCCAAATCTAAGAGTGTTTCTAAAGAGGCTGAAATATCCAATTAACTCCCATAGTCAATCCCAACATGAGGCAGTACATCTCCTCTCAGGGTGGTGACTGCAGCAGATGCTGGGGACTACCTGCCCCAAGCAGGGACTTGGTCATTGCTTAATGAGTATAAGTGACCATGGTTTTTAACTCAAATGTTACTTTGAGTCATTCTGCTCTCACGGTGTTTGTCCCTGAAGTCTGTCTCCCTATAGTCCCTTTGGAACCTTTAGCTTTGAAGGTTTTTTGGTTGGGTTTTTTTTTTTTTAAGGTGATGAATAGGGATGCAAGTCTGTCCAAGCCCATGGCAAGGTCCTAGGAACATCTTAAATCATGTAACTTGGTGTCTTAATCCTTGTAAGAAATCTGTGGTATGACATGACCCCTGCAGACTGAGGCATGTGCTCTTGTTTGTATCCTGATGAATCCCACGTGTGCACTGTGCTCCTTGCATTGTTTCCTACAATTAGGGCAGAAGCAGTGACGGTGGACTGGCTCCTTGGTGCCATTTGGCCTGTTGGTGAGGATGGCTGGATGGGATAGTTTGCCAGTCACTATTTTATAACTTCACAAGCATGTGCTGACAAGATTGCTCTTGATCAGAAATTGTGATCTGTTCCCTCATCATACGATTAACCTTCTTGGCTGTATGTACTAATTACTGCATGGAATTTAAAAACAGCAGATTCTGGCAGAACATTTTGGTTCTCACATAGCTGCTTTTTTTTTTTCTTTTTCTTTTTTTTTCCTTTTCTTTTTTTTTTTTTTTTTCTTTTTTTTTTTTCTTTCCAGGAAGCTAAATGATTTAGTAATAAAAGAAGGGTAGAGTAGGCAAAAGCATAGCAATTAAGGACCAAACAAACCTTTTCATTTAATTACTGGGGATATACATCTTGGGCCTGGTTCTGGAAGAAGTTAGTAGTTACTGATTGCAATGTGCATCTTGAATTCAGTCATCAGTAACAGAGCTTCCTCTTCTCCTGACTGAGAATTATTTTTCCTCAGGTAGTGAATTTGTTTGCTAAACTTCTGATCAGTTTATTGGCTTTTGCTTGATGCATTTGTTCCCCAAAGATGTATTTATCTTTCCTGATTTTTTTTTTAATGAGACTTTTTTTTTTTTTTTTAACCAAGTTTTTCATATAATTAGAGGAACATCCATTCTGTAGGTTTGGGTTTTTTCCAAGGCAAGACTGCTGCTCCTGTGCTCAGGTGCAGTAACAGAGAGCAGGATTTGAGGAAGAGCTAAGTCAGGCAGATTTCATGTCCTTGCAGCATCTGTGTGTGTGTGACCCAGTTCTGCATCTTCAGTCAAGATGTGAATCTGTCCACTCCAATCCTGCGCTCCAAATCCAGTCTGTAGTATTCTGGCAGAAGAAAGCTGATCTCACACTTCTCCTCGTACACCATATTTTTAAAGTCACTGCTTAAACTGAAGTGCTTTGGACTTCTGCCTGAGGCTACCGAAGAGAAGAGCAGATAGGAGATTCCACAGTGCTCCAGTTTTCTGCTGACAGGACATGTGGCCCGTTAGATGTATAGGATCACTGTCATCTTCTGGGTGGCCCATATGCTGTGGTGGGAGGAAGATGGGATAAGAGAGAAAGAGATGTTTGTATATTGTGTGGGGTTTTTTGTTTTGCTCCTTGGCTTTTAAACTCAAGTGTGGGGACAGGGTGCAGGATTAAGGAAAAGAATGTGTTTGTGTTCTTTGCTGTTCCCAGTTCAGTACCGGTGCTGCTGAGAGCCCTGTGTGCAGGAGAGAGGGCAGGGAGACTGAGGGCTGGAAAAATGAGGTGTGGCTTGAGCACAGCCATGGTAGAACAGCTTGAACCCTGCAAATGCCTCAGAGAGTCTTCAGCTGAGCACAGAGAAAGCACTTGGTACCTTAGGGGATATAATGGCATTTCTCTTGTTTTTGAGGAATTCTCTGTTCTCCATCTGCTCCTGTTCTGCCTCCTTCTTCTGTCTCTTGGTGGCAGATGGTATTAACGCTGCCTGCGTGGGTTTTTCTTCTCTTGCACAGAGAGTACTGGCATTTTGATTTTGGCACGCTGAACAAGGTGGGTGAGAAGTGCATTTGGGAGCTGGAGCAGAGGGTGATGATCCTTGGCCACTACAGGAATCTGTATGTGGCACAGATGGGTCTGGCTGACTGCGAGGAGCAGGGGAAATGTGCCCTGAGCATTTTGCGTAACAGTCTCAGGCTGGTGAGCACTTGAATCTCTCTCCTCAGATTCTGGAAACCTGGATATGTAGGGTGTGTGTCAACCTGTTGAGAGCACTCCCCTCTAAAATAGCACTCCCTAAGTGCATCCAGCTTTGGGAGTGGCTTCACACCTGTCCCATTCTATCTGGCCTGCATCCAGGCTGCATGACAGCACAAATCCTCTCTCGGGTTCACTCCGGATGGAGTGGCTCAGCGAAGCAGAAATGGCTGGCAGCATTGCTTCCAGAGGTGTCCAGCAGGAGTTACCGTGTATGCACTGATTATTGGCCTCTCTGCCTGGACACGCCAGTGCTGCTGAGTGTTCTGTGCTTGGCAGCATGGCTGCTTCACAATTGGGACTTGACTCTTGCTCCATTTTTTTGAGCCACACGTGAATCCCAGCATGTGTACATACCTGTGAGTTTCCAAGTGCAATGTCTGAGGCTTTTCTGCCCTCCTCCTTGGCAGTGCTGGAGGCTGGTTTTTTTCCTCAGAGGGGTGATGCTCTCAGTTTGTACAGCTGTAGATGTGGATTAGCATTCAGATATTCTAGGCACTTCTCAGCAAAACTTGGAACTGCTACAAAACTATGTGAAGGGACTGTACCACAGTGATCATGTGGGAAACAATCCCCACTTGCCATGTGGAAAGAGTTAATGTGAGCTATGGCTGCCAGAACAAAAACTAAACAGTCCTGGATACTTCTGGGTCTGCGAATGGGATTAAAATGGGGTTTTGCAGAAGTAAACAGAGTGGAAAATTGGGACTAAGTTTTCTTTGCGTTTGTACTTTTAGAAAGGATGAGGCTGTGAAAATGCAGCTGTGAGCGTGTCACTGTGCAGTTTGTCAAGCACACGATCCTCTGGCCCCACTCCTCCGTTCCAGCTCAGGAAAGGGCTCGCTGGTTGTGGATTTCTCCCCTGCAGGAGTGAGTTATCCAGATGATGAATTTCTGAGGCACGCTCGAGTCACGTGAAAGCCAGATGTGAACGCTTTCCAAGCAGTGTGTGTGTGTGGGTCTAGCATACGCCAGGCTACGTGGCAAGTGGACGTGGTCTGAGGCTGGTCTGCAGAGTGCTGGTGCCGGGGAGGCGAGGAGCCCGACAGCTCCCAGTGGGATCGTTTCTGCCAGGGAAAGAGGGAGGTGCTGGCTGTGCTCATCACTGCAGCCCAGCACCTCTGCCCGCACCCCCCACACTGACGGGCCCTCCCCAGGCTGTTCGTGATCAAGCTGAACTTGGTGAATAAGACTAAAATTAAAGGCCTTATTTAATGCCTGCTGCCAATCCTCTTACTCAGGCACTTTAGCTGGATTTGCATGTTTGATAATCTACTAGTCAAATATTTTTTCAAGATACAGCCCTCTTGAACAGATGGCATAGGGAGTGGAGATGATGTTCAGCTTCAAGTGTATAGAAGAGGTGATATCTCTGCAAGGATGAGAGGTTTACTTTAAAATGCAGTTTCCTAATGGGGAAAAAAATAATATATGTGTATTCCTTCAAGGACTATCTTAAAATACTTGCTTTAAACGTGATGCATCAGCATGCCATAGACATAAGAGCAAGGAACGCTTATTTAAGCTACCCTGGTGTGGGACAGCTGCTTGCCCAGCAATTACAGTAACAAATGAATCTGTCATTGTGGAACCTATGAAGTTTAACGTCCGACCAGGCTCACACTGGGCCAGGCACCAGGCACAAATGTTGGTTTTGTTTAGGTCTTTCTGGAGCCTGAGGGTAGAAACATCAATGGCACAGTTCAACAGGGTGCCCTGAGTAGGACTGTGTGAGATCAAAACACTCGCAACCTTTCTGTGCCATCCTTCCATTTCTCTGACTGTCCATTGTTCTCTGCCTAATTGAATGGATAATTGTGTGAGCCAAGAATGCAGGGTGACGGTTCTAGTTTGGATGAAGGCTCATCTGCATTTTTCCTCTTTCCAGACAGTTGTAGTTGTAAAACTACACATAGACTGTGTATCAGAGTAATTATCTGGTAAAAGTGCTTCCATTTTTGGGGGAGGTCAGCGACACCAAGTATTTCTGTCTTTCTCCCCTAGTCTAGTACTGTTGCATTTTACTGCCTTCCCATTTAACCAAAGTGTTAAGCCCCAGCTGAAGGGGAAGGGATGAGAGGAGAGAAACCTGGAGACAGGCTGACAAAGGATGGTCACTGGGTCTGGGGGATGGAGATTTTGGTGATATTCACAAGGGTATGAGCATGGCACCCTGTCTGGAAGCAGAAACAAGCATGGTGCACTGATGGAAGCAGAAACATGCCCCATAGTTTTGGGGTTCCTCACTGAGCTTTCGGCTCTTGAGTAGCCAGCTTCACCTTATCAGGAGAAGCACATTATTCCTTTGCTTGTCTGAAGAGTGCAGAAAGGAAGCAAGAAGGGGAAAAGTGGACGCAAAATCACAAGAAGCCCTGGACTGAGTAGACTGAGCCTGGATTTTGGATTCTTTACCTGCTTGGGGCAGTAAGGTGTCCCACCTGAGCCTCCTGGACAACAACATAGTGCTTCATTAATACCAACTCCTTGGCAGGCTTGTCTTCCTAAATGTAAATTGAAATACAGGCTCAACTTTGGTTTTTCATTCTGCCATATGTGATGAAATTGCAGCCAACAATGCTCTGGACCAATTCTAAAAAGTGGACACATCTCAGGAACAATGTGGTCAACCCACTTCTTGCTGACTTGTGATACCACTGCTGGCATGAGATCATGCCCATTCTTCAGAAGAAGCATTTATTTCTCCCAGCTCCAGTCTGAGGAATCACTGATTGCATTGCTTATTTTCTTTTCACCCCTCCAATTAAGACAGGAAGGATGTAGGTCTAGAAAATGAGTCTGCAAAACACTCAACTGCACTCATGGAACAGATCACTGTTGGAAACGGACCAGATGTCAGCATCTCTTCAGTATAGCCGCTTGTTATTATAATCCTTTTGTCAGTAATTTAAGTTGCACCGTAACAGTTGGGAGATTTTGGTATTCCCAGTTGATATTAAAGGTAGGGCTTCACGAGAACAAAGTAGTTTCATTAGTTAAATCGCCCTGGGACTGTTATCACCTATGGAAGGCAACTTCCAAAGAACAGGCCATACCTGTATAATTAAATTCTTTGCCCTCCAAAGCAAGGTAGCCACCTCCAGATCACTTGTAGGGACCTGTCTTTGGCCTATGCTAATTTCTCAGCTATGCACAGAAATCATTTGGGGCAAGGGTTACATTGCCAGAACTACAACCACACTGAGACTCATGACCAGTATGATCCAATTCCCCACAATTACTGCTGGACTGTTGTTGGGAAATATGTAGCTTAATATGCTGGACAGCTATACAGACATTTGTTTTCAAAAAAGTTTGTTGTAAAGGTCCCTGACAGCCCCAGCATGAAACCGCGGTTCTGTAGGAGAGTGTCCCTCCTGGTGCTGGCAGCAGTGGTAAATCATGGATGCTGGGCTCAACACTGAACTGAACATTTCAGACAGTTTTACTAACAAAAGCAACCCACTTCAGTAGCTGCTGCTAAAATTCCCATGCAGGAGAAGTTCCCCTGCACCTGCTGGGACAGGACCCCACCTGGATGTGCAGCACTGATGTGTACCGTGAATGTGGCATCTGGATGTTGGTAGCTTTGAGCTCATGCATTCGACTGTAGACAACTCCAGCTATTGTAGGTTTTTGTGGAAGCTTGCTCTGCTCTAACTGTACATAAGACAAATAGTCTGCTGCTAAAATGAGATGAGTGGAGCTGTATCACAAGCATAAAGCATTAGTCCCCAGCAGTCTGGCGCCTGTTCTCTTGCCAGTGGTGGGAGGAGCAGCAAACAAACCAGTCTCACTGGCAGCAGAAAAGCTTCTGCTGAAATCTAGAATATGTTTCACGTTCACCATAGCAACCAGCTTAATTTTGTTCTCAAAGCTTTTTGCCCTTTCCACTCCTTCCTTTTCTTTTGTACCTGAGGAACCCCCTTGACCCATCTGAGGGTTGCCCAGCTCCATTGTGGCAGCTTGAAAGAGATGGAATGGGGACCAGCAGCCACTTCCAGTGACACGCCTGCTGTGCTGCTATTTCTGTGCAGTGTGGCTCTGAAGGAAAGCCTCCTCTGTGCTCTTCCCAACTGACTCAGCCTCGTGGCTTAGCTGTAATTTATGGATCTATGTTCCTTTTGAGCTTTTAAAAATAATTCTGGTAGGAGGAGTTTGTTCTTGCTCCAACTGAAGTCGGCAGCAGGGGCTGTGGGGAGTGGTTTTAGGGGCAGAACTAGGATGCCATTGCCCTAGGAGTGGCCTGCTTTGAGCAGGCAACTTTAATTTTCCTTCCAAATACTGAGATTCCCCCCACCCTGCACTTCCAAGTCATCTGAGACCAGCCAGTGTTCAGCCGTGTGGCAGTGAGGGAGTGGCAGGAAGCGAAGGTTTGTTCGTTTACTGTTACCAATCCCATTGGAAACCAGGTCCAAGCCCCATGCAGAATTCCAGTAAAACCCTGTCCTAAAGGGGAAACCTGGGGCTGTTCAAAGCTTGTGTTTTGTTGGCTCAGGCACAGCATGTTTCTGAGGCCTCTGACCTCCTCCCCGTACACTGGCTCCCGCCGCGGCTCTTCGTTTGAGCTCTCTGTGAAGTGGAATCTATCACTAATGTCTTATATTTTTATTATTTGTAGGGGGGACTCTTAAAAGCTGGTAGCAATTAGAGCTTAAATGTCTTAGAATAAAAAAATAAAAAAAAAAAAATTCCCCAAGAAGGAAGTTTAATGCTAAGCAGATGTGCAGGAGCAGCTGAAATATGCTGGCTGTCTTCTGCTTCAGAAGCAACCTCATCCACTTCTAGCTGCTGTCAGGCTGGGGCAGCTCAGAAGTGCTGCTGCTTTTATGCTGCTTCCTGGGCTGGGAAGCCCACACTGGTGACCTGTGGAATTGTTTACCAGTTAATACTTATATTGCCCTTCTTTTCTGGCTTAAACCAATAGTTTTGACAAGGATTAAAAATACTTTGTTTAAAAAGAAGGGGGTTTTTTGAAAAATTGATAGTGGCTAACAGGATCGGTTTATTTATGGTGAGATCTCGCATGGGTGTCTGTAGATATGGCTACTGTTGATCTAGATTTAAACTCTCTCTCTTCTTGGGTAGACAGATCCAGAGTAGCCCCGAATTCGTGTTAAGTGCAGTGTATTTCCTCTAACTTTAGGTGTTTCTGCCTTTTGCTGCAGCTTGGGTGGGGGAAAACTTTGACATTTTCCCAGTTACTCCTGCAATACATCATCTCCTTGATTTATCGTCGTCATATTCAGGTTCTTCTGTCTGGTAAAAGATCTGACAGTTGACTGAAGTTCATAATTGTGCTCTGAAGGCACTGGAAGTCTATTCAAAAGCTAATAGACAAGTTGCTGACAACAACTCCTTCACACCCTTTCCCGTGCGTGCCCCAAGTCTGTAATAGAAACATGCTGTATATTCCCTCCATGAGCTACAGCACAAGCTGCTCTGCCAGATTATTTCCTGTTGCACTCCACCAGTGCAAAGCCTTTTTGATTTTTTCTTAAATGGTAGTCCAAAGTAAATTATTGTTATTTACCACTTTGTATTTTGTAGTATTGTGACAGTGCAGCACATGGGTTTGGGAATCAGATGGTTGAAAGACTTCAAAATTTTCTCCAAGCTGCCGCTATAGGGAGTTTACTGTAAAGTAGTCAAAACACTGAATCCATTTGAATTGCAGTGCAACTACACGACAAAAATTGTGTCCCTAATTTAAAGAAAGGATTTCAAAACCTCAGCATTCCCTTAGTGCTGAGAAAATGCAGTGTATGTCTTGGAGCTCTGGTTTCCATTGGGAAAGTTTGAAAGCCATTTCTTAATGTTTGTGTCATGCTATCAGTTCCTCAGTTACATGTGTACTGTGAATCTATTACATTACTATCTATTAATCTTTTTACTGATTGAGATACTCAGCAATTCAAGACAATAACAAATAGACAAGGCTCCCAATATAGCCTGCTCCTCTCTCCAGATGGTTGATGGGTGCATCTTATTTGTTGTTAAATTGCTGGGTCCAGAGTAGGGTTCCCCATTGCAAATCAGTTTTTCAAATTTTGTTTTGGAGTTGTCAGACTTTAGGAAATTCTTTGACTGTCGTATAAACATCTTTCTACATGTCTCTTCTCCCAGGCAAGGAGAGAGTAACAGCTGCCCTTCTGCTCCTTCATCCCACAGAAGGGAAATGTTTGTTGTTTAGAAACAGGGGAAAATCTGTTAACTTTCAAAACATACTTCCAGGGTATTCAAGAAAAAAATTAACACTTAACATTTGAACATCATTCCCAAATTCCCAAGCAAGTATTCCCACCTCATTTAATGGAGGGGGAGGGAAACCTTTTGACCTTGTTGGCAGCAACTCTTATCAGCTTTCTCCTTAGCCTGATCTGTCTCATTCATTGGCTATCAAATGGAATTTCTAGTTATGCTCTGAATGTACCTTTATAGGAGCTTTGTACTCTTTTCTATGGAGCATTATTTGCCTATTGTTATTTTCCTTAATACAATTTCAGGTTAACAAGATGCTTGTAGAAACTCGTGTGTTTGCTAAGCTCAGTCTCTGTGAGTTGTCTATGTTTCTTTTGGGTATGATTAACAGCTGCAAAGATAAATTATTTTGCAGGTCTGAGGCTTAATAAGTCAAACTGTCTCTTGGTATGTGTTTTCTGAGCTATTGGGAATAAGCTCAGGGCATATCTTCCTATGAGAGCTCAAAACTGGATTGCCTACAGATCAGTCTCATAAGTTCTGCAAATCCACTAAAACATAAAAATTAACTGGGTGGTTCTTATGACTTGACTCTGAGTCCCCATTATGCCAACACTACTCTTAAGAAAAACTTAATGTCTCTTTTAAAGCTGTCTTTACTAACGCTCAGACTTTCTGATATGAGTGGTTTTGACTGTTTTCTTGTGTCTCTAATTACTTTCTTTTTTCATGGCTGCCCTATGATTGGATTTCAAGTTTGGATGTCCAGTTTGTCTGAGACTCCAAAAAAGAGTGTTGCTCCAGGTAAATTCTTGTGTCTTGGTGTTCTGCATGCTATTAAAACCAGAATTCTCTAGTTCAAGCTGTGTGTGGTTTTGGAGCTGTCTTGATTGTGAATCTCTGACAGTGGATACCCAGGATCTGTTGTCTGCTTGTGTATTGATTTTTCATGATGCACGATTTTTGGTAACCAAGAGCTTTGCTTTTCTGATGACTGCCTCACCTTGATGTTGCTGCTAGCAGAGGTTGGTAGCTTGCAGGGTTTTATTTTCCCTGCCCAACTCAAAGCCACAGTACAAGGCAGCTTCCCTTCTTGTGGTGGGTTGTGCCTGCACAGCTGTGCTCCCACTATTCTACGTGGGAGAAACTTTATGGGCCAGGATAAGGCAGAGAAACATGACTGTCTGGTCCCTATCCTTTTGAAATGCTCTTTGCTTTTCCCCAGTAAATAGAAGTGGTTTTACATGAAAAATCTGAAACTCTGATAAAGATGCAAAATTTTCAAGGGACCATCAACCTCCTTGTTGCAGCGAGTCAGGAAGGAGGGGGAAGCAGAGGAACAGCTTCTAGGTGTGAGGTGTCAGGGGCTAGGGAGCAGTAGTCCCATACAACGCAAAAACTAAGCTTTATAGTATAAGGAATCAGGACTTCTGCTGTGTAACCAGTCCATTTCTTTTGCAAACATTGGTCACTTGACATGGAATATCACAGAAGAATTCTTTTCTCCTTCAGACTTAGAAGGAGAGATCACACATGATAGATCCTGTGTCTGTACAGGATGCGGGGCTGGTGACTCAAGCAGTTAAGGCTACACATAGGTCTCAGGGCAAGGACAGATGGAAACACTCCTGCTGATTTCCATACCAGATTTGGTAAATATTCAAGTTCATGCCCTGTTAAAAGTATGTGAACAAAATCCCACCATTCTCAGTGGATGAGTGCTTGCTTGTCTGAAGGTTTTAGTGAGCAAGACTGCTGTGATTCCAGAAATGCTATTCTTTACAGAAGTTGAATATATCCTGGGGGAGTTCTGCCTCATCTTTGTAGAATAGGTCTAATTTGATGGTGGCAACTGGATATATAAAGTTACAGAAATATCTGAAGGATTCAGTCACAGGAGCCTGCTGCTTCATAGGTTATGGGGGAGTTGAGACAGAAAAACAGAATGAAACTGAGCAGGAGAAAAACATGTTTAAGAGGAGACAGAAGAGGTGATGTCCCTCAGGAAAAATGACAAGAACCCCTCAGATTATATGGCTGGGGGGTGAGGTTGGGTTTTCTTTGACTCAATAGGTCTCTTGGGACTGTTTCATGTTGTCATATATAAAATGGCAAACTGAATGCCAAGATTTTTAGCCTTCTTGAAGGGCAAGAAAGCAAAATATTTTATAGATACCATATTTCCCCTTCTGCTTACTGCTTTTAGCTAAATGCATGTTGCTAGTTTGGAAAAAAAAAAAAAAAAAAAAAAAAAAATCTGTGCATGATGTGTGCAAATATAAGTGATTCATTGCATTGCATGGTGCTCGAGAAGGTGAATGTTGATACATAGTGCTGCTCAAAAGTCTTATGCATATTTGGCAAGTTCTTAGCTGCCCATGCTGTTCTAGTTCATGTGGCCTTTCAGTTTCTCATAGAAATGAATCCCCAGTTTCCAAAATAGCTGTTCTTCAGTCCAGCTCTGCCATAGGTTGTATCCTGATGTGTTAAGCTGGTAGATCAGACTTGAATTGAATGTGATCTTTACCCATGTAGTACATTTATGTCTGCTAGCCAGGCTGTGGCTTGGAGATGAGAACAGAAGCCAGTTTCATGGTTTCATGCTGCCCAAGCTCTAGCTGAGGTTATGAACCTGCTCCGTGAAGTGGAGACTCTAACCAAGACCTTAAAGTGGTTTCATTTTGTACTTGGGAAAAGGATGGGTGCCACACAGCCACACCTTGGGAAGTGCCATGGTGGGACTCTAGTTTGGTCACCCTGACTGCTGTTAAAATCCTTGGCTGGTCTGCTTTGTGCCATGTGAAGGGATGGGAATGTGTTGGACCACTGAGCAAGACTAGGGCAAATGCCAGAGTATATTGGTGACTTCATCCTGGTGGAAGACCCAGTTTGGCAGCTATGTGAAAATCTCCAAGCAGTTTAACAGATCTGTGTGCAAAATACGCAAGTATTCTTAACTGTTGCTACCTGTAACCTAGTTGGTTCGAATCACTGCTCAGAGAGCCAACTTTCCAAGAAAGAGTGGAAAGAGGACTCAACTTTCTACTTTTACCCTCCTGCTTCTAATTTTCCTTGGCTCTGTTTTAAAACCTAGCAGATCAAAAATAAAAAAATAAAAATCCCGAGACCAATAGGCTCCACTTGGCAAAGGTCAGCACTGAATTTTTCTGCTGGTCAGGATTTCATTGGAAATGCTGCTGAGAGCTGTAAAGAGGGAAGAACTGAACCGGGAGCAGCTGCTTGAGAGAGCTTCTGCCATTTATTATGGGCTAGGCTCATTCCTGAGGTGCTCCCCTTGGGGGCTGTGTTTTGCTGCTGGTTTTGCCTGTGTGTCACACACGCTGCAGTGCTGGAAACCCCAGTCTACCTTAAAGCTGCCACTTGTCCCAGACACTTAAAGGCTCACCCAGATCTTGGTTCTTGGAAGTAACAGAAAGTACTGTGTGTCTTAAGTGGGAATGAATCCAGGCATACAGTTAATTTTTTGCTGCTATGATTGCTGATCACAGTCTCTTCTTGGTGGCAATGTGTGCTGTTGGCATGGGGCCCCGTAGCTGTTTGTAGTAGCAACCCAGGAGGTTAGGAGAGACTTGGTGCAGCTCATGGGGTTACCATCTAGACCAGACCTTGGCATGTTTAGCCAAAAAGATAGGAAGAAGGGCTAGAGCTTTGGCTACTATTGCCCCATGTGCTGAAAGGCTCGCAGAGCACATGAGCAAGGAAGGTGGATGGATGCTCACTTAGGGAGAAACTTCTCCTACATCAATTGCAGCTGCCAACCTGGGGTGAGAGGTTTTACCTACTGATCTGGCCATTGCTAGGTGCATGATGCTCAATCTTGTTTTATTCTCGGGCATTCTCTGGGATTTGGACAAGGTTTTAGGCCAAACTTCTCTGGCTTCGGGTCTTTTGCATTACCTAGGTGGTCAGGTCCAAACCATTCCCTTTCTGCTTTCCACCCATCTCTAATAGCAGGGTGTCTCCTGCATCTGAAAATGCAAGTGTCTTTGTGCTTTGAAAAATACTTACCTGGCCAAGCTCAGGGAACAACTACAGGAATCATAGTGTATTAATAACCCATTTGATAGGCTTGCCCAAATGTTTATTTTCTTCCATAAGTGGCAATAATACAGACCTTGAGACTGAATTTGTACTGAATTTCTAAAGAAACTGTGGGAGGTGATGAACTTCTGTCTCTGTCCCTAAAGCTTTGTGGCTTAGGGCTGCTATAACAAGAGCCTCTGAGCTCTGAAGTTAAACACTATTAGGATTGGAGGATTGCTATCTGGCAGGAGGGATGAAGATGAATCCCCTTCACACAGTAGTAGTCTTACCTCCAGGAATAATTGATGGATAAATACAGCCTGAATTTTGGTAAGTGGCAACGGGGCTGAAGTGTGACAGGGTGGCGTGCAGGAGTATCTAGGAGATGAGTCAAAGCCCCGATTGTTTAGGGCACACAAAGAATAAAAAACAGACGAAAGTCCAAAACAAAAACCCTCTCAGTGAATAGAAGAGTGATCCTAGACTGGGAAACACAGTTTTGATCTGAATCCATGTTGTCCCCACAGAGATTTGAAGCAGGCTTCACTAGTCTCATCTCACTGCTTACTCTAGGAGCTGGTTATTTTAAGAGCTGCTTTTCCAACACTGCTGCAATATGATGAACTCTTGTGTAAATGGCAAGGTCTATTTTATCTTGTGTGCAATACACACTTAACCCAATATTTAGGCAGACCTAAGTGCTCTATCTTAACACAGTTCAGGGTAAATCACAGGTGGAAGGCTCAAGGAAAACATGCAATTTTAATGTTTATTTATTACAGTCATGTGGTCGTTCTGATAAGAAAGAAAAGAGGTGAAGCTTTTAGGGGAAGGAATTCCATGTGTTTAGAGCTGGGTGTATGATTGCTGTAAGGGGTTAGACTGATCTGAGGATTTTAAGTAGACTTGCTGCTGTTCTGGGTTTGGTTTGGTTTTTTTTTTTCCCTTCATCCTTCCCCAAAAGGAGTTTTCCAGAGATACATACAAGTTTGCCCTTCAAGAGCTGGCTTTAACAAGAAACCGCAGCTCTAGATCCAAGCTACCACAGTTACTCCTCCCTGTGCGTGGAAAAGCGCAGAGCTCTGCCATTATCTCATGGAATGCCAGGACGCTCGGGGCCGTGTCTGCCAGACACCCCAGCGTGCAGACCCTGCACGTGTCCCCAGCAGCTGTGCCCATGTCAGAAGGGCTGGACTACCTGCCAGCTGGTTCCTCAGCTGTGACTCACCCCTGTGGCGTTCACTGGCCGTTTCTGTGGTTTTGGCTGCTTCTGCAGGACTTCCACTGACCAGCCCAGTACTAATTCATTTAGTCTCAGTCTGTAACCGCTTGATTGATGGTCATGAAAGCACAGTATAAGAGCCTGTGCACTGTATGGATTAAAACAGCAGACATGTTTATAGCCTGATAACAACGGAGTAATCTGGCAAAGATCAGGAGTCTCACATTCCCATATCCAGATGATTTTATTTTTGGAGTCCAGTTGGTGGTTTTCATTTTTGGCTATTGCAAAACCATCGTAGGTCTTAGCTGTTGCAACACAGGAGGAGGAGGAGGATGATGTTGGAACGGATGTTCTGCGCTCTTATTTAGGAGGCTTTCACAGTAGTTGCTGGTCTCCGAGTACAGCAGGAGGAATGATGCTCCCTCCTAGCTGCCTGGTGAGGGGGACAGGGTGCAACTGTGTCACTTAATAGTGCCAGCTGTGAGGAGCATGGACAAGCTCCAATGACATTTCTGCTCCGCCCTAGGAAGAGAAGTGCTGAGGTGAGGAGCGAGGAGCGGGAGGATTGTAAAGTGGAGCCCTATGGAGAGGAGGAGGGGTATCCTCAAGACTTTAACCAGGAAACGGACTCGAGGCAAAAAGAAATGGAGAGGCAAGCAAACTCTTATTTCAGCCAGCAATCTGTGCTCTGCTCTGGGGAGGGCTTGCAAGTTGGAGCTTAACCAAAACACTAATGCTGCTTTTTTGGAGGGAGAGGATGGGGGGACCTTTATCTGGCACATCAGTGTTATGCTATCCTTTGCTCTCCATTTCTCCTGCCTAGGCTGAACACGCTTTTTAAAAAGTAGAGCTGTTGTGTTAGGGTGGCATTGCAGCTGCATGTGAGTTTGCTGGGAAACTCATGCCACACTGCATCCCTGTCCTCTGGTGTGCTCACACCGAGCAGGCTGTTACTCTTCAATGTATGCTGTGCCCTGTGTTACAAATTAGACCTGAACTAATTGGCAGGGATGCGGAAGCGCCCACGGCAGCGG
Organism: Hirundo rustica; assembly: GCF_015227805.2. NCBI lineage: Eukaryota > Metazoa > Chordata > Aves > Passeriformes > Hirundinidae > Hirundo > Hirundo rustica. The sequence goes on along the minus strand of NC_053457.1, from coordinate 24,036,155 downwards.
GTGTAATTGGTGCTGTGCTCCCTGTGGTGTTGCCTGTCTTGTTCTTTTGAATTCCCTTTGGAGAGTCTGACATAGTGTAGCAGCAATGTTGCGGGCATCCTGAGTGTCACTGAGGAGTAATTCATATGAAGAAGTTCGTGGGGGATGGAAGGCTGAGGAGGAATAAAGTCCTTTACTGTGTTTGAAGAGAATGTAGCAACAACCGAAACCAGGCTGCCCAGAAAATGGTTAAGGCTTTTGGTTACTGGAAGGAGCTGTTTCTCTGTCTTTTCCTCCTCCTCTTCTTCCTTTCTTTGCTCTTACTGAAATCTTCCCCCCTGTGCAGTACCTAATCTTGGGTGACCATCACTCCAGGAGCCACACAGAACCCCACGCCTCAAAAGGGGGATATCCTCTAGGCATGATGTGCTGCAGCTGTAAATGAATAAGTTTGTTTGACCTTGGTTACTTCCTAGACCAAGGAATTTATCACCCTTTTTTTTTTTTTTTTTTTTGTCTTAATAGGAGCCCTGTAGCACTTATACAAGCGTCTGTTAAAACAATCTCTTAACTGTATGTGTTCCTCCAGCCACTGTAGCAACAAAGAAATTCTCCTGCAGTGACTACCTTATCCAACACAGGACAGAGTAACCCAGAGAAGCCCTGCTGGGTTTCAGATATGAGAGTGCAGATACAACCTATCTTGCCAAACTGTTTTAAGAGCCTTTTTTTTTTTTTTTTTTTTTTTTTTTTTTTTTTTTTTTTTAAAAAAAAAAAAAAAAAAAAAAAAAAAAAAAAAAAAAAAAAAGTTGTGGAGTTGGATTTGAAGTACCAGTGTTTCCTGGCAAGGGCATTTCCCTGGCACACGGTCCCTGGCTTGGCCTCTGTGGCTGCCAGTGGGGTGTTTGCCAGCCTGTGCTCCAGCCTGGTCCTCTCCTTGTTCCCAGCAGGGACACGTGCATCACATGAACACTGCTCCAGCCACCAAGCCAATGCAGTCTTTTGGATTTTTTTCCTTACTCAAGTCCCATGAAAACTGCCTAGTAGGTTGGAAGAAAGAAGGCATTTGAGTTGTTGGTTTAGCAATTAGCTTCCTGCATGCCCCCTGCTCCCCTTGCTGCTCTTTGGTCCCTCTTGCCTTTCTACACACTGAATTCTCTGCTGGTGCACGTGCATAGACATAAGTCCATGACAGCTTTTGTTTCTGGTTAAAAAAATTGTATTTATCTCAAGACTAAAACAAAGTAGGGGTTGTAGGTATTACTTGCCTGAGTGGGTTGAAGGAAGATTATTATAATGCTGCTGGATTCTGGACTGGTGAAAAGACTGTGTGGGAAACAGTGTGAAACAGGGGAAAGCATCTCATTGTACTCTAGGTAGCCCAACTAGCACTGGATTAAACCAGAGTGCACGAGTCAGATTGATTGATCATGAAGAGAAACATGATGCTTATTTGGAATGGACAGCTATGGTGAAAATTTGCATTATAAATTTCCATGTTGTCAGTTCATGGTCTTCTCCTATTCCTGCTACTGGCTGTGGTTCAACTGTCTATGGAAAAGCTAAATCTCTTAAACACAAGCTTCTAGAGGAGATGACTCCTCTTTAAAGAAAATTAACTTAGGTAATTTGAGGAGAGGCAGAGGAATGCTTAGGGAGCAAGTAAGTCTTCTAATTTTCTGGGTTTCTTAAGCCTGTTCCGAGGGGAGGCATTGTGATAGTGTTTCCTTTCAGGAAACAGTTGAATTAATTGCTTTTTTTTTCTAGGATTTTCATTTCACAGGATGCTGTCTTAATGGCTGATGCATTCTTTACCTCTTTCTTGGCAGGGATGCTAATTACTTGTCTGTAGAATCACTTTGCATCTCCAGCCCAAACACATATGAGTGTGCTGGTTTGGAAATACAGCACCCAGCATCCTGTGCTTGGCTGTCAGTCCCTTGACTTTTCTGGTGGACAGTTCCAGACCATGCTGCTTCCTTCCCATCTCTTGTAGCCAATTTGTCATCAGAAATTCAGGAAAACCTGGAGTCTGCTCCTGGCTCTGTCCGTGTTGTGTAAAATGGGACATTCAGCAAGTTGTATACCTGCTTCTGTCCTCCCTTTCAATCCACATCTTAATCCAGAGCGACAGGAACCATCTCTTAAAATGTAAAATGTATAATAATGCTGGTGTCCCAAACTGCTGTAATTGAGAAAATCTGTAAAACAATTGTGCATTAAGGTATGTTGGCTCTTACAAAGATGCGACCTAAACGGAGAGGTTTTCACAGCTTTTCGAGGCGGTTTCTAGGCCGAGCACAGGCAGTCTGTGCCTGGGTTTGGGAGTGCAGAGGCCCCGTCTGCGCTGTTTGTGTTGCATTGCAGAGCCGAGATGCAGCAGCCCCAGGGCTCCCTCCACATCTGGCACTGTGCTGTGCCTGCCTCGTGGCTCCACCTCGAAACGCGTGATTTCGGTTTGGGGGTGAAAAAGTCAGAAATAATAATAACAACAATAAAAAGGACCAGTAGTGTGGGGGAAGGGAGGGAGGAGAGAGTTACTTTGCACCTTTGGCGGCCCCCGCTCGCGTGAGCGCCTGCTCTCGTTCATAAATGGCTCTGACAGCCGAAAGCCCTTGGTCCGAAGAGAAATCAAACAACTGGGGCTCGGCTCCGAGGGCTCCAAAAAGGCGATGGCGAGGGGGAGCCGAGCCCGGTCCCGCCGGGGCCGCTCCGCCGGGGCAATGCGGAACCGCGGAGCTGGCGGGGGGCAGGCGGGGGTGGCCCCGTTCGAGCGGCGATCTGGCGCTACAACTTCTTTTCTTCTTCTGTTTCAAGTAAACACTCTTCCCCGCCCTCCCCTCGCTCCCTCCACCCCACCTCCCTCTCTTTCAGTCCCGCTCATGTGTTTCTATTTAAGGGCTGCAGTGCAGACGAATATGATTGGCATCTACAGCCCCCTCTTGACTTTCAGCTCAAGCCTTTAGAGTGGAGAAGGAGCTGAGCCGCCAAGGGGAGAGCTGTTTCTTCTTTGGGTTTACTGGGGGGATGGCTCAGCTGTGGATTTATACTGCTACTGCCCAGGATTTTTCTCTCTGAATGGGAGCAAGGATTGTGGAAACCATGTTGGGAAGAGGTTTATTTTCAGAATCCATCATGAAACTGTGCAACTAATTCACTTTTTTGGCTCCTTTTTTATAATTTTTTTTTTTCTTCCCCTTTTTTCTTCTTCTTCTCTCCAATGTCCCTCTGTGCTGCTGGGTTGTGGGCCAGAGGAGGCTGTTTCTATATGGCCAGCCATTTGGGGATATGCTGCGAGCCAAGGTTGTTTGCTGATTCGCTTGGCTCTGTTGACAAGTTGGCCTGTTGTGACTCGGATGGACGGAGGTCGCTCTCAAGGAACCATGGCTGGAAGCTGGCTTACGGCTTGCTTTTTCCCTTCCCCAGGTGCTGATGCTAGCTCTGAACCCATGATCCTGGAGCAATATGTGGTGGTGTCCAACTATGAGAAGCAAGAGAACTCTGAGATCAGCCTCCAGGCTGGAGAGGTTGTGGATGTCATAGAGAAAAATGAAAGCGGTAAGTTATATTTGTTGCTTTTCCCTCAATGGTCCGATTTTTGCATTTGTTCCTTTGCTTTCAGTTTCCTCATCACTACTTGTTAGCTCTCCGTTTGCTCCATCTGGTACAGTTACTATGTCTGGCAGAGGATGTTGAAGTTTCTCAATGTTGATTTGGGCTGGAGGCCAAATGTTGCCTTCTACTGTAAGAATGTTTCATAGGTTTTGTGTGTTAATTAGCCAAGGTACGCTAATGGAAAATGAAGGTGACGGAGAGAAGGATCTGCAGCTAATGAAGCTGATGTATAGTAGGCTGCTGTAGTTGCCCTACTGTCTCTTCAAGTTTCTGTCAGTATTTCCATTACTAACTCCCTTTGCGGAGGATTTATAGGATGAGTGTTTAAAAATTGCTTGGGATGAAACTTGGCTTGACAGCTTAGCCCGTGGCCCAGAGCTCGGTAGGGAGGGGAGAGAATGTGCGTAGATAAATACGTGGCCATGCACAGTTTCAAAACTTCTTGCAGAAGTGTTAATTGGGGAATTTTGAGGCAAAGAGGCAGAAGCTGTCATATAAAAGCAAGATGAAATCCCCTTCTGCGGTGCAGGGAATAACCAGCTTGCACTTGGAAAATGAGATTTTTGGCAAGTGTTTGTATAGATTTCTTTTGTGTACTTTAACTTTTGGATGCCTGGTAGCTTTGAGTTGGGCAGAATGCATACAGGAGACTGTGTACGTGTGAGTGGTTGGAGTGGCTTAGCAGCTGGTTTGAATAACTGCCTGTCTTCAGCAGCTCCCCCTCCTCCCCTCCAGCACTCCTTGTGTATTAATCCAGAGCTGTTGTCCAGGACTGGTTTCCAGCCCACTCGTGACTTGTGTGTGCTCATCCAGAGGAGCTGCTGACATTTGGGATCTGTTCAAGCCCAGGCTCATGTTGTGGTACCTCCACATTCAGGGCTCTTGCCCTGGCAGGCTCTGGAGAGTGCTGGGCACAGCAGAGCTTGGGGATGCTAGGGCACCCTGATCTGAGGTTCAAATTCAGCTTCCAGAGCTTTGAGCCAGGTTATCCACAAAGATGACCATGCATTGTATTTTTTTTTCCTTCTTTCAATGGAGTGGTAATTTTTCTGTTGTATGAGAGCCTCATGTTTGTTTGGCTCAAAGTGATACACTCATTTGCTGGCTGGTGATTTAGTGTGGAGTCCAAAAGGATTCTGCATGGAAAGGCACTGGCTAGTGCGAACAGAAATACCCACCTCCTGGGTACTGACTGTATCAATTGCAAAACCAATAGAAACCAAACTGCTCATCTGCCCCACTTTAAAGCAATAGCTATGATTGAAGAGGGAAAAATGTCTTCACTCCTTGAACTGTGTCTGGCCCAGTGGATAAGCATCCTTCCTTCCAAGCCTACAGCTTCCCATTGTTAATAGTGGGTGTCCCTGCCATCAGAGCAAGCCTGGTTATGTTGTGGCAACATAGATTCATATTCATGATATCCTTGTCTTGGATAATGGCTTGTGGAGCCAAGGGAATTAACTGGGCTGTTAAATAATACAAGAAGTGTCTGAATTCCAGTTACAGTTCCTTTGTGTTTTCATTTAGTGTGGCCTCTCTGCCTTGCACAGTTTGGACCACATTGTATTGAACCACATGGTATGAAGAGATAGAAATGGAGAATGTCAGGGTTTGAATTAGTTAGTGGGTCCAGGAATGTGACTCTTCTCGGGGGACATCCTTGAATTTGGATTATACTTCTTAAAACCATATTCTGATGCTTGGCAGCCAGATTCCTTAATGTCCATGTAAACAAGAAAGGAAATCTGAAGCCTGGAATTCCATGCTGTAATTTTGCTCTTTATATTTATGTACGTACAAAATAAAGATATGTATATCCTTAAAAAATAATTTAAAAACCCCAAACCAGATAAGCTCATAAGTCACAGATTGGTGATGGAGAGAGCATCACTTGCTTGGATGCCTGTTTTAAATGTTCTGGTAAGGAACCTATTGTTCGGTTATTTGAATAACAGGACTCCAAACGATCTCTCAATTCTCACCTAGGTTAGGGATACCACAGGAATGACTTCAATACTATCTTCTTATCTCTTCAGCTACAGCTGAGCCTTTGGGTGGCATGTGATGAAACTAGCAAAACTTTCTCAAGAGTCAACTTTCAAAAGTTATTAATTATGCCTTGAATTTGAGTATCTTGCTTAGTGTAAGCAAGCAAATCCAGGAGACGTGGTTATGACCTCTAACAGCAGGGGGATATAATTTTCAAGAAAATAAGGTTATTGGGCTGTGCACATGTGTAATACTTCATTTGACTGTATGGTTATGTTGGCCTTGTTAGTGTTGTGAAACTCTACCTGTGATGTATAAATCAGGCTTGTTCTTCCAATCCATACAAAGGAAATGCAAGGTGTTTTGGATGTCACCTGCAGCAGGGACAATGTCTTCAATGAAAGGAAGAGTGGCTGGACAGCTTGTTAGGTGGCAGCTGAGAAGTCCTGTCAGACTGGACAGTGTGTGTTGGATGTGCTGTTGGGCCAATATTTTGAACTTCCTTGTATGTACAGACACGTATATAGCATATCATGTCTACTTTGGGCGTTTAACTGTACTTTGGGGAGGTTAGATGTGTAAGGGCACAAATGACACTTTCATTTTAAAACCTTGCCTGAACAGGGTTGCCTGCTGATGCCAAGGATACTTAAACGGTTCTTTTGTTTCCTGGAGCAGAAAAAACTTTAACTTGGCTTTGTTGCATGCCTTTCATAATAAAAAAGCACCTTCTCTTTTCTGGTCAAATGTCCCTGTGTTTTTTACACAAGGGACCTCACTATCAGTTTCCAAATGATGGTGCACATTTTACATCCTGCTGGATGTTTTCTTCTGCACATTTCTAGGGCCTGAGCTAGATGTACCATCTTTTCTGATGTTTGCTTTCTGATGTGTGCTCTCCTTAAAGGACATAAGCTGTGCTTGTTCAAAGCTCAGTGTATAGGGCAGAGGTGTGGGGGGGGGTATATCTGGTATTTTCCTTATTTGAAGCCTTATCTGGTTTTCATCAAGCTTCTTTAGCTTCATGTTAAGTGTGTCACACTTACTGTATAGTATTACTCATGTTACTTTTCTCATCTAAGAGATGGTATTTAAGGTGTCTCACAGGTAGATATGTACAAGCCCATTTGGTAGGGCCTTGTCTCATTTGGTGTTCTCTTTCACTGAGAGAGCTGGACAAGTTGTCTTCATTGTTGTGCTAGTGAAAGTTATTACTTGGACATTATTTGAAGTTGAAAATTCTGTCCAGTATTAAGACTTAAGAGCAAGGTCAGTGTAGCATATATGGTGAATGATTTCTAAAACCATTAATCTGAGTTGTGAAGCCTTTGGGTCACAAAAACCTGGTTGGTGCTGCAATTACTGCGGAAGAAAACCTTGCTAGACTTAAATAAAGCTGTTTTACCTCGGAACAAGTTATTTAGTAGTGTACCAGTTCTCAGGCTCCAGCATTTGGTTTTTGCAGCAGGCACCCATCTTGGCTCAATAAAAGTTGTCCTTCAGACCTTAATTCTGTTTATAAGAGCAAAATACCCAGTGTGCCTGTTGTATCTGATGAATATTTCTCTCTTTTTTTTCCTTAGCTGGGAGGAAAATCTGCATGTAGCAATGGTCACAAATGCATCAGGAGAAAAAAAGGAGGTTTACAGTCTCTGCAGATGTTGCTTGGGAACAGACTCTAGTTACAGGGCTTGTGTTTCTTGCTAGAAGTGACTGTGATTTGTTTAAAGGCATGGTGTAATCAACCTGCTCTGTCCAACACTATCTAAACATTTCTGAGTTGTTTCAGAAAAACTATGTGAATAGTTGACGTAAGTCCTGTGTGTCGACTACATAGGCTTCTTTTAAACCTTAACCAAAAAAAGCCTTGTAGAATGACTTAAAAATGTTTTTCTGTTGCAGAAAAGAAATGTTGTGACTTTAAAGCAGGAATCTGACAGATTTCTTTAAGGTGGAAGAGGGAGGGCCAGAGCAGCTCCTTCTCTGCCAAGTTTTGTGTGGATGTGGCTTGAGATAGTCAAGCTATAAACTGTGTCAGCAGTGTTTGCAATGGAAAACCTGACAGACAGTGAAGAATGAGCACAGTCCCGTGCACCTCTGCTGCTCTGCTTGCAGTCAGGCAGGGAACTCTTTGCTTGCAGCCCCTGGGAGCCATGCCTGCGGTGGAGGCGTCGTGGGATGGCGTTTTCAGCTGGGCTGAGCAGTGCTGTAGCCATTTCCTCTGCAATTACATAACTGCAGACCAATTTTCAGTGTTAGAGTACATGTAATACGTAAAACAAGGCTATTATGGTTAGTTTAACTTTATCAGGACCCAAAGGAATCTCTGGGAAGGGAGGCTGCTTCTTCCCTCCTTATCTGGGTTGTGGGACTTGGCACTGAAGTATCCATGAAGATCTTTGCTCATCTTGGAGTCCTGGCTTAGTCCTGGTTGTCCACACACACTGTCAGGAGATGAGTGTGTGCCTGGCAGTGTCCTCTGCTACACCACTTGGTTTCACTGGTGCTGCTCACTGGCTGCAGTCGTGACCTAGGAAAGGGGCATAGAAGGCCACAACTCTCAGTTCCAATACAGATGCACTGGCTTCTGTTTTGGAAGCTCCCTCTTCTTAGATTGAGAGCTTTAGGCTTCTGGCTCTTCATGGGGAACACAGCACCCTTTATTTGAAGGTGCTGCTTTTTGGGCCCAAGTAAGTGGATTTATTTGGTACCAGAAGGGGCCAAGATTCCTTTCAGGGTTAACTGCTGCATCTTGGCTAAAGGCACACCCTTAAAGTGTTTTAAGTAGAAACAGAGAAATAGGGTTTCTTGCAACACATGGACCAATCTTGCATATTTATATCCATTCTGCCATGCCTGTTTTAGCAAGTAGCATTGATTTTTAACCACCTTTCTTTAGTGTTGGTGGGGGTTTTGTTTTAAATTTTGTAAAGATCACCGTTTCTGTCTTGCATCTGCTTTTTTCTGCTCTACCTCTTCTAGGTCCTTGTTTTCCTGATCCCCTTTATACACAGAAGGGACTGGGTGCACTGCTAGCAAATGTCTCTGAGCATTAACATTCTCTTGTAAAAGCTGGCCAGACCCAGTACATTTCTGTTTATTCTAACAGATAAGTGGCAATCTAGCAGCTTTCTAGGTTTCAGATGTGGCTCTAGCTCTACACCAAATTGCAAATGCAGTTTCCTAGTTTGCTTGTGAATTGTCAATAGCTTTGCATCCACTGGCCAGATGTGCTACCAGACACAGTAATTGCCAACACTGTGCTTTATTTCAAGTACAATTGGCACATGTTGGGTTCCTTTAGAAACTGAACTTTTTGGGTTTTTTTGGTTTTGGGTTTTTGTGGGGTTTTTTCCCTTTACATTGCATTTTGAGAGAGTGTAATTGGTCAGATATAATGCAGGACTTAATTTCTGTTTGTATGCCCAGCTTTGCCCGGCTGTTTGCTCTGAGAAACTACTTCAGTTCTCTGTGTTTCCAGTTCTTCCCAGTGTGCCTGTGTATTTGAATTTCAAGCCTTGTAACAGACCAAGGTCATGATATAAAAAGTAAATACTCCCTCGTACAGCAGCCCCTTCTCTTGGTTGGTCCTCGAGCTGTGCCTGGAATTTGAGGAGAAGAAACAAACACTTCTGTGGGTTGAGCACTTCTCCTCTAGCACCATTGGCTTTATCCCAGAGGACAGGTTTAGGTGAGTGGCCACCACTAAATACCTGGGACAGCTTGTCTAGCTGCCTTTGCATGTACAAGTGTTTATAACTCTCTAACAGGGAGAGCCAAGTTTAAGGAAGGACCACCCCAAGCCCCTTCTTGGAAAACAAAGGTGTTTAGCCTTCAGTGTCCATCCTGAATGCAGTGCTGCCCTGCCATGTGTCCCGCCTCTCTGGCACCAGCCCAGCAGTAGAGGATATTTGATCCACTTATGAATCAGTTCCTGTCCTGTTGCAGTTTCTGTCCAATGTACGCACTAATGGCAGTCAAACACAGGCCATCTGAGGAGGCAGGGTGGGTGATTCGGAATTTTTGGCTAGGAGTTACTGGAAAGTTGTTTAATGTCATAAAAAAACTGTTTGTAGAAGTTGCTCTCCAAACAGGGACAATGCTGGCAAAGCAGGGATGCTCTCCTCCTTCCAATGTTTGCAGCTTGGGGCTGGAGGAGGGCTTCTCTGGGCAGGCAGAGGTTCAGAGCTGTCTGTGCTGAGAATGAGGATGCTCAATGGCGCTTGATTGTCTCACTGCAGCATTGTCTTTGTCTCCAGGCTTTTGGAGGCAGTGATCAAGTCTGCTTTGTTCTGCAACAGTGTAAGCAAAGCATCCTGTTGGTGCATCTGGTTGCAAAGGGTGGGTTTTATTTTAAATTTCAGCTGTCTTGGAAACTGCTGTCTCAGGAGGGAGCCTGGGTGCCTTGTTTTAAAGGAGTTAATGGAAGCAGAATATTGATAGGAGGAACAGGGAACGTCTACACTAACCCAGGTGCTGGTTCTGAGGGAAGCCTGGGACAAGCTTAGAGCAGAGAGGTAAAACTGGATGTGATGATTTACTCCAGCCAAGTTCTTCTGGAAATCAGCTCCTTTCTGGGAATACAGTGCCTGACCAACCCTGCAAACAGGCACTCCCTCTTCCAGTGGCCTGTTTGCAAAATGTTGAATGGATGGAGGGAATTTACACTCACACAGAAACAGCCGGGTCAGCAGGAGATGAGGAGGAGCGCTCCCTCCTCTGCTCTTGCCCTTGGGAGCCCAAGGGTGGGGTGACACTGTCTAATGACTTTAGCAGATGTAGTGGGCTGGAAGCAGCCCTTGACAGCCTACCCTGAACTCTCTGGTGATTGTTTTGTAAGCTGTTTTCTGAACACCTTTTTTCTTGCCTTTTTCCTGTTCTGGTTGAATTTTTAACTCTGTGCTTCTGCAAGGATAAGGAGGATGGTAGCTGCCTTTTTTTTCTGGCTGTTTTACATTCAGCAGTCAAAACATGTTGGTATGGCTGAAGCCCTCATTTGATTTTTCCTCAATTAAACTTGAATTTACTGTGCCCAGAAAGGAATCATGCCACATTTCTGAAGTGGTTACCTCTGAGCTGCAGTTCAAGGCTGCCCTGTACATAGGTTTGAATGATAAGGGGATGGGACTGAAGCTCCTAGGCCAGCCTATTGCTTGAGCATCACCACACCAACATCTCAGCTGAGCTCGGGATGTTGCCGCATAAAACAAAATGCTTGAATTGTGAATGTTTTGTGATATTTATGTTGCTATCTTGTGATGTCTAAATGGCTTCCTCTGCCCCACTTAGTAACTTACATGGCAATTGACATTTGTTTCTGTTTAAGAGCTTGGAAGGCAATGCTCTGTGTTGGAACCAAAGCAGGATTATTATTACCCTGTTTGTTTTGTAGTTGTCCTCTATCACTGTGGAAAATGAGGTTGTTCTCCACTGCCACCTCTGAAATGCCCATTGTTCAGTGACTGTGCAGAGGGATTAAGGTGGGCTCCTGCTTTTCTGCTGGTGCTATTCCTTCCAACCCTGTGACAAAGGGAGTGTCCCTTTAATTGTGATTTGACATTTCCATCTCTTCTGGGAAGCTCTTCTGCGTTTCAAAGACATCGTTTCTTGGTTTTCCTTTGCCCAGCTTCAAATTGCAGTTGGTATTTGCTCTGCCTCCTTGATGACAAGCTCATTAAGAACATTTGAAATATGGCTGGCTGCTAAAACCCTGCCCTTTGCAGTGCCTCATTCTGCTGAAGCTTTCCTGGGACACCTTCTGGCTGTTCTGGAGCTTAGCTGCTGGGGATGTTTTGCCTGTTGGGATGGAGCTGTTGACTGTGGCTTGTGTTATCTGGGTTCCCACTTGATTTGGGAGCAGCTCAATGTCATATTAAAGTGACCTTCAGTGTTACTTATAAAGCCTTGCAAAAGTTAACTAGTACTGGTGTTCCCTTGGGTTCATAATCCAGAGTAGCAAGAAATTAATTACTGTTTTCCAAGCAATGCTGCCTCATTTCATTCCCCTATAGAGGGAAAAGAGTGATTAACAAGTAATAGGGGCACAAAAGATATCATGGGGTCATGTTTCTCTGAAGCATTCTCCTTTTTAACACTACTTATCAGATCCCTTTTATGTGCTGTTCACTTTCAAACAGTTTAAAAGAAACCTCTCTCCAGATTAAGACATGATAAAATAGCTTCCAGTTTGAAACTGTCCCTCTAGAACATATTTTTCAAATGTTTTGGGCTATAGCGTGTGGTTTATATTAATTTTTCTAGTCTTACTCCCATTGTTTGTCTTAATCTTGGGCAACTGGTATTCTGACAGGGCTAGTTCAATTATGTGGGGTTTTTTCCATTTTGGGGAGGCATCTGAAGTTCAACCACATTGACTTTTGCATTCATTTGGCTTTTCTTTAGCTGATATCTAAATGCCTCTGTGGGACAGCTCTCCCACACCTCTAAATTTCTCCCAGTTCAGGAGAAGAGTGATTGCTGTGACTAGGAAGTCTTCAAGTATATTAAATATTTATCTCTAGGGCTGGGTTTTTTCCATGCTGTCTTCTAAGCATTCTGCTGAAGTAAACAGGTTCCTTTTTCAGCTTCCGTCCACCTGGCTTGACGTAGAACAAAATACTACCCATTTAATTGGAGTTAGATCTCCAATCTGATTGTAGATTAGAGAACATTGATATTTCTCTAATTCCTCAGGAAATGGGAATTGGAGCCCAAAGAGAGGAACTCCTCTGCCTCATGAGTGCCAGCAGAGCAAGCCCACTTGCTGAGGCCAAGCCTTCACACAGGCAGGGCTGAAAAAGGTCCCATATGGTTGCCAGGTCAGCATGTGATGAGATCTTTCTTGTCTTCAGACCACAAGAAGTGTATTTCAAAGGGGAAAAAAAAATCAATGTCAGCCTTTGCAAAGCTTATTTGTCATCTGCATCTGTTTTTATTTCTCCATATCCAAGATGCTGAGACCCCTCAGACCTCCTCTAGGAGCAGGAGAGGGAACAAGCCTGTCTGGACTTCATATTTGCTAGCTGTGGGCATAAAATGTGTTCCAGGATTTCTGAGACTGCCCTGTCTGCTGGGGAGAGGGTGGGATGTGACTGATGAAACCACAGACTTGAAGACTTAGTAGTGCGTAAATAAATAAAGTTGGGCACTTTCGCTTCAGACGAGCAGGGCACATCGGTAGGAGTGGAGGAGCAATGGCACACAGGCTTTGCCACCTTCGAGTTTGCCATACAACACATCCAGCTACTCCTGGATAGTAGGATGTCTACCAGGCCTCTGAAAACTTCAAATACGAAATTTCCAGCTGCCTGCAAGTTTCTTCCTCTTTCCCTTCTCATTTAATCCTCCTCTGCTAAGACTTTGTGCTCAGGCAGATAGTTACATTCCCCGTTTCTCCTGCACACCCTGTTTGGAGCCCAGGATGGCAGGCTGAAAAGGAAAAAAAAAAAATGTAGCATCCTCTAATGGAGCCTTTACTCATTATCTCCTCTGTTTATGCAGTCACTGCCAGTTTTGGGACCCTGAAACCTGCCCCAAGAAAATGTTTCCAAGGAAAATCTGCTTTTTATATTAGAATGCATAAACTTTCTAATGATTGAGTTTCCTATATCAGCCAAATAGGTCACCAGCTCTGCACTGCTGCAAGAAACTACCTGGGGCCAAGAAGGTGCAAGTATTACTGCTGAGGCCTTCCAATGGGTTCCGTAGTTACCTTGTGATGTGAGCTACATTCCCTTGGGTGTGACTGCTTTTAAAAAACAACCAACCAAAAAAAAAAAAAAAACAAACAAAAAAAACCTAAAAAAACTTTTATTTTAAATGTTTTTGTAGGTTTTTGTTATATCAAAGTTTCATTTAAGAAAGCAGGTTGATGAAATATCTTTAAATAAGCCCCCAAAATACTAAATTTAATGCGTAATGATTAACGTTTTCTGCCCTTTGTTCTAGTTAATCAAGACAGTAATTATACACAAAGACTTTGGCTCTTGGAGTGACTTTCAGGCCTGTTTTTCAAAGTAAGCAAAAGACTGATGGTGCATTTTTGTTGTGTCAGATGAGGACAAGATTAATAAAGGATGGAAGAGATTTTTTTTCCCCCCAAGCTGCACAGCAAATAAGCAGTTCCAATAATACTTTGGCAGCAAAATGGAAGCTTTAATCATTAGCAGACGTGTTTCAGTTATGACTAGCAACATAACTCCACACTTTTGATTTTTATGTTAAAAAAAGTTCAGTTTTTCCACAAACCAGCTTCTTGTCCATCTTCAGGTTTAGCAAAACCTGTAGGAGTAATTGCCTTGCTTAGGTTTGCCATAATACAATGAGATTTAGGGGGTGGCTTGACAGAGGGGTGCATCTTGGCTCTTCCCATCCACCCCCTTGGTTGGGACATCAGACTTTCTGGCACTCTTGATGGAGAATTTAATATCTTATTTTTTGGTTGAAAGATGTTGTCTTGTGGCTGGATTAACCAGAGCAGTTCTAGAAGAGGCAGCACATGAGATGGGCTCTTTTGGAGCTCTGTTTTACTGGCTGGCTTCTCGTTACTACATTTATTGGCAAATTCAGATTTTTGTATCTTGATACAGTGTGACTTCATCTGCAAGTTGCACATGTGGTGGGACATCACTTTATTTCAAATGAAGCTGGACTGCAGTTGTATTGGCAATGTAGCCAAACTTCATCTTGGTGATAACAGCAGGTATTTCCCAGGCCTCGCCTGAGTCTGTAACTCCTATTTTTCCCTGCAGTGTGGTTGTGTGCTGGGATGCCCTAACGTGTTGCTTTGAAAAGCTGTTGTAATTCAGCTGCAGAAGTGCCCCCAGCTGATCTTTCTCCCATCACATGCGCATCCTTTCTGGTCAGCATGCTGCTGGGGTGGACTGTAATGCAGTCCTGTCTCCCCGCCCCTGGAGAGTAAGGGCAGTGCTGGGTGCACTCGTGCTGCAGACTGAGCTTCACTTTGCTCCTTTATTAATACACCTGCCATGCGTTTGTTTAAAAATCACAGACTGGTTTGATACTTAGATAAAAGAGAAAGTTGCTTGCTCCTGATTAGCAGCAGCCAATGGTGTCAGAGACACATCTGGGCTGACAAGGGTAAGGTAACACCTTCATGATTTGATGTCCAGGTCTTGAGGTGCTGTGCTGGCTCTCAAACCATGACCATATGTGCAGGTGAAATGTATCATCCTTAAAGGGTGATAGCTCTCAGGGACCGGAGCTGGAATGACAAATTTCAATGAGCTGAAACTGAAGTTATGAAAGCTCTAAACATGATTCCTACTCAAACACAATGGAAGCAAGGGGGAGGGGGTTGCAGGGTAAATCTCTATGCAGTGGTGACGCTAAGGTTGGAAGAACATTGAACCTGAATTGTTGCCTTGAACAATGGTAAGTTCAGAAATGGCACTTTAACCTTCCACATAGACTTTCATAGCTTTTGGATGTATTGGAGGCCTCCATGCATGAGGAGATGCAGAGCTGTTTGGAGAGACTCAACCCATTTGTCTTAACTGAATATTGCTGGAGATTTAGGCTGGGTAATGTGAACTTGGCAAGATCCACCACGGACCATTGAAACCCTAGGATTAAACTCAAGGGCAGTTTATTTGTTGTCCTGGAAACTACTCTGAAGAGTCTGCATTTCTGGGTGTCTGCAAGGACAAGATTGCACACACTGACTCAGCAGGGAAGGTGAAGCTTGCTTGTTTGCCAGAAAACTGGAGTCTGAGGGACAGTTTCTTTGATGTTTTGTTCTTAATTCTGACTAAAATTCCTTACTGTTACCAAGAAAGAAATGCTCTGCAGAGTATGAAGAATCAAAATTGTGGGATATCTCTGTGCTCAGGGTGAGCTTGCAAGATATTCTCTTGCTTCAAGTAACCTGTGACCAAAATGTCCTTGAATAAAAGTAGAATGACCAGAAATAGGATGCTGTTTTCATTGCAAGGCAAATGGGATAACTGAGTCCTGTAGAAAATGCCTCTTTTGCTCCTCCTGAACGCAGCAAGCAAAACTGGTTCCTGTACCAACTACAAGTTAAATTACACACTTGGTCATTCCAGATGTCTTGGTATTTTTAGAGCTGACTATACACTTCCTGGACTGTTAGCCTGTTGGTTTTAAAATAAGTGAGCTTCTGGGGCTGGCATGTGAACCTTTCCACTTCACTGGGAAATATCTCTTTCACAGAAGTATCCAGGTTTGAGAGTCAGCCACATGAAAGGATGTTGCTTTCCCTCTGCCACCCCAGAGATTCCCCAGCAAACAATCCCAAACAGAAACCAACATCCCACAATAAGAACACTGTCTGCAGAATGTGCATGTGGGATCTTGGGATCTGAGTGCTTCTGGGAATGTCTTGCAAGATCCCTGCTGGTTTAATTTGGCTCTGGATACCTGGAATTGTTGTGTAGAGACGTTTGAGGGGAAATGCTGGTGGTTTCAGAGAAAATTCCATTACAGCTGAGATGCAGCCACCCTTTGTATGCTGTGATAAATGCCAGTGTAGTGACCTCCTTGCACAGGGCACTTGAGTTGCACAAGGGCTTTTTTTCTGCTGATAATGTGTAGATGTGGCATAGGCTGAATGTTTGGGCATGCACTTGCCCTTGGCAAGTGTGTCTCAGAGGCACTGCAGTGACAAGAATTGAAACAGTGGCTGGGCCAAACTCACCTGTACCTTAGCAATGGCTGCAAGCTGCCAGATGAGCTACTCTGGATTCTGTAAACAAACAGTGCCAGGTCCTTGGTACATCAGGAAAACCATCTGCTACAGCTGAAACTTGTCAAACCTGGTAATTCTTCACCATATTCTCAAATCTTATAATCCTTCCTCTGTTTCTTCTTTACTTCTTATTTGAGCAGACTCCTGAATGGACCACTTGAGTGGCCCCAGGTAAATTGGTGGAAGCTTAAATGTGCACAGGGAGGAAGATCTGAAAGGAGGATAACTGAGTGCAGGTGGAGATTAGTGACTTCCTTCCTGGGTATCATTTATTTTGCTGTGCCTCTCTGTTCTTTTCATTGATCTCCTACACCTTCTGTCAAGAATCTAATGTGATTAATGCTTTTTTGTGAAAGCTAAATCCTCCTCTAATTTCTCCTGTCAGGAGCACATTTTAATCTAAGGAAATGTAACACAGCATGTTCCTCAGTTTAAGGAAATCAAAATCCTATGTTTCTTTGGGACTGAAGTTTTACTTTAACCTTGACAATGTGATGCTGAGGCATTTTTCTGTAACTGTAAAGCTGTGCCATCATCGGGTACTGGTGGATGGACTAGAACTGCACTTTCAAGGTAGAGCTCTGGAGTCAAACCATGAATTGGTACTTAGTGGGGGGGTTTTTTTGAGCTGTCAGGAAAGAGCCTCAGTTGCTGTAGTTGAGCCTGACCTAAATGGGTGAAAACTTCAGAAAGCAAATTTCACAACTTTAGTCACCACTGTTCAGCTGAAGCTGTAACTGAGGTCAGAACTGCTTATCTTTGACTTTTGAAGCTGAACAATACTTCTTTCTGGGAGAAAGTGACCCAATAAGGCAATTTCCCCAGAGTGCTCACCAATGGCCAGCTCACACTTGAGGCAGACAGCTTCTATCTGTGATACAACAAACAGCTAAAGAACAGCAGAAGACAGTACAGCTAGCAATGTAAAGTAACTCAGGAGCTTTTATTTTGGTGCTACAGACTCCTTTGGAGTGTATCTGTAGCCTTAGCATATCCAATTGGTAACAAGTCCTTTGCATGGTTTTGGAGAGTAGAGAGACAAAATCTGTTATTAGCAAGCCACTCTTTTCTTCCTTTTGAGATTTTAATATGGGATAAAAAAAGAAAGATATACGAGTGATTCATCCCACAGGCTGTAGTGTTAATCCTATGAAGTTTATGTGAGCAGTGTGTGGCCAGCATCCTTGAAAAAGGTCCAGATGCATTAGATGTGGGAGGTGCTGTGTGGCCTGAAAGGCAAAGGATAGTGAAAATCGACTTCTTTCTTCATGTCTGCTACTCAGATGTATCCTTCTGTCATGCCCTCTTCTCTGTTCCTTAATTTTTCCATCTTGTGCTCGCTGCTGTCTGTTTTAACTTCTAGTATGGAGGAGGAAAATTAATCACGTTGCTGGTCATATTTTCCATCCACCTTTCTCTGCTCTTTAGCTGCTTTCCATTCAGGAATGCCAACACTGAGACAGTGATCAGACGATTGACTGGACTTGTACGGTTTTGCCACTGAATGGATCTGCATGTCAGCTTTGTTCAAGTCAATAGCTAGTCTTTGATCATTCTAGTTCTTAAAACTGGGTGCCCAACTGGGCATGGTATTTGTGCGCACCTTGCCATTTCTCAGGATGGCCCATATCAGGTTTTTGTTTAGTTGGGTGTTTGTACAGCTTCAGAATCTTCCCTGAAATGACTGAGCTGTGCCTCCTGTCCCGCACACAGGACAGAATATTGCATTGGCGTGGCGCGTGGCGACCCAGGCTGTGCAGCTCAAAACCAGCAGGCAGGCAGATGGGCCCAGCTCCGTTCGACAGCTCACAAACTGCATCAGGCAGCAGTAGCCAGGAAGCTCCAGAGCGTGTAGGAGGCTGACTGCTGTTACACAGCTATCCTGTTTTGGTTCTCTGCTGTCCAGGGCTGGAGAACTTGGAAGTGGATGCTGGCAGAAGCGAAGCCTTCTCACAAGACTCTTGCTCTGTGCTTGGAGAAGTGAAGTCACGTTGTGAAGTCTAAATCCGTAGTGGAATTTGATGATGTTGGTTTAAAGGGTCCAAGAACCATGGCAGAAGTAGGTTTTAAAAACAAAAATGTAAGGTGTTGACTAGTCAAGGACTGTTGAGATACTAGTTGAGTCTTTTGAGCAGTTGCTTTCAATTTTTATTTGGATGTTTGTCTGCCCTCTTCTGTTTCAAAGCAATAGTATTTTGTTGGTGGAATTTTGCCCAAAAGTGTCCAGAAATTTGAAGGCTGGTAGAAGGGATTTCAGAGGCAGAGTACTTTACAGCGTGACCAAGCAGGGGCAGAAGAACTGGCAGCAGTGTAGCCTTACTATTTCTGCTCAAGACTGGTTTCTGAATAGGTGGCAGCCACTCTGGAAAATCCAAATACAGTTCCTTGTGAAAATGAGGAGCAGGCTTGGGATGAGATGGGAGCAGAATACCCAGCCTCCCTTCAAAAAGCTGGATCTTTCAAGCTCTCAGCTTGTCATGAAGTTTCCGTTTCCAAAACTGTATCTCTTCTGTGCTGCAGAGGGTTCTTGGTGAGCAGCAGTGATATGAAATTATCAATGTTTGCTCCAGTTTACTCTGTGTTACATTTTGTAGTACATTCTGCTGATGATTCTCATTCTTTTATTAGCTTTCTATAGCATTCAGAGGAATAAACTGTAAATGTCATGTGGCTCCTGAGCTACACCTAAACAGCTACACATGGGTTCAAGATGAGAAATTAGGTTTCTCATCCAGACTTTCCCAAAATAGGAATGTGGGTTGTGTCCTGTCTAGTATTTTGTTTTGAATAGGAGACTTTTGGTTAATGTCAGTCCTGGAGGAGAGGAAAACTGTCAGATGTCACAGGATCCCAGCTGCTCTTTGTAGAGTGACTACAGCCAAAGACACTGGAGTGTTTGGTTTCTGCTGAATTTGAGTGGCTTCCTAATCATGTGGTGGCAGCATCAGGGTTTCCTGGCAAAAAGAAATGGATAGTAAGCAAAAACTAATGTGTCCTAGTAGTAATTTACAAAAACAAATAACATTTCCTAAGGTGAATGCAGCTATTGGAAAGTTAACTTGTGGCTGTCCTTCAGCTTTCAGCCTCCAAACCCATGCTGAAACCCTGTAACTTTCCACTGTTATTTTGGGGATGCAACCACCCTCTTTCCCATCAGCTTCTGCTTTTTTGCGATGTTTCTACTATTTTACCCTTAGTGATCCACTTGAACATCATCATGGATTCGATGCCTTTCTGTGGAATATGACAACTTGTTTGTGACTGAACAGCCTGCTGGCTGTTTGGGTAGGGGCAATGCATGTACACACATAGAGGGTCGGTCTCTTTGTAGTGAAGGGAAGTAGCCCCTTCTCCCTGAAGCTGAATGATCTGTCCTCAAGGACAGAACTCACTGTGAAGTGGCTTTTTTTACTGTGGCATATATCCAAGCCACCGTGGAAGATCCAGGCATTTCTACTGCTGGCTTTGGCATGCCAAGAGTGAAATTTTTTGAGCTCAGAATGTTCATCTTTGCCCCTCTCCAAAGACTGCAAAATCTTAAAAAAAAAAAAAAAAAAAAAAAAACCACAAAACTGTGAGTGCAGATAGGTATTATTGCTGGTTCCTTTATTGTGACTGGGAGAAAAACTATTTCTGAAAAGAAATGGTCTTTCTCCCCCACCCATTCCATATGATACCTCTCTATCCCTTCAAAAAGCTGAATGTTTGGCATAATGGCTTCTGGCTGAAATTCCCCTTGTAGGACAAGCTGGGCTCAAGCTATTCTTCCACAATGCCCTTTTCAAAATTCTCCAAAAAAAGTGGAGTAGTAGCTGTGTGCTGGCAATCCTCCTCACAGCTGCAGCTCCAAACCCGAGGAGCAAATGGGCAGCTGGATGGTCTGCTGGCAGCAGGTATTGCTCGAGCAGCAGCCTCCTGTCTTCAGCCTTGCAGGAGCTGTGGTTATGCTCTTGGACTGCGTAGCCAGAGAAAAATTAGGATCCTGATGGAAAACTTCTTGGAAGACTGAAACTACTCCTGCACATCTGTCCTTCCTTGGAAAAGGTATTACGTGCTGAAGTTATGAAATATTGTTGGAGGGTTAAGTGCTCTCTGCTCGCCAAAGATCCAAGAGCATCTAAAGTGGCTGTACTTGGGACAGCAGCGAATCACGGGGTTCAAGGAGCCAAGTACCATCTTCTCCAGCTGTGCAGAGAACGCAGGAGCAGGACTTTGCCAAAGGCAGTAAGCTGATACCTACTGGCCAGGAGTTGATATACTGGCCAACCTCATCTAATTTCATATTAATGTGAAAAACAAAGATTTATTCAGACTCAATGTGCCTGGTCTCACAGAATGAAGTGGCACATGAAGACATCCAATTTAGTGTACAGCTCTCTGTAGTCCGAGTTTCTGTGCACTTCCAATTAATTTATTATTGTAGATGGTATGTACCCATTTGGAATTGCCCTCTGTTCATATTTAAAATTTGATTGTATTGTTAAAGCACTGAGAACGTCAAGGGTTTGGGGGAGGGTTTTTGTACTGACTAGCCTAGCTTTGATGTACTTGCCAAACATCTGTGTGCTTTCTATATATTTTCCTCTTGCCTTCAGAAAAAGGATGGTTGCGTTTATTTGTGGATGAAATGCTTTGCTAGGAATGGCTGTAAATCTGAAGAGCTGAAAATTGTCAAGTGAGCTTATAGACAATAGTAACAGAGAATAAGGAATTAAACCTGGTATGCAGTCTGGAAAAATTAAAATTCTTCAGAATTTTTTTTTTTTTTTTTCCTCCTGCTGGCATGGGGAGGTCTTAAAATTGAAAATCCAGCAAAGGTTCTGATTTGGAAACTCGAAACCACTGCAAAGTGTGAACTTTCTGGCAAGACTACCACAGGGAGGAATGGAAGGTGCTGGAGTCAGGCTGTGCTGCATGGACAAGAGCTCCCTGCTGGTAGAAATGTCTGTTCTTGTCTTAAATCCTCTGGTACCCCATCAAATTACTTCTGATTTACATAAGCAGTGATGTAACTTATATTTACTAGTGTTAAACTGGACATTCATGGTATACAGTTGAAAGTTTTACTGCTAAATCCATGAAAAAGCTATGGTATATAAATCCAAAGGCCTGTTATATTTCATTTGGGTTTGGCCATTGAACTCTGACTCAGTGTTAATTTTCCTGCCTTCTTCATGGGCCAGTTATAAAATGACTAAAAAAGTTCCGATATTTAAGGAAATGGATAATAAGGGAACTCCATATTGTATGTGGTTTTATTTTCTCACTAGATGATACCATCACTGTAATAGCAATTTATAATATTTCTGTTCCCTTAAAAAAAAACAACCCTTAACAACACATTTTAAAAGAAACTGAAAACCACCACCAAAAAAAAAAAAAAGGCAAGACAAAAAAACCAAACTGCCTTGAGAAATGGGCTATTTGCAGCCCTGTCTCTCTGGAGAACAGACCCTCTAGGGAGTTACTGTGTCTGGAGTGGCAACAGCTTGACTCCAGATGCACAACATGATTGAATTATTGGACTTTGAGGTGGGAACTGGACTTGCACATAAAAGTTTTATCTGTTGATCTGAGTAAACGCCTCAGGACGCTGTGACACTGATGACCAAAGACTGTCTTTGCTTGCAGCTGGCTTTCTGTAAGTGCAACCACTTACTGATTGTTTCATTGTGATTCAGAGTAGGGATGCTTTTGACATGTTTTCTACACTGGGATTCAGATAATCTGGGTGCGAATATGAACAGTTCAGGGCTGTTTCACCGGGCTCATTCCCGGGGATCTCATCTGCCATCCTGGGGAGCTGCTGGAAGTGCTGTCTCAGTG
This sequence comes from Hirundo rustica, assembly GCF_015227805.2. NCBI lineage: Eukaryota > Metazoa > Chordata > Aves > Passeriformes > Hirundinidae > Hirundo > Hirundo rustica. The sequence goes on along the minus strand of NC_053457.1, from coordinate 24,014,017 downwards.
CTCCAGTGATGAGCGCTGCTGGTGCCTGCAGCGGTGCGCAACAAGCATCAGCTCAGCCAAGGAATGTGCCCTTAACATGACCAGGGTACCCCAGATGTATTTCATGTATTGGTACAAAGAGCTGTCTAATCTGCTGTGAGTCTCTCCAGCCACGCGTGTGTTTGGCTTGGACACCATCATTCCTGCTCTCAGAGCTGGAGTGTGTGTTGGCAGCAGGGAATCATTGTCACAGAGTAATTTCAGGCACATAGGAGTCAAACCAAAGTTCATTTTGTTCCTTTTCTTCAAACTTACAACTTGTTTGAGCGAGCAGGGGGTGTGTCAGCCACTTTTCTTTTTAATCAATACCTTATTGCTTTTGCAAGAAGTACTTTATGATATCTGAATGAAATGTCATGCTCCTGAGACTTCTGGCTCTGGCTAATGACAGGCAGGCATCTCATTTGCTTTTGATTGATTTCTCTTTAAAGGCTTTAGCTACAGGCACAGAAACAATGATCTGAGGTCATACTTTGCTCACACTTCTGCATATTTATTTTTGTTTTAAAAATAAATATAGGAAAATCACTGGTCTGCCTTAATGATACTTCTCAGAAGCTAAAGGCCAGAAAGGTTCTGAAGACCTAATGCAGCTCTTAACTGTGCAGCAAAGAGACATAAACCTTAGGGTATGCTAGCAGTGCTTAAAGGAAGGAGTGCGAGGGTCCTTTATGCTTGACTTGTGTTAACTTCACAACTGGATAGAATTACCAATGTTTCATAATAGATATGGTGGCTTTAAGCAGCAGGTAAGAAATCCCTTGAACTCCAATCTGAAACCATTCCCTGACCCTAGCCTAATGCTTAGGCTGGCTAGGTAAGGTATATTTTAAATTTCTTTGGATCAGAAGTGCCTTTTGTAATTTCTTACTTGCCATGCAATACCTGTGCCCTTTGCACATCCCCATTGAGTTTGGAGGGGAAGCAAATACAGTGTTTGTTACCTTGCTGTTTTGAATCCTGTGGAGCTACTTTCTAGGACCTCATCTGGAGAAGCTAATCTTCTTTTTGCTGCCTCTGGCTCAGAACTTGAAAACTTGAAAACTTTGGCTCATCCAAAGGCCCAGAGACGTAGTTAGAAGGGAAAAGGGAGGGAGACTGGAAGTGACAGTGCAAAGCTGTGATGAATTAAAGGCATGATGGGCACCATGATGAAGAAGCAAGTGGCTCCTCACAGATGGGGGTTTTATCTCTTAGAGATGTTGCTCACTCCTTGGCTCTGCTCCTCAGCTGAGCAAAGTGCTTTAGCCTGCAGTCGACTAGAACATGCAGCTTGGGGCATTTCACTGTTTTCCTGCACTACAGCCTACTCAGAAAATCCAAGTCAAAAATAACTTCCTTTTTTTATAAATAAGTAAACTACTGGGGGAACTTTTTTGAAATTGTGAAGCTAGAGGTGGAAATCACATGAATGATGGTGACCTCCATTCATTTGAGGTTGTGAGAAGGCAGTGCTGGTTTTGAGGACCAGCTCTGGACAGAAGACTTCCATTGGCTTATTGTAAGGGTGTGCTCTGCTGAGGGAGAGGCTAAAAGTGAAACTGAAGTGGCAGCAAAAAAAGAAAAAATAACACTAACTAGACAAGTGTCATGAGGTTGAATCTTTCTACCTTCCTGTCACATAAATCTTCAACTAGTATCTAGGGAAGCAGGTTAGATCCTGTAGGGTATTTCCTAAGATATTGATAGCCAGTGCTTGTGTTTCTGGAATAGCCTCTCTATGTAACTTCAGCTACAGGGAAAAAAACTGTTCCTCAGAATGGGTAGTCTGGTAAAGGGTATTAGCACAGTGTTGGGGAACCAGGTGATGTGGCATTAATGGCCTGGGAGATGCAAGGAGACAGACCAGAGGTTGAATCTCCTTTGAATTCTCATTTTCCTTCAGCTTGATGTGTGGACTAGCAAGTAGATGCATATCTTAGCATTGAGATGGTGTATGCTGGGAGGTGATCAAGAAATCTAACTGCTTGTAGAACAGAGAATTAAATTTTCATGTTAGTACCATGTAAACCTTGATTTCCAAATTTTGTAAAGTTTCCTGTTACTGTTTGGCATCTGGATTAACCTGGTCATTAGCAGGGCAGATTGGAAGGCTACATGTGCTGGTACTGGGCAACCACACTCACTGACTTGGATTAGAAATTGATGGCTCAGCCAAGGAAAGCATGATCTTCATGAAAATGGCTTGTGAGCACAAAAGAGCTGTGCTATAACTTAACATGGGCAGGAGGAACATCAGGAGGATGTTGAACCTTCAGGTGGTGTCAGTTGAAAGCCAGAATATTGACCAAAAAATTCATGCCTGGTGTTAGGAATCTGTGGGTAAGTGGACGTGATGGTTGTCCTTCCTAAAAAATGTGTGGTCTTGGCCGTCTTCAAGCGGCATGGCTGCTGGGCTGCAGTCTGAGAATTTCAGGGGTGTGTGTGTCAAACAGCCCATGCAAACTAGGGAGGGGGTAGACGTCCCTGAAATGAAACGGGAAAACCCCTTCCCCAGAAAGGATTTAATGGCTGCAGGAGTCTGCACTTTTCTTCTCCCCAGGTGGTGTTCTTTCCACTCTGTAATCCTTGCCCACATGTGTTGGGAGGGAATCTTGCCAAGGAAACTTCAATTCATTAGTCATCCTAACGTGTGGCAGAAGTCTCCTTGGTCTTGCTGGGGTTGCATATACATTGTTAGCATTGCAGTGAACTCCAGCTCCCTTTCTAAATGCACTCACAGTCACTAAACGGGATGTTTTGGAATAAACTTGCAGACCATACAAGCTTTTGTGAAAGCATAGCATTCCAAGAGCATAATTAGTATGTCAGCTAACAGACCTATCCAAAGACTTATTTGCTATCCAGGCTGTTTTACATTGCAAGAGCCATGCTTCTGTGATCTGTTTGTTTTTTATGGCAGTGCCTAAGGCCCAGCTGAGATCAGGGTCCTGTTGTGCTAGACATTTAGGCCCCGTCTCCAGAGAATGGAAGTCTACATAGGGAGCAGACAAAGGAAACGCTGTTCGGATCTGGGTGGTGGAGGAGGGGAAGGGAAGTAACTAAGACTTGGAAACTGGGGAGGGAGATCTCCTCCCACATGAAGAATCGGTTTGGTTCTCAGCTCTCTTTTGGAGAGCTCCCCAAAGCTGGGCCAGCTCCCCAGCTGCGGGACCATCCTCTTTCTCTTGCAGTGAGTGTGCAGCCTGTGCTCCATCGCTGACCTTTCCTAAAGCAATAAGGGGAAGTCAATGTGCTTTGAGAGAAGAGGAAATAAAATAAAATAAATCCCAGAAAGGACCCCTAAAAAAAGCCATCAATCTGCCAAGAGTGAGATCTTGAAAAGTGCAAAATTGCAAAATGCCTGAATTGAAGGTTTTCTGTTGAAGGTTTTCAGAGCGATTGGGGAATAGCAGGAGATACATGAAAGTCTATCACTGGCAGCAGGCTCTGGCCAGGGGTAGTTACAGGCAGTCCAGCATTTCCTCTTTTGGTAGCCTTTTGCTGGAGAGAGGGAAGGGTTTAATCTAGCATGCACTTGCAGGCTAAGCTTAAGTGACTCCCTGTTGAAAAGATAAACACTGTGCCTCTATGTCATCTGTCTAACAGGTTTAGGTAATCCCTTACTGTGCTGCTTATTTAGTTTAAATGGTGCTGTATTGTGTAATGCATGTGTGTTTGTAACGGAGGGTCTGGAAATCTCAGCTTTTTGCCCAAGGACAGCATTACTCTTGCCCTTGTTTCATGGTTGATTTATTCCTAATGGAAAGGAATAAGCCTCACAATGGTCTATTTATCTTTTCTCAGCTCCATGAAATATATGGAGATTGACAGCTCTTCTGTATCTCACATCATTAATTTGCCTTGCTAACCTTTATTTAGCATCAGAAGATCAGCTTCCCTGATTGTTGCCAGCAAATCTGTGCTTAGTGCCTGCTCTGGCTTTGTTTAAGCTTCAGGAGACAGAAAGGAGAGTCAGAAAATGAAAATGTTTACGTATTGGGACTTTGACTTATTGTGCACTTAGCAGTACCTTCCTGGAGGCTGACCAGCATCTGAAGCTGCCGACAGCGTGGCCTTTTTCCATGAGGTGTTAATAGAAACATTGCTGTTGATGTTCCCATAGTGCAAGACTAACTCAGTGAGGTGTTTTTGTCTCTTGAGACAGTGATTCTCTGCTCTGAGTCTAGACTTGCCTTTCCAGTCTGTAAGGAGCAACCAAAGTCTAAACATCAGTCTTTCAAGTCAAGGTCCCCAGTGAGACAACCAAGGAGGTGCAGGGAAATCACCTGCTTACTGCCATGTAAGTAAAACCCCTGCAGAAGTGCTTGAGCCAAGTGTGTAGCCTTTGTATCCAGAGGCTAAGCCAGAATGAGTAGAAATTAATGCTTAGTTACTTGGCTGTGTGGAGAGTATTTTCTGCAATGTATGAGTAGTTTTTGGCTGGGGGTAGGCCATCTTACCTGAAATTTTTGCCTCAGTAACTTTTCTATATTTACCTTCTTCTCTTATGCTGCTGATGCACCTTTTTGTTAGAGCTGATGAATACAGATACCCCAGTTATTCCTGCTTGGTTTTTTAAGTCTACATGGATGATCTCAGTTACTCCTTCCCTGAAGATCAATACCTGGCAAATCTTTTTCTCCTTTTTTTTTTTTTTTTTAATTCCAGTTTTCCATAATCTGCTCCAAATGGGACCAATTCAGCTTTGCACTGAACAAAATAACAAAATATAGTAACAAGTCTAAGTTTCTAAATTTCAGAGAAGCCTGGAAAAACCCTTCAGAAAACAGTGCATTGGGTTTGTAATCTCTTCTGGGGCGTGTCAGTGATATTCTTGTCCATGTATGTCCCTGTTCACTACGATGTAGGTTATTAATTGGCAGCACACTAACGCACTGGCTGCTCTTGTTGCCAGCTATTCATCACTCTGGTACTCATTTCCGAAGCTGTCATTTCCTGCAGCCGTGTGCAGGCAGCTCTTTGAGGCTCAGCTCCCGGGGTCACTGCAGAAACATGGCTTGAATGGAGCTCTGGAGAAAGGCAATGAAGCAGTGTCAGAGAGAGAGAGCAGAGCATTGGATTTGGCTTACATCAGTGTTTGTGATAACATACCATCCAGGCTATGCCAGATCTAGCTAATAACTACAGAAGTTGCATTTGGACAGCAGAGCTTCAAGGAACAGCCAGGACATGGAAATGGACATTTGTGAGATGGTTACTAGGGTGCTGCAGAGCGGTGCTGCAGCAAACCGAGGTTGTCTCTGCTCCTTTAGCAGGAGTATTGTGGTTTAGAAGGATCCCACAAAAGCTATGTGTAAAAGCCTGCATTTTTAATCTGGTGACTCAGCTGCGCTTCAGACTGAACTAATATCACTGTTTGATTGTTTTATCCTCGGATTTCTGCTGGGTATTCTGTAGCCTTTATTCGTTGCTTCAAGCTCTTATGTAGCACTGCTCTGTTCTGTCCTGATGTAACCAAAGTGTGCTTCAGAGGCAGCAAATGTGCTTTTAAATGAAATACGGAATTCCTGTATGACCGTGACTCTGGTACCTGCAGTGCTGTTTGGTACTCTGCTAGGTTCTGTTCCCAGTTCTCAGACTCTTTTTTTCTGATTCTCTGTGGTTATGAGGAATTCCCAGTAAGTAACTGACACATTGTCTACAGACTTCAGAATAAAAAATTTAAACAAAAGCAACTTTTGTCAATCTGTATGGGAAGTAAATATTGGCCATTCCTTGCTGCCTGTGAAGGCCATTTCCTATCAGCTGGGGTTAGGGGTCTGTAACTTTTTAAACCACTAGGAAGTAATTTGTAATCTTTGGACAAGATTACTATGAGGCCCATTTGAAAGCTTATTCATGTTTTCCTAAAGAAAGCTTGGACACAGAATGTGTTTTCTTTAAGATTAAGTCCTGTGAATATAAAGGAAATTACTTGTGAGCTTGATGGTCGCACCCCGTTGGCTGACCACAGAAAATACCACTGGTCATGACTAACAGAGTCTCCCTTGGCTTCTAGGGCTGAGCTCCCATGCCCCATGGGGTGGAAAGCCATCTGTTTGCATGCCTTTACTGCAATCAGTTGTTCATAGCTCTGGAAAAATTGCTGCAGACACTGGCTACACTGGCCTAGTCTTTCTGAAGGTAGTGGATTATTCTTCTGCCATGGGTTGGGTTTGCCCACCAGATTTCTATATATTCTGCCCTGTCTGCTAGAGTCCTCTTTTCTTTGCACCCCGGCCAAACCCACTTATGGTTGGGAGCTTTTGTAAATTCCTGATCTGGTGACAACAGCATCAGTTTGGCAGGTTCATTAAAATCTCAAGTCTATAGATTTCAACCTTTAAATGGTGGGCTGTTGGAGAGGAGCTGGGGGACAGGCCTTAAGGAAGATGGGAGATGGGTTTTTTGCTTAACTTCCTTGAGCAGCATCTTCGTAACAATAGCAATATAAAAGGAGATATAGGACAGAAGTCCTTTTGGAGGAGAAAATTAATGTAATGAACATGAAGGAAAGTATCCCAGGAATTTTCCATGATTGGGAAGGTTGTACTGGAAGATGTTAGCAGCAGACAGTATCTTCACTGGTCAACTTCTGGGACCTGCTGAAGTAAACAAAGCCTTAGGGAAAGGAAAAGAGGAAAGAAAGAAAGATACCCTCCAGTACCACTTGTTGCCCATAGAAGCTTAATGCAGAACTTTTTGTACTAGCTGTTCAGGCTGTGTGATCTCCACAATCTTACCGTTCCTTGTGGTTACAAATCACAAAGTCTTCATCTTTGAAGGATCAGTGTAAATCTGTCTCTTCCTAAAAGAATTCAAGGGAAGGTGAAAATAGATGTATTGTACAACCAGAACTTGAGGTCAGACGGGAAATGTGATATCCAAATGGATCAGATGGGAAAAAAAAGGAAAATCTATGATCCATAATCAGGTATTTTCTGTAATAACTGAGTTGGTACTGTGGGTTGGACATACACAGATGCATTGGACTATCTGGAATGCAGCTGACATTGCACAGACAGTTTCACCATTAGGTGTTCATGAAAGTAAAGCAGGAAAGGAAAGATTATTTAAAATTTATTTGTAGCAGGCATTAGGATGTTTGAGCCTTGGAAAGCATTTTTTTTTTCCCAGCTTTTTGGGTGCTGACTGACATGACTTGATTGCTCTGTAGATCCCCTAAAATGAGAGGTATGGGGATGCTGGCCAACACCCTGGGCATTTTGGCTGTGTGTGTTTTGGAGTTGGACATGAGCAGGCTTAGCAAGTGATGCTTTCATCTTCTCCTGTCTTGGGGAGACCGAAATACTTCACAGTTTAAGAGAAGCTGGTGACCAGGAATGTGATGGGACTTGATCTGGGATTTACAGGCAATGTCAACAACTTTTGCATTTTGGTAATGCAGGTAGTGTGTTGATTCCCTTGCTTTAAGAACACAATGTGTAATTTGTACTGGATTGTGTGTGAATGCTTTGTGGATGTACGTGCCAATTCTAGAAAACGTGTTTGGCAGATTCCTTTGTTCCAGCTGTGTCAATACACAAATCTGAGGCCATTTTTTAAACAGGGAGGGGAAGCCCCTGGGTAACAATTGGGCTATTGCAAATAGCTGCAGATACAGAACTTGGAGTCTGTAACTATCAGTTTGTATTATCAGAACACAAAGATAAACTGTGTGCTGTACTTGAGCAACTCCCTATGCACATAGATACAAGAAGTGTGTGTCACTCTAATGAGAGATAAGTATATGAGCATTTTGCCAAATGTGCACCTCTGGAGGGCTTGTTGCCTACTAGCTTATAAGATTTGAGTAAATACAGTAATGTGGTATTTCCTAGTTGTCTAATACTCGGAATATCCATGGTCTCTGCTAGTGATGTAACCCATAAAGTATTAGAGCTGAGTTGTATATTATCCAGTTTTCTCTTTTCCCATGAACTTTTCCCATGTTCCGATCATTTCTGTTTCTTCCAAAAGTACAAGGAAACACAGTTTCAATTCCAGCAGTAGACAAGGATAATGTGTGTTTGCCTGCAGAGATCAGGGTGTGAATCTCCACATAGATACGTGTGTATTTATGCATACAACATGATGTGAAACAACTTGAGCAAGCTAGATATGTCTGCCAGAATCTGTGATGCAATTTAGGACTCTGTATCAAACACTTATGTACACACCTAGTCAGCTGGTTTGGGCCCAGAAGAACCTGTGTGGCACCATTACCTAGCATGTTTATTCACATTCTCCATGCCAGCCAGCTCTGCAGCTGTAGGAATAGCAGCAATGGGGTTTGCTAACATCACAGCTGAGAAAACTGCCTACAAATGTCACAAGATTGGCAGTACAAGTGTAGGAAGAAGACAGACTGGAAGGAGTAGGACAGCAAATCCAACTAGTTACCTTAATAACCAGTCACCAGCCCCCAAACTCTGGGATTCACTTCTGTTTTCCTTGTGCTTAGTAACACAAGGAAAGGACTTGTCCTAAAGGACTGCAATTCCCTATGCTGCTGCTGAGCCCTAAGCATTTGCAGTTGCTGTCAAATATTGGTGGAGAAAGCAAGCTGTGGTCTCAGCTCTTGGGCGTTTGTTCCAACTTTTTAGCTCCATAAGGCAAACTGCTGTCCTGTTAAATAGCCAAAAAATGATATCAACAAATTTCAGCCTTCCAGAAGTCTCCACCTCCCCCTGCTCCTCATCTTCTCCCTCTCCTCAGGAAGCCCTCAAGTGTTGTTTCAATCAACAAATTAAGCAAAAACTGCTGCAGCCTGTACTCTGATGAGAGTGTAACCCATCTTTCAGACACTCCCTAAGGAGGAAAGAAAAGTGTTTCCAGGGCAGTCCATGTGTCCATTGGGTTGTTAGGATTCCAGGGTGATGCTCTTAAGGTTGGGTTTCTATTACATTTTTGTAGGGACACCTGTAAATTTTTAGTTGAACATAAGGCACTGGAGTGTGCAGCCTCTCATCCTCCTTTAATGTGTGCTCTCTTCACTAAATATTAACTATTAACTATGTTAGTTTTAAATATCGAGGGTAGCTTGCTGGGCAGACTGTAGCCTGTGGCTGTGTGACCGCTGTTGAGTAAGTGTGTGGTTTCTAAGGTATATCCTTCAAATGTTGGGATTATTGGTACCAGGAGCAAAATGTTTGCTTAATACCTTTTAAATCTTAATTATCTTCTTTAAACAAGAACGGCTCTTTAAAAAAAGAAAAAGGCGGAGTTTGTAGTTCTTCATTCATTTTTTTAACACTGTGGTAGGAGAACTGTTTTCATAACCCCTATAGAATATCCAAGTTCCCATGCCAGGATCCCAGGAAAGGAGGGACAGGTGTGATCCTTTTTTCACTTTTCTCTTACATGAAAAAGCAAACAGCTCTGTCTTATCACAGCACTGTGGGCTCTTGGGGTATTTCAGCAGCAAATTAAGAAACCTCTTGGAGTTTAGCAGTAACTCGGGATGGTGAATTTTATTCCTGAGTTCCTGAAGCAGGATTTAGTACCTAGAGTGCAATCACACCAGCTGCAAGGCAGCAGCCTTCACTCTTGAATGTTAGAGCAATCAAGCACAGACTTTTGGGGTTGCAACACTTCCTATTGGAAGTGGGGTTTCCCATGTGAACCACTCTCCCAGCATGTAGCTCTAGGACGTGAACTGTCTGGAAGGATCATAATACATGGTTGATCTGGAATCCTAATCTATGACCCATAAATACGTGGCTGACAAAAGGCCGTGAACCTGTGCTGTGGATCTTAATTGTGTTTGAGTAGGATGTCTTCCACAGACATCTTTCTTCCTGGGGCATGTCTTTGAGCCCCACCTTCATCTCTAAAACAAGACAAACATTGCTTAATGGTTGAGTGGTGGCTGCAGTGAAATCTGCAGTGCACACAGGCTGCAAAACATTATGTGTTTAGAGGTGAAAGCTGCCTTTAATACTTCACCATCCTAAGTTGACAGCCTTAGTCTGCCTTGCAGTGAGTCATTCACAGACTTCTGTACCCTAGACTGCAGTCAGCTCTGTGCTAGAAAGACCTCTTGCATGTATCTCCATAATTAAAAGAAAGATGCCTCTTCTGTGAATTATAAGAATAAAACTCTCAGCAGTTGGACACTGGCCTTCATATGAATGCAGTGGTTTCAACCTTATACCTTTTCCAAGTGTGTGGGATTGGAAAAGCCTTTTACAGAGAGCAGAGCCAGCATGGACAATGGTAATTTCTAACAGCACACAGACACAGGAGTGAGTGTGCAAATAAGCTTCCTGCAGAAAATCCCTCTTTTACAAAAGCTGCTTCTGGTGCCTTTATACATCTGCTTCTACATATTCTTCAGTGGTCTGTCAGAGGCAATTACAACTGACTGCCCTATGTGTATCAAATCTATATGTACTGTGTGGCAAGAGCTTTGGAGGGGTGGAAAAAGCAAGTGCCTTCAACTGTGCAGCAGCACCCTTATCTTGGCTGTTTTTAATGAAGTAGATAGTATCTCTGAAGGGAAGTAGTCACATGTTGGCATGAAAAGGTCTGTGTGGCTGGTCTGGAAGTGACCTAATTGCACCTAGTACTGCTTTGTAGGACAATTTATGTTGGATCAAGAGAGTTCCAAGGCAGAAGGACTTAAAATTGAACAGCTCTCAGAAGCCCATAGACCATATGTCAGATGTACCAGACTGCTGCTTGAGTGGGGTTTTTCCAAGACTCTTGAGAGGTGGAGTGTTCCTTAAGTATTTGTTTAGAAGAATGTGTAGTCTACTCATGCTGGAGAAATAGCCATGCCCTTTTACAGTGGTGCTATCATTCCTGTTTACTTTAGTTAAGCTCATAAAATGACAATCAAAGTCTACAGGGAAATTAATGGTTGAGGAGAGAATTAGAAACTGAAGTTCAGCATGATTGTGCAATTTTTATGTATTTAAAGTGTTTTGTAGCATCTTATGATCAGACAGGCTTCAATGGGAATAACTTGTTCTCCTATTGGTGTGTATCATCCATCCAAGTATGGATGAGTAAGGATGCATGTAAACATGAGCAAGAGTGGCATAAAATTTACTCCTTTAACTATGTTCCAGTAGTTTACCATGGTGCATTTTGTGGTTAACATTTGCTTAATTCTTTTACTTTTGCAAAAGCCTTTCGGGAAGAGGACTGGGAATACAATTATAAGCAAGAACATGATTTTTTTAGAATCCAAGTCCTTTTGTCATTTCGTCACTCTCCAGTGTGACCAATCCATTTTGCAATCACCGTCTTGCCATGTGCATTGTATGCCTGTCAAGTGGAACTGTGTGTTTCTTGGTAACTTGTGAAGTGCCTGGGAGTTATCTGAGCTTAGGTGGACTCTGTGAATTGGGAGATATCTTAGTTGTTGCAGGCTAGGGATGCTAACAGATGCCAACCAAAGCAGCAAAATACGTGGGGTCAAAATTGCACTTCTACCTTAAAAATTTATGTTCTTGGTTAAGCGTTAAGGCAGTTGGAGTAACGCAGCAATGTTGAACTTGGTCTGGACACAATGGTTACAGCTCCCTTTGTGCCTCTGTGAAGCTCAAACTCCCTTTAAATCCTTGTCAGAGACAAGGACTTGGGAATCTCAGTCTAGACACCCATGCCACATCGGCGTTAGAATTGTTTTGGTGCCTGAGAGATGGGGCACCTGTAAGGGTTAACTCAGGCTGTAAAGCACTGCGTAATTTTTACAGATGGTGTGAGTGCAAGAGTGAACCTCAGACTGGCTTGGCAGTGCACAGAGATAACTTTACATAATTCCCTGCAGATGTTGCTGCAGAATGGTTTTAATAATGAATTGTGAAGTCAAGCTAAACTCCAGCATAGAGGGAGAACTCAAAATAAATGCACTGTTTTGTTCTGTGTTTCAAAAGCCAGTTTTCTGTGATGCTCTGGGTTGGGGATGGAATGAGGGATTGTTTGCAGAAAGCTGGGGCTATAATGGTGCAAACTAAAACCAATCTGTCTAATTTGTCTGCAAACCATGAATACCCATGAACCTGAGGGGGAAGGGGTGGTGGTACCAAATGGAAGCTGCCCTAATTCTTCTAATCAGGGGGTGGTGCAGAGCAAGTACTTCATGATCAGCAGGGCAGAGTTCTGCAGTTTGTGGCTGTCATGCACAGGCTGTGTTGAGGAGCTGCACTGCAGCCATTTTCTGCTAGGAGTCAATTCTTGCGGTGTGCTGTGATTTCCTTTCTGTAGGGTTATGGCTTGGATGTGCTATTATAATTTAGGTTTTGGTCTCATAAGGGATGTGCTACCTCAACAGTGGTTGGTTGGCCACTCTGAGACTTTGCACATCTTGCTTGTGAGCACCCATTTGTGATTTCTCTGCTGCCTGAGGTGTTGCTGGAATTTTCTCAGCCTTCTCTGTTGTTGAGTCTGTTTAAGCAAAAACACACATTTGACATGCTGTTTCAATGGGCTATATTAAAGCCTTTCTTCTGTTCTTCTGAGAAGCAAGCTTGAAATGGGGGAAGAGAATTTCTTAGTGGGGGGCTGGTTTCCCCTGAACTTGGACAAATGCTGTGATTCCTCAGTAGGTGCAGAGGTTTCTCATTTATACGTTACCCTTGTGCAGAGTTTATAAAAGAGATCTTTAGAAAGAAATAATAGCTCTTATGAGTTCTGTGGCAATTAGGAGCTTTAGCCTGAGTCATGTTTAGATGGATGGAGGCTCAGCTACCCTGTGGCCCCAAGCAAAAGATCTAAAGTTGGCTCGGAGGCCAGTGAGCCAAACCAGAGGAGCTGTATTGTGAAATGGGCTAGCACAGGGTTGGTGTCAAGGAAGTGCAATCCAGCCCTCCAAAGATGGTTTTACCATGGTTTGAATTTGGCCCAAATGTACAGTTTTAAGTGTAGGCAAGCGTTTTTTGTGCTTGTGTTTAATTTCTTTCTGAGGAAGAGTTTACGTAAACTATTCCAGTCTAATTAACATCAGCTGGAGGCCAGCTTCTTACATTTTGTGGCTAATTATAAGTGTATGTTAAACTGTGTTTGCTACCCATGTCGATTCGTTACTGGCGAAATAAGGAACAACCATGAAGACGTGTTTGTGAACGGTCTGGCAGGTCCTGCATGTTCACTGCTGTGGGCTTCGTGGCAGGAGAATCCACCTCCTGCTGAGGGAGAATAACTAAATTTAAACTTTCCAGCCATGAGCCTTGTGAAGCAAAGTTTCCAAACCTCTACTGGGCCAGAAGATGGAAATCTATGTCTGAATTTGGAGAGTAAATAAGTAGAGCTGCCTAGGAGCTGCCCAGGGGTATGTGAGGGGTTGTTGCTTGGGGTACATTGTCTCCCAGACACATGCCCCAGTGAGGAAAACAAAGGCTTGTAGCTGCTGTTTTCTGGTAAAACCTACTGTGAGAGGATTTGGAAGTGAAGTTGGGTGACTTTTAGCACAAGCACTTGGGCATTGTTTCAGCAGGGTGGTTTTTCTCTTACAGACAGTTGCGTGTGGCATGGCAGCAGAGCCCAGCAGACCTTCCTTTCCCCCTCGCTGGGCTGGGCTGGGCTGTGACATCCCAGCTGTGAGAGGGATGTGTAGCCACCTCACAGCTCACGAGTGTTGGTGCCCATCTCTTTACAGCCCAGGCTGGCACCTTTGCTCATCACAGGCAGGCTTCTGTGAAATTTGCTGTGTTTGTGACAGCCATCAAAGTCTGTAAACTATTCTGAGGTGCAGGTACATAAATAGCTGTTTTTCCAACTCCCTTTGAGGAAGCTGGAAGGGTGCTAATGAACAACAGTTTGCATGGTCCTGACAAAGCAGCTTATGTTTTCTGGGGACTGGAATATCACAGAAAACAACAGAAGTAGTTTGCTTACCTGTTAGACTCTATTTTCCTGTTGTCTTAACCCAGACCTTATCTGAATGGAGGAGAATCTCATTTCTGAGAGCAGCAAGTTCTTAGGTGAGTGAGTCTATGTCAAAAGGGTTGGAGGATTAAATAAATCAGTGTAACCAAGCAAGAAAGGAGGCATGGATAGTTATAGTTGGAATGCATTTAATCAGAAACTGGCATGCATATAATTTTATTCATCCATCCATAGATACAACCAAAAGGTTATATCCATATACATTGCTGAATACTTAACATTTTTGTAGATACTGGTTGAAACTTGGATGTTCAGGTGGGAAGATAAATAACTGGTGCTTATGGCCAGAAGTCAGATTTCAGTTGGCTTTTCTCTCTTTATTTCTGTTCTGTGCAGTACTTTCCAGCTTCCCAGGGTATTGAATTCAGGTCATGTTTGTTAAACACCAGCTGTGGTTACAAGTGCTCTAGAAGCACTTTTATATCCTGTTCTGAAATCTGTGCTCTTCTATGAATGCCTTTGCTGTTTCCCTCATTTGCCTTTTGTAATATTTCATTTTAGGATTTGGGCAGTGTTTGTGCTGTTTCACATGTGTGCACATGTACCTATTTACACATACAAAGTGTTTTGATACTGTAGATGCACATGTAGCAAAACCAGCTTGGAGAAACTGAATTAGAGAACTTGAGTCAAAGTTGTCATGGATGGACTTGTAATTTCTTAAAATAAATTGATAATTGCTTCACTGCACCCTTTTTGTAGCAAGCCAGTGCGCTACCACTGGGAGTGGATCTGATAGAAATGGTATAATAGCACTAAACCCTTTCTTGTTCCATAGAACTGCGGGATACCTCAAACATGCACCAGAGCTGCTGACTGCCCTCTTCTCTGTAGCATTTTACTGTTCCTGTTCCTCTAAATGTTGACTGAGAAACTTCTTTTGCTTCTTTTTGTAGGCTGGTGGTTTGTCAGCACAGCAGAGGAGCAGGGATGGGTCCCTGCTACATACCTCGAATCCCAAAATGGAACCAGAGATGACTCTGACATCAACACATCTAAATTTGGGGAAGGTATGGAAAGCTTTTCCTTACCAAAAGAAAATTGGTATTCGCTTGCTTTGTGCTTTTTTCCCTCAAGTGAGAGAATCTAATTGGAAGAAGATGCATGATAGAGCCACAGGCCATTGAAAGGAGTGAGATTTAGCTTTAATGGTTGCTTCTCATTAATTTCCTCTAAATTAATCTTTGAAACTAGTTTCACTGTTGTTTGCTATGGTCTGTGGTTGCGTGGAAAGGTAATTTTATTTGGTATGGTCTCATTCTTTTGAAAGTGAGATGCCATTTGTCTTCTATATGTATTTAGCTGCACTGTTTTTTAGTTTCATGTTGTTTTATTTTAACTAAAGATGCCTAATTCAGGTTCCAGAAATGAAATAGTTCAGCATTGCATGTTCCTCGGTTCCTTTATGAAAGACTAACCACATCTTAATGGGCTTCCCATGTAGCAACTGTGTACAAAGGACACTTTTATTATGATTTTCTCTATTAGAGTGAATATGTTGCTAAATCTAGGTGCTCTTGACGTGACACTTGCGTAAAGTGTATGTGGAAACTCACCTAACCTTTCCTTAGCCCAGGCAGGAGGCATAGAGATGTGTTGGGGTGACCATCTGCCCATCAAAATAGCATACAGGCAAAACAGGACTTTGTGCTGGGCTCCAAGGGTGACATCTGCAGCTTATTGGAATCTTTGTCTCTATAACTCATTTTTCCCTGCTCAAGTCTACCCCTATCCTGGTTTAGAGGCAGACTGGCTGTAGACTGGTAGGCTAGGAACCAGTCTGGTATGATGCAACATCTTAGTGGATGCAAAAGCAGTGAGCAAAGTTTCCCTTTTATTAAAGAACAAAACTTTACTGCTTTGGTCTGCAAGCACTGCAGAATGCCTTGTCTGTTGGTCTGTAGCTTCTTCCCTTTTCCTGACTCTTAATATGGTGTGTGCTTGACAGCCTTATTGCTTAAACTGCTTTCATTTCCAGCCCTCCTCCTCTTTCATGTTGCCCTCTGGAGTGTATTCTGCACAGGGATGCTGTCACACAGCAGTCTGTCCTTGGTAATGGAAAATCCATCAAATATTCCTTATCTCCTTCCTCTCGGTCCCTTTTAATCCATTACACTGCTCTCTTCAGCTATGGTCAGCATAGCTGCTCCCTGCCTTACTCCAAATCCAGATATGCTGAAACATGAGACTGCCCTTCCCTTTCTGCTCAGTTCCATCTCAGTGACAGATCTAATTGCATAACCTCTGCAGCTGCTTTAATGTGCCCCAGCTTTTGCTTGCTTTTTAGTAACTATGGTTTATGTTATTAACCATCTGAGCTGTGGCTTCCTACATTCTGTATTTCTTCCCCTTCACTTCTTCATTACGTGGGCTATTCTTCTTCATATAATTATTTCTTAAGAGAGGAAATAATTACTTGGATTCACTGTCTTTAAAAAGGTGTCTCAAAGTGACTTAGAGAGAAAACTTGCCAGCTTTCTCTGGGTAGGCAGGAGAAAAAGGCTCTGATGGAACTGAGGAGTAAGGCACTTTTAGCAGATTGAGTGCCTTAGCCCTGGAATTTAGAGCTTATACCAGTTTCAGTGATTCCAACAGACTGTGACTTCCTGCAACTGTGCAATTTCTGCTCCCCCAACTTTGAAAGAGCAGACACACTGATATGGGAGCTTTGTGTATCCTCCCCATTTGAACAGGCCTGGAACAAGTCCACAAGCCAGGCAAACCTAGGAGTCTGCTCTGTCGTGGCAGGCCCAGTAAAGATAGGGGGGTGCTGAACACATTTTGCTAATAATTCTGCCTCTGCATAGCAGTAGTATTTCCATGTGTCTCTTTAAATACTCTCTTCCCTGAGAAAGACAAAAGTGCTTCCTCCCTGCGCCTGGCCCTGCACAACATTTTTGTCTGGATGAAGGCAGACAGCTGATTGTTACCTGGGCCGATGTTTAGACCAACACATCTTGCAAGGCTTGGAAAACAATCAGAACCCAATCTAAAGCAACATTTAACAGCTACAGGAGCTGATAAAATAAATGTGTTAAAATAATGTCTGGAAAGGTGTAGACACTTGTTAATAAGCAACCTTTCTGATGGCTGTGGTATGACCAACCAAGTCCAAGTCTGGGCAAAATGGCAAAATTCAGTATTTTTAAACCCTGGCTCATATACAAAATCATCATTGTGGTATGAAAGGGCTATCACTGGGTATGGACAGATGTTGAGAGGATACCATGTTGCGACCCACTGTTTTCAAGGAGTGTTTCTGGATGGCTAAATCCTCCAAACTCCCAGTGTGAGAAGGAGGAAGCTAACAGCTCTATATTGACACCTTAAGCCGGTTTCTACCTCTTCTGCACCCCTCTATCCTGCAAGCCTTTACATTCAGCATTTCATTTCCTCCCTTCTTGTACAGAAACCTCCTAACACAGGAAGCCTTACTGCAGCTTGACTTCTCTCTCTGCTCTAATCTAGCAAGGTGTCCTGTGTTGTTTTTTGTGTAGCATCTGTGTAACTGGCAGTCTAATGTCCTGTTGATTTGGGGAATGTCAGCAGATTAAATCTGTTCATCTTTTGTCCCTCCAAGGGCTTCCAAGAGGGTCACTGATTTCTGTGACCCAAAACCACAGCTATCTATAATCTCGAGATTTGGCTCATCTAAAAATTTGTGGGTTTTGACTGGTGTGGGATCAAAGGGGAAGTACAGAGTACCACAGACTAAATAATGTACCTGTTCAACACCATTCACCCCACCTCTGCTTAGGGTTGTTTGGAAAGGTTTGGGCCTTGCAGCAAAAGAGAAAATGAGGAGAGTGAACTGGTTGTAAAAGTCTGGTGTAAGACAGATATAAAGGACAAAAAGTCAAAAGCCACAATTTGGTGAAGTTATTTTTTTTCTTGTTCAGCTAATGGTTTCCCAATCAAATAATTTTGCTGTGCCTGATTATCTGCAGAACACAGTTATAGAAGACAATGGTGTCTACTCCATTATAAGGGTATAATCCTTAAATAAGGGCTCATATGCAGAATTAAATTATTATTAATGATGTGATATCAAAGTTTATGAACAGCTTTCCGGCACCACTGGTAAAATGATAGTGTTTGCATTTCAGCTATCACTACTTTGCAATATGTTGCAGCAGCATCAAGCACCCTTGCAGTAGCTGCCAAATTGGGCTGGAAGCCCTTGAATGGAAAAAATCGAAGTGTTTGTATTTCTGTGCCATTCTAATGGTTCCAGTGTCTTTCACACCTGTATAGGCAGAAGAAGAACCCGAGTAGAGATTCAAGTATGTGGTCCAGAAAACAAGTGGTGTCCTCTGTGCACAGCTGCTGTCACAGTGCCATTTCCATAAGTGTCTTGTCTTTGTTTATACTTTAAGCATAAGTTATTGTTTGAGTATGTAACTAACACTCAGTCCTGGCTTGTTAGCTTCTTGAGCCTGCTCAATAATTGCAAGGTTAGATTTTTTCTTATATCAGAATGTGTATATTAGAAGTTTTGATCATGAGAACCAGCTGCGGCAATGAATGCAAGTCATGTCTTGCAAGCACAGCGGACACTTTTCACTTGGGTTCAGTTCCTGAGTGCTGCTGTTGTGAGAGAACTTACATAAGAGTTTGTGGGTTTGTTTTAGTGTGATAAGTTTTCTTAGAGAGGTTTTAGAGCCCTGTTGGGTTTGATGTCATATGCAATAGACTGAATTCCACAAAGATCATGCAACTGAATTAGGAGATGCAACAGCAATGATGATGTGTCCTGCCGCGGCACTCTCCTTGGACAAGTTGTCTTTAGCTTGTTTTGGAGTGTGTTCATGTTTTTGAGTTTTTTATTACCATTACTATTTTTTAAGAAAAGCCAATAGCAAGAGTGGCAATTTGTGGCAGTTCTGGATGGCTCACATCGCTCAAGCTCAAGAAGTTAACTTGTTCCACTGTACTGTATAAACTAAAACAGAACATCTGCATCCCACCTAACCCATTCCCACTAACAAGACCAGTGTTCGTAAATACCATGTTTTGTTTTTATTCTTCACCCTCCCGTCATTTTTTTTTTCTTCTTCTTTTTTTTTTTTTTTTCCTTTGTTTTGTTTCCATCCATGTTCCAAACTAGTTTCTAAGCGACGCAAGGCTCACCTGAGGCGCCTGGACCGGCGATGGACGCTGGGCGGGATAGTCAACAGGCAGCAGAGTCGAGGTGAATTCATAGCTTCCTCTGGCACAGCCACTCAGGGGCACCAAAAGCCACACTGCAGATTCAGCTGTTGTGTGTCGGGACCTGCATCTTTGGCACTTTGGTAGTGAGGGGCGAAAGCTCCGGAGTTCAGATGTGGATTTCCTACATGACAGTTTGAGGGTGTCTTG
The DNA here is from genome assembly GCF_015227805.2 of Hirundo rustica. Taxonomy (NCBI): domain Eukaryota; kingdom Metazoa; phylum Chordata; class Aves; order Passeriformes; family Hirundinidae; genus Hirundo; species Hirundo rustica. Next base: position 23,994,742 of record NC_053457.1, on the reverse strand, counting down.
GAGCCAGGATTAGGCACCCCAGGAGCTGGAGGCTGGTAACCAAGGGTAGCTCTGCAGTCTGACTCTTTGTGCTGTTGGGGAGGCTCACATCTGGTGTGTTTTAACTTGGGTATGTTTGTGCTCAAGTCTTTCCTGCCTCAGTAAGGACAAGGAATACCTTCAGGGCTATTAAAATGAGTTGAATGCCAAAAAGCCGTGGTCCGAGATGTGCACATTGGAAAAGTGTGTGGTGTGCAAAGATGAAAATCATTCCATTTGCTGTCCCCTCTCTTCCTTGCAAGCAGTGCTTGGTATTCAAGAGAGACTTGAGAACTTCTGTGAGTTTTTGGCATCATTCCATTTAAAATGCCATCAGTAGCAGCATTTTAGTTGTTTTGGTTTGTGTTCTTTTAGCTTTTGCTGGTCTAACATTGAGTATGGCAGGGTAGGGAGGAACACCTTGTGTTTGGGTGAGGTTGTGTTTGAGTAAAATCTGAGGAGTCTTCTATACCAAGTATTTCTTAAGAGAAGGTGAATCATCTTTCCCAGAGCAAAGGTATCCCTGTCTGTCTCCTGCTCCACTTGCAAAATCATCCAGTTGTATTTGTTGCACTTCTAAAAGGAAGGGGGGACAAAGCACCATTTGCACCCCTGTAGCTTTCAGGCAGACTTACTGAGGAAATGGATCTGAGTGTAAGTGCAAGAGATGATTCCCAGTTGATGCATAGGTGCCTTTTCCTATTGAGGAGAGAATGTATTTTTATAGTGGCAAATTTACCTTCTGGATTTGATGATGGTACTATGTGCAGACATCTGTGTCTCAAGCACACCCAGCTTTGCAATGACCCTTTAACTTTGTTTCAAATTATTATTGAGGAAGGAAAAGCAACAAGAGCTGTGTTCTTCCTGATGTAGCTTGACCCTGCAGCAACTGGAAATTGGAACTACCTTCAGAAGACAATGTCTTGCTTCTCAGCCAGCAAATGCACTCTTAAAGCACCAAAAACCCCTCATAGGCACACATACTGTCTTGGGGGAAAAAAAAAAAAAAAAATCTGCTTATTTCTGTGCCCCAACAGTTTGGGAACTACTTATTTTGCTTTGTCAAAGTCTGCCAGATGCTTCCTGGCAATTTAACTGGGAGAATTCATGGGAATCAGTTTTCTAAACAATTTATTTACTGGTGAAAACAAATGCATTCTTTTGTATTCATACAGCATTGCAAGCAAAGCTGCATAAAATATTAAGACTGCATAACCAACCCCTTAGCAGTCAGCTGGTAAGACTCAAGGACCTAAGTTGCATTCCCAAGTTTTCTCTCTTGCATTCTGATGCCCACCATCTGTGTGCATCTTCTCCAGACCTGCCCTCTGACCAGTGTCAGTGCCCTCCCTGGCATTCTTCCCCAGTACAGGCTGCCCTAATCTCTTCCATCCTTGCCTTTCTCTTGCTTCATTACAGTTTCTTCCCTATTAGGCCCAAGCAGGGCTGGGGGTTTGAGGGTGTTGGAGAATATGTGCTTTATCTCAAACTGAATCTTGGCACTTGGACTTGGCACAAACTTCAGCAATCTATGATTCTGTCCAAGGATTGGGGCACCCTCTGTGACTGAGCTGCTTCTATAAGGTCTCTCCAATATATTTCAGCCACAGCTAGCCAGGCTGGCTAAAAATAAGCTGCTTAATATCATCAGAAATGATAGGTTAGGGAACGCTTACAAGAGCAGGCTTATTGGAAGTAAAGAAAGTGACTTGAATAAATGGGCACAAGTTGGAGACAGTGGCTTCATGATCTGGCAGAGCTGCAGCCTGTACAGATGTGTATGACTTCCAAACTGCAATTGTTGAAAGTATGAGTCTCTCTGGGTGTCCAGCCTGCTGTTCTCTAACAGAGCACGGTTTATATGAGGTCAGGAGAGATTTTCTCCCATCTTCCCCTCCCATCCCAGCCCAGAAGACTTTTAATAAGGCCAAATTTGGGTGGGTTTGCACTGAAATGACACAATGCATGAAGTGTACATATGCACTCCCCTGCCAACCTTCAAGTCCTTGCTCCAGAGCACAGAAGAACTCAAGTTGTTCAAGCAGGAGGTTGCCAAGCAGAACAGCTTCCCCTTCCCCATTTGGCCTCTTCCTTGGAAACAAACTCAATTAAACATTTTGGCTGAAATTCTTCCCACCCAGCAATATTCTGCTTGAAATAGTCCTTGCTGCTGGAAGGGTTAGCTCCAGGAGTTCACTGGAGTTTAAAAGCAAGTTGTAAAGGATGCCTCTCTGTATTTATGCTTGGGTACCACTAATAAGCATTTTTATCAGTTAGGCCTCTGATAGAATCACTTTAAGGCCAGAATCAAAGGAATTAAACATTGTTTCTGAAGGGAAGAATTTTCTAAGTGACTTGAATATTAGAAACACTGAGAAAGCCTGAGTGCAGAAGGGAATAGTGTTTGCTTCCCTGTTAGACTGCCTGATGGGGGAGAATTATTATGGGTAGCATATGGGTTATTTATTTCTACCCTCTCCGAAGCCATTTGAAGAGGCTAGGCATCTCTGACCTCCAGATATTTGGAAGCAATGTTACTGGGTCTGTGAATAAGAAACATGGAAGACAAATCATTGAATATCAGGGAAGTGCTCCTTTTTTAAACCTGAAAATAAATCTGCAAAGGGAACAGCTGTAGTCTGTTTCTACAAAGAGAAACAGATGACTTTTGTTGCTGAACTTTTCTCTTTAAAATGGTCTGTGGTGTGCCCAGATCTGAGATTACATTGGTTTGTGTTTCCTATGTAGCTGCAAAGCTTGTGGGATTTTTAATGTTAAATGTGGTACATTTTCTAAACTTTTTCCTATACATTCTGGAACTCCAGTAATACAAATATGGGTTGTGAGGACAAGGCTGAAAGTTTGTAGTTTTCCTCAGACTTGACACTCACTAGACCTGCAAGCTGTAGTGTTCTTGTTTTGTACAGGGTTTAAAATTGTAATTCTACACATGTATTTATTTGGAACTTCCCCTGGAAGGGAATTTAGGATTATTTACAGGCTAATTTAATGAAAAGTCATTTGTGCTTTTATAGTTTGATCGGTAAAATTGGGACGTTACATGCCTGTCTTCTATGCCAGATATCTGACCTAAGTTATTGCTGCTTTGGTTTTGTGCCCAGTGCTTTCAACTGGAGCTGTTACAATGCAGGAAAGCACTTGAAACTTATTCATACCAACAATATAGTGACATATGGGCTGAATTGCTGCCAAATGAGCCAATTACTTAGGAGTAGCTCCTAGCACAAAGAATAAGCTATTCATTGAAAGAGTTAAAGTTAGAACTTCCCACTGCTTGCCTATCTTAGGGAGAGGGGGAGCTTGATGGAGAAAAGTTGTGTGTAGAGGGAAGGCACCCTTGTAACCCAGTGGTCTTGGTATTTGAACCTCGTCCTGACTTGGTCTTAATACTGGAACCCCATGTCCTTGGTCTCAATATTGGAGCCCAAGTCAGTGGTTTTGCAGCCAGTTTTGTAGCTGTGGAAAGAGTACTCGATCAGTACTGGTAATCCAGCCTGGCTGATGTGCTTGTGCATTCTTATTCTTTCCTGCATCTCACCAAAGCTGCTCTGCCCTTTTTGGCAGCCCCCTCCATGGGACTTTCTCCCTTTGTTTTCACTCTTCCCTGCTTGTGCTTGATGGTGATGAAATGTTTGTCAATCACAGCAGAAGGCTGTGAGTGACATTGCTGCGCTAAATCAAACCAGCACAGAGCAGCTTCAGACTTCATTTGTTCTCTCCTTTTGTTGGGTTTCTTTTTTTCTTTTTTTTTTCTTTTTTTTCTTCCTTTTTTTTTCTTTTTTTTCTTTTTTTTTTTTTTCTTTTTTTTCCCCCTTTGTTTGGGTTTTGGTTTGCCTTTTTTTTACTCTGTTCTCCAAGGAAACTAGTGTAAATGCTTATTGCTCCTTTCTTGAGTAAGAGCATGCGCAATACAAAGCTGTTTAGAAGAAATGTCATTATTGTTCTTTTCTGTCTGTTGGTGTACGGTTTTCTGTTGTTTAAAACAAAAAAGGCAGGTAGGGGAAGAGGGACAAAGGCTGAAGAGCTTCTGTCTGCAGATGAACACGTTTGATAACTGTGGACAGTCATTCTCTCTCTGCATATTTAGGCAAGTAAAGCAAAGTCCATGTTGAATTAATACATCGCTTTCTGGAACAGCTAGACTTTTTCCAGAAGCAGGCCTGACAAAGGGGGGGTGGAGCGGAGGAGTGGGGGAGGGCAAACACAGACTGCTGACAGAGGGGAAAGTATTTTGAAAGAAAATTCTTCTGTGGTTTGGAAGATGTAGGTTTGGGGCTGTTGCATTTTGCTGAGAAATCATTAATTGGCTAATTTCTAGCCCAGTTCCCCCCTATCCCTACCCCTATCAGCATATCAAACCAGGATGGGGTCACAGAAAGTTGGGGGCATGTACAAGCACCAGCTGAGCAAAGGAAATGACTCCCTTATTTGGTTGGCTTCTGAAGTGCTGCTGATAACTTCCACGCTTATTAATGGAGGCAGAAAAGAGAAAACTTACAGAACAGAGGTGAAGGAGAGGAATGTGAAATGGGGCACTCAGAACTTGGAAGCAGAAATGTCTGAGCACTGGCTGTTTGCCTGGGAAAGATGAGACTGATTGTGCAGGGCTGGAAACGTGCGTGGTATTCCAGCTGCTTAAAGGCAAGGCTCCTGTCCCAAAGAGTTTACAGCCTAAACAAAGAGAAGGAGATCTGTGCATCAAAGGAACGTGGGCAAGTGGCAATTTGGCCTGAGTCTTATTGCAGCTAAAGGGGTTTTCACAGTGTAAAATGATCCTTATTCGGTATTTTTAAAAGCTTTTAGAGAAGGGCTAAAACTAAGCTTGTTTGGTAAGGCAGGAAATCAGGGTAGGTAAGGCTTATTTTAGAAGGGATTTGAGAGCTTCAGGTTATTTGATACCATCGAGGAAGGAGCCTGCTCAGGTTGATGAGGCATCATATGAAAGGCATGAGGCTGAGTGGGAAAAGATCACAGAATCTGAAGGTTTGGTAAATCCACATGAATATGTGAGTGTATATAGTAGGGCATTAAAGCAAGGCACAGCACACGGGCTTGAAAATTCAAGATGGAACGAGTGAATTGGGAATGCACAGCCAGGAGTCTGGTTGAAATGCCAGAGTACTGCTGTGCCAAGAGCCTTCTGCAAGAGCAGCGTGTGCTGAAAGGCTGGAAGGGAGCAAAGCAGGCAGGAGGTGGCTGTAGTGGCCGTGCAAAAGAGTCACTGAAGGGCCAGTGAGGAGCAGCAATGGTGGAGGACTTTGAAAATATCGGGGCAAGTCTGTCACCTTGGTGATAGACTAGGAGGAATCTGAAATAATCAGTGCCAAGGGAATTGGGAAGATAGAATAAGGAAGATTTGGAAAGAGCTACTGAAGCTCTGTGTTACAACTCGAGCTGTAAAACCGTAGATCTGCTTTCTTTGACCTGACATTAAGTATAAATCCAGACAGCCAGAGGAGGGACCAAGTTGCCTTTTCAAGACACCTCATAACTTCAGTGTAGAGTGTGTGTGTGCACAGTCAAAATATGGAATTCTGGTTTGACAGATGGGATTGGAGGAGCCTCACAGCCTGCCAAGTTCAGAGTCTTGCTTTGTCAGCCAAGTAGGTACAATTTCTTTAGGAGGTAAAGAAGCTTAATTTTAGCTGTCCTGAGTTTTTTGCTATGGGAGAGGTGTCCTAACAGGTCGCCTGGTATGGAAAATACCACAACTAATGCTTAAAAATTCTTCTGAGATTCCCCTCTTACTACTTGACAGAAATACATCAAGTGAAACAAAAGAAAATTTATTTGGAAATAGGTTGTTTAAAGGGAATGTGATGGAATGCACCCGGCTGCTTGCTATGTACAAGCTGCAATCCTACTCAAAAGGAAAAAACACAAAGCACGGTTGTCAAGGTCTGCAATTACCCCAAAATAATTGTCATTTACATTGAGTCCTCCTAAAATTTAAGAACTCAAATGTATCATCCCTCATTTTTCTGCAGCTAGCATGATGTATCACAGCCAGTGAACAGGCTTGGCAAGACAGAAGAAATATTTCAGTTCTCATTACACTGTGACTGCCGAGGTGACCTGTGCTACTTGATGAGCATTGCCAAGGTGGCTACAGGTCATCTTGCTCTGCTGTAAATCATATGATGGTTTAATAGCTCTATTATAAATTCTTTTTATGTGAAAAGTTACACTTCATTAAGCTGCATTTTAAAATGGGTGGGACAGGAAACACGGGCATGCTTAAACTGCCCTAGCCAGGTTTTAGATCAAGTTTTGTATGGGTTGCCTTGACTCTGCTCTGCATTTAAAAACTGTTTTTAAAGTGGCTTTTTAGTTTTACAGCTATTGCTATTTATGTATAGTAAAGGCCTCAGCTTGGCAAAACACTGTAGTGTTGCAGGAGGAACACAAAGTGGTTGTATTCTTGTTTTGGTGGGTTTTTTGTTTTTTCCTTTTTGCTTTTGTCCTCTTCTATTGATTACAGAAGGACATTAGATGTTAACAACTTGTGAAAAAGTGATCTGTAATCACTCAAATACCAATGACTTCCTTGAGTACCAGGTCTTTTGTGTACATCTGTATAGATCCTGTGGTGTTTGTGGCTGTAATGCAGGGCACTATACAGCTCAGATCCTTTGTCCTGTATATGTGCACACCTTCCAGCTGGATAGCTGTGCCTGTGCTGTATTTTTGGGGGGAAGATCTTCGCTGCTAGAAAAAGCCCTCTCTGTAGTATTGTGGGCTGTTCCAAGAACACAGGTACTGTTCTCTGCTGTCCATGCTGTTTTCCTAGTGATCCACCAAGATCTGTCCCTATATTTTGGTCCCAGTTCTCTACTGTATTTGTTCAGGAGATTTTAGGTAGTACCAGAGCAAAATAGAAGCCTGCTTCTCTTTGGGAAGGAGAAAAGGAAAGAGGAGAAAGCTACATTGATAGGGAATTGAGGTTTTGGAATAAGTAATGTACTGAGCACTGGGTTGCCACAGTGTCTGGGAGGGCTGGGCAGAGCACAGCTACAGCAGCAAGGTAAAGAGCTGAGTGGTTGAAATAGTGCAAAATTTTGGTTGTGCATATTTTAAATAGTGTCTGTGTCTGGGGAGGAGAGAGAAAGACACAGACTAATCCTTTCCCTTCCATCCTCAGTAGGCTGCAGTTGGATAATGCATGATGTGACAGATGTGTATCGTAGCTCTTTCCCAAATGGGTTTTGCTGCTTCGTGCATGCCTTGTTCAGATTTACCAGGCAGCTCAAAATCCAGACAGGAACCTCCTTTAGCTCAGCTGGGGAAGGTGTCTTTGGCCTGCAAATCAGTGGTAAAGGAATGTGAGTGAAGTTGGCTAATTGAGCAATTAATAGATCTCTGGATGTCACTCACTAAGAACAGAGCTGCCTTCTTGCCATTTTCATCTAGAAGAGGGTAGGACTTTCGTCCCATTGTTTCTAAATGCAGCCTTTTAGCTGGTGTATGTGCTTTGTAGCATGTAGTAAAGTTTATTCTGCCCACTTGACCTCAGCACTGAGGTTGATGTAACAGAAGCTGCAGCTGGGGAATACAAATCATTATTTTTTTTTCCCCCCTCTGGTAATTCCTAAGTCAAAATTTAATGAACCAAAATTATACGCTTTTGTAATCTCTGTAGATCTGGGTATGTAACTTCAGTAGTAGGTCTGGGATGGTTTGCTGACTTCTGTTCTATACTATTGCCTGTCACAGAAGCTGAATGAAACCAGCACGATATATTAGATTTGTCAGTGTAACTCAGAGCAGTGTCATTCTGCTGTCTGATGCTCTGTTGATTCTCTCATGAAACCATTTATCTACGTTAAATCTTACAGTGACTTTACATATCCGTCACGAAGTGTCAAATATCTTTTCTTCAAGACTTTTGAATAATAATCTGATATGTTGAATGCTATTATCAGTCCTCTTCAGTGACAAATCCACTGAGAGCTCCCCTGCTTCCTTCAGCAAATCTTGGTTTATACAAAATGTCCACTGGCTAGAGATAATATTTGAGAAACAAAACAGGATTTACGCTTTGGTTACAAGGGGGCCCATATCTCCAGAATACTGTTTAAGTTACAAACCTCATGTATGTTTGTGGTATCTCCTGCAGCATTGACAGAAGCCAAACGTGTGTAATCTTGGAAATGTAATTTTTGCTGTCAAAGTATTTTGCAAGGGGAAATTGTAATGGTGGCTTCCTGGATTTTATCTGCAGGCTTAAAAATAGAACTGCTAAACAAAAACATTGTGGGACCTTCTTTTCTAGAGTTGATTTTTAACACTTTTGACTGTCTTGCTTCATGGGAGATCCTTTTTCTAGCTCTCTATCTCTTCCCTCCCTATTTCCATGCACTTAATTTTTTTTTATTACTATTTCTTCCAAAAAAAAAAAAAAAATCATAGGGAGGAGTCACCTAAAGGGCTTTTCTCTCAAAAATTAGTAGTCTTTAGTTGAAAGCCACAGGACTGAAATGTAAGTGAAGGTGCTCATGGACAGAATGAGACAGTGGCAGTTCAGAAGAGCCTTACTGTTTCTCCTGAGAGATCAACCTCCAGTGGTGTTGGTTTTGGTCGGTGATCACCATCTCAATTCCTCACACAGAAGTTTAGAAGGTGTGTTGGAAGCTAGGAATGATCACCCTATGCATGGTTATCTGCAGAAGAAGGGAAGCCACATCCCTGAAGAGTGAAACCAGTCTGCCCAGCAAGAGGAGCCAAATAGCCGGCTTTAGCTGAAGCAGAGCCTGGGGTTTGTGTGGAGGAAAAACAGAATAAACACAGCAATTTCTGTGGGAGTTGCAGTGGCAAGGACAACCTCTGACAGCCTCGGTTATAAAGCAGCTTTGGTATGGGGGAAAGAAAAAAGGGCTTTCTTCCAAGACTCAGCAAATATATGCTTAGCTCAGTATTACTGTCCTAGAAACATCCCTGGAAGCGTCTGAAACAATATGTATCTGGACAGAGCAACTCTGAACTTTCCCTTGCCCCTTACAGGGACAAGATCTAGCTGTCATGAGGTCTTCTGCAGTTCAGTTTTTGCATGCATTGCCTGAAAACCAGACATGGAGCTCCTTCTGCAGCAGACTTGAAAATAGAGGAAAAATTAGTCCAATTCCAGCACCCAGAGCAGAAACCCAGCTAGCAAAACTGTCCTGTCCTGTGACTTGGAAGCTGGGATTTCATTTGCCAGGTTTCATGTGTCAGGCCCCATCTTGGAGTGGAGTATTTCTGTGGGGAGGGTGTCACATGCTGATGGTGCTAACTACAAGCTAGCTGGAATTTCTTACCAGTGATAAGCCAGTTAAGCAGCCCTCCTAGGGGAGAGCAGCAGAGTCTTCTCCTCTTGGTAGCAAAGGTTTTGACAGATTTTGCCTCATCAGAATTAGAAGGATCCAAATGTGACCAGCCAAGGGAGCTTGACTTCAGAGATGTAGCTTTGCTGAATTTGCTGCCATCAGATGCTCTGTCAACATTATTTTCCCTTTTCTGGGGTATTATTTCTTACTTTGTCTTACTAATGGCTTTAGTTTATTTTTCATTAAAGTTTCCATGCTTCACCCAGCAACAAAATGCAGTTGAGCCACAAAACCAAACAGCTGCTTGGATCTGCTTTACTCTCTCAAAGAGTGCTTGCTTCAAGCTGCTGCAACCTTTTCATACGTCCTTTGCTCTGCAGTGATCAGAAGTATTGGATTCACTTCAATTCCTGCCCATTCCTCTGCACTGACAGCTCTCCATTTGTTCTCTCCCTGCCTTGTTGTGACTGCTGGTAGAAAGTGCTTAGGAAGAGTGGCTGGGGTGTGCTTAATTGCTTGCTTTTCCTGCCTTTAGTCTAGCTCCAGGAACTCATGCTGTCACATGCACCATAGTGTGGGTTGAGGAGAGGAGTTTTGTGACACCTTCCATGTCTGCTGCTCCAGAGGAAGGATGGTAGTTCAAGTTTTCAATGGCAGATGAAATTTTTGAAGCTCCAGAGAGAAAGGTTGACCTTGTGTGTGACAGGAATGCTGCAGTAAATGACTCCTGGGTAGGTGGAAGAAGATGTTGACAAGTGTCTGTTCTCCTCTGCTTATTGGCTTGCTCCCAGCAAATCTGCTTAAAACCTTTGCCCAGCTGGGAAGGGGATAGATGCTGGAGATGAATAGGGATGCTAAGTTTTTGGCTCAAACACCGTACTTGAAATCCAGTCTGTGCTTTTGAAGTACATGTCTTAGTTCTGGCCCTCCTTCACCAGGGTCAGACGTGCATTTCTCTGGGGTGAGGTTTAGCAAAAGTATGTTTGTAAAACACTTCACAACCCACGGTTGCAAATGCTGTATCGTCTCCTGTCATATGCAGACCTCTTTCGTTCTTTTGTCATGTTTTTTTAAATGTTTCAAGCTCATTGCTGTAGACCTGTGCTGCTTGGGAGGTGCAAGGAGAGCAGCGTGCTGGCCAGCCCCTCTGGGCTGGGGAGATGTGTCCCTCTGGGCACGCAGCGCTCGGGTTTCGGTAACACAATGCTTCGTGCGGCCATGTGCGTGTGCGATGAGCCAACTGGCTGCAGCTCCCGCGGCGATGCTCGGCTGATTTGGCAGCCGGGCAGATTCTGTCAAGTTACAGTATGGGAGTTAAGTCCAGCTTCAAATCCTCTCCCTTACCCGCTCGAGGAACTTGGAGAGGGGGAGGGAGGTGGGAAGAAGCAGGGGGGGAGATCTCTGGGGACTTTGTGTCATTATTGGCGTGGAAGCATTTTGTGATTATCAGCAGCAGGATAGTGGCAAGGGGCTGATTATCTGTCGTGTCGTCAGCATAAATAACCAGTGGGCCCCTGAGCAGGGCTCCGCCTTTCGTAATGGCTTCGCGTAATCGCTGCATAGCAGTTTAAAAGAGAGCAGTGCGGGAAAACAGCTGCGCTGATCCTGACCCTAACTGATGTTGCCTTTTCTCCCCTCACCAGAAGAGAAATATGTCACTATCCAGCCGTACGCCAGCCAGGGGAAGGATGAGATTGGGTTCGAAAAAGGGGTCACCGTGGAGGTCATCCAAAAGAACCTGGAAGGATGGTGGTACATCAGGTAAAGAAGCCGTGCAACCCGCAGAAACTGTGACAATGAGCTTTTCTGATCAGTCACTGAATGTTAGCATTTAAATCATTCTGCAGCTGGACAGGGAGGTCCAGATTGTTCATAATGCCTCTTGAAGAAATGTAAAGAAAAGTCTGAGGCGATACAATGGTGACTAAAGTAACGCTGCAGTGTCTGCAAAGGCTGTGGACCATTCCAGTGAGGAAATGCCTGAACTTGCAGTTTTAGAGGGTTTTTTTCTTGCTTCAAGTTAAAAGCCCATATCTGAGTTAAGATCTGGGAGACCTAACAAGGCTTTCTGTTGTATATAATTTTAATGTGTTTCCAGTATAAGAGTTATACTGCAATCTATTTAAATCTATTTATAGCAATGCTGAAAGGCTGATTGTGATCTCTTGAGCTGTTTGGAGCAGGTTGTGCCACTTTCAAGGGTATGGGATCAGTTTCCTGGCTATAACCCTTTTGCAAGCTTGCCAATGGTTTCAGCTACTTTGCTTTGATTTTTGTCTTTCCACATTAGATATTCCTAATGCAGAGGGACTGCATTCCAAGGGCAGGTGAAGTTGTTACTGTGTGTCAAATTCTGTCCATCCTAGCAGAGAGTTTTGACTTTAGACTCTCCTTTGTAAATGCTTATGAGGAGACTGTAGGTTAGACATTGTCTCAGTGATGTAGGGTGTCAGGATGAGCACTTGTTGGGAGCTTTCTTCATTTTGGTTCACACAGCATTTAGGTTTTAGTGCTCTTTGTGGTTCTGCCCCTTGTCTCGTGTCTGCATGTGAACCTGTCAGTGCTGTGACATCCCATTTCTCTTCAAATAAGATGTGATACAACAGGTGGCTTAAAATGGAGGTTTATCTCTCAGCAGTGCAGAACATCTCATATAGTCATCTTTTTCCATTCCACATGTAATTATAGTGATTTTTTCCTCTTTCCCTCCCCAAGTTATAATTGCTTTTGTTTGAATGCTGCTTGATTTATTGGCTATGAATGAGGACTGTGAAAATGCTGACTGAAGCAATGTTGTTGTTTTTCTTGATTTCCCTTACTTAGAAGAAAAAAAGATCAGTTTTCTATCTAATGATCCCATGGAGCAAATAAGCTAATAAAGATAGCAGTGGAGCCAGGAAGGCACTCTAGATAGGAACTCAAAAATGCTTGGGTTGGTCAGGTTATATTTTTTTTCTCTGTTAATCATCTACAGAAGTGGAATCCAAAGAAGTTTTGGAGAGGAGAATCAAGCTCTTTTTTTTTTTTTTTTTCCGGGGGCAGAAATTGTGGGACACCTCTGGTTTATTTTTTTATTCTCTTTCTGTAATGTAGCCTGGTTACTACTGTAGGTTTCCCTTTGCCATATTAACACTCATCCAATTAGCTGGATTTTTTTTTTCCTCTTTTTCTCACACACTTCTTTGAGTCAACCCAGAAGATGCATTTTTCTACACCAGGAATGCCTTCTGGAGCATGATGACGCTGCTGTGGTATCCATGGCATCCTCATTCATTGCAATCTGCTGGAAGGACAGTGGATGCCCCAGCCATCCCATGATAGTTGGGGATTGTAGCATGTGCTCAGCTTTTTTGGAAGAGGCATTTTGATTTGAGAAACCCCTCTTGTTGATGGATGATGTTTACATGCTCCATATATGTGTACATGGGGTGCCAACTGTGCTCCTCTCTGCTGCTTTGGAGCACTGTGTTACTTTCTTGCTGGAGGATTAAACTCTCATAAATGGGGTTTTTTCCCAAGGGCATCACTTCCAGAAATGTTGATTATGTGATCCATCCCTGGAAGCTGGTCCTTTGCAGCCTGGGTAGCTGATCTCCAGCTTATTGTGCTGTTTGTTACCTGTAAACTGCCCTGAATTCTGTTAGGGGCCCCTCAGAAAAGGATTCCCTTCCTGCAGAAATTTGCTCCTTTGAGCATTGAGTGCCTTTGAAGGAGCAACTCCTTCTCCTGTTGTGAGTGTGAGGGGAGAGGGAGCAGGAGAACAGAGGGCTGGATAACAGACTGAACACACCTCAATGTGTAAAAAGGAAAACAAATCCAGTAGTTTGTAAATTGAATCCACCTTAAAGATATTAGCTTGTTCCACCTTAAATATGTAATTTCTCCAAATTCTTGGCCATGTGCTGATCCTCATTTCCTGTCCTTCTTTTTCTTTTTTTTTCTTTTTTTTTCTCTCTCTCTCATTTTTTTTTTTTCTTTTTGTTTTTTTTTCTTTTTTTTTTTTTTTTTCCCTGGTTTGCTTCCCTCTGGAGTAATTCCAGTGCTCTGGAGCTGGAAAGCAGATGTGACTCTCAAACTTACAGAGGCACTTCTGACTTTTTTTTAGCATTCCTATGGTTTTAATCCATTTTTTCCTTCATAATGTAATATAAACAGGGAGGGCTTTGGAAGCATGAAGGAACCAAATCTCTGCACCTAATTCTGAGACCCTCCCAAATCAATGCTGTACAAGCTAGATGCAATAATAGTGTCTGTCTCTATTTTGCCCCACATGCATTATGACTTTAATAAAAAAAAAATAAATTCAGGACTAGGGAGAAGTGAAAGAAAGGCTCTGTCCTGGGATCCTGCTTACTGTTGTACTGAGTTCAGTAGATCTGTGCATTTAGATCTTGCTTTGCCTGCAGGTGACAGCAATAGATACAATCTTGTGGTGCCCAAGTGGACTGACTGCGAGGAGAGTTGGTACCAATATGACAAGTAAAGCTTTTGTTATTTGCCTTCACATCCTTCATTTTGTGGTTGCTCTGAGCCTCAGCCCCTGAGAATGAAGTGCAGCTGGGAGCTGCTGGCAGCGCTGAAATGAGGAGGAATCTCGGATGGTGTTTGAAAAGTCTCCAGTAGGTTCTGAATATAAAGGAAGAAAGGATACTTGTGATTCAACTCTTAAGATTTGACGTGAAAAATGTTACTGTTTCAGGACTTCACTGAAATTGATTAACAGGTGTTTTAGTCCTTTCACCTATAAAGAGGGGAAGATCAAGGAATCTTCTAAAGTTATTCTTCAAAGGGCTTAAAGATTAACAAATTCAAGGACTGAGGTAAAAAAATGTAAGCATATTTCACTTACATAAGGAGTTTTTATTTGTGACATTACAGAAATAAACCGGTAGTTTCTGGTTACGACTGCTCAGCATTAACTTCAGGTCAAATTGGCTAACACAGGAAAAAGTAGCCTACAACAGCCTCTCTACTGAGGGTGTGTTGCCCAGAGTTATTAACTGTCCATCTGCTGCTGCTATTATTCACTGGGAGAAGCTCTGTGAGATCAGAGGTGTTTGTAGCAGTGGGGTTACACAGGCTGATCCAAACACATAGAGTTGGCAGGAGAACTGACAGGCCAGTACAGAACCTGCCTGTGGCTGCCTTTCTGATCTCAAACTTGTTAAGTCTCCCACAAGCTAAGATGGATGTAAACTGTTTTTTCTTGCTGATTTTGCACAATTAAGCTCTGTAGAAAGTAACCTTTGGAACTGGAGTGCTCAGCGCATTGGCCCCTGTGGCTTTCTCACAGATGGAGACCTCTACACCTCCACATTGTAAAATCTCCCAATGTCCTTTAAAAAAACTTACTGTATGCAAAGGCAGCAGAGAGCATTGGTCAGCAGCTCTGCAAAAGAGCTGTCAACTGCAAAAGGGAATGAAACCAAAAATCTTCAGGGATGGAAAATGGCACTGGGTGATGCCTTGACACAACAGGAATTATGGCATGTATAATGTGGCCTTTTTTCCTTTTTTTGGCTTGGTTTGAGGCCTAGCAGAAAAGCCTGGAAAGGGACAGGGTTGAATAGATCCAAATTGCTTCTTGACATAGTGAATCACACAGTGATGCTGTGTATCTTTATGAGTCAAATGAAGTTAGTACCAGGTTGCTACTTCTTGTTGGTCTCCACACATCCCACAAATCTCAGAGCTCTTGGGATGCTTTCCTTTGACATCAGAATCATTGGAAAAACTTGTCACCAAACTCCTTGAGCAGGAGAGATCCTACGCCTTTACCTTCATGCATGACAGAAGGCAGGTTTGTAGGGAGAAGCAGAATCGCTAGTATCTTGCCTGGTCTAAATGGGTGAGGAGGACAAGACAGGATTTTGGACTGAAGATTCTTGTAGTCATTGCTAGAATTGCAATAATTGTGTTTTCTTTTATACAGGAAGAGTAACAAAGAAGTCTAGAGAATCAAATCTACACTGCCTTTTCCTGTTCTCCCTGTAAAGTCCCAGAGCCACTCTCAAGTGTGTGGATGTGGTGAGGGAGACCAGGATGAGATTTGATGCAGAAATCTCACTGACAGTCTCAGAATCCATGTGTTGTCATGACAAAGGTGCTCACCTGCCAGGAAATTATTTGTTCATATCCCGTGTGCCCCAGCTCCTTCCTCTGCTGTCTAATGAGGCTCCCTTTTCAATAAGGAACCTTAGAGTCCTACTGTTTTAACCTTCGTATTTCCTGAGCACAAGGATTTTAATGATGCCTGCTTTCTCACTTACAGTTCAAGTGCCTGCTTTGGCTATCTTGAGAGATTAGAGGGAAGGTTTTCAGTGACTCTCACTGTAGCAAGTTAGGGTTGCATTAGGGAAAGCAGAGTTCATCCACATGGTGCTCCCTAGAGTCTGATTGTAATCTGAAATCCCTGCTGAGGTGTTAGGAATGGCAGGAGTTGGAAAAAATCTTCCCTAAAGCCCAGCTGTAGAAGAATTACCTCAGTTTTCAGTGTAGTGTGATCAGCTCAGGATGGTGTTTCAGGAACACATACTGGATTCAGGTGTGTTCACATTTCCCAGTTTATTTCTTCAAATTGCCTCTAAGTTGTTCAGGAAAATGAGTCTCCATCAAAGCCATTTTTCCTCAGGCAAATTGTTTCTTGATCTTGCAGTGCTAGAAGAAGCTGCAGTAGTTTAAGGGTCCCGTATGCTCCATGGCAGAAAGCTGCTCATGCAGAGCTGGGAATTATGGAAGGAGCGCCAGTGTTCTTTATAGTTTCAGGTAGGGAGGCTTCAACAATGATGTTAAACTGCAGGCACAGGTTCTCTGCACTAGGTGCTCTACACCCTTATTTTAGCCCATTTTCAATTTGAGTTGTCACTAGGAAGTTTAAAAACTATTTTAATATTTTACTTACTAGTTTGCTTTTTTTACTGTGTGGGAAAGTACTGAGTTTGCCTAGTACTGTCTAGGGGAGGCATAAAACAAACTGGTGAAGCTCTTTGCCTTGTGTGTAACTATTTCTTTTCCAGAAAGGCTCCTTCCTTAGGATCATTAGTGGCTTTCAACTACACAGTTCACTGCTCAACTGACTTTGATATGTCTAATCAATAGATAATAAATGAATAGAGACTACAAAACCTTGTTTGAGAACCTCAGACTTTGTTTGATGTTTTCATCCATCCTTTTTGCTTTAGCTGTTCTACCTGAAATGCATGAGAAGGCTGTGTTCCACGTGATGGTGTTTCCTTTTGCCTCTCCAGGTATCTGGGCAAAGAAGGCTGGGCCCCAGCTTCATATCTGAAGAAGGCTAAAGACGATCTTCCATCTAGGAAAAAGAACTTGACTGGGCCAGTGGAAATCATTGGAAACATCATGGAGATCAGTAACCTGCTGAACAAGAAGTCATCTTCTGACAAGGAAGCTCAAGTGGAAAACGAGTCTGCAGAAACTCATATCACCAAGAAGGAAATCAGTTTGCCTATCCTGTGCAATGACTCTAATGGCAATGCCATGATGACTCCAGACAAGCAGGCTTCCAAACTGGCCCAGGGATCCCCAGCCATAGCAAGGATAGCACCACAAAGAGCTCAAATAAGTAAGGCAGTCAAGTAGTCTGGGTTTTCACAGGCTTGCAATGAGTTCTTATTCTCTGCCTTTCAGGGCTGGCACTGCTTGTCAGCTCAAGTCCCACATGTCCTGGCCTTACAGCCAAGTCCACACAAACAGACTTTTGCATAGATGTAACTAGGGCGACTCCAGAATGTGGTCCTTCACTAGCAGTGATGTATTTTAACTTCACTTTATACAGAAACTGGCTGGTGGTTCTTTATCTTAGCCTGTATGTGTTTATTTTGTTAATTTTTCAGAGGGTACTTTTTTCCTTTTGAATGCTCTAAAATGTGCCCTTCTACCCCAGAAATGCAGATGATGTGATAGCATGTTCAAGTGGAGGAGACCAACCTGTGTCTTCTTTGCATTTGTTCTGCTGTTTTCCTGAGGGCAAGTTGCTATAATGTTTTTACTACTTCATCTGAAAAATGCAGATGCTGACGCTATTCTGTGCAAGGAATGGCACAATACTAGGAGAGAGGACAGTGTGAGTGTTTAGTGAATTATTTTTACTGCTGGGGGGAAAATAGGTATTAGGCCAGTCCTTTGTTGGCCAGTCTCCAATGGAGCTGGTCAGTTCCAGCAGAAAATACAATCTACTACTTTCTGGCAGTGATTTTGTCTTAAATTTGCTGGCTTAGCAGAGATGACTAGCTAAGCTACCTTGGTATTTCTAATATACCCTCATAGTTTCCTATCTTGTTTCATAGAGATGCCTTAAATATTGCAAATGCTGACTTCTATTCTCAAACTGTGTAACAGCAGAGAGCTGCTGAAAAATGTGTTTAGCAGTACATGCAAAGTTAAATAAACTCTCCCTGTTCCCCTTCCTACTCAGGTTCTCCAAATCTAAGAACAAGACCACCCCCCCGAAGAGAGTCCAGTCTGGTGTGTATTGGTTTATGGTTTATCTTAGCAGTGGGTAGGTGTCTGGGTGCTCTGTGAGACTTTGTGCAGCTGTACAAGGTGGGAGGGATCCTTTATTTGCATGCCTGTTCATGTCATTGTTTAAATGTTGAGCAGACCTCAGGGCATCCTAATGCTAAATCGGGTTTTCTGTTATTCAAAATGTTGCCCCAGCTAATCAGGTCTGAAGGGAGATTATGATAAAGCTGCTTTGTTCTGTGCACAAGCATGAAACTTGTTTGGCTGGCTCAAAAGGTTTAAATTTCCTCTGGATGTCCTTAGCCCAGACTGACATTTCTGGCCTTCTCTTGTCTAAAGCATCTGGGAATGTGTCCCCTCCTTCCATTGCTACCACCTTTGAGGTGGATAAGCTTTACTCTTGTGCGTGTTTAAAGTGGCTTGGAATCCTATGGAAGGAAGTACATAGGATACAGGAACGAGATTCCCTGTGATTTCTTGTCCCCAAAGCTAGACTCCTGGAAGTTTGTACCAATTTGAGATTAGAACTGTCATCTTCAATAGGAACTAATCAGTAGTGTATTTATATAAAAGTCATGCTAATTGCTTGTTTATCTAGGCAATACACTGCATTCAATCTTTGCTGTACCCTTTATGAGCAGTATGCGACTTATAATTTTTCTGTCACCAGAGATACTTCTTAACTAACTACATGAATAGCATATTGGCATTTTTCTTTGCATTATTTTCAATTAGACTTTGTTTTGGCAAGGCTATGATACTTAATCCCATGCTAAAAATAACAGTGATATTATGTATGAAACCCTGAGCATATCTGCTGTTTCCAATTATCTTCATTTAATCCAAACCATCCTATTATCTAAGGCATTTTATTATGCTGTGCTTCTGCTGTATTTCAGCATTTATAGTGCAGAAACATCCAATTATAACATTGTTAGACACGGTTCCTAAGGTGCAGAGATGCATTCTCTGTGAAATCCCACATGCTGTGCGTGATGAAACATCAACTGTTAGTTACAGAAAGGGTATCTTAGAAATGGAGGAGCGGGAGAATAAAGCACAGTATGCAATTTGCCCTTCTCCCATTGATGGCTCCGGATCATTTTGTGTCTTTGTCTGTCCTGTGTTTGTCTGACTTGTGGTTCTTTCATGGAACCCTAAGGAGTGAAGTTTAGAAGCTGTGCAGCTTCACCATCATGTAGCTGCCCTGCAGATGAGCACTGTGCTAATCTGAAAATACTGATATTCCTGAAAGGACCATTATCCCATTTATCACCTTAAAAATAATTGTAGCAAATTCTAAAATGTGGTAGCTTAATGTAAAGGCACTTAGCTTTTAGAGGAGTCTGATATGGTGCCAGAATGGCTGTAAATAGCAATGTCCCATTTCTCATAGAGCCTTTACAGAGGTTGTGTTGGGATTGAGTAGAGGTTCTGGGTCTGTTATGGGGAGGAGCTGGAATTGTTTTGACCAAGCAGTAAAGTCCTTCCCTTCTAGCACTTTAGCTGAGCAAAGCTAGGGGGTCTATGATACTATCCTTGTTTCTTGCTACCTGACATGCTCATATCACTGACTAATTCAGATTGTTTTAAAAGTCCAGCAGCAGATTAAGAGCAATAATTCATTGGGATTACATTTTAAGATAATGTATTTAATGATAGGCATAATTTGTTAGGGGTCTGTTGCAATGCAATTTTCTACAGTTGTGGCATGTCATCCAGAGCTGGGTCTTTCTGGACAAAACCTCAGCATAAATGGGCAGCTCTTAGTGTGACTGCAGTGGCAGCTCACACTTTATCATAAAACATTTTGCTATTCAGGTAAAGATTATTCCAGTTTTAATGGTTGGTGAAGGTGACATGAACAGCACATAGGTTGGCAGGATTTTCTCTTTTAGCCTATATCAATACATCAGCTCCCACTCTGGAGAACTGGGCAGTTACCATTAAGAAGCAGCACAGGAAGAAGGAAAAGTCTTAGTGAATAAAAGCAATTTTTTTTTTTCCATACTGCTGTTTATCTGACTGTTTCTTTGGTTTAAATGAACAAAGCATCCTATTTGCCGTAGGGTTTTCAGTTACCCAAGCCACCAGAGCCACCCTCTGTGGAAGTGGAATATTACACCATTGCTGAATTCCAGTCATGCATCTCTGATGGCATAAGCTTTCGTGGTGGACAAAAAGCAGAGGTGAGCCCTAACACTGTGTCTGGAAAAACTGTAATATTTATTTGTTGCATGGGAGTGGATTAGAAGGGGAGGAGTGGGAAGCAGTGAGTTGAGATTTTTATCTACATGACGTGTTCCTTGTTACCTCTTAGGTTATCGAAAAGAATTCTGGTGGCTGGTGGTATGTGCAGATCGGAGAGAAGGAAGGATGGGCTCCAGCATCTTACATTGACAAAAGAAAGAAACCAAATTTGAACAGAAGAACCAGTACTTTAACCCGCCCAAAGGTTCCTCCCCCAGCACCTCCCAGTAAACCAAAAGACTCTGAAGAAGGAGCAGCTCCTGGAGTGGTTTCTTCAGGAGATAACCAGGATTCTCCCCACAAGCTGAAATACGAAGAACCGGAGTATGATGTGCCTGCCTTTGGCTTTGACTCCGAGTGTGAAGTGAGTGAAAGTCACCATGACGAGGGCACTCCTGAAAAACGACTGTTTCAGCCCCTCAAGCCCTCACCTGTGTCATCACTTCAGAAAGCTAAGTTCAAGGTAGGAGAGTCTTCAGAAGAAGTTGCTCATGAAGAAGAAACCATCTATGAGAATGAGGGGTTCAGGCGTTATGTGGAAGATGCTTTGTCCAACAAGGAGTCTAGTGGGGATTCTGATTCTCAGAAAAGCTCCTCTCTGTCCTTGATCCGAAGGAATTCCCCATGTTCTGGCTCTCCTAAGTCATCGGTCGTGAAGCTCAAGACAGACAAAAACATTCAGCCCGATCTTGGAAAATGTCACTATTCCAGGAGTGAGGAGACAAAACCAAGATCAGCTTCAGATGTTGGCTTACGTAGCGTGCCAAGAACGGGCATGAAGAAAGATCCTGGGCAGAGTCCTTCCATCAGAGCAAAGCCAATCGTTAGGCCCAAACCCTTCCTGAACAAGGCAGACTCTCAGAGCCAAGAAAAGATGGATATTAGCACTTTAAGGCGTCAGCTGAGGCCAACTGGGCAGCTCAGAGGTGGACTGAAAGGTTCAAGAAGTGAAGAGTCTGCGAGCCCCCCCTGCACAGCTTCCGAGAACCAGGATGACCCTGTTAGGAGAGGCTCAGCTGATCTCATCACAGCTCCTTCCCGTGGCATCTTCTGCTCCAGCCATGCAGCCAAAACTGAGCAAGAAAATGACTCCAGATGTTTCTATGTGACCACTGACTCATACCAAAAGGTACAGGATTCTGAAATTTGCTTTCCAGCAGGAGTAGAAGTGGAAGTGCTGGAGAAGCAAGCCAGTGGATGGTGGTACCTGAAGTATGGAGACATGGAAGGCTGGGCCCCTTCCCATTATTTGGCTCTCCCTGAAAACCAGCAAGAAACTACATCAGCAGAGACTGATTCTTCTTTTGCCAGGAACAGGAAAAATGAAAACAAGTCAAACAGTTTAGAGAAGATAGAAAAGAGAGTTCAGGCTTTGAACACCATCAACCAGAGCAAACGTGCAACACCACCCATCCCAAGCAAACCTCCTGGCGGCTTTTCAAAAGCATCGGGGCCAGTTAAAATGAGGAATGGTGTGAGGCAACTTGCTGTCCGTCCGCAGTCGGTGTTTGTGTCTCCACCACCAAAGGATAACAACCTGTCGTGCTCCTTGCGCAGAAATGAGTCTTTAACAACCACAGATCAACTTAGGAGCGTCCGTCGGAATTCCTCCTTCAGCAACGCGTGGTCACAGCCTGGTGACGCCAAGGGAAAGCAACCAGAGCGGCTGGGCACAGAGAGCTCCGAGACCACCTCCAACCTCCCCACGCAGAGGAACGGGATCCCTGTGTCCACAGTCAGGCCAAAGCCCATTGAGAAATCCCAGTTCATCCACAACAATCTCAAGGACATCTACGTTTCCATTGCAGACTATGAAGGGGATGAGGAGACTGCAGGGTTTCAGGAAGGTGTCTGCATGGAGGTCCTTGAAAGGAACCCGAACGGCTGGTGGTACTGCCAGATAATGAGTGGTGTGAAGCCATTCAAAGGCTGGGTGCCCTCAAATTATCTGGAGAAAAAGAACTAATATTGCAATATCTTCAATCTCCGTAATTTATACTGTTCCTGCTGTGTACATGTGGAAAAAAAACAGTCGCTACACAAAAAGACGTTTCCCTGTGCTCCAGTTTGTACAAAGGAGTCTATATGAGGACAAATCTGCCATGTTCTGGAGAGGTTTGTGGGGTTTATATGTTCTGAGCAACTACGAGGAAGATGCAGCATAGTCAAATGCCTTTTTGTGAAGTTGTTAATAATCTTGTATGTGTAACAGGGTATGACATCCCATCCTTCCCATTATTGATAGGAAACCAAATGTGTGCCTTTTGTGAGAGAAATACACATGCATCTACCTGGGGAGTTCTGTGCCAAACTGTTTTACAATCTTGGCTCCCTTCTCCTCATTTTTGTCCATACATGGAATACCCAAGAATTTTGAATGCTTTTCCACAACTTACAGTGAGAAGCAAACAAAAGTTTCTGAAACACAGAGGGACTGTAATCCTTTGGAGATGTTATTTTCTTCTTCTTCTTCTTTTTTTTTTTTTTTTTTTTTTTTTTTTTTTTTTTTTTTTTTTTTTTTTTTTTTTTAGCTATACTCAACAGTTGATAAGTCCAGAGTTGGAGCCTTTTCATCATGGAGAGTTTGGGTCTCTGACTTCAGTGCTGTTACAGCTAACTCACCAGAAAAGGCCATCAGGTGGTGTGGGTTGGGGGCTTTTTGTTTCCTTTGATTCTGTCTTGTTCTTTGACTTGGGATTTCAGGTGTTCAAGGGCAGTGATGCCTACTGGTGCTTGTAAAAACAAACCTACAAACCCCTTGCTTAAGCATGTCTGTTACTGTGTAGGCTTCATGTTTGGTTCTGTGCCTGACTCCTGCCAGATGATACTGGTTGATAGTTGGGTTTCTCAAAAGTTGTCAAAGTCAACTAAGTCCCTTAAGACATTAATGACAAAGCTGTCAGATGTGTTAATTCTTGTTTTGCCCTCTGGTCCAAATCCAAGGGTGCTGACTGCTGGCAGGTCCCATCAAGATGTTAGTGAGAAAAAATTTTAACCTTCTGCAACATCAGTGTTTACAATGAGTGGAAAAAAAAAAAAGCCATCAAACTCAGTCTGCACATAATTTGTATATTTTGGGGGAATTGCTTTTGTGTTTTGTTTTTGTCTTTTCTGTGCATTCTGGGTTTACTGTATTTTCTTTGTGTGTGTGTCTGCTTTTACCAGAAAAGACTTAAAACTGAAGTAGGAGCCAAATATGTGTTTCTGTTCCCACTTGAATCCAAAGAGTACATTTGTACTGGAAAGTGGGCCTGGGCTTCTCGGGCTCAGAGATTTAATATCAAAGCAATTCGGTCCACAATGTGACTAATCAGGAAGCTGCCTCTTCTAGTTCCAGTTCTGTTTGCCTTTCTTAACTCAAGTTTTGCAATGTGGCACACGGTGTGGGTGGTGTGGGAAATTGAAGAGGTATCCATTGGAAAAGGCTAGGAATATGGAGTTATTTGTGAGGTAGCCTTGTCCTGTAAACATAATTTACTCAATCCCTACTGTGCTTAAGGAAGTCATACTTGGGGGTTTTCTTAAATGGCCTTGTTAATCACTCAAGATCAATATCTAATTCCTTTAAATAACAAGCAGCATTGTAAATCTGTTTTAAGGGGTGGGGGGCAGACCATTTCACTACTGGTTTACACAAAGCATTACATGTCCTTTTTTCCACCAGAGTTTCATACTGAATTGGCTTGGAAGTTAAAGGTTATGAAGGCTTCAAAATAGCTGGGATCAAAGGGCTGAGTAAAACAGCACAACAATACCATATGTTACTGGGGATGTTTCACTGCCAAAAAAAAAAAAAAATTGGGAAATTTATATGTTGTTCTTGTCTTTTTCCTTTTTTCTTTTTTTTTTTTCTTTTCCTTTTTTTTATTCTTTTTTTTTTTTTTTTTTTTTTTGTGTGTGTGTGTGTGTGTGTGTGGTTTGGGGGTTTTTATTAATTTCCATGATAACACTGAGAGAGTTGCCTACAGCTGATGTGGCTGATGTCCTTTCAGTAGCTGAAACAACATCCAGGTGCCACAACTACATGCTACAAACAGTGCTGTGGCTCGAGCAGCTCTCTGCATGCAGGTGGGGAGGGGAGGCTCTTTTTTTGGGATCCCTTTAAATTGTGGTGGCAGGAAAAGGAGGTGTAACTGCACAACAGCTCATATCACAGTGTGGGGTCCTCTTTGTACCTTAATGTCTCACCATATGATGTGTCCAGTTAGCTACATCTTCCTGGATGTGTATCTGAGACATTGTGGCCCTGTCTCTCATATTTCTCCCCATTTTCACTTGTACTAATATGGTAGCAGCCATAAAAGACTGCTGGAGCTGTTGTGAGATTGTAATAGAAGTATTATATTCTTCTGCTGGACAGTATTAAATAGAGCAATACATAGAGTTATCTGCTAGATTGCAGTACTAATAGTAGTGACTTAGTGATTTGTATTAATGTTATGATTTATTTTAACAATAATGATGCGGAAGTGGTTCATTATTTTGAATTAATGCACTTTAACAATAAAAGAAACCAAAATGGAAGCCAATGCAGAGAACTAAGTGCATTATTTAAAGGTGCAGTATATAATTAACATTTTCTTGAAGCACATATTTATTAAGAATTAACTTATTATTTAAAATATTCTAAAGTTTTGTTTAAAGACATTCCCACTAGGTCATCTCTTTGGGGGGATGTAAAGCACAGCTCCCAGATCTTCTGCATTGAGCCACTGAATTCTCTGAGTGTGGCATGGCCTGACATGAACCCCTATCCGAGGAGGGAAGAGCAGCAAGGAGACAGAAGAGCCCAGACTGGAAATACTCACATTTGCATCCAGCAAAGCCAAACCTTGGGCACCTCTGAACTGCAGGAGTCCTTGCAGGGTGTGGGGTGGCACAGGTGTTTTTGGCAGACTGTTCAGTGCCTGGCTGCCGTGTGCCTTGCACAGGGCTGGCCCTGATGGATGCAAGCTCTGTATGAGGCTCAGGTTAGGAGGCTTCTGGATCGGCCTGAGACAGCTCTGTGAGAGACATCTGTCTGTCCCACAGCTCCTGTTCCATCTTGCTGGCTTGCTTCTCCAGCTCTGGTTTTGCAGGGAGGTGGTTTTCTCTGCTCCTGGCAGGGCAGGGTGACGCAGTGTGAGGGCACCTGTGGCACTGCCAGGGTTTTCTCACACAGCAGCTCCATGGCTCAGTTGCTGCTTTATCCCATCTCAAAGGCCCTCCTGAGGAGAGGCCAGACCCGGTAGATGAGCAGAGCCACACTTGTGGCCTCCCTCTGCCCTCACCTGTACCAGCAAAAAGGATGGAGTACAGGTCAGCCTACTTGCTGCCAGAAATTATCGTTGGCCACAACAATAATGTGGCTTCCCTTCACTTGGTAGTTGTTTTGGCTGCTTGTGTTTAAAAGCACACTTTTAAAACAAATACTCCCAATGCAATTTCTCCCACTCCTGTCTTACCATTGTCACAGCATCTCTCACTGAGATGCTCTCTCTTGTTTTGATTCTTTCAACTGAGAGATATCAGGAAAATAATTATTTTCTCCATTGGTGAGCAGCTAGTTTTGGTCTGTTCTACTGATACCCGAAATAGCAAGCCCTTCACTCTTAGCTGTGAAACAGAGGGAAGGGCCTTTAGCTACATCAGAAAAGCTGACTGCAGGGCAGGAAAACCTGGCAGAGTACTCAGAGGACAGTGTAGTGCTAGAAGTGTTTTAGCTCTTTTCTAAAAATGTTAACGTCGCTTTTTATTTACTAAATTTGTCAGAACTGACACTGGATCAAGAGCAATATTTAAATGTAATGTACACCTCAGTGAACACTCAATGCAGAAATCAGTAGTACTGTTTAAATTTCTCTTTCTGGTTTACTCCTGAACCAGATTGTTAAGAGGAAGAGTCTGCAGGGCTTGAGCAAAGCCATTTGCAGCTGAAGGGGGCCCTCGTCTGGGGCGAGAGGCGGCTGCTCCTGCTGTCTTGCTCTCACCCACTCTCTCTCTTTTCCAAAAGGTCTTGAATTTGGACCAGCAGAAATTCCAAACTCCAATGCCAGAGAACAAAATTAAAGAATGTGAAAATTGTGTCTTGCTGTATACTGCAACTTTAATAATAATGAGCACTTCTGAGTTCGTTATTGAGGTTTATATAATGCCTGAAAAGTTTATTTGCTGGTTTCCCTTGTCTCCCCTTTCAAAACACTTTCTCATAGCAGCAAGAGTCATGCATTTTGTTAGGAGTCCTTCCCCGTGGGAGGCAATTCCTGTTCATTGTTTTAGCTGTCACCCCATGCAATGGGTGAGTGTAGTCATGGACCAGTCCTTTGCAAGCCAAACCTTTCAAGATATAAGAGATGATGGGCACATGTTGGGGTACTTAACTGATGTGTCAATGGGAAGTCTTTTAATTGACGTATTCAATAATAGCAAATACACAATAAGGAAAGATTGGCATTGTCTTGCAGCTAGACTCCTCAGAATGGAAATTCACATCTGCATGGGCATGGCTAAAAAATGCATTTGTCCCTTGTGGATGTGTTCCCCAAAGTCTCCTTCCGTTATGATGCTATAAAGTTTGACGAAGGCATTATATAATTGTTTTCATCACTTTCAGATGTTAATGAATCATATTTTATTGTAATATATATTCATTGCTTTCCTCAGTTAAAAAGAAAGTTACTGCTTTTATCTTATATGAAAAACAAGGGAATTTGATAAAGCATTCATTATTTTCATATTACTAGTATTAACAGAATAGAACTAGTACTATTTAATTTTAGATCTTCATAGCTAGCTTGTTAATAACTCATATTTTCCTGTGTTGTATCCTACTATTTTTTCTATTTTATCCCAAATATTCTGCATTCTTGAGAAAAAGCAAATCCAATGAGTGGATAAGTGCAATATTCATAGAATAAACAGGCCCCTCATCCAGGACTTGGAGTGGAACGTGCAGTGTGAAATGTTTGCAATTCTCTATTCATGCACTCTTAGGGAAGGGGAAATGCAGGGGAGGGGACAACTGGATGAAAACAAGACCCTTGGATAGATAGAGACTGACAGCTGGGGTGGCTTGGGTTGGGAATGGCTGCTTTCCATAAAAAAAAAGTATCACCTGTTAGTGAAAGTATAAGGATTATGCTGCATGTTGCCAGGATTATGTATAGAATGTGCATTAACATCTTTTTCAATACAGGACTTCTGAGCTGTGCTTGAAACACTCTGTATGTCATCCATGCATGATTCTGTCTTCTGGTTTGTCTCTGCTGGTTATGTCCTCTGTTGCGCTTCAGAATTGGTGGTAACTTCAGAAGGGAAAATAATTCTGCTGGTGCAGTCCCAAATTTGTATTTATTGCAAGAGCTATGGGAATATTTTTACAGGTCCTTTCTTTTCTGTCTTTATTGTTAACCTAAGAAGAAAAAGTCTCCCTTTTATCTGGGTTAATTCTCACCTGCAGAATTTCACAGATGTTTTGGATATTGATTTCATATTTCTTGGCTTGCAAAGGTGGATCTCACAGGTCCTAAATAAAGCTGGGCAGAAACTTTGCTCTTCAAAAGAGGTATTGTCTTAAATTCTGTTTGAATGGAAGGAGAACTTCCATCTGTCAAAAATAATGTGACTTTACAGGTAGCAGCAAAATCTACCACCTTTGAAAAACTGGACTATTTTTGTAAGGTGCAAGAGAAATGTGAAAGCCAGAGCCCTTGACTCTCTGAGCTCTGGGAAGTACATCTCCTGTGGCTCTAGTTCATTACTCTGGAGAGGGGATGTACCTCAGTTTTCTGCTTAATTTTTGTCCTGCTGTTCTTAAGTTTGTCTGAAAGCCTTAATACTACCAGAGACCTTGGCATTCAAACAGAAAAACTGAATTCTGCAGCTGTACTGAAATGATTTTGGAAAACCTCTAATACTTTACCAATTAGGAATCTGGTTTTGAGGAGCCAGCTTAATTCTTCCAGATGCTCTTGTCTAAATTGGCAAGAAGCCCACGAGCATCAGTAGAGTTACACTGACAGAAGACCCTTGTGGGTGCTCAGCACGGACCATTCTCAGCAAGAGCAAACTCTGTGCACTGTTCCTACACCTCCAAAGGGTGCTCAGGACAGCTTAGCCTTGGTGCTGCCCTGCCATCATCCACTGTGCTGCAAATTTTGCAGCTCTTTAAAACCAGCTGGAGCTTTGCTGCTATTTGCTGGTGGTTTTCCATCACCAGCAGCTCCTTCTCTGTCAGCTTCAGATGCTATTTAGCCACGTAGTGAAGTGCTGTGTATCAGTGCAGTGTTTGATAGCTGCCAAAAGTACCAGTTTGATGGTCTAAAGCATATGTTTGTCTAAGTTATTTTGTTTTCATTTGCTTTTCGTTGCTTGCTAGAAGCCAGGATCAGCACTGCAATGGTGCATGGGGAACGTGTCCGCACACTTGAACTGTTTGATGGCCTCTGCTAATGCTGCCCAGTGCTTGTGCTGCTCTTTCTCTCCCTCTGTGCTGCTCAGCAGTCATGTCTGTGTGTGTAATTTTCAGATAAAGTACTGTACGTAAGGCCGGATCCAGAAGCCCCCAGTCAGCTGACTTTGGGTTGGGATGCAGGTTGCTGTTGCTGCTTTTCTTCCTCCGTCTTAGACCCAATTTGGAGCAAAGCACAGGTGTCTGTCAAAAGTCACCCATAACTCTGCTTTGGGGTGTCAGTTTTGCAGGGTGTGCCGAGGGTAGAACGAGGAGAATCTTTCCTCTTGGGTGCCCCTGCATCAGGGCTGGGACTCTGCAGCAATTCCTGGAGCGGAAGCTGCGCCGCACTGCGTGCGGACATGGCTGGCATAGTCAGAACAAATTAGTTTCTCCCATTTTATATTGTCAGGGCTGGGCTGGTCCCATCAACTATGTTCTTCATTTGTTCTTGCATCAAGGTAGTGTTGATTTTTAGTTGGAGAGTGCAATTTTTTTTTGTTTTGTGTTTGGTTTTTTAATAAATAAATTTGGTTTAATGCTTCACACTGGCGTTTTACAGACCTGTTCTTGTCAGCATAAGCCACTACTGTCCTGAGTTGAGACTCCTGTTTGTTACTGAATTAAAATTATGGCTATTATGTTGATCATTTGGAAAGAAATTAAAAGTAACTATATTGGCAGGGGAGAGATAGACAAAATATGAGGAAAAAGATGTTTCTAATAAGGCCGTGAATTATTTGGTTCGACACTGCAGGTGCTTTCTCTGTAAAGATGGTTTAAATACATCACTGCTCTGTGATAGGATTTTTTTCTTGTTGAGAAAAGTTGATTTTTTTCACTCCCTAATCTACTATGATAGTCTGTATCCTGAAGCCACCAATCCACCCAAAGAAGACAAGCATAGGTCATATGCTTGTTGTAGTTGAGGCAGTGTGTCTGGGAGCTTGCATACACTGAGGTTCAGCGGGTGGAGTGGGCAGGCATGGCTGTTCTAGACCCGCCCATGTTGGCAGGAACAGCCCTGTGCTAGCGGTGCTTCTGGAAAAATGTTGGCTTTAGTGACCTTTCCCTGATGCTCAGGGTTATTTGGTTACAGTGGCACCTGTCTTGGTCCCTGTTTGGTGGAGGAGAAAAACGGGTGGAAGGGAGAATCACTTGGCACTGTAAGAAAATTTTAAAAATGTGACATTTAATATTTAGATAAATATTTCAGGCTTCTCCAGATATTCCCCATCAAAGCTGTTATTGACTCTGTATTTGATGACTGAAAGGTAAGCAATGTGGCAGCATTCTCTGTGCAAACAGTTATTTTGTGGTTGGAGAGCTTGTTCTTGAACTGCTTCTGGGTCACCAGAGAAGTAGCAATAAATAAACAAAATCCCATCATCACCCTTGGGTGATGACTAGAGAGGCATTGCATTCTGTTCTGACTCTGGCTCCCCCAGAACACATTGATTTGATTTGCTTCTGTCCCCTTGAAGCAGCACAGAAAAGAATAGTGCAGTCACTGCAGCTTAGCCCGTAGCAATTAGTAAACTGGAACAAATAAAAAAATAAAAGAAAAATAAACCTTTTAAAAAATTAAGTATTTCAGTGAATAGCTGACTTAA
The DNA here is from genome assembly GCF_015227805.2 of Hirundo rustica. Taxonomy (NCBI): domain Eukaryota; kingdom Metazoa; phylum Chordata; class Aves; order Passeriformes; family Hirundinidae; genus Hirundo; species Hirundo rustica. The sequence goes on along the minus strand of NC_053457.1, from coordinate 23,964,626 downwards.
CTGCTTCCTATCTTGGCCTTTCAGGGAAGGAGGAAGTTAGAATTGTTCCCAATTGTAGGAGGAATTTTTCTGTCAGGCTGAACAGGCTTGCTGAAAAGTCTTGCTCATTACTCGTGATGAGCTCCAACCTGGAATGTTGCAAAAGCAAAGTATGTGGAGCATTGCAACGACTTTTTTGTACTGGGGGTCCAAAGTGAGTGTTGTGGGGCCAGTACTGTACAGAGTAAGTGCATTTCTGCTGCCTGGCTGACTTGCACATGACATCGGTGCTGCTCCTTAATTGCAGACAGTCAGTGCTTATTACTCTGCTAGCAGTGTTCAGGGAGAATCACGTAGATGAGCGTCCTCACTTGAGGCTCAATATCAAATGTCATGTCAGGAGAAGTCCTGCCAGCAGCTTGATTGATTGCTGCTTAGGCTAAAGTTCAGGTGCAGATAACTCCGGGTGGGTGTTGAAAGCAGCTCAGATGGCTGTGAACATCTGTAGCTGTTTCCAGAGCTGTTAATTAGCCCAGATTATCTCTGCAAACTGTGGGTAGTGAGATACTGGGAGCCTCAACCTGTTGGTGAAGGAAGGCTGAAATTTGTTTGAGCTATTGTGCTCCTCTGCATTAGCAGAGTAATGGCACGTGTCTGGACTGGAAGCTCCTCAAGGGTTTGCTATCCCAAATTTTTAGCTGACCAAAAAGAAAAAAAAAATATGGATCTAGGCCTGGTCTAAGTGAAGTTTTGCAGTGGATTTCTTGGGTGGTTGGTGTTCTTAATGTGACCTTGAAAACTAGATGCTGTTGTCATTTCTGTGTTGGTGTAGAGCTCCATTTTTCAGTGGTTAGGTGGTGGGAATGTACCTGGTGGGAGCTTGGAATCTTGGGAGAGCATGTCGGTGACTAGAGGCAGAGAAATGTGTGGCTGGTCTTAGTGTGTGTGTGGTCAAGTTGGTGACACTTTTTTGTCTTTTGTTTTGTTTTTAATATGGGAACCAATTTGTTCTGCTTGGGAAAAGGTCTAGAAGTTGGTGTGGTTTCTGTTGCAGTTTATATGAGAAGGAATTAGCTGAGAGCTTTTTTGTTTGTTTGTTTGTTTTTTGTTTTAAGAGAGATTATGGGCAGGAGACCATTTAGTTTTTTTTAGGTTGCAAGTTAAGCTAAGAGAGGAAAATTAGTCTGGGGAAATCCTTTTTTGTGGTAACAGCTATGGACTGTATTTTGTTGTGGCCTCTGATCCAGCTCCACTGAAGACAGTGGAGTGAATATTGTTGATCATGTAGATGTTAAATCTTTTGGTCATGAATTAATTCTTAGAGAGGTGACAGGTGTCTTGACATTCACAGCATGTCATGGCAAATGTGAGCTAGAGACAGAAATAATAACTAGCTTCAAGCATTGTTCAGTTTTTGTTTAATGAACTTGAGATGCTGACCAGTTGGATAAAACTGTGCAATGAACAACTCCTGCAATGGTCCAGATGTGCTTGGGTCTATGAGAGGTCTTCCCAGGAAAGGAGATGATGTGCCTAATAAAAAATATTTGCCTTTCTCAGTCATCCCAGTAAAACTGAAATCCAGGAAAGTGACACTTTCTGCACTTAACAGTATCTTTTGCCATGGATGGCAAGAGTTATTGTTAATGAGGGATTAGATGCCCCAGTCTGTCTGAACTGGCACGAAACAGATCTTTTTGTGACCAATGCCTGAGTCTGTGTGTAAACATTTGTAAAGACTGGATGCAGATTAGAGTACTTGTTAACAAAATGAGCAACTTTTCTGTGGGCCAACACAAAAGATGGATTAGCAGTGAGGAAAACACAGGACTCCTTTTTGCCAAGTGACTCTCTAGAAATTTCCCTCAGGCTTCAGCACAAATCGGCTGAGACCTGTGAGGATTTAGCTGATACACGCTGGGGGCCTGTTTCTGTGACAACAGAAGTGTGCCTTTGTCCTAGCAAGAATTAATGAAATTATCATAGTACAGTGTTTTCCTTTGCTTCTGGATATGACAGTGGTGGGGGGAATGAGCTGTGGAAAGCATAATCTCCCCCTTAATCCAGATTTGCACTCTACTTGGCTGCAGTGCCCAGTCCAGAACTATTTCAGAGCTGTCCTCATGGCTGTGCCCTGTGTGGGACAGGGAATGCACTCAGAGGGGCTGCCCTCCTCTCTGTACCATGACCAGCTGCTTGCTCAGAGAACTGCAAAACAATGTAAAGTCATTGAGGTTTGGGATTTTTCCTTAGAGCAGCGTGTTCTAAAGCAGTGAAGTAAAAACAAGTGCTTGTTTGGGAAATTTTAATCATGTCTCTGTAAAGGTGAAAACTCTGTATGTGTCTCTCAACAGAGAATGAGAAACACCATCTGTCTTGGGCAATTGTAGGTGTGAAGATGCAGAACAAAGACTTCAGATTACTGTGCCTAAAAGTGGATCTCAGCATTTCTGTAAAGGCATTTGTTAGAGCTGTTATTATTTTGGAACTGAACAGCATTCGATAATGGTATATCAGGACTGCTCAAAATTCCTGCAGGAAAGGAAAAGATAATTTCAGTTGTGGACACTTGACAGGAAAGGGAGTTGTAAGAAACATAAAATATTGCCAGGTGCTTTATGAACTTAATTTTTCTTCTAGGATTATCACAGGCCCTTGTGACTGTGTCCTGGCATGCACTGGTGCTGTGGCACAGCAATTGGTCAGTGACACCTCTTTGCAAAATTTCAGAACCCAGACGGGCACGTGTGTGTTGGAAAAGGTGAGCCTAAAAAGGCCTTGGAGTAACCAACAACTGATAAAAGAACTCCTGATTTGCATGTTCTGGATATGATGAAATAATTTGCATTGAGGCAACTTCAGCTCCTTCCAGGCATCTGCCATCACCCACCCTGGCAGCTCACAGGTGCCGCAGTCTCACAGGTGGTGGAGGGTGGCAAATGTCAGTGGAAAGGGAAATTCAGGATGTCACTGCTCTTCCTGGTTCTCACCATGCCTGGAGTCAGAGCTCTGCTGGGCCAAAGCAGAACCAGGCCCTTGGTGCTGTGTTTGCCCTGTCCCACAGGGCTCTGCCAAGTGCTCTGAGTGATCTTTGCTGTCCTGGGTGCTGCTGCCCTCCCTGTGTGCAAGACCCTGGGAGGTTGTGAGGGCCTGCCAAAATTTGAGAAGTGTTTTCTCTGTTCTCAGAGACATTACAAGTTCTTGCAATGTGAACCTCTAATGTTTTCAAAGACTCAGGCAAAAAGGACTTGCTGAACAAACTGTACCGGTCATCTCCCAGTTCATTGATTGCTTGGACCAAAGGTGGTGCTAAATCTGATCTTTGTCTGTAATATTTATATTTTGTTGGACTTTTTTTTTTAAGTGTTTAATAAAACAGATGCAGTGTCCTTCTTACATGAGAAATTTAGTCCCAGCTTGGGACATGGCAAAACTCCCTGGACCTTCAGGTCCCAGGATTGTTGCCTGTTACCATTTGAGCAGGCTTGCAGTGTTCGGGGGGAGGTGGGAAAAGGGTACTCTATCTTCAAATGCTTGCAGACTGTAAGAATTGTGATTTGTTTGTTTGTTTGTTGGTATTTTGTTTACAATGCCTCTTACGCCCTAAGGAAAAATAAATTTTTGACCTTTTTAATTGTGATCCAGTTGGCTTGTTTTGTTGGGATTTTCCTTCTATTTTTTCAGCACTGTTTTGATTCCACTTGAATTCTACTGAATTTATCTTTCCCAGGATAACTTGTAATTTGTGCATTCATGCAATTGCAAATTTCATCTTAGGCTACATGGATACAGGACCTTGTCTTGTTCCCTGGCTGAAGTTGTAACTGTATGCCGCTTTTCTGTATTTTTTCTATTCCACAAATTTTATGGAAATGTCACCTCAGCCCTCAAACCTGAAGAACTTCTGTCTGTGTTGAGCAAGTTCTTAAGGTTTACAGTACTCAAGGAAGGATGTTTTTTGGAGAAGGATAGGTTCAAAATAAGAAGAAAAAGCATACTCTTCCAAAAGTGGTCCTTTGGTTCTGTGATCAGAGTTGCTCTGCAAGGTGGGATGAGCCCTGTGTGCAGTCTGCAGAGCGGGTGGTGCTTGAACCTGGGATACTGAGATCTGATCCTGCAAGGTTTCCAGGCACTGCTGACTCCTCTTACCTGTGTTTGAAGGTTGGAGCCCCAAGTAGCTCAACAAGTAGAAGGTCATTGCTGTGCAAAGCAGCAGATGGGGAAAACTGAAGTTTCTGGTAATGGATCCCCTCTCCTTAAGCAGGGACATCTCTTGGGGATGCCAAAGGCAGTGGCTTAGGGGATATATTGGGGGAGGAGGTTATAACAAGGGATTTAATAGTAGAGGGGTAACAAGGTTGTTTTTTAGCTCTCCAGTTCCCAGCCCGACTGTAGGAGATGTTCCTCTGTGCTGGCATGTAGGTAGATGGTGCACAAGGAGTCCTGTTTGGGCACCCCAGGTCTCTGAAAGATGCCAGGAATTGAATCTGATGCAGCACACAGTCCTGGGCACATAGTGGCAAACGTGACTGGAAGCTGTGCCCCCTCTTCCCTTCGTGCTGCACTAGTGAGCCAACCAGCTTTAAAGGGTTTTTTGGGGGGCTGGTGCAATCACTATTTACTAATGTATCCCCTTATACACTGTAACTCACGGTTTATTGCGCCCTTCTTGGCCCATTTTTCTCTGAGAACCACTACCAGAATCGTGCTGCACTCAAGACTGATTTTCTTATGGTCCTACTTTAGTGTATTTGCCGTGTTTGTCAAAATCGATCTCTGGAAGATCGGGGGACGAGTCCCGGGCTGGGCACTGAGCACCAGGTGGCGATGCCGGACCAGCGCTGCAGCTCCTGGACCATTCGGAGCATCTTCTCATCCTCCTCCTCCTCCTCCTCCTCGCCTGCCACGGGCTGTGCTCCCCGGAACAGCCCTGCGTGAGGCACAGGGACAGCCTCGGCCCCGGGAACAGCCCTACGTGAGGCACAGGGACAGCCTCGGCCCCGGGAACAGCCCTGCATGGGGCACAGGGACAGCCTCGGCCCCGGGAACAGCCCTGCGTGAGGCACAGGGACAGCCTCGGCCCCGGGAACAGCCCTGCGTGGGGCACAGGGACAGCCTCGGCCCCGGGAACAGCCCTGCGTGGGGCACAGGGACAGCCTCGGCCCCGGGAACAGCCCTGCGTGGGGCACAGGGACAGCCTCGGCCCCGGGAACAGCCCTGCGTGAGGCAGAGGGACAGCCTCGGCCCCGGGAACAGCCCTGCATGGGGCACAGGGACAGCCTCGGCCCCGGGAACAGCCCTGCGTGAGGCAGAGGGACAGCCTCGGCCCCGGGAACAGCCCTGCGTGGGGCACAGGGACAGCCTCGGCCCCGGGAACAGCCCTGCGTGAGGCAGAGGGACAGCCTCGGCCCCGGGAACAGCCCTGCATGGGGCACAGGGACAGCCTCGGCCCCGGGAACAGCCCTGCATGGGGCACAGGGACAGCCTCGGCCCCGGGAACAGCCCTGCATGGGGCACAGGGACAGCCTCGGCCCCGGGAACAGCCCTGCGTGAGGCACAGGGACAGCCTCGGCCCCGGGAACAGCCCTGCATGGGGCAGAGGGACAGCCTCGGCCCCGGGAACAGCCCTGCGTGAGGCACAGGGACAGCCTCGGCCCCGGGAACGGCCCTGCGTGAGGCACAGGGACAGCCTCGGCCCCGGGAACGGCCCTGCGTGAGGCACAGGGACAGCCTCGGCCCCGGGAACGGCCCTGCGTGAGGCACAGGGACAGCCTCGGCCCCGGGAACAGCCCCGCGTGGGGCACAGGGACAGCCTCGGCCCCGGGAACAGCCCCGCATGGGGCACAGGGACAGCCTCGGCCCCGGGAACAGCCCTGCATGGAGCACAGGGACAGCCTCGGCCCCGGGAACAGCCCCGCGTGAGGCACAGGGACAGCCTCGGCCCTGGGTACAGCCTGCGTGAGGCACAGGGACAGCCTCGGCCCCGGGAACAGCCCTGCATGGGGCACAGGGACAGCCTCGGCCCCGGGAACAGCCCCGCGTGAGGTGGAGGGAAAGTCAGTTCTGCACCACAGCTGCCCTTGGTGGAGAAGAGTTCGGGAGCAATGGCGAAATTGCAGCTCTGGTTTGGATGTGGCGAGGGGATGGCGATGGCCTGGGGAGGCAGGGCAGGGCAGGGCAGGGTGACTGCAGCGATGCCCAGCAGATGAGGATGCAAAGCTCCCTGGGGCTGTTGCATGTGGCGGCTGCCTGAGGGGCTGCACAGGCTGAGGCTGGCGGAGGGGAAACCTGGCAGATGTGCCATGGTCCCTCTTGCTGATGCCAAGGAAGGGGAAGATCTGAGTTTGGCCCCGAGCCTTAGCATTTCACTTATGCTAATCTGCGGCAGTGCTTGGGCTCAGCCCCCCGGCCAAGTCAGTACCGCTAGTTTCTAGAGCATTCTGTATTGTGCAGCCCTGTCCCTTGCTCCTGCGGGAATGAAGAGGCTTTCGAGGCCCACTAGAGGTCCTCCTGTCCCAGGGAAAGCAGGACCTGGAACAGCTCTAGGAGGGCAGCACACAGCTGTGCAGACTTGTCCCAACAGCTGAGATCTCCTCAGGCGGGTGTTGGAGAAAGCTGGGTTAGAGAAGTGCTTTTGCTTTACCCAGCCTGGGATGTTTTAGGCTGCTGAGGAACTGTTAGAGTGGAATGGCTTCAGCTGGAGAGGCTGAGGACACCACTCCTGGGATGTTCCTAGCTCTTGCCAGATGGAGCATCCACACTGAGGGAGAAGACGCCACCTTAAGTATGTCTTGTGACAAGAGCATGATCCAGATAGTCTCTCATCTACTGAATAGTTAAACAAAAAGATGAGGAGAAAATCTCACATTTGTTGTATTGCTGGTGTGCTCCTGAGCAGATACCTGCAGCAGAGGGTTGGGTTTTAAGGGAACTGCCATGACCTCTGGAGAATCCAAATTTGCTTTGGGTCCTTGTGTCCCTTGCTACATACCCAGGAAGCATCTGCATCTTACCTCAGCATCTCGCTTGGCCAGACCACAGATTGTCAGCGGGCCTTCTCAACATGTTGTTCAGTTCAGGGCTGGGATGGAACTGCTTTGCCTCATCTTCAGCCACCCTGCCTGTCCCCTCCTAGGCTGAGCAGTATGTCCTGGGTTTCCTCACAGCCCACGTTCTCTTTCTTATGCTGCTGGAGGGCCCTTTCTTGTGGTTACAGAAGAGACTGTAAACAAGGCAGTGAGAGTAAAGAAGCTGTGACTTCTCTCTGGGGAGGGCATGAAGGGGCTCAGGAGTGTGGGGCCTAAGCTTCCAGGACTGCTGTTAGCCCGTGCTTTTACTTCCTTTATTCCTTAGGTGTGTGTGGTGCTCACCAAGGTGATATTAGTATCCATGTCCCAGCGCCCTCCCATGCTCAAGCACTAAAGGAAAGCCTGAGATCTCTCCACCCAGCTCCCCCTAAGCAAGAAGCTCTAATGCTACCCTTGCTTTTACCTCAGCCTCTCACTGTGCTGGCCACTGTGTTTTGCTGCTCTTAAGAAGTGGTAAACACTCAGTCACCCATGCTGCTGCAGGATATCTAAATCAACTTTATTCACGATCACAGTTATCCAATTTTTTCACAATGAATTATTCTTCTCTTTAAACAGAACACAAAACATCTTAAAGTAAAGCAATGAAATGCAGATGACACAACACAGAGGTACATGGGAACCTACACCGGTCAAACAAAACAAAAGATTAGGATTTTTGTTATTTTTACTGGTTTTGCTGGTTTGTTTTTTTCCTCCCTGGAGAGAGCCTTTTTCTCATCCCTGCTTACAGCTGGAGGCCAGCCTATGCAGGGGTAGGACTGAACCCCAATTTGTGAACTCAGCTGCTGGGGGAGCTTTCAGCTTCTCCTAACTCCAAGAGTTTGGTCCACAGTAAAACAAACACAGTTAATATATTAAAACACTCTCAATTCAAAAAGTAGAAAGGGAATTTACACCACTGCACTGGTACCCATGGATGGAATTCCTTGAAAAACAAAATTTACCCCTTGGCTTTCCCTGCATGGAGCAGGACTGGTCCCACTGGTGTGGTGAAGGCTCGGGAGGCTGCTTATTGCACGTTTCCCCACATCCACTATTTCAACACTTTTTTACCCCTTGGGTTCCCCCTTTTTTGAAATCTTTGCTCTGGAGTTTGTGTAACTACTGAAGGAGGCTCCCTGTGTATGCTGGTCACAGCTGGAGCTGGCTGTGTGCCTGAGGACCAGCCATGCTCCTTGCTCTGACTTCCCCCAGGCTCTGCCAACCGGCCTCCTCCTGCTCCTCGGTGAGGGCATCTGGGAATGGGAGCCACGAGCTCTGGAGCTTTTGCCAGCTGGCCCAGGGGCCAGGGCTGGGTTTGGGCTGTACATCAGAGGTATGCCAGGAAAATCCCTGTCACCCAGAGTATCAGTGTTCAAGTTAGTGCTGCCCGCAGGGCAGGCTGGGGGGAGCTGCAGACCCCTGGGTAGGCTGCAGTGATGGTGGCACCTTCAGAGAGACGCTTGACAACGTGCTCCCCGGTGAGTAGTCTCTTTTTGCATCTCCTTGAGAGACAGAGCAAGGATGTATTTTCCAGGTATTTTAAGGAGCAGCCTCTGCCAGTGTGCGTGGCGAAAACCCACCTGCTGCTGGGGGGAGGGGGTCATGATGTCCCCCATAGCATGTGCCTGTGTGCATAAAATGCTGTTATCCCTACACCACACTGTACCCCCCTATCCCATCAATGGCCAATGCTCAGGTGCAAGAAAAAGCTCAGCAGGAAGGGTGTGACTCCACAGCCTTCCCTGGTCTGGCCACATGGGTGATGTGGTGGGGGCAAACTCCACTGCTGTGGCACCCTAGCCCTGACCCCCTGCTCAGGACCCAGACACAGTCCTTCCCTCCCCTGCAGCCTGGGAAGGCATCAGGATGGGTTGGGAAGGGAGGCAGATAGCTCCTACTGCTGCCCAGCCACCCAGCCCAGCCCCGAGGGCCAGCAGCCCTGGGCACACCTGTGGCCATGGCAGAGCAGCAGTTGTTTGCATGGGAACCATGGGGGCACCATTGCTGCTGGGCACAGCTGGGTTCCTGACTCAGGCAGAAGATTTGTTTAAATAAACCAAAGCAAACCAAACCCATCAGGTTATTTTTTTTCTCATTCCTTACTTCCTAGCACATAGCTGTGTTCTGCCGGTGTGGCTGTGAAGAGCTGAGTACCACCTGGCTGGTTTTGTCTTAAAGCACAGTGATAAAGTCACCAGTAAAGGTAACCCACAGACATGTGGGTTTATACATTCTTCCCCGGTGAGGCTGGGATTTTTCCTCACAAGTGCTGTCTGGATGGCAGGGGGAGAAAGGTGAGGGAGTTGCGTGTTCCTCTCCCACAGGACCCTGGGAGAAGAGATGCTGCTGAATCCCTTGTGCTGCGCGGGGCCCACGCGCAGGTTGGGGGCGGTGGGGTTCGGGAGCCGCTCGTCGTGCTGCGGGGTGCTGACAGGAGGTGGCTGACGCTGCTGGGAGAGGGAGCAGAGCTGTTGCCAGTGTTCGTTGCCAACCCCACCAGGAGACGCTGCTGGGAGAGGGAGCAGAGCTGTTACCAGTGTTCGTTGCCAACCCCACCAGGAAAGCCTCTGTCAGAGGATGGCAATGGAGGAGTTGGGGACAGCCCTTGAGGGACTGCCATGGGTCTGCTCTTCTGTCTGCAGACACGGGGTGGGTTTTCCTTCCCAAATCTTGGGCTATTTTCTGCACTGGCCCCAGCCTCTCTGCTGTGAGTGTGCCCACTGCACCTCCCTCGCTGGGTCAATGCTTGTCTTGCTCCGTCATTTCTAAGGAGCCTTCTCTGGTCAGGCTGGTTGCACACAGGAACACATTGCTCCTTTCTTCTCTGCGAAGCTGTCTCTGCATGTGGGGTGCCTCTGGAAGGAGATGTGTAGCACTGAACCTTTTACCACTTGCTGTCTGCGCTAAAGAGTGGAGACTCCCCTCTGCTGTGCATGGTATAGAAAGGGATGATTGCACCAGCTGGCTTTTTTTTTTTTAAATAAAGTTTAAAATCCACAAGGGAGAGTAGTCCATCACAACTTCCCTGACACTGGAGCTCAGCCCCAGGACTTGCCTGGGGCATAGAAGAGCAGCATCTAAGTTTGTCTCATCTGTTGTCCATGGAAGAGGAGGTCAGGGTGGTGGTGGGTGATGGGTTTTGAATCTCCTGGGTGATGAATAAAGACTGAGCCCTGTGTTGTTTCACAGCCTCTTCCCCACGTGCCCAGTCCCCACCACGGCATCTGCTGCTGCGCTAAGTGCTGCGGTATGTTTTGATGATATCTTTGATGGCCCGTCTGCAAATGGGGCAGCAGGCATTGGCCATCTTCTTGAGCTTCAGCCCACATGAATAGCAGAGACACATGTGTCCACAGGAGTAAATGACCGTGTCTACCATGTTCTCATAGCAGATGGTGCATTCGTCTACCCAGGGCCCTGAGACGGACGGGGAGATGGGTGACTCAGGCAAGCTGCCTGGAGAGTTGGGAGCTGTGCCTGCAACACAAAAAAACATGGTCACTCCTCTTGCTTCCTGACATCCCAAGGTAATTTCTGCCTGGCAGCCACAGAGGGAGGAACCAAGACCTAGCAGAAATGCGTGCTCCAGGACCAGAGTTCCTTCCTGTGACCTGCTGTCCTACTCACCGAGTCCTGGTTCACATGCCAAAGCTCAAGGCAGAAGAAAGGCAGCATCTACTGGGGTCTGCTGCCCACAAGGAGCAAGCCAAGACACAGCTGTTCCCATGCAGCAAGGATTTGGTAAGTTATGTATCCTACCATCAATGCCTTGGGATCATGCAGGTGTCTGGAGTTTTAAAAGTGCTGCAGAACAGCCAGCACTTTTTTACTGCACGTGCATTTATCTAAATATCGCTGTGCTTCATTGGCACGTTAGAAACAGTGATACTGTGTTTTACTGAAGGTGTGTGAAGGGAGAAAGGGGAGGTGTAGGCAGACCTTTAGCTCCAGTCCAAGCTAGTGTGAGACATGTCAGAGTCACACAGCTCCCCAGAAGGAGCTCTGTGTTACAGGGCCACGCATGCAGCAGAAAATCCGCTGCTTCCCTTGGGACCTTTCTCGATGAAAAGGGTTAGAGAAATATTGCTGTCTAGGCATCCAAGCGGCTTCCACATAAAACAGACTGAAAATAGCCCTTGCAGAGACTATCCCTTCCTCCCCAGGGGAGCTGATGGGATAATAATATTCTGTTGATTGTTGTGGTTTTCGAGCCCTTCTGGGAGGCAAGTGTGAGACTATGAAGGGAGGCAAAGGAAAGGCAGCAGGGGATCCCATCACTCTTACCACTGATAGAGCTGCAGAGGGGGCCAGAGCCACACGTTGGCAATAAGGGGCCAGAGACGCCACTGCAGAGGACAGTGGGGGAATTGGGTGTTGATGGGGGCGAGCTCGGTGTCGACAATCCCAGCCGCTCTGCTAAAATGGTGGAACCTGTGCCGTGAAAGAAATCGATGGTTACTTTTAAAAATTAAGGCTGACAAGGCACTGAGGATACATGGCAGGGTTTGCAGCTCTCAGTGCTTGACAGGATTGGTCTCATCAGCATGAAATCTAGGGAGGAGATAAAAGAATCCTTATATGCCTTTTTCAGTGCTAGCAGCTGGTCCTGAACAGACATCAAACTCCCACAACCCCTGAAATTTGCTGGAGCTCCCTCAGCTTCCATAACCCTTTGTTTCTGCTCTTAAATGCGTCTCAAATCATTTAGTGCAGTTACTTCCCCTGTGGTTTCATGCTCATGTATGCCCCCAGTACTAGAGCCAGCCATAGGATTGTAGCAGTAGAGGGGACAGCCTGCGGAAGGGTGGGCTGGACTCCAGCACAAGAACACATCCCTTTGTCAAGGCACTCTTTGCTAACCTACTGTAAGACTGCACCACTCCAGGCCTCAATAAATTCATGCAAAGTCACTCAAGGACTTTCCAGAAACAAGCATGAGGGTCTGGCAGTCAGGAAACCTTAGTTATGCTCACTGCTCTGCCTCTTTCTTGGGTGGTTTCTGTCAGAGGTAGGGAAAAGTTGCTAAAATGCATTTGGATCTAGGATGAACAAGGACACCTCTCCCTCATTCAGGAGTGTTTTCTCCACTTGCATGTCTGGATGTGATGGCTCAGGAGTGGAAAGCTTCTTCAAGTCTCTCGTAGATGTCCCCAGCTCCATTACTTCCTGCTCTCCCTGCCCACCATCAACCCCTTATTAGTGTGCTCTCTGCCAGTGAAGCCACCTCTGTCCCACAGCCTGTCTGGCACTCTCCTTCCATCTCAGCCTCTTTCTTCTGCTGTTATAACAACACATATCTTAAAGACCCTTCCAGAAGGAAAAAAAAAAACTGGAATGCTTAAAACTCTACCTTCTGCAAAGGTTTGGTAGGGGACTTTCACTGCTGCCAAAGCAGCCTGGTCCTTGCTAAGCCAGTGGTGAGACAGCAGCACACACGTGCTTGAACAAAGGGGATGGTTTCCTGGTGGTAACAACCAGTTTGCCTAAGGTTTTAAAGTTTCTAGTTCCCCAGCTGAGAAGACAACCAGGGTAACTCCAAATCAGAACTAAAATGCTGAGACTTCTTCATGTTACCATATAAGGAGCCAGAGACATGGAGGGTTTGGATCCACAGTGTCCTCAATGAGTTGGAGACTGTTCTCCAGAGAAAACGCAGCAGTGGGAGGTCAGGAAAACCCAATGTGCCAGAAAGGTCCTTCAGTTCCTATTTACAGGGAGGCTGCTGACCAAACCTGGGAGACGGGGACTACTAGTGCCAGCTGTGGATTGTGCAAAACAGCAAAAGCACAGATTCTCCTGCTCTTTTTAACAGAACAAGACTGAGCAGTGAAAGTGGAACACGGGAACTGGGAAGGGGTCATGTTTGAGTCAAAATCTGTTTTGAGGACTGTATACGAGAGAAGAAGCAATTAGCCTCAGCCTTCAGTCCCTCAGTTTCACCCCTCTCCAAAAAAAGGAGCACTTTGCTTCCAGGCACAAGCTGAAGTTAAATCAGATTCTATAAAGGGCTTTGGTGCTCTCACACTTGAGATTCTGTAGAGAGATACCTCCTTTATCACACAGATGGCAGCTGAAGCTGGAGTTCAGCTCAGTAAATAAGCAAAGAGAATGATGCAGCTCTAATGACAGCTACTAGCAAGAGCCCTTCCCCTCCAGTATGACAGATGACCGAAGCAGAAAACTTGCCCTGTGGTAACACACGCTGAACACAAGCCCAGCAGGGGCACAGGGTTCAGCTCATTCACTGCACACACAGATATGAACACCGAGCAGTTGAACAAGTTTTTCAAGCCTTCCCTCTCCTCCCTACAGCCTGGAGACATTTCTTCCACTTGGCTGACACACAGCACATTGCCTTTCTAACACCAACCTGGTCATTTTATTAAAGGCAAAATAAAGACTGTTAGGAGCGTTTCTCTTCCTGGACTAATAGGAGAATTTGGAGATGCCCCAAATATCACAGCATAAAAGCTGATGAATCATGCTGGCAGCAGGGCAAACGGCCTTTCCACAGTGCAGGGAGAGCTCAGCAGTGTAGGAACCATGGTTTTCTCTGGTTGTAGCTGGTCTGAGTCCCAAAATGGCCTTGCCAAAGGGCCAGCAGACACCTTGCCAATTCTTCCTCCAAATACAAGGCGCAGCTCTTGACTTTCCTCCAGCATCAGTATACAGCTTTGTTTAAAACGATCTGAGTTCCCTACCAGACAAGACACATTTCTCCCTTGGTGACAGAATAATCAACATAAGACATGTTACTCATGCTTTAATATATTGCTGGATGGTGTGCAGATACCATGACAAGGAGCACGGAATGAGATCATGAGCAGAGTGGAATGAGTGTGGCCAGTCTGGCTTAACTAAAACCAGATACATGTGCTCAAAGCCAAACATGCTCATTGTGTGCAGAGTTCCCACCAAGAGCCAGCTTTCAAACCATGACTTAAAAAACTAAATAATTCTATGTAAATCAACTTAAACATTCTTTCTCTCTCTAAAGCCCCCAGATCAATTGTCTCTGCTGCTAACTTGTCTCATGCTTGATCTCAAACGTGCTGAACACACTGGAATCACCCTTAAATAGATTTTGAATTGATTCCATTTGCTGTTTTATTTTTACAAAGTCCAATTATTAGCAAAGACTAATGCAGATTGATGCTTTCTATACGCTTCTGTACCTCTCACTCTGGGAGAGAGGTGCAAACAAATTGAACCACTATGTCCACCCACCAAAGTGGGTGGGTTTTTTTCAGAAGCATTATGTTTTCAGAAAAGAGCTCTACCATGGAATGTACAGACATCATGATGCCAGGAAAGGCTGTTAGTATGCTAAAGGTTTGTAATTCAAAATGGTCTGCCAAACTGGAAATACTATCAGAAACACATGGTATGGTACTCAAATGCAAAATGCAGCACTTAGGCAGAGATAATCAGCTACCTAAACACAACACCATCCTGTTACAAAAAGGCTGAGCCAATCCAGGGTCATCCTCCTCCTGTTTAAGGAGGCTGGAGACACTGTGGTATCTTTGTCCCCGGAAATACTCAAAACTCAACTGGACAAAGTCTTGTGCTACCTTGGAAGTTAGCCTTGCTTTGAGCAGGAGGTTGGATTAGGCAATTCCATGGGATCCCTTCTGACCTAAAATATTGTATGATTCTATGATTTTTATATGGCAACATTTTTTACAGCTTGATGAATGCAGTAAAGAAATAATCTGCTCTTCATGAATATTCTGGGTAAGACAAGAAATCATGGGTTCAGACTCCTAATGTGCTAAGGTTAGACATTATGTAGATAGGGAAGCACTGTAAAGCAATCAAGCCTTCCCACAGAGACCATGGCATCGCCATCACAACAGCTCTTTAACGACAGGAAGGTGAAGTAAGTAATCTCTTGGGGTCCCATACAGCATTTACAATTCTTGAGAGTAGCTATCTGAATCTATAACGGCCCTTTTATAAAACATCCTGTGACCAAAATACAGCATGCTTTTGATTTTCTGTATCCATTGTGGGGAACAGGGTGATTTCTCAGAACACTGCAATCCACTCTCCAGGGCATCTCCTGAGGCTGTCCCAGCTTCCAAGCATCTCTCCTAATGGCAACTGAATGGTAAGAGCTGTACTGTTGGAGGACTTATAATGGTAAAAAGACCAGATACAGTCAATGCTCCCTAAAAATGCAGTTTTCAATTAACTCTCCCCCTCGATTATTTCGTAAAAGTATTATTTCTACATACATTTCTGTAACAATAATGCAGAACCAGTCTGCACTCCAAATTCATCCTTTTTTCCCGCTTTGAACCCACCCCACTTAAACTTTGTTTTTCCTGGCTTACAGGATGCAGTCAGTGAGTGTCCACTACTACACAACTCACAGTTCACATAGTTTGATGATCTTCAACATTTTTATGGGCTTTCTTTGCCCATAAACATCTTGACAACTATTCCAGAAGCTTAACTAAACATTGTTCCTAAAAGACAAAGCACAGGAGCCTCGTTCCATAGTTTCTAAGGAACATAAAGTCTTATGCAACATAGTAACTTGCCCATATGCTGAGTTTCATGTGGAGCATATTGACATCCCCTTCTCTTTTATAACACATTTACTGCATGAACAGGACAGATAATAAAGATCAGGTAATTAACAATAGCAATCACACATTTTCAATGTTGTTCCATCCATCCACAGGCCCCAGAGCTTCAGACAGTGGAAAAGGTTAGTACAGCTGCTCAGGTCTGGTTGCAGCATATTTAAGGGAGCTCAAGAGATCTCTGCACTTCTCATTAATTTCAGTCGAGTGAGCACTGGGTACCTGACAGTCATCATCACTTAGATGCCTTTTAAAACTCTCAATGTGATTTCCTCTTGTTAGGAGACAGATTGCTTAAGCATGTCAGCTAAAATTCTTACCCTGTCTCAAAAACTCTTCAATACCTTTTCTCATCTTTAACACTCTCAGTGTACCAGGGCCATTTATTCTGTTATCTAAACAGGATCCAGGTTCTTTCAAAAATCTGGGAAATGTGGGTTCTTAGCTCATGTGAACATCTCACTTAGGAGGTCTGTCCTGTAATACATGAGCTGCTCCAGAGTGAGTGGGCTGTGATGTTACTGAGACTGGATATTGGATACCGGAGCATCCATATTCTCTTCAGATTTTCTTGCTTCCAGCCAAGGCTGCAGGAGAGCTATTTTGTTCCCCAGGGCCACTCAGGTCTTGCCCAACAGGGACTTCTGAATCCATTGTGCTAAAATGAAAGAACAAAGCACCTGTTGCTGCCTGGTTACATGGTAGTTAAAAATCAACGATAATGTTAGGGAAGGATGTGAACACATCCATCATTTCTGAATGCTGTAAAATACGTGTATTTTACACATCCATTTGTTGTGTTCCCACGGTGATGGGAACAATACTGCCCTGGCCAGAAACCAGAGCTTCCTTCCCCTTGGGCTCAATGGTGTTTGGCCAACCGTGCTCTCAGAGCCCAGGCTCTGTGCTGCAGCTCATCTCTGCCTCTCAGGTACATCAGTACCTGGTGACCCACATCAGCTGATGGTCCATGGGCTTTTTTGCATTCAAGTATTTCCTGAAGGACTTAAAAACTGTTCTGAATAAACAATAACACATTTTGTCCTTCACAGGCCCATGAAAACATAAGGGATTTAGCATTATGCTAAAGAAATGTCCGGAAATAGGTCAAAAAGCAGCCTGGCGGATTTTGCATGCAAAACCATAAGGTCTGTGTTTGCAGATGGGCGTCAGGCAACCACTGTTTGAGGAAGTAAAAGTTAGATCCAAACCACATGGAGAACAACAGTTCAGAATTTCATGAGGAGCAGAAAAGGAGTGTATTTTATGGCTTCACTGGAGCCTTGCTGTCTGCTGTGTCCAGAAGGGCAGCGGGGCACCAGCACATCTATTACCCTCCTGCAGTCACAGGCACACTCCAGCTAAACAGGGGAAACATGAAAGCTCCAAATACCACAGACATTTTTGATTCAGCAGCTGTCCCAGCCCAAACCCAGAGTGCTCCCTGGAAGCAAAGAGCACACGGCAAACTTACAGGATATCTTTCTCGACCTGACGGGTGAAGTTCAGTGGTCACTCAGCAACTTTGATCCTGCAAAATCTTGAGGGCATGGACACCATGCAATGAATGTCTGGCTGAACTGAAGTGAAAGACTCGAAGAGTTTGAGATCTGCCTCTCAACCTGAGAAATTCTAGAGCAACAAAGCACCCAGGCACAAGCTTACATGAAGAAGAGGAGAAAAAAGAAGCCTGGATTAAGTAGCTGAAACCACAAGAAATGGGACTTGGTGCTTTCATCTTGTTTAAGAAAAACAAATCAAAGCTTTGGGAGACCACAGCAAAGATAGTTCTGTGAGCAAAAGGAAAATTGCTGCCTAACCCAGCACCTCCAAGCTCTGTGCTTTTCCAGGAGGGACAGATATAAATAGGGAGGTAGATGCATACAGGAAACAAATACTCTCACTTTACTTGGCCAGCGCTCTCTGGATTTCCATGGGCACTGCTGGGTGCAAAGGGATTTGACAAAGAATCAAAGAAATAGTTTAGTCTGCTCTGTGATTCTCACAGTAGCCAGAATAATGACCTCACATCAGTGTTAGATCAAAGAACAGGCAGATTTTATCTGTCCTGACAGACAAGTTGCAAGGCAAAGAGGATGGTATAGAATCCCATATCCAGTATATTTACTGTTGGAAGACACAGGTGTTAGGAGATAAGGGAAATCTATACCTCACTTACTGTGAAAATCTTACTGCAGCCAGTAATTGTTTCTCATACTAATGATAACAGTTCCTGCTCCTGTCAAGGAGAATGTGCAGAGGCCAGGACATTTGGGAGCCCTGTGGCTGCTGCTGGAGGAGGTGTGTTTGCTTTACCCAGCCTTTACCCGGATACCAGCTCATACCTCAGAACAGGCTGATGTCACTGGCCACCTGTTGCAAGTGCAGGTTAATTATGTGTCATGTGTGATGAGATCTTCAGTGTATGGCACAAAGGTGCCACAAGCAGGTTTTAACACTGACGTTCTTGGCACTGGCCACAGGGAAATCAAGCATTTGACTGCATCCACCTCTCCAGTTTTCCACAGTCCAAATTAGAACTTGTCCTCTCTCACACAGCAGCCTCTCTTTGTGCTAACTCTCCTTTGAAACAATAAATATAAAACAAGAGGTGGATGGAGAGCTCTGTGCAGTGCCAGAATCAAGCCTAGCAGTTAAAGATGCTGTATTCTCTCTGCAGCCATTTCAACTAACCATCAGTAATGTGTACTTCACTTAGAATGAAAGCAAACCATACACAATAGGAGTATTTACGATGAGGCATCAATTAAGACAAGTGGATTGCCTTCCAGGAGGCACAGAATATTAACTCTCCTCCTTCCCCCTGGTCTCTAACAACATAAAATACCCTGTACCCTGCAGTGCATAGGAATTCCAGGCTGTTGAATGACACGCATGGGCCTGTTAGCTCCCAATCAGCTTAAATTAGGCCATTTTCCATACAAATTAAAACATGGAAGATAGAACTCTGGGGCATATCTAATTGAGAGTCTGTTCAAGGAAGATATTCATTATGTGTATTCCTGTGCAACAACGTCTAGGCACTTATCAGGCTTCTCTTATGCTGTGTTTAACTCAACAATTTCCATGTCACTGGAATGAACCAAGGTGGAGAAGGAACCAAAATTCCAAATGGATAATGAACTGGCCACCTCAGAGATGAGGGGGTGTGGTTTACTAGTGCCAAGAACTATCTTCTCTCAAACAGCAGAGGCTTCTAAACTCAGAGATGGAGGACTGAGATCCTGGATGCTCCTCACCCGTGTGAGATACTTTCCTACAAACCTACCTACAGTCTGTGCCATGGGCAGAGTGTAAAACAACTGCACATACCAAATACCATTTAAATATTTCGTGCACTCACTGCAGTAATTGCACGTGCAAAGTATCTAAGTGCACCCAGAGAGGAGAAGCTTTTTGGAAGGGACAGAATCTCTGCCATGGGATGCTGGAGTCCTGCAGCAGTTAAGGAACAACCACAGGATAAAAATCTGCTTTACAAAGGAATGGACAAAAGCCTGGAAAGACAAGGTAAGATGGGATCATCTCCCAAGAAGTCCTACAGATTTTTAGGAGGATCAGGCCAGACAAGTGCCACAGCAGAGACAAGAGGAAAGAGGAGAAAGTCTCCCTTGGGGATACACTGGAGACAGCAGTTGCAGGAACAGTATCAGCAAGATTAAGTGAGGGATTCTGGGATACAGATATACAAAATACTGCTTAGAAAGGAGAGGGCAGTTTCCAATGGCCTGTAAATTGGTCTGTGGTGAGCTGGTCACTCACCTCGGATAAAGCAAAAGTCAAGGAAAACCAGACAGGACAGTGTGATGAACATCACAGAAGGAGAGAAAAGTAATTCCCCCTGGTCAACCATGGCTCTCTGCCACCTAAGCAAGACACTACTCTGTTCATCCATGATATTTCAAGACTTTCCAGTCAGCCCCAGGGAAAGGGCTGCTTCAAGAAGGGCAGCACTACCAGGGTGCTGTCTGACCACCAGTAAGAGTGACAATGGGCACTGCTCTGAGTAAGCCTGCCTGTAACCGGGACTGACTGCAGCTGGCACCGAGGCCACTTCAGATCAAATTTCACTGTCGATTTAAAGAGCCCTTCGCCAGCAAATTGTGTCCCACAGTACTCTGCTGAACCAAATTTCCAATTTGGTCCATTGCCCACTGCTGTTGTCAGAAATCCTGAGGAACTGAGGACACAGAGCCATTTTTCCTGCGAGTCCCATGTCAAATCTTTCCTCCTTGCCCCCTCAGCTCAATTTTGAGCACATTGTCCCATTTCAACAAAGTCCAAAAGAAGGATGCAAACCTCAGTAACAACTGATATCTAAATATTTTTCAATGGGCAGCTAAGCAGAAGCCCTAGCTCATGTCCATGGTAAAGGAGGTGGGAAGGTATCCCACATACTGAGTTTATTCAGCATGCATGTGAATTCAGACCTACCAAATGCTGGCTCTTGGGTTATTTTTTTCAGGCCTAGGGCTGGCTCTTGGCCAACATTAGGAGACATCCAGAAAGCTGCTATATTGTGCAGCTGTTGTGGTGGGGCTGGAGTTATTGAAGTGCATGGAAAGAAAGGACACAGAGAAGTTGGCAACTTGGCTTCATTGGTATGACTGTTGATGGAACATGTTATTTCATTGCTCAAAAGAAAGCTTTAATATTATTGGAAAGGATGAAATTCACAAGGGAAGCTACCAAAAAAAAAAAAAAAAAAGGAGATGAAGGAAGATGTTTTACATGCTGCCAATTCAATTCAGACACAAAAGAAAATTAAAGAAAATCCTCAACCATTTGGATCCTCAAACATTAAATATATAAACTTATTGCTGTGATAGCTTCTCCAGACATGAGTCATACATTTTGAAACCTTATGGGGTCAATCAATTTAACTTCATAAATGAATTACACCACCAAAACCTGACCAAAACCAGACCATTGTATCCAGACTGGCTCACTTCAACCTTTCAGAGCTGTCAGTAAAACTGTGTGTGAGCTGAAATGCTCACCAGCAAAAGCTGAGAGCAGTAAATCAACTTTAATAGGCTGGTTTTGTTGACTATACAGGAATGATGCCTGAAAAAAAACAATCCAAGCCTGAACTAATGAAATTCCTAAAGGATACACAAAGACTGTTTCATTTCTACATGCCTAATGAGCTGGGTTTCTGTTTGGTTGTTTTTATGTGCATAATCCCCAGAATTACTAAATTAAGACCAGCACTTAACATATAAAATATTTAGAAGGGCTTCCCTGACAAAAAAGATCTCTTGCCTCCCTCAATAGCTGGTTCCCAGAGTTAATTACCCTCATTTATGTTTAATTTAAATTTGTGTCCCTTCATTTCCCAGCAGCTTGATATTTTTTATCCTATTATCTGCTACATTAAAGTGCCCTCCTCTGTCATTTATCTTTCCTCCACGTGGTCAAGTTGCCTTTTAGACTTTTCTCTGAAACAAATTTACATTCTTCTGCCTCCCCTACAGATGACTGTGGCCTCTCACTGCATTATAGTATGGATTGAGTCTAATTTATTTTACTTTTGCTAGGATGGCATGAAAAATTATGCTATTTATCACCTCATCTTTATTTTCGGCTGTTTTATTTCTCTTACAGCAAATATATTGCCAGTATACAATGCCAAATTGATAAGAGGAAAACAGAAGTCAGAATTCTTTACTATCCAACTAACCCCACACTGCCCTCCTCTCCTACAGAGTCCTGTAAGATCACCAGCCTGAGTAGAGGTGGTCTCCCCTAATATTAGGAAATAAATGTTGTATCTCCAGCACTGTGGAATAACTGCAGTCAGCAAATGTCAACTTCTATGGCAAAGTCACAAGGCAGCAGACACCTGAGCTTGCTCCTGCTCTGCATTAGGATCAAATAAATAATGTCCAGGCATAAAATACAGTGATCAATAGCTGGAGTCATCCTGTTCTTTAGGTGCAAGAGTGGCTGTCCATTCTCCAAACTAAACTGAGAAGCTGGAGAAGAAGCAAACCCAGAGACTTTAATTTCATTTTATAGTCAGCTGTAGTGCTGATGATCCTTTACCCCTGTATAACATCACTTTGGTTAATCTCTTAATGGTGTGTCCCAGAAATAGAATGACATCTGCTATTTAGGATAGGTTTGGTCCAATTATGCCTTTTGCAGTATTTGTGTCTCATTTCTTTCAAGGATATGTAACTTCACTTTTTCTATAAAAACTAGAAAAAGATGACTATAAATGTCTTCTACTGTGATATAAAGCTCAAATTACAAAAGACAGATCTCACAAAATTACTCTTGTTTGCATTCTGAAGATGGAGCTTGTCATTAGAAAGATGAACATTCTACATTCTTCTTACATTTTCTAATATTATAAAGACAGATATTATGGCAAGCACCATAATCTGTTCCACTGCAGTGCAAACAGTGCACATCACCTCCCTAATAAAACTGCAATAGTTAGAGATGGGAGTTCATTATTTTCTTTGCCTTCTGTCAGGATATTGCCTGATCCATGTAATTATTGCAGTTGCAGAGATGCAGTTGAGACGGCATCGCTGCTTTCCTCTGGGCAGTTGCACGACACTGATACTGCACTGATACTGGGACTGCACTGCTCCCAGCATTGTTATACTGGCAATAAACATATGAAAAGGTCTATTTGTAATTTAATACCTGTTAAAAATCACAGGCAAGCTCCAATTTCATAGCTTTTATTTTCATAGCATTTAACTTGCAGATAGCAGCTTACCGCCCAAGCTGATGTGGATAAAGCTGTACACTCAGCAGGATCCTACCCTTTCCTTGAGAGAGGCAAGGTCAGCAAGTCCAGCTCTTTTCACTTACATCTCACTAAGGAACAATAGCCCATTTTCAGGTTCTTTTCCAGTGATCGAGGCCAGAAAAGACTGTCATGGTCACAAACACAGTAAGTGAGGGGTTTCCCAACTCTGCACATTTCATTTAATTTCATTCCATTTCATTTCATTTCATTTCATTTCATTTCATTTCATTTCATTTCATTTCATTTCATGCATCCAAATGAAGATTTATCTAAAAACATGTACTGGGGCTGTACTGGTTTGGACTGAACTTGTGATCAGGCAGGGAGGAGATTTGCAGGGCATGCACAACAGGAGGTCTGTGTTCATGTCCGTGCTGTGTCAAGCTCAGTGTGAGGATGTGATTCTGTCCCTCTTGAGGAGACACTTCCTTGCTGCCCTGTTTCGGGGCTCATTGCAAACGGGCTGCTCACTCTGTGCCACACTGCCAGAATTAGTGATCTCATATGAAAGGAAGCAATGGTCAATGATTTAGTTTTACCAGCTGCTCAATGACCTAAGTATGTTTTCCTTCTAATGTACACAGGAGCACTTAATCTCCTGCTTTACTGGGCTCTGTTTGACTTCACCTACCATTATCACAATGACATGTTGGTGGAGAGCAGAGCTAACCATGGATTATGTACACTACCCACATCAAATGTAATCATGCTGAATTAGCAGGGATTGAATCTCAGGCTCCTGGAAATAAATTGCAGCATTACATTTGTCATCTGCGAGACTTTAGCAGCCACAAAACACTCACAGCAGAGGCCTGTGGTCAACTTCAAACAAATTATACAAGGCATTTCATACTGCATATTGAGGTGAACTGGACCCTGCAGACAGATGTGTGTGTGTGTTCACCACAATTTATCTTTAAAGACTGTCTATAAATCCTAAAAAAAAAAGTTCTTGGTTGGCTTTTGAGTTTGATGGGGAGACAGGTTGTTGGGGTTTTTTTCACTGTTAGGTATGAGGAGTATTTGAAGCAAAATGAAATATAAATATAAAGTTATATGAGTGTACCAGTATAAACAGAAAGGAGAATTTTAATGTAATTCCTGGTACCTCTCATTTAGAGAGGTACCAGGAATTACATAACGTTCTCAGAATTTATCTTTCATTGTCTGACACCGACAGCAGCAGAACCATGATATGGTACAAATTCATGACCAAACACATCCTATGCATGGTTTAAAATACACACACAAGAAAGTAAATTAGATCCTGAGACATGTTATTTCAAAGCTTTTCCCTCCACACCTTTGAACCACGACTTGCAGCATTTCAATGAAGTACACCAGCTAAAAGAGCTGAAAAAACAGCAAAAATACCAAGAGGCCAACTCTTCTGAGGTCTGTCAACCTGTGTGAGCTACACTGCCTTAAAAAGGGCTGGAGGGCAAGGAAACCTTTCTCCTGTTGAGATGGTCAGTGCCATGCTCTGGGTTCCTCTCTGCTTGCTGGCCTGCCTCTCACATGCAAGCCTGGGGAAAGGAAGGGCACCCCTCTTTCGGGAGTCTATCATCCCAGGTATCTAACACACAGAAAAGGGCATCAGATCTCTTTTCTCCTGCTGGCTATGCCTTAGATTAGCTGAGCCCAAAGCACCCCTCCTCTGCCTTCCTTGCTTCTCCTAGGTCAGTGATGACTCATCTGTACTTTAATGGAGGTCCCTGAGGCTTAATTCGTTATCTGAAAAGAGCTTTGAGACCATCACATGACGGGTGTCACAGAAGTGCAAGGAGTTTAAGACTTGTAGCTCATACCCGTATGCTATGTTTGTGCCTTTGCGTATTTTTTTCTTTTTATAAAACCAAAATTTGCACCTCATCCTAGAGCAGGAAGGGAGCCGCTCGCTCCCACTCTCATGATGTATCCCTCCCTTGCTTTCTTGTGCACAAGGTTTGGAAAGAGGGGGTCCAACATACCCAGCAATCGAATCTGCATGATGGCGCCGTGTAAAACGAAGAACATCCAGAGGGGCTGGGAACAGTCCGCGCAGACCTGCATGCCAATGCCGGCACCGTTGTGGCTCAAGTGCAGCTCGCCATCGGCATTCACCATAAATCCCAGGATGTCTCCGCTCTGGAGGGGCACCACCACTCGGCAGATGGCCCAGAACTCCTTTCGGTCGACCAGGGATTCGGGGTTATAGGGGAGGTCACTGGGGCGCAGGGTGCTGGGGTCGCAGGACGTCACGCCGTAGGACAGCGTCCCCGTGCGCACAGCGTTGGACTTGTTGATTTTGACGAAAATGGTTTCGTTGATCCGAAGGGGTCTGCTGGTGAACACCAAAGTCCTCTCCTCCCGGGCGTGCTCCAGGCGGGCCACGGTTTGGTCATCGAGGATTTTGACGTGGGGTCCCCGGAGGTGGTGGAAGCGGAGGTCGCTCTCCAGCTGGGACGGGAGGAGGTGGGAGTGCTGGGAGTTGAGGGAGTTCTGCGGGATGGGGCAGGTGGCGGCCGTCACGTGGAAGGTGTCCTCCTGCAGGTTGAGGTCACACAGGCTGACCGAGAGGCGCGTGTCCTCCGTGTCCCGCCGCAGCGAGGGCCGGCGGATGGCCGTGAAGGAGCGGGGCCGCAGGCAGTCGGGAGGGATGATTTCACTGTCTGTGCGGAGAAAGAAAACAAAAAAGAGGTCACTTTTGGAGAAAATGAAAAAGTCCAGGAACATGAAAAAATATGGGCTTGCTTGATCTGTTTAAAGGGAGAATAAGAGACCTGCTGCCATTAATAAATTTTCCCCTTTGAAATATGGGAGTAGAGTATCATAAAATGTATTTGCAATCAATTGCTGTTCTTGTACTTTCCCCACCAGCA
Organism: Hirundo rustica; assembly: GCF_015227805.2. NCBI lineage: Eukaryota > Metazoa > Chordata > Aves > Passeriformes > Hirundinidae > Hirundo > Hirundo rustica. The sequence goes on along the minus strand of NC_053457.1, from coordinate 23,939,329 downwards.
ACAACATTTCCAGCTTCTGAGCAGGCAGACTCAAAATCAATGGCAAGAATTGCCCAAGGGAGGCTTTCCTTGGAGAAGGAAAGCGGAGGATAAATATCTGAAATACACCCTCAACATTCCAATCAATATCTCCAAGTTTTCATGCCCTCTTTATTGTCTACAGTAATTCTCAGAGACTTATGAAATAAATATCTAGCTACATATTTTTTAATTTCAAACAAATTGCTATGTTCAGCTCTATATGATTTATCACCGTAAGCAATTTAATTAATATTCCTGTTGATGCTTATAACTAATATAACTAATCTGTCTATAACTAATCATCAGTGTTCCGGTTCTCACTGCAAAGCAGTACAGATATGAATTTTAGAGTGCAGAATTTGAGAATATGCCAGGTTTTAGAAATACAATACAATCATGTAGTATTTCCAAGCCAAATGATTAAAATTCAAATCCACAGATATATAACTAAGAAAGACAATGCTCAGACATTCAGATCCACCAATGGAAACAAAATTTTACCTTATCTGCTTTGCTGGTATCACCTGCTGCTTCAAGAACTAATCAATTTATTTGATTCTTTTTCTGAGGAACATACTCCCCTGTCTTTAATGCTGAAATTACTTATATTTACCACATTCTTAGCTGTGCCATTGCTTTAGATATTTTAAAGAATAATATATTGGAAAAAAACCCTTCATTATAAAAGCTATAAAGAAAGCTGAGATAATGCAAAAAATTTATTCTTATGTCCAACTTTCTGAACTCTGAGAAGGATGAGACCATTCACCTGTGTGAAAATTGAGTATGTGGGAAACTCCTGGGACGGTGTAAGAAGCTGTGACCCAATAGGACTGAAGTCTGTTGTGGCTTTGAGCCCGGGTCCAGAGAATAGGAGGTGACACCAGCCCACACAACACAAAGCAACATACCAGACCCCAGCGTTTGATGTGATGCAAACACAGCACAAGGTGGAACAAGAGGAAGAGGCAACATTGACCCTAAAGCACATGCTAGGCCCTTACAGTGGACACCTCTTCCAGCCACATAGCCTTGGGAATTTTTTTATGACAACAAAGAGCAGGACAGCAGGTTATCTGAGGATTTTCCCAATAGGATGTACTCTCTCCCAGTACACCAGAGTAGTAGCTCTGTACTGGTATGCCAAGGAATAATGCCAGCTACTGAGTAACCAACATCTCCTGCAATATCTGAGGTCTGACTAACAACCTTTCCTGTCCTCCTCTTCTGGGAGCCCTGACAAGAGCACACCCACACAAGGTTTGGCTTCAGTAGAGCTCTTTGCTTTGCTTAAACTGGATTATTCCAGGCTCCTCTTTAAATAAACTCCTATTACAAGGGAAGCAGAGTCCTAAAATAAAAATGGGCTTTGTTTCTCGTATTTGATTTTCTGCATACTGATATTTCAGCCTCTCAGAAGTTAATTGAAGAAAAGGAGGAATAAATAAAATCAGAAATTACCCCAAGTAATCTAGAAGTGGGTCACATTAATGCTTTGAAATATATGGACTAGCATTTGCATTCCAAGTGCTCCTGCTGGATAGAACTGGACTTATTTTATCCTCCTTTAGCCGGAAACCTACATAGGAGAACAAATTAATCCTGGCAGCTGATGACAATCCTTTTGTGTAGGTGAATGGATAGAGACCTTTCTGAATAGGAACAGAAGGTCCTCTCTATTTTATTCCCTGTAACTATGCATGTGCAGCCTGGCTGACAACTGTGATGTGTGGGTAGCTTGCAGCCAGGGTTTTGAAACAGCTTGTTTTCCACCAGGACGCTTGCATTTCCCTTTGGCTGCTGGACAGAATATCTTTTTCCATCTGAAAAGAGGTTAAGAGAGATGGAGTTCTGCACACAAGACACATGGCAGTGATAGCAAACCAGGGTTACATATCCAACTGGTTTTATTTAAACCCTTCAGCAGTTCAAATCATGGCCACCTAAGGAAGAAGATGTCTCTAGCATATAGAAGCGTCTGTGAGACTTAGTTAATTAACGTTTGCAAATAACCACAGAAGAAAGGATTGCGGTTTACTGGCTTCTGAAGTATGTTTGTGAAAATTTAGAGATGAGTCTCTAAGAGATGCTGGCCTGCATCATAAAATATCCAGCCAAAGGAAAAGAAATCCCATTGAATATAAATCAAAACAAAAGCGGGATTCATCTTTTGGGGTAGTAGATAGGTTGGAAGAAATGTGGAATGTCATTTACCCAGAATAACTGATAATGGCCAAGGGCTGTGAAAGAACAATTCTGGTGAAATGTGGAACAAATGAGGTGACTTTGACCACTTTCTTTCAGAAGAAGATACCCAGGAATTAGCTGTTTTCATCCTCTTAAGCTTCAGTTCTCACTTTTCAAACACAGACCAAACTAGTCATGCTGAACACAGATGCTCTTTATGCTGGAGTGGCCCATAACACAGCCTTGGCCCTGCAGAACATTTACAAGTGATCTTTAATGCCTACAAAGGAGAGAGTCCTTTGTTCAGGAACACTTATATTTAGAGGCAAATCTGGGGGGCACATCAAAAAGACTGCATGACTTCATGTGAAGAGACAGTAAGACACAAAATGGGTCCAACAGCCCATTACCAAGGACCACCTGGCTCCAGCCTGAAGAATTTAGAAATCATCTCTTCAGTAAACATTCAAGGTTATAAAATTTCTTGTACAATACAGTTGGCAGCGTTTCTTTGGGAAAAGTCAATTGAGATGAGAGATCTCCTTGGGTGAGAATAGATGGACTTGTGAAGACCACATCTGTCCCCAGGAGTTAACCCAGTGGCTGGGACACCACCAGCAAGCTGGCCTTGACCATATCAGCCCAGTGAAGTTGGCTGCCCAGGCAGCTTTCCAGAGAGGTTTTGGTGAGCTCTGCATCAGTGCAGTTATAATGTTATTTCTGGATTTTGAGACGTAAAGTTTTTGGTAGCAGTACAGATACAGCCAAAGCGGAAAGGATTTCTACTAAATACAGATTTTCTGCTCTTCAGTTGGAGAATCTGAGACACTGAGTTTAAAGGATGCCTATCTTCACAAATGTCTTTGTATTTTTTCTAGCTTTGTTTAAGAAAAAAAGTAAGGAGGAGTAATTAATATATCTAAGTAGAAATTAAGGGCACTTGAGCAGTTCAGCTGTTTTCTGTTTTCTTTTCTTTAGTGGGGTTCATCTGCAAAATTTAGATTCGCAGCAGGTGATTCCTTACACAGAAAAATAATTTTAAGCATCTTCCTCAGACCAGAGGCTTCATAGCTTTCCATTTTCCTGCTCAGAGGGCATGGAAGAGCTTCCCACTTTGTGCAAGCTCATTGCAACTGCAGTAACACTCTAAAACAGCTCTTACAAGGAGCTGGTGAGCAGACAGATGCATCCGTAATCACTGCCCTGCACAGATCAGAAGTATTTCACTACCACCTTTCTTTTGAACATTGCCAAATATTGTCTCCTCAAAATAATTTATTTCCTTAAACACGTGTTATGTTAATATGTAGAATACATATTTATTATAGAGATCACATACATGCACATTGAATACAGCTGCAAGCACATACCAACACAAAAGCATTTCCAACCACCAGCATGCAGAGATCATCTCAGACACACGCAAGCCCAAAGGGGATGTGTTGCTGTCAGACTGTCAAATCATCATTTCCCTACTCTCTTTCAGTGCTGTCTGTTACTGCCTGAAGGCTTGACTTTCCAAGGTCATGAGCAGCCAGTATTCATACACCTGTAAAGGATCTAAGACAGCAGAGCAAACTCAGCATGGACACACACACTTGCTAGAAACTCAGTCTGTGTTTAACTGCAGCTCAAGGGACACAGATCTCCTCTTGATCGGTTTCCTGAGACTGGTGCAATCCTACGACCTCCATGAATTGTAGTTCTTCAAAGTATGAGGCCTCCAGAATGAGCTATGGAACACCTAGTGTAAATAAATCATTTTTGAGAATTACTACTACAAAAAATAACTTAAAATTTGAGGAATCAGACCATTCTCTGAGAACCTTAAGAACACATCCCATTTCTAGTGATCCTCCCTCCCTCCCTCCCAGGAGAGGAAAATGCTGAGACGTCAAGGAAGTGCCTCGTGATTCCTTGCATCTGGAGAACACTTCTGCCCTCAGCTACTAAGCCAAGAGTAAAAAATTGGTAAGGCCAGAACTTTACGGGTATGATGCCTCCCTTTCCATGTGAAGACTCATGGTTTTCCTTCCTTCTGTTCTTTGTTTTACTTTTTCACAAGCGCAATTTTCATCTCTCAATCCCTCACTTCACTGGGTAATGGTATTTTCAGTGAGTATCGGTGCTCACGGTTTAATTACTGTGACCAAGGAGCCTCAGGGGTACTAAGATAGCAAAAGACACATCAAAGTCAGTGGCCCTTGCAAGAACATTCTGTGTAAACCTGCACCTGCAAAAGGAGGTATAGTGTATTATTCCCACCACATTATAGTGGCTCCATTCCCACTCAGGAATGCAGATGAAGGCTCTTTTTTTCCCCACCATCAGCTCTACCTGTCACAAGGAGTTACCCAGGGTGGACAGCTGTCCTTCCAACACCTGTAATCTTGCAGTACCTCCTCCATGATCTACAGCAGAACTGGGCACCAAACAGCCCATTTGGCAGGATTCTGGCGTTGCAAGGAGAGGTGTTTGGAATATGTACCAAGCTGTACCAGGAATATGTACCAGGCAGATGTACCAAGCTGTAAAATAGCATTGCACTCAAGGGCAATTGGGGAAAGCAACCAGTCGTAAGACAAGAAATAAAACCTGTGCTTCTGGAAACCTTCTGTCGCTCACAGGCTCCAACTCCCCATCGTGGGAGTGCATTATTAATCTCAGCTCAGCTGCCTTGTGTCATGCTGTGGCAGTCACCGCTCCCTCGCTGGCTTAGTCCTGGCAAGCTGATGTGCACTGCTGGGGGGCTGCCACACTACAGTGCAGAAGTAGCCAGAACAATTTCTGTATGTTGTTTAGAGCTCAACTTATTATGTACTTTAAGGTGACTGAGGGTTGAAAATACTGTAAAATGGGAGCAACTTATATTCTCATTTATCCCTCCTAAAGTAAGGATGGAGATCACTGCTACTGGTGGCAAGGAGCAGTACCTGTTCTCAAACTCCTTTATTTGACAGCTTGCCTGATGTGTGTATGGCATCCAGCCCACAGCAACACCTCCAGTGGAAAGAAGACAAGCATTTGTGACTGGGTCTGGGAAGAGAAGGACCATTCCATAGCCCTGAGTTCAAAATCCACCCAAATTAATGGGTGACTGGAAGCAGATTTTCATGTAGCCTGCTGTACTCATGGTGTAAAGACATCCTCATCATCGTGGGATGCTTTGCTCTAGGCTCCCTCAGTCTCTGCCATGTGTATCCTAACTGTTTTTTGTAGCAGGAGGAGCTAGGCAAGCAGGAGAGTGAAAATCATCCGTGCTTAAAATAAACACAGGAGAAAAACTGAGAAGTGAAGAATGCTGAATGCTGCTCACGGTCATTAAGAGGTAAAGCTCCACTCACAGAGCATGTCCAAAGTGCTTTTCCCTGCTGGCCATGTGAGAGCAGATACTTATAAAACTATTTGTTTTTCTACAAACTCTTACTCTCCATGTGAGGTCTGCAGAGGAGACTGGGATCTGCCACACTCAGCATAATGCTGCAGAGACACACACTCCCAGACGGGTCCTTCTGCTCCAATGCTGCACACAGGTTCTCCCCTTACTGCTGGTACTGTTAAATTGTGAATTTATATAACCCCAGACCATTCCATTGTGTTTATTTCTCATAAACCATCAGGCGCCAGAATGCAGCTTCTCGGACCATACAATGAAACCACTTCCAGAGCATTACTGTAGCATGTGGGAGGCAAATGTTTAAAATCCCTCAAAGGAATGATTCAGACTAAAATTTTCTTTTGCCATATACTTAGGAATTCACTTCTACAAAGTACATTTCTCTTTATGAACAACTAAGAAGTCAAACTGCCCGAGATATTGCCTCTGATCAACCATTCCTTATTGAAAGCACCCACATCAAATCAAGAACATCAGTTAAAATCTACTTCCACAACATCTTGCTCTGTGCATTTCACTACTTCATTGACAATATAAATATCCCATTTCAAATGGAGGTGCTCCCATTGGCTCTCACTGCTTTGGCTCCTCTCTTTGCAAAACTATAGCCAGCAGACAATACCACTTGTACCAGCTATTTATGGAAGATGCCAGGGCTGCTCTTTAAGAGACAGTAAAATCTGCTCTGGGGCAAACTGCATCTGAGATCAGAATCCAGCTGCCAGGCTCTGCAGCAGATGACACTCCTCACCATGTAAACAGAAAGGATATATAAGAGGTGAGTGGCAGGCAGGAAGAATTAATGTCCTTATTTTATAGACTGGAAACTGTGGGATGGATTGAGCAGTCCAAAGGGATAGATGGCTCCTCTGGCAGAACTCTTAAGTGAAGCCCCTTAGGGTTTAGCTCAGTGCACAACAAAACCACTCCATTTTCCACGGTACACCCCCTCATTTCCTAATTCTTATTGATGCATTATTCTCTATCTGATGCTCCTCTGCTTCTGTCTGCAGGTTGCTCTTTTCACCTCAAAAATCAACCTGCTTGGGACTCCTCATCCACTGCAGATCCCAGCGGCCAGCATGGAAACCACTGTTCCAGAATTTCCCAACATGCCAATTTGGTAACACCACACAGAGCAAACACACATTTCATGTGCAGCGACGTGGTAAAAACATGAGTTAATTGCTACATGCAAATATTGGCCTCTTGCCCTCTGCAACCTGGAAAGAAAATTACCTGGCATTTCATATCAGCCATTTTCATTGCAGGAGTGGCAGATATTTAAATCACCTGAGTCCATTTGTTTACCTGTGACCAACACAGTCCTAGTCAACTTTCTGACGAGATACTCAGATGTTTTTTCCCATACTGATGGAAGCATTTGAGAGAATTTCTACAATAACCAAGGGGCAGAAGTCAAAGCTTAAGCCAGGGGTTAAAAAGTGTCCAAAACCGAAGTTCTTCTGTGGGAGAAATAATTCTTACACTAAAATTGTCACCAGATTTTAAAGCTGGTTTACAAAAGAAAGAGGATCATTACCCTGTGGAACCAATTGCAAGGCTACAAACAACTGCCACTTGAACAGAAATGAGTGGAAATCAACTCTGCTTACATTCATCTCTCTGGACTCATCTTTGCTCTGTGTTTGTATTTACTTGGATAAAAATCAGCATCTCTTTACAGGCATTTTGGGAGATATTGAGCACTAAAACTATTTGGTTTTCATGACTCAGTTTTGGAGAGGTGATAAAACATGGGATGGAAGAGAATAAACCTAGTCTTTAGTTGTTACCAACAGCTAGGTATTTTATAAATTTATTGTGCAGATCTGGTGGCTTCCTGTGGCCATTTAGCACCACATCCTGCTTTGAGGTAATGGTCCTTTTATGCCATCAGGCAGCTGGTGTCCTGCCACATGAATCTCAGGAAAACCCTTGGGATCTTTCAGAGTACTTTTCTAAAAACACGAATATGCCCTATCACAGATTTCTTGTCATGGGTTGTCAATGTTGTACCAATAGTATAGACAAAATATCATAGCAAAACAAATCAGAAAAAAACCAAACAAATTATCTGGATTCTAAAAGGATGTGAGCTCATGTGCTGCCAGTTTCCAAGCTGAAATATTCAGAAAGGGAAAATAAAAATCCCTGAGCTTTAGAGAATTGTGGCTGTTTGTAAGCCAGAGTGAGAAACTGCAGTTCCCAAGCCAGCTTAGTAATTGAATTGATCATCTGCATATTCTTCAATAAAATCTAAGGAATGAAAGCATTCAGTCTTAAACAAGGACCGATAAATTGTAGTTTTGGGGTTTGTATTATCTAATAAAGTGCTCTGAACCAATCTGGTTTATAACAAATATTCATACAATTCTGCCTAACATACGTAAGCATGTCAAATTGATTTGCACATGTGAAACAGCACAAAGAGCATAAATAGCCTCATAAAACTGAAATAAATTACTGTTCTCCTTAGAAAGTATGAATGTTCTGAAATAGTCTTACAGCAGGCTATGGAGAACAAACTTTCATATGTGTGTTACAGTCATGCATTTGTTTTCTTTTCCACAAAAGCTGATGCTCAGAGAGAGTCTGCAGGGTATTGGCAACATCTGTGTTACAAACAACACATTCGAGTTTCATTCAGTGTTTTCATTACAGGTAAATTCAACCTACCCAGCTAGCAGTTTTGACAATTGACAAACATCCTTCAGGTTGAAGATGTGCCTATCCACTGCCACAGCCACCTCTGGATATTGGCCCCTCCTGGTCTGATTGCCTTTATTGTATTCATGTGTTCTCTAACTCCCCTTAAAGTCAGAGAAATAAGGTTTGACCAGAAACCACGTGCCTTGGGTTTTGTGGAGACAACCTAGATCCTGTTATTCACTCCTTAATCCATCTCCCACTCACATACGAAGTCTCTGAACTTTACTCCCACCCCAATGATTTTCACCTCCATGCCCCAGGCCGCCTATTCTCCATGATCAATTATTATGGTCCCTCTTGGGAACCACAGCAAAACAATCATCACTTTTAGGACCATACCAATATTATTTTAATCTCAGTCCTGCCTCTCTCTGTAGGGTGACCCACATTTCCCTTCCATTTCCTTTGACTATTTCTATAGATGGAAAGCCTTTTTTACTTATTTTAATTACCTGTAATAGACTTAATTCTCCCAGGAGACTGTCAATTGTCACTTTATCTGATGTTTCCTGATCCTTAAAATATAAATTTTATATATATATAAAAAATATAGAAAAGCTCTGGATTTTTTTGTTTTCTACCTTCTTCACGGGAAATTAGGGCATTAATTGCAAGTCCTTAATGTCGAATAACTTTATAGAGCTATCTTCTCATAGCTCTGACTCTGTTGCTTACTCCTTTCACTATCATCCCTTTTACCCTCCTGTCTTCCTAGGAATTTTGGCCCTCCTAATTTGCCTGTTCACGTAAGAACACACTTGCATGCAGTATCAACCCCACAACTTTACCTCAGCGTGCTCTGCTGCAGATTGCTCTGGGCCCTCCCACAACCCTATTTCCAAACTTTATGTTACTGAGCAAACGTTTCCATAGCATCTCAGTGTCACAGTCAATTTCCAAGCTGCATCAGACACATTTCCTCACCCCCTGAATCACCTGACAGCAATTTTCTTCAAAACAAGCACTTTCTGCCTCCTTCCCATTTATCATCCTCCCTTCCTGCATCTATCCTTTTTCACTCACTTTCATTTACCCCCGTGCCTTCAGGCAGCCATGGAGACGATGGCTGGCTCTGCAGCTTCTCCCCACATCTCCCAGTGCCAGGCTCCTGCCATCACTGATGGCTTTGCCAACAGCTGCTGCGGGAGAACTCAACCCAGCAACAAGCACCTCGTACCTGTCAGGGTCTCTCCAAGAGCCAGCGTTTTACCCAGCACCATTGCTTATTGAACTGATTTAATGCCATTGGGGGAAGACTCAATTCCTGAGGAATCCCAGGAGCCTGGGCTCGCTGCAGTCCTGTTTGGTTCAGAAAAGCACTGCTAAATGATAAACTGCCTGGACATCACAAGGATCTTGCTGCTAACTCACCTACCAGGGCTAAAAGAACATTTTCTAGAAGATGCAGCCTTGTGAAATGCAATAATAATACATAATATTGCATAGCATGCCTGAAGAAAAAATAAAATTAATTGTGAAGATACAGTATTTCAGGCTAACCTGAAGCAGAGTGCTCAGTTTATCTTACTTCCTTTTATAAAAGCAAATGAATATTGGACCAAAAGCTTCTCCAGTTGGTTTCTGAGACTTACTTGGAAATCACTATTGCCAGTGATTTTTCAAGATTAAAATGTTATTTCAAGACTCAACATTGAAACATAGAATTCTGAAAATAGTGAAAGAAAACAGCTAGAGATTGCCAGAAGTATTTCAATTTTTCAACTCTGACTAACTAAGTTTACATATCTCTCCTCCTCCAAGCTGGTTCCTCATATAAAGATCCAACAACCATGTATCTGAAAGAATGCACATTGTGCTACTTGTCCAGAATATTTTGTTTAATTCATTTTAATATCTCTTTCTTGGAGAATTTCCACCCATAATCCAGCATGAAGGAGCTCTCAAAAATTCCTGACTAATTTTCCACATGTACAAAATGACAGTACAGCCATTACACACCACCCACCCCACTGCTATTGCAGAGCTGGTGGAGTCTGAGGGATGCACTCTCACAGCTGTGCATGGAAGCAGTAAATCAAGGCCTTGTTTGATGAGCTTGTTTAAAAATAGCACAATTACTGCTGTCTGCACCAATTCAGAAAAGTTCTGTGTGTGTTTAGGCATGTTCCCTGTCGCAACAGCATTTCCACATACACTTCCTCTAAACAAGTATTTATATCCCACTGAAGGCAATAGGATGTACACAAAAACATATCAGCAGTCCCAAACCAGGAGCACAGGGTAAGGTTTACAAACTACATTCCACAGAATAAAAAAAATTCTTCGCTAAACGACACTTTCCATCTGCCCCCTTGCATTGTGCCAGTGGAGGGAACAGCAAAGGAGAAACTAAGCCTAGATCCCCCACTCTAGCTGTCCTTGCTGGACAAAATCATGGGGGAACCAGAGAAAGAGTCCATGCCCACTTCCACCAAGGTAAATTACTGAAAAGGTCATCTGTTTTACAAATTCTTCATATAATTTGTCATGGCAAATGCCCATTAGGCTTGTGATTTCTTTTACAGCCCCATTTAAAAATTATTCTGATACCTTATTCTAAAGGAACTTAAGAGCTGAATCTTGCTACCAGAGCTTCAGCCAACTCCTCAACATGCAAAGGACAAATTTCACTCTCACTTACCCTAGAGAAAAGCTTCAACACTTTGCCTATCAGTAAAGATAATCTGAATTCACAGATCATAGGATCTACTTCATCCACAGATCATTCATCCACTTGTCCAGTTTCAATCTGGTAACCAATATAAGGATGACTCTCCCAAACTCAAGAATTTCTCCTCCCATTAGCAGACTCACTTCTCTTCTGCTTCTGCCTCCTTCAGCATCAACATTTAAAGCAATATTTGGTGAGAATGCTATTGTGAACCTTTCTGCACCTACTCTGAACTGTTGTAAGGAACTATCAAACATTTGCTACATAATAATAAAAATTGCAGTTTGATGTGCTTACATCAACTGAAATGTCATCACCAACACCAGTAATGCCTTGCTCAAAAGAATCTGGGACTAATCCCAGGTCTGTCTGGGACCTGGATATTAGAGCAGAAAGACCTCTCCTCACTGTGCTCAGTACCGTCCCACTGTTGCTGGCATTGAAACAAGCAGGACTTTATAAATGTATTTGTTTCCAAGCACAGATGTAGTCCAGTGATCAGAGCAAGAGCCTGGATAATTCACATCAACACCCATTCTCACCCACCATAGTATGGTCCTAGGAAGTCACTTAGCTAAACCTGTAAAAGCATTTCTGAAGGCAGAAAAAGCAGAGGATGTGCTCAAATTCTCCTGGTATCAAAAACAGAAGAAAGGGTTACTACTGGCTGCATTTCTCTTCTGAAACTTTTTTTCACATCAAAGTATGCAAAAGGGAAAAAAAAAAAAAAAAAAGGGGAAAAAGGAAAAAGAGGAAATCCCAACAAGGCACAGAGATGACTTATGCTCAGGAAGAAGTCGATGGCCACGTGCAGAAAGGGCCTCAGGAAGCTGTGCACGCTCTGCTCCAGCCCAGGAGAAGTCATCCCCAGCCCCTTTGCTCTGTGTCCACAGAAGACACAGAGCACCCAGACAGTGGTTGCCATAGCCACCCCTTTATGTTCCAGGGTCAAGTTTCCCTGTGCACAGAAAGATTATTTATAAGGGGGCTTAGGTGTGCCTTGAGCCTGACAGTTAAAAATGGGAAATCCCATCCCAGGGGAGTTTATGGCCCTTATTAGACATAACACAGTGAGAGAGTACAATAAACACAGGGAAGAGGGTCAGAGCGAGATGGGAGATGCTGCCTATGTGCCCTGTCAGCTCTTTATTCTTCCTATTAAACACTGAGAGGGCTCTGTATCCCTGCTCATTTTTGCAAATGTCCTGCTGGTCTGTTAACTGCAGCTGCTCAGGAATGGCTCAGGCCTGGCTGGGATGGGTTCCACAGCTTCTCCAGGCCAATCTGAGCCCACCATCCTGGAGCTAACTTTTGCTAACTTCTGTGAAGTCCATGAAATCCCTCCTGGTGGAGTATCCTTCCCTCCACCAGGCCATGGTGCTGAACGTGCAGCTCCTGCTCCATGCTGCCAATAGGGAACATGGGCTGCTCTTGGCAGTCCAACCATTCCCAATGGGGCCTGGCATCTAGGGGAAAATGGGGACAGCATTCACTCCCTAAACTGGCATGGAGAAATCATGGGGCTCACCAGGACTGCTGGAGAAGGCAGGGAGACACCTGAGTTACAGACCAAGTCACTACAGCCCTGTCCCCACACCCAACACACCCCACACTGTTACTCGCAGCGGGACAGAGCGACAGCACTGAGAACAGCAGCAGTGTGTCTGCTGGCTCGCTGACAGCCAGCACAGTGCATCTGGGATGCTGCATCCTGCTGGGGAGAGGTGAGGGTCACCCCGTGCTGCAGGCTCTGCCCTCTGGCTCCGCCACATCGGCTCTGTCTCGTCAGCTGCGTCGCAGCCGGAAGAGCAGCCACAGCAGAAAAACTGCCCTGTCTGCATGGAAACGGACAGGGACTGCCACCACGGCCCAGATCTGCAGGAATGGTGATAAATGACAACTTTGCTACCCACTGCACTTCAGTGATTCGTCCTGCCAGAAGCATTTCGCTCAGGTCTGTCAAAGCTGCTGCAGTCGCCCGTGATCTCACAGGCTCAGGCAATGCCAATTCTTTCCCAAGTGAGTTTTGCAGTACCTTGAAAATTCGTAGCTATGAGCAATGTGAAACAAACATAATTTGGTAAGGAAACAAATAACAGGATGGCAGCTGGGTTCACTTTTACATCTACAACAAGCAAAGCACCTGTGGGGTTACCAGAATTTTTAACCATAGGAGAAGCTGCTCACACAGTGGCTTTGCTGGGCACAGATAGCTGCAGCACCTATGGGTGCAAGTCAGAGGGACCATGTGGCTCATGTGCCTGCCCCATCCTGCCCACTGCTACATTAACCCTGCCAGGAGCTCCCTAAAAGTTGTGTTAGAAGCCATCATCCTTCATCTCTGTCCCCAGGAGGAGAATCACCTCTACATTCATGTCATCCTGTCAATAGTTGCTCCGGGTGTCAGGGTGACTCTTTCCAGAGGCACCAGTGCTATATCAGGGTTCATGGTCTATTTGAAACTAGCCCCCCCAGAGTGACCTGCAGAGTCTTCTTTCTTCACCTCTCAGCCCTCTGGGAAACCCTCTTCTCCCCAGAAATTTGACATTTCTTAATCTTGGCTTGTTTTCCAGGTCAGCAGCCTTGTTCCCCAGCACTCCCAGCCGTTCAGCCAAGGCGTGTCAGATGCTGTCACTGTCTCTGTGTCTGTTCGCCATCCTGCTGAGCACGCCTGCTCCGTGGGCAGCTGGAGGCAGAGCCTGGGAGCCAGCTCCTTCGACAACAGCTACACACACGCTCAGGGTACGCTCTGCCACTGTGGTACCTGCCAAAACACCTCAAAGCCATTGCCAGCACATCTATTGCTGGTCCCAGAAGCTGGCAGGAGGGGAATGATTCAAGGAACAAGGAAACCAGGCATGGCCAGGATTGGCCACTGAGCCCCGCTCAGGCTCCATCAAATTTACCACCCCAGGCCATCCCAGTGCCACGCCTGCACAGCCACCTCTGCTTTGCTGGAGATTGCAGCCCCCACAGCTGAATTCGAGGCTGGGCAGTCCAGCACCATCAAGGAAAAGGATCAGCACGGTGCCAGACAACATTCGCTGCAAAAAATTGACGCTGCTGCAAGGAGAGCACCCAAACCTCAGCCTGCCAGATCAGAGGCAGTGCTGCACTGGGATTGACTGCTTTCTCAAAACTGCAAAAAACGGTATTTTGCCCTAAATTAAATGCCCTTATTAATTGTCACCACTAGCCCAGGCAAACCTCGTTGTGTCAAGTCATCTAACTCCGTCCTGTTGTAGATCCAGGGCACTCTCCTGCCCCCAGAACTTCTTAGGTAATTTAAAAAGGGTCACTTTTCCCCAAAAAAGAACATGGCACCTGTGAATTCATGTGCCGAAGCACTTCCCATCATCAAACTTCATTTCATCCCTAGACTGAAAGCACAGCTTAAGCTGCAATTTAAAGCAAGGACCATTTCTGCCTTGCAGCAGCTCAGCAGCATCATCAGTTTTCCCCATGCACACGGGAATGTAAATGCTCATAACTATTCAACTGGTTCTGTGGTTTTACATTGAAAATACGTTGCTATGGAGAGCACAGCACGGGAACGTGCAGCTACCACAAGGCACCATGACACGAGCAGCCCACAGCTTCTGCTGATATTTTCAGGCTCTCCGCTGCCATCCACACAAAGGCTGAAAATAGACTTAAAGCTCAAATGAAGCATCTGTAATACTTCATTTCTGCGCATCCCTCCCCAAGGCACTGAGACTTTTCACAAAAATCCTACCAAGCATCCCACATACGCTCTGACGTCACCTCGCCGATTTCTAACTCCTCGCTGCACACATGCCTCGAAAAGGAAATTCCCTCCAGCCCCATTTTCATTCTACGCCTCACGTCTGGGAAGCGGGTTTCCCTCTGGAGCCACCCTTCTGCTGGTACCCAGAGGGGCTGCTCAGCCCTTACTACCTTTTAGCCACAGCGTAAAGCAAATCCCTCGTGCTGCTCTACCTTGCTGCTCTGCTGACTGGGAAGGATCCGATTTCTGTCATTTAAAGCTGACCTTGGGAAAGGTCATTCAGCAGCAGCAAACTGATCTGCAAATTCATTGCAGGGAAAACTTGTCTGTGCTGTTGAAACCCAGAATGCATGGGCCGGGTCCTGAGGGATGCTGAGCACTTCCTGACTTCACTGACTTGATGAGACTTGGGAAAACTCAGCCAATGCAATGCAGACTTGAGCCCACCGCACTGTGAATGAAGGATACCTTTGGAGTTTTTCTTTTTTATGAATTTTTAAAATATTTGAAACACTGTTTGTTTTCTTTCTCATACTCTGGAGGAATTGATAAATCCTCAACTGCACTCTAAACATGCAGTCATCAGCCCTTGATTTCTAAAAATGTGTTTGTATTAAGCCATGAAATTATTTACAGTGGCCATAAACATCCTCCCAGCATCTGGCAGCTGAAAGAGGGCCTTGGAACTCACTAATTTACTTACATTGTAAACCACTTTCTAATAAATAAATAAGCTCTTAATATCTCACCCACAAGAAGAGGCACATTGCATACAACACTATATTTAGGGGTCCTTTAGAGGTCAGGGACTCAGTGCTAAATTTCTCTGAGGATCTTTCTTTGGCGACTGGTTGTTTATGCCCAAATGAATGTCTTTATTTTGAAATCGGTTTAAAATTCTCACATTGCTCTGAATGTTGGAGAGGCAGCTGCTTGTTTCTTCTTTTGTCTGAACCAGGGTCAGATTCTGATCCGAGGGGCCCAAAGGGGCATTTAAACATCCAAGTAAATGCTTGCTAATCCTTTATTGTGACCTTTCTTGAAGGGCCTACGGAGCATCCAGGGCTGGTTCCTGGGGTGGGGATGCCCTCCAGGCCAGGAGGATGCCCAGTGCCAGAGCTTGTAAAGAGAGGTCAGGACACCTCCCCTCCTGGATCAGCATTCTGCAGCCCACCCACTGCCTGCCAGGTAATATAAGGGGGACAGAAGGGAAGACCAATATCTCACACATCCCACTGGCTGCTGTGGAAAGGAAGAGCCATGTTAGGGTCCCTAACAGTTGGTGAGAGTATTTAACCTGATGGAAATGTGATTTTCAACTCCTGTGAAATCCATTGCAGTGCCTTAAGGACAAAGGAGGGTGGGTGGCTGGTTCAAAGCAATCCTGTATTGGAAACAATACTGTCAGATCAAAATTCGTGTTTTGTAAAAAATAGTAATAGTCTTTTTACAAAACTTACCATAAAAAAAGATTGTTTTCACATACTGCTTCACTTATACAAGAACACAAATCAAGCTCCCCCCTAGTTGCAATCAGTGCTGGTTACATGAAAACATGAACTGGAAAATAGGAGAAAATACTTCATTCATTCCCCCTGTCCTAGATATGCAAGAGAGGAAAGAATGAATCAACTATTAAAAATCAGTTTTGTTTTAGTCATGTGAGGTTGTACTCAGGGCCAGCTAGGGAGCTGAATGAAGAATTTTAAAATAGGAACCCCGATGTAACCGGGTCCTACTGCATCACCAGTGCTCTGTGGACAAGCTCTGTGTGAGGGTCTAGTTATTCCATTTACCTACATTTGCAGATGGCCTCAGAGATCTCTGACAAACCGTAGAGTCCCTCTCCTCTCCCCTGCAGCCCCCATCTGCTCTGTTGGAAAAGATGAAGCTGCACCAAGACAAACCTGGACCATGCAGAGCCCCCCACGGTGCATGGCACGGGCACTTGGCACCCTTCCTTTTCAGTGGCACAGCCAACCCCCGGGGTGCCCTGAAGAATCTGTGCCTGCTGCAGTTCTGATGGTCTCTGATGTCTTCCCAAGCACCCAGGGGCAAAAGGAGCACGTCACAAAGATGCTGGTAGCAACCCCAGTGGGCCAAAGAGACAGAACCAGAATGAAAAATTGCCTTTAGAGATGCGCCCGGTTCCTGCGAGATGCTTCCCACACACATCCCCCGATTAAGTCAGTGCAGAAGCTCTGCAGAAACCTCTCTCAAACATAGTGACCTACATCTTGCTACGTTTTTATTTTTTTATAGATCGTAATTTCCAGTCAGCAATGGACTCTTTCAGTAAAACTAAGCAGAAACTGCTGTTTTCTTAAGAAAGATAAACAAAAGGCAAATGCAATGGAATTGCTGCTAGTCTTCAATAGAAAACCATGTGATTTTGCATGTCCTTACTGCAGTAGTTGAAACTGCTTGCTGTTGATCAGACAGACCTGGAGGGGTGTGGAATGAAAGCAGGGGCAATGGTCTAAGTTTACCCATGTTCTAACACTGCTCCCTTCACCCCAAACAGGAACTTAGCCCTACAGTTTTGAAACTATGCATGGACAGCCTGAATAAATCTCATCACCGAAGGTTTCCTGATATTCCTGCTGAATATCCAGTCCTATTAGTCAATGTCAGGCCCTAGGCAGCATGAAAAACTGCAGAAATCCATCCTGGCTGTCACTGGAAATCAGAGGTCAATCTCAAAAACGGAGAGACTCCTTCCAGACTTGGAAAGCATTCACATTTCAAAATTACAAAGTGCAATTGTCAAAGCTCTGCACGTTCATGTGAAACAGGAAGGAAAAATAAGACCCCGGACAATAGGACCCTGGAGGAGTGGTGGAGGGATCAGGCTTTTCCCAGGAAGGAGTTTGTCAAAATGCTAAAATAGAAGCTATATACACAATAGGTTGGAAAATGTTAACAGCCAAAAACATGTTAGATAACAGGATTTCAGATTACAAACGCTGGGCAGGTTGTCCCGTGAAGGTGCTCTAACAAAATATATGGATTCTCCAAAATGAGCAAAATTACTGTTTTCTGTAATGGCCCTTTTAGTGGGGTTTCTACTTCTGCTTTTGCTGTTAAGGTTCCCTGCACTCCACACCCACAATCATCTGCCTCCGTCTCATGCCACTCTCTGCCTCTCACTCCTCCTGATCCCACCCCTGCCCAAAGCTCCCCTCCCACTACTCTCTCACCACATCTACAGTCATCAGCTGCACCATGTGAACAGGGTGTGATGTAATTGTGCTTAAGAATAAGGGTAGAAAGCCAGACTCCCCAGTTTCTATTCCTGCCCCTCATCCTCCACAAAGAGCCTTCAGGAGGTCTTTCAATCCCTGTGATCTGTGACTTGAGTTCTCCTCCTGCAAGCAGCTTATGATGCCGCGAATACCCTCCGGTGTCTGCAGGTAGTGAGGTCCTGCAGCCCTCAGTGACACATCCCACACTTGCCTTGCTAAATGTTGAAAGGCTTTAGGTGTTAAAAGGGAGAAAAGGCCCTTTTAAGCACTTCTCTGGGGAGCAGGTGGCCAGCAGCTGACCTTCTCCTGATCTTCTCCTGTGTAGTTTTAAATGGGAAACACAGCCTATGAAATTTTAAATAAATCTATTGTAGTCTGCACAGTCACTGACAATCCACAAGTGATGTCACGATCTATCCCATCCTTGCTGTTTCAGCAGCTGTCCTGAGGCTGAGCATGAAAAGCTTTCAACGTAACTGTGAGCCTTCCCAGGACTGCAGGGGACTCTTAGTTCCAGCTTTTTCTTTTTCCGGGATCAGCTCTCCCTCCTCGGCCAGCTCTTTGCTTTGAAGTTTCTACAAGGGCCAAATTTGTCTTCACCATCCAGTGACCAAGTAAAATCATCAGACTTCACGTCTGATGGCTCAAATGCTCAGATTTGAGTCTCAGCTTTCAGCAGAGGTATCTCTTGGCTCCCCAAAGAGAAACACAAAGCACTAAGCACATTCCTGCTCGGGGAAGATGATGCTGACAGACAGAGGAGACACTTGGCGTAACTTTTAAGTGCTCCTTCGTTAAGGGCATCTACCATCCTATACTGCAGCACTGCCTCATTCCCAACATGAGGCTCCACTGTGATCACACCTAAATGTTCTCCTGGCAGTTCAATTAACAACAGGTGATGGGCTTCATGCTGGCAGGCAGAGTTATGGGGCTGAATCTTCTGCCCATCTTAAACAGAGGAGCTGTGATCTACAAAACCCTAGAATGCCTGAAACTCAAGCACATCAGGTCCTGCTCTGATTTTCACTCCTTATATTGCATGTGTTCGGTTGAAAATGTTTCAACCCATCCCTGAAGGTGAGCAGGGTGAAGGGAGGAAACAGTCTGTAAGATATTTGTCTTCACACTTGCTCCTGCTGTAAAAGCCACCAAGAGAGGAGCCTAAATATTTCTGTGTGGCTCCATCACTGTCCAGGCTCTCCTGGCAGTGCTGACTATCTCTCTTACTGGGGAGGTGGGGAGAAGAAAAGGACCACAAGGACGTGCCAATGCATGCCCAAGGGGAAGTATCAAAGGGTATTCAAGTGTCCAAGAGATTTGTCAGACTTCCTCTTACACAGAAGTTGCATCTTGTGCTTGTTGTGCAACACTGTAAAGCACAGCACCAGGAGAACAGTCCCAAGACGACAGAAACAGCAACAAATTCCCTCATCTCCTTTTTTCAGATCCTCAAAGTATTTTAAATACATAAACTATGAGAGCTAAACTCCTTCCTCCACAGTTTTACTTCACTTTCAACATGGTAATTTTCTATTTTTCAGAGAAACAGAGATGAGGCCCAGTCTGCTGGGGTTTTTTTTTTGTTTTGTTCGTTTTTTTGGGGGTTGTTTGTTTTGTTTTGTTTTTTCTGTATATGCTGAAGGTTCCAGCTCCTCACTCTTAAGGACTGAGCAGTAGGGACAGCTGACAGTCCCTTTCAGCTGCAGCATCTCCTCTGAGATGTAATGCCCAGGTGCACAGTGAAGAGTGGAGAGCTTCCTCTTGCTGTACCCTGCAGCTTTTCAACAACTCCTCTTTGCTGTCTGCATGTAATCTGCAGTGCTAGGTGAATTTTCCTTTTCAGCTGGATGCACTGTGTTATTTCTCTATAGCAGTATCTAGACAACTGAAAAAGTGCAAACAATTTAATGTATTACTTTCCTCTTATTTTTTTAAGGAAATGGTGAAAGTCTGGAAGATTTCTAATCTTTGTGCAGTGTTTCAAGATTTTGTTTGCTTGCTTTTATATTTGCACACATACATATATATATAGAGAGAGAAAACACTGCAAACATTTCTAGAGAGAGCTTCAAAAAACTTTATTTTCAGCTAGTCAGAGGTTTTGTCTCACCATTATGATTTCTACAAGATCCAGCAATTTATCTTAATTCAGACCATTCTGTGAATAAAATAGTTACTGTCCTACCAGACAGAAAGCAGATACTCTCCTGCCTCCCCCTGTAAAGCAACCAACAAGCCTCAGGAACACGGAGCAGCAGTTTTTAAATGCAACAGAACCATTCCCCTCACCCGCTGAACTCCATCCAGTCTCAACACTTCCCAAAACTGAAAAAAAAAAAAAGATGACACTGCAAAATGTCCTGCATAAATTTTGCTGTCCCAAGAGTCTCCACAGCCAATCCAAAGGGTCAAAGTGCTTAGAGACCAGATTCTTAAGGGATTTCCAGCTCCCACTCTCAGATCTCAGTGATTACACAGAAAGCAGCCAGCATCGCCTTTGACAGGTCCCCACCACCACAGCCATTAAATGTTCACATTTTTTGAGTGCCTTAGCCTCTCACAGAAATCTTGGTGAAGTCTGGATACAAAACAGCCAGCCAGCAGAACAATTTAACTTATTTTTAAGAATATTTTCTAGTATTTTCCCACTACATACAAGAGATTAAGTACGCAAAACTTCTTGATGCATATGTGGACAAGAGAGGAAACCCATGTGCATGTCCAAGTCTCGAAGCCACCAGCAAAGCATCTTCAGCACCAACATGAAGCCCTGCTCAGTGCTGCCTGGCTGGGCACTGGCAGCTCAGCCAGGGCCACTCCATGAAACACACAACGTGGAACAAGGAAATTTTTCAATCAGCACTTGGCAGAGAGAGCAGTAAACTAGCTATCTAAACTTAGACAATAGATACAGAACAAATTAACTGCTCCTGCTCCCCTGCAATTCCAGAGGTCTCCTGGGAGGCCACCGTGCTGTGTTCCACAGTGCCAGAGCAGGGGGGATGCACCCTGTGGGGAAGCTGGGTGAGCACCCCAGCACACAGATCCTTTTCTCCTCTGGGCTCACATCATCTGGTGGTTGGGAGCTCCAAAAGTGTATTCTTCCTGCTGATATTTCTGCTTCTCCCAGTTTCTCTCAGGGCCAGCGGTGTGAAGAGCAGGAGCTGAGGAACACACTTCACTGACAGAAGCAAATGTTTTTTGGTGCCTCTGGATGTTCCAAGTTAAGCTCGGATCACACTGCACTTAGCTTTCATGCTATCCAAATTACTCCAGGAGGGCCTAATCCTGATGAATAGCTGGGCAGCCATTAAAATTGTTTCCCTTGAACAGCTAAATGGAAATGCGAGGGCTTGACGCTTGAGCTAGCATTTAAAATGGGTTCAAGTAATCAAAACACCAGATCAGAGAGCGCTGGGGGTTTTGGAGGAGCTGAGATGCAATTCAGCTTTGACTCTTCAGCTTATTATAGCAAACAATTCCCACCCCCCAGCAACCGAAACTAGCCACAGCTCCTTGCAGAGCCTGACTGGACCTGATCACGTGGGCTCACGCTTGCTGTTTATACCCCTTGCGCCAACAATGCTTCTCGTGCAGCCCAACACCATCTGTCATTCTGTCCTGTCACCTCGGGGTGCTGCTTGGGAAGAAGCACGTCACTGGCCATTCTCTCTGGAGACATCTGAGATGCCAGGATCGCTATCACAGCCTTCTCTCTGTCCGGGCAGCAGACACCCCATGCCAATTTCGAGTAACAAACAGCATAAAGGCAGCGTCGGTGCCTGCAAATTATTTTTCTGCATCTGTGGCCGTGCTGCCAACAAGTATCAGAGAATGACTGGTAAATGTGATGTCCTGTGTAGAAGACACAAGTAGCTTTTCACTGCCACACTCCACCAGCACAGATACACAGAAGAGCAATGGATTAAATATCTGAAATTTTTCTACTGTGTTAACTTGCTCCAGGAGCTCTGGCATGAGTGATGATGGGAATATCAGTGAGGAGCTGTTGAGGAGTGGAAGAGCATGCAGGAGGAGCCAGCTTGTGGATGGAGAGCCAGTGGATCACGCATGTTGCTCTCATTCCCATCCGCCACCTGATGCTTGTGTATGTGGGGACAGGGCCACAAGGAGGGAGCCCCCAACTGTTCAGAGGGGCAGGATGGAGAGAGGGACAGTGACCTCAGAGCAGCTCACTTCCTGAGCCTCCAGCTCCCCAAGGAGAACTTCTACCGCAGTGCTGGAGCAGCAGGTGGGACAGGCAGCTCCAGCAAGCTAAGCAGGCACTAAGCCACATGTCTGTGCATGCTTCTGTCCAGAGAAACCACAACTAGAAGAATCTGCCTTATAATATTCACAAGATGAAGGAAGAACAGAAACACAGTTTGGGCATTCCAAGCAAGTAGACTGGCCTGAATACTCATGTGCATGGAGGCAGCCGTGCTGCATGAAGAAAAGTCATCAGGTACTGAGCCTCACCAGTCTAGTTTCCTAAGCAGGCCGAAAGAAAACTATAAAGGATTCCCCTTTGAGCCACATAAGTACAAGGAAGCCTGCATTAAAAAAAAAAAATAAAATAAAAAGAAAAAGGAGGAAGAAACCGTGCTTTGAGCTCAGCCATTGCACACTTCAGCAATTGCAGCTCTTCTTAAAAACACTATTGTGGGCTCAACCTGGCTGCAGAGGCAGCAGCACTAGAGGGCAAGGGGAAGGCTTGCTTCCATAACCATGGCCATGTAAAACAATCTGGTATGAACTGTGGCCCCTCAGTGCCCATTTCAAAAAGCCTGCTGCTGTGTAGCAAGAGGCCAGCAGCAGTGCTGCAGGGGCTGAACACAAGTAATGTAGGAGTTAACTGAGAGCAAAGGGATAAAAGTCCCAGAAAGAGTATTGATATCACAGATCTGATATATGAACAAGAGCTGTGACTCAGTCTTCACCTAGGGACCAAAGATGATGCAAAGATGAATTCAAAGCTTCTTATCTCTCCTTATTTAACCTTCGTTCACTGCACCAGGACAGCGCACACCAGCTAAGGGTGCTCCGTATGCCCAAGGGAAACAAAGCCCAAGCACTGTGTGGGGCTCTCTTGGAAGCCACGTAGTGTAGACCATTAGGCTGCAGAGCACTGTGCAGAAGCCTTTGGTACCTAATGCCAGCTCTGGAGATGGAGCTCCCCCTTTTCCAGGTGGGGTAGCATGAGACACTCCACGCCTCTGAGAGAGCCCCCAGAAGACCCTAGAGGGGACTCGCCGATGTTAAGCCACAGGTCGGACATAGCGAAGCAAGGAAGGATTGTTCAGTTTTCCCCGCTCAGGAGCTGCTGGGGCAGCCCACAGCACAGCCCATGGCCCCAGAGCTCCCCGAGGGACACGCCGAGCGCCCAGAGCCGGCACGGCAGGGTCACCCGGCTGTGGCACACGGCCCGGCACGCCGCGGCCGGAGCGGAGCAGACGGCGCAAGCCAGCTGCGTAGCCTGATGCTCAATGAGACTTGACAGGTCCCACGAGGTCCGCACGCCGAGAGAGAGCCCGGGGCCCCCGAGCTGGCGACAGCGCCTCGGCTCTGCTCGGCCCCAGCGCGCCCGGGGATCCGGCGTTTGGATCATCTCTGGGCGGCTGGCGGCCACCCAAGGCGTGAGCATCACCCCGTCTGCAGCAGCACGGGGCTGCCTCCCAGGGCACCTTCACCCCGGGACTGTGGCGCGGGAAGGGCGATGCACACGCGGGGACGTTCTTCGCTCGTCGCTCCCAGCCTCAGGCTGTTTCTTTCTCCGCAATCACCCAAGGGTGAGGAGGAGCTGGGGAACATTACGCTGACGGTGCCGTCGGAGCCGCGGATACAGGGCCTTCCGCTCCACGCCAAGCAAACCTTCTGGAATGGTTTGGACACGATAGGTAAACAGTGTTGGGCTTGCTCAGCAGGGAGACATTTGTATTTAGATGTTATAGATAAGTGGTGCATATTTGAGACATCTGAAAGTTATTATTCCAGGCAGTTTCTAAACAGAGAATCGCAGTCGCATAGCCCCTTAACTCTGAGCTGACAGGCAGGATAATGATTTAAATTATTGTTAAACATAGGCTCTGTTTTAAGTGGATGGAATTCAACAACACGGTAGGTTTAGGGGAGTGGGGGTGTATTACAAAACACAACATTTCCAGTTTCTGGAGCACTGATCCACAGGAGCTTCTCTGCCAGCACCAAGCATCGCTATTCATGCTATGAAAATGGCAGCAGTAGAGATCCTCAAAAGGCGACATCACAAGCTGCCTTCTGGCTCGTTACCACTCCCTCTAATTGCAACAACTTTGATTAAGGGAAATGCCTTTATGAAAGCAAAACATGGCATTTTTCAGACTGTAAAACAGTTCAGCAGTGAATCATAAGTATTTTTTTTTTAAATGCTTTTGATTTATAAGTGATTTATGCTTCCTGGAGTTCAATAGGATTATGTTTATTATGCTATCACTCTGTTTTTAGCTAGAAATATACTGATTTGTTCTCCATTATAAGCCATTTGATGTTCAACTATTAGGTTGTACTAAATCAGTGTCCTACCGTTGTCTCATCTGTGAGGAGTTTGTTTTCCAATGTTTTTTAGACTGGTCTGGTTGGCTCCCCCAGGTCCCCTCCATGCTCAGCTACCACCATCAGAGAAGGCTTTTGGTCTCCACCATAAGCTGCTTTCTGACATGCCAAAGGTTAAGTGTGACAGCAAACACTGGCTCCATACTACAGCTTTTACACAGGCAAAGCTCCAGTGAAAACAAACCCATTTCTTATGAGGAAAGGAGAAAGGGAAGGAGGAATTAATTTCTTACTTATTCAGCATCTGATTGTGTGTCTGTGTCACGAGCGAGCTCCCAGGCAGCACCTCCAACCTACAGCATCCTCATTTCCCAGATAGGTCATTCACAGTAATGCAGACAAGGGGGGTCTCATCTCTGCTCCTAGCACAAAGATGCAATTGGACCTAAAACAAAAGGAATCTCACCTTGCCACTTAAGGAAATTACATGGCTGATTAATAATGGATGAGCCTCACAAAAGCCACACACTCTGCTCATCGTGCCAGCATCTTTTCCATCTTTTCCTAATTCTCCTCACCAATAAAGCCTAGAATTGTTTAGAAACTTGAGAGGAAACTGAGTTCACCCACCTAAGCTTCAATAACCATTGTGTCCAGCAGGGCAGCTGCAGCCCAACTCGGCCTTTGGCATATGCAACACAATTTAAAATCAAACCATAAAACGATACCTCAGGTCTCTGCCAGAAACACACTGACAAGGCACATGAATCAAACCAAGATGGGGCACTTCTGTCAGACCAGCAGCCTGGTTTGCCCACTTTAGCTTGTGAGGAGTCCAAAAACACAGAGGAGCTGAAACCCACAGTCCTCTGTCAGGGAGAAAAGCAGTATCTCCATCCTGCAAAATAAAGGCAGTTGTGTGATATGTCTCACAAAAATGGGTAATCCAAGCCTGAATCAGGAGCTGAATCCCCTACCACTAAAACTAAGGATAGCTTTTTGTCCCTCCCTGTTGACCACTAGTTAGTTATTCATCTGATGTACTCACACCAGTGTGTAAAGGCTTTCTCTTGCAGGCAGTGTTTGGTTGCTTTTCCTGCACAATTAATCCTGATAAATATTCTTCTCCCATAAAAATAGTGGTCTTATCTCTCTCTGGGCATTGTTTTTCTCTTTTTATGTTAAAAAAAAGTATTCACAGAGCTAGGAGGAAACAAACAAACAAAAACCCCAAGCGGCTATTAAAGCTACCAGTGCCCTATTTGAAGAACCCAAGAGAAACACAAAAGGAAACTGCAGCCATCAACAGAATATATGGAAATGCTTCCTTAGCCCTCAAGCTGGACATTGACTTTATGCAGTGACAAACCCCACAGGGCCAGCTCAGGGGTCTCACCTGCTCCTTCCTGCAGTCCTTGCAGCTCCTGCTCACTGAGAGCATAGCCTTCAGAACAAGGAGGGGTACAAAGGCAAGTGGAAGCAGGATTTCCTCCTGCCAGAGTCTCTGTAAGGAAAGGGAAACCTCCCCATGCCTTCAAACCCCTCCTGGCCACAGCCCAGCCCAACAAAACAGACTGACAGCATTCCACCAAAAGTCCACCCCTTCTATAGGCAGTCCAAGCAGTCCTGGCTTCTGTACATAACACTGAGAGACAAAGATATATTGGAAACAATAAATTAATGATAAGAGCCCCAAAGAATGTATTTCCTACTTATTCTTCATTCTGATGTACTTTTAGTAACTTCAGATAAGCTGCTAATTTAAATAGTTGAATCCAGAAGGATTCCAAACCATCTATGTGAAACATCTCAGGGCAGTCTGCTTTGGCAGAAGATCTAAGCACAGTAGCGCTTTGATAGGATAGTTTTAAAAACTCATTACCTAATTCTCATGTCCTGGCATATGCTGATAAAGCCACTGTATCCCATCCCCACCTGTGAACCAAGATTTCTTCGTTTCCAGAGTAATAAATCCTCATGGGTTCTGTAGTCTTCTTTATGCTGTAGAGCCAGCATGAACTCAACTCCTTAATGATGGGAAACTGCAACAGAAAAACTGCTGTGGGACATCCTCTGGTGTCACCTTCTCCACCTGTGGCCTCAAATGCCAGAACAACAGACAGGTCTGCAGATAAAATTACTGCAGCCTCCACTGCCCTGCTGCACCTCAGTCGGAAAAAGGATATTAAATATGGGGACGGGGTTGCAATCAGCCTTTCTGAGTAAATAATAACCTGGGAAATTCTGACTCACGCTGATTTGTGATCAAGGACCGTGACTGAGATACCGAAAAAAGGAATTGAATCAGATTTTCATGGCTGTGTCAGAATGAATTAATTCTCAACATATAGCTGGAAAAGATTTAACATCACAAATGCATTTTTAGAATGACAGGAGGATATGGAGGCTGTGGTAAAGAAGAAAACATGATTATTGTTCTGCGTAGACTGACAGTGAGGAAAGATAAAAAGGAACTAAATATACCATAAAATAACAGCCTTGTCAAAGAGCTGCCAACGGGAACATCCTGAGGAGGGGACAGCAGTTACAAACATCTGGCACTGCTGGCTGCAACAATGTCCCAGACAATGCTTATGACAGAATAACCAGCAGTGACATATCTCCAGGAGAGATGGCAAAGTTATCATCAACTCTACCCAGAACAGTCCGAGAATCTCCTTGCAGTCACTGGCTGATTTTTACCCTTCAGCTAAGGATGTAAGAGGGGTCTGCCTGGGCTTCTCCAGTGGCCACCATTCACCCCATGTCTGCTTCAGAGAGAGGTTAAGATTATTTTTTTCTCACTTTTGTGGTTGTCAGCAAAACTCCTAAAGTAAATCAGATATCAGCTGATCTCACTGTCAGTCTAGCTAAATCAGAATCAGGCTATTACAATTCTAAATGCTTGCCCATAGCAACTATTTAGGTTAGCACAGCTAGTTCTTTTTGAAGTCATGTTTGCTATTAATTTGAATTCATTTTCTAGGTTGCCAATTGTAACTAAACCCTCTGCTGGAAAAATAACTGCACTCAGTACGTATTTTAGAGATGGTTGCTTGGGGTTTTTTCTCAGCCAAGCAAGCTAGAGATGCTGCTAAGTGGAGGATTAGATTCTCAACTCAAAAGACAGGAGTTCATCTGGAAGCAAATTCCAGAGACACAGATGGAGGAGTGTGAAATCCCCACTGGTAAGCACAAGCAAAGGAGTGTCTCTCATCTCTCCTCATACAGAGTGCTCACCTTCATACAAATAAACCCTTTGATACTTAGTTCCATCAATATTCATTATTAGCAAAAAGACTTCTATAATAAATTAACTGTATGATGAAAGAACCATTGCATGAAGAGAAATAGGTCTTATCAAAAGCAGAACTAAGGGCCATCAACCTAATTCAGGATGTAAGAAAAAAATCTGACTCAAATTCTTTGTCCAGCGTTGTTTTCTCCTGCATCCTCATGATCCCTATCATAGAGAGACTATCAGTAGTATGTGCTTGACCTGATAAAAGAGTTCACTTATCTCCAGGGAACATGCCAGACATTCATGGTGCCCCAGACAAAATAATTCAAACACACCAAACACCCTGTGCTATCCAGATAAAGGAGGAAAAAAAAAAAAAAAAAAAAAAAAAAAAAAAAAAAAAAAAAAAAGGAAACCAAAGCCTATGGCTTAACACAAAGACAAAATGAGACGCTTGTGTCAGTGAAGAAGTGAAGAAACCAGGCAAGAGAAGAATGGTCTCTTGGTCACTGGGTTGTCCTTGCCTTCCCCATCAATATAACCTGATCTCTCTTTGCCAAACCTGTCTTTCCACTGCTTTCAGACAGCAGTTCACCCTGTTTCCAGGTTTGCCTTTTCCTGCTTCCCTACCTCAGGCATCTGGACCCTTTCTTAAACCTTCCTGCACAGAAACCAGACACGTTTTCCAAGAAAATCAAGCACTGCCTGGAGGCAACTTTTCTACTTCAACAATCCATTCAGCCCCTCCTACTCATGTTCTTCTCTCTCTTCCTCCTCCTTCTCCTAAAAGAATCTTTGCTGCCCAGAAAAACCATTAAGCACAGACGCTAATCCCTGCATAACCATCGATTACTGATTAACCACAGACCACAGGTTTTGACCTGGCAAGCCCTGCACAGAACCCAGTAACAAGCAGATGGCAAAGAAAAGCATCCAGCAAAGCACTTAAGCACATGGCTATCTTTAGGAATGTGAATTAACATACTTGTTCAAGCATATACCTGATTTCTAGCATACCATATGTACTACATACACATGGAGATGGGTAGGGAATGCACCATCCTGTCGAATCTGGGCCCTGCAGCCTATGCAGTCTTCTTTTGTGAGCATCTGAGAATGGGTTCCAATTGCCCAGCCAGAAACTTCACACCTTTCAAAATACAGTATTCTGCTTCCCACTGAATTTTCCCTCCACCAGCTTTCATCTCTCAGCCTGCCAACATAAAGCACTCTCTGCCCCACCATCAGATTGTTACTTTGACTTTTCACATCTTGTCCGGTTTTTTTTTCTCTAAATGAGCACTGATCTTTTAGGTATCACACCCAAAACTGAAGCACTAGGAATTATCATAAAAATAGTCATAATAATGATTATGGCTCAAAACCAAATAATTTATGTATTTCTCTTGAGTGCACAATTAGGCTGAGTTGAAGTTATGGGTCCCTGCAGCTCCACAGTGAAATTCTCATTAGTTCAGTTTTCTTTCCAACTATTTCTGTCTTTGATCTCCATGATGAGGACAATTTCCATCCAAATGGCCAAGGGATGTTACAGACAAGATCCTAAGACTCTACCATGTCAGGAATGAAGCAATAAAAATGCATTTTGACAAACGCAGGCAGTGTCAAGGCTCGCCTCTGACACGAGCATATACATTCCAGCGTATGGAAACATTGAGTAAGATCTATCTAGAACAGACAGGGTTACAGATGAGCAGAAAGCAAAAGGCCCAATGCTTTTGTCAAAAAGACGCTTTCGCACAAGCCATGCTGGGATGACAGAACGGATGGCTGATGTCTGGGAAGGGCTCGGGAGACTGATGGCTGCTGCCTACAAACACCAGAGAGAGCAACGAAAATCAACCAGGGAAACACCACTGCAGAATGAGGAGGAAGGGCAAATGCCTTCAGAAACTTACTGAATAAATTGTCACCAGTCTCCTGGTTCAAGAGAACACCTATGGGGCTCACAGGTGCTGGGGTCCCCTGGCCTTGGCCAGACAAAGAGGGAACACTCTGCATCAAAGATTTTAGAAGCTTCAGATCCTTCCTTGTGAGTGGTGCAGTATTTATTGGCACAGCACCAGCATGGGAATAGGATTATTGGATTTGAAAGGCTTTTTCCCTGGAGTAGTCTTTATCCTCTTAAAAAGATAGAGCAATTAAACTTTTTTTTTTTTTTTTTTTTTTTTTCCTGAAGAGAATTAATCGTCTGTGAATAGTCACACTGGTAGCCAGATGCATCACAAAAGATTTTCATCTACTTAAATGCATAGTCAGTGGCTAGCAATCTGTTTTACCAATCTTTCATCCCTAGCTGCAGACCAAAAATTTACCAATCCCAAATAATTTTAATTTCTAAATCTAATATGAGCAGGTGGAATGGAATTTAAAAAAAAAAAAAAAAAAAAAGGCCTAAAGGCCTTTAACATCAAAACGATGTTTATGTCTGAGAATCAAAACTTGTGATTGGACATTCTGTTCTAGCCAATAGACATGGAATGTTTTGTATAAATTTCACAAAGTTCTGCCAACACTACCCTGCTATAATTTCCAAGAAAACGGGAGGAAGCACTTATCTAGTGCATGTCAGTACAAGGTGTGATATTCTCACCAAAAGCCACAGCAGAGATGAAACATCAAAATTATTGTCGGAAGAACATATTTATGAAAATACAATTAAGAGAGCATCATAGAAGAATGCAAGATCGAGATTTTCCTAAATGTCTGAGTAGGAGAGAAGAGCCCAGGCTCTCACTGAGCACAGCACCTTGGAGGATCATCTGCATCACAGGCAAAACTGATGTAACATCTGCACCAAAACTGTGCAGAAGTTCTGGCTTGGATCAGCGCAGCTTCAAAAATCAGCACAGTCAACATGTTTTATTTTCTTCAGGATAAGACAGACAAGGTCTTGAGGAGTTTCTGCTGCTTAGTGTTTGGCCAAAAAGAAGGGATGAGTGAGCAAAATCCCAGGGGTAGACTCTGCTCACAGTGTAAACTCGTAGTGACTCCACAGGTAGCTACAAGTTTAGGCTGGCAAAACTGAGAGCAAAGTTGGGCTATAGGTAAGGACTTCTACGCTGAGCTCAACAACAGTTCTGCTTATGCAGCTTGGGGGGAAAAAAAAAAAAGGAGGAGACTGGACTAGAGAGCAACCCCATTTTTAGCTCTGTTGCTGGTTTGGATGAAAACCCCAACTTTATTTTATTTTATTAAAGGTGTCAAACTTGTTTAACAACCCAGACACCTACAGGGATAACAAAATCACATCCTCTGTACAGTAAATTGCATATTCAGCAGCTATGAGGCCAATTAGACATTGAAATGACAAAGTGCTGTCTCAGGCCAGCAGAGCCATACTGCACAGAGACAGTGTTTAGTTTTATCATACGAGCAGTGTTTAGCTGTCATCTGTCATACAGGCTTAGGGGGAAGGGCCTCCACAGCTGGAACAGCTGCAATAGCTGGAATTGTAGGATTAGCACAATAAGTTTACTTTTACCAGATCACACAATTCACATCCAAAACTTACCCCCAGCTCCAAATGCACTCTTTTTGTCAAGCTACAGCTTTATGAATGAAGATGAATTAGCGTTCAGCATTACAGCCCAAGGTTTGAACAGTTTAAACTATTTGGCTGAATTGAGAAAGGTATTAAGAAAGTTGCAAAGATTAATTTCCTTTCGCAGCATATTCCCTCTCCCTTTTTTTTTTAAAGACACCTATTACTTACAGATTTTAAAAAAGGAACTATATTAGACAAACTAATTAAAATGCAATTATATGTAGCATTAGGTATCAGTTAATAGAGTGCATTAAAAAAAAAAAAAAAGCATAGATATCCAAATAGCTTAAATCAGAAAGCTAAAATCTTTGCTAATGTAAGGAATTCTTTGAAAGGTCTGTCAAAAGAATACAATGTTACATTAGTGGTGGATTATTATTCTCTAAGCCCTGCCCATGCTAGAAATGTCTGTAACTAACTATAGCTGTGTATTAAATTCAGTATACATGCAATTGTTCACGAAGTTTATACCTTTAGTAGAAGTAAAAGAAAGTCAAAAGCTTTTTAATTGGAACCACTGTTTCCAGACTCTACTTTCCACACTTCCAACACAGAGCAAAGCCAAGATAAACTTCTTAGTGTAAACCAGCAACATTTATCTCCTTAGAGCAACAGCCAAATCAATCATCACAACACATATTTCATGTAAAGACTCCAGTTTTTTTTAACACAGGGGCGTTTCTTTGCAGTGTCAGCATCTGAACTACAACATACCCATAACATAAACACCACTTAAAATTGTCAGAGTTTTCATATTTCCTTGGGTTTTTATGGGTAAAGCGGCCCTTCTTGCCTGTGTTAGGAACAATATTTCAGCTTACCAGAACTAAAGAAACTTTACAGCACAGAATGCATTTTTCCACTGGTCGTTTTGTCCTGTGGCAGTCTCCATTCTTCTCAGTCTGGGCAATAAAAGCCAGACTATTCCCTTTTAAATTTATTCCTACCCAGGTACACTTGCAGGCTCTCTTGACGCTGATGTGGACTTTTTGTGGATATAAAGTGCCCTATAGCACATTATGTGTCAGATTTTGTTCTTTCTGTTCACCTGTGGCAATGCCTTTCTCTCCAAGAGTTCTTGCCAAGGCAAAGGTGCTTCAGGTGAAAACAACATCTCATCCGACACGCAGCGCTGATGAAATACCAGCAACCTGCAGAGCCTCTGTGCAACTTTGTAATTCAACACCTCATCCAGACCCTGAAGTGCTGATCCCTCAGACACCCTATTTCACTTGGCCTCTGCCCGTTCTGACTCACTTGGTGCTTGCCATTGGCTGCTCAGCCCAAACGCCGCGTTCTGACCGTGAGGACAGGCGCACGCTGCCTGCCCCAGCTCACGGGCACGGAGTCTCCACTGCTGGCAGTCAAACACAGAGAGGAGAAAAAACCCCACTGCACTCACACAGCCAAGAGGAGCTCTGGCTTGCCTGAAAGTGCTGTGTCCAGCAGCCTCATCACAACCCAGACAGGCAGAGCTGGACAACTACAAACCCTCAAGCACAAGACGCTGCCTGGGTCCTTGGGCTGACTTTTGGGTGCCCATTGCACCTGGAGAAACACTTCCCTCCTGCTTTGCTAGGGCAAAGCAGGGATTAATTAAACTGGCAAGAGATGAGCTATTTATTAAACTGTTTTCACATTTTCAGCTGTGTTAGAGAGCTTCCTGCAGCTGCCATAGAGACAACAGCTACAGACAATAAAACTTTATGAGCAATTTAAATTCTCTCTCTCCTTAGGAGATGGAGAAAAACAAGGACAACTGACTGGTTGCAGGTCTTGTGTATCTTGCGTTCATTAAGTAGGACTCTGTTTAAGCACTTATTATGCTTTTCCATCAGATAGTCGCAGACTTCCACAAAAAGGATTAATTGTTTATAGCTTCCACTTTCAACAATACCCTATAAAAATACACTGCAGTCATATCTGATTATCCATTTTGTTTAGTGCAAAGCACTCCCGGCACATCAGTCTGCTTATTTGCACGTGTCAGAATAGCAACAAAATGGATTCCCATGGGCAATGGAAAATAAGCTTTGCACTTGGAAAATAAAATAGTAATAACCACACAGTAAAACTGCAGATGCATGCAATGAATTAGATTTATCATCAGTCTTATACCATTAACACCTGAAATTTGCCCATAAATCTACCTCATTTGAGGCTTATTTAATGTTTCTTCTAAAGGTGGCCGGGAGCTAGAGATTCAAACCACATAAAAGAAAAACATTTCTTTCTTTCCCTACAAAATGTACAACTTCCTTGTCAAAGAGACACCCGCTTGAGGCATAAGATGGGTACATTTCCATCCAGGATCAGTTCACATTTTGAATTAGATACTTTGCAAACATAAAACAATAAGAAGCGGATCTGGTGAAAGAAGAGATTTCCCAAATATCTAATGCAATTTACAGAACTTCCATTTAATTCTCATAGGATCTGTAGATATATTTATGACTGAAATATATATTTACACTATATATGTTTCTACTTCAGGTAAATCTAAAATGCACATTCAACTCCCATGAATTTAAAATTTTCCAATCTTGCAAGGTCTTACTAGTTTTTCACATATTTACAAGATGTGCTGAGACTTTGCTTTCAACAGGTACCTCTCAGTGTGCCAATTAAATAAAATTATCCTTGATTTTCAAAGCCTGCACTGGTAAAAGACCAAGAATACTCTAAAACACTGCATGAATGAAAATACTGCTGGATGGGAAAAGAGTGTGAACAGAGTAATAAACAGTAAAGGGGTGTGATTTCTGATCATGCTAACAAAGAATGGGACCAAGGAAAATGAGCAGAGTGTACCTCACATTATCCCACTGAAAACACAGGGTGAGTAGTGAAGTATGCTGGAATCATAACTGCTTTGCAGCCCCATTTTTCTGTACTTTTAGAGCATTGTGCTTTGAAAGAAAAGACACAAGGTGGTAGGACTAGATGATCTTCATAGGACTTTTCCCATCTTAACCACTCTGCAGTGCTGTGCTGCAACGTCACTGCCCAAAAAACGGGGTGATTTTCAAAAATAATTTTTAAAAAGTTGTGATTTTCACAAAGGCACCATATAGAAGAGGTAAACCTGTAATTCCCCACCAAAGGTAAAGGAAAATGCTGAGAACACTCATCATGCACACGTGACTGAGGGAAGTTGCCAACCTTGCTGTCCTGCAGGGAATCCATGGAAAGTGCACATCCCAGGCTCAAGCCCAGTGCTTGAAAGGAGCAGGTTAGTATGAGACAATAACTTGGTTCCCATCAGCTGCCATCCTTCCTCCATGGCTCTGAAGACTCCAGAATTTAAACAGCTGGGCCTTTCCTTTTTTTTTTTTTTTTTTTTTTTTTTTTTTTTTTTTTTTTTTTTTTTTTTTTTTTTTTTAATGCTTTATTATAGCAGCAAGGCAGCAGATTGCTTATATTCCATTTTTCTCGGACTCTTTTTAAAAAAGTGTGAATGAGCATGTGTGTATGTTGAAGTGATAACATAAGGACAAGCCACATTTTTAGTAAATATTACTTTAAATTACCCTGGAATGTAAAAGTGCACTTGTGCAAAACTAGCTGCCCAAAAAGGAAAGCAGAGCTGTAAACCATCCTGCCTGCAAGTTGAGCACATCAGCAGGAGAGTCACTGTATAAGGGCATGTTTACAGGTCATGTACGCCTGCACCTACACTGAAACTCATGCCCTAAAACACAGAACATGCATGCCCTCCACTGCCACAGATTCCTCTATGCAGGCCCTCACACTGTGGCAGAAAACCATCCGAGACTCTGTGCTCAGAGGAGATCAGATTCCTGGGCGAATTTAAGCCTTTTCATCTCTATAATGTGGGGAGAGGAGAGCAAGGAGCAGCCTCTCACCTGTGACAGTCAGCACCGTGAACCTCATCGCTGAAGCCACCTCAAGGTGGATTTAAACCAGCCCCTCCTTTTGAATCACTGCAGCAGTGACAGCAAACCACGGTCCCAGCTCAGTTCCAGCTCCCCTTGGCTGCGGTGCAGCGGACCGTGCAAGCCTTTTTCACCTGCTTCACTTCAAAATGCAGCTGGCAAAGAAGCTGCTTGAAGGGCTCTGCCTTTGAACATACAGCAAGGACAGAGACCCAGGAACATCTGTGACAGCCACACACACCTGTGTAGTGACAGCAGTACT
Organism: Hirundo rustica; assembly: GCF_015227805.2. Taxonomy (NCBI): domain Eukaryota; kingdom Metazoa; phylum Chordata; class Aves; order Passeriformes; family Hirundinidae; genus Hirundo; species Hirundo rustica. The sequence goes on along the minus strand of NC_053457.1, from coordinate 23,903,847 downwards.
GACACACGGGTAATTGTCAGTAAGGCTGATGCTGTGGGTAAAGCCATAAGCAGAAGGAAATGAAAAATTAAGGTACCAACCAGCTGGTTTCTAGTGATGCCAGAATGTTGTGTAATGCCTGCGATGCAGCTAGAGAGAGAGGCAGGACTGAGCTGGGAGACAAGGCTGATGGCAGATGACACTTTTTGCTCTGGCAAGTAATTTAATTCTCACAGGCTTTGGACCTCCCTTCATTCAAGTCTTTCTTTATTAAATCTGTAAGACAGGAAAAGTGTCACTAGCCTAAGTCATTACCCTGTTTTACTGAGTTCCTTATTTGGGCTGGAAGTGATTTGCCAGTGTAATGCAGATGAGCAAAATAAAAATGTGCAGTTTTGGATGTTGTCACTTCTGGGAACATAAATGCACACTGTCCATCTCCCTGCAGAGCTGGGATCTTGCAGTGACACAAAACTTACTGCTGCAGGTCTTTCTTTTGGCAAGTCTCATTTTGGAAGTGGTGTTACATTACTGGGAGTGGGAAGAGAGTAATTCTGCAATAAACAGAAAGACACCAGAAATGGTAAAGTTTTTGGTCAGATTCTTACACATAAAAGCAAATGGAGACTGTACAGGGGTGCAGCTTGACCCTGTAACCTTACAAGCATTGAGAAAATAGTGAGACTTAAGAACAAGGAAGATGTTTGGAGTTAGGGGGCAATAAATCACTGAACTGGAATCTGAAACGCTAGGCTCTTCTGTTCAGCATACTGCTCCAGCATCCCCAGCCTCCAGCAGATGCCCTGCATGCCATACCAGGCTGAATTCGACCATATGTTTGAAGCTAAGCTATGAAATTCATTTGTCAAGTCCCGGGAGTTTTTGGCAAATTGTCCTGTGCTATATGTGTGGTCTGCTACACTAGAGCAGGCATGCAGAGCATAGTAATGGGAACGTCTATAGGATCCAGGGGCAACGCAGCTGATGATCTCCCTTCTCTGACTTTTAGTGCTGCTTAATAATGAATGGAGATGGAGAGGACTTGGGTGGAAGCCGTTTCAGCACAGTTTCAGGCTTAAAGCCTGCTGAAGGCTGCTGGAACAAGCTATAAATACATTTCTGAGCTCTGCGCCAACTGTGTAAACTCAGAAGCTGCTTGCTTCATTCAGGGACTTCATACCCACCAAGGAGTCGGGAGTCTCTTGGACTAGAGGTAAGTCAGTGGCTGGCAAAAGTCACATTTTCCTTGTGAAAGGGGATGTGGAAGATGCTAGCACAATGCAGGGGCAGATGACTGATAGGAAATGATTTCTCGGGTGTTTTGAAAGGAAACACATAATCCAGAGTTATGGACCCTCATTAATCAGGCAGAGTAGTCCTGAGGAGCCAAATCTCACAAGAACACCCGTAGGACTTGGAGTCATTTGTAAGCTCTTGCTAACTGAACCCTTGGCCTGACATTTGCCCAAATTCTCCAGCCCAATTCAAATATCACCACCTTGGCCTATGAACAGTTGCCTAGTGGCTCTGATTCAAGCTGATTCACAACAAAAGATAAATCTTTCTGCACCTAAAAAAAGAAAAAGCTGCTGAGACATTCTTCAATTCCTCTGCCTTGTGCAATCTTGGACCAGGAATTTTTGCAACAAGGTCAGTCTCATTTCTTCATCTCCTGAACATACGCCCCTCTTCCTTGCTGTGTTGATTGCTATGGGTAGTCCTGCCACTATATTTTTTTACTACAGCACAGAATGCAGAAAGGAAGCAGAACTGTCAGAAAGAAGTTTAATTGAAGTTTTTGATATACAGCATGAAGCTGTCAGTTTAATAGAGACCAACAGGCTGCATGGCAGGAAAAAGCCATGATCTCTCTCAGCCTTAGTTCATCTCATCTTCAGAAGGAACTTCAGCTCCTGAAGGTACCATCTAACCTTTTCCATGGTGAAAAGAAGACCCATGAAACTGCTGTTACATGGAGAAGTGTTGTAATTTGCCTCCCAGTGACAATGCAAAGCCAACTCTAAGGCTGTGTGCTGACACTCCTGGTCCCCCAGCAACCTTGCTGCCCCTCAGTCCTCAGAGATTCTTTTCAGTTCTTCTAAGATGTATAAACTCAAAAAGCCCAAACCTTGACAGCCTGTGCATCCTGGACTGAGTCCTCATGAATGCCAAACTATCTTCATGTCACCTGAGGATGGCAAATGACACAGGCACTCAGCACTCCTCATCCTGTAACCCTAACTGTATATCCAACCTTCAGACTTCAGAGGACAAATCAAACTCCTCTGTGAAAGCAACATCCTGGAAAAACCAGCCACAGATTCTCTCAGGTAATCTGGAAGATAGCCATGTTTCAAATCTGTCCATTAAACCTAACAAAAAATTGTCACAGTGCCATCCAGGAAGGATTTAACCATAGTACAGAAAATGCACTTCCCCACTTTGGCACAGGGAAAGGACAAGATGGTATAAAGCCTTACAAGGTATATGACACACTCCAGACTATTCTCTGACAGAGCTACACCTCTGAGCAGAAATCCACTTACTTCGAGATGGCTTCTAGTGCTATACTGTAGCAGCTGTTTCCCACCTCCCACTGATGTTATATTTACACGCTGAGTTTCAAACACCCACTGATCCAGGCTGAGCTCCTGAGATGCTCCGGGGAGGAACAACAGCCATTTCCCCGTACTTGTCCCAGCACAAAGAGGGGGCAGGCAGTGTCAGGGTGGCCCTTTATCAGGGGTGGTTTAACATCACCAGGTACTCACCTAAGAGCTGCACTCCACGGGTGAGCCCATAGACGTCGATCAAGGCCCAGAGGGGCTCTGCCGTCCTCACGCCGCTGAAGAAGAGCATCGCAGCGGACTCATTCACCCGGTAGAAAACCCGTCCCTTCTTGTCCACCCAGAAGGCTATGATGTTCCCCTCGTTTGCAAACTCTTCTGGCAGAGCCTTGGCCCAAAACCCGCTTTGGGAAACCAAGTCAGGGCACGCGTACTTTGGCAGAGTGTCAGGGTTAATCCTCGATGGATCCTTGGAAGTAAAGCCGAGTCGAAGAGCCCCACTCCAGCAACACTGCTTCTTAGTGATCTGCAAAGGCAACAGCAGCAATGACAGCATTGGGCACTTGAACAGAAACTTACACACTACAGGCTTTATGCCTCGAACACTCATGGCCAGTATGCAGACAACCCCACCAGGCTTAGGAAACACTTCACCCACCAAACACTGCTGTAGTTTTTTCAGCTGCACACAGCAATGCTACTGTACTTGGGATGCAATGCCCATACTTAAAACCAAATCAATCAAATTAAATCTCTCTGGATAGGTGAAATTTAATTACAGCTGCATGATGATTCATTTCTGTTTCTAGGGTAATTCCTTTTGGCCTAAGAATAACCCTCTCACAAAATGTGCCAAAAATGGTGACAAGACCTTTTATCTCAGCAGAGCTCTTCCTATATGGTGTTCTGATGATGGAGGCTCTCATGACCTGAGAGAAAAGCTCCAAAATCAGTTTCTACCACATGGTTTTCTGGGTTTCTCAGGCAAGTAAAAGACAGTCTTTCCCTTGTTTAACTTGTCATATTGGATGACATATTGAAATCACAGCCTTGCAGCAGAGAGCCTGTGTGTGGGAAAGCACAATGCAGAGTATTTGACTTTGTTAAATACAAAATTTTGAAGCAACAATAGTTGTTCTCTTATGACTGGGAAAACCTACTTATTTCAGCTGTGAATGGTGTTTTGCAAAATATGTTGCGCATAACTACACCCTAACTTGTCAGTATGCAATTACTCAGTGTGTCTGGGGTCAGGAACATCTGCTATGGTTTTTGGAATGGTTCATGTGTCATACCCATCCTTCTGCACCTGATAGACAGCAGGACAAAGGATCACAGATACCTCCAGAGTCGTCAGCTTCCACTCACAAAAACTGAGCCCTGGCCAGTAGGGGGTCGGTGGGAAGCAGGCAGCAAGTCCTAAATATATACAGAACATTGAAATAACTACCCAGTTACAAGGTCTCCTTTTTTTTTTCCATGGAAGAAAAGAGTCTTCCAGAGATAGTATGGTCCTCAGATGATGTCCTTGGTGAAGTTTTCCCCCTGATTATATTGTTTGAGTATGAACCTGCTAGGAATTGTTCCTCTCAAAGTGGTTCAGCCTGTCAGCATCCAGACTATGACATGAAAGACCTTAGGATGCTGGATCCAACCTTGATTTGAGGCCAAGACAGTTCCTGCATGCCAGTTGACATGCAATCACTGTATCTGTTCACACTCTGAACCTGCAGCAAACACAGCAGCACCTGAGATTCGTCTTCCATCAATGCCTTGGCAGACTCAAGCAATTCCACTGCTGGCCACAAGCAGAAACATGGATAGGTACCACCTACCAGGTGTCACACAAAAGGTGTTGCCTTTCTGTAATTTCATGCTCTGCCAAAGCTCTAATGGCTTGGATGAACACCAGTGACAGAGACTGAACTGTCCAGGACTGCAGGACTCTGTTCTCGGAAGCCTGGCAGCAGCCCCACATGTCCCAGCTTGGAAGCATAGAATTTTCACCAATGAATTCTACAAGACCTTTTCTTTGGAGTTCTGAATACCCTGCTAATCAAATTTGTAAATACTGTGTTTTTCTTTTACATATTCCTCTCCAAGGCAAATCTGGAACATGTGCCCTTGGGGTCACAGTAATCTTACAACAAATACATTGTTCAAAGCCTAGAGATTTCTGTTTTATAAGTAAAGTCTCAGAGAAAATAACTCAGAGCTCAGAAAAAAGTTATCAACAGACGATTTTGAGGTTAAGAGAGTGCTGCTCTTTATCCCTACTCAGTCCACCCAGGCACCTAAACTGTTTACACAAAACACTTGACCATAACCTCAGTCCCAGGAACCATGGGAAACTCCTGCTTGCAGGGTGGACACTGGGATGGCATTAAAAAGGACTGAAGCAGATTTCCTATTTTATATAACTGGCCAGGGTGGGATGGCATCACTCATGTCCCCAGTAGAAGTGAGGTTAACAGGGTGTGCTCATGACAAGATGGAGAAACATAATACACACACTCCAAGAAGAAGCCTGGGTTATTTTTTGCAGCAAATTTACTGCAAGCCCTAAAAGCCTTTGGGTCTAAGATAAATATGGCCTCATTGTCATTTGTACAATTCAGTCTCTTGCCAATACTTCACAGCAATCACAGGCAGCATGCAGTAAATATTCATATGGTAATTAAGGCTGCACATGTTCCATGTATTAATCAGCACCTATAAACAGTTCTCAATACAGTCTGACCACAGGCAAACTAATATCCAAATTAAAATCAAGTATAAAGCCTGCCAAGTATTAGACACAGCTGGACAAAGGGTACACAGTTTTGCTAAAAAAGGCAACAGTTAATGATGGACCAAATTCTCTTTTCAGCAGCCACCGCTAGCAGAAAAGCTTGGGAGGTCAACTGGGTACCAGAAGGGGAGAAAAATACAGAATCAACATCCAAACTGCTAAACCATTGCTGCTTTCACAGATCCAGGCTCTTGATCTTTACTGCCTAATGCCGTCTTTGAGAACTATGCTTCCTAGCAATGCCCCAAATTACGTGGAAGAAACCATACTGGAGCATTTGTCTCTGAGGCTGCTTGACAGCCATATTCCCATATTCCCAGAGCTGTAAAATCATGTCAGAATAAAACCCGAGATAATAAACAGAATGAAATCTCCTTACTTCTTTCCTCAGTTTTCCAGAGGGAATTTAGACTTTATAGGACCTGAATGACTGGGTTCAGGGTTAGTCTGGGGCTGGTAAGAAGGCCTAAGATGCTGTTTTCCACACGAACAAACAATAGCAAGGCACTTACAGGATGGATGTATCATACAAAAGCAAGGATGCTTTCACATTTCATCCCTCCCTAGAGCACAAGTTCTGCTAAAGCCTGTTGATTACTCCCCATGAGACCTTCCCATTGGAGTCAGCAGGAGCTCTGCTCATAAATCTCTTGTGCAGATTTGCATGCATGTCCTTCACATACATTACGCAAGCTAAAATCCCCAAATACACAGAGATAAACAAGTGTGAATTTCCAGAGATAGCTACCTTGTTTCAGAACGAGGAAGAAATAACCCAGAACCTTTGCCTAAACCACTAAATCCACTCAAATCTTTGATGGTGTCTTCAAAAGTGAAATGCTGCTTTCATCTCCTCCCAGATTATTTGTCGCAGTTTCTTGTCCAAACTGCTGGCCAACATGGGAAAAATCTCATTAGGCAATGTGAGAGATTCCTGCTGGGCTTCCAGCCTGGATAGAAGCAGTAAGAGCTCCATAGGAAGCATAACAAACCTGTAATGGGGATTTTCTGTCTCTGGCCCTGATCCTGAAATCACTGAAATCCCCACATATTTCCAAAAGGAGGCATGTCCCTCATCCCTTGCTCCTCCGCTGGCTGTGAGGGAGGAGGCAGGGAAGGCTGACATGCTGCTGTAGCACTCAGCACTCCAGGACCTCTAGAAATGGGCAACAGCAGGATCATTCAAACTGGCTATCTAGATGCTGACAAACCTTCTGGAAAACTCCTTCTGCACAAATGAAGGATTTGCAGTCAGATCATTCATGTGTGCCACGATCTAAAGTGCCGAAGAAGATGACCTATTTTGTGCCAATAAAGGCGTGAAATCGGCTATGAACAGAAAAATGCAGTCCCACAAAGATTGGAAAGTATCTGTGAATGAAGTTTCAAGGGTCCCAAGATCTTTAAGGTGCTGATAATCTGAAAAGTGCTTGAGTTCCTAAGGACATGGAAGAGTTTCTTCATCAGAAAGCAGCTCCTGGTGTTCATGGAAGCACGTTGTTTTAGAGGAGCTGGATTTTCCATGCCAGCTGCAGCATGGCATAGTACCAGGGGTACAAACTCCATCCTCCAGGCTACCACAGGAACAAAGGAAGTGAAATCAGACTGTGCCAGTGAGAAAAATGTGATCCCTGCAATGCTCTCTCCTCTGTTCTTAATGCTACCAGGTGACTAATTCAACAAAGTAGTCAGCAGACTGCCAGAAAGGTCCTTTTCTTAGACAGCAACAGGGATCACACTGACTGCTCCTTTCATCCTTTCCTCCAAACTTTTGTTTCTCCTGCCAAGCATGTGAGCAAGAACCTTCACTTCTGGGTCCCTTTTGACCTCTTATCTCCTGGATTTCCAAGCGACCTCAATTTAATCTCTTGGATTTGTGTAACATCAATGTAAGTATTTTTGGAAGGTGGATTTCCCTTTTGTTCTCAGTTTCTACAGCAGTCTGTACCTATGGCTCCAAGAATTACAGCAACAAAAGCAAAAGTATACCAATGAAAACTGCAGACCTCTAAGGCCAAGGACAGACTACTGTGATTTTCAAGGAAGGGCTAAAGATCTGCTGCAAGCACCAAAGCCCGGTACACCCCAGCATTCATTCCCAGCAGCTCCCGCGGCAAAAAGGGAAGGTATAATTTACTCACCTTAAGCCTGATTTGTTCGTAAATAACAATGGGCCGGTTGCTGAAGGTAATGGCATTGCAGAAGCTAGCCTGGCGCTTCACTGCCTTCTGTGTTGTGTCCATGATGATCTGGGATCCCTTCGTGTGAGGATGGAAAAGCAGAGGGGTGATGGATAGAGTTCCACACTGTGGGATGGGGAGACAGTGCTTCTGCTTGTGGTGGCATCGGTGGGAGGAAGTTGAAAATGACCCACCAATGGAATCTGAAAGCAGAATGGGAAAAAAGGGTTTCAAATCTACTGTGAGTAATATGGAAGTTTTCAATGCACACACACACACACACACACAAAGCCAGGGTACTTCAGATAGAAAGTATAGATAAAACAAACAAACAAAAAAAACCCTAGACAAATCCTAAAACTGTAAACCACTGAGGGATTTTAGAGCATCTTCAGCAATAAAAGACTGCAAGGATACTGAAGATTCCTGTCTGGAGAATCTGACAGTACAGAGCATGACGTTAGGACAGCGCGTCATCACTGAAATCACAGGCCATCTTGAGGCCACAGACCAGGAGAAAACACAAGAATTGGTTCTAAACTGGAGCAAAGCCCTTGTGAAGTATCAAAGTTGTCACACCTAGGGAACCTAGTCCACTTCCAGAGGACTCGTACTCAACTTGACCAGTTCTCTCACACCTCCTTTGCAACAGCAACTCCACTGATCTTTGCCTCCATGTGACTCTGGATGCCCTGTCCACCCACACCATGTGCCAGCTCAGGCACACACATTGCTAATTTATACTCAAGCACCACTCAGCAGTAACCCACTTGGATCTTTCCACCAACTCCCATCCAGTCTCCTCTCTCCTCCACTGATAAGAACCTCAGCTGAGATCCCACATGTCACGAAGGCATTGATCAGCACGCTATCATTGCAGTGAGGAAAGGTAAGAGGGAGAAAGGCTGTGAAGGATGGAGGAGATTACGTCTTTCTCCACTCAAGACTCTACAGAAAGCCTTGACACAGGATCAGTACAGTCAGGACAGCAGCTTTGTTCCTGAACGAATGGACAGGCACGTTTCTTTTCAACAGGGAGCCTGCAGCAGTTCCAGCTCAAAACAACCACTCTGCTGAACACAAGTCATCTGCTTCCTTTTCTTTGTTGTGCACATACACACTACATCATGAACATATGGTTTGGGAGGAAATACTCCTAAATTTGGAAACAGAGTACCAACAGAATACAGGACTATTCTGTGACAGACTGAAGGACGCTACAAAAGCAAACATGATCTTAAGAATGTGCCAGTTTGTGCTGTAGAGATTCATGACTAACCAGTACTCTTCAAACACACAAACTATAGAAACTAATTATCTATATTCTTCACACAAATTAATTGCTCACTGCCATGTCTTTCTATAGCTACTATAAAATAATGTAAAGCAATCTAATCTAACTCTTGGTTTTGCAATAAAATGTCCAGACCTTCTTCCTTCCAGCCTTTTGGCTACTCTTAGCTTGTAGCTACACAAAGCTGTAACAGCACATCCCCAGGCTGAGTGCGATTAACTATGAGCAGAACTTAAAATGCTTGTTTCTGATGAGAACATTATAACTCGTCTTCAGTAGCTGTCACTCCGGCCTTCTCATCTCCTTGCTGGGTTTTTTCCCCTCACATTTTCAGCAACAGCACTCTTTCTTCAGAGCAGAGCAGGTAGGTCATACAGCAGGGCTGTAACCTTTAAACACTTTCATTAATGCTTTATGGGAGAGATGAATCACCTGGGAGTTTTTTGATGCTAAAAGTGGAATATGTCAACTTCCTTCTCCTGTTCCTCACACATAGAGAAGGAGAAATAAGGTGCAGAGTACTGAGGAAAAGTAGAGGTCAACCTGAGCAGGCAGGTCACAGAGGGAAATCTTTGGGTGGAACAGACTGCATGAAAAGGGAACTTAACAGGAGCTCACATGAGCCTGACCTTTTCCCTTTGGAGAGGTCACTGCTGACCTGGGGTGGTGCACCCTGGCTTTCCCCACAGACCAGACTGGGTGATCAGAAGACAACACAAGCTGCAGCAGGTCCACAGAGAGAATCTTCTCAGGAGAGTGCCTAAAACCTGTTTAATTAAAGACTGCCTCATGCCCCAAAGAACAGGAGATTTAATCCCTTCCAGTACCACTAGATTTTTGGAAACTAGGTGTGTTCTCTACTATCTCCCCTTTGAAACCGCTGTCTTGTGACAAAAATCACAAGAGCAAGACCATGCCTGTCCGAAAACAGCCTCTGTCTTGAAGGGCTGCAAACTCAGAGGTGCACCATGGAACCCTGTACAGTGTTCCAGCTTCCATGTTGGGGATCACAAAGAACAGCAGCCACTCACTCCTTAGGTTTGACTTCATTTCTCCATTCATGCCTGGTTATAGATGCTGTTTGAACGATTTCACCCAGCAGTGTGTTTGAACCCTGAACACAACCTCCCCATAACACCATAAGCCCTGCCAAGAGCGTAGCAAAAGTGGTAAAGTACCACCCGCTCTCCTGAGCCACAAGGCCAGGGACTGGATCTTCTGAAACCTCTAAGTGAGCCAAGGTGAAGGAGATGCTAACATGAACCACACCATAGCACAGCTGAACCGCTCTGCCTTCAGTGTCCCACTCCTAAGTGTATCCTTTTTGGAGCTGTTTGGTAAAGCAGAGTATTTCCCCAAAGGTGGCACACTCCTCCTTCCCTGTGCATTAGATCTCTCTGGTCCCCTGGATCCCAAGGCCTGAACAGCATCCTGTATAAAACACGCTACACACAAGGCAACAGTGGAAGTTCTCAGCTTAGGATAATGCAGCTCAAAGCCTGTTAGGGCTTTTCACCAGAAGTGTTCATGCTCTGCAAACATTAGGCATAATCTTAAATGCTTGGAATTTCTTAAATGCTGCAAGAAATGTCTGAATGTATTGTTTTTTAAATACATTTTTGCCAGTTGAAAACACCTCAATAGGCACTTATGAGAATACTGTAAAAAATCATTTCAGATTGAAAACCGACTGCAAAGTAGTAAAGATAAATTTCTTACAGCGTGTGAAATAAGTATCATTCAGAATTGAAAGAAATAAAAACCAAGACTTTAAAACAGAGCCCAAAGACTGACATGCAGTAGCAAGTGGAAATGACACAACCTTGTCTGCCTGGAGGAAGGGAGAGGTCTGGGGTGGGGACAGAGGTACCTGTGCTGCAGGAGAGTGAAAGTGAAATAACAATGCAGGAGAACCACACTATGAATGGAGAAGAGTGCTTCAGAATTATTACCTTACCAAAAGAGGCTGACAGTGCTTTATCTGGCAGGTGGCCTTGCTGGATAAGCACTTAAAAGGGAAGGATTTTGAGAAGGAAGAAAAGGAAACCATGTGTGGGTGTGGGGACAGAGGACACTCACACAGCGCAGCAGAAAAGGCCTGCCCCTGAAGGAGTATCCACACAGCCTTTCCAAAGCTGGGTAGTTATTAGCAGCACAGGAAGAAAAAAAATCAGCTGAGATGAACGCTTGTAATCCTTACCATTTCTTGAGCTGGACCCATACTTTTGAAAATTATCAGTGAAATACAGCATAACTAGTTACACTGATCCTTTATATTTGTTAATAAAAAGCTCAGAAGGAGAAAACACTGAAATTGTTGTGCTAGGCTTTGCAAAAGGATTCTTAAAAGCACAATTTGAAATACAGTTTACTAAAAATAAACATTAGCTTAACACCAGTGGAAACTTGAAAGGGGTTGCAAACCTTGTTTTCTCACATGCAGCCTGACCCAGGGCATGTGCACAGAAGAAAGAGAACCATAAATTAATGCAAATCTTCACTGCCTTTAAAAACATGTTTGCTGTTCTTGAGGGAATAAGAAATAATGTATCTGCAGTCTACGTCCAACTCTCCCTGGGCCTGTAGGATAACAACGATCCTGTCAGATTGCTGTCACCACAGTAAAGAACTAATGTTTGCATGGCAAGATGACCAAGAAGCCAAAGCAAAGCTTTGATCCTCCACAGGAAGAGACTATAGCTTTGCAAGTGTTGGGGTATTCAATTATATAAATGCAAAGGGTTAATTCTAGAGTGCTAAATCCAAATTAAGGAGCGTTTTGGGTTAAACTTTAGCGAATTAGGGAAATATCTACAAGGTGGATCTCAGCCAGCTGGTCAGAACTAGCATTCCCATCCAGGACTCCAAGAGAAGTCAAAGCCAAAACATAACTTATCTTCATCTGTGCTATTTTAGAGGTGACAAGATGTATCAAGCGAGTAGGTTCACGCATAGTGTAAGATTTTCCATTTAAATTGCAAACTGCAAGACAAGAGGCAGGTGCAGACAAACCAGATGCGTATGAAAGGAGATAATACCTTTCAAAGTTGTCCAAGTTGTCTTTACAGTAAGAGCTATGAAAGACAACAAGGGTGGTTTCACAGCATCCCCACCCAGAATAAAATTTGGGCAGCAGAAGCTGGAGTTGTTAGCAGTATGATCCGCAAGGGATCCATCTTTCAAACCTGACTGACAAGGGGTGGGAAGGAGCCCTCAAAGTGAAGAAGCCGATTTTTCATTTCACAAAGAAAAATTAAATTACTGGAAGAGACGCAAAAAGTGACAGTAAGGACAAAGGGCAGGAAAATAGGCTCAAGAGATGAAATTTATAATAAATACAAGCACAGCAAGACTTTGTTTGTCAAGGGCAGAACAGATGATCCAAAGCTTCAGAACAGAAAGGAAAGGAGAAAGGCTGTGTCCTGAAGATGGGATAGATGCAAGTGGGATCTGCAAGAGTCGTGATACTGGTGTGTTTTAGGGCATTTAGGAGGATGAGCTGAGAGGGCCATTGGCATTTCCCCTGTCTCTCTGCTCAGCTGGGATGTGCATTTGCTCTCTATCACTTGCAGTGCAGTAGCTGAAGAGCAGAGGATGTACAGAGCCAGCAACCTCTGCAGGAGTGCCAGGCACTGACCTGGGAGTGGGGCTTTTTTAGCAACACAGCTGAACACCTCAACTTAGGAGTCCCTCCTCAGAACCTGGATGTGAGCTTTTACAAAAGCTTGCTTGAAGACAATGCTGAGGCTCTGACTATCAGTAAGAGTCAGGAGTGTGACAACTTTTGTGAAGCTTGGAAAAAGTAGACAAAGGAGCCGAGGAGTGACAGGACAATAAGAGCTCTGCTTCAGTTATAAGAAGCTGAGTTGTTTGTAATATTTTGGTTTTCAAAAAGGCAAAATACTCAGAGCAAAAGTTTAGGCTGATCAAAGTAGATTTAAGCACTACAGATGAGAAGTGCTTTTGTTAATTGACTACAGGAAGGATAAGGCTGAGCTAATGTTTGTTGTTGAAATTACACAGAGTGATGAGATGTCTCTGTGCAGAACCTAGAGAAGACTCTGCCAGAGGGAGAAGAAGGTGAGGAAGACCCTCAAAATGCAGGAGAGGCAGAAGGAGAGGACAGCAGGATAGGACTGAGCTGAGGAGGCAAACCCTCATACACAACATCTCCAGGAGAAGCAGTCCAGCTGATGGCTCTGCAAGCACTTAAAAAATACTAAGGCTGATCAGGCCCTTTTCTTAGTTAAAGAATAGATGATACCAAGAAGAAAAGTGTGAATATAGTTCTATATGCACATAAGGCCATTGAGAAGAAATCTCTTCCCCTTATAAATGGATTTTTAAATTTCCTTTCTTCAGTTACGATGCTGTATAGTCATTAACCATCTCTCTCCTGGTCTCTAATTAGGCACTGTTTGCTCAATGTCTGTCAGTCATTCCCAAAAATTCAGTTACTCTTGTGACACACCACAGAGACCTCTGGTACCACTCCACTTCCCATGGCTGCTGCCCATCCTTTCCAGGTCCCTCCTTGCCCTCTCCCCATGCAAATCCCCCCGAGCCCCTGCGGACCATAAGCCCACTAAGCACATAAGAACAGCAGAGCATAAGTAAGCAGCCATATGCTCCCGTCTGCCAGGTAAGGAGAGAGGGGGTGGGCAGCCCCCCTGCAAGTCGCTGGGCAGGAGTAATTGCCTTGGGAGCTGCACTCCTGGGCTCCAGACAAATCCATGGAAAGGGGAGTGACATCCCTGCATCAGCAGCAGCCACTCCTCCCCACAGCAGCTTCCAGCAGCTCCTCTGATCCACAGGCAGGAACAACTTCCCTGTGTAATAATCTTTTTTTTGACAGCGGGAGGGCACTACTGACCTTATTCTCTTTGCATTTTGGTGATACTGCATCTTTATTATTCTTACTATGGCTTACTAACTTATTACTGTAGGTTGATGTTGTGAGTAGGAAATGAGAAGATCAAAGTAAAAAATCGTGCTCTGGAAGCATCTAAGATTTCTTTCTTGATTTAGAACATTTTTGCTCTGCTGTGATCAGGTAGGCTCTGCCAGCAGTCTAATGAGAAATGTAATAATATATTTATGTCTTCTAACAAAAGAAAGCAATTTAAGTCTAGTTAGGTTTATGGTCTAGGGATGTTTCAAAAATTCTGTTTATCCTTCTCCTGCAAATATGCAGTTTGGTAATCATCTCGTTTTCTAATATCTGATGCTTCAGGAGGAACAGAAACAGCTTGCCTAGGGTGATGGCTGATCTGTCTGTGCTGCAGATGGTGGGACATAAGGAAGAAAAAAACTCAGAACTTTCCATGCTCTGTCCTGTTGATAATCCTTATCTTCTCAAAGATAAGCTGATAAACTGTTGGCCATAAGATTACATAGAATTTATAAGTTATGTTTGCTTTTCTGACTCACTGCATTAACAAACCCACTTCTTGCCATAGCTCCTTTTCCAGACAATGCCCAGTTGGGATAAGCCATTGACCTCTCCCACCTACTGTAACTCCAGTTACTCATTTCCTTAGTATAGATCAGAACTATGCACAGAACATGTTACACTTTCATTAACATTACAGAATTCCTCCTAATTTATAATCACACAAACCCAAGCAGCCATTGCAGACATTCAGCTTAGAGTGGTGCCGAGATTAGGGCCAGCAGCCCTTCATCCCTCTCTACGCAGGTCCCAGGATACAGCACCAATACAAACCCTGCACCCACTTTTAACCAAAGCCTCACAGCCCCAAGCCGGGTGTTGCCCCCGCGGTGCTGCCTGCACTGCTGCTCTTCTCCTTCCCCTGCTGCAACAGCGGGCACAGCCGTGATGAACAGCAAAGCTGCTGCCCCAGAGGCAGCCCCGTCCCACTGCACAGCCACAGTCAGCAGAGCAGCCACTCTCTGAGAGTTCACGACAGTTCATACTGCAAAAAAGAAAAAAAAAAAAGTAGCGAAACAAAAGCGGAGCCCAAGCGCAAATATTTTACGGCCGTGTAGTATTTCCATGCACTACAAATCAATGTAAAAGATGTTTTCTTCAAGGGGCCTCATATAGGCTGTGTTTTTAAAATGCATTCCCTCTGCTAAATATAAATCAGTAAGAGTTTTTGTTCTTCCAAAAGATTAGCTAGCCTCAGTATTTTGGGATCTAATTCTGGAATACTTGTTGAGGTGCCAGCATTCTCTTCCAATTTAAATACAGTTTAATGGAAAGTCTATGCTGGGCACATTTTCCATCTACAGTGAAATAGTTTGAAAGACTGAATACAGAGAGTTCACCAGAAACAGAGGTAACCCATCAAGGTTAAACTTCATTTATCTGTCAGGATTAGAAAGGATGTGGGAGCAATGGAGAGCAGGAGAAAGCAAATGTAAGAGCAGCAGAGACAAGCAAATGGACCTGCAGAACCAAAATCCCAGAGATGGCAGAAATGGTGTAGCCTACTGATAAGGCCGTGCAAAGAAAATTAGAGAAGCTGTGGTTCTGAACTCAAGCACTTGAATTTGCTTTGAGTTGTATCTGTGTAAAATCAGAGATGTGCCCCCAGACTCAAGATGCTGAATTTGGCCCACATCAGGCTACTCTCACTGCATATTTACAACATAATAGTTGTTTTCTTTTCATCAGTGGAAAAAGACTGGGTATTTTGTGGAGCATATCTGAATTATGCTTCTTATCTGGATGATCAGCTGGAGGATGCTTCCATATCCTGAGTGCCTTGCCTAGCACAGCTCTCTAATCAGAGACCACCTCTAATCAAGAAAGACAAGCACTGGGATGAATGGTAGAGCAGTGGAAGAGCATCTCCCCTTACCCAGCTGGAGAGTTTAAATTGTGTTCAGTACCACATATCATGAAGTTTTATGCTGTAATGCCATTTCTAAAGACTCTCAGAAGGCAGTTTTCTACCACACATGACAGTTACACTTGGAGTGTGCCTTTTTTCTAATATAAAACATCCATTTAGAGTCACTTCAAGATACTGTAAAGTTGGGTCATTTTCTGTGTAGTCTTGTTTGAAAACACATTGCTCAAAGCACTCTTGTTTCACACCCTTCCTCCTGAGAGTCCCCTGCTGTTTTTCCTTGCAGGGTCTCTTGAGAGTATGATTGCCAGGAGCAGCTACTTGCCCCATCCATATTTAAACTTGTGAGGTGCAGTGAACTTTTGCCAAAATTATCTGGTGTTTATGTACTGATGTCCCCAAACTCAGGTCACTGCTCTTTCCTCCCTGTAGACTGGCAGCTGTGGAAATACTGTCACCCAGTATGTCTTTTCTATTTTTTTTTAACCTGTTTTAATTTCTTTCTGATCATCTGAAAATTCCCTTTTTCAGCATCAGAAAATTGCACTGCTCTCTTTGCTGTTAGTCAGAACAGTCTCCAAACTATTTCCATCTGCATCAGTAACCCAAATGTCAAAGATTTCCATTCAATATAAAGTCCAAAAGCAGTCCTAAAGGGAAGTTCTTTAAATATATATCTACTCAGGGTCACCTGGCTGTTGTTTATGTGCAGGGGGGTTTATAGGGTTTATGTCCTTGTGAAATGGAATATGAGAGTGCTTACAAAGGAAAACCAATCTGAAACTCTAGTATTGCTCCACACTGACTAGACCCAAAAGACATTGATTCCACCAGCTTTATTTCCTGTTTGGCAGCAAATAAATCCTTAAAGTAAGTGGTTTCTTGAGCTAGCAACTTATCAGGCAAGTCAAAATTTACTATTACTTTCACTGTTTGGCCACATTTAACATCCTCTTAAATATTTCAGGATTATAGGAGCCACTTCTTTTTTTTTTTTTTTTTTTTTTAATTCTTCCTTTTCACCCTCTCTTCCACTGCCTGTTTCTTCTTGAGGAAAACTAACATAACATACAACCTTCCTCTCTGCTTCTCTGCTTTCTTTGTCATCCCTTCCTCCTCCTCCCTTGTCACAAGTATTAAAGTTTTTCAGCCACTTCTCTCTTTCAAGTCTTCCCTTTCCTTCACTGGCCTCACTTTATCCAGCACATTTCTCTCTCACTTAGGTTTACTCCATTTATTTTTTTTTTTCAATCTCTTGAACTATTCTGGTTTGTTCCCCTCATGCTTCATACCTTTGCATTTAAAAAAACCCAAACAGCTCCCCATCTCCTAAAGCACAACAGGCCCTTGTGACTAACGAAGGCTCTCCAGCCTCACAAAGTTATAAAGAGATGGGGATTTATTTTGGCAGACCACTAGTTAATCTGTAACATATTCCTGCAAAGTAACTTGCACTGGGTACTAAAGGAGGCGAAAGCTTGTCATCAAAATGGCATTTTTTAGGTCCATTGCTGGGATGAAAGGACAGAGCTCCATGCCTGACTCCTCCAGTGCACCTGGCAGAGCCAGCACAGGGGCCCAGGTACGAAGCTCCCAGCCCAGGGCAGGGCACCAGCCCCGCTCTCCAGCAACTTCCATGCACAAATAGAAATTATAAACAAGAACTTTTGCCCATACCAGGGAGGACTCCAATAGCATTAGAAGTGTTAACCGCTACACCATTAAAATATTTTTTTTTCCAGGCAAATAATATAAGGACTGCCGAGGCAAAACCAGGAGAAAGGGCAACATTTCTCCCTTTACGCAAGAATTTGGCCCTCTATGCTCACATTCCTTCATTAATCTGCACTTTCTGTACCACAGTCACAAGTGGAATCTAAATTACTGACTTTCCCACTCTCATCTGGCTCTGCAGCACATCGCTTGCACCAGTTTCAACACCCTTTACCAGTAAATAACTCCGTTTCTTTAGCAGACCAGAACTTGAACTTGGACCACCGAATTAAAACATGAAACTTCACCAGCCATAAAGTCACAGTTTATTTTAACAAAAATAAACAGTATCTCTGGTGCTTATTCAAAGAAGGAGCATGAACACTATTCCACCATTCTTCCTAGCAATTCCCACGCCAGACCCATGAAGTTATCACCTCACTTTTTGCTACAGACAGCTGCTGGAACAGTCCATACAGGAACTTGCTTTCCTTAGCATTTGCTGCCGTAGGTCAGCCAGCAGAGGACCAAGGGTGTTGAGTCCTTATTGCCTGGAGACGAGAGCACGTAGCCCTGTTTCATTTCTTTAAATTTCTTTCTGCAAGCCACCACCTCATGCTGAATCTCACAAAGACAGAAAGAAGAGATGGGTCCTGCCCAGAACTGTTTACTGGTTGCATATAAGAAAAGAAATAGGAATAAGAGGAACATAACTTTGTAAGCAAGGATATTTTTTATCTGATTTTCTGTTATTTAAATGAATCTGTCAGGACCCATGCTGTTCCATACTCATGGCCAGTGCTATTCCTTGCCCCAGAGGACAGCAGGAGGTGACTCCACACCTCTTCTGTCACCACAACAGCACATGGAAGTTAGTTCTAGTCCTCTCTGATTTGAATAGGCAAAAATACACTTCAAACTAGAAGATCCAAGCCCTTTCATTATAAGCCTTCATAGAACCCCCTCAAACCTTCATGATTATTTTCTAATGACTTGAGTAACAGAGTGAACCCCTCAAGTTGTTTTGTAGATGAGGTACCCCAATGTTCCCTGTGAGAACACACCAAGGAAGTTCTGCCACCCCTGGCTTTGAAATTTAACATCAGCGTGTACAAACAGGAAAACACTCCCCAACAGTTTTCATCAATTTCATCTTGCTGCAGATTTACTTGCATGACCTCTCCTGACACAGATGACCAATTACCATCTACTCTACTGAAGCTGGGTAATACACAGCACGTGGCACAGGAGGAACATCATGAAGATGAAAGAAAGTAATCATGAAGATGACTGCATTTCGAAATAGCTGAAGGAAGAGAGATGGGCTAGAAAAGCCAGCCAGCTTGGAATGGGAACAATGCACTGTTTTACAGTTCCTGCAGAGGGACGTTTTTGCATATTGATGTATTGATAAGAGTGAAAAGAGGAAGAAATTTGATGCCATACGAGTCAGAGCATTGTTCCTGATGAAGCCACATTCATGGTGTGACTGCCTTGAAGATCACATGGGAACTGGAAACAAGCCTAAAGGGCTCAGGGGACTTTATTCTCTTGGTGGAAAGACACATATACTATTTCAGAAAAGCAAGGAGCAATTAAATGTGGAGACCAACTCATCCATCCATTTTCCTTGCTTTTTTTTAGCTTAAAAAAAGGTGCAACATCCTTTAGTCAGTGTTCAGATAAGGAGAATTTCTTCCAGTAAGAAAGATCGGTGGAGCTTTAATTTTTTTTTTTAGGGATTTGCAGTTTGGTTTCGTTTTGTGGGTTTGTTTGTTTGTTTGTTTGTTTGGGGGGTTGGGTTGTGGGGTTTTTTGGTTTGGTTTGGTTTTGGGGGTTTTTTTTTGGGTTTGTTTGTGGGGATTTTTGTTTGTTTGTTTGTTTTGTTTATGTTTTGGTTTGGTTTTGGTTTTGAGTACATAAATGCTCCTGTTTTTCTAAGCCACAGCACTAAATAATAATGTAATAAGGACCACAGCGCATCCCTGACAGATGCTTCTTCCTGACAGCACAGAGAGATGCAGCTGTTGAACAGGAGCCTGCAAATCCAGACCTCTGGGCCATGAAACATTTCCCTGATTAGTTTTCTGCACCCAAAAGCAGACCTCAATTCTGAATCTGAACCTACTGCTGTAAATACACAAGAAGAAAAACACAAAATATTTGTTATCAAACCGAAGTTGCACAAATCCCAAACCACTATCAATCTGTACTTTTTTTCTTCCCAGAGGTACATTTCTAGATCTCTGGAATACTGGAGTTATTAAGGGTAATTTACCCACATTTACACTTTATTACAGCTGCTCACACAGTACTACACACCCCACTCTGCACCAACGGAGTCAGCAGCACCAGCCATGTGTGTATCACAAAATTACTGCCTCTGCCACACCACTAAAGACAAAACTGATAAAGTCTGTCCACAAGGGTTAAAGCATGGATTTTCCAAAG
Organism: Hirundo rustica; assembly: GCF_015227805.2. Taxonomy (NCBI): domain Eukaryota; kingdom Metazoa; phylum Chordata; class Aves; order Passeriformes; family Hirundinidae; genus Hirundo; species Hirundo rustica. Next base: position 23,884,054 of record NC_053457.1, on the reverse strand, counting down.
CAGAGCATTAAGAGAAGATGGAAACTGCGTATTGTCATGTATATATATAGCAAATAAATCTCAAAATATTCCAGTTATCAAATGCTAAAGAGCTTCTGAATCTCCAAGTAACTGCTTGTACACTGGTCAATCTGAAGCTGCAATCAGGACCTGGAGTCCCCAGGGAGCAGCTTTGCTGTGTGAGGGCTCAGAGCAGAAAGGTCTCTGTGGGATAACACATGAGTGGGTAAAGAGAGGTCAGGTAGCCACTTTGCAACTCACAGGATAGAAACATCTCCCAGCAAAATGGGTAAGATTACAGGATCTCTGGTGAAGAGCACTGTGAGAGCTACACTCATCTCTTATAAACATGGTGAATGACTTTAGCACTCCTTCAAATCCATCTGTAGGCTATTTCTCTGAATGTTATCCTTTCTACCACTGGTACAGATAGCCTGGATGCTTTATCTTTTGTTTGATAAATGCCATTGCACACTTGTGCAGGAAGGATGCAAGGAACTGCAATCGCTGCATCTCCATTTTCAGGAATTAATTTCTAACACGATGCAATATCCTTTCTAGCATCCCAAAGACAGCACTGTCCATTTTCCTACCTAGACTGCTAGAAACCATGCACAGAATAGCACAGGCCAAAGAAAGTAAGATCACTTTACAGTCAGCAACCATGCAAAATCCAAGTGCTGAGATACTGAGACTATATCAAGATTTTGAATCACCCACCCTTGCTGAAGCAATAATGCTGTGGTCAGAAGTGAGCCAGGTCTGCTCAGGAACCTTGTCACAGCCATGCCTCCTGATCAAGGTCTCTCTAGCCAATTTTGCAAAGCCACTGACGTGCAGAGAGATTAAGAGAAGAAGAACAGCAACTCCTACCATGCTATAGCTCCAGTTCCATGTGAGATCTGCATGGGACCTGCACCCATCAGGACTCCCAGTCTCGCATTCCTTCTAAGCACATAGCTTCACTCAGAATCATAAAACAAGAAGGCAACACAAATGATAGCCTCTTACCCTTCAGAGATGAAAAAACAGAGGATGGAATTGAACTAGTTTAAGATAATGAGAAAATAAATTGAGCAAGTCTCCTTTGGCAAGTTGCAAAAAAATCATATCATCAATGGTGCCTTTGTAAAAGCAATTACATTCTTAAAGCTCTATTTTATATTTGATAAGCTGATTCTATTTGGTGTGCAAAGACAGAAGTAATTTTGATCTGGGATATTTCAGTACGTTATAGTCACCCATATATTTCCATTTTCCAGAGAGACTTTTTTAAAAAACTTTTTCTTTTTTATCTCAGTCACTTTATAAGCTGCCATTTTTTTTAACCTTTGAAAAATACCAATTCTTAACAGCCCTTAAGTCTTCAATCAGTCTTCAAACAGCCCTAGAGAAAAGTAAGGTTTTATTTAAAGTACTTCTAGTTGAGTCAATGAATATTAAGATAGGCAGATCAGAGATGAAGCTGTGGCTTTCAATACTCTCAAAAAACCCAAATATCCAAAAGCCTTTCCTTTACTCTCCTCCTCCAAAAAGCTAAAGAAAATGAAACATTTCTATCTTTCTTCTGACCAAAAGCCTGGTCCGATGAACGGAAAATAAAATCCAGGATTTATTTCATTCCAAAACAGTATCCCACACACTCTTGCCACCAAGGTGCCATTTGCCCAGTTTCTAACACTTAGGTTCTCCAACCAAAGAAAAGATAAAACCAGGGAGAAATTTTCCTTAAGCAAAAGACATTTACCGGAAATCTTCCTTATTTTACAGCAGGAACCAACGCAGAGCAGAGATCGCGTTTACGCCAGAGCTCTGACAAATGCCTGTTGAGCTGCAGCACTTAAACCACTTGCATTTTAAACAGCAGTTTGTCAAGTGATACTAATTATTTGGGAGGTCTCTGCTCCTAGAAACGTAAACATTTCTTTTCATACCAATCACATTTTCTTTTCCACGGGGTGCTTCCAGCAGAGACTGAAATTAAAATGGCTTTCTTGCGTGCCACAATGTGGTTTATGGCTCAAATCCCCCTCTACGCTTGCAAACAGGGGACAGCGTTGCCCTGGGGCTCGGCACAGCACCTTCCCATCCCCGCTCTGTAGGCAGAAACCTCCTCTCCACAGGTGGAGAGCTCTCCCTGGATCAAACCCATCCACTTTTCTCAAGGCTGCACAGCTTCCCTCAGGCTGATAGCGCAGGTCTGGGACTTGCAGTAGCCTGAGGATCACTTGAACTTCATAAAGCAAGCTAAGAGCTCAGTTGTTAGGGAGCACTGCAGGGAACTGACAAACAGGCTCTTGCAGGAGTCCGAGTGAAAAAACCCACAACCAATTCCCAGACCTGCCAAGGCACAACTCAAACACAGGAACATGTTTCCTTCAAACTCCCTCCTGGTTCAATAGGCACTGCCTGGGCTCTGCTTAAGCCAGGCCACAAGCCTCAGAGTTTTCTTGAAAAACACAATTTCAGTCCCGCCCCAGTATCTCACAGCGGGTTCTGCTTTTACTGACAAGTCTATTGGCCAAAACCTTCCAGCGCTGTATCCACACAGCGCCATGTGGCTGCACAGCAGGGCCTATCACAGAGGAAATCTGGCAGTGTCAGCCAAAAGAAGTTTGATGAAATCGCAGCAAGTAACCCAAAGACTTTACCAGAAGCAAGACTAAACCAGCATTTTTAGAGTCACACTGAGCCATCTGCAAGTCGCCTGTGGGAACTTTCTTGTTAGGGCAGTCAAAGACGGGCTCAGCCTCTGCTATGCAGGCAAACTTTACAGACAAGTCATGTCCATCCTCCTTGGGACAAGTGTTGGGTCCTTTTCTGTTTTCAAGACCTCATCAAAGTCTCCTGTGAGCAAGTTGCTGAGCCCTGGGAGCTGACCCAGCGTGTCTGGGAAGGTCACCCGGCGTGGACCTGCATCACACAGCCTCTGTACAGATCCGCCCTGTGAGGTACAACGTGATGGGGCAAAGTCAGACCACGGGTACCAGTGTTACTTGACCACTCCATGTTCCCTCTCTGTATTAGGATTTGTTTACTGGTGTAGGCACAAAGGGATGTAAATTGAACCACAAAAAGAAGCCGATTTTCATAGCAAGGGCCCATGGTTTAACACAGTCTTCTCGTGAAAAAAAAAAAAAAAAAAAAAGTTATTTTAACTTAATGGAGTTAATGGAGAGGGCAAGAACTTCAGATTTGTGCTGATGCTGGCTGTTTGGGGAGAGGCAATGAGAGAGCAATACATTCATGGTGTTCACGAATGTATTTATTATATGATCATTTTACTATTTCCATTTTTGTTTAAAACAAAAGTAATATTAATGTATCTAAGGAGGAAGGTATGCTCATGCATCCAATCAGTTATCATGTCTCACTCTGATCCCACCCCTTTCAGCTATCAGGCCCACGGTAAATCACAGATAAACCAAAGGACTCCTCTCCCCAGCATCATCAACTGCAGCCATCTTAAATTCTATTTTTTTATGCCAACAAATTACAGTGTCCCTTCAAGAGACAATCAAGGACAGAGTCAAGCAACAGCAATACTGGTGAGAGTAACCCAACAAGAGCTACAGAGAAGGTGGCTCTGACTCATTTTGGACTCAGAGGAATACATTTTCAAAGTAAAACATTGATTTAGAGGGGGAATAGACAAGAAGAAAAATGAAAGGACAGCAATGATCATAGTGATCAAGCCCAGAGCAAAGCCCAGGGACCCGCAGGGCTGAAGGACGTGCGCCGACCATGGGCATGTGCACTGCAAGGCTCATGGCTCACAGCCGTCCTCATAGAGCACCCTGCTATGTCATCCCTGATCCCTGACAACTCCTGAGAGCAAACATTAATTCCACCCTTTGGTTTGCTTTCACTTTACAGGAAACTCCCTTTCCTTTAGGGTTAATTTTTCAGACTGTTCTTGATGCAACTCTTGGCACATACAGATATCATGATTGCAAAATTCTTTATTGAAACGAAAGCAGACGTAACAGTTTTGAGATTATATGTATAGAGATAACCTCTTCTTAATTCCTGCTAATGGTAATCATATTTGTTTAGTAAATTTACTTTTATACTATTAAAAACATGAATTTTCAGTCTGTGGGAGTACTTGCTTCGATTAAGTACGCCAATGATTCCCTAGAACATGTCAGTAGATCCTACAAACCCTTCTGAAGAGACACCTGCTGCCTCTAACTAATTGAATGATAGATGAATATATCACCCATAATTCTTAAGAAAAAGGGAGAAGGAAGAGGTGAAGAAGGATCAGAGCTAAGAAAGCATTCACATAGAGGAGGGAAAGGAGCAATCCAAGAGGAGACAAATAAAACAACAAAATCTGACAACATTCAGTCCTGAGGTCACACCAGAACAGAGCATCAAAGCTGACAGAAAAGTTAATGAGAAAATGCCATGAAAGCAAAGGACAAAATGAGAACAGGAATGGCTTTCACTTTCACCATTGGAGCAAGATCCCTATGCTCAAAAACTTCCACGGCTAATGAAAAACTTTCATAATAAATAAAGCAGTTTTTAAGTATAAACATAGTTACCCATAAAATCTCCACATACAGAGGTCCTACACTTCCTGTCAGAAGTGTTGTCAGCAGCTGATAACGCTCTATTATCAGTCATCTTGGGACACTGGCAGGTGACACACAGGTCAGAGGCACACACCGAAATAATCTCTGGAAGTTCCACTTTCAGCAAATGCCAACGCTGTTTTGGCACCCTGCCCAAGGTCTTCTGCACCAGTTAATCCAACCCTGAACAGGATTAATTCCTCATACACACAGACTCTTTTGGTTTCAGGGCTATGCAGCAATTGTGCTGAAAGCAGAGGGAGTTCAGAAATAGCCTTTTCTCCTCAGTCCTGTATTAGTTCTCAACAAGTAACTCTCTGAAGGATACAGGAGATGTTCATCCCTTAGTGAGTCTGATATCATCACCAGTCACTCCATCAAATGACAAATTATCCCAAATAACTTTATATTCTAATAACTCAGAGGTTATTAGAATATAAATCAACACCAATTTGCACAGAAGTCTCACTAGCAGTTGGTGTTGTAGGTCTTTTTTTTTTTTTTTTTTTTTTTTTTTTTTTTTTTTTGTGTGTGTGTGTGTGTGTGTGTGTGTGTGTTGCTGTTTCTTATTTCTTCTCGGATATTCGGAGTTTTAATTAGGTGTAAGAAGATTGAAATTATTAAATTAGAATATACATGTGTGTTAAGAGAACAATGCTGTTTAGTGATATTATCTGCAAGGGTAAATTGTGGTAATTATAATGGTTATTGCAGTATAGGAAATGAATAGACAGCAAGAAATGAAGCATGGGGCTGATTTCAGCACATGCATATACACCATTTACCACTCTACAAGGAATTCAGAGAAAGAGCAAAACAGAGCTCTGTAGTGCAAAGTCAGACTGAAAGAAGTTGCGTACCATAGCCATTTTTCATTAGGGAAATGGCCTCCACCCTCTGCTCTTCCCCAAAGCCCTTCAGCCACTGCTCAGCAGCTGTCATGGGGGCTGAGGCTTCCACACAGCACCCGAATGGCCTGGATCTCCCACCAACATGTGTGAGCAAGACCTGGAAACTGTTTTCCAGGAGAACAAAATGTGGAGAAAGGATCGTGTCAGGGCTTCACACTCTTTTGTACAGGAATAAATGACCAGCCAGGAAGGAAAGTCCATGGAAAATGAAACCCCAATGAAATGGGAAATGAATCCAGATAGCCACTCAAAAGCCTACTGCCATGCAGTGTGGACGAAGTCCTGCTTATAACCTAATTCCTCCTTCCTTCTTCCATTTTGCAGCACACAAATGTGGCTGCATCTCTCACCAGACCTACAAATAGGTGGTATAAATTTGGTCATGCATAACATGCATGTGATCCTCTGTACACACCACACAGAGACACACGAGCTATTGTATTCACAACTTACAGAGCACCTCCTGCAAGCAGCTTAAAAACTCAGCCATTCCAACTGAAAATTACACCTGTCAATCAGCACCACCTCCTGGGCTAAAAACCAGACATACTCTCACTTGGGACTTCTTTGCAATTACATTGATGCCATACAATTACAGCTTGAAAAACGTGACACAAGATACCTTTTCCCCTGCTTCTTGTAAAAATGATTCCACAGCAAAACTCTGATGAATGCCAGTGATGTAAGTAAATAAAGGAAAAGTGAAACAAACCTCTGCAACTAACGATTATTAATAATAATTATGAGTAGTAGTAGGGACAGATGTGCAGATATGCAGACTCACATATGCCCTGCACGTGGACTAACCCACAATGAACTCTCTCGCTGGTCAAAAGCCCTCTGAAGAGATGTGTACGTGTCATCACTAACCTCTGCACGCCCACATACACTGAATCCCTCTCCCACACAGTGCAGCAGCTTCCTTGGCTAAACCATCACTTTGTGTTAGTTTGGTTCTTAGTGAAAGAGACATAAAAAGTACTCAGGTGTTTGGGGATTTTTTCCCCTTAGACTGAATCTCCTAGATTCGGCCCCTAAAATCAAGAACAGGATCTTCTACAAACAGCAGCTCACTCCATGGCCATACAGAGGCATGAAAAACTACTGCAGCAGAAGAAAGCTGTATCAAATGCATAAGAAGAACACAGAAACATAGAATATTATGACATATGCATCTATTATACATTTCTTTCAAGCACGATTAGCTAACAAGTAGTTTAATATAATTATTTAATAAGCCCTGACTCTGTTATAAGAATAGTGCAGTACACAGTCATTCTTGTAGAAACCAGCTTTCTACAAGGAACCAGAACATTTCCTGTTTAAATAGTGTTAAGCACTCCATATATAGATATCACATCTTAAATAGCAAGTAAACATCCTGCCCACCAAGGCTGTGTTACCTTTGAACCTCCTATTTCAACTTTTCTTCTTGATGCATAGACTGCTCTGGAAATACACAAGGACTCCTACAGAGGGTAGTGGGAAAGTGAGAGAGAATGGGAAAGAGGAACAGAGATAGTCACAGTGCCAGGCAAAGGGAAATAGATGGAGACTGCCTGAGTGGGCTTCAGCATTGCACAGAGAATAGTCCCATGAGCCAACATCTCAAGCCATCAGATGACTCCTTTCAAAAACAAAGGTGCTGCTTTTCATGGTACAAGCCATTCGGGTTTGTTCGGTAGTGGGGAATAAAGTCAGAAGTGGAGCTCTCTTAGGAAACTCAGGTAGTTGGTGCTTTAGTGATGCTAGATAAAAGCTTATTTTTCCTCCCATCAAGTGGGAAACTTTCCTTCAGGTAACTCAGGGCCCAGTCAGCACCCACCAACTCCACCATTAGGGCAGGTGAGCATGGTTCTGCAGCCATGTATCAATGGGAAGGCAGCATTTTCACCCAGGGAGATGGAGCCTGTGCATACCTCACATTATGGCTCAAATAGGATCAGCAGCACTGGCTTGCAGGACTTCACTCAGAAGACCCAAGCATCAGTGCAGGTCCAGGGACATCCAGTGCCACCACCATGGCAACCCTGTGCATGGCATGTCCTTCTTGAGCCAAAGAATGCTGACTCTCCTCTATCCTGCAGGATTGCTGTGTATCTTTGCTGTTTGAAAGCAGACTTGTGAGTGAAAGGGGGTGAAATGATGCCAGGTGTTGTGCGTGGTTGCACTTGACTACTGTAAACCTAGAATCACAGAATCATTAAAACTGGAAAAGACCTCTACGATAACCAAGACCAAATCCTAACCAGCCCTGCCAAGTTCACCACTAAACCATCTCCCTAAACACCACACCTACATGCTTTTTGAACACTTCCAGGGACAGTGATTTCACCATTTCCCTGGGCAGCCTTTTCCAATGCCTGACTGCCCTTTCAAAGAAGACATTTTTTCTAATATCCAATCAAAAGCTCTCCTGGGAAAACTTGAGAACATTTCCTCTTGTCCTTATCCCTTGCTACATGGGAGAATAGCTGACCCCCACCTCGCTACACTCTCCTTTCAGGCAGCTGTAGAGAGTGAGAAGGTCTCCCTGAGCCTCCTTTTTTCTAGGCTAAACAACCCCAGCTCCCTCAGCTGCTCCTCAAATGATTTAGTCCTCAGACCCTTCAAGAGCTCTGTGGCCCCTCTCTGGACTCACTTGATTACCTCAATGTCCTTCCTGGACTGAGGGACCCAGAGCTGGACACAGCACTCGAGGCGCAGCCTCACCAGTGCCTGGCACAGGGGACAGCCCCTGCCCCGGTCCTGCTGGCCACACTACTGCAGATAAAGGCCAGGATGCCATTAGTCTGGGCACACTCCTGGCTCATGTCAGCCAACACCCAAACTCTGTTTTTACATCAGGGGACCCGCAGTTTTTTATAACCAACAACCTGTTTTTATGGTGTTTTTGACAAGGTGCCTCCCTCAAGAGCCACTTCAGGAGTTTTTATCTCAATTTACTTTTACAACCCTGGCAAGGTCAGGGTGTGCCCAGGCAGAGACAGGGAGACAGCACAAAGCTCTGGGCACACATCTCAGGGAAACCTGCTGTCTCCCCAGGACCAGCTCAACAGAGCATGTGCAGCATCTCCCCACCTGAGCTAATGTTTGACGAACAGTTAGGTGCTTGCAAAAATCCCACCTCATTCTTGCAACACAGAGCGGTCACCAGAAATATCTGGAGGACATTGGTTAATTACCTGTTCTATTTAAACAAAGACTGCCAATCTTAAGGCTATCAATACAACTCCTTTCAGTAATGTTACATTCACTTTCAATTAAACTTACAAGAAGTGGGTACAGTTTCTGTTCTCTTTCCTCAGCTATTTTGAGACACATCTGAAACACAAATATTCAACAGAAAGATGGAACTGGAGGAACAGTAGCCACAGACAAACCACAAGTGCAGATGTAGTCTATTTTCGTTAATGTGCCTTTGTAGCACGATTTTTTTTTTTAATATAATCCCTATTTTCTGTCAAATATCACTGTGCTGAACAGAGCAGTGCATCACCTCTGTATATAGCACAGCCTGTAGCCCCTTCTGTCTGAAGAGGAAAGTTTGAGTTAATTACCCATACCACCTCATTAGTCTCCATCTCCCAACAAATAAAAATTAAAGAGAAGCATGCTTGCTGGAGTAGAATTGCTGAAAGGCAGAAGGTGAAAGATTACTGTGCAGTGCACTGCCAGCTGCAGGCAGGAGAAGGCCCCAGCAGGAATGCCAAGCCCCTGGCACACAGGAAACATATTTTTTATTCTTTCACTGATTTTTTTCTTTAATTTAATAATGCTTCAAAGGGGAAAAGGCACTTAAAACCACAAGAAAAAAGCACTTACAATCACAAGAGGACAGATAGAGTTGGGTTTTTTGTGGGGTTTTTTTTGTTTGTTTGGTTGGTTGGTTTTTTGGGTTTTGTGGGGGTTTTTTAGGTTTTTTGGGGGTTTTTTTGGTGACCCAGCGGCGCAATTATTCTGCATACTGCGTGCATATCATGAGGTTAAATACAAAATAAGGTCAGGACACAGAAACTTCAGAACACAAACAAGGAACAAATAAAAAAATCTCTATCATCTTGCTAAATATCCTTAGAGAGAGTCACCTACTTCCTAACTATGTCCATTTGTTCCTTAAACTACAGGGTTTGGATTTAGTAGAAAATATGAGAAGAATCGGGGCCGTAATACGAATATTCACAGTGTAAATGGATATACCTCATGTATCTCTGTTCAAAGAAGGGATATGAGATACTCCAAACCCACGCGGCACTTCACCTGTGTCGTTCATATCCATGTTTACTATCGTGACGAGGAAGGGTCTCTGAAAACCCCATTCACACCTCACTGAGCATGCACCACATTTACTACGTCCAAACCCAGACAGAACATTTAAGAGCAAAACACAAGTTTAATACTAAGGACTGCGACATTCTCACTGAAGTATTCATTGCACGAGATCCGCGCAGGCAGGGACATGTCTGCTATCGCACGCTGTCCACAGGTTCACATTGTGCTTTAGCGCTGGCCTGTGCAGGGTATTCCAGTCCCTCTCCAGCTCCTCCCTCGCCCCGCTGTACATCACCCAACAAACCCGGGGAGAGGGCTTCACTCCACAGCCCCGCTTCGTCAATTCACTCCAGCATTCATTCCAAACCTTATCAATTCAGCCAAGAAGCTGCCGGTGGGAAGGAGGAATAAGGTGACTGCCCTGCCCGCTCAGCTGCCTGGCAGTAACCTTGCCCACGGGGGCCGGTGTTTCCCGGTGGGGCTGTCAGACAGCGCACACGGATACGCGCACGGACACAGCTACTTTTCCTTCGACCCCGACATCTCACGCAAGCCCGTCAGCGCTGCCGGGGCAGGTATCTACGCCTCATCCCCGTGGTGCAGCCACACGAGCCCCATCCCGGCCCGGGCTTCCTCCCCGGACCCGGAGGGGATGCTCCGGGAGGACGAGCCGGGCAGAACCCGCATCCCCGGCATCCCACGCCTCCCCTTTCCCAGCCGCGCTCGGTCCTTACCGTAGAGGAGGTTTCTCGTCACCTGCCCCCCCATGTCGGCGCAGCCCCCGCCCGGCTCCGGCTCCGCTCCGCAGTCCCCGGCCCACGCGGGACCCGGCTGCCCCGCGCCGGCAGCCTCCGCCCACACCCGCGCCTCCCGCCGCGGCACCGGCGCTCCGAGCTGTCATCTTTATTTACATAGAAGGAGGAGACTTCGCGGCTTCCTGAAATAGCTGCCGGCGTTTCACCGATGCAGCGTGTCCCCCCCGCCCCCTCTCCCCACGCACGCAGCGCGGAACGCGGCGGGAGAATCATCCACGCGCGGGGCTCCCGGCGCTGTGCGGGGTTGTGCGGGGCTGTGCGGGGCTGTGCCGGGCTGCGGGCGCTGTGCGGAGCGGTGCGGGGCTGCCGGCGCGGTGCGGAGCTCCCGGCGCTGTGCGGGGCTCCCGGCGCTGTGCGGGGCTCCCGGCGCGGTGCGGAGCTCCCGGTGCTGTGCGGGGTTGTGCGGAGTTGTGCGGGGCTCCCGGCGCTGTGCGGGGTTGTGCGGGGCTGTGCGGGGCTGCCGGCGCTGTGCGGGGCTGTGCGGGGCTGCCGGCGCGGTGCGGGGCGGTGCGGGGCTGCCGGCGCGGTGCGGAGCTCCCGGCGCGGTGAGGGGCTGCCGGCGCGGTGCGGGGCGGTGCGGGGCTGCCGGCGCGGTGCGGCGCGGTGCGGAGCCGCCGGCCCGGCTCAAACCCGCCGCTACCGGGAGCCCCGGCAACGCCAAGAACAAAGCGGGAGGCACCGCTGACTCCACGGGGGGGAAAGAAGCAAACAGACAAACAAACAAAAAAGAAATGGAAAATAAAAATTAAGAACTCATTTATAAACCCGAACTGCTCTGGCCATGTGAAACTTTCGCTCTCCACTGCAAAACCCTGGAATACATTAGAACTGGGGGAAAAAGAAAAGTTAATCAAAATTTATTACCAGACATCACCACGCCGGTCTTCAAACGGCCTTTGCAGGTTAACTATTAAATATTTAATAGCAAAGAAGTGCTCCAAACGCAGGATGGTTCGTCACAGGCTGGAATAATAAAAACGTTACCCCCCGTAAACTCTTTTGTGCGGAGCTCGCAGGCTCAGCCCAGATATAATGCTTCCTGCGCTCCAGCTCATTACCTCTGCTGATGGATAATGGCCAGCGTTAGAAAAAGCAGGGGGATGCCGAGAGCGGTGCAAGGAGGTGCGCAGGGGACCGCAGCCAGGGATGGTCCCTCGGTTGCCCTCAGCATCCCGCAGTTCGTGCAGGAGCTTGCTCGCTCCCTCCTCTCCATCTCTAGCACCGCACGCCCCTGCCCGCTCGATCCTCTCCCTGCATCTCTCCTGTCCACCGCTCTATGGCTAAATTAACACGGCAGGCACCGAGCTGCCACAGCCAGCTGCGGCAGATCCCAGCTGGCTCGTTTCAAACTAGCTCATGCATCTTTGTGCTGCACCGCAGCCGCTCTTCTCTCTGCAAAGGAGCGGGAGTCAAACGAGTGCAGCCGCGAGTGCAGCCCTGCCTCCCAACTCTTACCATGGTGCTGGGCAAATCCTGCCATCCCACTGCCTCGATTCTGCCACCGGAAAAAAAGGAAATAAGATTTTCTCTTGCCTGTGTTGTAAGGATTATTTGCTTAGGACGTCTGTGTGCTGAGGTCTCAGCACTTCTGGAGGAAAAAGAAGGAAAAAAAAAAAAAAAAAAAAAAAAGCCAACAAAAAGAAAAGGAGAAAAAAAAAAGAAAAAGGCAGTGCAAAAAAAGCCCAAGCCAAAAAGCATAGTCAGGGTGTTTGCACTAGGGCTGCATGCTTGAGGAGAGCTGTGCCCAGCATTTTCAACCTGCAAGAGGAGCCTCTCCTGAGCCCTCCATCCAGTCACCAGTGCCGGCTCTCCCACCGCTCCCACCTGCCCAGCCGAGACGTGCACCTGGACCCCAGGGCCAAGCAGCAGCTCTTCCTCAGCTGAGCAGCGTGCAGGCAGCACTCTGCTCATCCCTGCCCAAAGTCACACTCTGCAGAGCTCATGGCAGCTTCTTGGCAGAAGAATCTTACTTTTTTTCCTTCTATTTTTTTTCCCCTCCCCAGACGATGCTGCAGTTACAGCAGCAGCGGGTGGGGTGAGGACTCATCCCCAGGAGCAGCGTGGTGTGGCCCCTACGCCGCCATGGGTGCAGGACGTCTCTCAGGTCACACCAACCCACCACAGCATCCTGCTCTGCTCCCTGGCTCCTGGGAACCCACAGATGCCACAAGGATACTGCTGGTTTCACCTTTGGAGGGGGCACCTCACCCTCTCAGGCTAATGGCAAAGGGTCCAGAAATTTATAACACCAAATACCACGTTTCACTTGGAGGAATGAAAGTTGACTTGGACATTCAATCCCAAGTTTTCTCCCTCAGTTTCTCATTTCAGCTCTGCTTTCCATCCTTACCTTAATCTTGCTACAGCTCTGTGAATAATTGACTTCTTGGTTCACTGCCTCAACCAAGAGATTGCTAGAAAAAAATTATAATTTCATGTTGGCCCAAAAACGAATGCTTTGTGCGTCTCACTGAACAAAATGTTTCTTTAACTCAAAATGAAGTATTTTATTTTTGGAGTTATTTTACCTCATTTTTTCAAGTTACGGTCATTCAATCCAGCTCTGAAATGATGCCCTTAAAAAAAATAAATTAAGCCCTTTGTTTTGAATATACCAAAAGGAAAACTGTGAATTGCTATCTTGTCTGATTATTTTATTTTTTGCAACTTATTGGCTTTGTTTGTTTGTCTGAAGGAGAGGGTGGAGAGGGCAGACTGCCAGAATGAGTCATCCTGTTTGGCAGAAAATTATAAACTATTCCAATTGATTTTAAAATTGGGGCTTTTTTCCAACAGAATCCAGCATCCCCTCCCACCCCTGAGCTTCCCCCAGTGCTGTGGAGCAGCTCCTGGGTGACACAAACCCTCAGAGCCATCCAGAGCAGTAGAAGGGCCTGTCTGCCCCGTTCTGTGATAATTCCTTGAGGATTATTTGCCATATGGCAAATCTTTCCTTCACAGATATGTCACACTGAAACTTAGCACTGATTTGTTCTGGTCACCTCCAAGCCCATCTCAGACCTTTATTGATTCCAAATTACTCCTCAGTCTTGCATGTTTCAGGTTCTCCTTTAGACAAAGGGAAAGCCTACCCTTTGCCCTGTTCTGTTTTACAGTTCTCTCTGTCGATACACTCTAGGTCCCCTTGGGGTGTTTCTTTGCCCTTGTCAATAAGGATAAGGCCTCCCATTTTGGCGTCAAGTATAAAAATCAATAACATCACCATTTGCACTCCCTTCTAAATCACTGACAAAGGTATTAGGTTGGACCCAACAAAAACCCAGCCCCTAAATCCATTTCCATTCATGAACTGTATCCAGCAAACTCCGGCCAAGCAGCAGCGTTGCTGTCCAAGCAGGAGGAATCTGCAGCAGGAGTATTTGAGGCAGTGTCTGATCTTGCTAAATATACTTATTAACCACAAGAGTAGGATGCTGAGGCTGCAGAGCACTTCTGAAAATAGATTCACGGTCATCAAGTCGTGTATTAGCTAAAACCTTGGATCTTTCCAAGCAGCCTCGAGCAGACAGTGGGGCACCTCTCCCAGCCCTCCCAGGATAAAACCCCTACCCTGGGTACCAGGCAGGGTGGCCAGGAAGGGTTATGACTATCAGCATTTCCTGGGTCCCGGTAAGAAGGCTGGCAGGTCAGCAAGGAGGATGCCGAAGAGCCATCATGGTCTGGGAAAAGACACCCCAACACAGCCAAACAGCCCGTTCAACCCTGACTGAGGGAAAGCAGAAGAGATACCTGCAGAGAACCACAGCAGGGAGAACCAGCTCTGCAGAGACCGGGCTTGCACAGGAGGAGACACAGAAAAACATACAAAGAGGATGAAAACTCCAGCTCAGGGAGATCAAGGATAAGACCATACTTATGCATAGGCCAGGCCAAGAAAATGAAAATTCAGTTCATGCAAGTGTCATGCACCTTGGAATTCCTTTGAAAGTCCTTTGGAATTGGATTTGGCTCTATGGAGAACTGGAGTTTACACTTCGTTAGCGAAACAAAACAAGAAATAAAACCTCTCTTGATGGGGGTTTCCTCTCCTTTAACGGTGCCGCAGGTAGAGACATCCAGCCAAGAAACAGTCCAAAAAGTTTCCTTGAATATCATCACAGGTAAAAGGTGGGAACTCTGGGAATCAATCTAATATTCACCAAGTACTTTAAATTTTCTCTTAATGGTTTAAAAGCTGCCATCAGTTTCCCTATTACCACTTACATTTGACTCTATGGTAACAAACAGATTGACCAGAAATAGCTCTTTTTCACTCAATGCAGTAGCTCCCAAATACTGGAGTTCATCTAGGAAGATGGGATAATTTATGGGAACACATTCTTAGGTCTTTTTTCAGCATGAGTCTCTGACTGCTACTAAGGGGAAACTTCACCTGTACAGAAAACAGATTTCCTTCAGGAACCTCTGCCATTGTAACTTCAGAGGAAAAGTGATGCTCACAGCAGGAAAGCATCCAAGAAAAAATGTCTCACCAGCATGCACAAGAAACAGCTAGGAAAGCTTGCCTTCTATGCATTCTTTTAAAATTAATTTATTGCCATTAACAAAGGTGACTTAGACAAAAGCTGTGTCTCCACCTTCAATCCTTTATCTGTAATGCAGACGCAGATACTGCTGTAGCAAGCAATATGCTGATTAGTTGACGGTTATGCAGCCATTTGGGAATATAACGAGTTATGTCATTATTAAGCATTATTATAAAGTTGCAGATCTGGATGAAAGCCAAATCTCATAGTGTAAGTCAAAGGAAATTCAAAATTCTGGATTAAATTCTTAAAATCAAAATCACGACTCTAACCTACAAACTACGGCACTGCAACTGCTAACCCAGGTGGCTCAATTATCCCACTACAATTCTCTGCAGGCACAGCAGGAAGGGGAATTTAAGGACAGGAAAAATCTTTAGGTTGACTAACCACCTCCCATTTGCACTTAGCTTAAATGAGACATCAGCTGTGTATGCTTTAGCGACAGGAGCTGCAGCAGCGCAGTGGTAAAGGCTGTCCCTGGCAGGGCAATAAAGACATCAGGGAGGGGTTGTAATGGATGTCCAGGTTGTGGGCTGATTCGGTGAAGGAGAGCCAGAGGCCTCATGCCACTGCACAAGGGCTGTCACTCCTGTTTACGTAAAGCCAAAGCTGGCAAAGGACATCCAAGCCTTAACCCTGACACTGCCAGCACCCAGTGTTTTATCATAACCTCCCTGCTTGACTGTCTGCAGGAGTGGAAGAGAGAAACAGCAGTGTTGGAGAGGGACAAAGAGCTGAGCAAGAAGGATTTCTACAGAAAGGAACTGAACTGACCTCAGGCCAAATTGCACAACATTTTTCCATCAGCATGTACATGCTCACAAGCCCCTGCTGGATGGGGGGGTTAATCTTTAAAGAGAGTAACTCGGTGCAGGAAGGTCTCAGGAAAGAAATTAATGCACCAAAGGCCAAGAGTGCTCCCTCTTCCTTGAACATTTTTGGGATAGTATATTGAGAAAACACTGTAAGAAACTAGGAGGAAGCAAGGACTAAAAATCACAGAATTCAATATAAGATGTGTCTGGCAATAAAACATCGCACTGAGCTAACCAGGAGCTTTTAAATGACACAGGAAAACTCTGTCTGGGGCAAGATCCCCTGGAATCTGCCAGAAGCCCATTCCTGAGGGCAAGTATCATGCTGTGCATGACACCAACGAGACCTTCATTTCCCTGCTAAATTAATAGCTTTCCCTCTCACTGCCATTCCACATTACCTCTTCAAGCACAAGATTCAAAAGAATCTTAGGCTTATCCAAATATAATGGAAAATGAATGTAAAAAACATGTCACCAGAAGAAATACTGTAATTTTTTAAAACCAGAGAAATGCTGATTTATAACACTCACCTGAATGAAGCTGACTTATATTTTCAGAACTAGAGAGAAAACTAAAGTTTCTACCTTAAAGCAAATATTTTCTTTAATCTCATGAGAATATCTTTTATTTTTACTTCAGCTGGAGGTATGGCACAACAACAACGTGGCAGGACTGAGAAATGTATTTCAAGACCAGTTCTGTGGCTATTAAATATTTGGAAACTTTGAACAGTATCACATGATAAGGCACTATGGCAGACTTTAGCAACACAAGTATAGTGTCTTTCCACACAGTTATAGGGAATACTGGTATAACATACATACTTTCGTATTATGTAAGTTGCTTGTTCACACTTTATCGCAGACAACATCCAAATGCTGCAGTGAAAAACTAAATTACCAGCTGGAATCAACAGCATTTTTACGGCATTTTTGCTTTAACATGTGACTGCAGAGCAAACACTACACTCACTTTCACAGTATCCCTGTAGGAAGAGGTGATGCCCCTGCCTGAGCCAAAGAAGCACATTTTGATTTTCTTTTCAAAAATTTTAATGAGGACCTTTTCAAGCAACAGGCTAATTCACTCTAACAACCTTCATTCAATGCCCTCTGGAAAGGGCACAGGCAGGACTCTGTGAAACCAAAGAGGTAAATAAGGTAATCAAAGCACCGGCACCAAGGTCAGATAGACAACTTCCACTCCAGCACGTGATAGCTTTTGAGAGCCTGACTTTGTAATCTTAATAATGATCCCTTGCAAAAGAAATGCAGTCTCTAAAGATTTTTCTTAGCAGATACAAGGATAAGAGTGAATAACCTCTCTGTTTTCTGTGCCACCCTTTCCGAGAAAAGCCTGTCACTTCCATGCAAGGATGTTTGTAACCAAGCAAAGGTACTGTATGTTTGTGATGTAAATATTAGCCCAGCAGAGAAACACCTTTTTATTACCCTGCTGAAAGTCCTCCAGAGAGGACAGTGAAGGGCAGCAGGATCCAAAAGAAACCTTTTGGACGGGCAAGGTGGGCAGGCAGGCTCACCCCACGTGTCTGTAGAATGTCCCCCACTGTGTGTGCCCACAGAAAGGTTTAGCCTGGGCTTTGAAAGGCTCCTGGGGTCACTGAGGACAGTCACTGATCCTCGTCCAGGAATGGCTCTTCATGCACTCCTTTTCACCCCAAAACTTCCCTGTCTCCTGCTACAGGGCCATCTCAGAGGAAATGTGACTTATTTACAGACCTTTCCATATGGAGCTGCTTTCACAAGCTCTTTTACACTGGGCTCCAGGGAACCAAAAGAGCTGGAGGTCAAATACTTCAAGGGCAAAATGCATGGCAAGGGTGAATTTTCCAGCCCTGGTGAGAGGAACCTTGCTGCTGTAAATACCAAACAAATCATGTCATGCCTGTTACAGGTGTTGCCCCTTCCCACTCCCTCTGTTCATCTCATACTCAGTGTCTCTGGTCTTCTGCCCTCCTTCACCAGGTACTGGTGTTTTGTACCTCCCCATCCTAGACTCTCTGTAGCCTTTCACGTTTTACCCAAAATTTAGCCTTCCTCCCTTGTTATGTCCTTTAACTCCATTCTTCTTATTTATTCTAATAAAAAGACATTTTGACTCTAACTCAGTCTCACAGAAGTATCATGAAAGGTCACAAGCCAGAGGCAGTAGATTGGGGGCAGCTATAATTGGAATGAGACAAGAGTTTTGGTTCTTCAGCTCAGGAAAACAGCACTTAATCAGTACAAAAAAATCACAGCTTTACCTTCACCAAATGCCTTTTTTTTTTTTTAATAGATACTTTATCAAAGCACAAAGCAGATGTACATAAAGTGCAAATATTGTACTAAGTAGAGCAGTGGTCATGTTTCCCTCCAGTCACTTCTCCATCCCACATCTCCATTTCCAGGAGAAGGGATCAGGGCAGGACATGAGACTCGTATTACCGAACACAGAAGAATGTCCATATCCCTAGGATCTAAACCATGCTAATATATTCACCACTGCAGCTTCTAGACTGAGCGTCTCTGACCTACCACAGCTTCTTCTGATCTGCCGCAAACTTCTGCAAACCAAAACAACACTGCTCCTGCCATTGTGCCTCTTCCTCCCATACACCATGCCTCCAATCCAAAGGTCTTTTTCACTTCTCCTTCCTCCCTCCGCCAGTTCTTTGTCTCAGCAACCTCTTCTGTGCCGCCCACACACTTGGAGAATGGAGAGCAGACCAATCTGGCAAGCTCAAATAACAACAAGAAAAGGAAAGAAAAGAAAAGAAAAGGAAAAAAAAAAAAAAAAAAAAAAAAAAAAAAAAAAAAAAAAAAAGTCGTTTTCTGGCCTAGAAGTCTCCTGTAGTTTTATCTGGAGGGAGCAATGAAATCACTTTTCCGTTCACCATGAACCAAAGGGAATAGCGATGGATCCCAAGGCCTCGCATTCTCACAAATCAGCTCTCACAAAAAAAAGGAGGTAAGGTTGCTATTTCTTACAGACACACAGGCACCTTTGAATAGGAAGCTTCTTTTCGACCTTCTTCCCAAGCACCAGTTAAAATATCACTTTTTACAAGGTGGGATTGGATTAGCCAGTTTTCTTGTTAGTTTTTCTTGAAAAGAGCTGAGGACAAGCTTTGCTGCCTGCCTGGAGGCTCTTTAACCAGCCAGGCAGCTGTTGGCACTTCTGGGCTGGCTGGGCGCGTGCCCACACACATGGCACAAGAAAGGGGTTTGGAAAGGTGCAGCACCCCCCCAGTGCCCACATGGCCCTGGCAACATCTACCCGTCAAAGTCCCAATCCTGCAATCCCACCAGCACACAAAAAAAAATCCACTCTGGCATAAAGCATCTAATGACATTAATGGCACAAAGCACAGTGATACGGTCCAGGCATGTGGAAATAATCACAGGCCCAGAACCCAGGATGACTGATTTTTTTCCCTTTCAACATATGTTTTACTTAGATGTCTGCTTCTTCCCATCCTTCCTTCTCTCCGTCTCCCAATTTATTATTTGGTTTTGGGGGAACAGAATAAAACATCTTTAAAACAGAAATATTAAATCGCACCTATCTAAGAAAATGCTTAACTCAGATATAGACAAGATATTTTATTAAACACACACATTCCTAATAAGAGGCAGGATTTGACCTCAGCACAACTGGTCACTTGAGCAGATAAAATACATCTAAACTCTGTTCAGCATGAGGGGCTAAAAATAAGGTTTGCGATTAGAATCAAAGAAGTTAAGTTTCAATGAGGAATAAACACTGCTTATTAGGACCAAAGCGTATGTTCCACAGGATGACTCAAAAACTCTAAGCTATTCTGTGCAGCTATTTGCTTGTTCAAGGTGACCCGTGAGCCATACCCCAGGGTAGTAAAAATCAGCAGTCACATCATTTACAACACCAATCCAAACAGAGTCTCTCCCTCCCTATCAGGTCATCTTAATTCAGCTGTTCTTATGTCCTGGAGACATTTTAGCTGCACAAAAGCATTTTCACTTTTGCAGCTTTGTGCCAACTATGATGACTCCTGTCACTTTAGCCTTATGTAGCCACATGGACAAAATGTCCATCTCCAATGGCTTTATCAGCACAGTTGCAGCCACAGCCATCATAATGCCGACAGTCTTTAACCAGGCTTTCACCCAGCATCCACCTACACTGCTCTATTGAAAGCAAATTCTCACCTGTGTCTCTCTAAGTAAATCAGCCACCACACTCTTCACCAGATTTTCGAAGCTGGACATTTTCACACATCTCCTCTTGTTGTGTAACTTGAGGGGCCAGTACCACCACCACTTCAGTGGCAGCAGCATGTCCTTGTCCACAGGAGACATTAGCACGTCCCAGCGGAATCCCCACTTGACTCTTACCCAGCTTTTACCTCCAAAGAGAAAACATAGACAACTGATGCTCAGTGCTCCCCAACTTCAGTCAGATCTTCATCAAAATGTATTCTGCCACACTTCTAACTCACACACAGTGAACTCAGTCCACTGACATTTCCAAGACCTCATTCAAGGCCTGACTGTGGTCTCATCCCCATTTCAGAGACTATCTGCCCTCCAGCTTCAGGGGTAGGACAGAAGAGGATGTTTTTCATTAATGTAGAGTAGTTAAGAAGTATAAATCTTTTTCTATCCATCTAGATTAAGATAGGAACATTAGTCATGGGCAGGACAAGATAAATATCTCTGCATGTTCCATGTTAGCAGCACAGTTCTGTACACTACATGGACATGATGATATTTCAGATGATGATCCTTTTAACAGGTTCAAGTCCATTGAAGATTCATGTCTTAGGAGTTTGATAGGATCTTCCCAGAAATTCGTTTTTGCTTCACAACAAGCCCTAGTACCAGCTGTCAGGGCAGAGGTTTATTGAAGAGAATATGTACAAGACCCATACCACAGTGCCCCTTAGCAACCCCCCTTTGACCCGGCTGCTCTTGGGGAGGGCAGGGAGCCAGCTGTCCCGGGATGCTCAAACACCAGAGCTTTCCTGCTGGTCACTCCTTCTGGATATTGTTCATGCTAACTTAAAGCTCAGTAACTACTTTTTTCCTCACAGCCTACACTATATTGCTGAGATCATTTATCTGCTGCTCTGCAAGCCTGTGAAACACCCAACAGGCTCAAAACTCAGGCAATACAGAAAAGCATCTTTATTCAATACCTTATTTCATCTTCTAGCAAACAGAAGCAGTGTCTGTCTCACACAGCAGGGATGGACCCTCAACTGGGTAAGACCAGTCCAAGCCAATACTTGTTGGGATTTAGACAACTTGAGCCGAGGAAGAAGACTTGGAAGACGTTGAAATCTGAGTGGGAGAGTTGTGTAAAGACACACAGAAATATTTAAAGAAAATGGGCACAATGAAGAGGAAAGACATTTTTGCTGGCTTTTGAAAATTAAGCATTCTCAAGCCTTAATCTGTACTACTGAAATCAGGAGTAAGAATTTTGCCAGCGTAGCAAAACAAAAGCAAAAATGGAAACAACATCTGACATTTGCTATGTCAGACTCATACACATTGCTGTAGTTAATAGCCTATGAGATTAAAAATTCACCACAGGCAGCATATGATTTTATATTTTCACTTTCACAGTACAGAGGTGTAATGATTTGGCAAGTTTTGATGCTTGTAAAAGCTGGTTATGCTGACTAATATTTAAGAAGAGATTTTCCATTTGGATAGTCATGTTAAATCTAGAAGAAACCAAACAAAAGAACATGTGAGAGAAAAATAGATTAAAATACAACATAGAAATAGAAGATAATTTGGATAAAATTTGTTGTAAGCAATTTATTATTGAAGTAGCCTTCAAACTTAAGTTCTTGGAATGTAAAACTCAGAATATTTCTGTAAATTATTGTTTGGGAAATGATCATATAAGCCTCAGAGGCTTATCCAGTATAAATGAAAGCATCTGGCCTTGTATCTTTAAGACCATAATGAGATGGATGCTGAGCAGTCTCTATGGAAAGCATGCTATTCAGAAATCAAAATCTCTCTGAGCACAGAACATATAATGAAGATAACAAGGCATATCTGAAGATAACAGAGAAACAGGACTTGGACTATCACATCAGGCATACTCAGTGGATTAGTCATGCAGGAGCAGACCTGCACTGGGGGGACAGCAGAAGAACGGGGTAAGGAACCTAACCCTAAACAATTAATCTTTGGGTAAGGAGCAGATCATTATCAAGCCCTAGAACCGGGGCTGGCATTTCAGGGCAGTCAAAGCTGGGGCTAGGTCCCAGGGAGCTGTGTTTTTTAGGGACATTTCCCCAGTTTACAGCCTGTGGGATGCAATAGGCTCTGATATCATCATTTTCTAAATACTATCTGCACAGCAGATGTTTTGTGTGTGCACACTACCCCTCAAGCTTCAACCATCTGTTTTTTTGCCTAACAAGTCAGGGGTTCATGTTTTTAATGAAAAGAATAAAATGGGCAACTTTTGTCTTCTAAGGAAGAAAATATGGGGGTTCTTCACTTATTCTCTGCACTCTTGCAAAATCTTGTTAGAAATGAAAAAAAAAAAAAAAAAATGGAGCACTAGGTGGAATGATTCTCCTTTAGTCACAGGGAAAATTACAGAGTAGGACTGTAAGAGGGTGAATTAGCAGCACACACAATGGAGCCTGACACCACCTGGCTTTCTTCTCCCTTTTTAAATAAGCAAAGAGTAACGTGAAGAGGCACCATGGAGACAGAGAGCTCCAACACCCGGCAAGGTGTGCAGAGGAGGAAGAACAATGCTGGAGGAATGCTGACATCTAAACATGCCAGCAAGGGCCAGAGGTGGGTCAGATCCCGAGTCCTTTGAGGGCCTCAGACTGCCGTCCCTGACCAGCTGAGGCTCAGACCCCCAAGGAGATGAGAGGCAGCCACCATCAGATGCACAGAACTGGGACACATTGCTCGAGAGCTGCCCTCTCCTCTACCCTCTTCCCACACAGGATGAAAACCAAGCAACAAAGAACTTTTTAATGGACCATCCCTGGTGATGGACCAGCCGTAAGACTTGGCAAGTTCCTCATTATGAGCCCCAGAGAAATGGCAATCATTGCAAATGCCACATGGTTTAAGTTCAGCATCTTTTCTGATTATTGTTTGTGTACAGGAAGTTTCCACACTGGAGGCAAGTTCTTTCACTATTTCTTCCTATTCATATAGGATTTATATATTAAATTAAAAAAAAAAAAAAAAAAAAAAAAAAAACACCCTCTCTTAAACCTACTTTAAAGCTAAAAGATGCAAAAATCAAACAGCATGAACGCTTCTCCTCATTGCCCAAGCCTTACAACATAGCCACAGTATCACAGTTCTCCCTCAGCCAGACTGCAGACATCCGCAGTGCTGTGAAATACTAATAACAAATATGAACCCACCATATGTAGAAATAAGTTGCATTCATCACTGATTAATGAACAGACAAGCAAAACTATGCTAACAGAAATATTTGGAGAAAGTATATTTCCCCTCCCAACCAAACAGCTACAGTCACCAAACCACTAAGAAGAGGCGTTATCATGAAGGGCTCTGTCACGTGCCAGGGAAATGAGCAGTGAATGAAAACTCATTATTAACAGGTCAGAAGCAATTAATTGTTCAACCAGGAGCAGAGAAATTTTAGCTAAATAACACACATCTAGACATGAAACTACGCAAACTGTTCACTGCACACAAAGCACCCAGCCCAAGGAGCCGCTGCAGCCCACAGTGAACCTTCCCACTGTTCCAGGCCACCTTCGAGGGATAACCTTCTGTGCAGCCACCACCATCCTAGGCTCCTCTGCTCATGTTCCCTGCAGAGTGCCAATTTCAAGTGTGATTTTACTTGCTTGTGATGTGAAAAATGATCAAAAAACAAATCTCCTTTCCTAGAGGTCACCTACTCAGCCACTTAAGTTGACACATGCTATCTTCAGTATCCAGAGGGACTCTGGAGGATGACTGTCAACAGCAATGAAATCTAGAAAATCTAGAAAAAACCCACAGCTGTAAAAGGGTTTGCTCCCTGCCCAGTCCAGAGGATAACACGTCCACCGCACCCTCTCACACTGCAGCTCACTCATTTTGTTGTTTACAATGTGTTTACACCATTACCTGTTGGCAAAACATGACTAAGGCACTTAATTGCTTTGAGGCTTAAGAACAAAATGTCTCATACAGGAGAGAACCTGTTCTGAGTGTTGACAGAGTCAGACCAAGGCTGTGGTTGGAGACCAGGATCTCACTGGTCATTCCTCACTCCTCTTTCCAAGTGCAGCAGTCTCTCCATATGCCTATCTCCCTTCTGGTCACCAAACCAGTCTTTGCTCACCCATCTGTGGTTCAGGGCAGGGGACAACACAGGGAAGCCCAAGGTTATCCTTAGCACTGCTCTATCCAAATGGGAGCCAAGGAAAAGACAAGGAAAGAAGGGCTTTCTCCCCCAAACATGAGGATGGGTGACAGTGGGGCAGCACCACTGCCACAGCCTTTGCTGCTCCTTTACAGCTGCCCTTCTGTCCGAGTCAGCTCCCTTTTGCCACGTGTGGAGCAGGGCACTGTTTGCTAAGTCGTGTAACAGGGGAGACAAGGAAGCTAAATGTAGCTCTGAGTTACTGTGTTATGCAGGGTGGGTGTGAGTTGCACTCATCACCACCAGTCTGCTCTGTGCTCGTGGGCTTTGCTCTGCCATGGCTCAACAAATCAGTAATCACATGGAGCCCCAGAGCCTCTGTTCAGTCCAGGAGCTGTGTGTGGCAAATGAGTTGTGAGGAGTTAGAGGGACAGAACAGAGATACAGCACCTGCCCTCTTCCTACAGCTAGAATAGACCGAGGCCATCCTCTGAGCTCATCCCTTCTCTAAACCTTTTCTCACACTTTCATACAGCTGAGAACATGTGTGAGAAAGGAAAATAGCCATGTGTTTTATCAAATCCCAGAGATGCTAAGTGTTTTACAGTTTAAGAGGCCAAGGTACTCTGTACCTTACAAATATATACATGCTTCCGTGATTGGAAGTCAAACTATGTAGCTGTAGCACCAGACATACAACTTCTGTTTAGCATCATCCTAAATTTGTTCACTGTTTCTTACATCTACCTTGACACAAGCAGAGCAGCAGTAGAAAAAATAGATATACAAGAGAATAACTGGTCAAGCAGAATGCAACTTTTCTTATATCTGTCCTTCAAAACTTTCAAGATATGTGTACATCCATCAGGGGAAAAAAACCACCCCAACTAAAATAAAAAAAAGCAAAGCAAACCAAAAGAACCTGAAAGAAAGATTTTTAGGTTACATGCCATAAAACAGAAATGACAACGCAATAGCATGGCCAGCCTTCTACAAGCTGTCTTAAACACAAGCCTGCTGGGACATTTTTTGGAAAAGCACAGCACACATCTTCGCTTTAGTTTAGAGTAACAGAAATTTGGGAATTTTGTTGCCTCACCTCAGCAGCAGTCTGCAAAAAAGGTATTCTGCATTCAATTAGTTCCCATTTCAGAATTAGGAAAATACATTCCCAGAGCTATCACAGAGAAAAGGCAAGAGGTGTGTGTGCTCTCTCAGACTCCTGGCTGCTCTTAGAGTGGCTGGACACACTCTTCCCCAGAGGATTTTTTAAGTTGCCTGTTATTTCAGGGTGACACAAGAGCATATCGTTGTATTATTCCATAAAAACAGAACACACCATCTCAAATCACTCTTGGGCCCTCTCCATTTCAAACATGACTTTCCCATTTTAACAAAGGGATCCTTTTAAGTTGCTGTCCTCAAGCCCACCAGACCACATGCTGGGGTGAATGTGGAGAGGGAGGCAGGGAACACTTCTTTGTGCCATTATTCAAATGCCTGGTAACAACAATGGCTAAAAATGCTGAAAATTTAAATTGCTTAGCAGCTAAGTGGATTGATTCACTGGAAATACTTTCTATTTTTTTTTTTTTTCCTAGCAGATAGCCTGAAGACTGGAAAGTGCATTCAAGATGCTGAATCTGATGTTGCTGTCAATTTATGTCAGTACAATTTCCAAATCAAAATACTGAGGCAAATGGTCTTCCCCAGGGAGCAGATGTTTGAATGCAGCAATGTGCACCAATTTAAGAACATAGGTACAAATGAAATGTTCATTCTGTTCCAGCCTTCTCCAGCGATGTGAACTGTGATTCACAGAGAGGAGATGACTACACAAGAGACAAGAATGAAAAATTAATTTCATTTTCTCTAGCAGTGGACTGCTGGAATTCAGGAGAATGTCTTTCCCAGTGAGATACTACCTCACACAGTAAGACAGTATCTGATGTTTTTAAAAGCAGCAGTAATGTTCTCCAAGTCAGATGCATACAGAATACAGTCTTTGAAGCTATTCTGCACAAATAACTATTTCTCTACTCTATTTGGTTGCAAATTAGGTTTGAAAGGGCTTCCCTACTTCCTAACATACCTGAACAGTGATGTGAATGACTTGTGGAAGCAAGAAAGCATAGCAGGTTCACTGGATGCTGCCGTGCGTGAGGATTTTCCATTTGCCTCTTACAAGTTCACTGCCTTTGCATCTAAAATACACCATTATACTGTTTATATTTCAGCAACATCTTGGATCAAAGCAAGATGAAGGCATCATTTTGCCAGGCTCCGTACATAGTTACGGTTAAATAGTCTCCATTCTTTTGGATCCAGCTCCATTTACAGGACAACACTGTCCCACATGACCCAGCCCTCCCCAGAGCATGCACAGCCACTCCTAAGCTGTGCAGTGCTTTACTGCCCCTGTATGCAAAACAATGTTTTGGGTTACGTTCTGCAAACAGCTCAATACTGGTTTTTTGCATGGGTAAATATGAGACCATGGCAGCCTAGCAACTGAACTGCCGCAGAAGATAGGTTCAGAAGGAAATTAAGAATCATTTTCCTCTCCCTTGCCATCTAGTTTTTAGCAAGATCAGAAACTACAACTCAAAAAGAACACTGGGTTCTATTTCCAGTGCTGGCAACGGTTTTCTGAGCCTGTCTGTCTGTCTCTAGTTTCTAAATTTATAAGATAAAGATTATAAATTTCCTCCACTTTGGACAGATTTGGAGATCTTCAAATGACAAGCACTGTATAAAAGAGTCTAAGTTTCTGCCAGAGTACTACTTAATAGATGGCCTCTTAGACAGCAAAGCAACAGGCAGAGTGAGCAACACCTAAACAAGTCACGTGCACTCTTCACCAAGATCAAACAAGAACTTATCATTTAGATGAAGTCAAAAGCCCCAGGCAAAAGGGAGAGGACTTTATCTATTTCAGCCTTTTTTGCCTTTTTTACAAGTGTGGATCCATCAGTAAATATTTGGTTGGGAGCTATTGATTGTTACTGTGATATTACTGGTGCTCTGGCTCAACACAGCTTTCATGTTTTCTCCCCTGTCATTCTAAAATTTAGGCAGTGGCCAACTTGTCAGTAAGTTGTCTCTGCAGCCAAGTCTTCCACCACTTTTCAACATCACTGCTTTAACCGCTGTATCTACAGGAGTCTGTGCTTGTGCCATAAATGAAAGGGGGATGCAAACTCAAACTGGATACGAGGCTTGAAATTACTTGTAAATTCTCACCAAGGTTATAAAAGGGACACTTGAATATGAAACAGAGATAGTGAACAAATCCTGGAATAAGCTTTTAAGGAGAGAAGAATCCAGGCCAAATGGAAACACACTAAGTATAATTTATAATGAGCAATGTGTAAAAAGCTATCCAAATCATGGAGCTCAAAATGAGAATAAACAGTGATCTTCCAATAGGGACAAGTACAGATAAGGTAAGTATCTGCTAAAAGGCTGAACTCTGAACAACCCTTGGGTGTTACCAACAGCACGAACAAGTCCTCAGTATGTTTCACTAAAGGCCAAAAAAGACTGCAGCAAAAATAATGCATATTCAATGTGAAATTGAAGGAATAATCTGGAATTCAGTACCTGTCAGTGTGACTGTTGCTCAGCAGTTAATTATGTAAAAAATAGACTTGCAATCCACTTTTGCAATGAGCATAGCTGATGCTGCAAGATAACTGATCTGCCCAATATGATGCCTGCAGTCACCCAAACTACAGCAACAAAAAATGAACAACCAAAAAAAGCCAAGCCTCACTCATAGCACGCATCATGTACTCATTCCCATCTTGATCTGCAGGGGCAACAGTGGAGGTCAGCAGGATCACTGTGAAATGTGAAATGCATTGGGTGTAAATACCTGGAACAGTGTCAGCATACAACAGAAAACAAAAGAAAAATTATTTTTAAAAATTTTACACACTTTGTGGTCTTTTCACATTTGTTAAAGTTCTTTGACAGATCACCACTGACTGGTGGAAATAAAAATTAAGTGCAGAGCAAAGCTATTCAGGTATTAAGAAGGAAGAGTGCTAGGGGGTTCCTGGAGCACTGTTGGACAGCAGTAGACATTGCAATCCAGGTGGATGAAAAAATACAGTCCCCAGGTAGAGTTGGGAGCCTCCAATCATGGGTTAAATTGTTCAGCCATGTTTATTTTCAGAGTGATGACTGCCTTTCAGTAGTTACATGGTTTGAGAGGACACAGATCCTGTGTCCTTAGCCTAGGACAGGTTTAGTTCATAATTAGGTAGACCCTTAAAATACAAAGTGACAACTCTAATATGGAAACTTTTCCCCTCGCCCCAGCCTTCCCCAGACCTACAGGAACAGGAACCATCACCCAGCACTTTATATCTTCCCTGAGGTGGGTGAGATATTCACTGAGTGTTGATGACAATGTCTGACTGGCAAGCAGTCATTATCCCATGGGAATGAGGAAATGTGCAAACACACTGGAAACATGACCACGTGTCTGTCATGCTGGCATCAATCACCTCTCACCACAGAGAGCAGTCAGCACTGCAGAGAAGGAACCACCCAGGGCAACAGGGCTCTTGGAGTGCTCTGTAACTCCACATTGCCTCTTCCTCTGGAAGAGCCCTCTGGAAGAAAACAAAAGGTGAACCCTGGACAGCCAAAGACAAATGAGATCACACAACTGCCCATCACTAAGTGTAACAGCAGAACTTGGCCAGCTCAACAAGTATCTCAAGCGTTTCTTGCCAGGTACTTGAGTTTCCAGCAGAGATGTTGCAGTTTCTTCCAAAAATGTTGTCTTCTTAAACAAACTGGACAGATTGTGGTGGAGATGCTAAGAGAATGTCAATCTGCTAAATGTCAGAAGGATTTTGACTAAACTAGGAAGAAAAATAGTCAGGAATTACAGCCATATAATTAGTAACAAATCTTTAATTCTACATGTTTGGATAGCAAGGCTGATTTAGAATCAATTGCTGAAGTGGAGCAGCCAAGAGGACAGATTCAGGTCTCTGTATCAGTGGAAATGCAGAGTAGCTCTACTGAAGCCAAATCAAGTGCGCAATGCTGCAACAGTTCCATCCTTACAGCTTGGCAATTTAATGAAAGCACTGCTTCTTTCTTTCTTTCTTTCTTTCTTTCTTTCTTTCTTTCTTTCTTTCTTTCTTTCTTTCTTTCTTTCTTTCTTTCTTTCTTTCTTTCTTTCTTTCTTTTTTTCCTTCTTCTTTATCATCTTTATACCTATCCATGAAATGCACCCAAGCCCACAAAGACTGAAGCACTGAAGCTCCTCAAAGTCAGGAGCTGAGCCAGGAACAGGCCCCAGAGTGGCCAAATTTCAGGTCAAGTGTTTGTTTCAACATCTGAAAGCTCAGGCCCCAGACTCCTTTCCTTCTTGTAGTCTCTTTTTGTAAACAGAAATTTCATTGAGGAAAAATACGAAGAGAGAAAAATCCTGGGCAGCTTGTTCCTGCTTACATGACTGATCCATGGAGTTGGGCTTTCATGGCTGACACCAGACTTTCAGCAGACTGTTAGGAAACTTAAGTAAGAAGCTCTTTAGAAATGTCTAAGTTCCTTTAAACTCAGAAAAGAGCAAGAAAATCACAGCCTCTATCTGAAAACTGTTTTGTGAAGTGACACGTCTTACATTTTACACATTATTCATATAATCCGTAGAAGAGAGTCAGTAGTTGACTGACACTAAGATGTTGAACACCTTCCAGCCTGGAAATGCTTGCAGTGTGCCAGCTCTACATAAACTGAATCTTGAGTTACAAGGACTAAGTGAGGGTGCTGCGTGTCACCACGGAAGGGATGTTGATTTTTACTTGATAAATTGTTATCTTCTCCCCCCAAGGAAGTTGTTGCTACCAGCAACTTGAGACACTGCCATCACCATCTCTTACAAAGGAAGCAGGGCCAGAAATTTTTGTCTCCTTTCTCATGTCAGAAAGGGTGTTTTTACAACAGATGAGCAAGAGTGGTGAAGAAATTAAAAATAATTCAGAAAACTTGGAAATAAACCTAATACCAGTTGCTTTGGACACACAGAAAAATGTATTACAGAAACATACCACATACAGTCTTGTATCCTCTTGATACAATCTCCTCTTGATGACTTTAACATGGTAGTCTTGGATGAGTCAGTGGGAGATCTGCCTGAGTAAAAACCTCAGAATTGCACCCTCCAAAATTATCTTCACCAAAACCCAGAGAACTTAACAGTCTTAGTGTGTCCCCACAATACATTTTGTGTCATTCCAAAGACGAATATTGGCTTACCAAAATTCTTTGGCTAGTTAGAGCAAGGACAAAAATAGTGGTGTCCACCAAACTGAAAGGAAGACAACAATCTCAAAGCCATTTGTCTTCACAGTAATTTCAGAGTTATGCTAAAAATACAAAGGCGGCATATGGCATTCATAGCGGCTCTCATCACTCCCTGGAGCACCAAATGAGAGCGAGGCAAGCGCAAGGTGCAGATTTTGGTGGCTGGGTGTGATACAAAGAAACGTGGGAGGGACGGAGCTACTGAAGGGCACCAAGAAGGAAAGCAAAGGAATGGGGCTTAGGTTTTGACTTTTGATGAGGGTATGTTTTGTTAAGCATGAAATGGTTTATTAATGGACAATAACACTTTTTAAAGGACCACTACTGATTTGTACAATGAATATCAACAAAGACAAGTAGGAGACATGTCAAAGTTTCCAAGTCCTTTTTTCAGACTGTTTACAGAGTTAGAGTTCCTTCCATGTTCCAGGATGAAATATTTTGTCCAAGGTCACCTAAAAAAAGTCTAAGATAGCAGGGAAATTATAGCAGGTGTCAGACCACTGTTCCACCACCTTCACTCTCCTTCACCACCCTGGTCAGAATCCAACCATGAGGAAAAACTTTTGTTGCAACTACACAGGCCAGACATATGAGGGAAAGGAGTGTCTTTCCCTGGAAAAAAGCAGAGGGAGTTCTAAGATACTCCTTGTGCTATCTCACCTCACACCATTAAGCTCTTCCCATACTATCCCATTCCTCCCTCACCTCAAAGTCATCCCTTTTTATTTTGGCCAGATATTTTACCACCCTCTTACATACATGACTGCTAGAAAGAGCATTTCTGTATCACCCAGAGACTCCAAGGCCCTAAAGCCCCCCAGGACTCCTTAGCTGCCCTTGGCCAAGGGTGTCACTGTGCCCTGGTGCTGGCTGTCCCCAGGGCTCTGCCCACACCTGCCAGCAAGGCTGTTTTTGCAGCAGCTTTTCAGCAGCAGACAGAGATTCCTCAGAGCAAAGCAGTAACAGAAGCTGGGGCCACCTGGCCCAGAGCTGTGCCTAATGTCACAAAGGGGATTTTGCCCAGGCTGCCCTTAAGAGGATTAGGGAACCATCTATTTGCACAAAACAACAGCCACATCTGCTGCTCCAGCGCAAGGTGTTCTTACCTGCTCTCACAAAGCTCGTTTCTGCTCTGTCCTGACAACTTCTCCTGTTACAGGATCCTGCCATGTAATGCAGACACTTGTGAAGAACTGGGGCTTGGATACAGGTGGAGGGTGAGCACCAGGTCAGGTGCATTCAGAGCTCATCCAGCCCACAATACTGCATCGCACAGAACAAATAAACAAATAGGCCAGGTTTTCAGAGGCTGGATATTCACAGAAAGCCAGATATCACTGAACAGTCAAACTCCTAAGGCTTCAGAGGGGGTTTAGGACGACTGTGGTGTGTTCAAAATTTGTGAAAATGTAACCAATTACTTAGCAGTTTAAAGGAGTCAAACATCAAGACTCCCAAGTGACATTCCCAATATACTTCCTATATCAGAGACAGAAAAATCTTTGTTGTGTCAGATATGCAGACATATAAAATGGTACCAAACTGGTACATTGAAAAGCAAAGAGGAAAGGAAAGCAAATTCCCTATGGCAAGACCTAAAACCTGCCTTTTCTTAGCTTTTTGAATTCTAAGACACATGCAGAGCAGCCACCTTGGTTTTTCCTCCTTTCCATTGGCAAGTGATAAGATTATCAAGGTGCCTATAAATTGTTTTTACTGATTTTACAAATATGGGTGGTTTTTTTCACGTCTTAGATTTTATAACTAGACTTGTAATTTAGATTTCAGCTATAGCTTGCTAAAAGAAATCCAAGATTGCCCATTTGACCCCTAAGCAAATCAACCCTAATCCTATATTACAACACTCTTCCACAGGACTGAGCACCCTTTCACTCCCAAGGTGGTCCCACCAGCTCAGGGTTTAACCATCGTACATCTTGCTCATCCCACCGGTGCCACTGCTGTTGCATGGATTAGTGATGGATTTCCTCTGCCAGGACTCAGCCTGAGATCATCAATGCAACCACCCTGAACAAACAGAGCACAGGGGGATGGATATGAGGAAGCAGGGACAGAGTGAACTGCAGCATGAACAGGGTGCAGTGAGGAACTGGACATGGTGTGTGTGGTCTGACTTGTCACCAATAAAACCTCCCGTGAAACAGGTATCTTTTGCAGGAACAAGCCCTAGTGCTTACCTACCCTTCCACCTCCAGAAGTTTTTTCCAAAAGTTTTGACTAATATATTCCACTGAAGCTGGTTGCGCCTTCCCTGCTGCTGAAGGATTGGGGATTGCTCTGCCCTTTCTCACAGCCTTCTCCAACAAAGACTTCACCCCTCTTCACCTCCCTAAAGGAAATTAATCCACTTCTTTCTACAGTTTTCTAATCAGAAACAGCTCCCTCTGCCTCATAGTTCTTGTTCATCTCTTTTGGGCCCTTTCAAGTGTTTCAATGCCTTTCTCAAAGCATGCTGACCAAAAGTGAACATTATTCCAGTTCAGCCCCCCATCACTGAGGGGAATGCCGCCCCCAGTCCAGCTGTGGGGCTTCAGCCAGCTCCCCTGAGCATAAAATTTCATTCTTTTGCAACAGAAGTACATCATTTCTCATGAGTTTGCCTCCCAGACCCCCACTGCACTAATATTTATCTGCACCCTCAAATTCTTCTGTCCAAGAACAGCACTGTGCTGTTGTCTCCACTGAGTCACACCTGACAATTCCAAATGACCTCTTAAACTTTAAGACTGTTTTGAGATTCCAGCAGGTAAAGTGCTTCCAAGTCTGGTCTGCTGGTACAACAGATAATGCACTTACCTTTCTACAGATTTCACTCAAATGAAGTGACTCCCTTCTAAGAACTGTATGATTTTAAGCCTGCCTCAGATATGAAGCTACTAGAAAAACTACACATGGAGGCATTTTTCAGATTATCTTATTTTATACAGTTGTTAGTTATATCTTTTTTTAAAAAATATCCTTTAAAAGATTCACCTCATTTAAGGCTCCAGCAGTCATACCTCATACCTTTGTTTTAGAACTCAGCTGCTCAGGGCAAGATAAATACCATAGGCAGAGGGGTCCTGCAGGTACCTGATCAATTGAAAGATTTTTCTCTGGCCAACTCATTGTTTTTAAAAGGATTCGTTTCACCTCAAATAAGAAAAATATTCATTAAACATCACTCTTGACACCAATTCCAAAGGCTGCTCTTAGCTGCCTTCCTGGAGAGCCACTAATGAAAAAGTAGCAGCCTCTTGGACTGGAGGGAGTCCAGGCTCTCAGTAAAGTTTCATAAAGGAATTAGGAATTGCTCTGCTAGGTCAAGGCATTGATCCCGTTAAAGGATTGAAGACAGACGTGGACACATAACCAGTTACTTAACTAATTACCTCCCAGCAAGTGAGCCACACTAATTGGTGATGTCCAAGCTCTCAGTCTGCTGAAATGTTCAGTAAAAACACACCAGCTTCTCTCCTCAAGGAGGTAAATCTACCCCTGAGGGGAGATTTGTTAGCAATACTCATTTCAGAGGCATCACCACACCAAGAGCCTGCCCTAAGTGCATCTTCTTTATCACCCAAAGGATAGTCAATACAGAGAGATCGTGACAAGTAGGCTACTTCACCAAATAAACGTTTTAACACTCTCCAGGAGAAGAAGCAGAACATAAAGGAGTTCACTGGCTATTTCTGAGTTATCCTGATGCTGTAGGATCAGCACTGTGTTCTTTGCGCTCCTGATACAGCAGAAAGGAAAACACCAGCCAAGTGCTTGGCTCCTCACAGCCACAGTGAGGATCTTGGATGCTGTCGGCTTGAGAAGCCATGTGGGGAGAAGACAGAGCAAATACTTCTGCAGGACAGATTCGAGTAAGGACAACGAGGAGCGTCCCACTGGGGCTGAGTGCCTGGCTGGCAGCTGCTTGGGGAACACAGAGCCACAGCAGTGAGTGCCTGACCCAGCAGTGCCAGCAGTGATGAGCTCCTGTCCACACCTCGAAGATTCAAGTGTTTAACTGAAGCTCAGCTGTAATTTGAGCATTCACCTGAAGCCTCCAGTAAGGAGAGAAATGCCACACAAAATCTCATTTCCACACAGAAAGAGGAGTTAAAGAATAAAAATAGTAGAAGCCAGGTGATCCAGTTCCTCAGCTTGATTTAATTTGGCATGTGAAATATAGTAGGTTCAAAACAGTAATTACAGAATAATACATATGAGAAAAAGACCCAAGTCACAAAAAGGAAAGCAATTACAAGCCAAATTAGTTGGGAAAGAGAATTAATGGAAAAATATGAGTGATGATGGATATATTTTACCAGATGTCAGAAAGTGACAATTATAGAAAAAAAAAATTCTCAAAAAGAGACTTGTTTCATAAAATAAATTAAATCCTCTATAATTCAAAATTATATGAAAAGTGGGTGAAAAGAATTTGATAGAATTATTGAATAAGTTAATAGCCAGGAATTGTTTTGAAAGCTGATTGAGAGCAGTGCACATTCCATCAGTCAAGTCCATTATTAGATATAAGTAGCTGAGCTGACAGGAAGAAACCAGCAGACATAAGGATATTCAGGATAATTCCAGTAATTAGACTCTATGGAACAGATGACTCTGTGTTTGGGAGGAAGTTAGTCAAGGTATCCATAGGATCACTTGATGGACAGATGCACATCCAGTCACATCACGCGAAGAGAGACACAGCACACTAAGTGAAATGAGAGAACACACTAATTAGGAAATACAATCACTAGGAAGACTTAATAAATAAACAAGAGGCAATAGGAAGGCTGGCAGAAGACAGCAGAGGGCAAGCAGACTTCAAGGATGCAAATATGGTACATTCAAACACCCATTAATAAATAAATTCAGTGGGGAAAGGAAACCTGTCCATTTGAAAAATATTAACAAGTAATAATGAGAAATAAATTTTATACAGGTGGAAAGAGATCAGTATGAAAAACAGAGCCATTGCAGAGTATGGTCAGCAAGGACCAGGGAAGGGAAACATCTCATAGGAACAGGGATCATCATTGGGTTACAAGGGCAGCTGAATGTAGCAGCCAGCCAGACCTGGGGACAGCAGCCAGCCAGCATCCAACCATCCTTCCCTGCAGCACTCTGCATTTATTTTCTTTTGAGATTATTCACACAGATTTCAAGGCTTTTAAGATTCATGAGACTATCCAGAACTGGCACCAGATTTCCTGGGTTTTTTGCAAGCTTGCTACAGCTGGTCAGGAGTCTGTGATAACCCTGCATCAACACTGCCTGTGGATGCAGCACATACCGAGGGGAAAGAGGATATCCTGCACTTGCAATTCACACTTACACACTGCATGCCCTGTAGCCACAGCACAATGCTTTCCACACATCAATCCAGCAGCCACCCAGGTGCCAAAAAAAGTATGTTCCATCTTCTTTTACCTTCTGCCCTTTCCTTCCTGGTTGTTTCATGGATAAATGTAAGCATTGAAGAATATCTTAACAACCACAAAACTGTTTATCAGCACCAACACAGAGCACACATAGTCCATCCTGCTCCAGGTCACAAGAAGAGAGGAAAACCAGGCAGTGTGGTAGGGCCATGTGTAAGATGCAGATCCAAGTGATCCCTATTTCAGTGAGCAGCAGCAGCGACATCACTTCCCTGCAGCACCCAGAACTGCACTGAGCTGATGTTGGGTACTTCAGGGATAATCTGCTTCAGCTCTGCTCTGACCTCTGCAACCTTCTCATCAGCCCCATTTGCTCCAATGAGTTGATAAGACTCATTGCAGCAGCACAGCACTAAACTCAACACCTCCAAGTCTTCAGCAGCTGGAGTTTGAATAAAGAAAACACCAGGATGTCCAGCTCTGCACTGGAGGTGGGATTTACATGTCTGTGGGGATCTCATCAATAAAGTACAGTTTTGTGGAAATCTATCAAGTGTTTCTACAACTGTGGAAGCACTTGAGAGGACAAGCAGTGCAACACAGGAGCATCCATTCTGTGAATGCAAATACATCTTTTTTTATGTAGGTTTTCAATTAGCTTTCCTGCACGTAGTAATGGAAAAAACAAAGATGCAGAACACAACAGGTACAATGGAGCCTGAAGTGGGCAGCACCAAATATTTAGGAGAGTACCTTCTGGACTGAGAGGGAAGAAGTCTGCCTGTGACCTTGACCTGCATGAGATGCTGGTATACAGACTGTGTCTTCTAGTAAATAGAAGGAAGCCAGGTACTTGGGTATCTGCAAGGTGTTCAAATCCCTAAGAGTAGGCTAGGAGCTTTATGCGAAACTGAAAAGCCTCCAGTTGCTGAAGGTGGGAAGAAAGTGGTTCTTTTTGTAAGGCTTTATCAGTCTCATGATAGTGTCACAGTGTTTCAAAGAGAACTTCTTACTTTCAGCAGAGGAGATAAAACCCCAAAGATGCTTGATCAGGATAAGTCCTTCAGCTTCCCTGTGGGTGAGATGATGACGGTGAGGAAGCTGCACAGTCTGTCTGTGTGCCTTTCACCTGGGGCACACAGCATAGCCAACCATGGTGCTGCTGATGGGCACCGCTGCATAAGTGGTGCTGCACTTGCGAGGAACACAGAGGCAAACAATTTTGAAAATTTGTGAAATCTACTCAGGCTTCTAATGAAAGGAGATTTGGTAATCTCTTAAACACTAATAAAAATGATGAGGTAGTTCAGAATACCTTATTAACTCCTGGGGAAAAAAAATAAAAATTTTAAAAACTTAAAAAAAAAAAAAAAAAAAAAAAAAAAGGCTTATTGCTGTATTGAAAAAAAGGGGTGAAAAGCTTGTATAAGCACTGCAACAGGCAGCATTACAGATAACACCACAGAACCCAAAGTCGCCCAGCTGCAGGCTTTACAACAGAAACATGGTCCTGAAGGATAACAGAATCAAAGAATGGGTCAACTAAAGCCACCATATGAAAAACAAGAATAAAAGCATGATTCAGACAAAGATGGATTCATTTACTGTTTATGCAATATAGCTTCCCATTTGCAGTGGGCTGCAAAAGTGGCTGTCCAGCCACACCCCTACAATTCACATGGCAGCTACGTCAACTCCTTCCCTTCACTCAGGCCTAGCTTGCAAAACCTTCACCCATCATGTTTCCATGTCTGGCAGCTTGTGCACAGATACAAAATACACCATTTAATAAGCTGTACAGAATCTGTCCTTCACGGTTATATGCTCAGACCTTCATAACAACACAACTCCCAGAAAGCAACACCACGATGCACCCTCCCCTGTGGATGTAGCAGCATTTTGGAGGACCAGGATCCTTGAAAGGACCCTGATGAAAGAAGGCTGGGAATTATGCTAAAAAGCATTTAACCCTTCACACCACATATTGAAGACCCATGCTAGAGAAACGATTCTCCTACTGGGGAATGGTTATGCCCTTCATGACCCCACCAATGCCATTTTTAATACAGCCAACATCCTCAGAAGGTGTTTTTCATCTACCTGGTCACTAATCATACTGCCTCTTCATGGGAAGAGCAAAAGATCATGGCCAGAAGTACATTTTACTCTTCTGGACCCAAATGGGGAACTTGCTCCTGAGGACCTGGATCCAGCAGAGCAGGGAACACGCCCGACATGCTCCATCAAACACGAGAGCAGCTTTGCAACTGAGATCCTGCACAGCAAACAAGATAGAAGTTACAGACAGTAACAGGCAAAGATGCACCCCAACCCAAGCAGCTGTGAAATACAGCCAGATTCAGCTCAGATTTGCCTCCCGAAGGCCTCACGGCTCCTAGAAGATAACAGTTTTCACAGAAGGGTAATGCTGGAGAGCTCAGCACTACACAGCCATGCATTGCTAACCCCCCGAGCACCATAGATACGGTAGATATCACACTCTGGGAATGTATCCTCGCTCACTGCTGGCTGTTTTCTAGTCAGAGTTGCTTTTCTGAAGTCACTTTTACATACCAAAACATTTTTTGCGTATGATTCAGAAACATGCTATAGTAATAGAGGGGAGACAGGGAGTCTGCCCAGCTCCGTTCAGTTTTATCTCTACCAGCTGCTGTACAGAGCACAGGCAATTCAGGAATCATGGCAAAAACATTTTTTCTAAACAGTCCTATGGTCTATTGAGAGGAACGGAAGTTTATTACCATCAATGACTCACTCCCTGTTGAAGCTTTTTCCTGGACGAACTGCATTCTACATTATTATGTTCCAGTAACAATAAATTATTAATAGGCGAGGGAATTCATAGTTCGCCTCACAAAAATGTAACCAAAAGCAAGGAAAATATGGAATATGCTATAGAAATTAAGCTAAATATTTCATTTCTCCCCCTCTGATGTCCAAGAATTACAGCCCTTCATAATAAATTTCAGTTGTAGTTTGTCAGAGGATGTGCACAAACACATATTATTGAAAAGGAATTGTGTTTATAATGTAGCTTAGAAAAAAATTTTTTCCTCTGTCAGTTCCTGTAGAAAGTGCAGAAAATTTGCTTTCCCCACCGCAGAAAAAAAGTGAGATCTTAGGATACCTGGGATCAATTCCTGACCATACTAACCTGCCTCTATGATCCCTGACAAATCATTTCACCTCCCTCTGCCTATCCTCCAGCCTGTAAATTAGGAACAACACTTTTCACCTCAGCCGAAATACGTGAAAATAGCCTCTGTTAATGATTTTTAAGGTCATATTCAGCTACAAGGGAGGCAGGAAATGTGATCTTAAACCCAACAGCACCAATTAGTTTGGTGATTGCTACATGGAGTGAGGAGTGACATCACCTTGGTGTTAAAAACCATTGTTCAGTCTCCTGGTTCTCTGCCACTGGCTGTCTTTGGATTTCAAGCTGTACAAAGAAGATTTCCACACCATCATGCTTGAAGCTTTTGAGGTTCAGCAATCAGGGAAAATCTGCAGATTATCTCCCAGTTTTTGAAAATGAAACCTACTTAAACACCTCGCTCACACTCAAAACTCTAAGAGTTTCATACTTCACTAGCTAGGAATAGAAGAAAAAAAAAGCCAAAAAAACCTTTAAATCTGGAAAATATACTTTGAGCTTCATGACAATCTGCATCTGAGTCTAAGCAAAACAATGCTTCGCCCAAAAACTGACTCATTCCTAAACTCTAACAGCACTTTGTCTCTTCCATCTCTGTTTATTCATCTTACGATCCGTCGTGATTCCGACCAGCATTGTAACACCAAGGTATTGGTGAGTGTGCGAGCACGCTCTCCATCTCGGGGAAACCGTCCCTATTCCATCAGCCCTGAGGGCATCAAGCCTCCAGGCTGTGGCCACCACAGGGGAAGGAACTCATCCATCTATTCACTGCCGCTGAGGCAGGAAAGACACGGAGCCTATTTACAGGAACGATCAAGATCCAATAAAGCAGCTTCAAAATATGCCAGATGTCAGCTCTTTGTTTACAGAGAGAGCAACGCAATTTGAAGGCATCTGCAACTATTGCTCGCTCTAAAAGTGGGAAGTGTAAAAGAAAAGGTGGGTGGAATGGAAGAATAAACTTTTGTGGTTCTGACTGTCAGTTAAGACCAAGTGCTAGCAAGGAAAAGATTAGGAAAAAAGAGCAAATGTACGAGAGCTCATCCCACCCATCTGAGTAAGCAGGCAAAAGCAAAGGGCTTGGCTGCTCAAAAATGGTGTGGGACGATGCAGTGCGAACAGGACTGAGGAGCTCTTAGAAGCACCCCGCTGCCTCTGTCCCTGGAGCCAGGACAACTCCCACGTTGCTCCATCCTTCAAGCACAGAATATGAGCTAATTGCAGCAGTTCCTCCAAAACTTACTGATTTAACAAATGCTGAACAGACAAGAGTGCTGAGTGTATCAGATGTGCTCTGGCTCATCCAATTCCATCCTAATTCATCCTAGAAGAAATCTTGGAATGACTGTGCGGCTAAAACCCTGGACAGGCAGCTGCAGCACTCACAGGAATGTCTTGAGATCCTCTAGTACAGTTCAAGGGCCAGGGATTAGGTCTTTCTGGATCTTTTCCTGTTCCTGACACGTGAACTCGGATTCATTCTCCTGTAGCAGGTATAATTCAAGTACACATTTAAATGTTTTGTTAAGTAGGGGTGGATTGCCGAACTAGCAGATTTAACAGAACACCTTGAGCAGGTATACAAGTTATTATAATGACTTTTTTAAAAAGCAGTGTGACAAGGAAGTATTTCTTCATGGCAAGACAGATTTCCATTGTCTTAAAATCATCATTAGGATGTGAAAACAGTCTCTGAAACATTTGAGACGGCATGGAAATAATTTAGGCAGTGCTTAAAACACCATTTATGGAAGTTTGGTTAGAAGACTATGAAATGATAAATATCTACCTATAGAGGCAAGTTTACCTTCCAAATTCATGAGCAAATTTATTAGACAACTATGTTAAAACCAAATTTATTTATACTGAAAAAAATCTTCAGAGGAAACAAAATTTGTCTGGGATCTGAACTTGTCATTCATGCTTTACTGAACAAATAAAAATAAAATCGGTTCTTTCAGTGACAAATGCATATCCAGGTACTATCATATTCTAAATGTGCTTAGTATCTGCCATAGAACAAGTGTGCAATGGATTTCCAGAGAGGAAAAGGAAGGAAAGGGAAGTAAAGGGAAGGAATGGGTAGGAAAAGGAAGGAATAGGAAGGAAAGGGAAGGAAAGGGAAGGAAAGGGAAGGAAAGGGAAGGAAAGGGAAGGAAATGGAAGGAAAGGGAAGGAAAGGGAAGGAAAAGGAAGGAAAAGGCAGGAAAAGGAAGGAAAAGGAAGGAAAAGGAAGGAAAAGGAAGGAAAAGGAAGGAAAAGGAAGGAAAAGGAAGGAAAAGGAAGGACTCACCACCAGCAACAGCAAAAGGAATCTCTTGTCCCACCAGTGAATGGAGAAAGAGCATTAGAGGGGGGTGTAAATTAATAGTTCAGCATAAGGGCCAACAGTTTAACTTAAAAGTCATATGCAAATGAAATGCACTTTACTTTTTTTCTGCTGTTGTCAATGGTAAACAGTAACCAGACCTCAAACATCGAGAACATTTCACATTTTGAGCAGAGCCCAGCTCACCAAACCCTAATTCCCAGCATACCTTCAGAAGGAGCTCAGAGAACTCATTTCCCCTTTTACCAAGGAAAAAAGCGTTCTCATTTCAGGCCACAGAAAGTCGCATATTTGAAAGACTTACAAGTTCATGCAATTAGCAAGTTACTGAAAATCTGAAGCCCAAAGAAAAAGAGAGCTCACTAAGGACAATCCAACAGGCAAAAGGGCCATTCCAGGCTCCTTGCTGCAGGATCAAAGTCCTCCTGAGCAGCAGGGTGAGAACAGCTGTGGAGAGGAGGAAGGAGGGTAGGACAGGGAGGTGCTGGGCAGATCCAGAGACATCCAGCCACCACTCCAGCCTGTTCACAGCCATGACACAAGGATCCTGTTAGGGTGGCACCTGCCCACAAGCACCCGACTGGCAGGGGACAGCAGCTCTTCCTGGAAGACTTTGTAAGGTAGCATTATGCCCCACAGAAGAAAAGTAGAAAGTCATAGCTGTGGAAGTTCTATGAAAAAGTTTGGCTCAACACAAATTTTATTTTCTTCTGCATTTCACCTTTCCAGATCCAATTCACATCACAACCTGCTCCTGCAAACTGGGTGCAAGTAACCGGCAGAGCTTGGGACCAAGTCTGGCTCGTTTTGTTTCCTCAAACATGTTCATTGCCCCCACAGCTCCCCCAACACAGCCCTGTGATCCATCACAAGAATATCCCAACCCCTCAAGCCCCACTGGGGTGGGGATGTCCCACAGCTGCCACATTACACCAGTGGCTGTTATTCCAAATAAGGGAACTTGTTGCAAACTCCCCTCAAGCTGCCTTGTTCTGGCTGGTTTATGTTAGGGAGAGAAGACTAAACAGACCTTCATATTTTCAGAATTAACCACTAAAAATGAAAAATTGATTGTTTGTTTCCAGAGTGCAGATGAAGGGGAGTCCTGCGACCAGCGGCCTCTTTTGGAAACCACACCACAGCGAATGCAGCACCGGGTTATCTCTTTTCTCTTAAGAGTCTTTGGGATGGATTCAGTGAAGAGTAAACGCGTGTGAGCTCTGAGTCACATTTTGGTGCAATCACACATCTCCCTCCAGTTTCTTCCAGTGTGAACCAGGCTTAGTGTGTGGCCCCACAGCAGTTTTTCTCTTGTATTTCCCCATTATTTTTGCCAGAGTGACAGTCAGGTCATTTTATTTTTTAAACTGATCTATTAAATGTGAGATTAAGGGAAGTTTCACTGCTTTACAGCAAACTTGCACCACATAGATTCTTTTAACTGCTGTCATAAATGTATATCAGAACTGGTCATTTCATTTCCCTCTTGCTATTTAAGTGGTTTCAGTTGTCTTTCTAACTACCAGGACCACTATTTAGTCCTGCAAGGCTTGAATTAAGTAGTTTTAGGCTGCACTCCTTGAACAGATGCATTTTTACTGTATCTGATCACTAATCCACATGGAAGCTGTATGACCACTTTTTGTGCAACACTGAGCTCAGCCTAATATTACCACGTCTCAGCAGAGCTTATTTACTCAGGTTCAGCCTAGGCAAACCGAATTCACCTCTGCCTGCCACATGGACATATGCTCACATCCCAGCTGGCAGGATCTGGGTATTGCCTTCTTAACACTTCCCTGCTCCTGCCCAACTCTGCACAGCCACAGGCTGTGTATTCAAACCTGATAAACACAATGAGCCTGAACGTGGCAAAGAAATATGGAAAACAAAGACAATACTACCCGGGATGTGACATTTATTCAGCAACAGAATTTCAATAGAGTGCTTGCAGCTAAACAAAGAGGGAGAGAGGCAGAAGAGAAACAAGGAGAGATCCTGCAAATCAACAAGGCACAAACCCCATCATTCACAAAAACTTAGAGGAAACCCATCCTCAGGTCCTCTTGCATAAATCAAGACTAAGTTCCATCAATTCCATTAATACATTATATGACCTATAATTAAGGTCATAAGCCTTTTTCTCCCCAAAACCCAGAGCAGTGTCAGCTCCCCACCCCCCAGTGGGAAACACTGGGGCTACAGCAGGCAAAAAAAGCAAGGCAGCATCCCAGATAAGGATCCATTCCAGTGTTAGTGCTATGCAGGGAGCATGACCTGTGTTACTGCTGGCTCCCTGGAGACCCAGACAGAAGTCACCACATCAGCAGAAAACAATTAAAAATAGTCTGGAGCAGCACTGAGTAGCAGCAGTGAGCTGCAGGCAGGAGAGGCAGCAAGAGAGCTTGGAAAAGACCAAACTCCTTATCAGCCTCCTTCCACATCCGTAAGGCCAGCCATGTTGTCAAAGCACACATCAGGACGCCCCATTTCTGCTTGTGTTTATTTGATCTGCATGTATAAATACCTCATTAGAGAAAGAAACAACCTTTTTGATCACAAATTGCCTCTTCTTTATCCCGAAGCCCATGGCACAGGCACACAGCGACGCGGAGGGTGCAGGCACGGCGGTGAGCACAGCTACTCAACTGGCAGCAAACCAGGCCTCTGTGCTGCCAAATCAGGAGCAGAAATGCAGATGGAAAGGTGCCTTTTCTCCCTCTGGACAATCAGCCACCTGGCACAGGAGGGGTCAGACTGATACAGTAACACGAATGCAAGAGACCCATTTAAAGCTCAACCCAGCTCTTCCCAGGGCACATCCGATGTAAGTCTGGCTGTGCACAGACACATCTACCCAGAGATTCCTCCCCTTTTTACTCAGTGCTCCTAATGTGGTCAGGGATTGAGAAAACTATTAAAAAACATCAGTTTTGTATTCTTAACGCTTAGTTTCAAGAGAGACAACCAACAAGAAAACACAGGTTTGAAAGGAGACAGCAGCAAGTACATGAGCACAATGCAGGGACTGGGATTTTCCATCTGTCTCAGCCAGGAACTCACTTTCTCCTCTGGATTATGTTTGCAGGAGGCAGAATCTAATCTAAATGGAGACATTTGTGTAGATTGGTGCTTGCTTTTACCAGAATTACATTTTAAAGGCCAGATGCTGCTCTTTGCTCCAGTCTAAAGCAGCACTGCTGAGGGATGACACAACTTCCAGTTTACATCTGTGTCTCTCACAGCAGAACCTGGTTCAATAAGTATTGGGACCTCAAATCTAAAACATGGTTACAGGTAAAAAACAGCATGATGGGGCTTTTTGCTGCTGC
Organism: Hirundo rustica; assembly: GCF_015227805.2. NCBI lineage: Eukaryota > Metazoa > Chordata > Aves > Passeriformes > Hirundinidae > Hirundo > Hirundo rustica. The sequence continues at coordinate 23,839,188 of NC_053457.1, read as the reverse complement.
ATAATCTCCACAATGTACATCAATAGTAACATCAAGTAACATTATGCTCATTCAGTCCTTTTAAGTGTAAAGTTCTGGTATATCTGAACTCAAGCAAAATCTGATCACAATATTGGTGTAAGGCCTCTTGAACCATAGAGTTAATGTCAGGCTAATTTCACAGAATCATTAAGATTAGAAAAAACCTCTGTGGTCATCTAAACTGACACTTCCAGTGATGGCAATTCCACCAGTTCCCTGGGCAGCCTGTTCCAGTGCTGGACCACTCCTTGAGAGAAGATATTCTTTCTGGTGTCCAGTCTACACCTGCTCAATCAAATTCTGTGTTTTTCAGCTCAGATGGTGAAAGTGCAATACTTGAAGAGATGCTCACTGCATCTAAGAGTAATTTTAGAATAGCCCTCAGCAAACACCTCCATACTTCCATCTGTGAGCTGTTTCACACTGGGGAGACAAAATCCATCTTCTTCACTTTACAAGCACAAGCAGTTCTCATTAATTCAAGGCAAACTCATATGGAATACAAGGTGGAAGAAGCTGAGTGCCTACACACAGAGACAGATATGTGGGTATCTGTGTGGGTATGCATGCTGCCAAAGCCTGACAGATCCTGCTGTGACCGCTTCTCCTAATTTACTATTACTTCCAACCCGCTCAGTTTTACAAACCATTGTTTAATCAGAGAAGCACTTTGAGGGAGTTTTAGTTCTGCAACAATGCCTCAAAAAAAAAAAAAAAAAAAAAAAAAAAAAAAAAATCGTAGACTGTTACGATGTTACTAAAGTGGGGGGAAAATGTGTACGGACTAAAATTATCTCTGGAGCTCCCACAGAGCCTTTTAGTAGGCAATAAAGTTGCGGATTTAGGAACAGGTTGTTAAGATGAGGATAAACACTCTCACACCGCGGAGGAGCCAAACAAGCCGCGTGTTTTGGGGCAGCTGAAATCCCAGCCGGACAGAAGGCACCGGCCATCCGGGTGTGCGCAGCAACAGTGACCGCTGGCGGACACGGGAGGAAGGCTCCGCACATCCTCCTCCTCCTCGTCCCCCACCCCTAAGGCTGAGTCACAACCCACGAGCCTTGGAGAGAGGAGTCAGATTCGGGTGGTTCCGCACTTAGGGACCACCAACCAGGCATTCAGGAGAGTTACCGCCATGGCCAGGGGTGATTTCCCACCTTTGCCCATCCTCCCCTCCTGCCGCACTTTTCTGCGTTTGCCCAGTCTTTGCTCTGCTCTGCTGGGGAGAAAAGGGGCTCCTGAAGGCACAAAGTCTGGCTCTTCGTGCATCTTAAGTTACTGGCAAAGGTCTCATATTAATAATGAGACACTGTGTGACACGCAGTGGAGAGGGATGCCCAAGGTCACACCAAGAAAGCCACCAGCAGTGTGGTACAGAAGTCCAGGGGTTTGGAAAAGCCACAAGATAAGAAGTACCTCTAGCTGCAGTCAGTCAAGGGACTAGCAGGACCACAGAGCCAGGAGGGATAGCAGCCATTTACCTCTAGATGTCTGAAACCTCATTCTATTCTTCTTCTGGGGAGACAACAACTTTTTAAATTGTCCATTATTTTCTCTCTCACTCTAAGCAGGGAACAGACTGTACTTTTTGCTTCTGATTCGCAAATATTAAATCCTCTCTTCCCACTATTGGTGACTCATGAAAGTGACTCATTCACATCTAGATAGTTTTATTTCCTACACATCTGAAATACAAAGGAAAAAAAAACCATATCGGCCTCTTTGGGGAAAAAAAAAAAAAAAAACAGCCTTTTCTCCTATTCATCGGCTTTCGCTTGTAACACAGAGTAAAGGCGAGTTCATCTCAGACGCCAGACACTAAATCGCTCCTCTGGGTGGCTTACAAAGCCAGCAAAGTGATAGCACAGGAGGTTCCTGCCCCGGCTGTAACCACATTAACTCTCCCCACTAGATGCTGCTGAGGCAAAAGTAACGTGACAGTTCCGCCCCGTGCAGGTGGCCATGGGCTTCCCAGCCCGCCTGCAAGCAAAGCCAGAGCCCTAGAAGGAAAACTAGAAAATTGGTGGGAAAGAAAGATCACTTTGGTTGTTTTTGTGAGGGTTTTTCTAATGCTGAGAGGCTTTGCAGTGAGTCACGGATTCACAGGGGCTGTACTTAACCAGGCAGTGGGGAGACAGAGGGTGGGAAAAGGGAGCACTGACTGACACCATCCTGCACTTACCGTGCATGGAAAGACAAGGGGAAAGGACCACGGGGCCGCTCTTCAGGAGGTTACAGTGTTTTCTGATGTTTTCTGCCCCTTTGATATGAAGGGCAAAGAAAGAGGTTCAAGCTGGAAGCACTGAAATCAAAGCAAGATGTCTGGGCAAGAGAAAAGGGAGCAATATTAAACCCCTGTGAAGATCCCAAGAGGAGAAACATTAAACCCCTGTGCCAATCCCAAGAGAATCAAGATCTGAAGACTTGGTGGATTTCACTGAATCATTGCATGCACAGCCTTTTCAAGCCCATATTTGTGCCTTCACCCTCCTCTCCAGAGTCACGCATCCAGCTCTCCTTAATACACAACCTTTGTGTGAAGTGAGAAAAGGAAATTTTGTTTGTTTGTTTGTTTTTTTTTTCGACAGGGTGCTACTATGGAATAATTATCATTGCTAGTTAGGATAACAAAGAATTAAAAAATAGAGAAATTACCCTGTCTGCCGCAGAGGCAAAGTGACTGATTCTTATGCTTAAGGGAATAAAAGAGAGAACTTGTAGTAAAGATACCTGTAAATTCACCTCCTCTCAGTGCCCTTAGCAAAGCAATTCTTCTGGTCACACATCACACTGAAAAGGAACAGGAGCCACAACCCCAGACACAAAGCTCCAGCACAATTACATAGTTCTCATACAAGGATCTTATTTCACTGCTACACAAAAAATCCAACACCCTTCAGGCTAACAGCGACCACTGCTATTTCCCAAGCACAGGTTATACTTGGGGGTTTATTATTTCAATTCCCTTTTAAGCTGTAGATCTTCCCTCCAGTCAAACATTAGAATGCCAGCTATCAACAAGCTTATGTTTACTAATACTCTTGCACTGTGATGAGCATTGAATGGATAATGCAAAAAGGGAAAGAGGCATAAAGGAAAAAAAAAAAAAAAGCCATGACATTTTCCAACAGCACACATCTCTACTGACAGCTGAGGGACTGGATAAATCTATTTTCCCACTGTATAACAGCTACCACTTTCTTTGGTATCCTAGATTTAGAAGCCCATTTTTATCACCTGAGACAGAGTAATTTATTAGCAGAGAGAGTACAGTTGGTATCCAACACTCAGCCAGTTGGCACCCCAGGAGGAAACTCAAGAGCTAGGTCCAAACTCAGAGGCTGAGCCTCCTCTCTGCTTACAAACTTGGCTGAAGTCCCGGCTGAAGAGATAATAGAGCAGCAGGCAGCAGCAGAGAAGCTCCGGGCACACTCAACACACAGGAACTGTCCACCAGAGAGCCGTCGTGAGGCTCATCCTGCGCTATCGTCTGAAAGCACAAATCTTATCGTGGTGCTTGGGGGGAAAAGGAAGAACGTGCAATAATGAAACATCATTAAAATTAAGTGTGACCAGAGGCACTCCTCCCCATGGGTTTGAGTTGTAAGTCTAAGATATTTGTGATTTCTGATTTAATGTAAGATATCCATGATACAGAGCTGCTTCCTACCTTTAATCTTCCAGACTCCGAAAGTGCTGCCAGAGAGCATTATTTTTAATGCATTCTCACACAAGGATAGAGTTTCCAAGGAAGCTGCCAAATCTAGCTAAGGTTTGCACTTTTCCTTTCCAACACTTTCTTAGAAAGCTGAAATTAACATTACCGTAATTAAGCGGCCATTTTAATTAATTTAGTTTTGCTTTAAATACAACAACCAAAATGAAAGAAGAATGAGGCTGAATTTTGGGCACTTAAAGCTGTCTCTTTAAACTCAGAGTTCACTAAAAGCTTGACATGCAAGTCAAAAAGATCTATAGGAGACCATTTTAAAAAGAGAACACATTGTCCTAGGCAGAGCCTGTATATTTCTTACTGCACCAGAACACATGGACCACAATCCTAGAGGGGGCTCCTGGCTTGCTGTAAGATAAACTCCACTGGTTATTAACACTTTGAAAGCTATAGCCCATTCTCACCCAAGTAAATGAGAGCCAAGTTAGCCTTTATGTTGTCTTCTTTGTCCTAAGAAGCATTATTTAAATGAGAAGACAGCTGGCAATTCATCTGGGCTATGGATGAGAAACGGCATACTTGCAGTTAAAAGCAGAGCTCCCCAACATCGCCTTGTTACTAAAGGTAGACCTTTCCTGAGCTAGTCACACAAGAACATCAGTGTCTCTCCAGGCAAAAAAGGAAGTGGGGTACCTCAGCAACCAGAGGAGGCAAATGCAAATCAAATATGTTAGTGGGAGGCAGCATTTCTCAGCAGTTACTGCACTGAGGTGAGAGAAGCCAGGTCTCAGAGTTTCAGCACCCACCTCAGCTACATGGACATCACCTGGCAGCCTCCTCTTCCCTCCACTCTCTGATCAGATCGAAAGGGAAGAAGAGTGTGAGGTGGCATTAATATACAGAATGAAAGAGAAAACTCAGCTGGCCATTCTAATTGATTCCAATGAACTCAGCAGCCCATTCCAATTAACTCCACCCAAAATGAAACAATTCCAAGCTTTTAATGCCATAAGGTATGCCTGGGGAGGTGCAGGAAGGCACAGCAATGAACCTGCCCTTTTCCACCTGCTCAGAGACAAGCCCTGCCATTCAGCACTTGATGCTTAGCCAGGTTTATCACCTATCTCTGGCTTCTCTTAGTCATTACATAAAAAGCCACACTAATCATTACTGCTGTTAGGGGCTGCAGAGGTCTCTCAACACCAACAAATGCTATTAATGTGGTAAAGGAGAAACAGATTGCCTGGGCTGCCATCTCCCTGACTGCTAGAGAGGCAATCCCCACATTAAAGATGGGAAGGAGCTGAAATGCATCAAGCACAGATGTTCAGGACATAGAAACGGGGTATTTTAACAAAGCTTAAAACAGACCGAAAGGTTTGTGTTTGTTGGTCCCTTTGCATGGGCCCAAGTGTTATCCAATGGCATCTGCACACCTGACAAATGGCAGAAAGGAATTTCTGTGCTGGTGTATTTTTCTCTTCAAGATATATAAAATCACTGCATTAGTCATGCTAGAGCTGAACTGTCACAGGTCTTTTATTATTATTTACCAAAATGGTTATCAGCCAGATTTGTACTGTTAAAAAGAATATTTATCATAGAATTACTCTGATACCCAGAAAGTGCAGTATTATGGAAGTGCTGTTATTCCCCAGCTTGTCTTTCCTTCTCCCTTTTACAAGGCTCTTTCTGTGCTGGCTGCTCTGCCAGAAACCACAGGAGTCAAGTTCTGTGCAGGGATCTCACCCTGCAGGCTTGGGAGGCTGCTGGCTCTCACAACACTGCTCTCCTGAACCAGCCCCCACCCATTTAAACCAACTTATTTTCTTAATCTAAATAACTCAAAGCAGAACATAATTTGTTTGGGTTTTTTTTAGAAATGCTTAATTTTTTTCAGCAACCATTTTATTTCCCACAATAACCGACCCACACTAGTCCTTTGAGCTGACTCAATGAAGAAAGCACTCCTGCTTTCTTTGCAGAATACTATGGTCTTTGGAACCAAGTTCCTAGACTGAAGTTCACAGACCCAGCACAATCAGGCCTCTGCTGTGAGATGATGAAGAGGCAAAGTACTGTCTTGCAAGTATCCCACCGTCCCACAAACCCAACACCTTGCCTGGCCTCTGTGCAAGACAGGAGAGAGGTTCCAGTGGTGGAGAAACATGGATGGAAGCACTACAACATGGTTGCCTTGTTGGCTCCTCTTGCTGAATCCCTGATGCACAGATATATTCTTCATTCACAAAAATGTGAAGGTCACACCACTGGGAAACCAACCTTCAGGAACCTGCAAGGGACTGCCCTGCAAATCCGTGCACACGCTGTCATCTCCAGGAGGAACCTGCTTCCGCAGAGGGCAGAAGAGGTCTCAGCAGGAGGAGAATCTTCCCTAAATCATTCAAAAGCTCATCAAATTAAAGCAACAAGCTGGTCAAATGACAACCCACACCCTGAGTTCAGACATGCCTTCAGTCTTCAGTACAATCCTCCCAAAAACGTTTAACTTTCAGCAAAGCCACATGAGACGATCCTTCCACATGGAGGGCTTGGCTTCTCTCCTGGCCAGAGCATCCCGCCCCATCCCTCACCTCAAGATACACTGCATGGCACAGCAAGTCCATTCAGGGATGCAAATGAAAACAAACTTTTCAAAATAAGATTGGGGGGGGCAGGGGGAGAAATGGGTTTTTTCAGTGAAAAATATTTTCTTGAGTGGCTACGAGTTGTAAAATGGGGGCCGGCAGCAGACCCAGTGCTTTCAACCTCCAACCTCCTTTGAATTCACACTGAGTCACTAACTTGGATCTAAATGACAGCAGCAGAAACTGGGAACTGCTGGTTCTTTCCTGCAGCTTGTTTCTGGTTAGAATTATACCAGAATAACAACAATGCATCTCTAAGTCTCTCCTTCCTTTTTCCCTACATATAGGTATTTTGAGGTGCAGAGAGGTGAAATGCCTTGGTATCTGCATGGGAGAACTGGGAACATCAAGTACAGGGATTTATCTCCACTAAGCCCTGCTGTGACTAGTAGACCATGCTGTCTTACATTACCAAGCAGATTTCTGCAGTGTTCAGACTCTCTTCTCCTGCAGAGATTGCTGCAAAGGAGATAATGGGGACAGAAAGTGCCTCATACTCTTTGGGAGTGCCCCACCATCCTGCACAGGTCCAAATCTAGAGTAACAGAAACGTGGTTCCTGTCCCCCTGCACTTCACCTGACAGCAGTGGCCCTGGCTCCCTCAGGCAACTGGATAAAAGCAGCAAGAAAACTGCCCAGGATACCACTTTACTGGCAGTAGAGGAACAGCCATTTAGCCAAAAGATTACTTAATTTAATATTTGTTTACAGCTGCTGGGGATTTCCTGAGGTTAGATGCTGGTTAATCAAACCATGGAACACCATTCAGCACCTACCCCAGAAAGTTTAAAAGCCATCTTCAAATAAAATACAGGGACTTGTACCAAAGCAATACTGCAAATCATGCATCCAACACTATTTCCCATGCGCCTCATTTTTTCTTCCTTTCTGGCACATCACCACCCACATGAACACCAAAAAGAGAATGTAGTACCTGGTTACACAAGGGGAGCCCATCACAGTAGCAATTCAAAAGCTTCTTCCATAATCCAGCAACTTTTTTCAATCCAGAAGTCTCATTATGGATTGGTTGACACATCTATCCATCCCACAGCCGTCCATCCACTACTGCAGCACCCTCATCAAGTGCAATGAGAACTTCCCTGCTGCATGTGCCTGGGGCATTAGCTGGAGTTAGTACATCCAGCTGCACAGCATAAAGCTACAGGAAGCAATTTCATTAGGGTCCCATCAGGCTTGGACGGAGCTGTTCTTTTCACATGCAAGGGCACAATAGGGAATAGCTTTGGGCAATCATTTGAATGCATTGCTAAAACCATTATCTAAACTACAGATTCATACTCACAGGCACAGGCTTCCACCCATCCCAGAGCAGCCCACATGGGCACCTTGGGATCTGGTATTTGAAGCATTTGATGCTGGCAGCAATGCTCCACCAAGAGCTTCAGGTACCACAAGGACACCAAGGTCATTCACACAAGTCCGCTACTTTCCAAGTAACCCCTGGAAGCTGCCACTAGGATGGGGAAAGGCTCAAAAAAAGAACATCTCCTGAAAAATCAGTCTTGTTTTGTTTGGTGCTTTGCAATTTGCAATTGCCCATGACCCTACTGGTCTACCCTGACCGGAAAAGAAATGCTGAAGACACAGGTTCTTTATTGTGCTAATTCACAGTAACCTGGTATGGGAGATGGCACAAGTCTAATGATCCAAGCTCAAGAGATTTTTATTTTTTAAAATGATGATTCAGTGTATCCATTCAGCTAAACAGAAAGTCCTGTGTCATCATAAAGCCGTGATGATATTCTGGAAGTTTGATCTCACTGGAGGAACACGTTGTAATTTTATATCCTTCTATTTAAGAAGATGAGGCCAAGTCCTGAGTGACAGACACTCTGATGAAACAACACATGAATTAAACATAATTGTACTAGAAAAACAGTAAAACAGAACTAATCATTGAGGGCCCTGTGTTGTACCACGAGCAGTGACATTTGCATTGGCACAGGGCATTCCCATCCACAGAGATCCAAACCCTCCGTCAATATCAGTAATTAAATAGTCTGTCACACAGCCAGAGGCAGACAGGTTTTGCCACATTCAGTTTTGGAGAGAGTGAGGTTGAGATCCTGCCATGACCCAAGGGACCCCTACATGGCCCCATGTGCTCCCTCCTTTCCAGGCAGGGAGGGAAGCTTCACCTCCTCTTTGCTCCTTGGAATGGCCACCAAGCCCTTCACTTTATTAGATTACTCACAGTGGAAAAGATACTGCATGCTCCAACTAGATTCCTCCCAAAATTCAAACTTAGGACCTGCAGTCATGTTCTTACTAGGGAAGACTCAATGTATTTTCCCTCATAAAATTAAAATGTAATTCTGCATTGGTCTGCCTGCTGTGAACGTGTCTCTACATGCAATGTTGTCCATATCCATATTTAACCTAATAATGAGAACAAACCTGGGTTCAGGAAACCTGCTTTCTTCTAGGCTTCAATGAAAGCTGGATCTCAAAACCATTGGTTTTGTCAACAGCAGATAACTGTTTGACAGACTTCATCTAGCAGGGTTGGTAACTAACTTAAAAATGGCAGATGGAAACATTAAATATTTATTGGACTGGAGTGCGTTCATTTCAGAAATTAACACTTTGCAAATTACTTCTGTGTGAACAGTAATTAAACAGTCACAGTCCAGCCCAGGTTCTGAGTAAACTGCAACTCTTCTTGTAAAACATATGTATACATAAAAATACTTGTCTACTGATTTCTATCTGCACACACCAAATTGCTCTGTGATTATGAATTAAAATTAATTAAAACTTGGGAATGATTTTCCACATAAAGTTGGAACAGTGGGAGCCCTTGTGATGGCCACTCAGGCATCACACCAGTTAAGCTTGCAGGGAGCAGGAGCAGCTGATGCATTGCTTTAAAATACCAAGGACTTAGTGACCTCGTGATCCCAGTAATGCTGGGACTGAGTTATGATAACAGTGGGATTGAACTTCAGGGGGAAACCATGAGAAAAGTGCAACTGATACTGCCAGGACCCTTGCAGGCTCCACATGTAAGCCAGGAGTACAATCCTAAATAGCACAAAGCTGCTGATTGCTTTTGAGCTTGCCCATCCACGTGGGAATAGATTTACTCAAGAGATATTGCAGTTTTAGTCCCTCAAGAAGAGTATTAATCTCCCACTTGTGCTATTGCATGAGCAGTAATGAGACTCACAGAGTTTTTAATAGAGACTCTTTTTAAAAGAAAACATGCTTTAACTCTGCTTGAAAAGTAGCTTATTTTTCCAGAACTACAGGTCTTCTTTTCAAACACTGTCCAGCAGCCTTTCCAAGACTATTTTCTCATTCACTGTACCTTCACACTCAGGATGTCAGAAAGGTATCATGTCCTGTTCATTAAGGCAATAGTTGAAGCTTCATTAAAGGTAATTGCTGATGGCACATTACTGAATTGGAAGCACTGGGTACCATTCAGCAGCCTTCCTTTCTTCAGCACAGACTGCTGTACACTGTATTTTGTTACCAAAGCTGGATTTCTTCCATGCTCTGACTCCATCACTACTTTTTCACTTTCTCTCTTCCCCCAAAACATATGTACTTAAAACCCACCAGAAATGAACAAACCCACCCACACAGGGATGGCGGGTGTGTAAGGCAGACTAAGCTCTTCTTGTGTCTGTGCTGATGGAATGGCAGCAGCGCCCCACAGACTGCACTCAGCAATAAGGAGCTTATTTTCATTTTATAGGCAGCACTGGCCTTTGCTGTGGTGGTCAAGGGGCCACAGAGGAGCTGTTTTCCCCCAGCAGCTGGGGTTGGATGCTGGCCCCACCACGCCGTGTGCTCCCACTGCAGCTGTGTGCCTGGGAACGTGGAGCTGGCTCCACAGCAGCACCAGCAGCCCCAGCACAAACCCCAGCTGAGGCACAGGACACAGGAGCAGAAATCACAGGGCTCCTCTGGCTTAGCCCAGCCAGGCGAGGACAATGCTGCACACTGAGAGTGTAGAAAAGGGCTCGAAGGTGCAGGTGAGTGGTGGTAGCCTGCACAGATGCAGATGGGCTGGCAAGGCTATGCTCTTTTTATTAAGTGCACATGCATACAGGATTCTTTTGTTTGCTTTGTCCCTTTGTGTCCCATGCCGAGGTGCAAATTTGGTTCCAGGAAATCCTGTGAGTTTGTGGGTGAGTTGGCAGAAGGAGATGAAGAGAAGGTGGCCGCCAGGAGACTTTAATGAGAGCTACTTCTACACTCATGGTACAATTAAGAGTCACAGGATGAAACAGAGGCTGGTTTGTTTTTTTAATGAGCTCTATTTATATTTAACTATCCTCATTCATTTTCTCTGAATCAAACCTCCACTGCTGAAATCTTGTGCAACAGAGTTAATAAAGGACAGCTATAATCTGATTTACTGCATCATTCCAAACACGAATGTACTCACAGGAGAGGCTGATAGTTTACAACAGCAATGTTTAAAGCAGAAAATTTGACAGTAAATTGAACATAACTTCTCAGCTGCCTTGTAGAAGACTGAAGTAACTCCATAGACTTGTCTGAGGCATTTTTAATATGTTGTTGTAACACCAAGAGGTTAAGGCTCATGTCAAAACTAGGTTTATGCTTCACAAACTGGAAGCTGGTGAAAAGTAAGTGCCTTACGTGATAAATTTCATCTGACTGTTAGGGATGCCTGAGTTTCCAAATGTCAGAGAGTGAAAAAACAGAGGAAATTTATGTGAACCAATTCAAAAGAATGCAAGATCCTCAAGCTTTTTACCTTCAATAATGCAGGGAAAAAAAAAAAATCAAGAGAGTTTATGGGTTTTTCCCTTGATTTCTCTCCTCCCTTAAACAGAGAAGCCACTGATTCACACATAGCCAGAAATGTGAAATAGAGTTTTTATCCTTGGAGGAAGAATTTTTGTCCCTTTTTCTATATTAAGCTTTTAAACAAAGAGAGCTTCATTGTAGAGGAGCAGCTGTGTAATTAAGACAATTTCAGGATGAACAGTGTGATTCAAGGGCCAAATACTATCTTAATTATATGCATTAATATTCTGCTAAGAAGATGCTTATCGAATAAAAAAAATAATTCATGTTATTGCACAAGGAAGACCACTAAAAATATAAAAATAACAGAGAAGGGCGACAGTCTAAGACAGGGCAGGTCACTGCATGCTGTGAAAGTGGCTCTCAGCTGCAGAGGAAGCGCCCAGCAAGCAACAGAGAACACCCCTATCTAAGCAAGCAGAGAGTGGCCAAAAGTCAGCTGTCCTCAGAGGTGAATACTGAGTGAGGGATTTCTGTGCCAAAGGGGAAGCTGCCCTGTGGCTGCACCAGCTACTCTGGGAGGATTCTTGTTTGTGGTCTGTACTAATTTTTTGTGAAGAAAATCGAAAAGGAGCATTTTCACAGAAACAGGCAGCAAAGCAAGCACCAGAGATCAGGACAGGCGGGTCAGAGAGAAGAATCTCTTGGCTGGATTGGGCACTGGGATGCCATCCTGTTGTGGGGACACACTTCAGTCCTTATCTACAGACCACCCCCCATTGCCAGGAGGTGGGCAAGGAGCACGTCTGGCCCTTTGTGGCTGCCTGGGGAGCCTGGCTGGCAGATACAGGGCAGCCAGTGCACAGGGGGCAGGAGAGGAGCTGGGGAACAATGTCTGTCACTGCCCCAGTGGGACAGAGCAACCCTCATCAGAGCCACAGTGTGATCCCACACTGCTCCCCCTTGTCTAATCAAGGCTGCATGGCAAAACATCAGCATCAACTGATCAAGAGAGAAAAGGAGAGATTTCCTTGAGGGTTAGGAAGCCACAACTAGGCATGGAACTCCTGATTCCCACTATGAACAAAACAAATAAACAAACAAACGGACAAAAAAACCCCACACAAAGTCTCAGAAAAGCCAGAACTGTCTTGCTTGTATTGGAACACGGATTTGAAAAAGTCTGCAATTGTACAATGGCACAAGCCCTCCGGTCTCAGGTGCACAAGGTGAGACTGAGGCATTTCTGGCTCACAGCCTCACTGTGGGGCTCTGCACTCACGTCAGCCCCAGGAAGAGAGTCAGGCTCCATGTGTGAATAGGAGATCTCCAAGGAAAACCCAGGTGCTGCAGGGAATACAAAGGGGCAGGGCAGAGAATACAAAAGCATCACTCCTTCTGCCTAATGAGCAAGGAGCTGGCATCGTGCAGTGGTGCTGTTCAGGATGAGACCATGGTGCAAGTGCAGAAATGCCTGAGCTGGCTCACAGCAAGGCTGCTGGGTGGCTGCAGCAACCATGCAGGGGATGGGCAGGACCAGTGTACCCAGCTGAGAGCCCCACAGGTGAAGAAGGACTGCACACACCTGCAGGAGCTGCTGTGGTCCTACCTGTCATGGAAACTGAGTCTCAGCTGAACACCACCCTGCACTGTGACCACCGAGCAAGTGCTAATGTCCCGTATGGTGTCCTGCGTTTTATGGTGGCTTTGGGTACAAAATGCCACTGAACTCTCCAGCTAGACCAAGTTAGAATCAGGTCTAAATCATCACGGAGAGTTTAATGCTTGGCTTTGCAAAAACAGAGCTCAGTGAAGGGCCACAGAGATATGTGTGTTCTACAATGACAAGGACAGGCTTTAGGTCTGTTCTTGCCCACCATACATTTTTACTTGGAGACCCTGAAGTCCCATGAGAGGGAGTGCATAAAAAACTTAGCCCTCCTGCCTTTTGATTCTCACCAGGAAGCATGAGCTATAACCCTTCTCTCTGCAACAGAAATAACTTTCCTATCCCAAACTGGTTTAAAACACTATGCCTTACAAATGGTTAAGGGCTCCAAATGACACATGGCAGGAATACAGTTGTCCTGGGGAGAAATGCTCCATTCTGCATACAGCAGAGGGAAGGGCAGGTTGAGGGCTGACCTACAATTTAGCCAAGTTATTTGTCCAAATTCTCATGTCCTACTAAGCCACAGACCACAATGGTGAAGAGCAGCTACTCGGATCCTCTGTTGCAGAACAATTTGGATGCAGAGCCAAACTTCACCTTCACATCAGTCCCAGGATCCACTGCATGAAGGCTGTTAATGCTGCACAGAGGAAGCAGCAATGTTTTGCCTTGGGACTGGAAGGGCATCCTGTGGTCCAGTGACTCCAAAGTCTCCTTTTCAAAGCAGAAAACTCACAAGTGCCTTCCACTAGGGTCTCAGGAGCCCAGCACAGGGATGGCATGGGATGGGATGAGATCCATCCATGGATGCCTGCATCCATGGGATGCAGGCAGTTCAGTATCGGGACCCCAGAAATTTCATTTTAATCTCTAAAAGGTTTAGGAAACACTTCTCTTGCTCATCTTAGGAGAGCTTCGCCTGCATCTTTCAATTTCAGACTTTGCCTCTTGCAGCTTGTCACACATGGGGCTAACAGACCTAGTGCCATCCCCTGGGGAGATGGAAGGGCACCCATCTCACAAACAAACCTGGGATTGTTATTCAGCCAAACAGAGGGCCAAGGTCTCATTAATTAGCATTGACATTTACAACAGAGACCACAAGATATGAGTGATATGAAGATGGATTAATTCCAAGAGGATTAGGGAGCAAAAAAAAAGACTGTGGGGGATGGTTGTTCTGCTTATTCTGAGTTTTCCTTGTAAAAAGAGACTATTGATATTTGAATTCCTTTTTCTATTTGAATGCGGAAAATTGCAGTCGGTCTTCTGCCATGTATCTAAATTGCAAAGTGCTACACACCGCTAAAATGAAAACTGGTTTCTTGGACTGGCCAGTCTCCAGTCAATGGATTTGTCTGAAGGTTACAGATCATGAGTGGTTTTGCTGAAAGGGTCTGGCTTAGCTTTGGTTCAGAGGATTTCCAAAAAAAATGCAAAAGTCTACCAGTTGTCTGCCTCTACTAACACAGGGTCAAGCTCATGATAACATAAACCATCTGCTCTTTCAGACTTTCATCCCAAACCAGAATAAACCTGTTCTGATGCTCTTGTGGAATTGGCTCTGTCCACTGTCTTTGATGTGCTCCAGTTGACATCATCAGGCATTCACATTCCTTGGATGAGTTCCTCAGGCGTCGACCAGTGGGATTCTGCCTCAATTCATGACTCTTTTCTACATGGCAATGCCAACAGCAGAAACAGCTGTCCTGGTTTTGAGCGCTAATTAACCCCCATTTCTCACTTTCATCTCTACTCTGTTGCTGATCCTTAGGAAAGGGTCTTTGGAATTCAGCAGAGAAAGCCAAATCTAGTTCTGGAGATGTAATTTACTGGCAATGACAGTGGAACAGGGCAAGATCAGCAGAAAGGGAGCAGATGCTGTACTTAATCCCAGCCCAGAGGCAGATCCTTCACCACCACCTCAACCTCCACACTCTTTCCAGGCTGAACATGGGAGAGTCACACTCACACTGAGCTCTGGGGTTTCCTTCCCTCTCCCCTTCCCAAATGTGCTGTTAGAAGGAAGAAGTGTAAACATCTGCAATCTGCATCTGCTGGAGAGGCATGAGGACACTCAATGTATGACACTGACAACCAGGCAGGGCAGGAACAACCATCCATCTCCCTTTATTTAAAAACTTTACCTAAAAGTTTTTGTTTAAACCAAGTCAGAAAACCCCATCACCATTCGTGCGGCTTTCCAAACCACAGCATACAAATGCTCACAGGCGCTACGAGCCCCAGGACAGCTTTTCTCTCTCCTCTTGCCATCCTGCTAATCATGATGTCTGGGGCTATAAAAAGGCACAGCACAAGAGCCTGTCTCTCCTTCTGATCTGCTTCCGTGTTTATAACCATGGCTTATCTAATGACACTTAGGAAGTGTTACCAAGGAGACTATTTGCATCCTGCACGATGTTGCTAAAGCAACACTGCTAAATTAGATGCAGCGCTCTTAGCCTTCACCTACTGTATTTGCATTGCTATCAAAGTGGAATAGTCACAGGCTTAAACTATATTTGGGTCATTCACTCATCCAAACACCTGAAAATAGTCCAATGACAGCAGCAATGGAGTTTCCCCCTGAAAATCTAGCACATCTAGGTCTCCATCTCTTACATGTATTTCAAGCTTGCCCCTCAATGTGACCTGCAGTCAAAACAAGCCATCTTTCATGCTGCAACCTTCCTCCACAGGACATGTTTTTCCTGTATGTTTGGCTTTTATTTAAATGCATCAGGAGATTTTAACTGTCATAAATAATTACAGCATCTTAGCATTTGATGGAGCAAGGCAGAAGGCAATTTGTAAGTAGCATTAAATTTTGAGGCACAAGATGGCTCAGAGGCACTGGAAATGCGACAACTTGCCTGGAGTTTATGGGTCAGCTGTTCACCCTCACCCTGAGACTTGGTTCAGCTGTAAAGAGCCACCATTCAAGGGTTTCAAGATGGCCCACGGAAAGATTAAACAGCTATAATTACTTGATAATTACTTGTTTTACCCTAAGTAAAAGGTTAAATATTCATTATGGAGAAGATAATAAAACAGAAATAATTTTAAACTATAAATGACTAGCTATAAACAAAAATAAAGGCTGGGGCAATTTTAGGTGATGTTACAGAATAAACTGAATATAGAAGCTCCAAAGACTAGCAGTAGGAGGGAGAGTGAGCAACCAAGAGGTGGGGTGGCAGTGGTTTCCAAGGCAATTAACAGCTTCTCTAGAGTTTGGACATTTGTCAATATGATAAAAATGTAAAATTCAAATAGCCCACACACATTAATGCAGAAATATGGACAGCTATCTGGAACTTTACCGGAAATATTACAATTGTGTGACAATGTATTGTATTTATTGTAAATATACAATAAATGTAATTTTTCTGTGTTCTTCATGATACCAAGCAATGTCACAAGCAAAGTCACTGGGCCCTCTGAGATCCAGTATTCTGATGCAAATCTAGAGCAAGGTGTTACCCCCACAGTTTTCTGTTCTGATGGTCTGAGCCATACATTTTGGTCAACAACATGTAACAATAAAATACCATCCCACCAACACCCAGATGGAGCTCTCCATCACTATTTAATATGTTTATTCCAAAAATAACTCTTGCTTTTAACACTTTCAAATTTAAAAGAGAAACTCAGGCAAGGACATAAATACTTGGCATCTGTCACTGAATTCAATCAGCTCCCTGAATCAGAGCAAAAGCACCCTGTTCCAGCTCTGCTGCAACGCATAACATGGTTTGGGTGCCTCTTATTAATAAATCCTTGCTTTAGCCCAGAAGCACTATTAAAAAGCACACCTGGGAGCATTTTACTATATATAAAATCTCTGTCCCAACAGCAAATTTGATCTGCCTACAGAATCCACTCACGAGAAGGTAACTCCTTCCTGCTGAATAGACTACAGCACGAGAAAGCCCCTGTCCAGAGAGCATTTCACCTGCCAGCCCTTGTAATTGCTTATGCCTGGCAATTTAAGATGGAATACCAGAATCTGGACTGGTAAAGAATTTCCTAGCAGTATCAGGCTCCAGGACAGCCTGCTTCAGGATGAGGGGATGGCACAAGCTCTTTCCTCCGTCCTGCAACAGCTGTGGTGAGGTTCAGTTCTTCAAGTTTTATCATTGCTTTATCTCCTCCATAAGAAAGTGTGATGAAGGCACAGAAGAAGACTTCTGCAGTTGGCCACGGCTGTAGAACACACGTTCCCAGATCTACAAAAGCCATACTCCCTCAGGCTTCCTCCTATGCTCACACAAGAAAACTCCATGACAGCTCAGAAAGAGATGTGGAGTCCTCTGTGGGAAAGGGTTGTTTGTGTCCACACACACAGGCTGCAGAAGGTCCTTTTTAGCTGCCTCTGCTCCAGGAGAGTTTTCCCAGGAATCAGCACCCATCAGTGGCTTCAGGTGCCCCATGTGTAACAGGCCAGGGGAATCTCCAAGGAAGGGTCAGAAATGAGGGTTTGCATCACCAGCAAGGCACAGAGAGAGGAGGAAAGGAATCTCCCTGTCTACCAATCAGCTCCTCCTCCCATGGGAAATAAGATCAAAAGGAAAAAGAGGTTTTCTCTGTGGTAGCTGTGCCTCTGTGAAATTTTCTAAGGACTTTCTGTTGGCTTTGGATCAGGTCCTAGACCCATGTGGGCAGAGCTCGGTGTGTCTGGATTATTTATTAGCAAAAGAGTTCCCTCTTCAATCAAGCATGTAGAACACCCTATTAAAGCATGCCCTGTGCTGTATCTGACCCAATGGAGTTGGCATGAAGAAGTTCTCAGCACCCCCACAGAAATGCTGCTGGACTGCAAATTGTCATTATTTCTCTCATGTCAGTTCCTCCATGGCCTTATCTAAACTATGTCATAAATCTTCTGGGTTTTCTCTGAACTCTCCTCCTCCTAGTGACATTCTGTACTTCTGAATAATGTTGTCTCCATGTGAATTACAAGGGACACAGTAATAATGCTCCAGCAGGAGCAAGGGAAGCAGTGGGAAAAGAGCTAAAAGCTACACTGAACTGTTTTCTTGCTTGTAATCTTCTGTCATACACTGAGCTGGGAGATTAGATAACGAGACTATTTATAGCAGCATTGCTGGATGTGTATCACAAAACCTTTATTGTAAGACCACGCAAGTATAAAATTTTAATTTTGCCTGCTATTTTCCTGTGTCACAACTTAGTTTGAAGCAAAGTATTTTTTTTCTTTTGCAGTGGGGTTATTAATAATGCATGGAGCATTAACATTTCCAAATTGGGAGTTCACCCTCAGTCACTGCTCCCACCCATCACTCTGTAATTTCTCCTCCTGGGCTTCATGTTGGACTGACAACAGGAGACTGACAGTGTCTGCTCAGCCACCAAACACTTTTTGTGTGGGCAAGAGCAACCAGAGCTCTCTGCATTCACTGCCACAGGTCCCACCTGCATTTTCTGCTTGAAACCTGAAACCTGAAGCTACTGTTTAACCTCTCTGCTAAGCCCTCTAGTACACAACCTGTAGGGCCTGAGAACAACTGTCCAGAGGAAATGCACAGAACACCAGATGATCTCCACCCAGCAGACGCTAAGAACTTTCTTCCACAACTAATGTAAGGCAGATTTCAAGCAGAGGAGCAAAGCTCTCAGCTGTCAGTACTTATCTCTTAGCATCTCAACTCTAAACTTTGTCAAAAAAAAAAAAAAAAAAAAAAGTGTTCATGGTTTTAATTAGGGATAACGTTGTGCACCTTTATTTTTTGTCGTGCTTGTTAAGGATGTGATTGTTGAGGGGTCATACCATTAAAACAGGAACACTGAATGATATACAGAAACGGGAGTAGGAACGTAGAAATTCAGAATTAACATCAGAGGTAACCTAGGTCCTTCATTATGTATTTTACTGCAATTTTTAATAAAGAAAGTAAATTTCAACTACTTCTCCTCTTTCTGTATTTGATGAACATAATCAATTTGTGTGGAACATTTTGTCTTTTCCATTTTCTGTCACATCTATTGAAGTGACTCACTCATTCACTCACGTAAGAAACAGATTCTGTTTACAGCATTTACAGTTATTTGTGTCCTGTCTTCTGCAGTGACAATATTTCTATGGGAAACCATCTCTTCCATTCCTGCCTAGTAAACCCTTGTTAAGTATAAAAAACAGGCATTCATCACAGACAAAAATGATCTTGCAAGATAGGTAGATATTTAGAAACACAATAGCACCATTTACCCAAATCATGAGTAATACCAATACAATTAATGCTATGCTAAAGAGATACCACCTAAGGAGGGGATTTGAACTAACCTTCTGATGAAAACATGGAATCTGGATGGTAAATAAGCTCTGTATCTAGATCTGCTTGCCTTATCTGTCCTTTGTCTCTTCAGAAGCCAGGCTCCCTCTTTGCTAACTCACTGCTAGTTAGTGACAGTGGCAGCAGTCAGTTACACAGCACCCCAGACACTGCTTCGATGAATTGATCTTCCCAAGCACTGGTGCTAGACATAGGATGTGTTTTAGTCATATCATAAAAATATGTGATTAAGTCAATAGGGAATCTGTGCCTACACCCATGCAGGAACATCAGGAAAGTGTCAGTATTATCAGTGTGAAACTCAAATACTGAATACAAAGGAACAACAGATGAGGGAGACTCCTCAAGTAATGTCTGTACATTAGAATAATTTTTTACTAAAATGTTATTATTTAAAAAAAAAAAATGTTTACACCAAGTGGGTTTTTTGAAACTAAAAAACCTGCCATGGAATTTTATCTCTGAGGTTGGCAAAGAACTATTAATATTTACATTTCAAAATTTTGCATAAAACAGCCCTACAGTTTAACCTGACAGTTTCCTGAGAGCTGAGATTCCTTCCCTATGCTTCAGCAAAAAGTTGAACTGAGGTGGACTAACAGAGGATTGTATAAACATAATACCACCATGGCATCCTCTGCCCAATAATTTGAAAACAAAATCCTCTTTTAATGTTGCACTTAAAAGGCCAAATAACCAACAGTGCAAACATGAAGTAGCATCTTACAGCAACACACTTTTACCATCTTGAGCTCCCCATGAACAAAGAGAGATGAAAACCTATTCCCAACTTGGTTTTAACCACCGTTTTGCAGCAACCCATACCTTAGCACGGGTAAGTATCTGAGTTATCTGCTCTCCTTGCCAGCTACTGAGCTTAGCAATGCTCCTGGTTAGCCAGGCCAAAGGCAGCCTAGGCTCGTGGACACATCACACTCACAACAAAAGTTTTAACCACTGTTAGACCCTAACTCTCAGTCAAAATTCAGCTCTCATACACAAAAGTACTTTGGTATTTGTGGCACAAAAGCGAGCACCTGCATGGTGCTGCGATTAAAGTGAGAAACTGCTTTGGGATTTGGCAGTTCACAGCACAGCACTGAGCATCCGCACGCTGCTGTGATTGAGGTTAATCTTAGATCAACCATTTCCCGATGAAAACGATCCTGAAACACAAGAATTGTGTATCCCACTCCTTGACACGACTCAGAATTGGATTATTCAGATGTCCTAAAATTTCAAGGCAGTCCAAGTCAGAGCACATGTGGATCCCCAGCTTGAAATAAGTAGCCACCATGAAGGTACACACTGTAAGTAAAACAACGTGTACTTACGTATTTGCCATGGGCAACAATTTCAGCGATGCAGAAGTAGCTGGTTCCTGCTATTATCCTAGCAGCAGTAGGTAAGAACAGCTGCCAAATCAGAAATCTTCCAATCCACTGCATTAGAAATCTTCCCAGATATGGGAATATCCACAAAACCTGCTATTTCAACAGTCTAGGAAACAAAATGAAGCAGAGGCTACTTAGGCTTCTGTCATTAGGAGTTCATTGTAAGCAGAGAGAAGCTGCTTTCTCTTACTCAAAAAGAGCCCACAAATGGAAAAGCAACTGTATTTGTCAAAATCACAGTGTGCAGGAGACACAGTTACATCCAAGAAAGCTTGTACAGGGACCCAGTTACAATCTCTTCCGCCTCCCAAAAAAAGCCTGGATGTTCTGTGTATGACTTTGACACTGACATGGCAATGAACTATCCTGTAAACAACGAGGCAGGGATGCTTATGATAAAGAGGATGGATCCAGCTAGAAACCAGCCAACACCAGAGTAGGCTCTATCCATCCATCTACCACTGTAATGTCAGAACAACCCAGCTGCACTTTCCACGGAAGTTTTAAGTTCTCATTTTAGCACTATTCTCAGCTAAACACAGGTAGCCTTAGGAAGATGCCCTTGGGAAGTCAAAATGAGAAGGGGCAGATGTGTGGTCCTTGTCGCAAACGGCAAAGGATTCCTCTTTCATGACTTCCTCCAATCTCCCTTGAAAGTGGACCCATTTTAGCGCCCATAACATCCACCAATAATGAGCTCTACTGAACAAGTACCTACTGCAGATGGCTACAGTTCCCTTTGGTTCATTTGATGTCCTCCTAATTCTTGTACTGGAAGAGACAGTGACCAGTGGAGCTCTGGCCCTTCTTTACTTGCCAGTCATTTCCATTCTAGTTGTCCCTTTTCCCAGAGACAAGAGTCCTAGTTTTTTCAATCATTCCTTATATGAAATTAATCCAAACTTATGACCATCCTCATTGCCCACCTCTGAATCTTTTCCAGTTCTTCTGTATCTTTCCTGAGATTTTGGAAGGAGAAGAACCAGAACTACAGTAATATGCACATTTACACAACAATCTATTATTGGCCTCTATTTTCCTCTGTTTGGCTTCCCTCACAATTTTTAGTATTGCTTTATTTATTTACTGAACCTGGCACTAATATTTTTAGCTCAGTCATCCAACTGATGTTTGGTTCCTACTGGTTTTCAAAAGTAGACTTGCTTGCACTTGAGAAATACAGAGAATCACCCATGAGCAAGAAACCACGTGAATTCCTGGAAATTTGTGAAAAGCTGCAGCAGTACCTGCTTCACCAACAGGTACTTATGAAACAGACAAAGGAAAAGGAAAAGCAAGATCAATAAATTGCAGTGTTTGGAGCACTGAGCAATTTTAGGCAGTTTATATGCAATAAATCAAAGTTCAGTAGCTTGGGGAAAAAATCTAGTGCTTGGGAGAAGGTCACAAAAACCTGACAACCTCAGGTAGGAAAAACTTTATAACCACAACCCAGATACACTGACAGGTCAGAGGGAGACAAGCATACCCAGGACAGAGTAAAAGCAGAAGGGCAGAAAGGACGCATCCTTCAAAGCCTTGAATGATGATGAAACTTCTGACCCTGAAAGGCTGGAAAAAATAATATAATACTTCAAAGAAGAACCAATTATGACAGCAATGGGAGCTGAGGTTATCTCACAGTACCGCTATTGGTATCCCTGCAGTGCACTGCTTGTGATGCCTAAAAATGCTTGTGATGCACCCCAACTTCTAAGCCCTATGACCATCAGTTGCTGATAACCTTTTACTCCCCCCTAGTTTTATCAAGTGAGTGCACAAAATGGAGCTGGCAGCCAAATAGTCTTTCAACAACATACAATTATTGAAATGCCTACACCAGCCAGATTACTATCTTCTATGTGTATTTCAGAAGCTCATAAAGCACCAGCGAAATGGGGGGAAAATCTGACATGTTTATGTGTCACTGGGATGTGATGGTTGGAACAGCAACTGCAGAAATGCAGGCAAAGACTGTGTAATCCTGCCTGGTACCCTCCGTGGGTGAGGGAAAGCAGGAAAGCCTCTGCCTTCTTGGTCAAGTGCTGCACAACAGGCTGCCAGTCTGGGGGCTGCAGGCAGAGAGGTGGTAACCAGCAAACCACTGCTGACTCTGACTGCGGTGTGTCCCAGCAAAAGGAAGGACTAAGAACTGTTCTGTTGAGGTGCCAGACTGCTTCATGTGATACTCTAAAAGTATAAACCCCAAATCATCCTACAGACATCACCCAGACCCATGAGTAAAAGCTATCTGGATGAATGAGCAATAAGTACAGGCAACCATAGGAGCACCCAGCACAATATGAGTAAGATCTTGATGAGAGTCTCCGGATGCCACTGTAATACAAATAAAAAAGAAGAACCCATGAGTCATCTGCACTGCTGAAAAGAGAATCCTTGGCAGCTGGGGCTGTTTCTATAATACTGCACATGCAATATCATAGGTGCATTGACTACGAGATTTATCAACAGGAAGAAATCCTGCTTGCTGCCACTCACCATGGAATTCTACATTTCAAGGCAAGAGATGCTCAGGAAAGAGTACCAACCTGAGAAGGAGGCTGGAGGAGAGGATTTAAGAGAGAAGACAGTAATACTACTTAGCTTTTACAATGTAATATTGATCTGCTGTCTGCAGCAATGGCTAAGCCTTCTTGAAGCTGAGGACATGAGACCAGTGAGGATAAAAAGCGACATGTCCGTGGAGCACAGGAGATGGCATACACGTCCTGTGTCTCACTTCTGACCCAAGAACTAGAAAAACTTCATTTCTAGCATCCTAGACCAGAACATCTGGGAACTACACCACAGCCCAAACAAGGCACACAGGCCACACCTCAGAGGAGGAAGAGTTAAACACTTCCAGCAAGGCTGAGCAGTCCCAAAGGAAGGAATGCAAAAGCCAGAGACTGGTTAGGTGTATTTCTAGGCAAGGAGGGGAAGTTAATGAGCTACACCAGGATTAGAAAAAATAGTTAATAGAAAAGATTGAATAGACTATCTTGGAAGAAGCTTGGGGGAGGGAGATGGGTTGAACTGAGGATGCATCTCTTGAGAAATAATAGAAGTCTCCTTGGTTCAGTGCAGACTGCCCTGACACAAGTAAATAAACAGTACACTGAGCCACTGATGAGAAGGCTGATCTTTTTCATCTCAGAATTCAGAAGATTAGATACAGCTGGAGTTTTCCCTCTTGGCTCCCCTCCAAACAGCCATACACACCTTGTTTGATAGTTATCACAAACCGTATTTCAGAGAGGGTGGACAGCAAAAATTTCCTGGAGTTTATCTGGCTGCATCCTTAAGGAGATTGTTACCAGATAATCATAATCTTTTGCACAGCATTTGGAAAGTGCACAAAGGATCACCTTCTGTCACCCTTGACAAACTACATCTGGGTTATGGGAAGGAAATACTCTCAGGAATTCTGAAAATAATCTCACCTCAACCTCCCCATCATGATATCACCAAGCAAAAACCTCCTTCCAATCACTGCACAGGACTTAAAGGTTAACAGCCATATCAGGACCATGGCATCAGATCACCTGCAGTACTGGAGGAGTTCAGTTTTCACTGTCTTCAAAACAGCCAAAGCCTGTAGGCACAACTATGGCACCAAAATCTGGATTCATAATCCAGATATGGCATACTGCTTTGGAATAGGTAATTCCAAACTGCTCAAGCCTAGTGGTTCCTAGTGAACAGTTATGTGAAGTGCTTTTATAAACGGCTGGACATAATAGATTTTAAAGTATTACCTTACTCAAAGGCAACTCTAAAATCATCAGCCTCGGGCTCCAGTTTTGCTCTTGCAGGTACCTTCATAAAGACCTGCCTGTTTCAGTTACCTGGTTTTAAAACTGCAGCTTAAGCCTGAGAATCAAGTTCTGTGTTTTCCTCCTTTTGCACGACCATCTAAAGCAAAGCAAATATTCTGCCAGCCATGTCAGTCTTCGTGAGATTTGTGTGTTATGTCTTCACCACCACCAGAAGTATCACATGGTCTTCAGAAGATTTATGTAACTGAAAATGACCATTTTTAGCAGGACTAAGAGAAAGACAAAAAAATTTTCAGCACAAGTCGGCGACAGCTCTACCGTGTGCAGAGATCTTACTTAGGTGAGATGAACTTCTAAGGTACAGGAACTGAATTCAAAGTCCACAGAACACCTTAGGAAACAATGCAATCATAGGCTCTTCTTAAGCAAGAATGAGCCCTAATTACCCCAGCACCACGTTAGAAAGAGGTCGTCACGGAGTAAGAAAGTATTAGATGGTGGCCAACTTATAAAAGTTCAATATCCCTAACACTAAGCCAGACACTGAAGGAAGAACAACTGGGGACCTTCAACTAAAATACACTTTACAAAATGTTAAATGGCAGATACGTAACAAAACTGTGTGACATTCATACTTTCACTGCTATGCCTCGAGTCCATTTTACAGAAACCTGTCAAATGCAATCAAACTTGTTTATTCTGCATTTAAATGTAGGACCTGAGGCAATCTGGTTTCAAAAAAGACAGAAAAGGCACATATTGTCCCTGGCAGTTGCTTAGTTTTCACAACAAAGGCAATGCATTGTTCACTCTTTATTCCAAATAAAAATTATTTCAATGCTCTTGTTGCATTACAACCTTGAGAATATTTCTGCTTGCTGCCTTAGCACAGGTAGAAAAATTAATTAAAATGTAAATTAAAGGAAGAAATATACAAACGAAGTGCCATTAACACACAACTCACTGCTCCCCCCCACCCCACAAAATCAGGTGATTCATACGGAGCATCCTCCAAGTCTCATGTAAGCCACTGTTAATGGATTAAGTGGCAGTGTCTGTCCCTTCTGGCTTCAGTTTATAAATTCTTATCTGCTTAAGGTTGCTCCAGAAAGCTGACAGCATGATTCTTAAAGAGACAAATCCCCCCGTCAGTTTACAATTGCATACCAGCAACTACAGCATTGTGTGTGCCTTTATGTTCACACTGACAGAGGGTGATGGTTCAATGTTTAGGATTCAGCATCCCCCTCCTTTCAAGTCTAATTTGAAGCACCACCATTGCTTGGGCTGGGTTTCTCACTGACTTTGTCCATGACAAAGCAATGAACATTTCTAACATCTCCTTGCATGGCCGTTGAAATGGCCACGATAAACCACCCTCAGTTCACACAACTGCTTCAAATCACCCAAGTACAGATGAAGGGGCAGAGAGATTCAGCAGAAGAATAATGCAAGTATCAGAAAATCCATTCGTATAACCACCAGTTGCCCAGCTCATCATTAACCATTTCCACTACTCTAGACGATGCCAAAGAAGTATCCAAAAGCGCAGCAAAAATGAGGAAGAACAGCAGCATTCCTATTTTCTAAACTGGTGGCTGCAAATTCTGCAAGACATGGAGAAAGCTGCAACAAGTTATAATCTGAAATGGCTGTTAGAGCAGCACCTTCCCTCATTCCCTGCTTACACAGAGATGTGCAACATCCTCTACCACCGACAGCCAGTGCCTTTGGCTGTGAAAACGACCTTAGAAAGAGGTACCCAGCTAATGCTGAAGACATACAGTGTGTGTGTACTGCTGCCCGATTTGCATTCATGAACGATGGGCTATTTTCTGTTACCACCCTCCCAATTTACAGCAAAAGGGGGTAAAAAACAGCAGAGATACAGGCGACCTTTGGCAGGCTCTCCTGTCCACATTACAGAAGTCACCCCCATCCCATTCGGTGCCAACAGGTCCCCAGGAGTTCAGAAAAGGGATGGATGGCATCTTTATGAGGAACAGAATAGCCACATCAGCTAGAAAAGAAACCCTGCCCTCCTCCAAACAGGACTGACAGCCCCCTGCACACACTCTCATGGAGCACTCAGATAATACACCAAAGCAAAGCCTTCATTCACCAATAAGCACTTGGGGACTCTTGGTGGTCTTACTCCCCCAAATTGTCTTTCTCTTTCCTAGGGTACCTTTGCCTGGAAAGACCCGAGCACTCATCAGCCACGCATGGGGCACTGCCGGGGAAGAAGCGACAGCGCTGCGAGCAGGGCACGGGGGCTCACACCTCGGGAGGGCTCGGGGTGCCAGGCGTGGAGCCATCCTACCCTGGGGAGCACGGGTGTCCCCGGGTCCCCGGGATGCCTGCCCGACGTGGGGCACTCATGGCGCTGTGCGTACCTGGCGATCTAATCGCTACTGGGGCCCCTGCGGTACCCAGGTTTGTGTCCCGCCCGAGCGCCCATCCCATCCCGGGTTGCCTAGAGCACCCATCCCGCTCCGGGCTGCTTCAGGTGCCCCGGGATATCGCGCCTGCCCGTCTTGAGGGGTCCCTCAGGGTGCCGGGGGTGCCGACCGAGCCGTACCTTTGAGGCGGTGGTGGCGGGCGCGGTGCAGGCGGCCCTGGCCGCCGCGGGGCAGCGCGGGGATGCTGGAGAAGCGGCTCCCCATGGCGGCATCCGAGCCGGGCCGGGCCGGGCGGCACCGCTCGAGGTCTCTGTGCCCGGCGGCTGTAGCGGCGAGGGCGGAGGGCAGCGCCGGCTCCGAGCGCGCCGAGAGCCGCGGTGCCGCCCGCCGAGCCCCCCGCCCCGCCCGGCTCGGCTCGGCTCGGCTCGGCTCCGCGGCGGCTCGGCTCGGCTCGGCTCGGCCCGGCTCGGCTCGGCTCGGCTCGGCTCGGCTCGGCTCGGCTCGGCTCGGCTCCGCGGCGGCTCGGCTCGGCTCGGCTCGGTTCACCTCGGCTCGGCTCGGCTCGGTTCACCTCGGCTCAGCTCGGCTAGGCGGGGCGGGGAGGCGGCACCGCGCTCCCCCCCGCCGCACCCGTCGCCATGGAGACCCCGCTGTTCCGCCGGGGGGGCCGCACCGCCCCGCCCAGATGTGCCACCGCTGGAGCGACAGGTGGGGGCACGCGGAGCCGCTCCCGACCCCCGCCCCCCCCAGCACAGGGGTGCCCAGGACCACAAACCCCGAGGGGCAGATGCAGGATGGGGGACATTATTCCCTTCTATTGCCATCCCGGGACCTCACTCACACCTGCTGGCCCTAAAGGTGCTTCCCCGGCCTCCTCCTTCAAGAGACGATATTTGTGGCCGACCCCGGGATCCAGACCCTTCAAAGCAGCTGCATCATGCATGGACACTCACCCAAGTACACCGGCTGTGGTGGGTTGCAACTGTCCTGAAGCTATTAGGATTCTCTTGGATACAAACATGTCAGAGCCACACTCAGGAAGGCAAAGAAGATGGGCAAGCATCTCCTTGCACAGTCCTAGGGCAAGTGAACAAGGAGGCAGCTAGTCATAGGGGTGAGGGGGTCTCTTGCTGGTCCCTGACCTACCCAGTAAGTTTTGTGTGTGCCTGCAGCCACCACTTCACTCAAACCCAGGGGCTCAAAGTGGTGAAAATCTCCCGACAAGCTCAGGGAATGGGCTAGGGTAGAGATGGAGTAAAGGGAAACACTTCACTGGCAGATCTTTGAAGGGTCAGGAGCTCATACTGCATGGGGCACTGCCTGAACATGTGTCCTCTGAATGCTGCTGTGATACAAACACATCCCTCGTGAGCTGGGGCTGCCCTGTGTGGCTGCAGCCCTCTGAGCAGAGGTGAGCCTCTGCACAGCTCCATATTCAAGAGCACGAGTGCCACAGACACAAATTACTTGTACATGCCCAGGAGATGGCTCGTTTTCTTGCCCTTAGAGAGAAGGTCCTGTGTTAATACCACACCTGTCCACCACCAGACATGTTGACTCCCCTTCTCACTGCCCACCCTGGAGCCACCAAGACCCGTGAGGTGCTTCACAAAAGCAGCCATGAATATACAGGATGGGCAGATTCCCCTTGTCCTCACCACAGCAGCACCTTGGCTACAGGGGAATTTCTCCTGTTATGGCCACAAGCCATGACCTGGAGTTGTTCAGTTGGTACCACAGTAAAATCAACCCACAGCTGATGTTGTCTATCACATAATTACATTACCTTTGTCTTTAAAGAGGACTACAGGCTCTGAAGACATGGTCATAAGCTTCATCTAGAGTTTTAGTGGATGCTGCAGACTGAGGGCATCTTCCATTCAGCTATGTCATGAGTGTAAAATGTCTTTTTCCTTCCTTCTTTAGAACTAAAATTTAATATTCAGTTTATTTCAAAAGGTGATTTTGCCAATCTATCCATCTGCCTCCACCCTCCACTTCCCTGCATCTTAGTCAATGTAAGAAAAGCCCTTCCTGGTCAAGAAATATGATTATTTTCACCCTGAAAACAGTTACTGCTGCAATTTCCTCAACCAGAGAGCCGAGAGACCCCCTGTTCTGTGAAACCACTCAAGTACCTAAGTTTCAGAGGAGAAGCAGAAGGTTATTTCTGACATTAAATAACAAAATTTGATAAGAAATATTGAGAATCTCAACCAAAAATAATGCTTAAATCCAGATGAGGATTTCTTCTGGTATGTGTGATGCAGAGAGCCGGGGTGAAGAATCATTACTGTAATGCCCAGCCTCTGACTGCACTGTGGGTGAGATGTGCACCTTTCTTGCATCCTTTCTCATTCTCTCAGAAGTAGAAAGAAATAACCACACCAGTCAGAGTGAAGCCACGGCAGAGTGGGGTGGAAGTCTGGCTCAAACATGAGCCCTCTGTTCAGTTCTTCAGGTGTATTGGGTCCTGCTCTGGCGCCATGTTCTTCCACCAGCTGCCTCCACACACAGGAAGCTCAAGAGCAGAGATGAGACAGAGCCTGAGACTGAGTCACATCTTTGTTCAGATCCTTTGTGAACATGAACACTATATTCCTAGCTAGCTCATCACAGTGAGCCCAAAAAAACAAATGACCCTGAGATGAGCTCAGTTGATTATGGCATGGTGCAAATAACACCAAGGTTGTGGGTTCAATCCGTGTATGGGCCATTCACTTAAGAATTGGATTTGATGATCTTTGTGGGTCCCTTTCAACTCAGAATATTTTGTGATTTGTGACACAAGACTGGAATGGCCCTGAAGGACGCAATTCCACCTCCTTATCATACAATACCTTCCATCCTGTTGAACCTAATTGCCTCCAACAAAAAAAAACCTCAAAACCCTGTTCTTTCTCCATTTCTTTTCTCTAATCTCTCTCTCTCTGCCCATCCTAGAATTGCAAGAGATCTAGAGCAAGGACTGTCACTTTCCTGGGAAGTTTCATGTTTAATGTGGCAGAAAGAGGTGTCAACGTAAGGCAAATTATAATGGAAAGAGGTATCTTTCCATTGTATAAAAGAGATGTTGAAAAAAGACAGGTGCCAGTTTTGGACTGGAGGCATAGGGAACATTCCTGTTAATAGCACAGGAAAGATTTCTGTGCAGTCATCCATTAAATGACAGGCACTCAAACATGCATTGTGCAGGCTGCTAACTGTGCCTTGTGTGATAGCTCACCACGTGGTGAGCCTGTTCCCAGAAGGACAGATGTGCTTTTGGCTTCTACCAAATCCACTCTGAGTTTTAGACACCAGGCACCGATTTAACATTGGTGCCACAGTGTGAATATTAAGCTGTACCCCACATGGCTGGTGGGTTTTGTGCTCAACCACCTCCCTTTTCAACCTGGATAACCAAGGTAAAGCATAGTTTCCTCACTGAAAGGAAGAAGCCTTACAGGGTTGCTTTAGCAACATGTTCAGCTACCACGAGGGATGGGCTTTGCTTTGCCTGGCACAGCAGTCTGCAGCTGACACCATGGGGAAGAACGCAAAACAGCACCAGGGGTTTGTTGTGGTTGTACCTTGGTTCACTTTATCAAAGAGTCTTTGAATTTTCTCCTTATACTGGTTGGAGAAGGAGTGAGAAGGAGGGGCTGCTTGCTGTCCTTGCCAACTTATGTCAGCTCTTCCTGCAAAAATGTTGAGCAGGGTGAGAAATATGCTCTGTGATCACAGGGGCCCTTGATAGACAAAACAGGATCACACTAATTCTGGGGTTTTGCCTTTTTCCTGTGCTCTAGCAACAGAGTGCATGGAAACAGCTTGCCAAAATTGCAGGGCTTTCACACCAGCAAGTCAGGACTTTTCTTGTGTGGTAGTGATATCAACTGAATTGGCTAATTAGAGACATGCAATTCCTTGGTACCAGCCCTGCCAGGTAGTGGGGACCTGGTGCAGAGAATGCTGTGTGACAGAGCAGGATGAGTTTACAGTGACTTAAAACTCCCCTCCACTTTCTGAATTTGTGCATTTGTGCACCTGACTTCTAATTTGTAATTTGTGCTTGGAAGGCAATGGAGACAAAAAAGCCACTCCATGAATTTCATCTGAAGTTAGCATCAAGGAGAAAGGCTCTACACAGTCACATCTGCTCATGGAACAAAAGTCGCAAAACCACCCATCAGTTCTCCACCTAAGGGCTGGGTGCAAGGATGAGCTGCAGTTGTTCAGCTCAGGCATATGTGAAAGACCACAGAGACAGGATGTGGAGGAGGACTTGATTTGTGAGAGGCTGGAGGGTAGTATCTACGTGCTGGATGACAACCAGGCAGATAACCAGCTGCTAGGCTGGGTACACAGGGCTGCTTTCAGACTGCGAAGGGGGCAAGGTCAGATGAGTGCATTTGCATTTAAGGACTCTGGGTATTTTGCAAAGGTCTCTAACTCTGAAGCACTGTGCAACAATGAAGAAAATGTAGTTAAAAATTCCCTTATTAAAGCCTATGTTTTTGCCTTCTAGGCATATCAGCCCTCAAGGGGTTTCACAAGAAACCAGGTAATCACAGTCACGGAATATTATGAGAAATCAGAAGAACAGGAGTAGAGATGAAGCCTGAGCCACCATTCATGGCGGGCAAACACATCCAAATTCATATTCTGAGAGTATGCTCGGAGTAGGAGGTGTGACCCATGGAATAAATGTCATGGGATAAGACACAAAGCAATGAGTGGGCATTAGCCAGGCACTTTTGGATTTGAAACTTATGGGGTCCAGCAGCCTGGACCACTCAGTGACACACAACTGAGAGGGCTGAGAATGCAGCACTTTAAGCATCAAAGGGTCTGAGAATGGAAATATGCCATACATCCCTTCCAGAGCAAGGTTTGATCCACTGGGTCCTGATGACTTCACATACCCATTAATCTAATTTTTTCCTTTATACATTGAAGAAGGATCTCAGAAGTTGTTGCTTTGATCGTTGTAATTAAATGCCTGGCATCAGATCTTCAACAAATGTGGAAAAAAAAGACACACCTATCCATGAAATGAACAGATCAGCATGCTGCAGGGAGAAAAGATCATCTGGGAGATATTCATTGCATCTAATTGTCAGGCTAATCCCTAATTTGTGTATTTTAAACTGCCTGAATTAAACAGGCATTCTTGATGTGGCATGCATCATCCCAAAATGAAATACCCTGCAGCCACTACATCAGGTTTACCTTCATTGCTGCCACCTTGGAAACTCATGAAAACTGGATGTAAGACTCAGATGGGACAGAAGCAAATTTGGCCTTGTGAGTTAAAATAGGACAAGAGACCACTCTCTGTCACAGGTGAGCAGCTGTGTGTTTCTCTGTCTAACAGGACAACAGATCTCACAGCAGTAACCAGAAGAGTATGCGAAGATACTTCTAGAGATAATAAGCTAAAGTGAAGAAAGGAAAAGGGTCTGTAGATTTAAAGCCTCATAAAATGCTTAGTCTCAGACAGCAGTCAAAAAAAAAAAAACATCATGACAAGTGATCATCCAATTTTGTGCTTTTTCCCTGAGAAAACTAAATCCCATGTCACCTCCTATATAAGAAATATAGATACTCATTTTATATGAGCAGGACAGGAAAGAAGTGTCTGTCTTTTGTGACATACTGGCTGTACAGTGTGCAGACTGGGAAAAATGTTTTGTGCAGCCATCTTGATGCCTTAGATTAATTCTGTTTACTTTCTGACCTTTACATTTGCAGTTCTCCCATTCATCAGCAATGGATTCACATGAGAGGAGGCTTTTACATATTTTAAAAAAAAAAAAAAAAAAAAAAAAAAAAAAAAAAAAAAAAAAAAAAAAAAAAAACCACACCACCACGGGAGAACAAACAGGCAGTTAGAAAATATTAATTTCTTCCACATATATTGGTGACATTTTTTGATCTCTGACATGAAAGTACAATTATACTCTCGCAATGCCTCAGTGAGGAGGGTTTAAGTACCTTTTAATTCAAGTCTATTGTGCCCTCCCATGGCAGAAAGCTTCAAGGTGCATATTTGTGTCATATCCCAGTGGCCCAAATCTCACCACTAAGCTGGGGCTTACATAAAAGGCCAGTACTGAGTAGAGGCTATTTCCAGGGGAATCAGCTCCTCCCTATTTAAAGGGTCCTTTGATCTACAGGAGAAATCTAACAGGAATTTAGCACAGCTAATAGTCAAGCCTTTGATCTTCCCTTTGGAGTTTCACTGGCTGTCAGACAGCCTGAACCCCTACTTCCAGCAATAGGAGCAGAGAGTTCTCCCGAGCACTTTTCAGTGAATTTGCCACCTTCATAGATTGACCAGTGCTGCAGGGCTTTTTGCTCCTAATCACTTAACTTTTGGGGAAATTCTCCCTTGAAACCTTTTCTTAGACAACGGACAAGAAACAGACAACAGTCTCTGGATATTACTCCTGAGCTGGCAGACAGTCCACTGTAGCAGAACACAGACTCTGAGGGATATTTGCCTTCTAAAAAAGATCCTACATTCTTTCCAGAGCTAAATGGGTGTAAGTTAAAGGAGGGCTGTATCAAGACTTGGATGACAGATGCCAGTGCCAACCTCATATCCTATTTCTGCATCAAAATATTTGTTCTTAATTGAATTTACTGTGCAAATTAACAGTGGAGGTGCCCAGATTTCTAAATGGGTCATTGCAAGCCAACTTTACATCATGCTGAGAAGTCAGCATGCTTGAGGAATATTGGGGAAAAAACCAAATATTTAGTAAATGTGATGAGTTAAAGAAAAGAGATATGTATTAAGGATGTTAAGGATGTTAGTCTGAACCACTAAATGTGTTTGACATCCTCAGTACCTTAAATGGTGGGTTAGATTATCAAAGGCATCCAACAGCTTTGGTATAGTGGTCAGTATTTCCTTTCTCCATGTGGTTCCAGGATAGCAGTGTAACTTCACAGGTTCCAGAGATTACAAACTCCAAACAAACCTAAAACAATAAGAAAAGTCTGGGTTTTGATTTCCCAGTCTTCTGCAGTCTGCAGAGCCTTCACACAGCCAGCACCACCACACAGAATGACACAAGCAGTGTCCAAGAGCCAAACAAGATGGTCTTCCCACCTCTGACCCAGCCTTAAACTGGCCATAGTCAGTCAGGCCCTGTGTAGTCCCTGGAGCTGAACACCACCCAGAAAGGCTGAGACTTCTCATTAATTCCCTCCTGGTCCACGCAGGGACTTGCAGGCAGATTGCAAGGAAATTGGCTGAATCTCAAAAAGATGGCCGGGAAACTGCAGCAATAGCTTTCTCTATCCATTCTACAGAGCCCCACTGGTGGCACTGGATGAGTAGCCTGCTGGTAGCATCTGAAGTCACCATTTCTCTTTGCTCCTTGATGCAAATGGTGGGAGCCAGCCAGTCAGCCCAAACTCAGAAATGTCAAGTTTGGTATCATAAAGCTCCACCGACTCTGAATTTGTAGAGTATCATGATGAGGAGCACTTCCCACCAGGAGAATGTCATGAACTGCTGCATTCAGCAAATCAGATGCAACTATTTATTTTTCCAAGGATGCAATCTAGTCCCAGTAGTGAGGATTAACGCCCACCCCCACCCCCCCCCCCTCGCCTCCCCCAGACAAATATTAGCCTTAATTTTGGTATAACAGCCAGGATCAGCTAGAACAAGTTTCAAAACTGATCCCTTGAAATGCTCAACTAAGCCAGGAAGGAACAAGGGAGAGCACAAGTCCCCAACAGCACTTATTTGAATAATCTTGCTGACGGATGTTATTTTCTCAGAATTTCCAGTCTGCATAGCAGATCACGATATGAAATCGGATACTGTCACTGGGCTCTGATAAATGGGGATGCAAGGACTAAACATTCCCTTTCCATATGAATAATTCGAACTCCAATTCGAACTGCACCGCTCACATTGTTCATGCTGTCACCGAAATCCTGCAGGCAGCATCACAGCCTAGTTACTGAGCAGCACCCATCATTATTCACTTCATGAGCAGATAGAGATTTTCAGCTCTCATTTACTGACAACATGTTCCTGACATTATTATCTCTTCTAAAAGCTTCTGCATGAGTTATAGCTACTGGATTCAAAAGGAAATTTTACATCTCTGCCTCTGAATTACTGACAATATTTTCAGTGTCTCTGAGACATTTAGGGAACAGATTTCCCTTTATTTTTAAGACTGCAAACAAAGGAAAAGCTATTACACTATTAGGCTAATTTTTGCAATGCTTTAATGACTGTCAGTTAAAACCCTACAATTTCCAGTCTGAATTTGCTGAGTTGCAAGTTCCACATCAGTGGAGTCTCTTAGATACGTTTTTGTTTGATCCAAAAGGCAAAGTAGATAGTTATGAATTGTAGTTCCATCATTCACCCTTCTTCTTCACAAATGGATCAGGTCAAGGCCGTAGTTACAGCCTTGTTAGCAGTTAAGGTCAACTGCTAAAGCTTTTGCTTTTATTCTTCTTCTCTTTTGCTTTTTTATTCTTACAGTTCTTTTCTTCACTGTCGCTATCTTTGCAGTAGTCAAAAACCTTCATGGTGGAATCTATCCTCATTTTTGGAAGGAATTCAATAGCAAGAGCTGGATCTGCAGTGCTTCTGTCTACTTCCAGAGTGCACTTTCTAGCTAACAGAGCACAGAGGCAATAAAACAATGATCATGCCAAATTCAGACTGAGAATGTGATAATGTGAAGTAACCCAAAATGCAATCCCTGCCTTACACTTATATGGCTTAACTGTTCTGCTCTGCTGCCCGGGGTGGAAAGCCGTGGCTGAAAGCCAGCAAACACCCAAGTGAAGTCAGATCCAGGAGCCGCGTGTGCCCAGGGCCAGAGAAGCCAGTTTGTGGTTGCTTTGCAGCCACTGTGTGCTGGCTTGGTTCCCCCCAAAATCATCTTCAATCACACAGAGATGATTTACTTCTAAGGGGCAAGGGTGGTTCTTGATAATGAGCCTGGGAAGGCCAGTGCAGAACACCAGAAACAGGTCAAAGGCACAGAGCTGGGCTGAAAGTTATGCTTCATGGCTGGGAAATTGGTGGAAAAAAATCCTTTAACTGCTGAGGACTCTGGCTGAGACCAAGCCAGGGAGAGGTCAGCACTCTCATAAAGCTCCTCATTCACCTGTGTTGTCACTCCATTGTTGTTTCTGATGGTTTTTCCCAAATGTTTTCTGCACAACCCCTCAGAGTCACTACAGCACGTTACTCTGCAGAGATGGACTCTGCTAAATAAAAGTGAAAATGTAATGAGGTTTAGAGACAAGAAGGGAGGGGAAGACATGAGGGGGGACGTGGGGGTCTGGACATAAGAAATCTTGATGAAGTGACAGGGATTAATTTACAACAGCACATTTAGTCTGTGTGTGGTACCTAAGGACACTGAGTTCCCCAGGAGGTCTTAACACAGAACAGTTTAGGGGTGTTCAGAGATCTTGGAAAAGGCCCATGCCCAAAGCCCTGTTTCAACAGATAAACCTCAAGGAGCAGAGGGGTGCCACAGGATGCCATCATCCCACACAGTGTGATTCTAGCTATTTGCTTTGGAAGGACAGGAGTAGTTAGGGTTGTTACCAAAGGCAGCATGAGAAGATGATTATCCTCGGCAGAACACAAGGCACTGCAGGTAATTACTGTCTGTGCAGCCATAAGAATTTAGCTTGGAACAGAGGATATGGAAAATTGCAGTGCACCTTAAAAGACCATTTCTGCTGAGTCCATGATTGTTAGTATTAAGTAAAGTTATAAATTGCAGTCCATAATCTTGTCTTTAAAAGGTATTTTGTGCTCTGCATGGAGAACCGGGACAGAGAGGGCAGAGTCTCTTTTGTGATGAATCATCTGTCTCTGATGATTTTTCTGCTTAGCTCTTTAGAAGAGCTTGTCAGGGGGTGGATTGGGGTGGTAGTGATGGTGGTGCAGCTGGAATGGTTGGTGGGTTTTACCCTACAGTTCCTATAAGATTACTAGCTGTTTTGGAGGAAGTTTTTTGCTCTCTTGGAATTGCCTCTTCTAGGAGCATGCATTAGTTACTCCTCATGATTATGTAGTGGGAGGCAGTGAGCCTGCCTGGGAGGGACCTGCCACAGCCCAGCAATGCAGCAGTAAACCCACCTGCAGACACCCCCTCCTCCAATCTTCCCTCTGAAATGGTGTTAAAGTTTGAGCTTTTAAGCTTGGAAAAAAGTTCCAAAGTCAGAATGCGTGAGAGAGATGAAATGAGTGTTGAGCAGAGAAGGGAAAACTGTATCTTCCAGTCTAAACATCCTCAGATTCCTAGGATTTGCTCATTTCGCATTTACCATGGTCAAGCATAAGTGAAATCTGCCAAAGAGATCATCCACAAGTCTCTTGCCGCCACAGGGAATACCTGCTGCTCATGAGTGATTGCCCAAGAAGGTTAAGTCAGAAGAATGTCAGAATAACTGCAGATAACTGCATTTGTGTTCACAGTGTTCTGGAGACACACATACAAATACTATAAATATACATAGAGAGGAAGATTAATGATGTGTGGGTGGGTTATAAACACAGATAAAGACAAGAGCTAGACAATAATTTTATGAAAAAGGACTCTTAATTTTGCTGGAAGATGAACTGCAGCCACTGTGAAGCACCAACTTTTAAATGCCTCAGGGTGTGTGGTTTAGGTCAGGTGGCCCTGGCATCAGTAGGAAAATGAAACGGTATTTTTATATCAGAACATGGATTTTTAGGACTGGAGGTCACCTATTACTCTGCAGAGGAACTAACGGCCAGAATGTGTGTGTGTGTACACATTCAGTGGGTAACAAACTCTCACAACTTCCATAATATTTAAGCTGTTACCTGAACCCCAGATAATTGGAAAAGCTCCTTTGTACCAAATAAGGACAAGAGCTACGAGAGAAAATATTGATATTTGCTGCGATTATTGAGATATCCTCATAAGATATATCCTCATTCTAAACAGTCGTGTTATCACTTCTCTTGAATGGACCACCGAAAAGGACGGCCGCTCTCCAGCTCAGGCCCCCTGCTCCACGGGAGTGCACAAAACAATTTTTGTCTAGAAGGAAAAGCTTTAAGGCAAGCAGCAGCAGCCAGGGGTGGGGAGATGTCAGAGCAGCCGAGCGCTTCTCAGCCGGGCTCCGTGGCGGTGAGAGCGGCCGCAGCTGCCGCCCGTGGGCGGCGAGGGCGGCTGTCAAAGGATGCCACTGCGGGCTTCTGGTGAGAAAGGGATGCTGGTTTGGGGGGGTGTTGCAGGGAAATGCCACAGTGAGCTGAGTTTTCTGTCTTTGACTCATTTCTGAGGGAAATTCAGATTAGCACTGGTGCCTGAAGGAAACTTAAGAGAAATCCAAATCCAAACCCTGAGCAGTTTAAATACTGATATATTTCCTTCTGTCAGAGGCAGGGGGTTTTATCCATCGCTTCACGTGAGACACAAGGCACTGGAAGAATAAGTCTCCTATCTCAGGGCACCAAGGAACACCAAGACAAGTTGAATTTTACCTTCTGTGGAGAGAGACTGCGTTTTCTTGCAACATGAAAACACCTGTAGTGTTTTGCTTATGAAGCCTTCATGCATACCTCGCTTTTCTTGGGAAACTCTGCTTCCTGGATTCCATTTTGAAGTCGTGGTTCTTTTTCTCCTTTGCAAATCTTTTTCAAGGTCAAAAAAATTTTTTTAAAAAAATCCCCATAGTAACTAGTTCTATTTTATGGGTACCTCTGTATTTGCAGATACACCTAGAAGCAGATCTCAGGGAAGTTCAGAGTGGACATTAAGAAAAAGTTCTTCACTGAGAGGATTGTCAGCTTCTTCCTGATGCTCCTAGACACCTGATCTAGTTTTAGGTAATCCTGTAAAAAGCAGGGAGTTGGACTCAATGACCCCTGTGGGTCCCTTCCAACTGGCAATATTCTATGATTCTATAGTTTTCAGCAGAGAGGAGTGGATCCTGACCACCACCCAGCCCTGACAGTGGGATTACTTCTCTCTCAGTTACTTCTGCAGTTTATTTGCAGCACATAAGAAAGGCTCAACATTGCTCTAGCGCATTTTCAGCCCAGAAAATGCCTGATGTCTGCTAAAACTTCATAAAGATTTATAGTGGAGATACACACGCGAGATGAGCCCAAGCATCCCGGATCACACCTCCCGCATCACATCGGTGCTGCGGGCGTTCTGACCACTCGACCCCCGGGCACACCACAGCTGCGCTGGCAGCGCTGATCCGCCCGGCACCACTCCCAGCGATGCTCAGCACTCCTGGAAAACCTCCCTCTTGTCCCGGAGTGCTGCGGGAAGGGCCGGGAGGGAGGGAAGGCTGGAGGAGCCGCAGCACCGCCCTGCGGTGCCGGGAGCCCTTTGCGAGCGAAGGACGAGGACGCCAGCTCGCTCTTCTCAGGCACACTGCTTCACACCGATGCATCGCTTGGTGTGGCACCAAGAAAAGCTGTTTCTGCGCCATTTCGAGGCTTTGCTCTGCTCCCCTCCTGCCTTCCGTCCCGCTCTGATCCCTCCCCATGCAGACACCCTTCTCTCCCCAGTTTTAAAGTCCCTGCGCCCCAGGATACAGCAGTGATACTGGGATGCTGCTTCATAGCCCTGTGCCTGACTGGAAAACACAGTCAGCTGTGCTTAATCCTCCGAGGGGGGAAAAAAATAAAAAAGAGCAAAACTTAGCTATAAATTTAGCTGTCTTTACAAGTTTTTTCCACTCCCGACACATAAATTAGAGAAATATAGGATCACTCCTTACAAAAAATCTGCGACATCAGTTTTTAGATATGACTTACCTAAGGGGTTTTGGTGAATTAATGACACAGTACAGAGAGAAATTTTAACTTAAAAGCCATGAATCCAGCTACTGAAGAATGTGGTCTGCTTCCCAGAGTTATCACACTGAATAAAAACTGGGTCAGCCTTAAATCCGAATGCAGAAGCCCAAAGTCACAGCACTGAGATGGGTTCTGTCACTCAACTTCCTTTTCCTTTTAAACACCTAAACAGTCTCTATAACATCTCTGCAAACTGAAGACAAATTGATTTCTCAAAAAAAGTTTGTTATCAGCAGCTTTCATCCTATAAACTGTGGATTCCCCAGGGCTGGAGCTTAATTTTGAGTGTCTGAAAAGAAAAAACAAACCCACACCAAAACACACATACACACAAAAACCTAGCTAAACATCAGTAGCTATGTCAGCATTAGCAAATCAGAAAAAAAGTCTGAAAAATCACTGAGCTGCAATGCGTAGATGTCAGTCTGTTTTCTTAATTTCCACCCTATTCCCCGATTTCCCTTTAGCTGAGAAGAGACTGTCTCAAATGATGTCGCTGCAGCATGAGCTCCAAACCAAGCAGATAAACAGCCTTACAAAAATCCGTCTTGGTCGGAAATTGTGTGAATTAGGTCAAGACCGGGATAATGCAGAGATCAGAAAATAAAGCTTCCAAGTAAGCCAAAAAGCAAACTGCTAAAGGTCAGGACAGCAATAATATGCTGTCCTGCATTATTTGCTCTATAATGAGCTCTTAAGAAGAACAACACATAGCTAAGCCATGTATTTCCTCACTGGCAGTCTCTTCATGCTTCAATGAAGTTACAAGGCAGAACACAGGAGTATCTAATCTCCAGATAACATCATTAGTGAAGAGAAACTACATTTTACAATGCTGCCATTATTTTTGCTAGCATCTCATTAATAATTTAATGGTCATTACTCATTATTTGCTTAGCCTGGACAGAGTACACAGCTGTGCAAAAATACCCACAGAATCACAGATTCAGGTGATCCCTTGCCCTGTGGATCTAACAAAGCTGTAATTTGCCTCTGCTGCCAGTGACCATCAAAAGTTTACATAGGAGGAAATACTACCTATGTCCATCTTTATGGGTAGCTGAAATGGAATTTGGCTTCTACTGTGATACATTGAGTGTGCTGAATGATTTCCAGGCAGTGAAGAGTAAAATTCTCTGCCAGATTTGGAGAAAAAAGAAGGCAATCATGTTACTCTGCTGTCCTCAGATATCAGTGGGGGACTGGGCGCCCAAACTGTTTGAAAAAGGCCTCAGAAGACAGAGCTCAGTTGCAGCCTGCTGGTCAAGTACAGACAGGCTCTCAGGGGTGTCTCCCTGTGGGCCCAAGGGTTAGCAACAGTCTCTCCTGAGCTGCAGAAGAACAAGAAAGTGGTCTGCAGACACTGCTGCTGGAAAATTTCCCAAAGGTGGGAATGACCTTCACTCAAACACAAGATGACAAATTTCCTCTAAGCCTTGAAAAAGCATTAACCGTGGTCTTCTGAATAAATACAGCCAAGGAGAAGGAGTTTTCCAGTTCCCCAGCTGAGAGGGGCCAAAACCAGAGAGGGGACCACAGTCCTCTCATATTGACCTGGGAAAGCATGGGTGCTCCCACATCACAGGGAGGTGACATTTCACCAGTGACTTACTCACCCTTCTGGAACCCAGAGAAAGTGTTCATGTGGTTCCACTCTTAACTCCATAAAGGGAAACTGAGGCAAGGAACACACTGCTTGGTACCTGCTCCTTGTGGCCATACAGTGCTTGTTTTAACCAAACACCCTGTGGAGGTGGCATCCCCATGTGGCAACTAATGAGCCAAGACATTGGGAAAAAAACCACATTCAGAACTAAACTGATTTCATAGGCCTGTGTTGTGGTTTCAGGCAGATTTTGGGAGAAACCCTCCCAACCCCCAACCGGTTCAGGAAAAGATTTCCTCAGAGAGAAGTGGAAAAAACCTGTTTATTAGACAGGCAAAGCACTCCCAGCACAATCCCCGATGACAAGAGCTCCGTGCCGCTTACGGAGGGATAACAAACTTAAAGAAAGTCTCCTCTTGAGGGTCGTCACTGTGCTCCACCGCTCCTTCTTCACTGGTGCTGGGAGAAAAGGAGATGTGCAGGGCTGGTCTTGGTGGGGTGGGTCCCTGTGGAGGCC
This sequence comes from Hirundo rustica, assembly GCF_015227805.2. Taxonomy (NCBI): domain Eukaryota; kingdom Metazoa; phylum Chordata; class Aves; order Passeriformes; family Hirundinidae; genus Hirundo; species Hirundo rustica. Next base: position 23,797,572 of record NC_053457.1, on the reverse strand, counting down.
CCCGGTGCTTCCCCAGGTCCTTAGTCCGGAGAGGTTGGAAGAGTTCTGAGGAGAGGGCAAAAAAGAAAAAAAAAAAAAGGAGGGGAAAAAAAAAAAGGGGGGGGGGAAGCTTCAGCTATTCTTCAGCGTCTAACTATGCTAGCACTAAATTAAAACTAATTAAATGCCGGGGGAAAACCAACAGAGCTTCTTTATTCTTGCAGTGTTCCAACACCCCCGCTTCAAGGTCATTCCGAGGAGCAGAGTTTTCCTGGGGAAAACCAAACGGCGCTTCCCTCCCCTTTGCACCCAATAGACGATTGGGGGGTACACAGTCACCCTAGGACACGGTGTCCTGCAGTCTGCGGATGTGCGGGGCCCGTTCTGCATCCCGATTTATCATTCAGCAGCGGAGGCACAAAGATGAGCTGGGTGAGGGCTGTGACCTGCGGGGAGTGACCTGCGCCCAGGGGTGGAACCCTGACTGCGGCCCGCACCCATCGCAGGATAGTGAATCGCATTCCAGTAGGTGGCAGGGTTGCTGTGCATTTCAGATCAGATGTACAACCCCTCGTTTTTAACAGGAGAAAGGAAGTCCTTTTTTATTTCGCGTGCCTTTTGTGTACGTGCGCACTTTGGGTTTTAAGCCCTTACATCATCTAAGGAACAGCTGACCAACCCGTGTAACAGTTTTATAAATATATTTTGCCTGAGGCATACATTGAGGACAGAAAAAAAAAAATTCAGTCCAGGTAATTAAATAATTTGTCAGTTATAAACAATTGCAAATGGCTCCCAGCGATGCAGCCCATCACCTCCCATGCCACAGGCCAGGAGTGCTTCTCAGCAGGAGCCCTGTGGAAAAATTGTCGGGAAATACGCTGCTGGGAAAAGCGCTCTTGGCAAAGGCCAGTCTCTTGCAGAACAGGCTTCAGAACGGGTGAAATGTCTACTCCTGGACACTGGCTTTCCCATGGGAAGGTGTGGCCAGCAGGAGCAGGGAGGTCATTCTTCCCCTCTACTCAGCGCTGGTGAGGCCATGCCTTGAGTGCTGTGTCCAGTGCTGGGCTCCTCAGTTTAGGATGGACACTGAGTGCTGTGTCCAGCTCTGTGCCCTCAGTTTAGGATGGACATTGAGTGCTGTGTCCAGCTGTGTCCCCTCAGTTTAGGATGGACATTGAGTGCTGTGTCCAGCTCTGTCCCCTCAGTTTAGGATGAACATTGAGTGCTGTGTCCAGCTCTGTCCCCTCAGTTTAGGGTGTACATTGAGTGCTGTGTCCAGCTTTGTCCCCTCAGTTTAGGGTGTACATTGAGTGCTGTGTCCAGTGCTGGGCTCCTCAGTTTAGGAATTACATTGAGACACTTGAGCGCACCCAGAGGAGACAACGAGGTTGGTGAGGGGCTGGAACACAAACCCTGTGAGGAACGACTGAGGGAGCTGGGCTCGTTTAGCCTGGAGAAAAGGAGACTCAGAGGTGACCTCATCACTCTCCACAACTCCCTGAAGGGTGGCTGGGGTCAGGTGGGGGTTGATCTCTCTCTCCAGGCAGCAACTGACAGAACAAGAGGACACAGTCTCAGGCTGCATCAAGGGAAAAATAGGCTGGATATCAGGAAAAAGTTTTTTACAGAAAGAGTGATAAAGTACTGGAATGGTCTGCCCAGGGAGGTGGTGGAGTCACCATCCCTGAACATTTTTAATACAAAACAGGATGTGGCACTTGGTTGCCATGGTTTTAGGGCATGGGTTGGACTTGATGATCTTGAAGGTCTATTCCAACCTAACCATTCCGTGATTCTGTGAAAGATGGTCCAGTCCCAGCAGAGGAAAGGGAGACTTGAGTGTGTCCTGCACTGTTGGCCTCTGCTCCCCACCAGTACACATGGATAAGGTCTTGCTCTGGGTATGCACACCCCCAGAAAACACACATGCACACCATCTGTGCTGCTCTGGGATCACAGGCTCAGGCACAAAACCGACCACACCTTTCTGCTGAACATATCCAATTTTAAATGATCAGTTCACATTTTGGTGATGAAATCATCCTTGTCCCCAAAGCAAGAGGAACTTCTCACACCTGTACCCACCCTCTCCATCATCTGAGGCAAAAAAACTAAAACTGGCATTTTACTTCCATAAAAGGGCAAAAACCCTAAAACTGCCATTTTACTTCCATAAAAGGTCAAGGAAGGGAGGGCCTCTCCTTTGCACTGTGTTCTGCAAGGCTGAGGCAAAAGCAAAGGGCTGCTTAACATGTCCCTCCAAAAGACGCATTGAGAAACAGCAGCTTCCAGCATGGTTTTGGAGATTTGCTATCAAGGAGTAGCTGCCTTCCTCTAAGGATGGTGCCCTTGAGGGCTGCAGGCAGCCTCACAGCAGGCTCAGCAGGGTAACTACACAGCTGGGCACGTGGGGCAGGCCCACTTGCTAGAGGAGAGGAGATAGACTTGTTTCCTCTTCATTTTTCCCTAAGAACTACGTAATCAGTGAGAAATATTTTGAGCCCTTGTCCATCTCTAGCAACTTACTTACCTCAACAGACCTTTCTCTCTTTCCCCAGGAAGCTCTGAATATCTCTCTCTGCAAGTTAAGGAATATTCCCTTTCTTCTACAGTTCAACAACTCCATGTCTCAGCTCTGAATCGCTGCTGAGATCCCAATCACAACAGAGCACACTGATTACCCTGAGGCATCCTTTACAGACCTCTCATATCCAGGTCAGGAGAACACTTTCTGGAGTCAAGCCAGCATATAAATGTAAGCCACTAAATGAGAAACCCACCGAGCATTGAAGCAGTTGAGAACCAAGACCGGCTGCACCCTGGCTAAAAAATCAACTATGGAGCTCAGCCAGGGTGAGCTGAGCTCAGCTCAGCTCATGCCCTATAACAGCCATGTGGAGGGGTTCTGATGTCCCATAATGGCAAAAGGGAAGCATGAGCTGATTAGCCAGGGGGTTTTATTGCTGATGGATGAACATTAACAGGCAATTCACTCACAGGTAAAGGAGAGCACAAATGTTACGTTTGGAGCAAATATATTTTATTAAAGTAACTGTGCAAGTTGCTGTTCAGATTGGAGGAGACGACATTCATCTGTGATTCACCTGTATGAGCCTGTGAATAACTACAGGTACCTCCTCCCTGCTGATCCCTTTCAACATGATCCCATCAAGGCAACCAGTCCTGCAGTGGGAGACAGCATGGGCAGAAACCGCAGCGCTGGCATGGTGTACTTCAGAAGAGATAATTCCTCTCTTTTTTAACAAAAAAGTAACACACTTTTTTTCCCTCTGCCTCTCCTGAATGCATTTGGAAACCTGAGTTGAGAAGAAATCTGAAAGTGTTTTCAGAGGAAAGCTGGGGAGAGGAAAATTATGTTCAATATGTCAGGAGAAAAACACAGAACTCCCTTGTGTGGCAATGAGTTGTCTTCATCTGTAAAATGAACTTTGAGACAAAAATATGATGAAGATGATAACCCAGTCCCATGGGACAAAAGAATCAGCTGCTCTGATTCCATCATGCCCTCTGATGGGGAGTCAGAAGTGCCCCACCGCAAGAGCCTTGGGCATGGATGTGGCATGGTTCAAATATCCCAGTATATATAGGATGCATAGCCAAGAGCTTCCATTCCAGGCTTTGAGAGCTATCGATTCTCACATCCTCTTGACTAGAGGGTTGGTCCTTTCAGCCCATTTTCATAGGGAAATCTGAGCTTGCAGCCATGCAGCACACTCAGAGCCAGGTGTGTGCTCCCTTCCTTTCCCCCTCCTCCACACAGGGCTGGGGACACACAAAGAGAAGTGGAACAGCAGCAGAAACACAGATGAGCTCATTTGACTTTCCTGGTTTCTCCTGGGTGGTGGATCACTCAAAAGGCTTCAATCAGCAGAGAGAGCAGCTCCCAGGCATCCGCCAATGGCTCTCCATAGAGAGTTACCATCCCCTGGAGAGAGGGACCAGGCACTGCTAGAGGCTGTCACTGCTTGCCATATGGGCCAGCCCTGAAAATGAAAAGCAAGGTGGAAAAAAAGGCTGCTGGAGTCTGTATCCATCAACTCACCTAGAAAAGCTACCAACTGCCCTGGAAGACAAGCATTGGGTGAGAGACAGACCTGTGAGAGCTTTGTGCCAGTGGGGAAGCCCCAACACAGGGTGTTCCCCCTATCACAGCAGCTCTCTTCCATCCTCATCCTCCTGCTGACTGGGGCTGAGCTGCATCCCCTGCATTGTGGCAGCAGAAGGAGGGACAAAGGGAGACAGGCCACTCTGGGCAGCCCAGGGATTTCCCAGGAGGAGCACCCCTGGCCGAAAGAACACGATGGACCGCTTCCGGATGATCTTCCAGTACTTCCAATCCAACTCGGAGTCTGTAATGAACGGGATCTGTGGGCTGTTGGCCCTGGCAAGTGTAAAGATGTACACCAGCTTTGACTTCAGCTGCCCCTGTCTGCCCCAGTACAACGTGGCATATGGCTTGGGGATCATGTTTGTACCCCCAGTCATCCTCTTCCTGTGTGGCCTCATCCTCAACAGACAGTCCCTGGTGATGCTGGAGGAGTGGAGGCGACCAGCGGGGCGCAGGAAGAAGGACCTAGCTGTCATCAGGTGGGGTTTGCAGCAGTAATGGCATCCCTTTTCTCACATGTTTAGCTGTCTTTCTCTATAGCTTTGATCCTCCTGGTAGATTAATTTTCTTGTAAGGTCATCTCCTGAGACCTCTCTCCATGACCCTGGAGGGGCAGGGGTATGGGAAATGCATTTACATCCAGCAGAAATTAAGGCAGTCTTATTCCATCCCAGCTAAGGAAAGCAGAAGTGTCTCAACACCTTGGCTTATGCTACCACTCTGGGAAACTGCATTGCTGCCTTGTCATACATTCACAGGATGTCTCCTGGGGCTTCCATGTGCAAAAAGATGTGGTATTTCCTTTTAAATATGCAGAAGGTGTGGCATTTTCATCACGGCCATTCTTAATCAAAAGTCTCATGGTCCCCCTCCCTTCACCTGAGTTTTTATGAATTTGTACTGGTGGAAGGTGAGGAGAATCATATTCCATCTGTTACATGCAAGGTTTTATGCAGCATACAGGTTGGCTCAGAGAGGGGCAAGAAAGGCTGCAGAAAAAGGGGATTTTCCAGATTGAAACTGATGAGAAAAGGAAGTGTGAATGTAGAAGACAAGGGAGAGCTGACAAAGACCTGTTCATGGGAGACGTAAGGGTACAGTCAAGGCAAGCACATGATGAGGGGACTGTGCACTGAGTGCAGACGGCACACAGAGCACTCCCACGTGCTAGCTTTCACTGAGAGGCAGAACAAACAAACACATCCCAGAGCAGAAGAAGCATCAGCTGGGGCAATGCTGAGGGCAGCCCTGGGAGTCAGTTCCCTGAGTTTGGAAAGACTGCTTGGCACAGGACAGCCTGCATCCCTCAGGGCTCTGGATGAGGAGAAATCTCCCAGCATTAACCCCCTCACCTCTCTCTCTGCTGCTCCAGGTACCTGTGTTCCTCCATCATGCAGCGAGCCATGGTTGCCCCTGTTGTCTGGATCGTAGTCACCCTCCTGGATGGCAAATGCCTGATCTGTGCTTTCAGTGGCTCTGTGGATCCCGAGAAGTTTGTGGGCCTTGTCAATGTGAGCACAGCGTGGGCGCAGCAGCTGCTGGCCAAGGTGCCCTGCAAAGATGATGAGCTCATGAGGAACAACACGTCCCGCAAGGCAGTGTCCAGGTACCTGCGCTGCTGGTCCCAGGTGGGTCACTGCTGGCAGAGCCTCTCATGTCGGTGAGGTGACCAGGCATGTGGCATCTGCTTCTGCCCTTCCTTGATTTGCCATCCCCTCATTGTGGTCAGGCTGGGAGCAAGGCTGCTCTGTCCTTTTTTGCCTCCAAACGTTGCTATACTAAGTGATAATCTTGAGTCAGATAGGGAAAAGGAAAGAAATAATGAATGGTTTAATAAAAGAACCAGCAGCTTCTGAACCCAGATAATAAAAGATGTTGTGTCTCGTAAAGCTCTGTTCAGTGTTAAAAGATCATTCTAACTGCTAACCCTGCAGACAAGACCCACTGTTTTAAAGCCAGTGCAAGTTTAGACAGATGAAAACAGCTTGCTCAGGAGCAATAGAACAGGGAACAATGGGGAGTGGAGCCCTGACTGGCCTCACCTCTTGGTATAGAGGTGCCAGGTCAGGCATTTGGGACAGGTGGAAGGTCATTGAAAACAAGCCCTTCCTTCTTATCAAAAGGAGCTGCCCGAAGTCTGGGCTGCCCTCACACTGCCGTGGGACCTCCTGGGCCCTGGAGTTAGCGTAGGTGATAGTTGAAGATCACTGGAGAAAAGGAAATGCCAAAGGAAAGCACTAAAGTCCCCTTTCCCTGGGACACTCCTATGCTCATAGCAAATGCCTCCCTGCTCCAGCCAAATTTGCAGTCAATGTTTCTTACTAAATGATTCATGCTCAGATAAATATCCCATATTCTCTGGGAGGAATATACACCAACCATCTGAGTGCAGTGTGGGGTGCTGGACTACAGGGACAGATCAAAGACAGGAGCCCAGATTCATCACACCGCCCTTCCAGCCACACAAATTCCCTGTCTCACTGATACAGGCAAAGAGCTTGTGCCTGTCCTTGCGTCTGTCTTGCTCCTGTTTCACTGCTTCTTTCTTATCACACAGGCACTTGGCTGGAGCATTTTGCTGATCCTTATTATAGCAGCTTTCCTTGCCCGCTGGCTCAGACCTTGCTTCAACCAGGCCGCCCTCCTGCAGGCACGTCACTGGAGCAACTACATTGACATAGAGCAAAAGATTTTTGAGGAAACCTGCTGTGAGCACAGCCGGCTCTTTGCTCACAAATGCATCCTCCACTTCTTCGAAAGCATGCGGCAAGAGATCAAACTGCACAGCTTCAGCTTGCTTAGGGAGGGAGAGGAGGCTGAAGGAGAGGAACATCTTCTCCGGGGCATCACAAATCAGGACCAGGTGAACAAACTTCTGAAAACATGGTACTATGAGAAACCTCCCCTGGATGTCAGCCAGGCACTCCAGAGGCATCCCCTGGTGCAAGAGAGATCCCCTCTGCCCTGGGCAGACAATGCCAGCACCCACTCCAAACTCCCCCGGCATACCAAGGTGTAAAGGCGGCTTTGTCCTGCAGACACAGAAGGAGCATTGCCAAACCTCTGCGCAAAGTGAGGACCAGCAGGCAGATGACAGTCGTGCTCATACCTTCCTCCAAAACTCCAGCCCCAAAGGCTCCACTCCAGGGCATACCCAGCAAAACCTCCAAAGTCAGCTAGTTGTGAGGGTCCAAGGGTCCCAGATGCAGTCACTGTTAATGACATTTCTCAGCCAAGGGCTCTGTGAGGCACTTTTGTCATATCAAAGAGTTTGCAGCTTCCTACAGCAATGATAAAAATGTTCTGGCTTCAGGAAGGATTTTACCACAGCAGCAACATCTGGCTGGCTACACAAACCATACACAGAGGTGTGAGAAGCTCCTGCCCATTTCCAGTGAAACCTGGTTTAAAGAGTTATCAGAGGTGACACAGAAATTATTTAATTGGCAACTCCCTTAGTACCACACCAACATATTTACTCAAAAAGGCAAAACCACCTCCTACATCTTCCCATCTGCTGAGAGCTCTGGCTGCCCTCAGCCCAGCTGCCAAACTGTTCTGCCTTCCTCTAACAGCCCATCAATATTTCCATGCATTTTAAAAATGAAATATGGCAACACACTGAAATTCGTGGAGCAGCCTAACTTTAATTGAAGACACCTCTGAATAAGGATTGGATTGGATTGGAATTGCAGAAGGAACAGGAGATGGAGGCTTTGTGTAACACAGCCACGGGGCTGTGCTGGGGTTAGGTAGCTGCTGTAAGCACTGGTGCCAAGCCATGGAAAGGACACACTGACTCTTCCTGAGAAGTCTGATTTTAAACACTCCCTTCCTAGATTTGAGTACAAACTGACCTACCCATAAGATCATCCTTGCAACACCTATTTGGGCATTTCCATCCAGTTTCAAAACAGTTTGAATGTAACCTTATTTCTGAGCCTTTAATGATAATTGCTTTCTCACCTGCCTTTTCCAGCCCCCCATTGTACATGGTGCCAGTTTGACTGGTACTTCTGTCCAGCATTGCTGCTTGGATGCATTAAAGTCTTTACTGCAAACTAACCCAGAACAGACACATCTATTCCTCCAGCCTGAACCTCACACTGTTGCTCACTTTGCCTCTTGGATGGAGAGGTGCAACGTGGAGGGGCTGGGAGGAGGTGGGGGTGAAGAAGAAATGTCTCCTTGGGTGTGCATGGATAGGTGAGGCAAGCAGGGCTTCCAGGAGGAAAGAAGAGGGTGGGATAAGGGCAGAGAAACCTGCCACCACATTGGGGCTAAATCCAAAATGAAGGATCAAAATGAAAATGCATATTAATCCCCCAAATGGACTTGTCAAGCAGCTGGCAGGTGGGTCACCTCCTCCCCAGGATGTTTGTATGCACAGGCCAGAGAATGAGGACATGCTGGGTAAAACATTGGGAGGCAAAATAACTCCATAGCCTACCCATGGGCAGCTTGCCCACTGAGGCCCAGTCAGCAGCTGCAGGGTGCAGAGCAATGGGCTGCAGAGCTTTTCTTATTTGCATAGCAAAATCAGATCTGGATGAATCCCTGAGCACCCTTGGATATGTCAGGAGAGTGCATAGAGCCAGCTGTGGCCCATGCTGGTAGGGGAAAACACTGTGGTCTTCTCCCCAGGAGCTCTTTAGATCCAGGGAGCTTCTGAGCTCTTACTTGAAATCAGCATTGCACTTTGAACTGTGTCTCTGGTTTACTTTTACCAGACACGACAGCACAAATCTGAGGCTGCAGCTCCGTTTGGACTAACCATCCCATACTAGTCAAATTGGGTATTTTCCTAACATCTCAGAGCTGAGGTCTGCAGCTGTATTTGCATGCTGCTTTCCATGTTCTCAGGTTTTAAGTCACGCCAGTGTGTCCACAAAATATGAAAGGCTAAAGAAGGGAAGAGGAACATATTTGTTATCTGTACCAGGAGGGAGAAAACAGGAGGGTCTAAGAGTACTGCCATAGATTTTGAGGTTCTACAATGGTTCACGTGCTGCTGGGGGAGTCTGGTCTGGTCATGGAGTAGCTCCAATTGGCTGAGGCCATAGGTATTTATTCCTCCCAGCCTCCCTGAGTCTCCAGCTGTGTTTCCTTCTAAAGCCCAAGAACTCATCTCCATTGTGGAAAGTGGTATCTGGCACCCCATGGCAGGACAAGAGGCAAACCCCCCAAAATGCAGGAAATTCCATTAAAACGGAAGAAAACATTGATTTGAGGGTGAGGGGAAGGCCTGCCCAGAAAGTCTCCTCCATCTATATGGCACCTCCATCTACAGAAATATTCACATCCCAATTATATGTGAGTGTTGACATGCTTTGTGCAGGGAGTGGTGGGTGGACCAAAAAATCTCCAGAGGTCTCTTCCCACCAGCTCAATTAAGAATGTGTACCCTCCTGTGGAAGCTGGGGCAGAGAGGGTCATTCACAAACTTTAGCAGCTCTGTCTCTCAGGGCTGTTGTGATGCCAGACCTGCAGATATGTCCGGCATCCTTAGGGATCCTCACCTGCCAAGAGCCTGTGAAACACCAGAGCTGACTGCAAAGACAACTTCCCTGGTCACTTCTTGAATTCTCCTGATAGGAATTGTTACTGCTTTCACATCCCTCCTTTCTATATCCTACACTGACTGGGGCATGCAAAGCCCTCCTCAACTCCCCACCTTGGAGTCTGTCCTGGTGTGCAGGTGCAGGACCAGGTCCTTGGAGGGACTTGGGCATGTACCGTCTCTCTCAGGACAGGGTTTCCAAAGCACAAATAAGTTGGCATTTGGGAGGAATCATCAGCTTTGCCTTCCCTTGCAAGCCAGTTAGAGTGAACTTTCTGTTGGAAAGCTCATGCAAACAAAGTCTTTCCTAACAAGGCAACAAGGAAAGAATGACCCAGGCATTGTCTTCTATGGGGTCTTTTTCAATTGCTGTAGTGGCTTTACATTCACCTGTTTCTGTTTGCTAAATTTAGTATAGTGGTTTGATTGTTTACTCTCTTTTTCCTTCTGGGAGATAGGATCAAGAGAAGCAAAGCAGGCCTAAGCTTAAAGATACACAAACAGTTCTGTTAACACACACAAAAAGAAGAAAAATAAGGATCAAAAAAATGAAACTTCCCAAACACTTTTCCTCCCCTCACAAAGTGTTAACTTTTTCACAAACAATGTAAAGAGGCAAAACTTGGAACTCTGAGGTCGGTATCACCTATATTCAGTCTTTTGAGAGAAAGAAGTGTCTCATGTTGTCATGTTAAAAAAAAAAATAAGTATTTATAGTCAAACAAATGCTTTCATGAAGACAAAACTTTTTTTATTTAATGTCAGCTCTGATTTTTATTTTCCTGAGTGTTGTAAATTTGCAGAAAAACCTGGATATGAAAAACCTTTCAAGTTATAGACCTCTTGTTCAGCAACATGCCAAAAAACACCAAAAGACACCAAAAAACAATCTTCTTTTATGCTATAAACTTTAGAAGGGTTTTCCAATGAGAGCAATTCAGCAAAATTGAGAAACAAGCTCATGAATTCCTTTCATGTTTGCTCTTCAGGATTTCTCCTGTCCCTCCAAACTCACCTCTGTAAAGGCAATGCATGGCTGATGCTTTATTGCCCAAGGTAACGAGGCAGAGAACTGTAGCACTGTGGGTTCCAGATTTAGACCTGAGTCACCCTAGTGTTCCAGCAACTTGCTCCTGGTGTACATGGGGAGAAATTGTGTTTTACACAATGTTTTTACATCGATTTTTACAGTGAAGGAGGGTGGTGGTGAGTACTGGCCTGGGGGTTTGTAGTGGTTTGATGTTTACCTGTTTCCGTTCACCAAATTCAGTGGAGTGGTTTGAGTGTCTTTTCTGCTGTGAGATAGGATTAGGAGAAACAAGGCAAACCAGGCCTAATTTAAAGGTTACAACGGTAGTTTTATTAGCACACACCAAAAAGAGAAAAAAGAGAGGAAGCTTCCAAAACACTTTTTTCATTCCCCCACAAATGTTAACTTTCCCACAAACAATGTAAAGAGGCAAAACTTGGAACTGTGAGGTTAGTACCACCTAAAAAGTAGCCTTTCATTTAGTCTTTTGAGAGAGAGAAGTCTCTCCTGATTTGTTCTGGTAACTTTCCCCAAGAGAAACAATCTGTTTGTGGCTTACACCTCTCAAAAAGCAGCCTTGCCCGGGAACTTCTGCACTTTTGGATCTCCCATACCACGTCCTGGCCTCACACACTGGGGTGTCACCTTTTCCAGATGTACAACTCCAAAGGCAAAGGATCCTTCATCTCAGGGAACAGAGATATCTTCTCACTGATGTAGAAGGTTTTTTCTCATCTCTCTCTGTTCACACATCTCATGGAACCACCAGATCACAGTTCCTAATTCAATATTCACTCAGTAAATCGCAGATACCTTTTGCTCAAAATCCACAAATCTAAATAATCCTCTCCCCAATTCATATTGTCCACGATTTAAAGGAATACTCTAGCATGTTCCTATTACAGTCTGTTACTACAGCTCATGGGAGATTTCCAGCCTAGGACCAAGGCAGCTTGTCATCTCTTCCACTTAAGGGGTCACTCTTCCTTCACTGACTGGAATATCTTCATATTGTCCCCTTACATATGTGCAGTTTGGCCTTTTCTCTCTCTCTGAGAAGGGTTAGAACTCTAGAAGCTTCATCTGTGCCAGGAAGGAGTTAACTGTGAGCAGGCCAGCGCTGGTTGTTATAAACGAGTTCTATTCAAATGACTTATGTTTAATTAGTTAATTTTTAAGTAATTCCATTAAGATTGTTAGTGCTAGTTCTGTTTAAAGAATTTGTCTTATTCCTGGTTTAATATTGCTTAATCGTCTTATTTACTTGATTGTTAATTGAGAATTCACCTTGTTACCTGGATCTCTGCTCCCATTCGTCGGATAGCGTCTGAATATACAAATAAAATGAACACTGGAGTGCTGGGAACTACTCGAGAACCGAAATAGAATAGGACGGAAGCTGTACTTTAGACTAGTGCCAGGGGCACGGGGATCCGCCGAAGCAGGTTTATTTAGTCGCCGTGACTAAAGTTTTCCATCGCTGGACGACCCCTGACCAACGAAGCGATGACGACTCCCTGGCAAGGGAAAAAATACGTGAGGTGGGGGAATTCTCAGCTTCGCTGTGGAGCGAAGCTGTTTGTATTTTCTCCTCCGCGTTGCCAAGATAGCAAGCAGGTTCTCCCCCAGAGTTAAGCTTGATAATAAAGGTACAAAAAGGACCGAGGCTCCTGGCTTTTTTTTTCATAACACTGGTCACATGCTCTCTTTCCGGGCTCCACTGTGGCTGCCCGGCTGTGGAGATTCAAATCCCATGGGGGACGCTGGCGGATGCATTCCCCTCTCAGGTCTCGTGACCTAAGACGGGAGGGCGGAAGGATTCTCCCCTCCTAGGCCTGGCCAGCGGCATGGCCAGCTGCTAAGGCGAGCTTAATCTGGCTGGATGTCGGTAGCCGCCGCTTTTCCTCCCCTCCCCCCGCCCGCACGGTGCGGCAGCGCGGCCTGGCCGGCCCTGGCCGGGCGGTGTGCTCGGGTGCGGGCGGTGCGCTCGGGGGCCGGGCGGTGTGCCCGGGGGGCCGGGCCGTGTGCTCGGGGGGGCGCCGGGTGGTGTGCCCAGGGGGCCGGGCCGTGTGCTCGGGGCGGGGCCGGGCGGTGTGCCCGGGGGGCCGGGCCGTGTGCTCGGGGGGGGGCCGGGCGGTGTGCCCAGGGGGCCGGGCCGTGTGCTCGGGGGGGGCGCCGGGTGGTGTGCCCAGGGGGCCGGGCCGTGTGCTCGGGGGGCCGGGCCGTGTGCTCGGGGGGGGCCGGGTGGTGTGCCCGGGGGGCCGGGCCGTGTGCTCGGGGCGCCGGGCCGTGTGCTCGGGGGGGGCGCCGGGTGGTGTGCCCGGGGGGCCGGGCCGTGTGCTCGGGGGGGCGCCGGGTGGTGTGCCCGGGGGGCCGGGCCGTGTGCTCAGGTGCCGCGTGGCCGCCGCTACCGTCATTGGCCGGAAAGGAGCAGGCCAGCTCAAAATGACTCAGTGTTTATATTGCGATTCCCCAGAGTCCATTTGATCCAGCAGTCAAACCAATGCCAATGTCTAAGAGTCTCCTCATTCTGTCTAAAAAATAGTAGGTGCCTGTCCCTTCTAAAACAATTGCAAAGTCCTAACAAAGGTATATTCCATTTTTCTCTTTAACTAAAAACCAAACTGTGTTAACCCATAACTTGCCACTGACCTATTGTTGGCTTCAGTGAGAACTGTAGTGCTGTACACCAAGCAGGCTCAGGCCCTTCATTCATGTTTATTTAAAAGGCAGGTTTTTCCTGGAGATTAAAAAGCTCTCAGTTTTTCACAGGGTTCATTCAGCAGGCTTTGATGTGAACTGCCCCTCAAAAAGCCACTTGCCAGGTGAATAGAGAAGCCAGCCTGAGTTCTTAGCTAGCAATAAAATATATCATCTATATTTATGCAGCAAGATCTCTTCCCATTTGATAAGAGATTAAATGCCACTTCTCCAGAGCAGGCAGAGCTAAGGCTGCTCAGGTATTACCCACTGCACTCTGTGCTCAGCTCTGCGGTGGCATCTGAGGGTGAACTCAGCATAATCAACTCAGCCCCAGGACTGGTGCAGGGCAGACTCAGAACCTGCAGCACCGACCTATGGTCAAAACGCCTCGTCTGGCTTCCTGCCTCTGCACTGACACACTGCAAAACCTTGGGGAAAGTACTTCTCCTGTGTCTTCCATGTGCCACTCACCTATGTACAGCTTCCCTTGGTGACATGTCCCCCAGCCACCATTGCAGTCCCACTGGTGCCTGGTCAGATGTGTCTTGATCCTCACATCAACAGCTCAGGGGGTGCCTGGACAGGAGCGACTGAGCAATTGCCACCATCTGTTTTACAGCCACTTGTAGTCCTAGTAACCCCCCATCTTTTGGCCTGCTTGAGGGAGCAACTAGGTGCACCAAGGCTGCCTTGTGAACTGGGAACCGAGATGCAGGAGAACAACATCAACACCATCCACTTCTTTTAGATTTGTGCTGTAGAAGTCAAGCCCAGCCTGTTACTTCTCCTTCCTCTGCTTTTCCTTTTCTTTTCCCTTCTTCCCTCTGCAGAATAAAAAAGAAGAGGTATTTCCCAGTGAAGCAGGTACAGAAGTAGGGGCTCGCAGACCTGCAAGGCAGCATCTGAGGCAAGGCAGACACATGGAGGGAAGGGGGAAGCTCTGGAATCCAGTTTTTCCATGTGTGCCAACACTGCAGAGGTGGGGCGCCCCATTCAGTCCTGGGAGGAGCACCCACCCCCTGCATTTGCAAATAGGTTCACGGCAGCCAATCAGCCAACTCTGCCCAGGGCACAAAGTGCTCTGGGGAGGACACAGCCATGATAACACCTGCACCTTCCAGCAAAGAGGACTGGTGGCTGGGAGACTGCAGAAATGGGGATGTGGAGAAGAATGAAATCAGGCTTTACAAACCAGAAACAACCCAGGTCCCAGATCCAAAGAAGAGCAGGGGGAAGCAGACCCTAAACTTTTGTAGGCAGCAAAATCAGCAGAAAAAGTATTTTAATTTTCTGCTTTAAATAGTGGGGTTGTAAGAGTGCATGAATGAAACTGTGAACTGCACAGAAACTTGGTGATGCCGTCTTTGAAGAGAAAATCTGAAAGAATGAAATAAACTGAGGCCACAGCTTGGAGCCTGGTGGGGGAAGGAATCAAGCGAAGATGGACAAGTTTCGGATGATCTTCCAGTTCTTTCAGTCCAACCAGGAATCCTTCATGAATGGCATCTGTGGGATCATGGCCCTTGCCAGCACCCAGATGTACTCAGCCTTTGATTTCAACTGCCCCTGCTTGCCACTCTACAACCTGGCCTATGGGCTGGGCATCCTCCTGGTGCCCCCCTTCATCTTGTTCCTGCTGGGGTTTGTGCTGAACAACAACATCTCCATGCTGGCAGAGGAGTGGAGGCGGCCGCAGGGCCAGCGGGGGAAGGACCCGTCTGTCCTGCGCTACATGTTCTGCTCCATGGCACAGCGGGCCATGATCGCCCCCGCGGTCTGGGTGTCGGTGACGCTGCTGGACGGCAAGTGCATCACCTGTGCCTTCTGCACCTCGGTGCCCGTGGAGACCCTGGGCAATGCCAGCCACTCCCGCCTCTCCCAGGGGGAGATACAGCGGGTCCTTGCCCGAATCCCCTGCAGGGAGATCTACAATGGGCAGCAGCTCATTGCCAATGAAGTGGCCGTCAGGTACCTGCGCTGCATCTCACAGGTAAGAGGCACCGTGGCTGTGCTCCCACTGGTGGCTTGGGGTTAGGCACTGCCAGCCTTAGTTGTTCCCTCGACAGAATCTCCTTGTTAAAATCAAGCTGCAGCAGGAGAGACTGGTTATTTTGCAGGGGTACAAGGTGTTCAGACTCAGCTCTGTGGAGTTATGCCTCTGGTGTGGTGCAGAGGCTGTAGCTGTAGGTCATCCTGATAATTAGCACCCTCTCCTGCCTGGGCAGCCCCCGGCTGCAGAGCAGTGACAACCAAACCATCTGCATGGATTTATTCAGAGGAAGCTCAGAAGGAGCTGCGATGGATCTTACTCAGTGGCTGCTAGGTTGTCACCCTCTCCAATAACCCATCGGTTGCTCTTGCTTCTTTTTTACAACATATGCAAGCAATGGGTCATTCTGCAGCATGAGAAAAGCCAGTGTGTGTTTGTTAGCCATGCCAGGGAACCACAAATGAAGATGAATTAACCACTTGTCCTGAGCTTGATTTTACTCAAGCTCTCTGCTCCTGGCCGTGCTGGAGACAGGATGGCCTGAAACACTTGTCACTCGTGCACTCCCATTTATAAGCAGCCCTTCTGCCTGGCCTCCTTAGGGCAGACAGGAATTATTATCCCCTTTAAGAGAAATGGGGCCACAGGGACTTCTCCAAAGACACAATTTTCCTGGGCAGACCCCACTTGAAAAACACTGGGAGCTGAAAAACAAGAGGTCCCACATAGCACCTCACCCCCAGGTGCTCTTTTTGGGGGCTGCATTTCCAGGAAGGTTGAACCTCACAAGCTCTGCCAGTACATCCTGGAGACAGCTTGAGCTAACACCGATGGTGAAAAAGACAGACTGGTCCTGGCTCTGCCCTCATCTCACCCTTCCTGTCAGACCCCATTCACTGCTGCTCACTCACAGTAGATGTTACTAAGTTCAACAGCTCAGAAAAAGGTTAGACAGCTGCACACACCAGGAAGTATCTGGGACAATACTGCAAATCAGAGGACATAGGCTATCCTAGACCTAGGTGAGGCACCATCCCATCAGAGGCAGGACCAAGGGCTGGGCACAGGATTCAGTGCTGGTGTTACTTATGGTCAGTGCCTGCTGATGCTCTACAAGGCAAGAAGCAAGAGGTTCTGCCGGTATGGATGCACTGAACAAAATTTCCGTTCAAATGGTTTGTATTGGCACCTCATCCAGTTTTGCAGTGTAAACACAGCCCAAAGTGCAATCAGGCTTATTTGCAAACCAGGGGGGTTCTGCTGGCTGGTTCTGCTGGGCATGTTCTCCGCCTGCCTGTTACAGCTCTGGTTCCGCTTCATCCCTGCAGGCTCTGGGCTGGTGCTTTGTGCTGCTGATGACCACTCTGGCTTTCTTGGTCAGATCACTTCGGCCTTGCTTCAGCCAGGCTGCCTTCCTGAAGAGCAGATACTGGTCCCACTATATCGACATCGAGCGCAAGCTGTTCGATGAGACGTGCGCGGAGCATGCCAGGAGCTTTGCCAAGGTCTGCATCCAGCAGTTCTTTGAGGGCATGAACACCGACCTGGTAGCTGCTCGCTGCCACCTGCCCAGGAAAGCCCCTGCCGATGCAGGGGAAGCTGCCGAGAAGCTCTTGGGCATCACTGACCAGGGCACCATGAACATGGCCCTGAAGAGCTGGCACAGATGCAAGCCCCCACTGCACCTGCACCCACCTGCCCTCCCCACTGGAAATGGCTGGGCAGGAGAAGGGCAGCCCCCCACGCACCTGTCTGCACCCCAAAGAGAGACAGCTGCCTACTACAGCTGGGTGTGAAGGCCCACGGGGCTGTTCAGAGGCAGAATCACGTTTTTGTGAGATGGGCAGAAGAAGCCGGGGTACAGGCAAGGGCAGGTTCCACAGCAGCTGCAGGGGAACAGGCACCCAGTGAGCTCAGTGGTGCCAGTGTGATCCCATCTGCTCTCAGCTGCTCTCACATCCAGTCCTACAGCATTGGTAATTCAGGTAACGAGTTTTATGCCATAAAGGGCAATTTTGCAAGGCCATGATGGATGAGCCCCAAGAATGCTGAAGGGTGCAACGTGGCAGCCAGATGTGCCATGTGTCCCATACCACTGAGCACCAGGTTTGTCTTGTGGCAGTTGCCAAGATAGACACTACCTGATGGGCAAAACTTCCTCTCTTTCATGACGTGCTCAGCCCTGAGCAGTGCATATGGCTTTAGGCAGCATTAAAAATCCCCTGGTGGAGAAACAAGCTGGGAGTGCCCCTTTCTCCTGCCAAGCTGTGAAATCCTAGAAGATCACATTACCCCTCCACACACTACATCCCCACAGACACATGGTTCCCAAGCCAAGAAAAGCTTTAAAATAAATTTGACCAAAGCAATGAGATAGTGAAGAAACATCCCATATTGCATTTCATGTGGTAGAAACAGCATGGTTGGTGTTACAGGTGCCATTAAATGAGGATTCCACAGAGATGCTCCTTGAGGGAAGTGTCCAGACGAGGAGAGCAGTTAGCATTGGGCAGCAGGGAGCGGGGAGGGGGCCAGGCCAACACCCTGGCACAAATCTGCCTCAGGACAACTTGTTCTTACAGTTTTTCCTGTATCTCTCCCTGACACAAAGACTGTTGTTAGAACCCCACCTGGGTGTTTAAGGAGCCAAATAAATAATCCAGGCTTGCCATTCAAGCTCTGTGCTCAGACACCAGGATTTATAAAAGCTATTTACAAAAGCTGTTGGTGTTTCTTTACTTGGATGCAGTGAAAAGGACTGAAAGAGCTCCCAGGCCAAGTCTGAGGTGCTGTGGCCGTGTGCAAGTGTTTTGCCAGTGCATGGTCACCAGCAGCATCCAGCCCTGACCCTAAGAGGAGAAGCAGTGAAGGCACCACCCCCAATGTTATGCAGTACAAGGTCAATACAAGGTGACTGCCTTCCAAAGAAACAGAGGGATGGCAGGATGCAGGCCCTTGAGGTGACCATGGGTATCACAGCCCAGAAGAATATTTCCCAGGATCCCTGATTTTATTACAAATATGCAATATGCAGAAGGCAAACCCCTTTTAAAGGGATAAGTTTTAGCCCTGCCACATCCCTTCCAAGATGTTCATCTACTTGAAATTTCTGCTGCGATGTTCTTGTTCAAACAACATAGGCTGACAGTAACTGCTATTTGCATAAAACTTAATTATCCATGTGTAACTCGACAGAGACTTTGGGGAGAAGAGAACAAAGGACCAAAATGAGGAGGAAATTCTCCTGGCTGTTGTGAGAGCATCTTAGCAAGCCCATAGTCAAGGGCAGGTTGAATCTGGCCAAATCCCAGGAGAAGGGAACTTGACATGGCTTTGTCATTAATTTTCACACCCAAATTAATTAAGGCATCTGCCCAGAAATTAATAGGGGCAGGTGCCTTAATTTTAATACCCCCTTAATAGGGGCATTAATATTTAACAAAACCTGATTTAGACAGCAAGGGAGATTAAAAGATAGAGGTGGTTTCCACTCCTATCATTTGCAGTTCAGTGCTGTTCATGGTTCACTGGGAAAGGTGTGCTCAGAGTCCCCACAATGGTGAGCAGCACAGAGGAATGGTAGGCTCCATGGCATAGCTATTAAGGTATCAAAATAACTAGATGCATTTGCAATGAGAAGCTTTTGTACTTTTAACTAAGATTTTTTAGGATTAGAGTTTTGTTCCCATGCAGCAAATTCAGCAGTTGCAGAGCCCTCATAGATCAGGCAGGTTCTCCTCTCTGTGCTGGAATTTGGGTACATTGCTCATTGCCTTTGGGAGGAAAGCCTTGCCCAGGGAACCCGACAAAGACTCTGGAATTCCAGCCGGGCTCTGGTCCCGGTGCTGATCCCGGTCTGTTGAGCGTAGAGCCAGCCCCATGGTCCCTACCAAGCCGGCAGGGGAGCCAGCCCCAGGCAAGCGCCGAGGCTGTGGGAGTGCCCAGGGATGCACCGCACGCAGGCAGCTGGGAGCTGGACGAATCTACCCGGGGACCCCAGATCCGGGGGAAGGAAGGAAGACGGTCCAAAAATCCCATCGGCTGAACTGCCAGCGCTGGGCTAGATTTGCTCGGGGCAGAGGGAAGCGTGGGTGTTGCTGAAGATTTGCCTGTGCTAAAGACATTCTCTGGGAAGGGATGCGTTTAACCCCAGAGACAAGACGGCAAGGAGGGTGGGGAAGGAGGATGGGGACCTCCGGCATCTGCAACAGGCTGGGCAGGAGCTAGAGCTGAGGGACAGATGGCAGAGCAGAGGGTGCAAAGAGAAAGTGAGGGTCT
Organism: Hirundo rustica; assembly: GCF_015227805.2. Classification (NCBI taxonomy): domain Eukaryota; kingdom Metazoa; phylum Chordata; class Aves; order Passeriformes; family Hirundinidae; genus Hirundo; species Hirundo rustica. The sequence goes on along the minus strand of NC_053457.1, from coordinate 23,777,900 downwards.
CGGCTGCCTCGCAGGTATTTCTCCAAGCAGAGGAAGCGGCGAGCAGAAAAGTTCAGCCAGGCACCACGCCAAAAATCAGTTTGTTCCCAGCCCTGCATACGTGCCCTGCTCAGCCTCCAGCCTGCGCGGCCCCGAGCAGGTCCCACAGAGCTTGTGAAACCCTGCCGGGGGGGTGCCGAGCCGCTGCCTCAGCCGCCTCCCGTGCGCCGAACCAAAAGTTTGTGCCCTTCTCGCGTGGGACCATGGGCTTCTCTCACGCCCTCCCTGCCGGCTCGGTACTGCTCCACTGACACTTGCATCACCATGGGGTGACGCCCTAGGCTCACCACGTGGATCCTCGATTTTCCCCTGCACTCCTGCAAGGCTCCTGCCTCCTCTCTGCCATTCTCCAGGCGAACTCCCGGTCATCCCATACCAGCCAGCCGTTGCACATCTTTTTATAACAACTCGTTTTCTCCGTTTTTTATTTCCTAACTTCTGGAAGGGAGTAAGGTCAATCGGGCACATCCGAATCCGTTCGCCGGGTCCTTTGCCCTGCCTAAGCTCCTCCCAATTCTTCTGCCACCTCTTCTCCCTTAGGACGGCAGCCCTTTAAAGCATCCTCACTTCCCAAACTGCTTCGGCTGTTTGCAGAAGCTTCCACAGCTCTCAGGAGACCTGCTTCGGCTGGTCGGCATCCCGACTCCTGAACAGCCCTGTGTGCTGCTGAAACTCCGCCACGACCAGAGCCTGAGTGGAAAAACATAGGAAGGGCTGAGAAGGCTCCAGAACTGGTTTCAACAACTTTTTCAAGTAAGTGACTTACTTTTTTCTTGCTTTCATACATATTCTGGGGAAAGAAACAGAGGCTCCTAAAAACTTACCTGCTGCAAACAACTTCTCTTCTCCCCTTCTACCCTACCCTCTCTCCCAGACCATAACTACAAAGCAGAGGAAGGGTAACCTCTAAGCGGCCAATACTTCTTTTTGCCAGCTCCTCAGGTTTTTGCTTTGTCATTTGCCAGGCTCTGTCAGGAAGGTTACAGGGCTGTGTTTATCAGGGCTGTTTATGGGCAACTTATAAAAGATGCTTGAACTAGAGCAAGTTTGTGGGTTTAGCATCTGGCTGCAAATGTGGAGTTCCACCAAGCGTGCAGATGGTGGAACTTGATCCTCATCATGTAGTACCAGCTTTCAGTTGGTCTGTCTCCTTTGCAGAGGGAGTTTTGCAGTATGGATAACTGGGAAGCTGCAGGAAGACATCAAGGGCTGTGTACATTTGAACTCAGCAATATCACAGTGTGACTTTAAAGGGATTGCCATGGGTTCTTTGCAGCAGCAAAGAACAGAGGCCAAATTTCTGCCCTGTTCCTCACCCCTGCCCCATGGAGAAAGGGGGTAAGCCAGGATTTGTTGATGAACTGAGGCAGAGTAGTGATTTAAAGCACAGGGTAAGAGCAAGCCTTGTGCAAAAGACCATAAGAATTAAAGTATCTTTGTCTCTTCTGCCTGAATGTCCCTGAAGTCTTGTCCCTGCAGTTGGGGCTGCTCAGGGAAGACTTTGGGGCAGCCCTGTGGGCCGTGGCTCCCAGGCAGCCCCAGATGCATACCAGTACTTCCAGCACTCTGCAAGCTGCCAGAGACAGTTACTTGGGTGCCCAGGTCCTTCCTGTCTCCAGCAAACCCTGGTGACAGCAGATCCTCTGAGGCCAGTGGGTTTTGTCACAGGGGTGAGGGCTGCCAGAGCTTGCAAGGTGCTTAAGGCTTCCTGAGGAGAAACCCTGTGGAGATGCAGCACTGATGGAAAGTCAGCTAAGAAATTAATTGAATCCAGCTTGCAGACAGGAAGGGGGAATGGACATTGCTGCAGAGTGTGGACACATTCTCCAGTTATTTCCCTGCCCTTAAAAAAAATCAGAGCACATGCTTTTCCCTGCTTGGCCCCAAGTGCCTGCAGCCCTGTTGGTGGGGTGTAACACAGACAAAGGGCACCAAAGAGCATCCCTGGCACTGAGGCTGAAGGCCAGGGCAGCAGTTAAGAGGCTGAGCTGGGACTGCATGCCAGGATGGGGAGCACGATTATGTCAATCAGCTGCAGGATGGGAGATCAACCTGCCACACCTAACCCTAGCGAAAGCTCACGTGTAATTGCTGTCCCAGCTCTATAAGCATATTGTGTTTTTATTCTGGGACATCAGGATAAGCTTTCCCAGAAGGTAACTTCTCTTGCTGGTAGCAACATCCCCCAAGCATCCCTTCACCCTTCTCAGCAAAGCCTGCTTCTGCCTGGGCCTCCTGTGCTGCATTTCTGTGTTCCCAAATGTGCTGGGATGTCTCATAGCACCCCTTGCTGCCTTCCTCATGTACCTGATTCTATTAATAAATATTAACCTATCAGCTCTAAAGAGGGAGGCAAAAGTCACACAGGGCACCTTCATAGCAGCACAACCCCAGCACCCATGTGCCACATGTAGCTAGGCTAGTGTGAGTTGGTGGCAGGTCGAGGGACACATCCTAGTGCCAGTGCTCTGGTTCAGTTTTCCCAGTAACGTGGTGTTCTCCTTCATTGCAGGTTTGGGAGATCATCAAGAGCTTGCCAGTGATACTGATAATAACTGCCTCTGCGGGAAGTGACGAAAACAAAACAGAAGGAAAGAGGACAAATTGAGAGGGACAGAAAGAGCTGTCCCATCGGTCATCTTTGCTATAGTGAAGCTTTTGGAGGGCTTAGTGGAAAACTAAAAGGGCTGAGGTTTCACATATTGCTTCGGTGAAGTCCCTTTTGAAGTACCCCTAGTATCAGCAACCAGCTCCAGAGGCTAGGAACACCAGGTGGGAGGAAGGGACATCAGTGAAAGTGTCTTGCTCCTGGAACAGCTCCTTGCACATCAACTAGCACCAGGCCATTTCATCCCCCATTGGAGTGTTCCTCAGTGCTGGGGGCTGTGCCAGCACGGTCCCCACTGCAGCACACACTTCAGCCCCCTGACGAGATGGCCACCTTCATCACTGAGATCTTCAACTTCCTCTCCTTGTTCTCCATGAACAAAGATTCACTGCTTTTCAATGGTTTGGTGGCCCTGGGCACGCTGGGGACTGAGGAGCTCTTCTCATTCATTGTCTTCAACTGCCCTTGCTCCCCTTCTCTCAACTACAAATATGGGATGACTGTCATCATTGTCCCAGCCCTGGCCCTCTTCTTCATGGGTGTCATCTGGAACAACCATACCTGGAAACTGGTGGACGAGTACCACATGCGTGGCATCAAGAACTTCTCTGCTGCTGCCACCTTCCTCCTCTTTGGCTCCATCGTGGGCTGGGCATCTGTGGCACCCATCACTTGGTCAGTCATCTCACTGCTGCATGGGGAAGCTTACATCTGTGCCCTCAGCGAGTTTGTCAAGCCATCCTCCATGGACAATTTTCCCACTAAGTATGGAGCTGAGGTGCTGGCCAAGTTCCCCTGTAAAGATGTCCCAGCAAACCTCACCAAACTCAGTGATGAAGTGACGCGGAGACTGAGATACGAGTCCCAGGTAGGAACACCAGGGAGAAAGCCACGGAGAGTGGGTGTGGGAATCCCTCTGCCTTGCCGTGTCCTAACTCAGCCTCTCTCTTCTCTTCCAGCTCTTTGGATGGGTGTTCCTCAGCATCGTTGTGATCCTGGTTTTGGTCACCAAGTGCCTGAAACACTGCTGCTTGCCACTGAGCTGCCGGCAGGAGGCTTACTGGGTCCAGTACTGCTCCAACGAGGACAAGCTCTTCCGACGCACAGCTGAGGTCCACTCCAAGATCCAGGCAGCCAAGAATGTGAAAAAATTCTTTGGCTTTGTGGCACTGGACAAGGAAGAGAAGGAGCTGGTGCAGGAGTTCCCGATGGACAGCATTCAGCTGAGCTTCCCATGGAATGACATCAAAGGTGTTGACATCTACCAAGAGAACAAGAGCTTCCCCCTCTACAGCTGCCTCCACAAATGGGCCAAAGAGATGGAAGGGAAGGGGCCAACCCCAGAAGCCATCGTCTGATATTTTTAGCTTCCTAAGACAGATGTGCACCAGCAGCGCTTCCCCAGAATGCCTGGCAGGCCTTCCAGTATCAGTGCTCAGCTCAGGGATGCCCTGGGAAGCTGAGCCCCTGAGCCTGTCAGGGAAACTTCTAGGCTGATTCCTTGGAAGAATCTGCCACAGGCTTTGGGAAAGCCTCATGGCTTAGGGTGAGCAAAAAGGCTTCTCCCATGGTGCTCTACAACATTATGTTAATCCAGCTCAGCTTGCTTTTCCCATTGGCCTGTGGGCCTTGCCCACTTCTTTTGTTCATATACGTCCCTGGTGCTCAAGGTTTCTCCTTTCTCTGTTTCCCCATTGGTTGTGGTATCACTGATGCCCCATCCTTATGTACCCTGAAGGTCATTGCCTTTGCCCTACCCTCGTACCTCCCCTTGTCCTCTGACCATTGGTTCCCGACCCCATACTTAACCCTGGGCACTCCTTTGATCTGGGTCTTTCTGTCCCTAAAACCCTTTGGTGTGCATCTGCAAAATAAACTGCAACTGGAACTTCATACAGAAGACTCTTCCTGTCTTTTTTCACTGAGCTAGCTGTGGTGTGTGTGGACTTGAGTGCCTCACCTTGTGTGCCCACCCCAGTGGCTTCTCCAGAAGAGATGCTTTTTGGGGAGAGGTAGTAGCAACCATCTACCTCCACGTTGCTACATCTCTCCTGGCAGGATTACTTCCTTCAGCAGGTAAAAAGGAATCAACAGCCTCAAGGCAGAGACTGAAAAGCAGTATCCTAAGCTGGAGAACCCCTCCCTCAGAGACAACAGTCTCACTGTTCCAGAAACACAGGGGACCAAAGAGCAGGTACAGCCCTTACCTCCCCTACCTCCAGGCTGCTGCAGCCCACTGCCTGATGCACCAGCAGAAGCCTTGGGGGAGAGCAAGAGGTGGGCACATTTCTCACTGTGACTCCTGCAGTCCCACTTACCTCCCCCACAGCGGGTTTTGTCCCAGCAATCCCACACCTATTTGTTTAATTGACACTGATATCTTCTTACACACTTGTGTGATGCCTGTTACACAGGCAGATCCCAGAGCACTCTACAGCCTTTACAGTGCAGGTAAAAGGAGGAAGCAATGGGTAAATTCCTGAGGCAAGGAGGATGCAATAGCATCTGGGAAGGAATGGCTCAGTAATAACATAGCCACACACCACGTAACAGAGACTAAAGCAGGAGGAAGCACCAACATCCCCGGTATTCAGAAAGGTACTCTAATTACCAAGTCGAAATGTGGGTAAGACACCAAACTCCCTTTGTTCTTACTGAAGTGCCTGGCAATCTCTAATGAGCCCAAATGGTCGCCACCATGAGTCTATAAACCCAGAAGAGGCACCATCAGCAGAACAGCTTTGGGGCAAGGTGGAGACCGAGAGGAATGAGTACTGTCGGCATCTCACTGCATTTCTCATCCAACCATTGGATGAGAGTCCTTTGCTTGGGTTACAAGCCGCAGGAAGACCTCAACCAGAATTAGCTTTACATATATGTGTATATAAACATACATACAGTGTATATACCATGTAACTGTAGTTAGTCACTTGTATTAATGGAGCATTTTTCTCAGAGGGGAAGGGGATGAGAAAAGCTGCCAGCCCAAAGAGGACATTACATTTACCCATCTGCTGCACTGGGACTGCAGCCCTGGAGCAACAAGGGGACAGCAGGAACAGAATGGGGGAGCAGCCCTCTCCCTACCCATTTATCACTGAATTTTCTAACACTTCCCACTGCCTTAATTGGCCCCTAGAGTAGAAGGCCTCTATTACAGACTTGGCCATGCTCTGGGAAAGTAAAACCCAAAAGGTGTAAAATTACTACCCTCACCATGACATTGTGTGACTACGGCTTCAAGGCTGCTCCTATGCCATTGCAGTCCCTTTTCTCCCAGGGGTCAATCCTTTAAACAAAACTGTTTAAAGAGATAGCACGATAGAGAAGTTTGTTTTTCTTTAACTGTTTTTTTATAGGTACAACTTCCTTTTACACTGTGTCATTTACCAAAAAGCCTTAATAAGTTGTTCAAAAACCAGCTCAAACCCACAGAACTCAGAGGGGCTTACATACAAGGAGATTATAAATAAATTATTAAATGAGAGTTATTTTTCACTGCCTTCTGAGGTTTTTTCAGGGAGCATAAAAGGCACAATTTAATATTATCTTTGAACTCAAGGACTGGGAACTTATTTGTTCTTTCTATTAAAGATTCAGTCCTTTCCTAGCCAGATCATCCTAGAATGTTTTAAAGCATTACCACATATTACAAGTTAGTAACGTGGCTTTTTAGTCATTCTTGCAGTGAGTAGCACAATCTTGAGTATCAGGATACGCAATTGCAAGAGGAAATTAATTTAAAATCTTTTGACAAGTATGGTGTCTTGCAAGAAAGAGCTGCAGGCTATTCCCTCACATAAAGAGGCTGGAATACTGCTTAATGGGCGAGGCATCCAAGGATCCCTGTTCAGCCTCTCTGCAGATTTGTGGAAAGGGGTGCCTCTAACCTCAGCATCATCTAATTGACAGAAATAATCAGATGGGAATTAAATGACTTGAGATGAAAACATCTTCTTGCATTTCCTCTCACTGGCCCTGCGAACATGAACCAGCAGTAACTTGTTCCTCTTACTTCCTGAATCTCTATTGACTTCCTCTTCGGTAGTCCTAACTGTTTCTTTGAATCACCTCCACTCTGGTTCCTTCTCTTCCCCTTCCTTCCTTTGAAGGAAAGGAGCAAGACACAAAATGCTTGAGAATGGAGTTTTATCCTAAGAATAAACCATGAGCACAAATCATCTTTAGTTCTGTTTACATCCCATCTCTCCTGCATTAAACCCACTCTCTTTCCATGTGCTGGCTTGTCCAGCTTGTCTGTTTTCCCACTTGTTGGAGAGGCATGCTTGAGTGCACAGCTGACAGTGTTGCTCTGTCAATTTCTTAGAGCACAAAGACACCTGAGATAAATCTTTTCAAGTCTTAGCTCATCCAAAAGACAAGAATCTTCTCTGCCAACTTAACAGTGAGAAAAATCAATTTATAAGACACTGCTGTACTTAAAATCAGTGTGTCATAACGGCATGATTTCCCCAGGAAAGTAAAACAGGTATGGCTGATGTTTCTTTTGATTATAAAACAGTCTATATTTAAAAACATATCATCAACAGACCAGGATTATTTGTAACATCTGGACAAAGCTGCAAACATTTATCAGATCTTTTCATTTGATTGTTTGTTCTTTCCAAGCTGGTTTGGTCACAGACCAATACTCTCCAGAAACTCACTGTCCATGGACAGTCAGGGCAGAACTCCACACTTCTCAGTTCCCACATTGCCGTGGAAAACCAAGTCTCTCTACTTTCACTTGCACCACACTTAGGAGTCAGCAAGGGAACTCTTGGTCTCCACATACTCAAGTGCTGCTCTTTTAACAGCCAGGACACTTTCTGCTGTACCAAATTTCTTCTCATAATCCAGGTAGCGTTTGAAGAAGAATTTCATCTTCTTTGGTGCCAAGGTCAGGTGTATGACCCTCTCAAAGATGTCTCTGCAAGAAACCAAAGTGATTCAAATCACTGTGTTTGTGACAGCACTTAATACAAGCCCTGTACCCTGTCTTTTAACAAAAAGCAGAAAGTCAGGGGAAACATTCAGGGGAATATGCTGTGAAGTGCTGGTGCTTGAAGAAAAAGATTCCTGACAATTGGCCGAAATCTCTAAGTAGAAGCCTTCTACTTGCATGCAGAACACTAAGGCTTCTGGTCAACTTAAACTAAGATCCAGACACTGCATTGGAACCTGCATTCATTAAGTGGATGTGGAAAATTACTTCTTTTTGTCATCTCTCAGGAAAAAAAAAGGACAAAGTATGTTTATCCATTTTTACGTTACAAGATACAAAGACTGATTATTCAAGATTGATCTCACCCTTCAGATACAAGGCACTCCCTGCAGAGGGACAGGTGAACCTTAGTGCAAGGCCTCCAGTTGCTGTCATGCAGGCCATAACTTACAAATCAGTCCTTCTCTGCCCTGTGAACCCCTATGGAGTCTCTTCAGTCCCAGCAAGGATAAGCACTTCCACACACCCCAGTTTTGGGGGAAAAAAAAATCCCTTTTGCTGTGCTGTGGGAAGCCCTTTACAACCTCACGCTGCAGGGCACCTGTGCTCTTTTCAGGTGTGCTCTGCCCCTTCCTAGCCTGCTGCACAACTCACCGTACTTCCTTCTGGCTGCCATGCTTGATCATGATGTCCATGTAGATAGACCAAATGTCTGTCCGCTTGGGATAGCTGCTGAGGGTGCTCTCAAAGAGGGCCTTGGCATGTTCTGTGTCCCCAGAATGGAACTCCAGCTGTGCAAACCTTGAAATGACATCCACATCTGGAAAAAGTAATGATGTGTTAGGGTGTCACAGCAACTCTCTTCCACATGACCAAACATGAGTGAGAATTACACAGAATGGAAGCAGGCACAGAGACAGCACCAGCTCTACCCAGAGAAAAAAGGCTCTGCTGTAAAGAGGTTCTGGACCAAGGTGGGATTGAAGTGGGAGACTGAAGGGTCACAGTTCACTTCCCATTTCAGCTCTCTTCAGGAGAAAGAGGTTTATTTTTATATTCATAATGTATCATGCAGCACCTATGGGCAGCCCCACAAACCTGGGCTTAAACTTTTCTAGAGGGCTGTAAAAGTCAGAGCTGCCTTTGCTTTGGGTGCTTTGGTTTCGTGCTTCACAGCAAATTCGATTTGGTGCCTTTAGCAGAGGTGCATTTTGCAGTACATCCAGCTTTAAAGTTCCCCTCCCCTGAGAGTCAGCTGGCTGCACTTTTCACTTACTACAAATGCTTTCACAGGCAGACGTATCAGAGAGCAGCCCATGCCCTGTCTACATTAAGGTCAACAATAAGGCTGGGGCAGAGAGAGCTTACGTTCTTTGGTGGGCAGAGCTTTGAGAGCACGCTCCAGAAGCCTGTGTGTAGCCTCAGCCTGGCCTTGCTTCAGGAGGAACGAGGCGTATTTCAGCCACACGGATTTCTCCTGACGAAAACGCTTCAGCATTGTGTGGTACAATTCTTCTGCTTGCTGGAAGGAAAGAGTTGGGTTCGATCACACATTCATAACAAAGCCTTGTAGCTTTAAGACTCTTATTCTTTGGCTGGGTATCTCTGAGCACTTATGACATAAAAGCAAGCATCAATGCATCCTTGCCCACTGTCAATCGTAACCATTAATTCCAGTTAAGAACAGGACAGGCCCAACATCTGACAGCAGGAAGCTTACACAGCCAGCATTTGTAGTTTATTGGCGTGCCTGAATGGGATACATGTCAGGGATCTGCTTGCACTGTCTTACCTTGTACTTCTCAGAACTGGCATAGATATCACACAGATGCTGGAAGACTTTTAGAGGTTCATTGTATTGAACTGCTCTCTCAAAGACCTTCATCAGTGTCTCCTCAGTACCATACATGTTCTCCAAGTTCAGCAGAGCTACCCAGACATTCAGCTTCTCCTGTTCTTCCCTTAAAGCAGATGTGAACAAGAATATTCAGCCTTTTGCCAGTCTTCACCAGGTTTTTGCAAATTACCCTACACAGACTCACGGACTTGTAGCAGGCCTCCAGGACAAGAAAAAGGACATGCTGCTCCCTGAAACACCATTTTTGAAATAGAGCACAGCAGTTGATTCACACTACAGCTTTTTATCATTGTTGTTTGTAGTTAAAAACCAGAAGATTGAGTCAAGAAAGCACAATATACTTAACCATGCAGTAGAGATGATTTAAGGTACACCGCTATGGCAAAAGCAACAGGAGTTCCAGTGTTTGTTCCCTGCTTTGATTCAAGGTCATCACTGACATCATTATGTTCCTCCAAATGCTTCTGCCTGCCCAGAAGAATGTCTGAGCACTCAGCGACACCATCAGGAAAACCTCAGAACCTGCAGGTAGCTGTGGGCCAGTGGTGGTGACTCAGGACTGACCTTCAAAGGGCTGGCTGACAGTTGCTACCATTTAATCCTTCTAAGCTCCATAAAATAGACTCTGTCACTCCACACACACAGACTCACACTGATACTGAAGTGATACACTGAAGTGATCTTCCACCACAACTACCCTGTCATGACTTATTCTTTGGGGCAAAGGAAAGCAGAGCTCCATTATTACCTGAAACTGATTGTTTTAAGTGCTCTCTCTGCCACAGCTCTGGCCTTCTCAATCTCTGTAGCCTGGAGGTGGAAAGCCATGTACTGCAGCCAGAGGATGGAGCTGTTGGGACTGCCCAGCACCAGGCGGTCAAAGTCATCTGCTGACTGTGGCTGCCGACTCGGGTCCATTAGAGCCGCCTCTACTTTGCAAAGCTCCTTCTCCTTCTTTTGCTTCTCCAGCTCCTTCTCCTTCTTTGTTCGTTTCTTTAGCTGAAAAAGCAAAACAGGAGGACTGAGGAAGGGCAAGCACTTCAAGGGGGAATAGGCAGGTAGAGCTGAAGTACAGCCAGACCTCAGTATGTCCAAGGCTAAGCAGTTTCCACAGGAAGAGATCATGCCAACTGATTAAAATGATAAAAATGATACACCCCTCCCATCTCCTCATACAAAATTCACACCTCAAAGAAGAGCAGTAACACATGAACCCCCCTTTTTTTTTAAATGAAATACATTGAGGGACCGAATATTTTGCTAGTCTGGCATCCCAACTACAGGATCCACACTTCGCCTTTTCCTCTCATTCTTCCATCTTTACTCTTGTCATGGGTTAACACAGTTTGGTTTTTAGTTAAAAATGGAATATACCTCTGTTAGGACTTTGGAATTGTTTTAGAAGGGATAGGCACCTACTATTTTTTAGATAGTAAGAGGAGGTTGTTAGGTATTGGCATTGGTTTGAGTGCTGAATCAAATGGACTCTGGGGAATCGCAATATCAACACTGAGTCATTTTGAGCTGGCCTGCTCCTTTCCGGCCAATGGCGGTAGCAGCGGCCACGGGCACCGGAGCACACCGCCCGGCCCCCGGGGCACACGGCCCGGCCCCCGAGCACACCGCACCGTGCGGGCAGGGGAAGGGGAGGAAAAGCCCCGGCTACTGACATCCTGCTGGCGTGCTGCTGGCCAGGGCCAGGAGAGGGGAATAAGTTCCCTCCTTCTGGCCTCCCTTCGTCTTTTTTGCTCGGGCATAGGTGAGGAGACCTGTGAGTGGAGACAGCGGAATGCATCCACCAGCTTTCCCCTGGATTTCAGCAGCCCGGTAAGAGAGCATGTGACCAGCGCTGGCCTGGTCACAGTTAACTCCTGGTACAGATGAAGCTTCTGGAGTTCTAACCCTTCTCAGAGAGAGAGAAAAGGCCAAACTGCAGATATGTAAGGGGACAATATGAAGATATTCCAGTCAGTGAAGGAAGAGTGACCCCTTAAGTGGAAGAGATGACAAGCTGCCTTGGTCCTAGGCTGGAAATCTCCCATGAGCTGTAGTAACAGACTGTAATAGGAACATGCTAGAGTATTCCTTTAAATCGTGGACAATATGAATTGGGGAGACGATTATTTAGATTTGTGGATTTTGAGCAAAAGGTATCTGCGATTTACTGAGTGAATATTGAATTAGGAACTGTGATCTGGTGGTTCCATGAGATGTGTGAACAGAGAGAGATGAGAAAAAACCTTCTACATCAGTGAGAAGATATCTCTGTTCCCTGAGATGAAGGATCCTTTGCCTTTGGAGTTGTACATCTGGAAAAGGTGACACCCCAGTGTGTGAGTCCAGGACGTGGTATGGGAGATCCAAAAGTGCAGAAGTTCCCGGGCAAGGCTGCTTTTTGAGAGGTGTAAGCCACAAGTAGATTGTTTCTCTTGGGGAAAGTTACCAGAACAAATCAGGAGAGACTTCTCTCTCTCAAAAGACTGAATGAAAGGCTGCTTTTTAGGTGGTACTAACCTCACAGTTCCAAGTTTTGCCTCTTTACATTGTTTGTGGGAAAGTTAACATTTGTGGGGGAATGAAAAAAGTGTTTTGGAAGTTTCCTCTCTTTTTTCTCTTTTTGGTGTGTGCTAATAAAACTACTGTTGTAACCTTTAAATTAGGCCTGGTTTGCCTTGTTTCTCCTAATCCTATCTCACAGCAGAAAAGACACTCAAACCACTCCACTGAATTTGGTGAACAGAAAGAGGTAAACATCAAACCACTACAAACCCCCAGGCCAGTACTCACCACCACCCTCCTTCACTGTAAAAATCGATGTAAAAACATTGTGTAAAACACAATTTCTCCCCATGTACAACTGGGGCAAATTGCTGGAACACTGGGGTGACTCAGGTCTAAATTTGGAACCCACAGTGCTACAGTTCTCTGCCTCGTTACCATGGGCAATAAAGCATCAGCCATGCATTGCCTTTACAGAGGTGAGTTTGGAGGGACCGGAGAAATCCTGAAGAGCAAACATGAAAGGAGTTCATGAGCTTGTTTCTCAATTTTGCTGAATTGCTCTCATTGGAAAACCCTTCTAAAGTTTATAGCATAAAAGAAGATTGGTTTTTGGTATTTTTTGGTGTTTTGTGGTGTGTTGCTGAACAAGAGGTCTATAATTTGAAAGGTTTTTCATCTCCAGTTTTTTCTGCAAATTTACAACACTCAGGAAAGTAAAAAACAGATCTGACATTAAATAAAAAGCTTTGTCTTCATGAAAGCATTCGTGCATTCGTTTGACTATAAATACTTGTTTTTTTAACATGTCATCATGACAAAACCTGCTTTTCATGCAGTCATGCTGAAATTGGGCCTTTTCTCTTCTGCTTCAGAAGTATCTGCTACTAAAGTCAGTGTTCAAAGCACCTGAACAAGTTCTGTGTCAGCTGTCAAAGATACTCCCTTGGGTTAAAAAGTTTTGCTACAAGGCAGACAGACAAGCAAATACCAAAACATCGCATTACAGCCACTGTGTGGGGTCTCCTGTGCAGACAACACAATTACACAGTACCTTGGACTGCGTATCTTCCTCCTCCTCACTCTCTGAGCTCTCTTCCTTCTGATCCAGCACAGGTATATCCATTGCATTGTCTTCATCCCAGGTGAAGCCCATGGAAACTTGCAGCCTGGGGGCTTCACCAGGCTTCTTTACCTGTTTAGAGGAAGACAAAAAATGCCCTGAGTTTTAATTTTAGGTTTTTAAACAGGGATCAGACAACTGCTTTTTGCTTGTGGCATCTATCCATTCAGTACTATTGACTTCTTGTACTTACAAACAGCCCATCAGCAAAAACACTAACTCTGTGCCCAACTTCGCTGGAATTTAAATTCCATCCACCTCAAGCCATTTTCAGATGACATAAACACCAGCCTGTGTCACTTGATCTGCAGCAGTAATACTTAATGTCCTAAAGTCAAACCGACACCAATAGGGCTAGAAGGCCATTTGAGGCTCAGGTTCTCCTCCTAACTTCTCACCTTAGATTTCTTTTTAGCTGCCTCTTCTTCCTGGTCATCCTCTTCCTCCTCACGGTAATACACCTCAATTCCACTGTCATTTTCATCTGCTGGGCTGATCTTCCTCTTCTTTGGCTTTGCTTCCTGCAACAAGTGGAAATGAGTGGACAGCGAAGGACAACTGTGATGATCTTAAAGGCAATTCTGATCACAAAATAAAGAGCCTGGCAGCAGGGAGAGGGCAATGTCCTGGCACAGCATCCCCCACTACTCTCTCAGCTAACAGAGACAGTGGAGAAGAAATACACATTCACCTCCATAGGGTGCAAAGACCAAAGGGACAGGAAACACAGCTGGGCTGTTATCTCAGCTCCCACCAAAAAGCAATAGTTTTTGATCTTTGTAATCTCCAATGCAATTTAATCTTTTTTTCCTAGCCTGTATAATTTCTCAGTCTCATCCTTCTGGGATGATCTTCCCAGTCACTTCAGTATTTGAACCAACAAAGTCCTTTAGCATATACAGTGCAATCACACCCATACCTGACCACTTTCACAGTTTTCTCTTCTCCTTTTTGTCTTCATCTTAGGCTCTTCTCTTTTTTCCTTATCGTCTGCCTCTCTTTTCTCTTCCTCTGCTCCATACTGTGGTAGGCCTAGGGATTCAGGCAAGACACTAGGCATCCCAGTGTCCTCAGGCAGGAGAGAGAGCTCAATATGTTTTTCTTTTCTGTTTACCCTATGGTGCATCGTCAGGAGTAGCAGGACAGAAGAATAAGGAAAAAAAAATGAGAGTATTTACAATGACTGTAAGGATCTGAACTCCTTTCAAACCTTCCTTTCATCTTCCCTCTTTCCATCCTCTTCTCTCTTCTAATTCACAGTCCTTTTTAAAGAACCTTGGACCTACCCAAGCACTTTGGCAGTGAGCAGTTTTCCTTCAGGAAGGTACTTTTCATATAAGGAATATTTCTGTACAAAGTATGGGGAAATATTCTGGAACAGGATTCGGCCCAGGAGAGAAGTGGACAATCTGAGAAGAGGAAGAAAATCGAAAATAAGTATTCTACAGCAGGAGAAAAGAAAAATAAAGCGCATTTGTGGCACTAGCAGTTCTATAAATTGTCTCACTAACTTTCCTTACTTTAATTTCACAGGCTCAAGGCAGGCTCCATGACGTCTTGATTCCTGAGAGTAAATTCATTTTGTGACCTCACATTATACCAGAGACCATCCCCAAACAAGATTCCACAATTGTACACTCAAAATAAGTTCTCCAAGACACATCACTTGCCAGAATAATTTTCTCAGGCCACTCACCCAAAGAATACACCTGACGGAGTGACTGATTTGACGTAGCCTCTCACTAGCTGGCCTTTTTTAACATCCTTAATACTTGTTATTTCAATATCCTCCACTTTGCTGTTTATCTTTGGATTAAGCCTAAAAGAAAAGAGAGCTTAGAAGTTAAAGCACTTATCTGAATAGTTCACATTCTGCTCTGGATAGCAGCAAATAGATCAGTATTAACAACAGCTAGTACTCTCTGGAAAACATATTGGATCAGAGGCACCCTTCAGTTTATTGAAATGTACTAATGGACTACCTGCATCTCTGCCAAGCTCTACCTAGCATTAGGGAATACACATGCTGCTGCAAACAAAGCCAAACACATCAGCCTGGCTTTCTCTGACACTAAGAAAATGAGGAGAGTAAAAGGCTGTCTGAAATTTTGCACAGCATTTGCTTAGTGTTTTCCCCACTTATTTCTAAGATACTTTAGTTCCATAAGGAAGATAAAGCAAAACGCTCAGTTTTAAGAGACATTTAAGGCTAAGTCTATTATTTAATCAAAATTGTTAAAATGCAGCTGAACATTGAAGCATAACATGTTTGTATTGCAAATTCAGTGGTAGAACTTTCATCCCAAATTAAAAAACAAAAAAGATAAGACAGAAACTATGACAAACAGAAATTAAATATGAACCCACTTGAGCAGCTTTTTGTTAAGTGTCAGACCCTCCTTGTTCTTTTAGCACTTCTCACTGATCTTCCCAAGCAAACAACTGTATTTCATGATCATTTTTTTCACTAGTAGGAGATCAGCAGACTAGAGGGATGATACATACCGGGACTGCCGGAGAGATAACTGGATTTTACCATTCTCATTGGAGAGGATGTAACACCTGCATGGCAGAGGATGGGGAGAAAACAGAAAGCTTTTTTATGTGCTAAAAAAAGTGCCACAGATTGAAAAATAAATATTTACACTAGCAGAAAAAGAAACACAGCACTCTGTTCCTTGGAGCATGTTATAATACAAACCAGCATGACACAATAGTTCATAAAACTAGATAAAGGACTTTTGAAACACACCTACTTGATTTGCTCAGTCTCTACTGCCACTACAGAAGAGTTAAAGATTGTTACACCTGAAATCGCTTGGCCTGTTGCACTCTCCAACATTCCCAACAAGTATGTGAAGCAGGGAAATGCAATTGCTTGTGCATTACAAATGTAAAAACAACTCAATTGCCAAACAGCCCACAGAACCACTGCAGAGCTGGGATACCTGGCTACCCTTAGCCCCATCAGCATCATAGCTAACAGAGTAGCTACTCTTAAAAAGACAGTCCATGAAGGCAGCTGGAAAGGGGGCTCTTCATAAATGGAAAATACAAGACTTTCACCCAAACATATATAAGGGAAGTCAGCATCACTTCTTAGCCACAGACTGACCTTATAGTCTGGCACTACCTCAAGGCAGTGAAAAGCCTATCACTGAAAGAGAATATTTCTTGCAGCTTGAAGGAGTAAGCAAGAAAACTACTGACCTGACAATCTTGCCAACACTGAAGTTCCCCAGAGGATCCTCTGTGTAAGTATCATTCAGGTGAAAGATGCTGACTTTGCCGGTCTTCCCACCTGGCAGCGCAACGGTCAAACCACTGTGTGGAGTCACCTTTGTTACCACACCTACAGAGATGGTGTCCTGCTCCAGTGACTGAATTCCTGGAAAAGGTGAAGGAGGAAAAGGGCTTCACAATACTTCAAAATATGAAGCAACAGAGGTAGGAAGTTAGTGTAGCTGATTTTAGTTGCCTAGTCACATATCAAACCCCCAAACTTTTGGTAAGGTGCAGTCTGTGCAATCTCTGTTCACAGCCATGTTTGCCTTGGTAGCCCAGAAAAGGTCCGTTAGTTGCACAATTCCAAGATCCAGAATAACTGACAAACGTTGATAAATGTACCACCTCACGTCTGCGATCAGAAGGGAATGTATTCAGAAGAGCTCAGGCAAGGGCTTCAGTCTGAGACATTAGAAAAGTGTTTCTTTATTCCAGAGGTCTGACCTCACTTGTCTTAGTTGCTGCTACGTCTAAGTCAGGGTCCCAGGGGTTAGTTCTGTTCTACAGGGTGGTACAGCTTGGCTCTGGAGTCTAACATCTTCACCTGAGGGGTCAGTGAAGCAAAGCCCAGCTCTGAGTAAAGCAGGACTCTACCACATGTGGTGGGGTCCTGCTGTTAAGGGTCCACAATACCTGTGAGTGACAAGTAGAGGTTTGTTTCAGTGGCATCTGTTCCAGTCACTGTGGCTGATATTGCCTGGCCATTTTTAAAGCTCTTTTCTGGATGTTTTAAGACCTGAAATAAAAGACACATTTAGACTTATTTCCAGAAAAGGAGCTTTGCACAACTCTGATTAGTGTTTCCCCTACAAATCTTTACACTTTCTACAAACATCTTTGATGTGCAGTTGACTGATAGCTCATCACTGCTTCAATGGCTCTGCTATCCTGAGCCAAACTAGCTACAGGCACAGTACTTGCTTGTTAGCAAGGGGCAGCAATGCCTCAAGGGCAGAGCACTGGGTTATGAGTTCACACAGACGTCAGAAGTGTCTGCAGTCATTATGTGTGGCCAAGCATATGGGAAAAGGAAGTCTGTGTAGCTCATCAGTAACAGCCTCTTACCTTAGTGTTCAGAGACAGCAGCAGGTGAGGAACTCTTCCTCGAATGTCAGGGGCAACTTCTACCTCCAGCCAATTTTTGAGCATGTTATACTAAAAAGACACCAAATAACCAGTGAAGACAACATGACACCTTGGGGAACAAAAAAATCTTCCCTGGTAAAATTTTTTCACTAATTTTTATGGCTAAAAAGAACTACTCCAGCCTTGGCTTCTGCAGCAAGCAAAAATGGTGGTTTGGATTCTGTTCTTACAAGCATAACACTGCTGTGGTTCACAGGCAAGTGCACACAGGGGATCAGCAGTGAGTGTACTTTGTGCTGGTGGCATACTCAAAGGCCATTTCACTAGAGCCTGCTGACAACAAACAGGCATGTCAAAGAGGACAACTAAGCCTAACTCCATCAAGTACTGGAAATTTTTGTTTTATTCTTCTACCTTCCTGGAAAGACATTGCAGTTGCCATGGGCTGCCCTGACAGTTAATGAAGACCATAGACTTCAGTATTTAGGTCTGAGCTAAGGCCCCCTGAGGTCACACCCACTTGCTGCCTCCCCCAGAACACTTCCTAAGAAGACTTTGACCTCACCTTCTTTACAAAACAGGTGACTGTCTGCCCAACACTGTAGAGTCCAAGTTTCTTGAGGGAACTTTCCTCTTTAAGGTTCAGCATTGCTGTGAATTCCCCTTCTTTTTCACTGTTTGCACAAGAAAGAGGACATCAGTAAAACAGCTTTGACCCTAATGATGAAGATGGAAGTTAGAAACCCAGGGGAATGTGGTGAGCTAGTACTACTGTGACAATGTCTTTCACCCCTCCCCAGCTGCATTTTTTCTGCCAGGAATTAACACTTCCCTTGTCATAAGAGGAAATCTTTCTGATGGGAATAGACATGACAGAGTCCAGATTGGCAGAACCTGAAGCCAAAAGGACATTCAAAGGAAATCATGTGCTAGGAGAGCACTGTGATATTTAACACAGCTACAGGACCCAAGTTAGTGTGAAAGAGAGAGTAAGAGTAATTTGCCTCACTGCATACATGTGGAGGTCCTTGTTCATTGCCAGCTCCTTCATGAATGAGAGGTGCAAGGGATGGGACATCCAAGGACACAAGGTCTGTAAAGCATGTGCAGACAGCACAGAGGCCAACACTTACCTTGGTCGAATGCTGAGCTCTGGAATGGATTGTGTGAAGTGTGGATGGGTGATTGGCAGGTACCTAAAGAAAAGGAAAAGGATCAAAGTTTTTCATGATCTTCTCAGGCCCCAGTCACCCACATTCAATGCCTCTGCACTGGCAAAAAAAACCCAGGTACCAAGCCCTCTAAAACTACCAGAGCCTTCCAGTTCTTCCTATTACTATTTCAGTAGCAATTTAGGTAACCAAAAAACCCCAGTAAATTTAGTCCCTGGGGCCTCTATTTAGGACTTCCACTGGATCTTAATAGTTCAGATATCTTTTTTTCTTGCAATCTATATTCAAGACAAATACAGCAACACAGGTAGAAAGCTAGTTTTCTGAAAGCTGGATCTGGGATAGAATATAATAGCGGATTTCTTCAGTCCTGAACTACTCCAGCAAAGGCAGCTGTAACAGCATCTGCTGATAGAGGGCCTACATGACCTGAATTGAAACACAAACTGTTTAATCCTTCGCATTCCTCCAGAAGCAATACCATGTACATGTTCTCCCACCTATGAGTATTCACATCTCTGCCTCCAATGACTCGAGCAGTCACTTTCTGTCCGGCTTTCAGAGTAGAAGTTGGGAAAGAGCCTATGGGCACTTCATCCAGAATCCGGGATGCATGGATTGAACCCGTCAGCTTGTCATCAATAGCAACGGTGACGTGGGTGGGTTTGACGGATTTAACGGTACCAGTGACGACATCCCCCGGGGACAGCGAGTGTTTCACAGCAGGAAGCGTCTCCTCTAACGCTGTCTCTGACTCGTTCCGCACCCTTACAAAAACACTCTTCTTGGCTGGGCCTTGCACTGCTAACAAGACTCCGTGGTCGTTCTCCTTCACTGTTTTTAAAGTCACAGAGATTGCTTGTCCCACCCGCAGTTTTTCCGAGTCGAAGCGGAAGGTGTCATTGAAGTGGCAGGCGATGGGGACAGCTGCCAGCTGCCCTGTTTGCAGCAGAGACACGATGGCAAAGTGCTCCGTGACGTGCTGCACCACCGCAGAGTGCTGCGAGTTCTCTCGGAGCCGCTAGACAGAAATGGACAGATAGAGTGACTTCTCCTGCTGAGATTTTGATGCCCTGCACTCTACCTCCCACAGTTCTAAAAGAGGAAACAGCCTCCCTTGAAATTTATTCATCACCTACCGTTTGACAAGCAGACAAGCAGAAACACACAAACCCAAAAACGGAACGCATACTCACTCGCTTGGGTCTTTGCTTTAGCAGTTCTTCCCGAAGAGAAACATGCACCTCAGATGTGAGGGCATCCACATGAAGAACAAGCACCTTCCTTCTCTCACCAGGAGCAATATTTTTGTCTACAAACGAGCATAAGGAGATTATGTCCTGATGACAATGAAGAATACTGAGCAACTGTGACAGTGGTACACGACAAAAACAGAAGGTTTAATTCATGAAGACCAAAGACTGCTTAATTAGTATTTTATCTGAACCAAATTAGTACCAAACATATAATGTCTATTTAAAAAGAGATTATTTTAATGTTACTAGCAATGAGAGAAAAAAAAGAAAATGAGAGATTTGTGTTTGGAAAAAGTCTGATCTTTCTTGGAAAAAAAAAAGTTGATTTTATGAAGACACAACTCTTAAATAATGAAGAAAAGGCTGACTAAAAACAAGGTCAAGATGATATAGGTTTTGAAAAAGATTTTCCTAACATTTGCACAAAACTATCATCAGTCTATCTGTTGCTAAGAAAAAAAAAAGAAACTCTTCTGACACAGAAGTGCTGGGGTTATTAATTCTGCTGAAGTTAGAGGTTTATCTTACTTTCACTGGTTTATTCATTAGTTCAGCAAGTATATGTTTGGTTTTGCCCAATATGACACCTTTCTTTAATTTTTGAATTGGAAAATTACCAACCTATTTTAAAGTCACTGATTTTTCAAGAAAAATTGAAAGCAATTTCAAATAGATATTCCTTGAAGTGGGCTCTTTCTAAAGGAAGAAGAAAAAAAATCAAGAAAGATGGAGCTTGTGTTCCTACTTGTCTGTATACAGTATGGTTCAACTGAGAATATCTGAGCACAAACTAGATGCCCAAAAACCGAGACAGGATTAACAGAGGCACAGGGAGGTTTATATCATGTTTTCTGAATCACACAAATGGGCCAGCAAGACATTGGGAAACTTAACTACTCTTCAAGGCCATCCCTACTCTGATCAGTCTTCTCCCTATTAGTTCCTCATCAGCAGAATCCATTTTGGGAGAGGTTTCGAAGTACAAGACTGAAAACCAACACAAGCAACCCTCACCTCCCAAATGGTAGCGGGTGGCAGTTACAGTCGAGCCGGTGACACAGCTGCCACTGAACAGTGCTGAGCCATCCTCCCTCACATCCTGCACGACCAGATGCACCCTCTTCCCAGGCACCAACTCACAAATGCTGGGATCTCCTAAATACAGGGAAGAAAAAGCGGGAAATCAGTTTCACTTTGTTGTTTCTTTGCAAAACAAAGACAAGCCTTCACATTTACTCAGCGGTACATGAAGCATCATCTGCCTTCATAAGGGAAAAAAAAAGCCTAGGCTCCTGAATCTGTAGAAATACAAAGTAAATTCTAAGAGTTAATCACAATAGAAACCCTTTTGTGACATTAAGAACCTAATCATTTTAGAGAGAATTTTTTCCAGTCTTATACCAACACTGGCACCCAGCACTGCGTATGGAAAAAGGTTAAAGCAAAATAGATTAACACTAGAAGCACAAAACAAACCCACCACTTCTCAATTACAGGAAACAAACATTAAAAATACTGGATATAGGAAGAATCAAAAAAGATAAAGTCAGAATTTGATAAAAACACTAGACAAACAGCATGTGAGAAAACCACTGCTGGAGAACCTGTAATGCATATAAGTAAATCTATCTGAACAAACTCATCCTCATGTGAGTATTGTGTTTGGGTTATCATAAGCACTTGACCCAAAATCAATGCAAAAGGCTCTAGCAGACTTCAGTGAAAAGAGGTTTCTTTGGCTTGTTCCAGCTGTACTTGCAAAAAGCCTGTCGTCAGTGGCAGACACTGCACACATCCTTTTTCTAATAAGCTACTCTGGAAAGTGAAGTTTTTACTTGAAATGAACTTTCTTTCACTTAAATGTACTTAAATGTTTTTATTTTCTTGTTCTGATAGAGCACCTTTTTTTAATTATTATTTTTTATTTTTATTTTTATTTTAACCTGGTACCCTTTAGCAGAACATTTACAGTCTTTTACCTCTTCTCAACAAGTTCCTGATTTCTTTCAGCTCCTTGAAATACTGATTCAGGAGGGCAAAGCTCTCTGCAGCAGAATCTCCTGAGCTGCACTCAGACACCTTCAGGTTGAGGAGCACACGCTGCTTCTCCTCATCAATGCTCATCACCTTTGCAATCACAGTCTGTCCCACCACAAAGTGGTCCTTGGTGTCTGTCACAAACTTGTCACTCATGCTCTGTGCAAAGGAAACAGAGGGCAAGGTTACTGAGCACAGCTGGTACTGATCAACCACCCACAGAGCTGTTCAGAAGGGCTGGAGTTACGACTTCATATGAATGCATAAGAGAAATTAACAAAAGCTAAGAAAAACCCATCAATTAAAATGAATTACTGAAATCTTCGCTGAAGCTTAAGCTCACTTGAATGAAGTGCTCAGTTTCTTTCTGGAAGTGATTTAAAACCTAAACCCTTTTACCCTGCAGCAGGAAGCTGTGCAAACGCAGGACCTGCAGCCCAGTTGCTCCCTCTTTGTTATTGTACCTTTGCTAAAACTATGTTTCAAGCAGCCTGATCACACACATGCTGCTTACTGAAGCGGAGGCATTGCTTACCACTTTAGGTGCCAGTCCTGTCACACCAAAAGGGAACTCCACAAACACTCCAAAGGGCATCACATTCCTCACATAACCAGTCAATAGCATGCCAGGCTGGATTTCAGAGAAGCTTCTCACAACTTGCTCCTCCTGTACAGCAGAAATCACTGCAGACTTTCTACTCAAGATCTGAACAACCAGTTAAGAAAAACGGGAAAAGAAGAATGAAAGCAGCATGATGCCAAGCAAATCTCTCAGTACTGCTAACCATTAGGTTAAAGCACTTCCTGCAAGAGTACAGGAGCTCTAAATGCTGTAATTCCAATTTCTGTCTTGATCTTCCTACACAAAAATTTAGCAACTCATGTCCCTTAAACTGCTCAGCATTAAAGATACATGCTTCACAGTAGCGGAAATATCAACTTCCTAACCATTCAGTTCAGATTTTTGATATAAAAACAGCAAACTTTTTCCTAAGGTTGTGATAGGTTTAACAGTCCAGAAGCTGGGTGGGAAAACAAGTCAGGTCAAAACCTAGTTCTGAAGAGATTGTAGCCCCAGCTGAGCCTCACATCTAGCACAAGTTATAATGTCTCTTTGAAGTATTGTTAGCATGACAGGCACTTCCACTTCACACTAATTAGCTACAGTAATCTTATGTCTGTTGCAGGTACTCTGGAATTGTGAAAGATACCTCCTTCCCCACACTTTGTTTGCCTGGTTGAGGTGGCAAAGGATACAATGTGCCCTCCCTTGTCACTCAGATACATAACTCTGGGCAGGACATCTCCCTCTTGAAGACAGTGCCACAGGAGCTTGGAGGTAGCAACGAAGTCAGAGAGGTGCAGCGTGGGGATCCAGGCTACCACATTGTCTTCATCTTCTAAGATGGAAACTTCTAACCCATTATCTTTTTTCTTCAGTATTTTCACATCAACTATCTGAAAAGAGAACAAGTACAGTGATATAAAATTCTAAGTGTTTTTGAAGCCATCTCTTTTGATGCACAGGGGATGTGATGTACTGCAGAGGATCTGAATTTGCCTCCCAGCTACACGTGAAAAACTCTCATCAGCAGGGCTGAGCTAAAAAGCATGCCAATGCTGCAGGTAAAATAAAAACTAATTCTCAGCTCCCAGAGAAATAAAGAGCGGGAAACATTCTCTTGGCTGTGACTTTTCATTTGAAGGGTGAAAGGAATAATTTAATCAAGATTAGAGCTGTCCCATTCTTGCATTAGCAATATCGGCAGGAAGCTGGAAACTGTTTGGAAACATTTCAAAACATTTCTCTAAAGCTTTTTTTCCTGGGGAGCAAAAGCAGCTGTTTTTGGAGAAAAAAAAAATCAGCAGCATCCAGAAAATAAAAAAGAGGATTCCACCTAGGAGTAGGAGCACTAATTGGTACCTCCAGAAGGACTCTGCTGGGACACCTTTATTCTGATATCTCTGAAAACTGAGGTACGGTTTTTGATCAAGGAGGTCAACCACACAGTAAGAAATGTATATTTAATGCTAGTTCCTGATCATTGTCAGCTTTCTCAAAGCAAAGTTGTTCAAAGTGATGCCAAACCATATGGAAAATTAGTAGGAAGAGGCAAAAAGGAATCAGCAATTGAATTCAATACCTCTCCTATTTGGTATTTCACTTCCTGTTTCTCCTTAGGAGTACATTTCCATTTGTCCTCAGGGCCAGGCTTGCTTGATAATCTGAAGGACAACAAGAGTCTTTCCTGCTGAGGCTCACATTTTAAGACCATTACTTTAAGGACCTGCAGGAAAAAAAAAAAGCATAAAACAAAAGTCAAGTTCAGCTGACCATCCTCCTCAGATTACTACCACCCACAAAACAAGACAGGGAAATACATACACAGTACACTTTCACACCTGAGGATAGCAGGCCAGTGGCTAGAACTTAACAGGTTCAAGCACAGACAAATGTCCTGATCACACAGAGGGAAAACAAGTACACAATCATAACTTGTGAAAGTATATAGCAGGTCTGTAGCAAAGTTGAGAATAAAATCCAGATCTCCAGATGTGCAGTCAATTCTGACTAGAAAATTACCTTTCTCCTAAGCCAGCTAACAAATAACAGGATTACAGACAAAGAAAAGCACCAGAAAAAGTAACAAAGATGGCTGATATCTCTGTAACTCTGCCCACAACAAAAATCAGAACTGTGAATAACACAGTTCCTAAAGTGCCTGTAATTTGAAACCAACAGGATAACCAGAGTAACACTGAGGCAGAAAACATCATCCTTGTGATTCTGTAGGTAACAGTTCTAACTTCCTTAGGAGAAACAGCAGCCTTGAACTCCAGACTTCTACTGAGATCTGTTACATACTATGTGACCGTGTTCTGCAGAACAGAGAGAGCCTAGAAACAAAGGGAAGTCAGACATACCCAGTAAGAGCTGCCCTTTTCACAGCCTACCCTGTGTTTAAATGGAGCACAACTAAGTAATAAAGTGAAAGGACATAGACATCTCCTGGTGTAGCTGTTTCCTCAGGAAAACCACATTGAAGCCAACTCAACTGCAGATTTCTCTTTTGCGTTTAAACATACGGCACAGCAGAGGTATGTTAATTACCTGGCCTTCATAGAAGACTTTATCTGGACAAGATATGGGCTCTAAGCCCAGCTCATTCTTGGGTACCAGACCTTTGACATCATTGTAGAACTTCACAATGCAGCCAAACTCCCTTGCACACACTACAAAGCCATGTGTGATCAACCCTGGTTTTGCATCTTCATAATTTGTGAAGACTGGAAGCTTTGATTGGATGAGACTTTTCTTTAGAGTAAGGATCAGCTTCTTTTCTCTGGGATTGCACTCTAGCACCTACAAGAATGGAGTACAGAGGTTCAAAAAGCATGATTAATCCAGCTGCTAAATACTCAGAAGAGAAGAGTGCAAAGCAGCTGAAGACCCTGTCTCGCAGCTCTCACCCGACACTTGACTTGATCTCCTATGTTGTACTTCTTCTCAGGCTGCTTCAGGATCACATCAGACAGATGGAGGGATGGCACAAGTCCTCGAATCCCTTCAGCCACTTTCACCTGCATCCCAATGGGTTTTAGAGAGAGCACTTTGCCCTAGAACCCAAAATAGGGGAAAGAATTGGTAAATTCAATATGAAAAGCAGACTGTGGTCAGGTAAGAAACAGCCAAGATACTAAAACACCTACAATCACCAAATCTAATCACATTAAAAAAAAAAAAAAAGTAATCTTAGACCAAACTGCGCTCCACCCAACTAATCTGACCCATTACCTTTACATACTTCATAAGGTTGTTGTACAGCCTCTTTTCTTTAAGCATAGACTGCTTCTGCAAAATCGATGCAAGCAAACTAGAATTGTTTCCAGAGACATATTCAATACAGCCCTGACTCAGACATAACTATCATAATGAGTTAACTTTCTGCCATCAGCTCATTGTGACTGTTCACACATGAACTTTCACTTTGATTGCAAGGCAAGTTTTAGTTTCTTTCACTCAAGTCTTCCTAAAAATGTATTCATGGCCACAAATAAATGACTGACCATAGATAAAATTTGCCTTTGCCACAACATGAATAAAACCATGAACAAAATGGGAACAGTATTGCATTCCATTAATCAAGTCCTGCAAGACAAGGTTTTTCTCATTTTCATCTCAACTAGTCTGGATCAGAATTCAGACACACAAATTAGGCAGGAGTGCACATTGGCAAGATCACCGTTTTAAGTGTAACATGCTCAGGTCCTTCAGAAGCTCACCTGCACCACATCACCCGCGCAGATATCCTGGTGTTGCAGAAACCGTGCTTCAATAATCTGACTAGAGAAGAGACACAAACACCAGTCAGTCATCTTGAAGGAAATCCAGGATAAGACAAGACAGGCCCATCTCGCGTCCCAGATATCCATTATTCCACACACTCCCCGGTGTTCTACAACTCCAGAGCTGTGTTTTACTCCAACTGACCAATCTCCCCAAACAGGTCTTAGGACATAAAGTTCATGGAGGTTCAACAGACTTCATTCCAGGTGACTGTCACACCGTTATGGCCTCATGAAAGGAGAACCCATTATCTGCCTTGCTTAAAGCCACAGAGTTGGAAATATTAAGAGGGACTTTATAACACAAATGAGCTGCAAGATCAAGGCTCGATTTCCTGCTGAGCCATGGTCTTCTGACACAATCATGGCAGAACTAATTTAGCCTTCTTGTGCATCAGCTCACCAACAGTACTGATCGCGTCCCAGTTCCACAGAGTATGGGAAATATGTGCAGGATGCCCAGACAACCTGAAGTGCCACAACATAGATACAAGTCAAAAACCCCAAATGGCAAGTTCCAGTCCAGCAAAGCAGTGTAATATTTTGCACTCTCAAACACCTTTCTAATTCTTCAACCAGTCTTTTGGAAGAGTCTGTCATACTCACTTCTTCAGAGATACAATACACATCTCATCCATCAGGCTGTAGCCAATGATCCGACATTTATGTTTGCAACCTTCCTTAAATGCCTCAGGTTTAAAGGATTTTCTGGTTTTTGAAAGATGTTTCAACTAGAAAAAAAGAATTACAAGTGAGTGTTTGAAAAATGGAAACATTGATATGGGCCTTAGGTTGAAGTAGTAGCATCTGACAAATCTGTTATTCTAACATGCTCTTTATGCAGGTTTCACCAGCTTGTCCACAACAACCCTCCTACATTTCAATTCAAATAAGGGGATGTATCATTTGACAAACACCTCGCATGCTGTCTGAAGTTCGTTGTACTGTCACATAAAGAGCATAAAGGCAAAAAAATAACCCCTCTCCTAACCCCCTTTCCCAGCAGACTAAGATAGATACGGAGGACTTGCCCCGCCAGCCTGGCACTTACCCGTGCAA
Organism: Hirundo rustica; assembly: GCF_015227805.2. NCBI lineage: Eukaryota > Metazoa > Chordata > Aves > Passeriformes > Hirundinidae > Hirundo > Hirundo rustica. The sequence goes on along the minus strand of NC_053457.1, from coordinate 23,750,586 downwards.
ATGCAAGGGTGCCATCATCCAGCTCAAAGACAGCCCCAAACTGCTTGTAGAAGGTTTTCACCGTGGCCTCGTCCAGCACTGCCCCCATGAGCTGGCTGGGGAGCTGGCGTGGGGCTCCCCCGGCGTGCAGGAAGGACGGGAGCAGCGTGAGCCGCACCGCCCTCGACGTGGGGTGTACAGATAGCACACAGGCCCTCACCTGCAACACAGTGTGCTCACTGAATAAGAGGACAAAGGCACCTCGCTCACGCTCGTAGACATTCTGCTTGGCACCTGAGCTCTGTCCACATACAAGCATTTTCCACTAGAGCTGCTAAGACATCACTCACTCCTAACAGCTTCACCAAGGAGGGATTTCTGCTTCTGTCTGATGTTTACGGACTAGGCTGGTATCAATGCAGGGAGGGGAACACGACCACACAAGTCATGTTTCTATCCCTTGCAAATCTCCAGGCTTCCCAAATAAGTCTTCCAGGAATGGCTTTGCTCTTTACAGCTTTAAAGCAGCCACAACAGTAATTCAAGTAAAAGATATGAAAGAAACTATCAGCCTTAAGATTTCAGAGATAATTCCACAGAAATGTTGGAGAAAATAAAAGATGCTGTAAGCAACATAACAACTCCAGGCATCCTTCACCCTCCTTACCACTTGATCTGGAGAATAGCTCATGGATTTCTCTGGGTCCATGTGCATGAAATCCACAATGCCAGTGAAGTAAGACAGAAATGTCATTTTCATCCCAAGTGGGGCTATCTAAGAAGGGGAACAAAAAGATGCCAAAAGAATTTCTGCACTCAGTTTTCATGCAGCACAGAGAGCAATTCACACATTTCAAAAAATGTCACTGTCACAGTGTTAATCAACAAGCACATCAGGAGAGACAGAAAAACTGCTAACAATTCTGCTTCACACACTCTGTTGAAAAAAACAATCCTTTCGTTTTTTGATAATGCCGTGTATACTCTAAAGACTACTGCTATCTTGTTGAATACCTTAGCAGTAAAGGCCAGAAAGCACAAAATTAATCCTGTTCTGCTTCAAACTCCACTACCACCTTCAGTCTGAAGCTTTTATATTCAGGGATCACAACCAGAACTGAGATCAGATCTCAGGGGAATGTGGTGGAGGGGAGTATCTAGCAGATTATGTTCCTTACTACTAAATAATTGAGACAAACCAGAAATTTTCCAGGGCATAAACTCTCATCTCTGCTTCACCTGTCTCCTGCCTTCAACAATGCTCAAAAGAAACCAACCCAACCCAACAAAAGAAACGCAAACCAGAGCTTACCTTCTGCACTCGAGCTTTCACCACCAGCCCTGGCAATAAATTAGAGAGTGTCCAGTTCTGTCGCTCTGTGGCGATGGATGCAGCCACCTCCGATCGATCAATGGACAAACGGACCACCCTGCCCTCATTCTTCACTTCCACAATGAGGCAGTTCAGGTTCTGGCCTATTTTCAAGTCAGGCCCTACAAAGACAAGTCACAGCATAAAACCTCTACCAGGAACACTCAGTATTTCCTCCCACTCTTTCCAAAGCTTTTACAGAGCTCCCTCTCAATCTAAGTGAAGTTTACTACCAGCAGGGCTTGGAACACAGTCTGTCAGATCGCAGGCTGAAATACAAAAGCTTGTTGCAGATCAGCCACAAAACTGTTGTTTGCAGCAACTTGCAAAGACTTCACCTTGACCCAATCCCACCAAGGTGCACTAACACCACAAATATAATAAACTAATCCCTGTCATTCTCCACCTCCATTTTAACCCATCGGATCCTCCTGTACTACTTCTTACCTTTTTTGACTGCTTTGATATAATTTTTGGCTTTCTGATGAGGGAGGAAAGCATGAGTTCCAGTGACACCAATATCTATGAGGTAGCCATGGTCTTCCACACTCAACACAGAGCCAGAGAGCAACTGTTGGGAGGAAAGCACTGCAGCTCAGTAATGTAATGAAACTGCTGGGTCTTCAAAGAATGAACATATGGTAAGAGATTCCCCATCAAAGTACTCTCTTGTTTTGTATGGACAGAGAACTGAGCTTTTAAGAGCAGCAGCAAGAATACTACATTATTTCTTATTACACAGCTCAGCTAACAGTGAGGTCTTAACTCTACCTTTATCCAGCAATGTAGTACATAAGGAGCTCACAAACTAGTAGGAAAAGAATTGTGATGTTAAAAAATGCAGGCGCATACAATCATACAGCTGAAAACACAAAACATAAACAACCAAGCACCTGCAGGCCATGTTATATATTACGCTGTAAAAATTAACAAATAAACCTACTCAGAAAGAAGTTATTAAATAACTTGACCATACTGAAACAGAATAAAGTGAATTAATTTCATGAATGACAACCTGGAGACAAGAACTAAACCCGCCCTTTCCTCACAGGTCTCTTCCATGGTGAGAGCAGCTCCAGATTCTGCTCTGATCCCCTTTAAGGACAAACTGAAATGCAAGTGCCCAGAGAGGCTGTGACAGACACAGAAAACTTACCATGCCTGATGCTAGTGCTGTAGAGTTCAGGCCCTTGTTGACCTTCTTGGGGTCAATTGATAACTTGACACTGCGACTTCCACTCTCGTGTTTCTCAATGCTGGTCACGATGCACCTGACCAGCGTTCCTGGAGAAAACATGTCTGGGAGCGAATTCACCTCCTGCCCAGCAACATGATCAACACAGAAATATATAACTTTTACAATATTAAATAATATAAGGCTAGAATTTGTTACTGAAGCAGATTTTGAAAACAAAATCCCATTGGAAATTCCTGTTTCTCTGTCAACACTACAGTAACAGGCAGGAAATGCCACAAACACCAGGATCTCAATAGAGAGACAGGGATGACGCTATGTTATGTCAGCAAGACTGAGAGGCTTTGCTTAAAAACACTGTATGAGCTGGAGTCAGGAGACTGCAGCTGAGGAAACAGTGAAACATTTACAGAGCCAACAGTGACCCTAACCTAGCCTCCCACTTCAGCAGGGAAAAACACCACCAGCAAAATCCCACATTCCTCAACACCTTGGGAAAACTTAGGCACCACTGACACCAGAGAGGCAGGGCAGCTGTTTATTTAATTTTATTTTTTTCTAGCAGTCAGCCGTTACCAGGAAATTGCAAAGTTTGCTTGGAAAATCCAGTTCCAAACCAAGGTTAGTTAACGTCAAGCACCTAAGCAAGACCTCAGGGTTGGTTCTGAGGTACTAACAACCCTCTCTAGCTCCAAGCACAAATCACAGTCCCAGTCCCAGGTCTCACCTCCAAGAGTTCTCCTTGGGCCACCTGCTTGGTCAGCAGTTTGCTGTAGGCATCGCTGATCTGCGTGACCGGCACAAACCCGGAGAGGCCGTTGGGCAAACTGATGGCGAGCTCGTAGGCACTGACCTCTTTTATACAGCCAAGGAGCAGCATCCCCTCACTGAGAGCCTGGGACAGCAGGAAAAATAGCACACTACAGATATCTTGGCAAGCTGATGGTAACAGGGGGATAAGCAGTTCAGTTTTGTACTGGATCACAGATATATTTGGCAGGTGTGGGGAGGAAAACCATGCCATTTTTATGTAGCCCAAAAAAGAGGCACACAAAATCAAACATTTATGCACCAACCTCAACTGTGAGTGGTCCAATATTCATAACATTGTCTTTAACAACAGCTGTTTTGTCTGCCTTGAACCTTTTCTGCTTTCCTTGCTCCTTCTGGCTCCTTTTTCTTTTCTGGGATTTTTCTTCATGTTGAACCTAAAGCAGATTGCAAGCACAGAAGGTTAAAAAATAAAAATGGATAAAGAAACAAACTTTGCTCTAGAGCAGAACTCTGCTGCCATGAAAAAAATACTGATTTGGACAAAAAGAAAAAGAACCATCTTGCTAACTGGTGACTGTCTACATGCAAGTCTTCCAAAGTATCTCCTTTGGGCTGAGGCTGATCATTTATACAGCTGCATCCTGGGAATGGAAAAGAGTGGTGCAAGAGATCTGCACCACAATCTACTAACAGAAAGACCAACTTAGCCTGTATCCAGTAACACCAGGCTCACCATGCAGCATCTTGGGATAAGGTGCCTGTGGAAAAGTTTAAAAGCTACACCCTGATCAATAATTTTGACTGAACTTTCATCATATTCAAGACGTAACAGATATCAGGGATCTTTCAGAGATCAGGAGGATGGTGGATGTCAGAAGATATCTATTTTTGGGAGCTCCTCCTGTAGTTTGCTGTAGAAGTAACAGGTAGAGAGGGCTGCAGTCAAATTCTGACAGTGGAAGAGCTCTGAGAAGTTAATCAAGAACATGCAAATAACGTACATCAAACAAATTGTCCCGTTCTAATTTTGGCTTGGGTGTTTTTCCTTCTGCAGGTTTCTTCTGAATGCCCCCTCGAGGAAAGTTTTCTTCCATGGATGCCATGCTTGCACTGCTCTGGGACAAATGAGAAAGCAGAAATGAAACAGTTATTGTGCTTGTTCCTCACAAATACTGAGGTGGCAGAACAGTAAACTGCCTCCAAAATAAGAAAGACTTTGGATGGCTGCTCTAGTTAGCCAGTGACAAAACAGAATTCCCAATGGATTTAATGCTTGACTACAATGAAGTGTTGCAATGGTCCATCCATAACACTTTTTACTACAGCACAGTTCCACTGAAGTATTACAGTATTAATTTTTAAAGCACTTAGATACACCACATACACATTCATAAAACTGCTTTGACCTTATGTTTCCTAAACCAGTCTTTATTATATTCAGTGGTTGAATTTACCAGCTTCAGTCACCAAGGAGAAAGCTGTGAGCAAAACACTACATAAGTTTGGCCTGCATTTTTGGTTTTTGAATGCTACTTGTGATTACTTATGATTAATATAACTTGCTAGCTCTTTGTCTAAGCCATAAGTATACATACGTAAAATAGGTGTTCAACCTTACTATTTCAATCAATAACCAACACCCCATTAGGCCACAATTCACTTGTTACTACTACTAAAAAATAATAAAAAGTAGTTGCTAGTACTATATTATTATTGCGCTTATACTACTACTAATACCATTGCTTATTACTAGCCAACAGTACTAAAAAAATAGCGCTGAAACCCTATGTTGTCAAACCTGAGGCAACCCGTTAAACATACAAAACTTCTTTAAGTGGAAAGCACACGATAAAGCGAAAGCCCATCAAGGCACGCTTCACCTCAGGGCTGGCTAAGGAACAGACAGCTCCCCCGGCCCGCAACCGAGGGGGCTCCGCTGGAGCGGGCAGGGCTGGCATCTTACCTGCCCGGGGCCGCTGCCAGGGGGAAGCGCGGGATCGGGAGCGTTCCTGGGAGAGAGATGGGGATGGTTCCCGGGAGCGGGATGGGGATGGTTCCCGGGATCGGAAGCGTTCCTGGGAGAGAGATGGGGATGGTTCCCGGGAGCGGGATGGGGATGGTTCCCGGGATCGGAAGCGTTCCTGGGAGTGGGATGGGGATGATTCTCGGGAGCAGGATAGTAGGGATGGTTCCCGGGATCGGGAGCGTTCCCGGGAGCGGGAGGGGATGGTTCCCGGGATGGGGATGGTCCCGGCAGCGGAAGGCGCACGCGGAACGGGGCGGAAGCGGCGCTGTGCCGAAGGGCAGAGGGCAAAGGGCAAAGGGCGGCCGGAAGTGGCGGAGCCGCGCCTCAGCCTCCCGGCGGGGAGGGGGCGGGGCCAGGCCGCGCCCCGGGGGCCGCAGCCAATCGGCGTGCCCGGGGGCTGCGCGCGGCGCCTGCGGCCGCCATCTTGTGGGAGGGCACAGGCGAAGGGCAGAGCGGTGCGGGGACGGCGGCGGCCGAGGTACAGTGCCCGGGGTACGGTGCCCGGGGTCGGGTCCCGGTCCCAGCCCCAACCCGGAGTCGGGTCCTGTTCCTCCCGCGTGGGAGGGCGGCTCTCTGCAGCGCCGGGGCATCGCTTCATCCGCGGCGTCGCTTCCCTACGAATCCTGAGCGCTGCTTGTCCTTTTCCCGGCCTGACGCGAACGCGGGTCGCGAATGTAGGCGGGCAAGGGCACCGGGCTCCTCTGAAAAACAGGACTCGTGCTGTCACAGGGTGCCTTCCCGTCCTCGGAAGGGCGTCTCGGCTCTTGCCCAGGCTTCTGCATCGGTCAGGCACGAGAAAAGATGACCTTGGCTTCTCAAGTCTTTGCCGATAGTGTGTGGCAAGCGCTTAAAGGGGCTATTTCCTTAAGCTTTTTAACTATTGCACAGTGAGCCGAGCTAACGCTTACCTGGTTATACGACAGGGATAACGCTGCTGGATTGTGTTATCTAAGAGATGGATGAGCTATAGGAGCTGTGTTAGTGACCGCGGCTCCTGCAGTGCAGTTTCGTGTGTCTGCTGCAGGGGCACGGGAGGCTGCAGCATCTGCCGGGTTGGGGAACTGTGTCGGGTGTGGGGTGCCTTTGCGGGGAGGCAGAAGATAAGCAGCAAGTGTTTGTCCTAAATGCAACATCCTCTTCAGAAAAATATATTTCTAAATGTTAAAAAACCGCTCTGCTTTTATTGTGCAGTGAACCCTTTATTTGGTTATCTGCTCCCATCACCTGTACCTCAAGAGAGAATGCTCTGTATGTGCGTACTCCTTATGTATATTCACTACTAATCAAATGTCCTGAAAGCAGATTTAGGAGCAGACAATGGAATTATGAAGCTCAGTGTAGAGATTCGTTTGATTTTCCTTTTGATCCAAGTGACTTTAAATTAGTTAACTGTCCTGTACTCTTTGTTAGGACAAGTAGCCATGGCTGGCCATGACTCGGGATCTCAACACCAGTTCACTGGATTTCAGAAGTACTTCAATTCCTATACCATCATAGGCAGGAGGAATGTATGTATTACGTACATTGTTTTGTAGTCTTGTATAATGGCGTTATAGGGGCTTAGACTGAAACTTAAATTAACTTTTCTGTTTTCCAGTATGTAATAGCAACATACACGGGTGTTGCACTCCTTGTCTTGTATTTCAAGTTCAGGCCTAAAAAGCAAACTCCGGCTGTGACAGATAAGTAAAAGGTAAGTGGCTGATGTTCCTTCAGGACCAAAATGCTTTAATGCCAGCTCAGGAAGCAGTGACAAGGGACTAATTGCCAATAATGAAGTGTAATGAGAGACAGAAACACAGGCACATAGACTTCCTATTTACTATTTGAAACCTCAAATAAACTATAGCATCAACTTATTTGGGGGCATTCTGAATGAGGTGGGTTATTAAAGGCAGTGCAGAAGGTATGGGATACAGTATTCTTGTTCTCCTGACCTGGTAAATGGGACTAGGGTTGGGATGCGGAGAGGAATAGACGGATGTTGCAGCAAGATACGTTAAGCTTTGCCTATAAATATTAGATACCTCTGGTCAGTCCTTTTGCTGTAAAACCAGCTTGCTTTGTAGGTTATTGAAATAATGAAGTAGTACTTATGGTCGTATTTCTTGACTGTATTAGAATTCCAAGTAGAGGTTAATGCAGTCTGTTAAAACCTTCATTTGAATGGAGTAAACGAGCACTATATGATGGAATGGTGTATGTTACACACATGATTATTCAAGGCCCAAGCAGAAGTGACTGGACTTGTATAGCTACAACCAAGTGTTACAAAATTTTGGAGTCACTTTCAAATATAGAATTTTCACCAAAATGGCATTTTGGCAAAACCTATGGGCTGTCCTCATAGCCTGAAGTCATAGCCTGAAGAAAGGGGTATAAAAACAATAAGCTTTAGCATTGTTGTTGTGTGTTAAGGGGACATCAGTCACTTCTTCCTGGGTGTGCTGAAATCTGGCTGCTCGTAGCTAAAATAGTTTGTGCTTGGTGCAGGGGGATGCTCAGTTAACATTGTGCAAGAATTGCTATGTTTGACCTTTCTTCTCTTGGCAGGTTCCTGGCATGTCTGAACCTCCAATCTGTGTCAATGTAATGCAAGCTGATGACCTGTTGTGGCTAATAAAATATAAATAATTACTTGTTTTATTGGAAGTGTGAAATGGTCCAAAAAAGCTAAAGTGTAGTACTTCTCATTTTTCCTCCTTTGTCAGAAATAGTTGCTTGTAGCAGAGATGGAGCATCTGATTGTGTCATTACTGTCTTAACTCAGCTGCTGATGTAACACGTCCTAAAGTGTTCTGAGCACCAGGCAGTAACCTAGGAAGGACCTCAGCTGCACAGCTATAACTCTGCACAGAGAGAGACGTGTGGAGCTGATCCAGGCATCTCCACACGTCTGTGTCACAGCTTGGATGGTTTGCAGCCACCTGGGTGCTCCCACTTTTTGCATTCCAAACTAGTAGCTTACATGGAAACCATGACATCTTCTGCCTCAGTTGTCTGTATTTTGCACAGAACCTCTTTGGGTTTGATGGAAAACCTCTGAAAGTAGGCTGACCCAGTTATGGTATTTGAGCTTTTCTGTTACTGGCTTCTCTTGTGGAGGGGAGAAGGAAAATGGTTAGCCTGCTGATGTTAAGCTCCCGTAACTCTGCACATTCATAAACAGTGACCCAAATAGTCCAGTGCTTACTTTCCCTGTCTCTTGTGAAAGGAGGTGTTCTACCACAGTTAGGTGTGTGCAGCCTCCTCCCTGCCCAACACTAAAATCTGTCTATCCAATTCTCCAGTGTCTTTCTGTAGCTCAACAGTTGGTACCTTCCTTAGGTGTCACAGCAGTGCTGATGTGGCTTCTGCCAACAGCAGGGGTTGAACCATGCTAAAGCCCGCAAATACCCTTCCCAAACTGAGGGCAGCAGGAGGTAGGAATGATTGCTGGAAAAAAATGGAAAAAATAATTACAGGGTCTTGATGCTCTCTCTACTTCATTTTTTTTCTTAAAGCCATTTTTGTACATGCTGAACAAATTGGTCATCTTTTCCTCCTGAGTGTTTGCATTGATGGCTTCAGCTGCTTTTAATTCCTCCACTGAAGAATGGTGCCTGTTAAGAGTGTAATAATCTCAGGAGCTAGAACCAGTTGCCTTTCTTTAGAACAAGATTTACAGGGAATGGCTACTCATCAACTTAAATCTTTCTGATTACTTTGTTTCTCTTAGCAGAGTTGTCACAGTTACAAACTGCTCTTGCTTCCATTGTTGCCATTAAGGGACGTAAATATCTCCTTGTAACATATAGACACAAACTATGTTGTTTTAGTATTTATTATAATATCAAAAGTATAAAACTGTACAAAACACAAAGGCAGAATGTGGCAGTGTTTTCTTTAAGCTGTCAAAAATTGTACTTAAAACATAACCGGTCATCTTGAGAACTAGGAAATTTTCATTGAGGTATCATTACACAAAAAAAAAATCAAAATAATTTTTACCCTTTTTTCTTTGAAGAAAATGTCTAGGTGTCCTAGTGAATTTTCCACACTATTTTGATGTGTAATGCCTGTAGTATAGCTTTACTCTTAAGAGTTAGAGCAAGACAAGAGATGAAAGGGGAGGTAGTTCTCCATTTACTTGACCTCAGAAATTACAAGTCTTGTTTTTATTTTCATTAGAGAGCCAGTAGATTGTTCAAGTGTCCAGATCTTTACTGTGAAATAATAAGGAAGACAAAACAGATTTCTCTGCACAAATCTTGTTAGAGGTTAAGAACAAAAACCAACCCAAACCCAAGCTGCACTGGACCTGGCCTTTGGTGGTGGTGTTTTCGGTTCAAAGACACTGAAATTCTTCCCAGTGTTCTGCATTTTTTACTCTTAGAGTAAAAACAGCTTTATTGGTAGTCCAGGAAGACTCACTGGGTACAATCTTGTGGACAGGAATTGTCACTCAGCAGACAAACTGGCCTTTCAAAAGCAAGCATCCATTTATCATTTTGTGCTGCTTTAATGTTTCAAGTTCTTGGCTAGTTTTGCCAGTTTTTTATGTTAAACCTTATGCAAAAAGGATAGAGGTTATTAATGTTCTTTTACATCTAATACAAAGTAAAGGGTTTAAGTCCACTTTTTTAATAGTGACTGTTTCAGCTGTGCATCAGTCACCCATTTTTATTTTCTCATACAATAAAGTATGAAAGTAAATAAAGCTCACATTGCGCTTCTGGTTGCTTATCACACTGACAGCACTGGCTACCTTTGAAAACAGTAACAAGATCTGTGTTTCTGACACCTCAAAAGAGCACGAGTTTGAAATCTTTTCAGGACTTAGTACTTGGCTGCATAAAAACTGTGCACGGAGCTTCACGGCAGTTCCCCAAAAGCATCTGGCTGTCGGGCCCACTCCGTCAATGCCCTGGTTGTTGCTGTGATGTCACCACACCTGCTGCCCAGCCCAGGCTGTAGTGAATCAAACTACATTCTTCTTGCTTGAAAATGGACAGTTTTGCTTGTGGTTGAGACTGATGAAACATTTGCTAACCATAAATTAAGTGCTTTAAAAAAAATCTGAGAACACATGTAAAGGTTGCTAACTTCTCGCAAGTTTCAGCAGAGCTCAGTACCACCTCTGGGAAGAGATGGCTCGTTTCATATGTACATATCTATGTCACCAAAAGCACCACAAACAGTTCCTTTTACAGCCATGATGTCTTGTCAATCTCCAACGTTTTCAAACTGCAGATAAATATGAAACAGCAGAACTGAGAAACGCTGCTTGCATTAATTACAGTTTCATACTCCTTGCAATGGACTCACGGGGTCCTTCTGTTCAAGACATTCCCTCTCGTGTCACATCCTGAGGTCACTGCTGCAATGACTTGGCACAGTCAGTCTCAGCTTCCTGATCTACTGTGAGCTGTAGGCTCCCGCAGCCAGCAGCAGGTTCCTGCGTGTGAAATGGAGATGAACAACTGGCGTTGATTTGGTCATGTATGTGCCCAGTAGCAAGTCCTGTGAGTTTTCAGGCAAGTTTATGTGTCCAGTGGCTGTAGTAAAGTCATCGGTTTCTAAATCTTCAAATGCCTTCACAGCATCCCACAGACGAACTGTGTTATCCATTGAACCTAAAAACAACAAAAACCCCCCACAGTTTAAAGTATTTTAACAATAAGATGGTATATAAAAAACGGTTCTGGGGAGAAATTAACAGAAATTAAAGCTCAGAAAGCGAAAGACTGTAGCAAGCTGAATGCACGCCTAGAAGTTACCAGTCCTTGCTGCTTTTGCAAAGCAAGTGATTCTACTTTGTCTTTCTCAATTTAAGGAACTAATTATATCATTCCTCTTCAGAATTACAATGGACACTTCACTGTTCCTGGTGAATTTTACCTGATGCTAAAATCTCCCCATCCCTACTGAATCTGAGCGCGTAGATAGTGTCAGTGTGCCCTTTCAATTCGCCAACCATCAAGCCATGTCCAATATCCCACAGCAGAACTCTTCCATCTGTTGCTCCAGTAGCCAGGAATCGTCCATTAGGAGAAAATGCCAATGAATGAATTGGTCCCTAAAACAGACATGGGAAGGCAGCAAAACAAGTTAATTAAATCTAGTCACATTCAGTCAGTCAAGCTGTGTTCAGAACAGAACAGTTTAGAATCTCAGCACAGAAATAAAATCATTTTCACACTGTCAGTGATCTGCCTTTACCTTATGTCCAGTGAATATTCTTACACAATTCCCATTCAAAACATCCCAGAGCCTTATAGTCCTGTCTGCTGAGCCTGTAGCAATATAGTTGGAGTTTGGATGAAATCGGGTACATGTCACATCTGCAAGGTGGCCAGCAAAGATCCGTAATGGCTGGTAGTGATCTGTTGCCCACAGACTGAAAAGAAAAGCTTTATTAATATAAGAACCCTAAAAAAGTTCTCTATCTGATGGAGCAGCTCTAGAGGAAGCCACAAAAATGCTCAGAGGGCTGAAGTATCTGCAGTGGGGAAAGGATAACAGTTTAGCCTGGAGAAGAGTCAGCTCTGGGGAGATTTTGTTGTGGCCTTTCAGTACTTAAAAGGAGATTAGAAGAAAGATGGGGATAGACATTTTATCCGGGCCTATTGCAACAGGACAAGGGATAGTGATTTTGAACTAAAGGAAGGTAGATTTAGCCTAGATAAAAGGAAGAGATTTTTTACAATGAGGGTAGTGAAATACCCAGGTTGTCCAGAGAGGTGGGAGATGCCCTCTCTGGATACATTCAAGGTCAGGTTGGATGGGGCTCTGAGCAGCCTGCACTAGTTTAAGATATCCCTGCTCAATGCAGGGCTGTTGGACTAGACGGCCTTTAAAGGTCCCTTCCAACCCAGACTGTTCCATGGTTCTATGATCTGTTGCATAGTGAGGAAAAAAAAAAAAAGTTATTGTGGGGTGATTTCTTATGGGTCAGTTTATTGAATTAGCAGCATGTTTTTTGGAAAAACATACTTTTCAGAATGGAGAAATAAAGAATATTCTCTCAAGTTGTTCAACAATTAGAAGAGAATACCTCTAATCAGAGGGTCACTTAGGAGGACATCTCTTTAGTCATCAGATAATGTAGTATGTGTTGGAAAAAAATAGAAAAACTGCACTAAAACATTTGTTCAGTATTTAAATTGACATAAAATTTATTTTCAGTAATAGAGTAGGCAAGAGTATATCAGCTAATGACTTTCAGGGTTGATCCACCACAAATTGCCCCAGACAAGTAAAAAACACATGCAGTTTCTTACCGAGCCACTCTGTCGTGTCCCCCAGACACAAAGTAATAACCATAAGGAGAGAACTGTGTATCCCAGACTGGATAATTGTGTCCTTTATACCCCACCAAACATGTGAATGTTTGGAGACTCCACAATCTCACAGTGCCATCCTCAGAACAGGACAACAGATAGTTCCTGTCACAGGAGAAAGTATAGCATATAACATATCAAACTCACAAGGGGCTGTATAAATGTTGCATAAACATTCTGAGATGTCCATGATAGAAGTGTCCCCTCAGCAGCACCAGTTTGGCATGTCACCCATAAATCAGCATTTCAGTGCAGTAAGCAACAATAACCAATTCCAGCAGAACTCAGTCCTACGCCCTTATGCAAAAAAAAGAGATGATCTGACATCAAAGATTTATTCTGATGGCACTTAATACTGAGGGGAACGAGGGGAAAAAAAAAACAAAACAAAAAAACCACACCACAGAGGAGGTGTTTATTCAGGAATTCCAGTTACATTAAAAAATTACTAGTAAACTGCTACACTATATTATTTTTTTTAACAAGATCTTCTATTGCAACTCTGAACAAAATTTCATGATTCCCTGAAAGAGAGTTCATATAATATTCTCATTCTCAATTAATAATTATAGCCTATATTTGTTCCACACAAAGTTTACTTCTCACCTGTATTTCTGTGGTGGCTGTTTCCTGACTAAACACAAGCAAAAGCAAAACCTGAGACATTTAAACCTCTTTTCCACTGTCCATACTCTCATCATTACGCAAAGGTTTAAAATCTCTTAAAGATACTGTTCCATACATTCTGAAAATAAAGTCTCAACGGACTATGAGAAACTTGAAGTGCAATGATGTGCTACTGAGACTAAGTTTTGCAACACTTTACATTATATCAGTGCTGCAGTATTTTTCCTCTCTATATATCAGTTAGTTAAAACCCAGCTTAAACTACAATTTGCAAAACTTTAGTTTTGCCATCTAAGTCCTAACTCCCAAAAAGGGGGCTGGTATTCTCAGCTATAGTTGATTTCAGTAATAGCTGACAGAGCTCAATACCCTGAACTTTATGAGCATTTACACAGTTTCTTACAAGCTGTATGAGCAAGAATTGCTTTAACCTGGAAAAAGCTGCATTAAGAATTATGTTCTCATTGACTGGCATGCAATTAAAACTGAAGACAAGCAAACAAACTAGTTAGCTTGTAAACTTTTTACCTATCAGGACTGAAGCTGGTGCCATAGACAGGTCCACTGTGACCATATAAAATCTTCAACTCACTTGCTGTTTTCTCATCCATGATCCTCTCCAAGACATCATCTGATTCTTTGTCAATGAGACTGAGGTCTGCAAGATTTCAAAGTTCATGTATCAGAATAACTGTCAGAAGTTCAATGATAAAGGTCATCATGACATCATCTCAGTTAACTATCAAGATTAAGAAATGTTTCCACAGTATCCAGCTTCAACCACAACACGTTGCTACACAAAAAAAAAAAAAAAAAAGAAGCAGGCAGCAGGCTGGTTTCCATGAATTTGTGTAGGTGATTAGCTAAGAACATTCTTTTCCAGCCTTCTCAGAGTTGCCTCCTATCCTTCCCTCCATGGTACCTCTAGTCTCTCCCCTAGGTCACCTAACCCCAACTATTATACCCTATAGTCACCATCCATTTAAGAAGCAAGATGGCTAGTTCCACACTAGTTATGCCTAGTTCCAGACCAGTTATGGCTAGTTCCACACTAGTTATGACTAGTTCCAAGCTCTGTGCACTGACCACCTCATAGCAGGTGTACATCACCAGATTTCTCATTCCTTTAAAACTGTTTCTAATGGTAGCATGCAAGATGTAATCATGTATCCATGCACATATTGTTTCTTCAAAGTGAAACATCTAACCACTGCAGCCAACTCTCCTCCCACAGGTATCTTCCCTGTTCAGGCAGAACACAAATGTCACAAGTTATGTATGCTTCTATTAAGTGTTATTGTCTTAATTACCTGCAGCTGTTTTCACACTACGTAGCTTCTTTGGAGTCACGGACCACACTCTGACAGTAGAGTCAGCAAAGCCTCCTACAATCATGCTGGAGTCATCGGTAATATCCACTGCAGTCAGACCCTACACACAAAATATCCAGTTATATTATTTCCATCTCTCATGATAGACTGCAAAGATGACAAAATTCTAAGAACTATCAAAAAGGTAATTAGAGTCATTTACAAAAATAGAGAGAATTACTGCAGGATAAACATAAACACACACAAATTCTTGCCCCATTAAAAATAAAGCTTTATGTATGAAGTACAGTCAGTAGTGACAAAGAGTATTGCTTTCCAGTACTCTAGTGCAAAGCATCTACTGTGTTCTGCAGGAAACACTTAGGACAGGAAAAGTGAAAGAAGAAATTATGGCAAAATCCAAGCAAAACAAGGAACACGGACATTTTATAGTTTAAGGAGTCTTTGAAGAGAATTTTGAACATTTTGGAACATAAACTTTGCAATGCTTAATCCAAACACTCCAATTACCCCTGCGAACACTGTTACGTCTTTTTTCTTAAGCAAAAGTGATGCTCACAATTTTGATTCTCTTGCCCATATTACCCAAACTCTTTTACCAACCTGGTAAGCATTTAGGAATGTGTAGAAACAGATGGAGGGCAAGCACTCTGGTCCAAGACGCACTCGCCTCGCAGCTTCCTTCATATTCATTACTTTATCCAGCTTGTCAGAGTCTTTCAGTTCTGGCAGAGGAATTCTACACAAGAAGCACACATTTGTACAAAGTAAAAGCACCTTCCTTACTGTTAATCCAAACAAAGAAAGTGAAAACTCAACATGCAACCCCATACCTCAGTATTCAAATAAGAAAAAAGATTTAGAAAAAATGAAAGACTATGTAGAAGACTAACTGATAAGAAAGAGCCAGAAGCTTTCAGAATTTCAGACAGGTACTGGAACAAGATAAACAATTCAGTATGACCTCAAAAGATTAGTGGGTAACCAAGTAAAATTTCATCAAGGGAAATCTAGATTGACTTGATGGGCAATGACAGAGGGTTATATGCTAAGGGTTCCATGACCTTCCTTAGAAGACTTACAGCTAAATCTGTGTATAGCCAAAATGATAAAAATGCCATTGAGAGAAGAGCCAGAGAAGCAGATTTCACTTGACAAGACTGGATTTTAAAGACTCCTCTACGCATCATTTCCTTGGTACCTGTTTTGGGGAGGAGCATTAGGGTCCTGTTTTTTACTTTTTGACCCTACATTATCTTTTTTTGGTTTTTTCTTCTTTGGCTTTCCTTCCTCATTTTCTCCTTCTTCATCTTCATCATCCAAAGGCACATCAAACTCTGGTTCTTTCAATAAGCCAAAGAAAACCTACAAGGCAATAAAAAAAAACCACACAAGACAAAACAGTAATTGCCGTTCTTACTGAAAACGAAATTTTTTAATGGTAACTTTTCAATGTAGTAGTCCAAGCAATAGACCTGCCCCTTTAAAGCAGCTCTGTTTAATATTACAGCATGTATTACTGCTTAGCCCAAAAGGAATGTAGTACATGTTCTGGTTTGCCCAGCCAACTGATCTGGACTACTGTAAGTTCTCCCACCATCTCTTAGCCCTTGCTTAAAGCGGAATCCCCACCCTACCTCATTTATTTGTATAGTACTGTGGTTCTACACACACAGCTCTTCTAGTAGCAACTGGTAGCAAGGCAAAATTACTATCTGTTGTACAAAGAGCAAGCCAAATAGTCAGGTGTTTTAAAACTCCAGAGTAATCAACGAGTGAGTTTAAACTTAGTCCAGTGAGATGAACACAAGGTTGTCTCTCAAAAGGGTTCAGCAGTTTCATCCACCTGACAGCAATACATCTTGATCTCTCTACTTCTGTCAATACCTGTTCGTAAATTCTCTTCCTTTGTTCTGTTCATGCTGTCTTTTAAGATGTCAAGTTACGATTGTCAATCTATACTAAGGTATCTCCCTGAAAAATCAGGGAGATTTGTAAAAAATGCAATAATCTTTGTCTCCTACCTTTGCTTTATTAGCCTCTCGTTTTGCCTCCCCAGCCAAGCTTCCAACCATAGCATCTATCTGTTGTTTACTGCGAGGCATTCCATCAAAGATATCAATGTAAAGATGCTCCTGAACAATGTTCCAGATCTGATTGTTCTGCTTTTCCTGAAGATGCCTCTTCAGGAGCTGGTAGGAATCACGAGAAATGCGCAGCACAAACTTGCTTGTTCGAAAATCCAGCATGGTCTCGTTACCTCTCATATGTTCTTTTTTTGTTAAGCTTGACAATACACGCAGGTCATCCTGGTAATAGCACTCCTGATCCCCATGAAATCTATTGAAACAATTTAAGATATGATAAAAGGTATACTTACTCAACTTGTTATAAAATAGTTGTGGCAAGGGACATTTTAACTATTTCCAGAACCATTTGAAGGGAAACAGTTACCCTTTTCGACTGAAGTGTTTCACAATTGGGCTGATTCCACAAAACAAACTAAATTCTATTTTCTTTTCAAGTGATAAACAAGTGAAACATAGTAAAAGTACAGAAAGTTATAGATTAGCCAGAAATTAATTTCTTTAAGCTCATTTGAAGAATTTCAATGTACATGCTGTGATATCAGCAAATACTTATAGCATTCATTATTTCGGCATCTCAGTGCAATCTTCCAGTGGTAAAAGCTGTCCCCACAATCTTTCCCCAAAGATGCAAAATCTTTTCATTGATACTTTTGCAGCAAGGAGCCCATCAGCACACCATTGACATGGTTCAAACTCTGCCAATGCACAGTTCAATAGTTTGCACATCATTCTAACAGGAGATTGGAAACAAATTTAAGAAGTTACTACAACCTATGGCACTGTTACTTCAGAGTTCAAATCTCTTCAAATTCAGAGAAGAAAAATAATACATACCCATGTATACATATACAAATCTATGCTACTATAGCTCACAAAATAATGCATGTGTTACCCTGGTTTTTCTGAGTTTCTTTATTAGCCTTTTGATTTTCATAAATGGAGTCAGATCTTCTAGTTACTGTAGAATATTAGAGCAGTTTTTCTACCTTTCCCACAGAAGTAATATAAACAAATCCTTTGTTTTTCATTCTCTGTCTATTGTTTGCGTATTTCTAACCTGAAAACAATTGTAACTGACAATTCGTCTGGCCACTGAGGCTGAGGGGTAGAAACCCCAAAAAGCCAATCTTCTGCTAGACCCACAAATGTATAAAAAGTAAAAGAATAAACAAAGGGGTCTCTTCTCTCCGCTCTTTCAGCTGGGAGCTGGATCAGAGGAACCTCTGCGAAAATCTCTTGTCTGCGTGTGATTTCTTTGTGTGTCTCGGTGACATGCATGAAAATTAATTACCTTTCAAAAAAAGACTTTGCCTCACTCTCATGTTGATTGTAGACCAATTCCAAGTACATGTGCACGAAGAGAGGATAAAAGAGCTGAGACAATTCTGCCCGGTGACAGTCCAGGGAGCACTCGATGAAGTGTTTCAACCCGCTGTAGTACTCCTCGTACAGCGTCGGGTCCCCTTGCTGGTTGTAGGCCGACAGCACCGCGCTCACGTCCGGCTGATCCTCCACAACCACCGCGCTTCCCACTGCAAAAGCACCAGGCAACAACAGCTGCTCAGACAGTCTGGAAGAGCCAGCAAACAAACAGCTCACAACCCCCAGTCAGGTGAGCAAAACCCAGCACCGAGTCTAAACAATACAGGTGAGAGCACACTGGTCCAGCAGCCAATTCTCTCCAGCAGTTTTTTGGACTTTCCCTGCCAACAGTTGCCTGTAAGGTAGGCACTTAGAGCCAAAGTCAGCCAGGATTTTAAATGTAAAGGAAAAAGCCACTAACATCACCACAATGAGTTATTTTACTGCTAGGGCTAGAAACTCTTAAACAAGGAGCAGAATGTAAGACATACCCACTATAATTATTTTGATTCCAGTAAACAAGCAAGTTAAGTAGACTAAGTGAACAATTCACCAAGATCACCACACAAACATCACA
Source organism: Hirundo rustica (assembly GCF_015227805.2). NCBI lineage: Eukaryota > Metazoa > Chordata > Aves > Passeriformes > Hirundinidae > Hirundo > Hirundo rustica. The sequence continues at coordinate 23,731,931 of NC_053457.1, read as the reverse complement.
GAGCAGGGACACTTAACACTCTGGCCATTCTGTTCTACACAGCAGTTGTTACACACTTCCATTGTTTTGTCTTTTATATAAAAACAATCATATTTGGTGATGTCAGGAACAAGCTGACTTTATGCTGTACACTCACTGGAACTCAGACTAGCAGTTCCTGAAATTCAGTAAAGCTGCTCACAGAACACCTTGATTAACAACACTTAGAATTGAATTATCCAAAGGACATCTCAACTACTCAGAAACTCGACAAAGAAATGCAGAAAGCCTCATCTACAAATATCCCATGGCTCCTTCACCAAAACGCAGCCTGTACATCAGACCTCCGTTCTCATCCCTGTGTCCAGACCCGGGACAATCCCCAACAACTACGATGGAAACCTCCTGCTTCTGCTACTCTATCGGTTGTGATGGCACACAAAGACAACTAGGAGCACTTCTCGCTTCACGGCGCTCCCTACAAATGCGAGAGACACCCTGTCCTTGGTCCCTTGCTTCAGGAGATTCGGATTTCTCCACGGATTTTATGGGGAAGTGAGACGTCCAGGGACCTCCCGGAATGCCGGGGTAGACTCTCGGTGGCACCGAGAACCTGACACCGACCCTCGTGTCCCAGCATAACGGAGAGCCCCCGACGCTGCGAGGAACACACGGGCTCCCCACATCCAACCCGGCGGGTTCCCGCCGAGAGGAGGGACCGACCCCGCAGCCCCCGCGGGCCTCACCTTTTCCCGGCGGCACGGCGGCAACCGCAGCCACCCCGGGGCTGGAAGTCGCGACAGTGGCGACGTTGCCTCCGATGGCGACGGCGACAGCGCTGGTGCCCCGGCCGAGCAGCGCCTCGCCGGAGTCCGCGTCGCTGCCCGAGCCCCCCAGGAGCCCGGCGCTGGCGGGGCTGAGGGCGGCGGCACCCAGGTCGTCGCCAAGCAGGCGGGCTTCGCGACGCAGGATCTCCTCGGACTCGCGGAGGTTGCTGCGCCGCAGGAACTGCAGTACGGCCACCAGCGTCTGCCGGTCCAGTGCCGCCGGGGAGGCGGCCGGGCCCGGCGCCGCGGGCTTAGGGGGTGCCGCATCCCCACCGGCTCCCGCTGCCTCTCCCTCCGCCGCGGCGGCCGGGACGGCGGCGGGAGCGGCGGCGGGAGGCACCGCGGGCGGCGGCGGCGGCGTCCCCGCCTCGGGGTCCGGCTGCGCCGCCGCTACCTCAGCCGGCTCCTCATGCAGCGCCGCCATCTTGCGCTGCCTTCCATTCGCCGGCGGCGCACGGCCGCCGCCAGGCGCTGCAGTCCTTGCGACAGTGAGGGCAAAGGAAGGGCACTGCTGCCGCTGCCTCCGCAGGCGCGCGCGGCTTCGTTTTGCGACGCTGGCGGAAGCGCTTTGTGGCAGCGCGGCGCCGTGAGGGGCGAGGGGTTGTGTGGGCGCTGCGGGGCTCAAGGAGCTCCCTGGAGTAGACCAAGGATGGCCTTGGGACTGTGTGCCCTGTGTGCCCTGACGGGCCGGTCGCCCAGTTAATAACGCTGAGTTGTCCAGGTATTTCTAATACTGCTTCTTTCAATCGTGTCTGTTAAACCGAGATTTGGTGATAACTTCTCGAAAGGCTGAGAGCTGGAGATGTTCTGCTGGAGAAAAAAAGACACCAGGGAGACCTTACAGCACCTTCCAGTGAAGGGGCTACAGGAGAGCTGGAGAGGGTCTTTGGACAAGGGCATGTAGTGACAGGAGAACGGAGAATGGCTGACAGAAAGCAGGTTTAGATTAAATATCCGGAAGAAATTCTGTACTGTGAGAGTGGCGAGGCACTAGCACAGGTTGCCCAGAGAAGCTGTGGATGCCCCAGCCTTGGAAGTGTTTTGGGACAGGTTGGATGGGGCTTTCAACAACCTGTTCTAGTGGAAGGTGTCCCTGCCCATTGCAGGCGGTTGGAACTAGATAGTATCTAAGGTCCCTTGCCACTCAAACAATTTAATTATGTTACAGAATTAAAACCTTATTTTGAATGAAACTGGTATTGTGCGATTGAGAGTCTTTCGGGACAAATTAAGCGTTCTTTGGCCAGCCGCTTGGGGGAAAAAAAATAAGGAAACAAAACAAAACAAAACAAACCCCCAACAACAACAACAAAAAAACCCAAACAAACAAACAAAAAAAAACCCCACCCAGCTGTGGGGATATAAACTCTAAACCGGTTGCGGCTCGGCGCACACGCGGTAGCGCAGCCGTGCGTTCTTTAGAACTACATTTCCCAGCGCGCCCCGCAGCGTTCCCACGCACGCGCCCCGGGCCGTGGACGGACCCGTGCCAGCCCCGGTCCGTGGACATGGAGGGAGACTCCGGATCCGGGGTCCCGGCGCTGTCGGGCGGGGATGGAGCGGGCGCGGGACAGGGCCTGGGCCCGGCCGATGAGGACCGGGACATGGAGGGGGCCCCTAGCTGCTCGGGGTCGCGCTCTCTCCCCTTCGAGTTCGAGCGGGGTCGCTCGGAGTCCAGCGGCGATGAGGACGACGACGACGAAGACGACGAAGAAGAGGAGGTGGAGGAAGAGGAGATGGAAAGCGGCACCAGGGCTCGGTTCGGAACGGATGACGGGGAGCTGGACTCGGACGACGACCAGGAGGTAAAGGGAGCGGGAGGGTGCCAGGGGCACGCCAGGCCCCGCTCCCGGCGTGCCCCGCGTGTGGTAATGGGCTTTTTATTGTTTTTTACTATTTTATTGGTTTTGTTATTTGTTTTAATATTTGTTTTATTATTACCCGAGTTCGCTTCATCTGTCTCATTTAAGTGAAACCTTTATAAACTCTCGGCGTGGCTGAGAGGGTGGTAGACGGTGGCACGTGGGCGAAATGAATGGTGTTATTGAGGGAAAGAAAGCCCTTTAGTCGGGCTTTGAGACGAGAGGAAACGTAAGAATCTAATGTGTAAACCCCTTTCAGACGCATCTCAGATCGTCACTGTTGAAGAAGTTTGTCCTTTTTTGAAATAATATTATTCAGCCAGGAAAGCTGTTGTGGAACTACTTGTGTGCATTCCTCGTAAATGTTCTTCATGATCAGAATTCAAAGCAGTGAAATTTCAGCCTTTGCTTCCATGTGTATTTGTGTAGTCCATAACTGCGTGCACAAACAAGAAATGACTGTCTCTTGTCATACAGACGCTCTCTGTATCTTGATTTGGGACTCCCGCTGAACATTGCTGAGCATTTTCAAATAATAACGTTGTTTGCCACCTCTATCCACTTCAAGCTTCCTGGCTATGTGATATTTTGTTAAAAGAGTTTATCCAAAATAAGTTTTCCCCAAATGATTGTTTAAAGTTTTCTTTTTAGGTGTGATTCATGAATCAAATTGGATTACTGTTGTCAAAAAGCTAAAGACTAGGTAAAAGTATATAGGAAAGAGCTGTGTGTGAGAAGTAACTGATCTGTTAGGAAAACCCCTTCCTGTAACATATTGATCCCATTTTTTTCCCCATGGTTTTAAGGCTATGGTATTTTGGAAGCAGCAGTCAGGGAATTTCATGTCTTAGCCTGTGTATTCAAACTCGTACCAATTTTTATTTGCAGCGTATGATAAACCTCACAGAGTTGACCCCCTACATCCTGTGTTCCATCTGCAAAGGTTACTTTATCGATGCTACAACTATTACAGAATGTCTGCACACCTGTAAGTACCTGTCAGTATTGTCTATTTAAGGGTTTAGTTGCAAATTCAAACCAATTCAGCTGTTGAAATGTTCTGAGTTCAGGAAAATAATTCTCTGTTCAAAGGGAACGTATGTTGCATTTATTCTGTTCCTTAAGTGAGATATATTTGTGGGTATTTTAAGCATCAGAAAATTATTAAATCAATCAATCGTGAAGTCAGCTTTCCATATTAAGAAGGAAGAAGATGTAGGAAAAGATAAAGCCCAAGTAAGTCAAAAGCAGAGCTACTACATACATTTTCTTAATTATTTTTTTTTAAGTAGGCTCTGGAAATTTGAGTGTATAGCTGAGAGAGCAGGATTAGATTAGATATTAGGAAGAAATTCAAAAAAGAATTTCAAGAAAAGAAAGTTGATTGGCTCTGCTTTTAATAGACTGGAAAGTTTCCTAAGGTGTTGTTGTGAGCTTGTAGATTCACAAAACCCCATAAGCGCCTGTGTGGGAGTACCGATTCAGATACAGAAACAGTGGTCTGCACCTGTGGGACAGCTTGTCCATAATCTGATGAATGGTGGGTAATAAATGATTGATTTCAATGTGCTTGCTTAGTTATTTTTTCCCCCTCAATCCTAGTGCCAACAGTTTTCCCAGTGCGAACAGAACTGTTTTCTCTCCAAACTAATAAAACACCTTCTGTGCAGCTGACTCTTTCCGCCACACCCATGTTCATGCCCAAATCCAAGAATCCAAGATCTCCCAAATGTTCACACTGCATAGAGGGAAAACTTTCCTTTTTTTTTTTTTACCGTTTTTTGGAGCACTGCTCACTAGTTTGTTCTATAGCAGGAAATATTCAGCACAGTTTGCAATTTACAAAGAGGCACAACTGTTAGTAAGGACAGCATAATGTTGCAAATGCAACTGTGGTGGTGTCTTATAACTTTCCTGGTAAATGTTCTGGAAAAGTTTCATCTGTTCAGGCTGATGGGAAGCTGACTTGATAGTAGGTTATTCATTCTAGGTATTTCTACTGAGTAGCATTCCTTCAAAATTTTCTCACCTTTGTTTCTGCTGAAAGTGTTTGTAGGGTGCTTTTCAGCAATCAATATTCTGCCTTAGCTCTACTCACATTCTGCATGCACATTGAACTTTCACCCATGCATCCATTGGATTAGGAGTGTTCATTGACTTCATTTTTTGTCTCTGGCAAATTTTGTCTGGGCAGTCTGGGTATATTTGCCCTTTTTCCCTGAACAGATGGCGCTGTGTAATGGACATATGACTTCTACGGGGTTTCTTTTCTTTACAGTTTGTAAAAGCTGCATTGTGAGACACTTCTACTATAGCAACAGATGTCCAAAGTGCAATATTGTTGTACATCAGACGCAGCCCCTCTATAATATCAGGTAATAAATTTGTCCCATTTTTATAGATTTGCTACTTGGTTTTAAATGTTTTTGCAGAGTTGCTGTGCTTTTGCATTTGAAACAAAGGAATGGTTACAAGAAACGTGTTCCTCACTAGTATGAGTTTCACCACAATAATTAAGATAAAAAGACTCTCTTTATTTTTATCTAGTTTGTATCCAGTTCTAGGGTTTGTTACCCCTGCCCTGGGTATTTTTATGCATTTGCTCAGTGTTACAGGTGATACAGACACTTAACTATTTGCTTTGATTTCCATTTAAGATGAAGACTTTTTGGCATGGTATATTTACTAACTCAAAAAACTGAGTTTTAGTTTCTTGGGCAGTTCATGAAGGGTGGTGCTTTAAACTTTACATGGCTTCTGTTGGAGCTCTGCTGTCAGGATGAGTATTTAGAGAGATGTGAAGTTGCTGCTCTGTCACTCCTTGTACATCTCATTTCAATGTTGTGTTTGGCATCTTTGTTACTGAAACCATTTTGTCTTGCACCAAAGACTCTTCTTTTCTTCTTTTGTTTTGTTTTTTTTTCTTCCCTATTTCATAGACTGGACCGACAACTGCAAGATATAGTCTATAAATTAGTTGTCAATCTGGAGGAAAGTAAGTTCCTTTCTTTATTATTTTACTATCTAGAGATTGAAAAGAACAGAAAATGGGGTAATTCAAGGCCTTTTTCTACTCCAGACTCTTTAAAATAGTTTTATGATGTTTGGTTATAAGTTGTAATGAATTAACTGTGACAACTGGCATCTTTCTGGCTGCTAAATGCTGTTGTGGTAGTGGTGTGGACCTTGTCTCATTAAACAAAGCTGTCACTGTATCCAGATAAACATGCAGATATTTCGCAGTCATTCCTCTTACTTTAGTAGAACTATATCATATCATTCTGTCTAAAAAGTTTGCTTGGCTAAGTAGGAAAAAAAAATGCCACGACCAATTCTTTCAAATGCTTTTACTTTTTCCTCATTGCTGTATTTACTTGTCTGATTTTAGATATGTTTACTGTCTCATCTCATTTATCTTCAACTTTGGGAGCCCCCTGGGTGGGTTGAGTGAAATATACAATCTAGTGGATAAGTATGGACCATAGGTGGTATTGCTTTGTATACCATGAACATATATGTTAAAAAAAGTATATATAAAAAAATGTGTCTGTTTAAATATAGTATAAAAGTACTGTGTTCTATGTGAACGTGTTATGAAATACCATGTCGTGTCATAAGGCGTGACAGCCAGAAGGATATTAGTTCTTGCAGTTATTTCAGAATTATTTATGGCCAGTTTCTCTGATTTGCTCACTGGTTTTACTAACAAAATTTTAGTCTGGATTTCTTAAGTATCTCAGACTCATTAAATACTAGTGATGTTGAAAGTCTGTAGAAACTTGGAAAGTTTTTACTGCTCTAACCATTGAAAATTGGTCAATGAGAATGGATATTCTCAGCATCTGAAACATCTCAATCTGTACTGTGTGTTTTTTTCAGGAGAGAAAAAACAAATGCATGACTTCTATAAAGAAAGAGGATTAGAAGTGCCCAAACCAGGTGAGCTGTAATCACTTTAAGAAATACTGTTAAGGAAATACTTACCGTATTATTTGTTCTTAAGGGCTTTCTTTAAAATATTAGTTCACAACTGAAGATGAAAGTACTACTAGAAATATTCTTATAGAATAGAATTCTATAGATTCTTAATTATCTGGAAATTATAACTTGTCACAGATCTCAGATTACAAAAAAATAGATGAAATGACAACACTTAAACCCTGATCATGGTTGAATTATTTTAAGCTACATATTTTGCTTACAACCAGGAAATATATATAAAATGTGCATTAATGTTATTTTCTGGCCATTAATAAGTAATAGACATTACAAAGGAGTAAAAATGAGAGCTTCAAAGTCTGCTAAACAGTGGGGGGATTATTCTAATTATTTTGTGTTTTCCTATAAAACAGAGCTCTTTGGAGAGTGCTGTGCTGAAAGCTATTAAAATTGTGATTTGGATACACAGCATAGAGTGTAGGAAGAGCTGATTTAGTAATAAAAAAAGAGGATGAATTGCATGGGCTTTTTTTTACCTGGTGAGCTATTCTATTTTGCTCAGTGCATGTTAGTATCTTATGCTGCTTTTATTTCAAGTTATCTTTGCATTTTTGCTACTTGAATATTTTAGCTGTCCCACAGCCCGTTCCACCGAGCAGAGGAAGACCTCGAAAAGTTCTGGGCTCAGTGTTCCGGATCCCACCAGAACTTGACATTTCCATACTTCTGGAGTTTATTGGGTGAGCTGTGGGCAAATGGAGGAGCAGCTGACTGACATGAAGGTGCTGCTAGCATGTGATGGACCATTAACTGGCTCCTGGTTTTCATTAAATGTGCATTTCTTCCATCTCAAGATGTAGTGGGGAGCCAGTTTTAACTTACAGTGCAATAGTGACAGCCAGCTATGCACAGGTGAATGATGCAGATAAATAAATGTTTAGGATGTATCTTCCTATAAAAGTAGCTTCTCGGGAAGTATAGTTTTAAAATGTAGATGTGTTTTATTTTTAAAAAGTTGTGCAGTCTCAGTAAACTGAACAGAGAAATCCCTGTCTATTCCAGTGCCTGATCCCTGTAGGTGGCAGCACCGTTAATGCTGGATGTGCTCGGAGGAAGCACTCCTTTCAAAGAAGCACGGCTTTCAAATAATACAAAGTTTTTAACATCATGAATCCATGTACCTGCCCTAATTTCAGTGTTCATTTTCTTCAAGCCAGACTTGCAGAAGTCAATTTAGACCTCAAACCTTGTAAACTTGTATCTGCCTGAGAAACAAGATGACTTTTGAATCTGTTATATATGGTTTTTTTGTAGTTTTATTTTAAATGTCCAGCATTGGCAGCAAAGCAGGTAATACTGTGCCAATACCATCTCTACCACGTGGAGCTGTCCACTGTGGTTTTATTTATATGGAGGGAAGCACAGAATGTTTCTAACAAAAAAGATGATGGCTTAACACCATCTACTTTGTATTTTATTCTAGTAACTTTTTTAACCTTTGATAATTTATATAGTCAAGATCAAACAGATTATTTTGGCAATGAGAGATTAATGAAGCATTTTGGATAAAGAAAACTTGGAATAGATTGGACCAGCCGGAAGAAATTGTTACTTTGAAAGTCTGACCGTATACATTGTGTCTCTGCAGTTTATAATGTGGTAACCCGTGGTTGTGGAACTGTAACAAAGAAAATGACAACTGTAGTGGAAAAGATTTTTATGTTTGTTTCTTAGTTCATGACAGATTTACTTTCCTCTGTCTGATACCTGGTACATACTTAGAGATGGAGATACTCAATCTCACAGTAACTTGAAGAGCCATGTTAATGTGTGGTCTGCACAAGTGTTACATTTGTTTGCTATAGCAGATAGATGATTTATAGAAATGTGTGGGTTTTTGCCATCTCCAGTGCAATGAAAATACTGCAGTTTCCTCTCTCATATGTACATACTTGCTAATGCAATATGAGAATACTGAAATGTTGTGTATTGGCCTTAACTGAGAAATTTACACATTGCACTACAGGAAGGAGATGTGCAGTATCGGTGATCAGTGGTAGATCACAGGCTCAGGCTGTGCAAATCAGTGAACTTTGGCTGAAGCCAGCTGGAAATTTGGTTATTTGCCACCTTTGTATGTATTTCACATTCCAAAGAAACACATGCTGCTTTCCTGAGTTCCTAGATAGCATTAGCATTAATTTTGTCATATGAACAGTCTGGAAGGCCAACATCTTGCCCAGAGAGCCCCTTAGTGTTCTGTCAGTAACTTCTTAGGTACTGCCTGTTACGGTCCCAAATATCAAGGATCGTGAAGTATGGATGCTTAAGCAGCATCAATATTGCAGCCTACTCCTATGAAAATTAGTGTTATGTTGTGTTTAAAAGTGACTTTAGGCTGCACTGGTTTTTATTCATATTTTATGTAGACAAGCCTTAACATCATAAATTCAAAGAAAATTGAAGCAGCAAAATAAAGGGTAGGAGAAAAAGATATATAAATTCAGTTCAATATTATTTTATGTATAGCAATTTAATGACAGTAGGAGCCTGAGTTGGGAAAATAAGTTGGATATGCAAGACTCATAAATCAATAGGTCACTGTTACAATTAAGAACTTGAGGATATTAATAACTGATAATCTTAGCAATGTTGACTATTTACTCTTTTGTTTTTTCAGAGCTAATGAAGGCACAGGGAATTTTAAGGTACAAATGTGATTAAATTTTTGTTTTGCAGCTTACTTCAGAAATAATTATTGCCTGAGTATATTTAACTTAGTTTGGTTTTCTTATACTGAGTGCAGCTGGAGCTTTCATCAGAATAGTAATAACCAATCTTGTATTACAGTGTATTTCAAACCTATTGTTGTATATACAACATCACACCTACCCAGCATTTTTTTTTTCTTCTTTTTATCCTCATATATCACAGTATTTTTTTATCATCTTTTTTCATGTTCAGTATCACCTCCTACCCTTTCTGTCTCATATTTGCCCTTCTTTCTGCCTTGTTTATCCTGAGGTTTTTGGGCCACACAGAACACAGGGCTGTTTAAAACATATTTAAAATAATCATTTGCTTATTATTTTTTAAATGTTTAAAGAGCATCTGGAGCCTTAAGAGGTATTTAGTCTGTTCCCTCTGAGGTAACCTGCAGGTAGATCAGAGAAGGGTTCAAGAATGTAAGCTGTTTCCCTGTTACTGGGCTCTTGCTTGAGTTTGGAGTTTATGAGGGATTAGTGCCAAAACCTTTGACTTAACTTTAACTTAAAATCTTTATTTATTCTGTGCAGCCTTTGGAAAAGAAGTTTGTGCGTGTTTCCGGGGAAGCAACAATTGGACATGTGGAGAAATTCCTCAGAAGAAAAATGGATCTAGACCCTGCTTGTCAGGTACATCACTTGATGTAGCAGTCACAAGTTGTGCTTTGGACAGACATTTCCATTGTTCATTAGATTTCTAGAAGTAATGTTAGAGTTTTTTATACAGTAAGGATTAAAAAATTAATTGTTTGCCATGTTGAGATTTGCAAGGAACAGCTCTTCTAACTCATTTGCAACCTATTCAGATTTTTATAGTTCTGTACTAATTGGATAGAATTTCCAAAGTGCCACGTAAAATTTCAGCCAGTGAAATTCCAAGCCAAGAGTTTCTGCTGCTTCAAAGGTAAAACTAGACAGGAAAGTGGGAATGTGGGAGCATGCAAAGGCAGAGAGAGGTGTAAGCTGAATAATAGTAAAATTAGTAAAATCTGAAGGCAAACAAGGGCTAAGGAAGAATTATACTATGGATGAATGTGTTGAGATGAACGGTATGAATGCAAATACAGAGACTTTCCTCCAAGTAAGAATTCAAAGGAGCAGAATATGGTACAAAAAAAATTTAGCTTCATATTTCTCAACCATCTTGAGAGGAACTGCATGTCAAAACCAGTTTCCAATTCTTCAGCGTATTTCAGCAGCTATTCAGTTGGGAAAATGCAAGAGTTCTGTAATGTGTAAATAATTCTTAACGCTTTCAGTTCCTGGAATATCAAACTGATGCTGATGTGAATTGGCAAATAGTAGAAGTTCAGTGCTGGGTTTGGAGTTAGGGTTGTTTTCTTACAGCAGTAGCTGTGGGACAATACAGCATGACTTTTTGCCACAGTAATGAATATTCATGCTGCTTACCTTTTCGAGGGTGACAAAGCAAATCAGATATAAATTATTCATCCTGCAGAGGAATTAATGTGTTTTTGCTTGCTGGTTTCCTCTCAGTCAGAGTCTGTAGCTTTTACATGATGGTGACTTGATATTCTAAACAAATAAAATACTCTCAAAATGCAGCTGGAGAAATTTCTTGCATTATTTAGTTGTTTATTTTAGGGGAAGGAAATGTTTTGTTTGTTTGGATTTTCTTAAATAGTACATTAGAATCTCAATTTTCAGGAACACTGAGCATCTGCCTTGGAAACTGCAGGTGTCCATCTTTCAAAATCCACCTGGGCCTGTGTGTTGGGTGTCTTTCAGATTGTATAATCTTGAGATCATCTGTTAAAAGAACATGAGAATTTTTCACCCATTAGTTACTTTCTACTTGGAGTTTGCCAGTCATGTACAATCCCCTGTTAGTGGGTAAATGTTACTACAGCTCAAAAGCTGATGATTTCATTGACTTCCTTTCTCAAGATGTTGCTTGATGCTGAACCAGTCACTCCTATCTCTGCTAGTATCTAGTTTGCCATTTTGGTGTAAGGCACAATCATTGGCTGGTTCTAATCCTTGGTCTCTTCTGTGCAGAACCTGTCTGTTTGGAGGAAATGATAAATCTTCTTTCTTCTACAGACAGATGCCTTGGCTGCCTTTTTTTTTTTATCTTAAAGTATGTGCTCCCATATTTTTTTTTTTTTTTCCCCAGCAAGTATTTTTCTGGTCATTAGAAACCTGTAGTTATTTTTATGCCCTAAGTCATGACTCTTGTCTTGAAGATATCCAGGCTCATTTTTTAAAAAATTTGGAGATTCAGGAAATGAAGCTGGTTATATTTTTTTCTAGCCTGAGTGATTTTTTTCTTTGTCATATGGGGACTAAGATTAAAGGAGTGTATATACTGAGCTGTTACCTTTTTATGGTAGTACACAGAACTGAAGCTGATGGTTTGTTGGTAAACATGCAGAAAGTGAAAGAGATGTCAGACATGTCATTGAAGATTAATAAGTCCAATGAATCCTATCTTACTTCAGCTTCCCTGGATGCCTAATAAACTGTAAAACAAAATTAAGGAGAACCTGATTCTGAATTAGCACAAGCAGAAGAATTTAGAGAACTAGGTTACAAACCATATGTGCAAAGGATTTGAATGTAGAAGATTCTTTGCTGCTTTTTTAGTTTGCTCTAGAAATTTGAAAGTGTTGAGGACTGCAGTGGCTCATTTCCTGACAGCTTCCCCAAATGAATAATTTCTTAGAAACTGGAATTGCCAGTAATAGCTAAGTAGGTAACATCTGATAGGAGCTAAATACAGGTTGTGGTGTTTGGAACCCAGTAGATTCTTGTCCTTGGCATCAGAAGTTTTCTTTAGAATGTGATTTCCTTTGAGCTCCTCCTGCAGCAGCAGTATTCCTTCCTGTTATTTCTTCTGTAAGGGTGAGAGAAACTGCTGAAAGACTTGCTCAGAATTCATTAATGGAATGAGCTGATGGAGCAGAAATGTTCCATAACCAGATGTGCATTCCTTTAATGTGTGAGCTCCACTCTTGGGGGGAGACTGGGAGAAGGGACTCTGTGCTCATACATGGTGTAGTTGTTGATGCAATTTCTTTTTGCCAGTCTTAGACCCTGGAATAAAAGCATACAAGGCCTCTGGAAAGTAAACAGCAGCTTAAAAGAAATGGGAAATTTTGACAGGTTTTTGAATAACTAGCCCAAATACTCATGTCAGTCTCTAAAACTTGGTGTTTTCCTTGTCCTTCCCTGGGTAATATGAGTTGGTTTGGAAAATATTGATTGAAGCCTACTGGTTTCTGGGTCAAATTATCCCTTGGGATGAGTCTTATGTGAGGTTGTCCCTTGCATGAACTTTTTCTATTTTTATCTCTGTCTTACTTAGTGAGCATGAATTTAAAATTGTCTGTTATGGTGGCTTTTAGAGAAATAGCTCTAATAGCAGACATGCCACCAAAAGAAAAGAAATGGCATAATGGAAAACTTACTTTAATAAGAATTTTAACAGAAGTGACTGAGTACTAAGCAGATCCACCTTCATGCTTCCTTTCAACAAAATGTCAAGCTACAGTTACTGCTGTCTCAGGCAATCAGTACTAGTTGGCTTCAATTTTACCAGTCATTTGAAATTTTAGTAAATTCATAGCACTTGTGGTGCTGGTACCTCTTTTGTAATGGAACATATTAATTCCTGTATGACACAAGGATTCCTCTGAGACACATTTCACAATTTATTTTTACACTGACCTGAGTTTTTTTTTTTTTTTTTTTTTTTATTGTATGTTTTATTCTCTTGTCCTTATAGAATGAATGCTGTCTTAACAATTAGCAGGCAGAATTTCAGGCTCTGGTGCTAGAATTAGGAGATTAAGCATTTGGTATTCAGAGAACTCTAGTGCAGTAAATGTGAAAAGCTTTTCTCAATTTATTATTAGACACTGCCTCTTTAATGACTGCCATTTGAAACTGGAGCAGCAGGTACAACAATGTACTTTCAAACAAGCATTCTAATTCTGTTTTGGGAGATTGTCAGCAGCTGTGACTGTCTGTTTGCATCCTATATTGGTCAAACAGATTAGATTTTCTATTTCTGTAGATATAAAACATTTACATGTTACATTTCATTGGTAGCAACACTGAGCTTTAAGTGCCTTATGCTATAAAAATTGTAGAAGTAAGCTTATAAAGCAAAAGTAATTAAACTCGTGTCTCTGGAAAGCAAAGCAGTCGTGTTTGTCTTTCTGTAGTAATAACTGTAGAGGTTAAGAATGCTTGGAAGATAGCAGAAAGAACTGCAGACAGTTTTCCGAAAGGAAAAGGAATATATTTTTCAAGTACTGTGTTAAATAAATCAGGTGTTGATGTTAAATATATAAGTATATAAGGATCAATAGCTAATCAGTATTTACGGTTATGTCCACACAAATTTTTACTTCCAGGCTTTCTCCTGGAAGCTGAAAGCAGAAGTACTACTAAGCAGTTTACATCTTCTGCACATTAAGAATCAAACACAAAGAAAGTATTCTGCATCATTTTCATGCAATACAGGTGGTGCAGTAAATCAATCCTTTTTGAAAGTCTGAGGAGTAGAATTCTTGCCTTCCCAAGTCTCAGAACAACATGGTCTGCCAGCATAAATCTTACTAAATCTTTCCACGAAGAACAAGACAGAGGTAGTGGGACAGCCTGCAGAAGAAGACAAATCTGGGGGAGTGGAAGAGCTGCAGCACAGAGTGCATCCTGTGGTGGAAAGTGGCTGTTCAAGACAATACGTCATGATATTGCAGCGTGCTGCCCGACTGCTGCAGAGGCAGAGCTTAGGCACTTCCCTTGCAGTCCCTGTGGGACTGCTCATTGTCAATGCTCTTATCTTCAGTTTTGAGGTCTTGTCAATTCACAGATGAGAGCAGGCTCTTTTCCTTATCTAGAAATCGCTCATAAGGAAAATGTAAGCAAGTTCCAGTTGAGAGAGAAAAACACTTCTATGTTAGCTGCTCTAATTTGGAACATTAGAGACTGGATTTACATTATGCACAGTAAATCCATGGTAACTTTATAAAGAAATCTATTTTTCATAATAATCTAGGCAGGGAATTCAAAATACCTGAATAAGGTTTGCTTTCCACAAAGTTATTGGTTTTATGGGCAGTTACTAAACAAAAGTGCCTCCTGTGGAATTGCAGGCACCACTGATGGTTCAGCTGCAGTAGAGGACAATGCATGGAACTGCTGAGTACGCCCTGCAGCTGCACCCCAGGAATACTGACTGAGTGCATGCTGAAGAAGGACTCTGATGTAATTGCTGACAGTGGCATGCACCAAGATGCTCTTTTCTATTAAGGCGCATCTTCCACAGTATTAAGTGGAATTATCATGTTTTTTCACCCTCAAGATAAGAATGGGGGGGGCAATTGCTCTTTTTTTGGTGGTGGTGGCACAAACAGGCTTCCCGCTTTTGCAACTGATGAATGATGCCAGATGTTTGTGTGATCGTTTTAATGCATGATCTAAATTCCCATTAGATTCATCACAGCTATTACTAAATAGCTTGTTTCAGTGGACACACCAACTGAGTGAAACAATAAACTGTCTTCTCTGACCAGCAGTGAGCCCAGGCCAGGGCCGTGAAAGGCATTAGGGCAGTGCAATAGTGCTGTGAATGCTGAATACATTTGGACAACAGAGGTAAAGATGGCCTTAGTGTCTAGCATGCTAGCATTGAACTCTGCTAATAAAATTGAAAGGGCTTGGATACTGTTTTGCTACTCCAAAGACAAGTTGGACTTAACCATGCTTGTGTTTCTCCACAGGTGGATATAATATGTGGTGATCACCTGCTGGAGCACTACCAGACACTGAGGGAAATTCGTCAGGTCATAGGGGAGAGTGCAGTACAGGTACGTGGCTTTGTTCCAGGTTTTCTGTTTCAAAACAGAAGACCTCTCTTAAACCCTCAGGTAGCACCAACTTGTCTAAAGTCACTTAGAAAAATCGCTCCAGCTTATGCAAAATCATTTTTATCTTGTAAGTGGAGTTGACAGTGTACCATATTCTGCTTGATCTCATGGTATTCTGGATATGAGGGGTTTTTTGTGGGGTTTTGTTTCGTGGTTTTGTTTTTATTTCTCCCCAAAACAAGTTGCCATCTTACCAGTGATAAAATGTACCAGCTATTCTTTCAATTAATATTCCTTGTTTTTCCGCTCTGGCAATCGCTTCTCTGTGGGAAATCAGAGGGCAAATCCCAAATAAGGTTATCCTTGTGACTGGATCAGGAGAATAAACTTGCTTATAAAAACACAAACCAAAGATAGATGGTAATGAATGCAGTAAATGTGCTTGATGCATATTGTATTTGCTCTGGTCACAGCATGAGTGTATGGTCAGCTATTCCTTGTTGATAACTTGCTGTCTTTAGTGTTGCTGGCTTTGCAAATTAGAATGCTTTTATTTTTTTTAATTCTTTGCGGATCTTTTCAAAGCGTCTTTAAAGGATCACACCATTTTAGAAGTTCTGCAAAAACAATGAAGTACTCTGCCAAGTGCATCATAAGATAGAGATGTAAAATTGTGATATGTGGTAAATTGCATCTTAATCTGAACTTGGAGGTCTGAAAAGTTAATATTTAATACAGTGGGAAGAAATATGATTAGATTGGTATTTTATTTGGAAAGCAGTCTTAGCAGATGGGCTAAAATAGTAGCAAAATCATCTCTCCTCACTTTGTTTGTGCACACACATGCACAAACATTTACATTTAAAATTCCTGCTGAGCTTTCTTATGCTACAGGAAGGCTTCTGTGTTGGGGGCAGGAAGTAAAAAGCTGGTTTTGAGATCTCTTGGACTTTGCATCACTTGTACCTGATTTGAATCACTAGGAGGGGTCCCAGAGTCAGGGCAGAGGCATTTGGCTCATGTTAATGTTGGCAGACATTAAAATCTGTGATGCTTGTGCTGTTTCTGCAGTTGAAGGGAATGAAGGCCACAGCTGATGTCTTAGCTGTTTTATAATAGCCTGAAGAAGAAATGCAAATGTAACCTAATCCAGTTTGGGGAGCAGGGGATAGAAACTGGGAGGAAGTGGGTACTGGTTACAAACTTGTTTCTAACATTGAGTCCTGGTGAGTAAATTCAGCAATCAGAACAAAGTGATGGAAGTGCCGTCTACTAAAAGCTTCAGTAAATGGCAGGGGGATGATATATTTCTCAGTCCAGGGGTATAATCACATGTACGGTTTTAGACTTCATGTATGAGAAGTGCTATTTGGGGAGCACTTCAAGGAATACTGCAGCAGTTTCATTTTTTGTCAGAACTGGGTCTGCCTGATTGATGTTAAGTGATAAAGCACCAGTCAGCAGCTCCACGAAGAGAGCAGTTGTCCCGGGATGCATTCTCCAGTGATGTTTCAAATCTCATTTATTACCAAATCTGTATGCTAGCAGTTAATTCTCTCAAGGCTTCTCTATTGGGCAAACAAATAGAAAAGAAACATCTTGGCTTATTGTGAAGTCTTGTTCTTTCATAGTCACTTTCTGTTACATGCAGACCAGCTGTACTGTGACAGCTCTCGACAGGAAATTTGAAAGACCAGGTTCATCTTTAATTTCTCTTCATATTGTCAGAAGATCTTTAAGGATGCCAGATAGTTAGGAATGTTGCTTCTTTTTTGATATTGAAATAATTATGATATTTTCATGTTCTTTAGTCTAACATTATAATTTATTTTTTTTTTTTAGAAATCAAGAGTATCCATTTCTAGGATTTAAAAAAAAAAAAAAATTGGAAAATATTTTTAGACAATTACCCATGAAAAAAAATCCCAATGGATAGGTCAAGTCTAAAACGTTGAGGGTTGTTTGTTTCTCACAGGATCTGAAATTCAATAAGGGGCACAGTTGTCCTGGCCAGTGAAACTACAAGTACAAAAGAACATTTGATGAATTTTACATTAAACTCCAAGGGCATCTTGTGCCTTTGTAACTTTCCAGCCTTTCCAAATCAGTGCTGGAGCTTGAATTGTCCCTATCAGAACTCACTGGGATGCTGAGACAATGTTCAAAACTGCTGTTGTCATTTACAGGTTTCTGAGGTTCGCTGTAGATGCTTCATGCAAAGAAAACAGCTTCAGTAGCTACTTCTGCAACAGAAAGTTATTTGAAGCAATAAACATTGGGCTCTTTCATTTAGACGAGTACAACCACTGTTAGAGGAGAAAAATAGCTCTATTCTGAGTCACATTTTTCACTTCCAAGTTCATTCATGTCAGCAGTTATTTTTTTCCTGGGAAAAATGATTATTAAAATGCAGATAAGTTTCTCTTTGGCAATTATATTAATTTTAACATGCATTTTTTGGTAGCATTTGCAGTACAGCATCACATATGTTGTGTGTGATTTATTGTTCTGAACTGTAACCACTGTGGGGTTTTTACAGGCTTTTACTGACACTGAATGGTCCTTAAGATTTGCTTGTGAAGATTTTGGGTGTTGTATTTCTTTTTTTTTTTTTTTTTTTTTTTTCCCCTACTGACTAGCGCTGTGTAGTGATGCCTGAGAGTCTGAGTAAAAGAAAGTCTCCTGGAGGTGCAAGCTAGCAGAATTTTAGCTCTTCTGGATACTTTTCTGCCTTTCCATCAAGTGTGGGAGGACCAAGTGTGATATGATGATAAATAAATACTCGACACTGACCCCATAGTAACCTGTTTGGCTTGTTTTATTGCAGTAAATAGGCAACTAATTTTAGTGGTTGAATGTAAGCAATTAATATCTTCATTTCTGAGTAGCTGATAGAAGGCTAAAAAAGAATCAGGAATAAATCTTGTTTAATCTTGTAGATGTCAAGATGTTTTGACATTTCTGAAACTGGGTAGTTAGTTAAATCTTCCTAACTAGCTGAAAGTAGGATTTCTAGCTCTGTTTAGGACAAAAACATAAAACTCATTGATAGAGTTTATATAATAAGAAACAACTTTGCTTTTTTTCTTTTTGAAACAGTGTAAAACTTGTGGACTTTACTGCAAGGAGTGATCAAAGACACTTACGGAGACCTTTAAAGGCTCAGTTTTGTTACCAGGCATTGAGATCTGCCTGTAATTAAGAATTTGATCAAGTAGCTGAGAAAGTAAGCTTATTATTAACTAAATGGGAATGTAACTTCTTCCCTGTATTACCTTCCTCCTCTCTGCTGCACAAATGCAACCTGATCCAAGCTGCTGGTTATTTTCACTTGTCTAAAACTGGGCCTTCTCAGAGTTCTGCATCACTGCTGGATATAATGAGCTCACACATGGGAAAAGCTAAAAGGAGTAGCTTCCTTGATGTCCTTGGCCCTTGGCACAGAGGTTTGGCAGATTATAATGGTCTCTTTGTAGCTCTCACCTTTTTGTAACCCAGTGCTATTGTGCTGGTTTTTTGGTCTCCTGAGTTAGGCAGCAAGAGCTGTGCTCTAATTTACTGTGACCTTCTTGCGCATGTTTCCTATGGAACTGCTTTACTCTTTGCTATGGGGTTATTGAATTTGGAAAGTGGGGCACTTTTTGTTGCTGCTGCTCTTGGAACATCAAAAGGGGCGTATGCTCTGATGTTTTGGGCTGTCAGTTCCACTCTAAAGTTTATAGTTGGGTGTGACAGGTGGGATCCGTTACAATTTTTTAGGTCAGAGTCACAAATGTGTGTCAAAGGACACTGGGGAGCTTTGCTTTTGTTTTCTGCCTGAGTTAGCCTTGAGATTTGAAATGGGCAGTGAGAGCTCATTCTCTGTTTGGATTTCCTTTTAATAACAGTATCTAGAGAAAGCAGCTGAACATAGATAGAAATGTGTAGTACTCTACAAGTGAATAATTACAGAGTAAGAAGTGCCAGTACTGGGGTAACTCAGCTTCTCTTTGTAGAGAAGGAATTGCAGTGGATTTCACCTTGAGGTTAACAGGGCTATTTCCTTTAAATGTCCAACGGCCAAATGTACCATTTCAAAATTATTCATCAAAGAATACATTGTAGCATTTTCTTCTAGTATAAATATTTATTCCCTTTAAGAAACTGGAAAATAGAGCAAAAACTGGTTTTGACCACAATTTTTCTCCAAAAATAAAGTTTTGAATGTGTCTTTATTTTCTTTTTTGAAGGAACTAGTGGGCACAAGGAATAAGTACCTTTGGGAAGGTATAACAACATTTTTATGTGCCAAGAGATCCCTGAGTAACCTCTTAGAAGCTGTTCTACTTTGCAATGCTGCTATCCCAATTTATGCTAATCACCTAGTGAGTTAAAGCTCCTGTCTCCTCCTCTATCCTTTCAGGAGTTAGCAATGGATTCCTGGTTATTAACAGGGTGAGAAAACGAGGAAAAGCTAGTGTGAGTTGATACTGATACATTATCTTGCATCCTGTGTATTAACAGATAAAAACATCTGAAGCAAAATACAGTAAAAATTCTAACGTTAGTTGGTACTAATGTAGTTCTCTCTTCAAAAGAGAACTTTTTCTAAAGTCTGTCCATATAAATAGGTGTAATGCAATGTCAGATTCCCAGGGGGTCTGTGGTGGAAGCCTGGACTAAGTGCTGGGCCTTTCAGCAGCTGCCTGTGAATTAAGTGACATGAGTAAGACTAATGGGTTAGAAGTGTGCTGTTTCACAGATGAAAGGGATTTTTATTTTGAGCATTCTTTCAAGAGGAGAAACATGAATTAATAAATGAATAGTTTGCCATTTGGAGGTTTTTTAATCCAATGTATTTGTTACTTAATGAATGTATATAGTGGTAGCCTGGACTCCTGTGCTACAACTTTTGGCAGCACCTTCTAGAACTACTTAATAGATTACTTTTTTTTTTTCCTGCTCCACAATGTCATGTGGAAATCAGCACAACTTGTAAACAAGAGCCTATTGGATGATGATGATGCCATTATAAGTTAATATAAAAGCAGTACCAGATTTTACTTTATTTTTAACACCCTTTTCCATGTGAAAGAGGAGAGAGGAATACAGGTATTTGCCTTGATACGTCAAAACTTGCATTCTCCACACGGAAGGGACGTGGTATAAAATGGTGAGATGGTGCCTGGGGTTCTGCCATGCAGCAGTTGTTGTACCAGGTGGTGACAGAAGTGCCTCGTGGACAAGGGAAAGTGCTACAATGAGACACCTTCTTTCTTTTCTCTCTAGGATGGTCTGCTTGTACTGCACTATGGCCTGGTGGTATCTCCACTAACTTAAAGGTGCCTGGAATATCAGAAAGCAAAAGGATCTGAAGTCAATGCAGCTTCTTCAGTGCTGTTTCTCACCAAAGAAGCCATCGCATTTCCTGTGGCAGGAAGCAAGTGAAAGGAGCCACCACAAACTGCTGTGTGCTTGTAATGTAACGTCTGACTTTACCACTGTAAAAAATTGCAGCTTCTGTAAGTACAGCTGTAGATCTTGCTATGCTTCATGTTACAAATTACTGTCTTCAAATTTCACTCAGCTCAGGGAAATTAAATGCTCGAAGTAGCTGATTTTTTTTTTTTTACTTTGTAAAACCATAAGATTTCACAGGGTGAACAGCCTTTTTTTCCTCTAAGCTCTGAGATTTCTCTTGCTGTCTAAGTATCTAGCTAGAACAGTGCTCTCAGGGATGATCTTCATTGAGCAGTATAATTTGTTTTGGGGAAGAAATAGCCTAAAAAAAAGTATACTCTGATCATCTGTCTTTGGATGTGATTTGGGGAGAGGAAGGAAACTTCAGAAATGTAGACCAAAATATTTAGAAAATGATGCAGCATAAGCATTATTTTTTTGAGAAGTAGCATTAAATTTGTTGTTTTTCTTGAAGAAAGACAATTTTGTTTGCACTGGAAATATATTTGCTGGTAGTTTGGCTTATACCAAATGGCGGATCATGCGTCTCTAGTCTGAATAGAGATGAGCTGGCTGTAAGCTGGTTAAACTATGCATGAAAAAAAAGAAGTAGCACCTCTTTCTACCTGCTTGCTGTATATAATCACTGTCACTCTGATTTAAAATCCATCAGTTAACAACTGACTTGACTGTCAGGAGTATAAATCCATTCACTTTAGTACATACCTCTCCAGCAGCTGTGAAAATGGTCATTTTTTCCACTCTTTCTAATGTGTTTTAGTGCATTGTAGTGAAGGCCAGGGTTGAGTAATGTAATAACCTGGCTGTTACTACCAGATTCACAGAGGACATTAGGTGACTTTAATTTTAACATGTTAAAATACTAGATTTTGTGACAAGCATAACACTTCAAATTTTCTTCTGTTTAAGATTTCCATGTTGTCTCGTGCAGCATTAAGGACCAGAGAGCTCTGTGTCTTATGGTCCTGCTGCATACTGGGTCATTCATGAAAGCTTCCGTTAGGCACCAGGCTCCTTCCCCTCCCTACAGTCAGTGTAGGGAAAAGGAGGAGATTCCTTTGTAAGGCATTTCAGAGCACCTAAGTTACAGAACCATAGGGCTGGAGATCATTCAGTCCAACCTCCCTGCCAAGGCAGGGTCACCCAGAGCAGGTGACAGAGGAATGTGCCCAGGTGGGTTTGGAATGTCTCCAGAGAGGAGTGCTCTGCCACCCTCAATGTAAAGAAGTTCTTCCTTCTTTCACTCCTCCTTTCTTTTTTTCAGTCATCTGGTGAGGCAACAGCAGCAGCTGAGCTAGATCCAGGGGTTAAGGTTTGATTGAGCTGTACAGGGGTTCTGGAGCTTGGGGACACTTGAGGAGCAGCCCCAAGCTCCACCCAGACGTGGAAGCCCTTGGCAGCCAGTCAGGCCTGGGGGGGACATTGCCAGGAGAAGCAAGGGACATTTAAGTGTCCCTAAGGAGCAGAGCAGCCCCTTATGGCTTCTGCTGGACCCTCTCCAGGAGGTCTGTGTTTTTCTTGTACTGACGAGCCCAGAAATGGACACAGCACTCCAGATGTGGCCTCACCAGGCTGAGTAGAGGGGCAGCATCACTTCCCTTGGCCACACTCTTCCCAGTGCACCCCCGGGGCTGCAAGGGCTCAAATGTATTTGTTCACTGTCAGTCCAAGAGGACTGGCATCCTTTGTCTAAAGAAAGCTTTCATGAATCCTCCCTCAGGTCTTTACAATAAACATTGTTTTGTCTGTGAAGGTGGTACATAAGAAAAACAAGTTTTGTTTGAAGTAATTCTCATGATGCTTCTAAAAATGTAACAAAAAGCCTTTTTAGCTAAAACTCCTATTTTACCTTTAAAGTTTGTATGAAAGTAGTGTTTAAAATGCAGCAGAAAATGAGATTATTTTGTAAACACCTCGTGAGTCATGTTGATAAAAGATTATATATTGTAACAGCAAAATAAACTTTATTTTAGCCAATTTAAAATTGAGCCCTTGTGTTTCCATGCCATGTTTCCTATGTCAGCCTCAGAACTATAGCAGATGATAGTGAAACTGGTGAGTGTGCTCTGGGGTTGTTAGAATGACAGATTTCAATTAAGAGGCTGAATGGTGGAGGGTAATTCAACTCCACTGGAGCTAGGTGTGCTGTTGTTAACTGGAGTAACATGAAATCTCTGGGATTCTTCTTTTAATGAGGATTTTGGTGAGAAATAGCTCAGTAAAGAAGTTGAGATTATTTTTCCACAGAAATACAGGAGAAATAATCCTACATAGTTAAAGGACCCATTTTTTCATCAACAAGAATATCTTTTTGTGAAAGCCACCTCTCAATTATTGTCTTTCATGTTTTCATGTCTTTCATGGCTGTTGTTCTCAAGTGCCTGTGAACTGACTCTCTGCCACTGGAATCAAGGCATCTGGTTCAAATACTCAATATTGCCCCTTCCTTTTGCATTGTCACTCAGGGGTTTGTTTTAAAATTTATAGCTCTGTGCTAAAAAATCATTATCAGTGTAGTCACATTTTACATTGCAAATTCACCCTGGCGTGAACTTCACATCTACAGAAGGCCTCATGTGCAGAGTTTAACAGCTGTATAGAAGCTGATAGTTAATTCAAATTAGTGTCATTCTAGGAGGCATTTGACTTGCATGGCCCCAAGAGGGCTGTGCTGCCACTGGCACTGATGTCAGTGTCAAATTCTGCTTTTCAAAAAGAAAGAAAAGAAAGGCCCTCCCAGATACCTTCAATGGATTTTTCTGTAGGGTAAATCACATGCTGGCTAAAATGCAGAAGGCCAACACTCCCTTCTTCACCCTTTCTGTGGCTTAATGAGGAGGATTGAGGGTCTGTAGCCTGTGGTATTTTTGACGTGACTGCTTAGTGACCTGTTATGTCCCTTCTGTCCACTTCTCTCTAGTTCTTCCTCACCTGCCTTCAGAAAGTGTATTTTTAGCACAGTTTTCCTGGCTGAACATCCTGCTCCCTTTCACCTGAAGGCACTGATGTGTTCCTTCTCTCCTGGGGCACATCCGTGTGCAGCAGGGTGACCTTTAGCTATTGCCAAGGCTGAGCTGAGGCTCTGTGGTTTCCTGCATAATCAGTCTGCTTGATTTAAAATGTGCCAATCTTCTTTCAGCTCTCCTGCTGCTGTTTTATTTCTGTTGGTCTCCTTTTAACCTTGGCTTCCCTCCAGCCACTTTTGGTCCTGATGACAGAGGAGCATCTGTAACAAGAAGCTGCCTATGGGATGGCATCTCTACCCTCATGGGAGATGAGCCAGCCTTGTGCTCTGGAAGTGAGGGAAGGTGTGCTGGGACTCATTCATTATTTTACAGATGCTATTGTTTCTTTACTTAATGAGAAAATTCTGGCTTTCCTTTCTCATTACTTTCTTAATAGCATCATGGCTAACACAGATCCTTATTAAATACTGCTTATAAATGCAGCATAATTCTGAGTTCCTGTACAGACCTGCTAATTCCCAGCAAGAGGAGATGGTGACCCTTAATTTCCAGATTGCTTATAAATGCAGAATCAAGCCACAGTCAAGTCGTGAGCAGAGTCATACCGGTTACATTCTATCTGTTTTCTCTGTGTTCAGTACAGGTTCAGTGTAAGAAAAAAGGGTTCAAGAGATGGGTGAAATGTGCAGCTGAGCCCTCTGAGCAGAGGGACCTGCAATGGCCAGGGATAGCTGTCATTTATGTCCTGAACACGACAGTGCACCCAGCCTGGCTCTGCACTGCCACCAGACTGTGACACACGTGAGCCAGGGCAGCTCTTAAAGATAATTTCTCTAGATGTGAAACAGCCAAAGAGTTTTATTGAAAACCCATTCGAGCTTATCTAATACTAGTCAGTGTTGAATTTGTTTTCAGGGAATCATTAATCATTTATGTGCAATGATTAATGTTAATGCATTTTTTTAACAGTCACCAGGAAAATTACATCTCTGGCATTTCTGGTTTTACATTTCTTCAGTGTGGAATATCATTTGTATGAAATTTGTCATCAGTGCAAATGAGTGGAGGGATTCATTCCAGCATTTGAGAGGAAGGCTATTGACAGGTATAGGAGTTTTTATGTATTCCATACCTTTCATTTAAAGAGATTGTCACATTGTCCCCATGAATCTTTTGGTATGCTCAACAGAATGCACCAAGAGCCAGCCTGGGTGTTAAGGTTCTCTAAAATATATATTTTTAGGCTGTCATAAATACCTGCTGAGAGACTGAGAGGTGTTGCAAATGGTGCATTCTCTTCACTTCTGCTTTTTATTTGGTTTTTCTACCTCGTGGTTCTGTAACACTAATTAGCTCAGCAGGAAGAGAAGCAAGGTGGCCACAAATGGAACTTTACCATGTCATCTTTAAGAGACCCTCGTTGAAGGAGCCAAAGGATATTTACATTGACTGAGGTTTCAGAATGTTGCCACAGGTACAGGTTTAATTACTGGACAAGCCAAATTTTATTATTTTTGAGAAAGAAATGATAATTCCATCTGAGATGTAATGCAATATTGATTGGCTGTCCTGCAATTGCAGAATTCTTGCTGGAGCTTGTATTGCCATCTTTACTGGGTTTGTATTTAATGGAAAACTGTATTTGTGACAAATACAGCAGCGGTCTGCAAAACAAATGTTTCCCAAAGTGGAAAAGAGAACTTGCATTTTCTAATTGTGTGGTAAAATGGTCTATTTGGACATGAAAGCTTAAAATGTCTGTTTTCTTCCAAAGGAAATGTTAACAGTAGAAAAGTGGATGGTGGAGACTTGGCAAAGATTGAGAAAAAATGTGTGTTCCTGTGAGAGCTACTTTGGAGCCCTTGGTGTTGAGGCATCCATAACCTCTGTGCTGAATGGATTTTCTGGTGTCCAGTAAGGAAAGCTCAGCTTCTCAGTCCATGAGGATGTTTCACCTGTGTCCCTGACAGCATGAAACTGAGAGGGGTTTGGTGTCTTGGAGACTTCCAGTGCTCTTAAATGCAGCTGAAGTTAAGCTGATGAGCATAAGAAATGATTTGGGGAGGATGTAGAGGGTAAAGAGGACATGGATACACAGTATGATCCTATAATCCTGGCTTCCAGAAGAATCTAGCCTAAATGTTTTGGCCTGCTGAATCATTTTGGCTTGCTTCAGGCATTCTTATTCATACATCTCTCAGGTCTCATTGGTAGACTAGGAATTTGCTAACGAGGTGTCGTATCTGGGGCTTAGGAGTTTTTTTGCGGGTTTGTTTTTGGGGGTTTTTTTGTTGGTTTTTTGTTTTTTTTTCCATTGAAAATTTGCTTAAACTTAATAATGTTCTGAGCCTCAGTGCAAACCATGTTTTTCAGTCTGATCTCAGCTTTTCCAAATGGCATCTCCAAGCAACTTTTTCTTACAGAGCACACTTGGGTCTGCATGTGCATCATCTCAGGGAATGACTACATGTCTGTCAGAGCATTTACAAGGCTGCTCTGGATATTGGAGAGCCAAGAACTTGTTTCTCCTTGTGCTCTCTGGCATGCAGGCAGGCAGCAGCTGCCTCTCGATTCAAAGGCAAAGGAGCAGAGTGACCCTGCTGGAGTGGTAGGAATGGAGGGCCTCTGTTGTTTCACAACTGACACAGCACCTCCGGAGCTTTGCTGCCTTCAGCAAGTGAATGTGGACCTGGGGCTCTGGAATTGCAGTCTGACATTTTCTGGGTATTTCCCTTCCATCTAAGCAGATGTTTAGCATGGACACTGTTCCTTCTTCATGTTTTGCTCTTTGTCAGTTCTAGCCAGCACAACGTCTGCTTTAGCAAGGATGTACTTGCTTGTCACAGAGTTGCAGGCTCATCTCTGGTTGAGCTGAGTTTTGGATGAAGACCCTCGCACAATCTGTAGGAGTGCTTTCCCCCTGACCCCCCAGCTCTGCAGCCCTTTGGTTCAGCTGGAAGCACTGGAACAGACCAGGGTCAATGAAAATTCTCCCACTCCACCCCAAGCAGTGCCCTGTTTGCACACTGTGCTGCATTTGCCAAGTGATTTTTATTCCCACAGGCCTGTGAAACCTTGCATGAATGAGCTGGCATTACTTGTGCTATTTTGACATAAACTCTGCTTCAAAGTGTCAAACCCCGGTGATGGGGACATTTGATCATTCAGAAACATCTGTTTGGCTGCTGCTGTTAGGGCTCTGTGTCACTCTTTGCAGGAAGAAGCTCTTTCCTTAAAGAGGTGTCTGCCAAGAGCTGGCAAAGAGAGAGTTGGCTGGATCCAGCCAAAGGTGCCGGAAGAGACTTTGCTCTGAATTGCTTATTGATTCCTTCTTGCTGAATGACAGCATTCTTCTTCAGTCTGGAAAAGGAGGTGTTTGCATTCCTGCCAAAGGAAAACGTTTGTGGTTTGTGAGGTTTTTTTCCTTTGGCTGCTTTTTCTTTGGCTTACTTTTTAATGAATTGCAGCATCTAGATATGCATTATTAGCAAAACTTCTCTTTGTGCAGCAACTTTGTTTTCAAGGAGCTCTACATCTTCACTGCATGGGCCAGCATCTACATTCAGGGAAAAAACAGCCAGTCCAGTGGTGGGAATTTGTCTCATTGTGTGGAAGCTCAAATTCTCCCCAGCATAAAGATGAAGGAAATGGAGCGTTATGGAGAAATAGCTGCACTCTGCTGCTTCTTGAGCTGATGGTGCAGTCTGTGTCCAGAGCTGCCTTTTATCCAAGAGGTTGAGGTTTTATAGAGGTATTAATCTTTCAACATCTGCAGTGTGACTCACTCCTTCCCTCTGGCAGCCTGGGTGTTTAACCCAATAAGAAAGATGGGACCACAAAAGAGGATTTACTGTTCTGTTCCAGCTTATGGTTTCACTGTGGAAGCCTTCTGGTGGAAGGAGCCACTCTGAAGAAGAGAGCAATGGAAAAGGAGGCCTGGATGGAGATAATCAAAAGTCAGCATTGGCAACATATTCAGTCCCTCTTTGCTGTAATTTTTCTTCTCATAAAGAAAATTGGTGTAGACATGGGCATCCCTGCCTGTTGCCCCTCTGTTACCTCTGGAGTTTAACACCATGAGACAGCCCCAAACTGCTGCAGAGCTCCAGAAATGCAGGAAATCTCTGGGCTGGCCCTCACACTGCAGCCATTTTCCAAAATAGTTTCTTGACCTTCCTGCAGCTCTTCCATCCTGCTCCACCACTGCAGGCCCTTCAATATCATATTGATATCACTAAAGTAAAATTCCGAGCTTCATTATTAGGATCCATTAAGCTGAGCAAACAGGAATTCGGAATGAGGATTGTGCTGGGAACAAAGGACAGGTCAGGCTGCTTATGCTCAAGGGAGAGAAAGCAGCAGCACTGGAGAGTGTTTGAGATTCAGAATATATCTCATTAGCTGCACAGTCACATCTGCTTTTTATTCCCCCAATGGACTGGGAGAATTACTGTGTGTTTGCATTTCCTAACTGACAGATGAGCCCGGAGTTATTTGGACATTTCTTGGTCTTGTTTTATGTGCTAGTGCCTTGGACTTAACTCTGCAGGTGCTGGCTCCCCCGGGTTCTGCCTGGGCACCCCAAGTTGTTCTGTGCTATTTTGCTGGGGGCTGCTGGTGAGCTGCACTGCTCCAGCCATGCCCTGGGCCCCCTCCCCTGCCTCTGGAAAGTGCCCCTTGCTTCACCCACCTGCAGGGCTGCCCTCCCCAGGACTGTCACCCTGTGGTGAGCAGCCTGTCCAAGGCATGGCCCCCAAGGTTACCAGTGTGACAAGATCAAGGTGTAGACATGCTGCTCCTGGCCTGCAGCTCTGGTGGAAAAGCCTGTGATTGTCACACTGCATCCCTGGGGCTCTGGGGCAGATTGCCATGATGTGGTGCAACAAAGCAGGAATGGAAAAGCAACAGGGCAGTGTGCTTTGGCAGGGCCACCCAGCAGGAAGCTGCCTGTGCTCTTTCCCTTTACAGGCACACCTCGAGCAGAACGTGTGCATCTTCCAAATATAAGCCACTGCTGGTCACAGCACCTGTGACTGCTGAGTTTACTTGGGAGGTGGGTGCACCCTCTTCTCTTCATCTGCTCTTGTGTAGATCACTTTATCTTCAGTTGTGCAGGCAAACCACGAGGCTGTTTCTAACCCCTGAGCACACAGGCAGCATGGAGAGGAAGTGACAGGTAGCTTGGGACTGAACTGTCAGGGGTGTGATGCAAATCACAGCCTCACAACCTTTTCTGAGCAAATGAGGGTGCACTTGGCCATGGCAGACCTTTCTCCCTCAGCCAGCTGGCCGTGGACTCTTCTACACAGCAGGGCCACCATGAGGCACCTGAGGTGAGCCCCAGACACGCCCTGCTGCCATCGGTGGCTCCAGCGTCACCTTGCAACTCCGGCAGGAGGGGCTGGCAACTGCATCCCGACACTGAGCTCTTTGCAGGGGCCCAGAGGGACTGCTGGGCACTGAACCAGCTGTGGGCCAGACACTGAGGTGTGTTCCCAAGATGACGCAGCAGCAAAGACGACAAAACAGCTCGGTTTGATCCACACAACTATTTCTTTTTTTAATTGTTAACTTGTGCCTTACAATAGAAGAGGAAAGAGTGCGAGCAAACCATTTGCTGGTTCCAGGAACTACTCTGGCAGCACGGCAAGGGCAGCGAGGTCTGGTGATGAAAACCCTGCCAGGGCACTGACACACAACATGTGGAGTCTCCGGCTCTTGCAAAAGCGATCGCTGGCAATTTAAGGCATTGAAGGAAACCTATGGTTGTTAAATCCTATATCAAATTTGGCACACGTTGGAACAGTTAGAGCGGAGACAAGGATGCTTTGTGGGCTGGTGTTCAGGAGTCCTGCAGCCTCCCAGTGCTGGCTGGGGCACGATGCTAATCTGGGTACAGGGTTTTCATGTGAAGGCTGTGCAGCCAAACAAGGGGCCCTCAGACCCTCATATTTGGGAGACAGTGATACCACGTGAGGTGTACATCCTGCAGCATGGTGGTGCCTTCACCTCCAGTGTAGCAGCTCCCTGCCCTGTGCCTACTGCCTATAAACCCCATGTGCCTGGCTTGACTAGTGCTGTCAGAAAACAAGATTTGTCAGTACAAAGAAAAATTAATATTTCTTATAGTTCAAAACATACGTGGCTGAGATCAGATCTCAAGTGTGGTTACAGTCCAGTATGGCTATTTCTGTGCTTCTAGGGTTAAAAGTGGATGGCTACAGCTCGAGGAGTGGGGAAGAGTTTAGCTGTACATGGATTTGGATAGTTGATGAAGGTATGTAGCCTTGAAACTAGTTACAGTAAACATGTTGAGTTGTTTCCCTCCCTCCCCAGAGAGCTGGCTCAGCAGCATTCCCAGCTGGCTGCCCCTCGCCCGCCGCAGGAGGAGAGAGGGAGCGTGCTACGAGTCCATGTGCCACCACCACAATGACCAACATGCATCTCTAGCTACCTGTCCTGTGTGCCCCCACCCCATTTAAAAGGGAGCAATGTGCCAAGCTCGGCCTCTGTGTGGCCGGACCCGCAAGGAAGCCATCCCTGGGTTGGTGTCCCTGGTGGGTGTTATGTGGTTTTAGGGGAGGCTTCCTGCGAGCCCAGTGCGGCTTTGTGCCCAGAGGAGCAATTTCAAGGCCGAGTGGAGACTGTTCCCCCTCAAATGCTTGTGAACAGGGTCCTGATGGTTACATCTTTGCATTTGCAAGGATTCCTCCATGCAGGTTTAACCTCCCTCTTTTCTTGACAGAGGTTATGGTCCCCTCAATCACCTCAGCCCTGCTGGATGATATTTTAGAGGTCACTTTAATAACCTCTCCTTGCTCCTCCTCTTTGAAGGACAGAGTAGAGGAACTAAAGCTCCTTGGCTGGAAGGAGTAAGTGGGGCTGGGAAGGGAATTGAGTGATTGAAGGCCGCCGCTTCCCATGTTGAAGAGGGTCTCCTCTCCCTCCAGCAGCTTCCTGTAAGCACATCACAAGGGAAGATGTTACTATATGAAAAATCTGCAAAACCTGAGAGTAAGTTGTGCCCTGCAGGCAAGTCCAAGCCATCCCCACAGGTCACACTACACCATGAAACTGATTCAAAATCATATGTTTGTCAAACATTTCTGGAGGACTTGCAATACATGGTACATGAGAGCAACTTTCTCCTTCTTTCCTCTCCAGAAACACCAGGAAAATAAATACCTGAAGCACAGCCTTTTGCACCTACTTTTAACTTTGCAAAAAGAGACAAGTTTCCAACCCCCAACCGTGCCCATTAAAAAATATTGCTTCTGGGATGGCTGAGGGATGTGGTTCACAGCTGCTGGATTGAGGCAGGACATGGAGCCATGGCTGCTCCCCAGGCAGGAATATGGCAGATCCAGGCGGGGGAGATGAACAACATGCTTGTGGTGCTCCTTGAGTGTGTACCCAAGTATTTTCTGGGCCCTTAAAAATACTGCAGCCTAGTGGGGTCAGGGGATTGGGCTTGGGAAGAGTCCAGGTAGAGCAGGAATAGAGCAGCCTTACCTGTAGGCAGCTATCTCAATATCAAGGGCCATCTTGACATTGAGCAGGTCTTGGTACTCCCTCAAGTGCCGAGCCATCTCATTTTTGGTGTTTCGCAGGTCGTCCTCCAGCTGTCCAATAGTGTCCTGCAAAGGCAAGGACACTCAGCCCTGTATTTTGGAACAGGACTTCTCCCACAGTCCCGCTCTGCTTTGCCCATTGTAGAGACAGGGAAGTTGCAATTGATCCATGATGGCACATCCCACCAGGAGCTGGGGACTGTGAAATGGCATGCTAGCAGGGATGAAAAAGCAGGCAGAGCACCAGACATAGCTTGTGAGCGTGTGCAATGGGAGAGGATTTAGCCATTGATGGATTTATGGATTTAGCTTCCCATCTGCAGCAGGGTCTGTGAGATGGGCAAATAGTGCATGATGGTAGGACCCCCAGTCCTGCAGGGAATGAGACAGGCTGCTACAGAGGGAAGTTTTGGGCTTAGACATCATCAAAGTAGAGGCAGTGGCTCAACAAGACAAGTGAAAGCACCCTGCACTGCAGCAGCAGAGAAGAAAGGCTGCAGTCTGCATCTGCAGGAGGGTTGGGACACGCTTCCAGGAGGTGGAAGGAGAGGTGCTGCTGCCAGGGATCCCCTCCAGATTGGGAAGTCTGTCACCTTCCTGGGAAGAGCCCTCAGAGCCCTGGAGTGGGGGATTCTGAATGCAGGGATTTGGGGAGGTTACAGATACAGGGGCCTGCCCTGCAAGAGCCAGGGTGCTCAGCTGGACAACAGTGTCCTTCTGTCAGCTTTGCCCTGCCTTTTGTCCCTTCTAACCAATTCTACCTGTGATGTGGAGGACTCCAAGGCCAGAATTCCTGCTAACAAAGGCGACTAATCTTTTCTTCTATTTTTTTTTCTCGGAAAACAAGCTGTCTGTGTTTTTCCCACATGCATATATGTATCTAAGCAGCAGCTTTAAAGCAGTGAAACCTGCTCCCATAGGGCTCTTCCCAGTCAGGTTTACTGCTGCCAGCTGCCCCACTGTGCCACCAGAGGAGCGTGATTTGGAAGAGAAATGAATCAGCAGTTTGCACTTCAGCCACGATGTAGCTCTTCCTACAGATCCCTGCAATGGCTACTGCCAAGCTCCGCTCTCCTGCACCCCCTCCCAGAGTCAGGCCTTTGCAATTGCTTCCAGATCCTCTGCTCTGGCAAACAATCCTGCCACATCATCCTCATCTTGTCCTCTTCCCATTCCTATCATGTCCCCAGCTTGCCCTCCTGCCTAACCTTCCCCATGGACACTGCAGAGGCAGTCACGGCATGCAGAGCTGCCCAAGGAGCAGGGAGCTGTGCTGACCCTGATGCAGCAAGCCCCATTGGAGCAGAGCCCCTCGGGGTAGCAGCTCATTCTGAATGCAGCATAGAGCAGGTCACAGTCAGATTAGTGGGCACAACCAGCTGCATCTAGGAGCCATCCTTGTGGCCTCTGCTTTGACCTGTGCTGCCCTGACCATTTTCCACAGCAAAAGATCTGCAAGAAGCTGTGCCTCTGAGGAGATCCTTGGGGCATCAACTGAAAAACCCCAGGACATGCATGGCTGCTGCTACTGTACAGATTAAAGCCTCTGCTCTCATGCAGACAGATTGCTGCTGCACTGAACCAGGACAGGAAGGAATGATTTGAGGTGATCCCCACCCTGGGACAGCTCCGCTCCTGCTGCTGTGACTCTTTGTGCCTCCAGCGCTTTTCCCTCTGCCTGTAGTACACATGAACAAAAAGCTCTTTCAAAACTGGTTGTCCTTGTTCCTGGTCTGCACCTCTGTTCCACACCCCAGCTCTACCAGCTGGTAGAATAAAAAACCCCTCCTCACACCACTGCAAACCTGTCCCCTAACAAAAAGCTCTCGCATGTTGGTTCAGATTTGACTGGGCAGCCTACAATTACAGACACGCCCCTGCTTTAGCAGGATCATTTTAAAAGCTCAGACAATAGGAATATTCTCTTTAAGACACTCTTCCAACCTTTTCCACTGATTGCAGCCAGGGAAATTACTTAGCTGCTCCACATGCACATTGCTCAAAAGACTTTTGCTACACATAAAGCATATCTTGAGAATCACATAGGAAAGCACTGCCATGCTATCACTAAAGCAATTTCAATTATGGTGCTCTTTAATCCAGTTGCTTAATTTTTTTCCCCAGCTGATAGGTTGCTCCTAGGACCCCTCTTTCACATGGCATCAAGAGTATTTAAGAAGGTTACTGTGTATAATTTTTTCACTATAGACAGTATTTTATAGTGCCTATTTCCACAAAAATTGTTGAAGACCACCTCAATTATTCAGGAAGCCTGCAAGCAGCTTGGAACTAAGTCACAAATTCTAGAGCACCTGGCAAAATTTGGCCTTGGAAATGACAAGGCATTACTTGGGCCTTCCACATATGATTAAAGGCAGGTTTTTTTCAGTATTTAGAAAGAAAGGCTTGATTTAGAAATCACAGATCATTTAACAGTCATATAATAGAACAGTCTCATGATCCATTTTATTATAAATCATGAACATTTCCCTGTAGCAAGAAAACGTGGCAATACTGTGGTAATGCAATAAGAGACATGGAGCACTCAGTATTTGCCTCACACGAGACTTTCCACAGACATAAAGATGCTGGGATCTGTCTGCAACTTCAGGCTTTAAATTTGCAGAGCTCCAATTTCTGCAGCGCAGGTGCCAAGAGCCAGGCCACAGGGCAAAGGGCCAAGCCTGGGCAGACAGCTTCGAGGGATTACCCACAACAATGTGTAGGCAATTTTGGACCTGATCCTTAAGGGACAGGGCAGGGATAGATCAATGCCTCTGGATAAAGGGTGGAGGCAACAGGCAATGCCGTGGTGGGGCAGGATCTGTGTGCAGGGCAGAGAGGAACAATGCCGGGTGGTGGGAGGCTGCAGGGATGCCTGGCGCTGTGCAGCGCTGCAGGGGCACTGCCTGCATGGGTGGGTGCTGCGCAAGGCTAGAGGGGTGGGTGCCGTTCCTGCTGGGGGTGTTCTGTGCAGCGCGGCACCGATCGAGACAGCGATGCGGGGCGTCCAGCGCTGCGCAGAACTGCGGGAGGGGCTGCCGCAGGGGACGGAGCTGCGCTGCAGTGCTTCGCAGGCCGCGGAGATGCTCAGCGCTGCACAGGACCAGGGGAGGGAGAGAGCGGGGTCGCGGGTACCGGCGCGGCACCGCGCCGGGTGTTTGCGTGGGATGAGATTCCCGGTGCTGCACATTACAGGGGGCGGCTGCCGGGATGGAGGTGCCGGCTGGTGCGGATGGCGCGGGAGGAGGATGCTCCGTGGCGCTCAGCGCTGCCCGGGGCCAGGGGAGGTGACAGCGACGGTTCCCGGCCCCGCCCGGCTCACCTGCAGGCCGGCGGCCTCGGCGTTGTGCCGCTCCTCCAGCTCCTGCAGCTGCCTCTCCAGGGACTGGTGAGCGCCGCGCAGGCTCTCCATCTCCACCAGGCGCGCCTGGAGCTGGCGGCGGCACTCGCCGGCCTCCCGGCGGCTGGCGCGCACGGCCTCCTGGCTGCGGGCCGCCCGCTCGTGCAGGCGGGCGCAGCGGGCGCGGTACCAGTCCTCGGCCGCCTGCAGGTTGCGGGCCGCCAGCGCCTCGTACTGAGCGCGCAGCTCCCGCAGCGCCGCGGCCAGGTCGGGCCGCGGGGCAGGCGGCGGGGCCGCGGCCGGGAGCGCGGCGCCCAGCTCGGCGAGATGCTCGGCGTGGGCGCACCGCAGCGCCGCCAGCTCCTCCTGCAGCGCCGCCGCCCGCCGCTCCAGATCGGCGCTGGCGCGGGAGGCCGCCTCGGCCGCCTGCTGCCGGGAGCGCAGCGCCCGCTCCGCCTCGGCGCGGCTCCGCGCCTCCTCCTCGCAGCGCGCCCGCAGCCGCTGCGTCTCCTCGGCCAGGCGCGCCCGCTCCAGCGCCGCCTGCGCCCGCTCCCCGTGCGCCTCCTCCAGCCGGGCGCGCAGGGCGCGCAGCTCCCCGCCCAGCAGCTGCCCCAGGCGGCGCGGCTCGTCCGAGCGCTGCCGCAGCGCCGCCAGCTCCGCCGCCAGCGCCCGGTTCCGCTCCTCCAGCGCCCGCACCCGCTCAATGTACCCGGCGAAGCGCTCGTTGAGGCCCTGAAGCTGCTCCTTCTCGCTGCCCCGCGCCCGCCGCGGCTCCGTGCCGCGCTCCCGCACCGCCTCCGGCTCCGCGCCCGGGCGCGCCCACCGGCCCGCCGGCATCTCGGGGCGCCGCGGGGCCTCCGCGAAGAGGTGGCGGTAGGAGGCGGCCAGCGCCGCCGGCTCCGCGCTGTAGCTCATGGCGGCGGAGCGGGACCGGCGGCGGTGCCCGCGCTTATGTACGGCGGGGCGGAGCGCGGCGCGGCGCGGAGGGGGCGCGGGGCGGAGCGCTCCGGCGGGGAGGGGGCGCGGGGCGGTGCGGAGCTCGGTGCTTTGCGCGGTGCGGTGCGGTGCGGAGAGCGGTGCCGCCGCGGCAGGAGGCGGCAGGAGCTGTCCGTCCGCCGCGGTGCTGAAGGGCTGTGGCAGCGGGCGGGGCACGGGGCGGGACGGATGGAGGTAGGGGGGGATGCGTGTAGGAATGGACGGACACACGGACGCAGAAGGGGCATGCAAACACACACAGGCATATGGGCGAGGTCACGCGCACACAAAGAGACAGATGGATGCACAGGCATACGAAAAGGGTCAGGCGCATTCACGGTAAGACACACAAGTCCACATGCTCGGAGCCAGAGAGACAAAGGGACAAGCAGCCGTTCAGAGAGACGCACAGATGCGCTGGCAAGGAGAGGCAGAAAGGGAGAGAGACAGAAGGAAGCAGGCAGAAGTGGACAGGTGGAGGGAGAGAGTCAAGCAGCATCCAGAGAGACAAAAGAGACAGACACACAGGTGCACATGCACATACACAAATCACTCTTACTGGGGTATCCCCAGCTGTCCCCTCCAATGCTCAAGGGAAGCTGTGCTGTGCATCTGTGTCTGGGCTGAAGGTGTCCTGGGGGGATTGGTTCCAGCCCCTCTTCTCTGATAAGGACCAGGGTGCCTATGGCTGCGTGGGATCTCCTTGGGATGGGGGCTGTTGGGGTGCAGAGCTGGGGATATGCTTGGAGGAGCCTGTGACCAGGACAAAGACTGATAACGGTCAGCCCAGATGTATCATAGTTGACACACAGGGAGGATTTTGCCTTCAGGTTGTTTGCCAGGAGCTGAAATACTTCAGTTTCTCTACCGTCCACACAAGCAGGCTGCACCTTCCCACTGGCTAGGGTTTGCTGGAGGTACGCAGGGCTGCATCACTGACAGAAAGGGGGTACATGCACACCCCACCTCCAGGCCAAGTGCACTGCCTGCACCTCAGTACAGGACTGCCAAGAGACCAGTGAGAAGTGACCGATTTCTGGGAGCAGCAGCACAAAATATAGCTGTGAGATGGAAAGACAACTTAATTGTGATCTAAATGTGAAAAACATGGTGAAATGAGCAAATATTTGGATCCTGTCCCTTGCTGTATACCTCAGTGCCACAGAGATCTGCACTGATGCCCCGTTCCTCTACTCCACTTATCCCTGTTTGTCCTCACAGGTGACCAGAGGACACATGAGGGAGTTCCAGCAAATGAGCAGGAAGAATGAACAAGCCAGGGCTGGCATTGGAAAGAGCCGTGACTTCCAAAAGAGCTGTTGCTGTGGTTGAGCAATACCTTCAGTGCAGGTAGCTCGAAGTGCAGCTGCAGTGTGAGCTACACACTTGCATCATCTGAGCAGCTCATGTTTTGATGGCAGAGCATCCCAGGCAGAGAGCCTCGGCACAGGTGGGGCTGCCAGCTGTCCTCACCCTGGCCTGGGCTGCCCAGCTCACACTGCAGAAATCCTCTCCTTGGTCTGTTTTTTTCCCCAGGAATTTCACATACTCCTCACACAAAAGTGTGTTTTACCATTTCCTCAATATCTCCTACTTTGCATTACAATATCCTAAGTCAGGGTTTTGCTACTGTGAGTAACTGATCACAGAACTGAGACATTTCCAGCTCTGTTTAGTTATGTGCATGGTATTGCTTTGATGACTTTGCTCTGATGCTCATTAGTGATGATAGAGGCTTCTGTGGTTCTCTTTGTCATGGAAAAGATGAGTGCAGCTTACCCTGGCTTCCTCACTCAGACTGTTTTAGCACTGCCATACGTATGTATCCTAACAGCAGAGTTAGGAGTGTCACAGTCTCCTTCAGCACAAGAACTACAAGGCAGCAGAAGTGCTGACTTCCACGGGGAAAGACCCTGGGATCAAATCCCTTTGCCTCCCAGTGGGTTGAAGTGTCCTGACATCATTCTACACACCCAGAAGGAGGCTGCATGAAACATTTGAGACCTGTGCCAGTTGCTGATGTGACTGCTGTGGCTGAATGAGTACAAGGGGTCAGAGTCACTAAATTACAGTGAATGCTGCTGTCCTGCAGAACAAGGCTGTGACTCTATGGCTGGAGAAATTCTGAACACTGGCATGTCAGACCTGAAATGAGATGACAAGCTGGACAAGTGGGCCCAAACTAAAAGCAGGGCAGTGCCTGTGATATGTTCAGCATCAGGAAACCATGACAGTTGAGTAACTGTTGGGACACAGGGACATGTGGACTCAGGGGGAACTTTGTAAGGCTAGGAAACAAGCAGAAAACCAAAGAGAAATAGCCCCATAGCTAAGAATTGTACACCAATGAAACACCAATGTGTTGTATTAGGGATTAAATTACCCAGGACCATTCTGTACCTCCTAGTTACTTAAAAAATCAAGTCTTGTGAGACAGCAGGAGGACTCCTTAAAGCTCTGTGATACTCTCCACACAGCATCTGCCTGCTGACAAGGCTCATTAAACCACTTATCTACTGAGCTGCAATCTGCCTGGGCTTGTGAGTCACAGGAAAAAGCTGTGCTCTGAGCTGTGCACACACAGCAATGGGACATACACCTCCTATCCTGGCTAGCACAGCCCATGAAACTAGTGCTCTGCGGAGCTGTTTCACCACCCAGCCTCACCACAGCAGCTTTGTGAGAGGGAATGCTTGCCAGAGGTGGGAAAAAGGCAGAACCCAGTGTCTTCCAGGAGCCTGCTGCCAGATCTCCTGTGGCACAGGTGGGTCTGAACCCCTGCAGGAGGGAGAGCTCTTTGGGCCAGGTGGCAAAGTCAGGGAGAAAACATGTAAGTAGTAAACATACATACAAGGAGGATGGATGCATTTCCTTAACAACACACACACAAACACACTAATGAAAATAGGAAAATGGCTGTACTGGATCACACTAATGTAGGAGTTTGTTTCTCACAGTGGGAGATTCATGCTTCTTTGGTATAACTTTTCTGGCTCTGTCTGTCGGCAGCTCTGGGGCTCCCTGGACAGCAGTCACATCTCTGTTTGCTGCCCCTTATCTAATCAGTGCAAGTTCATGTCCTGCATGCCACTGTGCTCTGTAATCCACAGTTTGATAATGTACTCTATGAAAAAACATCTTTTTTCATGTTTCAGAGTGGCTGCCAGCTAATTTCATTCCATGTCCCTAGCCTGTGGGACACAGGGGAAGAGCTGGGATATGGTTTCTCCCCACCCATCTCCCTGTGCAGAATTTTTCAGACCTCTGCCTTACCCCACTTCACCTCTTTCCTAGGCTGAAAGGTTTTTGTCTATTTCACTTTCCTTCACAGAAAAGCCATTTCACATTTTCAGTCATCCTTGCTGGCTTCAGTGACTCTTCTGGGGTTATGTGTTGGAAAGACACACAGACAGACTTTTCAGGATGGGCCTTGCCACGAGGATGCATGGAAATGACAAATACACATGTCAGCATCTCCACGCAAAAACTCTTGCTTGGGGGCGCCGTGCAGGTGCTGTGAGATGACCCAGGGTATTGGGAAGTGCAGGCTGAGCTTCCCTGGCAGGCAATGCCCCACAGCCAGAGGCCTGGCACCAAAAATGGGCTTTGCTACAGCCAGAACTAAGTTCTAGTGCCGTTGGGTGTTTCCCCTTGGAAGGGGATGGAGCAAGGCTGCCAGTGCTGGGAGATGTACAATGGGCCAAGTGCATCCAAGTCAGCAAAACCCTGCCCAGCTGCATGTTCTCGTGCCAGAGGGTGGTGGCAGAGCCTTATCACCCAGAGCAGAGTAAAGGGCAATAGGAAAAGCTGCGGGAGTCCTTGGGGAGATAAAGGAAGCATCATGACAGTGGGGACAGAAGAGCTGCTGCCAGAGTGAGGCAGATATCCCCAGCCTCTGGCTACCACTGAGGTAAGGGAAAGGAGATTGGATGAGTGTTCCAGTGGGTTGGCACAGCAGCCTGGATGAGGTGGGGTAGATGGGTGGCTGCCATCACCCTTGTCGCTGGCAGGGATCAACCTGAGGTGGCCAGAATCCCAATGTAAGGCCTTTTCCAGCCCTCCAGGGTCAGGAAAACCAGATAGAAAAAGGGAGGCTTGTTTTGCTGCGGATGGTTTTCCTCTGCACTTTTTGTGGTGGTGCTGACCCGGCATGGTACAACTGGGGAGGCACCACAGGGCAGTTTCTGCTCTGCACAATTGTCCCCTCAGCCTGTCCAACCTAATGGCCATGCCTGGAGGTATGAGTGATACAGTCTGTGCTCACAGTAGACTTGGATGGGACATGCCTGCCCGTTGCTGTGGTCACTGTCCTCCAAGCCCCCAGCCATCACCTCCTGCCACCCCTGCTGCCTGGGGATCTCCTCATCACCCTCCTGGCTGCAGGTGGGGCACACACTGACCCCAGCCTTGTCCCAGCCCACACTGCAGACACACTCCCCAAAGCATCAATGAGTAATCATATCATTTTAACCAAAGCTCTGCTCTCTCAGCCATTGTGGAGCTTAAAAATAAATGAACACTGTGCAACATGGGGAGCTGATGTCAAAGTAGAGTGACTAGGTTTTCATTTGATACTGAAGCCTATGCTTCCTTAAGCTCCTAGATCAAGGTATTGTAACTCAATGGCAAACTAACACAAAGTAGCCTCGTAACAGACTTTAAAAATGAGCATTATCAGGCACACATCGAGGCTGACTGACAGAACTGTGGGAGCTCAGGCAGGCCAGAGAGGTGCAAGCCTGAGGGTGCAGCCCCAGAGATTTATCTGGAAGAAGCTGCTGAGGAGGGGCTGTGTGGTTGTTCTGTGGATTGCCACATTGAATAACAGAATTGCTTAGGGTTGGAACAGACCTCTGGAGATCTTCCAATCCAACTCCCCTGACACGGCAGTGTCACCTGGACCATATGACATGGGGACATGTCTGGGTGGGTTTTGAATGTCTTCAAGGAGGGAGAACCCAAAACCTTCCTGGACAGCTGTTCAGTGTTCTGCCACCTTCAGCAGGAAGCTTTTCCTCATCTGAGAAAGTCATGGGTCTGGAGCACCTCTTATGAGGAAAGCCTGAGGCCTGTTCTGCCCGGAGAAGAGGCAACTGAGACCGGACCTCATTAATGTGTATAAATACCTGAAGGGTATATCACGGACCAGCCTCTGCTGGTGGTGTTGGGCAATAGGACAAGAGGCACTGGGCAGAAGTTGATGTACAGGAAGTTCCACCTGAACATAAGGAAGAACTGTGCTCTGTGGGTGAACTCACACTGGTATAGGTTGCCCAGAGAGGATATGGTGTCTCCCTCCCGGAGATGGTCAAAACCATCTGGATGCAATCCTGTGCCATGTCCCCTCGGATAACATTGCTTGAGTGGGGGGTTGGACCAGACAATCCACTGTGGTCCCTTCCAACCAGATCCATTCTGTGATTCCGTGACTCACGTTGAGGTGGAACTTCTGGCGGTTTAGTTTATGGCCGTCGCTCCTCCTCCTGTCACTGGGCACCACTGAAAAGAGCTCGGCACCCGCCTTTGGGACACTTACGTGCATTCACGAGATCCCCTCTTCTCCACACCGAGCAGGCCGAGCCCCTGCAGCGTGTCCCCACACGGGGGGCGCTCCAGACTCCCCCTCATCCTGGCGGCCGCCGCCGGCCCCGCTGCATTGGTCTCGCACTTTGCCGACGGTCCCTGGGCCGTGCGGCGGGCGCGGGGCTCGCCACACTGCCCGCGCTCCCTGCCGGGGCCGGGGCGGGGCGCGGCGGGGCGGGGGCGCGGGCGGCGCCTGCGCAGTGCGGGGCGGCGCGGGCGCTGCGGCAGTTGGTGGCGGGGCAGTTCCCTCCCGAGCGCGGCGGGAGGTGAGAGCGGCCCGCGGGCGCGCGCGGCGGGCGCCGGGAGCGCGGCGCGGGGCGTGGTGCGCGCGCGGGGGCGGGTGCGCGCCGGGGGACCGCCGGGGCGTGTGGCGGGGAGTGGGGGGGGGGGGGGCAGCGGTCCCCTCCCTCGGCGCGCGCCTCGGCGAGGGGGGTGCCGAGCCCGCGGCCGGGGCCGTGGCGGCGCGGGGGAGACCCCCGGGGCAGCGCCCGCCGCCGCCTCGCCCGGCCCTGCCCCGGCAGCCGCCGCTGCCCCCGTCCCGCCCCGGGCGGGGCGGCCCCGCGCCGTGCCGAGCCGACCCCCCCCCCCGAGCTGCCCCCGCCCGGGGCAGGGCGGCGATTCCGTGCCCGCTCCGCCGCCCGAGCCCCCGACGCGGTGTCTGTGAGCAGGGCCGGGGCCGGCACCCGCTGCCTCCGTTTCCGCTTTCTTTCCGCTCCACGTGGACCGGAGGGTCCCGGCGGCGCCTTCCCGCCCGCGGGTCCTCCCGCGGCGGCCGCCGCCCGGCCGGGAGAGGCGGCGAGCGGTGGTGCCGCGTCCCTGGGCGCGGAGCGAACGGCGCGGTCCCGGGCAGCCTCGGGTCAGGGCGAGGGCTCTCTGTCACCGCTCCCGCTCCGTTCCGTTTGAGTTGCTCTTGGCAGTCCGGCTGTGTCAGGCTGGAGCTGATAACCCACAGCCAGGAGCGAGGCACCAAGTAAATAAATAAATAAAAGAAACCAGTGCAAGATTGCTTTCCTCGCATTTTGCTTACTATTTTTTTTTTTTTTTTAATCCCTCCTTGCATGCCAAAAATAATGTTGCAAAATGTATGATGGAAACAAATCTACACTGGTTCTCTGATAGACCAGATGACTTAATACGACAGTACTGCTTCTTGCAGCACAGGCAGTTTTGAACATTCCTGGAACCACTGAGATTATGAAACGCTCAAGTTTATTCCCTTGCTGGTGTTTCTAAAGGCTGCCAAGCTGGATGCTAAGGCTCCTCTTTGACGTGGTCTTGGGAGCATTCCTCCCAAGCCGTAATCACTCATGTTCTAAAATATTTTTTTAGCTCTGTAAGATTTATTGTTTGAACGTCCAAGATTGCAAAATGCTCTCTAAGTAGTCACTTAGAAATGTATCCCTGTCAGTTTAGAGTAACATCATCACCAACTGAAATGTATTGATCCAAATACTCATTTGAACTGAAAATATGAAGATTTTTAGGTCCTTTCAGGTGCTGCGTGGTTTCACTGAAAACCAGAAACAAAACGCAAACCTGCATTTTGATCTTCGGTTCAAGTGCTGAATTTGTAGTTCCAGCACTGAGCAAAACCCCCAGTGTTTCACATGCAAATCAATCAGCTTAGCTCAGGAAGTCTGTCACTGTCCATATCAGCCCGTGTCAACCTAAACATATTTTAGAGTGGAACTGCTGTTTAAAATAATCTATTGCCATTAGTCCAGAGTCCAAAGGATCGTTCAGGAACCTGCTGGTTTGATTAAGAGCAGTTGGGGTTTGTTCAAGCATAGATGTGGTTTCATTATATAGCACAATACAACCTTTACTCTGTACAGCATCATTCAAACAAATTGTATGGCAAACGCACCACCGAACTGCGTTTAGAATGCTCCATTGAATTAAGTACAATTGCAGAGAGAAATGGGGAGAAAAGCTGTAAGAATGGGAGAGATGTTTTCAGCTGAGGTTTGAAATTAGCAGCCTGTTAGTATATTTGCACTGGTAGCAGTAGTGTTATATCATGATTCTGGGGTATACGCTAGCGAAAATCAGGCGCAGCCTGAAACTTTCCCAAGCAAATTTCCAGTTTGTAGGCAATTTTTAATCATCATAATGATGATGATAATAATATCCCCCTAGAACTGTCACTCCTTGTCATGTTTGATTCCTAATATAACTTGAAGAGAAAGTTAATAGACCCTTCTTAAAATCACTAGAAATATTTATCCTAGACTTTTTTTGACTTTCAGGGGATTTTTTTTTTAAACAGAAAGCTTAGTTTGGTGTTTACTGGTAAACATCATGCTATTACGCTTTTTGAGGAACACTGAATGGAGTGTTTTATTTCCTTCAAAAATATCCAAGTATATTATTTTTTCACTGGAATTAAAAGGGAAGCAAACTCTTAGAATACAGTGATGATGCTTATTGAAAAAACAGATAGCTTTATTTAATCACTTCATAACACTTACTTGCAGTTCAGCTTAATAAAATAATGCTTGTTGAAAAGTGATGGGTGGGTGAGCTGTTGCAGCCTGAGGTGTTATCCGGGCATTGTGCAGGCTGGCTGCGGAGCAGGTCTGGTGCTCGAGGTCAAGCTGAGAGAGTCTGCAACCTTTGAATCCTGCAGGAATTGTAGATACCGACTTGTGAGGAGGTGCAGGAAGAAGGGCTGACCACAGCTCTTCTCTGAACATCTTGAGCAAGAGACAGAGGTGCGGTCACGCAGCTGCACTCAGTGAACCCGTCGTTTTGCGGGAATTTTAAATTAGGGAGTGCAATGGAGTCTGGGTGGTTCAGTACCATGGAATTTGTCATTGCTTGGGCACTGGTGACAATCCTACACAAAGCAGTGTTACCACGGAGAAGCTGCTTGGCCTGGGGAAAGTGAATTAGTGGTCTCCAGCCAGGCTGCAGTGGAAAGTTGTCATAGGAACTGGCTCACTGTTCCGCAGGCTTGTGCCTCCACTCCTTTGA
This sequence comes from Hirundo rustica, assembly GCF_015227805.2. Lineage (NCBI taxonomy): Eukaryota > Metazoa > Chordata > Aves > Passeriformes > Hirundinidae > Hirundo > Hirundo rustica. Next base: position 23,687,845 of record NC_053457.1, on the reverse strand, counting down.
AAGAACACCTCAGTAACTAATCACCTCAGGATAAGAAATACTCACATGCCACGCAGTGACGAGAGCAGGGCACTCCGGCTCTACCAAGGGAAACTGAGGACAGTGCTGTACCCAGCCGGGCACAGCCTGAGTGATGTGCCTTGGCACGAGCTCACAGCGCCTGCTCTGCGCCGGGTCCCTGCCTGGGGGTGGCCCACAAACACCGGCTGTCCTGATATAAAACAGCTGTGGCTTCTTTAGCAGTGAGAATAATAGGAGAGAAAACGGAACAGAATGTGCCTGGGAGGGGAAGCCTTGCCTGGCTCTTTGGGATGTATTTGGGAAGAGATGTTTCCAAGTCAATGCATGGGGATTCCTCACTTATTGTCTGTACTGCATCTACTTTTAAAATTTTATTTATTCAGTGTCAGCAGCACAAATATAACTTGAATTGTTATTTGAAATGGCCACTATCCAAGTCCTCAAGAGTTGGCTATTCTGTGCTGAATCGTATTCTTTATTAGTACCGTTGAAGAGCACATTCATACAAATATTTCCTACTTTAAAATGTCTGTTTTGTGCTATTAAAGAAATTACTATGTGTCGTGATTATGATGCTTGTAGCAATGAGCTGTGTTTTGTTTTTTAATCATTATGACTTATTAACTGGAATGGTTCCTAAAACCTGGGACTGTGCACTCTCCACAGAGATCACATGTTTAACATGAATCTGCTTTAACACAACTGCAGAGAGAATCCAGTGTATACAAAAAATACAACTTTATGTATGGTAAACAGACTTTAAGCAACATCTGGGAAAAATTGCATCAGTCTTTAAGGTAGCCACTGTAAGCAGTCGATAATCTAAACTTGCCTACATAAATATAGTTACTAGGTCTCATGCATGTGTTTGCAGGGCTAAAGAAGACATGCTGGGGAGACCTGCCTGTATGAAGCCATATTAGGAGAAATACATTTTTTATATGGCAGTATGAGATCAAGGAGGGAGCCTGAGTAATTTAGCCTAAAAATCCCATGGCAGTCTGTGTTGAATCTTTACTATTACCTGAATGTGTAACAGTATGTGCACCATACTGTAAAGTCAAAAGCATATTTACTCTTATTTCCTGGACAATTGGGTCCCCAGACATAGGACCAGTGAGTGGCTGAGTGCCAGAACTCTTGGTCCTGTCACTTTTTCAAGTCTGGTTCAGCATGGTAGAGGTTAAACTTACGGCTTGGTGGTGATTTTATCATCCTCTGGGCATGATTACCTGCTGTGGGATTTACCGGCACAGTCAGCCCTTTTTTGGTGGTTCCACCAGAGACCATTCTGACTAAACTGGAGAGGTTGGAGACCCCACTGTGATCATCTGCATGCTTCTGTTAACAACTAAGCAAGAAAACAAGTGGGTTCTTACCCTGTGCATCATACCAGCTCAAAGTGACTTAAGTTCTGCAAAGGTGTGAGCCCATCAGATGTGGGGAGCAGGAGGCACAGTAATGAGACACCGACAGAAATTATGCTGGGACTGAAACCTGTTCATTTCTCTTTTGAAACTGAAAACCATGTGGGCAGAGCTTTTGTAGGTGGATGGAAGAAGAAAGGGTGGTCCAAGATGTGATTCTGAGATTGGAAGGGGTCTCCAAAGTGAATTTAGTAGAAAAAGATGTGCAGGAACAGTGAACTCTAGTGCAGCTCATGTTGCACGCAGCGTGTAAATAAGAAGGCGGTTGTGGTTGCTATAACTGCCATTCCGGCTCTTTTCACCACAAGTGATTTATTTAAAAACAACAGCTCCTTAAAGTCATTATGTGGTCCAAACTTAGCTTAATTTAGTTGTAAAGTATTCCCATCTCCTAGCTGTGTTTCAGATAATTTCCAAGACTCCTATTTTGCTTATGTGCTTACTACAAGATTACCATTAAACCTTGCTTGGTACAGCTGGTTCAGAGGAAGGGGTAAACCAGAGATTTCCTGTACATATTTCTGCAGGAGGCTCTGAAGTAGAGTGGTTTTCCACTGTGTATTTAAGAGCAGGCCTTTGGATTAGCTGGCTTTGACCCAGGCCTTGTTGTTCCCTCTGTTAACAATGGCATAATAGATAAAACTCTTAAGATACATTCTTGCTAGATTTTCAGGAAGCAGCTTCTCACTGAACCTTCCAGGAAGGTACACTTCCCCAAAACATTTTCCAATGGGAGTGATCCAGTTTTGGCAGTTGCGGTGTCCAGATTTGGACCCTGAGACCTTCTGGGTGGGTTGTCCCTCTCTTGTGCGAGCTGCTGCCTTTTCCCTGGCAGCAGCTGCTGCCTGCACTGCTGTGGTAGGAACAGCTGCATCCCAGCTGTGTCCTTTGGGTTCAGGAGGAAGCTTTTAGCTGTTCAGGCAGTGTTTGCTGCCTGAATCTCCTTTGGGGAATATTAGCTGTGGATGGGAATCAACTCATACTTTACTGCTTGGGCCGTGCTCCTCCTGGCATTTGCTTCAAATGTAGTGTGTCTGGCCATGGTGTATAACAAGAGCAGCTTTGTAGTCAGTTTGTAAAATAACCTGGAAAGGAAGACTGAAAGATTCAAAAGACTGAAGATGGTTTAGCATAAAGCACACGGAGTTCTCTAGACTGGCTGAAATCTGCTGGTGTTTGGGTTGATTGAGTTGGTGGTGAGTTACATATAGGCATGCACGGTGAATAATTAGGAACATGAGGTCAGAGAAGGGCATGTGAATATTTTGCTCTCAGAAACCCAAAAGAGGTCCTGAGGCTTATACCAGAGCTTTGTAATCATAACATGGCAAGAACCAATAACAACTTCTAAGAATAAGTACTAGCAAAGGACAGGCAGCATAGGTAGTTTTGGAAGTCAGTAAATAGAACAGTTGCAATCAAAAATAAATAATCTTCTAATGTTGATTTCATTTGCTTTCTCTGTCTCCAAGATACCTTTTTTTTTTTTCCCCCCAAAGGAATAACTAAACATGTTGGCAAAGGTATTTCAAATGTTTGTCTCTGATATTTTTGGATGTTACAAAGCAATTCCATTTCAAGACTTTGCAAAGATGTATGTGGCCTTTGAAGTCACAGGAAAGGGCTGTAAAATTTGGTCCCAAGTGTCCTGCTTAAATCATGTCCTCTCTGACACCCTATGCAGTATTCCCTGAGAGCTTTTAAGAGCAGATGCCCATAATAGCTGCATAATTGTTTCTTTTTCATTGCTTGTTCAGTTCCACTTTTATAGCATTACTCTCAGTGTGTTCTTTTAGGTCAGGATGAGTTCATTTCCTAAAGAAAAAATCTGATCAGTTGACCATAAATTGGAGGTGTTCTGAGCATCAGTTAACTCAACACTGACCCTGGACACTGCTCCTCCAGTTCCTGTAGCTTTCTCATCATTGGATGGCAGAGGCTGAGTGAAGCTGGAAAGAGGAATTTAGCATAGAAGCAAGCTAGACTGCTAAATCATCTGTTAGTTCTGCTGTTTGGAAACTGTGGCAGGAGTCAAATTTCATTTTCCGCTTCATGCTGCAAGTATCAGTTGGTGCATCAGTGATGTTTAAGGACAGGTCAGCAAGACAGCCTGTCTTGAGTCTTTCAGTGTTTGGGGATGCTGCATTTCCCCGTTGCTTACCTTTGTTAAAAAAAAAAAAAAAAAAAAGGAATATAAAGCACAGCCGAAAGGCAAATACAAACATGTGAACCAGGTCTCTCTGAAGGAAGAAGCGCTCAGCAGACCGCTGTATTCCACCTGTAATGAAAAGCAAGACTTCAGCAGACAGGGCTGGGTGGAGCTCTGCTAGGGAAAAAGGATAAAAATGAGCTTCTTTGCCTAGAGCTGTAAGTGGTTCAGGTAAGTAGAGACTTAGTAGTCGTAGACTATCTGAAAATGCTTGCTCTTCCCAGAAGCGTCTCTCCTAAGCAGTGACTGGTATACCAGGTGATCTTCTGCTAAGTCATTTTAAGTTAATTATGTGAATTTAGCCTCTAGAAGGCATTAGCCTCCGTGTACCCTTAACCACTTGGTGACTGCAGATATCCTGAGCAGAATGCGTCTTGCATGTTCTGTTGTTTATTAGAATTGTTCTTATAGTGGTGTTGAAATAGAATGATTTTATAGAGAGTAAGTATGTTAAAAAAATCTCATTCCTGGAATCGTCAGCAGATGTGTGTGATATTATATGAGCAAATTTATACAACTTGGAAAGAGATTTACTTGCTGTAGTCTGGGGTGGAGTGTCCATCTCTAGCCTCCAATAATCTGGGGACTTTTTCACGTCTGGTCAAAATAACGCTGTAGCCTTTCTAAGCGTTAGTTAAAAACACATTTGCAATCTAACCTTTCCTTTTTGTTTAATGTGATAAGAGATTAGGTAGGTTCTTAACCTCTTGTTTTACACGTGTTTTAACTTCTCTTTCAATATTGAACTGGCAGTTTTAGGAGCCAAGGCCGAAATACTCTGCTTGCTAAACTTGAGCAATCAGGAGGGAACAGATGATGAAAAACTAACAGTGTTTTACTCATCTACCACTCGTTTTTCTTCACAGACATGCAGAGAGTAGATATTAACAAAGACAGTAATAAAAGGCACCGTGAGGCCTCATAAATCGATGTGTGCTGGTGGGGTCAGGAACAAATACTGGAAAGGTTAGAACATGTAGAGAACTGTGTTCCCGTGTTGTGACGCTCAAAGCAAGGCTGGGAGTTTTTCATTTGCTGATTTGAAAGCAATTAGGAGGAGGCATTTCTGTGGCCGCCCAGGAGGCTTTGTGCTGGCTGGGCGTGTGGTCAGCTCTTTTTTTTTTTTGCGGCTGTAGTAGGTCAGGTAACACGCTGAAAAAGAAGCCCTGGGTGAATCAGAGCTTTCACATTGCTCTGCTAGGGACAGAGGTTTTTAAAGGTATCTCAGAACCCAGGGGATCCAAGCTGTTTGGTCATCTGCGGCAGGACAAGACCGCGCTGTTGAATGCATCTGCAAGTCTACGTTGACAAGATACTTGAGGTTCCCTGAAGAGAGAAGTCCTGGCCAGAGGGAAGGTTCAGTGTTGGGAAGTCTCAGCTCAGGTATAAGAGTGATGTGCTGATGGTGCCTTCTTTGTTGTGTGTTAATGTTCTCTCACCCTTCAGGCTGGCAGGTTTCTTCATCTGTCATTTCGTCATGTTCCTTCTGAGAGCTGCTTATACTGAGACAAGTGCAGAGACAACACTCTGTGTCCTCCTCTGCTCCTGCCAGAGAGCACTCTCCTGTGTCAGCAGGACTGATTTAATATTAAAACCTAGGGAACTGAACGGCCGATGGAAAGGTGACTGTTTCCCCAAATTAACTGAGTGGTTTGTGTTTTGCTTGGACAGAGAGTAAGAAGTTTCCAAAGAAACTCGGTTGATTCAGTTGGAAAACGGTTTAATGTAGGTCTTTGGAATCACTTGATAAAGCTGAGTCAGTTAGGTTATCAAAGAGAAGCCAGAAACCTAGCAAGAGCTCAAAGTCATCGTAGATACTCAGTTATTTTACTGATGAATTCAGTCACTTAGGATGCCTAACAAAAGCTGTACGAATTAGCAGTCTTTTGGAAGAGCTTGCGTATACTGCAAAGAAAGTATTTGTAAAATTAATTTACTGGTAGAGTTTCCTGTAGTGGTGCCTTGGTGCTACACATCTGTCAAGATTAAATGAGGTTTGGGGTCTGATAACATCTAGGTGGGGACATTATTGTGCCCTTAGGACAGATTTGTAATTTCACTTGTAATCAGGCAGACTATAATTACTATATTTGCCTCTGATTAAAAAAACAGGTCAGAAAAGTAATGAATAGTTCTCCTTATGGTGGGGGGGAACTTCACACGGTGAGAGCATTTCAAAACACGTACGGTCTTCACGTTCCCCGATTTTCCAGCTTTTGCCTGGCTGGGTTGGTCGGTCTGTGTGGCGTTTCACATCAGCAGGGAGCCGCTGCCTGCTGAGAGCAGAGTGCAGGTAGGGTTTGGGAGCGTGCCTTTGTGGTCTCCATGGGGAGTGCTAGGTACTGGCCAGCCTCTGACTTGGGAAGAAAGAGGACTTTGTGTGTCACAGGTTGCAGGGCAGAGTACCTGTAGGTACTGAACTAGGAGGAACAGAGAGGGAGGAAGTTGTCCTGGCCTTTGGGCACTTCAGGAGAATATGAGAGCCAGCCCAGGGTCTATTTCCGTGAGCTGAGCCTGCACGAAGGCTGTTCTCACCTGAAAGGCTGGATCAGCCTCAGGGAAGGCTTCTTGGAAGGGAGATAGGTAACCATTATTATGGATGAAAGCAGGAAGCCGTGAAGTCTGTATTAGAATGTGTTTTGAGCCCTGTATGTTAGGATAGCAGAGAATCAGGATCCTCCTTACTAAATTGTCTCTGTATTTATTTTCACAGTGCCCTTTGCGGCTGAGGAGTTTCATTATTTTGATTCGGGTTTTGTGAACAAATAGCAGCTTGAAAATTGGCTGAGTTTTGTGTATGAAGTCCCTGGCTTTGCTGGATATTATTCTATGTCTGGCATAGTTCCACAGTAATCTGTTTTTTTGAAAGATGGGTTTATTTGTCAAAATCTGTCTCTTATTGTTAGGTAAGTTCTCAAAAAGAAGTGAGACCAGGTTAGTATATGAGCATTTGGTCAGCTTTTTCCTTAAAGAAGCTGGGAGGAGAAGGAAAGGGAATGGCACTGGAAAAGAAAACTCTTAGCAGGGTAAGAAAGTTCTCATTTTTGACAGAGCAGTTCTCAGAATTATTGGATTGTTTTCAGCTGTTGATCTCAGTGTTTATTTTCAATCCCTTTTTTAATGAAGGAGGAGCCAGTGTTCCCCAGTTCTTTACTCAGCAGCGTGTCCCTTGGTGGGTGTTGTGTCTAGAGCCCTGGGACTCAGGCTGACCAGCCAGTTTGGCTCTTCTCACCGGGGCTGAGCAGGGAATGCTTTCTGCCGAGGCTGGAGGGAGATGTGAGCTCATCTTTCCAGCCTGCAGAGATGGTTCAGGTGCTGATTCTGCTGTCACATCTGTTTGTGTATCCCATAAATGTGTAGAGAGGGCCCATCCTGCAAAAAAGAGGGTTGAAGTGTCTCTAAAAAAAAAATCCTTCTTTTTCTTTTAAAAGACTAGGAAAAAAAAAGTTAGAATGACGTTTCAGTATCTTTGCTTTTCCCATAAAATATTAATGAAGCAGGGATGTGATCTTAAGAGATGAGGGTTTTTTCACCAGTAAACTCAGCCAGTAAGGAAAGAAAATAAAAATGTCCTCCCTCAGCTTCCATGTTCAGACGAAGTGAATTTTGGCTGGTTGCATTATCCAGGCTGTCCTGGTTGCATGTTCTCAGAATGGCTGTGCTACTGAGCCCAGCCGTGCTTCTCAAATACTTTGTCAGTTGCTACCATGCTTCTGGAAAGGCCTGGTGGTCTGCATTTGCTTCCAGAAACACAGTGAATCTAATGAAAAGCATCATTGTTTTGAAACGCTCTGATCTGCTGCCAAAAGAGCTACTGTTGTGTAATCCTTAATAGCAGGTTAGAGTGGCAGTTGCTCCTTGGTTTGGAATTGGTATGTGGCAGGATGATTTCCCGGTTCTCTCTCTGGGGATGGCATGTCTCATCTTGTTCTTCCCTTTGGGAGCTGTGACTCACGCGGTGTTTGGCTGTCCTGAGTTGGGAATAGACCCTTGAACAGGCTGAACATCAGTGGTGCTGCCCAGGGGTGACAAGGGAAGGGAAGAGGAACTGGCAGTTTCCTTTGAGAATGGGGAGCAAAGATTCTGTCTGCTGAGTACCAGGGATTACATTTGTCTCTTCTTATGTTGTTCTGGTGTAAAAAAAATAAAATATATAAATAGTTGGAATAAAAAAAAATTATCTTGACTTCCCTTTCTGATTTGCAGGACTCAGTGTGTATACTTCCATGCTGACATTTCTGCTTTTTGTGATCTTCATGTGAACCTACAGCTTGGCTGGCACACTGTCAGGCTTCATCTCTGCATTCAAAGATAGTGTTTGCAGGTATCATTCAAACGTTGAATTCCTGTTGTGGTGGGCATTGGCATCAAAGTTTACTGCCCAATTTTTCAGCTAAAGCAAATATATACGAACTCTGATAAATATTTTAAAATAAATTTACTATAAATAATTTTTGTAGGGTGAGTCATATTACAGCAAAGGGATCAAATTAATCTCTAGTTTTTAATCTTCCAAGACTCTGGGCAACTAGAGCAATTGCTTACAGGAAAAACATGTGAGTATAGTATTTGAATTATCTTACGTGTTTCTTGCTGGAATTTAACAGCTGGAAACAAAAGGCAGTGAGAACATCTTTGTAGCCAGGTCCATGCTTGCTTTTGGCAGGTGCTCAGTTGGACAGCAATTTGGGAACCTCCGTGGCAGATGTTCCTGCAGGCTGCTGAAGGCCTTTTCCCAAGGAAGAGAGTTTCCCAAGGCCATGGGGGCGCACAGTTTATGTTGGTGTTGGCTGAGCCTTTGTTTATCCATTCACCTTCTGTCCATGTGAAACCACTCTCTGGAGGTTTCTTTTGAACGCTGGTCGTGCCTCAGCCTCGTATCCACTGAGGCATTGGGGTGTAAGGTGAGGAAGAGTCTCCTGAGGCCTGATATTCAGTTTGACTGAATTGCTGTATAGCTCAGACCATTTGGCTTTTCTGCATTAATTCCTGTCTCTGTGAAAGAAAAAAAAAAAAAGGCTGATTGAAACACCCACACACTTCATTTAGAGCCCTCTGATGACGGAAGAAGTATTTGAGAAATTTGTTGTTTTATAGCTGACTCTCCTCTCTGTTAATATTTTGTGTTGGCTGATTTATTTAACTTCCAGTTCCCAGGTCTTGTTCAGTCATTGGTAGACTGAGCCCTCCGCAGTCAGGCTGCTTGCCTGTGTGCAAAGGCTTCTAGACCATTTCAAGTCACCTGCAGAGCTGCTCTCTGTACACTGGCAGCTTTCCACTCCAGCCTTGCTCTCTCTCACAGGTGTATTCCTTTCTCAGTATAATCAGTGTCATTTTAAAGGGGATACAGCCACCTGAAGACAGGCTTCCAGCAGAGTTTGTGTCAGTGACAGAGAGAGACATGGAGTCCTGCTTGGTAGTCTTGTACATCCAGGGATCATATTTGACCTAGAGCTGCAGCATTTCTTTTGGAGCTCATGTTTGCTAATTCTTCTCTGTGGCATAGCTCTTGTGCTTCTGGATCAAGTCTCACTTTCCTTAAGTATGGTCCTTCTCCTTTTTTTTTTCTAGTGCTGGGAGAACGGGGTGCGCTAGAGTTAGAAAAGTGGAGAAATAGCATTACCCCTAACAAACTCTTTGTGTAAGAAGCAGTAAATTGGAAATAACTAAAACAGTAGTTCTGGAGGAAATAGTGAGAAGCATGAGGTATATGGAATGTAGAAAATACGCTTATTAGCTCACTGGAGAATGGAGTTCCTGTTTCAAGGCTTTAAACTCATATGCAGGTAGATGAGGAGAATGGATAGTCTCATGGTACTCAGAAAGGGTCAGATTTGAGGTTTGCTCCTCAGAGTTCCACTGCAGATTTCATCATTTTCCAAATTCTATTCTAACCACCCATAACAGTGATGATAATCAAATAATACTTGAAATATTTTAATGAACTAGTGCTGCTTGGAATTCCTGAAAGAGTAGAACTCCTTGGATAGAAATGGATGGACATGAGAAGAAACTTCAAATTAATATATTTCTGTGTTTTAATGTGTCTAGTGCATTTGGGTCCTGGAGTATTGCTGGAGCTCGAGGAACTGCACAGCCACTCTGTGGGTATGATTGTCAATAGAATTATTCTGATTTTAAAAATCCATGTGAAATAAACAGGGTTTTGTTAAATATATTTTACAACTCATTTGATACACAGACATTACTTTAGCATTTGGCCTTAAAACAGAAAAAAATCAACCTGAAATTAGAATCCCATAATAAATGGAATGAGTAGAATTCTCCTTTCTTATATTTTACCCATTCAGAAATAGTCCTTGAGTAACCACTGCCTATCAGTCAGACCTTAGTCAAATGAACATATGACTGGGGATGCTTTACCAATTCCACTAAAAGCACTCTCTTGAAAAAGGAGCTTCATGATGTAAGCCCTGTGGTGGTGTCCAAAAGTAACTGCTACCCCCTTCCTGTAGGAAGAGTCAGAGCCAGTGTCAGAGATTGCTTGGAGCTGGGATGTTTAGTATGATCCATGGAGCAAGGAGAGTGTTATCAATCTAATGTAATCCACAAGTGGCACCTGTAAGCTCACTACACGTCTGTGGTTAACCTTAACAGGTTCTTAGCAGCAGCTCTCTGCCTCTTTAATACCCTGTAATCAGTATACAGAATTATCCTGCTTAAAGCCAACCTCAATTACCATGAGGTGAGAGTACGCTTTGAAGTGTCTCTTGGAAGTAATTTAATATTCTAATATGAAGGATGTGTTTTGCCCATCCTGCCATAACGAATGTGGAGCCTTGCTGTCAGATAGGCAACCGCACAGAAGTGGAAGATCTTCAAGTGAAGATTCTAACTTTAGGCACAAGGAGGAGAGGGGGAAAAAAAAAGTCAGTTTTCTGGTTTAGATCATTTACAAGCATCACTGCTTATCTCTCAAGTCATGGACATAGTAATTTACCAAAAGCATCGCTAATTAAAAACACCTTTTGGAAACAGTTTTCCTTTGGCCATCAAGCAGAAGTGTTGGCAGTAAAAGACAGGAGTGGTTTGAATTGTCATCCCAGGGCTGTGGGGGAGAGGGAAGGAGCTGTGTGAGCTAACGGAGCTAGTGTAGAGCTGCAATTCAGAATGAAATCAGACCATCATTTGGCATCCATGCAAGCCCTGTGTCTTGGAGGCCGTCGGAGCCTGTGGCTCCTGTCACGCAGAAGTACAGGCTGACCTCTCTGTGTCTGCCAGTTGGTGCTAAGTATTGAAATTTGAATTTGTGTAAAAGTATACTGTGCTAGGAACATGCAGTGTATCTGATTCATCCTGACAGCGCTAGGAACTCTGACTTTTAGCACAGAGACTGAGGAATTAGTGCTTCTGCATTTGATTCCTGCGTGCTCTGTGTTATTACCTTCTCTGCGCCTTGCTATCCTTAGCTGACAAAACGGGGACAGCACTTTTGCTGCCCGTAAATGTATTATGTGAACGGGAGCTGGTGAGGTGCTTTGGGATTGCAGGTGTGAGAAGAGAAGGGCACTTCTGGTGAGGCCAGGAGCCTGCCCAGCCCCTGCTTGCACAGTGGCACTGGGAGGTGCCATTGAGGGGGTTGACACAGTCCTGGCCGCTTTTCACTGTCCATCCCAGAGGATCAAGAGGTATGATGCTAACCTGAGTGGATTTCACCTCCTCCAGTGCTCGCTGTCCCAAGTGTTTAGCCTGAACAAGGTGCAAGCTACTTCTGCCCTCAGTGGAGGGAGTGGAATGCTCCTAGAAAGTGAGTCACTCACTTTTCCTAACCACCCTTGAATGGACAGTCCTCTAAGCTGCAGAAAAGATCGCTTTTCCCCTCCCTTGCCCCTATTCCTGAGGCAGCGTCATGACCCAGACCAGGAATTTATTTGACGTGAGTCGTGAACGAGCCACCCTGTTCCCGCTCCCTTTGCTTTTTCCAGTCCTCAGGATTTCAGGATGGTTAACTCCTCCCTTGCTGAGACCCCACAAAGCACTTTGAGATGGAGCAGCGCTGCAGCAGGGAGCCAGGTGCTGCTCCAGGCTTGGCAGGGCGTCCCAAGGCTCGTCTGTACTCCCACAGCCTCCGACTAGACACAGAGCTCCTAAGCGATGGTTTTCTCTCTGCTCGCTTCCCGCTGTGCACGTACGTGTGTGGGCTGTGCTGCCAAGGTATTAATGGTTCTCGAAGCAGAACGTGTGAGAAGAGGCAGATGTAGAGCACGGTGAGTCACTTGTGAGTACGCTACAACCTTGGCTTCAGTTAGGGATGCCTTTGTTTTCCGCTCTGTGAGCTCTCGGAGAATATCCTGGAAGTAGTGGGGTTGTCACCAGAGTTTTGTTCGTCCCTGCGTTTTAGCGTGTATGCCTCTGATTTGGCATTGCATCGTCAAAGTGTCAAGGTGAGCTCAGAAGAAAAAAAGAGAGGCTGTCAGTGCATTTAGCATGAACACGTCAGATATTATCAGCTGCAGAAATTTCTAACTATTTGCTGCCCGAAAAAGATTTGAAATGTAATAGTATAACTCGAAGGGAAATGTGTCAGAACATTTTATTTCATTTCCATGAGTATTTTAAATAAATGCACTATGGATAATACTTTAAATCATCTAAAATCTGACAAGTTGACTTAATTCAAAATATATACAAAAAAATCTCATGTTCTTTTGGACCAAAGCGAATGTGCTGGGCAACAATTCTGTATCAAAGCTTTGCAACTGAGATTTAAATACCTTTTCAAAAGGAATCCAGTACCATAAATGCTATCAGATGCTTAATTAAGACAGCACAAGCAAGGAGCATGTTTGCAATAAATTATGGGGATGTGTTCTGACATGCTTTATCTATGTAAAGATTTCTATTTTTATGTGAAGCTATTTACAGATTATTGATTTCAAAAATAGATTTGTAACTAAAGAAAGATGAATCATATTTCAGTTGCTTGGAGTTGAGAATCCTGCCCGGCTGTCTGCCTGCTCCCTTAGATGTTTTTTCTAGTGGCTTACAAGTGTATGGAGTGATTCTGTCCTTCTTATTTTACTCCCTCTATTTGGAAGAGGGAGTTTGGATTCAGGGACCAGGTTCCAGGTTTCTTACCCACGCAAGCAGGCTGTTTTTTATGCTTTTGAAGCACAGAATAATTTCAGTAAAGTCCGTGAGGCTTTTTGCATGAGTAAGGCTTTCGGGTGGCAAAGATCCCTCGCAATATATTTCGTCGGTTGTCACTGTTTTTTTCCAGGGCAGCAAGCTGTTGTCACAGTGTCAGTGGAGCCTGCTAAGCTGTAAGCCTGCCTTTGGTACATGTAATAAAAACCTTTAGCATAATTTTTTGCTGCTTAATGCTGTGTTAACATTAGAAGAAATATTTTAATAAATCAGGGCAAAGCCTGAAGGTAGAGGTAATATTTTTCATTAGAGGAAGCTTTAGAATATGAAAACTCATGCAGGCTTGTGTACCCAAGAGCCTGTCTGTTTTTTCCAGCCATACCAGTTGGTCTGATAAAAGATACTACCTCTGTCTACAAACTTTGTCCCGCCAGCACACTCTGTTGATTGCATCTGCAGCAAGATACTGCTGGATTATTAAAATAATTCAGGCCTTCTTTGCTTCGTTATGGAAACTCAGATTTTTTTTCAAAGGAAAAAAAAAAGTCTTCCTCAAGTCTCAGCTTTTTGAAACCCAACACACACAAAATGATGCTGTCTGGTTTCTCATACTGTAGAGGAGGGTTTCATCACCTAGGAGTTCAAACTGCTTCACTGATTCCTTGTTTTAGAATGGATATTTTAAAGGTAGCTTGCTAAAATTCTTCTGTCACGTGGACTTTAGGGTATTTTGTAGGATACTGTCGTGCATACTGTCAGCTGTCTGGCGTGGATGGCCTTTGGAAGCAGTCCTAGCTATGTACCTGTGTCAGCATCCGATGTGCTGTTGTGGTGATGGGAAGCAGAAGAAATGGGAAGAGGCTGGCAGAACACGATGTCTCTGGTGTAGTGTGGGTGTAAATCTTTGAATCTTGCTGTTGTCTGGCTGGGTAAGCAGAGTGGTGTACCCCTTCCAAACAGCAGGAAGCTTGGATGTGGTCTTGTTTGGAAGACCTAGACCCAGAGCTGTCTAACAGTCCTGAGGCCAGCCATGCAACAGTTTTTTCAGAGCTGTTTAATGTGCCTTTTAGAGGATTTCAATGAGTATGTCTCTCAGATCCAAATCTGGAGCTCCAGGCTAGTAGCTATAAAATAGACAAAGGTGGTGATGATCTGGACCATCTCGAATGTCCATGGGGTAGATGCTTTTCCACCCTCAGAGAGCACAAGCCTTTTCTGTAGTTTGCAGTCTTGGGGTGTTAGCAGATCGCTCCCTCTGCTGCGTGTCTTGGCTGAGTCTGTGACCCTTGCAGGGACACTCTCCTCTCCTGAGCAGCCCTTGCTGTCCCTGAGGAGCCTTCCCAGTGAAACGGGAGCAGGTCGCTGCTTGAGGGGCCTTGAGTTCTGTGTCCTGTGCTGCCTTCTGTCTGCCTTTGGGCACGGCTTGAATAGATAGCTGGTAATTACTTGTAAAGCCCTCGGTGGCTGTGGCTGGGGCTATTTTGGAAGCTAATTCTCCCTGCATGCCCTGTTGTGGAAGTTGTGGCTGGCTGGAATGGCCCGTCACCCTCTGGCTGTGGTGACCTCCTCTCCTGGGTGTGCTGCGGGGAATTCAGGGGGAGAGCTCTCAGCGGTGGCATGCGGTCTCTTGGGCTGCCTGCCAGCGCCTGAATTTGGTGACCTTTAGCATGTGGCAGAAGATGCATTTGTAAACCTTGGTTATAGTAACTGGGAGACAAGCAGAGAATGCTGGAGGAGGAGGAGGAGGAACGTATTTTTTACAGATGAGCTGTTTGTTCTCTGTTTGATGTTTATGACCAGCAGCTGGTAGGTAAATATACTAGGAAGCGCTGTGACAATTGGAACTGTTGGTCTTTAATGGAATTTAAAATGAAAAAATTATACCGATTTCCTTGAGGAGCATGCGTGTGACACTTGAGAGCGCTGTGACTTCTAGCGCTGGTTTGAACACTTGCTCTGCTCTCTACTTTGCTGGAATCATTAAATTCCCTTCTGTAGATTGAATGCAGTCATATTTTAGAGGTGTCCAGATGTAGTTGCTATATCATTATCCATGTAGTTTGTGGGTGGTTTTGTTTCTTTTAAGAAGAGCAAACAACCCAAGGCCTGCAGTCCAGCAGTTGTGTGGGTTACACAAGAATGTGGGTTCATGTAATACCTAGTTTGGTATCGCTGTGGGCTGTGTCTCCCACCCTGTTCTCCACACCAGCACTAATGACAGCATTGGGCAGGCTGAGCTGGGTTCAGCCTGGGTTCGTCTGACTCAGCCTTTCCTCACCTTTGGTCTGTTGGTTTTGAGAGGTGAGGACTTGGGCTGGTGAGCTGAGCTGACCCACCATGGGGCTGCTTCCTAACCCCACGTGCTGCCAGGGCATGCAGCAGCACACGTGTCTGGCTGGAGCAGCAGGCGAGCAGGATTGCCTCAGTGTGCTAATAACAGAATTGGGAAAGGTGCCCCTCTTTCCTCACACCAGGCCCTCCTGAGGAGGACTGTCTGTGGCTTGGTTGTGACAGCCAGCACTTGAGAAGGGGTGCTCATGTTCGTGAAGATCTGCTGGTGAATATTTGCATCGCTCATGTTACAGGTTTGCAGTGTGTTCTTGCTCTGCTTGAATGTGTCTGACCTGCAGAGGACGAAGGATCGTCTTTCTGCTTTCCTTCCAATTGTTTCTGCTAATTTAGCATCAGTTTGAAGCTTTGTCTTTGCTTAGAGATCAAATGGCCAGGGACAAGGATCTTTGTTTTCACTCTGTGGTAAAAGTGGCAAGGTCAGTCCCAGTGGGGCTTGTACAGTTTACTCTGCTGAATTTATCTCATGTATTAAGGGTTTTCTATCACCTACAGCTAATGCATATTGGTAACTCTAGCATCAAAAAATACCCCTTTTCAGCAATGAAAACAAGGTGTCTGTTTGTAAATGCATTTTCACCCTGATGGATAGGAATATCTTTACAACCTTGTAAAACAGCCTTCCCAGCTCTCTTTTTCAATGTCTCAGAGCTGCATCTAACTTGACCTGCATGACTCAGGTCATCCCACTGGACACTTTGTGAGACTTCCCAAGTGGCACAGGAGTTCCTTCATATCAGGAAACAGACAGCTTTCTGGCAAAACAAACCTTGAACTTAAGCAAGCTTTTCTTTGCTCTATATTTCAGAAATAAGTAAGCATTTGAAGATGACAACCTCATGGAGCGACCGACTCCAGAATGCAGCAGATCTCCCTGCGAACATGGATGGACACGCTCTGAAAAAGTACCGCCGGGAAGCCTATCACCGGTAGGTCGTCCGTGAAGCTCCAAAACGAAACAGAAACCCCACATTTCTTGGGGGCATTTTGGTGTTTAGTAAAACAGGAAGGTTGTTCTTACCTTCCTCGTAGAAGTGTTGGTAGAAGAGAGCTTAGGAGAAGACGCTCCACGGTACTGGCCTGCAGGAGTTTGCAAACGGCTGAGTTGAGATAGGTGTACTAGAGCGAGAGAGGATATGCTTCTTACTGCAATCAAAACATTAATCAAAGTCTGATTTTGGGTAGAAGCTTTCAAGTCAACACTCAGTGGCAGAGGTTTTATAATAATTATTGCCGTGCACACTGGGAGAGCAGAGCCTTAGACGCTGGAATGCACAAATATGAATAAGGAGGAAATCAAATGGAGTCAGAAATTGTTTGAGAATTACACCTAGTGTGATTAACTGTGTGACCACAGGAGCGTGCAGGAGCACTAGGCAAGTGCCCAGCCTTTTCACTCTTAGGTGTACCTAAAACCATCTTTGCTGAAAAACAATTACAGTAAGTAAAGATAGAGTTCAAAATAAAAGGGATGTTATCACTCTTAGTTTATAGTTTGGGAATCAAAGTGTAGGCACTAGGTTGTTTTTACAAGATCACAATGGAGGTTTGGTTGAGCCAAGAATTTAGTCCACAGCTCTCAAGGTTCCAAGCATAGAGCATAAAAGATGGATGAAGGCTGTATCCTTACGAGATGTCTGGTCTGCTACAGAGTTAAAAACAACAGCATCTAGTAATTGTCAGTATTCTGTTTGTGGGAGGTGTATCTTCAAAGTTTAGCTTGGTTATTTTGAGAAGTCATACAGTGTGAGGATCAGAGGATATTCAGCAGAAGGGGAAATGTATGTCTAATGTAGAAACATAAAAAGAAGTCAAGTTTCTCAACCTCATGCTTAAATGCCATGTTGCATTTGTGATTCACATTGGTGGTATTTCTGGGGAAGTGTTTTCAAAGTGTTAGATATCTTTTGATTCTCCAAATGGAACCTAATTTAAGAAAAAAGCCTTCGTGCATCGTACGATTGGCCAGGTTGTGCAAGTTGCAGTGTCCAGGGCCAAGTAATGGATCCTGTGATCCAAAGCTTTCCAATTTCCAGTGAATATGTTTGAGCAATATGTCTTAAGTGGTGGCATTATTTGAATCTCTCTGTCAGCTGGTTTGTCAGATATGGAAGCATTTAATGAATGTAACTATATATAGCATGTAAGAAGAGAGGGATTTTATATCATTCCCTGTCAAAAAAATCTTCGCCTTGTTGCAGTCATTGACAGGTTTACCTTTGTGTCATAAATTTATTTAAAACTTCAGCTCATTCAGATTGATGGAAATCAAGTCAGAGTAATGCCTGTATTTTTTTCTAAGTATTTCCTTAACGTTTGTTATGGTTAAGTGCTGACAGTTTGCTAAATGTTGTACTGGATCCAAAGGAAGCTGTGCTTGTCTTTAAGAGCTCATACATTCAAGTCCTCATCATGTTTACTCTTACTTGTGTAAGAGGTCCTTACTTTCAGAAGGAATTTCCTTATGGAAAATGGGAGTGCAGTCATGTAAAGGAGAGTTTCCCACTAGGAGGTGGGATCTGGTAGCCCAAAATTAGTCTGTGGTAAAGTTTAGGTACCTGCTTTTAGCATCTAGAAATGTCTTGTGCAAAGTATACCGAGCAGAAATGCTTCTAGCATCTCAGATTTTCATGGAAAGCACAACATTGGAAGTACATTAAGGGGAGGCACATTTTTGGTTTGGAATTGCTATCCTCTTTCAAAGAGAGAGAGGGGAGGCAACAGGAGAGAATGAGAGAACCTGATGCCAAGACTGTAGTATAAATCTGTGCTATTAATGGCTTTGGTATACCAGTTTCATGGGAGTTATTTTGATAATCCAGTATTGTGAGAATCTGAAACAACCTCATTCCAGAGGCTGTGTTGTCAGATTTCTATTTCTGGTACTTTTCATGGTCATAGTGTTAACAGATGTGATGTTACTTTAAAAACTGCAAACTTAACATGATAGAGTATGACTGAAGTTATTTCCCCTTGGTGTTTGATATTATAATTTTTAGTGTTTTATTAGTGCTTCAGAAGCAGAATACATGTGCCACAGTCACAGCCACGAGTTGCAGGATATAAATTTGTTTCACTAAAGTCCAGGTATGCTCTGACTCTTGGATATTGCTGAAGCACTGCAGATTTTATGAAAAAAAAATAGAAAATACAAGGTGTTATTGTCAAGATTATTTTCTTTCTCTTTCTTGTTTTTCTTCTCTTTTTTTTAGTCTTTTTTTCTGTCTCTTTTTTTTCTTATTCCAGCACCTAAAGGAAAAATCCTTGAAAACATGAGTCTAAAATGACTTAGAAACAAAACGAATAAGAACATTTAATTTAAACCTATTACATTTTTGTTACCTCAAAGCTGGCCAAAGTTATTTTATGGGCCCAGTCTGAAAGGCTGGAGGACCTTGGCAGCTAACACCACACATACAGATGAGCATAAGTGGGACTAGCTTTTGTTACCTATGTTGAAAGCCTAGTTGAGCTCAAAGTCATTCAGGAGTTTTTGCTGCTAGGAATGCTTAGTTCTCTGAAGTGAGAAATTTAAAAAAAACTTGTTTCACTGTTTGTTTGCTTCATGCTTACTTAAATAGCAGTGGAGGAACCTAAACCAATCAATTTAACATTCTTGTTCTCATGAAGTACACCGGATTTGATATGCTTGAGTTGTAAATGAATTCAGATGAGATAAGGGGGAAAGCTTCCCAAAGCAAAATAGTTTACCTTAAAAAATATATAAAAATGTTTTTGTGGCCATGAAACTTTTAAAAACCTTTTAAAAATTACCTCTGAAGATGCCACTCTAATAGTCATAGTTTACAATGCTCATTCTTACTTGGAATGTATTTTTTCAGGTGCTGCACTTCTAATTGTATGCTAATTGATGGATGGATGTTCAACATATAATAATTGTTGGCAGAAGTCCCAGCTGAGACTGGTTTAACTGGTGTAGTGCATACTGACTCAGAGTATCATGACTATATCATAATGATTTCTGAATGCCATGGGCAAGAATGTTCCGAATCAAATTTTTATAGCTATCGAATCAGAAAAATCCATTTAGGAGGAGAAGTGGTGGGGTTTTATCTTCAGGGAATTTCTGACAACTTTAACGAGAGGTTTTGGTGTTGCTGTCAGACCTTTGTTACACAACACTGCTGGCGCCTGTTGGAGGTGAGGTCTGAAGATGAATTAATATGCAAGCTACATGTTACTCATTCTCTAGCAGAGGTCACTGGTAAGAGGATACTGCATTACTCTGCTGTTGGCAACACAGATTTTAATTCGGAAATCAAATGGGTGCGTAGTTCTTGGGAGGCTTTTCCTTGGTGTGTGTGGTTGTGAGGCCGCCTCCCTCGTGTGCTGCTTGTTGACTTTTCCGGGTAGAGGATAATCACTAGATCATTTGTTCTGGAGGAGTACTGTCATTTAATGTGATTGTAATTAGGCAAGAACTAGGTTGACTCTGAGCCACCAAATTGCCCTAGTGTCTATTTTTTAACCTGGAGTGAGCACTTCTAGGCACCCTCTGGATTATCTCACATAGCTCTTCGGGGTTTAAATAGCAACCACATCTAGTTAAAGCAAATAATGGAAAAAGTTGGTGCTCCATCCACTCTTGTTACTGACATTTACCAAGATCCAGGAAACAGGTATTTATTTATATTTATTTATCCATGGTTTTGGCTTAACGGAACGGTAAGGCTGAAATGGCCTTTTTGTTAAACATACTGGCTTTGGGATGCTTCTGCCGTTTTGCATCAGAATAATTTGAGACTTCTCATCCTGAATGTGGGCTTTCTGTTGTTGTTTTAATTGTGGGTTTTTTCCTTGCTCTCTTTTTTACTGGTTAGTGCAGGGCATGTGGCATCGTGATTCCTAATCCTAATTCTCCTGCTGACTGCTAATAGAGTATTAAATAAGTTGCTTCACAGTTTTGTACTTAAGTTTGCTTTCAGAGCACCTTATGGTGGTGATATAAGTGATTTTAGCTGTCACAGTACACTGAGATTCTGGATTAAAAAGCAGTAATTACTTTAATAATGGCCAAGCAAATGGATTGCCAATTGGTTGTTTTGATATCATGGATTAAAGACGTACTTTAGCTTGTTCAAATTTGTAGACTCTGGGCTATTCACTGCTAATCTTGTTTCTTCACATAATTGTTACTGGATCATCAGTTATTGCAAACAGGTGGAAATGTTGTATAAACAAGGCTGTGAGACTTGAAACTCTTCATCTGTTTAGGTGGCTATATTTAAAGTCGCTTCAAAATGATCAGTTCATTGAGGTGGAAAATTAGAACAAATCTTCGCCAGTCTGAAAGCGCTCTTTTCATGAGACACATTTGGGCAGGCCATGTGTGGAGTCTCCATGTATTGGGTATCTCTGGAGGCTTTGCTGCCCATGGTCTGTCCCCCTGGGTCCGAGCAGGCTCCTCGGACCGCTGTGGTGGCAGCGTGCGGCTCTGTTTTGTTTCAGTGCTTTAGACACTGGAGGAGGGAGAGGGAGTGTCAAGTCTGCAGAATGGGCGAGCTTGTAAAAAAGCGCCCCACTTGCCAAATGAATAATAAAGAAATTACGTTGTAAATGTCCCGTGATCCTTAGCTTTAATAGTTTCAGGGAGCAGACAAGTGTTATTTTGGGATGGAATCCATATGTGGGCTTCTTGGCTCTTTGCTATTGCCTGGGAAGAAAACCCAAACAATAAAAACAGAAATTGCCAAGGCTATCTCTTTGCATCTGATTCCTGCAGAATTTCGGAGGGAAGCGCTCATAGTTGTGTTTCTGGATACAGCCTCATCATGCTTTGAAGTTCCAGTCATTACTGCGTTTTCCAATTTTATGTCACTATAACTGTGCAAGGACAGTTAGACTTGTGAAACTATGGGGCATGGTGTTGGAAACGTTATTACAAATGTCCAGGAAATGTTTATGCCCTTATTTTGTTTCCCCTATCTGATACTATTTCATCCCCATTTGTCAAGCCCAAATACTATCTCTAAATACGATTACAAATATTCAGAATATTCATCTTTGGTTGAAGAAGGAATAAAATATAACTCTGAAAAATCTAGAATTAAAAAATTAAACAAAAATGGTATGGAAAAAAAATATGGAATGGTTAACAACCTGCCTGAAGAGGCAGGACTTAGCAAAAGAACTATTTTGTTGGTTTTAAAATTTTAAAGCAGTTTCTTTCTTCTCTAAGGCAGCTACCAAAACATCCAGCACCCGAAGAAGAGTCATTTTGATGATCTGGTAGTATCTTTAGACTGCCCACATGCTTTGTACGAGATAAGTAAGGTCAGTGGGGGAGTTTGCTGCTGCTGGTGGGAGTCACCTGTGACTGTAACGTCATGCAGTGACACAAGTCCCCAGGCAGACCACATCTGGGGACTGACTGGTCATACTGAGAACACGGAGTTGTCATAGCAGTGGAGGGATGTTTATTTCATTGTTTGCCTTTTTAAGGAGGCCACAGGGAACTTGGGTGTGGGACACTATTAAAAACTAATCCAGTTAGTTCCCATTATTTCCTTTTAACTCTTCTAGTTTATTAAAAAATGGAAGTTATCCATAAAGCAAAGATTAACCTAAGTTCCTAAACCCTGAGTAAGTGGGAATCTGAGCCTTCTGGCTAGTTAGTCCCTGTTTTGTGGTTGGCTCAAGCCCAGCTGTCCACCACAGGCTTTTTTAAACACAGGTGTGGGTCATGCTTAGCCAGCTCCCACTCTATTTGCTGTTCCTCTCGCCAGTGTTGCAATTTTCTTTGTGTTTATTTAATTTCCAATGAAACGTGCTGCCCAGAAAAATGCTAATTGCTGCAAGGTATTTCTAGACACATTTGGAAAATTATTATGAAGTGCTCTGTTCCAGAAACCTTGCCTCACGTTGTTCATTTCCTCGCTATGAGGAATTGTGAGCCATGTGCCAAGTTCCTCCTTAATTGTAAAGTTCTGTGCATTTTGTTTATTTTGTTGGTCAAACTACAAGACTATAATACGTGCAAATTACATTCAGGGCACACAGTTCTTTAGAGATTTTGCACAAATAAAATAAAAACATTTCTCTCTCTGTGTTTGCTCCTCTCTGGTGTTACTTGAGAAGAGTTGGGATTTAAGTTCCTGCTGCAGAATTGATTGACAAGAACAGTAACAAAACCAAGATCAGGTCTCTTGTGAAAATATAAAGGACTATGAATTGCAGAGTGGTGGCTCTCAGGGCTGTGTGACTCCCCTGCTGCATGCTCAGCAGTTCCTTCTTCCTTGCAATACAACGCATTTTTCTCTTACCCAAGCACAATCTGCAGAGCTCAAAAAGAAAATAAATACTGTCATCATTGAGAGCCTTCTGCTGTGGCCAAGCTGCAGGGTTTAATGTTTGAGGAAGAACTCATTAGAGAGGAAACATGCTTCAAAGTTTCCCTGAAACAGCTCCTCAAGTGCATTTTTCCAAAGGTGGGGATCTGTGCCAGGCTAAGCCCCCCCAAGTCCAGGTACTGCTCCCCCAATCCCAGCTGTGCTCAGGGAGCCTATGGAGCTGGGATATTGTCCCTCAGCCGCCTTCCCCCCGTGTTCCACACCTTGTGTCACTCCAGGCACGCTGCTCAGAGCAGAAATGTAAAGCCTGGTTTCTCATCAGGAGGAAAGGATGAAGGCAAGAGAAAGGCAGTGCCGTGTTTAGGGAGATGCTCTGGGTGCAGACAGGTGTGGAGCTGGGTTTAGGCAATACTGACCTCTGCCTCGGCACAAGGAATGCAGAGGGTGTTCTCATGCTCTTCCTACAGTTTGTTTTGTCTTACTGCCCAGTGCTGGTAAGTTTTTTGATCAGCTTAAATTTTAACTCCAGTGCTTCCAGTTAAAGTGACTATTTTCTAAATGGAAAAAAACCAAATTCAGGGGAAGGGAGAGTGTGATTTCTTCTGATTCTGGCACGTGGAGAAATTATTCTACATTAAAACTTCCTTGCCTAAAAATGTTAGATCATTTTAGTTTTCCTCTTATTCTGACACTATTTCTACTGTTTGTAATCCAGAAGCATCTTTGCTTTTTGTTCATCTGGATGAGCTGTAAAAAACTTGTTATTTCATCCTTTCTCTTCATGACCAGAAGTGGATCATTTCCCTCAGGTGGTTGAGGTTCTTAGGGTTCTTAGGGCCCTCAGGTTGCTCTTGCTTTATAGTCGTTAAAACAACTCTTGAGATTTCTCTAAAGCATTTGTTCTGAGGAGATGTTATCTTTTTGTAGGCAGCAGACACAATGTGAGGTTGAAGGGGGTTTGGAGAAACCTGATCTGGTGGAAGGTGTCCCTGCCCGTGGCAGGGGCTTGGAGTGTGATGATCTTTACACTTCCAACCCCAAACCATTCTGTGATCCTGTGATTTGATTGGTATTCTTGTAGTCAGGCTGAGTGTACCTTCAATGAGAATTTAAGAACAGCTTTGCAATGGGCTAAGTCTGTAGCTTCTGAGAAGCACCTGGCTCTTCCCAGCAACTGTCCTGGAGATTTAATCTCAGCTTTTAATTTTAGTTTCTAGGACAGTGCAGATATTTACTGCTTTGAGTAAAGCCCTGAATTAAGCCAGTCAGTTTCTGGGAGTAAATATTTGTAAGTAGCTACTTACTCCCTTGTGCTTAGAGGAGCACTGTTCATGGCAGATTTCTTTATCAGGATTTAAAATTGAGGTCCTGAGTGCATACGAAATAAACCAATATCTCTCTGGGCCTTCACAAGAGAAATGAAACTGGTCCTTTTTTTTTTTCCTTACCGCTGTTTAGTCTGCATTTAATCTGCCAAGTCAAATGCGAGTTTAAATTGATTAAAGTGTTCTCATTTCCTGTCCTGAACATGTTGTGTAATAGTCTTCTTTAGCTTTTTTTAATATTTGCTCTGTCTCACTCCAGCACTGGTGGGTGAAGTAATTACCACATCAGATCAGTTGGTAGGATGCCTTGAAATCTGCTAGGTTGGGGGGTGATTAGACCCTGCCAGTGCAGTTCATAGGTTATAGGCAATAAATGCAAATCGGTGGAGAAAGAGGCATCTTCACCAGCTGTTACCAGAGGTTGCTGCTATGGTAATTTTCATGTTTCAGTCTAAAGACTTATTTTGGAACAAAAATATACTAATGGGTGCTATTTGTTTTGTTGTTCAGAAAACTTTTCCAGATCTTCAGTCTCAAGGTATGCTGGTTTTGGGTTCAGTTTCTAAATACTACAGAAGCAAGGGATGACAGTCTGTCAGAGGTTTAGAAATCTTTCCATGGTTTTTGGTCAGTTTGGTGTCATCATCATATGGCTAAACATAGGCAGGCTGGACTGGAACACATCTCTTGGGTCACAGCTCCCTCGTTTCTGCCTTCCACAGGCACTGTCATATTACCCTTTTTGTGAGTGCATTCAGCTGTGTCTTAGTACTTGGGGTTTTTGTCCTCAGTTGGGAAACTTACCAAATGTCGCAATTTTGAAATGCTCTTGTGATCTTTAAATTTCCATTCTTCTTCCTGTCCTGTCAAGACAGTCAGAAAACCGTGCTGCACGGTTTGCCTAAAGGCAAGAGCAGAACTGGACTCTGCAGGTTAAACAAAAAATGTTGCTAGTGTCTCCTGGAAGTATGTTATTCCTTCTTAAAGCTCTGCATTCTCAGAAACAGGCTGCACAAACATGAGATCAGAAATTACGTGCTTGAATTAGCTAATAATGTTTCCCGACAGCAGCAGGAGCGGCAGCCGCACGTAATCATATGCATTACACAGAGTATCAGACTGTATTTAGAACTAAATAGTGCTTCTCCTTGGTCTCTTGTAAATCAGAGCTGTCTCGATGTGAAAAGACAAACACGGATTCAGATTGCAGATTCAGATAATTTGCTCCACCTACTCAAAAGCCAGCTATTTCAGGAGCGAATTTTAGTGAGTTACGAGCTCATCTCTTATTTCTAAAAGGCATTTCTTTGCCAGTTACCGGTGTTCGTCCTATCGCTTTGTCTTCTTTAGGTAATACATAAATCTATTAGAAAAGAGCATCATCTATAACCTCCAAGGCCCCTTTGTGACAAGCCCCGTTGTCAAAGGCAGGCACTTTGCCAGGAAACAGTGACTCCCAGAGAGAGTGTGCAAGGTTAGGGGAAAGTCTCCCATTGCCAGAGAAACTGTATTCCGAGTGGATTTGCGTGGAACAACAACAATATCCAGTGACTGGTTAAATTAGCCACAGATGTGTTCTCTGGAACACCGTCCAAGAAGATACACAGTACTTTAAGGCTCGGTCCAGGCATAATGATCTTCTGAAGTCAAATCAGATCCAAGCAAAATTGCACGGGTACCAGGGAAGCTTTAAAGGAATTCTGTAACACGATTCAGACAAGTCGATGAATCAGACTGCTGCGAGCCGAACGAGGAGCGCGTCGGTGAGCGATGAGGTAAGAGGGCTGCACGGCAGCCTGGTGCGAGCGCTTTGCTGATAAAATCCGGGCTGTGGCGGATTGGCAGTGCCGGCGGAGAGCGGCGGGGAGCGGCGGGGAGCGGCGGGGCGTTGTGCTCCGCTCCGCCTGCCCGGGACGGAGCTGGATCTCCGCATCTCCGGATCTCCGTGCGAGCGCTCGGCTCTGCGCTCGCCGCCTCCATCGCTGCCCCTGAGCGCCGCGATTGCTCCTCCTGCGAGGATGATCACTGCGCGGAGGGCAGCGCTGAATCCTCGGAGAATTTTCACGTGCTGAAATCAGAGTGCAAGCGAAGGCTCTGGGACTTCTCTCACGCGGGAGGATTTTGTCTCGGCATCGCGGCTGGAGCAGTGCACGGGGTTTCGGTCCGAGATGGCTGTTGAAGAGCTCGGCTTCCCTCCCACACGCGAGTTCTGACTCTCTTTTTTAAAGTTCAGATAAGCCGATGGAAAGAAATCCTGTTGAATTACAGATCTGCTTTATGCTTTAAAGTTCTGGGGAAACATAAGCAGCTTAGTTACCGTCGTAGTTGGAACGGGAAGCAAGAAAAGCTTTTGTTGTAGTCTCTGACCTATTTCTTTACCGCTTTATTTACTTGAACTAAATTGGATATTGTGTATTAATGTTGTCAGCCAAAAGGGCCTGGAAGTATTCGGCCTAGAGCCTCTTTGTAATAAGCATTAATGGTAAAAGTCGAATTTACAAAATAGCAGTTGGCAAGTTTCAGAGGTGTTATAAATAAAAATTTTCACAATAGAAATGGCATATCTTGTGTATGAAAATTTTTCTCAGTTGCTCTTTTTCGAAGCTTTATGAAATGTTTTTAACGGTATTGGTGCAAATGTGAAAATGGATCTGTTTGGGTTTGCTTTGAATTTTCAGATATAGTTCCAAAGAGGAGGCAAATGCTGTGAATTTATTCACAGAAATATTATTTGTTTTCCTTCTTATTTCTTACTAATAATTTATTTTAATCAGGCAAACTATATTGCTTTGCATCTACTGCTTCCAGTTTCATATCCTTTGAGGTCTGAATTCTGCTTCAGGAGATTTTGCACTTCTATTCTTAGGAATTTTTGCAGGTCACATGGAAGGCCATGTGTGTGTGTGCATGCATGTGTGTATGTCTTTGGACAGCATAACAATAATTAGAATAACTCTGCAAAGCCATGGCTTTGCTTCAGGAGAACTCGCAAAAAATGAGACTTGACTCTGTTTTCAGGTATATTTGTTGATTTTGACCTCTGGAAGCCAGACCTCTTGACAGTGGCAGAATGTGTTTGTTCTAAAACGTGAGTATTTTGAAAATGCTCCTTCCTCTGATGACATTTATTCTCTCTTTTCAGAGTCTTTGTAAACAGAAGTTTAGCCATGGAAAAGATAAAGTGCTTTGGTTTTGATATGGACTATACACTTGCTGGTGAGTATCTTCTTAAGTTTTTTATAATACTGACTTTGTTTGGAATATTGCTTCTTACTGAGCAAAAAAACAGCAAAAAGCTGATTGGGCTACTCCAGTTAACAGATGCTGCTTCTATTAGTAAATGTATCTTTCACTATTAATTGCATTTTCATTTTAGGTGTTTCTCTTAATTTTTTTTATCTGCAAGCTGTATTTGGTCACAAGCCATGTTACCGTGGCACAGTTTCAAGTGATCACGGGTGTCAAGAAAACCGAAGCTTAATGAGTGTGCTTCCTTAGATGCCACCGTGTTTTGACAATGCCCCTTGTGCATGCTTGGGTTTGAATAACAAGGTGATTTCTTTCATCCTCGGTGCATAGAGCAGGCTACACCCTTGGCCAGCAGGTTCTCCTGTGTCTCGGGAGAGTAATTTTTGCATAGGTTTTCCTCTTTCCCCTTGCTGTGTTAGCCACATGAGTGACTCGTTTTGAGAGGAGGCATGGCAGGGGGAGTGCCTTATGTCAGCTGAACGAGTTAATTCGTAAAGCTTTGCCCATTCTTTGTGACAGATGAGCTTTGGGAGGTTGCATAAGATCTTCTAGTTTCGTAAAATTGTTTGCATGGCTTCTGCATCTTTCAGATACTCGACAGGCAAGTTCCCTGAGACTTTTGATGAGAGGAAATAAAGCTATCATTTTCTTCATAGTTACGTATTTTAAGGAAGGAAAAGATAAAAAGCTCACTTCCACTTTCCTAGGTTATAGTATCACACAGGCTGTAACTGAGGGTGTCATGTTCCATCCTGCCTTCCTTCTCATTACCACTTCCAAGGTTATGGATAAAAAGTTCCTATCACCATTAATATTTCAGTTTAGAGCTGTTGGGTATATGAACTGAGAAAATGTGAGGTAGAGTGTCAGGGTCACCTAATAATAGGTTAATGCACTATGTCAGCTATGATCATCTGGTTACTGTGTACTGAGAGGGAATGAGAGATGGGTAATGTGGCTGGGGACAGTGTGAGGGTCAGAGCTGGGGTCAGAGGCTAAGTGAAGGGCAGGAAGGTTTCCATGGTTCAACTTCAAGGAGCAATTTTGGAGACTGTGGCAGGTAATTGCAGTTTATATTTAGATCAGTTCCTTGTGTTCTTTTATCTACAAGGAAGTAGTTACATATAAAAGGTTTAGTTGTTCAACGCCTTACTTACACATCTGTTTAAAGTTCTTGCCACTTTTGGAGTCATGAAGTATATTGTTGTTTATCTGTGCTGGATGTGACTGCAGGCATGTGCTTTCTGTTTGTGTTTCCCAGCTGTGACAGACTTATGGCAGTACTTTTAAGGGGTGCACAAAAAACAGTCATTCAAAAATAAATGCTTTAAAAAAAAAAAAAAAAAAAGTTGTGGGTTTCACTTCAGCAACAGAGAAACAACTTCTGTGCCTTTTGCAAAGGAAGTGGTGGCACTTCCCAGGGACCCAGGTGATCCCAGTGGGGCTGGTGTGGAGCATGAAGTTTGTTGCTAATTT
Organism: Hirundo rustica; assembly: GCF_015227805.2. NCBI lineage: Eukaryota > Metazoa > Chordata > Aves > Passeriformes > Hirundinidae > Hirundo > Hirundo rustica. The sequence continues at coordinate 23,659,371 of NC_053457.1, read as the reverse complement.
TCATCCTGACAGAAGGAGAGCTTCAGCAGTGTCTTTACTTATCTGACTGTTCATTTTACTCAGACATTCCTTTTTCCTGTAAACACAAAGCAAATGTGTTGTTATCCACCAAATGATGCTTAATTTGATGAAAGGAAAAAATGTGAATGTTTCAAGCATCCTAAAGCAGTACCAGGGACATAAAAACCTGAGGCTTCCAAGGCTGGAAGATCACAGTGCACAAGATGAGCAGGCAAAGTCAGTGCATTTGGGGGAGAGTTGAGTTAGAAGGTGTGCAGAAAGAGAAATGGGATGTGGTCTGAGCAGAAACCTGAAAATCTGGACCCTTGTGGGGTAAGCTGCTCTCCTGTGACTTCTTCCATGGTACAGCAGAGATAATAGTGGCAGATCATTTCACTAGGAGTTGTGAGAATGCAATTAGATTGGAAAGCCTTTCGCAGATGAAAAACATTATGACTGGTAAGTACTATTCCCCTTTTTTCCACTCAAACTGGAAATTAACTTTTGAAATTACGTGGTTATTTTCTTGTGTTTCAGAGTCGTCCTTTCCTCTCCGTGTGGGCTTTTATTTTCTGACCATTATTAGCTGTTTATAGCTTTCATACAAGAAAAAGTACTTATCCACTGCAAGGGCTTTAAAGAGTGCAGTGTTAGAATATGATTACAATTATAATAAATTAATTGGAAATTATAATGAAGAAGTGAAGTATTGCAAGTAATTGCTAAGTTAGTGCATTCATGAGACCCTGTTGTGTTTTCTGATTGGTCATGTTGCCCTTTACCCACTCTTTCACATGGACATGCTACTTGTCTTGATTAAAAAAAAAAGAAAAAACAAAAACAATGTAAAAAGCCAGTTTGTGTGTAATTTAACATCTGGAAATAGTATCTGCATACCAGATGGTGCATTCTGAACAGAAGCCTTTTGGAGACCATTCAAAACACGTAAATAGGCCAAGGAAAAGAACAGAAGCATCTCCAGTGTCATTAGCTCCTCATCTAGTTTTCTGCATTTCTGTACTTTCAGACATTGCTAGGCCACTTTTCCGGAAAGCTTTTAAAAATATCCCAAGCACAACCTTCCAATTCAACAGCTTAAGGCAGGCAGAGTCATTGACCCTGCCAAAATGTGTATGTGACGTCCTCTTTTGTGGTGTACTTTCAAATCAGAAATAGACTGATGACAGTCATGCATTTGCCATCTCAGAAGAATGATTATTTTGATACACACTGAATTACCTGTCTTGTAAAGAAGTACTCCTGTCTCGTCTCTTTCTCCTTTCCGAATCAAGGACCGCTGGTAGCACCAGAAGTCTTCCATAGGAGGTGGTTCAGTACCAGAAAAGTCAGGATCACTTCATGCATTTTGAACTTTAGGAGCTTGAGACAGTTTTATTCTTGTACCTTATGAATTTAAGGACCCAGATCTACTTACAATAACCATCTTTTCTGTCTAGAATAATCTAATTTTGGTAGGGACATGGCATTTACATTTTGAAGTCTTTAGTAACAGCTACCATGCACACGCTGCAGTGATCGTGTTCTACTACCAGCATGTCTGAGAATGTCAGCTTGCCAGCTGAGAGCAGTTCTAGTATCATCATGTTACATTGCACATAAAGTACAATTTCATGCGTTATTTTGTAGAGTAGTATTTCTTAGAGTTATTAAAGAACCACTTCACTCAGAATTTAAAAGAATTCAAGGCTGATACAGCATTTCTGCAGTGGTTTTGTTCACTTTCAAGCCAAAATTAGGTTAAACTTGGAATTTTTGTAAATAACTCCTGTGTTCCCTGATTGTGCTTCTCTCTTTCCTTGCATAGGGTTGAGAAATACTGTTAATGATCAGGTTGGGCAAACAAAGTCTTTTTGTGTAGAAGAGCCTGAAAGTTTTAGCTTTTTTCTGAGAAATGATGGCCCTTAAATAGCTGAATTTGTAATCACAGTGATTACATCTAGAATTAATTTTGACTGCTGGGCATATAAAATGAAAGCAAATTGAAATAACTCTCACAGGGTTTAGGTTTCTTGTTTTCCCATAAAGGATTGTTGTCATATTCTCGTGGGGTGAATAAGATCTCTTACGTGTATGGAAACTCCCAAATCTCCCTGGGTGTGTTGTTCTGGATACAATAGTACTAGAGGCTCAGAATCTGTTATGTATGAAACTGGCTGTGCCCTTCTTATTCCATCTGTGTGGGAATCACATTCAGTACATAAAATAATGGTTTTTTTAAGCTAGGTGTTACTGGGAGGCAAGTAGAAGGAGCAGGAAGAAGAGCCAGGGTTGGCTGTGGTTTGTGTGCTTAGTTAAATAGTTGCTGTTTGAAGTGTTGCAGCAGTTGACACAAGCAAGAGTCATCAGCTATTTCAGCCCTTGCTGTTAGTGGAGGTTAAGACAAGTTTCTGTGATGCTGTGCAGCCCTTCATTCCCTGCCTCTGACCTTGCTGCCTGCCAGCCTGGGAGCGAGGCCCTGGCAGTTCCCTGCAGTGCCCTTGCTCCTTGGGAAGCCACAGCATTACACCCAGGGCTGAATTTGCTGTCTGGCCACAACTGAGAATTATTGAACGATTCCTGTTTAAATGAGGGAGATTGAAGGTCCTTTTGTAGTTATTTTTTGTTTGCTAAATAGTAGTTTCATTTATTATCTGAATGATTCATCTCTGCTTATTCATCCAGCCAAGAAGATCAGCAGTCACTAAAAGTTCTGGTCTGCCTGCCTTTTTCCAGCAGTACTGTCAAAGCTGCCCATGCTTCGGTGAAGGAAAATGTTGCATGCAATCCAAAAGATTCACATCCTTCTTTGTTTTGTGTTTACTGCTAAGTGCAGAAAGTAAAATAAAGGTATGTCAGTGGAGACTCTTCACTGTGACACTCACCTGAGCCTGAGGAGCTGGTGACACCCTTTGGAAATGCAGCAGAGAGAGATTGGTCTCACACAGCATTTTATTTGGCTGCTTCCTACTCAGCGTGAGCTACACTTTATTATTAGATCTGGATCCAAATAATGCAGGAGGCCTTGGCATTACCAGCGCTTAAATGGGACAGACTGCACAATGTGGTGATGGATGGATGTCCCTTGACAGGGACAGGAGCAGAGCTGGAGCAGTGGGGTTCCCACACTGGCTGTAATTTCACACTGGGCTGTTGGCAGACGGAGAGGGATAGCAACAATTACAAATTCAATTGTGCTTGAAAAGATTCCTCTGTGTCTACTCTTCTCCCAAAGTTACGGCCTTGTTGAAAGTTTTATCTTCTATCAGAAGAAGAGGTAATATCAGTAGACAGGATGCTTTCATTTGGATTGCTTTTCCTCTGCTTAATTCATTGCTGCTTCTGTGTTCTCCAGAAACTGATAATGAAATTATCAATGGCTGCTGAAAATGGTTTCAATAAAAAAAGAGGGGAAATGAGGCTTGAAAAATACTGGTTTTATTGGGTGCAAATGTGATTAATGCAACATAATCTGATTGGAATATAGCTTGTGTCCTGGAAACATTGCCAATTTAATGCCAAGGTTTGGCGCGCTGCAGAGATTTTGTTGCAAAATTGCTTATGCTTTCAGCTTGTAGCATTTCCCTTCTCATCACGTGGGAAAAGATATGGGAAAGACAGCTTTAGTCTTTCCCAACTCAATCCAAAGTGCAACGTGCATAAACAGGTTTTGCCCTTTCCTCAGGCAGGTGTTCATGTCAAAGCCATCCTAGCAATTTAGAAGAGGAAAATTTTTCACACCCACATCTTATTTTTGAGATGCTTTTCTTTACCTGTTGACTCCGGAAAAGATACACTCAGCCAGAAGGTAGAATTGGATTGTTGCTGCATGTAATCTGGGAGAAAAGGTGACAGCAGAATTGAGAACTGCTTCTTCAGCCCATCTACTATTTTTACTTGAGCTGGGTCTATCGGCTTCCTGTGTTTCAGTTTGCGCAACGGAGAAGTGGGACTCATGAATTTGTATCTTGTATGAAAAAATTTCTGGATTGCACAAATGAAAAACAAATTATAAATGTGTGAGTTTTATACATGAAAGATTGAACTGAATACTTAAACTACTGAGCTTGTAATGTAAACAACTACAGCATATCTGAATGTCAGTTCAGGTGCTGTTATTGTCTGGTAATTAGTGCTGAACTCTAATGCAAATATTCTAACGAGGTTCTCCTGCTCAGGTTAAAGGTTTGTCTTTAGTTTCATCATGATGTAAGGACTGCAGGCTTTGAGGCTCTTTTGGCGAGATACTAAACAGTTTTACTTCTTTCCCAGTCTGCTGGATAACGTAGTTCTTTGTGTCATACAGAAATAATGTGATGGCTGGAGAAAGGAATTGGTAGATGAGCAGGAGAAGCCTTCCAACTCTCCTAGCCAGGACCGGGAGATGCCCTGAGTACTGCACATCTGCTGTCTGCCTTTTCACATTTGCACATTGCCAGTTTGACAGGTGCAGATTTTGCAGATTTCATAGGCTGCTTTAGCCGCTGGTGTTTTAAAGCTAAAGGCAGATGGAGAAGACAAATTGTTCCGGGTATGCTTTGAGCTGGATGTCTTTTCAAATACCAGTGCAGTGGTTATTGTCGCTGCTCCCTTTGTGTTGCTGCTCTCCAGAGCCTGACCATTTAAAGCTGTGTAATGAGCAAATGAGGTCTGGAGTGTGGGATCTCACATGCTGGCTTTGGGAATGAGGAGTGGAGAAAGCATGTGTTGCTTGCTGTGTCCCAGTAAATCACTGACTGACAAACTGCTAATCTGCTCTCTGTGGATTCTTGAAGAATCAGAGTGATAAACAGAAGCTGCTGAAAGAAGGAGTCTTCACAGTGTAAGGAAAGTTTCAAAAGCTGCTATATTCTGTTTTCTTGCTCTTAAAAACATGATGATAACACCAAGCTGGGTTAGCAGGCAGTTAGTATACCAAGGCGAGCTCTCATCTTGCCAGAAGATGAAAATAGGGAGGCATTTTTCAATCTAATCGACCCCCTTATCTAGTAATCTTAATACTACAACAGAAGTAGTATTAAGTTGCAAATACCCTTGTGATGACTCAAACAGCTTACTCTGTAGGAGGAATCAAAGCTGGGAGTACAGGAGGCTTTAACTCTGAGATCACATGTGTGCCTTTGCTTTGTGAATGCCTTATTTTAGCACTACAGAAAAACTTCTGTATGTGGCTTCTTGCCAGCCTGGGCACTTGTACTGCATCTAAGCCCAGGTGCACACTGTTAAACAAATGTGTAGCCTTGGAGGCTCACTCTCTTCAGTGAATATGGAGAAAAATAAGAAGCTGGATGTGTTGGGACACTGATAAACCTGAAAAATGCCTTAGATAATTGTATTCATGACTACTAGGCCTTTAACTAATTTCCTTCGTATTTCTAGATGCTAGCAAATTATGTTTGAACCTGAAGCTCAAGCAACTATTCCTTCCCTGTTCATAAATCTTTACTGAAGAACTAAGCCCATATTTTGGCACAGTAGTTTGTTTCCATGGAAATGCAGGGATATTTCCAACATGGGATTATAACTCACAGTGGGCTGTATCTGAGAGAGGTAAATTGTGATGGCCATTTGTTAAGCACAAGAAGCATTCTCTTGTGTCAGGGAAACTGTAAAATTTCCTGTGAAAGAACAGATTTCTCTGTAGTAATTTTTAAAATATTAATCCAGTGCAAAGAAAAGTTATACTAACTACTAAAATAGACAAACTGAAGTTTCCTTGAAATGCAGAGTCTGTCTGAGTTGCTTCTCTCAACATGCACAATGTGACCTCAGTGCTGCTGTTCTTACCTCAAGCCATTCATTTTTATTCAGCAGAAGAAATCTTTCCAACACTAAGCTCTGCTCTGCCAGCCTCTAAGGCATATTCAAGCAGCCCAAATCTTTGTTACTTTGAAGGCAAACAAAGTGCAGCAGCAGAGAGATAAAAATTCTCGGAATTTACCAATGAGAGCAGTAATAAGTCTGCTTTGGGAAGAGTTAAAGCTGATGATACTTGACAACAGTTGTTTTTAATGCAAGTAGAAATGCAGCACTAGAAACAACGTGAAGTGTAGACCCAGCAATTCACAGGCAGGCTGCACATACAGCGCTCTGTCAGCCCTTGAAGCAACAACAAATCCTGTCTTTACACACCCTGTTAGCATGCAGAGCGGGAGAAGGGGAGCTGATACAGTTCCAGCTTAGAGGTTTTAGAGCTGAAAGCTGTGCTGTGCACTTGGGGATGTTTGCAGGAGCATTAGAGGTAAGGAATTTTCCACTGCTGTTCGGCTGCAGTGGGTGCGTCGCTGCTTTCTGGGCTCTGCTGCGGCTGGGGACTGCAGAGCCCCGGGGCTGCTCTGTAGGGGAGCGCTGCCTTCCACCCAGAGCCCCGTGTTCGGCATCATCAGAAAAGGGTGCAGTGGAGCCACTGAAGCTCACGTCCAACCCTCTGGTGATTAGTGACCCTTGCCTTAATTTCTGTTATCAGATTCGCTGTCAAAAACATCTGTGGGCACAAAGGTGCTGTGCAAAATCTGGCTGCTCATGCAGGGCAGAGCAGCTTGTGTGTTAAGCATGCAAAAGTATTCTGGGATGCACCTGGAGGTTTTGTCAAGGTATTTGTTTGTACATCACTACAAATATGTAACTTTTAGCGAAATAGAAAAGGCACATTGAATATTGAAGTGTGCCTTAAAGCTAGGCTTTGTCTAACTGCACAGTTCACTTCTGTGTTTGCAAAGTTTCTACGTGTAAGTGAAAATTATGCTCAATATGGCAGCAGTTTCTTCTCATTTAGACTGAAAAATTAAAAATTCAGAGAAACAAACCAATGTTGCTACCCATTTTGTTTGGTATTATGAAAAGTCATTTAAATATAGGCTGAAGTGCTGCAATTCTGCTTTCCATAATACCGTACATTTTTATTTATGGGTTAGTGCTTAAAATCAAACCCCAGGAGTCAAGAGAACTGGAGTCTGTTCCTAATTGGTTTTCAGCTCATTTTGACTCTAGACAAACCCTTTATGGTCACAGTTCAGCTGAGTTCATAAACAAATGACAAGTCAGAAGTTCACCACGTCCCTAATTGAAAACAGATGAGTCGTCCCATGGGTTTCATTTGGGATTTCTTGTGGTTGCAGTCAGGCACGTTTACCACTTTGTCAGTTTGTTTACAGGCACTGAGCTCCCAGATCAGCACAGCACAAAGGTGCTCCACTCCATTGGGCATATGTTTATGTGGGCATGGATGACCCAAACCACTGCTGGACACACCAGAGCTTTAAATAGGAGTGTTTTTCCCTTCATGTCCGGTGAGGATACTGTGAAGTGAAATGCCTTCAGTAGCTGTGGCAGGAGTTGAGGGTAACACTTGATGTGTCATTGGAAAGAGACACACAAGGCAAGGGGATCTGGAGGTCCGTGCTTATCCCCGTTCCTGGGATTGCCAAGCCAGCCGAGTGTTTCTACAGAGGGTCCCACTTTACAGGTACCTCTGCAGTGTTTCTAGTTCTCATGGGAAAGAAAATCCTCAGCTTTCTTTCCAGTGCAAAGTGACAGCACCCTGCCAGGCTGTGCAAGCCAAGCGTGAGTCTGGGCTCCCATCAGAGCTGAGCAGTCTGACTGCACTGTCAAAACTGAGGGTAGTTAACACCCAGGTGTGAAACTTAAACATGACATTTCAGATTCCTTCCTGTGTTGAGTAATGAATTACTTAAGTCTGGAGAGCAGCGTAGCTTGAGAAACATTAGCATTCCCCTTTTGTTACATTTCAGAGGTGGTGCCTGACAGTACCGGCCTGATTAGAAAAGGCCCTGTAACACAGAGGCCGAAATCATTACTATGCTGGAGCAGAAATCCTCCTCTTTTCCCCTTGTATATGAAAAGTGGCATTGCTCTGTAACAAATTTTGAAGATAAGATACCCTGAAAGGAGGTTCAGTGTGCAGAGGTCCGATGGCATTCCTCACTACCTGGTTACTTCTGGGGATCCTCAGACCTCTGGCCCTACAGCTGAGACAGACTTTCCTCATACTATGGCACTTTGTGAAATGCTTGCCCAACACTTAGAAGTACATTTAATTGGTACTGTTATTTCAGTGGGGTTTGGGTTTTAATGAAGTCCAGTGTCCCAAACACCTCCAGGACTGGTCACTGGCTGTTTCCCTCTGGATTCTCAGCTGAGGTTGCAGGTCAGGTGATCAGAAGTGCCAGGGGATGAGTATTTGGAGCTTGTGTGAATTACCCAGTGGTGTGGTTGTTGTGGAGGGGTGACTGTCACAGACACAGTGGAGTGGACACTGAATGCCTGGCTTTGGGGCCGTGTGCAGAGGAGATACTGACAGAATGGAGAGCTCTGGGGATAGATCTATCCTGTTGTGGGACACTATGAGCTCATTTGATAGACATTGTTGAGGCAGGATACATAGATATTTGTACTGTTACAGTTTTGTAAAAGGGGATCTCAGTCCTCAAGGCTTTAACTAAGCAGGTTTTGTCAGTTCAACACCGATACAAATCTATTCCTAATACGTACTTGCATACTTGGCAAACCAAACCTACTACACATTACTTATTCGTGGTGTAATTCAGAGCAACACTTTGATCCTGCTCTTTAAGTCAGGTTTGTGTAATTTCAGAAATGTATTTGTACAAGCTTAATTATGCATGTTGAGCCTGAGATGTATAAATCTGGATACCAGCTCTCCACCTGCCCATGTATGTCCCTAACTGCCTGATTTGCATGCCTCTTACTCACTTGGAGAATAAGCAGCAACTGAAAAAACCTGATTTTAGCTATTTTACTTTCATTTCTTCAAGACTTAACACAAAGTAGTTGGGCTGCATTTCCTCTGCTTTAGAGAAAAGGCGAAACCATGTGCATTATCTGTCTACATTTTGGCTTATCTGTCTTTGTGTGACCTCTGGAGAACCCAGAGAGTTACATTTCTGAAGACTGAGTATTTGTTAAAGCTTTTTGCAACCCTTTTGGAGCAGGTCATCACCTCTAGTTTAAGAAATACGGATCTTATCTGGACACCTGAAAGTCAACAGCACAGACAGTGCTCTCAGCACCTGTGTGGGGATGTGTGTGCCCCAGGGATCAGGGCAGGGTTGCACCACCTGCAGGAAGCAGCTGCTCCTGTGAAGCTCCCTGACAGTGGGGGTTTGTTTTGGGGGCCATCACAGGCACCTTTCCCTGGGCTGCTCTGGCCTTCCAGATGGGAGGAAAGGCAGGTGAGGAATTGGCAGATGGAGGGGATGGAACTCATTTAGGAGATTGTAGAGGGTCATAAAGAGAGCAACAGATGGGGAGAAAACAGAGGCAGGTGCAAATGATATTTCAGGTCATCATTTAGTGGTCCTGGCTCTGCCTCTCTACCTGGAGGAGCTGCTCTCCCTGCAGGCTTCTGTTGTTGCAGCAACCTCCTGAGCTCGGTTTTCCCTTCCTAAATGAGGGTTCTGGTGAAGGGGGGCTGCTTTCTCAAAGCTGTCTCGGTGGCATGGGAAATCAGTGTGTTGTTGCTGTTCCCAATTCAGGGCTTTTACCAGCCCCAAATCCATAGTGATTGGAAATAAAATGGCAGGCAGGACTGCTTGCAGGTGTGCAGTTTGAGACAGCAGATACATCTCACAAATGAAGCAGTTCAGAAAGGGGTCATTATTTTAACTTCAACTCCTGCTTCTCTCCCAAGATCCATGAATACCTTCCAAGAAGTGTTGGCGAGCCCTGGAACAAACCATGTTACGTCTTCAATGAGAAGCTCCCCTGCCTGAATCTGTGTGTGTAGGAGAAACAAGGGAAGATACAGGCAGACCCTAAAAGGCTTTCTCCTCCCCATAGCTTAAGCAGAGCCATCACATGCACTTCAGCCTTCCCCAGCTATTCATTTTGAAACAAAACAGGCTTTAAACGTTTATTTTCAGAGAAGCCTTCCAGGAGGTCTGCATACTTGTGTGGGTCATTTTTGCAACATCATTCCAACCAGTTCAGCTTTCTATTTAGTGCAAATTGGATCTCAAAGATAGTTCTTGATTACTCTGTGCATACCTGTAAGTTGCAGAATATCTCTGGTGTTCTCCCTGTGTGTGCTTGCAGCGAGAGCACTGCAGTGCAGCTCTGTGTACAGGTTTGGTGCTGGTTTATCCTGAGGTGCTTTGTCCATGAAAGCCCAAGCAGAAGCGTGTCCAAGTGTACATTTAAATGCAGACATGCACCACAGACTGATCCGGTGTGCGAGGATCTTGCTGGGAGCACCTTCAAGGTGTAGGGCAAAATTCTCTTCTCAGGTTCCCAGAGTAGCTCCTGACTCAGTCTCCTGAGTCTCCTGCATTGACACATGCAGGCATTGTATGGTGTGAAAGAGAATGTCCTGAAAGGAGGAATTTGTCACTGACTGAGGAATGGATCGTAATGGCAAAGCCCCAAAAAGAGCATGAAACCTTTTCTTGAGCTGGATGCTCTGTGTCTGGGAGAAACATGAAGGATTTGCATCACTTGGGCAATGTGCTTGTACCCTCTTCCTCCTAATTATCCCTGAGCTGATGATCTAAGACTGCTTTGTGGATATGAGGACAGAATTTTGCCTGCAGGATGCACGATTACCAACTGTGCCTCTTCTATAAATCAGTTGTAAGTGTATTTGGAATAACTGCCAGGCCAGCTTCTGAGCTTACCAGAGGACAGAGCTCCAGCAGACACAGTCCCACATGGCACAGAGCTGTTGCAGTTTTAAAATCAGTCTGATTTTTTTCTTTAACAGGGGAGCCCAGTGTAACTCCGTCAAGCCTGGAGTGACACTCTGAATCTGCATCTGCCTCATGTGAGTTAAAATCCTGGCAGCAGCATTTTGCATAAGCTGGAGCCTCTGTAGAGAGCTTTTTTTTTTCTTTTTTTCTTTTTTTTTTTTTTTTCCTTTTTTTTTTTTTTTTTTTTTTTCCTTTTCAGGAAGGCTATAAAATTGTAACTGTATGTGTCTTGGCAGCAAAGGTAAACACAACCACACAAATGCATGAGAATTGCATACTTTACTGCACAACCCCTGCTCATTCCAGACCAGCTTCCCTCCCAGCACATCCTGTGTCAGTCAGGGATGCCCGCACCCATCACAGACCCGAAGGCTTGCAGTGTTCGCTCCAGGGTACCGCTTTTTACCTTTTGATGGTGTATTGTTAAGCCAAGTAATGGTATTAAGAGGAAGCTGGGATGCTGTCAACTGGCTTATGGGTTTTTTTAAACCTTTAGTTGTTTTCTTTCCACCCTGGTTGCATAATCCATGAGCATTGGGTGCTGATTGCCTTGTGCTGCTAAAGCATTTGCCTGTGTTGGAACAGGACTATTAAAATAACAATTCCTCTGGAGCTGAGGACTTGGTTTTGTGGCAGAGACGTGGCCATCAAGCAGTAAGAAAAAGAAATCAGAATGAGTTGTAGCACATGTTTGGTTTTACTGTCATCCCATGTGTGTTGGGCAAGAACGGTGTGAAAATGTGTTCGTGGCTCTCCCTCCTCCCCTGTTACAGAGCTGGAAATGCCCAAAGACTGGGCACTTCTCAGCTGAATGAAAGAGCTGGGCATAGGAGACTGCATGGCAAATAGCTGAATTCATGACACACAAGCTATCTCCATCAGAGGTACCAGGATTCAGCAACCAGGTCTGAGGGAGGGGATATTCCAGCAAAGTTTAAAATCATGTCTTCATCATGCAGCTGCAGAAAAGAAGTATTGATCTGTCCTCTCGACTCTGTTTCCTCACGACTGCCTAAAGACATGAGAGAGAATAACCAGCTCTGAGTACAATATTGAAATAACGGAGTAACACCTTTTACTGGGGCATCTGCCCCAAATGTGCTGCCAGAGTTGGAGTGATGTCAGCCTGTCCATTCTCGATCTGAGGAGGGAGATGGTTGGTTTGCCCACAGGATGCTCCAGTTACTCAAACAGGCTTATGAGAAATGTCAGGGGGTTGTGTCTCATTCCAGCTGATGCAGCCAGTGCTGTGGTGTAGGGTGCTGTCAGGGTGGGCTCAGGGAGCTCTGCCTCTTCCCACCTGTGTGTCTAATTAAAGGAAAGTTTATCTGGAACAGTAACTCTGCTGGTAACTAGAGAACATTTATTGTCCCTCTCACGAGTCCAGTTTCCTGTGTCTCTGTTTCGTTCAAGTGTCAAGGAGAATGCTCTCATTTTCCAGATATTGTGGAGTAGTAGAAGAATAGAGATGGGATCTAAGGCATGAATGAGCTAATAGTTTAATTTTATTCAAAGAGACATCAAGGAAGCAAAATCTAGGGCTTGAGAGGTAAGAGAAATAACTGTCCCCTCCAAAAGAAACATCTAGATTAATCCTAATTAATCTGCTGCCTCAGCAGAGACTTGGGATGGTGAAGGCTGAGGTTGATACCTCTTGTTCAGCCTTTTTCCCCATGGTGCTTCAGCTTGTTTCCTTGGAGAGCTAAAAGGAGGTTTGTGGTGATTTTCTAACATGGAGATGCAAATACAGAAAGAAATAAATCGACTGAGGGTATTTTGTGAGCAGCTGACCTTGTGTCCCACACAGCTATTCCCTGGTGGAGTGTTTAAAAGATACACAGATTGCTCATCAAAAAGCCCTACAATTTCCTTGGAAAGGCTCTGCTGGAGCTGTTGATGAACAACTTCTGCTTTTCCAGAGGAGATGTCAGTGTGCTCTTGCCCAGGCTCCTGTCTGGGCAGCATCACCATGGTTGGTGAGTTCAGAAAGACCAGGGTTTCCTTGGATAAGTGTTTTCTTTGGAAGTATTATGGATTAAGTTGGTAGCATGGTCAATTTTCCAGGAGGCTAAGAAGGAGGGTGCAGCAGATCCATGGACAGAGTGGGGGATTGGGGAGCTTTGCAGAGCTTTCACACTCTGAGAATATGTGCAGGTGTACTTACAAGAGTTTTCCCTGGGAACTGCCTTTACTGTCCTGAATCAGAGGAATTCCTTGTTCCAGATGATGCCCTGGTGTCACTCTCACAATTTTGTTCATCACCTAACTGCCTATTGCTCCCTCCAACTCTAGCTCACTCCCCAGAATTGCCTTGTCAGTCACTGCTTTCTTCATTAGCTGTACTTTTTGATTGCTTATTCCTATCTATAGCTCAATCCTTCCTTTCCTAAAGGATAGAAAAAACTACATTGCATTGAGTGCATTGAATGTTGTATCATGTTGTTGATGATGTTTACCATTGGTATAATATTGCTTGGAGATTTTGATAACTGCTTTATTGATTTTAGTTATCTGTTTAAGACCACTACAGGTTTGCTTACTACATTGTTAATGCTGATAGTTTAATGGGGAAAATTAACTCTCAGGATTCTGGTGCTTTTTAGGTTATTAAGAGGAAACAGGAGCCCTCATTCACTGGTACTGTGATCTCAGTTTTCTGACTGTCTTGTTTTATCTAAAGTCCTTGCCTTTTTAAAAAAAATTTTTTTATTTTTACTTTTTTTTTTAGTATTTTATATATTTCCTTTCTCCTTTCAGATTAAACTTCTGTATCCCACAGTGTATGTATATGCTGGTGATTACTGGGCAGTATAAACAATGTGCATTAATATATATCCTGAGGCCCACAGATGTGTTAGATCTCTCTTAGGAAAAGCACTCCGTCCTCTAATGAGTTTGTTGTGTAACTTGCACATTTTCAGCTAAATTTGAAGTATTCAAGTGTTGGAGGCAGTTGGACCCATTGAACCCATGGTAACCCTCATTGCAGCCAAGGGTTGTGTTTATTTATCTTAGGACCAGTTTAAGACAGCAATTATGGTATCCCACTCCTAAGGGGAAGGGAGCACCCAGGATTTGTAGGTGCTTGAGATTGAAAGGAAGGATGAAAGTCAGAGGGTCCACAGAAGCTTACCAAGTTTTATTAGTATATTACACTTGGCATGAAAGTTGGTATGCTGATCCCTGACCTAGTGTAAGCACACAGCAGTGGGGTTTGGATGAAGGGGTAGGGTAAAAAGGAAGAGAGAAAGAGATGAATTAAAGACAGGAAGAGAGAGGGAAAGGAAGAAAACGAGAAGAGGAGATCACCAGTCCTGGCAGCAGCACTGATGGGGTGTCCAGTGTTGTGGGGCACACACATGCCTGGGTTTTGTGGGGGTATCTTTTTATAAATGAGTTTTCTCCACCTGGAAAACAGGGCTCTTGCTTTCTACGGAATTTAGTTACCATGTCCACTCTGTTCTTCCAGACCTTTCTGAAAATGGGTTGGAGGGTCTTGGGTAGCCTTGATCTCCCCCATACAGTCCATGCTCACTTCTCAACCTCATTCCTGCACTTGAGCTGTGCTGTGCTTATCTCTGGGAGCCAGAACAAGGACATTTGCCCCAGAAAAGCGCTGCCCTTACCTCCACATAGCCCCCTTCTCCAGCCACATCCTGTTCTTTCTCACAACATGTTATTACCAACAATCCCTGGCTGTTATTACCAACAATCCTTGGTCAGCTTCAGGACTCTCCAGCTGTCTCTGCTTGAAACATGCACATTAGCCCCTTATCTTCTGGGCTTCTGCAGACATGCAGTGAGCGTAAACACACTGCCAGAGAAACCCTGTGATTTCCATCTGTCCCGATTGCCTTTTAGATGTAATTTAATGATCTGATTAAACAGTAACACTTTAAGTACATGGGAAGGTCATTTGCAGGAAGAAGAGAGGCTGCATGGTGGGAATGGCTTAGTTGAACAAGTCCATTTCTTTTGCATGGAGCAAAGGGAGGGGGTGTGTCCCAGATGAGCAGCTCCCCTGACATGTGAGAGCAGTGAGCTTGCTTAAAAAAGTAGCATTTTGATGCACAAGGGTAATAACGAACAGATTTTTTGCAGTACCATATGGTGTTATTAACAAACAAATCGTATGTTAACTTGACAGCTCTACCTTCAAGCTAACTTAGTCTGCAGCAAACATTAATTCCCCTGAGATGAAATCTGGAGCAATACTAAGCTTTGGGATTGTATCCAGAGCAGTAACAGTAGCACAGAAGTGAGGAATTTTAGGCTTTCTAACCTCCAATACATGTGCTCCTGGAATTTATTGGTTTCTTTATCAGCTTTGCGAAAACAGCAAACCAAAACCCTGTTGGAGCAGATGGAACAGGGAGTGTTCATGCATCTGCCTAACCGGGCTGCAGGGAGAGGAGCTGCTGTTTGAAATGCATTTTTCCTGATGCAGAGAGCTATGATAAACTGATGGGTATTTCATGTGGTGCACTCTGCTGCTGAAATTCAGACTGCAGCTCTGCTTCACTGCAGCCCTGGGGACAGGAGCTAATTCCACCATGCTCTGGGCTGGGGGACCTGAGGCATCAAAGGAGGGAACGGTATGTGGAGGAGGGAGGAGGGAGAACGGGTACATTACTTTTAATTGCCTTCTTGTTTAACCCCTAGCTGTTTTCAAATGTTCTAACTGAAATCTCATCTTGGTACAGTGTATAAATCCCCTGAATACGAATCTCTTGGATTTGACCTGACCGTAGAAAGATTAGTTTCCATTGGATACCCTCATGAGCTGCTCAATTTTGTGTATGATCCTGCATTCCCTACCAGGTAAATGACTAACAGATACCAACCCCACCTGCTCAAGGCCTCGAATACTTGTTCTGTGAAGTTCACAGGCCACATGTGAAGCCAGGTTTTCAGTTGTGGATGTGAAGCATGTGGCTGGCCACAGATCCTGGGGAAGGGAGAAGACTAATCCAGTATGTGGGGAGCTTTTGCACATGTGAACCTTTGCCAGCAAAGAGGGAGTGTGCAAGAAAAGAACCCTACTGAAAATGTGGTCCAAAAATAGCCCTTGAAAGCAAAGACAGCAGAGACACAATTGGATTGGGAGTGAAATCAGAATCAGGGGGAGAAGGAGCCATTACTGTCCAAGAGGCTGCTGGGATGTCTCACAGTGATTTTAATTAGTAGCGTTGTGGTACGTAAGACTTCCTGAAAATTAAGCTGACAGTAAATAAGAATAGAGATGGGACCAATCCAGTTCTCCTGTCAAGATGAATCAAATGTCAAAAGCATTTGATGTAATAATTTTTTGATTTTATAACTTTGCACTAAGTTAATGGTGCAGAATTACTAAATTCCAGTATTTTGTCTTTTGGTGGGAGAGGTAAAAAGGGCATTGTTTGTTTTGAACAAAGCTTTTGCTCTAACTCTGCACCTTCAAGTTCTTTCCACTTGTGCCTTTGCTGGATTTTGCTTCTTTGACTCCTCTGGAGTTTCTTTACAAAAGTCTGGACCCAGGGGTCTGTTGGTTTGTTCCAGTTTCAGTCTGGCACCTCCTTCCTTCCCTCCTCTCAGCGTGTTTTACACCGAGAGTTGCTGCTGGCTGTACCCTTGCCTGTAACGAGGCATAGCCCCTCACAGACCTGTGATGAGAGCTCTGTTAAAGCCACCACCTCCATCCCAGGGAGGGGACAGGAGGGATATCTCTGTGGGAAGGCTGTGCTCTCCAGATGCAAGCTGCTAGATGAATGAGACACAGTTTTGCCGGAGTCAGAACCGGGCATATCCAAATTATCGTGCCATGGTTACACACCCCATCTGGCTTTGTCTGTGACAGAGCCATGAAAAAGCAGAGAGAAATTCCATTATCACACCTCGCTGTTCCCTGCAGCCCGACAGGGGTGTCAGGTTTGTGAGCCCATGGAAGAGGCCCACAGCTGCCCTGGCGGATGCACAGCTGGGCCTCTCGGGTTAAACGCTTTCGTGGCTGTGGGGAGCAGTCAGGTGTCTCCTGCCTGGTGATGCTGGGCTCTGGTTGCTCAAAGGGACAGTAGGGACCCCATCTGCATCGTAACAGCAGCTCTGTTCTGATGCCCCATGCCAAGTGAGCAAAGCTGTTCTAGAGCTGTTCTAGCCGCTCTTAGGATGGTCACGCCTTAATGCACTTGCCTTTTCATGTCCTAAATTGCTTTCTTAACAGAGGCCTGGTGTTTGACACCCACTATGGAAACCTGCTGAAAGTTGATGCCTATGGGAACCTCCTAGTATGTGCACACGGCTTTAATTTCCTCAGAGGGTGAGTGCAGACTCTTGGCTGTTCTTTTTGACTTAATACGCTCTATTGTGTCAATTATCCTCAGGGCACCCACTGTATATGGAGTCGCAGGGATGCTGCTAACAGCAGATGCTGTGTTGGTTTTCCTGCAGCTCCAGGATTAGCTGTGGATGATTTGAGGGTCTCAGGTACAGCAACAGCCCAGATGTTTACAAGGGAAAGGGCTGTGCCACCTCAGGCATATCCGTAGTGTGCTGGGAATAGAGGAATGTGTGCTGTAGGGAAGAGCTGATGGAATCATCCAGGGGTTGTTCACCTGTCTGGCACAGTTTAACGTCAGCAGCTTGTCAGTCGTGACAAAGCCATTGCATGAGGACCTGTGCCCCATGAGACTGTCAGCTCCACAGCCATTGCTAAGAAAGTTTGAGGGTCTGAATTGGCTTTGAGTAGGAACAATCTTGTACTACCCCTTTGTGTTTCTGACCTTTGAGCGTGTCAGAACTGAGCACTGCAAGCCATTTCCTGCAGCCTTCCCTGGCTGCTGGTGTTTCTTGTCCCAGAGAAGGTGCTTTAGGAAGCAGAGAGGACTGCAGTTCCATGTTCCTGATGTGTCCCAGCAAATCCCCCCTCCCACATTCCTGCTGCAAGGGTATATGAATGGAAGGCAAGGCAAGCTCTGGGACCCCAGGGTGACAAACCTTGTCATTGCAGGCCTCTAGGTCTTTGCATCAGGACTCCAAAATTTAGAAAAAAGCACTCAAGTTCCTCTTTGAGCCTAAAATGATCTTTAGTAGCTTCAGAAATGAAGGAGACCAGAATAATGATACGAGTTCAGTCACTGCCACGCTGCTGATGAATTGCAGAGGGCCCCAAGCAAGCCTCCTGCAGCAGAGCCCTGCATGCCTCTGGCTGAGAGCTGCTGGGAGAGTGGAGAGCAACACATGGAAAGTGGGGGAGAGCTTAAGATAAGCAAACAATGAAAGTGCAGATGATTTAAAGCATCCTCCAGCATGCAGCATGGGGCTTAAGGTCAAGCTGTGGACTCTGGACTGCTCTGTGTCCCTGTGTGGGCTCTGCTCAGTTTGCTGACTCAGTGATGAGGCTTTGTCCTGGCTGTGCCGGAGTCAGCGCAGCCCAGGGAACACCCCTGGATGCACTTCTGCTCTTGTGCCAGCAGTGCATGTGGGAAGCTGGGTGTTGATTAAAGCACAGCAGAGTTTGGTTAGCAGACCCTGCTACAACTCCGTTTTGCAGGTCAGCACATTTTATCTTCGTTAGGTTTTGTGGTTTCACTCTTCTTCACTTTATTTATTCTCAGGCCTGAAACACGGGAGCAATATCCAAATAAATTTATCCAGAGGGACGACACAGATAGGTTTTACATTTTGAACACGTTATTCAATCTACCAGGTGAGTCTAATGTGAGCCAACACAGCCCTCTTTATGTGCCTTTTAAGCCAGTAAAGCTTTGCTGATGTTGCACTCTGCTTTTCTGTTTGTTTGGGGTTTTTTTACATGAATTTTCTTCCTTTGGGCACAAGTTACTTGGCTGTATGATGTTATCCTTGTCTTGTAACCTCACTGTTTCCTTGCAGAGACCTACCTGCTGGCTTGCCTGGTGGATTTCTTTACTAACTGTGACCGGTACACGAGGTTCGTATTCCCTCCACTTTGAGATGATGATGGAACAGTAAGATTGTCATTATTTTATACAAGAGCAATATAGCACAGATGGAGCTGCTCTTAATATCATTGGAGGCCCCTCAAGTGGTTTTGGTGGGCTTCCTATAATTTTGTGGTGCTAACTTGATCGGTCTGTACAGCAGAGGCTGGTTATGAAGGTTTCCTTCACAGGGTACAGCAGTACCAACATACTGACTGACATTGGTATTTGCAGCTTCTAGGGCTGCACACTTTGTACAGAGTGATGACAGGCACCATTCAGTTCATTTTGAACCTGTGTCCATTGGAACCATGTCTGAACTGGTAACTGAAAGCCTGAATTTCCTCAGCCAGTTACCACAAGTGCTTCATGTGGTAATAAAGGACATTGCACACTTAGAGGTGAAGTGCTCAGTGTGGTATAAAAGGCTGTTTGTGCAGCATGAGTATTTCCCTTGCTGTCAAAAACATGTAAGCATAAAAACAAGCTGTGGCTTGAACTGGCAAATGCGAATGCTGCTGCGCTGTTCATCACCTCATGTGATGGGTCATCTTTGCATATATATGAGCAGAAGGCAAAGGTTTAATGTGATTTCACCTGGGAGCAGAGGAACGGTTTATGCTGGCAGTCCATCAGGTGAAGTACCTTTTCTCAGGAGAGGCATGATGATTGCTGTCATAATAAATACAGCTCTGTGTAATCCTTCTTGATTTCTTCTGATGCAAGCTGTCATGCTGTCTCAAAGATACCTCCAGAGTATCTTGTAATATCTAATGTTAATTCTGAATGTTCAATATAGAAGCAGTTCCTCCTCTTAGCAACATTTAGTTGATTTCTATGACACTCCCTTCTTTAGTGCTGCAAAGAGAGAGAAAGAGCACCACTCTGTTTATTCCCTCAGTACTCTTCATCTTCTGTTAAATGCTGCAAATGGCATTTTTGCAGTTGTTTGCAGTCTTATTACCTTCTTGTAATGTGGGTGAGAAGTCAGTTAGTCACAGAGAGCTGTAGTATTACTGTGGAGGCACAGACATTCCTGGGTAACACAGCTCCTGCTAAACTGCAGTTGTAGCTTTCTTTCAAGTTCGAACTTCAGTAAAGGAGTAGATAAGAAACCATGACTGTAAGATGAAAGCACAAGCTCCAAAGAGCCCTTTGAACTGTCTCGCTCCTTGGTGTATTTCTTACCTGCTGTGACTGGCTGCTAAATCTCTCTTCTGTCTCCTCACAGCTGTGAAACAGGGTTTAAGGATGGAGACCTCTTCATGTCCTTCAGGAGTATGTTCCAGGATGTCAGAGATGCTGTTGACTGGGTTCATTACAAGGTGACTGCAAGAGTTCTGTGGGATGTGTGTGGCTGTAACTGGGTTGGAGGGGCTGGGTTGTAACTCCTGAGTTCAGATGTTCTTTGCCTGGGCTGGGCGAGGGTGCTGCTTTGCCTCCTAGTGAGCAAATAATAGATTGCAGTTGTATGGGAGTGAGTCAAGATCTCAACTGCCCTCCTGTATGGGAAAATATCTTCCTTTTTATTGTGCCCAGATTTCATTTTTGTACTGTAATTCATGGGTTTTAGAGCATGATGCCACGAGGGTATTTGCACTTCAAGTCCACAACTTGTATATTGTCCTAATTATTAAAGCAGTATTCTGCTGCATATTGTTTACACTGGCACTGTCCTATGTTGTCTAAAAAGTCCTGGCATTAAAGGGAGAAACAGATCAGCTGTTCTCTAATTAGAGAGAAGCATTTCATCTTCTGCACGCACTTGTGCACAAATTTAGAATATAATTTTGTGAGAGTTAACATATGTTTAAAGACCTGATTTTCTTGTTCTCCCTCATTCGAGCAGTCTGTTGGGTGGGATGGAGAACCATCACAGGAGAACTCTGCTCACAGTTGTACTTGTGGTGGTGCTTTTACCCATGCAGAAGTCAGGAATCTATTTTTCTTTCCTTATGCAGTGTTGTGTGATACATGTTGGAGTTGGCCTTTGACTAAAGCATTATGGTCAGTGTTGGAGACAGGTCATTAACTGTCTTGTTTGGTATGGCAAATCTATTTTTTGTTTGTTTCTATTGTATTCCCTTTTGAAAGGGTTAAAATGC
Source organism: Hirundo rustica (assembly GCF_015227805.2). Lineage (NCBI taxonomy): Eukaryota > Metazoa > Chordata > Aves > Passeriformes > Hirundinidae > Hirundo > Hirundo rustica. The sequence goes on along the minus strand of NC_053457.1, from coordinate 23,638,608 downwards.
TGTTGAAGTGGATTATTTACCATGGTGAGGGAATCGATGGATCACAGAGTTTGTGATGGTCCCTGCTACTCAAAGCCTCTCATCTCTAGAGTCACTGGTTCAGATTCGCCCTGGTTTGTACTTTCACAGCATTTTAAAGTGTGAAAGTTGGCATTACTTTGTTGTCTCTTACGTCATAAGTTTCCATGACCTCACTGGGTTCTGTTTCTATTTCAGGGATCGCTTAAGGAAAAGACCCTTGAGAACCTGGAGAAGTACGTGGTGAAAGATGTAAGTGTGAAGTTACTTTACTTGTGCTGTGTAACATTGGGTACTGACTAAGCAGGCAAGAAAGAAACATGCTGATTTGCTTTACTAAATCACAAAACAGATTAGGCTGTGATTTCTATTCTAATAACCAAAGACAAAATGGAAAGTTTGGATGCAGCCTTTATTCTGAGCCAGTGATCCACCTGATTTTGTATTGATGTGCACAGTTTTATACGTAAAATATAAAAGCCAGAGGAAATGTTATCAAGGTGAACACACTGGCAAAGCTGATGTTTTTTCAGTGGTGAATGCAACTGTGTTCCCTGCCCATGTTTTTCTGCCCAAGCAAACCTCTCTTTAAAAAGCAACAGTTGAGCATCTTTTTATCCACATGACCAAAAAGTTACACTTAGCCATGAGGGACTGAGGGAAAGATCTGAAAGACTCACCGGTGTCTAGTCTCTTGATAATCCCAAAATGTGTGTTCAGCACATCTAATTGAGCAAGCTCCAGTGGCTCCCTTACTCCTGCCACCTCTGCAGTGTACAAGCCCCCTCTGGACCACTTACAGAGTAAGTATTTTTCAGTTTAGATAAGCTCTGTGGTAGATTATTGCTTTAAAGCAGTTAACCTTGTTTCTAGTTACACGCCTGCAGAATTCTTAGGTAACTCTTCAGTGAGGTAATCGGCTATTTTGGCAATGGACTGAGATTTCAGATTCAATAAAAATAGCCCCAGGAATAAATTCTCCCTAATTTGAGGTTGGAATTATAATGCGCTCCAACTTGTGGCTCGTGAGCTCAGATTTCACCTGCCTCTGGGCCCATTTCGGGAACGGACTTGGAGCTGGAGCAGATCGGTGGGAGCAGCACAGGGTGCCTGGCACTGTGGTTGGCAAAGGCACTGCAGCCCTGCTGAGCCCTTCCCCCTCGCCTTCCTCCCCTGGGCTGTGCTCTGGAGGGGTGACCTGGATGGACCAGCAGCTTTCCTGGCTCTGGCCAGTGCACAACACGTGAGTTTGCTTGCTCGATGGTTTGATTTGCCTTTCTTTTGTCTGGTGGTATCATAGTTGAGTGTTTTTCCCACGATGAATGTCTGTAACTTTTGTGTGTGACTTGGATGTTCCCCTTGGCTTGCAGGGGAAGCTGCCGCTGCTGCTCAGCCGCATGAATGAAGTGGGGAAGGTGTTTCTCGTCACAAACAGTGACTATAAATACACAGACGTAAGTGCTGCTTGAATTGTTGGGTTGGTACATCATGGGATAAGCATAAGCCAGCCAGTCATTTGGATGGGTTTTGAGGGGACATCTTCTGCTGGAGAACTGTGTGTTTTCTAATCTATGTGTAGGATGGGTTAGTGGTGGACGTAGATGATGTCCTGAGTCACCCTTTGTCATCCTGGTTCTGATGCTGAGCTGGTGCAGGCCTGGTTTAAGTCCTCTGTGCTTCATTCAGTTCCTCAGCAATTAAAAGGCTGTAAGGGGAAAGTGATACTCAGTTTTGGATTTTAGCATCCTTTAAAATGCAGACTTTCCCTTTCAAGGGAGATAGATAGTCTGAGCACAGACAGGTCACCAAACCAAGGTCCTGGAGGGGTCTGAGACCCAGAAAGGGCTGTTTCTCTGCTAAGCTGAGAAATAAACATGGTTACTTCCAACTCCAGGTGAATGTCAGGATGTTGCAGCACTGCTAATCTAAAGATTTATGTGCCATTTTAAAGTGTTGCAAGATATGCCTGAAGCAGTGTGCAGTTTTCTCAGGCAACTGTGTTATTTGATTATAAAAACTACTGGTTTTGTTCCTATCATTGTCCTGTTCCAATCATTTTGTCTCCAAATCTTATGCTACCTTCTGTGTAAGATCTAAAAGTTCCGTAATCTGAAAAGATAAAATCAGAAAACTATGCTTTTATAAACTACACAAATGCATGTTTAAAAGCACATATTTAAATACTTTCTTTCTCTCTTTTAGAAAATTATGACCTACTTGTTTGACTTTCCACATGGACCAAAGGTATGTGAATTCTAGACTGTGGTTGCAGTAGACACTGATGTGCCTAATTATCTGTGTAGCTGGAAAGCATTTTAATCCTGCTTCATCGGCTGCATGGGATTAGTTCTTTAATCTGGTTAAAATACACTTGCTGTTTTGTGTCCTGTTTGAATGGGATCAAAGCAAATACAATATAACAAAGAGAAAAGGGACATTATCTGGTCTCAAATGATAATCTCTGTTAATGATAACATTATTTCAGTGATAAAACATTTCAACTGTGGCATTTTATAGCCAGATTTCTTAGAAATAATGCACAACGGTGTGGATGTTGTTAAAAAGGGCCATGATGGAAAGGAAATCGTTTTATAAAACAGCAGAAACATTTATGGCTGATTGTGCCTTAATTATCATGACTCCAAAGTTTTAGTTATGCTTTTTTTTTTTTCTGTTTTTCTGAGGTCAAAACTCAGCCCTGAAACTTTTGGAGAAAGGTTTATGATACAAATTCGTACTGCTGTTTCAGTCTCCCAGTGTGAGGCTATCTCATGTTCAAAAGATGTGTTCTCACACTGCTTTAAAAGCAGAGGCAGCCAAGAGGGAAATTTTGAGAGCATAGATACTCACCACAACTGACAGCTAAAGAAGCCCCTTACTGTGGTCTTGATCTCACAAAGTGCGGACACAGGGAGCAGAGAGGGCTCGGTATCCTTTGGGCAGGGCTGTGATTCAAAGCCATGCTCTGTGGGATACAGTCCAGGCATTTTCCCACCTTTGGCAAAAGTACCCTGTAAGGTGAAGCCGTGGAGTTGCAGGTGTCTGGATCTGTGTGGGATGTCACCTTCAGGAACGGCGGCAGGGTGTCGTTTACAGCGTCTTTTTACATGGCAGCTGTGCCCTGACAGGGATGTTGGGTGCTGTTCTCCTGTCTCACACCATGTCCTCAGCCCCCTCTGCTAGGACTGGGATGGGCTGGGCTCATGGCAAAAGGGGAATGCTTTAGGAAATGGTGCTGGCAACACAGCATTGTTCCACGAGAGGCATGAGCCAAGGGATTTGATGGACCAGCAAAGTCACAAGCTCATGGCTATGGACAGTGACACTCCAGTTAAATTCCCCGTGGATTTTTGTGTCGTGCCTGATTCTGGGGTTTGTTTTTGCCTTTGTAGCCTGGGAGTGCCCATCGGCCATGGCAGTCCTACTTTGACCTGATCCTGGTGGATGCACGAAAACCCCTCTTCTTCGGGGAGGGCACTGTACTGCGGCAGGTGGACACGGTGAGTGGTCAGTGGAGGGTACCGCCATGGCTGGAAGGGCTCCTGCACCTCCTGCTTGGCATCTCTCAGTGACAGTGCAGTGTTTGGACAGGACCTGCCCTAGAGGTTGTGGGCTGGAGTCTCTTCTTAGTGATCCCTGAGCAACCTCAGCACCTCAAGGCTTTGCTGGCTTCCCTACACACTGCAGGTGACAGTCGGAAAGCCACCTCTGGGCTGCTTGGGAGTCAGACAGACAGACAGACATATCAATATAGAAAAGATCCAGACCACCAGCTGTTCAGCACTAACACAACACCTCCTTCCACAGGTGACTGGGAAGCTGAAGATTGGTACTTACACTGGCCCGCTGCAGCACGGCATCGTGTACTCGGGAGGTGAGGCAGGAACCCTTCTCGTTGCTTGGAGTGGCTCTGATGTGGCCTTCAGCCACTCCAGCTGTGAGAGGACTTGTGCCAGGCAAGGTTGTGCTTCCCAAAGCACATTTCGTGCCCTCTGCACGCTGCACCAGAAGCTCTCCATGATCAGAGCTGCACAGTGCAAGGAGGAGATGCCTCCATTCTTCCTCAAATGTCCTTTTCTTCCTTGCCAGGGTGGGCTCTGGGAAATGCCTGCAGGGCCTGTGGTGGAGGGGTGGCTGCAGCTGGCCCAGTGCAGTGTCCCCAGCTGTACTTAAAGGTGCTGCCACCAGCGTGAAGATGCTTGGAAGGTTCTGCCAAGCCAGGGAAGGGCAGTGGGTGGATACAGAGCTCTCTGTGACACCTGGGGCTCCATTACTCTCACATTGCGGGGGAGGCAGCATGGCCTCTGTTGCTGCCTTTCATGTTGGGGTGTGCATAGGCAAAGCTGCTCCTGGGTGAACTCCCAGGCAGGTGAGCAGTGTCCAGGGCAGCCATGGTCGAGCGATGGAGGTTCCTGGGAGGAAAATGCACCTGTTTTGGCTCACTGTTCTGAGCCACGCCATTCCTCCCTCAGGCTCTTCGGACACAGTCTGTGACCTGCTGGGGGCCAAAGGGAAGGATATCTTGTACATCGGAGACCATATCTTTGGAGACATCCTCAAATCCAAGAAACGCCAGGGCTGGCGGACCTTCCTGGTGATCCCCGAGCTGGCGCAGGAGCTGCACGTCTGGACAGACAAAAGCGGTCAGGAGCCGGGCAAGCCCCTGGCCAGGCTTTGCTCTTGCTTGTCTGATGCTGCACCCCTGAGATCGCCAGGGCTTAGGGGTGCAGGGGAGAGATCACCCTGGCTTGCCACTTCTCCTTTTGGTCCTTTTCACTGGGTTTGGATGCTGGTGGCAGGAGCTGGGGTGCCTCTCTGTGGGCTGGCCTTGGGGTCCCAGGCCTTTTCTGTGCTCTTTCCCAGGCTGTTGTGTGTAATCGGCCAAGTGCTGCCTTGACCACAGGAGAAGCTGCAGCTGGGTGGGGTTGAGTTGTTCCTCATCAATAACCCCAGGACCTCCTCCCGCTCTGCACATATGGAGCTGTGGCTTCTATGTTAAAAAAACTATCTGACAAGACCTGGGTTAATCTCCCTGTAATGCCCGAGCCATGACTGCTCTCCCATCTGCAGGGAGTCCCTATTCACCAGCTGCTTCCTCCTCGTTCCTCCCACTCCCTCTGCTGCTCTGTCACCAAAGTGCTGTGTGTTTCCCATCCTCCAGCGCTCCTGCTTTTCTCCCAGGTTTGCCCTTTGGTGTGTAAATAGGGCTGGGGGTTATGCAAGTGGCCCCATGGCTGGTTGGAAGGCTTTGGTGAGAGCTGCAAAGGTTCAGCCTCGATAACAAAAAGGCCAACCAAGAAACCAAGCCCAAAGTTCTGCCCATGCTACAGAATGTGGTTGACCCCTCTCCCTGCCCAGAGGCCATGAGTTGCCTCCAGCATTCCTGCTCCAGTGTCCCTCTGCTGCCATGCAAGGGGAGTGGGTAAGGGAGTAGGTTCACTTTCAGTGCTTTTCATTTCAACAGTTTAAACTTACCCTTTTCCCCTTTATTTTCTGGATTTTCCAGCCCTTTTCGAAGAGCTGCAGAGTCTGGACATTTTCTTGGCCGAGCTGTACAAGTGAGTGTTCAAACAGAGACAACTTTCATGCTGCCTCTCACTGCCCGGATAATGAGCAGCCGTGACAAAACCTTGGGGTTGGGTTAGCGGCACTGCTGCCGGAGCCTTGACTCGGGCCTGGGCTCTTCCCCTCCAGACCAGCCTCCCTCCCCCGAGCCCCATCCCACAGCATCTGGTTCTGAAAGACTTTTCACACCATGTATTTACCTTCTCGCCTGTAACTAGGCATCTGGACAGTAGCAGCAATGAACGCCCCGACATCAGCTCCATCCAGAGACGCATTAAGGTACCAATCATCAAAATCCCTTTTCATCCTTCTGGATCCCAAAGGGCTTAACAACCCAACCCCACTGCTCAGTCCTGAAATGCTTTGCTCTGCCTTTGGGTGGGCACAGCAGGCTTGGCAAAGCCGCTTTGTCTCAGCTCACTGGTGTCACTGGCTCTCCTGAAAGGCAGCCTGGTCTGGAATGGGGTTCCTCTCCTCGTGCCCACAAGCAGCACTGGCTGAGGGTGCTCACTGCTGCAGCACGTGGCGGTGGCACACGCAGGCTCAGAGGGGCTGTAGCCTCTTGTTCAGCCGGCCCTGGGGTGCCAGCCTCGGGCAGTGTTGGCCCTGAGCCTGCTGCCACTTTCCTTTCTGTTACCTGGGGCTCAGCTGTGCCCCGATGCCAAGGGATACAAGCACAGAAAGCCTTGCTGGAGATCCTTGCAGGTCTCACGTAGCCCCCAGCCCTCAGGGCGCTCTGCCTCAGTGTTGTGGCTCCGAGGTGCTGCCTGCCTGGCCCAGGATCTGACCCATCCTTTCCTCACAGAAAGTGACCCACGACATGGACATGTGCTACGGGATGATGGGGAGCCTCTTCCGCAGCGGCTCTCGGCAGACGCTGTTTGCCAGCCAGGTGATGCGCTACGCTGACCTCTATGCAGCCTCCTTCATCAACCTCCTCTACTACCCCTTCAGCTACCTCTTCAGAGCCGCCCACGTTCTGGTGAGTTGCAGTCCCAGGAAGGTGGGCAGGGGTCCCAAAGGTGCTTGAGTCCATTGTCACTTCCACAGGACACAACAGCACCTTGGAGGGTTTGGTGGCATTTGATAGACTGTAGACCAAATGGGTGCATTCTGGGGTTTGCTCTCCGTGTGTCTCAGGGAGGCAGCCTGGGACGGGGACAGCCCTTGTCACCTGCTCTCTCTGTTCCATGTGCAGATGCCACACGAGTCCACAGTAGAGCACACGCACGTCGACATCAATGAGAAGGAGTCGCCGATGGCCACACGCAATCGCACCTCGGTGGATTTCAAAGATTCCGACTACAAGCGGCACCAACTGACCCGTTCCATCAGTGAGATCAAACCGCCCAACCTCTTCCCCCAGGCACCTCAGGAAATCACACATTGCCACGATGAAGATGATGATGAGGAAGAGGAAGAGGAGGAAGAAGAAGAGGAAGAGGAGTAAGAAGGAAAAACCCAAGTATTTCTGAAGATAAACCATGACTCTAGCAGTGATCAGGAATGGATTCTGTTGTTGGGGCCCTTGGGGTGATGGGTTGGGGGGTGTGATTCTTGCAAAGGCACATTTTGAAAGTATTTGGAAACTTCTAACAAATTAACACTAATTAGGAGGAGACCCTTGTTTTCGGTTTTGCAGACGGTTCAAAAAGCTGATGGATTCTAACTGGGTGGTGCATTCAGACTGGACTGCCCGCCTGTGCTCTTATGCTACTCCCATTACATTTTGGGATGCTGCATGTTTCTCCCTTTTCCATGATGTGTTTCATTTGAACAGTGTCCTGTGAACGGTTTTTTGGCATTTGTTACATTCTCTGTGGAGACAGAAGGGAGGTGCTGGGCCCTGCAGGAGACAAAATTATCCAAATCCTGCTGCCCATTAGGTTGCTGCCCTTAACCCTCTGCTCCTGGGTTACATAATCCCCCCTCCTCATGTTAGCTAGGGTGTTGCTGTGCCTTCCAGCACACTCAGTTTACCTTCTGTTGGTATGAGTTTCTCTGTGTAAGTGGTTTGACTCCTCCAGCCATGATGGATGGCAGTGAGATTCCAGCTCTTGCACATCTGCTGCCATACACGTTTCGCCTTGTAGCCGCTCGTTATCCTCTCCCGGTGTCTCCAAGCTCGCTCACCATTGCCATGCGATGCATAATTTCCAGGGCATTTCTCAAACAGCTGAGCTGCGCACTCTGTTCTCAACTCCTCCAGTTTCAGCAGTAAAAACTAACCCAGGAGCTTGAAGCTGTTGCTTTAGCATAACATTAGTCGCTCTGTGTTCCTCCTGACTTTTCTGTCCTCTCAACTTTAAGCGAAGCATCCCAAAACCAACCCCAGCCACCATCTGAAGTGAAAGGGCCTGTTGTGCCGGGGGCTGCGGGCCACATGGGCCTGCCCCAAACTAGGAGACAGCACATGGCACAGGGCCAGCCCCACGGCGGCTCCCGCCCGTGCAGCAGCTGCCCTGCTCCTTGGGCTGGTGCGGAGCGAGTGGAGCCCCGCTGCCGGCCGTGGTGGGCAGGGCTGCGTCCCTGGCCAAGGAGGGTGACGGCTGCTGCCTGGGGGTGTCCCGGGGATGGGCAGGGAGTCCTTGTGCCCGGGGAAGGCACGGAGCTGGCACACAGCTGGGCAGCGGTGCCCTGTGGTTTTCCTCTGAGTCATGGGTGCGGCCTCACTTACTCCAGCCTCTGCCGTTCGCTGCAAAGGGATTACAACGAGGGCCCTCTTGTAATGAATTTGACTGTTGTTTCAGTACCATAAACTCATTTAATTTTTTTCATTCTAAAGTACCTTAGTAGAATATAAAAGAAGAAAAACTACACCACCACCATCTGAGCAGGAAAATGCTGCTCTAGTGGCAGTTGTTCAAGTCAATAAATGATGTTTCTAAGAAATGCCTGGTGCTTTGTGGTATGTTGCTGAGACGATGAGGGCTGTGCTGGAGTGGGTAGGAAGAGATGGGACTGGTCTATGGGGTCACAGCAGGATGGGTGACTGGGGAACAGTGAGAGCACCTTTAGGAATTGGTCACGTAAAGCACTGAGGAGCAGTGGCAGTGGATCTTTCTATAAGGGCATGCCTGGGCACGAGGCTTCTGTTCCCATCTGCATCAGCCAGGAAAGCATGGGAAGGGCAGAGAAACATTCTGTCTTTGACACACAGAGTGAGAAGGGTCTTTTTCATGGTGGGAAGGGGACCATCCCTACACTGCCACTACCTCCAGCACTGTGTCTTGCCAGGGCTGTTTCCCACAGATGTTACCAAGGACCATTTCCTGTCCCTCTGGCCCCACAAGACACGTGGCCAGGGTGGCAGCAGGGGACGGCACAGCCTGTGCTCACCAGGAGCTACAAACCTGCTTAAATAGACAAATACCCCGGGAAGGCCAGTGCTGCCACACTGCCACACAGCAACACGAAGCTGTGCCCAGCTAAGACAGGCAGCCCCAGGCTCTCCTGAGCTCAACCCTCCCCTACAAACAAACAAACTCCTCAGGTCAACCAAACCACACCTGAGGAGGTTCCCTCAGCACCGCCACAGAAGGATATTCAGGACCAGGACCACAGTGCCAGACAGAGAAGCAATACTAAATGGCAACAGCTGGTGGCCAACACTCAACACCTGACACTTCAGGGATTACTGAAAACTCCAGAGCACTGGGTCCCTGACACCTCAGTTTTGGGGCCTGGAGAGGAGCTAACATACCCACAGTGAGGGTGGGTCTGTGGTTGCTGCTGGAAGGTCCAGGGAGCTGTTCCCGAGCCCTTTCACTGAAGGCCATGCTGGGCTCTGCTATGTTTAAACTTCATTTCTCCAAGTATAGCTACTTGAATTTTTTAAGCTTTAGCTCAGCAACTGTGGGAGGCATGCAGCTGCAGAAAGGGAGATCTGGGGAGCTCCATGCATTCCTCCTTCCCAATCAGTCACCACAAATAGCTCACTCCCAGCCCAGGGCTATTTCTGACTGAGATGGGGAGAAGAGTCTTCAAGCCTGGAGCAATGGAAAGTATTTGACCCTCACTTCATGGTGGGAAAATGTCGGGCAAAGCCTGAGAGACGCACAGGCACTGCCTGGCCTTGTACCATCCGACCCATCCTGTGCTGGGATGAATGAACCACCATGAATTGTGGTAACCACAGACCAAGGGCCAGAGTGAGGTTTCCTGCCCCAGCTGGCACTGGGGACATGGTCACAGCCCAAGTTTCCAGCCCACACCTTCCTCAGGCAGCTGCCCACGGCTGACCTGCACCAGCTGCCACTTCCAGAAGCTGATGGCCTGGCAGTACCTGTGTCTCCAATCACTCTGCAGAGCCTCAGGAAAACTCCCGCTGCTCTCTCTGCAGCCCAGGGACAGACATGCTTTGCTTTTGCCCACCAGCAGTATTCTCTCCTGCAGCAGAAGCCTGGTGGAAGCAAGGCGAACATGGGGGGAACAGGCCTCAGCCCCTGCCCCAAGCTCTCACTGACCCGATTTCTGGTGTCTCCCACTTTCCCCTGCACCCCACACCCACCACCCCTGCTCCAGAGAGCCAGAGGAGGCTCACGGGGGCTGCATGAACCAAACCCTGCCAGAGCCAGGAACCCGAGGCTCCCTGCCCTTATCGTGTGCTGGGCACCGCCTCTTCTGTCCAGCCCACAGAGCTGCTCCCAGCTCCTCTTCCTTTGTGCCACCTCCTCAGCAGAGCAAGGCCCAGCTGCAGCTCTGTATCAGGATGTGCCCAACCCTGCTGGAGGGTGCAAAGCCCTGTGCCAGTCCCTGAGCAGCAGCCATTCCAACCTCCGGCCTGAGGCCCCAGCACGGCAAACATGGATAAAGAAATTCTGTGAGAACCACCAGTCCCCCCTGGCCCTGCACAAGGGTGCTTTCTCTCCCTGTGGGCCACTAGGCTGTGGAGCCTGGCCACGGCAGGAGGTACTGCTGGAGCCTTGAGGACACAGAGCCCTGGGTACAGCTTTGGGCACTGCTCCCGCCCTGCCTGCCGCTGGACCTAGCAGCCAAAACCCATCCCACCTCCCTGAAGGGATCTGGCCTTTTACACCTTCCCTTCCAGAAGTCCTGGGCTCTATCCTGTTCCTCCTTCCCGCTGCTCGTTACCACCAGAGCCAGCCCTGAAGTTGGCCTCCACATTAATTCTACTTACGTCATACTTGAGGCATCCCACCACCTTCCACAGGCTGCCAGGGACAGGCACACACAGGGAGCAGGAGTCCTCAAGGACCTGCCACTCTCTGTCCTGCTGGGACTGTCCTGTCCATCATGGGGGAGCGAGGTCCAGAGGAACGGGGCCTTCCTGCAGCACAGAAGCAGGGACAGAGGCTGCACTGGGTGCAGCAAAAATCCCCACAAGGTTTGAGCATCTGCTGTCCATCTCGCTGAGCCAGGGTCTGGCAGCTCAAGAGCTGAGCATGACAAAAGCTGGGTGCAAGGAAGAGCAGGTGGGTGGAACAGCTGTGAGGAGGAGAGGGGCTGAGTGGTGGCAGAAGCACAACATGGGCTCATGGCAGGGCTGTATCTGACACACAGGAAAGGGGCTCTTCCTCCACCAGTGTGAGCTGCAAGTGATGGTGGGTGAGGGACCGAGCACAGGCTTGCTCTCCTGCTCAGAAATGCCTCTGCTGCTGCAGGCTCCACACAGCTCCTCCACTGCTGAAACCCCAACATGAGAGGAGAGGGCAGCAGCACCCAAGTGCAGGGGGACGGACAGACACACTCCACCAAGTTCTCCCGTCCCACAGAGCCGCCGTCATCCCCAGGCACTTCCCTCACCGGAGCCCCCGGTCACGCCCCGCCTGGCAGAACACGCTGCACACCGACGGCTTCTACACTCAGAGACAAACAGCACCTACGGAGAGCAGGTTGTAAATAAGGGCTTTTTATTACTGAAAGAAAAAGACCCTCACCCTTGAGGGAACTTCAAAAAGTCAGCTGCTTGCCATTGCCACCGGCTTCCCAGCCAGCCTCTGATCAGCAAAGCCACCAGCACAGCCCTCCCCAGCTTGAGGACTGACAGGCCCAATCCCACCAAAGCGAAGAGCAACACCTGCCTCTAGAGGAACAAGATCCGGCCTCTCTGTGGCTCTTGGCAGCTGAAGTGGAGATTAAAGACCGTTAAATGTGCCAGTAGCAGAGATCTGGGTACAGGATCGCAGACATCAGCCCCACCACCCACATGCCAAAATCTGTCCCTTGGAAATGAGGGGGGAGCATAGAGGAGGGAAAAATGCATAAACTGGAATGTTCAACAGAAAAAAAAAATCATCATTTATCTAAAAAGAATAGAAATAAACAAAATGCTTTAAAACAAAATCACAAAATATACAAATAAATCTGGTACAAAATAAATAGGAAAGATTGGAAATCTACAACAAAATTGGAATAATTATAAAATTAATTTGTATGACAATCAGTATATGAAACGTATACACTTCATTCAGGATTTCAGTTGTGCTTATTCAGATTTATGTACACACACAGAAATACTGTAGTCAGAACACTACAACTCTGGAAACCCGAAGTCATGTACAATATGATACAACGCGCAAAGACCACATATGATGGCAAGTAAGACACAGGGAAGAGCTGGCTGGAGTGGGATGAGACAGCCATGAAAATGCACTGCAAAGGGAGAGCCACCATGTTCCAGACTGGGGGGACCAAGGGGAGCCAGGACAGGGCTCAGGGCAGCCAGGAAGGAGAAAGGTTTGGTGTGAGACCTCTGGCTGCCGAGCACCAGCTGCGCATGGCTTCCAGGAACACATCTCAAGTATTTGGGGTTTCAGATCCACTGTGTTTGGCATCCAGGCACCCGCCTGGTGATTCAGATGTCAAGGCTGGCTCTGCTGGAAAAAAAATATTCCAAGAGCTCTGAGGTCCCTCAGCAGAGCCTGACCCTGGACTGCTGGTAAGCCACCCTTGTGCTCAGGAGAACATGGATGAAATGGGACCGCAGCACTGCTGCTGGGGTCCTGGTGGGTTTCCACTCTCCAAACTCCATGTGAACTCTGAGAAAGGCAGAATCCCTTGAGCAGCATCTCCCACCCTCAGTGTGAGAAATGAAGACAGAATGGCTGCAGCATGGCCTGTTCCTGACTGCTGGCCCCGCTTCTCACCTTCCTGAACACAGCTAAAGCCCAGCAAGTGGAGCAGAGGAGCAGCTGTAGCTGATGTGACCACAGCTGTCACAGAAGCCACGCTGCTGAATCCAAGCCAGCACAATGCAGAAGGACAGAGCAGGTACCTTGGGTGAAAACCCACCAGCCAAGCCCGCCCAGCCCAGCTGGACCTGAGATTTTAAAGCAGGAATGGCACTGGAGCTGATCTAGGCCTGGCCAGTCTGTCACTTCTGAGAAGAGGAGCTCATCAGGAACCTTTCACTCTCCCACAGTGATCTTTGGGACATGCATTCCATATTGGCACTTCCAACTAAAGGCATCTCACACCAACTAGTTTTTCACTTGTATTTGGAAGGATTTGGTTCAAGAGTGATGCTCAGAGGATAAAACACCACCTCCTATTATAAAACCCTGTGATTAGCAAACAGTTGAGAAGGGATGCTAGACTGCTACACCAAGCACCAAATGCTGGGACAAGCCCTTCCTCCCCAGTCAATCCTGCTGCCAACCAACTGCCACGCTGCTTTCTGGAGGAGAAGACAACAAAGAAACCAAATCCACTCCTGGAGCACTGGAGCCACCTGCAGCCTTTGCATGTTTCAGGCTCACTACAGCTGACAAACCTCTAGCCCAGTTCCCTGACAAGCCAATTCTGCCAAGTCCAGCCAAACCTCTGCTTCTGGGGGAGGATCAAACACCAAGCACTTCCTTAGCCAGAAAACAGCGTTGAAGGAGCAAGAGCAGCCAGGGGCACCATCCACTGCAGGATCCCAGTGATCAGATCTGCTCAGAGGAAAACAGAGCCCAGAGGCAAAACCTGAGAGGAGAATGATGTTTTTCAGCTGGAGACAGAAGACCAGCAGCTTTGAGTACCGTATTTCCAATGCAAAGAACTGCTATAGAGTCTGACTTCAGGATAAGAAAACACCACCTGTACCATGCCATTGGCTGGATGCAGCTTTCCAGCAACCCTCTCCCATCCACGAAGCTCAGGAAAATATGCACACACCAGATGGAAAAGCTCAGCTATACCACCTCGGACCCACAGCAACAGCATCTCCTCATCTGGAAGCAGCTCTGAGACTGGCCCAGAGGAACACAACCCAGCATGAAGCCAGGCTCCAGGACAAGAACAAGACACCAAGCAGGATTGTTGAGGGGCTCTGCAAGAAGCCATGGACGTCCAGGTCCCCTGTGCTGCCCACACACTGGAGTGAGGCCAGAGTCACCACAGACATCACACCAACAAGAGACCTGAGCTGAAGGACCAAGCGTAGCAGCAGTGCAGGGATGAGGGCAGCTGCCCAGCCCAGCCTGTGGTGCAGAGCCTGTCCTCCCCACAGGCTAAGTCAGATGAAGGCTGCTCTCCCATCCGTGCCATAGGAAGATGCCCAGTTGTGCTGGTTGAGCTCATCACTTCACCACTGGGCCAAACCAACCCTCAGTATCCAGGGAACAGGTACTTCTTTGGGTCAATGTGGAGCCAGCTGGTGGGATGGACAGCACATCTGGGCTGTGCCACACCACAGCCAGGGTTCCTGCTTTGGGACAGGGCACGGTGTGGACACACAGACCCCTCAGTGCTGGGTGGGCACCTCTGGGATGAAGCCTCAAGTCAGCATCACAAGAGGTACTCTACAGCATCCTTCCCCACCCCCAGCCCGTTTTCTACTGGTATTCCAGACACTGGATAAGCTGACAACTGGAACACAGGTACTAGATTTAAAACCACAGATGTGTGTATTACATATTGTATAAAATATGGTACATCTTTCCTGTGGGAATGATTTCTATAGAGAATGTAATTCTGCAGAAGGAGGATGCATGTTCCAAGGGGTCCTGGAGAACGTGGCTGTGTTCTCCATCGTGCAGGATACTTACGCAGGATGCTCATGAGGACAAAAGGGCTGCTCCTCGCCATCAGCACCCTCACACCCCTTGGCTGAGCTCTGCAGAGATCACAGGAAGCACCACTGCTGCCCAAACAGCCCCTCACACAAAAGCCACCTCTTTGGTTTTCTTTGGGCTGATTTGACACCACCAGTGCCAGACCTCACCCTCATCCAAGCTGGGCCCTGAAGGCTGAGTAGCAGCAATGGGTGATGCGTGTGGGCCATCGGGGCAGCTCGCCCTGCCGCCCCTGAGCTTTCTCCAGGTCTGAGTGCAAAGGGCCATATCCTGAGACTCCTACTCTTGCCAGCTCCACCCACACAAAAAGGCACTTAAAGAAAAGAAGAAAAACAAAAAAGCCTCCAGTGGTGAGGAAAAGGGAAGTGAGTCCAGGAGAAGAGAGGAGGAACAAAAAGCGAGCACAATGTGAGTGAGTGGCTAACCCTTCTTCCAACAGGCCCAAGAACTGCACACCTTCAGCAGCCAGCTCCAGCTGCCCCAGCACGGGTCTCAGCATCATCCCATTCCTGCTCAGTCTGGAGCAGGAGCTTATGGGGCAGAAAGAATGTGAGAGGGAACTATATATGACATAGGTTTGGAGCAGAAGTAGTGAGCAGAAGGATCTGCCCTGTGGAGCTTCCTCTCCTGGTTCATCTGGATGGGGGAAGCACCTTCTCCTGCCACACCAGCCTTGGAGCCCCTGCCCACCAGCCAGCCCAGACACCCTGCCAGCATTCCTCATCCCACTGTGGGATAAACCCATCCAGAGCTTCTCCAGGACAGCAGTCTCCAGCTGCACCAGGATTTCAGGGTGTTGACAAGCTGGGAATAAGACAACAAGCACTTTGTAAACTCTGAAGGGTCTGAGCTTGCGGCACAGAGCGGCTGAGGCTGGTTTGCTGAGCCCCTCACTGAGCCCCTCTCCTCTCAGAACTAATGTGCTTCGTATGATCTCCACATCACCACAGTCAATCTCATTTGGAGAAAGATTCTCACTGGAAAGCAAGAACATTCCTTCACTCTTTACAAAGATTTGGCAATACACAGAATTTAAAAAAATAAATCATAGTTACAACAGATTCAGGTTCATTTCGTTTAAAGGAAATTCAACCAACAGGAGTGTAAAAGATATAATTCACAGTTGTGCATTTAAGATATTAGTGTTGAAAACCTCACTTCAAAGAACTCTTGTGCAAAATTGTATTGACAGTAGAAACCATGGCTAGATGCCTCCCCAGGCTCCCCCGGCCAACAGGCCATCATCCACCCTGCTGCCTGCACCCAGAGCAGACGGGCGAGGGGAACGAAGGCGGCAGCAGGAGTGGACACAGGAAGATGCAGTATCCTTTCTGTAAGTCAAAGCCTGGCCAAGGTCTGAGGTCAAGTCCAACGGTTCCCAAAGCCACCGGCCGGTGCCCTGCGCTGCGGTGACCGGTTCTCACGGCACTGCAGCACGGCATCCAAACGCCACGCGAGGCAGAGGGGGCAGATCTGCCCGGGCAGGACAGCCCCGCAAGGGCACGGATGGGATGCCGTGGCATCTCCTCTGCCGTCAGGAGAGCCAAGCCCTGGCACTGGCAAACGCCGTCCCGAGGCTCAGAGGGATCCTGAGCTGGGCACGGGGCTCCTCTGCAGTGACGGTTCCCACCAGGAGGGCCGGGAACCCCTCGTGTTTGTTAAACAGTAAAACTGTAAATACCCTGAGAACAGGGAGACTGGATTTTTTTCCCCTCCAGGGAGAGAGGACCACGCTTTGTTCTTCAAGCTAATTAGTAGTAGCAGCTCCTAACCCTTCTGGGTCAGGTACGTATTTCTGTATGAAACACATCTATAATCAACTATTTTTATGGAAATTAAGTGAAATTACTTCACTTTCCATTATTTGATCTGTACAAATGATGAAAAACAGTCATGCAAAAAATCACCTGCAAATTTTGGAACAGTGCAGCATGGGCAGAAGCAGGAGGTATTTGCTTTGGGATCACATGGCTTTGGTTGGAAAAATTGGCGTTTTTTAATTTTTTCTTTTTTTTTTTTTTTCTTTTTTTCTTTTTTTCAGAGGGAAACAGACATTGAAACAAATCCTTAACCTGCCATAAGAAGCAGAAGTCAGATCCAGCGAACAAACTCATCTCGGAGAGAGCTGCCTTGACTTGAGCCTTCCCCCCTCTGGCAGGTTTGACAAAACGGATACTGCATCTCAAGTTCACCACCATGTCAAACACTTTCAACAGACTTTTACATTCAGCAACACTAGATAAAAACTGGCGAGATGAGTCCCTCACTGAGGACAAACACTGTAACATCTGGACATTTTGTTCTGTGAGAAAGGTGCAATATTGGCAGCTCTCTGGGAAGGCACAAGGCTTAGGCCAGCCCATGCTGCCACCAAGCCGTGTGCTCTCAGCGGTGCTGGGCTGGTGAACATCAGAGCGCTGGTGGGATGGAGGCTAAGGAAACACTTTTAGATGGGAAAAAGGCAAAAAGCTACCTGTGAGAGCAAGGCTTTGGAGGGCCTGTTTCCTCCTCACTGGGTGCACAAGTTGGATACTGTGCAATTTCTATGCCCGTTGGAGGGACTTCATCCTCATGGGCGGCTCCCACCAGGGTGGACAGCAAGAATTAGGGCTGCTTTCTGAAGCTGGAAAAGAGAGGAGGAGGACGGAGACAGGCAAACCCAATTGGCTCTGACACCACACACTCCAATTCCCACAGGAGATCCTGCAATGGAATATTGCACCTTTCCAGCCACCATTCACAGACAGACCACGGGAACTTGCAGCGAGTGCCTTCCACAGCTCGCGAGCAGGAGAGACGGGGCAGGCCTGCAGGCACAGAGAGCTCTGGCAGTTGCATTTGAGGCTGGAGGCTCCTTTGGATGTCCCCAAAGACATTATCCATGTGTAAAGAAAGAGAAATGCTACATAGCCAGGGACCTGATTTATCAATCCAGATACTGAGGGCAGTGTTCACACTTTCTTTGAGAAAGCACTGGAAGTAGAGAAGACTGGGGGGGAAAACTTTCTTGTCTTATTCATTTAAAGGACTTAGACTCTGCTGTGGAAATGGAGGATGCATAACGGCCATAGAGTGCCTCTTGCTGGCACCCAATCTGTACCCAGATCTGTACCTTTTTTTGGGTGGAGGAATTGGTTTCTGCTGCCCAAAGCATGTGTTGCCCTTCACTGGTGGCAGCTGGGTGGGAGGCTCTCTGTCCTGCTACCTTGGTAATCCCTACAATGACAGTTAAAAGGGGCGAGAGAGAAGGAAATGCACTAAATCCACTCAAAGGAATGAATGTGGCTGGGAGCAGCCTGGAAATGAACCTCTCTGAATCCCTGAAGTGCAATACACTCGCGTCTGGAAAGTTTTGTCAGCTCTCGGAGAGGAGAGGATGGTTCTGGCTCCTCAGCAGTGCCCATCCTTGCACTGGCAGAGGTGTAGTGTCACCTGGAGCACGTACTTTGGGTGTTATTGTAGCAGCATCTTCTGTGTTAATATCGGAGATTACGGGGGGGACAGGGACTGATGTTCTGATACTCAGCAAAGGCTGCACCATCTGCTCTGGCCAAGGTAACAGTGCACAAACCGCTACAGCACGGCAGTGTTCAAAGACTTGGCATCTCAGGGTGCACACGTTACTTCACCATGCAATTGTCAGGAACATCAATGAAAAATCACCCAGTTACTACTTCACTATGGAATATCACACCCGGCTTTCGTTTCACGAGACTGCAGTTTTGCTAATTAATTCCTTCCCCCCAGTATCATCTTCAACACACACAAAGGTTTTGGAGGTTATAAAACTGTAAGTGTAATAATGCTTTTGCCTGTTTAACAAAGAAACCTCCTGAAATTTGAAACATTATTAAATACCAGAGTAACCACTCCTTCCCTGAAAATTAACTGCAAGACTGTAATAATCCTCATCTCTGGGTCCTCCAGGTGGCTGAAACCAGAGATTTCTTGAAGCTTGCTTATTCTTACGACACAAATAACATACAAGTACCAGTAACTAACTTTTTCAACATGGGAACAGAAAGGACCACAGAGGGGTGAGAAGAGGCCTAAGGACATTGGAGCCAATTCACAAAACCATGACAGAGCCCATTTGAGGTTCATGAGGGACAGAAACAATTTAAAACTCTGCAAAATACTTTTTAAAAACATGATCTCTCTTGAAAAAATAATGGAGGAGCTTTTAAACTTCCCCATATGTGTTTGAGGAGAAAAAACCCAACAAGGATCAAAAGTACAGATAAAAAATAAACATAATTCTACTTTGCAAGAAGAATTTTCATCGTTCTCAAGGGTGGCTCACCATTCCCAAATTAGGTTTGGGTCTTTAGTCTCTCTTGCTCTTTGCTCCTTTCTTCCTGTTTCTTCCTCTTCTGCTCCCAGAACGGATGCAAAAGTCTTTGGTCTCAGAACACTGGATGCAGCAGTGTTGCAAGCACGCACTAACGGTGTTCACACTTGGGGAGGAGCCAGGAAGGAGCGAGGGCTGGTCCTGCTGAGGAGATGGGATGGGTGGGTTGTGGGGAGTCAGCTCCTAGATGGCTCCTTCACTGTGCATACTGTGGTTGGGCTTGTTGTGAGTCACACAGTTCTGTTCATTCAGCAGGTTTGCTGTCTCGTCTGGCAAACCATCGTGCAGCTCCGTAAGAGTCAGTTCGATTTTAGTATTTTCACTGTCCGAGGACTGAGGTGTTTTGTCCATCCGGGATGCCATCAGGGCATTTTGGTACTGCTGTCTTGAGATCTGCTCCAAGAACAGGGAAGAAACAAAAAAAAGTCAGTCACACTTCTATGGCTCCTGTGGAGCACACTGAGAAGATAAAGTTTCCTCCCTTTCCAGATGACCACACTTTAACCCCTTTTTACCTGTTTCCATAAAACATCCCTGCACTTTGCAAGCCTAGAGCATCCCAGCTCAACACCCACAGCATGGTGGGTGTTAACTGCCGACATTTTCAGGGAGGATGGAAGAACAGTGCTGTGCAATCACCATGCTGTTCAAAGGCAGGGATTTATTCCTATGCAGAGATTTTTAAATCAGACCTCCATTTCCCTCTAACCATGCACACCTTAGGACCAGAACCAGAGATCAGTGAAGTCTTTCTCCCAACTTCAGTGAGCTCCTGGTGAGGCTCTAAGTGACCCTATAGAGCCAAGCCAGCTCTATAATCCAAGTATAGAGTACAAGCATCCCTGCTCTTGTCTAGGCCAGCAAACACAGCAGGAGCTACAGCCTTATACATAAGGACATTTGATTCTAGAAAACACTAGGATGCCCACGGAGATGAGTCCAAATTAGCAACCCATGAAGTTTTCCACCGGTCTGTGCAAGAGCTGTCTGCACTCAGCAGAACAGCGATGACAGGAGCTGGCCTAGAGCACAGAGTGCCACTGCCCACGATGCCCCAGGGACAGGGAAGCCCAGAACCCTGGTACTTCTGCACGTGGTGGTGGAGGGCAGAATTCCTCCTGGAGCCACAAGCAACCAGCCCTGTGAACTCCTCCAGGCCAACCTTCTCAGCCAGGACAGGCAGCAGGATATATGTGCATTGGCAGCCCCATGAGCCCACAGCAGTGGGTGATCTTGGCAGGCAGGAAGGCAGAAGAGATGAAATGACTTTTAGAAAACCACAAATTTCAGTAGCAACATGAGAAGGACTGGAAATGGACAGTCAGATGGACCAGGTCACAACCCCAAAGGCAAAATCCAAACATGCATGAGCAGATGACAACCCTGATTTTACAAGGTATTAATTGAACGAATGACCATGTGGCACAGTGGAAACACTAATGCTTAGTACTCTGACCTATGCATAAAGCAGAGTGATGCAAGAGGTGTGCAAGTCTGACTGCAGAGATACCAGGACATTCACCAACCTCAGTATGAACACAGTGAGATTTGTAAGGACTCCACATAAACCAGCACTGGGTGAGCAGCTGCTCTTGTACAGCAGATGAGCCATTGAAATCTGTACTGAGAGCCACTTGCCTAGTGATAAACATCTACTGGTGTAATCTTTGAAGGATTGAACCATTGACCAGTGTGCCTGCATCTCAAAGTTTTGACAGCAAAACTTTACTCTCCTTTTAAAATTTGGCTACAGAATATTCAGTTTAGCATTCTAGTATGTCTGCCCTATTCCACATTCCCAACATTCAATTAACTAACAGAAGTTAAGTTCACAAATCACTTGAGCTGCATACAAATTGTGAACATGCTCTTGATTTAAGAAAAGCATCAGTGTCAACTTCTGTCCACGGGACATCAGCTTCCCTGGACTCCCAGCTGGGCTGGAATTGCTGCCAGCATTAGCTGTTCCTCAGCTCAGCTAGATTTCCTCTCCCACAGGACTAGCACACATTTCAGCGTGGGATGCACCATGCTGGGGGACAGAGCTGTATTTCATGCAGCAACTCACTGGTAGTATGAGACATGAGCATAATACATGTGAAGTTAAGATAAAGAGAAATGTCCAAGACTTCTCCAACCAGAAGAAGGATGGCAAGTCAGAAAGTAAGATCAAGAACCCGAAACTGAAACCAAAATCAGAAGTGAATAAAAACTGCAACCAACAGCAAATGTCTCATCCTTTAGAAAAAGACAGTGTTTGATAATGAAGGGTCTCCATTTCAGACGGGTCCAAAAGCTTCACGAGGACAGGTCTGACTAAAAGCAGAGAGGTTATTTTCTATAGTATTTCCTCAAAGGACCTGAAATCCAGAAAAGTATGTGACCAACCTACTTACACATCCAAATTAGAAGAACAAAGACAAATCAGTGGACAACAGATATTGGAAAAAAAGTAGTTTAAAGTAACTTTTAAACAGCTGCTCTCATAATGTTATTTACTCACAGAGGAATTTATAGGGAATTCCCTTCCCCAGGCTCTCCATCCTACCAGCCAAGCCCGACTTTCCAGCAGGGTCTTTCTAGCTTTTTTCCTACCTTGACAAACTGAATGTCTGTGAGGGCTTTCACTGAGTAGTCTGGAACATACACTTGGAGGAAGGACGCGTTCAGCTGGTTGTTGCTGCTCCCTAACGTCGGGGTCACTGCGTCGATGCGATCGCTCCGGTTTAAAGAGTCTGAGTGATTCAAGCCACAGGGCCGAGGTGGAGACTTGTTTTCAGCTAAGAGCAAGAGCAAGAGATTTCTTAAATCAAGTAGAAAACTTTTAAAGTCACCAGTTTTGAAGGGATATAATAAATTGTGATGCAGCACAAATAAACTGCAAGTGTTTAATCCATTCATAAGTAGGTATGTGGCTAAACAACCAAATTATCCTGAAAAATGGTACACTTTCAGTCCAGCATCACTGAGTATGCCCTAAACAAACCCGTAGTTGTTTATGCTGCAACAGACATGCCCTGAGAGCACAGTGCTCCAGCTGATGAGCAGAAACTACCACAGAAAGGTAACTTGCCAAGGGTCCCTTACAGGAGCTCTTGATAGATCATGCTTAACATATTCTTTTTCTTAATCATTGTTACTTTCTTCCACAGTCAGTTCCAGTTGAACCTTACCCACCTTTTATTTCATTTGGTACCTACATATGCCTTGTTCCCTGAGCTAGAGCAGACATTTTCAGTAGGAGTAACAGAGTCCTCATTGGACCAGAGTGCAGTGCACACAACAATTACTTCAACATTTCCTCTCAGCTCTTGGTGGCAAAATCTCAATGAAGGAAAGCAAACTCCATGTAGGACATACCAGCCAGTGACACAGGCAAAATAGTCCATGCTACAGAGAACAATCTGTGTCCAGGAAAGGAGAACACTACAGACAGCATTTTCCACCACTGGCCTTTAAGTCCTACAGGCTTTCACTTGAAGACCTCGCAGCTGTCCTCTGTGAGTGTGACTGGACACAGTCTACCCAAAGCAAACGTGCTTTTGGGACACCACAGACATTCTGCATCTGTGGCTTCCACCCACACAGTGACCCAGGGGATAGGAGGGCAGAAATACATCCTAAGAGAGATTCCAAGCCCTCCTGCAGAAGGGCTGCTCCCTGAGTACACACGCAGTACATACTAATCAAAGAACTATCTTTGGGACCAGAGAATTTTTGGATCTTAAGGCACTTAAAACTCCTTCAGCCAACCCAAACTCAGACTTGATGTAAACTGTGCTTACTCACCACATGGTCCCCATTCTCAAGCTGAAAGATCATTTTCTTATAATCTTAAGATACAAAGTCTCTTTGAGCAAAACAACAAAAATATCCTTACAAGCTTTTCAAATTCTTTTTTGAAGACTTTTCATGAATATAATTTTATTTATTAAAAAAAAACAAAAACAAAAACAAAAAAAACCCAAAAAAACACACACACACACAAAAAAAACCACCTCCCTACAATTTAACCCTACCTCAGCCATTTAATTACTAAAAATATAATATCTCCTTGTCCAAATGACACAGCCTGTTCCACATCTCTGAATCCAGCCTTTCCTAAACCTAACACTTTAGAATGCAGAATAGCCATGATTCTTATTCTCCATTTAAAATCCTTCTGTGATGTCTTTCTTGCAATTTTATAAAGGGGAACACAAACATACAGGTTCTGACAACTAGATAATTTCCCCAACATTTCTGGACTATGGAATTAGTGCAGGTCCCTATGGCAACACCAAGTGCAGGCTTAGGGGGAAGCATTCAGAGCCTTGCAAGGTTTTCCTCTGTGCCAACTTGCCAACCTGAAAGCCACAGCATGCTCCAATAACTGCAGCCAGGAGCCAAAACTCTATCTGCACACAGGGCTTGATGCTGAAATTCCCACTAGAGAAGAATGAACGGTGAAGCTGGATGAATTTGTCGTCTTTCCCACCTGCACACACAAAATATGGCTGTGTGTGACAAGAACAGCATCGCTGCTTGGGATAAAGGCTTCCATCTGGAACAACTTCACACTAGTGTGACTTGCATCTGCCTTTTCTTTCCACCAGGGATCTTGGTACATTACTTAGATTAGTACACTACTAATAAAAAACAAAGGATATAGAGCAACACAGCAAAGTGTTGTAAGAAAAAAAAGGGAAAGGTGAGACAAAAGGACAGAACAAAAAGGTATGATTTCTAAAAATGTGAGGGAAACAACATGATTTCTGGATTGCATTCAGATTAGGGAAGGAGGAGAGAAGACAATGAAGAGGAAAGGGTACAGAAAGAACAGATGACAAACACCAGGCAGGTCCATGTTAGAGCTTCTCTACCCAAGTTTTCCCACACTCCTCATCTTTCTATAGAGGGTATAAAGAGCACAAACCACAAGACAGACATCAGCACAATTGTATTATAAATTTGTGTTTAAACAAGAGGATTATTTTCATAAGAACCCCACAAAAGGCTTGAGTTTCATCAAAACTGGTACCACATTGCCACAGTGACCAGGCTTACACTATCAGTTCCTTACAAAGGAGATTCTTCCCACTATTTAATTTCCCTTTTTTTTTTTTTTTTTAAATTTAACTGGGGGGAAAGCTATGAAAGTATGCTTGACATTTATACTGGAAACAACCTGTTCAAAATGTATATTTATTTGTAGAATGGAAAAGGAAAAATAAAACTAAAAAAAGAAGATCTGGCAAAACAAAAGAACGAAGCCAAGAAAGATAATGAAAGTTGCCAAGCTTAAAGGAGAGCCATCAGGTACTTCAATTAAAGAAAAATTAAATTTCTCCCTCTTCTCTGGTGTTTAGCAGCAGGAAACTTTAACAGGGGAGGAAAAAATTCCCCTGCAGGGTGCCAATCTATAGTTTGTTCAGAATGTACATGAAGATAATTTAGGGGTCAATGATGAAGTAAATTTTCTGAAGTTAAAGAAAGAGAGTGAAATACAGGAAGCAGATGGTGAAAGTGTATAAAATGCATGATATGTATTAATGTTTAAGAGATGTTTCACTTAAATATGCATATCATTATCTTGTTTGCTTTTAGTTCTGGGGAAAGACTGAAAAAAACTAGAAAAAACTTCAAAAGGAAAACATATGCTCACTGTGGTCCAATCTATTTTCGAATTCTGCTCTTCCTACAGACTTTCTTGATGGGTTTCTGTTTTTCCCAACCACTCCATGCATGCAGTGTCTGCAAATCTCAGTTCTTGAGGCTTCCCAATTTACAGTATCTCAACCACATCCCAGAGCTCTTTTTGGCCCAGTTTGTTCCCTTCTTGGTCTCTGCCCTCCAAAGGAATTTCTGTGCCAGTCAACTTGGGGATACAGCAAGGAAAGGTCTTAAGCAATACAGGAACCAGAAAATCCTCCCACAACCGTCTTGGACATTCCACTGCAAATCCATCCACTCAGCAGATCACTGTGCTGGTCCCTGGCATTAACCTCACTGAGAGAAAGCTCAAAGCTTTCCAGGAATTGAAATGGCTAGACTGTATACAAACCATAGAATTTACCCATATGAGAATATAAAATACTTTCATTAAATAAGTTTTCCTTTTATGGCAGTTTAGCAGCAGACATTCTCCTCTGCTAAATGCCTTTTCTTCAGAATTTTTTATGCCTCAGCTTGGGGGAGAATACATTCTTCTAAAAAATCTCCCCTCCTAATTTTCCATCAGCATCCATATGAGAAAAAAGAACAAGCACACATTACCAAATATATTTTCTTAGACATGTTTTTAGTTCTTCCCATTTTGATGACTGACCAGTTACCATAAACACAATTCAGGATACTTACCTGTGAGGCACAACTCTGTGCTGGACTTCTCCCTAACGAGCAAAGGGGTCAGACAAATACAGACTGCAGCTGACTTTTTATGGCATCAGGGCAGTCACAAGAATGGTGAAAATAGAAGCATGCAGATTTACCTGGAGAACCTGCTGCTAACAACTCTGTTCTGCTGACAACAAAGGTACGAGACAGGGACAAGGGAACTAGAAGAGGGAGAGAAAAAGGATGAGATCACGACCAGAAAAGCAGCAGCTATCCACACTCAACGGGGGAAGGAGCCAGCTGACAAACTGACAAACTAAAACCAGAAGTGCAAATCAACTGTGAAAAAGCAAAGGGTTAAAACAAAAGCAAAACAAAAAAACACCCCACAATCAAGTTTAGGAATAAACCAAAAAACAAGACCAAGGAATTGGAGTGAAGTGAATAATTTTCACTTGCTATTTTAAATGATTATCCAGCACCAAACAGTCCATCAAGGTACAATCACATTTTGAAACAGTTCAAAAGGAGCAGTGGTGCCCGCTCCAGTCTGGAAGGCAAGAATTAAAACAAGCCAGAAAACATTCAGGGGTGTTGCTTTTCCTTATGGGAGTAAAATAACATAAAACCAAAAGATAATTCATAGTTCTTCAAGTTTCCAGTAAAATATCAAGCAAGGCTGTGATTCTCCAAGCTCATCCCTGTTGGGATGGGTATGGTACTGCTCACCACCACTGCAAATCCCTCCCCAGCTGTAGTTAAAGAAAAAAGCTTTACTCTCTTCTTGTTTTGTTGTTTGTTTTTTGTTGCTGTTTATTTCTTTTCTGTGGCTTTGTTTGTGGGGTTATTTCAGTTTTTTGTTGTTTGGTTTTAGTTTTTTGCTCCCCTGTTAGCAGCTTCATCTTCCAGGTGGGAAGAGCAAGCATGTGGAGTTTATTTAGGACATACAGAAGAGGAGTTTTCTTTCACTCCACAATAACTTATACTTTCCCTGAGCTTTCCTGTCTACACAGAGCAACAGGAACTTATTTTTATGAGCTCATCCCAAAAGAAATCTCAGGATGCCACAAGACATCATAAAACAAATTCCCTGAACCTGGAGGCAAAGCCAACAAAATGACGGATTTGCTACAGGTAAAAAAATAAGAACAAAGCCAACCAGTTGAAGGTAAATTCAAGATTGGCTGAGATTACAATAGTGCATATTCTTAAGTGTGACACAGTGAAATTAAAGATGGATTTCAGACCATTTGACCTGATAGGACTTGGGGCAACTGGCATGGTGGTGGGGAGGGTTAGGAACGCTAAAAGAAAACAAACCACCCAACAACACATGAAAACATTCAAACTGAACAATGCTGGCAAAACAGAGATGCCACAGGTGTTTTCCAAGTGTAAGCCTGGTAAAAGTGACCATGCCTAAGTACATTGGTTCCATGTCTGGCCCATATTGCAAAAGCTGAGGGGATGATGCAGTTGTACATGTCACAATTCCTCATGAACATGGCTGCTATTACTGAGATAAAATCCAACCAGTGCTCTGCATGCTTTAAAAATCCCTCAAATCTCAAAAAGTATAAGCTACTGACCAAGTTAAAGTGCATGTAATTAAGGAATTAGTCTTGCCTGTAAAAGTGAGCTCACAGAGGTCCAGAGAACTGCTGCTGATTGTAGAGTGTAACAGGGTTACACTCATAACTCACAAAACCATTTCTGTTCCACCACCATTTGATAGTGTACATACACGCAGGTAAAGGGAGCACTCCTGAGTGTACAACTAAAACAAGCTGTCTCTCAAGTGGAATGTAAACCCTGCTGTGACAGGACACAATTTCAGCATGAGAAACATCTCCCTGGAGCTGGACAAGTGGCTTTGTGTCAGCAGAAGACCAACACCAGCTCCAGTGCCTCGGCTCACCCAGCAGGGCTGTACATTTCCAGCTGAGGTCAAGACCTAAGTGGTGACTCTGCTGGCAATAAAATACATCACCAAATGCTGAAATGTAGCACTGGAGCCAGCTCTTGGTGGATTGTGTGAGAATTCCCTGATCTGTGCCGGTGAGGTGGTGGCTCATGCGGCTACCACTTGTGTGCTGGTAGGTGGCTCACACCCACCCTCACACACCACCTCTTCCCCCTCGCTGATTTCTCAGGTACATTTACATTTCCACACAAGCTGACAGGAGCAATTGTTTTTCTGGCACTGCTCCATCCTTTCTCTCCAGACAGCGTTGGGCACAAGACCGGTAAAGAGAACCATCCCCAACCTAACCGGGCGGTTCACCACTAGATGTCCCTCTGCCACTAATTATTTATTCCCGTTAATTCACTCCCTGTTACCCTGCCACGAGCCAAACTACAAAGCTTTCCACCCCAGCACCGACCACAACCCTGGCTAAAGTCAACACTCACATCCTCTGGGAGCTGGCAAACCACTGCCAGCTGCTGGGCTCTGGAGTCAGCGCCAGCGTCGCCACCAGCGAGTCCCCTCAGGGACACTGTGGCAGGCGGTGCCAATCCCATGGCCCCAGACACAGCCAGGCAGCACCGTGCAGGAGAGCTCAGACTGTTCCAGAAGCACAAGAGAAGAGGACATACCTGGTGATGCTGTGAGGGCCATCACCCCATAGTAGGAAAAAGCACCAGCTTCAAACTTCATCCCCTCTTTCCCAGCCTCCACTTCCACTTTCCCCTGTTAAGGAAAAGGAGAGAGAGCAATTAAAAGGGACCATAGGTCTCAAGGCACAAGATCAGACTTGAGGCCTAAAAGATAGTTTTGCCTGACATCCCTAAGCAGTGTCATGGTCCCTGCAGTTTGTAACAGTGCCTGAACAGGAGAGACCCTGAAGGGAAACAGGCATTTGTGCCCTGACCTACTGAGCTACCCTGGTCCTTGATGCCTTGTGGCCAGCATAAAGCCTCTGCAGAGGAGCACGATCAGGATCACCACACAGCTTTGGGCTGGTACTACTGCCCTGCTCCAAGTGTTGCCAGGCTGTTTTCCTTTTCTGCAAAGTGAAAAAATAGTCCTCCAGTAGCACAACAAGGTTAAATGTAGCGCAATCATCTGGGATCTTGAAGCACCTAGACCTTTTGGGGCAAAGCTCACGTTCAGACAGAATTCCCTCTAAGACAAACACAGAATGGGAGATGGGAGATAATGTGTGAGGAGGCTGGCTGCCTACACTGATGAGAAATAAAGCCCTTATTCCTGAAGGAGCAGCCTTGGGGCTACTTTGGTCTTCATGATTTCTATCAGATTTACAGACCCAGCACCCTTAATCCTGCTCTTTTTCAGAGTTGTGCCTACAAAAGAGCCTCAGTGCTTCCCAAGCTGTACAAAACTACACTAGCACGCGAGTACACCTGTTTCTGATGTGGGCTCAACCAAATGTATAATATTATGTCCTACACAGGACTCCAGAACAGAACCCACTACATCAACTGGAGCTGTAAAACACCCCAGTCACTCCGGTGTACAAGTAGCCAAAAATAATTCTCTTTTTAGTAGGGCCTGTTTTTCATGCCCATCCATCCTCACAGCACACCACTGCAGATGAAAGAATCTCATCCAGCTTTCAGGCTGAACTACACAAAATTTTGAATTTCAGGCAAACAACATAATATACCTGCAGTGCTTTTCCTCTGGCTAGGATGGGAAGGGGAGACAGACTGTCCATCCCAGGTGTACTAAGACTGAACTTCATCTGAACACAACTGGGTGAAAATGAGGCCAAAAGGTAGAATTTATTTCTAAGTGTTTATTTCATTAAGCCCCATTTAAAATAAATAATCATGACTTTAAATTTACAGTACTGGACAAGGGCAGGAAAAGGTGATAATGAACTCAACCTGCATGAGCCCGGATACCAAGTCAGTTTATCTAACCGTCCCACATGAGAAAAAACACAAAATCTGCCTAGCAGGAAGAGAGTGCCCAGCTCACAATTGCACCTTCCTGCTATCACAAGCAACAGCTTCATATAAATCCGTTTTAAACCCAATTTCGCTCTGTGACACAAAACTAGCTTATTTCTTCATTATAAGCCTTCCAAAAGGTACAGTTTTGTCACCCAGACAAAGACTGGTTACACACAAGAAGAATATACATTTAATTGTTAACTGGCATGCATTTACTGTGAAGGCATTCTTGCTCCCTCAGTGTGAGAGAGTAAGTCCAAGTCATTTAAATAACAAAAGCAAGTATTTAGCTCCTCTTGATCTTGGCAGAACCAACCTTGTTCCCATTTCTGTAGTACGTATTTACTGCAACACTCACTTTTCCAAACGCCATTATAGACCTGGCATGTTGTGTTTGCTAAATATTTATTGATTGTGAAACAGCTCAGAAAGAACTGATTGTTCTTTTGTATCCCCATGTCCTCCATTTACATCTTTGCAGCATTACATCAGGAGGATTATCTTGCCTTTGGAATATTTCAGATTGTAACAATTCAGCATGTAAGAAAGAGCAGTTAAAGAGCTACCAGTGGTTCCTCAAACTCGTGGGGAAAAAAAAAGATTTTTTTTAACAACAGAATTATGCTGAATCCACAATACAATATCCTAGTGCTCTCACAGCTGTTTATCACAGAGTGTTTAAACTCGTGCCCTCCCCTTTTTCTATTTTAAAGGCCACTTTAAGATTTCAAACCCTGTGTTAAAATTTCAGCTACAATGCCTGTGCTTTTACAACCAAAACTGGTTTTCAGTTGTGCTGGACAGAGAAGAACATTTCCAGCAAAATCTCTCTGAAAGGACTATTCCTGTTTAAATGGTGCTAGATAGAAACTGAATTTCTGTGTAAAGCCTTACCTAAGCCACTCAACCATTCCTGACTGATAACAAAACCTGGGAGATGCCAGCACTGGAAGCAATCCTGTACAGAACACACAGAAAACAGTGCTCCCACACAACCCAGGACTCCAATCTAAAAGCCATGCAAGTGCAGGGATCTCAGGGCAGGAGAAAGGCTTGGATGGCAGGATTCCCAGGGTCTGCATGCTGCTGGCCTGTAGCAGGAGGTGACATCAGTTCAGTAGATGGCACAAAGCCCCCACTGAAATTTGTGCTTCTCACTACGCCTCAGGTACAGACTTCAAAACTGCAGGGAAAAATGTCATGTCTCTAAACCATGAAACTCCCCATGCCTCCTCTTGGAAAAGGAAAAAACACAGCAAATTAAATATGCTGGCCAAACTCCTATGATGTGGTGTTTTTTGCACTCCTATTTTCCAAGCAATGCCAATGGGGATTCCTTTACACTGTTTATCCTTGGGATAGTGAAAGCATAAGTAACTTGGCAGATGACTGAAAGTGGGAAGTGCTTTCTATCCTTCATAACTGAGGGTGAAAGCAGCTGAGTGAGCTCTTCAAGGTTGGCAAGGTCATAAAGGAGGCAGGAGCAGTTCCCAGGAACCACAGTTCCTCTCCCATATTTGAAACAAGACAAACTTCAACAACTGGAACAGGTGTAGAGGGGGATATATCAGGAGACAAAAGGTTTTGCACATATCTACACAATCACATGTCTGACCTGTAAAATGAGAACAAAGTAGTCGACGGGCTTGTTTCGCTGGTAGAGGTAGTGTTCTGGGGCTTTCTTGTTCTTCTCATCGTATTTCAGCTCCTGGATGACGTTGGGATGTTTTAGCAGCCTGAGAAGGATCTTCTCTGACATCTGGGATGGACCAAATGCTTCTACTTCTATAACACAAGATACAACTTGGCATTACACCTCATATGCCCGGCAAGAAATCAGCAATACTCGTTAATAAGCATTTGCCTATAAAGGACACACAGATGCAGAGAGATCCATTACGGAATTGCAGGTTTCCTGTCTTTTGAGACTATTAGATTTGAAAAGGGAGGGGGAAAAAACACAGTAACACCCCAACTTCCATTACTGAAGCATTTTTCAAAACAACCAAAACTCATGTCTTCATCTGAAAGAAAAAAAAAAAAAAAAGAAAAAGATGGTCTTGCCCTCTTGAGAGTTCTGAGTCAGAGTTGTATAAATGGAAGAGCTTTACAGGTGGGGCACCTGTAAGAGAACCTTTGAATTTGTTTTCTCCTTCCCTAAAAGCCATTAAAGTTGTTGCATTTATTGCACTTTAGTAAAATTTTTTTAAAATTTTTTTAAAAAATCTATTACTGCTTGGGGCCTAGAAAGTTGCTCTAGTAGAGAGATGCTCTACACAAATCAGACACAACTGGGGCTGCCATGGTTCATACGGGAAGAGTGACTCAAAGTGAGAGAAAGTACAGGTCAGTTCAAACCATGTGGGATTAATGCCTGACACACAGAACACAATCCCTATCCACCTGATCTTCAGTGGTTCCAACGGGAGCTGTTTGAAGCAGAGAAGCTCATCCTTGTGTGGGAGAGGTAAGCCAGGGACGACGAGAATTACACATGCAAATTGATAAGCATTCCCAACACCTCATTTCAGAACAGGACCATTAACAACCCATCATCTGCTAAAGATACTACTCTCGATTTAGAACAGAGAAATCAGAACTGTAGCTTTCATCTTTTTTAGCAGTGGCTTCATCAACAGACCTTTATTTAAGCTACACAATCCTTTCATCCACAAAACAAGTAGAGAAGCAGCACTGTAAGACTATGTCTGTTGAGCAGGTGTTTATGGAACTCCATCAAGTCTTGTACACTACATGAACAATGCCTTGCTTGCTGTTAAATCCACATCTTCCCGTTGAACTGCTTCCTTTCACCAAGGACACGCTCATTTGCTCATGAGCCGCAGGAGTCCGAGCCTTCTAAGGAATTACTGCCCCTCAGCTGAGATGTGAGAACCAATCATGTACATATTTCTTTCAAGTCACAGAGGCAAAATAAAGCATGAAGACAGACTAGGAGCATCTAGGTAGGCAGTTACTGCATCTTAGAGGAGGGGAAGTACTAACTTCCAAGTGGAGCTGGCAAACTTCAGACAAAGCAACTTTATAATTTTCCACCCATGAATAGATGTTGAACACAGCAGCAAAAGATGGACCATCTGAAAGGCCTGCACGTGGCAAGTCTTTATATGTCAAAGAGAGACAGCACAAGCAATAGGAAGGCATTTTTCCACAAGCTTTCCCGTTTAAAGGCCTCATCTCTGAGGTGAAAGGACCAAGTTTATGACGAAAGGCAATACCAGCTGCAAGAAACCATTCAAGGCCCTGGTCTCTCTGCCAGACTGCCCACCCAAGGGCTAAAACATCAAGGTGTTCTGGGATGGAGACAGCTGTCCTCTGAAACCTCTGAAGTCATCAACGGAGGTCACACAAGCCAGACAGAAATCCATTTTAAAGAGTACTGTTCAACCACCTGTGCAGTCTGCATTAAATGCGTCAGGAGAGTTTTTCACTTGGAGTCATAAAGTCTCACGGAACAGGTTTTAGACCTTCCTGCAAAAAGTCCAGCATTTCTTTCTGGAGAAGGCGCCAGAGTGCAATTACAGCCAGCTGGCCAGTGGTATCGAGTCCTCTTTGGTTTGTTCCCTGTGCTCTTCCTAATGGGGTGTACTTGCTAGTCGTTAATCTGACGGACTCTAGACATGCAGTGCGGCACTTGGCATTCATCCTTACCTTTCAGACCAATTTAAAGTTACTGGTCCACCCCTGGTATATGTCTCAGAGGGTTCATGCCGACACTGAACACAGGAGAGGAGAGAATTTAAAAAGAAAAACACAACAGTGGCATTATTTGTCACCCCACAATCCAGCCTCCCTTCCCGCCTGTACTGTCCCACCCACCTCACCGGCCTTTGCTGACAAACTGCCTCCGAGGCTCTGGCACGATCACAGAAAGAGATAACCCGCACTTGCCTGTTGCCAGGAACCGGTGCATTGCCAGGAGGAGCTGCGGTGATATTTTAACCTTCATCTCGCTGTCTGTCTGCTTGAAGGCAGAGAAGTCCTGCTTCCTGTCCCGATGAGCTACTTTCTTTTTCGTCTTGTTATCAGCTGGGGAAGGGAGGGCGGGAGGAGAAAGGAAGGAAGCGATTTCTGTTAGAACGGGGTCCAACATGAACCATGCTGGCCGGAGTCAGCCGGGGTGGCCACGCGGAGCACAAGGTGCAGGCAGACCCCTCTGCAAAGCCCAAACCACAGACAATCAGGACTTGTGCGGCCATGGGCCCCCGTCCCGCACAGCCAGGCACCCCAGCTTCTGTCACGTCTCTGTCACCTTGGTCAGGGCAAAGCCTCTGCTTGCAAACATCTGATTGCAGAGCAGCTCTGCGTGTTACGCTTCAGGTGGTGAGAAGTCCTGCTCAGTACTACTAAACATCAAAAGGTGTTGTTTTACAAGTGTAGCTGTAATAGCTGTTTCTTAAATATACATTTCTTAGAAAATTCCCAGCACGTACACAGAGCAAATAGACAATAACTTATTTCTTTTGCTGTACCATTGGCTTCAGTGACTTTGCACAGCTGTGGCAAAATCTGCATGCCTTTGGCTGAAGTATTCCCCACGCCTGCTATACGCAGTTTCTTCTGTCCTGTCCAAACTTCAGCAAAAGCTGACAAGGTATAGCCTGGAGGTGGGACTCTCTGACCACTTTACAGGCACTGAAGCCACGATAAAGTACAGAATAGCTTTAGAAATTCAAGTATGGGTATTTGCCTGCTAGTGATCCTGGACTCCTGTCTTTTATTCAGCTAAAAACTTGCCACTTGGTTCATCTGTGTCTTAAAACAGGCTCTGTGGTGAGGAATCTCCATTTGTGAAAGACAACATGAAAGAGACACAAACAACCCAAGAATTAACGATCCACCCCCTGAGCTGATGCCGCAAAATGTTTAGGAAACTAGATAAGTGGACAGCTGTGGGTAAGCTGGGGAATGGTATATATCAGTTCCAGGGAGAAGAGGTCTCTGCTCAGATGGTAGGGGGCTGCTCCTCTCTGGTGACACCACGTCGAGGGTGGCAGTGCCTATAAGCAGCAGAATGCTGTGAGACAGCTCTGAGCTCCACAGAGTGCAGGAAACCCAAGTGTTGAGGCAATTCATGTGAGGCCCTCAGAGATGAGACACGGCTCAGGTTCTAGGGCCTTTGAGGGGGAAGATCCTAAGAATACTGCAGCTGATCCTAAGAATACTGCAGATCCTAAGAATACTGCAGATCCTAAGAATACTGCAGGCGCACAAAGAGGTGTAGGTGAAGCTGACACTGAAGCTGCACATACTTCCAGATGCTTGTTCAGATTTTGAGTTATACATGCAAAGATAATTAAAGTGATGCACTAGAAGCCACTAAGATCTGGAGCCCTTTACGAGTCCAAATACATGCTACAGACTGCATAAGTCTCAGAGTGGCTGAGTCTGAGGCTTGGAAATGCACAATACTGGTAATTTACAGGTTTCTAGATTTTCCCAAGACACCTAGTCTTTTAGACATGAGTACATCTAGATCCTCAGCTTCCCAGGAACATGCCTCCATCACAGGACTATCCCAGACTCAACAGCAATACTGCAGTGACAGTAATTTACCTATCTGAGGTATCTCGAGTGTATTCTGTGAGCAGTGTAAACCAGAAAGTTTGAGATACTTGTTCCCAGGCACATGGAGAAGAACAAAGATGACCCATGCCCTTTTGCTTCTTTGAAAGCAGAAGCCTCTTACCCTAGCAGTACTTTACCCAAGATTTGGACTACATCAAGGACTGCAGTTTCTCTTCCAAAAGCAGGAATAGAAACCACTGAAGGGAGTGGCTACAGACTAAAAACAATCCCTGCCTAAGGAATATAGTTTGAGACAGACCTTATCTGTACTTGCAGTTAAAGGAAAGATGCATACCAAAGCAATGGAAAATTAATAGGAAAAAAGTCACCTAGAAGCTCTCAGTAGGTCCTACCTCTTGTAAGAGATAAGAAGAATAGAAACCACTTTTTCTGAAAAGCTCAGAGAATGTTATTTTTAAAGCACTGTATCTAAGGTGTTTTCTCATAAGGAGCTCCATCACTGTTCTCTTCAGGGAGGCAAAAATCACAAGTACAAGTGTTGGCCCTGGGACAGGGAAACATCTCTGTGTTTGCCTTTGAAAGAGCTGTAACACTGCAGGCTTCACACTGAACTACTGGTACCTGAAAACAAGACCAGCATCACACAACAGTAAGATGCCTTAAATCTTTCTGTCCATAATCAAGGTAAGAGACCCAGGCTCTAACTCAAATGATGGGCAATTTCAACTCCTCCTATTTTTTCCTTGGCAGCTTATCCAAAAATCTTCCCTCAAGAAAAACGTTACATGGTTATAGCAGAGCCACATGGCTTAAAGCCATTATCCTGGCTTATTTTTGAAAGAGATGGTCTTAAATTTTTCTTTTTTATCCAAACAACTTTTGAACTTCTTGTAAGACATAAGAACCAAGGACTGGATTGTGACCAATGTAATCGAATCTGAACCGGGTATTTCCCGTCTGTCCTTTCTCCAGTAAGTGAGATGGATGAAGTTACCATGGCCTGCTGAAGTGACCTCTGCTTACACAGTGCTGAGATGCTGTTCGGTTTTGCAATATGCACAATGAAATGCATAAGGGATACTCTCACTACAATTTCTGGTGAGATATCAACAAATACTGCAAACATCTTCTTCAAATCATTGGCAACAAGCCTGACCATGAAATGTGGACTGAGGTGGAGAACTCCAGAGGATGAGTGGTGAAAACAAAATTAAGGTTGTGATAGCTCTGTAATAATCCTAAACATTGATGCCTGATGCATAACATGATGAATTATTGCATGAAATTCCTTGAAGGAGTCTGCTTGGACTGGAGACAGCTACAGAACAGCCAGTTCAAACCTCAGATAATCCATTCAAGTTGGAGAGGCAGGGAGATTGATGGGCACTGCAAAAGCTCCCAGACAATTGCTGGGGAAAGTCCTTGCTTTCCTCCTGTGCTTTTTTTGTCTTTAAGACAGAGGAGACATCTGCAGCGAGCTCCAGACAAGACAAAGAGACATTGAAACTCATCTTCAAGCAGAAAGAGCTAAATAAGACAGGCCACCAGTCAAACCTGGACCAGAAGAATGAACAAGCAGTCTGTGCAGTCTAACACAGAACATACAGCTTTCTCTCTTAGGCCTCTGAGAAAGTTGAGAAATGCTCTCCCACCATGGCTAGAGCCAAGGCAGCACAGGATTCCTGTAGTGTGCCAACCATGAAAAAATGCTATAACTTTCCAGTACTAAGAGCCAAACACACTGGCAGCTCTTCACCATGACATGGGCTGAAATGTGTCATGTGTCATGACAAACATCATCTCTCCACCCTTTCAGCATCTCCAGTACAAAGTTTCATCCTTCAAAGTACTCAGTTGATCCAGATGTTGATGGGTCAGACATATTTAATAATTTTTCCTGCTCCTATCTTCTTGCAAGCCACAGCAGAATAGAGCCACACTGAAGACATACCACACATTTATTTGGTGCCCTCCAGAAATTCAGCTGCAGAGTACAGCAGTGAGAGCAGCTCTCAGCAAAAACTGTAAATGTACTATTGCTTCCACCTTAAAAACAGTTCAAATGTTTTTTCATGGAAAGGCACAGCTCCAACACCAAGGTCAGCCATTTCATCAAATTTCAAGTTTCCATCAAAGCAAAACAAAACATTTTTAAAACTTCAGAACAAAGCATAACAATGCTGCCAGAATTTTTCAAAAGCTCTTTTTAAAAGTAAACACCTAGTACAGAGTAAATCAGTCCAGGGGTTTCAAGCTGACTTGTTCTGAGCTGAGCAAGCCAAACTGTTACAATAACGAACAGAATCAGAGGTGGGGTTATATATATACTGGGGATGTAACAGTGACACTGTGATATCAACACCAAAAATAATTTGCCTTAAGATATCATGGACAATAAAGTACCTTCTCATGTTCTCATACATGTTCTCATCACCAAACCAAGTGGAGGTTGGCTGCCCAAGTCCAAACCCTCTCACACTTCCTGTGATTCTCACAGCTTCTTGGGATTTCTGCTCTCTCCCTTACTGCTACAGTATTCTTCAGTCTAAACAGTGGAATGCTCTCCAGTGCTTCATAAAGAAATTAGAAGTTCTTCTTGGTACTTAGCAGGAGTCACCCCCTAAAATTTCCTGCATCTTCCAGGAGGCCTAGGAAGTTTCCTTCCTGTTCTGAATGAGGAATTTTCAATAATAAAAAGTTATCCCAGGAAGGATAGTTTCAAGTGAACTCAATGTTCACCAGCTCTATTTTGTTAACATAGGAAGCCTTCAGGTCATAAAATTAAAATTAAATTCTCATTTCCTTATCCTCTAACATCCTATTAATGGGCAAAGCTTTTTTTGTCCTGAAGAACAAAACAAAATGATCTGTGTGTTTTCTCTTAACAAACAAGGGGGGAGGGGGGTGGAAATTGAAAGCATATGCAGTGTCTTCCCTCACAGAGGCATGAAAATATCTCAAAGGTAGATAAAGATAGTATCTTTTTGAAGTATAAAAGGATTTGAATTCAGCCTGCAAAAGCATTATGCTGTAACTGATTAGCTAAACAATTCATTTGTGAAGGTATAAAAAGAAATCAATACTAACTGGACTTCAGTGATTTACATAGTAATTAGACTGTTCAGCACATGGTGAAACACAACTGTGATTTACATGAATATTAGGGTACATAAATACTGACAAAATACTGACTAGGTACAGAAAGCATTTCAGGCAAAAACAAGTAAGTCTATCCCACAGTATAAAGTGCTCGTTGGGCATTTGGTTCGGAGGGAGGAGAGAAGATGCTTGGGTTGGCCCGAAAAGAATGCTGTAGAAACATTCCAATCCCTTCCGTGAGGAAAGAGAAAGAAAGCAAAGGAGAGTTGAACAGCGTTAAAGATACTTTAAATTATTATTTCTACTATAATAGAATCTGGAGACATCCTTATGCCGCACGCAAACACGTAGTGAAAAATAGCATCTGCCAGCAAGTGATCAAACCGCAGATAAGACAGATGAAGAATGACTGAAAGGAAGTCCTGCATGCACAGGCCAGATTGTGCAGATGGGGGGAGAAGCAGACACTTTAGGTAGTCGGCCAAGGTTTAATCTGGGAAAGGAAAGGGTTCAGATCCCTCAAGTCACAGGTAATGGTTGACCTGCAGCATCATCTTCCTCAACAGATATTAACACAAAGAAAGAAGGAGCGGTGCTGAGTGATAAAAAAACAAGGCATTTAGGACAGGCTGGTTTTCAGCCCTGAGGAAGAGTTTCTATTCTCAAGATTTCTCAATGTGTGACAGATATTCTAAAGAGACTCGATCCCTCTTCCTTGAGGAAGTATTTGCCTGCCTCCTGCTGAAGTACGGTAGTACATGGACTACAGGCCCTTGAGGCAGAGGGACAATAGGGGAAAACGTGGGAGATCACGAGCACTGCAACAGAAAGGTTTAACAACCTTCAGTGGTGAACAGCTGCCAGGAGAGAAGAGATTGTTGTAGATGTAAACCTTCCTGGTAAAAGGATCAAATAAAGAAACTTGTCCTTCTTCTGAATTAACACAGCCTAAGGGAATGAGCTTCCCATGCTGCAGAAACAAGAATTACTTTGACCATCTGAGGGATTTGCAGGTGATTTTGTTAAGGAAACTTCCTCAACAATTTGACTACTGAGATTTTTAAATCAGCAACATAACATCTCTCAAAACACAGATATAAATGCAATTGCTGCTGGATGGAGTCTTTCTTCTCATCTATAAACAAATTGCAAATATTTCTACTCACTGTATAGATCTGTTTCATCCAGAATTTCAGACTTGATGATCTCTTCAATCACATCTTCTAAAGTGACAATTCCCAGGACTTCATAAAAGGGATCCCCTTCTCCTTCATTGTTTACTCTTTGCACTATAGCCAGGTGAGATTTGCCTGCAAGAAGACAGATCAGCAATTTAGACATTTTATAAATTTCTGAATGATCAGAAATTATAGAAGTAGAGACATGCAGATACAAATAAAAAGACAAAAAAGTTGGTGTCAGGCTTTATGAAAAAAGGGGCAAAGCTTAACAAATGCTTAAAATCGTAATTTGATTTCTGTCTGAGATACACATTCCTGCATCACATAAATCCACCTTATGCCCTAAAAGAGAGCTAAAGAGATCAGTGCTCTTGTTATAATGTCTTTCCCAGCAAAACTGTTGCCCTGGCATTGAATTCATCACATTATCTCATTGTTATTCTTCTTGTCTCATGCATTGGCAGAGGAAGGCCAGGCTGGAGCCCTCCTTTGCAGCAAGATCCCATGGATGTTCTCCTCAAGCCTGGAAAAAACCAGCAACAATGACCAAATCACAGCAGCACAAGGACAGGATAGATTTAGGGAGAAGTCAGCTCCATCCATCAGCTCCTCTTTTTCCCCTCTCTTCCTCAAATTTAATTTATTTATATATTCTCCATATGGGGTGATGAGCCCTTATTTAGGAATTAATTAATTAAAATATTCAAAACAACTGTCTGATGAACAAAGAGAAAAGCAAAGAAGAGATTTAGGAGTAGTTCTACAGACTCCTGAGCTGTGCATCATTCACAGTGAATACCTAAAGTCCTTTCTGCCATAATGATGGTAAGAATATCATCCTCATGACCCTTCAAACTGGCTTTGATACCTTTGGCTGCCAGTTTCTCCAGCTGCCATTGAAAACCAGTCCTTTGTTGAAGCTGCATAAATAACAGCATTCGTTCAAAGGGTCCACCAAATGTAAGTGGTATTTTGCAGTACAAATACACAGACATCAGTATGCTTTCTGAACAATCAGGAGGTAAGAAACAGTGTCTCACATTCTTCTTTGCTGGTCTCAAAAATTATACTTATCCCCAACTGTGGAACACAACCAAAATAGTTCAACTTTGCTTAGACCCCTTTATAGGCAATAATGTCTGCCTGTTTTAAGATTCAGATTATTAGACTAACAAGCATTTAAACTATTCCAACCCAGACTTACTCATGCTTAAAGAATGAAAATATCCCGAACAAATTAGACGAGGGAGGAAAACTTATCAACTACTGATATAAACATTGCATCAGGTCAAGTCAATTCACTTTGGTAAGTTTTTCACATCTGCTTTCCCAGGGACCCAACATAAGCAGTTAAAAACAAATTCTTGGTGAATGCTGTCTGTCGAAAGTTAAATTCTTTTGCTATTCCCAGCTTGTGATCATTTAAAAGGAATTTTCCAAAGCAGGGTCTAATATTAGACTCAAAATGAAGTTTCCATTCCACTTAGGCGATATTCTCACCAAAGTAACTACTGCATAATCTGATTGTCTTGGAGCTACTCGTTTAGATGCAGATGGACATACTTGAAATACCAACTACACAGCACTGCTGAGTCTTATCTTGAGGAGACCTTACTCTACAGCGAATTAATAGAAAGATGATTTGTGATTTTTAAAGTATCAACATTCATATTGTACTGAAAGTCTTTCACTGTGCCAGGTTTTACGGGTTTTATTTCTCTGCATTCCTTGCAAGGCTTCCAGCTCTTTCTACCGCTCAATGAACAGCATTAAAGCGACTTCATAAAAACATGAAAGATTTAAGCACAATTATTACTGCGATTCTCCTGTAATGTATTACTCCAATTATATCCTTTCAACATAGCTTTGTTAAATAAGAACTGCAGTACAACAAAAACCCCCCAAAAAATTAGACAAGCAAAACAAATATTCTAATTTATTTCTGAGTGCCTGCTCAGACATTAGTATATTTGCTTTCAAGTCAAAAGACAGGGCTCCTTCAAGAACTGTTTCTATCACAGACCACAGCAGCTCATTAGCACATGCTTATTCAGGTGCTAATTCCTCAGGATATCTGTGCTCGCATATTAGTAAGTGGTAAGATCTGTTCAAGGGGGTTAAATAAAAACAAACAAACAAACAAAACAAACCAGCCAAACAAAACCGCCAAAAAGACAATGCTATCAACTCGTGTTTCATCTTTGAAAATTATAAAATTCCAGCCTTTTCCTCCACTTCTGTACTGCCTATGATATTGCTGAACTAGGTGATGAAATTCGAAATTTTGAAAAGAACAGTCTTTCTAACAATGGAGTCCTGAACACATCTACAAGCAACGTCAGATATTTAGAAAAATGGGATTGGGGAAGGACCTGAGGAGCTGGAATACAATGTGAAGTTGTGCACAAGGTTCATCCACAAAACACTTCCCACCAGAGTGGTCCCCAACAAGAATTCAGCATCACTAAAATATGTTATGTTCTCCCCATCTGAGCAGCTGCAGGACTCTGGTTCAAGCAACAGCACTTAATGTAAGATGATCAAAAACTGTATCAGCTGCTGCTCTCTTAAGCAAAGTGAGCTGGTAAGGCAGGAGCTGTAGAGAGGCATTTTGCACTTTTTACCATGAAAAAGAAGGCCAGAAACACTTTTTTCTGTTTCTGCCACAATATCTGATTTTAAGGGTTTCTTACTTATCACCCAAAGTATCAAGACCATTGAAACTAGTCATCATGACTGGATTTTGGGGGGTAGCATCAATATTCAGTTCTACCCTCATTATTAAATAAACTACATGTTACAGAGAATTTATCTGCTGAGAAGAGATGAATTATCCACACACATGGGGACACTAACCTTTTCTTCCCTCCTGACTGTCAAGTTTTCCTGTTCCAGACTTTTACCAACCCAACACTTTGCTGGGTCAGATGAATTTAAGCCAATCTAATAAGCTGCCCCAAAAAGGCTGCCCTTCGCTCCCAAGTTTTCTCCTTCCTTTCTACTGGCTCCAGTGCTCATGAAATTATTTGATGAGACAGACCAGATCCGAAAATTACATTTCTTGCGTCTTTGCAAGATAATTTTGACCCAGATCCAATAATTCGCAAGAAATCACCAGACAGTGGAACACACATCAGAGGTGGTGACGGAGATGTCAAGAAGATGCATTCCCAGACTGGCTGCCCTCTCACCACAGAAGACTGCAAAATACTCAGTATGGAAGTAATCAAGACATAAAAGGCTAAAGGAAAAGCTAGGAGCGCAAAGACCTCTTTATACGTAGTAAAAGAGCACAACACAGCATGCGCTCAACTGTAAAAGTGGCCCGTAAGTAAAATAATGACTCCTCTGAGTGTTTGAAACAGAAATTGGCTACAGCTTTGTTCAGAGACTTTATCAAGTCACTGGCAATTGTCATACTATTTTATTCCACTGAAAAAGAGTGGTTTCAGCTTGTATTTTCCACTGCTAAAGACATAGAGTACATATCCAGTAAGGAGCTGAATGAAGTAAACGTCCAGCAGGTAAGAAAATCTGGACTGCATTTCATTTTCCTAGGGCTTTGAGAGCAGAACACAAATTGAACGGAGAGAATAGGTGTATGAGAAGTTCTGCACTTCACTGATTTTCTGGCCACAGTCTCTAACCACACTTCAGGGACGACATTAATGCTACTTTAATCCCTCGTTTTAAGTGTTGAAACAATGAGATTTAGCAAGTGGGCAGCTCTGCAAAACTGCCAGGTCTGACAATAAAGGCAGAAAATGTGATGTGTGACCCAGAACTCCTCTGTGGGCACAGGCAGGCAGCATTTGTTTTATGCCTCAGCTTCCCCCCTGAGCAGTGACACCACCAAGGGCTGATACCTGTACACGGCCCAAGGCACCAGTTGTGACAAATGTTAATCTCTCAGTTACTTTCACAAGCAACTAAAGCAGTTTTGGTAAACGTAGATCCAGTCTCATCCCATTGCTTAAAACCCTGCCGCTCAGCTTAGATTTCGCTCTGTAGAACTTCTGATTAATTTATTAAGCTGATTAAGAAACATGAAGATGCTTAGTTAAATCCGCATGAGTAAGTGAACGTAGAATGAGCTCCTGGGAGTCCATGTGACTGACCACATAGAACAGAACTGGAAGAAAGAAATGCCTGAAATACTCATTCTCTTACTGTACCATGACAATTTCTTGAAAAATATGTGGGGGAAAATTCTCCCTTTGATCCTGAGGCATTTATATGTCTAGAGCAAGGATACCATTATGTAGTTCACAAACCAGAGATGAAAACATCTCTCCAAGATCTGCTCTGGTCAGTCACAGGATCTTGACTCCATGAAGAATTTTGCCATTTGGAAGGAGCTGTACCCACCCCACCCTCACATGTCGCTCCCTCACAGACACACAGGCAGAAGAAATGAGACGGCAGACACATTGTGGAGTTGAATAAATTCAAATGCAAACTCATAAACCTGGTACAAAACAACCCCATGTGCTGGCACTGGGGACTGACTGACTGGGTGAACACACTACAGGCGTCAGCAGCGTGTCCCTGCAGCAGGGAAAAGGAACTGTGTGCTGACATCAGCACACGTGCAGCTGGCAGGTCAAGGGAACAAGTTATCCCTCTCTATCTGACACCTGTGAAGCCACACCTGCAGCACTGGCATTCCGTTTGGGGCTCTTCAGTACAACAAATACATCAAGAAACTGAAACAGGTGGATGGATCCTAAGATGGGCTGGGGCTGGAGCCTGTGATGGACAAGGAAAAGCAGAGGGCACTGCATTGGTTGAGTCTCACATAGAAAAGGCCAAAAAAGAAAGGACTTAGAAGTCTTTCTGTACCTCATAGTAGGCTATGGAGAACACAAAACTAGAGTCCTTTGAGGTAGATACTGATGGGACAAGAGAATAAACACAAATATCAAACATGGAGACTCTCTTTAAATAAAGAATACTTGTTTCCCATGAGGGTGGACAAACACTGGAACAGGAGCACA
This sequence comes from Hirundo rustica, assembly GCF_015227805.2. Classification (NCBI taxonomy): domain Eukaryota; kingdom Metazoa; phylum Chordata; class Aves; order Passeriformes; family Hirundinidae; genus Hirundo; species Hirundo rustica. The sequence continues at coordinate 23,594,591 of NC_053457.1, read as the reverse complement.
GAGGGGCGGTGAAATCTCCAACTCTGGAGGTATTCAAAACTCAGTGACCTGAGCCAACTTCAAAGGTGGCCTGCTCCAAAGAAGGGGGTGGACCAGATGACCTCCAGAAGTCCCTTCCTAAATTATCCAGTGATTTTAAGAAGACCTCCTTTGAAGGGAGGTCTGGCTGAAATCCCAGGCCAAACTGCATTGCTGAATTTTCATTCCTGAATTTCTAAAAAAATTGCAGAACTTTCTATACATAAAGATACATAAATACAGCAAGTTTTACTGATCTGGAATGCCACAATCTGGCTTTGTATGTGACACAATGTAATAACAAAACAATACTACTAGCCAGGCTATGCTGCAGAAAATTACAATACTGCTGCCATAGCTTTAGAGCAAATACAGGTTCCCAGGAACGAGTGATCCAACAGCAAAAGTGTAACTTCAGGGCTCTGAGCAGTGAGCCACAACCTGCAGTGATGTGTATAAGCATACACTTTGAGAGAGAAACTTGAAATGTCTCTATTTCTGCTGAAGGAGGTTTATGAACTCAGTAACCAGGAAGATTTGTAGGTGTTATATCCCCCTGCAAGCAGCAGATCACACTAAAGGCCCCTGGTTTCCTTAAAAAAAAAAAAAAAAAAAAAAAAAAAAAAAAAAAAAAAAAATCAGTGAAAAAATCAGTGTTAAATCAAAGCTAGGGTAGGCATTTATAAAACACAAGATTCTTGTTAAGTCAGTTTGTGGTAAAACAAGAATCAGGCGAGTCCATTTTTGTTAAAACCAGTAATCTGAATCTGTTTGCTGTTGGTTAGTGCCTGGAACATTAAGCCATAGCCAGTTTAATATGCCTTCAATGACATGGAGAAAAATCCTATGTGGTGTTCAGCTGCCCTTGAATTTGCTAACTAACAATCTGTGCTTCTGAAAAATCTCTCTGTTTATTCTTACGGGACTGTTTTTGTTTTGACTGATTTGTCCAAAGGTAAACACTGGTCTGTCAGTGAGATTCACAGGTTCAACAACACATTACTCAAAACAATCAATTTCAAAACGTGTTGTATTATTTATCCATTAAAAATAACTCCCTCTGGAGCAGCCCTGGCTTGCAAGCTATTATACCAAAGTAAAAAAAAGTGTTTTCCTAAATTTCTTTTCTGCACCGCAGTTCAAGGACATTAAATCTCCCTTCTATTAGCAGAAATTTGCATTCATGCTGTTTGCTTTTTTTACTTTGATTATTTTCAATGGGGCAATCAGAATGCTACTTTCTCCAAACACACACAAACTGGTGCACACTGTCATTGGGCTCACAACACAACACCATTCAATAAAACAAGAGTAACCCAAAACTTCTACAAAAACATAATTTAGGTTTAGAGTAGGCTTTTTAGATCCTGCTCTTTTCAGCAGCAAAACATATAATTTTTAATATAATTTGAGAAGGGAACCTGATAACTAACATTCATTCAATACAGCCACATGAAAATCATCCAGACCCTCAAAGGAAATGAGTGAAAGTATCAGCACAACCATTGGGAATACAGTGATTCTTCTTTAAACCAGAGAGCCCAGTCTCGTACAAACATTAACTAGAAACCACAGCAGCCTTCACAGGAAAATAAAAAAAGTAGCACTTTAAATAGACTCTTTGTGTTAAAGTCCATTTAGTGGGAGGACACCAAAAAAAGCAAAAATCAGGGAGAGTTTCAGAATGACTTCCTGACAGTGAATTGTATTTGTAAGGAATACTTTCCCAAGGGAAACAACAGAAGCTCAGTTACTTGCAGCTTTGAAAACTTGACTGGACAAAGCTCCTAGAAAGGACTCAATAATTCTCCAGTGCCCTGTGGCAGATGGCAGAGAAGCGATGAGCTAACATTTTCCATCTACACCAGCCCATCAGTCGGTGTAGGCACTCCAACTCAACTGCTGCTGCCTTCCCTTCAAGCCCTTCTGGTAGGACCTTGGTGAGACACTCACTGACAAAATTTGCTTTGCTGCTGCTTCTAGACTTGAGAGCACAGCTCTAGAAAGCTGCAGCTTTTACCTGCAACTGAACCAAACCTGGCTACCAACTCGGATCAGAAGCTGGGAAGTCTCCATAGGTGCATGAGTGAAAGAAATGAGCTGGGAACCAGACATAATTTGAGTGTAAGAAAAAAAGATCATTTCAACTCATAGCTCTGCTGTCAGAGCAGAAATCTTAGGGAAGAATCAGATGTGAGGATATTTAGGGAAAGCTATTACAAGGTGTAGGCTGGCATCAGGAATGAAATCGTCAAGTGGAGACAAAAAGTTTCAGAAACTCCTTGAACACTACCAATGACTCCCTTGGCTTGAACAGCATGGCAATGCCTCCCGGTCAGGCAGTGCTTTTGCAGTAGGGGATTTGTGCTGAATATGGCTGGGGTTAACAATAACCAGGGTCCATGAGGTGTAAAATGCATACCACAAGCTGGGCTGCTCTCAGGGTTGGACAGAACTCTGAGTTCAGCCTAGTAAACAAACGCAAGCTGCTTCCCAGAACTGGAAGCATTTTTCTGTCTTAGAGAGGTATCCACTGGATCTGAAGTAAGAGGGGAAGAGAAGAAAAACCTAACACTTGAGAAAGAAACCTCTCCCAAAAACAAAGTATTTTTGGACACCTGTCTGAGGCTCTAACCTGAGTACAAGGTTATGACATCAGGACACTGGTGGCTTGAGATGAGAACCAGGGTGGAAGTTAAAAACAAAATTAAGGAACCACTTCAGAAGTGCGGCAAACTAAAGCTGAGAGAAGAGGCTTTAGTTTCAACAAGAAGAGAAAATACTGAATCTGGAGAGAGGCCTAGGACTATTTGGACTGACACAGAACAAAAAAGTTCAGATAAAATTTAAGGCAAGCAAACAGAATATTGAAGTCATTCTTGGTCACAGTTCAAGTCTTCCACACTGGATTCAAAAGATACTCAACTGTGACTTATGCTGATGTGATTTCCCCTGTGCCCTCACTTCCCAAGGCAAGTCATGACCTTTTGGAAAGAAGTGTAAGAAATGCATCTCCTTACTGACTCGCACCTCCACAGCATGACCAGCAAGGAATTTTTTTGTGTGGGTGTTCAAGCACCCTAAAACAGGGCCATACTAGTTTTATTACTTCCCTGTTTGTTCAAAGATTGTCCCACTGATTTCAGCATTCCTTCAGGGATGAAGAGCAGGCACCGGCTGGCAGAAGTGCCGCCAGCAGAGGGAGCGCAAAACCTTGGGTTTGCTGAGCCCCACGCTCCAGGTCCTCCCCAGACCTCAGTCCGGCAGATGGAGAGAAGAGGTCCTGGATTCTGGCATCGGTGGGGCCTGGCGGCTGGCTGGATGCTGAATCCTTTGAGAGATGTGTCCTGCAGCCTGGGACCCACAGCAATGACCCCTGTCTGCCATGGCCTGTTCAGCATCTCCTCCCGCAGCTTTGCATTGCTGCTATGACTTGTCCCCCACCAACTTCCTCCGCCTTCCCTGCCCTGGCAGGGGACAATTTCTTTAGCCTTTTGTAAGAGCTCAGGAGAGAAACTGTCACCTCCTTACTCTCCTCCAGTCCAACAGGCTGCTACCACAAACCAAGAGTTAATCCGCTAAATGAAAACAAGAACATCAAGAGATGTATGTTTATGAGCAACAAAAACAGAAGTCAATCCGAAACAACAATGAACTCGGATGACTTTGATGTTCAGGTAACCAAAACATAACACCAACAGAAACAACAGCCTTGTTCTGTATCATTGCAGCCAAAAACCCTACTGATCTAATCCATCCTCAAATCCTGCCTCCCTCAATTCCTAGAACAGACCGTGTTTAATTCAGGGAGCTTCTAGATTTTGGCATCGACACCAGAGGACTTTAAATCTGACAAAGGTGAAGTACTAGAAGGCACAACAGAATCACGTTTGGACATTAGGAGAAGGTTAGCTGAGGGCAGCATGCTTACATAAGGACCAAAACCATGCTGAAAGCAAAGAGCATGAGCTGAAAAGCAAGAGCAGCATCTTGGGACTGTGGTCGTGAAAGGATTTTGGGGCTGGATATACTCTCTTTTATTCGTTATCATCATCAGCTCCTATAGTTTACTTTTAGTTTACTATTTAGGATATAAATTTAAAACAGTTCTTGTGTTACCAGCATCTTAGTTCATTAATATTCTATTTTAATGACTTGTTTTACTTCAGGCCATTTATATCACATGCAGTTTGCAATTCCAGCAGCTCCAAACCCAGCCTGGTCGATGGCACCATCAGATTTTTCAAGCTCAGTGCAAGGCTTACAATTTATATTGTGGCAGAAGCCAGGGGAAGATTAACAAAAAGCTACCCTGTTAACTTTATAAATCGGTGACACCACCCACCTTCATCGAGCAGGGTCTGTACAAGCCCTTGGGTTGTACATTTCGAGTGTGTGCACTGCCACAGTGCCCGAAGCTGTGGGATAAACACACCCCTACAACCAGTGCCAGTGACCTTGACTTTGCACGAGCGCAGGATCGGGGCCACGTGAGCTCTGACACCGCACATTTGTTCCTCTGGAGCACAACACGGGCACAGGGATTCACACACGGCCATTACAGAGCACTGCGCAGCAGAACACCAAGGACACCGCAGCAATCTGCAGGCACAAGAAACACAGCCACCTTCTCCCACTGACTTTTAGTTTGGGTCAGGTCCCACGGGGGGTAGCACTGCAGGAAGAGCTGCCACAAAACTGTGCTTCACATTGACAGTGTATTCAAGGGGAAGGGGGAATATCCTCTGGCTGCAAAGTGACTCTTTTAATAACTAAAGGTATGGCACAGCTAAATGTAGAGAAGTGCCAAGATACACCCAAAGCTACAGAACCGAGACCTTCACAGGAGCAACCAATTTAAACTTTCGTAGGTCACGTTTTCACTTTGCTTTGGTGCAATTCTAGCCCATGATCACAGCTGGAACCAGACCCAAGCCTCTTTATCAAGAACACATACACAGCAACTGTTATGGATATCGGGGGGGAGTAATTAAAACCACCCAAACCTGGAATTGTCAGACACCAAAGCAGAAAGACTAAAGAGCACCTGTGATTTCAGAAGTGGGCATTAAAGATATCGGAATGCCTTCAAACTGCAAGTTTTTTGCAAAATAACAGGACAGTAATATATAGAGAAGGGGGAAACCCCTGATTTTGCATTTTGCTAAGAATTTAAGTAGATCTTATGTTACTTTTAAAGCCCATCACATAAAGAAGCTGAAAGAATTGGCTCAAATGCTAATTCATTGTCCCCAGGAAGAGGAAAGATCACAGAAAGCTGCTTTGTTTGAAAGAATGACAATTCTGATGGTAGATTTGAATGCACTCTAACTCTTTTCCACGAACAAATGTAAATTGCCTGGCTTTGTTCCTAGGAGTTATCCATTACTCATAAATGTAAGATTTTCAAGTGAAGTAGTAATACAACATCATCCTTTCAACCACACAAGGCAAGATTAATTTTCTGAAAAATGGCACTACTGGGCCATATTTTAGAAATGGGAACTTCAAAGATCAATCTCCGTGGCAATTAAGCTATTAATATTTTTAATTACTGACTTGATACAAAAACTTCTTAAAGTTTTCATTTGTGAACAACCATCTAATTAGTGGTTTTTTGAGCCACCCTGCATAGCCCTCTGGTAGGCTGAATTTCTCCAGAGCTCTTGAAGGAGGAAGGAAGCCTCTCAGATAAAACAGCAAAGCCCTGCTCCATCAGCAACAGCCAATGGAGAGAACTGGAGATAAGGTGAAGTGAGAGCCTTGCCCCTGAGCAAGAAGCCACTGGAGATAAAGGAAAAAGAGAAAAATGAGTCTTAAGAGATTGAATTTGTGAACTTGCCACTTGCTGTTTTTGCTGTGATGAAGAATTCCTTTGCTCCAGAAGACTAAATCAGGATTGCTTCAACAGTTTTCCAGCTGCTGGGTATTAATGACAGGGGATGACATGTGACTCACACCTACATTACAAAATTATTCAAATTATCCTTGTCAAATATTTACATGAAGTGAAGACCTGTAATATTTTAGTGACATAACAGGAATTCTGTGAGAATAGTATTTCTTTCATGATGCTTACCTCAGAGAAGATGTAGCAGAGACTGTTCTGTTTTCTTTATTATTCTGCAGAAGTCTTTATCATTACTTTAGCCTCATCCAAAACTAATCTGAATGTATTTGCTCACAAATAACCAAATATCAACTTTAATATCCCTGACTTCTGAGACTGTTTATTTTGACAATTTTCCTCTAGAACAAGCTTTGTGGCTTAACATCTCATAGGAAATGATCTAAGCAGAACACTTTTTCACTTAATCTCCTCTGGCAAGGGACATATCTCTACTGTCTTTTTAAGACTGTTCACCTTTGTTTGTAAATGTGTGTCTTAGAGCATCTCTCTGATTTTGTTGAAGCCTAATACTTATTCAGAGCTGTCTAAGCTCCTACACTCTTATGCTAACACCATGTAATAGCACTGCATCCAGGTATCTCAGGACAGCAAGGGCTCACAAGTGTCTGTGAATCATCTGGTACACACAGCTTTGATCCATTCATGTGATGTACTCAACAACTCCTGCAACACTCACAAGAGTTACAGTGAAGTGTAATTCCTCTAGGTTTGGAAACAACCTCACTTACCATGGTTCAACCCACCGGCACAGGAGAGTCTAGCATCCCTTGTAAGGGCAGAGGGTGAATTAAAACTCATGCAATCCGTACAGCTTTGCCCATAAAACTGTACCCACACTAAGAATTCAATACCAGCATCCCTAAAACACTCTGACCATGGAAATGGCCTCAGAGAAACAGTGTCCTACTGCCATGATTTCTGCCTTGCATTTGTTTATTTTTAGCTAGCATTAGGCTGAATTCTTCTACATCCCAATAAATGCTAAAGTAAAACAGCACAAACTTCTGCTAGAAGACACATGGACAACAAGGTCACGCGACCTACAATACATACGCTTCACTGTTATCTTCTGTGACTGCTTGCAAATCCAAACATTCCGGGTACCCCACAGCAGCACAGATCCCAACCAGAAAACCAGTCTACTAGGCTCTGAGGACTTGCAATTAAATCTATAGTATAAACAACAGTATTTATCTAGGGTATTAACAACAGCAGAACGGATGTCTGTCACGGTATGTGGTTCTCAGGAGAATATCCAGGACTGGGGCACGAGAGTTTGGAAAACTAAAGATTCCCAGCCAGACCCTTTCTTGGGGTCTGCAACTCTTGAGCTTCTTCCAGCATCTTCTGTTTGTCCAAGAAAGATCCCTCCACAAATGCAGCTAAAGCCAGGTGATGTTGCTTGCACAAAACAAGTCAGGGCTGAGCTCTCATCTTTACCTCAGAGGGAACAATAGGAAAAATCTCTTCTCTTACCCACAAACCACATTTTCATGAAACTTACAGAAACATGGTATTTTTGACTTGTAAATCAATTACTTTTAAAGCTATGGAGGACTAAGGCAGGTAAGGGAAAAAAAATAAACAAAAAACTGATTAAAAAGAAACCAGACAAAATCCCAACCAAAACAAATAAAAAGAAACAGACAAAAAACCTTCCACTAATCCCCCCAAGCAGCCTCCTTCACAGCAGTAGCAGGGCAAACCCTATGCCAGTCTCCAAATGAGACAACAAACTTCAAAATATTGCTATAATTTCCTCTTGCAGGAAGAGGTTGTCATTCCTTCACAATAGTAAAGAACAAAACCCAAACAAATTTACTAGAAAGCCATGAATAAAAATGACACGCACAATTTGGATGAAATTGTATTCCACGTATTTCCGAGTAGAGCTCAAATACACATTTCGTCTAAATATTATGGACTATGTATGATCTAGTGCTCTGCATCTCAACATACAGCAGGTATGACCTTCATTTGTGAAGGTCCCTGTCCTTCCAGGAGCCTGGCCACAGTCATTGCATCCCATCCTTACAAGGGTTAGACAAACAGAGCAGTGAGCCCTGGCAAAAGGAAATGCATTTGGAGTTCACTGAGGGGCTATCACTTGGCTATTTCTGTAGTGCCTGCATCTAAAAAAAGATCCAGTTCACACAAGTAGCTATTTTACCTTACTGTCCCACAAGATCTAAATGCATTTTTTCCGATTACACTTTCCCACCATAAAATACACAACAAAATATGACACATATTTTTAAATATTCCTATGAAAGGATTTTGCTTATATATAGAAACGTGAGTATATCTGGAAACATACAAAACCCTGTGTTTATATATAGATGTCTCCTCACTGTATAACTAATATTAGTTCATGGAACTGAAGTCACACACCACAACAACAACAACAGCAAGAATTAAAGTTCCAGGGAGCTTTGCCATAAAGTACACAAAGCAGAAAAAAAACCTCTTGGATTTATGATAATATCTGCATGAAATGCTGAATAGCAAATTCCCTTGAGAACTTCTCTGACACAAGAAATACATAACAAAATAAACAAATGAGGAGATAAGTCCAAGAGGCTCTCACTGAAGAGACATCTAGTTCACTCTTTTCCTGGGTGGGTTTTTTTGTTGTTTTTTTTTTTTTCCTCCTGCATTCCAACAAAATCTGTCATGAAGCCTAAGAGAGGCACACACAGGTCATCCTGGTCCTCAGGATCCTCTTCTGTTCCATCTCCTGGGGAACAGAAGACCATCAGCTTCCCTAAGATAAAGCATATCAAATGACTACCACAACTGTTGCCCTTCTGAGCATGCTCCACACTGTAATGCCCCATCTGTATGAAAATAATGTACTTTGGTAGTTACATGAAGGTGACAAAAGTTCTTCAAGACTCATTTACACAAGTCTGAAAGGCTGGACTTTTGCTGTCTAATTATTCCTCCAAGGTTTGGTGTCCTAAACACCACATTTCTTGCATTTAACCAGAAGATGAATGTAAAATTGACTAATCCATTTCGGTGTTTAACGTGAGGGAAATAAAACAAGAAGAAAATATGAGAGACATTTTTTAAAGAATTAAAATCTAAATGCTTTTTCCATGCCCCTAGGGAAGTTAGTGAATGGATGAAGAATACCCCAACTCTCAAACCCATCTCATCACATCTGTTCAAGCACTATCCTATCCACTTCAGTACTTGAAACTGTCACAGGAGCCTGTTTTAACACAGCCCAAAGCCCCTGCCTGAATGCCTTCCTTGACGAGTACAGAATCCTGGATTTCGTGAGAAGGGGAGTTTTCAGCAATAAAGGCCACATGCTTTTATAGTAGTTCCAAAACAATTACCATCAATAAAAAGAAAACTTGCATGACCTGAACAATTAGCAGATCAAGTTTTTTTCCTAAATTAAACTAATGTAAAGCACTATTTGTGGAACTTAGCGGAGGGACTCAGGCAATAGCTGTGTATAACAGGAGTGGCAGATGGCTTTACAGAAATTAAAATATTTCTTTCAATCTTTAAAGGCTGGTGGCATCTCACCTGCTTATTTCCATGACGACTGGATATTTCTTACTAAAAAGCTGTTGATGCTAAGTTGTCTCCTCTCTTCCCCTGTAACTGCTGTTGTATCAAATAATTGTAAAAGCTAGTGGGACTGAGGGTGAATAAACTCAATCCTGCAACTGAAACAGTAACATGTCAGGGTTTTCTTACCAAAACTTTACAGATCTCTGTCCCATCTTACAGCATTATCACATCTTGATGGCTGGAAATTATTAATTATATAATAGGTTCAGCTATTCAGAGCACAAGGCAAGGGTACCACATTCTAACCTAGAGCAAGACTAGATCAGTGTGGTGACCACAGACCAAGAAGAGTTCTAGATCCTGGGACCAGGAACTGCACATCTACCCAGCTTCACAGGAACGCCAAGTTCTTTTAAGACCACAAGTGATCAGGAGCTCAGATCTATTATTCATGGAGATGATGACATGTCTGGCAGAACAACAGCTTTCCGCAGGACAGTAAAATATTTACGCAGTGTAACAGCTCAAAGAAAGTGACTTGCCAAATTGACTGCCACAATGGGTCTTCAACCTTTTTCAATTTATGGACTGCTAAAAATGCTCAGTGGGAAAGCAGAACCCTGTAATACTGAGGTCTCTACTGACAAAAGGCTTATTGTTTTTAAGATACCTTTTATTGAGACATCTGAAATAGTCCTTGGACACAAGCTAAAAAAAATAAGTTCACCACACTGAATAATTTTCTAGAAAGTATTAAGCAATCTTCCTTACTTTATACAATATTGTACAGGTCCCTGCACAATAAAGATATTCTTCCTAGTGACTTTAGCTTGAGTTTACATGATGAATATTGAGACCAATCACCACACAAAGCGGTCAAATGATGGAACTCAACAGCAGAAGAGCTGCAGGCCAGAGAGAGCATGGAGTGCTGGTCACCAGAGCGCCCTGGGCAGAAAGGGAGAGCAAACACAGCCCTGAGATGGACACTGCATGCTGGATCCCACATGGGTGTATTTCTAAAGAAAGCTGAAGCTGAAATTAGGGACTGGAGACAGTGGTTTTGTTAAAGGCAGCATTTAGAGAATTATCAACAGAAACAAAATATCACAGAGGGGGAAGAAAAGGAAAGGGAGGAACTCTGAGAATTGCAAATTAGATTTGTGTTATTTCCACTGTGGGAGCATTTGAATCAGTGCTCAAACCACCATCTCTGCCCCAGCTCATTAGAGTACCTAGTAATTTGCCTGCTCCTGTACAGTAATCCACATGGGAGCCATGGCAATGCAAGAAGGAGAGAGGCCAACATTCCCCAGCCTCACGAGGGGCAGGGGAGCAGTTGGTGGAAGGAGCAGGAAGATGATGGCAAGGAGAGTACAATTGGTTCAAACACTAATGTGTTTCATCACATGTACCATTCCAGTAGATATAAATATCAGCAAGTTGGCCTGATGGCGTGGCCATTGCAAAATGGCTGCTTCCTGCCAGAATCACAAGAGATGAGGTCTGAGGGAAGGCTTTGCAGCTAATGCTAGGAAACGTTTTATGAGCAAAAGGAGCGGTGTGAAAGAGCTTGTGGCAGAGAGCACAGCTGAGACTGATGCTGCTCTAGATGTGCAGGGGCAAGACATTTAAAATGGTACAAGAACAAATGTTTAAGGGATTATGAAATGGTAACTGGAATGACAATGTGCAAAACTAAGGTAGAAAGGAGAGCATGAATACCAGTGAAATGATCAGGAGTGCTAACAGTGGTATGTGAGTTACTCTGGAGGATGAGCATAGAAAGCACCAAGATGGAAGTGAAGAACAAGAAGGTACAAGTGCTGTAGCTGTTACTAGCTGATGCAAATAAGATACGTCAAAACAAGAGGGGGATTTTTACAAAGAAATCCCCCTGGTCATAGGAGCGAGCTGCCCATAGGGTTACGCCAAGCCATTCACAAGAAAGTCTCCTGGACCATGTGAACAATGAAAGCAGCTCTTTTTCCATCCATTTCTCCCAGAGTATTTAAAGATTTGAATTTTCCCATCTCATTTTGGTTCATTTCTCTCCTCCTATAAATAGAGAAGCAGCAGTGCATCCATGTCTTCTTCATCTTTTTTGGTGGTCTAGCATTGCACAGATGCCGGAATGTTTTTCTAGTAAATGATAAGCGATGGGAAACAAGTCGAAGACAAAGGACAAGAGACCTTGAGCTCAGACAAGTAGGAGAGATGGGAGCTTTCTCCTCTTTCCCAAGAGGCAGGTATCTTTTCTGTGGACCAAAAGGTTTTGTTTTGGAAACAAACGTATCTATTTCTGTCACTTCCTTTAGACATTTAGTCTTCATGGGGTTGATACTGACTACAGTGTCTGAGAATGGCAATCTGGCCCCCAAAAAAAAGCATTTCTAATCCAATATGAAACCCAAAGGAAACACACCCCTGCTGCTGGGCACACGTCTCAGTGGACGAACGCTGTGATCCGTGCTGTGCTCCCAGAGCCTTTACTTTAATCCCAAGTCCAATAATCGAGTTGGCGCTTTGTAAGGAGAGCTATAGCCCCTGGGGTTTCTGCCGAGCCGTCGGACAGTGGAGAGGCTGAGCTGGACACCAGCAGGTGGTCAGCTGCCATGGGAAAACAAGTGTGGTGTGGGCAGTCAGACAGCTGAGCAAGGAGCTACAGGAACGCCTGTAGCTCTACCCTGACCCATAGGAGGTCAAACACACCACTGGATGTTCCCAAGAAAAACAAAAACATGAACAGAGGAGGAAGGGCAAGACACGGAAGAAAACGCCAAGGCCAGGCTGTTTGAGCTTGGAAGTTGCTTCCTAAGTCAATGAGCCCACTTGGAGAGACTTTAGCACCACACAAAGGCAGTGCAGGTATCTCAAGCTACAGCCCACAACAGTGATGAACGGGATGAGCCGTCCACACTAACACAGCAGTGTCTGATGGATGGGGAAGGAGCTGGGCAAAGTGGCAGTGGGGAAAGCTAATGAGTTCCAGAAGATCACAGCCTTTCATCCCAGCTTAAAAACAGCAGCTGTGGTCAGGGGGTTGAGACAGAGTCCAACCACAGCACTTGGATGCAGATTTTAAAACCACAAGTGGTCAGAGTTAATTCACAGTTGGTCATTCAGAGGTCCTGGGACAACTTAAGAATTGACAACATGCTTTAAAGTCTTGTTGAAATTAGGCTCTGGTCGCCTATCTGGAAGATATGATCCCTGAAAAGAGGGGTCACAGTCAACACCTAGGCTTACCTGCTCAAGACTTTGGGGAAACAAGTAAATTTCCCACTGGCAGCAGAGTCCTGCAGAGCATGACTGCAAGAGAGGCAAGAGAGAAAAGCTTTCAAAGTAGGCAGCAACGGGCAGGTTCTTTGGAGCTGGCAAGGCCACTGACTCTGGGATAGCCTAATCCACTAACAGGTAAATCCCCTCCACAAAACATTCCTTCCTGCCTGAAAACACTCATTGGGCAACCAAAGCCCCCTGCTGTAGAGTAAGAGCTGGGGAAGAATGTGACCTGTGGCTCCTGATGGGAGAAGGCCCCAGGACATGGAGTACCAGACTGAAAGCTGCCCAAGCCTCAGTACAGGGCTGAGGCTCCACTGAACTGTCCCTGTTCCACTCCAATACAAAATCATTGCTTGGCAGGAAGGACATTGGGCAGGCAGGAAATTTGGTGTTTGCTGTGCTCCTCAGTTACACGGACTAGATGACCTTTAAACGTCCCAAGCCAAACTATTCTGTGAAAAGGGACTATCTCTCAGAAGAGCTGGATCTGCAGGAAGAAGGGATTGTGTATGGGGGTTTTGACAAACATCATCCCAAGTATAAGGGTTTAGCCTGCTAATTCTGAGGAGAACACCACAGAAGGGAACTCAATAGTCTAAAATGAAAGGCAAGAGAATTCTGCTTTGGACCTTCAACATATTCCTGGACATTGCTCATATATGGAATCATAGCCCATTCTAAAATTTTCAGGCAAAGAGGGAGAGGGAATTACAAATGTGTCACTGATAGATGGATCCTCCCAGCTCATTAATCCCTCTGTTCAGCTTTTGCTCTATGAAGTGCAAGTGCTGTGTAACAGCATAGGTTAGCAAACCAAGCAAATCAAACTTCACTGACTCAGACTACTGAGGAAGAGGCACAGATACTCTCTCCTTCATATTAGAGTAGCCAAAATTTGGCACATACACTAAACACAGACAAACCAGAAAATGTTAGAAAATCCCACCTGGGAAAGTAATTTTTATCAGACAGCTTACCCAAAATTATACAGAAAGGCACTTTTTGTTTTTTATATTTTCCAACATTTCTCTTTGCAGCTCTCTGGGCAGAGAAAGTTTGAATGCACTGACATGATATACTGCACTGTAGCCACAATGATGTCCTTGAATGGAGATGTCTCACTCCCTGCCCAGATACAGATTCTCAGGGGTAAAGGGACTGCATGTGTGACACATGCTCAGCAGGACTGCTCATTCATCATCCCAACTTGTACCAGTATGGGCATGAACTCAAAGGCAGGAGTGTAGACACACTTCTTGCAAGAAGAGTTGGTCAGTCATGGTGGTTTAGCTTACACAGAGTGATGGAACAGCCCCTTACCAATGCAAATGTGTGGTAAGAGAAGTCACTGGACCTGCAGTGGCTTCTCAAGTGTGCAGAGATAAGCTTTCTTATCAGGCCTAAGTCAGTGTAAGATTCAACTATTTTCCTAAAAGAACTTTCACTCACTCAGTCTCACATCTTACTTGTTAGTAGACACAAAACATTTTCCCCCAACTTGACAAATGACATTTCTCAAAGTGTTGGGAAAAAAGCAAAACAGAAAAACTTTTGGGTTCCACATCATCTGGGAAAAAAAGATCACCATGTTGATTCACCACTAGAATAGGTATGGAAAAGTACTGGGGTGGCCATGGAGGGACTGACACAACGCACAAAAAACCAGGAATTTGATATCTAAATCATAAAAATATGAGCAGGACCCAAGGGCAGAAGTACACATACAAATACAACCAACCATATTCCATACTGATGACTTTTCTTTACACATACCAGAATAGAATGCTATCTTTTTATTACTGTTCCTTCAAAGAAGGACATTTGGTAAGCTGGCAATTAACCATTATGAAGAATTTTCTGTACTGTATTAGTATCTGGGAGCAACAGACATGTATCAGGTGGTTATCATTTGCTCTGCTGCATGCAGTAAGATGCAAGTCCCTGTTCTCTAACAAGCTGAAAGATCAACCAGGGCATGTTAAGGACTCTCCAGCTTATGAGTACCTGCAGCTGCCAGAAGTAATTTAGAGCAAGACCTTGTGAGAGAAAACCCACACCACTGAGACAGAGCCCTTGGAAATACAGTTCAAACCACCATCATTGACTCTGGCTCAGTTTTTCTGGTAAATTTTCAGGGAGAAACAATCTCCAGCTGGGGCTGTAAGAACACTCAAGAGCTGATGAGAAATCTGTCATGGCTCACTTGTCTCTAACAGGATTGTAGATACAGCCCCTGATTTTTTCCTCCATGTTTCTATGAATTTGAGCTGTATATAAATTTCCTCTCTTTATAATCCCTCACTGGAAATGCTCAGAACTGCTTGTCACAAGCCTATCACATGGGGAGGAAAAAACCAAGGCACAGACAAGGTGCAAACTCCACCTCCTAGCAACAAACATAAACTGAAGAGGGGTGCGAGGACACAAAGGAAGAGAGGGCTCTACTTGAGGGCTTGTAGATGGTAAAGAACACATCTACAGTGGTAAAAAACAGTCACACTGCATTAAAGAACAGAGACAGAAATTAAACAAAGGAAAGAATTATCAAAATGGACAAAACCAGGAGCTCTCTTTGCTAGATCCACTTCTCTAAAAATAACACACCCCCAGGTAAACAGAGAACAGTGAAGCAAAGCCTCCAGTCTGTTGAGAGCAACAGCACAGTAGGTCAAACATTACAAATGTTCACACTTTCCCTTTAGTAGAGTAACGGATTTTAAGCAAGAGTATGTGTGCATATAAGTTTGCTTTCCAAATCTGATATCCCTTCCTATCCCCTTATAACTTCTCATCAGCAGTTTTCTATTTCTACTGTGAAGGGCTCTAGGGAACTAGTTACTGAAAGCCTCATTACTCTAATCCTCCTCTTAGTTTCAGAAAGCAACAGCATCAACTGACACCTGTGATCTTAGTCTCCTCCGTGGGAAACAATCTACAGAGTTCATGGCAGAACTCAGGACATACCCATCTACACCAGTGACCCTGTTCACCTTACCAGTGCTAAATACCAGGTTCCTAACGAAGCCAAAACAAAATTTCAAAGCAAAAATTCACATATTTGGCCTTTCAAAGAAGTAAGCTTTGAGCAAAAAACTAATCAAAAATGTCAACTTACACATACTGCTTTGTCCTCTTTTTTAAAAATATTTTAAGCTATTTTAAAAATGAAGTTATTTGCTATGAGGCTGGTGGGAAAAGGGTGCTGAAGAGGGGCCACTGTGCTGTTTGTTACTTTTGGCATGGTTGTTGAAACCAGGCCCTAACATGCATAATTATGCGGTAGACTGAGCTCTTCCCTGACGAATTTTCACCAACCATGAAGCTAAAGGCAAACTTAAGAAGTATAAACAATTCTGATTCAAGCAATGAAATTAAGAGAGGTGAGCAAAAGTTATAAGCATCTCAGAAGTTCTTTTGTGAGTTATTAAACCTACTGAATGCAGTTTTCCCTTTAATGCATAGAGCACTGCAGGTATTCACGTCCAGCTGTTTAACCCCTGCAATGCATAGTGACCTTTTTATTTTCCATTGCTACTGCAGTTTTCCAGCAGTTTGAGTTCATTTGGGCTAATTACCTCAACATGGAGCTGCAAATGGAAAATGTTGCCGGTAAGTTGTTCCATTCACAGCCATTTAGTCCTGCACTGCTGGCGTCAAGGTGCACTACTTTTTTTTCCCCCCCGTCTCTGTAGGCATTGAAGCTTCAGAGCTCACGGCTGTTCTGCTCCCAGCGGTCACACAGCCTCTGAAAAGAAGTCAGTGACCTTCCAGCCAGAGGACTCCACCCCGTCCACATCTGCATGCGCACCCTCCTTTTGCAGCCCACCCTGTGCTGATACTCAGGTGAGGGACGCTGAAGCCCACGCTCCCTGACCCACCAAGGAATCTACACTCCTTGAATCTCACTGTGAATCATGAGCAGTCCCTCCGGAGCCAAGAGATCACTGGGTTTCCATCATAAACCTTAAGCTGACACTTTCCTGACCCTCTCTTGCAAAATACACCAATTTATAAAACATCCCATCAACAAGAAAATTGGTAGGTCCGAATCAGTAACAGAGAAGAAAAACCCCTTTCCCATGCAGATCCCAAGTTAACTTGAAAGCTGGCTTTCAAAAAATACAGTCCGTCTACTCAAATATCTACTTGTGGGTTTGGACCTAACTTTATGAGATTTGTCATTAAAACACAAAATCATCGATGCTTTAAATTAGAATTTCTAAGCTGTTTTTTTAACAAAGATGGAAGACAAAATCATTCAGCATGGCTTGCATATTCCCAACTGCACAATATCAAGATTTCACTAAAATGCAGTTTTGTATTAACAATACTACAGGCACATTTATTAGAGCAGTAACTTTTGGGTCATCTCAGGCATCAAAAGAATAGCTAGAAAATTCCTTTTATTTTCCTGGAAGCTGAAAGTTTTTCTCTTTCTCCTGAAGAAACTGAATCAAAGCATAAGCAGGCTTCTGTCAACAGAAAGAGCCCTTTATTCCCATCCAAAGAGCTCCTACCTAATGTTTTGTCCCTTCTACTTGGGGAGCAGAGGATTTCACCCAAATGCTTCCTTCAGAACATAACTGTGCATACACAAGGTGCAAAACTCCTCCCTTGGAAGAATCCACGATATGAGGGACCTTAGAATAGCTGAAAAGGAAAAGGAGAGCTACTGCCTTCAGCTAGTCCTGTAGAAGTCTGGAAAAACAAACATCCAACTACCTCACAGGATCCAGGGGAAAGTCTATGAGCTCTGGAAGGAACTTGTCCAAAGTAACTTCCAATTCTCCAGGAATGTCAGGCATGTGAACATGTTATTCAGTGATGATAAAATGTGCCAGTTCAGTGCGGGTCTGGGGGAGAGAGGACAGGAGTTAAGCAAGGGAGAAGCACTGCCTTCTTCAACACATCAGACATTGGAGAGCCAGGAGACCTGAGCTCCTGACAGCACCTGTCCAGGTACTTAACTCCATCCTCAGCATGGGAAAGGCCATTTCAGCACTAAGAGCAATTGCATTTAATCAGGCAGGCACACAGCCTGAAATGCCTTGGTTCTGCTGCAGACCACAGAGGCTACTTTGCAGCCTCTTTACAGCTACCCAGGGCACCCAAATTAAGATGGCAAGTTCCCTCCAAGGCAAAGACTGCAAATGAAATGGTCATTTGCCAGCCCTTGTTAAGAGCAGCTCTCTCAAAGTGATGAGGGCATTTAGCATTTAACACACTGCTAAGCACACGAGACCAACAGAACTCCTTAAACGGCAGTCTCTATTCCCAACACTTTATATGGCCCCAATCAGGAGCCTGGAGGGCTTGCCTGAAAAGCTGTATAATTCTTGCTAGAACAAATCAGTGAGATATAAAGGTAATACCTGTCATGTGTTTTCAGAGCTTCACATATAAAGACAATAAACTGGAAAAGACAGAAAGCTGACACCTGGGCAAATGAAAAAAAAAATTGCATCAATCAGGCATGTTGTCCGGGAAGTACCATCTTAAGCTTCCCACGTGCATTTATATTTGAGGTGAAAGGCAAAGAGAAGTTCTTAAGATGGTTGATATTCTCAAAAGAGATGCCTGATTTTCTCGAAAGAGAAACTGCATTTGCCACTCATGATTGCAAAGCAATTTTTATTTCCCATGTTGCAGATGATCTCAGCCTGCATTCCCCTTTATTTAGCATCATCTATATTTGTCCCAGCAGCACCAAGTGGAAACTTTCTCCCCTGGGTTATTATACCCCTCAAATTCTTAGAAACAGCCCTCAGGTGCCCACTCAGCATGGACCTGCAAAGTGAATCAAGGGAATGTGTGGGCTGTGCTCAGGTTCAGCTTCAGAGGCAATGTCAGTCTGTACCACCAGCGCTGCATGGCCATGTGAGGGGCACTTAAAGCCATAATCCTGGTTTTCTGACAGTTTGTGCTAAGCACATATATGAATTTCCCTGAGGACGTATGTGCTTTCACTAAATTCACACCAGAACCCAGGCAGAGAAGTTACATCTTTGCTACACCAGCATTTCATTTAAATCATCTACACAAAAAGATGTTACTTAAACTCCAGGTAGAAATTAGAAATTTCAGCCCCATTTATAAACACTTCAGCTTCTGATCACTTTTTGGTTTAGCTCACGTTGGCTGTCAGACTTTCATACATGGAGTATCCTGCGGCCAAAAAGCAGCACTGAACCTAATGGGTGCACAAATGCAGCTTATTCCCACTAAAATCCAGGTGTGTATGTAATACAGTATAGTGGCTGAATGGGAAGCAGTTGGACATACCCTTTTACCATCTGTATTCCTACACAGTCACTCCAGATTATGTGCTTCTTTAGCTACTTCCCTACAGATGGCACTGTACCACTAACAAAAATACCCCTTCAGGAAAAAAAACAAGCTCAAAACAACTTAGATTCCTGCTGAGTCACCAAAGAGGAGCTAAGTGTCCTCCAAGGTTCCTGCTTTCTCATCCAGAAGGTCTTTTGAGGAGGATCAGCAGTATCAAACATTGAGAGATCACAATGCTTTGTACATCTGACCTTCTCGACTGTATACCAGGACAGGATCTAGTAGGAAAATGGGTCCTAACACATAGAAATCCTTGCTCCATGTTTCCCTGAAGCCTTTGGTCCCTACCACTGTTGATAGGATGGTGGGCTGAACAGACCTTGGTTATGACCTTGTCTGGCAATTCCTATGGGAGGCAACTGAGAAACCTCACAAGAAGCCAGTCTGTGTCCAAAGATTTACAGTCAGGGCTGCAATGTCAGTAATTGGATGAATGCAATAAAATCTGCAGAGTCCTTTTTCTCAGTCGTGTGGTATTTCTATTACTTTCTCTGCAATTGTTTTACATCCAATAAAAACATACTGACTAGAAAATACAGCAGTAGATGTTACCCTTTGCTCTTAGTAAGAAGAATAACTCATTGGTTCGGCACTTCCCAAAGCATGCATGAAGAGAAAAAGCACTTGGCTCAAACAGACTTATGATTATTAGCAGCAAATTGAAACTATAGCATATTTCACCAGCTGCTTCTCAACTTTATTGCCTTTGAGCTGCACAGATTTATGTGATAAGTATTTCATCATAGCCTACCATAACTACTGAAATTCATTTCTTTTTGAGTCTCATTAGTGAAGGGTGAAACTTTGCCCTTAGATGCATATACAGAATTCCTGCAACTTTCCAAAGAGAATAATTATGGTCAAGGCCTTTAAGTGTTGAGTTCAAGACCCTGAAAAGAATTTTAAATTTAGAAAGTACTAGAGGGACCCTCAGAGATATCCCTACTTTGCTGAATATCAGGGCATCACAGGCACTTAAATACTCCTGCTGAGTATTTATAATATTTTTATCCATAGCTACATCAAAAGCAGAAGTTTCTTGAATGGTGTCTGTCTAGGCTGTGTACCGCATTATTATGAAGTGAAAATAAGATTATCATCCACTAAAACTACAAAAGAAAATTATGATAAAAATGAGAAGAGTATGTGGTTAGGATTAACAGAATGCCTATAAATTGCAATCAGAACATCACTTTCAATCACTGGAAAAGAATTTTATCAGCATTGTGTGTGCAGCATCAGCACTGGCTAAACTTGCAATCCTGTACTCAAGAGTAAAATGAGGAGGAATGCCCATTCTACTTTCACTGCCCTGAGATTACTCTCGATCAGGAATAACCCTACTAAGTTTCAAAAAAAATCTAAAGACCTGGTATAAAGTTAGATCTACATCCATAGATCTGATAGTAGCATCACAGCCCACCACTTCTTTTAAGAGGCTTTAGCAACACTGGTCAGGCGCCAAGTAACAATTTAATAAAGCAATACCACACTTATATTCTAAAATACAAAAATCTATTCCAATCAAATTCTCAAAAGGCATTGTAATTGAAGGCTTCACAGCCGCTGGCTACCCTGCATAGTTCTGTCTCATCACCTTCAGTTTGCCCAAATTTCATCCCAGTTCTTAAAGGGTAATTAGACATGACCGGCTATTCATCTAGCAGGATCCTGAGCCTCAGCTAAAAAAGTGAGTTTGTTCCCAACGAGGAGTTTATGAGCAGGTAGTAAAGGAGGAGGAAGTGAGAGTATTTCCCAGCTCCTCCTTGATATGAGTGACAGGAGCTGATCTTATTTCAGTTTGTTATCCACTGCTTGTGATCAGCTCTTTCTTTCGCAATACAGCTAAATTCACTGTTGGTCAACAGCTGCTTTTTCATCAAAATCATAATGCCTGAACCAAATGCTCACCAGGGGATACTAAATGAGTCTTGTCTTCCTACGCATTTAATCACAAATGCCACAAATGAATAAGCATCCAAGCGTAGCTCTAATGAGGTTGTGTTTGTCTGGGAGGTTTAACAGGGTATGCAGCTCACCCCCTCAATAAAAACAATTTTCTACTCCCCATTTTCTAAGGTGATAACATTGGTCTAAACACTAGTTTATTTACAACTTTTATCTTACCTTTTCACACTGTAGCAGGACTGGATGAGTTGTTATGTGGCATTTGTTATAGACAAATTGTTTTACAGCCCCTTTTATAAGCACCATCTTGCTGTGATCTTGTTCCCATGACTGATTGCCATGTCATTCCAGACCGGACTGCTGTAGGGGTGAAAGAACTTTCCCCACACCTCCAGCAGAAATACATCCATAGCCATAGCTACATAGAAATACATCCATAGCCAACCCATTCTTCCTCTAATATCGTTCTTTACTCTTCTCTTCTCTCAGGTCTAGCCTTCTTATTCATTACAAAGAACAAATATATTGATTTTTGTCCTCTGTTGAGCTAGGCTAAACAAGGTAAGTTTAAAATTCCTTTATTTCTCCATACCCTCACTCGCCCTGGTAATGCAAAGGAGGTAGGCAGGATCACCAGCTACAGCTGTCTGAGAGTCATAGATGGATAACAGATTCTTGGAGTGATGGAGCTAGAAGCACTCTGGATTCCCTCCCTAGATGTGAAAGTTGCTTCTCAGAAACCATTAAATCCATAACCTGTTATTTCAGCTTATATCAAAAAAATTGGGTCTCTTTAATGGGAAGGGCATTCTTGTGGCCCTCAGTGGGTATAGGATAACTTCATGCAATTAACAACAGAGTGCAAAGCTGCAGAAAGCTGTTTCTTCAATAAACTCCGGGGAAGATACCAAGCTTGCAGACCAGTTTATTCAAAGGGTTCACTTTCCCTATGTGCTTCTCAATGTCTGTGCACTGACTACAGTCTCAGTACGGGCCCCTCTTCTCCCTGTTGGCATTGGGATTTGCTAAACAGCGGCATCACCCCACATTTAAGCCTAAACTCTCCTCAGAAACTGGGCCATTTCCAAGGTTTCTCTAAGTACCTGCTGTGTTGCAAGAACAACTCCCTCTCACCAGAAGCCATATTTACCTTTCTAGTAACTTCAGAGTTCAACTCTCTCAGCTCCAATACATCACTGACTCAAATCCCACATTTATTTGTTTCTGACTCTATGTTTTCCCTCAAGGTATTTAATCTTATAATTCAACACTCACCATCACAAAGTCCTTCTGCACTTCTGTCAGATTCTGGTTTTTACTACACTTGATTAGAATAAAGTTCTCAGCTCAGATAAACAGGAAACTGCACTAACACCTCCTCTTCATTAGGAAAACCAATCATTTCATTTTTACCTCTGATGCTTATATGGTTCTGTAACTAGTTAAAGCAATCTCTTTTATCCTGTTTCTGCTTATTACTAATAATTTGTTGCTTGTAAGACCCAACTTCCTTTCACAAAAGCTCTGTGAAGCTGGCTTAGCACACGCTGTCCATCAATGGCTCTAAACAGAGCAGTCCTTAGTTCCTTATCTGCTGGGGGTTTTACAGTGTTCAGAATCACACAGTAGTACAGCATCTTCCCCACCCCATTTTTAAGTTACCAGAGAGTAACAAATCTCCTACTCCTGCGTGCCCTGTCCTTGCTGCCCCTTCCACCTCCCCTAGCACATCAGCCACCTTCACAACTGCCTCTGAGGTAACTCTGACACTGCAGGTTTCCCCTTGAGAAAGTTATCTAAGGAAAAGGAGCTAATGATGAAGAAACCATCACTTCCAGGAGCCTGGACCAGGGAACAGCACACGTGCATGAACCACCACCACCTGCTGTACCAACCCAGCTCTTTCCAGATGTCTAAGGGTGATGTGACCCAGTATAGAAGACCCACTGTGACATACACTGACAGCTCGATTGCCTCCCACAGGGCTGCATTATTGCTGAAGCTGTAAGAGTTTGCTTCTGTCTTTCACCCCTCATCCTTTAGCTGTGACAGCAAGGATTTATGCTTTAAAATTCAAAACTGAAGGATTGTGCAGTGAGTGACGGACATCAATAGAGGCTATGTCATTTAATGAGACAGAAGTGCTCTGCATATCAGCTTTCCGGGCAAGAGGAGTGTCGATGGCTCTGTTGCTGCTCCTGGCAATGAACAACACTCAAAAATAACCATTCGAGGGGGATAATTCTTTTAATCCAGTTCTATTCCCTGACTCAGTTTACAGCCTACAGACAGTGATATTGGTATAACCAAGCTGACAGAAAATACAGGCTACCGGGGCAGGTTTCTTGTCTCACTCTTGCCATGAAGAGGTGCCTTGACAACAGATGGTGCTAGGATCTGTTGCGTCCAAGCTTGAGACTTGCATCATGCAATAGACTGAAAACAGCATTTTTATTTCCCAAAAGAGACTAGACAGAGAGAGCTCACTGGGGCTGTAACTGTGTTGTCTCCAGTCCATTCTCACTGCTGTTATTTGCTGTTATATGTTGACTACACCTATCAGCCCCAAGCCCTGACCTCCTGCACCAAAAGGTGACAGCACCATTACAGGATATACCCTTGTATGGACATCCAAAATAAATCATGTTGTAACTTCCACCACACCTTCCTGCAGCACGTAAAAAGAAACCCAAACCAAGTCATTGCATACCTTGGAATGTAAAGCACCAAGAATTTTAAAGGGAGGCTGAAGAACATAATTAACATATTTCAGCAATACAGCACTTTCTAAAGTAATTTTGACTAACCTTGTATCATGCTTTTCCCTTCCAGTGCACCTTAAAGATTCAAGCCGCTCATAAAATCCAATAATGCATTTGGCATTGATCTTCTTACTCAAAACCACTCTTAAAGAATGCTTTCTGCTCCGTTAAAGCTGCATTAAGACATTCATTTTAACAGTGGGGGCTCTACATCAGCTCTGAATTTTACATCACTGAGGTTTCTTTTCTTATGCCTTTTTTAAATTAAAAACTTGTCATTACTAGCCTTGGCCTTTTTATTTCTTTGCAAGAACTCTTAATATTGAGAGGAGGAATAAATTAATGGCACTATGTCTATTAAAAGTACCTATAGATGACTACATTCTAATTCCAGCTGCAGTAGGTTTATGAAAATAGATGTTTGCATCTCCTAACTTTTCCTTTGATACCCTTTTAATTCCATCTAGAGAAAGACACTGGACAGTTGTCTAGCAGCACTTCCCACCTGACAGATGGCTTTACTCTGCGAGTAGTTTGTCTCCTTGGAAGTAAAAGGGTACCTTGGAATACAAAAGCAGTGCTCCTCACTTCCTTCCATCCCCAGAGGGGAATGAGCTTCAAACAGGGATTATACAACACGTGATCAGAAAAACAGTGCCAAGCTGACCGCAATCAGGCATGGAGAGTCCACAATATCTACCTTTACGTGCTGCCTTTTATGGATGCAATTTGCTGAGCTGTCAGGAAAACAAGTGTTTTAGCGAAGCCTAAGAAGTTCAAATTCTGTCCCAGCAGGGCTGTCAAACCCTACTTTTAGCCTGAGGATGTTACAATGACAAGTTCACACAACTTTGCAAGAATTTCCTAATTACAGGGTCCTGTTTTAAATCAACTTTAATCCGATTTTATTAGCTAATGTTTTCATTCAACTGATGGGATCCGTCATTTTCATAGATCTGGAGAATGTTCAAGATTTATTGGGAAACTTGGAAAATGAGATTTTTCTGTGAAATGGGAAAAGAGTTTTCATCATTAAACTTCACCAGAGTTATTTCTGCAGCATTTCCAAAACACCTGAACAGAGATATCACTGAGAAATTAATCTGGTTCTACAAGGCAGGCTTTCAGCAGTAAGTGATCTTTATCGTCAGGGTTTTCTGTGCTGCCTTCAATCATGAAAGTTCTTATATTTACCAGTCTTTGTTTCATTAAAATTAGGAGATAAACATGGGCCCATTTTTGCCCAACAGCTGTACTGACTTACTGTACAGATACAGGTTTGAAACAACATAAGCACTTACCACACACCCAATACTTTAAAAAAAATAAAAAAATTCCAGTGTGGAATCAGCCAGAACGGGGAAGAAGTACACACATTGCAAAAAAAGATTTGGAAAAATATTACAATTCCAAACCCCATTTTTACCTGCTAACAGGCTATCCTTTCAGTAGTTAAATAAACAACTGACCACAGGAATGGGCACTTATTTGTGAGATTTGTTACATCAGCCTTACGTGTCAAAATCCCACCATGTACTTGCTCTCCCCGAGTTTAATGAGCCGATTAATAAAGGCGTGTTAGAGTGCCTAAGGAAGCTGTGTTCCCAGAGCTGGAAGTCCCCTGCTCCTCGGCTGGGATGCAGGGATTGACCTCTACACATTCTTACCCCATGACAAAGCACAGCACTATGGGTCTGACAGCACACAGGAAAAGGACTTGAGCTTGCAGACACGTTGCTTTGGTCTCACCAAGAAAGAAAATTATTTAAGGGCACTTATGTCTCTGGGCAATTAATTTATTTTTGTGGTCAAAACAGTTTTGAGTGGAGAGGCAGCAAGTAAAGGAAAAAAAAAAGACCTTATAGGTTTGTTACAGCCAAGTCAGGAATAACAGACAAGAGAGCAAAGATGCAGTCCTTA
The DNA here is from genome assembly GCF_015227805.2 of Hirundo rustica. Taxonomy (NCBI): domain Eukaryota; kingdom Metazoa; phylum Chordata; class Aves; order Passeriformes; family Hirundinidae; genus Hirundo; species Hirundo rustica. The sequence continues at coordinate 23,568,908 of NC_053457.1, read as the reverse complement.
CAGGCTCCTACACAAGCAGCAGCATCTGGTCAATGACCAGTGAGGAGAAAGAAAGTTTTACTTATACCTCGCCTGTGGAATAACAGCAGTAGTTTAGCCTTTAATTCCAACACATTATTCCAAAGCCCAACATCCCCAAATTTGCAAGCCAAGACCCCAAAAGAGATTGAACAGATTAGAAGATTTCAGAGTAGTAGGGTGGCTTTTTTGTTGAGGTCTTCCAAGTATGATATCCCCAGTGTGAAACACAGACGTCTACAGCTAGCAAAGCTAGCAGCTCACTCTGCAAGATGTAAACATGCATTAACAGAGCACAAATATTCCTCCAAGGCACACACAGAGGAATGCCATGCTCTACAATCCAGCATTCCTCTAATCCACTGAGAACCAAAACACAGCAAGCAGGCACAACCCAGTTTGGAACCACAGTTTCCATGTGTATCCTCCCTGCAAAGAGAAAGAACAGAAGAGATTGTCTGGAGAGGTCTCCTCAGAGATGTAGCACAAACTTGGAAAAGTAGTAGCACTCTTCAGGATCATTTAAAGTGCTTCAGATCATGAAAGAAACACATCAGTCCTTAAAATAAGGACTTGTTACACAGCATCTCGTTCCTCTTCGGCTTCACAGTTTGAGCAGATCAAGATTTTAGCAGATACCTTGTGAACTGTTACAGTTTGAGACTAATGCTTCATACTATTTTAAAGCGGGATTTCAGAGCTGCATTCAGAGACTACAATGCAGTGGGTCAGGCTTCAGCAGTTCACAAGGCATCAGCCTCTATGATCAGGTAGAACTTCAGACACTGAAAAAGAGGTATCTAACGTAGAAAGAAAATTCCTGTTAAGAACACCAGGAACTGAAACACCACTCTCCTCAAACTAAAGAAACACAGATAGTTCTAATAGAAAACAAGGTTCTCTGCCATAGATGAACATTTGCTTCCGGCCTTGGTGGCGGTAAAAAAATCCAAACATTCTGGATCTTTAAAGTTGCCAGGAGACCTCTGGCTGTGGTTTCAGATTTAGCAAGAGGGACAGCCAGGCTGAGCAACCACCCCTCTCTGCCCCAGTGCCCTGAACCAGATGATTCAGTGATCACACAAAACATATCTGTTTGAGGAACAAGTTAAACACAGCTTACTCCTCCTGATTTCTTCCTGTGTTATGAAATGGTGTTAGGTGTTTGGGTTTCTTAAATTTAAAATTTGTATCAAACTAGAAAGAAAACAGACTTGAATTTACATGCAAAAGATGACAGCATTTAAGCTTATTTTAATAATTCATGTTTTAACTACATCAGATAAATAGCCTTTAAATGTTTAAATTTACCTGGACATGATTTACATTTTTAAACTGTTGCATCAAAGAGGAGATTTTGTCTGCAGGGAAGTGAACTTGTCTGAAGCATATGATAATCAGCTCTTGGAACTAGCAGATACCATCACCTCAATCCTACTCTTTTATTCATGGATGGACTTCTCTTGCTTTTTTACCCTGCTTTTTCAATTTCCAGCTTGATTTAATTTGGTCATTAAAATTCAGAAATCAAAATGGCCTGTCTCTATTCCTTTATATACTTTCCTATAATGCCATGGTCACCAAAAGTTGCTTTACTACTTCAAACAAGTTTCTGAATGTTCAGCCAGTGACCTCTACAAATGCAGTTGATGACTTTAAAACTTCAGCAGGATTCATGGACTATTTAATGAGTGCAGGTCTCATTAAGACAGCTACCATTATTTGAATAGGTTGGATCACAATCAAAAATCCTACTAAGTACAATATGAAAGATTTGAGTTTCAAATTTTTTTAAAATAATAGATATTTATGCAGCCTGCTCTGAATGCAATACAAATATTCTTTAATGAAAAAGTGCTTTATATAGAAAAATCCATCAGAACAATACCACAGGCAGGCAGCCAGCCACAGACTTGGCATATATCTTGGCAGAGGTCAGTGACCCCAACACTGCTTCGTGTTGGTAAAGCTCCTTAGTTTGATCCCTCTTCTCTAGAAAATCTGCCAGCTTTTTGCATAATTCCCCCTTCTCTCCCAAGTATGCTGCCCTGATTCTCGGTCCCTTGGTTAATTTTACGTCAACTTCTGGAAGAAACAATGGAGAAACCCCAATGGGCAACACCTCCCTGTGATCACTGCTCCAAAGTGCCCAGCAATTAGCAGCTGGCAAAAAAAATGAGTTCTGGCACCAAATCCTTTGATTAATATAATCTTCTAAGGTACAAGGGATATAGTGAAGTTGTCCAGGGTCCTCCTCTAAGGCTTGCAATAGACATCTCCTTGGAACTGAGAAATCCAAGTTCAAACACAACTAACTGTATGGGAAAGGTCACTTTTACACCTGATTATCATAATTTTGATTGCAGTACCCTAAAACTTGCTTCACCAGCAGCTTCTCCACAGCACTATCACTACACAGAACAAAGCATGAGTTAGTTATATCACTGGAAAACTGATTCTTCTTTATCATCCAGAAGAAAGCTGCTTTCTCCTCAAGGCCTGGAGAGTTTAGGCTATACAAAGGTGGAAGATGGCAGTAATTCTTGCACTGAATTAATTTTTAACTTCACAAAGAAATGTTTAACCCTTCATGTAAACACATTTAGTGTATATGTAACATCACATACAACATACAGGCATACACACACACACGGACACAACTGCTGAGCACACACAGCGACTGGTAAGATTCAGCATCCATCTGAATTGAGACAATTTAAAGGTTATAAAAAACCCCAAAATCCTAATATGCCCCATTTAGTTCTGCTGCAGAAGGAATGAGGCACAGCTACACACAGCCTCATGTACAGACATCCACAGCCCAAGAAGGGAACAGAGGTAATGGGCAAAGGTGATGCGGAGAAGGTGGTAGCCATTTACAACACTGAAAACACTTGATGTAGGATGAAAGATGAGAAGATGGCATTCAACACCCTCAGTCTCCAGCAGCATTTGCAGGGAACAGGGTAGACATTGACTTGTCTGACCTCTCAAAGAGGGCTGGGTTTCTCAGGGTGAAAAGAAAGGGCAGAAAAGGTTCCATTTCAGTCTCACCCATCTCAACACTGAAATGAAGAGGCTTAGTGGGGCCAAAAGGTGGCAGAGCATTACAGGAATATGATTGCAACAGGGCAATCTCCAATCCTAAAATATGCTACTCAACCTTGAGAGATTTTCAGGGCCTTTTCGCCAAAAAATGTGATTTTTTTCCTGCATCACAAGTGATGGTCCCTACAAATCAGAGAATTTAATTTTTACACAACCCCAGAGAAGTTCTGACTCGGGGAAGAATCCTTTCCCACTCTTAAAGGGCTGGGCAGCACATGTACGCCTCTTCCCGGCAGCCAGGCAGCTTGCAGGAAACCAAGCTCTGGCTACAAAGACTGGAATGTATAATTCCATGAACTCTTTTGGAAATTAAGTGGGTGGTGGATATCAGCCATAGTTAAAATTCCCCAACAGATGAGCTCTACAGCATTAAAGTGACTGCATGTATGAACTCAGCTTTGAACCATAAAAACATGATGAGCAGATGGTCCAGCAACTGGAATGAAGCATAGGAGTCAGGGGATCCTAACTCTCTTTCCACTCTGCTGCTGACTCAGCATCATTGGGGTTGTTCAGCATGGAGAATTGAAGGCTCCAGGGGACACCTCACTGAGGCCTTCCAGTACTTAAAGTGGCCTTATCAAAAAGGAAGGGGAGGCTTTCTACACAAGCAGACAGTGATAGGATAAAGGGGGATGGTTTAAGACTAAAAGAGGAGAGATTTAGTTTAGATGTGAGGAAGAAAATCTTTACTCAGAGGATGGAGAGAGACTGGAACCAGCTGCCCAGAGAAGTTATGGATACCCCATTCCCTGGAAGTGTTTAAGACCAGGCTGAATGGGGCCAGAAGTAACCTGGTGTAGTGGAAGGTGACCCTGCCCATGGCAAGGGGGGTGGAGCAGAATGATCTTTAAGGTCCCTTCCAACCCAAATCATTCAGTGCTCCTAAGACCTCGCATAAGTCTCCTCCAGATCCATGTTCTTCTGTCTTCTCAGTGCATCAATACCAATTTATCTGAGCACAGTCCTTCACTGAGCAGCATTCACAAGCTTGCAAGAGAAGTAACAAAAGCCTCAAGGCTGCACAGGTGCTTGAAAGCTTCCAGCCTATCCAGAGGATATTTGTACCCAGCTAACGATGACACACGTAGCACTAACAGGCTGTCACGTCCACTGCACTATTTAGCACTGGGACTTTCTCCTGATGGACATGGCACCAATCAGATCAGTCATATCCCAGGGTCATTAGTAATAGGAGAGAGAGTAAACACAGGCAGTGTTTTTTATGCTATTTAAATGTATTAATCTTCTAGATGCACTAATTTTGGGCAAGCCATCAAGTTTCTCCCCCATAACAAATACACTCACTTCCTCCTTCTTTTTTCAAGGATTTTTAAACATACACGAGAAACCATGGGAACATATTCCAATTAACAAGGATTTTATTACAGGAAAGTAGGAGGGTAAAATCCAAGCACTGTTGCAGTCAATTAAATACTATTATTAGTGATGCTTACACACTAAGTTCTGAAAGGTTCAACTGTGTAAGGTACAGGGCAACAAAGTGAATCACACAGCACAGGGCAGCTTCCAAAACTGTAGCCATGAAGACCTTCAAATGGGTTAGGTAAAGCTGTATCCCCACTAGAATCACCATTTATTTTAATCAGCTGAGCACTGTAATAAGATTAGAGGTGATTGGGCTGAGAAGTGGGATTTAACCCATCCACTAATCCCCAGAATTGACTACTCACAGATCAAACCCATTAGCCCTTCAGAGAAGAATGGGCTTCATCGGCCTCCTGAAAGATACAACAGTCAGAAGCAGTGTGAGATACTCAGTAAAGGAAAGTGATCCTTAACACTGTTAAATGAACACCATTAATTCCTGCCTGCAGAGCCTGTGTCCAGCTGGGCTGTTCACTAGCAAACAGCCTCATCCCATCAGGAGACTGCCCAGAAAAACAGCAAGGTTTTGCCTCTGACCTGTCAAAACTAACCAGAACAGGTTGCTATTGAGAGGGGAAACTGTCCATAAAGGATCATCACAAAAGAGGACAGTGATCAACAGCTCAGAGTCCCAATGGATGTGAGTGGTAAGCAGTGTCTCTCAGGGGTCTGTACTAGTACCAGTGCTATTTAATATCTTCATTAATGGCACAGACGAAGGAATCAAGTGCACTCTGAGCAAATTTGCAGATGACACCAAGCTGAGACATGCAGTTGACACATCTGAAGGACAGGATGCCATCCACAGGGACCTGGACATACTCGAGAATTGGGCCCATTGCAACCCGAGGAAGTTTAATAAGATCAGCTACAAGGTGCTGCACCTGAGTCAGGGCAACCCCTGGCATCAATCCAGCGTGGGGGATGGACAGATGGAGAGCAGCCCTGCCCAGAAGGACTTGGGGGTGCTGGTGGGAGTGAGCTGGACATGGGCCAGCCAGATGCACTCACAGCCCAGGAACCAAGCATGTCCTGGGCTGCATCCAAAGCACCATGGAGGGGATTCTGCCCCTCTGCTCCACTCTCGTGAGACGCAGTGCTGCATCCAGCTCTGGGGTCCCAATGCAGGAAGGACACGAACCACATTGGAGCAGTTCTAGAGGAGGCCACTGAGATGATCAGCACTTCTCCTAGGAGGAAAGGCTCAGAGAATTGGGATTATTCAAACTGGAAAAGAGAAGGCTTCAGGGTAACCTAACTGCAGCCATCAGAGACCTGAAGGGAGCCCAAAATAAAGATGGAGAGGGACTATTTACAAGGGGCTGGGATAACAGGACAAGGGGAGATGGCTTCAAACTCAAAGACAGTAGGTTTAAATTAGATGTTAAGAAAAAAACCTTTCTTGTGAGGGTGGTGACACTGGAACAGCTTGCCCAGAGAAGCTGCGGTTGCCCCATTCCTGGAAGTATTCAAGGCTGGATGGAACTCTGGTCTAGTGAAATGTATCCCCGTCCATAACAGAGGGGTTGGAACTAGGTGATCTTTTAGGTCCCTTCCAACCCAGGACATTCTATAGTTCCATGAAAAGCTGTGAAGGATACATGTTTAAAGATTTCTTGAAAAAAAAAGGTAAAACAAACAAAAAAACAAAAAAACCCCAATCAGCACAGCACTCACAAAAATTTGCTGCAGCCACCAAAGAATGAAATGAAGAAGTGTCACTCAGAGCAGCAAGCTGTGTAGAATAATTCTGTGCTATGGATTACAGTAGGCAGATAAGACAAACTCCAAAAAGTGAAAAACAGCAGGATGGCATCAATGTAAGAATGTAGAAATATTTTACAAACATAGGAGTGTGTTTCTGAGATGGGGAAGAAGAGTGAATGCTTATATGATCAGTGAACCCGCAAAAAGTTATGAGCCAAAATAGCTACCAAGAACACCTGCAGCCCTTATCAAAAATCCCTACATTACTTCACTAAGCTCCATATGCCAACATGTATCACTCCTCTGCTATCACCCCCTTCCTGAACAGGAAAGGTTTAGCATCTTCTTGGATGCCACCCAAGCCCATAGTTCCTGTAGGCAACTGCCTGCTCTCCACTGCCTTTCAAATGAACCACCAGTTATCAAACTATGGACCCATTCCCATATTCATTTCATGTACTGAATTTTCTTCAATTCTGCAATTATAAACATTCAGAGTATTTTAAAAATATCAGAGAGCCTCAGACTACTGGGAGCAGAATAATCATGCAGGATCCATCAAAATAGCTGTTATTATTTTTGCAATTAGACTGGCAGAGAAAAAAAGAATTAAGTCTGAAGATTTACAAAGAAATAAAGCTGATTAAAAAAAGTTCCTACCTCTTTAACATGATCAAAAAGATCTCCAGAGATACGGTAGCACATACCAGCAATCAGCATTGCCCAATTTCCTTCATTTTCTTGGAACACCATGCTCCTTTTCTGACCTGAATTTCAGAGTCCTGAGAAGGCTAAAAAGACAGGCTACTAATGGAACAGGTATGAAACACATTTTCAAGAAACCCCTTGGTCTGTTGTTGGCCTTTCAACAACAGAATCTTTTCATAATGCATTTAATTTTCATTTGGCTACTGGATTGCGTGGGTGGCCACTGACCTAAGGGGTTTTCTAAGGACACCAAGAGATTGAAGTCTTGGGAATTGGCTTCTCTCTATGAGTCACCAAGGCTGAAGGAGGCAGTTTGGGGCTGCTGTGTGCCCTGAATACTGGGAGAGCAGTCTCTAACATATTTATTGCTGAGGCATATCAGAAAATGCAATTAGGATGCAAACTTTTTCCCTTAAGTCAAGGTTTTATTTTAAGGCTTACAGGAGCCCCCAACACTGCACTTACTGGAAGCTCTGAGAAAGAACCACAGTGAGTATAAGCATGTCTGACAGGGTCAGAACCCAGCTGCAGAGATTATTCCCTATTTTCTGGATATTTCCCATTTACCAGTACCGTAACTTCAATCTATCAGGCACAGACCAGGACAGAAAGGCTGATTACACAGCCTTTTCACATTATGGTTTTCAGGTTATAATTAGGGACAAGGTTCACAGACATGAGGATGGCAGGACTGAAGTTCAAGCCCGTGCCTCAGCATCTCCTCCTGCAGCACAAGCTCCTATTCCCCCTGACAGGGGTGTAAGCACCAGGTTGTGCTGTTCCTCCAGAGGCCAGTCAAATCCAGGACCTGGGCATAACCAGAGAGCCCACTCAACCATTCACTCTTGCACACAGCAAGCCAAAGGAGGTGGGAATTATCATGTTGTATGGTTACAGAGACTGCCACAGGACAGCCATTCCACACTACAGAGAAATGGAAACTGGTAACCTTAAAGTATAAGGTGCTGCTTACATCAAATATTTATTCCGGGGAGGTTCAAGACAGCAGTTTCATCCAAATATTCACCGGATTAAGCCTCCAGTGCTCTCCACTTCAATCCATTCCATGCAACTGCCATTGATGGTCCTCTGTGCCTTTTTAGGACACTTCTAAACACTCATTCAAAGGCATTTTGTGAAGTCAAAATGACAGCTAACACACAAACCCTCGCCTGTCTTTCCCTCATGCAAAATCGCAGCTCCAGAGAGCGCAATGTCCCCCCTATAGGACATGGGATCCAGATATGTTGGTCTGGCACCTAACATGCCAGAGTACAAGAGGGTGAGAGAGCAGCCAGGCTGGATTACACAACTTCAGCAGGTCCTTTGGATATTCACCATTTTCATTCTCTCATCAGCAGTGTTTGATCAGATGCAATAAGTCGCTTGTGAGTGGGATTTCTATTTATTTATGTTATGAAAACTTTTCAAGTTGTACCTCTGTAACATTTAAAATTCAGCTAGTCTATGACCTGACTTATGCCACCATCTGTGCTGTTTATCTCCTGTACTTCATTTAAACTGAACAGTGATTTGGTTTTTGCATGACAAAAACAAATGGCATTCGATAAAATAGAGGACTCGTGACAATGAGGATGAACCTAATTTTGCAGTTTGGAAACTAGCACCAAAAGTAATTTATTACCACTTAAGTAATTCCAGACCAAGATGCTTAGAGGAGCGAGTCAGGAGCTCATCTTCCAACCTTTCCCAGCTAACAACCATAATACTATAGAAAGCAACTAGCTGGAAACTAACAGACAACTGGCATTTAAAAAAAACCCCAAACTATTTTTTTTTAAATAAAGTGACTCTAATGCTATTATTCACTGGCCATACTCCCTTCCCACAGGTAGCAGGAAGGCAAGCTGGATAGGCATTGCTCAGGTTTGCATCCTCTGGGACACAGCAGCACTCCCAAGCCATGGGTACCTATTCACCATGGAAAGAAGCCATCTCTTCTTTTGTCCCTCTCCTAAAGGGATTCAGCAGATTGGGAACATTTGCATTTGGTGGCTTGTGGGTCCAGACAGCCACAAACCTTGAGGAAACAGGAAAGCACAGGAATTTCTCTCCATGCCTCTTCCCTGTAACTCTGTCTTTATTTCTCTTCTAGCAGCCCCTCCCTGAAAGTTGTCCACTGATCAAGCTGGAGCAGGGACTGTGGTCTGCAGCCACAACTGGCAGCTGATTAATACTAGAGCAAGGGAAAGAAGCATTTGGCCACCAGTTCTGTGTCAGCATGTGCTTGTGTCACTGCAGTGGCACCAAGGCAGCAGGGAAGAGTGAGCAGCCTCTGCTGCACTTGCAATGCTTCCTCCATCTCCCAAAGTATCTGAGCTCATAAGTATCATTTATGGATAGCACAAACACTGTTGGACACTTTTCCCACTGAAATCCTGGGTGATTCAGCTGATTCAAACCAGTAGAGAGCTTACAGCAGGAGATGTTCCTCCCCTGAATACACAGCAGGACTTCTCCTTGGAAAAGAGCTGCTGTCAAATGGCAGTTCTCCACAAAAAGTAAAGGAACCACAAGCAATTACAGGCAAAACTACATATTTCAGGTATTTCTAGTCATTACTGTTAAATTCTTGTGCTCTAGAACATACCTGTAGCCCCTAAACTGGGACTGTAATCCTTCTAAGATGTCCAGGTTTTACTCCTCCACTAAGCTAGATTTCTCTGCATTTGGCCACACAACAGTTGCTACAGGAACTCCCCCTGCAGCATCACAGAGCCCTGCTCACCCACTGGATCACAGCTGCACTGGGCAGAGGGAGGAGTGAAGGGGATGTCCTGGACCAGGATAATGGAGGAGGGATACCCACCTGGCTGTTATGTTAGGAGAACCTGAGGTCTCAGCTATTTAACCAACACAGTTACAGCTCCAGTAAGTTGGTTTTTTCTGCCTGTCCCACTCTTATCAGCACTGCACTGCACAAAAGGCATACAAACACAGGCAACATGCAGAAAGGAACAAGTTCACAAGACAGAAATAAGGCACCGGTCAACTGAAAAACACCAAAGAGGAGTATATAAAGGGAAGGGTTAGAGAACAGAAAATGCAAGGAAAAATGAAAGGTGTAGGAGACAGAATAGAAATGGAAACAAGACCCTTGAAATGGAAAAGCTGCAAAAAGCAATCTGATATTAACAGTAAAATGCAAGAAGTGCTGCTGTAGCTCCTGCAGGTAGGTTTCTGCTCAAATTCATTAGTTATCCTGAGCTCATTTGGCAGAAGCAAGGCAGAGCCACAACCTCAGCACAGTTCTGAGAACAGAAAAATCCAATTTCTAGACAGAAAAATCCCATTTCCCTCCAGAGGGTCACTAAATTTGCTGTATTTTTTTTTTTTTTTTTTTTTTTTTATGATGAGATAGCAGTGAGGTCAGATCCTCCCCCCTGTAGTTAACAAGCTCCAGCAAGCCCATGCCCTCCCCCTCAAACAGAGTTCTTCCCTGCAGAAGTGGGGAGGAACTGGACAAGGCACACATTCATCCCAGCCTACTTCTAACCTACTTCTGGAAACGGAATGACCAGAATGAGAAGGTTGGTCATAGTCCAGTCTGTATTTTTTTGCAAAAATAGTCACTAAGGAGAGTCTGCTCCCAACAGCCTAGTATTTTCACCAAAAAAAATCATGCTTGTAAGATCTGAGGCACAGTGAAGCAAGGCTAGATGCCATTTGAGGTTCAGAGCCTAGATGGGTTATATGTACAAAATGAGATCAGATGCTTGCTAACACTGAAAGGCGTCCCTTGTACTGCACATTTAGCCAAGGCAGATCACAGACCTGAGTGTCCCAGCATTGGGGCATAGAAGAAAAGAAGGTTTGCTGTGCATCTCACTCCAGCTATCACTGGACTCTGCAAAGACAAGTGAGACCACCTTATGGCTCCATACAAGACATCAGGCTGTCCTGACACCTTCTCTCCTCCCAGCCACAGGAGACTGCAGAGAGAAGCTCAACAGAGCCAGAAAGCAGATGAGCAATTCAGACACTGTCATGTTTTCTTCTACTTTAACTGAATGCAGTGTCTTCAACTTTGCTTGTTTGCTCTCTTTTCTCACATGACCAATCTTCATGGCCCTCCATCATCTCTAATTTTGAAAACCATTGCTCCCAAAAAGCCTCCTTGTAGCTATGTTGTCAAATATTACTGACCTCTCCCCAGACCACCGAGACTGCATCCTGAGGAGTCAAGGCAGGCATTACCCTGCATTCTGTCCTTTATAGCACAATACTTCATTCTAGGGTAACCAGCCCTTGCTGTTGTAATAAACACAAAGGTGCCCTCACAGATGGTTTGACTTTATCAATCCCTCCAGTGTGGCTCTCAGATGCCAGGCAGTGAACCCAGCAGCAGCAGAACAAGTACACACATCAAATCAGGGGAGCTCTCAATTGCCTGAAAGCAACATGCACCTGGAGGGGTACTGTGCTGCCTCAGAAACTGCTCAAGAGATAACAGAACTTATCTGGTCCAAGGCAAGTTTTCCTGCTGAAATATAACCTGGCTTATGCAGAGGCCAAGCATCACCTTTCCCTTACATGCACCTGAGACTTCTCCTTTCTCCCCTCAGTGCCCATGTGCCTCTGACACTAAAAGAAGTTTACATACTTAATGTTGCAGTAGCTGCCAGAGGATGAAATAACATCCTGACACCAGAATTACTACAAAGAACACATTCAAAATCCAAAGAGAAGGCAAAGGTTGCTCAGAGGTCAAAGTACCCTGGGATCGCCCAAATCATTTAGAGACAACACTAGAGAAGGTGAGTAATAAAAGCACAAAGAGCACAGTATATTTATTTAAAAAAAAAAAAAAGGCAGACATTCATAATGGATAGAATGTGTTTCTTCAGAAAACCTAGATAAAACAGTCAGTGTCAACTTTCACCAGAACAGTATTTCCAGATAGAAAGATGAGACATCATTTGAGTTGCCCTGACTATAATGCACCTTGGGTTAAAAAAAAAAAAAAACACAGCAAAAATAGACAGCAAGAGCTTGCTCTGATTTCAGAGCTACCAAGCATCACCCTGAAAAACACAGAATGGTGCCGGACAAAGCAATAGACAAATGAACTTGATAACACCCACAGAAAGTTTACTGCTAGCTCTACAAGATGGGAAGTAGAGGAGGGTCCTTTGGAGACTGAAAACAACCATAAATTATTACACTTGTCATCACTTTGAAATTCATCAGAAAACTACACCAAGACACAAAGTCTTGGAAGAAAGAGACTAAGGGAAATTATCATCACCATCTGGTTCCAGCCAAGAGACAAGCCCTACAACACCATACTCCCAGCTGCAGATCCTATACAGGACTGAAGTATCCATCAAGCACATGCAAAGAGAATGTCTAAAGCAGAAAGCAGGCTACACTGACAACTCAACCCAGGGCAGATCTGCAAGACCCTGCAGCTTGTTAGTCTAAGCAGAGCAGCAAATTAGCACAAGTAGACAGGATGTGATAGCTTCAGGCCCAAGGCAGTCAGGAAAATCTCAGCACGGGGATCTCCTGCATTTCGGGTTTTTAAGATTAGCCCAAGGAAAGTCAGCTCAGCTCTCTCTGTAACTGTTGGTATAAAAATAACCCATCTTCTGTCAAATAATACATAGCTAAACCTTGATATAGGTTGTGTCATACTCTCTTCAACTATGGTCTTATGCCCCTAGTCTGCATTTTTGAAGACAAGTCATGAAGCCCTCGAGGAAGACAATGAAAAGACATGACTAAGCAGGGAGAAGAATTTTTAAATTAATGCACACCCTTAACTAACACTAATATTAAAAGATGAGGGAAAAGGAGGGGAAGGAAATAAATAGAAAGAGAGATAATGTTTATCTTCTTTTCAGAAAAGAAATGTTCATTTAGTAAGTGGGGAGGAAAACCGGAATTCAGCCGGACAAGTCAAGGATGGTCACGTAACTACACATGGACTGAATCAGTACAATGATCTATTTACCTAAGACACTGAAACCACCCTCATCTGGATATTTGTTTAAAGCACAGCTTAAAAGTATTTCTAAAATAATATTCTCCCCGCATCTGATGTTAATAGAGCAAATTAACAAAGTATTCTAGCTGGCCAGTACAGAAGTCTGAAGAAGCAGGCACTTTACTAGCTGCAGGGTGAACCTATCTTGAGCCAAGATAGCACTTTAGATTACCTTCAAATCCTGCATTCCTAAATGCTTTTCCAAATGTACTCCCATTCCTCTCAGGTTTTTAAAATAAAGCACGATAGCAAGGTCAAAACAATCAATGAGGTAGGCAGCCACATACACTAAAGCCATGGATGAGAGTGTCTCAGGATATAAAAGTGGAGATAAAGTTAAATGAGTTAAAAGAATAAACTGGATGGATTCAAGGAAAATAAGTCAGCTGAATGCTGCTAAATACAAGGATGCTGTTTCTGCTTCTGGAAAGCCTGCAGCCACAGGTGCCTGGAGGCAGAGGAGAGTGGTGGGATGGAGGACTGTACACACAGCGTGACCTGGGAGCACCTCAGCAAAGCAGGGACACCAAGATGTGACTTTGACTCCACCCAGCTTCTTCCAGCCACCTGGTGCTGGTGGTGGCAGAGGAGCCCATCCCAGCTTACCACACTGCTTTAGTACACTTGGAATAGTTTTCCCCGAGGCACTGGCCTTGAACACTTAACAAAATATTTTGTACACTTAGCAAGCACCTTGAACACTATGTCCAGACCGAAGTATTTTATATTAAATGTTAATACACTTTTTGCCTCTGTATGCTGAGCAGAGTAGGCTATGCATACAAAGCAAGCAGAACAGTAAATAAGATTTCCTACAGATTTAAATACTGAGTAAATAGAACCATATATTTTTCATTTGTAATTCCAATTTCCAGCTTGACCCACTCTGCCTGTGTAGCACAGGCACAAGATTGCAAGCACCTAGTTATCTAAAAGGAGCATGTGCTGCTTATTTTGCTCTTAATTTTAAGCAGATTCTGAATCTGAATAGATTTTCAGAGAACATTAGTCACTTGCCTTGATCCTGCACAAAACAACAGTTTCTTGATGGAGAAACAGGAATGGGGACAAGTTCTGTGGAAAGAAACTCAATCCAAATTTGAAGGTACCGTGAGATCAACAAACAGGCATGGCTATAGGAAGCCTGAAAAGTTTGCCACAGCTTTAAGAGAAAAAAATGGTATGTTTTAAAGAAAATTACCCTATCACCAAAAAATAAATACACAGCTTCTTACAATGGTTGTGACTCATATATAGGCTATATTTTTGCATCAGGCTTATTACCCAAGCCAATACATTAAAATGTCCAGTTATTTTTAATGAATCTGGTTATCCTTAATGTCACTATTTTATTTGGTACTTTCCATTATCTGCCCTTGATATCTGGGCTGCACTAGCCAGTACACATGTAAGTGTAAAAGTTCCAAGCATCTCATCTGCCCTGGGATCCTAATTAGTTTCCAAAATAGACTTCCTTGATGTGTAAGGAAAGTCTGCAGTCTGAACTAAGTCTAGTTTTAACTACCAGAATCATAATTTTTGTATATTCAACAAGAGAAAATGTCTCTAAATGCACTGAGTATTCTCTTTCTGCCATAACAGATGGCAACAAAAACCACAATATGACTTAGGAGTTAAAACAAGCTCTTCTCTTAAGCAGGAGTAATCAAGTGCATTAGAGCAAACAGCATCCTGAACACAGCAGTCCACCCCCATGCATCCTATTATATCTTCTTCTGATTTGGAAATTCCTGCCCACTGCAGACTTTCAAACATGTGAAGAGTCAACAGAGCACTGCAAGAAATTCTTTTTCTGTACTAAAATGCATTCTGACTTGTATTGATGTTACAGCAGCTACAGTGCTTCTAACTTAGCAAACAAACAACAGAGCTATGATCTTGCAGCCCCAGCACAAAGCCAGCACCGAGTGTAGCCAAATATATTCTTTCAGTAAATATCAGTGGAAAAGTTCAAAGATGTGGTAAAGTGCTACTTCACACAAAACTCTGCTTTCAAACTGAATGAGTGTGATTGTTTTCCTTCTTCTCATTTTACATAAGCATTAAGGATCTCCAATGATAAAAAGGCGAATTTGGCAATTCCAGGCCAGAGCTTTGTGTTTCAATTAATACATATATGTCGGCAACAGAATTCACTGTAACGTCTTTGTGAGTTTTTAAAAGCATGTAATAAATAAGTGGTTTTACCAGACCTTTCCTCTTCCTAGATTTTTTTTTTTTTTAAGCTTTGCACAAATAAAGATAATGTTTTCTTGCATTCAAATAGGCAGTATGGGAGTCCTTCAGAAAGCAAATACCAGCCCACATCAAATTTAGGGAGCTGTAACTTTAGAGACTGGAAAAAAATTAAAAATTAAATTATTCTGAATTCACTTAGGATCAACTAACTTCCATGTATCAGGATTGTACTTCCAGTTCTTAAACCAAGGATTATGCTCTGGTTTATAGTGTAGGATCAGAAAGCTCCTGAAGTTTTGCAATTCACCTACATGCACTCTAGGTTACACATTAAAAGACTTCTTAGTTTTGAACTCAAGAATATTGTGGCTGGGAAAGAAAACTCAACATTCATTAGTTTAATGACATTCTAGAGCCAAATTCACTGTCAGCTGTTATGTAATCTTCCCCTTTGATTTCCCAAGGCAAGATGACATGTGCAGCCTGCCAAAGACAAACTTTCATATTATTTAACAGTTGGAATAATGTGTATGACAGAGATTGAAGGCAAAAGAGCAAATTAGCTTTTAAATGAAAAATAATAATGGAATAGAAGTTAACAATGGTCTCTGCCTGGCAGGGAAGTGCTGAGCTCTCCATGCTGAGTCACCAAAGAAAAGGTCAACAAGCAGAGCCCCCACTCTCAACCAACTGAACACCAAGGAATTCTTGCCTTAATTACATGTGAACTGAATTACATGTGAATTGAACAAATCTTTATAAATGAGACCATCTATAAGAAAGGGAAACAGAGAACTTGATGCAAAACCAGCCACTGGCAAAAGCTACCTTGACACATTTGTATTGCAAAACATTACTGTTGCCTCAAGACATCAAATCAAATATGCCCTAATTTGTTTTACAGTAAATTTGGGAATGACAGGACACAAAGCTCTGTCAGCACACAAAAACATGATTCTGAAATTGCTTAGAGACTGTCAGGCTCACTTGGCCAAGCTAGACAACACTAAGAAAGACTACAAATGTTGACAAGAAGTGTATTTCTAGATACCTCAGTTGCAGAATTTTACATCTTTTGCTATTCATAGCAAAGACACCCTTATAAACCAGCAGACCTCTAAAAGAACAACCAAGGCAGAAGTGTGCATTTACTCTGGTGGTGCTGTACTGAACGCTTCTAAAAGTTCTTCTGCTTACTCAGTCACTATTGCACTCGGGTACCACATCTAACTGGAAACATTAGGCTGGGGGTGACTTAAGATTAAAGTGAGTAAACCCACTTAATTCTGGCTCTAATTTCTTCAGAACACTAGAGACTCATTAACCAGTAGTGCAGTAATGAACATTTGTGCCATAACTTGCTGCCTAGGCAACAGGGGACTGTATTTTTCAAGCGTGAAATTAGCATTAGAAAGTAGCTCCTATGGAAATTAAGTAGAAACTGTTGTAGCACTGCACCTTCCCACTGAAATTTGAACAGTTGTGATGCCCTACCAAAAGAACTCAAATATTTGGGTGGGTTGGGGGGAAAAGAATCTTTCCTCTGTTGCAGAGATAACAGTAGCTCCCGTTAAAGTACTTAAGCATCACAGTGGTGTAAATTCATTTAGAGAATTAATTAGCAATTCTGTAATAACACCCCATAATCCAAACAGTAAGTGAGAGACAAACTGAAGGTCTGGAAAGCAACAGGAGGACCGGACTAAGATTTTGGTATATTAGAACAATGTATCATATTTGCTTTATCTTCTCAATTTTTCCAGACACCTACTCCCAGCTGAAATTCAGCACATACTTTGTTTGAAGGCTTATCTGCAGGTAGTCTGGCAGGAGGATTAAAGTGTTTTGGCTAATTAGACAGAGACGCTCTTAGCTCTTTTCCAACAGGGAAGTTTTATGAACTTCCACAGCAAAAGCCTTCACACAAGAAACATTTCTCCACCAAAACTGAAGAAAAGCTGAGCCTGTCCAACTGAAGAATTTCATGGTTCATCCTTGGCCCACTCCAACAGACTCAATGAAAAGCTCACATTGACTGTAAGATGAAAGACCTCTCAATTTTACCATCCCTTGAAAGTTAATGTCATATACTTAATTCAGGACACAGACAAAAAAAAGCTCTGTCTCCCTGTGAGCCTTCACAGAGGACCTGCTCCTAAAACCTTCATGTTTTCTTAAGCATTCTTGGTTTCAATCACGCCTTTCCTGGAACCTAGGTGACTCTGGGTCCTGCTATTCCACAATGGCTGATCTGCACCCCTGTTCCCATCGGCACTACAGCCTGGACAAACGCACAGCCAGAGTATGGAAAGTGTAATAGGGTTCATTAAGAGAAGGGAAAAAAAACAACATTAGTGACTTCAAAGCCTTGGCAGAATAGTTAATTTTGCCAAACCAGACCTGCTAGTTATGCCTGATGAGAATAAAGTACACCCCATGAACATAATTAGAACATACTAGCTCCACTGGGAAAGCTATTCCCTGGCCCCCTAAGTGACTTCTTATTACTAACCTACTTGTAAAAAAACCTCAAAAACTACACAAAAGCCTTATGCCCCCAAAGATAAAAATTCCCACGCAAAACACCACACAGGAACACGGTCTGTAAAACTGGACAAAAAGGCCTCCAAAATTCCACAGATATAGCGATCGTTTGAAAGTCCCCACATATGCAATCACACATCACTGTGGATGAACACCACCACCAGGCCTGAACTGAAATAGCAGATACACATCTGCATTAAGTATCTTCAGCAAAGTTGTTTTAGGTTTCAGCAAGACTTACTATCCTAAGGTGAGTGTGACAAAATCAGACCTACAGAATGCCTGAAACTCAGTCTTGCCTGACTAAGAGGGACTTCTCACGTAAAAACAAAAAATTATTACAACTGACTTTAAGTCACGCCAAAATCTGTGTTCCCTGCAAACAAGTACGATCACGCAGATGATCACGTAAGCGGAACAGTGGCGCAGATGCGATCCCAAAGATCGGAGGGCTGAGGGAGTTCGGGTGCCCACAAGAGCCACAGAGCTGCGGCGACACAAGCAGCGAGCTACAGTCCGGGTAGGTGTGCGTTCACAGCTCATTAACTCCGCTGGGAAACCGCCTCGATGGAAACTCTTCCCTCGCAGGGACACAAGGCAGCCGGCTCCACTTCGGCCCAGGGGTCAAGCTCTGTTGCAATTAGCATGTTATTTATCCCCTACCTGAGCTGCCTGTGTAGGCCTGCCGCACGGAACAAAAGCCGGCGTTGCTCTCAGCCTAGCACCTCAGGGTAGCGCATATTGCAACAAGAGCAAGATCAAACAGCTTTCGCTCTGTTCAACAACTGCTCGGCTTCAATTAGAAAAGTGCCAAACATCCCTTTTTTAAAGGAGGCTACAAAAAAATGAGCGCTTTTCCGCAGTGCTCCTTGTCTAAGGAAATGCCAACAGAGGACGGAGTTGCAGCAAGACAGCTGTCCACAGAGGGCAATGCCTGCACAGGGACTTGAGCAGCGACGGGACAGACTCTATTCACAGCAGAGCATGGTGATTACAGTAGGCTAAAGACGCATCCTAAAGGACAGGAAGCAGATAATACTGCTCCAGTTGTGTAATCTTCCCGTGTCCTCCTTGAGAAAGGCAGCAATGCAACAATGGGCAAACCATCCCTCTCCTCTGCCTGCACCGCCATAACAGCCCTCTTTAACAAGCACATAGCATCACTTTTAAACCACAGTAACAGAGTTACACCTAGAGCTTCAGCAGAGCTGGATGGGTTTTCTCTAGAAACAGCTGTAAGAATTGTGATCAAAGACCACCCCAGCCCAGAAACTCTTCTCTCCTCAGGGCCAACAGCAGACGCCAAGGGAACAGAAGCACACAGCAAGCAGTCAGCAGCCTTCCAAGGGATGTTCCTCCAGCCCCCAGCAATTCAGTTCATAGGCTATTGGTGATGTCTGGCTATTAGCAGAAATTAACCCACCGAATTTTTCCCTGTTCTTTTCATAGTGTACTGCAAATAGTAAGGTCAAATGAAGGTTCAAAATGTATGTTGCTGGCTCATCACTGGCCAACTCAGGTCAAACATTTCCATACAGTAATAGTGAAGCAAGGTTTAAAAAATTTAGTATAAATTAGAAGTGTGATAGCGATTTCACTCAATGAAAGCAATGATCACATCCATAAAGACTAACAAAAATCAAGTGACAAATGCAAACAAGGACCACTCCCAAGATATTTCACCGGGATTTACTCAGCATCTTCATTTTATACCAGAGCACACCTTTCTCTTAACCACAGTAATTATGCCTGGTTTATAACAAAAATGCTCCTTTAGCTACCCTGCACAGAGAAAGCTTGATTTGATTCTGAGATCCAATCTAGAATCTCATTAACTGAAAAGACAACAGCAGTAAAACCTAACAAGTATTAAACAGATTTCAGTTTCGGTAATTTCTTCCTCACCAACAACATCTCTCTTAGAGATCAATGCACTTATTACAGAAAACAATACAAATCTATGCTCTGGTGGGCTTGGGCTCCACCACATTGTGAAGAACTATTAATCAACTGCCCATGCTAAAGAATAGCAATAACCTTACCTTCACACTCAGGAAATATTAACTCAAAAAGGAAACAAATCTTTAGGCTCAATTAAAAATCATGGTTGACCCTCTATACTTAGATTACTGTCCATCATCAACAACTCTCTATCAGTTTCTTTCCTGCTGCATGTGTACCTATCAAACCAATCCCACTTCCAACAAAAACCTCACCATTCAAGTAACAGCCAGGACTTAGATGTGCTTAGACTTGTACATCCAAGCATGCAGAGATATTTGAAGCTGCTGAGAAGTGTGTACTGATGGGCAGGGGAAGAGAAGATAGGTACAAGTACTGCCTGACAGCAGGAGGAAATGCAAGAAGCAAAGGCACATTTCAAATATCAGGTAATCATTTTCCTTATTTAGGTCAGGGGAATCATCTCAGTCACGTATTGTGAGCCTGCTATTTTTGTACAGACCAGCCCTCACACTGAGCAGAGACACAATGCTTCCTGGGTTTTGTTTTTTTAAAAATAATCCTTAAGAAGACACTGATGCCAATTCCAACACTTAAAGCGTTACACAGGTCAAGCCATCTGTTTCTTAACTTGGAAGGGGAAGAGAGAAAACTGGATAAAAACACCTTACCCTAGCCTTTTACATAAACATAAAGCAAAGAAATACTTTGCAATTACCCCCAAAATAGCAAGCATATATTGTCTGCGTTTCCTCTTAATCCCACTATAAAATATATTTAAAGAAAGGAAAACAGCAGTAATGAAAGCACCTCAAGAATCTACCCAAGAAAATTACTTCTCAAAAGCTAGCTTATGATTCAGTTTTTATTACCTCTACAAAATTTGTCAATGTCACATTTGTTTTAATTTGGAGGTTTTTTTCTTAGACAGGTACTGAGAGAATTCATAGAAAAAAAAATCAAGAGAATACCAAGTAGAGGGGAGAAGGGAATCTGTTAGGAAAAATGGAAGCCTAGCACCACCAATTAGTCTTATGGTGCCCCTCACAGCCTAAATCTAGTACAGACTTTCACATGGACTGCACATGAAGTGGGGTCTAACAGAGGAAGATGGAGCTTTTCCCGTGATGAAAGAAGAGCTAGCAAAGGGCAGTACTGATCTTCCCCAGATAGCAGCAGCAGTCAGATGTCAGCAACTCAAACATTCATTGAAATAGGTCTTGCTTTCTCATAATTCATGACCAGAGAAATAAATTAAAAAAAAAAGCAGTTATCATGGCTTGGGTTTTTTGAGGTGCAGTGGAAATGGTCTCTGACCACGTGGGTCACATTTCCACTGCAGAAATACAGGTAGGTCTTCATCTCTGCTAGAAGTCTCACCCCAGTCCCTGGTATCCACTCTGTCTTTCTAGACTTGACCACCCACAGGAACCATCCAAGACCCCTGGTATATATGGATCCTACCTCTTTGAGTGGTGAGCAAATTCATCCCACATTAAAGAGGAGAAACTAAGCTACACTGAATTAAAAGGAAGATTTGCTATCAAGTTTGATAGATAATTTGATTTCTTAGTCCAGAACTGCCTGCATAAAATCAGGAAAACAACGCTGGAAATAGTCAGCATCAGTAATGCCAAGCTGCTAAGACTGTCAAGTGTAAACACTCTCTTTTTCCCTCCTCCCGCAGAAGATTAAAATCACGTTATTTTAAGTGTATTTATAAGAAGATCTTAAAGCAAGGCCTTTGCAGAAGTGGGCTCTCAAAGTCCTTGCTTCAACCCATTCAAACCATCATACTCAAATCAGATTGCTTAGAAAATAAATGAGGAGGCCGTTTTTCCCACAGTTTTACAGACAGCTATGCAGAAATTCAATAGCATCTAGGAGGTTAAAAACATGTTTTCCATACACTTCTCTGCAACAACAATGAGGGCAGTGCAGAGCTAACCCAGGGCTGAACAGCAAAACAGTCATATCTGCAAACGTGCACATTCTTGGCTATATCTGTTTACAGGTTTGTGATTCATAATTAATACCCCCAATGAAAACAACTACTCGTGTCTGAAAGCCCTAAAGCCACAACGAGCTAATTACTAATAAAAGCTCCACAGTCTCGGTTAAGCTGTGCGAATGCAACCAGGCACAGCAAATAGTGCAATGGTGGCAAAGTTTGAACACTGGCTACTTTATGATAAACCAGTCTCAGTTCTGCCCCTTCCCCTTTCCTTTCCCCTCAAAAATAAAACATCTTGCTTCCCAGTACAACACAATGGAAGACGAAGAGACAAGACAGCCAAAGCAGGAAAAACAAAACCAAACACAAAACCCCCTCACCCAAGTGTCTCATGGAAAACTGGGGAGCTTCAGTGCAGCCATCACCTGTGGTCAGACTGGCAGCAGCAACAGGACATGCTGAGAGGTGCTGTGCAACATACATACTGGATCTAAATGTGCTTTTTCTGGAAGAACTAACATGCTGATTTGAAAGCTACAGACTTTTTTTCTTTTTAAGGACTCCTAAAGTTCATTTTCCAGGGGTAGAAACGCCAGATGCAGCTACTGTGCCAAAGTGTAACAAAGTTTTCCAGACATATTTTTCCTCAGTTTCTCTCACACACTTCAAGTTTCTTTACAGCCCCAGCAGATAGTACAGTAAGCTTTCCTCTATTTGAAGTCTTTTAGATTTAAAAACGAAAATGCCAACACAGCTCTTAAATCAGCAACCAGGTAGAACTTCATCTAATTACCTGAGACTTCTTCATAAAGGATCTGGCAAAGTTAGAAACTGCATTACCCTGGTATGTGGCCCAAGTTTAGCTGCTGCCTGTACATTAGGGAAGTCTGGTCCCATCAGGCTGTGATTGGGATCAATAAGCCAAGCAGCTGCATGGCATGCCTTGTTGGAAGCTCAGCACACATAACTAGAACCACAATTTGGTTTATATAATCAGTATGGATAGAAGTTTCAACACACTGTTTGCAGATATTGATAGCTGTTGTGCTTATGTTACTAGGCAGTCAAGCTACAAAGAGAAAACTCAACAGCATCAGGATCATCTGGCCCTTGGACTGTGCATTTAAGCAATTCTGGTACCAAGAGAAGTGGAGTGTTCTTATCACCCACGAGCGGCTGTCAGTGCTGGGACACGCTCTGCTGAGCAGCACAGCCCCACGGTGCGCTCTGCTCACCCAGTCCCAATTAGCAGGGATGGTAGCAGAGACGTTCCAACCCATCATGAGACGATTATTACTGCTAGATCACACCAGCAGCAATTGTGTCAATTAACAATGAGGCTGACTAGAGGTATTTGTTCTGAAATTTGGGATTACAAGGTCAGGACAATGCTCTATTAGCATCAAATCTCAAAGGTCATCTTTATTTTCCTGCTGGCTTGTGTATGCCTGCTGCCAAGCTGTAAAGCAGTAGTGCTTTCTGAGGGATCTGATTTGTACTTCGGTGCTGTTGCTCTGAGTGTTTGGTGGATGAAGAAAAGTAGTCAGGGAAAAAAAAAGTCAGCCACTGCTCTTGCAAAATTCAAGCGATTCACAAGAGCAAGCTGCTATGTTTGGGCATAGAACAGGAGCAACAGACCAGATGTGAGTAGTGAATATTCATGTAGCTATTTCTGTTTAAAAATAGGTCCTTAAGCACAGTGTTAGTTGACTGACTAATAAATTCCCCCCCTTTTGAAAGAATAACCATTTCTGAAATTTAAAAAATTAATCTTGTTCACTGGTGCATTCAGACTTTGTTTGTTTGTTTTCTTTTAATCAATAGTCATTGCTTTGTGAAGAGGAACTGCTCTAAGTGTTTTGGAGGATTCACATGTAAGTGTTTTGGAGAGTTAGGCAGTCAAAATGGCATAAGCTTGGACAGCCACAACAGAAATTGCCACAGCAGCACTTTAGTTATGACTAAAAGGCCTCCACACACTGTGACCAGATCTAATTCTCTACAAGATGAGGAATTTGTGGGAATGGATGAAAAGAGCAGGTGGTAACTTTTGTTTAAGACACAGCATTGCTATACTCCCTTCAGAGTAAGACTTAATATTTAATATCCACACAAGCCTGTTGGTCATTATCCAGTGAAAAAAGAAGCACTGTTTTTACTTCTCAGGAGCACGAAAATTTCACAAGTGTAAAATTAACAACTCCTTTTCAGCAAGAGCATTCTGACACAGCTCCCACATCAGGGCACTCAGAACCCACATGTCTGATGTGAAATCAGTCCAGAAGCATCAGGGTGAAGATGCATCAACTCCTTCCTCTTGTGCACAGTCTTCAAACATTATCAGTATTGATCCTTCCCTTCAAGTCAGACAAGAATTTCTACCATCTCCAGACTCTTAATAAAGAGAGACCAAAAGAGCCAGTCTTCCACCTATCAGAAACACAACACAACCTTGCTATGGGACAAGCTTCTGTCACAGCAGATTTTCAGCCCTATTGAAAAAAAAGGCAAGGAACTTTGCTGTACTTGTGTTCAGAAGGGCATGAAATACACCTTCCTCTTTGATGTGGGATATCAAAGCAGGGTTAAGCTGCAAGTTGCCCCAACAGAGTCTGACAATGAACATGACCCTAGCCCAGTTCTAAACATGAATACATGCGCATCACTGATATCATTTACTCCAACTGCTTTGAAAGAGCATAAAACTGGAAGGAGAGGAAAACTGCACTTATTCCAAAGGGCTTAGAATAAATGCAAATCTTAATGTTCATCAGCACTTTTCCTGTCCTTGGTAATGACCTTACCACTGAAGCACCCAGGCAATTTGGAAAAGCTGCTGAAGACAAGCTATTAAATCATCTGGATAACATCTGGAATACACCAGGTTTTCCCCCTCCCCTACCTTCCTACACAACATAAGCCTGCAGGCAATGTTTCACTGAGCACTAAGTCTACAGTGAAGCCACAAAGAAATCTTATAAGATAAAGAGCAGGAATTAATAGTTAAAGAGGGTCAATTTTCCCTGCTTATTCCTTATCAATAGTCAAGCTGTAAGCTAAGGAGATGCATCCTTAACCTGCAGAGCTGACTGCCAGACCTTTTCCATTCTGAACTCACTCACTAACATCACAGATACTATGCAGAAGTCATCACTTAAGACTGCTTTGCTTTTCAGTGACTTCTTGCTCTGCTTACAGGAGATCATATGAAGTAGATGATCAAGTCTGGCAAACTGCTGACATTGCTATGGATTTTTGATACTGCTCTGATATAACACAACACAGATAAGACAAACCCCCCCCAAAAATTACTTTTTGTTCTTAAGTAAAATTCCAGTAGAATTCTTAATTTCTGTTAGTTTATTTTTTCCTCAGCTTAGCTTCATTAGTCAACATATTTTACAACAGGAAGAGTCAGTTGATGAGCTGCTTGAAGGCTGTCTATGGAGTTCAGTGGTTTCAGCAAGGAAAAAGGTCTGTAACTGCTTGGCAGAGGCCTGATCTTAAACACTACTCAACAAAAATTAAGACACATGGTTATATGCTCTACGAGGCACAAGTTTCATGCTGCACTTTGTTTCCAAATAAAAAAAGGTGAGTTACTTGCTTGCCTTTTTTTTTTTTTTTTTTTAATGAAGAGGGAGTTGACTGACTACAAAACCAAGATCAGTGAGATACTTCAGACAGTTTTAGCTGAAAATTAAGAAGTCTGCAGAGCAAGAGCGCCTTTTTTATTCCTATGGGAGGTCTGACTGGCTCTGCAAGTCTGGGGCAGAATTAAAGCCCATCATTTCCATGGATGGGTTTATTATCTGCACATGTAATTCCATGAAAACCCTTGAGCATATGATGATTCCCTACTAACCTGCCCCAAATTCAGTGCATGCAGCTCACAGCATCAAAGCTGTATATTCTCACAGTAATTTTCCACCTTTCCAAAAGCACGTCTTCTAAGTAACCTCCAAGTTCCTTCAACTTGCTTTTTTTTCCCCCTTCAATATTCCATCTTGTACCCAGTATTAAAGTCAATTTATATCTGCAATATTTATTAATATTTCTGTTTAGACTTACCTAGGATATTGGAAAAGCTCCAAGATAAGCAACTGGATTCAAACTCTGAATTTCTGTCTTAAGTAGAATGTATTTGTGCTTATTTATAGCCACTAGATCAATTTTATCTGATGATTTATAGAAGTCAAGTCCGAGTCATCTCTGTGGAACTTGGAGTCAGCGTCCATGTTATCAGCTTTGAACTTGCAGAATAAGGACAGTGGAGTCAGTAGGGTCAGTATTTACAAATCGTGTTGCTGAGCTGCTTCCCAGAATGGTAACCATTTAATAGGTATGCTTCTTCCTAATTCTAACCATGACACCTGCAATTTTACACCATTTTACAGTTGCCAAAAAAATTCTAGCAATGACTAGTCAGAGAATCTTTGTCCCAAAGGAACAGGATTCCAAGTATTTGCCATCATAGAGGGGCAAGTACCTTCTTCCACATCAGGAGCTTTTTGCTCAAGTTCAAAGTAATTTCTAAACACTTCCTACACAGATCAATTGATGTGAAAGAGGCAAGATGCACTCTGAACCACCACTTTGCCACTTGGCTGTTTAAGTCATATGAGAAGCTACTTGCCCAGTACAGGATGCAAACATGCAAAATGCACTTTCACCCTCACTCGGACCCTGCAGAGGTCAATTTCTGAGGAAGCAGTGTTAACTGATACTGTTATCACATAATTATACACAGAACACAATAAACTGAAGGTCTGGGAAAATTCCAAATACCAAGAGACAATCTTTCAAATAGGGACAAAACCAAAAGATTACCCTCACAGCAAGGGACACTGCAAGCATCGTGATCATTTCAATGGACTGCTGAACAAAACAGGCTTGTCTTGTTGACAGGTTTTGTCACCTCTATCAACCCAGTCCTGAAGCTTGGCCTCCTATCATTTTGTCCACATGCTAAAGAGAAAAGGGATCATGGCAGAACTGCGCAGACATTGCTGCTGGGAAGGGGACAGTTGAATGCCCATGGCCCAGAGGAAAAGGTTTTCCCTGACAATAGGCTTTAAACCAGTTTCCATCTCCTCTACATGCACAACTCGCTTGATCTGTTTCCAAGACTCACTGCAGTTCAGGACAGGAGAAGCACACTAAAGCCTCCCTAGAGGGCCAGCTAGCCAAGTACACCAAGGAATACACCACATCTAACACAGGAGTTTTCAGAGCTTACAGAGGATGAATTTTAGAGCACACCTGTACAAAACAGAGGAGAGGGAACAGCTCAATGACAGGTCTAGCTTATGCACCTCTTTCAATTTCAGGTATTGACAGTACCATGGCGCCAGGCAGTCTCAGGGCAGAAGGGTTACTCAACACTGGCCTGTGGGGATCACCTAAGAGAAGAGGAAAGGTGTGTCAACACAACCTGACAGCTACAGAGACAGCTGACAAGAGCAAACAATACAAGAACAGAGGCCGGGTCTCTATGGACTGCCAGGAGAAGACAGTCACAGTCAGACTAACAGGCTCCAGACTACACCCAGGTCAGTGCTATCTGGCAGGAGCCAAGGAAGATTCAGACATCAAGATAATCTCACCACTGCCTTAAAAGGAATGGAATTAATGACCACCAGCATGAAGACGACAGCTTTGTGAAAGGTCAGACACATGCTTCCTGCCACAAAAGAGACCCTGCCCTCTCAGTGACATCAACAGCATCCAATAAAGCTTCCCACTAGTCTTCCTCCGCTATAACAAGCTCCAGTTCCCTTGGGGTTGTCAACTCAGAGACACAAAACTGCACACTAGGTGACATCTCCCATCCACCCTGACAGGCCAGCTAAACTTATACTAGTCACCAACATGAAATAAGAGGACACTGCCCAAAGTGTTGCTGCTTTGCTCATAAACCCTAGAAGGATTTAGTTCCTCCTCACTGGCCTGAGAAAGAATCACTGGTGTACAGCTTCTCTTATCCTCAATCATCTTCTGCACTACTGAGACCACACAGATAAAATAACAGCAGAGACTCAAAGGAGAGGGAGACATTTTTTCACCTTAAATCACATTGCTGTTTTATGCTAGCCCAAGAAAGGTTTTGTTTGTGTTTTATGCTTAGTTTTCCTGCCACATTACGGTGACCACTTGAATTCAGTGCAGTTGCTGAAAGTGCAGGCTCAGAGCTGTGGATGTATCCACCCAAAGAACATCCTTGACATCCAGGACTGTTTGCCACAGCACAGTATTCTCTGTATCATGGCTTTGGGTGCTTACTAGATATGTGCCTCTTCAGGAAAACATTTTGCTTACCTAGTAAAGCACCTTCATGAAAGTATCCTGAAGGACAACAAATGAGTTGGGTTTCTGCCTGAACCAGCAAGTGGTTCTGCAAGCCATGGTCCCCTCTGGCTGCATCCCTGAACTAGGAGGAGCAGGGAGAGCAGACATGGATGTCTCTGACCACCAAGTACCTCAGTGAAAGGACAGACTTAATGGCTATGAAAAGTAAAGTTCAATCCATACTCACAAAAATGTATCAGCACAACTAAACGACGGTAAAGATATGTCCCTGCTCATCACAGAGTGGTTGGACTAGATAATCTCTAAAGGCCTCTTCCAAACCAAACTATTCTATGATACTGTGCCAGTTTCTCTGTTTCCTTATCTAGTCTTTGAAAGAGGCACAGAAGTGAATTAGATGAGAATCATATTCCATTCCAGCCTCTTAACGCTGCTTAAAAAAATTAGAGGAAATATAAGCAGAGATGCTTTCAGGCATCTTGAAGACCCCGCATCTGATTCAAAGTCTTCCAGTAGGAATTACCCAACTGGATTGATCACAATTCACTTTTGACAGGGTTCAGCAGATCTGGCAGAAGGAGGTATTGTTGCAAGGCTGTGTTGGGAACTGCTAGTGTTGTGCAAGTGGTATGCTAGTGTAACAGAGATCAGTATTTGCTTCTGCTCTGGCCAAGAAGGAGCAGTGAGACCACAACTGCTCAGAATAATGGTTTGGTTGTTGGGGGACTATCCTCAGTTTAGGGAAACCACATCTTTCCTTGCTTTGCCTTCATATTTTTCTTAGACATGAAGAATTCCTGTGAAGTGCCCAAGGGACCAGAACAGAAGAAGCACTAAGTTAAGGGTATCTCTGTGAGGAAACTGAAATAGAACCAATATATAACTCGTGCAAGTATCAAGTCTAGTCATTTGTCTTTAAAATCCACATTTACAGTAGCTGCACTCATTCTCTAGCCTGTAAAAACAGACAGGCTCTCCGAGATAACAAGTAATGTCTCTTTCAGATAATGTTTTATCAGACTAGATTGTGTCTGCATCCTCATAGGATATCCTCTGATCTCCCTCAATCTAACCTCTCCAGAAGAATTCTGACACCCAGCAGTAAAAAACATCCTTCCAGACTGGTTGAACTCAGAAGTCCACAGGCCCCACACTGGTAAATACCTGAAGAAACAGAAAAATATCTCTGCAGACCAGACAGGCTGCAAGAAGAGAACACAGCCCAGAAATTCCGGGGCATTCATGGGGACACAGAAGGTAATTTCACACTTCTGCCTCATTCCACAACAAATACGTTTCATCAACTAAATCCAGGGTGCAACTGTAGCAGGCAGATGGTGAGAGAGAAGTCAAGGCTGAAAGCAGATGAACCACAGAGGAGCACAACACCATGTTGAGTTTCCACGCCCGATTTTCCTTTATTGTCCAGACAGACTGTCTAATTTCCCCTCCTATATGGCTACGAAGGGATGGAAAATATTGAATGTATCACTGTAATTAGAGAGCACATGATGGAGTTATCTTCACCGTGACTCATCTGTGGACACACACAAAGCAGACTTTCAATACCATGACTGCTACTCTTAGACAAGGCGTATGAGTGGGGAAAGACACGTACTCAATCCCTTCCTTACACACCAGAGAGCTCAAGAGAAGTCTTATCAACACACCTCAGTAAGATGCAAACCATATTGAACTAATGTATTAATCTCCTCCCTCACTCTTGTGATTCAAAATTATTTTGATTTAGGAAAAGTAATTTGTAATAAATGGTAAAAATCACTTAGAAACCCCCAAGGCTCTAAGCACACAGCTATACCACCAGCCATTTGCAGGATTAAGGCATGCAAATGCATAAAGTATGAATTCTCAAAATGCCTGCAAGAGCCTCTGTTTACAAGCAACCAGAAACACAGCATCTAAATAATTCGTATAAATCCTCAGTCGCTGTGTGAACAAACCCAGCTATCTGAGTTTCAGCTGCGTGCTCTACTTGGCTAAAGAGCAGCAGTGTTTCTGTGTTCAGGATGCCTGAATTATGAAGAAGAATGAATCAGCCTTGAAACAAAGTCTGTTTCTTTCATCAGTCTCTAATTAATGGCTACAGATAAAACAAATGGAGAGCAGCTTTAACCCTCATGCTGTGTTGGTCTCCCTCTGGTGAAGGCAACATTAAAAGATTACGTTGATAAGCTAACTGAACAGAGAGGCTACTGGGAGCAACGCTAGGATCTCCTTCCACCAGAAATCTTCCAAGTGGGTTACAAGGACCAAGCATCACAAAGGGTGACCAGGACATCATCAGCCTGACTGGACAATACACATGCACACATTGCCTTCACTTTGGACTAACCAGTCCATAGCCCATTCCAGCAGTTTTGCTGGATTCAGATGTCTTAAAACAGACACCTGGGAATACCTGGGAAGGTGGAAGTTTTTAAAGTAAGCTTTATGTTGAGATAAGTCACTTGACTGATGTCTCAGATTTTCAATTTTATGGAGGTAGCAGAGATTGTCCTTTGCTGCACCACTGGCTGTTGCCATTTTGACCACAGAGGCATCACTAAAAAGATGTCACATTTTGTAGTATCTTTCCATCTCATGTTTAGGCATATTTTCATTTTTATCTAAAAAGAGTCTGTATAAAACCTGATACACCAAGAAAACCAAATGATGCCTCTACCCCTTACCTAATCTAGGAAAAACAGTGTGACCGAAATGCTGTCATTTAACGCATTTAGCAAGTCAACTACGGAAAAACCAACAAGAGAGTGTTCAAGAGACATATTTTTACTAAGACACTTCAACTCCTGCATGATTCACTTTGCCCCTTTTCAACAGATCTAATAATACCACAACAGGCAGCATCATTGTAACACACCAGATTCTAGTCCTTGAAGTCCAGTTGGTTTTAATTTCTTTGTTAAACATGCATCATTCAGGCTAAACACTTCACACAACCTCTGAGACTTCTTTGAAATTCAGCTTCATCAGAGAGCCAACAGCATCCTGTAGCCTACCAGGCCCAGAGAATCAGCACAGATTAAATGTAACTTAACCAGCAGCCTCTTTCGTGCTTGCAGCTCACTAAGAGCTCTGCCTTGAGCTGCAGATCTGCTGCAAACACACATCAAAACCCAGAGTGATCGATACATCGAAAGAAATCCCTTCGTCCATCATCTCCTATGCACCATTTTCACTTTCAGCTGTGCAAAATGTCTTGCAGAGGAATCCAAGACAAAGCCTTGAATGTGTTACTTTAAGATACCAATATCTGTGACACACCTAGTTCTAATTTCATAGTTACAAATCTGATATCTGCATGCATAAACAGTGGCATTTCAGCCATCTAGAAAAGTTCCTGCTAAATAGGAGTTTTTATGAGTAGCTATGTGACAGTTACTCAAACTGTCAGATTTTAGGTTCTACCTTCTCATAACTCAAAGATTTATTCAATAATATTCTTGATCATGCCTTTTTTTTTTTTTCCCCTGAGAATTTTAGGACATTTCCCTAACTTTGTGCTGCAGTCAAATTGTTGTCTACCACAGGAAAAGCAAGAAGTTGTTTTTGAGGAAGATGTATTATTTCATTCTTTTTCTATCGCAGAAGCAGGGATATTTTAGGAAGGAAAGAAAAAAAAAAAAAAAAACCAAACCAAAATAAAAACAACACCTAAAACCCCAGCCAACCAGAGTTACACAGGCAGGTAGCTGTACCACTGGCCAATTTCAGGAACAACCCTCCTCATCCTATGGCTCACATTTTCCAGGCACTGTGTCAGTTGTTCAAACCAACCCCTCACAGAGAGCCAGTCTTCCAAGTACCAAGCACTCAACCCTTCCTGAAAACCTGCTACCTTCCCTGGTACGCTGGACTACAAAGAAAACCAAACAGCATCACTTATAGAAACACTGCTCTGCATAGCCTGCACATCCACAAAGCCCAGTACATACCCTGGTTTCTTCGTCGTGCACTGACAGTTTCCACACTCAAATTACCTCTGTTTACAGCTCACAGTGACTCATATTAGATTGCATTGCTCTTTCTACAGTGCAAAATTTGATAGATTGAAATGATTTGCATCTCATTTCTCTCTCCTTGAGGAACATTACATTTGCCAGTTCACCACAACTTTTAATAATCCGTATCACAGATATAATCCTGTAAAGTTAGAAAGACCTGTGTCTTCCAGAAGATACTCTTTATCCATAAAATATACATAGCTGTGCCAAACCTTCTCCACAACAACCTTAAGCCTTTTACAGCAGCCACACTTACTGTTAGATACCCAAACTCAAAAAAATATTTGACTTGACAGGAGAAAAAAGCCAATAAAAATCTTTTAGTGAAGGTATAAATCCACAACACATGTTTACGATAACTGAAATCCTATGCTAAGACTTCCAAAGGCAAAATTATTTAAACCATTACTGGAGAAGAGAAGAAAAAAAAAAAAATAGAAAGGAAAAAACCCACTAACTTCAGTGAACAATTTGTCTATCCTTGAACATTCATAGTACAGGAGGGTACTGACTATTTTGGCATGTTATCTCCCAAGAGGAAAAGCAATGGGAGGAAAATTGATTTGCTCTGTCATGCACAATGAAGCAACTGCTCATCTCAGGCAGTCACATTTTATTATGCTCTATCAAAGTGTAACATAGCATTTTCAGCATGAAGAAAACCTACATGCTCTACTTTAAAGAGCCCAGAGACTCAGTCTTTGGCAGTCATATGTTTAAGTGTTCAATTTAAGCCAAATGACAACAATATGGAAGGCAATTAAAGCATTTTTGAAATTGAAAAGCATCTCCTCTCGGACGTAAGGCAGACTAAAGTAACGTTTCAGGATCAGACTACGATGTCTAACAGCGTCTGCATCTGAAGAAAGCAAAGATAATCCAGTCCTCAGAGGGAATTCTCTTCTGTGGCTATGTACAAGACCAGGACCTCAGCTAACACTGCTCCACAAAAACATCTTAGCATCAAACCCGCTTCAGGATGCACTGCTCCCTTCAAAGTCTACAGGAAATGGGTACCTAAAGATTTGTAGCACTTGGAGCCAAGTCACATTTCAAAAAGCTTCCTTCCTCTCTCTCCATACGTACTCATTCTCTGGCAGAGTGTATGTCATTTATTCTTTTTACACTGACCTAAATGCTTCACCATAGGCAGCAGATAAGTATCACAAGCCCTCCCCTGGGCAATACAGAGTTCAGTAAGGTATAATTCAGTGTATAATGTTAGCCATTACAAAGCATAGCAGGACCAACATCAGGTATCACTTCTGGGAAAACAAAGATCAGAGAATTGTCTCAATCCTTCCTAACATGCCATATGCACAAAGAAAGGAAAGTACCGCTATCAGACACACAAGATTAAGTCCACCAAGACCTTAGAAGTGACTGAACCATAAGTTTATGGTGGATGCAGACAATGAAGATTACACTATGAAGCATCATAGGATAATACTGATTTTTAATACTTGGTTGACTTAGTTTTCTAAGCAATTTGCCTTTTGGAAGAATAGAAGCATGATGCCATGAGCAGTTACTTCAGAGACAGAAGTTCTTTGCTTTCCTTTTAGAATTCACCTATCTGAAGTGATATCTGCCAAAAAAGGAGAGAAAATTAAAAAAAAAAAAAAAAAAGAAAAAAAAAAAGAAGAAAATATTTAGACTTTCTCCATTGACATAACCAAGGCTAAAGACAAATTTTTGCATTCTCTTTGGCTACCTACTTGTTGAAAAGCTATGTTGACCTCTGCCCTGCTACATTAAATTATATGCATCTTCCTGACATCTAAAAAACCAAAGTTCTAAAGGACTGTTAGGACTGTTTAAATGCAACTTCCCTATTTATTTATAAAAGGACTTTTCACTACACAGAGCTCTCATGTGCCTTTGCTGAGTTTGAGAATACAATTCACTCTGGAGAAAAGACAATGTTTGTATGGCAGATTTTATGTGGCTGAAGGCAAGAGGAAGAGCATTTCAGACTGAGGCAGGAATACCAAGTAAATCTTCTGAGAATATTGTTAGCTACTGATACAGTTTTTCAGGTACCATGGAGGCTCAACTCTAATATCAGTGGAACGGCAATAATATGACACTAGAGAAAGAACTGAACTTTTTTTTTTTTTTCCTTCAAATAGGACCTTAAAAATTCTTCCTAAGAAGTAATCTTCCTGAAGGCTTCCTAGTTTAGTCGCCTGGAAAACAGAAGCTGTTTCCACTTTACAAGGTCTCTATTTCTCATACTCTTGCCTGGCTTAAAAATGGGAAGACTACACTGCTCCAGCCTAATATCTACATCTTTGCAAGCCATCAGTGTCTTAACACTAATTTGGGAGGTGCAAACATATGGCCAAATGCATTCATTGCTGATTCAGTCTGTGGCTTCCCTGCTCTTCCTGGGACACATCCACCATCCAGTCCAATGGGAGCTGATGTATTTCCCCAAAACAAGGCACCGAGCTCCAGTGCCTAATGCCTTTGCTGCTGCTGAAGTGCTGTACAAAGATAATTCCCACAAACTGCACAGCAACCTTACAGCTGGAGCCGAGTGCCAGAGCAGGTATGTTCATCCCTATCACAGCCACACAACAGCAGCCTGGATTCCAACAAACCTCAGACCAGCAGAGTAACATTTCCCTTCATTTTAGGCAAAGTGAATTAAAAAAAAAAAACAGCATTCCATTAAAAAGAAATCTCTTTCCTTTCAGCAAAGCCTGGAGAAGACATTTCGGTTCCTACTTGCTCAAATACACAGTGCATGCAGCACTAGCAGTGGCATACATGGCCCCAGGCAAGCAGAGAAAAGCAAGGGAATGTGCAGAAACCTTCTCAAACCCAACCATTAGGAAAGGTTTGCTGACAAATGCACACAAAACTCTACATCCTCAGCTCAGCGACAGACGTCCTGCAGCACCATGAACACACCACAGGCACATGAGTAACCAAAGGGCCCCGAGCTCTGCCAAGAGTTAAAGTGGGGGAAGGAAGACAGGAGAAGATGGTAAGCTGGCAGTGGTCCCTGACACCCTCTGGGGGCTAAAACAAAAGCACCAATTCCCCTGCAATATGAAGCATTCTCAAAAATGTAAGCCTTGAAACAACTGGCAGTGCTACTCCACCGCAGCGCCTCTGGTTATCTGCAAAGGAAAACCTAGCTGAGAGCTACCCTGGTAGCAGTGGAGTCCTGCTGAGGTGAGCTGGGGTGAACTACCACTGCAGCAGCCTGGCACGGGAAGCTGGTGCCCAACCACCCTCAGAATTAGCTCCAGCCCACTGGATTCATCCATCCTGCAAGTCCAGACTACTAGAGAGACATAATGGTAAAGAGAGGGTATAGCCCTGCTGCTGAAGCGAAGAGCACTCTGCCACGCTCACCTGATTTTCACATTTTGGGACCTCCACCAAGTCTCTGCTCTGCCTAAATCCTCTGTCTTCAAGTTCTCACTACCCTAAAGTGAAGCAGCCTGCCTGGAGTTAACAAATCCTTTGACCAGCTTAGAGACCGTCTTAAGCAGTTACATCTCCTCATTCCAGAATATTTCCGTGACATGATTCAGTTATTTCTGTTCCTAACCATGAAAATAAATATGGGGCTGATCTCATTAAAATCTCCCAGAGCCTTTGATGTAATTTTAATATATTACCACACTTCTGCTCTTTCAGTTCTCTTGGGCTGAAGTGACACAGTTTTCCAACTGCTCTATCCAAAGCAGGCTGTAACACAGGTTGGCGTGAGTCAGCTCTCCCTGCACACAGCAACGCAAAGTGATTTTTTTTCAATGTTGTAATTCTCAACACAGTCTTCTCTGCTTAATATTCACTATTTCCTCTGCTGGGGAATAAGACCTGCAGGTGCTTTACCCCACAGGTGGCTGTGCATGAGCTAAACCTCTGCTGCTGAACTGCTCTTTGTCAGCTTCTTGCAGAGCCCTTTTTCTGCACACCTTCTCACACCCCTGAAACCCTCAGAAGCAACACAGTCACTCCCTTCCTGTAGCAGGGAAACACAGGACAATCAGCAAAGTAAGATTAGCCAAGCTATCAACCATTTAAAGGCAACTTTTTGGGGACTAACCCTCTCCACTCACCTTGGCTGGGGTCAAATACGATGCAGAATGAACACCACTGCTCCCACGCATCTGTATTCAGTCACCTTTTGCATTCATTCTGCTTTGAATGCTCCAAAACATAACATAGTAATACTCCACATCTGTTTCTTAAAAAAAAAAAAAGAGGAAAAAAACCCAACCAAAACAAACTTCTGTCAAAAGAAAACAATTAAAAACACCATTGGGATTTAAAAACACCATTGGGATTTAACTGCTCTGAAAATGCAGTTCTCACTTGTCTCTTACAAGAGACAAGCCCTTAAAATAGAACTTTTTTTAGAAGTAAAGACACCCTACAAAGCACAACCAGCTCATCCCATTTCCTAACAGGATTTTCAGGTGAAAACATGCTCAAGGTTAATACACAGAATATAGGGTTTGGATATCAAAGAATAATTAAGAAAAAACCATCAAATCACTGGAAAATACTATTAGGGAAACAATACTGGGGACGGAAACAAAACACACAACAAAACTGACTTGCAGGCTAGCCAGCAAGGTCATCCATGGCAGTGCCAACCAGAAAGTAGAAGGCTGGGGGCAGGGGTAAAGGCACAGTTACAAAACTAGTTTGTTTGACAGACTGAAAACATTAGAACACGTTTTCATCTCCAACTGCAAGGACAAAAGTGAGAAATGTTATGCGTGCTCATTTTACTCGATGTCACACCTTGCCACTCAGTTCAGTGGCTATCACTGTAGGACATCACATCCCTTAATTCCATTCTGTGGTGTGGCAGTGGTCTGTTCTTTAGCTAAGCTGCAGCAAGGAGACTCTGCAGTAACAACGCATTACCTCAAATTCCTTTTCCGCAAGGAAAGTGATCAATATTTTATGATGAAAATTCCTGGCTCACAGTCCTATAGCTTTGTACAGCTTTGCAGCAGTTCACATACTGATGCTGCTTCTGATCCCCAGTCCATGTGAAGGGCAGTTAAGTGTTATCTATTCCACATTTTTTGAAGAATTGAGGATTATTTACTTGTGTTTCCATTCTTTGATAGGAAGCCATAAAGCTCCCAAACTGTCCAGACACAAAACAACTCTAGCCCTGAGGAACAGTTAGCCACATCCTCCTCTTGAGAGTCCTGTGAACAGATACTCAGCAAAAAGCTGAGTTTAGGTAGAACAGTTTTACAGATGAGAATATTATAATAAGCATTACAGGACATGAAGCAAACAGCCGGAAGCCAGTGTCTCGGAACAGACTTGAGGCTCCCAGCATAAAAGGGGGTCACAAGTACAGTCCCCAACTGTCACCAGAACCACTCTTCTGCATGTAAGGATTTCGCATTGTGATCTGAAGACCTCTTCTACTATGGAAGTGATTGACCATCACAGCTATAGGAAAGAGCTGATGACACACGTGGAAAAGGAATAATTTAGCCAACAGATCTTTATATATCTGCTAAATATCCCTGAGCCTTATCTATTGACACAGTCACATCCACACTACTCAGGACATAGCAGTGTAGTTCTGTACGTGCCATGCTCTAAGCACAATCAAAGATGTTTTGATCCACAACTATTGCGAGACTAATAGTTTCCTGGTGCTGTTTTTGGGCATTCCTTCAGCTCAAATCACCTGCACCTTCTGTACACATCACACGCACCTGGGGCTCCCAAGGGAACATGCAATTTGTATCAGTAAAATCACTCTTTTGCTGGCCAAATTCAATCCAGGTTTCTAAATGGAGAAAACTGAAGCATTATGAAAACATTGCCCATCTAACTGCATCTATACCAACACAGACAAATATCAGCCCTGACTAATTTCCCATCCTGACATGAAACATTAGCAAGCAGTTCATGTCAACCAAGCTTAAAAGGTCAGCAGTTACGTGCTCAGCATTTAAAAGGAACACAAATTTTTCACAAACTATTGCTGCGTCTTCTCCATAGAGGCCAGTAATGCAGTGAATTTAGCTCTGACACAAGACTTCAGAAGCTTTTTTGTTGCTCTTGCTGTTGTGTTTAAACAAAGAGTTCTCCAGATATAATGCAACCTGGAGAAAATTATCCGCCAACACAGGGTCTTCTCAAACTCAAAACAGTTTTCACTCTCACTTCTGAATCAAGCCTTTTAGCTAAATCTCCAGGCTTTTAAAAAGAGCCTTAAAATTGTGACACAGTGTTTTCCTAAAGTTATTTTAAATAAAAGAAATTATGGAGAAGTAATTTGTGCAAATAGCACTAATCAAACAGAGTACTGGTTGCAGTTTTCAACCAGCTCAAAAAGACTCAGCAAGCTTCCCCTGGTGCCATGCACCCAAAGCTTCCTCAGCGCTCAGATTCTCTTTCCACCTTACCACCTTACCTCTCTGCTACTTTTCTGCTCAGAAAAATACTCACAAAAATAACCAATGAAACCTCTGCATGTTGCAAGCTGGGGCATGAAGTCATAGAAAGGTTATCTGGTCACCATCAGGCAACTGTTTCCCAGAGAGAAACTGTATTCTTATGTTTTTATTCAAGAACAAACCGTATTACTTCTATCAATGCCCACCATCCCAAATGTTATCAGGACTCTATCAGGTCTGTGTACGAAACTTTGTGAGCAAAAAGTATTTTTCAGCAGCACCACTAAGAAAGAACTGCAAACAAGTCACATTTGAGAGTCTGGGCTTTCTGCTCTTGGTAAGGGCAAGAAGCATCCGCAGATCAGTGAAACTGGGACACAAAAGCTGAACTGAGGAGAAATTGAACAGAGTTAGGCTGAACCCTTGGACTAGAGGGCAAGTGCTCATTAACAAGTGGAACAACTTGGGAACTATCCATTACTTCCTACCTGCCTCATTCCAAATCTCCCACGCCAAAAGAACTGATTAATTCTCCCTTGGAAAGGCAAAAATCCCCACGAGGCAGGGAATGTGCTGGGGGAGGCACAAGTGAGGGGAAAAAACCCCGGATGGCTGGGGCCTAGTGGCCTACATGCAGCTGAGATGAAGGTAGAAGTTTTAATTTTACTTCCATGGATTTTAACAGCAGTAAGAGCCAGGTCTTACTCAATTGGGATTCCTAAAAATAGCACTTGCCTAAGTAACCACACAGGACCACATGGGGCTCTATTTTCCTTAACTAGCTTTTGATCTAATGGAATTCTGCAGTTAAGTAAAAGAAGAAACGGGGTCTTTGTGGTGAAAGCACATGACCAGGAGTTAGGAAAACTGGCTTCTCTTCCATGCTGCTACAAGATTTGTTGTTTAGTCTTTCATGCAAAACAATGTAGCTCTGAAAGTACCTTTCCACCGAAGACCAAAACCTGTGACTGCATTTAAAAGCTGAAACATCTGTGCCGGCTTTGCTCCTTCCAGCCAGCCATGCAGCCAGAGCTCAGTGTGGGACACAGGCTCTATCCACGAGCCACACAAGGATTCAAACAATTAGCCTGGTTGCACTCCACACCTCAAAGCTACACCGGCTGCAACAGAGCTGAGGCAAGAAAAGCTTTGGTTTGTCTCTAGGTACTGCATTTATCTTTCTGCACTGCGCTGTTGCACTGTCCTCTGCACTTCACTCGCCTCATATTGGAAGCGAAAATTAAGCTTCATAATTATAGTTGCTAGCATAGTGCACTAAGCACTGGTAGAGTGTTTGTCTAGCAGCTAAAGATGCTCAAATCCTGCAGCAAACCAAGGCAGCTAATGCACCCAACGCAAGGAGGCAGAGCTGCAGTTCAGCGAGGCTGGAAAGCACGAGAGCAGAGCGGAAGCGACACATGCTGGTATTTCAAACAGTCAACAAGCAGCAAGTAACCTGGTAAGACCTCTGAGACCTTGACCAGGATAGACAAGCTCTGCCCTGCCAGAACCAGCTGCTTTCCTAAGTTTGCAGGACCCTACCTGCTTCCCACACCCAGGAGAGAGCTGCAAAGGGCTCCCAGCTGAGATGCATCCTCCCACCCTGTAAGCTGCCAGCCCAGCTGAATGCTTTCCCCAAACACTCCCTTTCACCCTCCCCAGGCACCGCTGAGCTGCCACAGCTGAGGGCTCCCGAGATGGGATTCCCCACAGGAGCAATTTCAGGGAGAAGACACTGGACAGCAAGAGACAAGCTGGAGTGAACTGTAACAGCAAATTAACCCCTTCCCTGGCTGCTGGGCAAGGGAGCCGAGACTAGCATGGAAGGAGGAGACATTTCAGCAGCCACACTGCAGAGAAAGGACATAACACAACTGACAATACATTTAAACAATGCAAAACATCCTTCCCAATGCCTGCAGCAAGTCAGCTCCTATCCTTAAGATCTAATACTTGGGCCCACAAGCGCTTGCCAAGTTGTCAACATGGCCTTTGATATCAGAAAGCTTTGAAACCCCTGCCTTAAAGGCCAACACTTGCTTCTCCACCCATATTTGAAATGCAAGATGCCTGAAAGCTATAGAACTATTTTAACACTGAACATGCAGGAGTCCACACCGCAGAGCGGACACGTTGGCTGGGAACTGCACTTGGAAAACTAACAAGTCCCCTACTGCTACAATAACCGTAGCTGCGTAACGGAAGACATGCCAGGGATCGCAGGAAGCTCAAGCCTTCCAGCGCTTTCTGAAATCTCCATGGGGAGATCAGGCCAAGGAGCACCTTGTTTAAACCTATGCTAAATGCCAGGATAGCAAGGAATGTGGGGAAGGGAGGATAAACTGCCACCGTTTTCCTTAAAAAGAAAAAAAAAAAGGCCAAAAAAACCTAAACAAAAACAACCCTGCTTAAATCAAGTTTTGCACCAAACTGAGGCGTTATGAGTGTTTGTTTTCGCTCGGGGGGGGAAGGATAGTCAGTAAAATGTTATTTCCCCACATGTCAACAGAAAATCCATGCATCCCACCCTGCAACTCAAACATTACAGCTTCATGCTTTTTTCATCTAGATGTAATCCATTCTCTATATTTTACTTCTGTTCCTTTTCCGGGGGGTATTGATGTAATTGTGAGCTTCCAGACTCAGAGGACATCTTCTTCAACCCCTTGCCTTCTGAGCTTTGCCCCCGGCTTCACAGCTGAACCCACTACAACCCCAGCCATTCTTCAGGTCCAAGAGAACTCCACAGCATGCAAAATGCTGAGACCGTATCATGTGCCACCATCTACTGGCTCTGACCACGATGGAGCACCAAGGCCCCATCCCTCGAATCCACTGCCACTGCAAACTCATGATTTCACTCAAAAACACAGCAGAGCCATCCACCAGCTGTTTAAAGTACGCTTCTCCCCAGACAAGAACGAAACAGGGCAGCACATGTTTCAGTAGGAGTTGAGTCTTCCTACTTTGGCACAGCAATTTAGGAGCTGTAAGACAAGCACTAAGGCTGGTCTGATCCAGCCTTTTACAAGATCTACATTTCACACTGATGTTATCAGCAAGTAAATCAAACACTTTTGCAAGCAAAAGAATTTTTCATATGTTTTTCCTATATGCGTTCCTTTCAACTGAGTGTTCCGGATACATTAATTGTTTTCTGACAGTCATCTTTCCAATTACGATCTGCTCCTTCCTTCCTTCCTAATTTTGCCAGTATGTTACACAAAATTTAGTTGCTGACATGTTCCAACAGGGACAAGAGGAATGATCAGCAGAGATTAAAGCATGCCATGCATCAGCCAACTTTTCCAACAACTGACAAATGAAACGCAAAACATCTTGAAAGGAGAGGTTTACA
This sequence comes from Hirundo rustica, assembly GCF_015227805.2. Classification (NCBI taxonomy): domain Eukaryota; kingdom Metazoa; phylum Chordata; class Aves; order Passeriformes; family Hirundinidae; genus Hirundo; species Hirundo rustica. The sequence goes on along the minus strand of NC_053457.1, from coordinate 23,527,213 downwards.
GAGATGGCAACTCTCATATGACGGCTGGCCCCAAGATCATCGCCATTTCTGTCACTTGTCAAAAGTGTTTTGCGTTGCACTTTTAAAAGTGGCAATTAAACCCCCAAACACACACAAGAGGAGAGCCCACAAATGTTGTGTCTATATTTTATTAATTCAAATCCAAGCAAGACCATATAGGGTCATCTCTAATATGTACTAAATAGCACCACAGGAGCTCCCTTCCAAGTTACACAGAGGCAGAATCATCACTAAAACTAAGATGAAGATGATGTGCCTTTATTGATTACTTTCATTAACACGAACATCCAAGCTCTGCAGTCATTAGGCATAGGCACTTGTCAAGGGCTCCAAACCAAGAGCTTGCCTGGTCGTAAACATCATGGTATAGAGTGTGCTATTTTAAGAGACCAGCACCTATGGCTCAACTCCAGATGAGCAGTAAATGAACCATCCACTCAATCCACAAACAGAGTAGCTAGTGGTAGGTTTTGTTTTCAAATAAAGATGCTACTGATTATACATCAGCAAGAAGTCAAGTTGCAAGGCATTAACGAGTATGCTCTCATCTCATTTTCCCACCAGCAACATGATTCTCAGATCCAAGTTTTATTGCTCAATAGCCACAGCTTCTGCCAAAAATCACAAGGGAGCCAGGGGGAGGGGATGGCAAATATGAAATGGGACAACAGCTGTCAAGGTAATTTGATAGCAGCAATGGCTTCTTGAACCAGTGGACACTCTTGAGAATGTGAGCCAAGGCCTCCAGGCATCCACAGAAAAGCCAAGTAAGATAAAGAGCTCGGTGAGAGAGCAGATACAGATGTCTGAGACAGAGGAAAGAACAAAGAAAGCCAAGGCCATCTAACTTCTAAGAAATTCAGTTTTCCAAACAAAAAAAAAAAATTCAGAGCAAGTGTCCAAATGAACCCTCCCAGCCATGAAGACAAACCATCTTTTGTTTGAAAAATGTTTGCAAGTTTTCCCAGTACTCTTTCCAAAAACATCTCAAAACTACAACATCCAAACAGAGAAGAGGAGTGAAGAATGAGCTGACAGATTAAAAGATCAAGTCAATAACCCGCTACAGGTTGAAATCTAACTCAACTTCTACTAACAAGTAGTCACCTGTATTATGAGATTCACATACATTAAACTTAGCACAAATCGATTCCTAATAGACCAATGCCCACAGTCAAAAGTTGTGTCCATACCACAGAAAATATCCAAAAGGAAGAGTTATCAGCGGAAAGCCTGAAATTTTCCATACTTTTAGTTTAGTTGCTCTGTTAAATGAACCATCCTTTCAGCAATGAGTCATATCTTTTGGTAGAACAGTAAGAAAAAAGCTTTTTTGCTTGTATCTATGTGGCACCTGTTTTGGTAAAATTAAATGGATCACAGAGACGTGCCAAAAACACAGGTGAGCACAAACAGCAAGGCAGGAATGTATTAGCTGCGACAAGTGCAGCAGAGGGAAGTCAGACACTTTAATGATAACTCTCATCAGTAGGTTTTACTCTTCTTTTTAGCATCGTTTTCATTTTCTGTATTCTATGCTTGAAACTTCTCCCATGCAATGAACAATTGCAGTTTTTTTTACTTTCCCTCTCTTCCAAGGGCTTCTGGATTCTCCTTAACCACCCCTATATACCGGCTTGTCCTAGCAATCTCACAGGAGTTTGCAATAGCTGAAAATGCAAACAGAAATGCTCACAGCTTTGTTCAGTATTATTGCCACCTGCTACAGACATGTGACATACCAAGAAACATGTATCCACAGATGCATTTAGGCAGTGATCATGATGCAGATCAATTGCTTCTTCATGCTGAAGTTAACATTTTGACTGACACTAATGCAGTTAGTAATTTATGTTAAATACAGCTTATTCTGATAGGGAAATAAAAAACAGATGACAACTGGCTACCAGAATTTAGCATCAAATTAAAGATCAAACTGTAAACCTAGTTTAACATTCAATTTCTCTAGTTAGATCTTCAAACATTGTACTTGGGCAAAGCTGCCCGTGGATTGTCTAACTGAAGCTGCAGATCTCCCTCAAGCACTGCAGCTCCCTCACCTGACCCTGGAGGGACCATCTACTTCTATTTTTGAAAGCACTTACTAAAAAAGCTCTCATCCAACACAGGAACTTTTGCCTTAAGTGCAGGTCCTGCAGAGCAGATATCAGACCTGGAAGAGGAGAATGGCCTCTGCAGGCCTCCTGACCCTCACAGGGGCAGATAAAGAGAATCCACAGAATGACTGCCTCGAAGCCAAACAGGTTTAACAGCCCTGCACCATCTCTGAGGCAAAAGGCAATTTGCCTGGTATGTCACAGATAAAACGTGCCTGTGTAGAGGCGAGGGTAATGAGACATCTACCCCATGCCACTTCAAAAGGTTAACAACTCAAAGGTTGCAACACTCCCATCTCCTTGCCTGCAAAGGCTGCCCTACCTAGCCCCACCATCACTCCCTTTGGCTCCCTGTTCCAACACAAAGGGATAAAAAACTAAGGAAAAATAATTTTATCTAAAACTAGAAATCTACTTCTGTCACTTTTGGTAGCAACCTTTTCAATGACCCTTCTGAATTTACACTTTACTGAAGGTTACCATTCACTCACTTCTTTTAGTGAGTCAAAGGAAGAAGAATTAACTAATCCCTGTCCCTGCCTTTCCTGCACAAGCCAAACTCCTGGGACAGGGATGAGAAAATGGATCACACCTTCACTGTCCCAGTCGCGTCCATTTTCTGAATGGGATAAGCAGTAAAATTCTTAGCTCCTCCCTTCTGTTCCTATCGCCTGTGTCAAAGAAAACAATGAAGAGCCAGGTCATTATGATCACAAGCACAGCACATCTCTTCATGCCAGAAAAAATGGTGCCCTGGATTATGAATCAACACCAAGCTTCTGCACCAACAGACACTTTAATCAGACACCAGTCACTAATGGAAGCATAAAGAGACATAGTGATAATGGTATCATCAGGATACAGGTCCTTTCAATTCTGTGTCACGGAGGAAGTCCACCCTAGGGAACAACCACGAGAGCAGTGCCAGAACCCAGTCTGTCAACACCCCCAGAAAAAGCAGGACACACTGGGTGGCACACCGAGGAGCCTGCCTGCACCACCCTAGAGCAGGGCTGGACCATCACAAGGAGAGGTCTTGCACACCCCCTTAATGGTTGACGAATACCTGGTGGGCTGTGCTTTCCCCACATCACATCAACCCACATGGAAAAAGGAAGAATCCAGCTAAGCCATCCTTTTTATCCCAAACAAATAGGATTCACCAGCAGAGAGAACAGACTTGGATCTGTGTCACTGGATCCTTCTCAGCCAGCTTGCTGAAGATTCCTTGGAACGGGTGGCAATGAGGGACAGCGCAGTGCTGCCTTCTGGTATAACTGACCTGTCCATGGTGTAAGAACAACTTCCCAGTGCCACCAGGGTTAAGAGCTCAAGACTTTCTGGTTCATGAGGGAGCCAATATATTTAATCATACTTGGGTTACCACCTTGTTACCAAAAAAAGGACAGTCACCTGCATGTTTCTCAACACTGGGAATTTAAGCACTGAACAGGTTTGCCACTTACAGGCTTGCCTACTAGGTTTTTGGCCCAGAAATCAGGAAAATATTTAGTATATAATTAATCCTAAATTGGACCTTAGTTTAAAACTGTCTGAAAGCAAAAGTCAGGCAGCACAGGATAAAAGGGTAAGTGGCATCTCTGACACAGTAAAGAAAAAACAACATATCAAACCACTCTGTGTCAGTAAAAGGTAAGAAAGCACCCAACAATGAACTCTACAGCAGCAATTTTAGCAGCCATAAGGCTGCACAAAACAGAGCACTAACCATGGGAGGTTCACCTTACCTGTCTCTACACACTTGGCTAGTGGATGGCCTCATCTCATCTATCACCTTGTCTCTTTCTGGTTTTCCTCACCTACTGCCAACAAATAGTGCCAGGAGAACCACATGTTGATCTGAGAAAGGGGAGTGAAAATGCAGAAGACATTGACAGTCAAGGAACTCAGGGCAAGAGAAACAAAATCTGAGTCACTGGAGGGGCTGTCAGTCTAAAGAAAGTTGCAATCACCATGCAATGAAGCTAGTACATGAACATTAAACCAAACTCCTATTATAGAACCTAAATTACAGTAGACAAGCTGAAACATACTGGCTCCCATAAAACCAGTTCAGTTGATATAAGGTAAAGGGATAAAAATGAGTCCTCATTCGACAGCAAAGTAATTGAAGCACAGGGAGAAGGCATCACAATCAACTACAACTTGGGACAGTGCAAGGAAGTCCAAAAGACAAAACCCACCACTTTATCCTTGTCCAGCTATCAACTCACTTGAAGCAGTTACGTCCTTGATTTCCTCGAGTAATTTTTCCATTTTGAAAGAAAAAATGCAGGAATAGGAAAATTAAGTCTCCATTATACATGGATTAAAAAAAAAAAAAAAAAAAAAAAAAAAAAAAAAAAAAAAAAAAAAAGCTTGTTCCTATTTGTAAGAACTTTTGCATCTGGTCTTATCTTGAAGGGGTTTTTTAACGTCCCAATGTCCCAGTCATCCTCTAAGTCACAGAAAACACTGAGATGAGAATTCCTTTTGTTAGAAGAATTGTTCACAAGCATTACCCCAGCAAGAGTTTCTCCTCCCAGGAACTACATGCTGCCCTTAACTGTGAGAGTACATGTTTAATCACAGCACACACTCATTCCTTGTCACAACTACTAACTGCAGCATTGGAGATGATGGTTAAAATAATCTAATTTCTTAAAAGAATCTTTGAAGCTTAAAGCATTTCATTCCCTCCTAAATGTTCACTCTAAAAACAGGACACTGCTGTCCCAGTGCTTTTCAAAGGAAATAGACCCAGACACCACTAAAATCCCCAAGCCTACCAGCTTCTTCATGATGGCTCTTTGCTCAGGATGCTCCTTTAAACCTTTCAAGCACTGCTCAAGGCATTCGACTCTTTTTGTTGATCAGGGGGTGGATACAAGTACAAAACAGGGTAACTAGAAACAGCCTCCAATACTTTTAAGTGTGTTTCCAGGTAGAGATCCACCAGGTAGTGGGAACAATGGCAAATGACAGAGCATCATCAATACAAACTTGGTAAGAGACACTTTCTAAATTTTTCTAACCCGTGTTTGGATTAAGATAGCTCACATAGTTATTAGGCTGCATGTCTGTCTGAAAAAAAAAGCACGTGCTGATCTCTCTGGAAAGCCAAACAGTTTAAATAAAAAACCATCAGGAATTACAGCTAGACAACTTCCCCCTTTCGGAATATTTTCCTTGGAACTTTTTGGTTGGAGTCTGTGCATTGCATAGGGCTGAGAAGGCTATTACTCTTGGAAGCTATACTCCCAAATTCTTTCCTTTACTGGAAGATGTGAGGTTGATGATTTGCAAAGAAGAAATGTAATAAAGCCTCTTACCACTGGACCATGTTCAAACAGCAGGCATGCACCAAGTTTAAACCCAGTTTCCAGGCCAGGAATCAGAAATGAAAATGCCCTCAACACTAAAATGTATGCGTGTCTTCACTCTACCCCACCGCTTCTGCAGTGTCTCTCTCATAATAAAACAAAGCTTGTTCAAAGATTACAGAAAAGACTGGAAAATTCAAAACAGCTGCTCTGGAAAGAAAAAAAGAAAACATTAATAGAATAGAGCCATTGACATCAGAGCTCTCCTGGTAGACCTCTCATCCCAGGCACAGCAAGTGCTCCCATGCAGAGAGGAGGAGCAGAGACTGGAATTCCCATCCGTGGTGCATCACACACTCAGGGAAACCTTCATCCCCTCCCTTAACCCCAGGGGCATTGAAGAAAGCAGGAAAAAAGAAAGCTACTCTATTTGCTTGCTCACTGACTGCACACACCACAACTGCATTCACAGGCTCAACTCCATGACTGGCATCAAGCAACAGATTGCTGTAGCTCTTGGAGCCTGCATCCAGTAGGTAATTAAGTTTTTCACTGCCACAGCTGCCTTCCTCAAGCTCTAACCCCAGGGGATTCCCACGCTGGGAAGCTTCGCCCCCCACAAAGACTGCCTACAGGGTGAACTGTGCAACTTCTCCATTTCCAGGTTCTCCTCGGGAGCCTCCAGACAACACAACACAAGCTGAATTAAACTGGCACACTACCGGTAAAGCAGTTTCACGTTAGTGATCGCAAATCCCCCCAGGGCCTTTGTCAAACAAACAGAAAGACCTAGAAAAATGTCAGTCCTGATTACCAGGGAGAGGCTGGGTCCATCATACGGGATCAGAGCTTTAAGCGTGCTGTGATCCCTGTAATGGTTTCAGGAAAACACAAACACGCTAGTACAGAAGGATCAGAAACTGGCTTTTCTCTGCATGACATACAAGTCTCCCATTTCTCTTGCAAGTGAGCATTCAAACCTTTAGTAGCCGACACTGACTCTGAAGTATACTGTACAGCATTTTTATTAAGAGAGATACTGACAATGATTTGGACAGAGATCTTGATTTCTCTAGGAAAAATCCCATCCATGTAGTAAAAGCAATTCTTCAACACTAAGAGAAGGAAAAAAAAATACTCCCCATGAGCAGTGTGAAGTTCTTGAAACTCACTGTTTTGAAATTAGTGTTTTCAAACCTAACCACTCCAAAAGGCTCCAGGCAAATTAGAACATCAACAAGAAGATAAAAGTTATTCCCCATGAGGGTAGGGAACCAGGACACAACAAGACCAGATCACATCTGAAAAACACCATAAATCCCAAACCTCTACAACCATGTAGTCCATATGGTGAGCTACTCACAGGTCCACTGCCCCAGCTTCCAGTGAGGCACCTCTTATTCTTCTATTCTGCCAGAAGAAAAGGAAGACCTAATGCAGTGAGTCTTCAAGGTACTTTGAGAGATTCCTCCTTACCCAATCCCCACACACTGCACCAAAATACTCAAATAAAAGCTGAAAGTTAAAAAGCCAAAAGGCTTTATTTGTACACATACCTCAGTTACACAGCAGCAGGAAAAACCCCCACACAAATTCACAGAGCAAAATATATCACACTAATTTATCTACCTTGAATCAAAAAACTTAGTGAAGTCCCTTGGAGTTCAAGTTAGAGCTACTGCATAACTCTAACTCACAATTCTGGCCTACTTTAATGAGCAAAGAATTGAACTGAAGCCTCTTTACTAGATGCCCTGTAACATCAGCTGAAGGTCCCTGTCTGCACTTGCCATATGGGAATTGTCCCTGTAAGAGCTGTTCTTGCTTCCAATGGAAAAATGTCCCAGACAAGACAGGAAGAGCTAAGCCTGCAGCTTGCCTAAAACCCACAGCCACACCTACTTTCAATGCCAGATTGTAAATTTTTATCAAGAACAAGTTCACACGCCGGCAGATTTTCTTCCTATTTGTAGGAATCTAGAAATTGCTGACAGGCAATTCACAAGCAGTAAAAGCAGGCAACCGATCGTCCTTGTCCTCACATAACTGCTGCATGGAAAGGGGTCCTGCAGGCTGCACTTTGAACTGCCCAGTGCAAAGGGTAGGCAGGACAATCTTCTGAAAGTGGGAGGTGGAGTCCTGGAAGAAAACCAGAAATGGCAAGATCCTTCCTAAAATTGTTTGCTGGCAGCAGAGTATCCAACCAAGGGAGAATCAGCATTTTTGTTGCCCTCGTTATCCATGGACAAATGGGGAAAATAAAGCCTCGTTCACCTCCACAAAGATCAACTGTCACAAAAGGCTCTGTCACATCACTGTAAGAGATTATACCACTATAAAAAAACTCACTGTAAAGAAAACTACAACTTTCATTCACACTTGCTGTGGGAAAGAACCTCAAGGAAGTAGGAGCCCAGTCTTGACGGGACAGCTCACCCCACAGAGCAATGTTACCATACCACTCTCATTTGAAGGGCAGCTCCTTCTAGGACTACCAGCAAAAGAATGGTGTAATCCAAACAGAAAGCATTACAGAAAATATAACTATACAGATCTTTTGTGCTGAATGTATGCATTCATCTCCTGGCCCCAGTGGCTTTGGCTGGAGCAAAGCTCCTGCCCAGTTAATTAGTAACTGCAGCTGAGTCCTGTTAACTCAGTCCTGTTAACTTGTAAACTCTTGCAGCCTCCACAATCATCAGGTCTCAGCTCCCAGATTGACAGGCATCACACTTACCCTGTCCTTCAAAATACAATTCCTTGATGACAAAGGCTTGTTGTTTCATAAGCACTGAAATTATTATACCAAACAATTCACACGTGAAATGCTTCAAAATAAAGAGACACAAATAAGTCCCAACCACATAAGCTTTCTTTGCTTTGAGGTTTCTGTTTAATCTAGGGCTTGGATATTTTAAGACAAGCTGGTAACAAGAGAAGTTGTTTTTCTAGTATTCTTTCACTAGTCCTTTCAAGCAGGTATCATCACCAGTAGGTGAAGAGCAAGTCTGAGTAATGTTTTTAAACCACAAAAATAACCACAAACACCCATGTAAGAATCCCAATTTCAACATGCCAGCCAACTCAGACAGAGAAACACCTCTGGCATTACAGGTTGTGTACTACAACAACCTGATATTCAAAAGCAAACAACCTATATGATGCCGCACAGACAGCATAGAAGTGTGGAAAATCCTGGACGCTATTCTTCACTTCAGTGAAAACTGTCTACCAAAACTCTGGGAGGCTCCCAGACAATTTTAACAGAAAACATGACAACAGTGGCTCAAAGATTCCCAAGGGCTCCTCCCTATGACCCTTCAGAGTGGCAAGTTACTATAGACTAAGCCACAAACAGGGAAGAGAACACTTCTACACAAAGGAGAGGAGGAAAAAAAAAAAAAAAAAAAAAAAAAAAAAAAAAAAAAAAAAAAAGACTTAATGGAGACAGACCAATTTTAAGGAATCAAAGCTTCTTTATTATTGAGAACCAAGAATGCAAAGATAAGCTGACCTGGCCACTGTGTTAAGAACATTTGGTACATGCAACTCCAGTGGCAAGTAAAAAGAACATTCAGTTCCTCTCCGAGCTTGATGGATCTCACTGCCATCTCTCCTTCTTCTATTGCAACTTTGTGTTTCAAGCCGGAGCCTCAAATAGTGACCTTTTAAGCCCATTTCGTGAAATACACTGTATGGCTTGATGCCCTGGAGTCATAACATTAGAGGGGGTTTTGGTGGGTTTCCTGTTGGTGTTTGGTTTTGCATTTGGGCGTTTCTTTAAGAAGCTATGGGAAAACTTCAGTTCCTCTGCCTCAACTCATAACAAAATGTTTTCCAGAATCAGAACTTTATTACTCCATGTTGTACAAAAAGCTATTTAGAATGCTATAGGAACATCTCAACTATTCCAAGCCATCCCTTTCTCTTCCCTACATCTCTCTCTCTAAAAACCACCTACATGGAAGTGATGAGGTCATCTCTTCCCCTTACAGTTTTTTAACCAGTCTCTCTTTCTACGCCCTTCTCACACATGTTTTGTATATCACACTTAGCCCTACTTTACTCCCAGCATAGCTTATTCTACTAACTATTGGGCCACGCAGATTTCTTGGCCAAGGGAAAAGGTGCATTCCTCCAGCAGAAGGTTAATGACAGATTTATGCATCTCATTTTCTATGGCTATATACTGGTGAAAAGTGAAACAAAACCCTCATCGCTTGATAGTCCTGAAATGACTCAGTGACCTTGGCAAGAGCGAGGCTGGATTAACCACCTGGTATGGACTGTTAGCCATGTGCTGTGGGCAGTAGCTCATTAGCACCAAGTATTTACACTCCTATTTGTAGCTGGTAGGCTGTAATTCAGGACCTTGTCAAATTAACAAGAGTGCCAGGTCGCACTCACTGGGGTATGGTTCATGGTACTCTGTGTTGAGGGCTAGTTTTACAAGTTCCATTAGTGAAATTGGAAGGGACTCAACAGCAGAAGTGCCGTGGGCCTACCTAGACTGGCAACTGCATCACAATTGCTTCTGAAGAGGCACATAAGCAAATGAAAAAGTGAGCTCTTGCTACATATTAATTAAAAAAAACTCAGCTTGGTGGTCTGTAGACCACTACCTGGCCACTGCTTTCACTTTTGTCTTACTTCATCCTGACTAAGCTGCTGTAAGACTGACTTAGGACTCTTAATATTGAGCAGACATTAAATGTTTAAAAGAGGTGAAGAAGGGAAACTTCAAATCCTAGGGGTCTTAATTTCTGTGCGCTAGGATGTGTGCCTTCCAAGTGAGCGAGACAAAAATCTGACATCCGATCACACCAGGAAGATGAGCAGATCTTGCCAGTCTAGTGGCCTTGATGCTCCAAGTTAAGCAGCCTAATAACTCCCACAATACTTCCCACCACTATAGTGATTTCTTCAATAAAACAAGGAGGAGACTCGGGCTCATAACACATATGAAGTGTGAGGTGGCTCATGCCCTCATTTCCTAAATTACCACCTAGAGTGATACCATAGCCTGACAAAACCAAACCTACCTTTGGATGGCTTCATACAGAACTGACAATCAGAAATGTACTCCTAGATCCACCTCTCTCTGCCACTAGCACGACACAGCTACACACAGGAGACACCCACTACTGGTCTTTGTTTCTGTGCAAGAGCTGACAAAGGTTCAATGTTGATTAGACATGCTCACAGAGAAATAAGCATCTAGGGCTATTTAATAAAGACAGTATCTTTAGTCCCAGAACTTCCTGAATCACAGCCCGATGAGATGAGTAAACTTCCGTGGGGAACAAAAGAAACTGGCTCTTTTCTAATACCTTCTCTAAGCAGCCCCAGCCATTGTCAGAAATAACCTACTGCAGAGGATTTGCTGTAATTGTTCTTATGCCCTCAGAGTCAACTGAAGTTCAGAGAGAAAATGTGCTGCTCCTCAGAACCTCATGTCAGCAGAGAAAAAAAATGAAGCTCAAAAAAATCTCAGTCCTGGAAGGATGCTGTGATGATTAAACTACCTGATCAGTTTCCTACACTAATGAATTCGCTTAGAAGTTGATACTCTGCCTCTTTGGTCTATCCTGCTCCAAAACTGGCTGTGAAATGCTGTTGGCTGCTCAGACTGACCTGAAGTTTACATCTGTGCCTATTACAGATAACCTCTACAGACACAGAGAAAGCAGATAGGAGCATGGTTCACTTGTGGTGCAATTCACTCCCATCAGCTTCAGCACAGGAAAGCAATTACTAACTGAGCAAACAGCTGAGGGGAAGAAAAGGCAACTTCTTGTGTTTGTCAAATGACAAGAGTTGCAAACAGTTGGTTAAAAAGCAATCAAAGAATCATATCCAACACGGGCATCAAACTCAAACCTCTACTGCTCAAGCCATTTCATTCACTTACTCCTCTCCCTGAAACATGTTTCTTCCTACTCTCAGCAGCAGAAGGACTCCTCAGCTGGGATCCTCACCAAGGCTGCTCTCCTAGTAGCCTCTCTTCTCCTGGTCTCTCTAAAATGTTCCCAGTAGAAGAACTGGAGCTGCTCCCTGATGCATTCCCCTTGGAGCCTCTTGCTCAGCATAGCAGCAGGAGGGCTGCCTGCAGTAACCCACATCCGCTGCTCTCCAGCGGAACGAGCACGCATCCCCCAGGAGCTCTGCAAGGCCAGCAAAGCTCTTGGCAGTGCAGTACCTGCGGGTGCTGTGCTGTCACACAGCCAAGGAACAGCTTGTCACGAGGCAACCCCCACCCCCACATGTAATTTTTGTTCAGGGAATAAATCTGCAGGCATAGCATGCTAAGACTTCTGTTTCTTGGTGGCAAATTCCTTCCCACCTACCACTCCCCTACCCTCTTCACACAGAAAAGTCTCTGCACTGGACCTTCCCAACACTCTCTCTGTTATACGAATTTCCCCAAAAGGATCAGAGGAGGTGCCTTTTATTAGCTAAGCAGCCTTGAAAATAATATTGTTTTCCAAGAAGTTTTACGTGCCTTTCATAATCCCAGAAAGGATTTATGTAGTTTCTTCCAGTTTCTTGTAATGCTGTAGTCACAGGGTTACCCAGAAAAAGTGCCCAGGAGACAGACAACCTGCTAGATAAATTAGAAAGTGAGCATTCAGACCTACTAAATCAAAGTTACTCAAGGGAAGACTGGACTTGGATTCAGCAGGTCATAAAACTTGAAAGAAACCAGGAAAGAAGCCACCTACAAACCTGGATTAGAGCTGCACCAGAAAGATAAGTGACCTAAAAACAAAAAAAGCCCCTCAGACCAAGTGACCTAAAAACAGAAAAAAACCCCTCAGAACAACAATAGTAATGGAGATCTTTGGATCCCTGGGCTACGAATTACTTTCTATCCTACCTGTTTCTAAAAAGAGGATCTAAGTGCTCAAAAGAGAAGTAGGTCTAGATATTCTCCTCTGCACTCAAAAGTCAGAGGTCTATATTTCAGGTTGCTGGGAATTAGTTTTTTTCCAAGGGAAAGGAAGAACTAGAAAAGAAATGGACAACATTTTTTTCCCCAATGTCCACTCTAAATCAACCACCAAACATATACGCTACAAAAATCAGACTGTACAAGACCAAGAGAGCCTGAAGAAAGTGCCATCAAGCTAAATCTGACAATGTTTTTAGGAATAAAAAAAAATCTTTTAAGGTCCAGTTGGAAATTATTTTAATAAGGAATCTAGATGTTTTCTCAAGGCAGCCATGGGATTCAGAAAGTGAGAGCTCAGAACTGCTGCACAGTTAATGAGGCTTCTTTGCAACATGTTGTTAAGCTCTGATCCGTAGTATAAAATAATAGTGGAAACAGATATAAATAAGATCAAAACATATGACTCAAAGTCCTCGGATAAGGAGGACTCCAACTGAGAAACTGCTGCCCTCCAAAGCCATCCAGGCCACCAGGAATAGAATGGCTTGCAGAAAGTGGGCCAATCTTGAAATATTAGTATTACAACATGAGGCTTTACAAGCTGAATTTTTGTAGCTCCAGCAGACAGGCAGCTAGAAATAGAATGCCTTGGATTTAGGATCACACATGCAGAGATTTGCCTGTGAAAAACACCAAGAGCAAGTGCCGGAGAGCATTTAAGCAGAGATCTAGAAAGACTGTCAAAAGGAACAGAAAACAAGGGGGGGGGGGGGGGGGGGGGGGGGGGGGGAAAGCAGGTCCACACACATGTTGACCAGCAAAAGAAGGTCACTTCACCAGCTTCTTTCCAAAAATGACTCTGTGGCTCGTTCAATCCCTGCTGCAGATTAGGAACTATGACACAAATCAATTCACTCGATCCTGGAACAGGTAAAGCCTCGCTCCCCTTTACAGCAATGGCCAACATTAGATTAGCTCGGGGTGAACTCATTTCAAATGAGATACCTCTTTGCTCTGAGGAAAGTCAGGGCAGGCCCTTTCCTAGGCCAGTAAAAATTTGCATTAAATTTGAATGACTGAATTCAAGTTAAGCTTGAACTCAGTCTGCTCAACCTGTAGACAAATGGATTTGACAGCTCTGGTAGAAGTTTAACGTCGTTTTTAGAAGAGAAAAAATGGATCTATTTCAAAAGCTACTTATTTATCTTATTTATTTATTTGCAAGTAAACCATGCTTTTTAGAGAAGAAGCCTGTTTGTGGACTGCTTCAGGAATCATGTTTATTCACACTTTAGGAGATTAGAGCAGCAAGGGGGTGGGAATGTGCTGAAACTCTCTTAAAATTAAGTTTCTTTCCTGGCAGCATAGAAGTGAAACAGATACTTATTTTGCAATTGTGGTCAAAGAATGTTAATGATAGGCCCACCACCAAATCCTCTAGCTGTTCAGCCTAAGCACTAGAACAACTACAGAACTACCCATCTCATCTTCTGCAACAGCGTAAAGATGTATATCCTTTTGTGTTTGGCTTTTAACCGCCTCCTTGTAAGCCTCCATTCCACATCTAGGTTAAGAAGGTTTTGCCTCTGCCCAAAATGTGAGTTTCAAAACCCCACTTACGCAGCTAATTACCAAACTTATTAGGAAAAAACCCCCATCCTCCCTCCTCAAATCAGTTAAAGTATTAACTGACAGCATTATCACATGAGCTGCCTGTTGCACCCAACAGTGGTAGCGGGGGCTGGGTATCAAAAAAGACACAGTTAGGAGTTTTGAAGTAAGCTGGCTGTGGCAGAAGATCAGTGTGATGGGAAGGGAATGATTAAAAACCGTAAGCTTACTACTTCCAACACTCTACTGGAGAGTAATGTGCAATTTGATTCTCACCCTTAATTTGTACGTTCTCATGGGAATTTGGCAAGGTTGCTCTGAAGAAGAAAGTTGGAAGAGCTCTTGCAAAAGACACTGCGCTTTGCCAGATCAAGCCGGCTATCAGTTATTTACATTCATTTCAAAGGACACAAAGGAAACCACTTATTTCCACCGTATCTGCACTTTTTAAAGAGAAACCAGTTAGGACAAAGCTGATCCTAACACAGGACTTGTCCGTACAGACCAGCCAGCACAGTGACTCTGGAGTAAACATTTAAGTATGCTAAAACGAGCCTGAATTAATTCCCAACTACAGAGACTATTCCAGGGCTCAGCAATCTCAGGAGGAACACACACGTAAGGAAGTCATCCTGAACTTGTGCTGCTGGGATGTTTCCTAGTGCAGGCAAGAGACTGGCTACCAGGGAAAGTGATCTCTAGTCAATACCTTGCAATCCACCCAGGAGAATTTTTAAGAAGCCTATTTTAAGCACCAGTTTTAGGAACTCTAAGGAGGAATTTGGCTTAGCCACTCTCACAGGATTAAAGCGCACACCTAATTCTCCCAGCTGTTAAATAAAAAGGCTATGCCAACACACAGGAGTGCATTCCATCCTTTCAGACCAGGGAGATAAACTACCAACCTAACATGCATTTCTTCAGACACACTGCTGCACACAGAACCAGAAAACACACACAAGTCTCACCAAAGGCTAAGAACCTGATTGTGCTATTGGGAGTCTGATCAACAGGGACAGAGGGGAAGAAGAACCACCCTTTACTCACACATGCAGCAAAATCCACCTTAACCAGCCAACAGTTAAGTGATATCATTGAGTTTCCCACATCCAAACTGCAGATCATGCAGCATAGAAACCAAAGCCAAGGGAGGCTCTCCCTCATCTCTCCTTCAACACCTCCAAAACCAAATAAGACTTCCCCATCTCTACACACAGGCTGAAAGAGATAAAGATAACCACCACTGCAATGGTCAGTAAAAAGCAGGAAAGCAGGAGTATGTTCATTTTCTATCCACAAAGATGAAATAAATATGAGGTAACCCTCCAACTCCCCAAATCGAGTTAAGCAGGATGAAGAAGGTCCAGTGCCATGACACAAGAGCTTAGCATGTGGACAAACCAGCAGCTGAAGCTTAAGTCATAATTTAAACTTATCTGGAAAGAACGTTCATCAATTCACAAAATTTTTTTCAAGGCAACTTATGCAGTTAATAAAAGGTGAGCTCAAATAATCCCCACTAGATTCTCTCTCTCAAGCAAATCACCCTCCAGGGACCAAGCTGCTCTGCGGTACTTTCATCAGATCTCCCTGGGTACAAACAGTCTGGTGGCACTCCAAATAGCCTTTCTTTATCCAACACAGGAGTCCACACATCCAAACTGTCTGAAATTTCACTTAACAACTACTTTGAAAACTCCCTCTTGCACAGGCCACAGAGCATTTATTATTTGGCTTGCAGAGAGGAACAGACTTTAAAAGGAAAACAAAAAGATGATTTTCCTTTCTCATAAGGAAAAGCTTTGAACAAAAATTAAGATGCATTTGTCAAGTCAGCACCACCTGCAATCAAGAGAAAGGTGGAAAGCCTCAGTCCCGTTCTGATGCAACTAATACACAATCTACAGCAAAGAGGTAAAGGGTCACACCTCTGCTGAGCCTGTGGTCCTGAAGCACAGGGTAGCCTGGGGAAAAAGATCTGTAACTCTGAAGTGCAGCACCAACAGGTGCTTTGGAACATATTTTAAAAGATTGAAATGATTTATGAGTTACAAGATCAAAGTGTCAACCAAAGTAACTGGAACACGAGCAGAGAGCTGAGGTCAGCTGGCTGAGCCTATGAATGGAGCTAAAATGCCTTGTTTATCTCAGCACGTGTGTGCACCGAGCATGAAAGGCACCCGAGCAGCCCACCCACTCCTCCCCGTCAGGCCAGCTGAAAAAGCACAGAGAAGACACAGCCAAGGAATGAGCGCGGATTCCCGTCAGTGGCTCTCACTACAACGGACGGATGAGTGGAAAAAGCAATAAGGAAAACAACCTTGCTTGGCACCATGCCCACACACACATCCCAGTGCACTGGGGGAAGAAAAGGCTGGGGGCACATCCCGGCCGTGGATCAGCTTTCTGGCCCAGGGCATGAGCAGATCTGGCAGATGCCTAAATAGCGGTCACTCACAGAACGCACCTTCCCACAGCCCTCTGTGCGCAGGAACCCGAGGCCCCCCTGCAGAGCTCTCTTGCTGCAAGCAGGTGAATGCTGACCGCCACCGAGCAGCACCTCCCCACCGCGCCCCCGCCACAGGCACGAGCCCACCTTTCTTGAACTCCTCCAGCATGGCATCGAGCTTGGTGTCATTGAAGACAAAATGCAGCGGGTGGTTGTAAAAGCGGGTGATGGTCTTGAGCGGCGTGCAGTCATCGGGGTCCACAAAAGCCAGGTCCTTAACGAAGAGCAAGTCCACGATGTTGGAGCGGTCACCCTCGAAAACAGGGATGCGGGTGTAACCGCTCTCCATGATCTCGGACATGGTGTTGAAGTCGAGCACAGCCTCAGCAGCGATCATAAAGCAGTCTCGGAGGGGAGTCATCACATCCTCCACGGTCTTGGTGCGCAGTTCCAGGGCTCCTTGGATAATGTTGAGCTCCTCCTTGACTAGATCGTTATAAGGGTCGGTGACCCGCAGCATCTCCAGCAACTTCTCACGGTTATAGACCGTGCCGATCTCCTGGCCCAGAACACAGTCCAGCAACTTGCTGACGGGGTAGGAGGCCGGGAAGGTCATCATCATGAAAAACTTGGTGAGGAAGATGGTGTTGGCGCCCACGGCCAGGCCGTGCCGAGAGCAAATAGCCTGCGGCACGATCTCGCCGAAGATGACGATACCGATGGTGGAGACCACCACGGCCACCAGCCCAGAGCCGGCAATGTCGTCTAGCAGAATGGTAAGCGTGGTGTTGACCAGGACATTGCCCAGCAGGAGGGAGCACAGCAGGTAGTTGCCCTGACGTCGCACAGGCTCGATGCGCTTGGCATAGTTCTTCTCTTTGTCCGTGCCACAGTTCTGCACGATGCGCAGTTCCATGGGGTCCAGGGCCATCAGGCCCAGGTTGAGGCCACTGAACATGCCCGAGAGGCACAGGAGGAGCGAGATGAAGATGACCTGCAGCCAGAAGGGCAGCAGGAACTTCTTCTCCTCGCCCACGATCATCTTGGTGTCCTCGCCGTCATGGTAGATCCAAGTGGTCTCGCCCCAGGGCGGAGGTCCCGCCGGCCCCTCGGCGCCCGCCAGCCCTCCGGGAGCCCCGGGGCCCAGGGCGGCGGCGGCGGGGGCCGAGACGGAGGTGCACAGGTAGTAGGACTTGCTCTTCTCCGTTTTGCGCAGGGGCTTGATCTCGATCTCGATGATGCCCGAGGTGCGGCGGTTGAGCACGATGTGCGGCAGGATGATGATGTCCGAGGTGCGGATGCCGCAGCGCTGCGGGGCCCCGCCGCTGCCCGCCGACCCGCCGCCGCCCCCGCCACCGCCGCGCCCCGCCGGCCCCCGCCGCCGCCCGCCCGCCCCGCCGCCGCTCGTGCTCCGTGAAGGCGATGCGCGACCACGTCTCGTTGTTGATGTTCTGCCCGTAGACCCGCAGCTTCACCCGCGTCCGTTCGCTCACCCGCAGCGCGCCCCCCTCCATGAAGGAGACGTCGTCCGTGTCCTCCAGCCGCAGACCGATGATCACCGTCTCCTCCGCCGCCGGCGGGGGCGCGACGGCGGCGGGCGGCGAGCGAGCGGCACGGCGGCGGCCGGGGGCCGCCGGCACATGGCAGCCGCCGAGCAAGCAGCAAGAGCCCAAGCCCGCGCCCCCCCCGGCCGCCCCCCGCCATGTGTCCCAACCGGGCCAGCGCGGGCCAGCTTTAGTCAGGGCTCGGCCGCCCGCCGCGGGCCCCGACATCGCCGCGCTGGCGGTCGCCTGCGGCGTGCCACACGGCTCCCCCGGCGGCGGCGGTGGCGGCGGGCGCGGCGGCTGGCCGGGCGGGCGAGGGCGCGGGCTCGGCTGCCCGCGGGACCCGACGGGCGGCGGACTGCGGGTGCCGGCGGGCCGACCAGGCAGCCGCCCTCTACCCGCGCCCGCCCCGCCCCGCCCCGCCCCGCCCGCCGCCGCGGGGGAGGATGCCTCCTCCCGGCGCCGCCATCAGCGCCAGCCTGCCCGCCATCAGCGCTGGGCCGCGGCCCCCGCCGCGCCCCGCCCGCTCCCCAGCCCCGGGGGCGCGTGACTCCGGTGTGTACCCCGGGCGCGGGGGCGGGGCCGACCGCGCGGCTGCGGCCAATGGCGGCGGCGCTCGGGGCCTAGGGGGGCGGAGCCTCAGGAGGGGCGCGACCAATGGGGGTGCGGTGCGGCCGGCGCGCGCGGCGCCCGGCAGGAGCGGCCCCGGGAGCGCCGGCGCCGGGGCGAGAGGCGGCCGAACGGGCCGGGCGGTCCCGCTCCACCCGCCGCTCCCGCCCGGCCCACGGCGACCGCCGCTCCCCTCGGACCCGCCGCGCCGCTCGCCCCCTTCAGCGACCCGGGAGCGCCGCCCCGCGTCCGCGCTCCGCATCGGTCGGCGGTCACGCAGCGCCCCCTGGCGGCCCCGCCGCGCCTCGTGGGCTCTGCCCGACGGGGCGAGTCCCGGTGCCGCCCGCCGGGATCCTCCGCGACGGGGGCGGCTCCCTCAGCCGTGACCGTGCCCCGGTAGGCCCCCGAGCCGCCACCGGTGCGGTACCGTGCGACGTTCAGAAATCGAGCTGTCGCGCTGCGGCCCCCGGGCACCATCCGCCCCGACATCTCCGTTGTTGAGGGGAATTAACCATTAAATACCGAATAGGGACGGGCCGCGCTCCTCCCTCACCTCTCCTCTGCTCCGCCGCCCCGTGCGGGGTGTGGGGTGAGCGGGCCCGGGGTTTGGAGCTCCCCTTGAGGACGTCCGAAGCCGCCCCAGTTGTCCCGCTCCGCTCATCCTCAGTTCATGAATGCACGGAGAGCCGAGACCGCCCGGAGAGCCCGGCTGTTTCCAAAGCTTCGTCTGCTGTGCCGCAATCCCAGCTGGGGAACACGCCCCACACCCGGCCATCATCGCCCCATGTCCGTCAGTTACGAAGGAGTTCAACATCCTGGACAGCCAGAGACGAACAGCTGTGGGAGCAACCAGTGTGGCTTGTGGACACCCTTTAGAGGCAGTGAAACAGCCTCCCTGCTGTTTAGGTGCTTGGAAAACGGAAAAATAGATAGTGCAGGGCAACCCAATACTGTGGAGCAGAGCACAGTGCTCTGTAGTCACAAATCTCATTCAGCTTATCCTAAGGGAGTTCCACAGGCCTGGTTCCCTAAGGAGGTGACAGGTGTCCCTGAACCACTGTGACACCCTGCTAACCACAGAGTTAGCAGGGACTCAGGAATCCCTTTCCCCCAGGAATGAATCAGACCCATCACAAACTCTGGCTGCTGCCATCACAACACCCTCTCTGCTTGCTAAGGTAGGACACCGATGCTGCAGAACTTCACACTAGGAGAACAGGATCTGAGACATCTCTACAACCAAAATACACAAACTGGGTTGTTGGGCACATTGTGTTGGAGTTCCTCACATGGGATGGGGCTCCAGGACCTCTTCATACACTGGGGGCTGAAAACCCCAAGGCTGTGTATGCACAGGTAAAGCCAAGGCAGAGAAGACACCACTGCATCCACAGCCTGGTGAGGACCTCTACTTTAATGCTCCACATCAAAGTCAAGTTCTCTTAGCTGCTTCCTCCCTGGCATGCTGAGAATTTGGGAAACACATAGTGCTATGCAAATGCAGTGGCATTTAAGCTGTGGCCTTTTTCTGTATGCACAGAGCGGGGATCTCACTGTGGGTGCAGCTCTTCCCGGGCAAGTTGAAAGGCCACGCCAGGGACTTGTGTCTTTTTAATGAAGGGATTTACAGGTAGGACCCCTCCGCCCCACCTGCTCTTCCATTCCTGCTGCGAAGGCTGTCTTTGATAGCAGGAGTTAACTGCTGCAAACCTCCCAGGATGAGCTGTTTGAGGACTTGGATTAAGTCTTTGTAAGTAATCTAGAAAGAGGACTGGGGGTGGGGTGTGTGTATTAAATAGCTTCTTCCTCCCAAGGTCCCATCAGTGAGGTCATTCCACACAATTTCAGAACAATTTCAGGTGTCCTGAACACCTAGACCCTTCTCAGCCACTGCTACTGCTACGGCAGAGCATCCTGGGCACTGGCCTCTGTTTCTTTTTGAACCTAAATTTTATTGGGTTTTGCTTCTTAACTTCCCCCATGCTACAGCATGATGCTTAAAAGGCAGAGATGGGAAATTTGGTCCCTTCTGGAAAATCACTGTGTGAGGAGAGGTGGAAACAGTCCCTTATTTCTAAGCTTAGCTATTCAGCAGCCTCCAGCCTTTCCTAAACACATTATGTGGGCCAGGTCCTGTGGGATTCATGCTGGGCAGTAGGAATGCAGCCCATCACCTCCCACCACAGCCTAAAAGCCCTCGCACCTTGCTCTTTGTCTGCTGTGGGATGCAGCCAGATGCGTTTCTGCTCTTCCAGAATTGCTGTATTTCCCTGCAAAACTCTGCAGGTGCGATGCCCGCAAGGGACTCAGGGCTTCCAACTAAATGGAGTCTGGGGGGAAACAGAAACCTCAGTGGCACTGCACAGGGAAAGATAGAGCAATCCCAACTCCTGGAACAGGCTGCAGGGCTGCAAGTGAGACAGTGTCCCTGTGTCCCTGCCTGAGTGCCCAAGCTGTGCAGGCACTGTCAGCCCCACAGTGAGGGGACCCACAGGACGGGCCCTCACTGCAGCCAGGCCCAGCCTGCCCCACCAGCCCTGCCAGGGAAGCACAGCACCCACGGCCCCGTGACAGCTACAAGCACACAGCCTTTGAGCTCAGACATGTATTTGCTCTCTGGTGGAAGACATCACTGGGGCCAGGTCCTCTTGCCCCGCTGACTTCCAGCGGTGGTGTGGGGACACCACTTGCTACTCAGCAGCACCCTGGGGGACCACAGGTGCCATTAGGACAGCAAGCAGGACCTGGGGCTGTCAGCCGCTCCAGCAGCTGGAAAGGATCACGGATCTTCTCCTGAAAGACAGAGAAAAACCCAGGGCAGGATCAGGCCAGTGGGAAGCAAGAAGCACCTGAGAAAGTGGCATGTGCCCCTCGCTCAGTCCCTGCCAGAAGAGCAACCCAAGCAGACCTTCCTTTTAGCTATCATGGGGGGCACCTCCTGGGTCACTCCAGCTGCTTTTCCCTGTGTTAAGGAAGAAGCCAAAAGTTTGTCTGGGACTTTGGCTCTGCTTTTATCTGAGAAATGCCTCCTGCTTGGACAGAAACCTGAGAAAATCTCCCCTTCCTAAGTACAAGGCTGTATTTCAGGGATACACAGCTGCAGGGTGTTATCTCCCTTTTCTCTCCTGGCCCATCTACAGGCTGGAGGAACCACCAAGGAGAAGAGAGAGGCTTCCAGCAGATAGAATGCTTTGTGCTGCAGGGTCAGGGTTGGCAGCCAGGGCCAACCTGCTCTTCCATCAGCAGGCAGGAGAGAAATGAGCAGGAAGAAACTGTGAGGATGGGCCATCACCTCCCTGGCGCAGGCTGTGCACAGCCATCCCCTCAGGGGAAGGATGACTCCCCTTGGGAGACCTCAGGGAAGTCCAGCTGTAGCCTCACCAGTCCCCATAGACATGCTGGGGTGGTTAGAGCAGACTCCCCCTTAGGAGGGGGGTACTTGGATAGGGGCACAGTTTGTCCCAACTCAGGCACCACCACTCTTGGTCTCCCATGATCTCCTGTCTGGCCCAGAAGAACTCAGATGTCTTGGTATCATGCCACACACCCCATAGCCCCTGTGATGGCATGGGACACCCATGTCCCAATTCCTTAACCCAGCCATAGAGCTGCCCTCTACTGACCTTCACTCCCTTGCAACAGCAGCCCTGCAGTGGTGCAGCATTGGCCCCGCCAGCTCGGATCAGGAACTCATCCGCAAACCTGGAGCTCCGCAAGATCGCAGCCATCTCAGCATCCACGTCCACCACCTCTCCTTCCTGGGGGCAGAGGAATGGTCACAAGCCTGGGGTCCTGGATATGTGTCCCAAGGGACTCCAGCCACCCAGCCAGGTGACAGGGAGAGTGAAAGCAGGAGCACGTCTTGGCCCAAAACCTGAAGAAACACCCAAAAAACCCAAGCATCAGGCTTCAAACCGTTCTGGGAAGTCACCATGGATGTTCTGCCTTTACCACAAAGCAGGGCATGCATCTGTCTCCCTTTCCTGTACATTTTCACTCCCCTGGGTTTACACAGCCCCTTGGCTCCCACCCACCATCCCCTCCACCAAAGCTTGCCCCCAGATCACAGAGGATGCTGCTGAATAGCAGCTTCATCAGCTTTAACTCTTCCCTACAGAACCCCAGCATGCCTCCCCAAACCTTGAAGGTGAAGTTGGCGTCAAACACCAGCTCTCGCTCGTGCCCCACGATCCCGCCGTTGTAGATGACCTGTCCTGGCCCGGCCCAGCTGCCACCCAGCACCTTGAATAGGCGGAAAGTTGCAGAAACGAAGCGGCAGTCACCTACAAGGGAGAGGTTGGTGGTCTGGACACTGAACACCTGGGCTGGGATCCCAGCAGAGCTTCCCACAGCTTCCCAGAGCTGACACTCCCTGGCTGGATCCTCACCGACGATGCCCTCCAGCTCCTTGTTGCCAATGGTGATGGGGCTGGCGGTGACCAGGCATGGGGGGCTGAACCCCACCTCCTCAGCAATGCTGTACAGGTCTCTCCAGTACAGGGCTCCTGCCAGGCATTCTCCTGGCGTGAGACCACAGACATGGGGGATGGAGGCCAAGGTCTGGTCCCCTCAGGCCATGTCACCCCATCCCACAGCCCTACGCACCCCACAGCACCCGGTGTTTCCGGATGGTCTCGCTCAGGCGCTGGCTGCTGTAGATGTCACTGAAGTACATCTCTCCCCCAGGCTGGAGGGCAGCAATGAGTGAAGGGAGACCTCAAGAAGCAAAGGGACAAAAGGGGCAGGGAGAATTGGGAACCCCCTAATCCTACCCTGCATGGGACCCTCTGCAGTGATGCCCTCCTCTGACCCCATCCTGCCACCCCGCCTTGCTGGATCCCATTTGCTGCTTCTCGGTAGCACCCCAAGCAACAGGGCCACCCCAAGCCTGCTTTGCTGCCACGGGCACCAGCCCACCATCACCTTCAACACACGGAAGGCCTCCTGCAGCACAGCCCTCTTGTCAGGGGCAAGGTTGATCACACAGTTGGAGCTGTGGAGGAGGAGACCAAGGCTTATTTGCACCCTCTTTCACACTTAGCACCACCAGCTGCTGTGTGTCCCATCACTTCACACAGGACTTGGAAACACCAATTTGACCATGAAAAGGGCAGCTTATATTCTCAGTCTCTAGCCCAGACTCCAGCTTGGGATTTCCCTTTTCCTAACAGGTGCTTCTGAAGCAGGTGACCCATTGGGATGAAGACCCAGCCCACAGCCCCGGGAAGCAGCAGGACTGGGGGCGACTGTGGCCTGCACAGCACCTACATGACAATATCGTAGCTCTCGTCAGCCAGTCCAGCATCACCCAGCTTCTCCATGTAACCGTGGATGAACTCCACGTTCGGCTTTCGGTAGCCAAACTTATCCATGTGGTAGGCAATGTGCTTCTTTGCCACCTCCACCTGGCAGGAGGGAGGGAACGATGTGAGAGGGCTGCCAGGAGGATGAGGGGGAGTCCCAGATCTGTGCCATACTTGGCCCTCGGTCATATCTATCCCGGTGATGTGGCCCTGCTCCCCGACCAGCTGGCTCAGTAGGTAGCAGTCCCGGCCGCTGCCGCAGCCCAGGTCCAGAATCCGGCACGATGACAGGCACTCGGGGATCACCAGACCGCAGCCGTAGTACCTGGATGGATGCTGAGCTGAGCTGGGTGGAGGTGCCCCAGGGCATGGCCAAGAAGGGGCTGCAGCCCATGGGGATGCACCAGTGGAGGAGAGACCCTGGGGTTTACCTGGCCAGCACCTCCTCATGGATGTGCTCCAGAGCATCTCGCACCATCTTGGAAAGGGGCCTGGCTGAGGTGATGCACGCGTTGGTTTTGAGGTCCTCTGTCTTCTGCAGTTCTTTGCCATAGTAATCCTGAGATGGGAAGGACAGAGGCCACTAAACTGTGCCAAGCTGAGCGCTGGGAGCTCCCCATGCTCTAAAACACGGGGGTCATGCCTGCACTCGGCCTGTACATGCCCTCATTCCTCTGGCACTGGCACTCTCCAGCCAGAAACTACGCTAAGATCAGGCATCCATTTGCCCCCATCCTCCCCAGCTCCCTTTGCTCACATGCACTGATGTGTTTGTGCAGGAGGGAATTTAATTCCAATTTTCAGTAACTTTGTAGGCTGCAGCCTTTTCCTGTCTGAGAAGGGTGCAGGGAACAAGGGCAGGGAAATGCCAGGCTGCTCAGTTCCCCCATCCCCGAGCACAACAGGAGCAAAGCTGCCAGCCCCACCTGGCACTTTCATCTGGGCCCCGAACCAAGCTTTATCCTCCATTGGCAGCAGGAACTCTGGCACATCCCAGGCACGCACCCCCTGCCCAACTGCCCCAACCCTCCACCAGTTCCCATCCACGCTCCTCACCTGCACCTCCTGGTGGATCAGCTCTCTGCAGGGAGTTGCCACTGCAACGGGAATGTGGGGCTGGTGGCTGACACCACAGAGATGGGCACCACCACAGGTCCTCCCAAGGGCTCTGACTCCCCTCTACCCCAGATACCAGGGAGCTTTTTGCTCTCACCCAGCAGAACCCAGTCTAATAGGATGCTCCAGGGGGAACCTGACAACATCCCCCAATCCCAAAAAACCCAGTCTAATAGGATGCTCCAGGGGGCACCTGACAACATCCCCCAATCCCAAAAAACCCACTCCCAGCTGCCCCGGAGAGATGAGTCCCCCGATCATCCCTGTAGGGTAACCCCCCCTCCCCTGCTTTGCAGAGAGCCCCCGGCCCCAAGGGCAGCCCGAGCAGAGGCCCTGGCCCCTTACTGCCTCCAGCCGCAGCGCCTCAGCCGGACTCTGCCCAGCCCGGCCACGCTCCTCCCCGACACCCTGCGCCGTCCCGGCATCCCGCGCTGCCCGCGCCCGCCTTCCGCCCTGGCAGCGGCTCCCGCCTGCCCGGCCCCTGGCACTCGGCCCCGCAGGACACAGGCACAGCCGGCCCCACTCCCGTGGTGAGCACGCTGCCATCGTTCATGGTTCTTGCTGCACCCACACCCCCAAAACCCCACCCTGCTGCCTGTTCCCCAACAGCTCTGCAACCTCCACGGTGCAGCCCTGTCCCTGCTTGCCTCAAAGGCAGGGAGACTCAAATTTAATGTCACAGGACTGCTGTGGCCTCTGCAGAGGACAGGACCTTGGAAAGGACAAACCACCTGCAGCAAGGTCACGCTGCCTCTGCAGAGCCCTCTGAGCTAAAGCAGAATGGGGGATCTTTGGGGGCAGAGACCCACCATCCCATGGCATCTCCCTGATCCACAAGGACTGCCAGCAACAGAACCCACAACAGACTGCTGCAGTTTGGTGGTGTTCAGGACAGCTTTTATTCCCAGCAAGAAATCGCAGGGAAAACTCTCATTCCCAAAGTGCACCTACAAAGCTGGGGTCAAAATGTCACCAAAGGCAAAAATACTGGCAGGGATGGCGAAATCTAGCCCGAGAAGGCTCTGCAGCACAGGAGCAGGCTCAGCAGCAGCATTCCAACAGGAATGTGCCAGGCCAGTGTCAGCTCTCAGCCTGCCTGCTCCTATCAGCTGGTGAAAAGGACACTCAGGGAAACAAGTGCTTCCCGTGCACTCCAAGTGCTCCAGATAAGTGACTTACCAAAAACAAGACACAGTATTTATAGTTAGTCCTGGATGTGAACAGGTCACTAGTCTTCAACAGAGCAGTGTACAACTGAGCACACCAGCTTGTGATGCGCTCCTGCCTGCTTCCCAGACGGGCCTTTGGATACCTTCCCAACCAGATACAAACACACACCACAGCCAAGGCTGCCTCATCAAAAGATGGAGCAGCAGCCCAGGAAAAGGAATGCAGCTGAAGGCCAAATGCAGCACATATGGGCTGGCAAAGGGATGATGTTCCAAAGTCTGGCAGAGAGGAAAAGAAGATAACCTCTGAGGAGGAGGATGGCCAAACCACGTCCAGCTAGGCCACTGGCAGATGTGTGTGCTTAGATTCCTGGTTTCAGAAATTATGTGCTGGGACTGGCACCTCAGCCTACACTGAAGCACCTCTCACCCACCCAGGCACTTGCAGGTCACACTGATTAAAATGCCCTAAATAAACTGCACTCTGTGCCACCTCTGTGGCTAAATACAGACCAGTGGCAAACTGCAGGCACCTGCATTTAAACACCACGCCTCAACTCTGCATTTCTTGCCAAGGGTGCTGGAGTGGGCCGAGTACCTCACACTACATGGGAATTAAGCAGACACAGGAATTATTGGGAGGAGCAAAGTTCGAGGGAGTTTGTTTCAGCAAGGTGCAGGTGTGTGGTTGAACATTCTGGAGCAGAGGTGTGGATGCAGGCACACGAGAGAGGGCCACGTGCCCAGAAACACAGACTCTGCACATATCCCAGCTGACATCCAGCATCATCCATAGTTCTGAGGCCCGGGGGCTGGAAGGGAGAGGACGCTTCACTCCCTCAGTGCCAGTCGAGATTTCCTCATGCCTTCGGCTCCCCTTCATTTCAGCAAGTGACTCAGCTGGTCCTGAAGGTTTGACGAGCGCTCCACACTGGGCACCAAGCAAGAGGAGGTTCATGGTGAGATCTGCTCCCAGACTGTGCTGTGCTGCCTGAGCCCAAGGGACCAGAGCAGCTCTAGAGCTCTACAGCAAAGAGAAACCCTGGGGTGCCTCGACCCCCTCTGTGTCCCCACAAAGCAAACCTCACTTCCTGCACCCTGCTGTACACAGTTCTGTTCCCACCACCCTCATCTCCTCTCACAAGCAGCCTCACACGCTCTATCACATCAGTGAAACAAAAGGAAGTTTTGGTATGAATCCCATCTCTTCACTCAAGTTCCCTGCTCTTCACAATACTGAAGCGTTACCCTGCTGGGCCAGCATCTGCCTCAAAGGCAGTTGCAAAAACCTTTCCATTCTGTTTTCCCCCATCCAACTCCCATCACCTCCCCCTTTCTACCCCACACACAAGTCCCCCAGGTCCTCCCAGAACTCACTTCTTTTGAATTGCTTCCTGCCTAGATGAGAAAAAGAAAGACAAAAAGAACATTAAAAAACCACAAAATTTCAGTCACCGTTTATGTTACGTCAAACAAAGGCTCAAGAGGCCAAAACTCCAGGGTGTTATTGGATTACGTCCTAGGGGACAGAAGCAGCACTGGCTTCTTCTTAGTCCCTGGGATATCACACACACTCACTAGAGACACAATGCATGGCAAACAGGAGGAAAAAATTTCATCTCCCACCCCAAAACAGCCCGAAGAAGGCTGGAAAAGTCCAGCTCCAGGGCCTGCTCAGCTTTGAAGAACTGAAAAAGAGGGATCAGTCTGAGCTAGTGGCTTCATGCAAAGTCTTTAAGGAAAACTGAGAAGGACTGAGGGATCCACTCAGCCCCCAAGAGAGAATGCCTACTTACTGGCGTCCCCTACTTACTGGTACTGTAGATGAGTAGTTATTATGGCCATTTTTCTTAAACTCTGTGGAGAACAAACCAAAGAATGAATACCTAGAGAAATCACAGTGCAAGCCATCCTAATGCCCTGGGGAGTTCCTCCAGCACAGCCACCACTGTATTGCTGCACTGCCTCCAAAACACCCCTGCTGCTATCTGTCAGCAGTGGCATACTTCCCTCTCCTTCCCCAGCAACAGGCAAAGACACAAGTGTTTTGTTTCAGCCCACAGTCCCTCAAGCTTTCTGTAAGAGAGGGCACAGCTTGAGGGCTGGCCAGCCTGCAGGACACCAGGAGTCCAGAGGCCCTGGGTTTGAGGAAGCACTAAATTATTCTGACCACCAGCCCTGCTGCCGGCTGGCTGAAGTCATGTATTTCACTCCAGGGCTCCAGCAGCACGGCTGCAAACTGTTCTTACCACCCTCCTCTCCTCCTGTCCCTAGAAACACTGCTGCTGGAGCACAAGAACACAGCTTACATCTTCTGAGTGCAAGATGGCATCTTCTTGCATCACCATGTTTCTCGCAGCTTGGCCCAGGAGCTAAAAGACAAACGTACAGACCAGGCTGAGACCCTCTATCTTTGCGTTTCTCGAGTCCCCGCGACGGCTGTCCCGAGACCCCGGTGACACTTGGGGTGACACCGTGCGGGGATCACCGCGGTGCCGTGAGAGCACATCCATCGGGAACACCTGAGGCACCGCTCCCACCTACCACCCTGGCAGTCACCCTACCTCCTGCCACCGCCGGAGTGCCGAGGCGCTGCCCAGCCGTGCCCGCATCCCGGTCCCGCTGTCCCCGTCCCTGCCCAGACTCGAGGATGCGCCCGCTTCTCCTGTGGGACTACAGCTCCCGGCATACATTGCGCCGCCCTCCCCGCTCCCAGCGCCTCCCGGCCCCGTAATCGGCCGCACGCCGGCACCCGCCGCTCACCTCGGCGCTGCGGGAGCCCTTCAGCACCTGCTTAGTGAGAGCGATCACGTCGGTGCCGCAGCTCGTCACCTTCTCGGTCAGGAGCCCCTTCACCGAGTGGCCAAAGCGAGCCTGGGCATCCGCCGCACCCCCCGCCGCCATCTTACCCCGCCGCGCCCCGCTCCGCCTACCCCCGGGAGCGGCTACGGCGAGCGCCGGGCGCCTGAAGGCTCGGGAAGGCGCAGAGCCCGCGGGGGTCGGGGACACTGCCGGGTGGGGCTTCTGTTCCCAAAGGACTCCCCCAGGACACCTCATCGCCTCGGGCACGGACATCCACAGGCTGCCCAGCACTGACAGGCACAGAGCACGGCTGACCAGCGCTGCCCAGGGTTTCTCAGCACTGACCAGCGCTGACCAGGGTTTCTCAGCCCTGGCCAGCACTTCCTCTGTAGTGACCAGGGCTGACCAATGGTACCAGGGACTGACCGGCGCTCACCAGCATTGCCGAGGGCTGCCCAGCAGCGTCAAGGGCTACCCGTGTCTCCCCAGCACTGACAGGAGCTCATGATCAGGGATGCTCCGGGCTTATCAGCATTTCTAGTGCTGCCCATTCCCTCCCGGATCCATCGAGGTGCTCCGAGGCTGGGGATGGATTCCAGTGCCCCGTCACAGCCCCCAGCTATGCTCACGGCACCCAGGACAGACCCGGAGGGCTCAGCTGTCCCCACACCCCTGGCCCACCACAGGGCCCTGGGGACGGAACCCCAAGGACGGATCCGACCCTGGGCATCCCCTGGCCCCCGGCGCGCTGGAAGCAGCTCCCCCATGGCCACCCAGGGTGGCCGTGGCCCCGCCGCCCTCGCCCCCCGCCATGTGCCCGCAGCTGCGGAGCTGGCCACGGGCCCGGCTCCCCCCTCCTTGTCCCCCCGATAAGGAGCCGAGCCCGCCTCAGAGTCAAGGAGACGACCCCGCAGCCGCTATAAGGGCCCCCCGCGCGCCGCAGCCCCTCAGCCGGCCCCGCCATGCCGCTGCTGGGTGCCCTGCTGCTGGCCCTGGCCCTGCTCTGCACCTGGGGGCTGGCGCGCCGGCGGGACACCCTGGCGATGGCCACCGGGCCGGCTTTGGGGCGCCCGCGGAGCCTGCCCGCCCTGCCGCTGGTGGGGAGCCTGCTGCAGCTGGCCGGGCACCCGCAGCTCCACCTGCGGCTGTGGCGCCTGCAGGGCCGCTACGGCAGCCTCTACGCCCTGTGGATGGGCTCCCACTACGTGGTGGTGGTGAACAGCTATCGGCACGCCAGGGAGGTGCTGCTGAAGAAGGGCAAAGACTTCGCCGGACGGCCCCGCACCGTGAGTCGGCAGCAGGTTTTGGGGACCCCTTCCCGCTGCGGCGTGGGGTGAGGCGGGGGACGCTCCCGAGGGAGACGCGGGCACGCAGCAGGGTCCGTGTCCGCTCCCCATCCTGCCTGCAGCAAGCCGGGGGCAGGGCGGCCCCTGCACACCCTGCTCCCCAGGGCGAGCCCCGTCATCCTCCATCCCGAGGGTGCCCGTTTCTCCTGCAGCTGACCGCATCCCTGGGCACGGGGATGTGGGTTCAGGAACTACCAGGATCCCTGCACCCTTTAAGTTCCCTGAGCATCCTAGAGCCCCTAACCTTCGCATCTGTCCCCAAACCTCTTTATCAGTCCTTGGCAGGGGGAAAGCAAAGCTCACGTCCCGTGCTTTGCCTGCCTGCATTAACCTCTAGCCCGCCATGAGATGATCATCCATCTCCAGCGGGGCTGCTCTCCAGTGACTCTGGGACTGTCTGTCCCTCAGGTGACCACGGACCTGCTGTCCCGGGGGGGCAAGGACATCGCCTTCGCCAGCTACGGGCCCCTCTGGAAGTTCCAGCGCAAGCTGGTGCACACCGCCCTCTCCATGTTCGGAGAAGGCTCGCTCGCCCTCGAGAGGATCAGTAAGTGCCTCCCTCCAGCCCCAGGCTCCCCCCGCCCAGCTCTGGTTCCCTCCCACGCTGTACTTTTTCTTTTTAAATGCCCTGATTTCCTGGATACCAAGGAAAGACATGGGCTCAGGCCATGCCCCCTGGTATCCCCGCTGCTTGCCAGGCAGGGGCTCTGTCCCTCTCCTTATATCCCCTGTACTTTACCAACACCTCTCCATGTGTTTTCTACCCTGAACTTCAGTTCCCCTCACTCACAGATGGAGTAACTGAGGCATAGAGCCAGCTCCCCACTCCACCCAGGAGGAAATCCTCGCACATCTCCAGTCTCTCTGCTCCTCCCCAGCACGCAGCATTGTCCTTTCTGCCCATCCAGCATTGTCCCTTCTGCCCATCCCAGCCCCTCAGGGCCCAGCCCTGGCCGGGGGGTGCCCTGTGCAGGCTGCGCACTCTGAATGAGCAGGGGACCCTTCCTTCCAGCCCCCAGCTGCCCCTTTCACCCCCTTGGCTTAATCATCACTCCCTGGGCTGCCTCTCCTCCACCCCAGTCTGCCGGGAGGCGGCATCCCTGTGCGAGACACTCAGCGCTGCGCAGGACATGGCCCTGGACATGGCCCCCGAGCTCACACGGGCCGTCACCAACGTGGTCTGCTCCCTCTGCTTCAACTCCTCATACCAGCGTGGGGACCCTGAGTTCGAGGCCATGCTGGAGTACAGCCAGGGTATCGTGGACACCGTGGCCAAGGAGAGCTTGGTGGACATCTTCCCCTGGCTCCAGGTGAGCAGGGACATGGGAACTGCCCGTTCCTCTCACCTCAGATAAGAGGAGGGAGCTGGGATGTGTCCTATAGGAGCCCCGCTGAGTTAGGAGGGTCCCTGTCCTGGTAACCCACAAGACCCAGTGCGCTGGTGGGCACTGACTGCCTGCCTGGGGGCCTGCAGGGGCTGTGCTGAGCTGTAGCCTGTTGTAATGTACTTTTCTCCCCCAGATATTTCCCAACAAGGACCTGGCCCTGCTGAAGAAATGTCTCCAGGTCCGGGACCAGTTGCTCCAGCAGAAATTCACTGAACACAAGGTGCCAGCAGGGCCAGGACAGGGCGATGCTGGAGCTGGGGGTGGCGGGCACTGTGCCCAGGACAGCCTGGCTCACACATGTCCCTCGGCAGGAAGCTTTCTGCGGAGACACCGTGAAAGACCTCATGGATGCCCTCCTGAAAGTGAGGCTCAGTGCTGAGAACAGCAGTCCTCCGGAGCCAGGGCTGAAGCTGACTGACGACCACCTCCTCATGACAGTGGGGGACATCTTTGGGGCTGGTGTGGAGACCACCACAACTGTGCTCAAATGGGCTGTGCTCTACCTGCTCCACTACCCTGAGGTAGGGTCTGCACCCCACAGCGGGGGCTTGGGTTCCCTCCAGCACCAGGGATGTCATGGGGAGTTTTGGGGAAGGCAGGTGCCTAAAGAGAAGTCAGGCTCTGCAGATAAGCAGGATCAGGCTGTGGGCACTTCTGCCCCACACAACCTGACGGGACATGCTGATGATGCTGGGTGTACTCCACTGTGCACAGGGCACCCTGCTCCCTGGGTCTTTGCTTTACTCCCAGATCCAGAGGAAGATCCAGGAGGAAATGGACCAGAAGATTGGCCTGGTACGTCACCCCCACCTCAGCGACCGCCCGCTGCTGCCCTACCTGGAGGCCACCATCAGTGAAGTGCTGCGCATCCGGCCCGTGTCCCCCCTGCTCATCCCACACGTGTCCCTTGCCGACACCAGGTGAGACCCCCACATCCAGGGCACATCCAGGTCACGGGCAGAGACTGGGGGGAGGGAGCCACTGCCTCACTCTGTGTCTGCTTTGCAGCATTGGGGAATACTCCATCCCCAAGGGTGCCAGGGTCATCATCAACCTCTGGTCTGTGCACCACGACGAGAAGGAGTGGGACAAGCCTGAGGAGTTCAATCCTGGTGGGTTGTGTGATCCCCATCCTCTCCTGGCCCAGGGGATGGCTGGGTGGGTGCAGCAGGAGAGGCAGAGCTCTGGAGGATGCTTGGTGCTGAGGCATTGGATCCTGCTCCTGCCCTTCTGGGGCATTCCCACCTCTCTGCTCCTGCAGCTCCTAGGGGGGGACACACGTGATGGACTCGGGCAGGTCTCAGGCAGAAGGGATCACCCTGCTGAGGCCAGTGGTGCCCCTTCCCCTCGCAGGCCGCTTCCTGGATGAGCGGGGCCAGCACATCCATTCACCCTCACCCAGCTACCTCCCATTTGGAGCTGGGATCCGTGTCTGCCTGGGAAAAGTCCTGGCCAAGATGGAGCTCTTCCTCTTCCTGGCCTGGGTGCTGCAGAGGTTCACACTCGAGTGCCCTGAGGACCAGCCCCTGCCCTCACTGGAGGGCAAGTTTGGTGTGGTGCTGCAGGTGCAGAAGTTTCAGGTGAAGGCCAGGCTGAGGGAGGCCTGGAGAGCAGCCTCATGATGGGAAGGAGCCCTGGATCCCAGGCAGGGGGAGTGGGGGGGTAAGACCACAGAGGCTGCCCCATGGATGGGCGGTTATCCAGATAAAGCTATTCCCAACACAGCATGGCTCTGGCTATTTTTTGGGAAGGAGATGGAGGACAGGGTTAAGTGTGAACTGTATGGTGGCCCCACAACTTGCTGGGAGCACTGGGCTCAGCTGGGAGGCTGTGGCCTCTCTGCAGCAGCACGGTAGCTCCTGCCTGCTCACTGTCCTGAGCACTCAGTGTCTGGCTGGATTTTGGCCATCGCTCCAGCAGCAGCAGCACAACCTTCCTGTAACGCAAGGGGCCGTGTTTGCTTTGCTTTTGCCAAGAACTACTGTGCCATGGAGGGCAGTGTGTAATTAAGTTTCTGGTTCTCTATTACTTGACCTCTTAATATTTAACTAAATAGCTGCACAGCTATGGCTCAGGGCCCCTGGAGGGAAAGTAGCCAAGGCAGAGGGGAAAGCCTCACAGAGCCCCAGCACAATGGGATACCCCAGCCCTACACACCCCCTCATTTCCCCCCTGCCCTCTCTCTTGCGAGCAGGCAGGAAAAGAGACATAAACTTCCCCACCAGTGAACCTCCTGCTCAGTGTGTATGAGTTCTTTCAAACCCCCAGCACTCGCCTTTTATGCAGCCCCTTCAACACTGGCATCTGATGCCAAATGGGTCCTGTCAGCCTGCGACACAAGGGTGATGATGAAGGCAATGTATTTGCAGCCTGGCACAGCACCAGGAGCATCCTCCCTCCTCTCAGTCCATTTTCCTGGGGGCTCAGGGGGGTAGGGACGAGCTGGAGGAAGAACTGCCATGCACATACCTGTCCCAAGGGCAATCCTCACGCTGATATGAGCAGCTGACCTGCCAGAAGCCACTGCTGCTGCACAGAGTCTCTGATAGCTTCTAGGGGCTGAGCCCCACATCCCTTTCTGCTTTCCTGCCTGTTTCCATCACACCAGGAGTGCCACTGGGTTTCCAATCCCTCCCTCTCTCCCTCTGCCATGACACACTGAAGCTGTATGGGTGAAGGGGGACAGGACTCAAAACAGGCTTTGGGAAAACTGGGCTAAACATGATGCTCTGGGCTTTCCTGGGGATTGGTACCTCCATGCCAGCCTTGTCCTTCCCCTACCCCAGATCCTGTCACTGGCAGCATATACTGGCAGGGAAGCTCCACTCCAGTCTCCTGTAGCATTGTGATGCCTCCAGGAGCATCAACAGGACCTCCAGAACATTTGTGCCCCTTTTGCCAAGGCATTTGAATTTGCTCTCGGTAAGGGAAAGGATTTTGTCCTTGCCAGAATCAACATGGGGCCGACACCTTGCTGTTTGCCAGTGCACCCAGGGAAGTGCTGAAAGCCAGCATGCACCTTGGGGCAGAAATGGGGACCTTTGACCCAGGGATGTTTCTTACCTGGAGAATGCCTCCAGCCACAGCCTCTGGCAATCTGCCTTCCCCATGTGCTGTCCTAGGCCAGGAGACCAGCACGTGCTGCAAATCCCAGCACCCCAAGCTGGGTGCTGCAGGGCGTCTTGCCCCCACACCCAGCCCACCTCCTTCCCCCAGGAGAAGATGCTGCTGGGGAAATTCAGTTCCCAGAACCAGCTGCCTGGCACTTTGTGAACGGTAAACAGCCTCCGGCACGGCTGCTCCCTGCTCTAGGAGTGGGCAGAGGCATTGCTGAATCACCCAGCTGGTATTTCTATCCTGACAGCTGCTCCGGGGCTGTGCTGCTGCACCCAAACCCGTGGCTGCACCAGAAAGCTTCACCTGGGCCACTGGCTCCAGCTCCCTGAGGCAAAGGGGGTCTGCAAGGGAGGAATTGGTGGTGGAAACACTGAAGGTTTTTCATTGATGGCTGTTCCCACACGGTTTCTTGGGTACACCACGAAGCAGATGTGCAGCTTGCTGAGGGCACTGGGCAGAGCAAGCCTGAGCCTTTCTACCACACAAACTCATTTTGGGGGTCACAGCCACTCCCACTGCACTTGACTGACCCAGCTGCGCCACAGGGCTCAGCTCAGAAGCCCTCCCAGTTTGAGAGGCTTCTCTTTGCACCAGGCACCAGCTGACCCTGGACTGTGCCGGAGAGTGACGGCCAGCCCAGGAGGAGCTTGGAATACCTGCGGGCTCTGCAGCAGGCATAGTGCCAGGAGAGCTGAGTAAGCACAGACCTCAGGACACAGCTGTTTGCCGGCCGAAAACAAACCGAGAAAGAAGCCGGCAGCCTGTGACCCCCCGGCACAGAGACTGCAGCGCTTGCACCACCGTCGCGACAGCCCCGCAGCGGGCACGCGTCCCATCTGATAAAAACAGATCTGCGCTGCAAGGATGGGGGGAACCAGCTCTGACCAAGAGGCAACTCATCCTGGCCTTCCCAGGCTGCCCACTGTGGGATGCCGTGGGGCTCGTCTGAGTCAGGGGCTGCCTGTCTGCTCCCCCTCCCGGCCTGGTCCAGGCTTTTCCTATATAACTAAAGGGAAAAACAAACAAATAAACAAACAAAAAAGTGGCAAAAGCCTCTCTGGGATGTGTGGCACAGGTGGCGGTGGGGAGCCCGGAAGTAGCGGCCTTTGGGGAGAACCACTCATTCAGGACAGCAAAGGAGTTTATTCATGGAGCTGGACTGTGCCCCAGCTCCCTGCCAAACTCTGCCATCAGGCTGGGATGAGCCCAGGCAGGGCATGCAGAGAACCAGGAGAGACACAGCTCTGGGAGCCCGGGCTGTGCAGAGCAGGAACTCAGAACCACTGACTCACATCCCCGAGTGGTGAGACGTGCCCAGGGAGCCCAAAACTCCCATGGCTCAGCGGAACAGCCTCATGCTGGCAGTGGTGCCGCTCCTTCAGCTTCTCTCCAAGCTTCCTGCCCCAGGAAGCTTTTGATGACTGTGTAACAGAGGCTTAACAGCACCTTGGCTTTCCTTAGCCTCCAGTTAGGCAGGCAGAGCTCAAACAGCAGGCTGCCAGCGAGAATCAAGACACAATTGCCTACTCCTCCATCTTCAGCCAACACCCATCCACAGGGCTGTACAAACATGCAATGATATGCGGCAGGAAGATCACACCAGTGCTCCCAGATAATGAGTTTGAGCATCATCACAGAGCTGAAGAGTCCCTTGGGAACACCAAGGAGATGCTGCAGTATCCTCTGATCCCAGGAGCCCCCGTTGTGCCCCAGAGAACACTCGCTGAGCCACCACACTGCGCTCTTCACCTGTCCCCAGGCAACATGACCCCAGCCCACCAGGACACCTGCTGGATCCTTGCCCTCAGAGCCAGCTTCAGTGGCCAAAAACGTTCTGTGTAAGCAGCTCCACACTGCCACAAAAACAGACTTCAAGGAGTATTGGCAGCCACACCTAGAGCACACTGTAAAGCAGAACACGAAGCAGCAGATTTACACTAGTTTGCTGTTAAACCTGCTGCATCACTGCAACTCAGTTTTGAAACTACACACTCAAGACTACCAATAAAACAGCCCTCATAGCTGGGAATGGGTGGGGTTTGGTGCTCCAGTGCTGGAGATGCACATCTGCCCATGTCCTCACACCTCCACCATTTTACACAATGTGCCTTTGGAAAAGAGCTCTCCTTGGGCCATGCTGGCTTCCTACACAGGGATACATGTGAGGGTCAAGCACCTTTCTAAAAGCTCCAAAGCTGGAGCTTTGGGAGTCCTCAATCTTTGGCCTCCTGAAGAGGCACCAGCCAGGCTAAGTCCAAGGAGCTCGCCCACCCCATGTCCTGCTCTACACTGCTCCTCCTTCCCATACCAGCTG
This sequence comes from Hirundo rustica, assembly GCF_015227805.2. Lineage (NCBI taxonomy): Eukaryota > Metazoa > Chordata > Aves > Passeriformes > Hirundinidae > Hirundo > Hirundo rustica. Next base: position 23,490,092 of record NC_053457.1, on the reverse strand, counting down.
TCCCTTGGCTGCAGGTCTAAAACCCTAAAGCACCGAAAGCCATTAACAGTCCTGCTCCTCAGGCACTTGTGAGCTGAAGAGATGTGATTTGTGCCCTATTTATTTCTTTATGGCCTCTAAGTGCTCAAAAAGCCTCCAGGAGTCATAAAAGAGGTACACCATTGCTTCTTCCTGACTTTTTAGAATTAGAAACATCAGCTCGGCTTACTGGTACCTACCTTCATGTCCAGAGGATTCCCCTGCCCTTAGTGGGATGGCTGGAAAGCAAAATATGGGGATTCCTTATGCCACAGAAATATTGGCAATGGGTCCTTCACTGGCACAGGGCCATCCCCAGGACTTACAGCAGCAAACCCCATTCCTTACAGACTGATGTGATTTTTTAGCTTGCTTTGTGGTGCAAGAAACAAAACCAGGTGCCAATATGTACAGAATTCCTGGGGGTGGCACTGGGGATCTTTAATTATCTTCCCAAAAGGTACACGTGGTCAGTGTACACAGCTGGAAGTGACCAGCCCTCAAGGCTCTGGGGCACATGCAGCCTCTCTGTTACCACTCATCCAGGTATCCAGGCTCCAGACATCCAGGAATGAGGTCTCTTGAATCCAAATCAAAGTCCTTCATCGTTAAGAGCCCCCTAAGACACAAACTGAAGAGCTGTCTTTATCAGCTGTTCTGAATGAAGAGAAAGGCTGTGATGGCCAAAAGAGTGATATTCTTCCAAACCCTGTAAGAAGGTAAGAATGCTCTCCTCAAACGTGCAGGTAAAACACTGGCAAAAGCACCACTTTCCTTACTTTGTAGCCAGCCAGTGCCAACACACCTCCAGGTAGAGTAACAAAACAAATCCACAAACTAAAGACAGATCTTGTTCTTAGGTCCCAAAATGATACACATACACATGGACAAATTATCAGAAAAGGCAGTATATTTTGGTTTCCACCTTAGTTAAAACTGATTTTGGTTTTCAATTAATCAGATCTCAGTATGCCCGAGTTCAGGTTTCAATTTTTTTCCCCATAACAGTAATGATCTGGACGACCATAATTATAAAAGGGACGGGGAGAAATCTCGAGAACAAGTTACATAGTCTGAACTGTGCTCTCTTCCACATGAGCACTCTAGGGAATGTTAGTTTCAGCTCTTCCTTTTTTTTTTTTCTTTTTTTCTTCCTTCAGGTTGTTACTAACAAAAATCTCTACTGTTTATTAAAGCAAAGCTACAGTAAATTTTCTTGCAGTCTTACAGCAGGTTTTCATATTACCAGTAGGACTCGCATGCATGGATTGCAGTCACACACACACGCTCACAGACATTATACAGTAGCCAGTTGCCACCATAAAAAAAACCAAAAAGAAAGAGAAAGAAAACAGACATTCATTTCTTTAAGTGGTCATCATTAGAATCGCACCAAACTTTTGGATTAAAAAAAAAAAAAAAATACTGCACAGGTCTTCCACATCTACAAGGTAAATCATCCCTTTCACAATGGACGGAGCTCTCGTCTCCATTTGTTCAACATGCATCACTAAAGCTTGAAGGCACGCTGGCCAAGGAGAGCCCTGTTCTTTTGTCATCTGAACTCCAGTGTGCTGCTATCGGGGTGCAAAAAAAGGACAAAAATAAAGCCAAGCCCTTTTGCAGCACACCAGGAAAAGGTCATTTGGAGACCACAGTACTTGGAAGGCAGCCCAGCTGCCTGGATTCTACTGCTAACTGTGCTCTTGGAGGCATTGAAGGAACACACTCGTGTTTAAAAATGACACATGAAGGCAAATTTCTGCAAACCCTTTCTTTTCAAACTACCTAAGGTAGACTAACACTCCTTCTAGAAGAAACTGGTCCTTCAGTCACCAGCTTCAAGTGGGAAACTTCCTACCTGCTGTCTTAAAACACTGAAGCACCAGAGATTATAGGGCTGATGTGTTTGGGCATTCACCAGCTTCAGGGAAACTTAACATCAGGAAAGAAAAAAAAAAAAAAAAAAAAAAGGAAAAAAGATGAAAATAGATCCCCAATGCCTCAAGAGCACTATCAAACCAGAACTCTTGGGCTACTGACTGCCGGCACTGTCAGAAGCTGCTCGCTTCTGGGAAGACACCTGGAGGTTGAAGCCTTATGGTGCTCGGGTATCCTCCCAGGGTGAGATTTGCTGAGTTTTACTGATTGCCAGATAAAGCAGTGTTTCGGAAAACTAAAACCAACAAACTCATAATAACCATCACCAAAATCACCGTTGGAAAAATTCCATTTTTCAGAAGGTCTCATTGAGAAACATCAGTCCCTGCTCCATGGAGCAGGGCAGATACAATTAACAAAACCCAGAGTGACCCGTTCCCCACAAGCTGGGCCTTTGAGGTCTAGTCCCCGTATTATATTGGAGGGGAGAAAGAAAAAAAAAACCCCAAAGAAAAAAAAAAAAAAAGAAGGTTGTATCACCTCTTCCTCCTGTTAAAGTTTTAATCCTCTTATTCCATTTTTATTTGTTTTGTTTTTTTTTTCCCCCGATTCTCCCTTCCACTCTGCCACCTTAGCTGGGGGAGTTATTGGTACAAGAGTTTGGAGAGTCCTGCTCGTTTATTGTGTTCAAGAGTACACACACCGGCTGCCGGGGCAGGTGGTGGTGGCTGTGTTCGCGGTGCTGCTCCTCCGTGGCACTGAAAAGCCCTTCCTCCTCGTCCCCGTGGGGACGGCCGCTGCAGCTGTCGCAGAAGTCCAGGGGCCCATCCAGAGCATCATCGATGAGCCCGTCAAACTCCTTGAGGTCGTCGTCGTGATGACCCCGGTTGCATACGCAGACTTCTATGCCCGAGTCGCCGGTGAATCGGCGCTGCCTGCCCGGCGTCTTGTCCTTGGCGTCGGGAATGGCGCTGCTCTGCTCTAAGCTCTCAGAGCTGTAACCTTTCAGCAGTTCCTCCTTGCACTCCGTATCCTTTTCGGGACCGGCCCTCTCCACTAGCTCGGCTCCCGTGCTGGCGCTGCCGGGCTCGACGCTTTGCATTTTGGCGACGGCTCTCTCGCCCAGCACGGTGCTGGAGGGCTCGGGGTCCCCGCGGCCGGGCGCCCCGGCGCTGTCAGTACTGCTGTTATTGCTGCTGGGCGCCGCAGAGCTGCTCTGCGCTGGCTGCAGGGTCCTGGGCGTGTCTGGGATTGTGCTACTGCTGCTTGCTGGGACACACTGCTGATGTAAGGCACTGTACGGGGGCGGGGGGGTCGGCGGTCGGTTCACCACTTCCTCATAGGGAGGTAGCAAATAGTTTGGCAAAAACCCTAGAAGTGGGAGGCAAGGAGGAGAAGTTATTTCAGGAGCAGCTTATCTCAGGAAACGAGTCACTAATACAGGTCAGCATGGCATTTGTCACCTACCAGCACCTTCCCACTGAAGAGCACAACCGGATGTACAAAGCGGGGCCAGAACTTGTCCCAGCTGGGGCACGTCATGTTTTAGAGAAGCAGCAAACATGGCAGAGGAGGGCACCGTTACAGGAGGAGATGGACACAACTGGGGGCCGCAGCCTGATCTCCTGGCTCTCTCTATACTTACCAGGCAAAACTCCCTGGACCATGTACCCCAACACAGTACCATAAACTACACTGGCGGATGACCTGTGTTGGAGGGAACAACTCCCCAGTCCTCTCCAACACTGCCTTTTCAGCTGAATTTTTACTTTCAAGAGCGAAGATTTAATCTCACAAACCACTGTACAAATGTGAAGAGACATGAACAGTTACAAGGAACTTGGAGATCCTGGCTTTTGGTTGCTGTCTCAATGTTGGATTCAATTCTTCTGGTGCAGTCAGAATAAACTGGCAGTACTGGCAAAAGAGTTTGGCTTATTGTACTTACAGCCTTTCAAACCCATGAAAAATTTTGTTTATTTCTTAAGAGGCAACAAAATTGTCTATATAGACAGAATGTACTTAAACACTGAAAACATCTAAGGATAGCACTGCAATTTTCCATGTGCAATTGAATATCCCTGGGGCTGGGGAGGAAAAGGCTGCTGGGGATGATTTCTGAGGTGATTGCCAGAGTTTAACAAGAAAAGCAAGTTCATACATGCAGTTCAACAGTCTGTCAGAGGAAACTCAGCTGTGGTACCTCCACTCAGAAAGAGACTTGCTGTTCTAGCACAGCATAGCAGAACACAAGGAGAGCATAAAGTGATTGTACTCTCCCTGAGTTGTGGGCAGCAGCTCCTTCATGCAAAGTCCTAGGGCTGCTCACCAGCAGTGTGGCCCGTGAACAACAGCACAGGGTGGGAGCCAGCAGAGCCTCTGCTGAGACTCCACTTTCTCCCAGTCTGTGTGACCAAATTTTGTGAAGCTACTTCCCACACCTCAGTCCCACCAGCAGCAAGTCCAGGCTAGAAAGGAGGAACATCCACAAAGTCCTGAATGAGGTATTCTAAGAACCTTTGCAGAAAAAAACCCAGGGAATCACCACACTCCCAGGGGTGGGTAAGAAGGTGCTGTAGTTGGCATGGTTCAACTCCAGACTCAGAGAGCTTCAAATGCATCCAACACCATCTCCTCTCTGCAGGCCATGGTTAAGCAGCAAAGCTGCCCACAGCCCCTTGCTGTAGGCAATTACTGCTCCTTCCTTCCACCTAACACGGGAAACTCGCTGCTGCCGTGCTCCCAGGGTCTCCAGGCAAAGCAGTGTGGGGTACGTACGGAAATAAAAGGGCAGGGCTGAGTAGTTATGGGCCTCCCGGTAAGCGATCAGGTTGATCTCGTGCTGCCGCTGCTGGGCCTGGAGGCGGTGCTTGGTGCGGCGGTGATGGCAGACACAACAGCAGCTGAGGATGATGATGATGGTCCACACCAGCCAAAACCCTGCAGCAGAGGAGAGCCAAGTGTTAGCCATTGTGTGGGAGCTGCATCCAAACCCAGCAAACCCAAGAAGCCAACGGAGAAGAAGGTCGTGTGAAAGCCTGGATCTGAACCTGCTCTAAAGGCTGAAATACGTGTTAGGCCAGGAGGCTTCAACACTGACCCTCCTGCCTGTGTGGGACACTGCGACTCCAACAGCCCTGCCAGAAATGGAGAACTCTGAACGCACTTTGGTGCAACGTGGATCATGCTCAATAGGTACAACTCTGGAGAATAACCAAATATGGAGACAGGGCTCCCCACTCCATCGCTCCTACCCTTTGGTTACCATTTCTTCTAGCCAAAAATGAGCAGAGCTGTGAATAGCATTGAGCTTGCCTCCCACAGCCACTTTGGTTTGAAAATAAGAATCAAGACACAAAAGACACTCTGCAGATTGACCACAGAAGAAGAGAAAAACCCCAAGCACTATGTTTTGCTTTTGTTTGCACTGCTCTTTAATTTCCAGCCCAAATCCTTCATTGTTATGTTTAACAAAAACATGTTCTTTTTTCATAAATGTCTCAAAATATTTTTAAAACTTATTTTTGTATTCAATGTCTTAAATTATCCAAAATTAAATTAAACTGGCCTCCCTCTCTGAATCCTCAAGAAACCTAACTTCTGCTCTGTTTGTGGTCATGTCTGGTTTCTGTGCACTGTTGTACTGCATGTACACTGCTCCTTAAAAGAGAACTTTAAAAGACCACTTCCTGAATTTTACCCACGCCCTCCAACATGTGGAATAACTCTCTCTTTCCACAAGTTTCTCACTTGCATGCACTACAAAATGTTTCTGAGACACACTTTTAAAAAAACTGGAACATTCGCTCCAGATTAGGCTTTTGTCTCCTGCAACTGCAGCCCACAGCTCAACCTACCCCCAGTGTCTCTATGCTCTGTCTTTTTTAAGCTCGGTTTTTGCATCTAAAGATACTGGGAGAGCTCTTCCTTTAGAAACACGTAAGCTTGGCAGTCATTCCTCACTAGAGATCACAACACTGTTTTTCTTTCTGTAACACCTCTGCCACTCTTCACTATTCCCAAGCAGTCAAAATAGAGATTCCTAATGCCACAGCCCATTTTCAGGATGGCCAGTCTATCCTGTGGTATCAAACTGCTCTTCTCTTTCCACTAAAAACCTCCAGTCACACCTTTACGATACATTGGTGGTTTCAGCATCCCCTGCTGTGTTTGCAATGTCTTCTCTGCTAAGAGCTACGTGGGGAAAGGTGAACAGTTTAGGAATTGAAAGAATGAAAGAAGTATTGCTCTGGCTTAGGACAAAGGGCAATCTATCGTTATCACCCATCTCAGAGACCTGCACTGGGCTGTTTGTAGGTGAACTGGATGTGCCCTATCGTGTCTCTGAGCATTTTGAGTGGGGACTTTCACCTCCCTGTGTTGTAACCCAAATTCTTCATGTATTTTGGCACAGCAAACTGAAATCTCTCTCCTGCCTTGTGCAATCTATATTTCCCTAATCAACTGGAACCTGCCTTACCACCAAACTTATCAAAACCTGCTATCAAATGAAGGTGTTACATATTCCCACCCCCCTGCCCCTTTTTTTTTCTTGGCTGGAAATGAAGGTTCCTGGGTAGTTTCTTCGGCCAGCCTGCTCAGCTGTACCACGAAAACCAGAGACTGTGATCGTCACTCCAGACAAAGGACAAAGTACTCAAGATGCTCTCTGCACTTCCCAAACCAAAATGAGGCCACTGACCTCCACATACCCTCCAGTTTCTAAAAAAAGCCTTTTTATATAAACTAAAAGGACTGACCCAGTCTACCCTTTGCTCCAAAGCCAAACATTTGCAACCACTCCTGTAGCCTCTATCACTACCAAAATCTTGGTACACAAATGCAATACTTCAACTGTCTCACAGTTTGAAGACTCTCACCAATAAATACACTTTATTTCTCGCTAAGAGAAGGTCCCTTGGCTCTTGCTTGCTGAGGAAGCAAGAATACACTCATCAAAACCAGGTCATTGGCACAGCATGCCACCATGCACTGAGGCAGGCCTGCAGTTCATCTTCTAAGTACTCCCTATTTTCGAAGAGCAGTCCACGATCATGAGTTCAATAACAATGGAAAATTACACCCAGCTATCCAGGGATTTTAGCTACAGTTTGAAAACAGATGCTTTTAAACACAACACATTTGATCATGTCCTTTCCCAAGGAGTCTACATACAATGGTAGCAAGCAGCACTTAATTAGTTAAGATGTCCTGGAGAACCGCCACTGTTAAGCAATTTCAGCTGTAGCAGCCAAATATTTCTGCAGGGAATAACTGCTCCCACCCAAGCCTGCATCCAGAAGATTAAAAAACTATTTCTTTAGAAAACTTCTCTACCCGCTCCAAAAAACGTCCCAAAGTGCTTTGCACACAAACCGATGCACAAGCTCAGAGTAGGGGTCAGAGTAAGCTCAGCCATGCCTGGGAAGAGGTGTGGCAACTCTGTTAACAACACACAGTAACAACATACAACAGCTTAGGGTAATAAATTAACGTTGGATCCTACTGAAACCACAGGTGGCATTTAAGTAAACACACCATAATTTAGTGGATTGCAATTTGGCCTCGGTGCCAGGAACAACACCTTCATTCTCCTGCAAAGGGTCTGTGCGTGCTCGCAAATGCGAGCGGATGAGAGCTGTTGTTTTCATGAGAACTTCCAGAAAAAAAACCACTAATACCACATTATTGCCCGGTTTCATTAACTGCTGACACTTCCTAGAGCTTCTAGGAATTACTCAACCCCTGACTCAGCATGAGCCTGGATGGAAGACTCAGCACGAGCCTGGAGGACTTGCCTGGATGATCGCAGGAGATCAGCAGCATGTGCCCACCAGAGTCATTTGCTGGCCTGGCCTCTGGCATCCTCTTTAATGGCTGTGTCCCCACCTTGTCACTCAACAGCACATCGGCACCTCAGGGCTGGAAAGGCTCCAGCGCATCACAAGCGATAGGATGGGACACCCATGGGAGCTGAGGCACACGAGGGGCTCCCTGGTTGTCACTTGGGCAGAGGTGCCAGCGCTGGGAGAAGGACTGGGCACAGCTCTGGTTGCAAGCCCAGCGTGGTGCTGGGAGTTCAGGGCCTCCATAAAAGGCTCTACAACGCTCCTTTGCCAGGAGTTTAGGCACGTCTGCAGTTTTGGCTGCAGAAGAGAAAATTGCAAAAGCCTAGCAAAAATACAGTATGGTAATTTATTTTGAATAAAGCTATGCTCCAAGGCCAAGTGCAATTGTAAATATTATGTCTAAAAGTATGGAGTGAACAGTGAAGACGTTCATGGCTGAGCTGTGCATTTGTACACCTGGTGAGGCTTGGCTTCAAACCAGCAGCAGGGAGGTGAGCTGAGCAGACCACTGGCCTGTGCAGCCAGCAGCTCATTTGGCAGGAGGGGAATTGCAAATTCACCCAAAGACAACACTACACGAGCAGGAAACGCAGGGGCCAAGCATAGCAGCAGCACACACTAACACCTCCTTCAGGGTAAAAACAGGTACCAATTCTGTCTTGTGCTGAAAATGGGTAAGATGTACAGAGGCAACTGAAGTTTGGCATTAGAAAGCCTCTAAAAGCCAAGTAAAACTGAACTTCTGGTTGCCTTCAATGTCCCCAAAAGCCCCACTGTTGCCAAAAGCCTTCCTCTTGCTGTTCAAGATGTACCTTCTTCCCAAATGGATACGAGCTGCTTTTCAGCAACATTGTATTGAGCTACCGCTGCATTCACCAGAAAAGGAAAAATGGTTGGGAGACACATTCTGAGCCAAATTTGCCATTCAGTGTCTGATTTGAGAGTATTTTCCACAGCCACCTGGCAGCGACCACTGGGAACAAAAGCTCGTGGCAACCTGAGGACAACATGACAGCTAAAAAACAAACAGTGACTTTGGAAATACAACTTCTGGTGGATAGCCTGAGCAGAAGCAAAGTACTGGTCTGGAGCAAAAGAGGCACCAGGAGACCACTAGACTTGAAGGCAATTTCAGTACTGCTCTTGGTTTATGGAAGAGTTAGAAGTTGCAACACTCTCCAGCCTGAAAACGACTGAGTCCTGAGACACACTGCAATATTTTTTGTTAAATTCACTGGTGATGCCTACAAGTGGATAATGATGCAAGCAAAAGTGAAACAGACACAGCTGAGAAGTTGATTATTGCCAAGAGATTTCCCTGCCAGAGCACCAAAACCTTTCATAAAAATAAAAGAAGCAGCACCAATCTCTAAGCTCAGAGCTGTAAGCCAGACACAAGCACAAAGCTCAGGAAGTCAGAATGGGAGCTGCAGAAACACCTGGGAATGGAATTAGGTCCCATGAAAGCCATCTCTCACAACCAGAGGAAACACTGAAGAAAGAGAAGGCTGCTACATTTGCAGCATTCTTGGGAAAGGGAGCCCCATCACATGGTCGTACACCAAAGATGTTTCCTATCAGCTGTGAAAGAACATGCTTCAAGCTTCAAGAAGACCCCTTCTAGGGCACTAACCATAGTTTTGCTCAAACTTCAAAATAAGTAAGAATAAAACAGTTTAAGAATTAAAAACCAGAGCACTCTTTCCTCATGAAAAAGGAGGAAGCAAGGTTTACTTTGATGCTGTACTGTATTTGCTGCCTGGGATGTTGCCATCAGCAATGCCGTTGAGGGAAGCTCCTTTTATCCTCTGCAAAATGGAAAATGTTTTCTGGAGCGTTCCAAGGGTATGAACAGAGAAATTTGCCCTCAAGTTCATGGTAAACTTGGGCAAATGCCATGGCTCTGTTGGCAGGAAATCCCCTAAAAGCAAGCCAAAACATACTGCAAAGTGCCTTTGTGTCTGCCTGACAAGCATCTGGGTAATAGCTTTGGCTCCATGAGAGCTGGTTCTGAACAGAAGGAGAAGTGGGACAATTTCATTGACTAAGAAGTGTCCCAAATGGTGGCCTCACAGTCAGTCATGGTTGGAAAAAAAATGTCTATCAGAGGGCCAACACTATAATCAAAAAAGGGAAATTTATTGGTACCACAACCAGGATGCCTTGGGTTTAATCGTGTCCTTTGGAAGAGAGGTCACATCATCTCCTGCCACTGCAGGCACGAGCCAACACTGCCGCTCAAGAATGCCAGATGAAGGATCCATGCCACAGGCCCATCAACATTTTAAGAAGGAATAAAAGAAGCTGCTGAATGACGTGATCCTCTCCTGCCTGTCTCAACCATACCTCCTGCTGCTTCCTCCACCTCTTCTTGTGCTGGCACAAAGCTGCGCACAACTGTGGTTTGAACTGGTTTGAGGGAACCAGAGCAGGTTGAAACTCGTTTGGCAAACACAGCAGCAGCAGCAAGAGAAAGACTGACTTTCAGTGACAGTTTTATGTTAGTTTAAGTCATTGGAACTGCAGTCCCAGCCTGACCTCACTGCAGGAAAAAGTTACGGAATATTTGTAGAGTACAATGGCAAAAGAAAAAAGCTGAAGACATCTCCAACTCCTGCTCGCTTGCTTCCAAACTGGCAACAAGAGGAGACACACATTAACTGCAACTGGTTTCTGGTTTTCAGAATAGCGTCCACGATATATGGTACACCCACTGCAGTGAGATAAGATGGAAAACCACTAATTTCAGAAAAATCCTTTGCCTATCAAGCAATGAGAGTCAACGTGAGGCAGTAAATCTGCAGACATTGTTTTTAGCCCTCACTCCTAGGGAGGGAGCCTTCCAAGGGCAATAGCTCCCATGCTCCAAATGACACATTTATAAGCCCAGTCCCTCCCAAGAGATCTATGTTGGAAAAATGCATATTGAACAATAGTCTAACGGAGACCAGAGTGGAACATCCAGCTGAGACCATGTCCTGAACATCTGGGAACAACAGATCTAGGTACTTAGTGACAAGCTGGGTTGGAGGTATGTAGGGCAGGGGGTGAAGCAACACCAGGCAGCTCTCTTGCCTTTCCAGGCTGTTTAACACAGCACAGGTGGAAGCAGCCACATAGGGCAAAAGTCAGTATCTGAATAGCCAGGCTATGCCAGACAGCTTGCCTTCCGCTTTGGATCTGGGAATTTTACTGAGCCAGACCAAAACAAACTTAAGGTGATTTGGCTGTCTGGATTAGGCTACAAGAAGTCCAAGGAAATCAGGAAATAACTCCCTCAGTGACCCTATTTATTATGAGTTTCTGTGTGGTTGTGACATCTGTTGTTTGCCCTATACAGCTGGCAAGGCTTTCTCATGGCAGGGTTATCACTGCAGCACAGCTGAGGAGGAACAGCCCAAGGGGAAGTTTGAGACGCCTAGGAAAGAGAAGCGAGTACAACCACGTAGAAGGCTGGGTTAAAGGCAAGGAACAGCAAAAATCTCTCTTTGAGAAAAGACGTGGGATAAGTCAACACGGGGTAAGGACAAAACCATGGGACTGGTGCATTGTTTGACTGAGTGTTTTGGAGACTGCAGCGAACTCTTGGACATGAATTCCTATTATAAAGCTGACCTCCTGGAATATGTACGTGGTACAGCAGTTGCTTTAGTTTTAGCAACTAACCGGATCCTTGCCAGAATTTTCTGGCAGCATGCTTTTTGGGAAAAGAGCTGTCTAGCGATTCCAAGGGGAAGCGTGCAGAGATGAGCAGAATGTTCAAAATCAGCAAAAACACTGACTGTGCTGCTTGCAAACAGAACATTTTTTTCCTGTACAACCCTTCCACTAGGACCTAAACAGTCAAGATCTTTTTTTTTTTTTCCTTTCTTTCAGAAACAGAGGGGCTCAGTATCACTCAGTATCACTGCTAAAAAAGACAATGAAACAAAACAGGCACAAGCAATGTATGAACACTCACTCATTGCCAATGCTGGGTTGTTGTACAGTACCTAAAGGACCCATGACCACCTAAGCCCTTGAAGTAAATCCTACAACCTTTTGCAAGCAGTGAGCAGCTGCCTGTTTCTGTGCTCCATGATTCCTGAAGCATGGTGTACTATTTTTCCAACCGCACAATGAAATGTACTTTCTAAAGCTTTGCTTGCTGTGTTCAGAGCCTCTGGAATCATTTAATGATTCCAAAGGTAAGGAGAGACATGAGGATGGATGTCAGGAGATCTGGATTTAGTGTTCAGTCCACGTTATATTCTTAAACCTGGGAAAATCCAGAACCTGTGAGCTGTACTTCTTAGCCTGCAAAACACAGGAACTGCATTCCTCAATTACCTTCTCTCCTGTATTTTGAAAAGTGGTATTTTGGAATGGTTAAGCAATAAGATAGGCCTGGAAAAAGGCCAACACAGGAAAACTTCAGTAAATCACAATCACATCATAGAGACCTGAATAAAAACTGTTCAGAAGCAAAATCAGTGGCTGCTGCCATTCTCCCCCTCGGGGACATGAGTTTTCTGGGGAGCCCAAGTAAACTGTTCAATTAAAATGCTGACCCAGCTCATCCACCACCCAAACATCTTTCTCTATGTGAGGAAACGCAACAGTAAAGTAAATTTTTCTGGTTTTTATTATTATGTTCCAAGAAAATTAAAAGACATAATGCAGCTTTTCCCCCACGATGTTACCAGCTACTAAGCTTGAGTTAAGAACTAATTAGACCTTTACATAGCTATTAGATCTATATCTATAAATCTGAATACAGTATTATTATTTGGCAACATAGCACTGTTTTGCTTTTTTTAATAACAGATGGGTGGGGAATCTGAACTGGGCTGTTATCTAATTTTAAACACAGGCTGTCCACCTGCTTGGCATATCATATTCTCCATTCCTCCACTCCACCCCTTAACAAAATAATACCTTGATTTTACATCCTATTCCACTACCCTCAACGACTGGTTTAAAATTACCACAATCTTACTTGCTGCCTAGAATTGCTGAGATCAGCCATTTTCAAAGACAAACTTCCCTCAAATTCCTAAACAGGGAAAAAGGTCCTTTTTACAGGAAAAATTCCAAGTGGCCACAAAACAGGATCATGTTTCAGAACGCATGTCCAGCAAAGACAGACTAGTTTTCTTTTCCATTTCAAATGCCACCCTCCTCTGCTTCTTCTTCCCACAAAGCTGTGGTGGTAGATAAATCCAGGATTTAATTCAACAGGACTAGCAAGAAGGTTTGTTTCCAGGCACATAAAAAGTCTGAAACACAAACTGGTGGTCTGAGAAGGTCAAGAGACGCAAAAACTTCTCAAAAGCTACTTCAGTACATGCATATGCTGGTTAAAACAAAAACAGAACCACCATGAAGGCATACTTAAAAGGTGCTGGTATGTTAACTGTTCATTAACCAGAAGTTATTATTAACTTTTAAAAAGCCAATCTATTCCCAAGCATGTAAAGCTGTTGCTCTCCACTGCTTATATTAAGACTACTTACATTTACTATCACCACTTTTCACCTTGAAGGCCTTCAGAGTGCGTCAGCATCCATGCCTGTCAAAAACACTCCACAACTGAGCAGCAGCTAAGCGCAAAAGCTCTAGAATATGGGTTTACACTTAAAGGACATGCTCCCTTTATGACTCCTTCCCATCCAAAGGAAACTTTTTTCCTACCATTCATAATGTCAAAACAAGCTTTGAAAACATTAACAGATTTTAAATCGGTGCTGGATGTTTGCCTGAATTTGAGAAAAACCTAGAAAACAGGTCTCACGTTTGAATTACTCCCCTCATTCTGGTGTGGTACACGATGCTCTCTGTGAGGCAGAAGGAATGTGAACACACAGAAACCTACCTCTCCCGAGGAACCATCCAGCAGTGTGTGTGACCAACATGTTTATTCCATGATCTCAGTGTGACCTGTGAATCTGCTCTAAAAAGAAGCCTTTAACATTCTGTCTCCTTCTCACAAAATCTGCTTTTGTCTTCCAAGAACTTCTATGATGCAGCCAGGCACTGCCATGTATAAAAGTCTGTGCCACACTGAGAGCACAAAGACAGCTAAACCATCCCATTAAAATGGCAGGGGGCTATTGCTATACTGTTTGTATGTGATTTAAGCCCCTCTTTCAAGATGTCTGTGGGAGAAACATGGTGACCGTGCCACCAGCTCCAGAGTGCAGCTGCACTCCACGCTGCTGCTCAATTTAGATCCTGCTTGCCAAGGAGCCTGTATGCCTTTGCACACATGCATCTTCCTCTACATTCCCACCCACACAAACGCAAAACTGGGTTTGACCTTCCCCACTTTCCTCTGTCCATGCATTCACCTCTAGTCTGAACAAATTCCTGCCTGTGCTGCTGACGGCTACAATCTGATCCAGGCACTCCAAGGCTCCAATATACTCATGTCTGTTTCTCAGCCTGCTACGGTCCCTGGAGCTGCCCCCTGGCCCCCTATTCTGAATTGTTTCTTGAACTGTTTGAACATTTTGGAAAATAAGTCTGCTGTAAAAGGTCTGCAATACATTAAAATCCTGCCATTAGTATTGACACAGCCAGCTGCTGGAGTCTAAGCACAGTGTATCTTGAAGATGCTTACTATAGAGTCCTGTTCAGTTTATGACCACATCCTCCATACTTCACTGGCTAATTTGAAAAGTAAAAGCGCGTTTCTAGACTAAAGGATGAAGCGTCAGCTATTCCTGTCCTCGGATCCAGGTTAAGTGACAGTCTTTGGATGTGTAACACATTTCCACATATAAGCTACTTTGGGAAGTGAAACTGTAGGCACAACAGAGGGAGTAAGTAGAAGGCACAGCTGCATAAAAACCAGAAGATACCATGAGGTGTGGTAAGAAAGTATCTCCAGTCTCAAATGTAAGGGTGCAATGTTCAGAGCACCACATTTCCAAATTCCAGGAGCAGAGATGCCCTCCTAGCCTAGGCTTGGGGCAGTAGAACAGCACAACATCAAGGTTCAACCTTTTGTGTTCCTCCTAAGAAAGAAGACACCATCAGACAGAACAAGCTTAGGTTTTCCTTTAAAATTCAGCATTTATTACTTTCTTATGCTTTCAACTTTCCATTTTTCCATTATATCTTAATCAAGTTTTGCTGACCACCTGCTTTGACCTGCCTGTACCATCTAAGGGGACTCAGCAGGTACAGTCACTCAACCATTTGCTGAAAACGTTGATATTTTTAAATCTCACATTTTGGGAAAGAGGAGGTGAGAGGGGTTGCAATGGGCAATGTGTATTCCTCACAGCACAGCATTCAGCTACTGCAAACCCACTTTACCCAAGACTCTCTCTACACAAGGACTCCAAACAGCTCTGAAAAGAATAAGCACCCTGGCCCTCCTCCTTGAAAAGATATCTTTTAAAAGACATACCAGATTTAAACTTGTCCTTGCAAAGAACTAAACCAACAAGATGAAAGACACTGAATTAATTCCTTGTTTGAGTGTGTAAAGCTCTAGTGTTGTGTGTATGGCATTTCTCCCTCAAGCTGGTTTCCTCACTCCTGTATAATGTCATCTTGAGTACCCAAATCAGTGAGAAGAGCAAACACAGTGGCAAGGTGACCCATTACTCCTGAGAAGGCACCCACTGTTACAACCCTATTTCCTTGTCATATCATATCAGCTCTGGATTGTGCTGCAGTGAAATGCAACGGCAATGCACAACAAGGGCTGAATACAAAACCCCACGGGACACAAGCCAGACCTGTAGTATGGTATGAGAGCCATGCAGATTAGGAAGGGAAGCCATACAAAATGGAAGGACTTACACCAGAGTTCATAGTAGTAGTTGCAACACTGGGATTGTCCACAACAGTGGCCCGTTTCACATATGTAACTTTGATTGTTGACACCCATGCAGGTTTCCTTGTCCTAAAATTAAACAGACACACTTTTAAGATGCTTTTGTCAGTATCTTTTGTAAATGTTTCACTCAATGATCTGCAAGCATTTGAAAAGTACAAGTTATGGTCTTTGGAAACTCTAAAAAACATAAGGAGGTTAGAAGACATCTAAGGATGACCGAAAAACACAAAGGAATATTCAGAAGAAAATCCCCGTATCTCCAAACCCATGAGTTACACTGTTTTAGCATCTAGTCAGCACTGCTGTCTCACCATCCCTCTCTTCTTCCACTAAAATTACTGCATTTTGGAAGCCAGGCAGTCTCTTAAAAGAAGAGATCACATTTGTTCCACATTGTACACAGTATCACTGTATTACTGGGGCTGAATGCTGAGTGGAGGAAAAGCATTCATAAAGGGAACATTAAAATTTGAGAAAAGACTGCTTGGATTCATTTAGATCTAAATGATAATTACATTATGTTCCTGCAAGATTCCTATCTAAAATGATTCCTTCATAATTAGCCATGTACTTTATGTAAGATCAGCATTCCTGCAAAACTTCTTCCCGGAATAGTAAAGCAGTCCAGAAGCAGAGCCAAATCAGCTGTAGTGTATCACCCAGCAGGTCCTCAAGACACCTAACATGGAAAAGGTCTCTAGTGTGAGGTCTCAGTTCCCCACATGGTGCACCACTTCCCAGAAGTCCGTGTTTTCCTGCTAGTCTGAAAACATCACTGAGAAAAAGTACAAAACACAAGAAAACAGAAGCACTTTACAGGCTGTGGTTTGTACATCCTCTAATAGGTTTTGGAGCAACCTGGGAGTTCAAAGAACAGCATGGAGTTTAAGAAACAAACAAGTCTTAATTAAAACCACTGTAACAAAGTTTTTATTTTCACTTTCTTTCGCTTGAAATTTATTATAAGGAAATGAAAGTGTGGGTATGCTTATACTGAAAGCTGTGTTGAAAAAAATAAATTTGGAAGTACCAACTTGCAAATAAAACACCAACCCACTAAAGCCCAACAAAATCCCACCAGCAGGCGATAGGGATGTACATTTATGGATCCCAGCACTGGCTGAACTGCACTGTTCTTCTCTTTTATGTGACTGCACTATGGCCACACTTCTCACAAACCTCTATGAAGCCACCACACATGCAAAATACCAAGTGCATTTCCACCTCATTGAACAACCTCAATGAACAAATGAAGTGAGACAGCAGCTGCAATGCAGAAGAATCCTGCACTAAGTCTTCAGTGTATTTGGGGACCCAGAGGAACACCAGCACTTCTCCACCACACAGCACCTTAGCTGGAGCCGCACCTCCCCAACACAGGTCTCTCACCTGAGGACACAAATTACAGCAGCAACATAACTTCTAAATGTAGAACAACCTCCTGCCATCTGAAGCTCAACAGGAAAGACCCCCACGGTGCTTCTTTCCTCCTAAGAAGTCACACCAACTTTTGAAAGGGTTTTGATCATGTGAGGGCACAATTCAGCAAACACAACTCAGCATATGATGTACTGCTTGCCCTCCTTCCATAGATATAATGATTTCCACAAAAGGCTCTAAAAAGAACCTTTAAAACTCACCCACAGAGGCAACAAACCGGAGGGTTACCTGCCTCTATTTTTCAGGAAGAGACAAACATTTTGCTGGACAGACCAGTCCAACCACTACAAGCAGCTAAAGCAAACATTTGGTTCTTGTCTTGAGATGTTGGCATGCCAACAGTAGAAACTCATTTTCTTATACAGTAAGGAGGAGTTTCCATCTCAAACTGGTGGGAACTATCAGGAGACATTGCTGAGCTGGCACAGCATTTTCTGCTTCAAGTACGTTATTCACTCCAAAAATTGTAATTCTAGCCAGCAAAAGAACTAGAAATAGGACACATCTATTCTCTTATCTGTTCTTATTAGTTTATTTACATTTCTCCTCATTTTTGTTGGCCTTGCAGAGCTAATGTAACTGATGAACAGCATAGATTTTGGCTCTCATATGAAGAGAATTGAGAAATTAGGATGCCATTGCAAAATTGCAATCCTGTTGATAATGCACAAGTCAGAGAATGACTGGCTGAGGTTTGTGGTTGTGACACATGAAGATCAATGCGACCTGTTGAACCAGCAAATGAATCACATGGAGCTGGTGAAAAACCAGAGTCTCACAGTGCCATTTCATGATCTCCTCTCCATCACCACACTTGATCCATCCTTGACCACTTCTGGTTTACTCCCCAAAAATTTCATCCATTCAGTGTTGCCTGCTTCAAAGAGCAGCAATAAGGAACAAAACAGTGTCTTGGGGCAGCAGCAACTCCTAGTATCTTCAACTATATTTTTTCCACTTAAAACCTTGCAGCAGTCCTGATTTCAGAGGCTTTCATCACACCATCCTTTTATTTGAATTTACTGACTTGCCAACCTCATTGTATCTGAAATGACTTTTCCACACATGCTTATGTGCAGAGGGCTGGTCCTTGTTAACCCAGTTGGCCAACAGGCGTGTCTCAACAGAGGATTCTGAGAAGCCAGGATGGTGTTCTGCAGGTGTCCTGGATGGTGTCCTGGAGATCAACTCTCAGGCAACATCCTGCTTCCCATCTAGAGCAGAGTTTAAATCTTACTGTCCAGAGCCTCTTTACACACTGACCTGCTAATGCACACATGCTTGTAAATTCAAATAGTCCTACAGCTGGCCTTCAGCTCCCCCAGTTCAGAACAGCCAGGGGTTCTGAAGTCCTTGCAGTGCTGACCACCAGCCATGTTCCTCAAAGTCCAAGCAGTTCATTTTGGAGCCTTTCTGCAACCCTCTGCCAGCCCAGCCACCAACAGGCTTTTGGGAACACAGAGCTGTCAGCCTTGGGGACCTTATGTCAGACTCAGAACTGTCGCCCATGTTTCCAAACAGTTTCACAGAATCAAGGAATAATTCGGTTTGGAAAGGATCCCAGCAGGTCATATGGTCCCACAACTGCTCGGACCATGGCTACCTCTTAACACTGGGTTACATAGCCTGCACAGGGAAAGAGATAAAAGGTAAAGGCAACAGATCTTCACAAACAGAAGCCTACTAGGGAAAGATTCTGGCAAAAGGAGAGCATTGTTTTGGGATACATTACAGGTGACTCCTTTGGAACAAGTGTTTCAGTCTCCTTTCCTCTTTCAAGTCAAGACTCATTTTTGTGAAAAGCTGAGCCACTGTACAGTTTGCTCTTTTTTTGCAAGTCAAGGCAGAGGTTATGTAGAGCCACCCTGGCCATGACAGAGACCGTGACATTCTTTGTTAGGAAACTTCTACCTAATTCCAAGCTCTTTGATCTGACTTCACTTTCTATTTAAATCTCAGGCTGCACTTTTCATACCAGCAGCATTTTATCATTTCTGCTTCCTTCTCCCATGCATTCTTTGTCACAGGCTGCCAAACTAACTACTTAAGATACATCAGCAATACAGTTATCTAGAGTTTAAATGTCTCCTGGAAACAATATCCCAAGTGCTTGTGCTGAAAGCATACTATTTCCTTTTTCACACTAAGAGCCATAGACAAGGCACAGGGCTGAAAGAGTAATTTTATAGATAAGGAAAAAATATATGGTGGAAAAAACTCTCATAGAAGCAAAGTTGGAGCACCCATATTTTATTGACATGCCTTTGTTTCTTATTTCCATTGCAAGCAGCACTTGTAATGGTCATTTTTAGTCATTCTTACCATCATGGAGTTTTTACTGAACTGTTACAGAGGGGTTTGGGGGTGTTTCTAAGGTAGCCTTAAGAAAACAAGGAAGGGGGAGGGTTTCTTTCCAAAAGCACTTTCTTCCCCAATAGCCAGTGGCTATTACACTCCAGAGTGGGCTTCCCTGCTGAAGTAGACTCATTTTCCTGTTGTCCAGGCAAGCAAGCCCATCCCTCCCCACCAGCCTTTGTTCAGCTAACTGTAGATGCCTCCGGGCAGGATTATTACATGGGTCTACTCTCAAAGAGCATTCAACTCCATTAGAGCAGAATAGTCTTGTTCCAGGACTAAGAAGCCAGAACATGCCATCCATTATCTCCCACGTACAAAGCCCAGCTGGTTTCGGGAGACCCACTTTGTCTTGCACATCAGCATGTACCCTAGGCTGCATGTGCATCACCGCCTCTGTGGTACCATCTTAAGAGCTGGTCTGAGAAACTGCAATCACTCAGCCCCTGACACACAAAAAGCCAGGAGCTTTTGGGAGAACACTGCAGACATGTAGAGTGTGTTCCCTCCCAGTCCATTCCAACAGAAACCATTTGTGATGTGTGGTACAGGCTCTTTGTCGTGAAACTGGCTGGGCTGGGAAGACCCTACCTGGTGCATTTTGTGAGTCGCTTTGTATTAAGATGCGGCACTTTGGAGTAGTTTTCACATGTCATAAACTTTAAAAAGTAACAGTGAGTAAGATTATTTTTGCTTATTTTCTTGTTGATATTTGGCATTTGTGATAAACCCACAACCATACTGGCTACTCCACAACTCTGCCAGTAGTCCACTTTTGCTGTCAAGTGCTTTTATAAATAATCCTTAAAATATCCAGCAGTGCTAGATATGAGAGAACTGAAGGCAGTGCTGTATGTTGTCACGTCTGAAGCCACAGCAAACAGTAATGTCAGTGCCAAGGAAAAAAGCCAATTATTCTCTTCACCTTTCAGTTTAGTATTAGACCTTTACTGGAGGTTTATGTGACAAATTAAAGGTCAAAATCTGGGGCATAATCAAGACAAAAGGCATTCATGAAGATCTGTAAGTTGACTGAGCTGCTCCTCACAGCAAGGTAGGATGGAACAGACCTCCTTACCCTACATTTGTAAAGGTTTTCAGTAGTAAATGGTTGGGTTTAATAGCTGTAAATCTGTTAGGATTAATTGCGCCTGAAGCCCGTGTTGGAAATGAAGGGAAATAACTGATTGACAGCGGAGTTCCATCACAATAAAAGGATCAAGGCACTTCTCTCTTTTCTACTCTCACAAGTCAGTTAACCTGGGCACATGCTGTGGCTAAGTCAGAAGGGAGAAAGATGAAGATGAGCAAATTCCAGGCTAGTGTGGCACTTTTCCAAGCTGAAAATTAATATGTGCAACTGCAGCAACAAACACCACAGCCCACACTCAGAAGTGCATAGTTGGCAGCCAACCACCTACAAAAGTTGACTCCTCAGTTGGCATTAATCAGGTAACCAAAACCAGCAGTGGCAAGTATCACGAAATCTAATAACCATTTTAGCTTTTTGCTCTGTCTCCTCTTTCCACAGAAATCCAGACTCCATTACCCTAAATTATGAGCACCTTTATATGGCCTCTATGTGTCATTCAAACTGCCAGAGTATCCATTCATCCTAATCTTGGTAATATCTTGGGAAACACTTGGAAATGTGACTTGCATTTACTTACAGGAGTTTATAGGCATTCCTGTCTCCTAGGATAGCCATTTTTTTAACCTGTGCTAATTCCCTAGTATCTCCAAACTTCACTACAGCACTTGTCAAGGCACTACACAGCAAATTACTATTTTAACAGGAAGAGATGGAGAATAACAATAGGATGACAGGGGTGAGTAAAGGCCTGAATTAGAGGCATATAGACAGAAGGACTCAGAGAAAAGCCCAGCAACAGGATGAAGGGAGACTGCCAAAATGGCATCTGCTGAAGGGCAAGATACAACTGGTTTTAACAGGACTTGGGCTCAATCTGTGACCACTCCAGACCTTCTGGTTTCACAGCTCTCATAGGGACTTTGGTAATAAGCATCTATTTAATAATAAATCAAAATCCTCACCTAGTTATTTCACTAATCTCATTAATTGCAGGCAGCAGTCCCTTGCTCTCAGTACCCAGCCGCACCCATAACAAGCAGGATGGATTTAAGCAAGTGACACTATCTTCAGAAAAATGCATAGAAGTATTTTAAGTAACTTGCAATCAGTATTTGAACCATATATATTCTTTAAGCATTCTGAGTAACAGAATTGAAGTGGTTCTCAGTATATTAAATATGTCAGAAACAACTATTTGATATCCACTATTTATTAGTTCCCACTTGGCTGTTACTCAATCTCACATATCAGACTATCACTAGTGTTGGTTAGCGAAGTGCATCAGCAACAGCTCATGAGAATGCAAACACAGAGCTACCAAGCTGAAAATGATCTCTGTCAGATAAGGCACTCAAGTGGTAGCAAGTTAAAACTGCCACTGAAAATACTAGGCTGGAATGCCCAATCTTGCCACAGGGTTTACTACAATTCCTGGTTAGCCAGCGGCCCCCCAGTTCCTATCAAAGTTAATGTTAAATAAAAACTCACTAGATCCTTTCAGAGAAGGACAGCAGGTGGGATCACAGCAAGGACAGGCAGAACTGCTGGGGAACCCTGGATCACCAGGGCAGCTCAGGACTCACAGACACCAGGGTGGCTGAGCCTGCACCAAGCCTCCAGACCTCCCCTGTCTTCACAAACATTACACCTGTTAAGTCCTTTGGAACATAAAAGCAAAACCCCACCATCTGAGCAAGTGTCATGTCTTTGGTGGGTTCAATTTAACAAAATATCTAAGACTGCCGAAGATGCAAGTGGCTCTGACTGCTGGGAGTTACTGGAACCTCATGTGCCAGGCCCTGCCAGCACAACAGGGGAGAGATTCCTGTAAGCCTGCCTTATGACAGACAGCTGAGGCCAGGAAATAAATCAAGTCAGGACACTTCTTCACAAGTCACCCACCACAAATTTTGTTTTGCTGAATGTGGGGAAAAAAAAAAAAAGTGTAATAAGTGCAAATATCCAAACACATAAAAGTATAATAAGTGGGGGAGGAATGATGCCTCTGAGCTGTCTCAGGCACAATAATGATCTCTAAATTGGGAATTCTAATCCACAACATTTATTGCTTCACTAATGCCAGCATCAGGAGAATTATATTTAGATCACCATGATTAATCAGCCACAGCAGACCCATCCTCACCCCCAGCAGATGCAGAACCTCCAAGGTTTTATTAACCTTTATCTGAGGAACAAATTGGTTTGTTGCATCCATTTATCCTGGAGAAATACTCCAACTATCTTTAAAGGGACACTGCCCTTTCACAAATCATGGACACTTTGATATATTTCAGTAAGAGCTGGTTTCACTTTTGCTTATTGCAAGTTTCAATTTCAGATTCTGAAAACTACACATTAGTGTTTCAAGCACAATATGTTTACCTCCTCACCCCTTGCTAGAAGCTTCCCAGCTGTAGTCCTCAGCCCTCTCACATTAAAGATACACACTTCTAGACTTCTAGGAAATTACAGCTTTAAGGAGGCCATCTTGCATTTTGTTGGTTTAAACCACTTAACAGAAGACCATGCTGAAAACCTCAAGTAGTTAAAATTAAAACTGAAAACGTTTGGAATTTCACATCTTAAAAAAAAAAAAAAAAATCTTTTTTAATTTATGCAGTGAACTAGGTAAATGTGTTTGAGCTTCCACCTCCAACTTTAGGAGGAAATTCTCACTTAAAACTAAAAGCAAAGATCCTCTACGATCACGTTTCCTTGGATGGGAGCTTTAAACACCCACGTTGCACTGATGTCAGATAGTGCTGACCTAGCTTTTTAGGCATTTAAATATCATCCCCACTGCAACAATAAAAAAACCCAGAATCGACCAGACACCTCATTTTTACCAGGTGTTTGGCCAGAGCAAGGGGTGCTGGTGCTGGTCCTGGGGAGCCAAAGCTCTCACTCTGATCCTTCCATCCTCATCACACAGCTTATGGGAGGGCACCCCACTCAGCACCTCTCCCCTGAACTTGCAACCCAGGAACAGCATCCTTTGTGTTGAGTGAGAACAACAATGGGCATCCCAGACAGCCAAGTGTTTACAGTCTGAATGTACAAAGTAAAAACCAAGAAACAACGGAGGTGATGAGATGTTCCTGAATTCTTCCCACACTTTCAGTTAAACAGCACTGTTCAGTAACAGCCCTTGGAAAAAGAAATTTCTGAACAGTACTTGCATGCAGGACACAATCACAAATACTTAATTTTTTTTAAGACTAAAACTGATTAAAACTAAGAAAAGTTCAAGCAGCTCTTTCCCACTATATCCTTCATCAGTGGATAAAAATAGTCAAGAACTTTGCTCTTGTGTTCTTGAGGCAACACCTTTTTTTCCTGCTTCCTGTAAATGACTCTATTGATGCTGAAAAGTTACCGGCAGAGAAAAAAGTGCCATCCATCCACTGAGACAACCAGATGTTCACTGTTCCAGCAAATGAAGCCAAATTACACGTAACTTCTACTTTTACACCTTATGCAGCACCCCAACCGCACCGAACATGTCTCTAAAACAAAGTGAATTACTTAAAAGCACGAACTTTAAAGAAAAACACACCCATGAGTCTCAAGCAATCTCAGCATTTGAGGCAGCTACAACTCACTACAGTCTGAGTCACCTAAAGCCATTCATTCAGCCTTTGTGCCTGAATTTCCCCCTCTGGTTCAGCTCCGAGTTTTTAAGGCAAGTCTCCCTGCCCTGAGTGCTAACAAGTGAACTATTATTTATAGTTATTGCACCAATCACAGAAGGTCATTGTGCTAGAGGTAGTTTCTTATGTAAAACTGCTTTTGGACTGGGGGTGTGTGGGGGTGGGGAGAGAGCTGCGTTTCACCAAAACTGAACTGATAAGGAAAAAGAGACAGCACTGTTTACTCAGCAGCGCGTTGAAGTCTTTTAGCGCGGCTAAACAACTGAAAGTAAGTAGTTGGTCCAATCTCGACTTCTTAATTCTAAATTAGAAATTGCAAGTAGCACTCTGATATCATTCAATATATATTTATTGTGGATTACAGATCACAGCAGTGCTGGAAAGGGTTTACAGTTAGATTCCCCTACAGACGTGCCTCCCAAACCAAAAAAAGGGTTTGCTCTCCCCAGCTTAGGAACACATAGTTGGCACCTCCTCCAGCAGAGAGCAGCTGGGCAGTTGCTACCATTTCTCATTCCACTCGATACTACCAGCTATTAAATTATCCCAAGTTTCACGTTCAAGCTCAAACTCTCTCAAAACAATTAAAAAAATCACCAAGCTGTGGGTCACAGCATGTTGCCATTTTTTCCATTTGGTGACTTTTGTTAGAGATGAGACACACACACACACACACATATATATAAATACTCTTTCTGGGTATTTTCTGTGGGTTTTTTACTGGTTTTCTTTTTCTTTTTTTTTTTTTTCCCTTTTTTAAAAATCCACAGTTTTACATACAAAATAATGCCTGTACAAGAAAACAGTGCAAAGTTTGGCATGTTTTTAAGAAATGCAAACGCAATTCCATTTTAAGGACTGTGGAAAGCACCCTCAAACCCAACCAAACAAAAGCTGCACAGGAGCACGACACAAAGAGCCTCCCTGCTGCAAAGCCTCCAACAACAACAAGGAAGTTTCTATCCCTGGCTCACAGTTTTGCTCCTTCCTTGCTAATAAAAAGCGTCTCTCGCACAACTGCGCTCTCCGATCACACGCCACGGGTGGGGAAGTGCTGATTGTACAGTTCTGTTTTGGGAAAGTCAGAAATCATATCCTTAGAGATGGGGGAAATCAAAATAAAAATAACCAGTCACATCCTCCACCTGAGCAAGCAGCTCCCACCGCAGTTCAGCCGGTTGGTTACCTGTCTGAGACCCAGGAGGAAAGGCATTCTGCAGGCTCATCCTCCACGCCAGCACATGGGAAGGCAGGAATTTAAAGCCCCACAGCAACCATTTCTTCATCTGCTGTGGGCAGCCCGCTCCTCCGAGCCTATTTAAACCAGGGCTTCCTCAGCTGGGAATGCTAAATAAACAGGGTCCTGGGACACTGCACGCACTCGCTGGCTCCCCCTCCTCCTCCTCCCACTCCCTGTGACATATCTCAGACGCAGCCCAGCCAGGGTGTTTGAAAGAGGGAAATGACATCAGGTCGGGCAGCTCTGAAAAAAAAAAAACAAAAACCACCCCACAAAACAAAAAACCCCCTCACCTCAAACCAAAAAACTAAAACCAAAACCAACCCCCCAGCACAAACACACAAAAACCCCCAACACAAAAAAAAAAAAAAAACCAAAAAACCACCACCCAAAAAACTGCCCCCAGGGGAAAAAAAAAAAAAAAAAAAAAAAAAAAAAAAAAAAAAAAAAAAAAAAAAAAAAAGAGGCAGTCCCGAACCTTTAGATTGCTGAGCTGCTGGGTGACACCAGGCAGGTCGCTCCCAATGGGACCTGTCAGGGAGCCCTGGTGGAACAGACGTGCAAAAGTGCTCTCCTCCCTGCTAAGGGGATGCTGCAACGGAGGGCAATCTATTAAAAATGTCATGAGCCAACAGCGTGGCGATGATTAAATCTCGCTAAACAAAAATAGACAGTTCATCTGTTTCTGAGGAGAAAGCTGAACTTGATGCTGCCTGCTGGAGAGCACTAGAAGTCCTAGAGTCCTAGAGTCTAGGAGTCCTAGAAGCCACCACCACGGTTTCCCGAGTACCTCCAGACCCTGGGGAGCTGGGTAGCCTTCACAGATCCAAAGCACTTCCATGCCACCTTCTGCCACCACAGTTCCACTTTTTCTGACTCACAGCACTGTTCAACTCTCAGCTCCTCCAGATAACAGCTGTCCCTCGAAAGAAACACCAACAACTTCCCTGATTTTAGAAGGATCAGGACTGGACCCCTCCAGCATCAGACAGGTGATGGGAAGAGTTTCAAATCCACCTTTCCCCCAAGGAAAATCTGACTGGCCCTGTCAAAAAGTTTCTCATTCTACTTGAGCTCATTTCACATTTTCATGCCAGGGGACAATTAAGCCTTATAAACAAATTTATCACCCGGTGCCCAGGATGGCATGTCTTGTTTGTCCTCCCCCAAGCAAGGAGTACAGCAAGTTCCACAGCGGTGTAGAAGATGACACTGCAGAAGGTAATCTAAATTTAACTCCCTTTTCTACCTCCACTTTGAAAGTTCAGCAACCTCCTTTTTTTGTGCTTCTCTTTAATCAGCAGCTGTCCTCGTCTGTCCGGGGGAGGGGGGGACATGGACTGGGACACCATCGCCACTCCCATATTCCCCAGCAGCAGCTCCGTGGATATTTGACAGAGGACAAACTCCCCTGGCTTTTGGCCTCTTTGGCTTTGGAGCCCAACACATTAAAATACATGACAAGGAAAGGAATATACTTTTTTCCACAGTGAGTTCACTGAATGCCTTTTTTAGTAGCAGTTTTAATAGTAATTTCAGTACTGCAGAAGAGGGAGAGAAATCACATAAAATTCTTGCAAGTGCTAATTTGAAACAGGAGGGAAAAAAAGAAACAAAAATAAAAACAAACAAACAAACAAACGAAGAAAAGCAGGACAGACACCCCTTGCCACCCAACAGCTAGACAGCTTTCAGCAGTGTCAGAAAAAGACACCCATTTTGCACATGCCAGAATCACTCAGTGACCACCACTGCTGCCTCTAGCCCAGAGTGGTTTCCAAAATGAGAACCCCACTCCGTGTGTCCTCTCCACAACTGGGCTGTGAGACTACACACAAGCATTACTTATTTTTACACTAACTTAAAGGCACCATCTAAAACTGCTGTTTAAGGGTAAGCACATCCCCGATTTCCCTAAGAGAAAACAAGCAACAAAGCAATTTCCTGGAGGATACAAAACATCAGCATTAGCTAGCATCAGCCAGGCAATGGGATTTTCCAGCTTTTGTGCTATTGGATCAAACAGACCCTCAACCTTTGCTTTTCCAATTCTATGGACAAACACCAGTGATATAAAAGGGCAGATTTCTGTTTTAGTAATCTGTTCTGTGGCCTCGCACTGGCCTTTGAAACATCCGATTCTGGCTGTTGCTATCCAGAGCTCTGGACTAGGCAGATCCCAGGGCTGAGCCAATGCAGCAGTTTCTAAATCCCTACTGTCAGAAGGGATCTAACTTTAATCACCTGTCTCTCCTCCAGCACACACTCAAAAGGCAAAGCGTCATTCTCGATCTAAGACAGGTTGTGAAGGACTATCAAAAGCAGTAACTTGGCGGAAAAGCAAAAGCATCCTAATTTATGTGTGAATTTAGCAATCTTGGAAAGACTGACACAAAAAAGGTGGTTTGCAAGTAGGCATTACCACATTTGACTGCAGCAGGAGCAGCCACCCTCTCTTGCAGTCCCTGAGTGACAGCGGCCAGTAACATGCTCCACAACTCTGCTATAGGCAACTATGGAAAAAACCCTGTAGAGGAACAGAAAGGAAAAAAAAAAAAAACTAGACAAGACAGCTCATACCCTTGTAAAACCCAGATCAACGCCCTTAGAACCTCTGCAAAACACCTAGGCTCTCCTAATTGTTGCAATTGCTTTGTATGTATCAACTGGTATCCTTCTGCCCCCCCCTTCTTTTTTTAAGTTCCTAAGTTCTCGCCCCAAAGCTCTGCCTGGTGGCAGTAAGTTTTGTAGACAGTGGTCGTGAACAAATAGTTTCTTTCATCAGAAATGAATTCACCACCTTCTAATTTGACTTTCATATTATTAGCAAGTGGGAACAGAAGTCCTCATCCATCTTCTCACCCATTCATTACTCTGTACCTGTTAGCCATCTTCTTATAAAAGATATCAATCTTCCCTATCCTGTTAAAGTCAAGTCTTTTCCCAAAGCCTTCAGCTGTTGATCGCCCATTTCCAAAACCCTTCTAATTTTTTACTGCTCTCTGCTTGGGGGAAACCAGAGCTGAAATAATAATTATTTTAATGAAAGCAAGAGCAGCTCTAAGGCAGGCTCAGCATGGGTTCACTTCCTCTATACAAACCTGGAATTTAAGATCTGCAAAGGCTACACGAGAGTGCGTCTATCCAAGATAAAATGAACAAAACAAACACAAGTTTTGTGTGTTTGTTCACATAGTTCCTCAGCAGATGACTCTCTTGAGGGCTCTGAAAAGTCAGTAGTAATGCCAAGACAGATTATGGGATCTACATTACTTTCAAAATTTGCCCATTTAGGTAGCCACCAACCATCCCTTTTTGGCATGTCAGCGTGGATCCCACCACAGAATAATGGTGAGCAGGTTTCTAGTTAAAAAGAGGGAGCAGAGGCCTCTAGGCATTACCAGTCTGTAATACTGTTCCAGAACATGCCATCTGCCCCAAACATGATGTCAAGCAAAGGACGCTGCTCAGTACCTTCACACTGTGCCTCACGATTTCAAATATAACATGCAAGTGAAGCACATGATAGAAGTTGTTTGGGACATTTCAGAGTTACTTTACACGTTTGATGGGAGATGCTTGCAAGCTGGTCTGGTAACCAAGCAAGGTATAGCACTCATTTTGACACACCCTGAGGAGATCCAGTTATGGTAACACAATTGAAGCAAAAATTGATTTTGTGCACCTGAAATCTGTCAGACTCGAAGCATGAGGCTGCTTGACAGCAAATATTTTAAAGGGACTTGTTTGCCTGCAAAACTCCCATGAGACGCCAATGGAGATCACCAATGCTCAAACAGCAATGCAACAATAAATCTGCTTATAAAGCATTTCTGCCTGCCCACCTGTGCACTTGTAGATCCCTGAAGAGTGAAGGGCACCTTCCCCACCCTAATGATACCATTACAAGAACATGATGACTTTCCAGAGAGAGGACCAGGTGTCCTGGGTTCATGTAACATACGGCATTGGCACTGCCTACCAAGAATGCCATCAACAAATTCCAGAGGACCAAGAAGAGGTCAGGCTGGTAACTTCCCAGGACCTGCAGGACCTAGAATATCTACTCTTTTGCTCGGGGGAAAAGTGGCCCAAAACAAATCTTTCACTCTGTCTACTATTACGGTATTATTGAGGAATGGGGTAAAGTGGGTCCCCCAATCCACATGCACTTCAACTACAAAACAAGAACACTGGAGTCATTGCATTTACTATTTTTCAGGCCAAACTATCTTAATCTTTGATGGAGAAAGCAAAGAATAATTTCAGGAAAAGACAACATACATTTTGGAACTGGTGTGCAAGCTAGCACTGCAACCAGACTGATGGATCAATAAATTTTAATGTGCAACAAAGCACAAGGGCTTGCAGTGGTGAGAAGCTGTGCTTCTTCCCCACAGGCCATCACTTCTGTCAGCTCAGTGATTCAGAAGTGCAGAGAACTTTTGCAGCTTAGTAAGTTAAGCAAATAGAGACAATGCATTTCAACCTCACTGCTATTACCTTTCTCTCTGAGTAACTGGTTAACCAGGGAGCATGAGACTGCACTTCAAAATATTCTCAGTGTTACTGAGAGCCCCAACAGCAACAGCTCATGCTTGATTCCAATTGATTCTCGATTCAAACTGAATCCCAAACAGAATTGTCAGCCAAGCAAGACAAGTACAAATATGTGCCACATCTCCACCCAAAAGCCATGTGTAAGCCCTGAACTCAAGTAGTGTGCACCACAGAGGAAGCCACTACCCACTCCATCATCTGCTATTTCAGTGAGAGCCTGTCCTCCTCTTCACTGCTCCTTTGTGGGTGAAGAAATGCCAACAGTAAAGCACTGCCCTTTGCACTTTTGTACAACAAGCAATCTCCTGCTCTGAAGCTGCCTTCTGTATTAAGCTACCCTAGGGAGACTCAAGGAAAGGGCAGAGAGCAGACAAGGGGTGGTTGTGGAGGGCATAACCAAGAGCAGTCCTCTCCAACACCCATATGACAGAAGAGGTAAAAGCAACCACATCCAGGCTGTTCAGACACTTCTACCCACTCTCCTGTTCTGCTGATGGAAGAGTGGTGGCAATGAAAAGTCCAGGCTCTACTCTGACACCAAAATAGTTTTTTCTAAGTGTAGCTTGAGGTTTCCAGCCCTCAGTGACAGTGTTCCCACTGCTGTTTCCCCATGGAGCAGAAAATTATAGCCACAGGTCCAGGGTGCTTTTCTCAACAGCAACAGAGTTGTGGCCAAACCAATGCAACTGTAATGCCAAAGTCTGTGTGAATCATCTACTTTTGTATGACCACTCCTTCAACATCCATGTCTGTCATCCAAGCCCAGAGGTGTTAAAAAGCTTCAAAGTTCTTCATCACTGAGGTACAGAGGGACTAAAGGGTTGAAAGTGCCCTACTGAGAAGTGATACTAAGTCCTTCAAAAGAGATAGGGTTGATTCTGCCTCTTTAGCATTCCCAGGTTTTTGGGCACCTGAGATGCCCAAATGAATATGTCAGGCTTCACTTTTAGTCTGCAGTGGGTAATGAAGTCACGTAAAGCCTACTCAGCTTTCTCCAAGCCTGGTGGGAGGACGAGAAGGAGGAGGCAGTGGAGAATTCAGCTGTTAAATATTTGACGAGACCGTCTAAGGAGGGCAAGTGTATCCGGGGTGGTACAGGGACACCAGCTTGGCTCCTTGCTTTTTGGCACTACAGCTCTTGTCTTCCTGATGCCCATGTATGCAAATAGGACTTTGGTAATGGCTCAAGAGGAGATGATCTGCTCCAGACAGGGAAGAAGGCAGAGTCTGCAGACAGTAACAGGATCCCTTAAGCAGAGAATAAAGACGGTAAGCGTCTGTTCTAGTTTTAGAGTCTTGCACCATGTGGGTACCAAAAATACAGTCTGTGTGTGCCCTTTGGCCACATCATAACAGACATGCTTTGTCCCAAAGATGCTTACCAGCACAACCTTGATGGAGATCTTGGACGCCCTACTCTTACAAGTGCTATTTGATTTCTCTACAAATGACAGCAACTCACTATTTTTAGTGTTCATCTCATGTCTATTTGGCGTTTCCCTTGGGCCTTACTTACCCTTGTTTCACAGCTTTGGTGCCAGCTCCCACGAAGCATTTTTTTGATGCCAGAGGGGATCATGCCAAGTCTGTCTGTGTTGATGCCAAAATGGCAGCTGGCTTTACTGCTGAGAAAGGATTTGCCAAAACTAACAACACTAGTGCTGGGGTGACTAGGATTGACTTTAAAGTTTTCATCTTCCTTACCCTCCTATTGCCTCTAGATTCCATGCGATAATGCTGCTCTGAATGCCTTCTGGGGTCCTAGGAGATGGATTTTTTCACAATAGGCTAAGTCAATAGGCAATTATACAGCAGACAGTCTTAACTTAGAGAAGCTCCAAGAGAAGGATACTTTTATACATGAAGCAATTTTCTGGGCTGCAGCACCGCTGCTGCTGGGCCCAGCTACACAGGCCAAGGCCTGCTGCAGATAAGGGAGGGAATGAACTCTCAGAGCCTGCAAACGTATTTATAAAGAACCTACCACAAGAACAGACAATCTGTTGAAGATAAGGGTGGCTTCGTGATATTTTATTACTAAGATATACCTACGACAGATGTCTGGAGTGCACAAGAAGGTCAAGGATCAACCAAATTGCATTACATTACCATAAGCAAGAACACTAAATCCAAGCAAGTTAATTGCCCTTTGCCCCTTCTGCACTCTCACAAAGTGCCACAGTGTGAAAAGCCAATATTCAGATAAAATCCAGTTTCACATACGATGCACAAGCATATTGGTTATGGGAAACACCCACAGAGATATGAACAGATAGCAGATGTAATAGGCAATCACATGTGCAGGTGCCTGTGATTTGAAATGATGGTATGACAAATTACAAAGTAATTTGATGTTAACCTCTGCTGCTTTTCCTATAAATCTAAAACCCACACCTTGCTCAGAAACAGTGGTGTCAAATGGGCACCTGACTGCCCGAAGCCGCTCAGCTCCTGTTTCAGGAACAGTGCACTGGTTAACCTGACAAGAGGTAAACAATTGGTTAAAAAGGTTTTGTCATCAGGTAAAACTTTGCTAGAAGGATCTGTTATGCATATAGTCTGGTGAGATCTCTCTTAAGCTTGTTGGCCTTTCCTGAGCATAAGTTTACATCTTGAAGAAGTTCAGAAAAGTTATGCTCAAATCCCAGCAGTCTTGTTTTCTGCAGTTTGCTTTACAAGAAAGAGATTATTTCATTAAGTTCTGAGAATTACGTTTCTCCAGCAGAACACCACTTCTACATGGCTTGGACTCCTTGGAGGAACAGATTTTCTGGGAAATCCTTCAGGGAAAAAAAAAAAAAAAAAAAAAAAAAAAAAAAAAAAAAAAAAAAAAAAAAAAAAAAAAAAAAAAAAAAATCAGCCGCCTCTTTCTGAGCACACTGCTGGACATTATGGTTTGGTAATGTTACACTGCAGAGCAATATCGCATAGGGTGAGGCAAATTTCCTCAAATTGCTCTCTACACATGTACACCCTCAAGAACTACTATCCCTGGACTTTCCATTCCAGGCCCTGCCATGCATCTCCACTGATAACTGAATTTTGGTTTGCGGGAGTCTGGGTTTGCAGTACTCAAATTACAAACAATTGGTTTAACTGAATTTTCTTCCTCTTAGAAAATACATGTGTATCATAATACGGTATTCCCAAAATTAAAAGACTCTCAATTAACCCAATGGGCTGTGCAGTATCTGCAGTACTTCACAGGATTTCTGCTATCTAAGAGACTCATCTGGACGGCTGCAAGTAGGCTGAGGCTCATTTCATGGCACAAGCACGAGGAAAGAAAGCCCCTCCACATGGCACGGTGGTCTGACTAGCAGAAAGACACAAAGACTTCTCTTCCAAACCAAAGGGCACTGAGGATCATATACTTCTTCATTCAACCAAAATGAAGAATGAAAAGAAATCACAATTTTAACTATTAAGAAAGCTCAATACCACAAGCATTTAAAAGAACACAGCAAAACAGTATTAAAGACATCACTTTAAATATCTAGACAGAACTCTGTAAGAGCTATTCAGTCTCAAACTCCACTGTTAAAAACTTCCTGAAAAATGCAACTTTACAGAAAAAACACCTCAGAAAACCTCATTTTAAACAAAAGATTGTCTTTTCTAACTTGAATTAGTCCATTGCTTATGATCTCTCCAAGTACTTGGAAGAAAAAAAATGAGTCAAAAAAAAGTAAGGAATAAATCAGCATTGTGTATGGTTAAGGGCAGATTCAAGCTGAGTTTACTTGTATTTCTGGAAGAGAAGAAAATACAAAATACCTTAAAGCCTCTCCTGTTACAGAACGGGTGCTGTTTTGACTGAAATCTTTACCATGAAAACAAGAAAAGCTCCTCAGAAGGCCACACACACCTTGCTGCTCCGCCAACCAGAGAGCAGATGTTTTGAGGGGGCCCTCAGAAGACATGATGTGTACATGAACCAGAGGTGACAGTTCCAGGTGCCGATGAAGCTGGTTCAACCCAAGCATACAGGGTAAAAACTCAGCGCCTCCCATCACCAGCTTTACACTCTGCTTCATTTTCTCTCTCTGCGGCTGTTTTCCCTAAGCACAGAATAGGGTCAGCACCTGAGCTACTACAGCCATTGGATTCAATACAATTAATTGCTATTCTCTCTGTGCCTAGCAGAACTGCCACCGGCTACCCAAGCATCTCCCGCCGGGCTCAGCTCATCCAGGGGCCGCCCGGGGAAGCCCGAAGTTATGTAAGGAACAGGCGGCTGGGAGGAAGCGATGTCCCGGTGTCCTGTTTCAGCACCGGCCCTGGCCATTACGCAGTTTGCACTTTGCTTAAGCATTAAAGGCACTGGTGGCACCTGGAATCACAGCCAGTTTCTACATTTCAGTGACAAACCTGCTGGCCAGGAGGCTTTGCCCTTTCAAGGGCAGATACGTCCAACACCCTGTGGTCCCACTCCCCTTCCTTCCTGGTACCTGCAGTAGTTTCCCCTTAAGTGTACACAAAACGTGTGCATAAGCTTATTTCAGAGAGTTCAGTAATTAAAAGCTTAATTCAGTTTTATTTTGGGAAGAAACGTTGATAACCATAGCCTGCCTTTATAGGCACTATCTTATCCAAACTGCTATCTTTTCCATTAATGCTTGTTATTCCACTGCAGATCAAGTGACCGCTCCCCCGGCTGTGCAGAGCAGGAGAAGGACCAGATGACCCACACGGTTTTACCTCTGTCATGCAATTCTCTGCAGCAAGGTTGCAGGTTGCAGGCTGCAGGAAAAGACAGAAGATGAAGCACTTGTTTTCTCCTTGCTCAGGCCTGGCTCCAAGATGTGTATGGGCTCTATACCACAAAACCGGGGACCTTTAACTCCTGCAATCATTGATTCTTTTGGAATTCTCCCATAGCATAAACCAAGTAGTCTGTATGCATCAATATTAAAGAATCAAAACAGAGCAAAACCTGATTGACCTCCTACCTCTTTACAGGAAAGTAGTCGGTGTTAATTAGAGTAACTACAGTAAAACAGTAAATTTTTAAAAACCCAGAAAAGCATCAAAACAAACCCCAAACCAGAAAACCTTCTCTTCTTCAAAAGGTGAACAATATACATCACCCTCAGCAGTCAGAGAGCTCACAGCCCTGTGGGTGACTGGTGAATTAAGAAACTCTAAGACAAGGAAATATTTTCAGCTTTCAGAAATACTCACTTCTGACACATCACAGGCTCCTACAGTGGTGTATTTCCCCTGAAGGGGGTAGTTTGGGGAGTAGAAATTCTGAACATCTCCTTTGGAACACCAGGACACCAACCCTCATTTCCTGGAAACAAGTGAGAAAACTAACCACCAATTTCATTTCAGAGACAGAGTCTGCAACTTGTAAAGTCATTAGACCATTGAAAAGCCATCTTCCAGGTAAAAATATATAAAGAACTTAGGGACAGACAGCAACATTTGTGAGCAGGGTTTAGTTACGGATTTAATTACAGACTGACCATCAGACTTGTCCTCCTTTCAGCACTTGTTCCTTAGCACAGGCTTGAAAAGTCAGGGCTGTCTGAAAACCAGAGGCAAAGTCAGAGGCACCAGGCTATCAACCTCTCTGGGAATGATTTGCTGACCCAAAGCATCAACATTTCTCTAACCTATTCTTAAGGCAACTGCAATCACTTAGTAGCCACTGCCTCAACAGGACATTTACTCCTGTGCTTGCTGCCCTTTAAACATAAGTATGTTCTTTCCCATTAACTCAGGCCTTAATGCAAGATAAGGTAATATTTTTTTCTTCTCCACTAGAAACAAGACGACTGATAATAGTGATCTTCTTAACTTAGCTCACCTGGAAAATTGTTCCATTCCTCTATAAGCTGCTTCCAGAAGACAAAAGAAGTCTTTATTTCCTAGACTACAAGAATTAAATCATGGTTTTACTGGTTTTCTCAGTCTGAAACTTAAGCCCATCTTAAAATGTGGGATCCAAAATGGTGCATATCACTTACTAGCGTGGAGTATTACAAAATACCCGTATAGGACAATTCTACACTGTTAAAGACTACGAGTTTTTTACTGGAAGAACTGCATTCAATTTCTGGTCCAAAATCCCAGACTATTTCACTTTTTCCATTGCTATGTACTCCGAATTTTTATTTGAGGAAAAGTGAAATAGGCTGCAGGCTATTTCTTCAAGTTGTTTCCTGTTTTAAAAAACAGACACAACCTTCCATCTGCATCTCAAGTGCTTTCTCTTTGTCTCCCCAACTGTTGGCACAGAGGCGGAACAAATCCCTCCAGCATCCCAGTCACCACCCCAGACACTCCTTAGCATATTTTCATCACTTAATGGACCCTCCTGAACACAGATCTTCACTCAGTATCCCGTAACCAACGTGCTGCCTCACTCAGGCTGGGCTGTAAAACATCCAATGAATTAACCAAATTAAATTCATCAGCCCCCCTCCCATGAGGTTGTTCCTGATAAATCCACACTGCTCGTTTCCTGTTGCCTTAGAGATGCTTATAAAACCTTCAGGGATTTATTCTAGTATTTCAATAGATAGTGAAGCACTTCACCATTTTCTAACTTTTTCTTATTTTTTTCCTTTGATCTGACCCCATATACATTTAGTACTTATTTTCATATGTGTAGATTTACAGCCAGGAGTTTGTGTACTTCCTGTTTGGGGCTTTTTTCCCCTCAAGAACCAAAAGAGCTGCAAACCCTTCCAGTCTATATCAGTTACTGAGTTATTGTACACTTA
The DNA here is from genome assembly GCF_015227805.2 of Hirundo rustica. Taxonomy (NCBI): domain Eukaryota; kingdom Metazoa; phylum Chordata; class Aves; order Passeriformes; family Hirundinidae; genus Hirundo; species Hirundo rustica. The sequence continues at coordinate 23,453,441 of NC_053457.1, read as the reverse complement.
CCTCCCTCATTAAATTTTAGATCGATACCTTTTTCCTTTTTTATATCTAACACTGCTTTGCAGAACCTTTTCCTAAGCCTTTGTGTGTTCCTTACTAGCTGCAATATAATTTTTACACCTGAAGTAAATCACACAATCAGGAAAATCTTTACTGTTCCTTCAGTTTTAGATGGCTGAATTTAGTAGATGGTTTTAACATCTTTTAGGATGAGAATAAATTTCAGAATCCTTTTCAAATGCAGGTCTAGCATGAGAAAGAAAAATGTTTAGAAAAAAACTTCTACCAAATAAACCCCATTCGTGAAAGAATTCAGCATAAACTGACAGCATGGCTTTATGTTTTAAGTGTCAACATACAGTGGACTATCTATTGCAGTCTGAGCTCACACTGACTCGAAGATACCATGAGGAAAAATAAGTGACCATGAAAAAGGTCCCAAAAGTCTTGGGAAATTCAAAGCAAACCCAAATCAAAAAAGCTAAAGGCATCTTTTGTAAATGTAAAAACCTATTAGAGAAAAGGAATTTTCATCTACCAAAGCAAGCCAGCAGAACCAGTGGCATTCAGCGCATCCACCGTGCACCAAAAGAGACCTTCAGAGGTGCTTGAAGGATTCAGGTTGGAAACCAGATCCATAACAGAGACAAATCAAGCAGCTTTGCTGTCAGACTAAGCACACTGGACAAGGGTTAATTCTCATACATGCAACTAGTGTATTCTTGAGCTGTTCTTTTAGGGAAAAGTCTCTGAGCTGTTTCTGCACAGCTGAGCCTCTCTACTTCCCTTTTCAAGGCAGGCTGGAGGAAACAACTCTGCTGCTTCTTCATTAGCGTGAAGCGACGCTGTCAAATTGTCTGCAGACAGCTTTTGAACTACCCTGAGGAACAGCCAGGCCTCCAAAAACTCAACACAAGGAAAATACTTATTCCTAAACTTCCCAAGACTTCCCAAGAGGAGGAAGACGCACCAATGGCTCCTACAGTCCCTGAACTGCAGCTATCTTGGGAGTGTCTGCTGGTTACAGCAGTTCCCACCAGAGTCTTGGTCAAATCCTCCACTCTTTCCTCTCATTTAGATGACCTGGAAGAAATTTCAATGCACACAGATGCCAAGAACGTCCCTTGTGAGTTGCGTCCTTAGGTATGAGAAATGCCACTTAAGTCATGGGTTTGACTGAGAGCCCAAATCTTGCTGTAATGTGATCACTCTGGCAGAGCCATCCTGCCTGGTCTATAGATCCCAGTATTTCACTAAGTAACAGTGGAATCTGAAATAAGATTAGTTTCTGAAGGACAAGTTGGTGGTCTGGAGGATTTGTTTTATTTCAGAGCATTGCCCTAGGTCAACTGACCACACAGGCAAGGAGCACAGGCTGCTGCTGTACCACTGCAGATGCCAAGCATTCGGTATTGGCAGCCAACGCTAACGCCAGAACAAAAGACAAGACCGTTTTCCCAAGCTCAACAGTCCCCCCACAGACCCAGCTTTACTTGGACTGTGTCTAGGAACAACCATTTTTCCACAGTACAAACAGATTTATTCTTGGCAATAAAAAAAAAAGTGTTGGGTCAGGTCTGTCAGAGATACTCTTGCATCTTCAAGAAAGGTCAAGAACTCACCCCTATGCCTCTAAGCCTTACTAAGAACAAACAGAAATTAAACAAACCCTCCATCTATTTAATAGCACAAATTCAGACATTCTGTCAAGATCTAAACACTTTTACCATGTTGTTTTCCCAACACAGCCTGGGGCTCAAAAACATTCTTGAACATGAAGGTTCATATAAATCTACCAAATTAGAGCCAGAAAGATTTTCAAATGTAATTTACAACTCAGCCAGTCAGCAAAAACATGAAAGGGCGCTACCCAGTAGATTCCCCCCATATATAAACACTCCGAGCAGCATCAAAATTTGTTCTGCAATAATGTCTTCATGAGACAGTTGATCTTTAGTGATCTAGGAAGCTGTGGATAAACCTCAAGACTGAGAATGTTTTTGGTGCATATTCTCATTTCTCCCCAGGGAATCTTGATCTTCAGAGGCATATTAACGTGAAGTATGCAAAACATTTTATGGACTGTTTATAACCTAATGACTCCAAGTGTAACCTTAGATGTCATTCTGCAAAGACTTAGTCATGTTCAGCAATGTGAGCAGAGGGAGAACGCTGAAGTCTCTTGGGCAAATCACTTTATCACTCCTTTAGCTCTGTTCAAGCAGTTTCACATAATACAGTTATCTTACACGGGTATCAGCAAAACATTACTCAGAATCAAGCTGACATAAAACTCATGGTTGCATTATTAACTGGTAAAATCCTTCCAAAGACTTGTGTTTGGAAATGTCTGTTCACATATACAGCCAAATCTGAAAACACAAAAGATTCTTACTTAAATATTACTTAATAGTAATGTTAAAAATAGGTTTCTTCTGAAAAAGAGATTTTGAAATAAACACTCATCCTTCAATAAAAGACAAACATGAAAAGCATATGGTTCACTGGGTATGCTTATTGCAAATCAAGTTATCTTCCTGGAAACTCTATTTTATTTGCTAAATGAAAACAAAGCAACTCATGGTTTCACAATTAGAATTTAAAAGAGCAGATGCTGCAGGAGTTGCAGTTTTCTTCACAATGTTGCTTTACCAGTTATACATCTTGAAGGCTAAAAACAAGTATTTAAGGAGAAAAGAGTGTAACAATCTTTGAAGTTAATGTTTGTGTTAAAAATACTCATAGAAGAATCTGTTTGCTTTCCAGAAGCCACTATTTGGTCTCTTCTATTTTTCAAATGAGAAGAGGCTTTTGCAAAATTATAAGTAAAACACTGAAACCCTCCATGTGACTCTCCCATATGTAGCTTTTCAATAGCCAAGTGATTTCCACTATCCCATCCCCACTGTTTGAATACTAAGGCAATGTTTGCCAAGTTTGAAGTAGAGAATTTTACAGCCAAATTTGTAAAACCAAGAAGATAAAAATGTTGTTAAAATCATTTGAAAAGAGATAATCTTCATAAGAAGAGTTAAACTGTGGAGAAGAGCAAGAGAAAAAAAGATTTTATCTTTTGCCATCAATTTACCAGGGATGTCACTGTGGCAGTATAGAATACAAGCATGCCAACATCAGCTTCTCTGAGTTTTTGAGAGCCCTACATGTAGCCATCCCGCTTCTGCACATGTTCTGAGACATAATACTCTTCACTCATTGAACAAACAAGCAGATCAAACCTGAAAGGTGGAGGAGTTGAGAGAACACGTCAGTTTTATTCCTCTAGGGCTACTGGCAGATGTAGCTGACAGAAGGGTTTTCCTGCCTGGTGCTTTTCTGGTCGCCTTAATTCACACCACAATATCCAAATATCTGAAAGACCAACATCCAAATGGCCCTCCATGCTATGCACCACATCCAAAAAGCTTGGAGGTGACTTAAAATCAGGCTTCCAGTTTTCTGAAGGGTGGGACCTGTGACCACATCTACAAGGAATCGCACAATGGCTTATTCTGAGCCAAAAGGAGATGGCAGGCAAGGCTGGAGCGCATGTACCAGAAAGCAACAACAGAAAGGATTGCCTGCCAGAGGAAAAAGCAGAGGACGAAGTACAGAGCAGCTGGTCATCACTTGAACAAGTAGGGTAGTCCAAAAAGGAATGCAGGAAAGTCATCTCCCACAGAACATTAAGATGACATGTTAGACTGGATGCCCCACAAGAGAAGTCTGAGACTCATTCTTCCCAGGACACCGAAGTATCTCTTTTCTAGTCTAAGCTGCAGCACAACATTCATTCCCACTGACCTCACTTCTCCCCTTGGATGAGGAACACACCCAAGGTTCTATCTTGATCAATGCAATCACAAAAGGTTGTTCATTATATGCATTAGTTCAGTAAAGTACATATGGCAGCATGACAAAAATCTGCACAGGGACACCTTAAAATTCTCATGATCAATTTGACCTACCTACATCAAATCCTACTAATATCTAAACACTCCTCTGTGACCAGGAGTGCAAGAGCTGTGGCTGTGGGCTGGTGACAACTGCAGTTTCACTCCCTGTAGCCCCCAGCCTGTGTCATGAAAGCCTGGCACCAAGACTTACGTGAAGAAACTGCCCACACAAAGGGGATGGAAAAGCCTGCTCCACCCTCATGAAAGGTGTTCTCTGGTCCTACTTACAGCCTGAAAAGTGAGGGAAAGTGGTTCTGTCTTTATTCTCTGCAGTCTTGCTCGGCTGCACTCGATGCCTGCACTCCTCCTAAGTTTATGGTTACTTCCCACTGACAAATGTGTTCCTCTTCAATCTATTTAATTTATTTTCAAAAAGACAGAGCACACTTTTTTTTTTTTTTTTTTTTACATTAGCCAGGTTTCTTGTGCAAGACAAATTATGGCCTCTATACAAAACATAACTGGGATTCCAAATAATTAGCCATTCTCAAACTGTACTGGGCTTCATATCTGGCAAAGTCACTGTTTTCTATTCTTTCCTTTTCTACTAGCAGAAAAAGAACAGAATTTAATATATCATAAACAGAGTAAGTAATTAATGTTTATAGAGAACACCTATCACTTTACATTACACAAAAGATTTGACGTTTCATTTTTCATTTGATATTTTTCATACTAGTTCAGTGTATTAATATTCATATATGTACTGAAAACAACCAGAACTCTTGAAGGCTCACAGGTTTCAGAAGAGGACATTCTTTGATTTAGTTCTTTGCATGTAATAAGGGAAAACAAATACAAAATCATACTGCTTATGAAAACTAGTAATTGTTGATGATGATCATAGTTTTAGGGTCAGTCTTTGGAGAACTGTCAGTAAAAAGAAGCATCTTCCTTTTATTTATCCCTGCCCTATACCAAATATCTATATTAAAAATAAATTTAAAAAACAAGATAACACAATTTTCATTTATTCTTCCACAGTATCAAGGAGACTGAAAGCATAATTCACTCTAGTAATTTTCTGTAAAGGAGGATTTGTTAACTACAGTAAGCAAACACTAGATTTAAATTTTCCCTTGCAACTTGCCAATCTTCTCATGACTCAGCTGAAAAAAAAAAACAACCAAAAACTTTTCTTTCCACTTCAGTAACTTTCCTCTTTTGGTGTCCAGCAAAAAGACGGATGATAATTTAGAAAGATTCCTAGCCATGCATCATTTCTGGTTGGTATCAGTTACAAGCCAAAAAGTAATCAGGGATTTAAAATACTGGCAGAAATAGTTTAGTGGTTGGTATTCCTTTGCTAACACAGAATTTCAATACTGCCTTTATAAAATCAGCATCAAGAGAGACACAGAAATATGTCCTCAATGCTTTAGACATACTTGATTGTAACTGAATATTCTAAGTAGGAAGCCATAAATACATTGCCAAGAGCCTCTGAGATAACCAGCAATAACAGTAGCAATAAGTGGCATCAGGACTGAAAATGAATGATCTCATGGTTTCTCCCAAAGTGAACTCAGACCTTCACATGACTGAAGATTCTTTACAGAGTAACCACACATGAAAACATATCTTCCAGACTCACAGGACTGGAACCCTCATAACAAAGTGCCACAGTGATCACTCAAGTTCTAATGGCAGGTTTTTTTCCATGCCATAAAATATCTAATTTTTCTGTCTCCACACCTCACAACCCACTTTTTGTTCCTCAAAATACTGACAAAAGTTACCAGAGATCTCCCATGGCATGAGATGCATGGGAAGCTATGCAACAGCCTTTGGGATGGGGAAGCCAGCTCAAATCCTAATTTCTCAACTCAGGAGCACAAAGAAAAGAACACTTGTACCGGGTTTCACATCTCTCTTCTTCACGTCTTGAGGTCTCTGCTAACAGATTCTAATAACCAGGACACCAGAATTCATACTTCAGCGTCTTCAACTTCTTTCCTGAAGGACTCCAGCTATTGACTCCTGATAACGTTGCCAAGCTGATCCCTGAAACAAGCCAGAGAGCGCTCAGGAAACATTCAGGAAAAGGCTGGAAGAAAGAGGTGGCTGCAGACCTGAATTTAGAGGTCAGATTTAGCAGTGCAGCTTTGTACGAGGATTCTGACATGAATGCTAGAAGCAACAAACAAGAAAGAAAGAGAAAAGCCAACCCACCATCATTCTTTAGAAGAGCAGCTGCCAGGAAGAATTTCAGAAATACTTTATCCAAAAGTGTTTCGGTTGCCATTCAAAATACTCTCCCATTACATTTTGAATTTCAGAATCCCTTTGCCTTCAAAGTCTGTATATTCCTATATTTTATTCAAAAGCTCTTGCAATTTAAAAGTCATAGAGAAGCATACCAGAAATACCAGACTTAACTAAATGCATCCATTTCTCTGCAACCTTTATTCCTTCTAAAGTTTCATGTGTGCTGACAAGCACATACAGATACACAAGTCAAACAGGAATTTTTTGCTACAGAAAGAACTGCTTCTAGCGTTTATTTTCCACTTGAATCAATTTTGAATAGCAGATGCTCCAATTTTAGTTTAAGCAAGTAAACATAAATCCTGATGAAAGGCATTAGGGGTATAAAAATGCCTGTTACCTCACCTCTTTGGACTACATTTGAACTGGTGACCTAATGATCTGACACTCAGTAGTTCTTTAACTGTGATCACAGAGATTTGCATCAGCAAATACTTAAATCCCAGGAGCTGATACTTCCTTGGGAAGAAATGAAATCTTCAGAAGTAAGAGTCTACGTTAGTGCAATTTTAACAAGCAAGAAAATACAAATACCAGTCACTTGATTCCTATGGGTTTCTAGGTGATCCTGGTATTACAAGTACACAACACGTGAATTTGTACCAAAAGCCAGCACTTGCAATGCTCAGCGTTCACTACTAGACAGGGGTAAACACAGCAAATCCCAATAGTCTGTCATGGCTTTAGAAATTTACTAAAAATGAAGACACATTTTGTATAATAATGCACAAATAGATCCACTTTGGGACGACTTATTAGGAACTAAGATTTTCACATTCTGTTCAACTGCATCATGTACATCTGCAGAGCCTGGCATCATAACATCTACCCTATCAGAACTATCCAGACTCTTTGCAGTCCAGGAGCCTTGAATCAATATGCTGGTGCTATGGCAGTGCAGGTAAGTACAGATCCCAATGAGGCAAGCACATGCTTCTCACCTGATTTCAGAGGCATCAGCTGAAGGCAGCTATCAGCTTCTTGAAGAGAACCATTCTCTGATACTTTATTTGGTTGTAAAAATTTCACAATGGTACATGTGCCAACAAGGCAGATAGAGCCAAAAGCACAATTAACAATTCCCAGCAGAGGGGAGATGCTGTTTAACATTTTTCAAAAAGTACTGCACGTGTGCAGGTGCTCCATTTCACTAGAGAATCTCCAAAGCCATCTCCTGATCAACAGCAGTATCTTTTCATCTTCCTGATGGAAAACAATACTCCTATGAACAGCCATCAGCCCCTCTCCCCGTCACGTATGCAAACTCAGATACAAGTGTGACCAATCCTACAAAAAGGCTCTTGAGAAGAAGCATCTGTACAAACAGCGATCTGCCTGCCGGGGGATGAAAGTTCTTTGCCTGGGTTTGGTTTGGAACTACAGATGTGCTTCAGCTGCTCTACAGTCCCTCAGCCATCCCAAAAATACCAGCCAAAACTGTTAAGCCATCCACATGAAGACAGCCACGTGCTCCAGTTGGCATCCAAGAGGTGCGCAATTAAGGACTTGCCAAGGAAAGGTATTTATCATAGGTAGTTTTTACAGTATCACACATAGCATTAAAATAGTTTCAAGAAATGAAAGAAAAATGTAATATAAATTACAAAGGCAGGTGATAAATCTTCCAGAAGTATTCAAAAATATCACAGTAAAAGGCTGTATGGGTAAGCAACCTGATTTCATAAACGTGCTTCCAATTAACGCTTTTACAGGTTCAAAAAGATACCATCTCTGTTTTTCCCAAGCACATCTGCCAGAACTTGCCAAGGAAAGCATGAGCAAGCAGCTTCAAAGGCAGGATGACATACCCATAGCAGTAAACCCTAATCCTTGTTGGGGAAACCACGTAAATGAACTTAGTCATAAAAAATGAGATTAGAAATTTTAAAACAAAACAAGGCATTGAAGGAATTAGAAATCATCCCAAAATCATGTTGAAAATATTGAGCAACATTTAAATAACAACTTTTGTCAGGGCTGATAAAGAGGAGAGTAAAACTAACATCTTGCACAGGAAACCTTTAGCAGATGGGGATAGGAACAGGATATGTGTCAGCCCAAAACCTTACACACTGGATGGTGTCTTGGCAAAGAGTAGAGATGTCAGAGAGCACCACAGGCATCACCCTTAGAAATTCAAGTGCATGGACACCTAGAAAAAGGTTTCTGTGATTTGACCATAGGAAACATGGCATTGATGGAAGCAGAGTGCTTTGACAATAAAGCAACTGCTCATGTGCAGGGGCAGAGGGAGAGTCTCTGGGGGGCGATTTGGGAAGCACAGCATTATTCTTTCCACAGTTCATAATGTCGTTCAAACTCATATATACAAGAATGTTGCAACTGCTCAAGTGATCATCTCCACTAGCGTCACACAAATGGCAGAAATGCAGAGGTCAGGATTTCTGAGGCAATTCCCCAAGGAGACAGTTAATGTGACTTTCTGAAGTTCCCCACGTTTCTTGCACTGGAACTTCCTGGACAACAGTTTCGCATATTTTCCAATGCCCAGATCTAACCCAAATTACATGTTTACACAACCCACATGAAATTCAGGTTTTGATCAATGTGTGTTTTCATTTTTGAACAAGAGTTGATTTTCTAACTTAAGACAATCTTTCTAAAATAAACCATGTCTGCTCATAGGGTCAGGGTGCCTGGAGAGATCCTAAAACAACAATTAGTTTAAGTGAGCTTCCCATGGCTTCTCACTGCCAAGCAAGCTTCATTAGCAAGTTCCAAGTATTCAAGTCCTGACGGCTTCAACAGATAAAATAGAGAACACAAACTTGCATCAGGAAAAGGAAGGCAGGGGAATAAAGTGGACAGGTAAGGAGAGAAAATAATACCTTGAGAAAAAAAGGCAGACCATCATGATCTAAGTGCTGATTAAATCTGCTCTCAATCGATATTAAATGAATGTGACCATAAGGCACAAGTCCAGTCTAGTAAGAGAGAGCACATTTCCCCTTTGATCATTCTCTGGTGTCAATGGAAACCCACTGGGGCTTGAAGAGATACCAAGTCATTGAGAGATGACTATCTAATTCAGCACACAGAAGGTGAACGAAAGTTAATTCGAGTTTCCACCCTACATCCTCAGGTGCAGGACTATCACTTGCATTTAATGAAGTCAGAGTACTCAGATTTCAGTCACATCCCTCTGGTTTCTCTCTTTGCAGTCAACAGTCTCTCCTTTCCTAGATATCAGGCTCTTCTTTCCTTTAGAAAGGCCTCCATGCTTCCCTCTCTCCAAAGTGAAAAGAAAACAGGACAAGACAAATGCCAGGTACCAAATACCACAGCTTACATGCAGCTAGGTCTTCATGCCCAGCAGTACAGCACAGGGCTGTCCAAATTCAGGGCAAGGGCAGAATGACTGTGTCACCTTTCATTTACAACTGACACTGCCATGTGAGTCTCTTCTACCTCGCAGTCTCATAGATCCCAGCAGAGTTCTGCAGAAGAGTGACCTTGCAGCAACAACCAACTGTACAACAGTAGGAATAATTGGGAACGAGGTAGTTCCTAAAGTTGTGGTAGCTTTTTGAGTGGAGCAGTTTAGAAACTGCTTATCTAGAGTCTCTGCAAGGAAAGCAAGAAGACATTTAAGGACCACCCTGCAGAGCCCCTCTGAAACCTCAAAGGTAACCAGACCTGCACATGAACCCAGGAGAACTATGCGAAAATTCAGCTTCCACCAGTAGCACTATCCCAGTCAACTAGCAGAGCCTCTTTGCTACACTTACACAAAAAATAAAAGAAATAGAAGATAGGACAGTTCACACCCTGCCTCAGTCTCTTCAAAGATGAAAGCAAAGAGGGGATTTTTTTAAAGTACTTGCTTAGAAGTTTTGGAGGAAAAGAACAACTCCTAGTTTTCCTTCCATATTTAGGCTAAGACTTTTTCAGTATTTCCACTGTTGCGAAACAGAACACAGAAGAAAACAAATCTTCTCTGACTACACAGAAGTGCCAACCAGAAAATAAGCCACAAAAGCTTGTATAAATACATGCATATCCCAAAAACCAGATGCACCTATCAAAGCATTGTTTAAAGTTTGTCTGAGTTGAGAGTCTAACTGAACTCTCTGTACTCGTTGCTAAGAACAATTTTACTCTAAATAATAACCAGGATTCAAACCAAGTAAGAAATAATGAACTTGGGTTTAATTGGTTTGCAAGAAACCCAATTTGCAAGTGCTATCCTTAGCCAGCTATTGAATATGACTGAGCCCAGAAGGCACTGTGATGAGTGACTTAAGTGGAGGCACCCTACACCCACCAACATTCCTGCTGAATGAATGTGCAATCGGCAAGAATTGCTTTTATTTATCTTACTAAAAGCATTTCTTGGAAGGGCTGGAAAAATTTATTTCAGATGGATTTTTCAGCTGAGAACAAAGTTGTATTTATTATAATTATGCACTCTCCGATGTGGCCTGCCTTGCTGAGAAAGAACATTAAATTCAGCTGTGCACAAACTCATGAAAGTGACCTTTTTGATTGAAAATGCTGCAGCAAGAGACTTGTGGAGCATTCTCACTAAATAACCTACTGTCCACAACTTGAAGATTAGTGCTCAGACCACTGATTTTAGCTGCTACTTACAGAGGCACAAGTCCACATGAGGTCAATCAGCTCAGAATAAATTGTGTGTGCTGCAGAATACAATACAGAGAACTGTACTTGGTCTCCAGTCCAGTATGGATTTATGAACCCTTATTACCATCATGTAGAAGCACATTGAAGAGGTCTTTTCTGCAGGACACCCAGTGTTCCTTTTATATAAGAGGATCAAAGGTGTTATTGACACAAACTGAACAAGCTCTCACTTTAATGAGAGCAATAAACGTAAGAACGAACACCCACCACCTACGCAGAAACAGCCTGCTCCGTCTTTGTGGAAGGACAAGGATCATCTGAAAGACTTCTGCTCCATGGAGAGCCCACACACTTGGGGAGAAGACAGGTTAGCACTAAAGAACTAGCAAGTTAAACTAGAATCCTCATTTCATCACCAAATGAAAGGTGAAATGTAAAACAGCAAGAGTGCAAGACACACACTTGTTTGGAAATTAAGGATGTCATTTCAGTGTGCACATATAAAATGTCCTCCTTAGACACATGAGATGATCTTACTCTTTGCAGAAAGGTTGGGTATCTCACCCTGTAAAGATCTCAACACAGATGTCTGAGCCTTCCCAGCAGCTGGGCAGTCAAATTCCTGGTGCCAAAGAAAGCAAGGCAAGCTTTCGTGATGACGTCCAGGACATCTCATGGGCAATTGGAAGTCATTTCTCTGCCTGCCCAGCCCAAGAGCATCCCACAATGTTCAGGATCTGCTGGCAACCTGCCCCTGGGCTCCCTCTCTCTTTCACTCCCAAGGTATACATGCCAGGCTCTTGTGGTTCGTGGCCATCTGAAGATTTTGATATGCAGTTCAAAAGCCTAGAAAAGAGACTACCCTGTACAAAGCATCCAGAAGCCAAAATGCAGCTGTAAAAACAGTGTGCACTGCCAGTTTGGGTTCTGCACTCCCTTTTCAGAATCTGCATTTGCATTTCAGCCAGCTCGAGCTTCTCTCGCTGCTCTGCTTGCTGAACCTGCTGCTTTGGTTCCAAATCTCCATGTGCTGTTGTCTCCAAGGGGAAATAAGATACAAGAAATTCCATGTTTTGACTTTGCTACAGAACCAATTAACTCAGCTGCAAAGACGGAAAAGCTTTCACTTGAACTAATTGTTTTCCATGCAGTAAACAGAGCATATGCAATTCATAAGGGGCACTAAAGCTCAATCCTCATGTGTCTTCACATGTTGATTATTTATAGTAATGCTTTCCAGATAAATAGAAGAACAGTCTCCACTCAAGTACAGAAGAAGCCAAGAACAATAAAACTGCATCTCGACAATTAGGTAAAGTTTGACCGTAGTACTTGAGGGCATTAAAAACCTTTGGACCAAAACCTTGCAGAATAAAAGCAAGTGTTTCTTAGTTAACAATTAATAATGTAGATGTGAAGACTTTCACCCAGACATCCAGCTGAAGAGGAAAATTACACAGTATTTATACAGCCAGCAAGACACACAATCCCCTGGTATTCTGATACAAAAAAAAAAAAAAAAAAAAAAATTCAAACGAAATTGAAAAAACCCCGAACAAACAACAACAGCTAAACCCCCCAAATTTTCTACTTTTTCCCCATTGTTCACCTTTGCACTAATCTTTTGGGTTAAGTAAACTAGTAAGACACTTCACCCTTCAGAGTACTCATGACTGAAGCATATGCAAGATATCTGCTGCCAGGATTGGGAAAAAGCTGACCAACACAGAGGCAGTGCAAGACATGTAAATGAACAGGTTATTAGGTTGAACCAGATAAAAGAAGTATGTTTAAAGACCGCTTCTTTAATTAGAGACAGTACTTAAAATCATAAACAAGTTTTACCTTGCACCCTGTCCTGAAGGAAAGTGCCTTCAGAAGGACTGTTGGCAGGCAGTGCCTGTGCCAGAGAAGAGCCACTGACAGTAAGAGCTCTCAGAGCAAGAATACAAATAAACAAAATCTGGGGTTATTCAATTAAGAGTCTATCCCAACTTGTGAAGTGCCACTAGCACTTAAGGTTTCCAGAATTGTAAAATTAACTTTTTCTTGTGTAATGATTAAGGCTACATCAACAGCACACTCAGCCAGCCTACAGATTACACTCATGCAAGGTACACAGTTTCGTAGACACAAATACACCCTCCATGTTTGCCTCCAAAAGATCAAGATGAAAGGGCCACACACCATCCAGCCAGGTCACTGTAAACATCTTGTGTAGTGCTGCTTTCCTCCCCTGAAGACCTCTACATTTTCCAGCCAAAACCTGTTCACTGCCTTGCATATGCAGATTTAGTCCTGTCTTATTAGGACACACTGAATGTATTTAATGCTTTGGTTTCTGAAGTCTTTTAAAGAGTTGGATTAGTTTTGGTTATCTACTGTTAGATAACCAAACAACTAACACAGACAAGAAACTATCACTGTCACAGTTTGTGTTCCCCGAAGTTTATCTGCTCAGTTAAAAGGCCGTGAAAAAAGGAGATTAGTCTGAGCCTCAGGAATGCAGCCTTATATTTTATACCAGCCTGAAGTTACATGCCAGCAAAGGTGAAACAAGGCAACAATAGATTTGTCTGGCCCTTAAACTGAAGTTTTCCTGGCACAATGCTTCTCAAAAAATGTATGTATCATGCTGAAAATAAAGGAGAACTGCTTCTCCAGGTAGTCCATCTAGAAAAAGTAAACTTCAGGTTTTAGAACAGAAAACAATTGCTCCAGACCTCCTCAATTCATCTTTGGCAGGATGATCCTTGGACTTTGCAGTCACACGATGGGCCTAAGAGCACAAAATAGGTCTGAGGAGAAAAATCTCCCAAATCTTGTTTTGACAACCTAACCACTGGTTTAGTATGACCACAGACTCTGGAAAGTAGAGATACAAAGAGCAGAAAAGCAAGAAACTCACTAAAAACAACAAGTCACAAACATGAGAGCAACCGATATTAACAACGAAGTATGTGAGATGCAAAAATTCCTAGTGAGATGAGTAGGAAAAAGGAGCAGAACAATGAGACAAAAAGAAAACAATACAGCTAGGAAAAAAGTAGAGGAAAATAAGAGCTCTTATTTTTGACACAGTGATTTAAGATAAGCTCTGTTGGAGTCCAAGTGCCAAGCGTCAGTAAATGGAGGCAATCTGCAATGACAGATGTCTTCGAGCCTGTTTTATCTAAGCTGAAGATCACAGGAGGTTGGAAAGTCAAATGCAAGCTGTTTGTGAAGTTTGCATCTTCTAAAAAGACAGAAGTCAAAATGACAAGGTAATTTGAAGACAACACCACAAAGGTATAACCCTCCTCCTCCTCCTCTTTGGCATTCAGCGTCTGAAAAGCAGTCTGCAAACAACAAATGAGGCAACCACTAAGAAAAGGAAGAATTCATCACACAGAAGACACAGACCTGAGTCATGACTTTCACATGCATTCAGGTAGTTACATGCATTCCAAGCACAGTAAGGTCTTTCAGGTCATATCTGAAGAAAATTCTTTCCTTCCCCCAGGAAGAGAGGCAAGTTTGGTAATTTTACAGTTACAATTGATACACAGGATGCAATGACGTCAGCCCAGTGTCCTGGCCTTGAAGACTGCTTTCTTCAAAGGTTTTGGTCAGTGTTTACAACACCCCTGTACTATGCCCACCACCTCCTCCAGCCCTTCCCTTACCTCCTGGCTCATTTTGTTCTCAGCCCCCATTTAACCCTTTCATTCCACAACAGTCACTCCCAATTCTTGTTTAGCTCATCTCTAAAAGGTGCTTTTACCGACTGCTAGCTGTGTGGGACAGATTTTCTGCCTACCACCAGTGGGATGGCTGTCACAAGGGATAATTTATGCAACAGGATGGCCTGATCTTCTGCTGGAGACAGAAGACATGCAGTTCCCTTGGGTTCCTGTTGGCAGTTATCCACCACCTGGGATTTAAAGAGGATCCCAAACAGAGAAAGAGGGTTTTAAAAAAACAAGTGATTCCTGATACAGTGTAAACAAATAAAAAAGCTTATTACAAAGAATGAGGACTACAGAATTTAGGAAGGCAGAGGACTTCTGCATATTTTGCACTCTTTCTCCATCAGGCCTCTGGTGCGGCTGCCACAATTACTCCATTGTTTGACTGGAAGCATTATCCGAGACTGTCTTGATTGCGAGCTCTGATTCCACAAGAAGTTAAAAAAAAAAGGTCTCTTGTGGACAACAGAACTTGACCTGCTGGTCATATCTGTGTGCCGGACAGGAGGGAAAAGAGTGAATCAGTTCTGCTCACTAAAAAGCCTTTGCACTGTCTGCAGGTGAGTCATTAGTGGTCAAGTGTCTTCCCTGCTTCCAAAGGAACATTTGACACTTCTACACAGGGAAAACTCAGGATGGCTGGTGAGATTCCTGGCAAAACACACTCTTCATAGCTGTTTCTACAGCTTATCAACCTTTTCACCTTCAATTTGCTCTTCAGCCAGCAGCAGACAAAATGAAAAATAAAAGTAGCTCTGTAACCGCTGGAGCTGACCTCCCATAAGTGTTTTCCACAAGGCTGACTGACTTTGCAGGCTCACAAACTGTGAGCTCCAATGGACCTCTACTAAGAGGCAGGGCATGTATCAAGTCATTTAACCCAACTCACAAATATCCCAGTGCTAATAAGCTCACTAGTGTAGCTTCCCACTCGGTGATTCCTTGTTTGGTTGTTTTTTTTAAGGTGTTTCATGCCTATCTGTATTCAGGAATTTTGTTGAAATTTTATGCATCTTTGAGGTATCTTCCTATCACATTTCATTCAAGGTGGTCAGTAGCTTCAAAATGGATGGGGAGATGGACACTGATAACTACATAAAGCTCACCTTCTTTTGTGAACTATCTTCTTTCATTAACAAAATCCAGTTTCCTGCTCAAGTCACTCTCTCTCCCTCTCCAGGACATTTAGCAAATGTCAGTATCTTGATAAGCTCCCTCAGCCTGAAGTAGAGCCAAGACAGGGTTAGTTTCTGCTTTTCCCATGTTCCCTCCCAGATTTCAAAAATAAACCCCCACAAGCAACAAAACAAACATAAAAACACAAACCAAAACACAAAAAAACACCCAAACCCAAACACAAAAAACTAAACCCCATGGACCTCTGCTCAAGTTGCCTCTGAAATTTTTATTGCTGCCTATCTCTGTTTGTCTCTTATTCCCTAACCCTAGCGCCCCGCAATTTGTCAGTCCTGGTAGCTGCTTGCCATACCCACCTCCACCTCTGCAACCCACTGTCAGCAAGATGCCATTTAAAATGCTGCTGGTCAAAGCTCTGTCCCCTCAGGATCTGCACAGGGGATCTCCTCTCAGTCACTTCCTCATAAGCTTCCTGTGCACTGTCAGTGTTTGGATTTGGTTCACAATATGCCAGTATAAAAGAAGTTGGGAAGAAGGAACTGTCAGAAAACTGCATCTGAATCTCCTATACAACCCAGTTCTCACATCCTTTTTTCCTCTGGCCAGTTTCAACCAACCTCGGGTGATGCCAGGTAGATGGACACTGGCTTAGCAGAGGGCTGCAAACAAGCAGCACCACAAGCTGCCTCCACAGAAAATACAGTCTCTCCCTTCTATTTGCAGGTGTTCAGGGCACAGCATGCCAGGGAGCATTGGCCACATTGACATTAAATGGTTTGTCCTGCTGCATCAGTCTGCCACCATCACCTACCTCTCTTTGCACCTAGCAAACCCCTACATGCAAACTGCTCTGTTTGCAGTTCCAAAAGCCATTGCACAGACCACAGCTATCATCTAAAAATAATACTGGAGGCAGTGATCCCACTGATAATCACATCATTAGAGAAGAATCAAGCTTTTCATTGTCCAAGCAGATAAACAGCAGGTCTCTGCAGCACCTTGAGCCTTCCTTTGCAGTCAGCCAGTATCTGCTCCTGAAATCATGGAAAAAACTTCATTTGTGACTGCCACACCAACACACTTCTTTTAACAAGCAAGGTAGGGGCATGCAATTCCTGCTTGGCAAGCCTGTCCTCTCCAGCCAGCTGTTACTTCAGGCACGTTTGTTATGTGCACTCTTCACAGGCCCAGCCACACTATGACCTGTCAGAGCTCCATTGCCACAGCACCCAGGTGTTGGCATCTCAAAATGTCTCTTCTTAACTGTGGGCTTTCTAATCACACAAGACAGCAGGGGGAATGAGGGATCCAACTTCCCTGTCAGCATCTCTCAATGAACTCGTACAAGAATGCCATCCCTCACCCTGAGCTCTTTTCTTTCTGACTCAGAAGCACAGACCAAAACCTGGCACAATCGGGTCGTCCCTGCAGCGTGCAGTGAGCATCTCTGCCTTGCCATGACTAATGGCCCTTCCAGGACTGTCACCAGCCCGGCCTCAGAGACAGCTTTTAACATCTCTGACATGCTGAGTCCTTTCCCTCACGCTGCAAAAACAGCAGCAAAGCTTGCTTGCTCGTCTTGGATTCATGAACCCCATGAAACAAATACAAGACAGGACTGTGTAAGAGCCATAAAGTCACTGGTTATATGCATTAATAAGCTCACAGGATTCCTATGCAGCTAACCAGAAAGGGCAAATTCTTACCCTGTAAAGCAGGGCAGCTCAGATCAAAGGAATATCCCCAAACCTGGTACCAAGCACATGTTGTCAGGAGACAGAACAAAAGGCCACATGCAGCTCAGCATTACTGAAACTGTTGGACATGCCTGACAAGGAGACCTTTGCATAGGCACAGCCACTACTACAGGGCACATCAGCAACAGCACTGCATGGAGAAGTAGGCCACAGGATCATTAGCACAATGATAACTTTTTGCCACAAGCAAAAGTCTGTTCAATCCTGCCAATCCTCACAATGTGACTTAAAGGGAAAAACAAAGGCAAAAAGAAAAGGTGGGCAGTGTTTGCATTTACTAAATATATTGCCTATTACCTCAGAGGATGGCCATATGGAGGATCATAAAGAAACACAAACTATTATCAACATTAGTGCCTTTCTAATACCGAAAGATGAAGGTCAATGTAACACTAAGTTAATACAGGCTGACAAAGCCATATAAAAGAGCAGTTTCCATTTTTGCCAGCAGGAAAGCAGCTGTTGAAGATGCTTAGGGGAACAGCACTTCTGGGAATCAAAGTGAGGATTCAGTGGGTGTTTTAGCCAGGTCTGAATAACTGCTGTTGAAATGTGGCCAAACACTGAGTGCATCCATCCTCTGCCTCCCTAACAGGGCCGATGGCAGATCACCACGTTGAGCAGGGTCCCTGCTGCAGAGCACCACCTCACACAGCAGAGCCACTGCCCAGGTACACCCAGTACTGGATGCTCCCACTAGCCAGATGTGGCTGACCGGGACCAACAGGCTGGGAGGATGAAAAAAACCCCAACCATAGCAAAACAACTCTGGCAGATGAAACCTTCCAAGTTCCCTTCTAGCACATCACAACTCTGCAACAGTTGCCCAAGTTCATTCCTAAAGAGGTGCTATATTTTTGTTAACTAATATTTGCAGGGTGGCAGTGAAATTCTCAGAAAGGCAATGACAAGTCCCAGTCACAGAGATGCCATGACTTCAATGAAGAAATCTGCCACTCTCCTCCCCAGGGCTCAATGGACATTTTCAGCCCAGGCTTTCCATCTGCTGCCCAGCTGCAGAGATGCAAGCTGAAAGTTTTACAGCATTTTGTGTAATTATGAGTGCAACTCACAAACAAAATTTAATCAGTAGGAAAGCGTGCTATACAGATGAGACACCGGAGTTCACAGTGGCATAATCATCACAGAAAGAGCAGTCCTTAACCCAGCCTGCCGTTATTTAGAGGTTCCTGTTCTGAGCAAGTACACCACGTACTTTGATCTCTGCTGCCTCCTGCCAAAATTGTGAATATCAGCAAGCCAGAAAACCAAGAGTCACAAAGATATGGCAGACAAAATACATCCTACGGTTACACAAGCAGCTGTCCTCCTGAAGGAACCTGACGCATTTCAGGAGACACAGAAGTGCAGTTGCAACTATTAACTTTACCTTAATCAAAAACCTTGTTTTAAACTTACAGATGAGAAGCCTGTTACATGAGAATTGAAACTTTGCTGTTCAGTTCACAGACTACCTTGAAGTGATGCTCTGAAAGGGCATGGATCCAGCCAAAGCCATGGATGAAGCGTGGTAACTCCACACTGGTGCAATTAGAGCTGTGGTCACAGCCTTGGACAGAAACGCTCTGTTACAGGGGTGTTAGCCACAGTGACAGTCACACTGAGTTAGTTACTCCTTAAAGCAAGGATCTGTCCTCTTTGTCACATATGACGAATCATGCCTCAAGTCACAGTACTTCAAGCAAACTCTTTAATTTGGGATTAAATCGATCTTTAAGAAGAACTTGCTTCTGCCAGATTTTGGCTCAAAACCACCTTATTAGAGAAAGATGGATTCCACAGACTTGTCACATAGTTAACATTCACTTAAATCTCTTGTTTTTAAAGAAAACAACAGTTGAGAAAACTATGTGATAATTAAGCTGCAGCCATGGGAAGCAGATATTTGAGACAGTCAAATAACCTTTATTCTGTCCTGTAGAGACAAACGATGATAGAAAAATGATTAATGTTTGAAGTTTTTCATTACAAATTTTATCTAGTTCATTTTGAAATATATTAATTTCTTATTTCCTTCTGCCTCAAAGAGAGAGGGAGCACATAGCTAAGGTATGCTGCTAAGACTCTCCTTCTACAGCTGTTACTGAACACATCTAGATTTTTCTTCTTAGGATGATTATCCTGATTTTATTATAAAATAATTGGAATACTTCTGCCTGTAATCTACTAATAAATGCTTCCATTCGAGTTAAAGTTTTGTGCTCTGATTACAAGTGAAACTACAACGAACAGTCATAGAGACAGAAAAACCTGGACTTGGGACAGAAGATAATATAATAGCTCATCATTTTCTCTGTGATCCACCTTAGTTAAAAGAAAGGTCTTTGACGATCCTGGGCAGCCTGGACTTACAGTACCCTGAAAAATCCTGCAGAGCACAGTGTGTTCTCCCGAATGTTTGTTCAGTGCTAGGCAGTACAGCTCCACCTCCTGAATTATTTAAAGGACGCATTTCTTGCAGCTCAGCCTAAGACCACCAGTCTGTGGTACAGTTCTTCCAGGTGAGGGGGCGCAGACCCTGAGCAAGAAGCTCTGACAGCAGAAGCAATCAGGACATAGCAAATGTCTGCAAGGTATATGGAGGTAGTTAGCAGTCACCAGAGGCAGCAAGGGCAACAGCACTCTGGAGAGGACAAGAGACAAATGCTGTCAGGGCTTTAGGTAGAAACACAGGAACCTTTGGTGCAGAGATCTTCCAAGTCCAGCACTGCCCCGCTGCAGGTCTTCTCTACGAACTCACCGGCTCTGATGAAATCAGGCTCTAAGGCAACACCAAAGCAGATGAAGTTTTGTTACATGCTCATTTCTCAAGATCCTACATTCCCACTCTGTTTTTTGAGTGGGCAGCTGTCAATCTCTAGTGTGCAGTGAGGTACTACCAGCCTTTTGACAGACAGAGTATACATTTAAGATCTAAAAAAAGCGGTGAGAGTTTTACATAGACAAACTATAGAAAGGAAATGAGTAAAAAATGCATCCCTATCCAAGTGTTCTTAAAGAAAACGTAGGCAGCCAAAGCCGTTCTCCCCCACTCTCATGCATTGTGCCTCTCAAGACATATTATTTTAGGATTATTTCTGGTGCACTGACTAGAGAGCATATCCACAAGTCACAAATGCCATTATTCCATGCGCAATCCAGATGTACAATTGCTCCCATGCCCTCCTCCTTTTTTCTTTCCTCCTTTTCTACTTCCTGTTCATTTGACTTATGTATACACTGTCTGAGGCAGGGAGCATCTTGCACAGTCTTCAGAGCAGGTATGATATTTTTATTAGCATGTATTGGGTTGTAAAGACTCACAGCTACCATACAAGTAATCCTACCACCTGACCACTGCTCACAGCTGGGTACCAGAAAAACCAGAGAGTAAAACAGTTCTGAGATGTGCTTGTTTATGTTTAGTCTATGTACCTCAGCCTGCAGGTGAAATGGAGCAAGCACCAAGACTTCCATCTATTAAACACAGTTGAGACAATGTGGAAAACACACAGTTCAACACAATCCTGCATCTGGCTCCCTAGGGCAGCAACAGCCAAGCCTGAGCCTCAGTGTGGCCGAAGGGGATTCGGGATGGCTCTATCAACAGCAAATTACGCAGCTTTTAAAGTAGATTTGGTGCTCTCAACACCTTGAAAAGAAGAATGGAATTCAAATGAGGCATAACATCTACAAACATAGACAAACTCCTCACCTCCTCCTTCTGCAGAAGAATTGAGAAGTATTTTAGTGGACGCCTTCCAGAAGGACACATTCATCTGCATCCCTGTGACATTAAGCACAAAGCACTCCACGGCACCTGTGACTTGCAGATCAGCATCTCACTATTTCTGACCTTCAACAAATGCAAACTGCAATTTATATTTTATACAGAATACACCATATCAAACCAGAAGTCATCATATTCCATCCATGCTCTCCAAGGGTTGAAAAAGACATACTGACTCCATGAACCGTAAAATCCAGGTCGTGCACAGGTTACTTGGCCGAGTGCAGTCCTCACTGAGTGTCACTGAATGTACACATCAAGGTGGGAGAAGTTACAGGTGTCTACACTGCTGGACTCAAGACCACCACTGGAGATGTGAACAGTACATATTACAGCATAGACAGGAAACAGAGTAAAGAGATGAAAAAGAGGGAGCCAACTTCATTAAAACACTTTCCAGACATGACAAAAGTGGTAACCGGGCGGTCAGAGCCTACATAGTCAAGGCCTGGTTTCCCTCATCCCAGCTGAAACACGCTCCCTCTTCCTTCCCGCTGCCCAAAAGCTTTGCGCCGAACCCCCTTTCTCCACCGTTCCTACCACGGGAAGCCCAGCTCACCTGTGCTGGGCAGCACTACACAAGTCCCACTTCGCTGCTGACCCGCGTCTTCTGGCCAGCTGCCCCACTGCCACCCTCCGGTTCACTCCGAACCTCCTTCTGTCCTGTCCCTTCACAGGTCACCTTGGACCCTGTCACCACCCCCAAAAGACACCTGCACCTCCATCGCAGGCCCCTGCGCACCTGCCAGCTCCAGCCTCCTGCCCTCACTACAGCCGCCTTTCCCTCGGTGTCCAGTCAAACACCCTTCTCCTTCCTCCTGCAGCCACTCCGCCGTACAAAGCCCCTGCAAGCGGCACTGCCACCCGTGCCTGGATGCCTACACCACCTCTCCATTCCCACGGCTCACAGGAACCCCCAGACTCAGGGCTCTGCATCTCCTTCAGCTTCACTCAAGTCAAGGGGCTCCCCAAACCTTAGGCGGGCCCCCAAAAGCCTCTTCCCCTGGCACCTTATGCAGACCCTGCCAGTCCCGCCGGACCCCCTGCCCCAAGCGCCGGCGCAGCCCCCCGCACTCACAGCCGCCCCCTTTCCCAGGGACGCAGCCCCCCAGCACGGAACGGCGCGACCCCAGACCCCTCCGAGCAGCACCCCCGTACCTGGGCGGGCTCCGCGCCGGCGGGCAGCCCCTCGGGCAGGGCCTGGAGCAGCAGCAGGGCCATGGCGGCGCGGAGCCTCCTCGCCATCCCCCCCACCCCCCGCTCCCGCCTCCCCGGACCGACTGCGGCCCGGGACGGGAGCCCAGGGGCACCCCGCGCCCGGACCCGCCCTCGGCACTCGTCTATTGGGCGGCCGACGCGGCTTTCGGCTTGCCATTGATTCAGAGAGATGTCGCTTAGGGCAGAACCGGGCGGGGCGGGATCTGCGTGCTGGGAGCTGCCATCTTGAGTGTGGCACAGCGGGGAGGGAGCCTCCGGTCGCACTCGGGCCGCCATGTTGTGAGTGGCGGAACTGGCTGAGAGGGGTGCGGGGGCTGCACGCACACACACCCCCCACACACAATGGAACCCCGTGAGCACAACTGGGCACTGCGAAAAGGGGTTCACAGGCATCCTCTTCCACAGCCACAGCCTCCCTGTGGCCGCCAGGCACTCATCCTCCATTCAGCTGGTCACTCCTGCTCAGCCTGACCCCTGCTCAGCCTCCTCCCCAGTGCGCTCACATTGTCCCAAACCCCAACACCCCGCCCGGACCTGGGGAACACCGGGAAATGCGGCATGGAGAGGGGGCTGGGATGGCAGCAGCGGCATGGCATTGGACTCAAGGCATCCAGTGGGTAGCAGTGTGTTGGTGTCAGCACCACTGAGAGACATAAGCAGCGTGGAGAAGAGGATTTCCTGCTGCGGCTGGTCTCCCTACATAGTGATCGTGCACACTTCCAGCAGGAGTGTGGACATCGGCACTTGGCATTGATTCACAGCTCAGGAGAGACAGCCCATGTTTCTCGGGCAGTGTCAGAGGGTTTCTACACTGCCGCTCCCTGCGCGCCACACAGCCTCCATGTGGGATTGGCATGATGTTCATCAGATGCTCAGGTAACACATTAAGAAAGGCCAGAAAAATATAATTTATTTAGTAGCTTATCTCCTGCCCTGGCTTTTTTCTATCCGGATCAGCTCACCTGCTTGCTGCTGGTGTGGGCCAGCAGATGTGCACCCATCACACCATGCTTGCTCCTCTTCCAGTGGCAGTCAGATCCTCCACCGGCCCTTGGCCAAACCCTCCCGCTGGGACTGCCAGTGCTCGAGGGAGCCCAGCAGCCTCCCCAGCCCCTACTCATGCTCTGCTGCAGAGCAACGTGACATCTTTGGTGTGGTTACCATTTGAAGTGAGGTCGTAAACACGCTGGAACACTGACATTTCCGCCACACACAGTTATTGAAGGAGCTTTATTCCTGTTCCCAGCTAGCCCTGAAATTAGAGGCACAGCAGGGAGAAGGCAAGGAGTTCACGGGAGCACAGGACAAGCCCAGATCAGGCGTGACTCATTGTTGGAGAGCAATTAACACTTGCTGCTCTTCCCAAGCAGGGATACGTCTGGCTCTGACTCTTTGCAATGAGGTTTCCTTCCTGATGCAATGGGAAATGGAGGCCAGACTGGTCACAGCTTGGCAGCAGCTCCTCTGCTCCCTAGTGAGACCAAGGCAGGCTGCGGACTTACGGTGATTTTGGGGAGGGCTGGCAGGCACTGGCTGCAGTGACAATGTCCAGAGTGATGTGAGCTGTTGAGATTACTTGAATCCTCAGGGGTAGATTCCAGCTACAACCTAGAAACCTAGAAACCCTGCTGAGCTGAACTGTCAGCTGGCATAAATCCATGTTGATCTGAAGAGGGAATCCACTGCTATAAGCTCAGGGAGACGGGAGGGAAGGTCTGTCTTGAGGATGGCTTGCTAATTCTACAAGCCCAGAGCAAACCTCCTACTCTGTCCATAAGCAATAAACTGCACCATGTCCCACTCCCCAGGGCAGGAGAAGAGCTGATGCAAGATGGCAATAGCACTTCCGGGGGTCTCTGTGCTCCATTGCCCCTCTAGTAGCTGGGGACAGGAAAAAAAGGAATGGCCAAACAGCTGTGGCTTTGCTGCCATGGTCCCAAGCTTGGCTTTGTGTGGTTGCTGCCCCAGAATCACTGGCCACAGGGCTCCCTGCCCTGCCAGGACCCCTCCAAAACACCAAGGCAGGAAGGCTGAACAGAAAGAACAGGGAAAGGGCAGTTTTCAGGTGCTACAGCACATAATTTACAAACATTGCCATGCTCCCAAGCATTCCACAGGCACCTTGAACCCAAAAGACTGCTACAAGTACTTTTCTGAAAGTCCTCACAGCTGTTTTGGGTGTAGGACAAGAGCAACGTGAGCTAAGGAGCTTAAGAAAAGCAGAGAGCAGAGATGTCTCCTTGTAGCTTCTCTCCACTCCCAACAGGAGTGACATCTGTTTCATTTTGTGCTTATCTACTACTTTAATTGTGCTTTAACAAGAGATCTGATAATGCTCAGGGAACAGATACACAAGTTTGGACATGTTTTCCTACTTTCTGGTCTGCTATTAATTATTTCAGAGCTCTTTTAGAGCTTTCCAGCGGTAGCTACATGTGGTTGGAGACATTATCCTTTGCCTGCTGCAGCTTTGGCAGAAGCAAACCTGCTGTGGGTACAGTTTGGCACTTCAAGAAGCACCTTTAGGATTTGGCTGCTCCCTCTGAAGGAGCTGAGTGGGTAATGTGTCTCTACTGAGGCATGAGGCTGATGTGAGAATGCTGCTGCCCTAGAGATCTGACACGTATCTCTGACTGGAGGGAGGAGCATGGATCATCCACTGGGCCATGGGGCTCTCAGAGCAGCCACATCATGTGGCTTTGTTAGAAACACGCCTGTCCCATCAAGGGATGTTCATCAGCAGAGAGCCCAGATGCAACTGATTGAAAGCAGGGGCTTTAGTCCAGGATTTGGGCTCCTTTCTTCTCCGAAACAGGCTGCAGCATACTCAAGCTGCTCTCCTTTGGGGTGGGAGAGGCCTCATGGCAGACTCAAGATATCATTATGAAACTCTGCCTGACCATGAAGATAAACAGCACCCATGGGTGTAGGAAGGGTCACCCAATGTCATCCTCCCAGGCCCCACAAGAGGATGAGTTGTCACTGTGAGCACAGAACAATCACCTTTTGTGAATTTACAGCCCTAAGAACCTCTTTGGGAAGGCTGCCATTGAATGCTTAAGGATTTCAAAACTCATGCCATCCCTTACACTCTTCCTCCTGCTCCTGGCCCCTTTGCTCCCCCTCACCCTGATGCTTGGTCAGTCACAAAGTCCACACCTTTCCCTTCCTAGGCAAGCACAAGACCCACGTACCAGCCCAGCCCAGAGAACCAGAAACAGAGACCAGCCAGAAGCACAACACACAGCTGTTTTTAAAAAAATCACATTTATTTTTCAACCTCCCTCTGTTGTTTGCAGTACTGCTATTCAGAGCCTGAGTTAATGCCTTGACAGCTCTGTGACACAAAGGAGAGGAGCTACTGCAGAGTGTTTAGTGGAGGGCCACAATGATGATGAGGGATTTGGAGCATCTCTTATGAGGAGACATACATCTCTTATGTAAGAGCCAGGCCTGTTCAATCTGGAGAAGACTGAGAGGGATCTCATCTATGCATATAAAGGTCTCAAAGGCAGGTGCCAAGGGCATGGTTCCAGGCTCTTTTCAGTGGTGCCCAGTGACGGGACACGGAGCAATGGCCATAAACCACACCACAAAAAGTTCCACCTCAACATGAGGAAGAAATTCTTTACATTGAGGGTGGAAAAACACTGGAACAGGCTGCCCAGGCAGGTTGTGGAGTCTCCCTCTCTGGAGATTCTCAAAACTCACCTGGATACATTCCTGTGTAAGCTGCTCTAGTGACCCTGCCTCAGCAGGGGTGCTGGAATAGATGACCTCCAGAGTTCCTTCCAACTCTAACAATTACATGATTTCTGTGTCTTCTTCCCTATGTCAATGGGGACACAAAGACAATTGTCCCCTAAAGCTGCAGGTTCATGGTTCGTGGTTCTGTGGGGACCAGAGATGTAGGACAAGGGTGACAGTCTTCAGACAAATGAAAAAGTTAGAGCTAAAAACAATTAGCTATTTCTTTCCTGGATTGCGGCAAACACAGAGTGAATAGAACCTGAACCTGAGAGCAAGGAATGCATAGTCCAGGCATTGGTCTCTGGACTTTGGGATGGTCACTCTCATGGTTCAGGAGAACAGGTCACTTCACACCTGCCAAGACACAATCCAGCTCTTGGGAGGAGGCTACTGTGGTGGTTTAAGGCAGGAATGTGGTTTGGTTGCTGGTACAATGGCAGGATATCTGCTTTTGGAGGTAGAACTGTGCTCTGAGCCCCAAGGGAGAAAGCCTCATGCCTCATGGGGCCAAACCCAGTAAGGCCCAGACAGGCTGGGCCAAAGGAAGGCATAGGAAGTGCAAGCATCCCTCTGGGCAGAAGGGACATGGGAAGGCTGAGGACAAGCCAAAGTGCCACCAGCTGGACATACAGAGTCAGATCCTGATTCTACAGTGGAAGAAGGCAGCAGAGAAGGTGCTGGGTGGGGGAGCAGATCTGGGCTGGACTGTGCTGGGCTGTGCCTCTGACCCTGCTCAGGGGACATGGGATTGGTGGTGGCAGGAGGCCAGAGGGGTGCGATGGCTCTTGAGGTAGTCTCCATTCACAGTCCTTTGTTAAAATAGACGTATGGCACTTTGTCCCCATGCTTGGCCATGATACTGTCACGCAGCTCCACCTCAAGGTCAGCCAGTGCAAGGGAGCTGTGGAGAGAGGGGGATACACACTAAGAGCCATGATCCTCCTCCCCAACCACCAGTCAGGCCACCCTCCCTCCCCACTGGATCTGAGGTCATCTTGCAGTCCCTGGGATCTTGCAGGCTCATGACAAGACCCACCACCCTTCCCTCCCAGTGCTGGAAGGCAGAGAGCTGCCAATGGAGTTGGATGTCCCGTTGCTCCCAGCACAGGGGAGCCACGTGCTCTTCTGCTGCCCTGGGCACCAGTGTGCACAGGCAGGCACTGCCTTGGGCTGAAGGGTGGGTGCCCATCATGCTTCTCCTGGAATGGGCAGAGAAGAACTATGGGAGGAGGAAGGCTCCCGAGATCCCATGCAGGGGGAGAAGCAGTGAAACAAGTACCATCGCTGGGGGAAGAGGGCGCAGGCTGCTGGCACCATGAACAGGAGGCTGTGGGACAGAGAAAAGCAGAGCATTAGTCTTGGGGATCCCAGCTTGTTTGCCTTCCAGCCACAGGGATTTCAGTCCAAGAGGTGCTGCGCACACCCCATGACTCCCAATAACTGGGGAAAGCCCAAGCTGAAAGGTAAGCAGTTTTGCAATCCCTTCTGGGAAAGAGGTGTTTTTTCAAGCATCTCTTTGGAGCCACACTCCAGGCACTCACAGGCGACTGAGCAGTGAGATACTTACAAGCCCCCGCAGAGCAGCACCTGCAGAGGCCCATGGAGAACCCGGATCCGCTGCAAGAGAAGAGCCAGGAATGAGTCCCTGGCCTCACCACAAGACCCACTCACAGGGTGGGCAGACTTCTCCCCTCAATAGTGCTGAATGCCCAACACCTCTGGGATGCACCACAAACCCTGCAAACCCTCCCATAGCCTTCCCTCATGTCACTTGAGAGGCCATTGGTGTATCAATGACTGAAATAGGGAGCAAAGCAAGCTGGGCTCCAAAACTCCCCATTTGATCCCCAAGCAGCTGGGAATCACAGCTGGGGCACCAGAGAACCAACTGGCAGGAGAAACATGCACTCACCTGCATAAAGGGGAACTTCTCCAGCCGCTCCATGATGATGGGCAAAATAACTAGGTACAGAGAGCAAAGATCAGCCCAGAACAGCTATCCTGCTAGCCAGCCTGCAATGACTGTCCCAGCAGGACCATCCACCTGGAGGCCATGGCAGCAGCTATTTATGCTGGGAGCTACTGAGTGTTTGATGACAGCAAGGACCTGACACAAGACCCCCACACAGGCATCACCCAGGCAGCATGGTCTGTGCTCCTCGTGCTCCTGTCCTTCTGCCTTGAAGCATGTCAAGGGTCTCAGGAGCAGAGGAGGTGCCAGACTGCAGGGTGAGGGCCTAGGGCTAGAGAGCATGGGATGCATCCTTGTGGGGCCAAACTGCCATAGGAGCACCTCCTGTCTCCCGGGCTGTGGTTTGGCATGAAGGGGGCTTGGGGGGCTCTGATGGGAATGGCTGGATGAGGAGAGCAAACGCCATCTGGGACGCAGGGCCACCCTCCCTCTTCTTCATGAGGGAAACTGAAGCAAGGGAGGGCAAGGTGGTGGGTCCTGGAGAGACCCCAGTTCAGCTGCGCACCCTCCTGCCCCACACTCACTCATGCCCGGCGCTGCCATGGTGATCCTGGAGAGCACAACCTGCGCGATGCCTTTCACTGCCGCTCTCTGCAAGCAAAATCAGCAGGTGAGCCCTGGCAGTGCCGTGCCCCAACCCGCTTCCCCATCCCCAGACTGACCCTGGAGCGGCCGAGCTCATTGTTGTTCTCATCTGTCACTGTGATCCCGTTGATGATCTCCCTGAAGGGGACAGACAGCAGTGAGTGGAGGACGGGTGAGTGGGTGGCCAGGAAAGCATGAGGACACAGCAGCGGGGTGCGGGGTGCCAGAGGAGTCCTCCATGCACAGCAGCCCCGGATGCCCCCAGGGCACAGGGCTCCAGCACCCCGGGGCACCGCGATCCCCAGCCCAGCCGATGCTGCCATCTTCAGGGCACAGCTGTGAGGAGGATCTGGCCGTGCTAGGGACAGACACTGACTGGGATCAGCAGCTGAGCCAGGGGACAGTCCCTCACAGAGCACCTGCGCTCCTGGTGCCGTGACTTGTGGGGATCCCCGAGCAGCAGACACAGGTCACCACAAGGACTCTAGCTGGGGTGTCCCAGCATCAGGATATCGTGGACTGGGGTTCTCCCATGACATGCAAGAGATCTTTGGGTCTGAGGGATTTTCCAGTACAGATCCCAGAATAGCAATCCCTCAGCCAAAAATCCCCCTCCTGCCCTAGGTGGAGGCTGAGCCATCCCACCCAGCACCCTCCACCACAGACCCAGCACTGCAAATGCACAGACCGCAGTTCACCTCCCTTCAGGTCCCAGGATGGGAATCCAGGACAGGGAGGCCGGGCAGCCCAGGAGCCTGGCTGCCACCAGCTTGCCTTTGGAGGGAGCTGGGTTCCTCAAGCACCCCAGCCACGCGTGGCACTTACTGTTGCCGCATCATTGGGATATTGACACAGTTGGCAGCGGCCACAGCTGCAAAGGGGACCCAGCGGGCCACCAAGGGGGAAGCTCGCTGTGAGAAACAGGCTGGCATCAGCCAGGAGAGCAGGACGTGCCCAGCTGCCCCACCTGGCCCTGGCCTGGCATACCTTGGTGTAGAGGTTGAGTCCCACTGCAGTGGCAAGGGCTGCACCAGTGGCCGTGACATAAGCCACCCCGATTTGCCTGGACAGCGATTTCAAAGAAGGGAGACAACAGAATCACCAACTCTGACTCAGCCCTGCTCCTTCTATGCCGAAGACATGGCATAGGGGGTCTTTCCAGGGCATCCAGGGGTGCATCAAATGGACACACTCCATCCCGTGGGGCCTGCTCACCTCAGAGAGATGGGGGAGGCAGCGTTGCGGTTGGTGTAGTTGACAAAGGCATTGAATGACTGGTTCACCCACTGCCAGAAGACCACGGCAGGCACTGTCCTGCAGAGGGAAGGGACCGGGAGAGCACCCAGGGGCTGTCAGGGACACCCGACATCTTGGCAGGGAGACAGCCAAGATGTCTGCAATCCACTCATCACAGTGTCTCCAAAGGGAAACTGAGGAACTGTGGCAAAGCGATAAGCCAGTGGCAGAGCTGGGAAATGATCCCCAGAGTTCTGGTTGCCCTGGGGAGCATAGGAAGGGGAGGGCCCAATCCTGCAAGGCAGGGGTGGGAGACACAGCTCTCAGCAGGTGGCAGCCATCCTCTGCTGGGCTGAGATAAGCCTTTGTCAAAGCAAGCAGCAAGGAGGGGACACATGGGGACAGAAGTGGCTCTGGGGAACGAGGGTGCCTGGGTGTCTCCGGGACACTGACCTGGGGCAGGAAGGGACACAGGGAAATGTGGGTCTAAGCACACTTTGGAATCCAGCGGGGGTGGAGAAAGGAAATGCAGGGAGCTGTCAGCAGGGGCTGGGGATGCTGAAGCAGCCTGGCCTAGGGGCACATTTGGTCCTCAGTTCCAAAGACTGCTATGGGCCACAGAACAAGGGCAGGAGCCAAGTAGGATTTGATTGCATTAATCATTAACAGGCCCTCTGGGAAGAGCTCAGCTGAGCTCAGGGTGATGTGAGACCATCCGAAGCCATGCCAGGGGGATCTGTGATGCTTCTACCACAGGCTGGGTGCTCAGGGACAGAGCCCAGACACATTGGGTTTCACCACGGGACACAAGCAAGCACAGCAGGGGGGACATGCCTTGGGCAGCACCCAGCGCCAGAGGAGGCAGGCTGGCCGTGCTCTGGCCACCAGGGACCTCAAGAGGGGCTGGGGGCTGTCAGGGCTGCGCTTCCAACCTGGTGTACCCAGGAGCTCACCGATAGAACTGGAGCATGCAGCCAGTGATGGCCATGCCCCCCGGCACCTGGAAGGACATCCTCCCAATGAAGTTCATCTTCTCACCGCTGTCAGGGTGGAAGGCTGAGTCGTACAGCTTCTTGGCATAGAGCAGCTGCTCCTGGCTGCTTCCTGGCGGCACCAGCCCGGCCCTGCAAGCCCAAAGCCCATCAGGGGAAGCTGCACAGACCCGCCAGCACCTGGCACTGCCGAGGCACAGAGCTCTGGGCACCACATAAAAGGCAAGGGAAACATCTCCTGAGAAGGATGCGTGTCACAGCTTGAAGCTCCTGGGAGAAGCCTGGGAAACCCCCCCAAAACTACCTCGAAGAGATGTTGCATCACAGCAAACCTGCTTGGGAATAACTGCTTCCATCCCCCTGCAACACTGCACAGTGGTTGGATGGCCATGAACTAAGGATGGCACCTGTCCCATCTGTACCCCTGCCCCTCACCTGCAGCCCTCCACCAGGGCTTTGGCCCGGTCTAGTTCCTCCTCCGGCACCAGCACTGTCCGAGGGTCGGTGATGTTGAGGAAGTGCTTCAGACGCCCCACAAAGGTGCTCTGGTCCCAGCGTGGGGAGTCGATGTTGAAGCCAAGGGAAACTGTGGCCATTTTGGTGTAGGTCCGGGCAGGGGGAAGAGGCTGCTCAGTAGGATCCTGCCTGCTTGCTCATTGAGTGCACGCCTGCCACAGCCACAGGAGCAGTCAGCTGGGTGAGAGCCATGGCAGGTTTATGTTTAACAGGAAAATTGGACTTTCAGCAGCCCTGAGCCCAGGACGCCCCTAACACTCCTGCTGTCAGCAGAACACTGCAGTCAGGCTGCTCCTTCACACATCACCCTACTTACCTGGGGTTGCCTCGCTTGTGCCACACCCTGCAGCACCTGGCACCCCCTCCTTGGGGTGGTATGGTGCTGCACAGCACTGTAGGGCCCAGCTTAACCCTCCACAAGGCTTCCCTGCAGGCATTCCTACAGGGGCACTACTCTGCAGCCCCTGTGTGTGCAGAGCACAGCATCCCCACACTGTGTTGGGCCCCCCACGGCACCATCCTGCACATCCCTCTGACGTTGCTCTGCACTGCCATGGCATTGCCCTACGTGCTCCCCGGAGTGCTGCACCACATGCCCACTGTTGCACAGCACAGAATGAATTAGGCAGGAAAATACTTCTGAGATCATCTGAATCCACCCTATGACCAAACACCACCATGTCAATTACAGCATGGCACCAAGTGCCACGTTCAAGCTTTGCTTAAACACCTCCAGGGACTATGACTCCCCCACCTCCCTTGGCAATCCTTTCCAGTATCTAATCACCCTTCAGTAAAGAAATTCTTACCAATGTCCAACCTGAACCTCGCCTGGTACAGCTTCAGACTATAACCTCTCAATCTGTAGTGGGTTGCCTGGGAGAAGAGGCCCACTCCCACCTGACTACAACCTCATTTCAAAGGTAATTGTAGACAGCGATAAGGTCGCCCTGAGCTTTTTCTCCAGGTTAAACACTCGCAGCTCCCTCACCCACTCCTCATAAGACTTGAGCTCCACACCCTTCACCAACTTCCTTGCCCTTCTCCGTAAGGCACAGCATGGCTCGGCATACCCCAGGCTCGGCCCGGAATGGCACAGCCCCGGCACACCTCCGGCTCGGCTCGGCTCGGCTTATGTCGGCTCAGAACGGCCCGGGCCGACCCCGCCCCGCCCCGCCCCAGCCCAGCCCAGCCCAGCCCAGCCCAGCCCAGCCCGTCCCGTCGCGCCCCCACGTGTCCCCACCTGCGGTCCCAGGCCCCTCTCCCGCCTCCCGCCCACGTGTCGCTCACCCGCCCCCGCGTTCCTACGCGTGGCCGCCCTCAGCCAATCAGAGAGCCCGGAGCTGCCGCGCCCACCTCCCCCGGCGGGGCCGCCCTCGTACGCATGCGCCGCTTGCGGGCGGGGCCGTCGCTGGCTCCTCCCCCCGGCGCGGGCACGTCGGCGCGCGGGGTGGGTGTGACGCAGTTGCCCATGGTAACCCCGGGCCGCGCCGAGGATGGTGAGCGGGGCGGGGGCGAGCGGGGCCGGGGCCGGGGCCAGCGGGGCGGGGTGGGGTGGGGACCAGGCCAGCGGGGCCGGGGGCGCCTGAGGCCGCGGATGATCCCCAGGCGCAGCGTGGGCTGATGGGGGCCGGAGGGTCTGTTGGGCCCGGCTGGGCTCATGGCAGGCACGGGCAGGCCTCGGGCCATGAGAGGGGGTGCGAAGGCGATGGAACCAGGAGGACCGAGCCAGGATCTGCTCGGTGCTGTTGGGGAGTAGGACAGGAGGCGACGGGCAGAAACCGATGCACAGGAAATTCCACCTGAATACGAGAAAACTTTGCTGTGCGGGTGACCACACACTGGAACAGATTGCTCAGAGAGTTTGTGGATCTCCCTCGCTGGAGATATTCCAAAACCATCTGGGCGTGATCCTGTGCCATGTGCTCAAGGATGACCCTGCCTGAGCGGGAGGTTGGACCAGATAACTGACTGTGGTCCCTTGCAGCGTGACCCATCCTGTGATTGTGTGACACCCACCCAGGGAGTGTGGCCAGCTTGGGGTCTGAGCACCCACCTGGGGCGTCCCTCAGGCATGGGGGCCTGAGGCTGTGCAGGTTCGGGCGCCCATGCAAAAGAATGAGAACAGTGTAAGTTTGGGGCCTCCAGCCATGGAAGACCCTGTCTGGGGTTGTGGCCCTGGCAGCACACAGACGATATGGGGAACTCAAAAAAGGGGGTTGAGTCCCAAAAAAGGCAACAGAACTGGTGAAGGACCTGGACCACAAGTCCTGTGAGGAGTGGCTGAGGGAGCTGGGATTGTGTAGTCTGAAGAAGAGGAAGCTCAGGGTTGACCTTATCACTCTCCAGCTACCTGAAAGGAGGTTGTAGACAGGTGAGGATTGGCCTCTTCTCCCATAGTGGCCCAAGTGACAGGACAGGAGGAAATAGCCTCGAGCTGTGCTAGGGGAAACTCAGTCTGGACATTGGGAAGAATTTCTTCAGAGAAGGGGTGATTAGACATTGTAAAGGACTGCACAGGGAGATGATGGAGTCACCGTACATGGAGGTGTTTAGGGAAACATTGGAAGGGTTGGACATGGCACTTGGTGCCATGCTTTAGTTGACATGTAGATGTTCAGTCATAGGTCTTTTCCAATCTAACTGATTTTGTGATTCTGTGAATCCGGTCTAGACAGAGGCTTGGAGGCTCAAGGATGCTATTGGGGGGAGGTCTTTGTTGGGACGGACTCAGCATGCCTGGAGTTGATTCAGTCAAGGTGCAGAAGGTGTGATGGAGGAGTGGGTGCTTGGGAGGGCTGGGGACCAGGATGGCAGTGGCCTGAGGAGGGAAGGAGCAATGGAATAGCCTGGCAAGGGTAGAAGGCAGCGTTCAGAGATTGCCTGTGAAGAGTCTGGGAGCAGCTGTGACTATAAAGGGGCACTGGACAACCAAGCCAAGGTTGGGAGGAGGCCACCCTGGCATTTGAATCCTGGCTGTAGGAATTGAGGGAGCTAGAAGAGAGCTTGCTGAGGTGAAAGGGCTGGTTTTTGGTACACAGCCTTAGAAGGGGAGTTCAGTCATGGCAGAGAGAAGCTGGATGAAGGTGTTCAGAGATGGCCAGGACAAAGTGCTCGGGGGCTGAAAGAAATTTTCCAATTGGGTGGGATGGACAGTCTGGTGAGTCAGTGGGAAAACCCAGTCAGTGTTTGGCTGGGTAGGATAGTTTACTGGGATGTTGTGTGCTCTGGGGTTTCCTGCCATGGGCTGGCAAGATGAGAGACAATCTGGGTTGAAAAGAACAATTAAGAATAAATTGTGGGAAAGACTAGAAGTGGAGTTTTGCTGTTGATGAGAGAAAGAAAGGACCCAGGGAGGAAAGAAGTGTTGGAAGAGAGAACATGATTGTTTGAGAGGTAGCAGCATGGATTGAAGGAAAAAACTGTATGTCTTAGGTGGAGGGCAATGCTGGAAGACAGGTGAGGTGGTGAGGGTATAGTGCAGTCTAAATTGAGATTGGAGGAAGGTTGGATGATGGACCAGGGTCATCCAGGTGTTGGAAGCAATTGGGGTTTAGATGCCAGAGTAGCTGGGGTGGGACAGGTGGGATGCTGGCAAAGTGATGAAGGAGGGGTTGGAACTGTGGGTGAGGGATGGTGAGAGAGAGCTGCTGTGGATGTGGAGCCACTCATGAGATTGCTGCATGAAGAGAGAACACAAGCAGAAGGAAATAGCAATGGGGAAGGAGCTTTCCCAAGGGCAAAGCCTATTTTGTCCAGGAGCCTTCTGGACACAAGTTGGATTCATGCAAGTAGAGGGATTCATGCATGGGAGGAGGTGTAAGCAAGAGTACCAAAGGCAGCTTCTCATCTTCACTGGGTTAATTCTGGCTGCATCCCTACCACTGGGCCACAGAAAAGGAGATCGAGATAAAGCCTGTGGGATCTGCTCTATTTTAGATGAGTTGGTGATGGGGCATGTCACACCAAGCACCAAAGCCATCATAGGATGGACATCTGCCGGAAAGATGAGGGCAGCTGCCTCCAAGCAGTGCAGTGCTTTGTGGGACGCATTTGGCTTGCAGCTGCCAGATCTGCTCTTCTGCCTTATGATGTCCTGATAAACTGGGATCTGGCTACTCTTATCCAGGCATTTTGTGTGCAGAGAGGGTGGACTGGGTGTTCTCCAGTGTTCATGTTATTTGATACAACATTTTGCTGCCTCGTTGTCTATTTTCCATTGCTTGGAATTGTTTTTTGAATTACAGCCTCTCAGGCAGAGTGGGTGGTGCTTTGGGGTGCTTGGTGGGCTGGCTGGACTGGGCAGAGGACTGGAGAGTAATGTACTATCTCTCTAGATTCTCAACTTCTGCTGAAACAGAATAATCATTCAATAATTCAATAGAAACTCTGAAATAGCAGCAAATATATCCAAAGCAGCTATGGCAGCCTGGGGGTATGGGTCAGCAGTCAGAAGTCATCCAGATAGCTTGATGTAACAATTTACTGCTTGTCATGTGAGCCATGGTAGCTGCCCGTGAGCACATTTCTGCCGTGTCCCGACTGCACTGGGAAATGCTTAAGCTCTCCTCAATGACTGCTTGCTCCAACTCCAGTGATAAGAGGGTTAATGCTGAGGTTTAAATTATTTCAGTGTTCATCCAAGTGAGTAAGTACAGAGGGGAAGTGTCTTCTTCTGCAGAGCATACCAGCATTTCTCACAGCTGTGGGGCAGGGGTGGTGGAAGGTCATAGTTGGAGCATGGAGGGAAGGATGAGCCATAAAACTGCAAAGCATGAGAGATGTGTAGTGCTGAAGCCTTTGGCACCGTTAAGCAGCATCTGCAGTGGGCGCATGGCAAGGGCAAAGGGAGGCTGCTACATGAAAGGATGTGCTATTTTCCAAAGGTTAGGAAATGCTGTGTGAAGCACAGCTTGTGGTTTCCTCATCACTGTAATAACAATCTTTACCAAGAGATATGGTATATATTGATAGATGCTGGGGCCAGAGGATGGCCAGTGTTTTTCTAAAACCATTAATTGAAGATAACATCATTGTGTCAAAACCAGATTTTTCAAAGTGTGGCCCTGTTTCATAGCTGAGGAAACTGAGTCACAGAGTGTCTAGTTGACATAAGGCACATCTGGTGAAGAGGATAAAATACCAGCATAGCTAAATGCATAGTCAGGCATCTTCCTCCTTGTCTTGAGCTCATATTTCTAGGAAAACCAGCATCCATGTCTTGCCTGCTGTGGGTGTACCTCATACCTAGAAATTCCTTCTTTTGTCCCTTGTTCCTTGGCAGTAAGGCTCTATTTAAAATGGCCCCATAAAAAAATGCTTTCAAGGATTTTAAGTGTCTCACTACTTTAGTTTTCAGTACAGTTTAATGTAATGTTTTTTGGTTTATTTTACTGATTGCTGAGAGGCTGATATGAAAAATCACCTGCAGATAGGAGAGTATACCAGTCACTGACCAAGACTTTGAAGTTTTGAAACCAGACAGACACTGCTGACATTGTCCAGTGCTGAGCATTGGCTCTTCTCTGAACAGGGCAAAATACTTCTTTCAAACCTGCTGACACCAGAGGAGTTTGATTTTAATTATGAAAAGAGGATTCATGCTGGTATTGGTTTATGTATCAAACTGGAAAGTGCTGTGTGACCTCTTTGACAGAAAACTACATTAGTAGGTTTGAGCTGGAAAAACTCTGTAGGTGACTCGAATCCATTAAATTTTGGATTTCAATGCAGGAAAGAAAGTCTGCATTGAATGACACCATATGGTGGAGACATGCAGCAAGCAAATGATTTTTTGGGAGTTTTGCCAGAGTAAGAGGTATTGAATAAACTGTGCTCAATAGATTAATTTACTTCGGTTGTATTTTGAAAAAGACTGGATGATTTTATGACCATTAGTGACATTTGCAGTTCTGCAGGCAAAGATAAAGGTAATCAGACGTCATTCTTCAGGGCACCAGCTAATCAGTGCAGTTGTCAGGAAGGGCTCCCCTCCTCCAGCTCTGTGTGTGCAGGATTGCACCCTGGATGACAAATGCAGCCTCATATAACCAATGTGCAAGGCAGGATATTTGGCTCAGCTAAGCCCCTTGTCCTTCCCTGTTCAGCTCCTCCTGTGTGTCTTTCTGAAGTCGTCACGTGTACCCTCTATCTTTAAGTTACTCTTTAAAAATGGTGAACCTTTAAGTTACTCTTTAGAAATGGTGAACTGCTACCATATTGCTTAACTGAAAGTAAATAAATTGGTGCCGAGAGCTGTGCTAGGTGCTGTGCCAGCAGAGCATGGAGGTGCTCCCATGCCATGGAAATATGATCTGTCTGGGGTGAGAGATAACCAACTGATACAAATAATTAAAATCCAAGACAGGTTTGAACTTGACATGTTTGCTGCCTAAACCTCATCAAGGATTGTAGGTGTGGCAGAGAAGGAATTAGCAGAAGAATCATGGGCTGGTTTTATGGATATTTTGTGAAGTTTCTCCCACGGTTCTAGGTAAGTTTGAGAAGTCTGAGAATAGAGCTCAGCAGTGCTGGGGAACTGTGGGGAGACAGGAGTTGTCATCTCAATGACAAATGTGCTTGGCTGAGATGAGTCTTGAGGACAAATACAGGTGACCTGTGGTTGCAGTACTGGGGAAGAGGGCATCTCTGCAGGGGTGTAGAGATGGGGGTGATATCATAATGGCAGGCTGAGCTGCTGAGATTTGTGGCTGTATTGCATGTTAGTGAAATGAATTGGTTCTACCTAAATATCCACATCTAGTAGATAAGCAATTGGTGGTGACTGAGGGTAGTTTTATTTTAAACTCGTTATCTGAGCCTTGTGGCTAATAAAGTTAAACAGAATATATTTACTTCTCTTTCCTAATAAGAATCAACTGTGCTTTGCAGCAGCTTGCAGGCCACGCTTTTTATCCATGCCCTGTGTATCCAGCCCTCAATACAAGGGAAAATTGTTCTTTCCATTATGGCTTTATATTGCCAATCTGATACAATATTTAAACAGATTATCTCAATGCTCTGTTTATCCCAAACCAATTTTTGCTTTGGCCTGTAAAGTGAATCTTCCTTTCAGTGGCTTCTGTGGTACAGGATGTAGTTACATGCATCAACTTGTTCAAGAGACCCATATACAGCATGGATTTAAAGCTGAATAAACCCGCAAAACCCTTAGCTAGGACTATAAATGTCACTGTATTTTTATATATGTAGGATTTTTTTTTTGAGAGAGAGAGAATAGGATTACTGCATGCAGCTATAATTGAAAGTCCTTTGATAATTCGGTGGGTATTTTAAACCTAGCAATGATATACTTCCATAAAACCACACATCTCGGTTTTCTGAAGGATGCTAATAAGATGGTTAGCTTTGCTTTCATGCTCGATGTGTTTATGAGTGCTCTTACCCATTAAGTTGCATCTCCGAATTTAATGCCCCACTCTGATTTCATAGTAATTGTCAGGAGTCTCTTTTTCTTATTGTATGTCCCCGCTCACTGTCTGGAAAATGCAGTCTCCTCCTTGCTGACCCCATCAGTCTGTCTCCTCACGGTGCTTGTAAAGAAAACCCTCTCCACCAAGGACAAAAATGT
Source organism: Hirundo rustica (assembly GCF_015227805.2). Lineage (NCBI taxonomy): Eukaryota > Metazoa > Chordata > Aves > Passeriformes > Hirundinidae > Hirundo > Hirundo rustica. Next base: position 23,414,345 of record NC_053457.1, on the reverse strand, counting down.
TTTTAAACAAGCCAATCTGATATAAGACATAGTTTGCTTAACCCAGAGGTGACCAAGAAGCGGTTGCTGGCTGACTGTGCCCAGCCTTGAGTTGCTGTGTCTGGCTGCCCTTCTCTAAAGGCTGCACACGCTGCCATGCTGTGCTGTTCATTATCTGAGCAGCATCTGCAGTTCCCTTTTCTGTTACAGATGCCGCAGTCTGCTCAGTTCTGTGCAGCTGACACGCTGCCCTTACACTCCTGTGAGGCGTCTCTGCGGCTCCTCAGCCAGCTCACATCTACCCTGGTCTGCTCAAGACTTGTCCTGCTTCTCACCCTGGACACTCCAGTGGGCAAGTGCCACTGGCCTGGCTGCCATACAGGCATCCTGGGAATCCTCCCTTCTCACTACTGGCTAAGTCCCAGCATGAGATGTTTGTTACCTGCCCTGCTTCAAAAATCTGCTCCTCCTCTGTTGCTTCTGTGCATCCCCTTTGCACCAGATCTTCCCACTTCATGGCTTTCTACCTGACATCTCCCATGAAAAACAAGACATTGCTTCCTGACTCTCCTCAGCCCATTAGTTTCCAGATTGTGTTTGCCAGCAGAGCAGTGCTTGTCCATCAGTGTGTGTGCAACAGGGGCTGCTTGTCCCACATAGTGGTGGCATGCAGCAGGAAACTCTGGTGAGTTATTTTTTTCCAGTCTACTAAGCTGTCAGGAAATGCCTTCTGTCTTTCTAGCCAGTGTGCTCATAAGACAAATTAAAAAGAATTAAAAAGGAAAAAAACATGAGAAACCCATCTGGGCATGGCTTTCCTTAGTTTTAAATCATTGCCAACTACAGGGAGAATGCTGGATTCATGTTTTAAGTACTATTTACAAAATAGTAACGGTCACAGGAAGCAATACTATTATTTGGCACTTGATTTAAGTTGTATATACAGACCATGTAACCTATGCTGGCATAAAGTCCACTTCTCTATGTTTGGTTGCTTGTCTTCTAGCCTTTTAAATCAGCTTACTTTATACCTTAGAGAATACTTTTATTTCTATATATATCTTCTCTTCTATTGGCTTCCCCCGATAATCCTGTGATCAGCCATGCAGCAGTGTCACTTGAGTAGAATATGGAACGATGCTGATCGTTTTCTCATAGGCTGTCACACTAGCCCAGAAATAGCATCCATCTACAATGGGAGAAGCTCTATTAACATTTACAACTGTTCCTCTTCCCGACCCTTGAGAATTGCTCCGTGGTAGATAAGCAGTACTTTGTAATACATTTCTTTGCGTTCAGTATTTTGGAGTTGAATTCTGAAATATAAAGGCACCTAATCCTGATCTGCTCTGGGATACACTGCTCTGCTCTTAGCAAGTGGAGCTGTGAATAGGATTAGCATTTCAACAGCTTCTTTTTTTAACTGTGAGCAATAAACTAAAATAATGGGGCCTGATTCAGAGCTCTCAAAAGTCGGCAGTAGTGCTTTGGCTGATGTACATTGGCTTTAGGTCAGGCCCATAAGAATGGGAAATTCAGTGTTTCCCTATAAAGAAAGGAGAATGCGTGAATTTTAGCGTTCCTGCTCCTGTGGAGTCTATCCACACTGAGCTGATATCCACGGGTTTACAAGCCAACAGACACAAGTGTAAATTTGACGGCAGGTGAAAAGAAAATGTGTTGTTAGTCATGCAGTTAAAACTTGTGCTTTTTAATGATGTCAAGGGCACTTAGGACATGCATATAAACAAGTAACCACTAGAGGTATTTTTGCTGCTGTTCCTTTTCTCCTCCCTCAGACATGTGGAAGCGCAGATGATCATCGGGGCAGAACATGGGTTGGGCACTGTGGCCAAGGAGATGAGCTGTTGGGCTGGCAGGGCTTGCAGTGACTGGCTGCACTGAATGCAGCCCTTCAAATTCATTAGCCATGGGCCCATGGGTGAGAGCCAGCTGTGAGCATCTGGCCCTCAGGGCCCAGCACGTGGTGTTATGGGCCTGTACATTTCAACTAAAAGCTGTTTGGGGATTTACTGTGCCTGTGCCTGTGCTGAGCAGGTATGGCACTCTCTACCAAGCAGAGCCCATTTCTAATTCACAGCTTTTGAGCAGGGCCTGGATTCCCATTTTTTTACCAGCCTATCACCTATGAAATAGGCCGGTAAACCTGCAGTTTTGCCATTGCTTGCACAAGCTCAGTTTCTGAACCTCAGCTTTCTACACAGTGCTTTTTAAAAGTACGGCAACAGCGGCAATCCTGCAGCTTTCTACAAATACCTTTCAAACCCAGTTTTGGAACTAAGTTCCTTCTCTCCTCCCTGTTTCTAACACATCACACATGTATTTTGAGCTGTGGCTGGTACTTTAACAGAAACCCAATAAATTACTCTGAAATTGAAAATGCTTACAGGGGTGGATCAGATGTCACATGCATTTGAATCTCAGCATTACTAAAAGCTTTAGCATCACGACCTGTAGTGCCGGATCCTTTCCTAAGCACTCCCACCTGGGAGCAGTGAGGTGAGCAGTTGGAAGCAGCATTTGCTGAATGGCTGAGGTTGGGAGTGGGCAGAAGGACACTGCTGAAGGCGGGGGATGCGTTGCAGTGGTGACAGTTGTACTGCCAACGTGCAGCTCTTTATCTTGAGGACAAGTTTCTGATAGCTGCGATCTGGAGGAGATCGGGAGCAACCTTCAAGGCTCAAATAGTCCTTGGCTCTCAGCAGGAATATTTAGAAGGTTTAGTTCCTCATAGCAACAAAGCACTCCAAGACATTCAACTGATTACACTCTTGCAGGTCGACAAGAAGCATTGCCTCCATTTTGCTATTGGGAGAACAAAAAGACTTGAGATACGGGCCCCATGGGCTCAGTTTTCTGCTGATATTTGAACAGAAAGTTCCTGGCTCTTGGTCTTAGTGGGCTTCAATAAGGGAATTGTCTGAGAGAGACGGAACAGGAATGCTTAGGGCTTCAGAAGGGACTGTAGGTGTATTTCTTAACTGGAACTTCTCAGCTGAATTAGTAGCAAGAGCACCTCTGTCCGCAGACAGGGTCTCAGTGTGGTCTGTGCTGCCTGGACTCTGAGGGGGGGTCCCTGACACACAGGAGCTGCAGAGCTGCGTGGCAGTGTGCCCAAAGACACCCAGGCGTTCCTGGTGTCACAGCCAACTCCTGTGCCCTTGGCTGTAACTGTCCCTCTCCTGTGGTGTGGGCTGGGCAGTGAGAGGCAGGTGGAAGTGAGGTGAATTGCATCTCTTGGTTACGTGCCAGGATCCAGAATATTTCTCCAGCCATTTTAGAGAGGTGCTGGTCTCTGCCTGGTGGCACTGACAAAAGCTTGGGTGTGCTGCTATAAGGTTCATGCTTGTAAATAAGCTGACCTGCATATTCTGTTTCCTAATCCTGAGTGATACTGTCAGCTCAGAGAGCTGAGCCTGCCTAATGACTGGAATCCACTGTGCTTTTCTTAGCGAGGATGTGTGGTGATCTGAGATAGTTGTTAAGTGCTACATCCTGAGAATCAGACCTGCACGTGCCCCATGGGTTCAGCATGTTTTAGACAGATAAACGGGTTTTGAGGTGACCGAGGAGTTACTATGAGAATAACCAATGTCAGGTACATCGTAACCTGCAGTTACCTAGGAGGCAGATCAAATTAATGGGGTTTTCCCTCTGATAAAGGTAATGAAGAGCTTGCAAGGACTTGGTCTGCAGCTTCTGCAGAGGGTATGCATAGGCACTGTCTCCCTGGCACAGGGAATGCCAAACAGCTGTGTGTGACAAGAACAGTGCAGCCAGCGGGGCACCCCGCTGCGTGACATTTGTGCTGTCTGAGACTTTGTTGATATTCTGAGATGGAAGAAAATAGGGGCAAAGGGAGGAGTAGGAAACAAAATGGGAATAGGGACTGCAGGAAGGGTGTCTTAGGACTCACCACCAGACAGAGTGCATTTCAAGGGAGGAGGGCATGACACAGTGGGGTGCGAGAGTTGGAGTGGGGAAATAACAGCTATGGTCTCTCCTGTGCATTTAGGGTTTACTGTCAATCCTGCGCAAACTTAAAAGCACCCCAGACCAGGAGGTGAGAATCCTCCTCTTGGGACTGGATAATGCAGGCAAGACCACACTCCTGAAACAGCTGGCATCAGAGGACATCAGCCACATCACCCCAACACAGGTGAGGAAGGCCTTTCCTTCTTGAGGCAGTTACTGTGGTCCCACCTGCCACGTTATACAAAACACTAATGATTCATCAGTCTTTCAGTAAAAAGGGAGCAACTGGAGCCTGGTGCACCATTAAGTTTGTCTCTTTTCTCCCTAAGAGGAGGCTTCCTGAAAGAGCCAGAGAGCTTCAGGCCAGATTGGTCAGGTAGTGCTAAAGTGGATGAGTGCTGTGGAGTTCTGCAGAAGGCTTTTGAGTCATGCTAGGGTTGCATGGATGAGACTTTGTTCCTGTTGTCCTTGCCAAACAGGGGACATGTAGACTGGATGCTGCAGCACTGGACAAACCCTTGTCTCTTTGCATCTTTCATCCAACCAGTTCCAAAGGTTCTGCATATACCAGGGCTGCTCCCTAATGTCTCTCGTGTCCTTTTGTTGAGCTTTGGGGTTGGAGGAGAGGGATGGCTCCCGTCAGAAGCACTGCAGCATTGCTCCAGAGGAGGTTGCTAGAGAGCTATGGGAGATGCTTCCCCCCACCCTGTAGCTGCTTCCCAAAGCTCTCAGCCCTGGCACCCTAATTCCAAGCCTTGGTCCCCTGGGTGGTGTGGCAGCATGTTGCCAGCCCACGCCACATCCTGTTTTTCTACTTGAATGCACTTTCAGTTGGTGCTCTAATTGATGAAATGGACCCTTCAGACGTGCAGCTGTTGCTCTTTTAAGCCCAGCATTAGCTGTGTCGTGTCGAATTGAGCTGAGACCTCTGGCTTCATATTAGTTGTGACTGTCTACTCAGCTTTCACAAGCTCAATCCTGCTTCTCACAGTGCCCTTGTTTCCTCCTTATCTGCAACTCTCCCACCTCTTCCTGCACCCACCCTGCTGAGCCCTCTCAGGGCACTAACGGCATCATATGTCTCCATACCCATGACAACATCAACCCTTGACCCAAGAACAGTGACAAACTGATGGTTTAGTGGCTGCTTTTGCTGGTGCCTCTCCCACAGCTGATCCATCTCTGTGGCTGCCCAGCCCATCTCACTGCACGTTGCAAGCATGGGATATATAAGGTGTTAATGTCTGGCTACAAACATGCTCCAGCCATTCAGGTTTATACTCTATGTGGCTTTGTTTCTGCTCTTTCCAGGGCTTCAACATCAAAAGTGTACAGTCTCAAGGCTTCAAACTGAACGTATGGGACATAGGCGGACAGAGGAAGATCAGACCATACTGGAGGAACTATTTTGAAAACACTGATATCCTTGTGAGTATTGGCTGCAGCTGAATGCTGTGTTCATGCAATGGCTTTCCAAGGTCTCAGCCAGAAATTCAGAAACAAGTAATGTAATGTCCCAGCCCTCAGCAACACCATTGCCATTGTAACAGGAGTTATTCTGAGCTAAACGGCAAGATTGCTTGAGTGCAGTAAGAAAAATACAGTTATGTTTGCAGAAATCATTCAGTTGCATGTTTTTACTTTCACAGGATGGTGCTGTTTATAGCCAGTTCCTTTCCTCTCATCTCAGTCTCTTTCAAATGAAAGAACATTAATAACGTGTACTTTACCCATCTATAGCTCCTTTCACTGGAGGCTCTGAAGGCCTGTCATAGGCATTAGTGACTTAAGCATCATGTGTAGAGGTAGGTCAGTATGGTGCCCTTGTTTCATAGGTGGGGAAACTGAGGCATAAGAATTAAATACTCTGTCTGGCATCAGATAGGAGAGCTTCTGACTGAGGGACACAGAGAGACCCCTTGTCTTTTCTTCTGCTCCTTTAATCATAAGATTGTCTTTTAATGGTTTTGACAACTTAGCTGTAATTACCTTACAATTACCTACAGATAACCACAATTATATTTACAGCACAGGACCTTTGTTTTTCCATGCCAGAGCACATTGCCCTGGGACCCTCCAGGTGCTGTCTTGGCTAGTTTCAAGATCACCTCCAGCATGCAGCCACATATGCCAGGATGAAGGCAGACTGGGGGCTGCAGGCCTCTCTCTGCCCCAAGCAATATTGTCTGTGGGAACAGAGAAAAGCCAAGGTCTGCAGGCTCCCATGGGAAAGTGGGAAGCTCTCTCAGAAAGATGCCATTTCTCCCTCCTGTCACACACATACTCAGTAATGTGTCAGGAGCTTCAGTGCACTTACACAGAAGGATCAGTGCAACTAGGAACAGGACTCTGTTAACCAAGGCTCATGTCCAGTTGCTGAAAGGCCTGGCTGTGCCTGCAGGTTTAGAAAGCATTGTCCAAATGAAGCTGTTAGTTAAATGTGACTTAAAATCCTTGATACTCTCTTTTGCCAGTCTTCATTTTTGAGCCTTAATTTGGAATCTAAAGTTTGAGGACAGCCACCACTGCATGAACCCGGTTGATTGCTTTTGCAAAGAGGAGCTGTGAGGTTTGCCATGGGATAAGATCTGGGTTTGAGAAACGAGCAGGACACACATTGTGCTCCTCTGTGGCTGTTGAGGACAGAGACATGATGTGGCTGTGAGATGACTGTGCCCATTGAGCCCAGGCTCTGGCACTGTGTCTGGTGGAGAGGCAGTAAGTGTGCAGATCAAGGTCAGCCCTGCAAAGCAGCAGCGTTGGGATCTCTGCCTACTGTGGCAGGTGCTCAAGCTGCAGAGGCTGTGCAACCACAAAACAGTATCTGGAAGACTCTGCTAGCAAAGACAATGAGCTACACTGGCCTGTGGGCTTCCACCCTTCCCAGTGTGTGCTGCATGGGAGGTACAGAAATACATGAATTTGAAGACTGAAGGAGATGAAAGCAGTTGTTTTCCCTGCTGCTCTCTCACTCCAGTTAAAGCAATGTACAAAGAAACCCCTTCTTTTCATATGAGTGAGAAAATGGGTGGATAGAAGCAGAGTCAGTTTGGGGAAAACAGCAATGTGAATTCAGTGAAATAGCTGCTGCACAGATGGACTTGAGTTCCCCTAGCTGCACTTCATGCTGACATCCAGTCCCAAACTGGGAGATGTTGGCATGTTGGGGCAGTGCTTTGTTATTTCCATATACACCAAAACTGGGATCATGTATATGCTGATGGCTCACTGTCTTTTACCAGTCCTCAGCCCTGTTTTAGCCAGTAATTTTACTCTGTAACAAACCTGGTGCAGATTGTGCATTTATAAATTGAGTCAACTTATCCCTCATGCTATTTCTTCATCTTGTCCCACCACTTGCAATTTCTGCCCAACCCATTTACTCCAGGTTGTGTTTTAGCTTGTTTCTCAAAGGAGGTACCCAGCTTTACAGGAATTTCTTTCTCAAATCTCTAATCTCCAACATGGTGTTCAAACTGGCAAATTATGTTACCAAGCATCACAGCCAAAAACAGCCTCTTGTGTGGCCTTGGGCATCATAGGAAGTTGGATGTGAGATACACTACAGTTCCCAGGACCCCATGCTTCTCTCTTCTCCTAAACTCTATTGCATAAAACAGAAAGGACCCTCTAAAGAGTATTAAAAAGCAGGAAGTAATTACAAATTCAAATCCATGCAGGTGCCTTTGAATGAGAGCTTGGTCTTGCATCACACACCTGTGATATTTGGAAGCTTAACGCAGGCAAATAAGGTGTGGATATCTGGCTGATTGCATATTCAGACAGGCACCTGCAGCTATTTGGCACAGCTTGCTGGTTTGGAAGTAGGCACTCGGCACATACTTTACTTTCTCTGTGCAGTGCTTTTGTGGCTTTTGCCCCAAGCACTGTTGTCTCTAGTTCCCATCTTGCAAAACAGCTCCCTGGTGAGGAATGAGCGGTGCAGAAGAAAGCCTGGCTGGATGGGACCCAGAACTATTCCTTCCCAGTTAGAGAAGCACCGTAATATGGAAGGTGCCGCTTTCCAGTTCACCAGCAGCACTCGAGCATTGCGTTCACGTGTTGTGGACTTCCCCAGAGATGTCCCGAGGGAGGAGTGATGACAGTCCAGTCTCGCCCCAGAACACAACTGCCAGTCCTGCAGCTTCTTCCTTTCTTTTGGTCTGTTTCCTACCCTAAATGGGACACACAGGGGTGGATGCTTGGTAGGGGCGGGGAGGACGTGTGTGGCTGATCCAGTATTGGTGCACGTGCTTGGGATCACATTGCAGGGAGAGGCCTGTGTGTCACGCCGTGCCCACGGGCTGGTCCCCATCACGTGGCACCGGGTGCGTGCTCTGCTGATGCATCCCCACGCAGCTGCGTCCAGCCCTGCCGCGTGTTCCCCAGCCTCTGTCAGCGCACATCAGCCCCCAAGTGATCTGCAGAGCGGCTGGGAGGTTGCTGGGTTACCTCCTCAGCCCTCGCATACAGATTCTCCTGCTGCGTGTTTGGTCCCGTTTCAAGCAACTCAAATGCCGCTCATTAAAGGAGTGCCTATAGTTTAATAGATATTGCAGCTAGAGATCTTCCCTCCCCCTACTATTTGGTCGAAATTCTCCTGGAAGCATGGAGTCTTATGCTGAGACTGCCTGCAAGGATGCCATTTATCTTGATGGCGGGGTGCTGTGCTCATCGATTCCCTGAAAACCAGGCTGACACTTGTTCCCTGTAAGCCACCAAAGAGCGTGAAGATGACATGCTAGCAGCTTCAATCACTACTGATGGGGAGTGGCAGTGACTGGAAGCAAAATGCTCAGTGTTTGTCACCAGTCCTGTCCCTGTTTGCTGTCCCAGCATCCTTCTTCAAAAACTTTCACACATCAAGCAATGAAAAAGGGATATCAGTCTATTCTTGCCTGCATGTTGTACTGAGGTTCCCCATTTTTTTAGATGGTAGCTGAAGATGCAGTCTTGCAGGTTGAATCCAACCCTCATACCCAACCACCCTCTCCAGGAAACTGCAGTAGGATTGCCTGATGGTGACAAACTCAATGTCCCCAACACATCTGTGTGTCCTCTGAGTGCCACTGTGTGCCTTGGTGGCTTATTGAGCAGGTGATGCTAGAGGGCAGCATGGCACAGTCACACCAGGCCAGTGTTTGTACACTTTGCTGGGGTGAAAGGCCATGTCTGGCTCCACACATTTTGCCCTCCTATGCTCAGCTTCAGCTTGTAACAATAAGTTTGAAACCATACCAGCAGTCTCCCGTTCTCTTCAGATAATGTATGCTGTGGAGATGGTGACAGCATCCCCAGTACTGGTGCCAGCTCCTTTCTGATTCTACCCACATGATTGTCCACTCCCCCCCACCATTAAAAGAGGTGGTTCCTCTCAGAACATCATGAAGTTTTGTCAATATTTGCTTCAAATAATAGCAAGGATCTTTGTGCCCAAAAGCATAAGTAGTAGGTTCAGCTCACTTAAGCACATGCTACTGTGGAAGAGTGTCTTCTGGGAAGAGTAACATTTCCTGTAATTTCTTTTTTCAGATCTATGTCATTGACAGTGCAGATAGGAAGAGGTTTGAAGAAACAGGTCAGGTAAGTTACTTATGCCCAGCTTCCTTTGAAGTAACTCAGTGCTTCTGAGTGCCCCTTGCTCACAAAAGTTAGGAAGAGGATTTTGTTGTTTATGAAGGAAATTTGCATTTCAAGAGACTTGCCTTTCAACATCAATACAGATTATTTTGGTAGATGTGAAACAAGGAAATAGGTAGCCTAATTCTGTTTAAATAGAGCAGTGTTCATTAAAGTTATACAATAATAGCAAATGGAGCCTAATACTGAAAGCACAAACTTCTCTAAGTCCTTTAAACCTTGCCAAACCAAGACCCTGAGGAATCCTATTTTCTTATTTACAAAGCTGAAATGGAAATCATATTGACTTGATTGTCTTTTGGATGTAATTGAAAAAAAGCTAAGAACTTTCTAACTAATACTGGCCAGAAAAGAAGATTTCCATTTTGCAAAGTTCTGATGTTTTGTAACATTTTTTGTTTTAGGTTGGAACAAAAATAGACTTTTAAACTTTGTTGTGTAAAATTCAGAAAGTGACAGCGTCCCAAAATAGCTAGCAATACATATACACCACAGAAATGGGAGATGTAGATTAAAGCCTTCTGTTCTTCCTGATTTGAAGGAGACACTTGATCTTTTTCCTCTCAAGTCTCATGGACACACCCCAACAGCAGAACTGTTGCTTGTTCTAGGGGTGGGGGAATATTTCCCCTGCTGAAGCTATTTCATTTTATATCACTAATTAAATCTTCATTGGGCAAAAGAGATGGAAAGGAAGCAGCAGCTTAGATCACTTGCCTGAGTCAGGCGGAGCCAGCCTAGACCCCTCCTCATATTTCTGCAGACACTTTTGGTTTCAATAAATCAGCCGTGTCAGATGAAAGACCTATTTTGTTGAAGAATTCCCAGCCAGTTCTGTTTATAACTCCATCCTCTCATCCTGGCTTCCAAACCAAACATTGCTCTTGGGGGTATGGAGTTGTATTTCCACTGCAGTTTAGCATCTCCCTGACGGCACTTGTTTAATCCAGAAGTTTCTATTCAGTGGATAAAAGATGTTAGAACATTACATGAGAGCATGAGACCTTTCCAGCTAAATAAGGAGGCCACAAAAATCTCCTATACTCATCTGTCTGCAATGCCAGCAGTCCCTACAGGTTCATGTTCTGCTGAGTTTGTCATATGTTCCCATAGGGAAGTGACTTGAGACTGAGTGCCAGTTTCACATGAGATCATTGCACAACCTAGACATGAAGTATTTCAGCCACCATTGATCCACTGCAAATTCAGATTCGAGCTATTCAAAAAATCTTGTTGAGTTCAACCAGTTTTAAATTAACAAACCCATTTTTTAAGATGCCATCCAATGTGTGCTGTGCGTATGGAGCCAAAATCCAGCTATTGGGGCTGATCTAGCGTGTCTTCAGCTAACCAATGCCTTCAAAAGCATCAGCACTTTCCTGTGGAAGGGAGGTTTCCATTTTAGGGGGGTTGGTGAGGATGGGGATGTCCTCTCCTGTTCAAATTGCAGTGATTAAAACTCCAAACAACCCCTTGAAACTCATGATTAGCAAAGATATCAGGGCCAGTGTCAACGGTTGCTCAGGTACGAATGTCAGTCAGGCAGTAACTTAAGACAGATTCCTCATACTGCCAATTTACATGGATTTTTTTGCTGTTTCATCAGGTTTGGTCTCCTGGGATCAGAGACTGGTAAAACAGAGTTGTAGCCTTTAAGGCAACTGCTAATTTCAGACCAAAATGAAGATTTTTCTAACCTGTAATTGGAAGAAATTTTGAACCTTGGGCAGAGATGATTGTATACATTTTTGCTCTCTTATAATAAGATCTAGGTTTCACTGGAACGCGCTCTTCTAGCATTTGCCCTAAATATATTTCTAATTAGAGACAAGCACTGGTGGTTGAAGGTTTTCTTCCCTTCCCTCTCACCATCTTCCCCCCACCCCACTCCCTTGTAAATGATACAGGAGCTGGCTGAGCTGCTCGATGAAGAAAAGCTTAGCGGAGTCCCCGTGCTCATATTCGCTAACAAGCAGGATTTGCTGACGGCTGCCCCTGCTTCGGAGATTGCCGAGGGACTGAACCTACACACGATCCGGGACAGAGTCTGGCAGATCCAGTCTTGTTCAGCTCTTTCAGGAGAGGGAGTGCAGGTGAGGCTCTGCACAAGGCTTGCTGTGCCAGCAGGCCATCTGTAAGAGATTGTTGATCTGCAGGGTGGGGCTGGACCGGCTGCCTCAGCGATGAGGGTCAGCACAGCCAAAGCCTTGCAGTGCAGAGCGCGGGGAGCGCGTGTCTTGGGTCCTGTGCAAAGGGAAGGGAGAGCTGTGGGCCCTTGGGATCTCTGCATCTCTGGTAAAGGGGAGAGCCCCCTCCTAGCTAAGGAACCCTTAGCTGGCCCAGATGAAGACATTGATTTCTTTTAAAGAGACTGCTGTCAGGTTAATCATTCTCACAAAACAAATCGTCTTTTACTATTAACCCTTTGACTGGTACGAGTGTGCACTCTAGAAATCTGATTTACCTTTGCTACTGATGTCATTTGGTGTTCTACCAGGCACTTTGGAGAAAAACTGATCAATTTTTCTCATCCAGAGAAATGCAAGAGTTGCACATGGGGCAAGGACCACTTCTAATATCAGCACTTGGGGTAGCAAAAACACACCGAGGGGCCTGCACTGTGTCCCTGTGCTGAACTGTAATAGTTGTGTCTTGGGCTCCTGTGCCGTAGTCAGTTCCTGCAGTATAGTAGCTCTTTGTAATGTAAATGGGACCTAGGTTTGTTTATTTCACTCTTAGGCTTTCCTGAATTAATGAAGTATTTGCAGAGCTTGAAATCTGAGTACTCCCTTCACTGATATTTAAAGAAACAGAATGGAGAAGACATTTATCTTCACTGCAGTTTTAGTAAAACCTTATTTGCAGAGGCTACAGAGCAGTTCAGGATAGTCAGATCTCAAGCTGAGTATTAAGAGTCACAGAAGCAGCCCTCCACGCTGAGTGGGCAGCGAAATGGCAGATGAAATTCAGTGTTGACAAGTGCAAAATAAGGCACATGTGAAACAACAATCCTAATTATACACATACGATGATGGACTCAGAATTAGCTGCCATTACTCAGAAGCGGATCCTTGGGAACAGAGCTTGTCAAAGGCCAGAGAGGAAAATTCAAATGCTAGACAAGAAAGCAAACAATAAACATCTTTTTCTAGCAGGTTAAAGTCGTTGTGAGCCCATACCTTGAACACGACCTCAATTTCTGTCTCTGCCACATTAAAAAAGGTTTTAGTAGTACTAGTAGAATCAAAGTCCAAGAAAAATTTGGTAGAAGGGTCTTCAGAAGATCTTTAGACCAACTTCATGTTTAAAGCAGGGATAGTTGTGAGTCTAGAGGAGGCTGCTGAGAGCCTTGTCCAGTCAAGTTGTAAATATCTCTAAGCATGTAAATTCCACAAACTCTCTGGGTAACTTCTTCTAGGCTCTTAACTACCCTAATCAGAAAGAAATATGGTCCATATATCTGCTTTGAATTAGGAAAGATTTGAGGATCCTCCATCAGGAATGATCAGCAGCAAAGAGTGGCATTTGTATACAGGGATAATAAATAAATTAGCACGAACTAGCAGTTTGGAAGAGAGAGGACAGAGAGTGGGAACATCTTCAGGATTTATAAAATAAGGTATAAAAATGTCAGATAAACTATGCTATTTTTACACTGCTAGAGGAAGAGTATTCCTAATGAAATAATCAGAAAACGGTTTAAAAGAAATAAAAAGAAGTGCTTCTTTGCAAGTTGCATAATTAAATTCTGGATCTCATTGGCACAGGATGTTGGGGAGACCAAAGGTATCAGGAAAAAAAAAAAAGGTATCAGAAAAATACTTAAGTGAACTTCTGAAGAAGGGATGTGCAGGCAATCACTCACCACTAAGATCTGGAGGCAGCTTTTGACTGAGGAATAACTTGGGCCATGATCTGGGAGGGATGAACAGAGTAAGGCAGATCCTGTTCCTGCATGGTCTTTCTCCTGGCATCCAGAAAGAGGATGCTGGCCTGGATGAGCCATTGGTCTGAGTCAGTACAGCAGTTGCGATTGTAAAATTCTCAACTCAATTTTTAGACCTGAATGTAGTAGGTGGTATTCCCTAAAGGGCCTTTAGTTATTTAAGCTACAAATTCAGCTGCATTGTAGCCAGTGTTGTGAACGGCTTCAGCACCAATCTTTGCTCTGAAGATTCCAGTCCAAAAAAATCTGACCAGGAGAACCAGGCTGCAGTTGACAGGGTTTCATGCAAACATAAGTCACCTTCCTCCCCACTTCAGGCCCTTCTCTAGATTATGGAAGTCCAAGGGAGCTCTCCAGCTGCAAAGGGGCAGTAAAGAGACAGATGAAATTCTGAGATGTGCATTGGATGTGGAAGAAGTAAATGATATAAAGTGTAATTTCTGTTCCTGAGCTTTGAGATGTGCCTCCTTCTCAGGCAGATTTGTGGGCTTTCTGGAGTGGGCTGCACACTTCGCCTCTGACAGCACCTTCTTACTGCGCTTTCTCCCTGAAGCACAGCACATCCCTAATCATCCAGTGGTGTAAAATACTCAGCCCAATACCCTCTGCCAGGGAAGTGAATCTGCTTCTGTATTCACTTCCAGAAAATAGAAGACCAGAACTAAATAAAAGTATTTGCAGGCCTGTGTATTTTGTTCATCATGCTTATCTAGACAAATTAGTTTAAATGCAGGCTAGATAACATCCCACTTTGTTGTAGTCGGTCTCACTGCCATAAATACTGCAGCTTATTCCATAAATGATTATTGCAGAAAAGTCAGGAAAGTTGCAAACTCTCTATAGCTTACAGAAGAAGAGCCCCTACATTTCTCTTCAGCCATAACTTCAGCCCTGTCAAATCAGACAGCAAGAATGTCAAGCATGCCCTTTCCTTGCAAATTGAAGAAAATGTTTGGGGAGATGGCTTTTAAACTGAACCCAGATCAGCTTAGGAAAAAATGGTGTCTTCACCATGGGTCATAAAGTAGAGGTCAAACTTTAGGAGAATCAAATAACTTGTTTTAAGAGTGAGATTAGGAAGGATGTTTTTGAGGATCGTGGTACACCAGGGCCACAGGTACCAGAAGCTCAGAACGGGAACTCTCCATGTGTAGTTAAATCTCAGGTCACTGCTTTAAGGACTTCTTTGAGAAATGACAATGAGTGGCAGCAAAATAAATGGAGATGGGGAAGAACCAGGTGTTCAGAACAAAAGCCAAGGAATGAGCATGCCAGCCATCACAGGTGATGGAATGTATTAGTTGGAGTAGAACTGGAGACATTGCTGATGGATTTTGCAAGGAAGAGTGGTGGCATATCTTGTGCTGAGCACATGCAGGAACAGAGTTCATACGGGGAGATGTTTGTGATAGCTTGAAAGAGCAATGAGCAAAGATAAATAATGCCAATACATGAAGGAGAAATAGTTTGAAGGTCATTTAATTAGTTTAGCAGCTAGCACCATCATGTATAGAACTGGGTAGTTAAGACTGGGGATTTCAAGGTTAATGAGATTAGATTATGGTTAATAGAATGATATAAATTTAGAGAATTTAACTATTATTTGAAATGGGTTATTTAATAAAACTGTTAATTAAGGGGAGAATCCACATAGTCATCTTCTCTTTTAAAATTAACCTTTAGGGACTCTGGAAAAGGGGCCTAACAGTGTCCTGAGCAGGCTCAGAAGCGAGGTGACTGGGTTAACTGGAAACTCCATGTAGTGTCTCTGGATGCCAGCTGGCAGCCCCTGTTATGCCAGCTGAAGACTTCATTACCCCCCCCCACTGTAACCGTGGGCTGCACTTGTCTTGTTAATCAGACTTCATGGTGCCATCGAGGCTTTTTCAAGCAAAATGTCTGCTTAGGTCTGATCTTATCCTCAGCCCCAGTTAAAAAGCAGGAAAGCCTTTTCTCCTTGCCACAGCCATCTGGGCTCTGCTTCTGGAACAGAGTCCTGACCAGCCTACACCGAGACACTGGCACAGGGTACAGCAAGTGAGGGAGGTGGTTAGTGATGACAGCAGAGGAACATAAGGGAACTGTTGCCTCGCAGTAACTCTCTGGTGCCACATAGGCTCTCCTGGGGTTGTATTTGTTACCAGATCTCAAATTGTAGCCCTTGGTGTGCAAAAGCTGTGTTCATTCCACCCTGGCCAGCCAGGGTGCTGTGAAAACAAACAGGATCCCTCTGCTTTGCTGCCTCCTCTCTTGCTGAGGTGTTATTTAGGGGCCAGGGTGTGATACTAAATATGACTCAAGGTTTGGGACCGATGTATGCTCTGCAGCTTGTTTCTTGTCTGAAGCAAGATTCTCCAATCAAGGCAGTGGGAGTTCAGCCTGCCCTGAGGAACTGTCCTGCAGAATGATGATGCAGCGTATTGTGTCCAGAGTCTCCCAAACATAATGACCCTCTGGAGACCATTAAAAGCCAGTGAAACTGAGAGTAGCCACTAAACTTTTCCAATTTATGCCAGAGCCCATCTGGCCCAAAGGACTATGGGGAGGGCTGAACCTCTGTCTCCTCCCTGGCTGTTTCAACCCAATTGAGAATGAAGCCCAAGACCTAAGTTATGTCTTTGCTGCAATTCAACGCTTTCATTATAGCAAGATTCAGAGCAGAACCATCCCTGGCAATGTGGTATCTGCAGAGCTTAGGTTTAGTCTTAGGCAGGACAGGCTGGATGGGGATCTTCCACAATTTTACAAGGTTCTGGAGCTATTTGTAAATGTGATTTAAAACCAATTTTGATGACTGCAGCTCTCCTGGGGCAGGCAGAGCCTGTGCATGTTGAAGAAAAGCAACTGTGTTTCCAGATTACAGGGCAGCATCTTCTGATTTTTAAGTAGGGTAAGGAGGGAGTCTACAGTACTGCACCAGGGATACAAGGTCTCAGAGGACAAGAAAATAAGCTTTCACCCAGGCAGAAACCAATGGATAATGTACTGGCAGAAGCCTATAAGAGCCAGCCAGTATGATCACTGGAGGTGCGAGGAAATGACAGATAATGAAGGCACAGTCCTGGCTGTGCAGAGGGAGAAGAAAGTGACAGTTAAAATAACGCATGCCAAAAATTCTAGAGATTGAGAATTTTGCACTTGCCTGACCCAATTTGTTATGGCAGACAGAGGATTACATGAAAGGATTAAGCTTTTCTGTCCTTAAGGTCACATTAGGGGTCACAAGTTTGTGGCCTTGCCTGATCCCAGGCTTGCAGGGGAGCGCAGAAATCGCGAGGCTTTTTATGGGGTGGAAAGGACTTGTTCACTGTGTTTGAAGTCAGATTACTTCACTCCCATAGCCGCAAAGCTGATAATGCAGAGAATAAGCAAGCAGTGGGCTAATCTTAAGCAGGACTTCTTATTTCTCCCAGGGAAGGCTCTACCAGTACTTTCCCAAAGGGCATTGGGAGTACAACTCCCTTGGCACAATAACAGATGGGACTGCAGCAAGGCAGGGTTGTGTGAGCAGCATTTCTCTGCAAGGAGCATTATCCTCTTCCCTGGGGTTCTCTGTCTTTGCTTTGGTAAAGTTTACTAGCTGCTTGTTAAGGAGCTAAGAGAGGCAAAGCTGAAAGATCTGAAATCTTTCCCTAGCTAAGTTTTCCCAGGGTTGACTTGAGGCTGGAATACTAATACTGTATCTGCCTCGATCCTCAGAGTACCTGCCAATGTCTCTGTGTCTCAACAAAGCAGCACAAGGACATCTATCATGATCTAAATATTACTGTAGGGATTAAACTTTCTTCACAGAACCATCTTTTAAACATGCAGATATAGGGACGTAGTGTGCAGGGACAAAGGATGACAACAGTTGACTCCTTGAGGACTTGATTCTTTCAAGCACTGTTTCCTCCTTCCCATATGCCTTTCCCATAGCAGTTCTTTGTGTTTGTAGCAGCTTCCCTGGATTTCTCTGTCTTACCAATGCTCTGTCCTGCTTCACACCATAGGCAGAAAAATTGTAAATATACTTTTTTAGGTTTTTTTGCTTTCCATTGCATTTGGTATTCTCCAAAGCACCTGGGCACGCTGTAGAACAACAACCCCCCGCAAAAAAAAAGTTGCACGAGAAGCTGCAGATGTAGCTGAGGAAGGCATCTTACATACACCATTCTGATACAGCTGAACATGTTAATTTTCCCTTTATCACTGTCAGGCAGGGGGATATTTACAATAAATGTGATTTTTCCTGTCATTTAACTCATGCCAGAAGAGAATTTTTAAAATCTATTCCTACTTTAAAAGTTTGGTGACCTACTTACGTATTTCAAGCGTATTTGGAGTTCACCTTTCCTCTTGCATTTTGCTATGTCATTCTTTTGCCCTCGTTAAATGCTTCATGCAGCCAGGCTCCCAGCCATGGTAAATCCCATCATAAACTCTGCTTTATGACCCTCGCTGCGCTGGTGCTGCAGTGGTCTGTCTTTCCCCTTGCCGAGCTCCCCAATGGCAGCAAGGCAGAGTTTTAATCGCAGTGAATTCAGGTTGTGGTCAGATTAGGTAGAAGATAGGATGCATGTTTGTTGTTTTGCAGTGATGTATTGTTTCTGGGATTACTGTGCTGAATAGCAGAGGGTGTCAGCTGATATTTATTACTTTAAGCTGTCTCAGCTGTTCTGGTTCAGCAAATAAACCTACATTCAAAATGAATGAGGAGCTCTACTTGCCTTGTATGCCATGATGTGTGCAAATGTGATTATTGCTTCCGAGGCAGGGGAAGCTGAAATCATTGTGGGAGCATTTTTAGTTATTTATTTATTTTTACTCTTTGCAGGCAATCATGCAGATTTCTAAAGCACACAATCAAGTCAAAGGCTTGACACCTCTCCTTCTAGCCCCATTGTTAAGCCCTGGCATTCCTCATGCTGGGAATCACTCGCTCCCTCTCTCTCTAAAGTGATAAGCTTTAAACCATGCTATTGATTGCTTAAGGCATTACATGTTTTACACCTAGGTTATCAGTGTTATTGAAAGGGGAAGACACAAAGCTACCGGGCCTTAAAATGAATCTACCACTCATCTTTTCCCATTTGCTCTGAGGATTTCAGACAATTTGTTTTACACTGATCTCTGCTGGGGAGATAAATAAATGAAACTGGAGACACCAACCCTCCCCAAGGTTAGAGTTAGAAGTGTTATTAGTGTAGGGCCTCAAGTGCACCCCAGCACAAACTAGGCTCACTTATTCTTTATTTAACACAACAACAAAAGTTGCTGCTCCCCTTCAGATAAGAAGTGTCACATAGCACAGTTATCAAGGTGAATTGGTATTTTCAAGTGAGAACCTCTCTGCTTCTGATTAAGCCCTGAGGACTCCCTCTCTTCTCTCTTAACTCTTTAGCTCCCCTCTGACATGGCCACCACCTTTGTGGCTGAGGGACAACACAGAGGCATGGCAGTGAGTGTCAGCTCACCCAAAGGGCCTGCCGTACTCTGCCTTGGGCTACCTGTCCTTGGATAAGTTGAGGGCCTTGGCAGCCTTTTGGCAGTCCGGGAACAAGGGTGTAAGAAAGCAGCAACACTGCTACTGTGGGGCTGCCAGTGATGTTTGCCCAAAAGCTCTGACCTTTCTTAGCGTCTAACTAAGGTTGTTGTTGTAATGATACAAAAATGATCACTGAACATAATACAGTGAAATCCCTCCACTCCGAACTCTGAGGTGGCATTTGTCTGGTTTCCAAATACAAAGATGTACTGCTCCCCTCTCATCCCCAAAACCCTACCTTTTGCCTTTAGCCTCCCTGTCTGCAGAGATATCACATAGGAAGGATAGAGGCAAGGGATTTGATGGGACACAAATATGAGGAGACCGTGCATCTTGTGCTCCATTGTGCATGTCTCCTAAGGGATAAGTGACAGGAGCAGATGAAGTGTTGCTTTGGCTTTCAATAGCATATCCCATTCTGGGACCTCAGCAATAAACTCACAAATCGGGCATTCACAGCACAAGTGTTGCCGTCCTGCTTGCACTGGCCAGAGAAATCACCCACACATTTTTACAGAGATACCTTAAAGAGTATATCAGCCTCTCAAAACATGACCACATAGCTTCTCACTGAACCCCTGTGGGACCCCTGAGAGCCCATTTTCTGTGGGGGCCCTGAGGAACCGGGAGCAGGGTCCAGGTCTGATTATTGCAGTGACTTTCATGGATCTGGACTTCAAGGCTTGCAGATGAGCAGAGAATTAGAGCTGTTTTCTTAACAGGGGCTGACTGTATAACAAACAGTCCCCTAAAGTCCAGTCTCAAAGATAAGATGACTTGTCCGAGGTTACACAAATCATGTGTAGCCGAATGTGGAACTGAGCCTTCATCTGCCACTGACGTACCTTGACTGCAAAGTGATCCTTCCTTGAAGGACCTACACATAGCGACGTGATGAGATGATGATACTTTTTTACGGTCAGATGAAAGATTTAATAACCTCTGTGTGACAACATCTACCAAGCAAGGAAGCACTTATTTTTTTAACCCACAGTGGTTTTGGGGACAGAAGGGCAGGCAGGGGGTCGATGAGGAGGCAGAACATGGTGCTTGCAAAATGGTGGTGGGGTGGGCTTGGGGTATTCCTCCTCCCGTCGCTTGACTAACATTACCTTTCTCTGTCTGAAGGATGGCATGAACTGGGTGTGCAAAAATGTCTGTGCTAAGAAGAAGTAAAGCGTTCTGAGCTGCATGGAAATGGAGGAGCGATGGGAGCAGAATTCTAGCCTGAAAACACTAATTTGCTGCTTTCTGACCAAATGTTTTTCCATCTGTGCACAGCTACAGCTGTTAAAAGAAAAAAAAAAAAAAAAAAATGGAGAGAAAAAAGGGAACAACATCGGTTTAAACCTACTGCTGGATTTGGAACTTGACCTGCTCTTAAGTATCATTTTTTTTATCCCAATAAAGGAATTACATATTTCCTTCCTATGCATAAATAGTATTAAATGTCTGATTAGCAAGCACGTTTGTAAGCAGAAGCAAGACTGATTCAGTGTGGAGCAGAGGGAGTGGTGAGTTACTGTAGTGGCTTAGATGCATAGGAGCTGCCCTAATACGCGCGGTTGCTGAGGACACGCTCGGGCGTCAGTCACAGCTTCCCCTCAGTGACAGATAAAATGCAGTTGTGTTACCAGTTGTGGGTAGTTTCTTAAAATAAAGCTGCTAAGGAGTCGTTTGTGTAAAAAGGGTAGAAGACTTCCACATATTCCTATAGCCATAAAAGAGGAGTTTGATGATAACGAGGCACTGTTGCATTGCGACACCGCTGCAGAAGGGAGAGAAGGGTTACATGTGTATAATTGAAGCTCTTTACAGTTGGAATAATGCAGGATGAGCGTGCCTAGGGCTTTTCTCGCAGCTGAAGGAGAATTTAGCCCAGCATTTCACCTTGAGCCAGCAAAAACGTTGTTCCTCCGTTCAATAAGTTCCATATGTGAGATTAGTCTTGATGTTGAACAATCCCTGTTGATTTTCCCTTGATGTTAAGGCAACTCTGCAGGAAAATGCAATTAAGTCCATGATTACTTTCTAGAATGAGATATCAAGTCCCAGGTTTCCTTCTTTGAAATGTGCAAAATGTATTTTCCTACCCCACCACCTCAGCATGCCTTCCCTGCCTTGCGAGGGTCTTGGGGGACTGCCCCACGGCAGGCTGGCTGTTCAAGGCCTGAGGTCCCCCAGCGTGGTGCCGGCTGTGGATTGCCCGGGTGGAGGGTGAGGATCCTGGTGAACGGCAGATGGGAAGTGCTCTGTAAAACAAGCGTTCGTTCTTCCTTGGGCCGGCTTCCCTTTAAAAGGATACAGTTGCTGAAATAGGAAAGAGAATGCGATTTCCACCTCCTCCCCAATTCAAATCTAGCCCCAGACTGACAAGGGAGTGGGAGTGATTAGCACGCCAAAGTAGCCATGTCCTGCATGAAGCAAGCTTGGTGACTCCTGGGCCAGTTTCTAATGCACAGATGGTAAAATAATCCCACTGCCCTGCTTGCCAGCTTTGTTTGCTGCCTGCCTGCGAAAGGCCAGAGAATGACTGGGGACTGCATTACCCCTTCCACCTCCTGGAGACGGACGGTCGCGCAGGATGGGGAAAGCTGCATGTACTAAAGCATGTGGCTTTACCACGCGTCAGCGAGTTGACTCATGGAGCCAGGCAGACGGCTGACACCCCTGGAGCTCCCAGCTCCTTTTTCCTCCCTTCCCCTGGACATCTCCACCTCACGGCACAAACATCTGCACTGTACGTGAAGCAGCCCCTGGCCGCCTACGTGTTACAGCTTGGCATATTAAAATCATCTGGGGCTCATCCCATGTCCCCCATACATCAGGATGTACAGTAGCAGTTCGGGGATGATCCGTGTGTAGTTCAGCTGTCTTTGCTGTGGCTGGGGGCACAGGGACAGCTGGGGCAGCAACTGCTTTAGCAATCCAACTTTAATCTGCCTGCGTCCGTGAGTCAGCACCCTCCTCGTGCATCTGTCTCCAGCAGGGAGGCAGGACACGCATGCCGGAGTAGCAGAGCCTTGCTTTAAAAACCAGACGACTGGGGAGCGGGCTGGGGGGGAAGAGCGGGCTCAAGTGAGCTGTTAAGCAATCGCTAATGACACAAAGTGACACAGCTCCGGCTTTGCATGGATTGAGTAAGGAGTCATAAGATGAGATGTTCATTTAAATGCAGCTTGCTCGGTAACTCCCCAGCTGCGCAGGCTTATCGGGAACGCTGCAGATTTGAGCATGGCATGTTCCTGGGTCAGTCCAAGGAGGAGAAATTCATCCCGGCATCACTGCAAATTATTCCTTGCAAATAATGTATTTGCCCGATGCAAGCAATGTAAAGAATTGCAGCCCTTTCCTGTGGGCAGGCTTGTGCTGGCTGAGTGGCAGAGCTTTGTGCCAGATAGTCCCCAAGCTTTCGATTTGTCTGCATTGCTTACCAGGTGCAGAGAGAAATGCTTGGCTATCTCTCCACTGGCCCAGGCAGGGCAGGGCAAAGCACCCTTTGGGGCTCAGGCATTGATCTTTCACACTTGCAAGGGACCTGAGTAGGTGCTTTCCTGCTCCCTACTCTTTTAGCCGTGGCAAACTTGGTCTGTGAGACCCCACCACTGCCACAGTTGGCTTCCTGGGGCAGAAAAGAATCCAGGAGGGGATTGTGGAGTTTTTTAAGTCTCAGTGTTGGTTAAAATTGGAAATGTGTGTAAAATAAATGTGTCGAATTTTCTGATCACTTTAGTTGGGAAGGAAATTTGCCCTATTGAACTCAGGATCCAGAAACATTTGCTGGCTCATTCATTATGTTTGCTTGTAGCCACACGTATTGGTTGTGTGCATCTGTAACTGCCAGAGTGTCACCTGTAAACTAGTAGTTAATTTGGTTTTCCTGTGCCAGGTGGTAAGACAGGAAGACCGGGATAGAGTGAACTGTGCTGGGAGGATGGAGGTGGGGGGGTAAAATGACCATGTCTTAGGTATATAATCCTGCAGTGATGGCTGTAAATGTTCATTGTATTGTAAACGTTTCTCTGTGCAACCTGGTGAAAATGTATAAGGATTTGAGGTTATGTTCACTTGCTGCTCCTTATCTGAATGTATTTACATCTGCTATGGCCTCTACAGGGCTCTCTGCCCTGGGCAGCACCTGGTTAAAAACCACCTGGACAACTGTCTGGGGCAGCCAGATACGCCTGCCACCGATGAATGCAGCCTCTGCCCCCTGCCAGCCCTTCAGCCCCGCCCAGGTTTATGGCAGTGGCACACGCAGGGCTCCTTCCTTCCAGCCCTGTCAGCCTCGCCCTCCTTTAAAGTGAGGCTGGGGGAACCAAGCGTCTCACCGGTATGGGTGGAGCTCTGCCACAGGTCGCATCAAATCCTGGATTTTTAAAGCCAGAAGGGACCGTTGTGTTCCTCTTTCCTGACCTCCCGCATAACACAGCCCGTTAAACCCCACCCAGCCGTGGTGACTCACGACTGAACCAGAGCTGCTCTGGTAGGAAGAAACCCAGCCATGATTTAAAGGCTCCGAGTGACAGACAAACCTCGGGATGTTTGTCACAGGGGTTAATTCCCCTCCCGTGCTTCACTTTCACATCATTAAATCTGGTTCTACCTTTGCGATAGATGAAAGGAGCCTCTCCTGCTCCTGCCCCATTGTGTTCCCTGCAGGGGAGAGGTGCTGGAGAAGTGAAATTCTCCAAGGGCATGTCAGAAAACCTGAGTCCAAGTCACTGCTCTGACCACGAGTGCTGGGTGTGGGGACTCGTGTCCTCACCCAGCTGTGGCCGTGTCCTCCACTGCAGCTTCACTGGAGAATGTCTCTCCTGCCCTTGGAGAATGCTCACCAAAGCCTCTTTCAAACTTCTCCCATTTTCCCCACTACATGTAATGTTTCTTGCACATTAATGACTTCTCTCTCTGACCATAACTGGTCACCAGTCTCTTTTTATGAAGAGTACTGGGATGAGACCAGCCCACTCCAACCCACGCTCACTCTTCTCCAAAAGCAAAAGGTGGTGGCTGTTGCATTCCCTGGACTGGCCAGGTCCACGCAAGCTCTTTCTTTTATGTTCCCTTTTTGTATTTGGCCAAAAAGGGATATTTGCAATATCTGGTCATGTTGTTACTCAGTGTATAATTTAGATGTCTTTGTCAAAAAAAAAAAAAAAGGGAAATAAATTAAAATTTAGTAGAAAGACAACTGGTGTTTGGGGGTGATCCTTTTTTCTTCAGCAGGTTCATCTTCTGACAGGATTGTCTCTCCCCAAGAAGCCCCCAGTCAGGCCACAGAGCTGCTCTTCCATTGCTCCTGTCACCCCACCAGAAATTGTTGCTGGTACTAGAAGTGATTAAAACTATTGAAGAAGCCTTTTTCCTTTGGATTTTCACTATTCCAAAACTATCAGAGAATCAGCCAGCGAGAAAGGGAAACTCTGGGAGGATCTTCTTTTTTCAAAAATCGTGTTGTAGGTTAAAAAAAGCATGTCATGAAACACATTTTCCGCTGACCTGGCAGGAAAAGGGAAGGGGAAAAAGGAAAGCAGCAAACTATTTAGGTTTAGTTCAGTGAAATGGGGTTGGGAGGGGGTTAGGAGGGAGGGAAGCAAATCCGCTGCTTTCCAGCTAATCTGACTCATTACTGTTCCTGCAACACCCAGATGGGCCAAAAAGTGAGAAACTGTTAGAACTCTTTAAAACATCAGCTCCCTCCCTGCACAGTCAGGATGCCTGGAAGGCTGTCAGAGCCACTGGAAAAAAAACATTAAAGATGGTCACACTTAATTTCTTTTCTCTTTTTTTTTTTTTTTTTTTTAAGTCACGCTTTATGCTCAGTCCTGGTATTTTTTCAGCGAAGTAGGAAATACTTTTTCATCTTGTTTGCCTAATGGATTGGATGTGAAAAATATTTCTCTGGCAAGTGAACACCCTGAGAGTTGTTTGACTTGTCACAACGTTATGTATCGGCCCCTGCGGCCCCCGGCCCCCGAAGCCGCTGCGCTTCCCCTGGCCTGTTGCTGTTTACGGTGGGACGCGGTAATTTATGGGGAGGCTGCGTGTGACCTTGCATGCGTCTGCTCGAGCAAACCGCGGGTCCCTTCCCTGCACGAGCCCCGCTTTACATCCACGTGATGAATTTAGTGCTCCCGAAAGGACGAGGAACCGAGCGGATTGGGTGTGGGGAGGAGGGAAAAAGAGAAAATAATAATCTGCAGCCTGCAGGAGAAAAAAACACTGAGATTTTTGTTCCTCTTCGACCAGTATTTCCCTGTTTATGGCCTCGCACCCCCGGACGCCTGCCTTTATCAGGGCAGAGAAGTGGTCTGTGGCCGCAGAGCCGGATATTTCAGCCTCCGCGTTCTCGCCGCGTTGGCATCCCCCAGCCCGGCCGCGCTCTGCTGGGACACCTCGGAGCAGGGCAGCTGGACCGATGGCCACGGCCGTGCTCCAGCCCACCCACCCAGGCACACACCCAGGCGCTGGCTGAAGCTTTTTTTCATTTTATTTTGTTTTGTTTAAGTGGAAACAAGCTCACACCACAGCCTCGTGATTGGCTCCTGCCGAAATGGCAGCTTCGGGCTCAGTTGGCTGAATTTGGGCTTGTTGGATTTTTTATTGCAATCTGTTCACTTATTTCCCTTCCCAGCACCGATTGGAAGCAAAACTCTTGTAAAGCTGCGGTCAGGCTTGTGCCCGTGCTGGGGGACGCTGTCGAAGGCTTGCTGGAAACAGCACGGGGTGGGGGGTGCCCCCTCTGCATTTCCTATGAAGCCATCTAACCAAGATTAATATCTGTATCATTTTTAATGGGAAAAGGGAAAAAAAAAAATCACATTCACAAGGGGAAGGGCTGGAAAGAGCCCCTCTGCTTGCAACGTGCTGTGACCGCACGCCTCCGAGCTGCAGCCCTCTGGGCGGCACAGCCGGGCAGCCAAACGCAGCCCCAAGTAAATAATCCTCAAAGGAAGGGGGGCTGGCAGGTGGGTTAGGCCCCAAGTCTGAGCTGCATTAGGAGCTGGCAGGAACGCCCTGCAAGTAAATCACCTGGATGAGAGATATTTTTAAACAGAAGTTGTCCTTGCTGCTTGGCTTTGCAACATTTATGCTACCAATGAGAGCCACAGCCTGCAAGATTTAATGCTTCTTTGTCTGACAGGAGCTTGGGGTGCTGAGGGGGACACTGTTGGGGACAGCGAGTCCCTCCTGCCGAGAGCATCGCTGTGGGCTGGGACACTGTGCCGTCCCCAGCCTGTGACAGCTGGATCCCAACTGACCTGACCAAGCCCAGCGTCTTGGGGTGGCTGGGCCAGCTGTCCTGCCCCAGCTCCATCACCCTCCCTGATGTCAGACAGGAGGATTTATATGTATTTTGGGTTCATTTTTATAGCTGGCACCTGTGAGGCCAGAGCCAGGAAGGGATAAGCAAAGGGGCCTTAGTGTGAGGGGCTGGGTCGGTAGCCTGGGCATGGAGAGCTGATCTGGGGAATGGGGAAAAAGGCGTGGCAAGCTCTCCGCACCTGGGGACAGTGCTTGGGGCTGGGACCGGGCAGAGCTGGGCCTGGCTGGCGGCTGCTTTTGGAGCTGGGGCAGGAGCCGCAGCTCTCACAGCCCGGGGGGGTTGGGAGGGGCCCTGAATTGGGTGCATTCAGCACAGCACAGCTGGTGTGGGCTGCGGGGCGGGGGGGCCGCAGTTGCTCCTGACACTTTTGCCTCTGAATGTGATGATAAACTCCCTTTCCCGATTAGTGCTGATCCCTCTGCCTCCAAAACAGTTGGCCCTAATGAACATACGGCCCAACAGCTGTAAGCGGTTATACATATGCATGGATATATATATTTATCCCCCCCCCCAGCCCATCCATATATACTGGAGATCACAGCTGTTGCTATTCTTCCTTGCAATGCAGATCAGACGCTCTCTCTCTTTGGAGTCTTACTTGACCTATTTTGCAGGCGCAAGATTTTTTGTGATGATGATTTCCCCAGTTGGTGCTTTTGATTCTGCCTGAAACATCTTGATTGAAGGCAAACAATGGCAGCTCCGGCAGCCGGCAGCGCCCCGCACCCACGCGCCGCCCCGGCCCCGCCAGCCGCCACGCGCCGGGGGGGCCCCGGGACGGCTCCGGCCCACAGCGGCTGCTGGCTGGTCCGTCCCGACCCAGCTCCTCTGATGCCACTTCCCTGTGCCCACGGGACATGGCTCTGCCACCTGGCCCACCGCCTAGGCCATCCAACCTGGACCTTGAGGCTTGTGCTGGTGTCCCCACCCTCTGCCCAGCTGTCCCCTGCTCAGCCCTGAGCGTCTCCCCACCAGCTGGAAACTGCCCCACCACCCCAAAATCTTGCAAATCAGGTGGTGATGGCCCTTGAGGTCCCAGGGGTGTCAGCTATAAGACCAAAGGGGGAGAGGGTGCCAGAGCTGGCAGGGATGTCAGAACCGCAGTGGCTGCATTGCAGCATCGTATGGGTGATGGACACCTTTGAAGTGCATTCTCCAGTGACCCCCAGCCTCTGCTCGCTGCTTAACACAAAGTTTCGGGGCTGTGAGGGAGCCTCCCCTGTCTCTACAGCCCTCCCCGTCCATACAGGGTGCCCCAAAGAAGGGCCTCAAAGCCACCACATCCTGGCAAGGAAAAGCGGCCATCCGGGCTCACACAAAGCCATTTCTTGTTTGGCATTTTTGTTTGAAGTGTGTCCTTCATCTGGGTTTCTACAGCAACTGGGAAATTCCTATTCTGGCCCAGCTGGAGGGAGTGAAGCATCCAGGGGAGCAGAGCAGGAGGGCAGGAGGCGAGGATTGAGGGCAGGAGAGGAAGAAGCAAAAAATACATTTTTTGGGAAGTGGGGCTGCATTTTCTGCCTCCCTCTTGGGCCCAGGGCTGCTGCAGCTGGGACAGGATTCCAACCCTGTCCATGTCGCTCTGTCTTCAGAGGCAGTGCTGCCAGCTGGGGCCAAATCAGGGGGTGTAAAACACCAGATTTTAGGGTCCCTTTAGGTAAGGAGTAGTCTGCTGTATCCCACCCTGGTTGGCCCTGGCATGCATCCTCAGAGTCCCTGTGTCAGCCTGGGTTACAATGAGTGAATTACATTAGAAACACACTTTTCTTAAAAGAAAGCAACAAAACCCAATGAAACACCAGTGGTTCATCTTAGACAGAGAGTCTCTTCATTTATTCATTATGAGATAATACCCAAATCTGGCTAATTAATATTCCTGCATATTTTTCCAAGGGCTGATGAGGTATCTTAAACATCTCATGGAGATGGGCTTTCATATTTATAAGGTTGATGTGCAAACTTAAATTGACACCGTCTAAATATACTCTCATGTTTAAGCATGGGGCTTTCACTCCCAAGGCGCCGAGGGCATTCCCGGGGCACACGCCCTGGCTGGAAGCAGGACCTGGGGCTCAGTGGGTGGGAGAGCTGCCCAAAAAGGCTCCTGCAAGGCAGGGCGTGATGTTGTGTGGTCCATCTTTCCGCAAAGATGTGGGATTCCTGTTTGCTTTGGTAACGGGAACAGAGCGCAACCGGCACTGACCTGGTGGTCGCGGGGCCGGCGGCGTTTTGCGGTGGAGGATCAATGTGAGCACCCACACAGCCGGACGTGTTGATGGGTACCAGGGCAGGGTCTGCAGCTTCCTGCTGAAAGCCTTCTCCAAGGTTAAAAATAGGACTTGGTTGCAAACTGAAAGCCTGGTTTGCATTTGCCCTCATTATGTTGATTGCTTATTTACATGTATGCAAATGGAGGAAGAGGCAGTGGCTCCTCCACCTGGGGACCCCTTTGGCACAGGAGAGCCTGAACCCCGCTGGGTAAATCCCTGCTGAGGGCTGGGCCACGGAGCTGTGCCCCTTCCCAGGATCACCCTGAAAGCGAAGCGTCATCCCCTCTCGCCGTGCCGATGCGAGGGCTGAGCCGCAGTCCCGTGCCCTGAGCGCGGTGGCCGGCGGCACGGTGGTTACAGCAGCCATTGCCTCTCCCCTCATTCTGCTCCACCAGATGTGCGTGTCCAGCTCCAGCTGTTCCCCATCAGCCTCCCCCGTGCAGCACCGCCAGCCCTGGGATCCTTTTTCCACCCGGCCCCACGTCCTTCATCAGACACCAATTTGGTCCGGCCCAGCTGCTCATTTTTCTTTCCGCCGTGTGACATGTTTTCACCTGGCTCCTAATCCGTCTCTTTCCATTCACAACTCGAGCTGTTTATGGATGTGCCTCTGCTCCCCCTCGCTCTCCCCACCCCCCGGACAGAGCCATCCATCAATAAAACCCCGCTGTGCCCCCGAGCGTCAGCGCTTCCCCTCCCAGGACACCAATATCCCAACAGGGCCACAGGCACACATTCCTCCTCCCGCTCCACGGGGGGACCCCATGGGGTCATTGCTGTCCTCCTCACCACCAGCAGCACATGGGGCTTGATGGCACTGATGGTCCTGGAAGCTGGGGCACCCAGGACACCAGGGGACCCTTCCTGGATGGAGGAGGCAAGAGAGGGCCGTGGCCCCTCTGCTCTGCATGGGCACACACTCTTGTGGGGCTGGTCCCTCCAGCGAAGGTGTGGGGTGAGAGTGGCCCGTAACAGGGAGACTCCTAATCTTTGGGGGTCACCCTGCAGGATGGGGGCTGTGCCTGTGGCCCCTCATCAGTAGGTGACAGGTGCTTTAATGCCTGGGCAGGCAGCTGTTGCTGTCACAGGAGAAGGCAGCTGTGCCAAGGAGGAAGAGGATGATGAGGAGGAGGACAGCTGGGCAGTCAAACCTAGAGGCACCAAGCCTAAGGGCCATGGCTGGAGAGTACCCTGGGGTGTGGGGCGGCCCTGGCTGTGCATTGGGGACCCTCCTCCACAGGGAGGGACGTCACTCATCTCATCTGTATCCCCATCACCCCAGGGCTCTTCTTCACCCCCCAAGAGCCAGCCTTATTAATATGGAGGGGAGAGATCATGGGATCCCTGTGGAGCCACCCTGCAGGGCTTTGCTTTTGACTGAGAAGCAAACCCCCAAATATCCCAGTGGACTGGGGGCTTCCTGAAGAGCCTGAGCAGGAGAGGGTTGGGAAGAACGCAGCAGGACAGCAGGGCTGAGCTGCCGAGCTCTGCAGCCTGCGTGTACAAGAACACTCACGGCAGGAGCTGCTGGCTCCCCAACCCAGCACTGCCTGGGAAGCTGTCCAGGGTTGTGCAGCCACCTCTGTTGGAATGGAATGGGGGGAGTTAGTGAGAGGGTCCCCCCGCCTTGAACCCACTGTTCCCGTTTCAGCTCACTGAGACTTTCTCCCCAGTTCCCACTAAAGCAGCACAGGGGGAATCCAAACCGGAACTAAACCAGGGGGTGTGTTGCAATCAAGAAAAAAATAAAGCAAGCTGAGCCCAAAGAGAGCATTGGAAAACCCCTCCTGCCTCTAGGACACTGCTCTGCTTTATGAAGTCAGCCTCATTTTCCCCAGACAAAGATCGCCCCTGCACAGCCCCAGCCAGGCCGGCCCACGGCCCCACTGCACGTCCTGGACGAAGGGCTCCTCCTCGCCCTTCCCAGCCTCGGCTGAGCACAGAGGGTCCCCAAACCAGCCCGGGGTGCTGCCAGCACCCACAAAGCCCCAGGGGGCAGTGGGGCTTTGGTGGGGATGAAGGCTCAATGGCTGTGTGCCGGGGCAGCAGCATGGCCAGAATGGTGGACGCTGGCAGAGCCAGGAAAGCTGCAGTCCCCGACCCAGTCCCCATCCCACAATGGCGATTGTTCTGGAGCCCACGGGCAGGATGCGGCCCGGCCAGCTCCGTGCCTGACTCACATCCTCACCGCCTGGGAGGGAGCTGGTGCAGAGCCGCATCGCCAGCGCACCTTCCCACGGGGCTGGGACACGGGATGGGGCTGGTGGGGACCCCCTCCACACCTGGGACCCGCTGCCGCCCCACCGCCGAGCTGCTCCCCCCAAAGAGCCCCTCCAGAAACCCCCCGCCATCGGCCGGCCCCTGCGGGACTGGGGAGCGCTTCCTTCCGAAAGCAGGTTGGAGCTGGCGTTCCCGGGGGAAGAGCTGCAGCAGAGCGAGGCGTTTGCACTAAGTGATCACATTTATTTGAATATTTTGCGTGTGTGTGTGTGTGTGTGTGTGTGTGTGTGTCTAAAATCGGTTACAGAATAAATACCTGTGCCTTATAGCAGGAAGTCCACTTTTTTTTTATACAAAGTGCTTGTTACAGGAAGTTGCATCAGCGATATGCAGGAGGGGAGTGCGTTTCGGTCACGCTTCCCCTCCTGAAAACTAGAACAGATTTTTTTTTTTTATTTATTTATTTGTGGTTTTTTGTAAAGTTTCTTTTCCCTTTTTTTTTTTTTTTTTGTTTTGTGCATTAAATTTCCTGCCATTGTGTATTTACAAATCTCTGAAAGAAGGAAAAAAATGCCAATATGCATGAGAAGTGGCCTTGTAACACAAAAAAAAAAAAAAAAAAAAATCAGCCTTTAAAAAAAAAAAAAGTAACAAACCCAAAATCTACAAGTATCATTTCATACTGAATCAATGATAGATTTTTTCTTTTTTTTTCTTTTTAAAAAGGGAAAGAAAGGGGTGGGGAAAGGGGTGGGGAAAGGGGCAAAACTGAACCAAACCAGAAGAAATAAACTCGGAGAAATAGAAAGAGAGAAGGTGCCATTGTCCCTTCTGAAGTTTTCCAAAGGCAGAGAGGAGCAAGGAAGAGCACAACGCACAGACCCAAATGTCCGACTGAAATCCCCATCAATTTCTTCTCGGTAATTTCTCCCTCGTGTCTACCCAGCGAGGGGCAGGAAGGACTTCCAAAATTAAATTAAAAAAAGGCATTAAAATGAAAAAAAAAAATTTCATTTTGAAAGGATTAAAAAAAAAAAAAAAAAAAAAAGAAAAGAGATACGACAGAACAACCCTCCCCAAAATCCTGGAGGGGCGTGAGGCAGGGAAAAAATCGGGTTTGATTTCAGAGTTGGGGCGGGGGTGGAAAAAAAAAAAAAAGAAAAGCCAAACCAAACCAGACTTTTCTCTCTGAACACGTCATCGAGCGGGACTCTCCGGAGAGTGCGACGGTTAACTGGTGACGTAGTGTTTGGCCGACGGCTGGCCGTAGACCCTATAGAAATCCTGCCGCCCGTGCTGCTGGGATGCATCAATCCATTCCCTCACGGCAAGTCCCGGGAGCGACTGGGGGACGGCGGGGGCGGGCGGCAGCGGGTGCGAGTACTCCTGCGACGAGACTGTCCAGGGGAAGTGCCCCGACCGCGGGTAGGGCTGGTGCCCGCCGTGGTTGGACACCGAGGAACAGTAACAGTTATCCACGGAGCAGACGAGGATTTTGCGCCCGCCGTACTGGGAGAGCACGGACTGCTGAGATGACGTGGTGTTGGGGTAGTGAGATGGGTTGAAGACGGAGCCCGAGTGCACCGGCTGCGGGCCGCTAGGAAGTCCAACTATGTGCTGCGTGGAGCTACAAGGCACCATGGCTTGTGCGGACTGCCCCTCGCCAGCCGAAGCGCCCTGGCTCATGTACTGGCTCGCCACAGTCCCGGACGATGGCTCGAGGAAGCTGCCCTCGGGAAAGGCGGTGGAGTGCTTGCGCTTCTCCGCGCCGGAGTTGCTGACGGTGCAGGGGTACATGGGGATGCTCTGCAGGAAGGGGACGGGGGTGCTCAAAGGACCTGCGGAGGGGAACAGGAGGGGGGGGGGTCGCATTAAGCACGGCATGGCGTGGCTCCACGGTGCTCCGCTTGCTGACCCGAAGCTGCAGCGCAGCCCCGAGACCCACGTGCCAGCCCCACGTGTGCAGAGGGTCCCCCAGCCCGCCCCACCGGTGGCAAACCACGCACACGGCCCCGTGCAGGTGGATTTGCAGAGTCAGTTCTGGGCCCTTGCCAGCAGTCCCAGGCACTGCTCTGCAAACAGCCGATGAACACAGACCCTAACAGGAGCAGAGTGGGACAGCCCGGGGAATAAACACGAATCCCCCAAGGAGGGGACTGGGAAGCCTCCACAGGACGTGGTCTGCTCCCAGGCATTAGCTGGGGGCTGTGGGACCATGCCAACCCCTGACTGTCCCTGCCCACATGCTGACCCCCCTCTTTCCACTGACACTTCCTGGCAATGGCCGAGCCCCCAAAAGCTCTGTAATTCAGGCTTCTGTGTAACCCCAGAACACAGCCATTTCACAAGACAAGGAAAATGCCCTGGGGACAGTCAGGAACTGGCTTTGTGACTTTCCATGCCCCTGATGACTGCAGAGGGGCTTCAAGGGGTCCCTGCCCGAAAGAGCTTGCCCCACCCTTTTGTACTGGGATCTGCAGGGCAGCCTGCTATGGATACAGGAGGTAGTGAGGTCCCATGGCCCTGCATCCCTCAGGTTTCACCTACCTTCCAGCAACTTCCTCAGCTGTTTCTCCTTCTTGGCGATCTCGTTCAGGAAGAGCTTGGAGTTGAGGTGGCCAATTTTGGGTGGGGGCAGGCTGCCACCTGTACAGTTCTGAGTCCTGTTGGGGATGGCAGGCAGAGTGGCGTGAGTTACTGGGCTGCATTCTCGTTGCAGAGGTAGACTCAAGCAAGGGACAGCTCCTCCCCCCACACCCTCCTGGAGCCAAACCCCCTCCCTAGGGTAGAGGACAGAAGTGAGCTGGCTGTCTCTGGCAGGCAGGACCTTCCCTGTCCAGTTTAGCTTGCATGTCCCCTACCAGGGCACACCTCCTGCAGTCCATGTCCCCACTGCATGGCCATCCCAGCTCACCTCCGCTCTGCTAGTGCTGGTTTTAACCCTGTGCCCTGTCTCTGCCCAGACAGAGCCCTGCACCCCAACCTGGCTGGTCCCATCCTCTGCTCTTTCACAAGCACAACACCGAGTTTCCCCTAGTCCGTGGGAAGGACCTGATTCAGTGGTTGCATGAGGGGATTTTTTCATCCTCCCAGAGAGAGGAGGAAGCTGAGCACGGCACATGCTTCCCCCAAACCCTGTAGCATCCCTGGCCCTGGTCTTCCTCTGGATATTGTGCTGCTGCCCCCCCCTGGGGACATGAATACACCCTTTCCCCCAAACATGTCTGTCCCGCTGTGCTTACCTGTCCATTAAGATTTTCACAGACTTGGTGTTCTAGAAGTGGAAGGAGAAGCTCTGGTCAGTAAGGCCAATCCCTGACATGGCGGCCATGTCCCCTTTCAGTGTCAGCTTCCATGGCACCCCAGGATGGGACAGTCTGACCATGGGCACTGAGCCCCCTCTCCCCTGAATGGGCTGCTCCAGCCCCATCTCCAGCTGTGGCACCTCCTCATTTGAGGCCAGCACATCGATTGCCCCACCTCTCCTTGACTTCTTCCACTGCTGAGCACTCTGGAGGCATCAGCCAGCCCTGCTAATGTCCCCATCCTGCTCCCCACCACACCCCACACCTACTCAATTCTTCCCCCACAACTAAACCTCTCCACAGTGTCCGTCCCACCCTGTCATGGGCAGCCTGTCTTACCTTCATGAAGTTGATGTCCTCAGTTTTGTCGAACATGACCTGCACAGAGCTGAGGAGCTTCTTGGCCTCCTGCATGCGCTCATTGAGGTGCAGAACCTGGGCTGCATTCTCGTTGCAGAACTTGGCCTGGGCCTTGTCCAGGATCTCCATGGTCTTCCGCAAGTCCTCATCCAAGATCTGGTGCATCTTCTCGTACTGCAGGCGCACCTCATCCTTCAGCTGGCTCACCTTCTCCTGGGGGGAGGAGTAGGGTCAGGCCCTCTGTGCCCTTCGACCTCTTCCATGATGTCCCAGGACACCTGGGTCCTTTCTCAACAGTGGAGAATGCAACCTGAAAGCTGCGCCCCAGCTCTGCTCTCCTGCAACACCCAGACTGCTCAACCCCTGCTGTCAACCACCACGTGGGACTTCTATGTGCCAGAACAGGGACGCTGTGAAGGTTTGATTGGTTCAGCAGATTCCTGGACGTACTTGTGGGGATCAGCTCCAGAGACCCCATGCCAAGGAACAACCTGCTGCACCACCAATGGAAGTGTGTTCCCTTGAAAAATCCCATCCCTCTCCATCTCTATACCCTTTCCCATCTTCATCCTCATCCCCAGCCCCACCCCAGGCTGGAGAGACACTTCATGTTCTTTCCCATTGTGCTCTGGAAGGCCAAGGGGCTTTAGGGACCACAAGCACTCCCTTCCTCAGAGAAGCTGTGCTGAGCTGAGGACAGGATGGGCCACCTGATATTTAAGGACAACCTTGTTCCTCACCTCCCAACTCAACCTAGAACCCGTGAGGCTGCAGAGCAGCTCCAAACACATTTTGCCTCCCAAAATGATGACTGACAACACAGAAATGGAGGCAGGAAGCCTATCCAGCTGCTCCTGCATGTCCACCTCCCTCCGTGCCCACCTGGCCCCTGTGTCCCAGGAGCTTGTCCCCATTGTGCCCTCGGGTGACAGGCCCCAGGACGGGCCGTGGCAGCGTGAAGCACTGGTTACCTCGACCAGCCGCTTGTCCGATTCCAGCTTGTAGAGCTGCTCCTCGATGTCCTGCTCCCGCTCCTCCAGGCGGTCCTGCTGCTTCATCAGCATCTTCTGCAGAGATGGGGGAAAGCAGCATCGTCAGAGCCCAGCAGCCACATGTGCCAGTGAACAGCAGTGCTGCCCACACTGGTTCTGCCCACGTGGTTCAGGAGGGATGGTGCTTTTTCCCAGCAGGATGCCACTGCCAGGCTGAAGGCGCTCGCGTAGCTTGTGGAGCTGGAAGCCCGGTTCCTCCAACGGCAGAAACGGCAGAGGGGCTGCGTGTGCCGGCCTGCGTTATCGGCTGGGTTGGGTCCCCTGCATGGGGGCAGCACCTCAGGTAACTTTCTGCAGCCCGGTCAGTGGGGTTGGGCCAGGGCCAAGCCTTGGGGACTGTGGGGGGACAGAGAGAGGCTCATCCCCCACTAAGGCAGAACCATTTTGAGGCCCATCACCCATCGCTGGCAGGCTCCTGGGAGACATCACCACCTCCCTCGCGCTCCCGTATGCCACACCAAATCCTTTCTCCCTTCCCTGCCTCCTTGACAAGCCCCAGAGCCAGCGTCAGCGTAATCTGGAGGGACAGAGTGAGGAGGAACGGGGCCTCCCCCCGCCACACTGCCAGCCCCCAGCCCACTCCTTGGGGCTGGGGCTGGGCCATCCACCGAATAACTGGGACAAAACCTTATCCCCAGCGACCAGCGTGAGCGCCTTCCCCCTGCATGCCTCCCAGCCGGGAGAAACCCACTGCCCACGAGAGAAGGGCTCCATCCCTGTGAGCAGGAGCAGGGCTTCCCGAAACACCCCTCAAAATCAACTCCAAATATGCGCCCTTCATGCTTACTGGGGGAAAAGCCAGGATGCCAGCGGGGCGAGGAGAAGGGTTTCGCCTGGCACAGAGATGCGGCGTTAGAGACTCAACGATGGGGGCGAGATGGAAAGAAACCGGCAGCAAGAATGAATTTCGAGGGGATTATTGCTATTATAAACTGCCACTCGGGAATTTATAATCAAGTAATTAATTCCTGGACGAGGCGGGAGGGGGAGGGTGGCAGAGGCGCTGCCGGGATTAATTGCATTGCAGGGAAAGGCTGTCACCTCCGACTCAATGCAGGAGCAGGAATGCGAAGCCTCCTCCCTCCTGTTGTTTTTCTTAAGGTCTCAGGCACCTCCAGCCTTACTGTCACTGGGTTCCTACCACTAATAATAACGAGGAGCTAAAAAAACCCAGCTTCCCACTCACAGGCACACTCCACATGCATTCCCGGGGCCCACGCATGTGCACCCACACAGGCACATGCAGACAGACACACAGACAGCACATCCACTGAAACAGGGCCGAGGGGCAGTCACAGCAACACAGATCCCCAGCCCACGGGGGGACATCTGCTGCGTGTGCGTACGGAAACACAGGGGCCTGCAGCATCCAAGGGCATCCACACGGAGAAAGATTTGATGTATATATTAAAAACCTCCTTCTTTTCATTGTAAAATGATTGTTATTTGTGCTGCTGCAGCATCAGGAGGCTGCAGTCCACTCCCAGTTTTAACACGGTGGGAACTGAGCTCTGGAGAGTGAGTTCAACACCTCTTGCTTGAACCTTGGAGAGTCAAGGGTGCAGGCAGGAACCGTGTCCTAGGTCCTGTGCCAGCAGCCAGGCCTGAGTGTGGAGCTGCTGGGGGCTTCTCTATGGGCTTGGACAGTGTTTTGGGTCAAGCACCGAGCAGAACTGTAGAGCAGGTGGACAGCAGACCCACGCAGGTGGCCTGAAAAGTGGCAGGCAGCAAGCCTGCTCCTGGGCTCCAGAGAAAGAGATGCCTTCCAACATCCCTGCTTGCAGGAGGCCAGCTGAATGTGGGAGTTGGGCAGGTCGTGCAGCGCAGGCCGAGCTGCTCACGCCCCACGCTGGGCAGCCAAAGGACACAGCGAGCTTTGCATGGAGCCCTTCCCTACATCTCCCTCCCCGCCACAGATTCGCCATCTCCACCAGGGACAGCCAGACCCATTCCCACACCAGCCCACCAGGAGGACGGCCAAGTCTAGCCAGGCCCCCAGGAGCAGCCCAGTCCTCTGCCTGACCTCCCTGTCTGCCAGCTGGGACAGGAGTGGGTAAAAAACACAGGACAGGACCCGAGGCTGACAGCTTGCTGGGCACAGAGGCCAAATCCCCACCCCACTCTGTCGTACTCATCAGGTATCTGACATACCCGAGGCAGCCGCTGCCCTTCCCCCCGATGCTGCCAGGATGCTCTCGCAGGGAAAGCAGGGTTTCCCATCACTGGCAAATGCCAGGCAGGCAGAAGCCACTCTGCCAGCCCCACTGGTGTCAGGGACCCCCGAGGGAGGCACCAAACAGCCCCGGACGTGCACGTACCATCGCCCTGCAGCTGCCGTGGCAGAGCTGCCAACCTTTGTGTTTTGTAACAAACCTCAGACTGCTCCACTCCAGGAACCATGCAATTATGTGAAATCACAAATATACATATAAACGTATGTAAAAATAACTTTTTATACATATAAGTTAATTTAATATCCCCTCAAAGCTGGAAAAAGTGACCAAAATCCAACCTAAAGCCATAGAAATCACAGAGAATAGAGGACATGCATGTGGACGTGCAGTGCTTTCTTTAAACCTCATATACGAGCCAATCTCTTGATTTTAGGGTGATTTAAAAACTGTATGTGCCTGGGATTGCAGCAGAATGGGAGAGCTTTTCACCCATAGCAACAAAACCTTAATAAGACACGAGGGTATGAACTACCCTCTCTGGCACCGAGGGGCAAAATCTCATTGTCTATGCAGCACAGGCTGAATTCCTTAGGTATTTTGAAAAGGAAAATATATCCCTTCCCCTTCCATCCCCTCCCAAATCTGGCATTTCTGAAGTCATGAACTCCTCCTCCTCCAGGATCAGAATTTCTCGGGGTAATTTCTCATATTTCATGCATGACCTTGATGCTGGGAGAACCAAGGCTCCCTCTGTACAGGCACCCTTCCCAGGCTGTGAGCGACTCTGATCCCAGTTTGTCTTTTCTGAGACACGTCGCCAGTTTGCGAAACGCATGCTAAAAATGCTTCTTATTCCAACACCAGCTGAGAGCGAGTTCATCTCATTAATTAATAAATAAATTGGTTGCTGGGGTAAGTGGCTGGTCCACCATGACCCTGGTAGACCCCAGTGAGACAGGGCTAGCTCATGCACACCAGCTTCTTCTGCAGGAGATGAACATAATGTCCCCCCTCCTCATGGCAAAAAGTGAAGTGCGGGTACAAAAGAGCTGAGGCCATACAGGGAGCTCGCAAACATGCTGTGGACATCAATCCTGCAAGGGAGCTGGACTGCCAAAGGTGGAAGGACAAAGGAGGGGACGTTATCCTTGACTTCCCTTCGGGAGCAAGGGCGCACTCCTCCCGTGCAGGCAGAGGAGGGCGATTCCTGAGCAGCCACTGTGGCAAGCCAGATGGGTTTGGGGTACCAAGGTCACGCACTGGGAGTGAAACACTGCTTGGAGGGACCTTTCTGCAGGAAGAAAAGCAAGCACTGCAAGGTTTCATTGCAGGGCAGAGGCACACAGCTGGTCCCCGTGGGATTGTGCTGGGGGAAGGCTTGACTTGCTGACCATCGCTATCCACGGCACTTGCTGGGAGGAAACCGCCACCAGGGAAACCGCGCTCGCCCTGCCTGCACCTTACTGCACCTCCCGGTCAGTGCCCACAGGCTGTGCACCGACCCCAGCTCCCAGTGGAGGCCTCAGCATAGGACACATCCAGCCTGCCAGGCAGGGCATGGGGATACGTCTGCTGGGGGACAGGGCAGTCCCAACAGAGAACTCCTGCAACATTAAATGCCTGCAGCCACAAGACAGGAAGATAGTAATAAAGAATTTGATACAGGGCATCTTTGCTTCTCATCCAAGAGCCACTGCATGGCTGCAGCACCACGAGCCTCAGATGTGTTACATGCACGGGTCCAGCTCAACCAGCTGGGAAAAGCCCCACTGTAAATCGGGGCACTGGGGTGTAGGAAGGAGCTCACACCCACCCAAGACCTCCCAGGCAGGGAGCAATCTGTGGGCAAGATGTCTCCCCTGACTTGACTTAGGCTGGTCTCAACACTGTCCTCTCCCAAAGGGCAGAGCTAAGCCTGTGATCACTGCTGAGCCCACAGTAACAGTGGATTATGGCCCTGCCCTGCCTGAGGCTCAGCACTCCCCTCATCCCCCCTTTGCAGCCCCCAGAAGCCCATTGCCCAGGGACCAGCATCGGGGCAGCAAAATCCCATGACATGCCCCAAGGTTTTGTGCTCTCCGAGACTGGTCAGGGCCCTTGTATGCCTCCCAGGGAGAGCTGGCAGGGGAGAGCCTCTGGCACCCCCTTCCCTGGGGGTTCCAGTGCTCACCAGCCCCTGCCCAACTCCCAGCAGAATCAAGGACCCTGGCAGCTTCACCAGAGGCAGAGCGGTGCCCCATGACCTGCTGAGCTGCTGTGGTTTTAAACAAGAGCTGGAGCAGTGAAAAGCCTTACTGTGTTCATAGGGCAAATGGAGCCCGTGCAGCTTCTCTGATGTCTAATAAGCACTGTGCATCCTTCAGGGCCGTTCACCTTGCCAGAGCAACCGGGCGCCCACACACTGACCTGCGGGATGCTTGCAGGACGCTAATTCCCAATAAACTCTGCTGAAACCGACTGTGGGTTTGGAGGGTACTACAGCAGGGCAGGTGGACAAACCACAGGAGTGCACAGCCCTCGTTCTCGTAGGAAACTGGGGGAGCAGAGAGCCAGACTCCCCACAGTGCACCTTTAACCACAGCTGGACAGCTGGCCCAGGACAGGCACACTCACTTCCCTGCCTCTCTCCTTCCTCCTCCTCTGCACCCAGGCCTTCCCCTCGCCGCCAAATCCCAGCCGCTGAGTGAATAAGGACATTGTTTGCAGGCACCGGAAAGCCAGAACAGAGGGAGCAGCTTGGAGCATGAGGGGCAGGAAGGGTGAGGAGGAGGAGGAGGAAGGTGGAACCGGAGCGAGGAAGCTGCAAAGGGCAGATGCCTGTTGCGGGAATGGCTCCAGACACCTGCAGCTCAGCCCAGGGACCGGGATCAAGAGCCCCCATTGAGACACATGTCCCAGCACGTTGCTGGAGACGGGCCTGAAGTCACAGTGACTGAATTTTAATGCACCAAAAGCCCTGGACCAAGGAGGCGAGCGCAACCTTTCGCCTCCCCAGGCCTCCCGCACGCAGGCTTCCCCCTCCCCAGCCCTGCTCCACCGTCAGCTGGACCGTTTTCTGAGAAAACCCCACGCAGTGAGCTATTTTCATCCCTCCTGAAAGTGTCACCCCACCTGCCAACACATCAGAACCTTGACACCGTGCACATCTGGGGCGCAGCATCTTAGTGCCCCCCAAAACAGGATCTCAAATCACGGGATCGCGCACCGCGCACCGCCACAGCCCAAAACCCCTGCAGCATCCCTCCCACCCTGCTGCTGGCCTCCTGCTGACCAGACCCAGGCTCTTTCAAACTCCCCACAGCCCTCACAACACTCGCAGGAGGCCGATGCACTTAAAGGGGCAGGAAGGAAATGCTTGCTGGTTGGGGTTTCATCTTGCACACATTTACAGTAAGCACCAGGCAGAAGGGGAGGTCTCCAGCCAGAGCACGAGGCCTTGCCTCCCCTGGCCAGCCCGGAGCACACGCAGTGCTCCAGGCTTTGGCTTTTCTCACGGTGCTCCTTGTGCAGAGATCAGGCTGGTTTATCCTCAACAGGGGAAGGAAGAGGGGAGGGGAACAGCCTGAGATATTAATAGCTGCCCTTGCTAGGAAGGGATGGAAGCAGCAGCCATGCAGTGAACAGGCACTAAAGAGACCCCCTTGCCCAGCACTGAGGGACCCCTGAGCACCAGGAGAGCTGATGCTTTGTAGAAAAGGACTGAAGGCCAAATAATCAGCTTGGGGGAACAGGATGTACAGGGCCTCTTGCAAGAGCAGCTCTCCACCCTGTTCTCATGCTGGAGTGGGTGAAGATGCCTCCTGCTCGTCCACGTCACCCTGTGAAAAGCTGCGTGGCCTCTGAGCCTTCCCTGGAGAAGAAACCATCAGGCTTAGACCCATGTCCCACCTCCTGTTCCCACCCCAGCTCAGGGCATCCCTGCAGCACAACTGGCACATAGCAGCTGGATGCTCCCACGGAGCCATGACCCACAACTGCTCAGCAGAACCAGGTTGGACCTGGCCCCTGGAGCAGCCCAGGACAGCGCACACGGCAGACCTCGATTCTCTGCAAGTCCCTGTACCAGAGCAGACCCTGTTCCACTGGGCTGTGCCGGTGCCTGCAGCCTGGGACAGCGTTTTTCCCGTGTTTACATCCAGCAGAAAGGAAGAACTCGTTAATAAGGAGAAAATACAAGGCATTGTGTTGCATGGGGCCAGAAGCAGGATTTCTGGAGGCCAGGAAATGGTGACCTATTCTCTGTCAGAAAGCAACCCTCAGGAGGATCTTGAGGATGCTAATTCACCTTCCTGGGCCTCTGTACTTCCCCCTGCTCACTGTAGCCACAGCGGTTGCTTCATGCTGTGCCTCTCACACAAATGGGGGAAACAGGCTGGGGCTCTACCTATCGTTTTTGGACCCCAACTTCAAGCCATGGCCCAGCTGCCACTGCTGACAGTGTCCTTGGAGTAGAGATGGATATTTGCTTTGAGAGGAAAAGGAGGATAAGGGAGATTACAGAGCAGAGAAATGAGGCCAGTGGCTGGAAACACATCACCTCTTTACCAACTGCCCTGCAAGTCCTGGAGGAAGGGGCCTTCCTCTTATTGGGTGTCCAGTATGGGTGATGTACCCCTCAAAACAGAGGCTCCCTCCATGCAAAGGACAACAAGAGACAGGGAAAACTGCCTCTGCCAGACCTGCGGCTCAAGACTCATTCACAACATGTGCCGAAGAGGAAAAAAGGAGCTGGAAATGTACCAGGAAGATGAATACCAGGACAAGAAGCTAGTTTGCACGCCAGGCATGCAGCCAGGCGAGCCATGACTGATGCTACTGGCCCCACAGGACAAAGATGAGTCTTGGTGATAGAATCACAGAATCATAAAATCATTAAGATTGGAAAACACCTCCAAGATCATTGAGTTCAACCTTTGACTGAACACTACCTTGTCAACTAAGCCATTAGCGCTAATGGCCATGTCTAGTCATTTCTTGAACACTTCCAGGGATGGTGACTCCACAACCACCCTGGGCAGTCCATTTCAATGCTTAACCTCCCTTTCAGTGAAAAAAAAATTCCTGATGCCCAACATGAACCTTCCCTAGCACACCCTGAGGCTCGTCCTCGTCACTTGTTTTCTGGGAGAAGAGGTTGACGCCCACCTTGCTACTCCCTCCTTTCAGGCAGTTTTAGAGATGATAAGGTCTCCCCTGAGCCTCCTTTTCTCCAGGCTAAGCACCCTCAGCTCCCTCAGCCACTCCTCATACAACCTGTGCTCCACACCTTCACCAGCTCCACTGCCCTTCTCTGGACTCGCTCCAGCACCTCAATATTCTTCTTGCAGTGAGGGATCAAAAACTGAACATGGGATTTGAGGTGCAGGCTCACCAGTGCTGAGTACAGGGGGATGAGCAGTGTCCAGGTCCTGCTGGCCACACTACTTCTGATACAAGTCAGGATACCACTGGCCTTCTTGGCCACCTGGGCAACTGCTGGCTCATGATCCCCAGGTCAGTTTCTGCTGGGCAGCTTTCCAGCCACTCTACCCCCCAGCCTGCAGCACTGTGTGGGGTTGCTGTGATCCAAGTGCAGAATCCAGCACTTCACTTTGTTGAACCTCACACAACTGGCCTTGGCTCATCGATTCAGCCTCTCCAGATCTCTCTGCAGAGCCTTCCTAGTACTAAACAAGACTGGTCCCAAAGCTGAGACTTGGGGAACCTCACTAGTGACCATGCCTTTGGCCAGTAGAGCCACTTCCTGCCCTGCATCTGCCAGGAGAGACAGCATCCCATCAGGGAAAATGCTCCCACACTGTGTCCCAATGCCACAGGGATGCAGATGCTTTTGGGTGGTGCAGGAGCAAGATGGAAAGACCACTTCTGAGGGCTGGGGCTGCGGCCGCAGGCACGACCAGGCCCTCAGGACAGCAAGGAACTCAAGAAATTTCTTTTCTTTCTGCTGGGAAGGGAGGGAGAAGAGATCCCCACCCAGGCCTGGGTGC
Organism: Hirundo rustica; assembly: GCF_015227805.2. Classification (NCBI taxonomy): domain Eukaryota; kingdom Metazoa; phylum Chordata; class Aves; order Passeriformes; family Hirundinidae; genus Hirundo; species Hirundo rustica. The sequence continues at coordinate 23,370,559 of NC_053457.1, read as the reverse complement.
AAACACTGGCCAACAGTCCAGCCCAGCCAGCTTTCAGCGGGAGGACAGTACAGGCCACCTTCATCTGGGAGTGAGGAGAGCCAGGAAGAGCCACAGGGCTCAGCTCTGTGCTTATGAAGGACAAGGTCTGCATCTTCTTCACCATCAGGGATGCAGGGGAAAAGCTCCTTCCCCCCGCCCCTTTCAGTTTTAGGGGGAAAATGTACAGGTTTAGAGCTGCTTATAAACCAAAATTCCCCCTGCTGCTGAGCCATCTCCAGCACAGGGCTCTGGCTGCAGGCCCTGGCACAAACCTGCCCTGCCCAGCACCAAATGCCTTTTGAGTAACCAACTCAGGAGCACCAGCACTGGGACACTGCAGGGAAAGTGCAGGGGTTTGTGACATCCAGAGAGTTTCAGACAGCCAGACCCGAGCGCCTTGAGCAACTGTTTCCAGCCACTTGGAGCTCAGACTGACACCAACACCTGGAGCACAACTGGTCCTCATGACCAGCGTTGCCTTGTGCTTCATCCCTTCCATGCCAGAAAATAAAATCTGGGGCCTGTAGCTGTACTGAATGGGATTCACCAGATTTCACAGTTTTTCAGAGCCTAAAAAATCGTGTAATAAGTCCTGCCCTCTCTCCCTTCAGCACACTCTGTGCTTGTGGCTTCTCAAATGCTTCAATCAATTTATATGGACATTACGGGGGCCCTACCATCCTTTTCTCCCTCATGTCTGTTTTCATACATCTGCCCCTTCCCAACCAGAGACACAGATAAAAAATTCATCCAGAAAAAAAAAGAGCAGTCTGTCTTTGGTGGGATCATCTCCCCCAGCTGGCTCTCAGAAGTGCTCTGCCAGCTCCAGTGGTGGCAGTCTGGGCAGTAAAGGGAGATCACTCAGTGCTGAGACGCAGCTGAATCACAAAGTTCTGTTTTTCACACAAGCTCTACTGCTCTGACATATCATTTCTCAGTCGCTCCTCCCAAAACCCCATAAAAAATTCAACAGGCTTTGGCAGCACCCCCAATTCTGCCTCGATCTGCTGCTGTCCCAGTCTTGTCTAGCTCTGCTGAATTCCAATTACCTTCCCAATGTGACACAATCTCAGGGTCTCAGCCAGTTGTCCCCCGACTATGGCTGGGAGAATGGCTTGCCTTACAAAGGAGCCATCCTGCAAAGACCCATCCTATTGCTTGGCAGCAAACCTACCCTCATCTGCAAGCCCTGCAAAATTGAGAAACCCTCACTCCCCCTTCCAAATAAGCATCTTGGATTCAAGATCCAGCTGGCCTGTGTGATCTCAGAGCCTTCTCCCTGCAGGGGTGAAACACAGCCAACCTGTTCCACCACTGCTCCTCCTGCAGGCGGAGCAGCCTCTCCCCTGCCCAAAGACCCCCACTCTGCACCCACCAGGCTGAGCCCTGCCATGGGAAGCCATGAGCTCTGAACAACAGCCCCTTGGGATTTCTAACCCCCTGATTTCTAGTTTCTGCTCTGGAGGGAGCCTGGTACGAGGATCTGGAAGCATAAACGTGTTTTGTGGGGAACTCAGATACCTCTGAGGAGCACAGCAGCAGCACCCACATGCACTCATGTCCCAGCCATGAGACCACTGGCAATGACCTGCAGCCACATCCTCCATCAGTGTCTCATCTGGTGAGCCAAAGACGAGGGGTCCAGCTGCACAAAACGCCTCTCCAGACTCAGGCAGAACTAGAAAGAAAACCCTCCTTTGATTTAAAGGCCATGATTTTATTTTTTTTCCTCCCAACTGATCTAGTTAAACTTCCAACCGCTCAAGGCTATTTTAATTTGTACTGGTAAGTTAAATCAACACAAACAAGGGCAGAACAGGTTTATATGCACCTCTATTACTGGCCTGCACCAACTAGAGTGCAGCTACATTTCTCCAGGCAGCTTTTTTTTTTTTCTCTAATAAAGATAAGGGGGACGTTTTTGTGCACCTCCAACTGACAAATGGAGCCTGAAAGTGAATTGGGAGTCAAAGCCTTGAGGAAAGTCAAGGTGACTTATGCGCCAATAGGCTGGATTCAAAGAGCTTTGCAAAAATGCAGATCAACTAACAAGATTTATAAAACTCGTTAGGGGCTTAGAGGTCGCTTAACTCTCAAAGGTGCCAAGGAAAAGTGCCTGACTCACAGAAAGATGGATAGGGCTTACAGAGGTGGCTATCTCAACCTTTCAGTTGCTTCAAGAAAAGTGGACTCAATTTCTCTTGGAAATGAGGTTTTGATATGCCAAGATGTTTACTGTGAGCCTTGGCTCACTTACTTTAAAGAAAAAGAAACCAAGTCCTGTTGCTGCAGACAACTGTTACAAACATCTACCGAAAGCCACAGCAGAATCTGCTGCTTCAGCTCACCAGCGCCAGACACCACCCAGAGGAGTATGAAACCAGATTCAGCACACAAGCTGGAAAAAACAGAAGGGGGGAAAAGACTTCGCACTTCTACAGCTCCTCAGTGCCTGGCATTTTGCAGGCTGGAAGCAGCCTGTCAGCACCTGCGGGCAGCCAAGGAAACGTACAGCAAGTCCATCCACCCCAGTGACCATGACCACAGTCTGCTGAACACCAAGGACCCTCCACTGCCTCCCTGCTGGGTTTTTTCTCTTCCCAATTTTTTTTTTTGTGAGGTGGTTGTTGAGAATCTGAAAGCCCGGATTATAATCTTTATGAATCCCATAGTTAGATCGCGCTGAACAGCAGCCCAGCAATACCAGATGTTCAAACAAAGCTGCCAACCGACAGCTGTCTGCAGCTTGCAGCGTGTTTTTACTTTAAAATGCAAAATGATACCAATCTATATTAAAAGAGAGACGTTCAGAGCCTTGTGATAGCAGCTGAAGCCGCGGATATTGCTCTTTCACGCAGGGTGTGGCAGCAGAAGGAAATATCTCAAAAACTACTGCTTAAGCCACCCTCCCAGCCCCCCAAATCCTGGCCCCTTTCCTAATGGGAAAGAGACTCACGTTACTGCCTGAGTGCCGTGAATGTACCAGTGCGTGTCCAAACAAGCCAGCAAAAAGAAAAATGCAGCATGAACAAACACTGTCTAACGAAGGATGCCAGAACGAATCTGGGCGCTGCCCACACCTGGCTCTCAGCGGCAAGGGGAGGACAAGGTGACACATGGGGGGACGGAGGGAACCAGTCATGGGGTGGAGGGTGCAGCCCCTCCTGCACCAGTGACCAAAGTGGGACAGGAAAGGTCCCTTCTGGAAGCACAGCATCACCAGTGGACGCGTGGGATGGAGGGGGATCTTCCACTGCTCCGGCCCATCTGCCCAGCGTCTCATCTCAGGTTGTCCCACATCCCTCCAAAGCACACAAGGATGCTCTGGCCCCACTGGAGAAACTGCCTGAGTGTCCTTGATGTGAAGCAGGTTTTCAACTTGCATTGCTTCGTACCTTTAATTCTTAGGCTGGCGGGGACCAGGCACAAAGCCCTACACCCTGCAAACTTTTCTGCATGCCAGCAGCTGGAGAAGGCAAGAACTGGAGATCAGCCTTGCTCCTCATTATTTCTACCTCTGGAAATGCAAGCCACCCACAACAACCACATTTTGGGAATGGCAAGTCCCGAATACACCAGGCATGGCACAGTACTCCTGGCTTGCAGGAACTGTGCAAAAAGGGCTCTGACTTACTCGAACGTGACGTCCCAAATTCCCCACCAGCCGCGATCACAGGAAATCTTTGGGACCGGTCCCAAGGCTGCCTCATTGTGCTCCGAGGAGCAACAGCATGAATGAATCATGCTCTTCAACGTGACACCCAGCTCCCAGCAACGTACTCGGGACCAAAATATTTACGTTGCAAATGAGTAAGAATAGGACCAGATCCCCTCCCCAGCCTGGTGACATAAAAAGGCCAACCTGGTCTTGCATTGAGCAAGTGGATGGCAGAAGGATAGGAAAACAGGAGGCAGAGACCAGTCCCATGTCTTGCAGCCTGGCTCTGCCCAGTGATGCTGAATCAGAGCCCTTCCCAGTCACAGCAAAACCCCAAAGTGGCAAGCACCGAGACTGTGATCCCTGAGGTACCACACTCCCTCTGGGTGACACGTGAGGGAGCATGCTGGGACCTGTAGTTTCCAGCCAGCCAGCTGCAAAATGCCATTCCCCAGTAAACACATCTCAAATTAAAGTGATGCAAGGCCCCCAAATTCCTGGCAAGGTGCCAGCCATGGGTTCTTGTTGGCAGGCACTCGGCCAATTCCCATGCGCTACACGAGCCCCTTTCCAAGGAGAAGCCAAGAGCCCACACACTGCAAATCCCCTCACAGCTGACCTGCAACCTGCCCTTTCTGAAGTAACGTGTCTGCATGGGAAGCAGGATGCTCCCAGAGCTCTGGTGCAGCCCTGGCTGACAGGAGACATCAGCCCTGCTCCTGCCTTGCTGCTGAGCCCCTCCACCTCTGCTCCATGGCACTGCGATGCCAACCCCAGAGCAAGACCCTGCATTCAGTGCTGGTCAAACTTCAGCTACATAAAGGCCAACAATGCATCCCTTGAGGGGTCCCATAAAGATAGCACAGAAGCAATCAGAGTCTTAGACAGCAAAAAGCAACAGACTGGTGTGGTGTTTTCAGGTAGAACAGCACAAGCAGGCAAAGCTCCACCGAATCACCATACCAGTAATGCTGGGGACAGCCACCTCCCCACAGCATCCCAGATGGGCACACAGCCACCCCGGGAGTGCTGTCACCCTGTGCTCCAGCACGACCAGACCGTACGTCATCCCCTGGGGAACGTGGCACCCCTCTCCTTGCCCGCTCACCCTCCCTGCTGCGGAGGAAATGGTGCGCCCGGCTGATGTCAGGAGGCATCATTTCACACAAAGGCCAGGCTTCCTGGCGGGGAAGGGGTGGGGGAGTGGGGAGGAAGGGGAAGAGGAGCCCGGGGCAAAGGCAAACGGCATCTACAGCTCCTTGTGTGTGCAAAAGGGGCAGCAGCAGGAGACAACATGGCCCCTTCTACTTCAACTGCCCTTGCACCCGGGAAAGAGGTAACATCGTATTTCCTAGTGCCCTTCACAGAAGGCACGGCATGGTCCTGCCCTGCACCCTGTGCACCCCTTTAAGAATGCACTGAAAAGAAGGGACTCAAGTTTATTTTAATTTGCTCCTACAAATACATCAGTTCTATTTTCTCCATGCCAGGCTGTGGCTGTTGCCAATTAGGGGACACAGCTCCCTGCTTAGCACCTAACCAGGAGAAAAACCACTTCTATGACAAGATCTATCATCAGCACCCCTGAAAATCGGCACGAGCACGCACCCCACCTGTCTCCTGCTCATGGGTGGCTAAATACTCATGGTATCCATTAACTGATAAATAGAGATAAAAATAATGTAGTGAGGACCAAAGGCAACAGTAATTGGCAGCCCTCATTTCCCAAACTCCTCTCCCCAGTATGCTCCCCAAAGCCCAGCATCTTAGCAAAACATGGCATATCATGGTACCCACAGCATCAATATGACCTCCCGCTTCAGCATCTCCTCTCCTCCTCTACCCCCTGCAATCCCAGCTCACCCCCAGGCAGTGAAAGAGGCCAGTGACCAGCACCAAGACTACATTGCTTTTGTCTCCAACTCAGCCACTCTCTCAAGGACAGGAGCACTCTGGACCAGCTGCACAGGGACCAGTGAAGAGGGCTCGGCTGTAGGGGACCTGCAGGATGTGGTCGATGTTGACTGAAAAGGGAAATCACTGATATTGCAGAGGGCAGCCAGGGAAGGTGGAATTTGAATGTGGGCACCGCCAGGGAATAACTGTAAAGGAGCAAACCCTGCCGCTCTCCTCCAACAGGCTGACTTCTGCTCCTAGGAGAAGGCCTGTCATTGGTTTTTAATCTCACCCAATTACAGACCAGCCTTTGACATTATTGATCTCAGGCCCCTAAAGTATCATTTATCTTCCAGGTTTGACTTGGCCCCATCAGAGCTCGACAGCTCAGACCCCAGTCAGCTCCATCTTCCCAGGGAGCCAGGGGAGCTGCTCTGCACAACTCCGGTCCTGCTGATTCACGTGAGCCATATTTGACACTCAGTTTCTGTCCTCACATAAGGTGTCTTTCTGCCTACATTTAATTTTTTGACTAGCATTTAATTTTTTGACTCAAAAGTCCAGCTCCCCAGGTCTCTGGCAGACCAGCACTGCTTTCTCAAGCTTGGCAGCCCAAGGTGCCTCTGGTGTGCCCTGCTTCCCTGCTTCTCCCTTTCAGTTTCATTATCCTCTTTCAAAGAGGATGCAGTGGAGACACAAATGTTATGAGATATGCTGAGAACTGTACAGGGACTGGGGGAGCAGCGCCAGCAGTCAGTGTACAACCAGAGAAGCCATTTCTAGCTGTGACCCACTGCCATTTTCTAGAACAGAAAGGACCAACAACGGTAGCTCCTCATTCCCTGGTGAGATTGTACCCACAGTAAAACCAGGCAGGTTTTTTGTGGTGCCTTCTCTTTACCTGCCAGCCAGCACAGCTGCCACAGGGCCAGCTCGTGACTTCTGCTTGACCTTCAAAACGTCAATACCTGCTCCCTCCACCAGACCCAGAAGAGATGGGCTGACGGGTTCCCTTTTCCCTGGATACTCCATCCCCCACCCAAACTGACAGACGCTCCCAGCCTCCACTGTTTGGGAAGCACACGGTTTTCCTCAAATGCCTTTGTCAACAGTTCCTGGATGCAGCGCGTACATGAAGGCTGTCTTTTCAGATGCCTCCTGTCTCTCTCTCTCCTGCAAAGCCAGGCCTGCTGTTTTGGGAGGGAGGAGTATTTCCTGAGGAAGGCTCCAGTGGGCAGTTTTAATGCACAGAGAGAGGAAGGTTTAGTTTTTGTTCTTCCCCTTGTTATCGTTTATCATATTGCTGAAAAGCACTTTGGTAAATGGAGATTAATACCATGTGCATTCATAGATTGGAGCAGGAACCAGCCCTGGGGAGAATCAGGGGAGGAAGTGCCTGGATGGGGGCAGCTAGCAGGGTCCACGTTCTGGAAGGTACCACCATCAGCAAAGAAAGCTCCAGTCTTCAGGACTGCTTCCCCACACAGCCATGACTCCTAGCAGATCTCTCCACCTCTGCTGACCTCTAATTTTAGGGTAATAACCCTGACTTCACCATCCAGACTTTAGGTTGCAGAGATTAAAATGATCTTTTTCTCCCCTGTTCTAAGTAGAAAGCTGGAAATTCCTTAGCTGGAGGACAGGCCTTGGTTTTACCTGCTGGGCTTACGGGCTCAGGAGATGCGTTTGGAAAGGGGTGGTCTTCACAGCAGGCCCTATTTCCAGTTCCCTGCCCAGATGCCCTGATGTGCAGGATGCCAGCAGGGAGAGGCAGGAAAACAGCCCCCAGATGTGCTCCCATTCCCTTCATGGGGGCAGGCTCTGTCCCCAGCCCCCACAACCAAACTACCTCTGACCAAAACAGAGCTCGCAGGCCTCAGCCACCCAGCCACGACCGTGCAGCTGTGGCAGGAGAGCTGCAGTAATTCCCTCCTGGATGTGGCCACCCCCATCACTAAGGGGCTAGCACAATACCAGAGGGAAGGGGGAGCGCAGCACCCCCCCGCCTGCCCGCACTGTCCCCAAAGGGTCTGTGAGGGGGACAGAGACCTCGCAGCACATTTATTCCGCTCCATCCATTTGAGAGGCACGCTTCAAGGGGCTTTTTGCCATCAGAGGCGGGTGCACCAGGACAGGAAAAGAACAAAGAGAGGCACCGGCACCCCCAGCCCTTTGTCTGAGCGCAGAGGAGTTCACCTGCAGGGAAAACCTGCTCCCACCGCAGAGGCGGCAGCTCCACATGGATTCAGATGGGGAGAGGGATGCGGCCCCCCCTTCTACAGCAAGCGGATAATGAGCAGAAGGATGCAATCACATCACCCTCTCTCCCCCCCTGCCACACGCACGAGCCCATTACAGCGCACGCCGACCCCCCCGACTCACCAACGACCCAACAACCGCAACCAGCAATAAAAACCATTGCCACAGAAATACCGAGCCACCCCCCGGTGTGATCGATCTGTGTCTGCGTGTGGCCCAGCACCAAACCCCGGAGCTCGGCTCCACTGACCAGGATTGACTGGGAGGGAAGGGGGTGGGAGACTAGTTTCCAGGGGACGGGGTTTTAAAGCCACACAATAACTGGCTCAAATGAGGGTTTAGATTAAGCCGTCGTGTGGCAAGGGAAAACACTGCCTCCATTAGGACATGCGGGATTTTCTTTCCTTTTCTCCAAAGCTACAGCTCTGGGATAAAGCTTCCAGCTCACCCAGGCACGGAGAGGAGAACTGGGTGATGCCGAGCAAATGGGGGATCCTGAACAGGGAGAGATGGGTGGAGGGAAGAAAAAACAGATCAGCCCTCCTGAAGCCCCAGATCATACTACAGTCGGCTGCTCTGACAATGTTTACTCATATTTCAGAGAGACACAGCCATCCGGAACATCACTCCCTGCCAACTGCCTCATCTGGAGCCATCCACAGCTCGGCTCTTCCCAGCTCATTCCAGAGACAGCCCCCCCCATCAAAGCATCCACACAGCAAGAAACTGAAAAAGGACAGGTAGGGGAAGAGAAGAAACAGAGAAATTAAGTTAATTCATGCTTATTTTTTTTTTAACAATTCTGGTACATCATCCCAGCAAACGGATGACTTGGAGCGTGCGTGGAGTGCAATGGCACCGCTGCAGAGTGCAGGGCACTGTGCTGAGCTGGGAACTTCTGCTCATGCTACCATCACAAGAGAATCACAAGACAGAAGAGGGACAACCACGATGCCCTGGTGAGAACAGGCTAAAGCTGTCCTTATCAGAAAGGATCCGGGACTGGGAACCTCTTCCCTGAGTTCATCTGGGGCACATATGTAAAAACTTTTGCGTGCATCCAGAGTCTCATCCCTGTGAATAACCATCCCTCCCTCCATACTTGGGACCAGACATCTCTTCCTCTCATTCCCAAGAATGCTGGATGTAGCTCTCTCAGGAAAAAGAGGGGTGGCTGCCTCTGTCCTTTCGTGGAGGAAAAGGAAGGGCAGGACATCCCTGGTCCTGCACATTTCACATCTCGCCACCAGTCCTCCAGCACCTGCCTCTCCATCTCTTCCAGAAAACAGAGGTTCATTGCAGAAAATCGGCTATTACTGCAAGCAAGTTCAGGAGCTCTGAATCCTCTGTGCCATCCCCCTTACTTCAACTCAACCAGCATCTCCTTAGCCTACAGGCTGTTGATAAATGCAAGAAGTTGACAAAGTCACCAGAACCTAGCCCAGATCCATAGCATTTTTTTTTAAAGAAAAAAAAGCCAGGCCAGACCAGATTCTGCCCTGGAGCCTGCGTGGCAAAGCAGAATCCCGCTCCAAGTGTTTATTTATAAATCCGTACATACATGTACATTTGAATTCTGACAGAATTAATTCTGGCATCCAGCTAATTCAAAGCATTCCTCCCCCATCACACTACCGTTGCAGGCCAGCCCTGCACAGAAGCTGATTATAAAATGCTGCACTAGCCAGGCATTTCTGCAAAGGCTTGTGCTATTGAGCATTCAGTCTTTCCTTGCTTGGCTATTTCATTGTTTCGGTGTCGATCCCTCCTCTCTTGCCCTGTGTTTCCTGGTTACTTTTGTCCCTGCTCTGGAAGCACTGCTGCTCTCAGCCCCATTTCAGTGTCAGATTGAAAAAAAAAACCCAAAACAATTACATGAAATTAAAGAGAAGAAAAGAAGAAATTATCACCATGTACCAAGATTTCCAGTAAACAGATAGGTAACGAGCCAAAAATAGGCCAATATGCTGCGAGGCAAGCTGCAGACAGATCTGGGTATAGAAAACCCGCTGCCCGCCTCCCAAGTACAGCTAAGAAATCCCTGTGTGGTCACACGCTGTCCTCTGGAGCAGAGAGGAGAGAGGTCAGGGCAGCCAGCACTGTAAGAGCCTCTTTATTCTTGGGCAGTTGCACGAATCTGATCGCTTGTGCCCTTTGTGAGACATGGAAATCTGCCTTCTCCTCCCACCCCCTTTGCCAGCCCCTCTTCTGCTCCTCCCGCTCAGATGGGGACAGAGGCAACTCCTTGGCTCCAGAGGCAAAGACCAAAGCAGCAGAGAGGCTGCTCCTCTGGCAGGACCTTGAGAACAGTGCTTTGTTGGAGCAAGGGGAGGGGACAAGGAAGGAAGGACGGTCCTGGGACTTGTGCATTCCTTGAAGGGCTCACCCAGGCTCCCACGTGCGAGGCATGAGGCTGAGGGGTGGAGAGAAGCCCAGGGTGACCCACTGCAGTTCTTGTCTATTTCTCCCTCTCCATCATGCTCACGGGCTTGAGGAGAACAGCATGCTGATCACCTCCATGCCAGAGACTCATGATGCTCATATAAGTATCACATGATAGATTTGGATTAAACATGGGTCTGGGCTAAGTTCATTATGCCCTCTTCACCAGACAAAGCTGGGCTTAGACCTCCTAGTTCATGACACCTCTGTCTCAGGGACTCATTCAAAGTCACTGCTGAGGGAGAGCTTCTAGTTGGGAAGCTTTAGGTAGGCCAGGGCAGTTTGGTGAGCAGGGGCATAAGCCTGGGCTACATTTTGTTGCTATTCCTTGCAAAGCAGCTCAAGGTCCTCAGGTGAACCTTTCCTTCTCTCTCCTCTTTCCACCCCACTCTCCGACACCTGCTATCCACACTGCATTGTCCCCTACGGGAAGAGAGCATTCTCCACAGCAGCCCCTGTCCTACTCCTTTACCAGGGCTGTCCCCTCCACGCAAATCTCCTCCCTCCCACCAACCCTCCAGGCTGCCTCCCAGCATCCTCCATCTCTGCTGTCACTTCTCGATTGACTCTACACAAAAGACTTGCAGCTGCAGGTCTGGAGCAACCAACCACTGGCAACCTGACGGGCTGAGGGCAGAGAAAATGCTCAAGCTTAGCAAGAAAGCAGCAGGGAAAAGCCCTTAATCCAAACCCTGCGGAGGCAGGAGACTGCTCCAGTTCAGCCAAAGATCTGGGACTGCCAAGATACCACTGCTGCTTGGCCAGCAAACCCAGAGGGGTTTGCAGCAGGGTGGCTCAGCCCCCCAGAGCTCTCTAGGGCAGCTCGGGCTGCTACGGCTTGAACTGAAATCTGCTGCTCCTGAGAACACAGAGCACCAAAGCCTGACAGATCGATGTGCTGAGTGGCACAGAGCTAGGGAGCCAGGCTAGGTGGGTGCTGGGATTTCTGCCACTGCCCAAGGCCCAAGAAGTCAGTGCTCATCATGGTAGCTTGACCAGCTGACAGCATCCTAGGGCACGATGATCAGCCACATTTAGGTGCACAGTGCCATATTCCTGAGGCCCCTGGGCAGGAATTAGGACATAAGCAAAACCAGGGAAGGAGAGAGCTGGGTTAGGCTGACCTAACCCTTGGGCTAGGCTGGCAGTTCAGTTCTGGGGTGCTGGTAGAAGTTCAGACGGAGGGTGCAGGGAGAAGCTGCACAACTCCTGCTTTGTAGGACCTGCTGCAAAAGTTGTCTGGGGACCAGGTATGCTCAAAGAGTGCCACAGAAAATGCCTGCCAGGCACCAGCCACACCACCTACAGCCACGAGAGCTAAATTAGCACTCAAGCACTTGGGCACTTGCACTCACAATGCCTGCAGTGAGCTGCGTGCCGTGCTCCTCATAAACAAGTCATCTGGAAAATAAGTAAGCCTGTAAAAATCCAGTCCATCACAAGTTACCAAACCTGTTTCAGAGTAAAACAACCTAGAGCAGCCCATGCCAGAAGCCTGGCAGTGAAGCTGACACCGAGCCTTCCCACTGATGGGACTCCCTTGGTCCCAGCAAAACATCCCTGGCCCAGATGGCAGCACGGGGATGCCATGTGGGACTTAGTGGTGGCCAAAGCCGGCGAAGAACTAGAGTTTCTGGTACAGACTTGAGATCTATCTCTTCCTGTGCTCCTACCAAGCACTCACCTTTCCTTGTTCTCATAATTTAGAAAGCATACGACTTGGCCTTATGTGGAGTGCTGCCAAAAAAGCAAGCCCAAACCCCTTGAGTTGCAGATGGACTCAGCAGCCTGGTCCCTGTCTCCCTGGATTTGCTGAACATGCACTGCCCCATGGACAGTGCTGGATGCTGTTCCTACATCCCTGCAGGAGGATTCCCAATGTTTTCCTCCCGGTCTCAGCACCACAACGCATTTTCTCCCACTGAATGTTCAAAGCCACCAGACACCTTTAGAATGTGAAGGGATTTCTAGGAAGCTAGGACAGGGGGAAAATCTATCTCCTTCCTCCAAAATAAAACAGAAACAGAGCCCCTCTACCCAGGCCCTTTTCCACGGGTGGCACCTCTAGCTGAGGACAGGCAGCTGGGAAACCTCTGAGCAAGCTCAGATGTACCTGGCCTCAATCAACACAAAGACAGGGCAACCATGGTAATACCCCACAAGTGAGTCTCTCTTTCTCTGACTGCTGAATTCTTACCCATACTCCAACCCCAGCAACATATTTTCCCCCTTTTTAATAGAGAAAAAATAAAAAGCAACACATCAGCCTCGCACTGGAGCAACCTTCTTTTTCAGCCTTAGAACTAGGGTCCCCCATGCAGGCAGGAGGCATGTGGCTGGGGCAGCAAAGGCAAAGATAGAATAAAAAAATGTTTCATTTTGAGACCTTGACACAAACAAAATGACAAGAAAAAAAAAAGAAGAAAAAAAGAAGAAAAAAAAAAAAAGAAATAAGAGAAAAGAGGGTGCCTTGTTGGCTTTTCTTCCTCCCCTCTCCTCTTTAAGTGCTACAAAAACAGGAAACAAAGGAGAAAACATCTCATGGGGGGAAGGGGAGGTAAGCGCTTTATACGCCCACGAAAGAAAGATTAACCACATATTTTATTTACTGTTTGTATTACAGTTGCACCGTGGAGTTCAACTAATTCCGAGCCAGGGCTCTGCGGGTTTGTGCAGCACCTAACGCTGAGCGGGGTCCTTCCCCCAAACTCACCACGCACATGTTCCACTTCGGGCAAGCCCTGCACAGACACCCCCTTTCCTCCAGCAGACACCTACCTCCAGCCTCCCTCAGCCAGCCAGAGCACTTCTGCCCCAACTGCCAGCTCAGCTGACAAAGCACTGGTGCTGTTTTGAGCCCCTTTTCCCCTTCAAACCGGTCTGTAACCAGGGGTAAGATGCCCTTCCAGGAGGGCTGGCAGCACTGTCAGAAGAATAAATCGCTAAAAATGCAGAGTTTATGGGGAACGTGTTTGCAGGCTCCAGTCCCTCCTCTGGGCCATGGGGGCCACCCCCTCCACAGTGAGTCGATGTTGCAACCCCCACACTTGCGAGTCCCCCGCACCAAGGTCAGGGCTCTGATCCTCCCAACTTTGACTCATTTCTCAATTAACGGCTTTCTGAACACAAGCCACACACGGAACAAACCTCTCACAATGGGCTCCCCCCCTCCCGGACCTCCCAAGCCCAGCGTTACTCATCTGCCTCCCAGCCCCAGTCCATCTTTCCCGGGATGCTCCAAGTGCGGCTCACCGCCGCTGCAGGGTGAGCAAGCGGCCAGGAATCCCGGGCCCGAGTTCCCGCGTCACCGGCTGAGCTCATGCACCCTAATTCGGGAACCGACCAGGCCACCTTCCTCGCTGGCTGGCGACGGGCAGCTTTCAGCCAGAGTCCTCGCCACGGCCATGGAGCGAGGGCTGGCAACCTGCTGGGTGCTTTTCCCAGGGCCTCATCCCAACCCCAGCCACTTCACGGAAGAGCTGCTTCAGCTCTAGGGGGGATCCTTCGGGCACACCGTCCCCCAGCTTGGTGCTGTCCTTCATTGACCCAGACTCCGTGCACCCAACCGAGCCACGCGCCCAGCGGGAAGAGACGAGCTTATCATCGCAGAGAAAGGAAATTAAAATAAAGCGGCGATGGAGGTACCGAGGGATTCGGCCAAGGTCACAAAATAATTCCGTGGCTCAACGATACAGCCGTCTTAACACTTTTGGTGTCTGGCCACATATCCTAAAATTTCAAGCCGGGGCCAAAATCCAGCCTAGCCGGTGGCAGATTTCTGCCAGGTCATTAGCGGCGTGCATCCGCAAGAAGCGGCGAACATCCAGCCATAACAACGGCAGCAAGAACAAAAAAAAAAACACGCAGCAAGAGCGGGAATAAATGAGATCAAAGTGTCCTGGAAGAGGACCTGGAAAAATAGTTTTGGTCCCTGGCTAAGGCTCCTGGGAGATGCAAATGCGAGCCCCATCCCAGCCCTGCACAGCCCTCCCGAGGTGGCTCCCCACCCTGGCAGAGGGAAACCAAAATGACTCCCTATAAATAGAAGCAGAAAAGCGCTTCTCCAAAAGACTGACTGGGTCTTTCCCCTTCCAGCGTGTGTGGCGGAGCTGCTGGCACCTCCGCGGAGGTCCCTGGTTTTCCCCCAAAAAACCTGGAGAAGAAAATAACCTTCCTGTGAGCTCAGGCTGGCTCCTCTCTACACAGAGCTGCACCCCCCCCGCCCCACTCCCAGGCCTGGCCATCCAATTGGAAAGTAATTATACTGCAATTTTTATTTATGACTTTTTTTTTTTTTTTTTTATTGCTAAATGGTGACTCATTTTGGCAACATTGAAATACACAGGAAATCATCCCCATTTTACAGTAATCACCATTCAATTCATTGTTAAATATTTATTCGGCAGACAAGCGCCGAGCCTCTTTCGAAGGGTCGGAGGGGGAGCGGAGGGGCAGCCCTGCAAAGGGGGAAGGTGGCAGAAGGGTCATGGCAGGGCTGGCCGCAGGGCTGGTAAATGCCTGCCAGGAACTGGAGGGTGGGGAGCCAGAGGTGAAAGCTCCTGCCAGATGGCCTGGCCCAGAGCAAAATACAGACCCGCTTTCCCTCGAATCCAGAACAACAGCCCAAGCTGCTCTAAGGAGAGGGACAGCCCTGTGCCCCCTAATAAAAATCGCATTATTTGGCCAAACCCCAGGACTGAATCCCCACCAGTGAGACGTCATGGGTCTCTGACACGTCACGGGTCTCTGACACGAACCTCTTCCATTGCTGGGGGGAAGAGGATGGCAGCCACAGGCCCCAGTGGGAGGCAGTGGGAAGAGCAGGCAGTTTGACATTCACAAGCCTTACAATGGACAGGATCCACTCCTGCAGCCGCTTTGTCCTCCAAGGAAGCCCAGCTTTGGGGTGACTCGACCTCAGATGCAGGCAGCTCTTCTGCCTCCCTCCAAACAGCTGCACAGCCCAGCACAAACCTGGCACACGGTCCCTCCAAACACCCCTGGCCCAAGACCTCAACCCTTCCCTGCAGAGCGCACACCCAAGGGGCCGTAGGTCCCCTATCTCAATGGCTACAAAGGCTTCCCAGCACAGACACCTTCCCTGGGGAGCCCCCCTGGCACCCACGGGCTCTGTCACTGCTCGGCTCGGAGGCCACCCAACATGTCTGCCACAGGGGGACCCCGGGCAGAAGGAGGAGCAGCGCCAGGATGGATTTTGCGTAGGTCCTACACAAACACAGGGGAACGGACGCGGCAGGGAAAAGGGTGGCTGGGTGGTGCTGGGCAAACCCAGGCGTCCAGGATGGTTGGACTCACCCGGATCTCATTGCGGCGGATCTCCACGTCGCAGACCGAGTGTCCCTGGTGGGCCCCGCTGTAGTAGCAGCAGAACTGGCAGACGGCCACCTGCTCGGCCTCGCAGTGGTACAGGCGGTAGGCGTTGTGCTGGGGGCAGCTCCAGGCCCGCACGTCCTCCGCCTCCACCAGGAGATGCCCCCGGGCCGTGGAGGGCTGCTGCAGGTGGGTCTGGACGTGGGACTGGCAGCACGGAGCCTCGCACCTCAAGCAGATCTTCTGGGCAGGCAGCGGCGGGCCCCGGCGGCAGAAGACGCAGTGCAGGACCGAGGGGGGCTTCTCCAGGTTGAGGGAGTTGAACTTCTCCACGATGTTGGTGAGCTTCAGGTTCTTCTCCAGGTTGGGCTTCTGGTTGTAGGCCTGGTTGCACTCCGGGCACCGCACCAAGCCCGACTCCTTGGCCCACGCCTCCCCGATGCAGCCCCGGCAGAAGTTGTGCTTGCAGGGCAGCTGGACCGGCTCCACAAAGACGTGCAGGCAAATGGGGCAGATGAGCTCCTCTTCGAAGCAGTTCTTCCAATTCTCGGCCATCTCTGCCGGCAGCTCTGTCGACGTTTCCCCCCAGCCGCTTCGGTCGCTCAGTGCGGTCTAGGGGCGGACGCCGGGGTCTGTCCTCCCTGAAAGGGGAAGGCTGAGGGTGAACGGATAGGCTCCCCCCTCCCCGCAGCACGCGCCATAAATAATAAACCGCAGCAGATTTTAAAATCGGGGATAAAATAAACCACAGAGCAGCACTCTAGGAATATCCGGCAAGAAAATGCAACGTACCCATCGCTTTGTTAAAAAAGCAACACAAACGGTTAAAAAACCCCCCAGCACGATCCCGTTGGACTTACAGCCCAAAGTCCTAACCACCCCTAAAAGCCATTTGCTCCTTTTTACCCCAGAAGGTGAACTGAAACTTACCAAAGGTTGAAAAAAATCCATACAAAATCCAGCAGCAGAGTCCAAGTTCCATATAAAGCTCCTAAATTTAGCGCTCCAGATCAGATTTTTCTTTTCTTAGGTTTGCAACTGACATTCAATATTTTAAAGGGACTTTTGTCCCCCACCAAACCTGGCCAACAGCTGAGGGCAGCGACTCGCTCGGGCTTTTTTTTTCCTTCCCTGTATTTCTCCTCCCTCTCCCCCTGATGGGAGTTGGGAATCAGAGTCTTTTAAAGGAAACAGATCAAAGGGTTAAGATCCAAAACGGGAAAAGGAGGAAGATTAAAAAAATAATAATAATAGCGACGATGACGATGGCAGAAAAACGAATTCTCTCTGCAGCCCCTGAGATTTGCTTCTAAATCAGAGGAGCAGCAGGGGAAAAAAAAAAATAAAAAAGAGGGGGGTGGGGGGGGAAGACAAGACGGGGGAAAAAAAAAAAAGAAAAAAAAAAAAGAAAAAAAAGAGAGAGAAGGAAAAAAAGCCCCCTCGCCTGCTTCGAGATTGCGAGGTCTTGAATGGGAGAGCTCGGTCATTCAGAGCAAACCCCAGCCCAGCACAGCCCGCCCAGCTCCTCCAACGCTCCCGGAGAGGGATGGGAGAGGGGACGGGCTTTGCCACGGGGGGTTTTGAGCCCCGCGGACCCCAAATCAACCTGCTCCCACTTCCCTCTAGGGCTAGGGGGAAAAAGGCGCCGGGGGAGGTCCGTCCTAGTCCGCTCTCATGGCCGGCCCGGGGGTCGCAAGCCCCCGACGATAACAATGCTTTGGGGCGCACGGACGGTGCCCGAGCCGGCGGCGGAGCGCTGCCTTCCCCGGCGCGGCCCCGCCGGGAAGGGGCGAGGCGGCGGCGGGCAGCCGGGAGGAGCCGGCCGGAGCGAGCGGTTCCGGGAGAGCCGAGTCAGCTCTCAGCCATCTTGAGCTGCCCGGCTGAGAACGGAGACCGGGAGCGCGTTAAAAATAAAATCTAAAAAAAAAAAAAAAAAAAAAAAAGGAAAAAAAAAAAAAAAAAAAGAAAGAAAGGAAAAAAAAAAAAAAAAAAGGGTAATGAAAAAAAAAAAAAAAAAGAATTATAAAGTCACCAGAACAACCCCGCTCCCGGGAGCCACCTCTTCCGCCTGCCCAGCGAGGCTCTGCGGAGGGGCTGCGGGGCCAGGCGAGCCCGAGCCGAGCCGAGCCGTCCCGTCCCGGCGGGGCCGCTCAGCACAGCCCCCCGCGCCCGCCCCCGCCGCCTCCAGCCATCTTGGGGTCGCCCTGGGCGCCGGAGCCCCACGCCCCGGCTTCCTCCCGCCGCCCCCGGGGCGGCGGCCGCGGCCGGGGGTGCGGGGGGGGGGGGGAACGGGGAGCGAGGCGGGTGGGGGCGCGGATCCCCGCAGCGGGGAGGGGAAGGGGGAGGCGGCGCCTCGGGCTCAGCCCCGGCGCGGGGGGCCGGGGCGGCGGCGGAGGGCGGGCGGGGCGGCCATGGGGGCGGCGGCCGCGGGGATCGATCAACCGGGGAAAGGGGGTGCGGACGGGCGCGCCCCGCCCCGCTCGGGAGCCGGCCGGGGTGGGGGGGCGGAGCGGAGGCGCCGGTGCCGGTGGGTCTCGCCGGGCGCTGCCGCCGCCGCCTCGGAGCTGCCGCTGCGCTGCGGCGGGAGCGGCCCCGCCCCTCCCGCGGGACCGCCCCGAGCGTCACGGGCACCGCCCCCGCCCCGCCCCGCCCCGCCGTAAAGGGGACGCGGCCGCCGGTGGGGCCCGGCGCCGGCCTCCGCCGCTGCCCTGGAGGAGACCGGGCTTGGGGTGTCCCGTAGGGCCGCCCTGCATGGCCACCGGCATCACCTGAGCGCTGCTCACGGTGCCTGTCCGTAAAAAGGCTGATTGCCTTGGAACCAGTGCACATCTGGGTCACAGCTGGTGCTGGGCACCATCCTCGTCGTTGTACGCAACTTCCTCGCAAGGGCAACAGGAGGGGCAGGCGCTGATCTCTTCTCTCTGGCAGTCAGGGATAGGACCCGAGGAAAAGGCTTGAAGCTGTGTCAGGGGAGGTCGAGGGTGGATGTTAGGATAAGGTTCTGGCTGGGCACTGGAACAGGCTCCCCAAAGAAGTGATCATACCACCAAGCCTGCCTGAGTTCAAGAAGCGTGTGGAAAACACGCTCAGGCACACTGAGGGTGTTTAATTCTTGACGATGTCTTGTGCAGGCCGAGAGTTGGATTCGATGATCCTTGTGGGTCCCTTCCAGCTCAGAATATTCTGGGGTAAGTGTCCTCAAGAGCCTCCTGTGCCCTCTTGGCTGGCTTCTAGGTGGGCTGTTACTTTGCACAGGACCATTTAGGTGCGTTTCCTCCCTGTGCAGAGCAACAGCCGTTTGTCCCCTGGGGTCTTTCCCAAACCAGCAGCCCCAGCACTTTCTGCCAGAGCTCGGGGCACAGAGGTGTCTCTGTTAACAGCTCTCCCACCAAATGTTTCCGCAGCTGTTTTGTGGGACACTGTATATCTAACCCCCGCCATATGTGCCAAGCTGCTGGGAATAAAGCACATTGCTGGTGTAAATCCATTTCCCACTAGTGTCAATGGCTCAAAACAAAGTATTTACATCAAAAAATGCTCAAGGTCCACAGTCAGGTTTGTGATGGAGTGACGAGAGGGCAAACGCACAGTTAGCAGCTTTGGGATCTGGCCCACACCTGACCCTTGGGTGATGCTCTCTGACGGCAATTTGCCTCCGGGAGGGATTTAGCAGGAATTCCCCAGCTGCGGCCTCAAAGCTACCGACCAAAATGTCTGGAGACACCACTCAGGAGTGTCTGCTACAGCACCCACTACCCCCAGTGCCTTGGACCACCCGGGGCAGCCTGCTAGAGGGATGAGCATTCCACACCACTCCCAGTATGGAGATTATCCAGGTCTTTCTGCGCTGTGTTTTACAGGAACCCCCTGTGCGTAGGCAGGTCCTGCCGCGAGACACTCCGATAAGGAGACAGCGATGGCTTCTGCTGCAGGACTGGGGCTCACCCCGTATCACCCCTCCATTCCTGCACACCCACTCCAGAGCTCCTGGGGCTCAAGTGCCGATTCCTGAAAGGGGAGCGGTTTGCCATGTGATCCCTCTGCCAGGCCTCAGAGCCCATGGGCTGTACCTCTCCTCCAGGGTTTTACAAGCCATCCGGCAGCCAGGACTGGTGGGAGCTGGGCAGGGCAGCATGAGATGTGTCAGAACCGCAGTTGACTGGCGGAGGCTGTGTGGAGGCAAACCTCTCCCCAAAAAGTCAGCGCAAAACTATTCATGACTCTCACTTCTTTATAAACACACACAGTACCAGACAGCCTCCAGTGACAGCCACCATCCCCACCCCAGCCAGTGCAGGGCTCTTCTGCAGGGGCTTCTCAGGCCCCCTGTACTCCCACTGTGGCTGCGCTGGGGAAGCTGGTTGGTATTTACCAGTACTTCAAAGTGGAAGGCAGATGGGATGGGGCTTAGCCAAGCTGAAAGGTGCACCCTGCTCCTGGCTGGGAATCTCTCTGTCCTGGGACTCGCACTCTGTCATCATATCCACATCTGGATGATGCCATCTCCCTGCCCATGCCAGAGAAACTCCCTTGGCAAGGGAAGCCCCAAAGCCAGGCTGGGCATTGCAGCCCTTCCACAACCAGCAGGAGCTGCCTGGAGAAAGGCTGTAGACGGGGCTCTCTCTGCCTACACAGCTCCTAAACCCCTTCCTGACAGTGCTGGGTGGCTGATGAACACCAGCAGGAGCAAGCTGTACAAAGCCTGACCATGCTGCAGTCTCCCCTCCACCAGGATCTTGGTGTGGGTCCCAGACCACACCAAGGGGCCACAGAGGTGGTTTGCAGCTGAGTCCTGATGTACATCCCTCAACCTCCCCCAAGCCTCAGTTTTCCTAGCCACTGCCAGGCCATCATTCCTCTTTGTCAGAGGTGTCCCTTTGCAGCCCTTAGTCCAGCTCTGGAAAGACCACTGCCTGCTCCCTGTCTCCGCAGTAAAGCATCAGCATCTCTGCTGAGCCCTCAATGAGCACTGACTGGACTGCAGGTACACCCTGCAGAGCCAGGATGCTCAGACACTTGTCACCGGCGTCTGACATTGAGGTGGCACTGCCTGGTGCAGACAATGTCCCTATGAGCAGGATGAACTTGGCTGCTCTGCAGAGCCAAGGTACCAAACTCGTGGTGTTTAGGGCTTGGGACCCTGCTGAGCTGATGGTAGAGGGAGGATGTTTGCAGAGATTTACAGAGCACTTGGCTGTTAATGTGACACCATCCCTGTCTGCCACCACCCTCTCTTGGGAACACTCCTGAAGTGTTGGGCACCCAGCCCTGCACCTTCCCCAGAAGCCTTGAACCCTCTGGAAGTAACACAAAGTGCTGTGTTTCTTGGGTCATTTATAACTCAATTAACCAGTCAGCAAAAACCCATCACTCCCCTTCTGTCTCCTTCCATGTCAGCCTGGTGAGGTGGCTCCGTGTGATGGAGAAAGCTCTCTCCACCCTCCTCCATGTGATTAACACGCTGAAGGCTTTCACTGAAATTTAAGTTTTAGAGCTGGTTTTAAGGAGGTAAGGAACTCGCAGGGCGGCAGCAGTCTGGTTTCCAACACTAAATCTCTCTGCTTTTGGTCATCCCCTGTTCCTGTTTGGGGTGGAGGAGGAGGAAAACAACTCCATGGAAGAGGCACAACACGGAGGTCCCAATGGTCACCCGCTGACCCAGCCTGGGGCACACCACCAACGTGCACCACTTGTGCCCAGCCATCCCATGGAGTCACATTTGTCTCTCACGTGCTGTCACCTGCCTGCTGTGGCATCCTCCCAGCCCGATACCTTTTGGGAGAAGATGCACGTGTGTGTGTATGTAGTGCATCTGACATTAATAAAAAGGGACCAGAAGCAGGGTGTGCAGCCTGGTCCCCACAGCACACAAAGCAGGTTCCCAGCCCCGCAGGCACTGGGATCCAGTGACACCCACATCTGATACTGGGAGCTGGGGACAGGTCTGGAATGGTGTGCTGGGTGCAGGGATGGTGATGCCCTCGTTGGCCCCTTGGGAGAGCCTTACTCTTGTGCAATGGGTGTGCAGCTGGGGCTCCTCTTGGGGCAAAAATACTGGGCTTTCTCTCTTCCTCCCCGAGCCTAAAGCATGGGCTAAAGTGGATATTGAGAGCTGGCCAAGGGGGACTGCATGTCAGAGTGTTGGAGGGCAGCTCTGCTTCGGTTCCAGCAAATCCAGGGTGGAACAGCCCAATCTGAGGTTGACTGGCCAAATCCAGGGGTGCACAGCTGTGGAGCAGGGATGATGCTCCAGGGCTCACCACCTTGGCTGAGCTCGGGTGCTGGTGGGTGCTGGTGAGTGCAGCAGTGGGTCTGGCAGCTGCGGGGCTGGAGCGTGGGGAGCCGGACAAGGGCCGCCGGTGTAGTTCCCTGCTTGGAGGGGTTTCTTTCTATGCAAATGCCTGGGAGCAGCTGCCCTGCCGGCGTGACTCATTTCCTGCTCTTGTGTCACATTCTGGTCAGGCCAGTTTGGCAAAGGCTTTCTTCACTCCCTCCCTGGCTTCGCCTCCTTCTCTCCCCAACGCCGAGGGCTGGGATGTGCATTTGCTCAGTCCCTGGCAGGATGAGGCAGGATTTTCAGGAAACTGCGTCAAAGCCACAAAACCTCCATATATATTAAAAAAAACCCCAAAACAACCAAACAAAAAAATCCAGCACAATTTGCTCTTATTCTTTTTTTTTTTTTTTTTTGAGCATGATGGAGACTGGCGGCCAGACCGGCTCCTCCGCTCTTCCCCCTCCTGGGGCGGCTCCTTCCCCTGAGACCCAGGGGCAGGACCTGGCAGAAAAGCTGTAAAAGTTTGCTGGGTGGACAAGGGGGAAAAAATAATGCAGCTTGGTCTCACTTTTCCTTCTGCTGCCAGTTGGAGAGGTGCTGCCAGTGGGCAGCCTTTAACAGGAGATGGCTGGTGAGAGCATCTGGAGGAGCCACCAGCCCTGGAATTTGCCTGACATTTCTTTTTCCTCAGCAGAGCTCTGGGGCAGACTCACCACTGCACTCTGAAAAATGTACTCGATGGGGTTAAAAGTAACTAATTCATCTTAAAAGGGATCTGGAAAGGATGGTAGCAAGTGCTGTGCTGAGAGACCCCAGCCTGGTGAGTTTCCCACTGCAGGTCGGGACAAGGGAAGGTGATTCTGGCAGTGAATCCCTTTGGCTGCTCCCACAGTCCACCCAGGCTGGCACTGCCCAAAGCCCAGGCTGTGCCACTGGTAGAAAAGTCACGTTTTGAGGCATTTCCCACCTGATCTGTGTTGTAGTGGTGAGGCCAGGATTTACAGCCTCTCGAGTGGCCATGTAAACCCTCCTGGCCCGGGGCTCTTGCTTCGCTGTGTCACCATCCCCTGGGTGCAGGGACACCCACACCCCCCCTTGCTGCCCCCAGGGCCGAAAGCAGCAGCCCTTTGCCTTGAGCCCGTGGCTGCCAGTGGCCTCTGCTCCAGCCCTTTCCCTGGTGCATCGATCTCTGGCACATCATCCCACACCATAGTGAGGCATTTCCCTGAGGGAAAGATGGAACTCCTCAGTGCTGCCAGCCCAGTAACAAGCTTGGGACATGAAGATGCCAGCCCCAAATCTGATCATGGCAGACAGGATGGGAGCAGGGTACGATCTCACCACCTCCATTCCCATCTGCAGTTTGATTCAGCCACTTTCCCACCAGAAGGTCCCTGTGGTCCCTGCCCAGAAAAAGGTGTAATCTTTGCCATCTTCACCTCAGTTTCTCAATCTTCCTGTTAATTTTCTGCATGTTCTCTGCAATTCAAATTGGCTCCAGCCAAAAGACCCAGTACATTCTAAAAAACCCCCTGCCAGGGAGCTTTTGGGCTTTCCTGAGAAGGGCAGAGCGTCCAAGGCTGCCATGCCCTGCACAACCCCAAACCCAAAGCCCCAAAGCCGAGTGGTGCCATGGAGGTGCAACTAGGGGAAACCGAGGCAGGTGGGGGCATGAGATTGCTCCAGAGCTGTGGCCCATGCACTCATTGCTGCTGGGGTTCAACTTCCTCTCAGAAAGCCTAAAGGTCTGTTTGCCCACAGTGAAGGGAAAAGCAGGAGGGCTCTGGTATAAATTAGGTCAGGAAGCATTGCTAATAAACTGTCACTCCTGGTTGTGTAATGGGAGCAATTACGGGTTTAGGTTTTGTTAAGACACCAGGAAGGAAAACACAACCTGTCTGGGGGTAGGAGTGTGATGGCAAACAAAAAGGAGGGTCCTGTTGACAGAAGGATGAAGCTGCTTTCATGTTGGAGGCATTTCTGTCTCATCCTGGTTCATTGGCAGCCTGGGGCTTGAGCAGACTCCTGTATGGGGAATGCAGGGAGCGGGTTCCTGGCTCTCTCTGTGCTCTCTCCTTCCCCTGGGCACCCCTGGGCCCCACAGTCTCTAGGCATGTAGTTTTAGCCCCTCTGAAGCCTCTCTGTCCATGATCCACTCTGCTCAGCTGTGCTTGGTGCCCACTGTCCCCTCCAGATCCTCCTTTGGGCTCCAACGGGGCCCTGTGGGTGGCAGGGCCCGTGCTGGGCTCTGCCAGGAAAGCCTGGGAGAAGTGCCCGAGCTCTTCCTGAGATGGATCATCTGCTGGCCCTCCTCTCCCTGCCGGGCTTCCCTTGCTGCGCACCTTGTGCTGGCAGCAAACCCCTCTCTGTCCATCCCTCCCTGCTGCCAGGCTCTGAAGGGACGGTTGGTTGCTGGTTGGGGTCACCCCGAGCCTGGCCAGAACAAACCCAGGATTGTCCATGAACAGAACCCCAGGGCCCTGACAAACCTTTGGTAGGGACACCCACATCCTCTCCACAGGTGTCAGGAGAGTGGGAGGCTCCTGGAGTTAATCCAGCTAATGCACACCACTAAGGAGGGGCTGTGGCACCTGGCAGCCAGGGTTAGCCTTTAACCACCCAAAACGTGTCAGGAAGGGAGAAGAAATTCTTGAGGCATCTATTAACATAAAAGGAGTCATACTTTACGTTCGGCCTCGCTTATGGCTTATAAATGATTACTGCGCCTTTTAATAAATGGTTAATCAAGTGTTAGAGTCCAAACAAGTTGATGGGTTGCTTATTACCACAGTTTATAACCTTTTATGAATGCCTTCTGTCGATGCACTTATAAACATCCATACCACGTACTCCTCATGTCTTGACACGTCGGTCACATCTGTTTGAAGTTTGTTAACTCTCGAGCTGCCGGCTAAGGGCAGGCTGGGGGTATCCCACAATCTTTCCGTATCGATCCTCGCGGCTCAGAGGGCACACCTGCACCAGCTGAGGGGTGTGGGCATCCCCCTTTGTCCAAAAAAAGGCTCCAGGCAAGCAGGATGCAGCTGCATCAGAAATAAGTTGGCAGTGGGGTGTTGCTCTCGGGGGTGCGTTTTTTTTTTGGCCACCAGGACAAACAGCCAAGGGAAGTCAGTGGGAGATTCTTCCTCTCTTGAAGTCACCGAGCCGAGACAGGACGTCGTCCTGGGCCGCCCGCTTGAATCAAAACCACAAGTTATTGGGCTCAGTGCAAGGGGAGTTGGGGGAAGATTCTCTGGTCTGGAAACACAGGAGGTAAAACATGATGATTTAATGGGCTTTTCTAGACTAGAAACCCACAGAAACATCCTTGGCCATCGCCGTTCCTGTGCGGATGAAGCCCCCCTCCCACCACGTTGCAAATAATGAAATGAAACTTTCAACAAGCTGAATAATCAGAAAACAATTTTCCAATAAAATCATTCCCTGAAATCTCCTTTTAAGGCAAGGACTGGGATTCCCACTGCCGAGCGCGTTCCCAACGCCTCACAGTATTGTTCGGCCGGCTGTGCTGGGGCTGGGCAGGCTGCCACACCGCCCTGTGCCCCCGGGAATGCTCCCTGTCACACGGCCCAGCCACTCCTGAGCCTTTATGTTTCTCCTTTTGCTGCGAGCTCCTGATAATTTTCCTGTTCAAAAAGCAAGTGGGACATAGGAGGTGCCACGGCCCCGTGCTTGCTCCGGCATTTTTAACAGCCAGAGGAGGGATTTGTGCATTAAGCAGACAGGGATGATCCCAGCCTGGGCAGCAAGCTGGGTCTCCCAGGTCACCTTGGCCTTGGACACTTCTGGAGATTTTTTTAATATCTAACCACGCTTTTTCCTTTGCTCCCTGCTGTCCAGCCCTTCCAAAGTGGGTACCTCATCTCCTGCAGCAGGGGCATCTCCAGCACGGGACAGCCCTGCTCGCTGCCCTCCAGCGGGGTTATCATTTGTGACCAGAGTGTAGAAAGTCTGAGGAAATGAGAATGATGAGAAAGGCCATTAAAAATACTCCTCCCCTAGGAAAACTGAAACCAAACCTGAGGTACACTTCTTTGGAACCTGCCGCTGTGGCAATGGCTGCTGCCTGACGTGAGGCTGCAGGCAGTGCTTCCCTGTGGCAGGTGAGCAGTGGGGCATGAAGGGGACAGAGGGGACAAAGCCTGGGGCCACTGTGGCTGTGCTGCCGTGGCCTGTCCAAACACAGTTTCAGTTCTGGTGAGCGATGAGGTGACAGGCCATCTTTTTCCCTGACAGCAGGAACAGTTGCTCTGAAAGCTGTTTGGAGAAGCTGGAGCTTTTGGGCATGCCGTGGGTGCCTAGAGAGGGAGCTGGGGCATGCAGGGGGCTTCTCTACAGTCTGCTCCCACTCCTGCCAGGTCCTGCTTTCCTGTGCCAGACCTGAGGCTGTGACATGCAACAGGACAAGGGTGCCTGCCAGCTTGGCTGTGGGGCTGGGGGTGCTTGTCCTGTGCCAGAGGGAGGCAGCAGGATCTGGCCAAGCTCGGCTGCTCCAGGACCCTCTCCAGCCATGGCCTGGCCACAGGGCCCCCAGGAATACGGGGTGCTAACACATCACGTGCTATGCGCTGGGTTGTGCTGGGAGTTTTCCTCAGCACCGAGGTGCTGCTGTGGCCAGCTGTGCCGCAAACATCAGCTGGGAGAGACAGCAAGCAGGAGAGAAATGAGGGGAAAAGAAGGGAAAAAGAAAAATCCAAAGGGACCTGGTGTGCTGATCTCCTGTGAGCCCACATTTCTGGGTGTTGTATGACACATCCTTGTGGCCCAGGGGGCTGAAGCATGGAGAACACCTCCTTCCCATACCTGCACCACCTTGCCACGGGCTAGGGGATATGCCATGGGAAGGGGATGTGCCATGGGAAGGGACATACTATGGGGGTGATGCTTTGTGAGGGGGTTGGGGGTCAGAACTGTTCCTGGGTGCCCCAGTCCAGCCACGTTGGCTTTGTCCTGGCTGGGCAGGGAGCACCACGGGAGTAGGAGCCCCTCGCTGTGGGGGATGCTCCCTTGTTCCACCCATGGGGGCCCATCTCCCACCGCACTCCATCTCCCTCTTCAGCTTCACAGGTGCACCCTCTTCCCCACTGAGGATCCCAGGCACCGCCATCCACTTCTCAGATGGGAAATGAGCCCCAGCCCTCTCTCTGCACTCCAGAAAAAAAAACAACAAAAAACCAAGAGAGGAGTGAAATAAACAAACAAATCCCTTCCCTCTCCTGGCTTGGCATCTGCTCACAGCCCTTCCATTATTAATTAGAGAAGCTGCCGGCATTATTAGCAACAAACCGCTCCTAATGAAGTTCAGAGCCGCAGATCCAGGAGGGGCTCCCAGACACTGCTTTTCAGAAACCTTAATTAAATTCACTGCCCGAAGGTGCTTTTGGCTGGGGCGGAGGCAGAGCAGGGAGGCTGCCTGGGCTGGGCACTGCTGTGCCTCCGGTGGGCCTTCGGGGGAAGGGTGCCAGCAGAGAGGGACACCCCGCTGTGCCACAGCCCCACGGTCCCCTCCGGATTTGGGGTCAAACAGAGGAAACAGCTGGGACGCACTGTTGTAAAGGGGGTACTGCCTGGCCACCACAGGAAAGGCAAAAGTGGATAGTTTAATACATGAATTAAATTAACCAAGTGGCTGGCAGTGAGGGTTCCCAGCACTACGTGGGGCCCCTTGCTGGTCTGGCTCTGCCATCCTTGCTGGGATGTCCTAAAGGGGAGGCCCTGTGCTTGTCTATGCTTTGAAAACTAGGAAGGCAAGAGGCGTGAGGGGCTCTTGGGCCAAAGAACCAGTTGCGGATGGCCTCTCTCCCCCAGACCCCTGTCTGGGTAAATAACCTCACAGGGGAACCCGGCTGACCATCAAGATTTCCTCAAGCGAGATGGTGAAACTTGGCCAAGCCGCGGTGATGTTCTCTTTGTCACGTCCAGCAGGGGCTGGTCGGCACTGGCAGAGCTTGGAGAGCTCACTGCTTTGCACTGGGGCCGGGGCACTTTGTGTCTGGATGCAGCTGTGGGAGAGGTCTTAGGAAAAAAGGATGGCTTTCACGCCAAACTTCAAAGGAAAAGAAATCCTTGCAGAAACCCTTTCTGCCAATTGCTCCCCTTTTGATGCAGGGTGGGCTGAGATAACACCTGCAAAGAGCAAGTGCAAAACCTGCCTAAAGCTGGATTTTGGCTCTCCATGCATCCTTTCCTTTCCCTGTCATCCTTCCTCTGAGCACTGCGATCTCCCTCCCCCCCCGCCCAGATATTCCACCCTTTCTCTCTGGCCTTAAAGGCATTTATTACTGAGGAGTGTAAAAAGATTACTGCAAAATCGTTCTGTGTTACTGGGAAATCATTGCAACATTAGCTCAGTAATATTTTTTCATAAGTGTTTGCTGCGTCTCTTCTCCAACATATTCGGTCTCTGCACACACATCCACACCCCCACAAATCCCACTGAAGCCAGGAGGCACTTGGCAGAGGACAGGAACACAGACCTGACCTGACACTCACCCCAGCTCCCTCCTTCCTGTGCTGGTGGACGAGGTTGCCATCCCTCGGCCAACTGGCTGCATGCTTGGACCCACGTGCGAGCACTCCCCATTCCAGCTCGTCCAAGAAGCACGGAAAACCCTGGCTGTCAGGGCGCTCGGGCCGCCTTACTCAGGGGGTTTTCCCAGCAGATGCTCATGGAAGATGCTGAAGGTGGCAGGTCCTGGGACCAGTGGTTTTGCTGAGTTTTTAGGGAGGAAAAAAGATCCCTTTCCCTCCCACACTTGTACTCCAGAGGTGTGGGCAAGAGACCCTGTTTCCCTGCGAGCAGGGGAGAAGCTGTCAACGAGGAGAAGGAGCTGCCAAAGGAGTCGAAGAGCTGAAGCAGGAGGCAGTTGGTCCCACCATGTTGCCCGCAGAGAAGGACACTGACAATTCTGCAAATACCTTTAATGCACTTAGAATACACGGGAGGAAAAAAAACCGTTTAGTGATCCACAAAAATATTACAAAAAGTCACGTGCAGGCGAAACACACCCAGCACTGCAATAACAATGTAAGAATTTACATTAGAAACTAATATAAAATATTTAAAAACCTCTGCTAGTTTAGCTTTCCGTTTGTTTTTCGTCTCTTATTAAAAAAAGGAGGAGGGGAGAGGGAAGAAAGGCCATCTACAAGGTACTGCTACACCGGCCACAGAAACACAGGCTCCTTCCAGCCCCGCTGGGAGTGTCCTGGGGCTCCTCCATCCACACGACCCCCGCGCCCGCAGACCACACACGTGCACACACACACACACACACACGGCTGAAGTACTGAAAAATTCATCTCAGGGCTGCAAGGGCAACCCCAGCGGTCAGGGTTTGCTGTGGTCCCAGTCACCCATGTGTGTCCCCTGCCCTGGGAACCTTGCCTTTGCTCCCATTCAGCACACAAAACAAGTAGTGTCCGCAGCAAGAGGCAAAACCTCCGTCTGTTTAAAAAAAGGGAAAAGTTAGTGTGTCCAGCCTGGGCTGGACAAGACAACGGTTTTGAAAGAGTAAGCTTGGGTTTGGAGAACGACCATGGCCAAACTCAGAGTACCAGGACTACAGGGTTGGATGGATGCAAGGAGCATCCCAGTGAGGGGGCCAGAGCATCACTACAAGCCCCTAGCAGGATGCTGCCTGCTTCCACGAGGCTGCAGTTTCCCATCTTGGGGAAAGCCAAAAGCACAGAGACCCCCAGCCCATGATCAGTCTCTACCAGAACAACAGGGCCACTCACACCCACCTGCCCTTTCTCAGCCGCTGTGGGTTTTGCATCCCACTTGCTTCTGCAGGAAGAACGGCACGGGAGCCCCATCAGCAGCACCAGAGAGCCCTCCTGCTCCCATCCTGCTCGGGGCATTGTCAACGAGCTGTGTTTATGTAGGACCTACCGCACACGGTGACAGCTCCGTCCCTCCCACCCTCGCCGCTCGTGCGCTGGAGAGTTTACGGAGCCGCACTTTTGCTGCAGTTGGGCCCCAGGGAAAGGAACAAAGGAGCCATTTTCATCTCCAGCCTCATTGGGAGTGGAGGGAGAGGGCAAGAGAAAAGGCCAGTGTTTGCAAAACACGACAATCGGCAGGAAATTTTCCTCTGGCTTTTCGAGGTTGGCTTTTTTTCTCTCTCTTCCTCTTTTTAAAGAGGGCAGGCACAGCGTCAGGACAGTTTAAAACAAGTGGGCCCTGGCCAGCCACATCTGCCACGTGCAGCCCTTCCTGGCTGACAGTCCTCTCCTGCATCGGGGCTCCACGAACCGAACGGTGAATGATGCTGTGGTCTTCCAGCGAGGGAAAGGGATGGAGCAGCCCCTTCACAGCAGACTAGAAATGATGTTTGTGAACTTCGGATGATTTTATGGTCTGTCAGCAACTTTAGAGGAAACAGAATCATGGTAGAAATGAAGAGGTGATGAAGCACGATACACTCAGGTTCACTGCCTGAGAGACAAGTCAATACGGGACCACGTTAAAAACACATTTGCAACCTCAGGCTCACTCTCCATTTGAAATTTTGGACTCATGTCAAACACAAAGGATGGGTTTTTTTAAAAGAAAAGAGAACAAGCGGACACTGCACAACAGAAAATAATGTTATAAAAATAGTAGGTTCAAACAGAGCTTGTTAGGTAGAGGGACTTAAATACAGCTTTAAAATCTTAAGAGGTGAATCCCATAGGGAAATGTGGATTTTGAGATTGCTTTGGATACAGTCTGGCTGCTGTGCAGGCTGGCATTTATCAATAGGGACAGATGCACAGAAAGGAATTCTTGGTTGCTTGACAATTTGTCTGCCCTTGCAGCTTCACTCACAGGAAAAATTAAGGCACAATGTGCTCTCTCACAGGAGGGCAGTCACCCAGTCCCTGGGAGGTGGAAGGGACCTTTCCTGGTGCTGGAACCCCTGCTCACCTGGCTGAGATGGCGCAGCGGCTGAAGCCCAAGACTTGATACAGTGGAGCCAGAAGGCACAGGGCCATGCTCTGGTCTAGGGGAAAACTGGACACACAGGTCTAAGGGTCTCCTCTGGCCTGAAGCTTTTCTCCCCATCTGATGGGATGCTGCCTTGCCCTGGCCAGATACAAGCTGGAAAAGCAGGACATGGACTCTGGATGCCAGCCTAGGAGGAGGGGAGAGCCAAGCATTGCTTTTAAGTGTTTTGGGTTTTTTTTTTTAAATATTTCTACAGGTCCCAGATGAAAAACAACATAACCCTCACTTCTCCCAAGACCATTTGATGACCTGATGGTGTAATTTCAAAAGCCATTCAAGAGCAACT
The DNA here is from genome assembly GCF_015227805.2 of Hirundo rustica. Taxonomy (NCBI): domain Eukaryota; kingdom Metazoa; phylum Chordata; class Aves; order Passeriformes; family Hirundinidae; genus Hirundo; species Hirundo rustica. The sequence continues at coordinate 23,339,376 of NC_053457.1, read as the reverse complement.
GAATATTTAAAGTGAAGAGCTTCAGAATATAATTTCAAATCACTGTTGGCAATTCCATGTAGAGTAAAACCAATATACACTGTCCTCAAAGAATTAGACACAGCAGGCACCACCTATCTAAGCCACTGAAAATATAGTCACAGCAGCTACAAGACTGACTGCTCTGCTCAGATCACACCCTACACACTTTAATACTGAAATTATACATTCCTTGTCCTGTTTTTAATCAGAAATTGAGAGAGAGAGAGTAGCCCTGGCTTTTAAGACTTCTCCTGTTTCAGAATTGTTGTCACATGTTGGATTTTCAAGGCTCTTCATCTTTCCAAATATCTGAATTGACCTGCATCACCAGATTTCTTGAGGAGAGAGAAATCCTGTACTCACTGCTTCGGAACTGCTTTCATTTCTGTCCAGGTCGCTGTCTTTAGCCAACACAAGCCCCACAGGTTTTGGTTCCATACAAACCTGCTTCAGGCCCTCTACACAATCTAGAAAAAATCAACACAAGTACTGGCTCCTACCATCTCAGCAGGTCTGGGCTAGAAAAGCACCATGGCATTTATTAACACTGGTGACTTCCCCCTTTCAAAAGACTTGCTCACTAAAATACAAAGGTTTCTTTTCCGTTTCTTTCACACACAGACATGTCCTCTTGCCCCAAGATGAAAACATCCAAACTTCACATCTCATTTACTTGCCAGTGGGTAAGCCTTTGGCATGGTTGCAAACTTGATGTGAATCTGTGAGGGGATGTTCTGTGGGTGCCCAGCTCTTCAGGATACTGAGTAACTGCAACTTTCTTACTCTTAGATAAATTGTCGAGAGGCAGCAACACGACCAGGGAGCTTAAGGGCTGACTTTCACCAGGTTCTCATAGTTGCTCTAACAATGAGACACAGAATTCTATTTTAGCAATTATTTGTCTAATATTTCCCCCCTTACCTAAATAGGAAGATTCCACTTCCTTCCCTTCAATCCTTCCCCCCTCAATTGTTATCTGGCTACCAGCAAGGATCTGTGAGAAAGTGGCTCAGAAATAGAGATTTCTGGCATGCCACCTGTTCATAACTCAAATACACAGAACTATATATAAATACATGACATGGAACAAAAATACACACACACACACAAGGATACTGGGTGGATTATCACATGCATTCAGTGTGCTCCCTCTGAAGTCAATGGAAACCCAGCCCAGAGCGTCTGATGAGTGTAAAAACGGTGAGGAAAACACTTGCATGAGAAAGGCAGAACTGGAGCACAAGCCAGCTGGGAGGAGGTGCTTTCCCTGCATACAGCACCAGATCCCTGCCGTGAAGGCTCAAAGAGTTCATAGGGCAGGAGGTTCCAGATGTGTGTCAGAGCTCAGAGAGCGTCTCATGGACTTCTCTCTGCCCTGTGCTGATCTCTGCGGGAATAACAACAACTGACCTTCCAAATGTCCCTTCTCCACCAAGATGTGGATTTTAAGCTCCTTTAATGAGAGCTAGCATCTGGAAACAAGGAAGAGCAGCCAGCATCCTGGCAACAGGCCAGCTCTGCTGTGGCACCCCCAGCAAGCTTGCACAAGAGCATCCATGGGCTACTGCTGGATGGCTTTGGGACAAAATTGTAGTTGCTGCCCTTGCCTTTTCCCCACTGCCACAATGATCTGTTTGCCCGTTATCTTGTGGTGGGACACTTGGGCACATCATTTTTGAAGCCGGACTGGTAGGTTTTCATGCCGCTTTCTCAGCCAGGCTGTCCCTTGCACATACATCTCCAGTGCAGAGGGGATGCTTAGTGCTAACCAGGACAATGAAAACTGGCCGAGAGATCCCATGGACGAGTGCAGCCTGCCGCAGCACAGAAATCACTCTGGCTGGTACATGCAGATATCTGAAAGTTTGTTCTTTCACAGCAGGATTTTAAGATGATCCTCTGAGTTCAGACAAAATGACAAACTCATTTACATGTAAATTGCTTTCACAGCTTTGCAGAAAGGAAGGTTCTGCAGAGCAGTGTTGGACCCCGCATTTGGCCTGCCTTAAATTATAATATAAAAACAATTATAATAATACAAATACTACTTTGTACACAAAGCACGCCCTGCCCTGCAAACCCTGGCATGCTTCGGTAGGTCCTGCAGCCCTTTAGTCAATAGTCACCCTCTCTGCACAGAGACACATTGAGTGACTTGCCTGAGGCCACAGAGGAATTCTGTAGCAAGTCCAAGGAAAGCTTTGTGGCTCCTAGCTCTGCTTCTTGACCAACATTAACCAGCCTCAAATATATGCAGAAAACACCAAAGCTGACTGTGCTGGGAAGAAATTAAATCAGAAAACAAACAGAAGACCGATCCCAGGGTACTGTGAGGCCTCCTGGACTTTGCTGTTTGATCAGGGGAATTAAGTGTTAAAAGCTTTTGTTATACTTGTATTAGGATCACACAGCAACTGTGCATAAACCACCAGTTATCTTTTAGGCAGAAAGGGGTGGAAGGAAAGCTGCACCTCCCATGACAAGGAGTGAAGAGTCGTCACCAAAAGACAATGGGCAGAGGAAGGCTGACGAATATGCATCAGAAACAACCTGCAGCAGCAGCAGCAGGGGGTAAAGCCTGCGGTGGTTTGCTGCAGCGTATCCACAGGGCCAGCAGCTGATGCAGAGACAACCTGGCACTGCAGAGACCGGCTCCTCTGCACACGTTTTGCTCCAAGGAGGAAGCCACAGGGATCTAGAGAGAGTGTCTTTTCAAACTGCTTTCGATGCTTTACAGTTCAAACCCATCTGAAAGGAGGAAGGTCAGCAACAAGAGCCAGCACAGCGAGCCTAGAAGGGAAAATGGAGCTGCACTAGGGCACAACCCTGCTGGAACAGGGAGAATAGTTGGCTTCATTGAGGCTGAGTCTCCTCACTGCTGTGCCAGGGCAGCAGAGATCTCCACTTCTTATGCTTTCAAGCAGCCCCCTGATCCTGCAGAGCTGCTGAAGTTGTCCCTGTAAACAAATGATCCTTTCTAGCTTCTCAAATTCTGTACAATAGCAAGGAAAAAATACTTGACAGTATCTCTTTAAAGATAAACACACTGTAAACAGGAGATCTCCCCCGCCCCGGTAGCTTTCTTCCTCTTGCTTGTGCAAAACCAGAGGTTGCGACCTTCCCTGGGGTTCAGGCACAAGGACAGGATGCATGAGAATAAAGTTGCCTCTGTTTGCAGCGATACCATAGCTAATAGCACCAAGACCAACACTTAAAACATGCCTAATTTGAGGGCAGGGAGGATCTGGATTTGTTTTTCTTGACTGAACTAGAAAGTTCATCTTTAAATCTGTTCAGCTTCAAGCATGTGAGCTTTTGGCCTCCTTTAAACAGGGGAAATACCATTCCATTTCTAAAAAGAAAAAAAAAAATAGCACATGGAAGAACAGTTCTGCAGTCAGTAAAAGTTTGGCTAACAAAAGGACTCCAGAGTCACGTAAAGAACATTTAATCCATGGATTATAGGCTCGCACCTGGCAGAAATGTATGTGTAAATACAGGCGTGCAGAGCGTCTACACCCTGGGCTAAGGCAGAGGGGAGTTCTGCAGCTAGGAGAGAGAAAGGATTCTTACTACTAATTTTCATAGTTAAATATTTCTCACTCACACTCACACATACGCAGGCTGTTCCCAGGGAGTTCAGCCTTGGGAAGGATAAAGGAAAGGGCTCAGTTCGGTCTGGGCTGGTGCTGAGTAGCTCCTCTTCTGTTTGCAGTGGTTGTGCAGCAAACTCTTTTTATTTGCAGGCAGAGTTTTTACTGCATTAATTATCCTGTGAGTCACTGGGTAATGGACAGTAACTTGGCTCTCCCAGTTGTTAGAATAGTGTAATTCAGCTCTAATGCAGTGGGTTGTCGAACACGGCATCTGGCAAGATGGAAACTTTCAGTTTCTTTTCAGGCCAGCTGTACTCCTTTGGAAGTTTAAACTGTAAGACAGTAAAGAGAACCAGTTAATGCATATCACTGCAATCTGCACAGAAAAAACAAAATTGTTGCAAAGGCAGGCAGCCCCATGTTATTATTATTTTTTAAAACAAGAGGCCACTAAGAAAACATTTCCCCATCAGTATGTTTTGGACAGCGGTGGACATTAGATAATGTGGCCTGTCTCAGCTGCCAAAGTAAAGTTCTGAGCTTTCAGTCCAAGTGCTGTTTATTTCATCAGATGAATTTTGGAGGGTTTCTGCCCCCATCACCATTTCCCCTTCCCAATATCTCACAAGATTTGCAGCAGAAGTGTCTTCCCTCCTATCTAACCATGTCCCTCTCCTTTCACCCAGCCCAGCACCCAGAGCCCACATCTGCTTTAAAGGGAGTCTTAGGGCATCTTTCAAATCCCTGCTCGTTCAGGGTGGAATGTAGGTGAGCAATCAGGGCTTTGTCAGGTGACAGGCAAACTGTGCAGCCCTGGCTGGGGAGAGCCAATGTGCCTGCACAGCATTCCTGCTCCAGTCCTTCCCACCTCTGGCACAAAGGCCTCACAGAGCTGTACAATGCCTTGTGCTCACACAGGCACTCGGCTGCTCAGGCTGTTTTGCAAACACTTGCTGAAGCACACAGAAGGGAGATTTTTTGCCCCAGTCTGGTTTACACAGCACTGTCTGTGGCCAGTGTTTCCCAAACAAGTCCACTGGTCCCATTCTGATGCCCCTCCTCAGGCTAGGAAGTCACCCCAACATGAACCCAAACACAACCATGCAGGGACAGAGCTGCAAGGAGCCTCACCACCAGCCCCTCTCACAACCACATGACCAGTGCCCAGGCATTCACACAGGTCTCCCAAACACAGCTCTGGGGTGGGGGTGAAGGTGTGGGGTGGAATCTCCTAGGCAACAAATCTGCCCCATCCACAGCTGAATGGCAACCAGTTCTGCATAGGCATTTCATGCAATCCTAGCAGCCAGCCTGCGTACCCAAAACACATGGGGGATAGCTCTGGAAGTCTGTTTGCAGGCTCATTTTGTTTTCGAAACTGTACTGCACCCAATGTTGCACTTGCCTTGCCCTGCAATACTCCCTGACACCCTGATGGAACTCTCAGGAAGGAATCTCATGGGGACTCAACACCACCAGTGACAATCTGCCCTGGAGGTGGCTAATTCAGAATGGCTATGGATACAGTGGTCCTCTCCTAGGAGAGTCCTCAGACCCAGGCCAGCAGCACCATAGGCTTCCCAGGGGCTGTTTGAATAAGAGAGCTGGTACAAGGAGACAGCAACCTGGAAATCATCAGTCTTTATCCAATTACTTGTCTTTCCTCCCCTAAGCACCCTGTTTGTGATGTACATCAACACAGGCTCAGTGTGAGGTTCCTGCTAAAGGAGATCCCCTCCAGCTGCTTGCTCCACAACAAGGGTGTCTAACATGAATTTGCTCCTGACCTTGCTCCGTTTGCAGCTGCCCATGAGGGTAACCTGCAGTTGGTTTCCATTGACCTTAATATGCTAGTGGTTCACAGTCTGATCCATGATCTGGGGGCACAGCAGGATTCTTCAAGATAGAGGCTACCACAAACTCCTGTTCATGATCCTCTAGGAAACAAACAGCTCAAGTCCCATTTAAGTTTTTTTGTAAACTCAAGCCCAGTGTATAGCTTGCACCGTGTGATCTACTGGCCCTGCACAGCTCAGAGAATTCTAAGTCGCTGTCTAGGACATGTGAAAAACATGCTAAAGATACTCAGACAGATTATTTCACTTAATTTCACTTAACACAGGTGGCTCTTTATGCAGCAAAGGAAAGACTCCTCACCGCACTTTATTCTACCACATGAACATCATCAGCAACAGTCAGGGCTGCTGAGGAATGCTTTCAGTTGGCCCAACCCAGATCCTGCAAGTTACAAATCCTTGGAGGAATCTGGATGCTGAAAGATCGCATTTCATCTCAAGTATTTTCCTTTTTATAAACAGCAGTGGTTCCAAAGCAATCCTCTTGGAGAAGTCATCCTTTGCATTTGTTTGCTTTTCACTTTTTAATTCAGCAAAGTCACAGTGAGTGGGAACCAAACACCCCGTTGCTGTGCCAGCAACACCCGTTGCTGCCATGCTCTTTGCCTCAACGGACAGCAAAGGAACATGAGCCGTACAAAGCCTTCACTAAAGGGCCTTCAATGCAAAGTGCTCCTGGGCTTCCATGTCGCTAGCAAAAATGAGCTTTGGATTAAGTTTAACTGGATAAAAGCTGGCCTGAAAGTCACTGCACAGCCAGCAGCGTGCTCCCCTCACTCACAAAGTGAAGAACACCCTGGCATTAAGTCAACTCTGGATTAAACAATTAGAGCCCTGAGATTTTCCTGGGGGAGGGGAGCAGAGCAAGGGATGGGAGGGCTGCTCTACAAGCCAAGGAAAGTTTCTTTAGAGTCTGCAGGGAGCTGTAAAAAATGGGATTAAAAATATTACATGTCATTTCTGCCACTGATCTTTGAAGTCAAGCAGAATATTTATATGGCATGCATGGGAGATGGGGTGTTAAATGTTCCCCAGGAAGAGATCACATGGCAGTGGGAAGTTTAGTACCAGCTTTTATAAAGCCCCTCTGGCTGTTGCTGTAATGCTTCCAGACTGGTGATGGTCCTTCACACACCGTGCAGGGCCAGCAGGTGAAGGCTGAGTAGCAGATGTGAAACAGCCCTGCCTGCTTACCAAACCCACTAAAGGAGGCCCACACAACAGATTGTTCAAAAGTAAATGCGCTGCCACCACTTTCAGCCTTTCTGAAAACAGGGAAGGTGATGTGCTAGGAGCTGCTAGTGAGACCAGAATTTATGTATGGCATGGAGGAAACCCAGCCACCTGGCCCAGGAGCTGCACTGCTTTCACTTGGGGTGTTCAGATACCATGCTGGAAAAGATGTTGATGGAAATCAAAATGCGGAGTCTCCCTTAATACTTATCCCTGTCTTGTATTTCTTGCAATCCGCTCTCTCAGTGCCTCAGTGGTTCACAGCAGATGTGAAAGCTTAGCATAGCCTCAACTCTATGGATGGGGCAGGGCTGCAGTCTGCCTCCTTGAGGGGAGGATCAAAGACAAGCTGCAGGATGGGCTGAGCTCTCTGGGACAGTAGATGGAAGATACAGGAATGATGCAGCCTTACTTCCTCTGGAGAATTCAGATCTTCTAAATCTTCCAGCATTCTCTCTACAAACTCTTCAGTCAATAGGATCTGCAAAGGAAATACAGTATTTTACACCTTTACACTCTTAGTTTTAGCTAATTGCAAGGAACAGCATGATTTCTGCACAGAGCATTCCTTCCCCTATGTCCTTTACCACAATACAAAGGTTTGAGAGCAAGGAGCTCCTAACTTTGTCTTCCACCCCAAACATTGAAAAAATGTTGAAATTATACAGCAATCTTTTTTGACCCTCAATTATCTCCCTCAGTCTAAAATTAGAGGCTCGGCTTCAGACAGAAAGAGTGGGGAAGAAGGAAAAAGGGTCAAGATAACAACTGTTGGAGAGACAGTGGGAGACAGGCACTTTCATCTGATCCATTGAAGTCAAACTCAGTTTAATCAGGAAATAGCAGCATAGGAAGAGCCAGCTGGTGCTCTGGGCACGGGGAAGGGCCTGACCCCAGTACAGCACACTGTTCCCATGAACCAGATGCTGGGTATGGGAAATGTTCCCAGAGGTGCCCACGCGAGGCACCCCCATGTTGTGATGGCACATGCCCATCCTGCAGGCCTGTGCTGGGAAAGCTTTTGGCTCATCTCAGAGCCAGGCTGGCAAACATGAAGCAGTCCAAAACAGCTGCTGTCAAGTCAAAAGTCCGGGATGAGGACCACGACCCCAGCTCCATGGAGTCCCCCCAGTCACAGAAACCAGAGACATCATGGGGGAAATCAGCCCCGGGAATTCAAGAGGAGGAACTCCCACCCTCTTTAAAAAAATACGTGATAGGCAAAAGCAAACACATCCTGCCCTCTTCACAAGAGCCGCAAAGGCCAGAGCTCCAGGCAGGACAGCTGGCTTGGCACAGGAGCAGAGACGGCAGTGCAGGACCAGGCAAACATCCCCACGCAGTGAGGGGGCCTTGGAGCAGCATTCCTGGGAGTTAGGTTGCAACAGCATCCAGTGGATTATTATTCCCATTTTAGCCTACAGGTTTGTTTCTTTCCCCTCGCTCCTCCTTTCCTTCCTCTGGTCTGCCCTTTCCTCCTCTCTGGCATTACTTTCCATCCAGAAGAGCCCACCATTCCCATGGCCCCTTTCTCACCCTTCTCCTCCCTGTTCTTCCCAGCCATAAGCCCTGGGCTCCAGAGAAGGGACCGTTCCAGCACCAAACAGTGGTGGAGCTAAGTGGCCAGTTGTACTGCTCTCCACCTCACATCTGGAAGGGGGCAGCCAGGCTGTCCCACGGCACTGCAGGAAGCCCACCTCCTGTGCCCACTGGCTGCTTAGGGCCAGTAACACCAGTGGAGAGCAAGTAAGTGCCAGGATGCCACAGGCAAGGGGAAGCCTCTGGGCTCCATTTTGGCAATACATAAGCAGGACTATTGGACAGAAGGAGAAAGGGAAGACTCTAGTCTCCCTTTCTTCTTTTGTTGGGCAAGACAAGAGATCCAAAAACCAAATCCAAATCCAAGGTGTCTGCAGTCCTCTCCCCTTAACATTGCCACACTGCTGCCACTACACACAGATTTCCTGGGGGATGATGGAACCACAACCTTCCCTCTCCACTACATTCCTCTCTTCACTTAGCTTCAACCTGCAGCAGGCTCCAGGCCAGGGTTTATGACCAAGCTGCTCAGCATGAATGCAAGCACCTTTACCAGGCCTTTCTGATCATACCTCGAGACTGAAAAAACTCTGCTTCAGCTTGGAACCAGCAGCTTGCTGCTTTGGATAGGACTCTGCAACCTGGCACCAATCTGCAGACTGGCAAGCAGAGGAGCATTGCACTGAAACACGCAGTGCCACTGCAAACTGCTGCAGTCTCCTTGCAGGGGCCTGCAACTCTTCTGCCTGTTGAGCTGGAGACACTCATTTTCTGACTGACTGCAGGAGGAGGGAGAAGTCTGTCCCTGTTGGAGGCAGGAGGGCAACCTGATCACCCAGCTCAGGAGGAAGGGCTGGGTGGGGAGCTGGGGCTCTGCACCGAGAGGATCGCTTTCTGCGGAGGTGCAGTCTGCAGTGGGGAGAGGGAATGAAAACAATTTGGCAGACATCAAAATCTACAGAACAGCCGGAAAAAGGAGGAGGAATTGGTATTCACAGCAATCAGGCCAGGAGGAAATGAATATTCAGCCATCCACGGATGAGCAAAAATGCCAGAGGTTGGGATGGGTGAGAGAGCAGGAATGAGGAGCTGCAGCTTTGGCAGGGAGACTAGAAGACAAGCGCAGCAGGAAGACCCCTGGGCGCTCCCAAGGTGCCACAGGCAGGAGAGAAATGGGAGCCACGTGTGCAAGGCAGCCAGCTGCTCTGAGGCTGTAGGAAAACAAGACAGGGTATGCAGGGGTAAACAGCAAAGGGTGGAGAGAATGAAGGAGGGGACAGGTCAGGTCCTGGCTGGGGACAAACCTACGTGCGCTGCGCCTAGCACTGAAACTGGGGTGCGATGCTTAAAGATGGCTGAGCCCCTCTATAGCTCACTGCCCTCTCTCAGTGAATTTTGGTAATCCAGCTGAAAAAAAAAGCACAGATTCCACTGAGGTATTGAGCTGAACTGGCTCCCTGAAAACGTCTGACCAGTGGAGCGAGGCAGGAGACCACAGCTCAGCTCAGCTGCGTTTGGGGGCTCAAAGCACTGGCAGCCCGCTCTGTGCAGCACGTGAGGAAGATCACAGTGCTTTCTGCGAGCCATGCATGCACAGTTAACTTTGGTGGAGGGCAGGCATCACAAGCTGCAATGACAAACTGCTGCAGTGACATTCACACACACACACAGTGTGTGTCTCAGAACCTGTCCTTAACAGTCCTAGTCAGAAAAAAACCCACTCCAAATCCTACTACCCCACACCGCTGGGGAGACCTGGCTTCCTTCCTGGAGAAGAAGGAAGACTCCGAAGTGCAGGTGTAACCAAATGTACAAGCAGCCACATCCCACAACACAGGAAACTGGCACTCTTGAGGCTCTCCTGAGCATGCAGGGGGAAGGCATGTGCCAGCAGGACACCAGCTTCTTAAGAGGGCTTGGAAGTAAGAAATATTGTCATCCTGGATTCGCGTCTAGACAAGATTTCTCCTGTCAGAAATAGCCCAGTCAAAATGGCCCAAGAGCACTAACGCCTGTGCTCATACATAGATCAGGCTGCCATCCCCACCTGCAATCAGCTAAACCACCTTTGTGCTGGTGAGCGAGTCTTATGGAGAAGGCTGAAAATAAATCCAATCCTTCCTCAGTGCCCCCCACTCACGATATTTCACATTTCCAGTTCTTGTAGCATGCCTGCTCCTGCACAGTATGATTCCCCATTACATTAACACACACACACACGTTGCATGTGCATGATATTAAAGGTGACATTCCCAGCAAATAAACATGACAGACTGCCATTGCTCTAGGCACCTAATTTAATTTCCTCTGGGATTTAAACCTTAGAAGCTCAAATTAAACAAATAGGCCTCACTCACTTTATACTTCAGAACTGAATCTGAGTTTTCCTCTGATGCTGTTGACTGATCTTATCAACAGGACACTACACAGAGATCACAATGATGAAGCAGCTTATTCCCTTCCCAGAGGAAAACAGAGCCCCAGTGTTGTGCTGCAGCCATGGGAAAAGCCGACACAATCTGGAGGGCAAACCAAGCCATCCCATGTGCACTGAACAAGCCTCTTCTCCCATGAAATCTGTGGGCTGGTGCTGAGGAAGCAAAGGAGCAGTCCTGAGCAGGTGTCCTGGGTGCCGCAGCAGCCCAGTGTTTTCACAGCCCTGTGCAAACACCCAGCCTTGCCTAAGCTGGTCACAGGGTGCTGTTTGCAGTATGAACAGTGAATGGCCCTGCCAGCCAGCTGTGGGTATCTGAAACAACTCCTTGGGTGCTGCACAGTCCTGCTCGCACCAGGATCTCCCAGACCTGACCTAGAGAGGCCTGGACACGTGCTAAACCATTACCAGCAGATCTGGATTCCATTTGCTCTGTGTTTTGTGGCACTGAGTCATGCTACAGATGCTCGGAAGATGACGACTAGCCAGAAGATAAGTCCCTGTTTTATATCACAGGGACCTACCACACAACTGAGGTACAAAATTTGGGTTCTCACCACTTCACTAACGGCTGCAAGTGTCCAGACATGTCCAGAACACCAGGCTAGGCTGTCTCATTCAGGTAGATGTGCTCAGGGAACACATGCTGTCTCCCTCTCGTGGCAAGTCTTACCTGAGCTGGCAGAAATTTACTTCTTAGCCACAGGGCTCACCTATGGGTCACCTGAAGGAGTTTGTATTGAAGCTTTCTGTGTTGAAGCTTTCATACCTACACCTGGCTGAGAAATCTGTATCATGACTTGTTACAGGTACTCAGTTGCAGGCATATGAAAACGGACCAAATCTAAAAGTGTATGCATGATCATGGGGCTCCAGGTGAGGCTGGTTGACTTTGAAAGCAGCTGGTGCTTACTGAAACATTAAAGACTTTATAGTCAGCTTACAGGTACCACCTGAGGTACCACCCCATCTCTCACTATAGGGTTCAACACTGCCATGAGGGATTGAAATTCTCAGCTCAGGAAAGGCTTCTGGGGACAGAGGTCACACCAAGGTTGAACGCCTGGCACATCTGGCAAGGCTCTGATCAAGGAAGACTCTCAGAGGCTGAGCTAGGAATCAAGCTGCACCTCTGCCCAACTTAGGGAAACATGCTTTGACCAGGGCAAGACACAAGCAAATGGCCCAGCTACACTGAAGCAGAGGCTTTCACTGATAATACACAATTTTCTTGCCTACCTGGGAAAAAACCAAACAATCACACACTTTGCCCTAGTGCTCTGTTTGCATTAAACACTACAAGTTGCTTTTCCAGCAGGTTTGTCAAAGAAAGGAAGCCATGTTTTATTAGTTCTGGACTTAGTACAGCACTGGCCTGTATGTCCAGGCAGAGAAGGTGAGGACACATTGCAATAAACCCCTATGTAAACCACACCAACCCTTGTAAGAAACTATTCATCTATTGGGTGCGATGCCTGGAACAGGTGGAACAGTTGTATCCTAGGCCAAATCATCTGTTACATCTGCAAATATCCAGCAGCTTCTAGGAGTCCTTTACCCTGAACATGTTTCAGCTTAATTCTTGTTGTTAGCACAGCAAAAAGTTAAGTTAAAGTGTGTCAGCCTTTCCCACTGAAATTTCCACCAATAAAACCCCCTGATGAAGCATGTGCTGGGCCACAGGCACCCCCCAGCCCACCTCTCTGCCCTCTCCTTGACCTGGCCTTCTTTGCACTGCTTTGCTCATGCTCGGGGCAGAGGTCTTGTCACATCATTGTTCTATGTCAGGCCAGCCCTGACACTGTCTGAAAAGGCCACCTTGCTGCCTGAATCCATCACAGCTCTCACTACAGCCTCAAAGGTAACAGTATTGCAACAAACACCTCTGATGGGAAATTCTACTGCTGCTCTTCCAGGAGATTCACAACCCCCCTTGTAACAGAGAAACATCCACTCATAGATGCCTCAGGGGCCCTATTGCTTCACACCATGATGTTACAATCCCAGAAGAGGAAGTATAGGATGACACTGAAAAATTTTGACCTTGTGGGATCTTTTCATGACATTCTCAGTCACAAGGCTGATCCAGAGGACCCGAGCTCCTTAGAGCCCAGACTGATGAGATCTATAGTGCAGACAAGGCTTCTTTGATTCAGTACATAACATTTGGCTCGGGTGGGGAAAGGGCTGGCAAGGGAGCCAAGACAACAGGCTAATCCAATTCTTTCAGAGAGAAAAAGCAAAGGAAGAACAGGCATTTCAAGGAATGCACTAAGTGTGTAGAAGACAACCTACACAAAGTAGCCAAAATGTAGTTTGAGTGGCAAGGGAGGGGCATTAGGGGGCAGGATAGACAGTCAGTCAGATTAAGAAGGATGAAAGAACCTGACTCATCCAAAACTAGCCTGGACAAAGTACTAGAGAACATGCTGCAGGAGAGCTGACATCAGGAGGATCATCATGTTCTAACGGTGTATTTCTACCTGAGACTAAGTGTCTCCCAGTGTCTTCTTCAGCTGTAAGGGAGAAGAACACAACAGATAATGAAGTAAGATTTTGGGGCACACGATAAACTTACTGGAAAACTGCTAGCTTATAATTCTAAGACCTGCTCAAGGACTTGGGCGAAGCCACTCAAAAGAATCTGAAAAATAATTTAATGCCTAGACACATAAAACTGCTTTGGAGAAGAGCAGAATGTAGTTGTACACAACTTAAACCAGCTTGTGTGTGTTGTCCTTAAACTCACCATGCTAGAAATAACACATCTATTCAAGTGTGGGGAGAACCAAAAACCAATCCTATGTCTTCAAGAGAGGACATGACCCATAGCTACCACTTACAAGTGAGCATCTTGAGCATCAGAACAGCTCCTTCAAATGTTGCCTTGAACCTCTGTTGCTGCCATTATGCCAGTGTGCATAAATGATTTAACATGTGGTCTAGCAGAGAGAAGAACCAGATGTGCTCATTTCCAGGGGAATGTCCTGACTCTACCGGAACAAAGTCATTCTCTTGTGCACTCTGTCTCTGTGACTAATTCAGTGCTTTATATGATGTGGAACAACTCTAATTGGAAGAGCTGAGGAAGAACCAAAATACCCTATAGTTGTAGTGCCCATAAAGCAAAGAAGTAGAAATAGAGGTTTAAATTGAAGAAATAATGTACAAGTTTCTCATATCCTATGTGAGCATTATATCCCTTAAATATTGACTAGAGAAAGGAAACTTCTGACACCTCCAACCCTATTCTGCAAAACTAGATTTTTTTCCTTGTTTTTATTGAAGAAAACTTTCTTATTTCTTATTTCTGGTTTCATTCAACATAAAAGGATTTTATTTCAGCTTTTGGTCTCTTTAAGGCTTTTGTTTCAGCAGGAAAAACTGAAAATATTTAAAGATTGGGCTCAGTCTGATCTTCTTTCCCAGATTTTTCACTTAGGTTGCCAAACCAAAAGAATGGATCATCCCCCATGACCCTGCTCACAGTAATCCCCCCCTCTGCTGTGACTGCCAGCATAGATAGCACATGTTGATAGCTCCTGCATGCTGGATGCTTCCCACGGCTTCCATGCACCTATCCTGCCTACAGGCACATTTAACATTTTCTATGAACGGTTTGACCTTGCTGTCCTTAGCCTCAACTTATTTTTCCATGCTGGATGCCTTGTTTTTGATTTTTTTAAAAGGTTTTTAGGGAAAAAGGAATTGAGAGAGGTATTTTGGAAAAAGTCTATTTTGACAGTACTAGCAAATTCATGTGATAATTTTGTTGGCACGAGAACCATCCCTTACGAAGAGGGTGATGAAGATTAGCAAATGAGTGCTCTGGAAGACAAGGGAAAGTCTTTCTCCTGATTATGAAAATGCTTTGCTAAGTCAGAAGTTTCTGAAAGTACTGCTTGCCCACAGCCTTTATGAGAAATGAAGAGTCCTTCATTGAGCACGTCCCAGCCCAAGGCAGCTCTGCCCCAAAATAGAGCAGAGGTAGCTAAGGAGTCATTTTTCCTCTGGTCCTTCCTCTGAGGGGTGAGGGATTGCTATGTCACCAGGCACATCAGGACTAATGGCAGGGAAACTCTCCAGCGCTCTCAGTGTTTCTGCTGGAAGTCAGACCATGTGGAGGAGGAGGAGAAGGAATTTTTCAACTTGAATGAAGGGGGGGAGAGGAAAGCAGACACGGGCCAGGATGAGAGGAAGACGGAGACACAGAAAAACAGGATGAAGGGCAGATGAGACGCCAAAGCTGGGGACTACAAAGGGCAAGGAGACTGGAGAACCCCATTTCCACAGCCTTAACATTCACATTCTGTCAGATGGACACTGGGAACCTACTGGCATGGGAGGTGATAAAAGAGGGTCCCCCAGCAGTGCCTGGTGCCAGAGGATAACACCCCACCACTGCTGTGAGCTCTTCAGCTAACAGAGACACTCACATTGTGCTGAGAATCAGGGGGTGCCAAGTGCCAATGACCCATAGCCTCCACCTGCCTAACAGGATTAGTCCCAAACCTAAGTAAATTATCTGGAAAAAATACCCTCTGCACTCAGGGATGAGTGGCTTTGGGCATACAAAACTTTGGAAATTGCTGCACAGAAACGATGCCATGCTAATTTGGCCCCAGCATATGTCTGCCTCATGAAACAAATGTGTAATTAGAGGATCACCTAGAGTTTTTCTCCAGCAAAACCTCTGCCTTGCTCAGTCCTCAGGATGGTTCTGCTCACTGAATGCAGCATTAGTCATTTCTTTTCATTATCATTCAACTGGCTTCCCGATTCTCTCCTACTCTCTTTCCCTTCATTTAGTATGCTCCATCCAGCTACTGCCAGCATGGATAATACTGGAAGTACCTAATCTTACTGTCCACCGCTCTCTCAACCTCTGACGTGCTTGGCCTCACATTTCTACATGGCAGGGAAATGCTCCCCTCCACACAGCAGATGGGGGATGGAGGCTCAAGGAAGTAGAGACTTTAAGTCACAGAGAAAACCTGCAGGAGAGCAAGAAGCTGAACATGGCTCTTCTACCACAGCTCCCAGGCTGAACCCCTGCCCCAGAGAAATTGTCCTCTCTCCTGACCTGCATGAACAAATTTTAATCTCTTCCTGAAATTGCTTCTGGTGTTCATCTGTGGAGCTGGAATGCCTGGCAAGCACTGAATTCATTACATTCTTCACAGGATGACCGGAAGAATGATCTTCTGAACTGACATCAGAAAATGAGTGAAGAAAAAGTTGAATCTGAATATCTACTTCTTGTGAATGCCCATCTCAAGACTTGCAGATCCTTGTTTTCCAGTCCACTTAGTCCTGTGTAGCACAGAGGTATGCACAAGGGACATCCTCCTGACCTCCTCTTGTTGCTGGGAACACAGATAAGACTTCAGGTCTTGAGCTGGGCATCCAGAAAATGAGGAACACAAAGTCGCCAGGTGAGAACATTTTAGCTTAAGACTCTGGAATAGCACTGAGAAAGAAAATGTAGTAGACACAGGAACAGGACCCAATTCTCCAGGGCAACATTTAAGAGGCTTCACTGTAATCACTACTCTGATTTTTTTGCACTTACCTGTCTCATTCGTTACACTCTTTCCAATTTTAACAAATAAACAAAGTGGAAGTCCTATAGGCAAGAGTCTACTTTACTTCACGCTCCTGATTCATCTCCCAAACACCCAAACACACTGCACCTCTGTGCAGGGAATGAGGCAAGCACACTGTTAAAAATACGTATGATACTTCAATTAGATATTGCATTGAAATACATGTGTAACAGGGGCAAGGCTAAAGTGCAGAGATATTTCTTACATTCTGTGTGCTAGATTTTACAGCTAACAAGGACTCTTTTAACTATAGGTTTGTTTTTACTGCACTGTATTGGCTTGTATGTCAGAGTCTGCAGCAGTATCTGATGCGTAACATGTACGTTGCACATGATCAAAGACTTGAATGTCATCTCCTTGCCTAGAACAATGACTGCCTAAAGCAGCAGGAGCAGAAATTATCTAAAGGTAGAGTTAAACAAACCTCCTTCTCCCCTCTGGGGAGAGTAAGCAGTCCAGGTGAGCAAGGCAGGAGGGGAGAACAGCCTGCTTTGTGCTAGACGGGCAGAGAGCTCCACATAAAAGCAGAGGAGCTTTGCAGAAGCATGTCCTGACTCCCATCACTGGAGACTTAATGATGGTAATTCCCAAAGGATGATGCACGCTGACAGGCTTTGACATAAACTACCCCAGGATAATATTAATATGTATTAAAGGCTCAGGCAACTTTATTGGGACAGGCTTGATCAGTAACACATTTCAACAGAGCGTCTCTATCATCTGTCGGAACAAAAGTAAGGGAGGGAGAGAGAACACACGCACAACCTCACCTTGCTTTGGGAATGTTTTTGAGACAAACAAGGTCAATCTGTGATGAATTGCACACTTGGCACAGCTCAAATGTCGGACCAAGAACCTTGGACGCTCCACCACAACTACGAATGTCACTGTGGGGCAGTTTATGTTGGAGTCTGCATGATCAGCATCCTTAACCCTCCAACACAGAGCCAGACACCTCCTGCACAGCCTTTCCCTGTGCATCTGGAACATCTACCCCTTGGAAAGCAGAGGAGAGGTGCTTAGGAGGCAATATGGGGGCTCTGCAGTCACAGCACTGGGGGAAGGGGGAGTGGAAGAAAGAACCGCAGAAGCCTTTGATCACGTATAATGTTAATTCAAGTGTTACACATCAGAGATTTTGCCACAGTAACTAGCATATAAACAGAAGACTAGTGTTAACAAGGAGGACTTCTTGAATATGTTTGTACATTTCTGAATTAAAGCAATTTCCCTATTCAACAATACATGACACAGTGGAAGGAGTTCAGAAATAAACCAGCCTAACATGCTTAGACCTTTAATAGAATTTAGCTTCTTAGAACTAATTAAATGTTACTTAAATGAAAAAAAGAAAAAATTCCAAGTACTTGGGAAAGGTGCCAATTTGACAGCTCTGGAGAATGAAATAATCTAATCATCCCCAGAGCATGGGCAGCAGCAGGACAGCAGCAGCTTCTCCTACTAACATGCCTCGAACGTGACCTGGAAAGACTGATAGAAATGGGGCGTACAACTCTGTGGTCTAATGACTCCTTACTTTTCTGCTGAGACTGCTAAAACGGTTCCCACTGAGTACCAGCTGTGGTGGTGATATGGACACCTGTCTGGTCTGAATGGTGCTGGGACCTGCCAAACTCCTGTCATCCACCAACCCTCCACTAGAGCCCAGTGACTCTCAGCTCATTGCTCAGCCTGGGCAGCGGGGGCTGATAGACAGCAGCTCTCTGGCCTGTCCCACCTTGGACATGCTCCACTCCAGCCCACAAGATGTAAACAGGAGGTACTGTGTTTAGTCTGCAGGTTTGGGCTCTCACTGCACCAAAGCTCAAAACTAAATAAAAGTCACAAGGACCTCCCCTGCTCCCAACACCACAAGGAAAGGCTGGGCACAGATGAAGTCTTCCACAGCACAGTAAGCCAAGAGTCTCAGACACTCCCACATCTCACAACCGGGTGCTACTCCTGTTGTCCCAGGCTGCTTTTAGCCTCCCTTCCTCCCCCGTTCAGCCTGTCTGCCTTTGTACTCGGGACAGGACAGGGCAGGGGCCAGCAGCCGAGCTGGTTATGTCAGACAAGAAGATCCAATACTTTGGCCTTGTGTAGGAGACAAGTGAGGGACTTTGCTTCTCCCTACCATCTGAGCCAGCAACTCTTCACCTTCCCATCCCACCTACTCCAAAAATCTTACACATTTTCAGCACCAAAATAAGAGGCATGAAAACAGCCAGGTTCATAAGGGTTAACATATCTGAACGGTGACATAATTATTGCCATTCTTCACCGTTTAGAGGTTACCTGATTACTTTACACATCAATATATTTTGAGATGTGATGCAAATGCAAACAAACACTCATGTTTGGAGTTAACACAGTCACAAGATCCTGTGTATCATATGTTAGCAAGCACAGGAACCAACAGCAAATGACCCACCCTTAAACCGGACTCTTTGCTGTTAATCATTACAGGAGCCTTGCACTTTCCAGTCAGAACAATCAAAGCATGCAGGCTCTTTGAAAATCCCTACATGAGATGGTTCTGGCCGAGATCAGCTCCTTTACAAGTCATTCAGATTCTAAGGTATGATGTCCTCCAGACACATGAATGCGGGCTGCAGAATGCCTTGAAAACAAGTCATTGGAAGGCTAACTGCAACACTGCAATGCTGAAACAATCCCCTGACTTCAAAACAGAAGGGGAGGCAGGAATGCCAGAGTTACAGTGAAGGCAGAGACGTACTGCACACATAGTCCCTCAGAAATGGGCTTTTCTGCATTAACACATTCCCTCAAGATTTTTTTTTTCACGATATGCTTATAACCATAAAGAAATTCAAGGGTAGAACAGTGCCACACTGTCAGATCATTAGTGAATTACTGCTCAAGGGCTGACCCTCAGCTCCAAGCAGATGGGGATTTTCCAGGGAAGATCTGTGACACTGAAAACATGTGGGTACAAAAATGTGTGGGTGCTTCACGCAACCACAAGCTTTTGTTAAAGAATCAAGAGAAAAGGGCTAAAACTGAAAGGCATTGCTCTCTGTGCTGCTCTCCTGTTATGGATTATGTCAAACAGGGATCTTGGCTCTGCAGGATCACAGTCCCACAGCTTTCTAGCTCTTCTGCCCTGGCTCCATTCTTGTTTAGGTCATTCCACTCTGCCTCCCCAAATTCCTTTCTGGAAGAAATCAAGAATAAATACAGCCTGTAAACTGTTCACCGATTTCAGGAAATGGATAATACTGTATTCACAGATGATTTCTGAATTTTCCTGTCAATTATCTCTTTGAATTCCACTAATATAAATAGCAACATTTCACCATTATTTTTTGAGGCCATAATTACTGAAAATACTGTGCAAGAGCTATGAGAGATGCTGCAGCAGAAAATACAGGTTTGTTACACTTTTAAACAACATAAGCCCTTAGCAAGATAGTTTTTAGGTTGCAGTAAAGGAGGAAAGGGGAAAAACAGAAGGCAGTCTTTCTCACTTGTAACCAGGGTCCATGGGCTGCATAGGGGTGCTCCTCTGTAGCAAAGGCTCCTTCTACTCCTGTTGATACAAATGTGATTGCTGTATCTCCTGTAATACTTTTATATGTAAAGTGCCGTCCATGTAAGAGCCTTCCCCTGGGGAATTAAACACACGTGCATGAGTTGAGAGGGCATGCAGAGCATTCAACACAACAATGGAGATACATCACGATTGTTTCTGCCATCAGCATAGGAAACTATTTTGAAGGCAGCAAATATTTATTTTTCAGGAATATAAGAATGATTTGCTCTAAAAAGCAGGTGATAAGCCTCCTTCCGAGACAGGGAGCTACTCCTCATCTTTCCCCTTAATCTCATGACCTTGTTACAGAGCTAGAAAACATCTCAATCCCACTTCATGCCTGTCCCCATGATGAGGTGCTGATGTATGCAAAGGCAGGGGACTGCCAGTTTTCCAGCAAGACAAACTACAGAAGGGAAGCCAGACTCCACATCCGTGTGGGAATGTGAAGATGCATTTCTAAGAAGGCTCATTGCTGTGACAATACCTTGTAATCAATTGCCCCAGTGCTTCACAAATGTCACCTGAATTACTTAAGCAAATGCCTAGAAAACACACACACAACAGTATTACTTCCCTTTTTTCATTCAATGCAAGGGAAAATCATGGCTCTGGTGTTTTGGCTCAGAGTGCCTGTGACACCCATGCATGGCTTCTAGCACACAAGAGGGAAAACTTCAGGTAAGATGTTTAGTGCCTACCAGAGTCACAGTTGCTTGATGAGTTACTGCTGGTCAGATGAGCTAACTGATCAGGACAGACTGAACATTTGTGATGTAAAATAAAATATGTTTGTGTCAATTTTCCCATTGGTTTCTCAATAGGCCCAGGCAAGTGTGCACCTGCTGCTGATAACTCTGATACTACCAACATGTAACTCATTAAGCAAAAGTCAATCACCTACAATCATTTGTCTTGACACGACAGTTCATCTTTATCTCAAGGACATTTGCACAGGGATTTTTAAAAATAATGCTGGCTGAAATTATGGAAAACTAGAAGGCAGTGATATGCACAGACTGAACCTTCAAAAGACAATGTGTAGAGTATGCACACAATGTGTTGCTCCTTCAGTCATGTGACATAATTTGTCTAAACCCCACACTTGTATGCATAAGCTGATTGCAAACAGGTTTTGCACAACGACTTATCTGAGTCCATAAGTCAGAATGAATAACTTAAGGGATTTCTTTGACAGAGTATGTTAAGACATCCCTTCTTTATCACAGGGTTGCTAGCATCAGACTAATAAAAAAACCAATATAATAACCCCATCCTGCTTCAGCACTCGAAAGACACTGGAGGACGTAAAAAGAATGAGAAACAATCTTAACATGATGAGTGCAGAATCATGCAAAGAATCATCTGTTTCTAATGTGTTTTGGCAAAATGTCTTAGCTCTGGCCTTTACAGACCCATTGCATGCATGTCTGTATGGTGAAACAATGCCACAAGCCAAAAGCAGCATGTCAGCACAGGCTGTGGAGGAGGATGGCTTCACTCACCTTAGGCAGAGGGGGATGAGAGCTCCGGACTCCTGGTTAAATTTCAGGTGCACGCTCTCCAGCTGTCTCGTGCGGATCAGCTCATGAGGAATGATGGCTGCTGAGCTCTCGCTTTCCAAACTGTCCTTACGGCTTCTAAGAGAACAGACAAAATGCACATATTCAGGGTTCCAGTACTGCGTGCTATTTTGATTGCAAATATTGAAGGATACAGGAAAAAACCGTTATGAAGACAAAGACACATCTGAGTTTTCACCACTCCGGCACAGATGCAGCCTCACTCAGACTACCAGTCCCAGCATGCAGCTCTCCACCTTGATTTGACAACCTAGGATCTGAATTGATGCATATACATGGTGCATCCCTTCCCAATATTAAAAAAAACCTAAATATATATATATCTGGAAAGAACTGCAGCAAAACTGAAGTCTCCAAAACTCCAAACACCATAAAATGGTTTGGAAGAATTACCAGATGTGTTCTCCCTCCTGCTTTTGCTTTATCTTCAGGATTGTTCAGGCACTGGTCTGCAGGAAATACTTGTCCAGTCCTTTGCGTCTTTTTTTGCACAGTTCAACCAAAAGGCTTGGAGAACCTCCTGGTTCCACCAGCATCAAGTGCAACAGCCAAAAGACAGACTATCCATGTGACAAGTAGGAGATTCAGAGATCCTTTTCCCTTGTAAGTTGGGCTGCTTTAGGACAATGGTAGCTTTGCTTTCTTATTCCTTAATTTCTGCAAGACCAGCATATTCTGAAGCTACAATACAGTAATGTTACATGATTAGGAACTTTGCAAGGCCAAATCCTCTAGATAATAAAACGATCTGTCTCAAAATACTTGACCATAAACACTTTATATGTTCAAAGAGCACCAGCATGATCCCTTACTTGACAGTCTGGAACAAAGAATAAAGGACAGGATGGGTTATGACTTCAATGGATACATGGACTGACGAGAAATGTCTGATAAGTGATCTTTATTTTTGTCACACAAGAATGTAATAGAGGCAAGGCTTTGTTAAGATAGTTTCTACAGCACAGAATTGCCAGAGGAGAGAGACAGGGAAAGCAGGAGGGCACTGAGATTCCACATTGCAATGTACCTCCATCGTGCCACACGGACCAAAAGCCAAACAAGGCTATCAAGCTGTGGCTCTGTTTGAGAACACTGTTAAAACAAGCCTGGATCTTTCCTCCATCCAAGCTGAACTGTCTTTAATGTACATCTGGAAACGATTGTAAAGAAGCAGCTTCACCCTCATGAGCTGACCTAGATGACACCTTTACTTGATTTAACCTTTGAGGGCTGTCCCAAAATTACTCCTATCAACCACACACATAATAGTGCAGGTCAGTGTGAATTCCAGTGCAGATCAGCCTGTTGCTTCTGCCAGGTTACCTAGCCCCAGGTGAGCCCTTCACCTATGCTGTTGAGCTGCCCACTCCGAGACAGCTAAACTCTGATATCTCATGGTCTACCCTGCAAATACACTGCCTGGCCAGGTCAGAGACATGGAGAAAAAGATACCAGAGCACCTCAGCTCTCTGCAAGATAAAAACTGTAAAATATATCCCATTTTCTTCTTTAGCAACACACAAAGGAGTAATGGATCTAGCAGGGACATGGTAGGTCAGGATACAGCCCATGCACAGGTGGGGCTGATGGACTGACAGCAGAGTGTCAGTTTTGTGGGTTAACCCCGGAGCAAAGACACAACATGCTTTGTAGTCTATGTGTGGCACTTAAAGTTGTGTTTAATCTACTTCAGCAAACATTTTATAGCTCTTTCTAGGTGGGGTCTTCAAAGAGTAGAGCAGACCAGCATTTTTCAGGCTGATTACCTGAGAAGTGCAGTTACAGTTGATTAATGATCAGTTGACCTTAAGCTAAGCTTTGTCTCAACTTCCTTATCAGATCTTATATACACAGTGAGCTGTGGGAAAGTCAGCTTGTGGTCTACAGCTTCCAATCATTCATTTATCAACCCCTACCAAAAGGCTCAGCCATTAGCAACGCATGATTTTCAAGCAAGCCATAAACTTCCTAAATGCAGTTCCAGAGTTGAGGCACTGTAGAGTGGATCAGGAGTTTTACAGCAATGTTACTGCTACAGATGAGAGGCTGTGCCCTGCTCACCTGGAGTGCCTAAGCGTGCCAGGCACGGGGACATCCCAGAACAGCCTCACAGGCAATCCATGGTTTGTGCTTCAGCAAGGCAGAGAGCTGCAGGACAGCTCCCCACACCCCTGGGCTCCAAATCCCTCCGGCTGAAGGTGGGTTTTTAGGTTTCCATCACGCTAGCCAGTACAGCTGCGAGCACAATGGGGCTGCAGTCCGGAGGGGAAACTGCCTCCGGTTGTTAATGCAATAATAGGAATGACGACAATATTCTGGAGGCAAGGGGCAAAGCTTTCTGAGTCTTATTAAAACCAGCAAAAGCTGTTTGTCATTACATGCTCAAGAGAAGATGTTGACTAATGTATAACTATCAAACGGAACTGTCATGACTTTACGGCTGTCAATAATTATGACTTCACATTAATAAGTAACCAGCCCTTCTGTCAAAAAGGTGAAGGAAAATGGTAGTTAATACTTTGAATGGCATGAAAGGATTAATCCTTTTGACAAAATTTTTCCAAAGTACTAATACTCTGTGTCTCTTGTTTGCCTTCAGAGGAGCTCACACAATTTCACGTATTTAAAATTAAGGGCCAAACTCCAACAGCAGAAACCAAATAACCTTCTGTCTAAGGTAGACCTTTCTAAACAAGAATTGTGTGTTGTGGACTGCACATAACACATCAGGAGGCCACAGTGCCATCACTTTCAGACTGGAAAAATGTCACATGACACGGGGACTAAGAAAAACCCATTAAAATTCTCTCTTTGGGATTCAAAATCCTCGTGCTGACCCTTCCAAAGGGTGATAGCCCAGATGAAGGGTCAGCAGGAACTCTAGGTTGTTATTAATAAAAAGCTCATGTCCTAACACACATTGCCATCCACAGCTTGTAGTTTTCAGACTCAGAAAACAATTGCAGAAAAAGTTTGCTTTCTAACACTAACATCCCTGGTTTTACGACTGTCAGTTACCCGTAAGTCCTTGCTTCCTCCACCCCATCACCAAATAAATCACCAGCCAGAGTCCGTAGAGTTTTACTTGTTATGACTAAGATCTAGCTGACTATCACGAAAAATGTTGCAAACTTTGTCTATTCCAGATTTAATACTTTGTCCAACCCCCACAAAAAAATTCATGTTTCTCACTGTCCAGAAAAAACAAGTCTGCAAAAGCCAGGGCTGCTGCATTAGGAAAGGCAGCAGATTTAAATGGAAGCAGCATGCCGGAAATGCCCCAGTTTAGAGACTGCACATCTAATGTTTTGTGAAACTGGAGGGGAGTTGGAGGAGATTAAAGCGCATTTCCCTCTGATTGGGAGCTTGTGGGAGGTGTAAACGTGGGCAGTTGTCAGATTAATTCTTTAGATGATTACATTCTTTTTGTTTCTTTAAAGCTGTTTGTAGTTGGGTTTGATGTCTTCTGTTCTGGGCAAGTGTATTGCTGCAGTTACCAAGGTGACTTTAGCTGACTTTCAACTATTTTTTCCAGCTTCAGTTTCTACCAGTAGTCTGCTTCCGGGTGGAGGAGAGAGGGAGAAAATTATGTTTGTTGTTTTTTTTTTTGTTAAGTCTCATGAATGCTGATTAACATGAACTTCACCAAAGCCATATTTGATTATTTTTTCTCTTTTTCTAAGAAAGTGAGGGTGGTCAAGACATTGTAAAGGTGTCCAGTGTGGCCTGCAGCTTCCCCAGATCTGTCAACAAGGGGAAAGGGCCTGAGGAGACTTGACATCCCAGTGTGCTGTGCTCCTTCTTGATGTGAGAAGGCCACACGCTGGAACCTGCAGCCTCCCGGGGGCCCTCTCTTTGTATTAAAGATGAGGGTGGCTGCAACCTGCTTAATTTGATGCCAATTAGCAGCAGCCCGTGGGGATCCTGGAAAATCGCCAATGCAATCACTGGGTTGCACAAAGTTTGGATGTCCCCTCCTTATAAGTCATGTTTATAGCAACTCCTTCTCAAGCAACCACTGGCAGTTATTTTATGGGATTCAAGAATAACCAGGTTGATCGGATTAAGAAAGGTTTAGTATTCTTGCATTTGTGCTTCGCTTTATGATCAGAGCGCTTGATCTCATGGATCTATCAAGGAAGGAAGTCTCAGTTCCCTTCCAAGCTCTGTTGCTGATATGGAGCATAATTTTGCTGCATTTCCAAGCTACCCTCCCAGGTATCAAAATCACAAAGGACGTACTGTGGGAAGCTGGCCATGGCAGGGGCTCTTTCCAGGAGTGGGTGCCCACTGCCTCACTGAAGTTAGTTTCTGTCATTGCTCCTTGCTCCCTCCATATAAAATTCAGTACTGTGAGTTACCAAATGCAAACCATCAGTGCAGACTTGCGCAGCTGGGAGAGAAAGGTCTGGCCACTTTTCCTTTCTTCCTCTCCCGCCCCCTCCTTCCACTCCCACTTCTTCCCTTTCCAACCGTGGCTATTTCAGACCTCCTCACTCCCTCATGAAGATATGGTCAAAGATCACTTAAGTGCCAACAGTCTTCCAGTCTCTCTCCCACAGTTTCCCCTGAAGCAGGCAGCTGTGGGAAAGAGCCCTCAGCACCTTGGCACACAGAATTACAGCACCCGTCAGGAACGCACAGAGGCAAGCGCACAACTGGGGGGTACAGGGTTACACAGCTCCTGCTGTGGTCTCATTGAGACAAGGTACCTCGAGTGCTCAGACTTGGGTGCTCCCCAGCCTGGTTAAACAGGATGGTGACGATGTTCTGTGTGCATTTCCTGGCAGGGAAGGGCTGCTAGGACAATGCCAGTAGCAACAATCTTCTTGCCACTCACATATCCCTTTGGAAAGCTGCATAATAATCACTGTCAGAGCTTGCAGGGGCCAGACTGTTCCAAGACCTGCAGCTGAAGTGGAATTGAGAGATTTAGGCTGTGCCACTGGCACCCTGCAGACTCATGAGCAAAGTCAAACAACTCTTTTATGCTTCAGG
Organism: Hirundo rustica; assembly: GCF_015227805.2. Lineage (NCBI taxonomy): Eukaryota > Metazoa > Chordata > Aves > Passeriformes > Hirundinidae > Hirundo > Hirundo rustica. The sequence goes on along the minus strand of NC_053457.1, from coordinate 23,312,957 downwards.
ATCCCAGTCTGTAAAACTGAGACATTTTTCCACGAAGGGACCTTGCAAGGATTAAGTCAATGTTTGCAAAGCACTTTTGGATTCTTAGACGGGGAAAGCTATAAAGGAGTGCAAATTATTAGCATGGTGACTGTTTTGCACTACTGCTGACACTGGTTTGCCAGACATTTACTTTTCTAGTTTGCAATCTTGCCACCCAGCACTCAGCCTCACGCTGAGACACTCCCTAAAGTATATTGCCTCCTTCCATTCAGCATTCCTGACTCAACCAGGACACCACTGAATGGCGACCTGATGAGAGAGCATGCCTAAATAAGCAGGACTGGATTGGAAACTTACTGCTTAGTGGTTGAAGAATCAGAAAGCCCAGCCAGAACCAGACAGCTTCAGAGAATGCTGAAATGCTCCCCTTTATGTAAAGTTTGCCTCCAAGAACTGAGGACAGGAAACCAGCTACAAAGACAACAGCTCCCCTCCGCCCAAGCAAAGCAGAACGAAAACCCAGTGCAACTGGGAAAAGCAAAGTGCAGACGCGCCTCCAAGCAAATCCTACATTTTGGTATTACCGTCAGAGCTTCCTCAGAAATGCTGCTCAGATGGAGCTTGTTAGTGTGCATTAACCCAGTGCTGCTCCCTGACAGGAGATATCCATGTGCCCTGTTTACCAAGTCAGAGGAACTGCAGGAGCAGCAGACTCCAGCCCTGGATGCAGTGCCACTATTACTCATGTGCTCCAAACCAGACACACCATGTGACAGTCTGGGGTTATCCCAGGAGGAATTCTGGAGTGACACAACTCCTCCCTCTTCCCATGAGGGAAGGGCAACCACCTGAGATGCTCAGAGTGCAGAGCTCCAGCAGGTCACTGCCAGGACAGTCCTGCCAGCCTCACCTGCCGGAGGGTTGTTCCCTACTCTGTTTGCCAGGAACCTGCCTTCATTTCCCTGCACAGCTGGAAACTGTTCAGGGCTGGATGGAATTAGCACATGGCTACAGGGCTACCATATGTTCAGGTTTCCCTAGACTCAACCTTTCTGCCTAGAAACTGAATGCAGATGGGACTCGAAGTCTCTGTGGGTCCCTGGACAAATGACCACCACACATAAGGGACCAGCACAATTATCTGGGAAATCCCAGACAGAAATATGAGAGTCAGGCATGTGAACCCCACCACTTGATCCCTCTAGAGAAGGGGGAGAGTTATAAACAGCAGAGACGTGATGGAAAAGCCTTATCAAAGTAATACAGACTTGGGAGACCCTTTTCTATCACTCAAACTTCATGTTCAGACACTGGGGTGTGCGTGGGCAATACCTGAATTCTGGCACAATGAAATGCAACAATTACAGATAATTTTAGCTTTGACACATGCAGTAATGCAATGTGCTAGCACTAGGTTTCTACTCCATGCCTCAACTCACAGCAGAACAGTCTGAGTTAGCCAAGAAGCAGAAAAACATCAATTTCAGCAACACTGCATGATCAAGGGGGCCCTTGAGGGGTGGAAAAGGTCAAGAATTCCCCTATCCCAATGCTGGCTCTCCCTGCTACTGTGGCAAATTAACTCTGCTGTCCTAATCTGTAACATGCAGATACTACTCACCTACTGCACAGGAGAGCACAGAGCTAATTACCAGGGACAACCAAAGACTCAGCCCCAGAAATTATTACATCAAGAAATTAAATAGGGATCGAAGCAAGACTCCACAAGTGTCACTGAACTTTGACATCTGGAGCTTCCAGCCCACTGAGGCTTTGACAGCAGCAGTCTGCCATTTAAACATCCCCTACAGGCAACAGTTCTCTGCATCCAACAAGAGTCAATCTGCACTTGCCTTTCTGTGTGTCTCAGCAGTGCCCACTTAACTGATGGGTCCTAAGAAACAAATAACGCACCACTGAAATGCACACTATTCATACACGTCTTATTTTTCCAAGTGGTAATTGAGAGTATTCAGTTACCTATGTTGAAAATGATTAGTCATGTTTCCAAAGAATAATTCACATGTTCTTTTGTTAATACCTACGAATTGATTTAATGGCTGCTTATGAACTGAGCCAACAGTCATTTTGAGAAACAGATGTCCGATGCAGTTTTAAGCTTTAAGTGTGCTTTTATTCATATCCTTAGGAGAAAAAGGGCTACACAGTCTATGGTAATAACACTAATGAATCAAAGTACTACAGCTGCCCAGCAGGGTTTTGACAGAAACCAGCTTTTTCTCAAAGGAACTTTTTTTTAGGACTCTGGGACAGTGAACAACTGGTAATATGCATGCTTAACATGTAAGTATGTGCTTTGCTGGAGCCAAAACACTGAATCAAGCCCTATCTGCAACCAAATAATATGAGGCTTTTGCATAAGAATTGAAAACTGTAACTATACAAAGACTGGGAAATCTACATGGAATCTGGATCCTCTACATTTCATACAAATAAATATTCAAAAGTTTGAGTATTTCTGATACTATTTGTGATGCTGAATGCAGAACAGGTTGTCTGCTTTAAACCTTGATAGATTATTGTGTGTGGGTGGTAGGGTTAGGATAAAAGAAAGGGAAGAAAGCTACTAGGAAAGCAATTGGTGGTTGCAAATCCATGATAAATAAACAGCACATTCCTCTTCTGCACAAAGTCCTTAGAGTCTGTGTCAGAATTTAACATCCTACTGTCAGCTGGGTGCAAGTTTGGCAGCCTGGGGTTCTGCAGTGCTCCCTATGCAAAGCAGATTTGAAAAAATTGCCATGCCCCAAGAGAGTGTTCCTGTCAAGTTCCTCAAGGACTTCTAACGCACAAGTTATTCACAGGACACTTGCAAAGAACTACAGGTTTGATATTTTGTGATCTGATGTGTACAGTGCAGGATATGATTAGACGCAAGCCTGCTTCCCATCAGCCAGCCCCTCGTAATCATGAACATATTTATCCTTGTGGTGCCTCAAGAAGATGACATTATTAGTCCCATTTTATAGATTCACAACTGAAGCTCAATAGCAAAATGACTTGCCTTTGATTACACAAGATTTACAGTGAAGGACAGACCTTAGTCCCAGCCCTACCAGGCCCAAGCAATGCAAGCAAGGATCACACCAGAAGAATTAGATCAATGTACAGAATTGTCCTTCATCTCTGGTGCTCAGAAGTCCTATGAAAATTGTATCTGCATTAGGTTTGTGCCTTTTGTGTCTCAGCCTTTACCCCTGCAGGTACCTGGAGGGAACATGGATGTAGATACATTACTGCATGCAAAAGCCGAGCTCCTAAGTTACATTCCTGCACAGCAGCTGGAGATGAGCCTCTCTGTATCATGCTCTTGTACTTATTGCACATTGAGCAATTTTGCTCAAATGCATGAGACATGCTGAGGCAGTGTATTAAGGAAGGCAGAGACATAACAAGATCTTCTTCTTCTGCTTCATCTATACCACACTGTTCTGGAAAATGTGTTGACTGATCAGTTTCAGCCACAGTAAGGGTAATCATCAGGTCTGATTTACGTACTAGTCAGTCAGATGTTGTAAGTAAACACTGCTTTCCAGCACAAACCACCCCTTTTGGTACGGTCAATGCATTGAACAAGTCCCATTGTATCTGCTACGTGGAGGGGAGAAGCAACTGCACACAGAGAAGACCTTTCCCAAATTTCTCTCAAAGCAGCTGGTAAGACGGAGGAAGAAAGCATTAGGACACACAGCTGTTTTAAGCTGGTTTTAGCCCTATCCCTCCAACAGTATCACCACAGTAACACAGCTGATGGCTGTCTTTCCTTAACTGAAGTGCTTATGGAGAAACAGGCTACCTTTCAGTTTCCCCAGTGGCAACCATAGACCTCAGGGAAATGTATTGACCTCCTAGGAGGCAAACATTGGAAACCATTTCTACCACTCAGGCTTCAGGCAGGGTGGGTGTACAACCGCTGCAGGTAAGCGAGATTTGCAACAAAGAGCACTGTCACAGATGTGAGGCTCTGAATTTGATCTGCCTTCCTCTGTCTCAGAACAGTTAAAAACCCAGGTAAATATTTGTGTGCTTCATCTTAGACCTCGCTAACCTTTCACCACTCCGTCTCAAACGTATCTCTGTTTATCTCACCCTGAATAACGTAAAGCTCCCTTATCTAAGCAACAACTGCCTCCCAGCATTAAGGCTTACCCATCAGCTGCCTCCTTGACCTGATGTGCACCCAAAAGGTTTGTGGTCACCCCCCAACCACTGTGGACTCAAATGACACTGGGCATGCAGGTGCATGCAGGAGCCCAGCACCTGTGAGAAATCCTGCCCAGTACTTTTGAGCTCTCCAAGGTTGGGTGTGATTTGTGCAAATCACATGATAGAATTTTATATTTTTCTCAGCGGGGCCAGGGGGAACAACTAATGGTGCAATGTGACCAACCTGCAGGCAGAGAAATGCTACTCAAAACCTGAGTCAGATCAGAATAGGACTCCATATAATTACTATATGGCGAAAGTAAGATTATTCCTAAAGCAATAATAAAGTCACTTGACATTTTTTAATATAAGTACCTATATCTCATATTACATATTAGCCAAAAGCATCAGCAGTTGACACATAATACTTCCCCCATAGGATTAGGCAACTCATAAACATTCATGTATTAGGCAAATGGGAAGTCACCTACGAAATGGAACAAGAAAGGACAACAACAAGAAATATTTTTCTCATGAAATGTTTGAATCAAGAATGAAATAGGAATTGAAACAGACCAGGGTGCTGTCCCTGCCTGGCACTACAGGGAAGTGCTGATTTCATGATGATCTTTACTCTTGAAAGCAGAAGGCACAGATGTTTATCAGAGACTAAGAAACCAAAGGAAATACCAAGGAGAAAGAGTGCAGTAAAGATGCATAAAAAGGCATGTCTTTCTGTATCATTTAGATGAAAACATTAAAACTGATGGGAGGACACTGAACTGGCACCTGAAGTCTAAGAGGGGAATGGGAGAAGCCCAGAAAGACAGAAGTGCAGATACTACAGATGGCTTGAAACCACATGTAATTTCCTATAGATTCACTTAAGCCAAAACTTGCAAGAGATATCTATGGACCATCCTAGTCCACTTAAATCACCTGTTAGACTACTGCTATTGGAGATCCAGGTGTTACTGGCATGTAATTACTGACAGAACCCACCTGTTTAAGCAAGGCAAGATCAAAGTCACTTAAAAAAAAAAAAATTAACATTTTCATCAAAAGGTTTGTAATTATGAGCTTGAAAACAAAATACTCAGGAAAAAATATCAGCAGTCATCTTCGCCACTTATCTCTACTGCTACCATAGCACTTTTTCAGCACAGTACTTTTTATAGGAATCAGTCCAGTCTGAATTCAAACACCGAAGACCATGAACAGCAGGTTCTACAGAACAGTCAGAGCTACTCTGCATTAGCACATCTTGTCCAAAACCCCTCTAAAAAGCTGCCCTCCTGAGTCCTAGACCATTTATTCAACCTGAACAACTCTTCTTCCTCTATCTTTGCATTTTGCAAGTATTCACTGCCAGCTTTCCTCTCCCATTGCCAAGTCTTTTCCCATCCAGCTTTGTTTTCCATGCTGAGCTCCTTCATCTCCATCTGCCACCATGTGACTATGCAGGGTGAAACTCACGGTGCTCGGTCGAGGTTCAACCCATTCTGTCTTTGTGCATTGATTGGAGGTAGGACAGGTTTGCTGTTAATCTCAAGCCCTCTCCGCAAAGTCTCCCTGATTTGCTCTGTATCTGCAAAAAGAATATTTTAAACATGATTTAGAATCCCCAGAAACAACACAGACACAAGAAGATACCAGGTGTTTCATCTAAACTCTTCCCCTTCAGAAAGAAGTGGAGAAATGTTATGGTATAACACTTAATTGAACTTTCTGAACTTCTTTAGGAGTTATTTCACTTTATAATGTCAGCTTGAATTCCCTTGTTTTGGCTTCATTGTTATGTCAGGCAAGGAGAGATGGAATCTTTTATACTGAGTCCTCCTGATGAAGAAATTCTGAGTAGCTTTGTAAATTTTCATAAGTGAGTTATTTGTTGGTTCTGTAACTCTTATAGAACCTCCTGACACTTCCAAGCCTTTGTACTGGAAATAATTTTTCCCATTAGGCATAACAGGAATTTGCTCCTTTCCCAAACGAATGTATGAAGGTTTCCAAGTTTTGTGCAATTGCCTTTGGAAATCTGTTGATTAATTTACAAGATTTTTATGCAGGGCAACCTTAAGCCTCAAGCTCACATCTGAAAATAAGCTGCAAATTATGCAGTTCAGATGCAGTGTTTTTACTTTCACTTTTTTCTGAAAAGTCTACTGGCCAAATACTTTCAATAGGAAGCTTTTCTGTCTTTCTTAGAAGTTTCCTCATCTATTTTTGAGAAATGTGAGAATTAGGTAAAGAAAAAAAAAACAACACACATTATTTCAAAATCTTTTGAAGGATATACAAATTTCATCATGTATACCTCTCCTGGGCTTTTCATTTCAAGGCTGAGGCAAAACAGCCTTTTTAGATTTGGTGCAGTTCAAAATATTTGCACAGAAACCAGAAGAAATGCAGTATGCGTTTAACTAATTTTTTACTATGGATTTAAAAACAAGTAAGATACCATTTCTGGATGCCAGGAAATCTCAAGCCCTCAAATTTTATGTTGCTTCACCCATTTGAAAGGTAATATGCATAATTTCAAGCCTGTGTAATGGCTATGACTTCCCTACCCTGAGAAGGCATCTCACTGCAAAGGGGAACTCCATGTTTTTTTAATTCTTCTTTCCAGAGTTCTGTATTTGCATTAATTCCTTGAGTTCAGCTGCAGCAATGTGCAGCATCAGTCTAACTTGCCTCCCAAGAAGGGATAATGTTAAGAAGGAAACACAGCCTAGGAAAATGAAGTTGCTTCACCTTGCAGATGTTTACAGTCCTGTTTTCAGCAGGTGCTCAGTTTAACTTTGTAAATTCAGATTACAATTTGCCTAAAAACTGAAAGAAACATTTAGACAAAATAATGCCAAGAATTCTTCTCCTCTCTCCTGCCTTCTTCAAAGAGGCCAAAATCCATTTTGCTGTCCTGAGATACACCAAGCCCCCAATGGCTGTGGAGTTTGTTATGAACTCGAAGATGCAGCACGACTCAGTGCACTGCCCAGACCCACCAGAAGCTGAAAGGTCATGACAGTGACTTGGCCCAGGACCTCTTACCTTTCCCAGAGAGCCGCCGAGGCTGGGTCCCAATGCAAATGCTCCTGCTGTCTTCATCATCCTCTGGTGGCCGGCTCAGGTCATCCCAGGCACATTTGGCACTCACTCCGCTCAGGTTTGAGCCATCTGTCTCAATCCCTTTGTCGACTCTCTCCTGCTTGAAAAGATTCAAAACACCAAGAATTTTTTGGAGCGTGGCTTGAGCCTGAGTTGGAAACCACCATGGTGCAGCCCAACCTTCAGCAGCTCCTGCAGATCCCCTTCTGTGGACAATTTCCACTCTCTGGACCCTGTGTTTTGTCAGCAAACAGGAACTGCACATTGAGCCATTTCAGGAAGCCACTCTGAACTAAACAAACCTTTTCCATAGCAAGTTGGTCTGAGATCCCACCCTATCCCCACTGCTTCACTACGTGGCCCTGGCAGGCACAAAGCAAGGAGAGAGAAAGGTGAAAATCAATGGCCTGGGGTGTGCAGGATTGCTTCTTTTGGTGTTAGCATTGATTTACACCAACTTAAAATATTTAAGGTATGAACCACAGCTTGGCAGTCGATCTCTTACATGTCAACGATAACAAACCCCTGAATAAGTAAAGTTTTCTTTCCAACCCTACCAAAGAGTCCCACAATGAAAACAGCTCACCGAGAGACTCGTCATTCACACAGGTTCTTCATTTGCAAACTGCCCAGAGAATCCCTGCTTTCTAACGTGCTGGGGTGTCCCATAAAGGACAAACATGCAAGACTGGACGTGCGAGGAGACACAGACCTGTTCCCCATGTCAAAGCTTTTGCATAACTTTCTCTATTGGCAAATAAACAAACTCCCTCCCTTTCAAGCTGGACTTTCCAAGCACGTAGTCAGTGTTTGGGTCTCAGAAGGTGTCACACACCAATCATAAGCAGCTGGATGCTCTCAGGCACCAGGCATTTACTCAAGGACATGTGCATCTGTTGCCAGCAAGATTGCCCTAAGCTACAGCCAAAACTCGAGGAAGTTCCACCTGCTTGGACATGGGCATCAGTCTGAATTTCCACCTGCGACCCACAAGGGGGTAATGTTGAGCTGAACAAACCCGGGGCTGTGCTACATAGACAAAGGGCTGGCACCTCTCTTGCCTGGCATTGAAGCAGCCAGGCTCGCTTCCCCCTTTTCTGAAGGGGTCTTGCCTCTGGTACTGCTCAGTGGCACCAGCAAGATCTGCATCTCTCTGCATACGTCTGAGTCACCTCAAAACGCAGGCAGTCCCAAGAAACTTCAAAGATTTGAGGAGAGAGCAGAGAGGTGTTACACACAATGGGAGAGAATCTCTCTACTCCATGTAAGTACCCTCTGGCTTGACATTGCCACTGAAGATGAGAGATTGTGCAAACATTTTGCTCTTTGCAAAATCTGTCCCCAAGAAACAGTTTCCAGACGAAATCCATGTATGTCCCTCCCCTTGCCCCGCTGTGCATGCTGCACCCTGGGAAGAGCATTGCCTGTTCTTGTGACCATTCAAGAGAAGATTTGAGCAGCTCAAAGATAAGCACTAGCATTCAGGGTGTGGTTGCACAGCGGTTTAAGTTGATGTAATTCACAATGACTGCAGTCCCACCCTCCTCCATGTGCTCTTACCCCTTTCCCTTGAGCCAACTATTTTTTTTTTTCATCTGGATCACCTCCCAAACCCCATTCTTTGGCCCGAAAGTTGAGGTAGGAGCCTGTGGCTGAGTGCAGGACCGGAGCAATCGTGACTTAGACTTAAGCATTCAAGAGACTGTCTTTCTCCCCTTGTTAGGATCTTCCTCCAGCGTCAGGGGAAACTGGCTTCTTGAAAACGTAATAGGAAAATCTGAGAAATAACAAATCTGTTGTGATTTTCTTTTGTTTTATCCTAAACATAAAATTAGTTGTGTCACCCAAAAATAGAAGTTGTCGGAAAAGAAATAAAAATACATCCGTTCCTACATATGCAGACAATGCTCTAAGTGAGATTTAGCACGTGGCTCCTTTGGGAACCCTCCACAGTATTCTGTGAGGACCCAAATGTGCTGGCGTGGGGAGGTGTAATTTGTCAGCCAAGTTATTTTTTATCCAAGTCATTGGGGACGCATTGGAGAGCCACCAAACCTGCTCCTGAGCAGGGAGGAGAGGCCAGAGGGCTGCGAGGCTCTGGTGGGATCTGCTCCCCTCTCCCTGCAGCCAGGGCCCCACTCCCAGCCAGACCCTGCGGACAGAGTGCAGAGCCTCGGGGAGGGGGAAAGGACTCTCATCTGCAGCTCAGCTGGCTTGCAGAGCACTTCCTCAGGGGAAGAAGTGCTGCTCTGTTGGCATCCCTTGGAGATCAAGGGGAGCTGATGGAAACGAGCTGGCTTAAGGCAGCCTAATTTGCATGCCTGCTTCATGTTTGCAAGTATTGATGTTAAAGGGGGAAAAGTCCAAAAAACCCCAATAAGTGTAGATTCATAGCTCTGGCAATGCACAGTTCTACCCCACTTTAGCCAGCAAAGACTTGCCGGGACTGAGGGGCTGTTCTTCCTCCTTTGAAAGAGCAGCTTGAACAGGAGGTTGGAGGAGCCCAGGGCAAAGGAGGTTCAGCTCTTTCCTTCCTCAAAGAAAGGATATTTCTGTCCCATTTTCCTCTCAGCATGTGGGAGGGATGCTCTGAGGCTCTTATAAGTCATTGATCCCTTTTTAAATGAGCCAGAGCACTGCAGTGTGACCTGCAGAGCAGCAACCACAACTCAGGAAATTCAAATCAGCTTTATTCTCTTCTGAGATATCTGCTAAACAGAAGCAAAGCACTGAGAATCAGCACAGAGCTGGGGACCGACAGGAATTGTTTGACAGTGCTGCCAGGGAAATCTGAATGGCCTACAGGGAAGCCTGGCTGAACAGAAAACAACCAGCGTTGCCACAGCATTAATTGCCGACATCCTGGGATGACATCTTAGTTGGGATCCATTCTCAGCAACTCCGAACAGAAAGTACAGCTGCTGCTGCCAGGGCTGGGTTTAGGCCTCAACCAATTCCCACAAGAGACAATGCAGCCTCCAAACAAGCTCTGCCTGCTTCCCAGACAGACAACATGCTTGCTGGCTCCCAGGAAAGTTGTCCAGTTTCTCTGCCTGTTCCCTCCCTCCTCTCCACCTCTCTTCCACTGCTGCCTTTCTGGTCTCACACACCCTCTACCAACACCAGGAAAATGACACTATCCTTTTCCCACTAATTAGAGCAGGAGGCACATGACAGGGCTGAAGCCAGCCTGGCTCAGCCTTACTCCTGCACTCAGCAGAGGCTCTCTGTGGGACTCGGGGGCGGATTTTGCTCTGTGAATCCCTGGGGGCTGCGGCAGCAGAGCAGGAGGGAGGTGTGCACACACACACCTGCCCATACGCACTTCTGCAAGGGCAAGAGAGAACAGAAACAGGAATGTGTTCAATGTGAGGAAGTCCGGAAGGACCACAGACGTAGCAGCTTTCAGCAGCAGGACACACTGGTGAGGCAGAGGTACTCTTTTATTTGCCTTAACTTGCCTTGGCTGACTCAGATTCCAGTAAGCTGAGCTATTTTTCATTTACAGTAAATTGAAGAAAACCCTGTTATCATTAGGAATCACCAGTGTGCAGACAACTGAAACACCTCCAGGAGGGGAGAGGGCAAGGCTCTGGAAAGTCTAAAAACTTTATGGGTCTTTCAGTTGTATTAGCTCCCATGTTGTGGAACATTTTTTTCTGTTTCTCAGACTGGGGTTATTTTGGATGAACAAATCCTTAAAACCAGTAAAAGTAGAATTTGGTTTTGTTCTTAAGCTTTCAAAGTAAAAGATGCTGTGAAGCAACTGAGAATAATCAGATACAGACATGCAGACCATAAGCAAATGCTTGTACAAAACATGCACATTTGCACGTGCCCTACCAGGCTAAGCCATAAGTTCTCTGTTAAAGGCAAACATTCAGTGATTCACTGAAACACGGCCAGCACCACACTGGATTTGCTGGGAACTCATGTACTCCAGTACCATGTTCTCCAGCTCTGTTGAAGGGATTGCAGATGCATTGATCAGAAGTCCACAGTACAGTAACCTCTCCAAAGAGGCCCTGTTTTTATCTTTAAATTTCCAAAATTATATTGAACTCTGAAGAAGAAGGTTCAATATATCTTCCTGCATGGATTTTTAATAACTGCATGTGGCACTTTTGGCTTCCCATCATTTCTCAGTCCACACTAACTACTTGGCCTCAAGTGATATCCTACAGGAATGAGCTACACTGTCACATTCACTGTGAAAAAATAGTACTTAGTTGGTTTTGAGTTTTCTGTATGTTAGATCTCCTTATGCTTGCATATAAAAGGACGGAGGAATTTCATGGTGTACCATTCCTAAATCTTGTATTACTCTAGGTTTTTCATTTTCTTTCTCCCTCCTTTCTAAAATATCTGGTACAAATTTTACCAATTTGTCTCATATAGGAGATTCCATTTTCCTGGTCTCCCTTCTCTATCTTTCTTCCTAGAGCTGCCATTCATGAAGGGCTGTACTTGTCCTTCTTGAACCACCTCTAAGAAGAGAAAGAGTTTCTAAGACTTTTCCAGGATTATTACAAACATTGAGAGGATCCAAACACCTTTACAGAAAATATTAGAACTGTTGTATAACATTAAACCAATTCTCCTTGGTTACTACAAGAGACATTTTATAAACTAAAGACATACTTGCAGATGTGGGTCAATCTCGAATATGGTCTCTCCTCTTCGCATGTCTGTTATCAACCAGGGGCCTCCAGCTCTACAACAAAAGACAGGTAATGAACCAGTCAAGCTCTTTAATTAGAACTCCCCAGCAGGGTCCTCAGAGTGGACCTGTACTGTAAGGAAGCACAAGATAAGAGTTTCAAATAAGCCTAGAAACCCCTCTATGCAGCGTATACATCCCACAGCATGCGTTTGCTCTTTACATTTTCCAAATAAATGAATAATAAAAGCCCCCCATGACCTAGCAGTTAATCTGCTCAGTGTCTGGCACCACCCAGACGTGCAGAGCAGTCAGGACTGACACAGGCTGTTATCCCCTGTCCAGGCCCCATTGCTCACACAAGACTGAGACGGGTTTTAATCTTACAGGAAACGAACTGGGACTGAGAAGTCCAGTGTAGCCTGAGTCAAAGAAAGATGGGCAAGGCAAGGAGTCAAGATTTATTCCTCTATTACATATCTAAGAATAGAGCAGGGCCCCAGTGGGACTGCACTTTTTGCCAAGATTGGCAGTCACGTTCAGTACCACAAAGAGCTTATTGCTCTGATAAATACTATCACAACAGACATTTTGCTCAGTTGGTATTTAATGGCCAAGTACTCAGATGGTTCAGGGAAATCTTTGTTATCATTAGCAATAAAAGTTGGAAGGCTCAAGGTATTTCTCAACAAAGGTGACAGAAAACAGATTACTGTGAAGATGAAATACTCAGAGACTTCACTTTGGGTCATACTGCAGCCAAACTGCAGAAGTCAGCCTTAGATAATGCTTTTCATTTGAAGTAAAAACTGAAGTCTTTTGGAACTGCCATAAAAAACTTCTTTGTTTTTTTCATGACATACTTTGTTATTGCAGTCAAAAGCCCCCTCCTCTGGCCTAGTTTGTGTTAGTCTCCTAAATACTTAAGAGTGGGAGCAAAAAAAGTTAATATTTTACAGGTTTTCAGATTCTTGGATAGCCACTCTTTCTTTCACATCACTTTGGAAGTTGTCAATTATTAACTGCAGGGCTGTGACCAGCCACAGTTCCTCACTGGGGTGCAAGAGACTTTTACCCTGGTTGCACATCAATGGCTTAGTAGTTTGCAGCTTTGCCTTCAAATCATGGACACTTGGGTCTCATTTTTTTCCTTGGAAAGGTGCTTATACCACAGCACAAAAGCCAAAAACCAACATGAGAACAGACTGAGGAGAGAGGTGCTGTATCTGTATTGACTCTGAGGAGCTAAGGGAGCTGCAGGCAGTGTTTATTGTCTCAGGGACTCAGAAACAAAGCTTGCAGCTGGACAAATTCACTCTACTCTAGGGCATTTGCATGAATTATCTGCACTTGTGCCTAAAAGGGAAAAGTTCAAGTTAAAGAAGTCCAGCTCTTACAAATAATCAATCAATTCAAGGCTATTGTGACACTAGAGAGGGTACTATTGTGCCCAGAAACAAACATCGAGAACTATTTTGCTTTAAAAAGTGTCTTTTGAGTTACAATCACATGGGAATAACTTCCACTGAATTTAAAAATGTTTAAACAAAATACCTGCAAGCCAAAAAGATTTGACTGCACCCTGGCAGCAAACAAAGCATCAACATAAAATTTACCATTTAAAATCCATCTCTTCCTCAACCCAACATCATCTTTGTTATTTCTCCCATGGCAAAACAATGAGCTTCACTTTCATGAAAGCGCTTCCTGCTGCAAACTGGCCCACCAAGAGTGGCCAAATTTGAGAGTGACTTTCTCACTTTCAGACAGCTTTGTAAGCCAGACCTTCTCCTTCCTTTCTTTGAACTAAACAGCGAGGTCACCAGTAACAGTTATCCCAGGAAGAACCAATGAGAAAACACCCTGCAGGCACAAGAGGAAGGAAATTAAGCTTTCAAGACCTCATTCTCTTTCACCCTGAACATGTGGACTTCCACATGCATTAATTTGCCATCTAAGTGTCTGTGTGTGAGAACAGATTTGCAATGAATTCCCATCTCTTGCTACAGCACAGATTAAATAAGTTCCATCAGCAAGTTAAAGATTGCTAATAAAAATAAACAACTGAACTGTTCTCTACGGAAATGCTCCCCTATATGGGCTATATGACCACTTACACCGGGACAGTCCGAAGCAGTTCCAAGATCCCTTGACCATTCCACTGCTGAGCTGCATGCAGTTCCTCAGTGCAAACCCCAACAATCTGTAATAAATAACAACAAAGATACTAAACTGGGTGGGAACCATGAAAGAACTGTGGAGAAAATGTGCCACACAGTATGGGATCAAGGAGTGCAGCTACAGAGAAGCACCATTTCATTAATCCCACTAGATATGCCAGGACAAATGGAGCCTGAGACAACAGTGGGATCCTACAAGTCCTTGTTGTCTCTCTCGACATCTACCATGGGAAATGCCCTGGTCATGTAACATTTAATCTTGTAAAGAGTGTGTGAATTTAACAATGGGGAGGGTCTGCTGACAAATGAGGGTTTATACACTAGCCTGCTTGACTTTTCAATCAAGTCCACACAAAAAGGACAGAGCAAGACTGGTTGGGGTCTGAGTACATACAAACAACTGCTCTGTCAACCGATTGCCAGGGGCAAATGAAATTCTGCACAAGCAATCTCAACCAGGCAAGGGACTTGCTGCCACATGGGATTGCTTTGGTGCTCATAAAATCCTTGACCAACTCAGTTTGCTGACTGGTTACATCTTACACAGCACCATAAAGTAAAGCTGCTTACACACCACATAATCCACTTGTCACTGCAGGCAACTGCAGAATTCTGCCTTCCTGTATAAAGCAGGGTGTGTTTGCTCTTCAGGATAGAAGCTGCCACACTGAGCAATACCAGATGTCTCTCTAACAGCAGCAGAGATCAGCTGCTTCAAATGAAGGAGTGAAACACCCTTCAGCTGATAGCAGAAGGCAGTTTCTTCCTGCTGTATCAACCACTGGCTTGTGCCTTTGAGCACAATGGTTCACTCTGAGATGGAAAATATTTTTAGCCATGGTCTTCTATTTTCTTCCTCAATACTCTTAAGTCTTTTCCAATAATGCTGAATTTTTGGGTTTTTGAAAATCTGTTCAACTGATATTTTATCAGAAAACAGGAAAACTGAAAACTAAGTTCTGAAGAGGAGCAAGCAGAAGTGAAGGATGTACCTTCTGCTGTTGGCACATATCTGCACTGATAGAGATCTGTGTGGAAAACCCTCACGTCAGCACGTACCCAGCTCTGCACACCCTACCTCTCCTGCCCCCTGCAGAGTTCACTTTCCCAGGAGCCAGCCCTTAGAGGTGCACTTCATCCTCATCCATCTCCTTGGCTTCCTCCATGAACAGCCTAAATCACCCCTGCTTCAGGACACCCCTGCCTGGGCCTTCTCTCACTAATTACATACGAACAGCAAGAGTCTAAACAGGAAATTATTTTGTGTTCCTTCTTTGCTTTTTGTAATCATTTATCCTCATGGGTCAAAATAAATCTATAACAACAAGCATCTAACAATGGGGAAAATCAAGTCAACTGTATGTGTTGTGGAACTGTATGTGTATGTGAGGCCAAGGGCCTCAGGATGCAGCAAGCTGACTGTTCTTTGATTCAGGACAGCTGGGCACTAAAGAAGAGATGAGGAGTAACACAGTACTAGCTGGAGAGTCAGCCAGGGACTATCCTGCTTAGCTTGGCTCTCTGTCTCTCCTTCCAGGTCCCACAACTCACTTTGCACTAATTAATCTCACACCCACCTTGTTTTTGTTGGTAAAACACAGACATTTAGGCACCTCAGAAAAGCCTTGCACAGCAGTTGTCTTGTGCAGGTTTGTGGTAAGAGAACTTCTTTTTACATATTGCAACTACAGCGAAAGACAAATGGGAGCAACTAGAAGCTTAAATTATAAAATACAGACACTTGCATTTTCCCACAGGATGGAAGCTTTTCCATGGAGCATGAAGAAATCAGCAGTTGGCATAAACTATGCCACTCTTCCACTAAGGTTATTAACCCAATATGAAATTTAAAAATATCCAAAGCAGCCCATATCTAAGAAGTATCACTGAGAAGGACTTCGGGAAAGCAAGCAAACCTGTTTGGCCACAGAAGCTCCCCATGCTGAACAGCAGAGTTAAATCACAACGGATTTTTTTTTAACGTTTCTTTTGCAAAGCAAACCCAAACCTTTTTTAAACAGCAGATCAATACAGGAAAATTCAGCCTCTAAAGAATCTTCGTGTCAGTGCTGCAAGCTACATTTCTCCCACTAAGAACTGCTAAAACAGCTCTAAGTCCTGCTCCAAACTCTTCCCTTTCCAGAATTCAAACCAGTGGATGGATCACTTACCGATATTACCACAGAATTAATTTTAATTTGTCTTTACATTAGCTTTTAAAAGTGTTTCCCTCAACATTTTTTTCCTGTGCTCATGTTTGAATCCGAAGACAGGATGGCGGATATCTGAGTTGCACAGCTCATGCAGTGTTAGCTGCACTCCACGCCCAGGAGGTGGCAGTCGGAGCCATCGTGGCTGGGCCGTACCTGGAGGAAGGTAACGACCCCAAAAGGAGTCTGCACCGGCTGCATCTGGGGGTCCTCTGTCAGTAACATGTGCTGGATTCGAGATTCACTGTTGTCCAGAGGGCTGTGCCACGACACGTGGTCACCGCTGCAAAAGGTGTTTTCTGCAAGGAGAAGAAACAAGAAATATTTAGTCTGTGGAGTCTGCTAGAACGTTCTTTCTGTTGGCAGCTGCTCCTGACTGCTGCCAGGCAGGGACAGTCACGGTGACTGTTCACAGTGACTGCCCTTGGCCAGCTCTGCTGAGCCTCTGAACCACCTGAAGCAGGAATGGAGTCTCATTGAGTCATCTGAATTCAAGCACTGATTTCAAAATTGCCCACTCTTGAGTCCTGCAGCAAAAAACACTCTCCTACTTTGATATTAAACCCAACACAGGAATACCAACAAATAAAATTAGCCTTTCATTTACTATTAGCCCCTTTTGTGAGAGGGCACAGAAAGTCAGCAGGCCATACTGGATGCCCATTGCCACAGCAATCCATACTCTTAATTTGCTACAGAGAAAATATTCTGAAATTTGAATTAAACATGAATACTATCCTGCTATATCTAATAAAAATTCTGCTGCTCAGCTTGTGAGAGTGTAAGTCAAAATCACTGTCTCTCCCAGTTGTCTGGGTGGCTCTGGAGCAAAATTATAATTAACATGTTTCTTCTTTCCCAAACAATGAGAAAACCAGTAGGTTATAAATTTCATTCTGTGTCAGAATAGACTGCATCAAAACAAGGCAGGCATTCCTTTCTTTTCCTCCCCTCCCACTTAGAAAGACAAAACCCCAGATAATCCCATGTTCCACAGCTAGTGCATGCCAGAAAGCACACCAGAACCCATCTGTCTGATGCTGCCCCATCACAGGAAAGGCTAATGCTTGCTTTTTGAGTGAACTAGAAGTAAAACAACCAGCCATGACCACATTCACAGCAATTAAAGCACGCTCCATTTGCATGCAGTTCCTGGAGCATGTGTGGTAATGTTGCCTAGCTGACTGCTTTTATCTTGAGTCTTGTGCTTGTCCAAGCAGAGCTTTATTGTACACACGGATAAACAACCTGGAATCCACATTCTGCCCTCTGAGATAGTCACAGTGCCCCAGGATGAACTGAGTACTGCCTGCCTGCTTCCAAAGTCAGTGGCAGGCCCAGTGCCCCTCTCCTTGACCAAGCTCACCCATGAAGGCAGTCTGGGCTACTGTCCTTGCCGTGGTCTCTCCCAAGGCCACACTTAATACTCAGCAGGAAAGGAGGCCCTACCCACTGGAAGAGGACTAGGAATGCCAGTGCAGACTGGAAAACGTTACCAGTTATTTGAGTTGCTGTCTGTCGAGACTGGAGCATCTCCCATGCTACAGGAGCAGGATCCAATTCCGAGAGGTGCCCTCCCCATGGTCCCGGATCCTCACCTAACCTTTCCACAACATCTTCCAAACACAACACAACAGGACACCTCTGAAATATCTATAGGGCTAACAGATGAACACGGCAGAGTGCGCAACAGCAAGAGAAAAACTTTTTTGGATTTCCAGTAATTGCAACTTATTCCCAGTCACATTAAACAACACCACCAAGGAACTGGGTGCTTGCAAACCCCAGTGCAATAATTGTGCATCAGGACCACCACGACGGCGAGCACAGACTGCTGCAAGGACAGGACGCTTCAGGGGAGCCCTCAGCAGTAGGCAGGTGAACTAATGAGAGTTCCCTCAGAATTGATGTGGTTACAAATATTTGCAGTTCTCTCCCTGACGAGCAGCTGCTGGCCCGCTCCTGGCTATAACGTTGGGCAACTCAGAGCATCTCCACTGGGTGTCCCCATTGGTGTGGGTTTGAACATTTATTAGCCATGGTTTTTTTCAGATGAATTTCCTGGACAGCTTGTTTGATTAAGAATTAAAATAAACTCTAAATACCAAAAGGAACTTAGCCTGAAAAATGAGGCATGTAACAGAAGCGGTGTGATAAGTAAGGGAATGTTTTCCTTAGTTAAAATTAGCAACGAAAGAAAACATAGTGAATGCAAGCTGCTTCAAAGAGTTTATCGTTATGTACACTAAATTACACGGTTCCAGCTCTGTGACTGAAAGGACTGCTTCAGATATTACTTTACTTTTAGAGTTAAGGAAATATAAGCAGATGAATGAAAAATGAATATTTTTTTAGTATCAAAATCTGTTTAAAGAAGCAGCACGTAGAATGCTGCAAGGGATATCTTGTGATATTTTCAAGTTAGACAAAATGTGGGTGATTAATTTTTTTTAAATGATAAAAGCCTCTCAGTCACAGTTTTCAGGAATGAAACAAAGCCACAAAGAGCTTATTCTTGGGCCCTGTCTTTATACCACAACATTTTGCCCATCAAATGCTCACACAATTCTATGCTGATCGATCCCTGCGTTTCACTGTTGGTGCTGCTTCTCCTGGGAAAGCCCAGCCCGTTTAGAGCAGGTTTTCAAATGCAAATGTCTCTGCTGGAAACCCACCTGTTTATGTCCATATGAACACTGAACACTTAGAAAATCTCCCTCTCCCTTGCATACACACGAACACCACAAAATTCACACTGACTACTCAATTAAATCTTACAAAAAAAATTTTCAGCAAATAACACGAAGCCAAATTAAAACCTGTGGGAGTTCAAGAAATTTGGAATTACACCCTGAAACCCAGCTTTCCACTTGCTGCATCGTCACCCATGTGGGATGTAAGATTAGCTCTTGTACAGAGACCATTGCAGCACTGAGAACTGCCTGAATTACATGATTTGTAGCCACAAAAACTAAGACATTACAGAAACAGAGGACTAGATAATCACTTTCCATTGCCTCATCCCTTCCTACCTTTCACACTCATGTTTTCCAAACAGGACAGGGAGGAGAACACCACAAATGGATACGCCTCGTTCCCCTAGGTGACCACAGCAAAAGCAACAGTCATCAGAAAAAGTTCCAGGACGTGACAGGTAATTGTCAAACCCATAGTACAGGTGGCAAAGCACAGAAATTATCTAGCCATGAACAGGAGAAATTAAAACTGAAGGAACTGAAAGAAAATACATTAAAAAGTTAAATCCAAATTATTAGTAGATGGATAAATAAGCAAATCCTCAGGAGTAAACTAGGGCTCTGATATACTGCACACAAGCTGACTGCTGCTGAATACTTCTGCCTCGTGGTAAACCTGAGGTGGTTAAACGTTGCCTCCATGAGAGGATGAGCTAAGGTACCCAATCTGCCCCAGGATAAATTCATATTCCTTCAGCAGTTACCATGGGAGCAGGGGATGTGTTGTAAATACACAGGCTTGCTCACAGTACCCCCTGGGACTCTTGCACCCTTCCTGCTTGGAAGGGGCACTAACTAACAAGCCTTAAACCTAACACTGCAAGGTGACTCATCCTCACAAATTTGAAACTGGTTCTACTCCTGCAAGTTTATGTTTTAACAAAAAACACAGACTTTTCTTTCTTTCTGGTGAGGATTGCTGATTCCACGAAATCCAACTGCTTCATAGGGAGGTATCGATTTCATAAGAACTCAACAAGGAAATCATTAAAACATTTCAATTCAAACTTACTATTTTAGTTCATAATTTATAGTAGCAAATCTGAAGCCTCTCTCTAGCTCTACAGAAATGAAAAATCTCTAAATCTGCCATAGACCAGCTCTTGTACTATTCTATTATGCAAAAGCAGCAGTTATACCAGACCACTCTGTTAAGCCACCCATATTTTGAAGTCTTTAAAATGTCATTATCAATTTTCTTTTACAGCTCACATAAAGCAGGTAAGGTTCCTTCATGCAGCAACAGTCATAATTCAGCTGCACAACCTCTCCTAACTTTACTATCCAACTGCTCTGTAATGAGAACAGGAGAAATAACTCAGAGGGAGCCATTCCACTGTAGACTAGTAAATTTTCTTTGTCTAAGTTTGCTCATGTATTTTCTTGGAGTGCGTTCCCCCTCCCTCCTTTAATTTGACTAAATATAGCTGATGCCTAAAGAAATAAAACCAAGTCATATTCTTGGCCTCGGGATGTTTTATAAAAAGTATAATGCATGCAATCTACACTTAAGTGGTGTTACCTAGCTCTAGAGAGAAATACCGATTACTTCCCAATGTATTTTCAATTTCTTTTTTAAACCTGTCAGCTTTCCATATATGGGATCTTGCTGGGAGT
This sequence comes from Hirundo rustica, assembly GCF_015227805.2. NCBI lineage: Eukaryota > Metazoa > Chordata > Aves > Passeriformes > Hirundinidae > Hirundo > Hirundo rustica. Next base: position 23,292,277 of record NC_053457.1, on the reverse strand, counting down.
CCTTACTCCCTTAATTGAAAAGGACAGCAAACTTAGAGGAGTACCAGGAACTAAGAGAGAGCTTCATCCTAAAGGCAGCCCCAGTCTGAGTCAGGGAACATCTCCTGCTACCTGAGCTGGCTACCCTGCACCCAGAGCAGATGGTGAACACTCTTTGGGCATCTGGGAGCTTAGTATCTTCTTTTGCATGTGCACTGGCAACTTAAGGAGGAAAACAAAGAACTGATTGCTGTTCTACCAGCAAGAAGACAGCAAGGCAACTTTAAGCCCTTCTCCTGTCCGTGCAGGCTCCCTAGCCTGTCTGGCTCCAAGGCAGTTCAAACTGCACCACCCAGAGTTCATCCAGAGGCCAGAAATTTGTCCCTTCTGACATGGTCCCACCACGTAATTCTTGAGATAAATTTTAAAATCAGAAGAACAGCTTTGCAGCCTGACCATTCCTCTGTACCTCTTGTAAGACACCTCCTCCTTCCAAATGCCAGCTAAACGCAGCCACGAGGGGTTAAACTGCGCTGAGTAATCAGCCAAATAAATCCACCTGGACAGTGTGCTACAGGTTAGAAGCTGATACAGAACAGAGTGGGGGAAGCCCTAAGTACACTAACTACTAACTGTGCTTGGTGTTGGGAAAACAGCCACTCTAGACTCGTATCCTTTAAGAGCATGGTTCTGTTCCTCCTGTTTCTGAGGAAAGCCAGGTCATCATTACATGGCCACTTTATTTGGGGACATGTGCAAGATGATGCTGAAAGAAACAGTCCTGCTTGCCCCCTGCAAAAGCAGAGCTACCTGGATCACCTCCTTGGAGCAGTGATGTTGCTTAGCTATGCTAGTACAATGCTTGGCAATTCTCTGCTACCTTGGTCTAAAAATAAAAGAAAAATCCAACAACAACAAAAAAACCCAGTAAATTTGCATCAGCACCGGGGATGCTGGCACACAAACAAGATGACTACATCCCTCACACAAGCCAGACCTACATTATCTGCAGCACTCAATGGTGTGAAAACTGGCTGCTCTAAGGGCTACAAACCTGAATTTTGACTCAGAGAGCTCAGTTAAACTGCAGGCAGCCAGTCACAGATGTCAGCCTGCATAACTCAGAGAAACTGTGTACTTGAGGGCAAAGAAGGATTTTAACTCCATGACTTATGGGTGCAGGAATGTTAAAAAGGCCCCCAGTGAGTTCCTGACCAGCATGACAGTGATGCAGCCAGACATATAAATTGAATGCAGCTTATCCAATACTTACAGAATCAACGTAATTTATTGCATTGCCATTACCCCATGCACGGTCTGTATAATTTATTATATAAATGCATTTTATCCAACACATTTTTAATATTCAGTCTGGCTTTGTTAAAAAAAAAAGTAATCTGGCAAACTGTCACAAGTAAGATTTGATGCTGTTTTTCAGTACTGTTTTGCAGACCAAATGGCTAGAATTAATTGAGAGAAACAGAGTCCAGTGCTGAGATGTAATAGCTCTATGTTTCACCAGACCTACTTAATACATTTCTAACTAGCTCAATAATAAATATAAGCATGCATGCAAAGATGTTAGCTATAATAAAACAATACAAAAGCTAAAGATGAAAGTTGTATTGAAAGTATTTCAAAGTAATACTGGTATTGCAACTCATTATATGGATGAATTTAAAAAAAAAATTATAAAGAAAAATACTTTATTCAGACTCATTTGCCAGCCATGTTAAACTAGGATAATTAATGCTAAATTCAGTCTCAAGCTTAGTTTCCTAACCTACAAGGAATGGCACACATGGATTGGTAAAGGGAAAAAACAATTGGGATATAATCTGTGGGGCCCACTAGCAGTTAGTTTATAATTTTGCTTTCAAGTCAAGATGAAAATGATTTAAGAATATACAAAGAATTAGCAGAATCCAAGCTGTGAGATATTTGCACTATGTTTAAAAAATGCTCTTTCTCCCTATTTTTCTTTTTCAGTTCAATTTTGCTGCCCCTTATCTTCTGTCTTGGAAACAGGAACTGCCCCAGCCCTGGCACTCCTAAGAGGTGCAAATTCACACAGTGCTGCTGCCTGCTGCAGACATGCAGCATAGAGAAGATCCTTTAAGAAGAATTAAATCCCAGGAATACAATTAAACAATAGCTCCACTGCAGGGATTCAAATTGGGCTTTTAGAAACAAGGGGCCTAGGGAAAAGGTTCTTTAAAAAAAATAGCAGGGAAAAAACCAGATTATCAGTACTGTAGGAACTACTTGACCTCGGAGGTTTGAAGACAATTTCAGAAAGCAGAGAAGTGTGATGCAGATTATTCTTTCAGAATTTCTCTGCAGGTTGAAAGTACAAAATTGATTACTGCACAGCTCCAGGGTGCTAAGTCTGGAAAATTAAAAACCCTCTTAAAAAAAGCCCAATCTATTTATGCTGACACATATAAACTTAACTGATCATTTAATTCTTAGAACTGAAAGCTCAATGAAGAGTCTCCCACACCTTCCCAGTGTACATCACCAGCAGGGCAAGGTGATTCTTCACTTATCTGTGTTGTGCTTAGTTAGAGTCACTACCGTGGGCAGTGGGATGACGGAAAATGTATCTCACTGTACTGCAGCTTCCACTGAAGGAGTTGCAAAATACTGCTTTTCTTATCACAAAGTAGATCCCAGGCACCCAGATGCCTTCTGCAACATTGCAGAGTGCAGTATTATAGAAAAAAAAAAAATTAAATGCTATTGTACAATGACCAATTTGGTTCTGAGCCTCCTTTACCCCTTCTGTTTTCCAAGACATTTCTTTCTATCCCTTACAGATCTGCATATCTGGCTTGCTCCTTCTCCCTGCCCCATGCTATGTGTGTATACAATTTCCATGACTGCAAACTCTGGGAATTTCTCACGCAGGCTCTCAGCAAGTGACTCCAGTGCCCAGGGCACACTCCCACTCTCTGCAAGTGGTGGGCCCCCTGTCCTCTCCCTGACTCTGTACAGCCTGCTCCACCAGCCACCCCCTCACACACTTTCTCTCCTCCCCACAACTTCATCCAGCTCCTCCACTCTGCTCCTCTCATGCTTCTGCAGCACTTGCAATCAGCAGAACCAGGAGCTGGCACATTCATCGTGTTTGGTGTCCCCTTTGTATAAGCACTGTCCAGGGCAGATTGCACCTCCAGCCTTGCTTTTGCAACAATACAGTTCTCACCCATCTACGGATTTATCTGCATGGCTCCCTCCTCCAGAAAGGTGAAGCTGGAAGAAGGCATGGCAGCATGAAAGGACTGAGCTGGCATTGTTGAGTATGGCAGAAAAAGAAAATGAACACAGATGTGAATTGCTCCTTCTCAACCCCACAGAAGTTTGCTGCTCCTCTACATCCCATCACTCAGACCCATCGCCCTTGGGTGCTGCAGGGTTGGGGTGCTTTCACCTCCCCCAGTCTTCCTTTTTACTTTCTCCATCCTCCTGTTCCAGCAACCACAAAGGAGTGATGTGCTTGCTGAAGTCTGAGCTCCAGGTCAGGCAAGAGACCCTTCCACCTCTGCCCAGTTGCACTGCTACCAGCTTTCTGCATCCTTCACCTGAAAGAGATGCATTTTGCACACTTTAAAGGGTGGGAGTTATATCTTCAACAGCTTCAAAAAGTGAATAGCTTTAGGATGGGGTGGAGGCCCAGGAGCCAGAAAGGAGGATCTGCTGTCAAGGACTCAGCTCAAAACAGGTATTTAATGAAGTTTATTTAGAGATCATGTGGCCCCACATGACCAGTCTGAAAAGATACTTGCCTGTCATTTAAAAACCTTATCCTGTGTTCTGGCACAGGAAAGCCAGAATGTTCTACAGTTACCCGAATACTTCCCAGCCAGGTGCAACTAGAACAAAGACTGGTACCCACAGCACCTGGCAACCTTTCAATGTCCTCAGTGAGGGAATAGAACTGCAGCAGGTGAGAAAAACTTTCTTCCTTGTTGTTGGAAGAAAGTTCCTCCTACTTACTTGCATATGTGCAGGCCACTGAGAAGGGTGGATACTTAGAGGGACCCATGAGCACCAAAAGCCTGTACAGTAACTTGTGATCTTCCCCTAGATCTGCATCTATAAGACATTTCTGTCGAAGAGCTTTTAAGGAGCTTGAAGGGGAAGCAAAGGCAGTATCTCCCTCTGAAGAATCCAAAGAACATGTAAGCCACTTGTTTTAATAGTCTTCACAGCACAGACACCTGACAGAGAGACTGTTAGACTACACCAGGGTATCTCTTTTAGCAAAATTATTTTAAGAAATGGCAAGAAAGGGGAGATGGTCTGTGAGAAAACATCCACAAAGTTATCACATCGTAACCCTTTCAGAAAAAAGTTCTAATTACTCAGGCAATAGTTCTGGGACTTGTAATGGACAAGAGGGCAGAGGTCTTCAAGAGAGCACTGTGTCATTTTTTCTCAGTGGTTGATTATTTTCCCTTAACTTTTCAGGAATTTAAAGCTTGCACAGGCCAAACTTTTGTTTTATCTGGCAAAGCGGGAGGCCAAAGGGCAGGAAACAGAAAAACTCTGCATTCACACATACTTGCATAAAATAGTTACGCATTGAACTCTACCAACCCACTACTTATTCCAAGAGTTGTATTTATGGTTCAAATGCAGAATGAACAGCCTGTTTATGGAACATCTTTTGAAACACCATCCCAAGTGTTCTGAGAAGACTCCTTTAAGGCCCTAATTTTAAATCAAAAAGCACAAGAATCCACTTTCCTCAGGTTCTGGGCTTCCCACAACCTCTGAATATACTCTCCCAGTTTCACTTTCCCACCAAGAACAAAACACTTCCCCTGCTGTGCCCATTTGCTGTCTCCTGGCTGAGCGGGCAGCTGCAAAGGATCTTTGGCTCTGAGGCTGTCAGAAGATGGTCTGTAATGAGCTCTGCTCACTGCCACTCTCGCAGACAGAGTAGGTTAGTCAGAAAGCACAGTTTGAGCACCACTTGCTGCACAGATCTTCAATAGAATGTGTAAGAAGGTGTATATGTAACAGTGAATCCAACTTCCATCCCTGCAGTTCATCTGCAGTTACTCTACTCGGCAGTTTCATCTCACATGGGCTTGGCAGCCGTCAAGGGAAAACACAGTCCTTTTCAGAAGACTACTCAGTACGTGTAACCTTCAAACTCTCCTCTGTGCATCTCAAACAATTGCACACAGGCAGTGAGAGAAGATGCTCTTGCAACTGCAGAACAATCCCTCTGTGTTGTTGCTTTCAGCTCCTCTATAGGAGGAGGCAATACTGCTCTCTGCAGAAGCTTTTAACTGCTAAAGCGGCTGCTTCCGTTTCCCAGGAAAGGCCGGGACAAAGACCTCATATGTGAGAGGCCAAAGGACCCCACACCAGCAGGAGGGGGAGTTTTCTGCCTTCCCTGTGCTGTTTCCTTTGTCCTACATTCCTCCTTCAGTACAGGGGACAGAGCCTTTATCCAAGGCCGGGCTGACCATGTGCAGCCTCTCCCCTGCTTCCTTTATCCCAGGGTTAAGAGAATTCTTCCTCACAGAGCTTTGCTGGTCTCTAACATGTGGGCTCCTCTTCACTCTCCTGCAGTGGGGAGGCTCTGGGTAGGATGGAATAAAAGGCTTCCTGCAGAGAGCTTGGCTCCCCTCCACTTTGGGCAGAAAACATCAGCCAGATCAGTCCCGATCTCGAACTGCAGGCACTCTGGATAAACACCTGCTAGGGGCCAGCATCCAGGCGTCCCTGGGCATGGGGCCTGCTGGCTGTCCCTCTGCCCCTCTGCACAGAGATGCGTCACACAGCTTCCTCCAGGTGTCTGTGCCAGCTTCTTCCCTCCCTCTCCCAATAGCAGCCCACCCGCAATATGAAGACTAAAACAACTTGTGCATTTCTAAGTATAACCGTGCATCAAAGTTACAAGTCTTGGTGCTCTGTCCATCCTTAACGCTCTGGGAGCAGCATCAGGACACACAGACTGATGTAAAACACAGAAGACAAATTTCCCACCCCCCCCTTTTTTTTTTCCTTTTTCTTTTTTTAAATAAACCAACTGAATGTACTGAACAGCTGAAAAACAACAAGCCAAGTTCAGTTCCCAGGCAGGAACAGGACATGAGTTGACAGAATTAAAAGGGACAGCATCAGTTGAAATCTTGCCAACTCAAACTGGGCCTAAACCTGCTTTATCTAAATCGCAGTAGCAGCTACAAACAAGCCTTCTCTTTCAGGCAGCACTGAGTTCCCTCACTTACTGCCTGGAAATACTGTGCAATCAGTAAAGCAGTCTAGGGGAAGACAGCTTTCCTTCTATTTCAACAAAGTCTTTTATAAGCAACAAAGGCTTTCTGTGCCTTTGCTCCTGGCAAAGTATCTCCATGCCTTAGTGTGAACCTATCCTTTGAGGCTGGAGAAGGTCAGAGACCTGTTCCCAGCCAAGAACTAGAAGTTGTAAAGACAACAGTGGCTTCCACAGCAAGGCACAGGAAATAACCATGAACCAAGACAAACTGCAGGAGAGGAAAAAAAGCCCAAACTGTAGGAGATTAGGGAGGTAGAGAAAAAGACTTTAACTTATATTACATATCTAGCTTAATGACAGCATAAGACATAGACTTTTCATCCTCCAAGTAAAATGAGAATACAGGTGTCTTCGGAAACTCCTGGGTTTCCAGTCATGCTTTCCTACTGCTGCACTTCTGACTGGGAGGAGTCTCATGCCCAGCCCTACTTCACAGCACCCATCCTAATGAAGCAAAAGGCAATGTTGTTACTCTGGTGTGTCTCGGTGACACAATGTCACTCAGCAGTGGCGCTGGTCCCTTCCTCTCATGTTCCTAGGAAATCAACCTGCACTTTTCAAACCTGGCCAAAGGGCTGAAGGAGCTTTTTTATACTGCAGCTGAATTAAATGTGTGGGGAAGAGATTCTCTAGTGTTGCCCAAGGTCCCAGTAAGTCACAAACAAAGGCCAGAAAGATGCTACTCACTAAAACCATAGCAATCAGCAAAAATAATGGCCAGCTTATCCCATCAGTGGCTGAGGAAGTAACGGTGCTCCAAGGCAAAGGACAGGACTGAGCCTGGCACTGGGATGCCTCCAGCATTACAAAGAGGCAACACCCTTCCTGCTGGAAACAGGAAGAGAAGTGAAGTCAATGTAATCACACAAAATCTAAGGCTGTGCAACTCCATTTCTGCTGCCAGGAAGAACAGGCACACCACACACATTGTGGCATTCACAGCTGTGTCCCTGCTCTATGCCCTCTCCCAGTTTACCACCCACACCTGAAACCACTCAAGAGAGAACTCACAGAGAGGAAGGACAGGCCACCAGCTGCGTGCTAATTCACAGCCAGCGAAGCCTCGGCCAGGGCCAGGGCCACTGCAAAGCTGCTGTCCAAGGACTGCCAAGCCTGTGCCTCAGCACCCACACACAAAACAGAGCTGGGTGTATCCCTGCCTCACAGGGGAGGATAAGAGCATCCGATTCTGGAGGTCCCAAAACTTACAATTATATAAACTGACAAATAGTATTAAGCTTTGCAAGCCTGCAGAAGGCACCTGCACTAATTTAACCAAGGAAGCCTAGATCTACAATGGGGAGTAAAAAGGGCCAGGTCTATCGACAGCCAGCACTTTGCTGCAATGCCTTTCAAGACGATTTTTAAGAGTTACATCTGGCAATTCCATTGCCAACAACTTCAGCACTGCCATGCAGCTCCAGAGGAAGGCAGCTACAGGTTAGGGACCAAAGCACGAGCTTGAGAGCTGCCTGTCATGCCCAGCTCATCAGCCAACCACCCTGCACACCAGTAACAGGTTTGTTTTATCAGCCAGCACATCATTTGTTACCACTCACAGCAAGTACATCCCAGCTGGAAGCTAGGGGTTGAGAATAAGGCTGGCTTAGGAGATGGAGGGGGGAATGGGAAGTACTGAGGAGGTGAGCTCAAAGACAGCAGTATGGGGAGAAGGAGATTTAGTGCAGCAGTGAAGGACACTGTGCACAAAATTGCAAAGGACCAGGCTTGATCTGAGCTGCTGCTCACAGAATAGTTTGTTTTATGGGAAACATCTAAGAGGAATTAGGCTAAAACCCAACCAATTTCTCATGGACCGCTGAATAACTATCAGATGATGAGAGCTTTTGGCCATGACAGACTTGGGTTAAATTGGAACCAGTGACTTAATGCTTCCATACCCCTTTGCAGAACAAAGGCACGCAGCCCCTGCACACTTGGTTGAGTCCTGTTCACCTACAGCAATTTACTGTGCTACAATTGCAGCATTCATGCAGCAGAGTTCACTGCATAACAGGTTCTGTTGAATTTAAATTCATGTTGATTTATACTTCTTTGTAGAGCTAAAAAATGCAGTTAATCTCCATACAATTTTAATCTAAAATCCTGGAATACTAGAGAGGAGACAGGGCCAGCTCTACACTGGAAACAGGTCAATATTATAAACAGATGACAGAAAAAAAAAATAAAAAAATATATATATATATATAACAAAGCCATAGCAACCAGAAGAGAAAAATAAATCGGCCTGGGGTTGGAAAAAAAAGATAAGGGTACAGTCAGGGAAAAATGTGTATGAATTACTGGCAGATTTTATTTGGCTTTAGTCATCCTCCTGGGAAGAAATAAACAGCTTTACAAACAAGCCAGAGAAGCTTCATTTGTATTCAAGGAAGCAAGGAGTTTGTTTTAGGTTTAGAGTTTCGTTGCTTGTTTTGGTTTTTTCCTTTTTACACACAGAAATCAGCCTGTGTCAAGAATGTTTGAAAACATGTTGGCAAGCCAAGAGTCACTGAGGCTACTACACTGAAGCTTTCTGGACCCCAGGAAATGTGAAGATGAGGCCTGGTGGATATGGCAGGAGAGCAGGTGCCAAGGTCTCTGCTGGCTCATGGCTGCAGGTCTGTGACCCCCATCAGATCCCCAGATCCCACTGAGCCCCACTTTCCGTGTAAGAGTTACAGTGCCTGTCAAACACAAAGAACCTCCATGAGTCAGACTAAACTAACTTGGTTCAGGTGTAAACTGCTGAATTAGAAGAGTGCATCTACACCTGCAGCCTTCATAACTTCCATAATCATGCTTGTTTAAACAAAGGTGAAACTGCAGCATAGAGAGATGGCATAATGGTCCCAAACTGATGTACTGGGACATTATGCACATGGCAGGAATTGTGTGTGTGTCATTCTTTAAACTAGAGACAAGCTGTCATAAAATAATTTCTACCTGAAGAAAGTATGACATGTCAGAAATTACTAAGGAAGGTTACTTGTACCTCATTTTGGGCTTGCTTTTCAGCCTGGCTGCCAAAGGCTTGTGCAGCTGTGCTGCTTTGGGCACTTCCATGCAGCACAACTATCCTCTTTTCCAGGGGAGACTTTGGGAAATTGGCCCATGGACTTGAATCATGAGGACAGAAGCTCACAGACACAAAGTTCCTACAGGTTTAACAGAAATAACAGATATATTTCATACATTTTTCTCTGAAAAGGGGATGTTTCACCCTGACAATGCAGAGGTGTTTGTGGGGAAAAACCTCACAAACCAAACCAGCTATAGTTAGTTTGGTTGCTGTTTTGACATGTTGCTGTCAACATGTATAACTTGTCATGTGCCTACTGGGATTGGTTCAGTCCAATCCACTCTTCAGAAGCAGTATGTTTTCTAAAGAATAATTAATATAAGTTGCTTCTGAAGTATTCAGCTGAAATCTACATTAAATTGCCACTGAAAAATTGCACCTTGCATCCTTACTTTCTTTGACTGCACATTTTGTCATTACTGTTTTGCAGTACCCAAGTTGCAAACAGCTTCCCACTACTGGCTAGTCAAAGGTCAAATATTAAAATTCAACTTTCCAATTAGCTGAGACATCAAACTCACATTTAACTATCTTCCCGTGCACTAGTCATCAGGAGACTATCAAAAAAGATAAGTTATGTATTTATGGAATAAAAAAATAAATTTGGAAGACCTGAAAAGAATACTTAATCATTCAAGACATATTTATAGTAATAAATGAGACTAAGAAGGCTCCTACTCTGCCCTTGTCTAAAGAAAGAATCAACTCATCAACTCTGCCTGACAAATATCCATGAGGAACAGTTTAACTTGTTCTCAAAGATATGCAGCAATAAGGAATTTGCCACTTTTCAAATGTGTCACTGCACTTGCCATTCTGAAATTCTCCTATTGACAAACCCTAAGCCTATTTTACAGAAATTTTAGTAGTTAAATTACAGAATTTTTTTGTATCCCCAGTAGGCACATGAAAAATTAATTTATTACTTTATTCTTTACAGCAACCTTTTGCATACTTAAAGACTGTTCTCACATCTTCCATTTTCTCCCCCCTAGACTAAACAAATGTAGCCCTTTTGTTTATTCCTTCACAGGTCGTATTTTCTGGACTGCTGGATCATTCTTACTACACTCCTCCAGACTCCTTCCAACTGGGATGCATCTGACTTGAAGCTTTTTGCCCAAAATGAAATACAGTGTTCTCCCTCTCCCTTGCAGGATAGGACCCAATCATATGCAATACACAGAACACTTCTATTTATACATCAGAATAATTTCTCAGCAGGAAGAGCATGTTGGTTTAGGTATAGCTCATCAGTAATAGTAAGTTTTCTTCTTGTTTCAGAACTGCTGCTTTCCCCCAGCTGATTGCAATGGATTATTCCTGTATCAGGAGAGGACCTTGCACCTGTTGTGCCTCCCTGCCCCTTCTGCACACCAGTATTTCCCAGCTCTACCCATCTTTTGTGGTTGATGACTACACATTGACAATTACTCTGAATCTCAATATCCAACCAGTATTGTAGCCCTCTTCTTTACATTTTACCAAGATCTCATTTCACACACTTGTTGGGACAATGTAAAAAGTCTCAGTAGTATGAAGGTAACCAACATTCACTGCTCCCTATGGTGCCTGTAACTTACTTTCTTCTGATTTAGTGTTGATAAATACATGCTGGAACATCCATTATTCTGTGGATGCCTTCTGGATGGTTTGTTTCTCTTAGCAGTTTCTTAAGACCTGAAATCTGATTGAGCAATTAAAAACTTTTTCCTCATTTTGGGAGTTTGTTTTGGTTTTGATACAGGTTTTTTTTTGGGGGGGGGGCAGGATGTGAAGAACAGCGTTTGCCAATTTTGCAGTCTCCTGTGATGCTACCTGTCTCCCCTAAACCAGTGGGGGCTCAGCCTGCTCATGCTGCTATGTTCTGGGGTAAATGTCATCAAGCTCAGCCAACCTGCAAACTTCTAATTCATGGACATCCTCTTAATACTTCTGGCTCATTCCCCACTACCACTTGTGCCTTGTGGAGAATATAACCATGACATATGCCACATCATTATCTTTTGGCTCTATGCATGATGAGTTTTCATGACAATTTCTCCAAACCTGTACCTGACAGCTGCAGCTGTTTTCTTTCAGGCTAAAAACATGGAAGCAGCAAGAGCTCAAACACACAGGTACTTGTTTCCATGCTACATCAATATATTGCCTTCATGACAGATATCAGACAGACCCTTGAAACCAACATAAATTTACTCTAGAGAGAAAAAAATGCAGGTTTTAATTTCAGGAAAATGCAAACTGTAGTACCTCTGTAGTGATCAAAGATCTTAATACTGTAGTACATAAAGAGTTAACAATTATACTAAGCTCTGGATAAGCTTTCTGTAGAAAGAATTTCTTTCTTTTCATTTAAATTGAAGTATAAATTTGTTCTGCCATGAGATATTTGCAGTACACCCATGAACCATGACAAGCTAAGGTCACAGAATTGTGCAGTTTCATTTTCAAGGTTTGAAGGTTTGGGGATTTTTTTAAAACAGAGTTGGAATTTGTGGTCATGGTCAAACAGTGATAAAATTAAGAACAGATAAAGCCACAAATAAAACTTTTTGAGACTTGAAAGCTTAGTTTTGTTGAAGGAGGGTAAGTACTGCCCTTTAATCAAAAGCACCAAGTGCTTGTTACAGTGAACAGAGAGGCCAAGGCTGAAAGAGGTCTGAAATTCAATGCAGAAGATTGCTTTTCTAAAGCACTGCCACAGTGCAGGAGAGAGCAAGAAACAAAGGAATACAACATTCACTTGCCTGGAAGTGTTGGTTAGAAAAATACATCACTTGTAATGAGACATGCTTTGCAATTACAATACACAGGAATAATATTTTTAGGACAGCACTAGCTGCTAGGTGAATATTCAGCTCAGTCATCACCACCTGAAAATGCTCAGGCTCAGCAGTATAACTACACCTTACTCTCCCCCAGTTTCAAGTGGACTCACCTCTACGATAGCTAAAAAATTGGTTTTTATCAAGAGATAAGAATTTTGTTCTTAGTACAGCTTTCAGAGAAAACAATTTTCTGACACGTGGAAGTGCTTGGAGCCTATCCAAAAGGTTTCTGATGATTTTATTCTATTTCTTGCTTCTTTTTCAGGGTGGATTCACAAGCTTTACTTGTTTCACTTCATCAAATGTTTTTAAGACTACTTCAGAGTATTAAAGAGACACCATATATTGTTTTTTTTAAAAAACAACTGAAGAAGACAACATTAAGGTACATACACCAGAGTTAAACAACATCTACCAGAGTTTCATTTGACAAATGCTTTGAGCACTACAGTGAGAAAGAACTTGAGCAAAAAGAAACCTTTCATCATGTAAAACAATGCTGTCATGCCACAGCCTGCTTCATGCCCAATGGGCTTCAGAAGAACCAACCCTTCAAATACTTCACAGTTTTAGAGTTTCAACACCTAAACAGAGAAGTCCTGTTAAAGAACAAAACAAAACAAAAAACCCAAAAAACCCCAAAAACAAACAAACAAACAAACCAACAAAAAGAAAAAAAAACCCACAAAAACAAAAACACCCAAACAAGCTCACTTGGCTCTGCAGAGTGAGAATGTCAAACTAGGGGAAACTCTGCTAGGCATAAAAGAAAGTAACACTGCTGAGGACTGGATGCCTGATTACCCAGGAGTGACGGAAGGGAGAACGCAGGCACTGCTCTGGACACTGCCATCCTGAGAGAAGACAGCTCAAGGGAATACAACAAAACAAAGCAGGACATGCCAGATGTAGCAGAAGTACTGGGGACTCTGCAGAGCAATGGAGTGAGAGATCTTTGACTAAATTAGAAAATTACTGCATCTAGCTGTGGTCAGCTGGCATTGCCCTGAAAGACTAAGAAGAACCATGATAAAGTTCCCCATTACAATCATCTTGTCAGGATTAACGTGGTGTCTTATTAACCAGATGATTTTAGCCTGAAAAAAAAATTTTCCAAAAGACATGTGATAATCAAGTTTGTACTAAAATAAAACTAGAGCTTGTTCACTTGTTGCAACAGCATTCAGATTACTTTTATACAAGGCAAGGAATGGTTGCTAATAGTCAGTGACAACACACAGCTGCTTGCTGAAGAGCATGGAGCAGTACGGAAAAAAATGCCCCAAATCCAACATTTCTGTAATATTTTAAGGGGCCTTTGCAGGTCTCTCATCCAGCCTCCCTATCTGAAGTGGAGCCACCACCAAAGCTAGATCAGGGCCAATTTAGTTTTGTTTAGCTAAGTCCTGAACCTTTCCAGGAATGGAGTTCCAGCACCTCTCTTAAAAACCATTCCCTGTCCTTTGCCACTCTCCTTGTGAGCAAGTTTTCCTTGAAGCTTTTCCAAGGCCTCCCATACTGCAATTCAGAGCTGTAGCCTTTTGATGTACTATCTAGGGCTTGACCCCACAATCTTGCAACTATCCTCCCTACAGCTGTAGGCTCCAGTTAGATCACCCTGCACATTCTCTTCCCAGGCTAAACTGGCCCTGCGTCCTCCAGCTCTCCTCATGGCCTAGAACCCTGACCAATTTGAACACTCTCCAATTTTTCAGTATGTCTTAAAGCCCCAAAACAGGACACAATATTTTAAGCAAGGTCTTCCCAGTGCCATGCCAAAGAGGTAATAACTTCCCTCCATCTGCTGCTCATGCTTTTCCTAAGGTAACCCAGCAGGGCTTTGCTCATTGTATGATGAGCGTGGTACTGGCTCACACCCAATTTTGTAGTCAAAGAAAGAAGTCAATTTATGATTCATACACTGTTGTTTTTCATAAGGCAAATTGAAAACTAAACACCCAGAGGCTAGAATCCATCAGCATGAGTTTGAGTGTTCCTTTAAAGAGTCATGGTGACTATAAAGCAAAAACCAGCATGGATAAGCAGAAGGTAATACTGCAGAGTGGTTCATGCCAGATTGATAAACATGGGCACAACCACTCTTTTCATTCTAAGAACAGTTCTTTGGCTCTGAGGTAAAAGAGATGCACTATTGCATGAACCAAACAAGGGAAGTCTCTGCCCCGACTGCCAGCTTAGTCACCAAGAAGTTTGCCCTAAAGTACCCTTCCAAATCCCATTTCACTCTGCAAACGCCATCTCACCTATGAAAAGACAAGCAACTGCTATGAGAACTAGCCTGGACTTGGAAATTTAAAATGTTCCAAATGGGATGTGGGATATTTAGTGGAAGTTAACACATAACACGTATATTACTTTGCATCTCAGAGGGAGACTTTAGACTCAGATGGTTTTTTTGGACCCTGCAATCATTGCATAGAAAATGTGATTATGCATTCATCACTGCATGGTCAGTATCAAAATGTTGCTGTACAATACAATATAGGCAGGATGAGAATCTCAAACAATGTGAAAAATAATGACAGTCACATAGATTTAGATGCTTAATAGTTGCAAAAACTGAGATGGAAAGGTGAGACAAATTTTGGATGGCAACTGGGGAAGACAGCTACACAGCAAAGATTACAAAAAGACAAGCAGTAATCTGGGCTGACATTGAACTATATCCACCAATATATAGAAAAATACCCACAAGATTGCCACTTCCTCAGATTTGTTATAGAGGTTAGCACAGCAATCCTGTTCTTACCTAGACCTTTCCCCTTGGAGAGTCAGCCAGCTGACTGAAAATCATCAGCAAAATCAGAAGTTATGAGCAATTTATGAACTAGCAGAGCAGGTACCAAATGCTACAAATTCAATAAACATTGATTTAGAAAGTACTTTGCCTGTAAAAGACCTCAAATTATGTTAAAAAATGTTCTTTAAATATTTTCATTCAGATCTTGGTGATGCTGGAAAGAGCCTTTCAAGTACATTAGCCAGCCGCCATTTCTCAGGTTTTCATGTGCTGACACTAAACTACTGATATAAATGAAACTATGAAAGAACAGTGGGAGAGGATGGTTTGTAGGTACCCTTGTTCCCACTTTTCTGGCAATTCTCCATCTGCAGTAATGATTCACAATTGTTAATTCCTTACAGCTTTTACATTTTCACATCTTAGCAACTCCATGTTCATATGCATTGCTACTGCTCGGCTGCAGGGACCACTGGAAGGGATTTGCCTGTGATGGAGCTGCTATCTTTTGGAAGTTATGGTGCTTCTGCTGAGGAGTGAGACCTTACCAGATGGATGTTCCTCAGCCGTTCAGGATAAGCAAATGTTTTTCTTGCTGAGAGAAAATACTGGACGTGGCACTCAGTGCCATGGTTTAGTTAATGAGGAGGTGTTAGGTCCTAAGCTGGACTCGATGATCTCAAAGGTCTTTTCCAACCTAGTTCATTCTGAGATTCTGCAATTCTGTGAACCCAGCTATGCAGGAAAGAGTCACTGGGAAAACTTCCTATAGTTACTGACTGTTGTGCAACTTCAGCTTTTCAATACTCAGGATTTGCGGTAACCTGAACAACAATTGGTTTTGTCCCTGCAGGCTGGACTGGAGGAAGGAACACACTCTTTTGGGTTCCCACACAGAGACAATTCCCAAGACCTGACTGGGTGCTGATGAGACAAGTGTCACACCCTGTAACAGATGTGGCCCTTCAGAACTAGAGCAGGAAAAAGCAAGGCCGTGGATTTAACCCTGTGGTACCTGACTGGAAGACGTATCTGGCCAAGCCTTGCATCAGCTCTGCTGGCCAGGTGGGTGGTGCCGACTCCCCCGTCTCTCTCTTCAGTCGGAATGTCAGCTCAAACCCAAAACCGCTCGGTCCATCTGTTCCTGTAAACCTGGAGGGAATGAAAAATAAAGTCATGACACACTTCTTGTAACCAGAGCAGGGTTAAAGATTAGGACCATGGAAAAAGGATGAGCATTCTCCTCATAGAACCAGCCATCGAGGGAGTGGAATCCGGATGCGCAGTGAATCCTGTGTTCTGTAACCACACGTGAAGATCTAATTAACTAACTGATACAGGACAGTGGCAGCCTCACAAATGCAAAGTTGTGCCTTGGACAACCAGCATACTTAGAGTGTTTTATAAGTTTCACATATCACTTAGTAAAGGAAAAAAAAGAAATATTTCTTAAAGGGAGAAACAAAACTACTTCAAAGCGGATAGTTTTCAAGAACTGATTCCAGGAAAAAGCATAAACCAGAAACTGAAACACATTATGAACGGGTGAGTTTTAAGAAAGATCAAAGTTAACAGAAAGCCTTCGAGCTGATCTTTCACAGTTAAATTTTTTGGAAAGTAAGATGGCTCTCTATTGAATTTACTCCTTTCAAGGCATATTCTGAAACAACACAGCTTTACTTCTAAAATGGAACGAGCTAGAGTTCAGCGGGCTTTTTTTTTTTTTTTTTTAACCTCTTCGATCGCTGCTTCCCAAAAATAACTGTTTAAAGAAGACCACACATGCATTACATTGATACATATGAAAGTTACTGAGTAACAGAAGTGTTTAGGTGAGTATCCATCAAATCTAAAGCAACACTTGCATATAGGAGAACATTGCTGGTCAGGAAAACACCAGTAGTCACAAAGCAATAAAGCTGACAGGCAACATAACTTAAATGGATTTGTTCATATGGTAGTGTGACTCTTCAACAGAGAACTACCAAATAATGATTTAAAAAAAAAAAAAAAAAAAAAAGGAAACAAGCAACAAGCTACATCCCTTTTAGGATTTTAAAAAAATCCCCAAAGAGTCAAGATGTATCTTCCAAAGAACACTCAGAAAATGCAGCAGCATAAAATGCTTATATTTTCAACACAACAGTTAAATCTTAGAAGAATTTTATTTGCATGTAAGAGATTTGTATTTAAGGATTAGACTTAAAATGTTTTTGAATAGTTAATGGTCACAAGTTGGTGAAAAAAACAGGGAAAATTTAAAAACATGCAATTCATGGGCTGCGTGCAGCTGTTCTGAGGTAACAGTCTATAAAGTAAAAGTCTTTGATCTGTTTAATTTTAGTTTGGTAATCTGGTTTTGAAGAAATTGTGACACACGTGGCCTTGAATACTTGTGATTACTTTGGAAATACTTTATGCTTAATTTAGACAGGTCTTTAATAGAAAGAAATATTAATATTCAGAATGTAATGAGCATAGTAATTGTTAGTATTTTTGCCAAAGGATTTGCTTTTATTCCTAATCAAAGTCTTGTATTTGAAGATAAGTTCAACATAGCTGTTTCAACAGCTGCCATAAAATTTCTCTCATTGAACAATGGACCATAATCCAGGATCAGAGGTCCTGAATGAGGTTTTGGGGGATGAGGTACCTGAGAATGGAGGCAGACATGAGCTTCAGGAGCTACATACAGCTACAACCTTCCAGTATTCTTCTGACCCTGGTCTAGGAAAATTACAGAGAAGTATCCAGTAGCCAAGTTATGCAGCTTGGCTTCTCTTACGGATATCCTTTTTACTACAAGTGCTCACACTGGCCCCAGCTTCAAAATTTGTGATGATTAGGATGCATCAGTCTGCTAGTGGAGAGGCAAGCAAGTAGCATGAGAAATTATTTTTTCCAGTTAGAAACCCAAGATCTCCAGGTACATGTGCCAATGGAAGACAGAGCAAATAAATGGCTTCTCATCTCTCACAAGGACAAAGAGAATCTTCTCTATTCCATGTGGAAATACTGGGTTCTCATGGCAGTCTCCTCTTTTTAGAGTATGTCTCCCTTGCTTGAGCATTATCTTTGGAGGATGACAAGAAGCTGGACAAAAAACCCACCACACCTTGCAGATGTTCAAACTTGTGCTTCTTCCTTCAAGTTCCAAATTTTCCCCAAACTTCCAGAAAACTTCTGGAAAATCAACTGCCTCCATCCAGCCACAATGAATAGCTAAAAACCCTAACAATACTTCCAGAAGAGAAACACCAAACAAACCTTATTTTGACAGAAAAACTGGGTGGAAGGGTAATGATAACCCACAGATGGAAGAAATCTTGCTAAAGCACATGGAAGCCATGAACTCTTCCATGTTCTCTGCTACCTGTACCAACCTGCTCCCTTTCCAGTGAAAAGCATTCCTAGCAGGTCAGCCTGACACAACTCCTTTGCCAGCTGCAGAGGCAACATCTTTCTGTTATAGCCTTTGATCTACAGAAACAAGACTCTGGCACATTTTGGGGCTGGCTTCTCTGAGAGCTAGGGAGATGAGGACTGAGATGGTAGGTTTGGTGTGGGTTTTTCTGGTCATGGTTAGGTTGTTTGGGTGTTTTTGTTATTGCTGTTTTGGGGGTTTTTTTGGGGGGGGCGGGAGGTTGGTTTGTTTGTTTTGGGGTTTTGGTGGGGGTTTATTTGGTTTTTTGGGGGTGGGAGGTGGTAGTGGTTTAAACCTGACGGTAACCAGACTACAGCCAATTTAGAACAAGCACTTTGGAGCTTAGTTCAGCATCTCAGCACTGAAGTGCTTCACAGATCATCTCTTCAGCCAAACTCCTGCAGTGCAGCAGTCCAAAAGCGCTCAGCTTTACAGTAAGACGATGATCTGAGATGGAACGTGTGCAGGAAGAAAGCCTCAGAATTAGTATTTTGTATCCCTGCATGGCCCCGGCTACACAAACTGAAAGCTGCAGTACAGCATTAAGTTTCTGTACTAACAGACCTGAATATTTCACAAAGCTTGTTTTATGTCTTTGTTCTGCTGAACCCTGAAGTTTTGAGCAAAAGTTTCTAGTAAACACCTCTAAAACACTATGAAGGTGGGAGGAACCCGTATTTTGCCCCCAAACTAAAGATGCTAAGTATAAAGAGTCAGCATGGACTATATTGTGCCCACCACTGCTTTGCTCCCTCCAACACAAGAGCATATCACCTTTTTAGCCAATCCAACTGCAAAGCAAATGCGTAAGTTTTCAGAAAAATAAACACTGATGGAGAAATTCTTGGCTTGCTGCATGCTCACTGGCACACATCAGATAGTTTTATATTATGACTACAGCAGTAGTAGAAGTCTCTGGCATCTGCCAAGTCAAATCCAACCCCATATTTAATATTAAAACCTTATTTTGACAAAAGAACAAAAATAAACCTTTCAAAAGCCAAGGTCATACATTACATGCCATTCTTAGGTTAAAACTCCCTTTATCTGTTCAGCAAATCAGCTCAGCAGAACAAACCACACTGCAGCACTGCACATTTGCAGGAAGAGCCTGGCTTGCTCCCTTAATGAGGTAAGAGTTTCACTGATCATGATATTTAGTTCAAGCAAAAGAATCCAAAGAAATAGAGGCCCTTTTATTTACGGAGCTGTGCAACCAGGCCCCCCTGAGCCCCCACCACCCCATGCTCTGCCAGGCCCTCTCCTGAAGCCACACACAGAGAACTGAAAAGCTGCTCCCCTCTGCAGCAAAGTACCCAGGGCGTTTTTCACATCAAATAACCCAGCTTAAGAGGATCAAAAGCCAAAGTAGCCCTTTGCTTTAAAAGCAGCTCTGAAAACTAGAGGCTTTTCAGTTTAAATCAAAGCTATTTGCTAAAGCATTTTCATTCTCACTTTTGCAAGGAAGAAGAAAGAGAAGGCAAGGCTTCACTGCAGTGCAAATGGCAGTATTCCTGCAATTCTGCTATTCTGGAAGCTACAGAACTCTGTACAAGGAGCAGAGTGTACTAGGTGTTTATTTTTTCCAGAGTTTAAGAGTATGTGCATATAAATACATTAGGTGAACCAATCCCTGGAAAAGGGAGTTTACATAGGGAAATCACTATGATTATTTCAGCCTGAGAACAACAAGAAAGCCCTTTCAGGTTGTTTGGGGATAGTTAGGACTGCACTTTCAAAAGTCACAGCTGCAATCCCAACAGCTTCAGAGAGATAAATCAAGTCTCTTCGGGGAAGCAAGGTCACAGCACTTTGGAATGACTTGTCTCAGACTCAGTTTTCAGCTGCTTCAACACTATTTTTGTGAAGCTACTTAAGATGCCTTTTACTTCAACTCTCTAACTGCATCTTTCCACATCTTCTACAAAGACAGTTACCTGTTCTGCTGCTGGTGAGCTCTCTGATACCATTTTGAAGGCTACAGAAATATAGTATCACTACATTTCTAAATGTGACATCAGTAAGAGATGCTGTTACTTGCATCAGTACCAACTTTAATTGTACCCACACTCCCCATCCCACCCACCAAAAATTCCCCAACACAGTAATTGCCAATCCATAGCTTTCAGTACTCCAGATCAGCTTCTCAGGATCTCTTCCAAGTTTGTGGAGATGGTCAAACCAAGGTGACGAGCAGGATCCACCACTCTGCCTGATGAAACCAAAGCACTTTGGAGTCGAACTCTGAATAGTGTTTTAACGCTGCAGAGCTAATACCCATCCGGGATGATTTTTCTATTAGGTAGCAAAGAGACTACAACTAGCAACACAGAGAACTGATGTCACAAAAAGCATCAAGGTACCCAGTGACTGACTTTACAGATCCTGAGACGTGAATCACTTCCCTTTTACTGCCCACTAACAAGCAACACAAAGGGTGGTCTCCTGTCCAAAACCAAAGGAGAAGCCTTCAGCAGCCACTGAGCGAAGCATTTCAGTGTCTCTGTCTCCTGGGAAGGACATCAGGCAAGAGCTGATGTGCCTTAAACAAGACTTTGCACAGTCAGTCTTCTGAATTCAAGCTCCAGGTGCATTGCACAATTTCTACCCACCATAAGCAAATGACTCTCAGATTCCAGAGCTTAAGGGAAAAAGCTTGACCGGACCTAGTGCTTCCAGCATCTTCCCTAACAGGAAGCAGTTGTTTTTAGTGCAGCTGTCAAACAGTATAAAACTCTCATCTGAGAACCCTGACGGCAGGCTGGGAGGTTCCTGTGAAGCAATTTCATAAGAAAATAGGCAAAGCAACCCCTTTATATAAAAGGCTTAAAAAGTATCCAGAAGAATTATTTCAGCCAAAACCTACCTGCTTACTCACATATTCTCCTGGACTGTTTCCTGGCATTTAAAAAAGTATTCATTCACTTAAAAACATTTGAGAGAAGCAGGGGGTGGTTATCTGGATGTCAGATGGTTATCTCTTCTGAACGCTTAGCAGGAAATTCCATGAGCTCCTGCCACCCCAAACTTGCACACACAGTCTTACTGTACTTCTTTGTAGCTTGATTTAAGGAAAAAAACTCCATGCATAAGCAGGGCAAATATAAACATAAAACGAACACGTGCTCAAAGATTTCTATTCATGTAAAATCATGGTTGGAAAGTGAGTGACACAGTGCTCAGATGTCAGTCTATGGCAGCTGCTGATTCGAGCTTGCTCTTGCAGTACATCATATCAAATGTGTAAGCCATCAACCAAATGGAAAACTCTTCTAGAAAGTCAAATTGTTTTTAGAGATTTATTCCAACATCTAAATCCAAACAGATGCAGAGGCACTCACTCGGCAGTTATTTGGAGGCATTTCTCAGCTTTCTGAAATACTCATGTAGGATCCACTTAGAAAGCTTACACTAAGATAGATCTGAGTAAAAATCTGTGAATTGATTTGTGCTGGCCAGTAGGAAACAGAACTGTTTCACTGAGCTACCATTCAGCAAGGGAAGAGCTGTTACAGGGCAGAGGGGGAAGAGGAGTTTTGCTCACACATACAAAACACTGATTTCACCCATTTTACTATTCAGCTTCTTCAAAACTCAGCCAGTTACAATCTTGTCACTGAAACCTGGAGACTCACAGTTTAGACTTCGTTTTTATAAAATTGTCTCTGTAAATAACAAATGTTGATATAACAGATAAATTGGTTTTTTTTTTTTCCTCTAAGCCTACAGAGTCAAGCCAACCTTATTCGTAATTCTGCAGACACAACTAGATAGTGATCAAACTCCGGAATAGGACCTAGGAATGTGATCCAGAGAAGTCAACCCTCTGAGAAAGCATCAACTGAAAACTTTTGGAGGTTCCTTCCAACCCAAGTGATCCTACAAAGTATCACGGCCAAGAACACAGGCATGAACTTCTGCTACTGATACTCTGTATCCAGAACAGTGGTTGCAGGACCCACAGCTGAAAATTCATCAACACTTGAGTTAAACTCGTTTTGACAGAAGCGGTTCCTATACTCAGCTTCTGCCTAGACACCTGGGAAACAGCTCCTGAACTGTGCTATCTCCAGCCTAGTATGTAAAAATAAACCATCAATTTTCTGGTCATGTTAATGTGCTGGGCTGCAAATTAAGGCAATCTAGGGGTTGCTTCTTTGAGGCTCTGCTGTCCATGCCATGAAAGCGGTAGCATTTGGAAGAAGGACAGGATCATGCTTAGCTGCTGGAGGTTAATTCCTTTGAGCTCTAGAGGCTTGGAAGCATTATTGTCTCATTCCGGAGAGTGCCAACATATAGTCACACCTGTAGGGATAGAGCTTGCAGATTAAGGGCAAAAGGCTGCAACAGCCCTATTGCTGCCAACGGATTGATATGCTTCATTATTAACACTACATCAGGAAACTTCAGAATACTCTGAAAGTGCTCAAACAGCATCCAGGTAACCTAAGTTTGAACCTCCTGTCTGCTACAAACTTCTCATCCTCCTCAAGAAGTTACTTAGGAATTTGATTCTCAGATGTAAATAATGATAGCTCCCTGCTTCAAAGAGTAATGTGACACACTCATATAGGAAATGCTTATATACTCCATCTATCAAGGTCACAAAAGCTGGGAAATTAACTCCACATTCTGCACAGCATGGACAAATACAGAACACGGGAAATGACTAAAACAAGCAAATATGAAACAGGAGGTTGCATGGGATATGTCACTCCCTACTCCAGCAAAAGATGTTCACATGTGGGCAGTTTACATTTTGTTTTCTCTATTTTATGGAGCATAGATGGAGCTATACCAGTAGGTGATGGCTTATTCTCCGATTACAGTTATAACTAAACTGACAAGACCAAACCATTTTGTCTTCATGACTTCCAAAACAACTTATTAAAAATAAATCTATATGTAATCAAGTAACTGGACTACTGACCATGTGTTTCAGCTCAAGGGCTCAGACATTTCTCCACAGAGCTACTCTGGTTTCCCACTTCATGGCCAGCAGAATCAGTCAAGCCCAGGTGAGGTGCTGAAAGCAGGTTCTGAACCACCACAACCAGCACCACAAGTGGAGCTGTACTTCTTGGCAAAGAAAGTGCAAACAGTTTCACTGCAAAAGCCTGGGAAGTTGCAGCAGACTTGCATCATCTTAACGTCCACTGAAAGGATCTGGAAAGAAAAGCTGGGGTACAATAAGGATTTACTGTTACATTCACAGAACAAGAGTGAAGGCACTAATGAAAAAGAAAACTTATCAAGATCTGTAACATTTTTCTTAAGATGCCTATTTTTGCTGCACTTCAGAACTACTCATCCTTAATTTCTATGAGGCCTGGAATAACAGTGCACTCATTTGGCCTGAGCTGGAGGTGATTCTGCCAAAAAAGCACACAGTCCACTGCACGACACAGTGCACCAGAGAAGACAAACTTTCGTCTGCACATGGATCCCACTTCATATTGGAACTGAATCCTTAGCTCTGATAGACAGAGAATGGCAATACATGTCCGCACCTTCACTAAGGGCTCAGTTGCAACCTCGCCAGGCAAGAGAACATTTGGCTAGTTTGATCCAGCGTGGCTGGGAAGGGCAGTATTGCTGCGCTTGGTGAGCAGCAGGGAAAAGGGCACCAACTCTCCTTGCAGTGGCTGCTGGCCCCTTCCTAGCTCATACTGTGGAAAGTTCTGCAGCTGCTGGGAGGAACCTATTCGCATAACAAAAGCGCCTTTCAAAAGCAGCAGAGAGGGTGGAAAGGATATGAAAAAAACCTCAAGGCCACTGACAGCTACACTTAGTGTTTTTCAGCATTGCCTACAGGTCTCAGGCAAGGCTCAGGACTCCAATAGGTTATGTAGAATATAAACACTGGTGTCTCCCATTACTTTCGTGCTGGCTATAGAACATACATTAAGAAAAATCATGCAAGAAGAAAATTCAGCATGTCCTTGAGCATATTTTTAGGACTCTCATGTAATTAAGTTCTCAGCTGTGCAATAAATGAACTCGGGGCATAAAAGACATTCAGGAGCTTATAGGAGCTTGAACTCCAACAGCTTGCAAGCAGGCTGTAGGCACCCATGTACTGCTGGTTGGCAAAATGCTCAGTGTGAACCACTGGCGCACCTGCAGCCCAGGAAGTCAAACTGTGTCCTGGGCTGCACCACCAGAGGTGTGGGCAGCAGCTTGAGGGAAGTGGTTCTGCTCTTCTACTCCCTCTTCTGAGATCCCACCTGAACTGCTGCATCCAGCTCTGGGACTCTTGTCCTAAAAATAACATGGACCTATATCAGCGAGTCCTGAGGATGGCCATGAAGATGCTCAGAGGACTAGGGACAGGCTCAAAGGGCTGGGCCTGTTCAGCCCAGAGAAGAGAAAGCTCCACAGAGACCTTACAGTACCTTCCAGTACCCAAAAGGCTGGAGAGCTGGAGAAAGATTTTTGACAATGGCATGAAGTGACAGGAGAAGAGGGAATGCCTTTAAACTGACAGAGAATAGGTTTAGATTAGATATTAGGAAGAAATTCTTTACTGTGAGGGTGGAAGGGCACTGGCACAGGGTTGTCCAGCAGAGCTGTGGATGCCCCGTTCCTGGAAGTGCTCCAGGCCAGGCTGGATGGGGCTTTGAGCAAGCTGGTCTAGTGGGGATTGGAGCTAGAAGATCTTTATGGTCCACTGCAACCTAAACCCATCTATGGCTCTACAATCCTTATGGATCTGAAATTCAATCCCTGATCTTTCACTTCATCAGCTATAGAAATCCAGACAATTCTGCCTTCCCTGGTGAGCTGTTACATAGTCTTGTTCCATTGCAAAGGGTGCACTTAAAAATATACTGATGAGCACCATGAAAGAACTTAATCAATTTAAAAGGCAGCAAAAGGTCCTTGGAGCTTGAGCTGCAATTCCAGGGAAAAGTAAGCACTGGACTGCTGGTGGAAGATTCCCAAAAGGGAAACGTGATACATCTGCAATGAAAAGTCTATTACAAATATTTTTTTTTAATCTGCCTTTAAGTGTTAAGCTTCTCCTGCAAGACTCTCTTTCCTTCGAAGCACTTTGAAACTTCTAGGGCTTGTGAATGTTACATGAACTCCATTTGTTGTAAGACAATATCCAAAAGGATAAAATACATCTTTGCCTCTTAAAAATCAAACAAATGAGGAAAGAAAGTGGCATTCCCTCATCATCCTTTCAGTGGCTCCAGGCTTACCCCTAAAAATTTTAATAGTGCAAAACAGTTTCACCTCTCAGCCAAACCACTTCAGTTCTGGGAACTGCAAAATGGCTCAGCTTGTCTTTCAGAGGGAAAGTTGAGAGAGAGATGTCAACTTACAGCATATTTCAGTACTGCTTAGTACAGTAAGCAGGAACACCCTCCTTGTGTTCCTGATCACTTTTGGAGGAATAACCTACCCAGTAAAAAACACAGAGGTCACCATACCGCTCATCACAACTGCTCTCTTAGAGAAAATTTCCCATCTATCTCTGAACACTAAATTCTTTGCTTTTCTGCTTAATGTTACTCTTCTGGGAAAAAATGGAATTCAAGACCCAGAGACATATTATTTTTGCGTAATAAGGTTATACATATGGATTCAACTTAGCTAGGAAATGTCAACTTAAGGCTTGTCTTCATGAGGAAATATACTGTAACTAGTCTACCAGTATAATTATATTGCTGTAGTTCTACTGGTAAAATTCCCCTGTTGAGCCTTATTCATAACAACAGCTGCCTTTATGGTTTATTTTTGTCGACTATGCCAAAAAAGGCCCCTGCTCCAGAAAGGCCACAACAATTTACAGCGGAGGAGGGGAAGGAACTGTGCCAGTGCAACTGGAGCAGTAGAAAGAATAACAGTATAGCAATGGCAGTATTTCTTTATACTAATGAATTATTTGCTACCAAAAATCAAAAAAAAAAAAGTGAAATACTGTAAGAAAACTATACTGTACATCAGATATCATTGCAGGTAAGGTATGTGCCTGTTTCCTGCTACATTTCATAGCTTTGGTAAAGGCCCCCAAGCCAGACACTGGTCTGCATCAGCCCCTCCGCACGCATCCTTTTGTTCTCACCTCCTCCCCAAATGCTGCAGTGCATTTTTCCCAGGAGTACTCTTTTCCCCCCATTCCCTTAGAGAAGCAATGCCTTGCCGCCCAGTAACTGCGCAGGGCCCCTTGGACTGACCCTCAAAAACAAATGGGCATTTAAGACCAGTCCCTCTGGTTTACAGTTTGCATCTCAGGGACCAGGGATAGCTGGAAAGCAAAGAGCACTCTTTGCAAAAAGGATTTTAAAACAATTGCCCTTCACTTCGGCAGTGCAAGAATGCTGAGCTAGACAAAACAATGAGCCATCTGTGCACTCTTCCCTCCTTCCCTTGTCTGTATCCTCTGAGCTTAAATCACAGCTCCCCAAGAATGGCCGAGTCCCCCTTCACCTCCGCCCACTCTGTTTACATCCTGAAAAAAAACAGTTTTCTGGCCTATTTTTTTTCTTTTTGTTCTTAAGAACCCTTGCAAAATCTTCCTTTAAACCTCAGCCCTTTGTCAGGTGGTATCCCATCTACCCAGCTTTGTCAAGTGATCAAAAAGTGCCTCCCACCAGTGAGCCTTTCCTTGTTTACTATCCCTAGAGGCAGAGTGGCACTCAGGAGCCCTACTCACCCCTTTGTCCAAGGAAGGCAATACCATCTGAATGGGAGACCACCAAGATTTGCAGCCCTCTTTTGTTAGCCTGGTGTCACTGCCTATTGGGCCTTGATTCAATATTGAGAAGACAGTAGAGAGGCAGCTGAGTTAGGTCATCACCACGGAGTTTCCAGCTTAGAAGAGAGAAACACCAACAGCTCAAATTTCACATAAAATTGGCAACTTCATTATCAGTGGTAATTTGTTGTTACCCATTGTAGCCACTGCCTCATCAAGAAACATGCACTATTCTAGTACTAGTCAAGAAGGCATGTTCCCAACACTAAAAACACACTGAGGAAAAAACAAAGGGGATTAGGTATGAATAAAAATTCAGATCTATTTCTTCAAACATTAATTTTGTCAGTATCTCTATTCCAGACAGCAAAAGGATTAAAAAAATGTTAATGATGTCACAACTGGAATGGCTACACTGCTCAAAAATACTTTTACCTTCACGTCTCACTGGAAAAAAA
The DNA here is from genome assembly GCF_015227805.2 of Hirundo rustica. Taxonomy (NCBI): domain Eukaryota; kingdom Metazoa; phylum Chordata; class Aves; order Passeriformes; family Hirundinidae; genus Hirundo; species Hirundo rustica. The sequence goes on along the minus strand of NC_053457.1, from coordinate 23,264,737 downwards.
AAACCAACTATTTTTCAGTTCTTGATTTTTAAAACATCGTAAACAGATCTTTATCACATAAAGCAATCTTTCACTAGAAGACCCAGTTTTGATCCCCAGTCACTTCTCTTCCGGGCAGGCTAAACTCACTGGGAGAACAGAGCCTGTGAACTCTCCCACATCATTCAGCACTAACACAGCTTGGAGATCAGAGTAAGGAAGCCACGTCTCAGATCAACTCTCCTTCAATGTGCCAAGATCATAAACGTGGAAGTTCTGTTGGCAAAAAAAACCCCATAAAACAATCGAGCTTGAGCACTATGCCCCTTCCCCTGCATGGCAGCAAGAGGCTCATCCTACCAGGATGCAGCACTGGAGCGCAGACACACTACTGAACAGGAAGTGGTGCTTGCCTTCAATGCTCAGCACTAAACCTTCTTCCAATCTTTCCCCCCCCTTTTTTTTTTTCTTTTATTGAAAACAGTCCTCCTTGTAAATTCGACTACCGTGCTGTAAACGTTAAATGAATTTCCTTCAATGCCTCAAAATAACATTCCAAATCTAGCACAGTTCAAGAGTGGTCTCGCCCCACAACCCCTGCATGTAAACACAGATAGACCGCAGCACAAAGCGGGCTGCTCTCCGTAGGTGGCCTCCATCTTTCATTTCATTAAGGGTACTAACTACCTCCAGCAAATGACATTTGGAAGCCAAGTGCACTCTGCCTTGGAGGAGGGAAAATCAGATTTCCCTGTGGTGACCAATAGCTTCAGGGGAGGTCTGCCTCCAGCAGTGAAACACAAGCCTTAGAGGGTTCTGGCGTATGGCAGTCGCTGGACGGACACCCTCAGTGGGACATGTAAATAGGCACGATGCTTGGTTTAACTGTTTGGGATTTTTTTGTCTGGGAAATAGAGAATTGAACCCTACATGATCCCACTTGTCCATATTCTTCTTTAAAATGTCTGAACACATTGGTCAAATTCAATCCAGTCCTTCAGAGGAAGAGTTGTCCCCAAAAAGTCACATTTCTGCAAAGTATGCAAAAACAAACAGCCAGACAGAAGAGAAGGATCTATAGACGTTTTCCAGTAAGCAAGTTGCAGTAGAAGCACACCAGTATTTCTAGACACCAGAGAATCCACACAGGTGAGACTTGTTAAAAGTACCTTCATTTTAAGAAAAGCTCATTCCAACTCAAATCTTTATAGGTATGAAAAAAATCTAATCACAAGACAAATCCATTAAAAGATGGATTTTATTGTGCTGTGCAGCTAAACTATTCTTTCCAACTTGAACAGATTCTCAAATAAACTGTCATTGGAAGAAAACCCCCTTTTTTTCTTTGTTGTCACAAAACTCCCTAATTGCATGGCCTCTCACTTTGCACTCTGCCATAAACCTTCCTCTCTCCCCTCTGCCTCAGACAGAAGACCAAATGAAAAAATAAAGATTACATTCAGGATCAGTCTTTGATAGGCAAACAAGATCTGGAAAAAATAAAAGGAAGTCCAGAGTGTGGTGCCCATCGTGGACCCTCTCTCCTTCAAATCCTACCTCTTGTACCTCTTTCCTAAACTGATTCTCACTGATATACTCTTCCATGTAATTCCCTTTAACTGGGGCAGATGCTCCACCTCCAGCAATCTTTCATCTCTCAAGGCAGACATGCTGAACTTTACAAATCTGTCTGAAATATGGATCCGCCACCTCTCTCTAATTTACCATCTTCCAAAAGGCCCTCTGTTGTATCGTGAAACAAAGAAGAGCAGAGTCAGTCTCCACCATTTTAAAAACATGCACAGTAACCTTGGAGTTTGGTGTAATATTTCAGCAGTGCTTCAGGCATGTGGTTTATAAAGCACTTAGGGACCCATTAAACAGCAAAATTTAAGGCTAAAGGCTGGCAAGCTGAGGGCAGTGAGCTTTTAAATTTATGAAAGGCTACAGAACTAAGAGGCCACTAAAGTGACAGCTGTCAGCACCACTCGGTCCTACATTCATGCAGGTTCAAAGGAGAAGCCAGCATGCACTCAAAAGAAAGAGAGCGCTCGTTCCAACTTCCAGGCTATTTTCTAAATACTCTTTTCAAACTCCTTTTATACCCAGAAAAAGCCTTCCAGAAAACATCCACCCCTCTGCAAGCCCTGCATTGGTTACCTGATCCAGTTTTGCGTTCCTTTTTCTTCCTCCCAGCTCTAACAAGCATCCTTGCCCTTTTACAAGTTAAGGTCATTCAGAGGATCTATACAAGCAAGCAGAACACAAGCTGGACTGAAGATCTTGAAAGGCTCATGCTTACCCTCACCTTTAATAGGGAGGCACCACCCACAGAGACAACACGTTATCCCGGCATGCACCGCTCCCTCCTGATCCAAACGGAGAGCAGCACAAATCAAAGGGACCACAGCAAGTTGGAACCTGTTGTCTCAGCGGGGGGGTACCCTGCATCTGTAATAGAGATGAAGGCAGCCGTAATCTCTCCGGTTTTATGCAAATGGGATGCTGCACTTTGGCTCCTGGCTAGGGGCCAGGGAAAAAAACAAAATCAAAACCTCCAAACCCCACCACCCTCGTCAGTATGAGGCTGATGTCGTAAACATCGAAACACAGTTGGCACATCACTCTGCGGGATGTGGGAAGACCACAAATAAAAATCTTATCTCAATCTATCCATAATTTAAGCCTTACTTTCTATTTCAGCTCTGAATTACCGCCTTGCAATTTTAATACAAATAAGACTATTCAAGGTGTTCAGAAATTCTATCGCCTCATGGTTTCCACTTTCCATGCAGTTCTTTGAAGTGTTAAGAAAAAGGATGAGCACTTGAACTACAGTTGAGATTCAACCTTGGCCTTAGAGCAAACTGAAGACAGAAGCCTAGGAAACACACATTTTCCTTCTTAGTCCACCAGAAGTCACTATGTTTGTAAACTGCAGGTATGATCAGGCACCTGGCCTTGACCTCGTTGATGGTCTGGCAACAGAGCACAAACCTGCAACTGCCAGCTGAGGCACTGACTGTGCAAACACACATTCCTTGCTGCTGGCATTGCTATGGGCAGCTGCTGCCAGCAAGGGGTGGAGAAGAGTGCAGGACTCAGCATCTCTCCCACATGCTTCCTGCCAGCAGGCTGCACACACTCACCACTCTTCAGAATGCAAGAACAGTCCGAAAAAAAAAAAAAAAAAAAAAGGACCTACTTTAATCTTGCTGAAGAGATTCAAGAAGTTACACATTTGTTTTGAAAGAAGATAGAAAAAGCTAAAAATGTAGTATAACTTGCAAAAACATCCTGGAAGGATTTCTGCTGCCACTCAAGTTGTACCACATGCTCGACTGGAGAGACTTATTTCTATGCAAGCAGCTTGGCATGAAATCCCACTGAAAGGCCTGTGGTTCCCTAATGCTGTCATGACATCATGATTTAGGATTTTTAGAGCTATCAGCCCAGCACAGCTGGTGTCATGGTTGCCATTATACCATGAAACACTGAGGGGTTTTAAATGAAAAAGGTTTCCTTGTTTGAAATTTTTAGATTTCTTCCATCTTATTCTACAGATCCTTAAAACCAGACTGGTTCTGTAAGCAGAGCATAGCTGATACGTAAGCAGAGCAGGAAACAGTGCTGCTTTAACTGAAAATAAATCTGTCAACAAGGAGGCACCGGGAGAGCTCTACTTCAGACTTTTCAGATTCTTATTAAAAATATAAATTAAAGTCAACATTTTCACATTATTTGCTACATCTGTTTGCTATTCCATTATAAATAAAAATATGGGGGCCTTCAATTCAGTGTTAGTTCATTCAAAAAAATAAAAAGTCCTTTTCATTTAATACCACATTATAATTGTTCTAGACTGTACTGTATTACCATGAGAGGTCCACAAGAAATAAGCTACAAACTGGGCAATTAACAAGATCTTTGGTAGTGTTCTATCTTTCCCTTTCTAAAGTATAAAGGACAGCAAGGCTATGGAAGCACATCCCAGCACATCCCTTGCTGACTGTCACAAGCAGATCCATCTCTGCAGTCTCTGCAGACAGCTGGGAAACAAAAAAAACCCATAAACCCTTTCCTGTCTCCAGAGACCAGGGCAACTGAGCAGAGTTCAGTGCCACACTGGTTTTAAAGAAAATATACCAAAGATTTAAACAACTGCCCTGCTACCCCATGCTCCTGCTAACCATTCCACAGCACACTCTACCTGGGACAGCAGAATCCCAAAGTTCTTCAAGAAAAAAAGAGACGTATTTTCTTAAATAAAGCTTTAATAAATTCCGTATCAGAGAACAAGAACCTCATGAGTGCATAGGAAAATCCACCACATTCCTACAGTGTGCACCCAGGGCTGGGCTGGTGATTTGCAGTTCCCATGGCCACCAAATTTCAAGAGCAATTTCAGCAAACAGCAATTGCTCTTGGGAGTGAGAACTTCTGATGAGTGCTCAGCACCTTTGAAAGTCTTCTCTCAGGCAGTCTACAGTGCTCCTGTACCAGCTGATAACTTCAGGTTCAGTGCTTAGGAGATGTGTAGGTCTTGACAGATCTACCACATGCATAATTGTATATTAAGGCTTTTGGACACAAGGTAGAACCAACCTACTCAACAGGACAAATACTATTCATCTTTGTAGCTCCAAGAATGAGGCCAAATTAAAGGTGACAGACTGTAGACAGCTGAACATCTCAGGGCAAGTGACACAGGGACACAGTGTTGTGGAGCTAGGGATGCTGTTCCGGCCACACAGAGAGAAGGGAAACACACAGCTCATCTATAAACAAAAGCATCATGTGAAGGCCTACATGTTCACACTAAGACCTCTTGTGGAAGGGAGGGAAGGAGGCCTTAAACTTCATTTCTTCCACTTGCCCTAGGTTTTCTCTGCCCCTGCAACTAACAACTGGGGTTTGTTGTTAGTAGACGTGTTGGTTAAATGTCCCAGGCAGATCTCTGTGACATTAGGGTCCTGTATAAACTCCAGACTAATTTTCTGAAAAACAGTTCTGTAATCACAAACACAAGGAGAAAAAAACCAGAAGAAACTGCCTTGAGGAACGGGTGAAATTAAAAAAACTGCCCAACTGCTGCTGTTGCAAGAGAAGCACTATGATGGAAAAAAACTGGTGACTGAATCTTAACCAAGACAAACAAAAGGAGGAAAGCTTGTGTGAACAAACTGGAGCCTTTGCTGCACCATTCATCAAGGACATTTATCCTGCAACTATAACACAGCACAAAGATAGTTTCAGTAAACAGCAACAGCAGAAACCTTGTGCCATTTCTGGCTGATTAAAAGGTCGTGTTCACAGCCCAAAATCATGATGACTTGGCTACTGCTATTCACTTTAATTGGAGTTAAGGAGTAAGGTCAGCTAACGAAAGGGAGTTATATTAACGAGGTAGAGTTAGCTCATGCTGCCTGCTTGGTCTAATCCAAAGCTCCTGCTAGAAACCATCCATACCAACAACATAAGACAGTAACTTAATTACTGGAGAAAAGACAGTCATACAGTTAGAGTTTTAGGCTTCTGTTACACAAGTTGGCACTTTATACAGCAGCCACTGGGGTGGCAGACTGCTGACAGTAACACTGCTGTGCCAGCTACAGCAAAAATGCCCTTACAGCAGTTTTCCAGAGGAAGGTATTTAACATCCACAGGGAGGGGTCAGGAATTAAGCCTACGACCATCACAGATTACAGAGTGTGAAAAACACAAGACAAACAGTTAAAAGAAAATTTCCCAACCAGTTAAAAGAAATTTAAACAAAAACCCGCTCAACTTAACACAGAAAGGAAATGCATTCAAAGCCTGCAGAAGGGAACATAGAATTTCTTCTACATACAAGAACATGCATACGTCATCTTTTATGAGACCAGGGCTAGGATGTTCTCAACAGAAAACCAGCTGTTCAAATAATACGAGCAGCAGGACAGGGTTTTACCTACACACCCCCAAAACACAACACAAAACACCATGCCCAGCTATGGAACTTAAATGACACTTACTCATGTACTCTGTTGTCTCCATACAAGTCACTTAACCCAAAGCTGACGTAGTGCCAGTGCTCAGGAACATTCAGCGCTGGGTTTCCCAGGTTTCTGTACATGCTAACATAGTCCAGAGGGTCAGGTCCTCCCAACCTGCATTAAAACCAGAAAAATTCTTATGTAAGTTAGTTTACTCTAGACAAATGGTAAGTCTCCCCAGATGATAGAACAAAACAAAAATTAGAACATCCAAATTATCTCTAATTAAAAAAAAAAAAAAAAAAAGAGGAGAAATGTCAGGTTAAGTCCAGAAAGCTCTGAGCACAGGAAGATAAAGTACATGTGTGCAACACACTAAAAATGTTTTTAACATTAAAGCATAAAAACCTCTGGAAAATCATATTAAAGCTTCCACAAAACACAAAGAAAATTGAAAAACTGTACTAGTAAAAGAGCAGTGGCTGTATCTGCATTGCAAGCTCTTAATTCAGTCCAGAGGCACATACCTCAAAAAAAAGTGATGCTATTCCTCAAGATTTTGAAATTACTAGGTTTTGAGGAGAGGAATCCATACTTCTGAACATAGATGAAATAGTTCAAACAGTAGAGGAGGAAAACATTGATTCAGTAAAACTAGCAGCAAAACTTCTAAAAATACACCACTTGCATTAACCAAGAATGAGTAAAAAGCATCACTGTACCCTGTGCATCAGCATTAGAATGGCTTCCTTAAAAGAACACAACTCAAAAGTCAATGCAGCACAGGCAGGTTACGTTATGCAGCAATCACCAGACTGCAGCCACCCCTCCTGCTCCAAGGCACAGGGAATTGAGGCCGTGTGCCAGCAGAGAGCACAGCACATTCTCCTGCTACTCGCGTCACCTCCGTCTGAGCAAAGACAGGACAACTCCCTGCTGAAGGAAGAAACACACTGGACTGTTTTGCTGTTTGCCCTGTCAATCATAGAACACCTACCACAAGCAGTTATGGCACAGCTGAACAGCTGTTTAACCACTTTGTGCCTACAACACACGGTGTCTTCAAGTAAAAGTCTCAGCTGCTCCAAACAAGAAAATCCAAATTCTCACAACCCTATTCACTGGAATCAGTGATTCTACACCTCAATTCCTCTCATGTCTATTGTCTCTCTAGACCTGACACAATCATCTGCAGATTGCAGGGCATGGCTGTGCCCCCTTCACTTGTCCTGGGGGTTTGTGTATCATCATATGCAGTCTCCATGGCTGGACAGATGGATCCAGCCCTAAGTGACAGTGAGACACTATTTTAAATCCTCTGCTCTCCTCCTGTTGCCCAACTTTATCAAGTCTGTACAAAACAGCATATCAGCTGGGCGTACTAAAAGGCCTCTCCACAGGTGTGCTGTGCTGCCTTGCTCCTACTACTGCTGACAAAAAAATCCAGAGCAGCTCTCTAACATGACTTGACTTTACCTAGGACAGCTTCCCCCTCCTAAGTCATATAAGGCCATCATGGTGACTGAAACCAGCTGCAGTTTCTCCAGCAGGTCAGTCAAGGATGAGCCCAAGATACTGTGGCAGGACAGAGGGGATGAGCAGCTCACCCCCAGCAGTGGCACAGAGGTCCACTGTCAAAGGCTACATCAGAACAATGCAGCCTTCTTGTATGACAAGTGGCATCTTCATGGCATAAAAGGCAAACTGGTGAGCAAACACACGGAAAGTGTGTCAGAGCCCAGGATGGAGCTGAGTCTGATCTTCAGTAGAACACCTGAGAAAACCTGTTTTCAAAGTCTAGCAATAGTTTGAAATACTCAGGAAAAAACAAGTCCCCTCTGACCCTTTCCTCACCTGCTCCCTTTCACTGGCATCAGATCACACTGAAGGCTGAGATCTCTACCAGAAACACCCACAGGTGGCTCTGCTCAGAGCATGGCACCTATGTCCTGGCCAGTGCTCAGCCCCACAGTGATCCATGACGGAAGCAGTCAGATGGAAGCAATTCCAGCCAGGATGGTCATTTACCCTTGAGGAGTGGCAGTGAACAGCAGAAGTAACACATGATTATTACTGGACTGGGAAGACTCTGGAGCGAGGGAGGTTCATATGCTGACCAGGGTGAGAGATTAGTCAGTCAGAGCAGTTTGTGGGCTTTGCAATGAAGGGATCACTGCTAAGCAACCAGCATCTCCTACATGAAGAAAATCTGCTTCCAAACTGGGTTTAATAACATTTGAGAAGTCCAACAATCAGTGCTGGAATACTGCTGACACAGGCACTCTGACACTGACACACAAGACAAACCCCTATACTGCTCTTTTCAGGACAGGGACTGCTCCGTGAGTACATGCTTTTCTCTACAGCTACTCAAACATACTTGTCAGGTGTGATGTAGATGGCAAGTCCTGCCTAGGACAGCACCAGGCAAGCCAGACACCTCTCCTTCACTCCTGCCAGCAATCCTGTGTTTGTCTCCAAAGGCCAAACTTCTCTGGAGACCTACAGCACCGCACTATCCAAGAGGTGGCTACAGCAATGTGGTACCAGGTGGCCTGGAGGAGCTGAGCTCAGTCCTTCCCAGAGTTCACTATCAGCTGCTCACAGGTTGCTCAATGATCCAGTCACACCATTTTTACTCGCTGAGAAATGTAGTAGGCTTGGAAGAGATGCAGACTGCAGCAGTGACTAACTCTATTTTGAAAAACACATATCCAAGCCACACACCTATCCCAAAACTGCTGCAACTGCACAAGCATCCAGCATGAGCTTTAAGCCAGCTACCTGCTGTACATAATAACACAGCCACGGCAATAATGCTCACCAAAGGTTAGTCAGCACAGATAGTCATCCAGTTTCGGTGGCAGGTTTCACTGCTCTAGGTCGGCGCTGCTGTGGCACATCCTCCCGCCCACGGCCGCCACGGCAGGGCTCGACCTTGTATCACAATCTACATATCAGTACATGCACTCACACAAAGAGCTGGAAGCGTTGGAGGATTTTATTAGGAAGAGCCCAACTTCAAAGCCAAAGGTACAGTACAAATTTGTTACATTCTCTATTCATGGAGCTCATTCAGGAGCAGGAAGGGCTGCCTCAGGGGAAACCCTGTATTTGCATCTGCACCAAGAGTCTTCTTTTGACTGATGTTAAGAGCACTCTGAAGTTTCTGTGTAAGGAGAAATTCGAAATACAGAGAGGAAAGAGACCAATAATGGAAAGTAATTGGAAAACTCCTAATTCATTCACCCTGAAAAGTCCTTAGCGTATTGTTTGTTGTCACTTCCCAGCAGCTGACAATAGGACTGCTTTTCACAGTTACCTTTCAACAACTCTTCAGAAGTAGTCTGCGACTCCCATAAGGCTGCAGACCACAACTCACTGCACAGGTTTTTGAGAGTATGGCCTTAATTTAAGACAGGTGATACAAACCCAGCAGTCAAGCCCAAATTATGCCTATTTCAAAACTTACCACAAAAAAAGAACAAATTCCATTTTTTCACCAGCAATTCTATGCAACAAGATATTTCGATTTGAGATACTCTACCACATTTTATACTAAAAGTTGACACTGGATATCAAGAGAGAAACTCTGTCTTGGTTCATGGCCTTCACAAAAACAGACAGAAATTCTTCCAAGAAGTTCTGATTGAACCCCAAGCTCTCCCCCAAGATATGCGAATAGCATTGTTAAAGACTAGTTCTATTAAATAATCCACACAGCTAAACTCCTTTATGTAACAGGCATGGAGTTCTGCAGATTCTCCAAAGTTACACAGTTAGGATCTGCTCTGACCTGCAAGCTAAAGACTACAACTTCAGCTCCCTGAACAAAAAAAACAAATTGCTGTTAACTATAGAGAAACTGATACATATAATTAAAAGCTGATTAGTGTTACAATATTTCTCCTAAGGCAGGGAACTTCACTCAGCAATTTCCTCTTCTAATCTAAACCAGCTAATAGGTGGCAGCGCAGGCAGAATAGGACAGATTAGGAGAGAGTTGTGGCAGGAGTCCTTCTAACAGACTTAACAAAACCACTCTCCAAGTTTCACCCAACAACACGAGACAAAGAACTTGTGTGGCATCCACGGAGGCTTTCTTTACCTCAGACAAGCATTTCCTGCACAGGACAGTAATAGGAAGCCCACCTCTACAACAGAAGCTCTCACTGCTGGCTGAGCTAACAGATGGAGGAACCACTAAGTGGAAAATGCCAGGATAAACAGGCCTTCACATTATATGTTACTTGCATACTACCATCACTGCCAGCATGTTTGAGCATTTGAGCTCCAATTGCAGCGAAACCCTAATCAATGCCTTAAGCAACAAGGTTTCCTCCCAAACAAGGGTCTTTGCCATTCTTCACTATAGACCTAAATTTCCCTCAACCTCCACAAATCAATATAGCCAGTATGTTTTACTGTTGATAGAAAAGAAGTGCTAACATGACTGGAAACACTTCATGAGTATCTAAGATTAGACATAGGTGTAAAAACAGACTGATCAGTCCACCACCAAAGTACTGATGTGCACAGATGACTATGAAATTATTTATATCTTGAGGTCTCAGATTTGCAACATCTTATCTCAGCCCACTGTGTCATTTTAATACAATACTCCCCTGGGCAATAAGGGCTAACATACAAACTTCTTGCTAGAATCACTTGAAAAACAACACTTCTGTGGACAACAACAACAGCTTCGTCTGTCAGAGCAGCACACAGGAAGGATGTTATTCTGCTCTTACTCAGGATTCTAATTAGATAAAGACATACAGGTTGAAATGAGCTGTAAATAAAGAAGTTGAGCATTTTCTAATTTTTTTCAGGTGCTGGGGCAGGGACTGGCCAATGTCACGTAAAGCAAACATCGGGGGTGACTTGCTCATGTTTCTTAGCCCCAGAAGAGGAGCTAAGCAATAGCAAAAAGCAAAACGAACTCCTCTTCACACGGGATTAGATGCCAGACACTTATCTTGATAGCTAAACATCCAAGAACTTCCTTCATGCCACTCTCCCACATAAACAACTGCTGTTCCTGGTGTCAGACACTGTGTCAGCAGAGACACTGAGCAGCAGATTCACAGTCTGTGATAACGCATAGCTACGTAAGGCCAAGAGAAGCTGGCACTGCCCCACGGGCTTTATGGGTACACACGGCTTGTGTCCGGCCTGGAGGCTGCAACAACGGGTTCATTCCGGTCAGTGCCACCACACTCGAACCCCAGGCTCCTGGCCAGAAGAGAGAGCTCGTACCTTCTGTCCAGGGGGAAACTCCAGACCTTCACCTTCTGCGGGAACACCTCCACCAAGTAACATGCACACCCTTTTCAGGAGACCTGCTCCAGCCGGGGCCTTCATCAGCCACCCCTCATTCAGGGACCCTCTAAATCACCCCAGAAACCCCAATACACTGTCCTGCCTATACCTCCCTAGACCCTCCTCCAGTTGCCAGCACATTCTCCCCAGGAGCCCCTCCAAACACACGCCCTAGGCAACCAACTGCACCCCCAATGCCTCCATCCCCAGAACCGCTGCGTACTGCCAAAACTCTTGCATCTCACCTCTAACTCAGGACGAAACGCCCCGTCCCTCTCCCCGTGCTGCAACCCTCCCCAGCCCCTCCACCTCTCCCCGTGCAATGTCCCCAGCCCCAGAGCTTGTCCCAAACATCTCCCACTCCCACTACTCCTCCCAAATCCTCTCCTATCCCACACAAGGCGAGGGCCCCACCGCCCCCCTCAGCTCCACGCAAGACCCCGGCCCCATCCAGGCCGCCTCACCAGTACTTGAGGATGGCGGTGACCTGGAGCGGGTTGGGCTGGTCGGGGTAGAGGCGGCGGCACTCGCCGTAGATACCGTGCAGCCCCGGCGGGAACAGCGACGGGAAGGACCCGGACCCAGACCCCGAGCCAGACCCCGGCCCGCTCGCGGGGGGCCCCCCGCCCGGCCGCACGCCCTCCATGTCCCGGAGGCGGCTGGTGCCGGCCCGTCCCGGTTGGTGCCGAACCCGCTCCGCTCCCGCCAGCCGCTCCTGGCCCGGCCCGGCCCGGCCCAAGCGGCTGCGTGGGGCCGCGGGTGGAGGGGCGGGGCCTATTGCCAGGCCGCGTGAGTGACAAAGCACCTCCGCCAATGGCGACGCCGCGCGGGGCTCCGCGCGGAGGGGGCGGGGCCCCGCTGCACGGGAGGTGTGAGTGACAGGAGGCTCTGAGCAATGGAAGCTCGCGGCCCGGAGGGCGGCCGCGCCTCTGCCCCCGCCCCACGCTCCCTTCTGGGCGCGCCCCCTAGCGGCGGCGCGGGTCGCCGCGATGGGCGGGGCGATGGCCGCGCGAGGCGGTGGCGGGAACGCGGAGCGGGGCCCGGGGGGAGCGGGAGCGTCCGCACCTGGGCGGGCCCGGGGCAGAGGAGGGAGGGGTTTGTTACTGCTGCCTTCACACCTCCTCCAGAGCCCAAGGCACCTTTCCTCTCCGCGTGCGTTCTCTGTGTCTGCAAGTCCCTTGGAAGCAGCTGGAAGCTTCCAGTAGGTGAAGTTTGAGGATTGTGACTTGTGCACGAAGCACACTGACGATCTCGTTCATTCCTGAGTTGCAACTACAGCTGTGGTCATGCAAAGCCAGGTATGTACATGTGGATGGTGTGTACGCAATATCCTACACACCTTTGCTAGAGCGAGGTCCTGCTTGTTAATCAGCAACTAGAAAAAATGAGCTATAGAGTGCTCAGAGGAGAGGGTGGGCACTCATGCTTGCATTTCTCACTTAAATAGGTAAGAGGTGATTCTAAGAACATTCACGATACCATTTGGGAGAGCACACATGTTCAAGAAGTTGACAATTTGACAGCCAAGCAATAATCCCCTGATAAAGGAGATGAGCAGTCGGGGTCATCGCTTCCCAGAGTGAAAAATATTTCACTTATCCTGTTATTATGATACTACTTTTTGTGACATCTGCCTGAGTAGTCAGCTACAGTCAGCTGAGAAGGTGAATGTAATAGAGTCTGTATGAGAGGCTGTGTTGGCTCAATACACCCATAACGAGTGTCTCCTGGCATTCACTGAAGCGATACAACACTGGTCTTTATTTAAATACCTCAATCCTGTTGTACAAAAAGTCTCTCTTTTAGACTAGGTGAATGGAGAAGGTTGCTAAAAGTGAACATCTGGGATGAGACATATCTGCTAGGGCCGAAGGCAGGAACTACAGGAGAAAAGTCCGTGTCTGCAGGAGAGATGTGGAACAAGACAGGTGAGTCAAGCCTTCAGGTGCGCTCACTGGCATGGAAGTCCATTTTAATTAATTTCAAGACCCAGAGTTTCAGTCATCGATTATTCCAAATGCTTTTAGAATACTTAGTCAATGGAAAATGACAATGTGTTCATGGTCCAATACAAAATGCTCATGATGTGCATTCTTTATACTGACACCTCTTTCATGGTTCTCGTGCCTCAAAATGGAGAGAAATTGGTATTTTGTGGCGGGAACAGATGTGTCATGACCAGTAGTTCGTAAAGATGATCACATGAAATTATGGGACAATAAAAGGCTTTCCTTAGTCACAGATCCCCTCTACAGAAATTGATGGGATCACCTTTTTCTCCTTTCCTATTAGAAAAAATGAGGCCGGAGGAAATCTATTAAGCGTAAGCCAGCCAATTGCGATGCAGCTTTTTTTGTGGAAGTAACCAGCTGTCTCCTGGACCGCAACATCTACCGGTTTCTCGGATGTGGATGCGTCCGCAGGATTCCCTCTTTTCGCACTCTGCCTCCCAGCAGGCTCCGCTCCGGCGCCAGCCTACAGCTCCCAGCATGGCTTCCTCCCGGTACCGGCCTACAGCTCCCGGCATGCTCCGCTCCCAGCGCACCTCCCCGCTGGGCTCTGCACAGCGTCGGACTATAGCTCCCGGCAGGCGCCGCGGCAGCGGGAATACATCACCCAGGCGGCGTCGCGTCGCCGCTTCGCGTCTGCGCCGCCGAGGGCTGGGCTGTTGCTCCCTCACGGGCGGCTGCGGCGGGTCCTCGCCATGGAGTCCTACGATGTGATAGCGAACCAGCCCGTCGTGATAGACAACGTGAGTGCCGGCGGCCGCGCGTCCCGGGAGCGGGAAGGGCCCACAATCCCTTTGTCATCGGGGTGGCCGCGCCCCGCCCGCCGCTGCACCCCCCCCGCCTCGGCCGGCCGGGCCGCCACCTCCGGCCCTCGCACGGCGCCATACAGCCGCCTTGGGGGGCGGGGCCGCTGTCCTCGGCGAGTCGCGATTGGTTGGGGCGACTGGCAGTCACCCGCAGCGGGGCCGCTGCCCCGCGCTGGGGGGCGCGGGCTCCCCCCGATGCCGATCTTCCTCTGGCTGGGAGGGGCGGCGGGTCCTCATTGGCGGAGACAGCTGTCAGTCAGCGGGGCAGCCCGCTGTTACCTGCCGGAGCGGGGCGGGACTGTCCCCAGAGCACCTGCGCTCATTGGCAGCTTATGCTGTCAGTCACACGGCGTTTCCCCCGGTCCCGCCCCACCCCTCTTTGTGCCATGGGGACAAAGGGGGTGCTGGGCCAGACCATGGCCATACTCCCAGCATGCTCCGGGGCAGGCCTTGGCCAGGGTTCCAGCGTGCTCTTGGCAGGCCGTGGATGGACCCCCAGGAAGCTCTGGGGGTGCTGGCACTTTCCTGCGCCCACGCAGGACACGGAGCTCTCCAGCCAGGCACCCCTCAGAGGCCCAGCGAGAGAGGATCCTTCACCCCTTGTACTGCCCCTCCTCCAGTCCATGCAGCACAGTGATCACAAGAAGGCAGTGCCATTCCATGCCTTGCGATGCTGCTTCTGAGGGATCTGTGCCCAGCACGGGTTGCATCAGCATAGTGTGATGTTACAGATGGCTGCTCCAATCTGCTGATGCTGCTCATTAGCACAAAGCAGACCTTCAATCTGTGTGTGTAATAGCTCTGTGGGAGATGAGTGACAGTGATTCCATGCCTCTTTGAGGTACTTCTGGATCCAGTTCTGATTTGCCCCATCCATGCTGTTCTCCCAGGGGGAAGGACCATTCAGGAAGAGGTGAGAGGGCATGTCTTGGAAGGAGCCTCCTTCCGTGTACTGAGTCACAAACACATGCTCCTCCCTTCTGACCTCTATCGCCAGTGATTGGGATCCTGTTGTTTTGAAGGGTCAGTACTGTGCTCCATTCTTCGTCCACAAACTTCATTTCTGCTGAATCTTTTTGCCATATGATGTGGGTTTCCTAGCCTGGCACTTCTCAACCTATTGCTTTAACTTTTCATAAGGTGAATGACTGTAGGTCTTCTCAGAGAAAGGCAGTTGTTCTCACTTTTTCTTTATTATGGATCCCAAATTCCTCTCTACAGCTTGAGCTCTCTGATGCAGTTTTGGCTTTGTTTATTTCCCTGGAATCTTACAGCAGAGGGATTTGGGTTAGACATCGAGGGAAAGCATCTAACAGAAAATGAGAGTAAGCTGTAAAATTGACTGTGTTCAGAAAAGCATGTATCTTCTTTATTGAAGATGTTAAGAATGCATTAGGTTGAGTGTTTTCAGGAATGACTGTATCAGCACTGATCCTGCTGCGTTGTTGAGTGATTAGCTATATATTAAAGATATCTCTAGGTGTTCTGGCACTGTGAGGATTACTTCGTTGAGCTATTCATATAGTTGCAGCCTATATTTAATTTCAGTGTGTCATTTATTTATTTAGTACAATGATTGCTATCCCTGCCTCAGACCTGAAGAAGGGCTTGTGCCAGCAGCTGATTCTGTGTCTTTTTTCATTTTATCAGCTGGTCTTATAAAAGCTAATTCTTGTTCTTGCCTCTCCAATAAACGAGCTTCCCCCTTCCCTTCCCTGTACAAGAAGTAGAATGGAGCAGTTGTTGTGGCATCTGCCTGGAATGTTGGCAGGCCGGGGAGACTCGTGGTGACACTGCATTTTTGCTACTCTTTGGAGTTCAGGCAGGATGGGAAGTGGAGCTGCACAGAGCAGGTACCACTCTTCCCACTGCTGTTCCATTACTGCTTTTCCTCAGAGAGCTGCAGGCACCTTTTGAAGGCTGAATGTTACCCTGTCTCACGTGTGCCTGTGTGTGGGAGGGTGGGAAGAGGGAAGTGAGATACTGAGCTGGTGAGAGCCAGACCCCCCCAATGCCAGCCCTGCTCTAGTATCTCAGTGTGTTCCAAAAGGACATGAAGTTCTGTAGCTAAAAAATTACCAGGGAGTTTTTTTGGTTTTTTTTCTCTTACCACACATTGCTTTTAGCTGTATGTTTTCAGCAGGGAGAGCTTTGTAATGTACAGTGGGGGATTGGAGATGTACCTCAGCACAATTTTAGACTCTTCATTGTCTAATTTTTAAGAGTTGTATTCCCATCTGCAGTCCAACAAGCTCTCTCTGAATGGTCTGGGAACCCTGCTGAACATAATGCATGTGTCAATAGTCCAGCTGTGGCCTAAGTCAGTGCAAATTCCTTGACGTCCATGGAACACGGAATTATCTCGTTTGCTTTGTAGTCTAAGTGGTGGGATTTTATGCAGCTGAGCTGTTAGCAAGGGCTATTGTGTCTTTGTTTTTTTTCTTGATCTTATAATTTCTGTATCATATAAAACAGTTTTACAACAATATGAAATGTACACTCTCCATAGAAAGTGCTACATGGAAGATTGATTGGTGATTTCCATTTAAATTTAAGTCCTAAATGCATCAAGATGAATGAATCCATAACCAACAGGTTACAGAGCTAGTAGATGAGGTGTGTTCAGGGGTGAGGTATTTTCAGTTCCTTCAAGACACTCACAAGAATTTTTAATGAATTTGTCTGCCTTGGCCTTTACATTTTACATGTAGTTTTTCTTTTATTCTTTTGCTCAGATTAAAATAAATATATATGTAATAAAGCCCTGACAAACAAAATGGAATGAAAGCCCAGCCAGGATAGTTACTGGTGGAAGTATATAATTTATTTTTTTAAAAAGTTTTAATAAATCAGAGTTTAACAAAAGAGAGATGCATGTGTTTTTGCTTATTTGAAACAAAGATGAAAAAACAGGTCTTTAAACCTTCTGAATCAGAGTTACTTCAAAATGTAAACATTTTCCTCTCATTGCATAGGAATCTCAAACTGGTCTATAATAAACAGATCTACTCAGTGCGAACATATCTTCAAAGAAGTAAAATGTTTTCAAGAAAAATTGAATAGGTCAGAAAGTGCAGTCAGGTCTTTGTAGTGTGGAGATATCAAACAGCTGTTCTTGCTTTATTCCCACACACTTGGAAGCACAACTCTGTTGAAGCCCCATCCCACCAGCACATTCAAAGCAGTCATTCGTCTTTGGCTCCAGGTTGGAGTTCTGAACTCCCAACACATTTGGTTAACTTTGAACTTCAGTATGTAAATCTTAAAATACATAACTTGCTGGGAATCTCACTAGGACACACTGGGTAATTTTTGGCCTGACATAAGGAAGTTTCAATCTCTAAGTTAGGACAGGAGCATCATTGTTCTCCTGAAACCAGTTCCCCACAGCAGAATATGCTAGCAACAAGATCAGTCATTATCCTGAACAAAATATTCACTAAGTGCAATATTCTAATGTAGCTACATTACGTTACTGCATTTCATTCCATTATTTTTCTGCAAGGCTTGCCACAGGATGGTATTCTTTCCCTGGCAGAGAGTTGTTTATAAACTATGATAAGAAAAATCAAAATAGTGGGTTTGGTTTAGTCCTTGCTTCATTTTGAAGGTAATGGTCAGAAGAGAGTTTGTCTCATAGGAGTTCTTTTTAACACTTCATGGGCCACTTTGTCACACTGATATCAGTTGGTGCAGACCCGGGGATGCAGCTGGAGCTGAGTCCTTCATGCAGAAATGGAGTGGTTAGTCCTGCCCAGCTGGCAGCTTGGGTGTGCTCCTGGAGCCAGCCTGGCTGCAGGTGTCTTATCAGGAGACAAGGATTCAAGCAATCTACCTTTCATATGCTTTATAAATAGCTACGTCTGGTTTGCAGAGTATTTCTGACACTCATCTCCCTCAGATGTGTCCTGGCAAATCTGACTCTGGTGGTTTAGAGGCAGGAGTATCCCGGCTCTGGTGGCAGAGCACACATGCTCTGTGCACAGCCTGACATCCCGGCTGAAACTGCTGATGGAAGTAGCTTGGCAGTAAAGCGCTGGACTGTGAACGGGAGAGGCTGGGGCCACCCCGCATTCCTTTCTGCTGAGCCTGCTCTAGCTGGTAACCTCTGGCAGCATCGGAAACCACTGCAGCCAGGGCTTGCCTGGAGAGCCCTGAGCTGGCCCCAGCTGTGAAGTGAAAGTGGTGATGCTGACCCACGCAGAGGTGGTGAGAAGTGGAAAGCTACAGAGGAGCTGTGTTGCTACTCATTTTAAAATGCTGTGGGATAGCCAAAATATCTTTTTGGCCTTAAAATCAGAGCATTCCTATTGCAGGGCCCTTGAGAGTGAACAGGCACTTCACAGGTCACAGCTTTCAGTGTAAGCTTGCACACGCTTTGTTCCCACCATGGAGTTAAGCAGAGATGCTCCTCTTTCTGCAGAGGAGTTGTGCCCATGGTAGTCTGGGATTACCAATGAAACAGCTTATCTGAGGAGATCCCATGAAAATCCGCTTCTTAGCAAAATTTGGGTGTTCCTGCAAGCTGCTCATTGTTTCAAGATGTCATTGCCTTGTGCAGGGAGAGGAAATGGAGGAGGGGAAGGAGTCAGCACAGATCCAAGTGGATGATGGTGTTCCTGGGATGCTTCCGGACAGGGATGAGAGCTGTGGGGCCAGATGCTTGGCACTGACTCCCTGCCAGGGCCTGGCTGTGGCTGGTTTTACCCGCTCTGTGTTTGCTGCTTTGAATGTTGCAGTAGGCTCTTTGGATCTGTGCCTTCCTGACTGCCATCTCTCATCTCTTTGTCTCTTCTGAATAAGCTCTATTCCATCAGCTGTGCTTCCTGCCCCCAGCCTTTCCCCTTGCAGTCCTTTCCAGACCACAGTCTGGGTTGGTTTCCAGTGTCTTTTCTGACCACATTTGTGCCTCCTTAGCGTTAGCTAGTTCATCCACCACTTGATCATATTTTCGCTAGTTTCTTCTCCAGTCTGTTCCCCACAGTTCTTTGCTGCATGAATGAATTCTCTCAAGAATACATTCTTCTCTGAATGTATCTGCCCTCCTGCCATCCTTTCCAAATCTCCTTCTGAGAGGTCTCGTAGCCTTCATTCTTCCAGTGCCTCCTGAAGCTGGCAGAGTTCAGTTGCTCTTGCTGGGCTTTCTGGAGTGTTGTCTTCCCCCCTGAGGTTATCTAATGTCAATAGACACCTGTGGAGTGTGGATTTAGCCTCCTGCACCCTTCACTGTAGCCCTGGCTAGAAAAATCCTCGTCTGTAGAGGGCAGTGTTTGGGTGTGTGCAGAGCAGTACCAGGGTGTGTGGGATGGTTGTGCCCTGTGGGATGTGCCAGTCACTCCGTCCAGTAGCCAAGCTGGCACTTCCCATCCCCTACCAGCCTGGAGAGTCAGTCCCTGAGGAGCTTTATTCCTGCTAGAAAGGAGAGGATCTGGCAGTGATGATGTACTTTGCCACTCTAAAACTTGTGAAGGTGATAGAATGAATGATAAGCTCACCTATTTGTCTGTTGCTTCCACAGGGCTCAGGTGTGATTAAAGCAGGTTTTGCGGGCGATCAGATACCAAAATACTGCTTTCCGAACTAGTAAGTATTTTGCTGGTCTTGGTAACTTCTTAGTACTGTGTACCAATTCTGTGATATGTAGAGGGGAAGAATTCCCCAGTTTTATGAATGGAAAAATGAGTTACTGTTTTCTGCCTGCTGCAAGGAAGCATCAGGGAGATGAGAGCTCTGCTGTTAAATATTTTGAGATTTTGGGGGACATACACATAGCATAAAAGATGACATTACTTTGTTAGGCTCAACACATAACCAAAGCTGTAGGCTCCTTTAGTCTGTACACATAAGGAAAAGGATCTGGATAAAGTAAAGTTTGAGATAAGAAGTTTGAGAAGACCTCTGTATTTTTTCAGTGTGTGGTATGATGTTTTGATTCCTGCCAGACTTCTTTGTCGGTTTTCTGAGAGTTTTGCCAGGATGAAGTCTGCTAGAACAGGAACTCTGAATAGTCATCAGCTTTTATTTTCAGTGTGGTGGGTTTTTAGTGAGTAGTTTTGTGTTCAGAGGAATATGTTCTGTATGGGATGGTGGGGTATGGGACACAAATGTCTAATGTGAGAAGTCTGCCTGAGGTCAGGCAGCACATGTGGATCCAACACCTCAGACAATTGCTCAGTCTAGCCATGTTCATCCCAGGCACCATTGAAACAGGTGAGTGCTGAATAATCAGTGAAAATATGGCCAGACTCAGCTGGTTTATGTCCAGCCAATTCAGAACTATCTACAATCTGTCCCCTTCACCTCTGATTTCTGAGATTAGCTCAGAGCAAACCTGGGTCTGTCTGCACCTGGAAGCACCCCCAGACTCACCCATTGAGAAAGTTATGGTTAGGACAGAGAGAAACACAAAGTAGGCAATCCTTGGGTTGCATCTGAGCTCTTTGTAGAAGCATTTACTCTCTTGTCTCTGTTCTAGTGTGGGCAGACCAAAGCACGTTCGTGTTATGGCTGGTGCTTTAGAAGGGGACATTTTCATTGGTCCAAAGGCAGAGGTAAGAACACCCGTACACTGCACTTGTCCATATATCTCAGTGTGCTGCTGTATGGGGGGATGTGGCAGCTGGACTGTGGTTCTTTGGTGTTGTGCACATATGAAGAGTAGAACAGATTGTCACTTCCATGTGTGTCCAAGGTGGAGTGGGAAGCTTCATGAAATTCTTGTGCCAATCTGCTGACCACAGACCTACTTCCCAAGGCCTTTGATATCTCTGTTTTCTTTTTAGGCTACTTCTAGCTCCATATGGTTACATACTTTTGATTGGGAACTTTAGAAATGGATCCTACTCAATTGCTGTAAATCTCCTTGCCGTGGGCAGGAAGCTTCTCTCCACAGTCCTGCTTCAGTCAGCATGTAGTCAGTTGTGTGGTCACATTTCTTGTGAGCCCTTCAAACTGCATTCCCCAGTAACATCCTATTATGTTTTATATCATGGCTGAGCTGGTAGCACAAAGAAACCATATGATAGATATCTGTGTGTTGACTTTAGAAGTGTTAGGATGGAATATGCTCTGCAAATGTCAGACAGACATTCCTACTTGGTATGAAAAGGCCTTGTCTAGTCTTTGCTTCTCTGGAAGGGATGTTTGTGATGAGTGTTCAGGTTTTGCTATGTATGCTGTAGGTAAGTTATCTTTTAATGGAATCAAAACTAAGTTGAGTCTGACAGCCACAGTCACAGTGCTCAGAAGTGTGATTGTTGTAGCTCTCTTGTCCTTCCTGTTTGCTCAGGAGCACAGAGGTCTTCTTGCGATCCGATACCCGATGGAGCATGGCATAGTGAAGGACTGGAACGACATGGAGCGCATCTGGCAGTACGTGTATTCTAAAGACCAGCTCCAGACATTCTCAGAAGAGGTGAGAGACCACGTTATGTAAAGGCACAGGCGTCATTCAGTGCATGTGTAACACCAGGAGCCTTGGAACTCTGGGAAAGATTTTGGACTTTTCCTTTGCCCTTCTTTCCCAATGTGTGTCTGTTGCTAAATTAGGTTCTTTCATCTCTCAGGAGGTACTGCACAAGAAGTGTCCAAGCAGAATTCCTCTCCAGATCTGATAGTCTCGCCTGACTGAAAATCTGCCTTTCACATTTGCTATTCGCACTTTTCCTAATGATTCTATTCTAGGCCAAGTGTTTCTGACTTTTTCTGTTCTGCCTGCACATCAGGCATATTCACTCAGCAGTGACATGATCTGATGTGAGGAAGGAGAAAGCCACAGTCCTGTGGTCTGGAAGGATCTGACCAAAAATATTATTAAATGTCTGAGAGCAATCTAAGTTGTGGAGTAGGAATATTTCTGTCTGCTTGTGCTAAGACCTTCACCCTTTCTTAGGGTCTGTGTATTTTGGCTAATCTGGCTGATTTTTGTCACTGAGAGTCATCCTACTTGTCCTTCATGGGTCAGAGTTACTCACAGAGTACATTTCCTAACACTCCTTAATAACTAGACCAGAAACCTGCAGGTCTTCCAACCTAATAGAGAATATTCACATCTAATACAGCTCAGTTGAAATTACTCCTTTGTACCTGAACTCTTGCACAAGTGGTTCCTAAAGTGAATAAATAAGCAGAAGCTTTAAGGAACACACCCCTGCTGCCTCCTGGTTACTGCAGCACAGCTCCTTCTTCTCTTTCCCAGCATCCTGTGCTGCTGACAGAAGCACCCCTAAACCCACGCAAGAACAGAGAGCGTGCTGCTGAGGTGTTTTTTGAGACCTTCAATGTGCCAGCACTGTTCATCTCCATGCAAGCTGTGCTTAGCCTGTAAGTGTCTTTGTCTTTGATTTGTGTTTGTGGAATGTTGCCACAAAATCCATTCTTTTACAAAAAAGCCTGTGGAAGACCTCACTGATGTCTGACTTATGCCCTTTTCATGCAAGAACTGAAACTCAATTTGTGTAATAAAGAGTTTACAGGAAATTTGCTGAACTGCAAACAGAACTTGTGTTTTGAGGATTTTTTAGGCCCTGTTTGTGTGAAATCTCTGCTTCCTGAGTTGAGCATGGATGTGCTGCTTACCCAGGTTCACTTTCAGGTGCTTGTTCTGACTTGAGTCTTTGTTCCTTTGGTAGCTACGCAACCGGCAGGACCACGGGAGTGGTGCTGGACTCTGGGGATGGCGTCACCCACGCGGTTCCCATCTATGAAGGCTTTGCCATGCCTCACTCCATCATGCGGATTGACATCGCTGGCCGGGATGTCTCCCGCTTCCTGCGTCTCTATCTCCGGAAGGAAGGCTATGACTTCCACACAACCTCTGAGTTTGAGATTGTCAAGACCATCAAGGAGGTGATGCCCTGCCTTGTTTTTGTGTTTTTCCAAGGGGGGATTTCTTCTCAAAGGAAGCTGTGGCTAGTGAAATTTGATGGGAAGTTCTAGCCTACTTAGCTCTGCACCTAAATCCATTATCTATGTGAGGGAGTCTAGGGCCACTAAGATGACTAAAGGACTCTTGTATGTGGAAAGGCAGGGAGAGCTTGGACTGTTGAGCCACAAGAAATGTTGGGGGAGAGTCTCATTGATGTATATAAATGTCTGAAGGGAGGGTGCAGAGGAAACAGAGCCAGACTAATTTCAGTGATGTTCAGTGATAGAACAAGATGCACAAACTGAAGCTCAGGAGGTTCTGTCTGAGCATAAACTTTCTTTAGCGTGAGGGTGACCAAGTGCTGGTACAGTTTGTCTAGAGAATTGTGGAGTCTCCATCCTTGGTAATATCATCTGGATGTGGTCCTGGACAGCCTGCTTTAGGGGACCCTGCATGGACAAGATGTCCTCCAGAGGTCATTTGCAACCTTAGCTGTCCCATATTCCCAGTCAAAATTACATTAATGCCTGTTGAGAGGCTGTTAACATGGACGTGAAGATGGGCTGGTGCTTTGGAATCAGTTTGCATTTACCTGTGCTGCAGTTTTTCTGGGTCTAATGATACCTTTCACTAGTGTTTGTTTACCCTTCATGGAGTAAAATCCATGGCAGCTAGGGATCACAAGAGGGATATTGCACTGTAGTTCACCTGCTGTGAGCCTTAAAGGTCTTTTCTCCAGCACATAATACTGTTGAAATCAGTCTCTCCAATGGATTTTGATTATTGGTGAGAAAAATATTTTATCAGAGGTATTTGGGTTTACCTTTCTCACCTCCCTCTCCCTGACTCTGTTTCCTCTCCAGCGTGCTTGCTACCTGTCAATAAACCCCCAGAAGGATGAGACTCTGGAGACTGAGAAGGCTCAGTACTACCTGCCAGATGGAAGCACCATTGAGGTTTGTAAGGACCACCCTTGGAGAATTCCTCATGTGAGGCACAGGGTTTCCAGAAAAGCTCCCTAGTGACGGGAAATTTCATGCTGTGTTAGATGGGAGGGGATAATTTTAAAAGACCATAACTCATCCTAGGCTGTTGACTGGGCACTAGAATTTTTAAGGAAAGGAAACTTTACTAGAAACCTCACATCTTCTGCTAGAAGTCCTGGGTAAGGATGCAGCATGACAATGAGGACTCCGAGCTGTTCGAGAGCAGGCTCTGATCTAACAAACTGTGCAGATTGGGTATGGAGTATGGGTAGGTGTCAGCTCATGAAATCCATCGGTGGCTTTATATGTGCCTTTTGTCCTGCCTAGAATTGTTTCCTGTGCATTAACAGTTGAAGAGTTGGGAATACTCCTTAGGAGACTGAGCCCTCTATAGAATGGTCGAAAGAGAGGAAATACAGGTTTTACCTCCAGTACCAGGGCTGGATTTGCTCTCTTTATGCCAGACCTGCTGTACAGGGCTGAGCAAGTTTCTTCATCTCTTTCATTTGCAAATTGGAAATGGTGCCCCTTGTAGGAGCTGTAGTCCAAACTGGCATTCACTTGAGATCTAGTGATGCAGCATGAGTGTCCAGGAAGCTTCACCTTAGAAATGCAGGCCCATCTGTAGGTGGTGAACAAAGCCACACTGTTCTCTTCCCTCTGTCCTAACTTCTGCTCTTGCAGATTGGTCCTGCCCGTTTCCGAGCCCCAGAGCTCCTGTTCCGGCCGGACCTGATAGGGGAGGAATGTGAAGGACTTCATGAAGTGCTCGTTTTTGCCATTCAAAAGTCAGACATGGACCTGAGGCGAACGCTGTTCTCCAACATTGTGCTGTCTGGAGGCTCCACGCTTTTCAAAGGTTCCTGCCTTTCCTCATTCAGTGTGCTGTGACATACCTGATCTCTTGCTTCTTTCTCATGTGAAACTGGGAGGATAGCCCAGATTACCCAACTTGTCCTCTGGGGTGAGGGCTGTGTAAATTCTGCTCTCTCAGGCTATTTATTTCCTAATTTTCTGTGTCCTAGTCATATCCTGCTGGGTATGCAAGACACGTGCCCTCATACATTACTTTCTGGGCTTGGAGGGTTTTCCTCCAATCAATGCCTGTAGAAGGACTGAATAGCTGTGTCCATTCCTGCTGCTGTATCTCACAGTATCTGAGACTAGATACCAGAAAGGACTCTTCCATTTTCTAAAGTTTCTCTAGGTCTCTGGTATGTGAGAGTTCCATGGTCCTAGTCCTGCATGAGTGTCAGCTCTGTGTGCAGAAAGGTTTCAGCCCATCCCCTCAGGGCTCAGTTGGTACCCATTGACCTAAAGATACCCTCTGCCAGAACCCATTAGTCTGTTTTCCACTGGCTGACATCTCCAAATAGATCCTGGTCTTCTCATTCAACCCCCTGTACAAATGGGCCGGACACAGGAGGAATGCCTAAGGAAGGAGGAGATCCTAGCTAAAAACCTTGTTTGCTTGACTCAGGTTGCTGCTGAGGAGTAGAGCCCATTGTGCCAGTGTTTGAGGTCTCAGTTAGACAAAATCCTGTTATGTCATTGTCTGTGTTCTGTGTCTCCCCAGACTGGACTCTCTGTAAGATAAGATGTGGAATGGGGTATTTGAATAGGACTACATAGGACACGTCCACATTGTTAGTGGATGGAACTTGGGATTTTGCTGAGGTGCTCACACTACACATTTTCTGTTTTGCATAGGCTTTGGTGACAGGCTGTTGAGCGAAGTGAAGAAGCTAGCTCCGAAGGACGTCAAAATAAGGGTAGGAGCCATCTCTTGTGTTTGTTACTTACCAAGTGTTTTGTTCTGTGACCTTGAAAGAACCTTGCTTAGACTGCAGCTGCCATTTACTTCAAATCAGAAATGCCTTTCCTGAGACACTCACATGCCCAACAGCATTTGCTGTTGTGATGAAAATCAGTTTGGTTTCGTTACTGAGAATGTGGCTCCTCTGACATGACCCCTGTCCAGGATTCTGGACCGGAGTGGCTGTTTTGTGAGGACTGCCAGATGTCTTTCTGTTGGGAGAGATCACATCTGTGTTTGTCAGGTGTTAGCTGGAGTGAAGTGTGGCAGTGTGCTAGGAGGAGCAGACTGGAGTTTGGGAAGGTACTGACGGATTCTCTTTTTCCCAGATATCGGCTCCTCAGGAGAGATTGTATTCCACATGGATTGGGTATGTACTGCACAGCAACACATTTGGGATTGGGCTGGGGAGGCACAGCCCGGCAGCTCTCACATTGTGCTGTGTGCTGGGTAATGCTTGGCGTGTTCCTGAAGCAGCAGTCACCAGGTCATGTGGGAGGGGGCAGGTGGTGCCAGGCTCTGTAACACTGGCACATTTGAGGATAGTGGGAGAGGGAGTGGCTGTCCAGAGTGTCTGTCATGGATAACTGAGTCTAGGCACCCCACTTCACAGGGAAGTGTCAGGATAGAAACAGCCCATCTCTGCAGAGATACTATGAGAGTGCCCCCAGCATTTTCCCTTAACCCATAACGTGCCTGTCTCTCCATAGTGGCTCTATCCTGGCCTCTCTGGACACCTTTAAGAAAATGTGGGTTTCGAAAAAGGAATATGAAGAAGACGGAGCTCGTGCCATCCACCGAAAAACCTTCTAGCCCTGGGACCTGTCCTCAGTCTCCTCCGAAGACTCACTTAAACTCGCTTTTCTGAGTCCGAGTGTCTGAGAGCTGCCTGTGTGTGTGTGTGTGCGCCAGCATGCCCCGATGTCACTGAGCAAAGACGACAGCAGCAGGAGGGTTGTATTAGTACTACTAACTTCTTTTTGTTTTGTTTCAGTTTTTTTTAATGGAAAGGAGAAAATACCAATCTAAATTTCTCCGGAATGGCCCATTCCTTTTTCATTTCAGTCCCTTATTTTCTGTATCACAGTCACATCTGTCATTGTAAAACAAATAAGCAAAAACAAAGGGAACAGCTTATAGAAACTGCCTGGCAAGCCAGAAGGGAACCAACCACTGCAGACTGCTCGTGCAGGCTTTAGTCAGCCTGACTGCAATGCCTGGATTGTCTGGAAACACAACGCTGAGACCCCATAGCTACTTCCTTCTTCAGCAGTGTCTTCACCATCAGTAGGTTTTTGAAGTTGTTTTTAATATATTTTTTATTAAGAGAAAGCACATTCTCAACTGTTAAATCCATTTGCCCCCCACTGTTTTGGTGTATGAGTGTGCGTATGAGTGTGTAACTTCTTAGCCTGATGTGGGGTCTGCACCACAGCTGGAGAAGTTGGCGATAAGACTTAGTTTGTATTGCATGGAGTAGAACAAAGCAAATCTAATCAGCTATCATTGTACTAGACGGTTACTCTCTCGTACCTTGTTTTAAATACCTTTTCTCCTCTGGAAGCAAGTACCCCGGAACGGGCGTGAAGGCACTTGTGTGTTCCCCTTCAACCTGCCAAGATTTACAGTGCTGACTTCTCGTGTTCTTTGTAAGAGTCGAGGCTGTTTCCCTCCTTCCTGCCATGTCAGGGCAAAGGTAGCATGTATTCACAGCCAGGCGTAACTCTTGTGTACTTAATCCATTCTGGGGCAAAATAATAATTGGGAAGGTGCATTGTAATGTAAGAATTGTTTTATTTATTGAAATGTCTGAGGATCTCTCAAATACTGACCACAGCACCTGGGAATTATGCTTTGGGTCTTCTTTGAACATCTGTTGCCCAGCTGCCCGCTGCTCAATATTTGCACTGCACACAGCACCCATGCTTAGCGGAAGGGCCAGCCCTGCACCACCACCCTGTCCCTGCTCCGTGGGGACCTGCTAGTCGCTGGGAATGCACCAGGGGAGGGGACACTAAAGTGCACCAGGAGGATGGTGTGAGTGGCAGGTTTGTGAGCAGGGAGCTCCCAGTCCTGCTGGCTGTGTTCTGCTGCACTGCGGTGCCTTTTTGCTCACCTGGTGGCTGCTTTGCTTGTACTGCTCTAACAGCCCTGGGCAGCCTGCAGACCTGCTTGTGTTGGGGCATTCCACTGTTCCGGTTTTACTTGTGCATTATTCGGTGCTCTCTTTTTTCCCATTAGTTTTCTGCAGAACGTGGCAGTAGCAATGGAGCTGGAGTTGCTTGGTGGCAGTTCCTCCCTGTTTCTCTCCTTTCTGTTCATTGCCACACATCACTTTGGGGTCACTCTCAGGTGCAGAGATGGGGTAAGAGCTGGAGGATTGCTACAGAGGTGAGGGAAAGGCCAGTGCACTGCCCCAGCTGAGATGAATGTAAGCAGCAGCCAGTTGCCACTGCAGGAACCATGTTCTTGGGGCTCACCCATGGGTTTGGAGAGGCTGTAGGCGGGTAGGTGGGGTGCTGAGCCTCTCCCAGCTGAGGCCAGGCTGCTTGTTCCCTTCCCCCCATCACAGCAGACTGTTTATTAAGCAAGAACCTGTCAGAAAAGAGCCATCAATGCTCAGCCTTCTGCTGGGAAACAGGTTCTTGCTGCAGCACAGGGGAATTCCAGCAAATTCCTCTTGGTTCCATTACTGCATGCCCCAGGCAGTGCTCTCCATCCCCCCAGCCCCTCCACTGGCCTTGCAGCAGCAGTGCTCCATTTGTAACCTGCAGTGACTGGGCAGGATGGTGCTGTCTCCAATCTAGCGTTCGTTTGATCTGCCTGACTGTTCCCTTGCACACTGTCCGAACCATGTTGCCTGGTGGTGCCCAGCATACTTAAATAAAGTCATTCATATACAACACTCAAGCCTCCTGGCCTCCTCTTCCCACATTTGCAATTTTATGGAGGTAACTTGTGTTCTTTTGCCTGTGCAGAATTGTTGCCAGCCAGACTCTGCAAGGAGACACCATCTTTGGTCCAGGATTGCATTCCTGGCCTGGCTCTTGTGGGAGGAGATTCCTGGGCTGCAGCCATGGTGTCCAAATGTACTCTACACACCTGAGACTTCTGCCACTGCAGACAGATGAAAGGCTGGAACAGGGCATCCTGCGCTGAGCAAGGGTGATGCCAATGCTGTTGTGAGAAGAGCTGGTGCCAGCCCAGGTGTTTGCAGAGAGCAGTGCTCTCTGCTCACTGGGTGGGCCCTGGGAAGGTGGCATAATGCCCAGTGCTATGACTGGTCCATATTGTCCCCAACAGCCACTGGTGCTGGAAGAGGACAGACCTAACTCAGGGGCCTTCCAAAACTGCAGGGGTAAGTCATGCCTCCCTTTAAAGGCAGATGATCCTCTCTGCCCCCTGCAGAAACAGCCAAGCCTCAGTGCAGTTTTGTGGAGATGGAGCTGTCCCCTTGTCTCCACCCAGCCAGATCCGTGTCCCCACAGCACCACATCCACCTGGCCAGGTTGGAGCCACTGGCTAGAAGGAAAACTATCAAGCCATTCAGAAAAAGATCATCTTTAATTTATGAAATGGAGAATCATCCTCAAACCTGGTTAGAAGTTCCACAAATAACTTATGATTGAACCATTAAGAACTACAGCAGCCTCACGGCAGGAATGTCTTGGTCCAAGACAGAAGGCAGCCATGTCCTGAGGCAAGATGGCAGGCTGGTGGGCTGAGACCCCAGAGGGAACCTGGCACTAAGCAAAGAACGTGCAAGAGCTTCCAAACACTGCCTGCCAAGCCCCCCTCCTGCAGCAGGTGGGCACAGGCTTTGGCACATCCCTTCTGCCTGCCCCCAGACACATCACAGGGACTGAGGAGTCACTCCCTTGCCTCAGGGACCCCCGTGGTGACTACCTGTCCATCTGCTACCAGCCAAAAACAGAGACCTAAGCACCTGCTCTCCTTGGATCCCTGGCTCAGCAGCCAGGAAATAATCTAACTTGGTCACTGTTTCAAGCACAGAGGAGCTGAGGTGTCTGCTCCTCCCCACAGGGGTGAAATCCCAACCGTCTGACTGCCCAGTCCTGTGTCAGATAGGCTCCAAAGAGGAAATGAAGGCACAAAAGCAAGACCTGGTGTCCTCCAGGCTGTGCTCTCCTGCAAGAGGGAAGGGTGCCAGGCTGCCTCACCATGTCACCTGGGATTGCCCTGGGCAGGGAGGCACTTCCAGCATCTGGATTAGGGGTTGGTTCTCTGACCTTGCCCAGAATGGGAGGGGGCTCATGGTACTGTTGTGTGACAGCATTGAGTATAAGGGGCTGTGGAGAGGAGAGGAGGGATAAACACATGCAATGAGATGCCCAGTGAAATGATACAGCTCAATTCAAGCCCGGTACCTTTCCCAGGCCAGCAACAACTCCCTCTACAAGGCCACAGAGGAGGGAACCTCAGCATAAAACAGTACACCCAGCATATCCTGGCTGTGCAGGATATTGTCCTGGGAACAACAAATGCTTAAGAGTGGATTTGGTCCAAGAACCACAGCAGTGCAAGTGGGAGGCTTGTACCAGTTACTGGGAAAGGCCTTCAAGGTCCTCTCACCCCTGCTCCTGTTTGGCAATCATTCCCCTGGTCACTTGGTCCCTCAGGAGCTTCTCACTCCACTCCCAAGACTGCAAGGCTCTAGTGAGGAAGGATTCCCTGTGCAGCCTCCTCCTGCTCAGC
The DNA here is from genome assembly GCF_015227805.2 of Hirundo rustica. Classification (NCBI taxonomy): domain Eukaryota; kingdom Metazoa; phylum Chordata; class Aves; order Passeriformes; family Hirundinidae; genus Hirundo; species Hirundo rustica. The sequence goes on along the minus strand of NC_053457.1, from coordinate 23,234,262 downwards.
TGAAGAGTCTGTGGCTCCCCAGAGCTCTGCCCAACACAGAGAAGTGCATTGGGGATGTGTCTGTTTCAAATACTTGCAACCCAGCACCTCTTTGGTGGAATGAGCAGCTCTCTGCTCCCTGGGACAGGCTGGGATAAAATGTTCTTGCTCCTGAGATGAAGCCATCTATCTCAGGCCCCTCACATGCTGAACCTCTCTGCCTTCCCCAGTGACCACTACCTGGAATGAGTAAACATTGGTATCACAGCATTTCACAGCTGAACCGTGAACATCAGACTCTCTCAGCCCACATCCCTGCCCTTTGCCTGCCCTCCAGCACCAGCCTGGGACCAGTAGCATCCTGGGGGCTCAGGCACCCTTAGATTGTTTTGACCTCTGGTGCTTGGCCTTGTGTCAGGCTCTGCCGCTGAGCCTTCACCATCTGCAGCCGCTTCCCATGCAGGCTGAACTGTGACCAGCTGAGGAGCTGCAGCAGGGCGCATGTGATGGGCACAAAGACGAGGAGGTAAAAGCAGCCCTGGCGAAGAGTTGGCTCCAAGGCCGCGGCAGACTCCAGCTTCGGCTGGGCACTCACCACGTTGTTCAGGGGATTGCGCTGGAAGATGTCATAGCCTGGTGCCAGAAAAGAGCTCATGAGAATGGGGCAGTGGGGATGGACCTTCGTCCATTCTGAGTGACCAGCCGTGGAGATGCAGAAACCAGGCACAGGTTAGCAATTGAAGAGCCCTCTGCACCCACCCAGGGCACAGCACAGGTGCCAGACACTGAACTCACAGGTCTGCCCCGTTCTGCTCCAGCGCCTTCCCCAGGAGCATCCTTACCTGTGTACGCACACAGCAGCCAGGTGCCGATCAGGGGGGCGAAGGTCTGGCCCGGCTTGGTGACCAGAGCCACCATCCCGAAGAGCAGGGCTGAGGCTGCCTGCTTCCTACGGTTCAGGACTAGGTCCTCATCCACTAAGTCAGTGACCACCAGGTTGAGTAACTTACAGGTCCCTTCTGTGAACACACGGTTGCTGCAGAACAACAGGGAAAGCACTCAATAGGGCTATCAAGAAATGACAGGAAAATGTGACAGATCAGAAACAAATGGCAGGGTAAAAAATGTTTCCCCACACTTGAAATAAGAATTTCAGAAGCCCTGGTTAGAGGAGAGGAACACCACTATCAATAAGACTTTGTACCATGCAGTGGCACCTCAGATCAGTCCTGACGTGCCACACAGACAGGCCTGGGGACAGGACACACCTGGCCTGTGGCTCACAGGCACCTGCAGTGCACACTGAGGGCTGTGGAGGAGAGAAGCTCTCAGCAACTGCCAAAGGCAGGTACAGGATGCCACCAGCTCTGCTGGTCTGTGACCTCCTGAACATCACTGCCTCCCTCACTCTGCAGCAGGGCAGCCTGTGGATTCTGCAGTGACCTGACCCATGTGCTATCAGAGCTGGAAACCACATGGCTTATGTATGTTCCTGCCCCCTGTTCCCTGCCTTCCACTCCTTTTAAAACAGGGACAACTCATTTTGCTTCCCAGGATGCAGAGGGCAGGGGAAATGACTGCTGCTTGCCTACCTGGCAATGAAGATGCAGAGTAGATACACCTGATCAGGTCCTGCCAGGAGCATGACAACACTCAGAGCCAGCTTCAGGAAGAAGAGTCCTCGCACTACAGCATAAACCCCACAGCGGCGGCAGAGCGACAGGAAGTAGAGGTTGTTGAGATGGGGGGCAATGTAGGAAACACCTGAGCAGAGACAGAGGCACAAACAGCTTGATGGAGTTTCACTTTCCACCATGCCCCCAGACATGATACTGAGAGAGACAGCAAGGTTGGCTATTGCCAGCAGCACAATACAGAGTAGCCCCCCTCATATATAGAAGGCTGCAGCAGATTTATTCCATGGCTTTGTGTCACAGCACACACTTTCCTACAGAGGGAGACCTTCTTCCATCAACCTCATGGACAGGAAGGAAGAAAAGACTTGCCCAGTGTCATGCAGAGGCTGCAACTCAGCCCTGGAGCAGAAATGAGAGAGACAGGACTGCCTGACCAGACCTGGCCTGCACAGAACCTTTCGAGGGTAACTCTAGGACCAATGTCCACATATCTGTGGGAGCATGGAAATGATCCACATGCTGCAGAAGGGACAAAATTCAGGGCTGTGTTCTCTGCTCCATCCTGGGAACACCTATCTGCAGCCTCTAGTGCTGAGAGAAATACCTCTCCAGAGTCTGGTGTCCAGCACACTAGGCTTGTCCTTACTAGAAAAGGCACCAAGTTACTTCTGTGTCCAGGAAGGACAACTCAGAGGTCCCAGGGAAACAAGCGGGGTGCGTGCACATGTGAATCTTACAGCCCAGAGTCCTGCATGTGAGCACACCTCTTCCCAGATGGAGTTTGGGAGGAGCAGACCCAGACTCGGGCCAGGTCCTATGTAACTCAGCTGCTCCCTCCAGTCCCACCTGGAACTCACCAAGCAGGAAGGATCCAGTAGAGACAGAGATCTGGTCTGACAGCAGGTGCTCCAGGAACAGAGGGAAGAAGTTGCTGTTAAAATGGCAGTGAAAAACCTGTGAAGGCAGCATGCAGATGAGCTGGTCAGCAGGAACAGCAGTGAGAAAGAACAGAAAAAGCTAACAGCTCTCTGAGCTCTGTTGTCCTAGGAGCCCCATGCCAAAGGATCATGCAGGACAGACCTGGAGTACTTCAGCAGAGCAAGACCTTGGCTGTGCCATTTCCAACACCTGAGATTGCAGAGCTACAATGCCATCAGCCATGCCCACTGTGTGCCCGAAGTCAGCCCCACTGCCTGGCTGTACAGCACAGTGCTGCTGGGGCAGGCAGGGCCAGCAGCGATCAAGAGGCTTTGGAGGGGACAGCGGCATGGCGGGAGGGAGGAGGCAGCGGGCAGGAGGACATCGGCAAGGCAGTGAGGCTTGAACACAAAGATGCAGATCAGCATCAAGAGCCTGCCTGAGGGGAACTGAGGGATCCCCAGAGAGCCATGACTGCAGCACACAAAGCTGGGCAGGCTGCCGGCATTTGGTAGTCATCACTGAAGAGGATGAAGAACAGAAGTGGTAAAAGCCAGCTGGGAGATGGATCCAGCTGGACAGCAAGAACAGTGATGTGAGCCTCAGGAAAACGGAAAGGGAAAGGAGACTGTGCTGACAGCCACGCCAGCAAACAGCACTCCTGAACTCATCCCCTCTGTGAGCCAGGCCCTGTGCTTCTGCACTCCATATGAGCTGCACAGAGCTCAGACAGTCCCATAACCCAGCCTACACTGCAGAGAGAGGAAGGAGCACCCCACAGCTTGCTCAGGAAGTATCCTCAGTCACAAGCAGGGAGAGTGGCTACCAGCTGCTGAATCAGCCAGCATGTGCACGAGGCTCCAAGAGCAAGTGGGTGCTGGAGACATCTCTGCCCTTCCTGGGGAACTCACACAATGTTGAATCGCCCATCTCAAACAGCCAGAGCCAGCGCTCATCCTCCAAATCGCAGCATGTCACTTCTGTGCCTACCTGGATGAGATTCATGCAGACAAACCAAAGGAAGTTGCGATGCCGGGAGAGCTGCTGGAGATACTCTGCCAGGGTGATCCTCTTCTCCTGGGGGACGGAGAGTTTCTCAATGTACAGCCTAAAGGAAAAGGAGGGATAAAAAGCAACCATAAATCCCTCACACCAAGACAGAGTCCCCAGCTCTCCCCATGCAGAGCTGTCTCTCAGTTCCCATCCCAACCTTTTGTCTTCCTGGACCAATCAAAACAGTGGAGTCTACAACAATTGCTTATAGCTAGTAAGAAACACAGGCAACAAAGAATATGTGTCGTCTTAACAGAAAATTCACATTTCCCTACAGAAATGCATTCTCCTCTTATCAGCCATTCCACTATACATATGTTCCTCTTCCAGGTCCCTGCAGTTAGCTCACCTGGCAGATCTCATCAGGATCTGCTGCTACTACAGCATAATGTTGGCAGCTCGTAACAAGAGATGACAAGTGAGGCAGCCCAAGGAAGGAGCTGAACAGGGAATATCAGCTTGGTGTGGCCTACCAACAGCCCAGCCACTATCAGACAGCTGAAGTGAGTAACAGGGAGAGACAGTCACTTGTCCAACTCCGTAGGGCATGGGCAGCAATGTGGTCTCCTGCTCAAGCAGGAATGCTTTCACAAACTCTTTCTGACATTTTACCACTCACAGGCCTCACTGGGTGCTCTAGACTGAACTCATTTCGTGTTCCACACACTGGATGGCCATGTAGCAGGTTAGGCCTCTGCCTTCAGTTTGGACTAGGGCTGACACAAGACAGTTTTGTTCTATTTTCAGAGGAGCCAGTGTGGCAGCTTATCCTGAAAACTGTATCAACAGACAAGAACCAGAGATAATTAACAATTTTTGCCTCATCCTGGATCTTCTCACACATTTAGTTTGCTGCACATCTATACCAGGCCTTTGTCCCTGCTGAGAATTCGTGACCCTTACTCTTTCAGGGTTGATTCCTGGTCCCATTTCGCTTTCCCATCAGCCTGAAACCGCTGGCGGAGCAGCTGCGTGGACAGGGTGAAACCAACAATGGAGCAAAGGGCCAGCAGGATGCAAAATATGCGAAAGGAAAAGAAGTCCTCCTTGTTCCACACTGCATAGGACATGAAGACAGACAGGGAGCCTATGGCACTGAAGAGGGAGCAGTAGAAATTGAGGCTAGTCCTGTCTTTTGCTGAAACAGCCAGGTCTGCAAGCAAGGCATTGTGATGGAGGTCAACCATGGTGAGAAAGCTGTCGTACATGCAAAGGCAAAGGAGGAACTGCAAACCAGGATGAGCCCAGGCAACCCAGAAAGCCAGGAAAGAAATGGCAAAGAGGGGGCCATTGTGGCTTAGCGCTCTGAGCCTCTTCAGAACTACTTCAGGAGAGGAAATCTCTGCTCCTGCCCTGCAACAGAAGGAAAAAAAAATAAATTTTAGTTACCTGGACAAAACCCTGAGTGATCACACATACTCCCTCTCTAAGGAAGTCATGTAAGTGGCATAGACAAAAATAGAGCTTTTGCTTAAGTAACAACCACCCATATCAGATACCATCTCAGCTAATAGTGAATACACTGAAAATATGGGTTTAAGAAGGCCAAAAGAAAAGGGATTTTTTTTTTTTTTTTCCTCCAGAGCATTTCTCTCCCTGGCAGTGCTGTACTGTCTGCACTTTGCACAATGTAAATGATTTTCATGAGTTTGTACTAGTTGCAGGAAGCCACATCATGATCTTCATTAAAATGTTGACGTAAATATATGAGAAATGCTAATGGCCAACAATACAGAGCTGTCTTGCCTCAGCTCCCATCCTATAGAGTCTGGGAACAACTGGTCTGAGGCATTCCATGTGGAAATAGTTGTACTTTTCCCTCAACCTCCCAAACCATGTATAGACACTCTTTAACACCCCATTAAGAGGCTTGCTCATATAGCAGGGCTTGAGATTTTAGATGCCTGTGTTTGGGGCTCTGCACCACTCACAACTATTAAGATTGGGATCACATCCACCCAATAGGTGTGTGTGACTTTCTCTATACGTTCAAGTACTGAAACAATATTTATGAGCACTGAACTTCAAAGATGCCATGAAAAGGAGATATTTAAGAATTCCATGCCCAATACGCCATTCCCATGCCATCATTTTAAAGCTGCCAGTTTGACATCATCTTCCCCAGAGACTAAACAACTTCCAAGACTATTTTGGAAGCAGAACTTCACTTACTGCTGTGTGCTAAGGAACACTCGGTCACTCAGCCAGCCAAACAGAGGGTCATTGAGGCTGTTCCAGATCAGAAACACTGTCTAGGGAAGAAAACAGGACAGTGAAACAAAGCACAAGACAGCTCCGTTCTGTCACCAAAGCAAAGCAGTGCTGAGCCACCAGCAGGAAGTGTCTCAGCACACCTTCCCTGACCCATCACCGCTGTATGGTGCCCCTGTTTGGGGCTACTGGCAGTAAGGCCAGTGGTTTTCATTGCCTGTGAAACACCCTGACATCCCCAGAGGAAAGGCAGTCTTAAGAACTAAGTCTCTGCATTTTCTGTCCCAGCTTGTTCTATTTTTATATAAGTGGGAAAAACTGAAGAGCCTAAGTTAGCACTTGGAAGGCTCCCTTGCTCCCTCTCCTAAAGGGAACACTGCTGTTATAACTAACGGTTTTCACATTTATAGCAAGGAGCAGTCGTGGTTTCAGAGTTTCCTACTTAAAGGGCACAGAAGCTGATGGAAAAAAAACTAACCTCTCCTATCCAAAAGGACAGTTTATCAATCTTGTAAACGGAGACAAAGGTGTCCACATAGTACAGGAGGAACACGTTGTGCAAAATGGAAACAAAGAGCGACAGAGACCCGTAGATCACTGCAGTGGGCAAATGGAAAAGACAAGCCAGCAGTCGCAGCCCCATGTTGGTGCTGTCGGTGTTCAGCTCCTTCGATCACCTCCATTTCAGGTGAGATGTCTTCTCCCAACACCTACTACATCTTCGTTGGGGCCAATCCATTGTTGCTCCTGCAGGAGAGAAAAAAAATAAATAAAACAGAACGAAAACAGATTCATATTCTTAAATGAAGTAAAAGGTGAGTCAAGTTAATTGGTAAATCTTTGTCTGCAGAGATCAGAATTCATATTGTTTTGAGGAGCTGCTACAAAGTGGATTGGAGGGGATTTAAGAGACTAGAAGCTGTCTGCTGCACTAAAGCTGTTTCACTAAGCTGAAGCCAGGCTGTAGGCTCCTGGGGGTATGACTGTCTCCTCCTGAGCAGCTTGCCCTGTCCTTTACCCTGTAATGTTCTTTGTTATCCAGCAAGTAGACAATTAATCCAGCTCTTTAAAGGCAAGGTCACAGGAGGAATCAAGCTAGATATCTGCAAACAACAAAGCAGCCTTCAGAAAACACACCTAGTCACTGGTATTTTTAGGTACTAATGTAAATTTTTACCCAAATAAAAATGACAACAGCTGTGATGTAACCTCACATGTGCACAATGCTTTCCCCAGGCAGTCACAGCTGACAGCACCTGGGCTGGCTCAGACAGGAGTCTGAGCATTATGGCGAGCAGTGCTGCTGCTTTGTGGCATGAAAAGACACGACCAGGACATGACTGCAGCAGGCACGCTGCCATCATGCAATAAAAGTGACCAGAAGTGCCTCAGCAGTTGTCCGGCTTGTCTTGAAGTGGCCTAAATCTTAGGACCATAGTTTGAAATAAAGATGCTTTGGCTGGACAGCGATATACACAGAAATAGAACACGTGGACACAACAGCCTTAGATCAGAACAAGCTGCTGTAAGTTCACAAGGGGCTGAGTGTGAGAGGAGGACGCCTCACACCTGCACTGACTGCAGCTCACGGCCAGGAGGTGGGAGCAGAAATGTTCTCTTGTGCTTTTCAGGCTGAGCTCTCCCTCACACTAATGTTGCTACAGACACAAGGCACTTATGTTGAGACATAAGTGTCTCTTAAATCAGTATAAGCCAGCTCCTCCAGCCCATGCCGTCCTGAGAAGCCCTGTTCACACCACACACACAAGAAGGGTGACAACAAGGTTGTTATCATGGCACTGTCAAAAGCAAGATAAAGGGCCGTGTGTCACTCCTGTTTCAGCTCTCCAGGGTCTGCACTCACCCAGCTCAGACACATCATGGAGGCTTTGCAATGTGGGATAAGACTGAACACATAAGAAATAGGAACTCATGCACCACACCAGCCTCTTGGGTTTGTAACACCAGCTGCAGCAAGTCCAAGCAGGAAATCAAGCAGAAGAATAAACGTCTGGGTATGAAACCTGATGAAACGCCAGTCCCATTCAGCATTTCCCTGAAGCCATGAGTCTGACCACTTCTAGGCAAGATTAGAAAAGCAAAAATAACCATCTGTTCTGCCTAGGCCAAGGAATTCCTCATTACTAGTTCAGAAGAAGCAGGAACAGCATTTGTTCCAATCAATTACATCACTAGATTGAAACTGCACCTCAGTTCCACTCCCAGCCAAAGCACTAGACCTCAACTGGATCCAACTGCGGAGCCCTTGTGGAGCTCAGACATCATTCTGCATCCCTGCCAGGCCAAAATCCATGGCCAGAAAAAAGGAAGACACTGCTTGGAAGGGAATTCAGCCAGACAACAAACCTTTATAGATGTAATTAAAGACAGACAAGCCTCAAGGGGAAATTTCATTTTGTATGGTCAAGAATTGCAAACGAATCACGATGTGTAAAGGCAAAAGGTTAAGAAGAAGGGAGAGTTAAGACAACTGTCCCAGTGGTAAGTCCTCTGTCTCTCACCAAAAGCCTTCTGTGGAAGGCTGATTGAAGAGCAGATGAAGACACCAGAATGCTGGGCCCCTGCGTGGAACTGTCCAGACACAAGAACTGGGAACACTCACTGTAACTAGCAGGAAGTCAGTTTAAAGCACACAAAAAAATCTCTTTACCTGGCACGTCGTAAACACCTGACATTCACTACCAAAGGATATTAGAGAGCTGGGCAGCAGGTTCAAAAGATTAGACAAATTCACAGAAAACAGCTGTACACAAACAACTACTAAAGGGAACAAGGCAGGGAAATCCCCTCTAGCCACCCCAAGCCAGCTGCGCAGGCTGGGGTGGACAAGCGGAAAGGCCACAAAAGGTGCCCAGACTCATGTACTCTCCCCCTAAACAGCATCTCCTGCTGCCACCCTGGGGCAAGATATGGGGAGAGACAGACCAACAGTGTGACCCACTAGGGTGATTCATATCCTGGGCTTGCCTTTGCTATCCAAAACCTGTGTGAAAGCAGAGCCTGCTCAAGTCTTGGTCTTAGTGCTGCACTTCACACTGCCCCCATCCAAAAAGTGCTTCATTGAGCGCATGTTGCACAAACCACAACTGTTGAAGTTTTCAGAGACATCTTATTTTGTCATATAAATGCTACAACTCTGTTCAAAGAGAGTCAAGTTCCACTTCCTTTCTTTCTGCCCCCTCATCACTCCCTCACAGATGTGCAACCTCTCCAGCCAGCTGATATTTGCAAGTGATGTCACTTTTGCTAGGATAGCCATTAGGTCATTTGATGGATATTTTTTCCCTCCTCATCTGCAAATGTGCAGTTAAAAAGAAACAAATCACAGTAGTCTGTAAAAAGCAGATTTTACTTCTACACCCAAAGCACTGTGTTATTGCCACAGTGGTATTTTCATAACCTTTTCCTTGGGATGGAGAATTACTTATGGAGTATGTCAGAACTTTTCAACATGAGGCTGTAAGAAGTAATGGGAAAAGGAGCTGCAGGAGAGAATAGCTACCATTCATCCACGCTGAACCTCTAACACAGTCATAAAGCAACAAGCTCATAAATTAAAAAGCAGTGAGTCTTTATTTGAGAAACTTCCTCCTTCGCATTTGACATCTGGCTCCTGCCAGTGACGTCCACAGATCTTATCTTCCTGAGAAGGATGTTGGAATACTGGCTACCAGGAAAGCACTGCTTTTGTTTGAAAGTGCTGGCATGCAGCTGTGTCTGGAACACACCACATCTTGGGGCTGACACATCTGCTCTAACTTCCTAGCCAGCTCACAGCTGGATTCACAAGTCCTCATGTCCCATGGTGATTCGGCAATGCTCTGGCCTTCCAACAAGGCTCAGCTCCAGCCTTCCACAGCTGAAGCCACTTGTACTGAGCCAGCAGCACAGCCATACATGTGAATCTTGGCTCAAGCCAGCCTTTTAAGCAGGGCCAGATGATTTGTATCATCATCTGAAGTTGCCACTCAGCAACCTGAAACAGCCATCTGCAGACCTGACTGCAGTATCAGGGTGACTCTCGTATTCATTCTCCCTGCTGTGGGTAATGCAGGCTGGAATATCCCAAATGATACTTCAGGATATGTCTGTGCTTGCTTGAGCTGCCATTAAACTGCCTCTGCTGTGTATTCTGGGTTTTGAGGGGCTTAGTGAAAGAGGGCCAAATACACCAGCCCTGTAACTCTACAACTGCTACACAATAAATCCACCCAGCAGCTGGAAGAAACACTTGAGAGGAAACCCTGTTTTATAGACATTTGTCACAGCCAGACAGGACCAGGCTGCTGGTGGTCCAGCCCCATTCACAGGGAAGCTGCATCTGTGAAAGAGCTGATGCCCTGTGACCTGTCCCAGCAAATGCCTGGTGCTGGGCACATCAATTCCTCCCAGAGCCTGCAAGTGACAGTCATGGATGTCTTTGCCTGGTCAGGGTTATCTGTCAGTGATGAACCCATTTTGGGAGCACAGACCAGGTTCTGCACACTCCTTCCCTCCCACACATGGTACTCCAGGTACACCTCCCCAATACAACACATCTCAGAGGGTCCTCACCCCACAATGCTACCTGGATTCTGGCAGAACTCTGTTAGTAAAATGAGAAATCCCTCCACAGAGCTATTTGAATGAATTAAACCAAAAGAGCCCCCATTTAAACAAAAAAAGTACCTCTCAAAATCCTATTTCTATCCCAAGAAAGCTCCTTCCTAGATACACACTTCACAAAATTTAGGCTTCTCTGACTAAACTTTGATCTTGTGCACCCTTTTAGAGATGAATATAGCTCCAAGGCTCTCAGTTTCTCCACTCCACACTTCTCCTGAAACCCTCCTAACACCCTTGGATAACCCCTTCGTAACAAGGACTCTCAAGGGAACACTAAACACAGCCCTGCGTGAAACACGAGCGAACACCCCACCAGCAGGCTCCCAGCAGCCTGGTATCTGATGGGCGAAGCAATGAAACCTTTGGAACCACCGGGATCAGGTATGGAAACGTGACTGGAAGAGCTTATGAGGCCGTTTCCCAGTACTGTTTACCAATTCAACAATGACTGCATCATGAAGTTAAATAACACCCTTCTTATTACAAACAATCATGTGCTTCCGTCACTCCTGCTGAGTTCATACACACAAACACAACTGCCACACAGACAATTAACACCTTGAACCAGCTGCTGGCTTCCATGGAGTTGTGCTCCAGCTGAGCAATCTTGTTCAATCAGATCTCATTCCCTAACAAGAACACAAGATTTGTCAGTACAGAGATAACTGGGCACATCTCATAGCCTTGCAACATCCCGTGTCTAAAGAACTCACTGTTTTACAGTGGAAAGAAAGTGTTAGATATATTAAAAAAAACTTGTTCCTGATCATTTGCTGTCAATATAAGTGCTAATCCTGTAGTGGATCTCACAGCACTAGGAGGGGAACCATTGCCAGGTAATTCTGGCCTCAAATTACAAAACTACAAGAAAATTTGAAATCATTATTGAAAACAAGCCCCAAGAGTTGGCTCAAAGGAGCTACAAGAAGGGATTACTTCACACATACTGCCTGTTCTTTGTTAAGACTTAACAGGAAATTCCAGGTGAAAGCAACTTTTACCACTCTGCCAGGTGCAGCCACCAGGAATTTCTGCTACACAGCTTCCCGGGAACAGGAGTCTCTTCACCTATTCAAACCCCACAAAGCCACCGTCCCTCTGCAGGGCCCCAGTGCAGCCACAGGGCCACATGCCACTGACTGGGTCACCAGCTGCAGCTGCTGATGTCCCACGTGCAGAACAGGAGCACAGGGAGCCAGGCTGGAGATGGGGACGTCGCGACTTTGGACATGCCCAAGTAGCGCCCTGTGCCCATCCGCAGGGACCCTCCACGCTGAGGGGAGGCCTGGCAGCCCTGGCAGAGGCAGGCGAGGCCGCAGGCGCTGCTATCTTTCCCTGACAGGTTCTCCAGAGGCACTGCCATACTGCCCTGGTGGGCTCTCCCGCAGGCTCCATGGCAGCGGGTTGAAGCCCGGAAGGTGAGGGGAATGCGTAACAGGGACGCCAGAGACCCGCGGCACACTCCGGGAGAAGAGGGCAATGCCAGAGCCGCCTCTCCTTGCCGGCAGGCAGATCCTCATCGGCGCCAGAACTGAGCCCCCTGCCCACGGGCACGGCCACCAGGGAGCGACGGCACCCCCCGGCCCAAAGTGGCATCATCCACGGTAACAGAGGGAGGTACCCACCGGGGCTCTACCACTACAGGGAAGTGGGAACCCTCTACCCCGCAAAGGCGCCCCCACTGGGGGGTAGCGTCTCTCCCACCCTAACCGAAGCACCTTACTGAACAGACGAGGGGTCCACCACCCCACCACACTACGGGCAGGGAGACAAACCGGGGCCAGCGATGAGGCGGGAGAAACGCCCACCCGCCGCCTCGGTGCCTCCTACCTGCGTCCGGCACCGGCGCTCCCCCGCCGCTCCGCCGTCGCACGGCGCGGCCGCGCATACGCGCCCTGCCAGCCCCGCCCCGCCGCCATTTTGCGTCCTGGCAAGTGAAGCCACCGGCACCTCCCGGCAGCCATCGCGCGCGGGGTCACCCGGCTCCCTCATTTGCATGTCCCCGCCCCCAGCCGCACGGGCCTCTCTGGTCCGGCGCCGCCTCCATGGTACGTCCGCCCGTCGCCATGGAAACGCGGCCTGGCCGAGGACGCCGGCGCTTGGCGTCCGGGAATCGTGGAATCATCGTGGAATCATCAATATTGCACGAGATCTTCAAGTTTATCCAGTCAATCCTCCAGCTCAGCCCTTAAGCCACTAAACCATATCACCCAGTGTCAGATAAAGAGGCCACTTGAAAACTTCCAGCGATGGCAACTCCACCGCCTGGGCAACCATTTCCAGTGCCTGATCACTTGAACAGTGGGAAAAAAAACCCCCAAAATCTGATATTTAATCTGAATCTCCACTGTCCCAGCTTGAGGCCATTGCCTCTGTCCCTCTCACTGTAGGCACGGTAAAAGAGACCAGCCTCCACCTCATCACAATCTCCTGTCAGTGTTTGTAAAGAGAGATGACATCCCTTCCGAGCCTTCTCTTCTCCAAAGAACATTCTGTGGGCTGCAGAATGACACAGCAGAAACAAAAATATATACATGGCTACTTGGGCAGTAATCCAGCAAACAGCCTGTTTCTGGTCTTAGTAATCAGTGACTTACATTTCTCTCCCATAATTAATTTCCATCCATCCTGTGTATTTCAGAAAATAGGGACTATCATTGTCCATTATCATTTAAGATCTCTCTGTGGTCCTTTCTCTCAAAGAAGCAACTCCTATGTTCAGCATATGCATCACCTTCTGTCTCTCACTGCAACAGTTTTTTCCATGCAGCTGTTCTCAACTTTCACCAGGGGAAATTTTGCCACAAAAAATTGAGGCAAAAGCCAATTGCTATGTACAGAAAGGTATTATTGCACCCTATTACTGTCCAATGTTTTTGCACATTAGACTTACTAGTAGCTTCTTAAGCAGCTAGTTTTTATAAATTCCTAGAAGCCAGACAACTAATTGTAATAAACATGGTTTGTAATTAAAGAGTGATTTGTAGGTATTTAGCTTCAGCTATTGAGATCACCTGCAGCAGAGCAAGGCATAAGGCACTAATAAAAGAATCATTTAGTTTGGAAAAGACCTCTAAGATCACGGAATCACTAAGCATCCCAAAAGAGCTGCCCTGCTGCTCCTGTTGGGCTCGGTGATGATGAGCTGACCTTGCAGCGAAATCACCTATTTAAAACTCCTGTGGAGATTTCTGTCTGTAAAGGTCCACCACAGCGCAGCTGCTTACAATAGGTAGTGCTGATGGGAGCCACTGATATGGCTTTTTACTTAATTATGAGCTGGATGAGCTGTGAGTACAAATACCAGCTTAGTTGTAGCTGACTGTGAGTAAAAAGCTTGGGGGAAATAAAGCTTAGAGAAAACAGGTGGGCTTTTTGCTGAAGTATTTAGTGGGGAGGTTCTTTTCTATGATAGTTATTCTGTTGTTTAAAGGTTTCACTTCCTTAAGTTTTGCTGGCTTGAGAAAGAACCTGCAGTTTTGGTGAGTGCTTTTGAGGTTTTTCCATGCTGGCTTTATGTGCTGATTTTAGCTACTTCTTTACCTAAGTCTTGTCTGAGCATGTAATGTAATTGCTGGAGGAATAAGCTTTCTGTTACTGCCTTTAAGTATAAAGGCATGTTCAGGCAAGTTTTGCAGCCCTGGCTACCACACGAAAAGCTTCCATAAGGTGTAATGTGGTATCTTAGGGCATCTCCTTACTTCCCGCTTGCCCTTAAGGCGGTTGAGTGAAAAAGAGCTTATAGAAAGTAACCTGCTTTCTTAAGACCTGGTTGTGTATCCTACTGTTCCTTGGCTAAGTGAAGGCATTCTCTTGGTTGGCTTTTCTCTGCATGTGAGTATGTGTATGCCAAGCAAATATCTCTGTGTTCTGCACTTATCACCTGGGCTATCTTGCAATTTTTTTTCTGCAGCTATATGCTGCCTTAAATTTTTGTAGTAGCAAAGCAGTGTACAACTGAGATGTTCTGTATTTTGCCTGGCTTTTTAAATCACTTGAAGTGGCACCCCTTTCACCTCTGCTGTTTGGTTGTGTGGGTGTAAGTCCATGTGCACTAGCATAACTTGGTTATAATATTGATTCATGCCCGTGCTCTATTCTGTAATATTCCTAGCACTACCTGCTTGTGAAAAATACTAATGTAAATTGTTACTGTTGTGTGATAAGCTTTAAATGCTTTAATTTGGGGGAAAATACACAGAAAAGGCCTTTGAGTAATTGTATTCCTGGAAGCACAAAATTTTCTTTTGTTTCCCATTTTAAAAAACCAATAATGTTATTTGTGAGCATTGTTCTGTACTATCTAAAGGCTATAACAGAAGGGAGCTAGTGTTTTGGGGGTTTTGTTTGTTTTTTAAGTTATATATATAACTATAACAAAGTCATAGTTCAGCAGATGCTGCAGTTGGCTGCTTTGGGGATGCAACAAGAGTAGTATTCCCATGGGTAATTATAGCTTAGATGTCTGAACTCACACTGGAAATGCAGTGTGTGTTGCTGTTGTAACAGAAAACCCTGTTATATGCCAGACGGGTATGTTGTATGTAATACAACCCCAAAGACTGGGTAATCTTTCCTGCCCTTTCCTACTGTTTAGTGTGTTGATCCCTTGGGAAGACTGTGTGCAAGTGCATAAGATTATGCCTTCTGTACTTCTGCATATCCATTCTTGATGCAGGATATGTGGGCATGGGATCTAAGTGTATTTAAAGAAAAAAGAGTTAAAATGTAAATAGTTTTCTGTGACAGTGGTGTTTGTCAACGGAGGAAACCCTCTGTGGCTGCAAACTCCTTCTGGAGAACCAGGCTATGTGATCCATTAACTCCTTTGCAGCATAGCAGGAGACTCTCCCAAGAGTATTTCAAGGACAAAGGCTTGTAATCAAGCAGCTGAGAGACCAGGATGCTGTGGAAGTACAAAACATGTTGCTCTGCTGTGCAAAATGTGTGTAAGATAAGAAAGTGCTGGTAGGTAAGTAGAGCTGGGCATGGGAATTAAGGCTGAAATTATTTGTCTTGGAGTGTGTAAAGTAAACAATGTATAACCAGGAGGAACTAGATAATCGTGGAATGCCTGGAGCAGCTCTTACAGGGTAAAATCTTCCAAGGCCACTTGTACCATATCAGTAATACTATGTAAGGCTGAGATTGCTAAGGTAACGATATCGGAATTGTCAGGCTTAATTATGGATGTGGCAAAACTGAGGAAAAAATAATCTGAGTGGATTGGCTGCTTGGGAGGAGACTGGGGCAAGGGAAGCATAAATGTGGCAGAAAAAACGCCTCCTGAAATAAGAGAATAACGTATAAAATGAGACAAAGGTGAGATCAGCTGACAGAAGGACGGCAGGTGTCTATGGATGATAGTAAAGCCTGAGGACCCAAGCCCCAGGAATGCTGAAGTGATGCTCCTTGAACAACCTGCTGGACTCTACGTCAGGTCTATGTTGGAAAGAATTGTTTTGGGAGGGCAGAGCAAAGTGGGGTAGATGTGCATCCTAGTGCTAAGTGGTGTAGGAGGGAAGGGTGACTCAGTAGCATCATGTGTGGTTCATAAGACTTGATTAGTAGAATCATAGCTGTGTGCAAAGTGATATAAATAGCCAAGAGATGCTACTGGTGCATTAATTAGGTTATTTGTTGTTTAATTGACTTATTGGTGTGCTTGATATAAGTTAGTGCCCTGAGTCTGTTCTCTCAACGCTGTAATGTGAGTGGGAATAGCTGGGCAGAAGTCACAGCTGTGGCTCAACCAGGACCTCCTTTGGAAGCTTGAGCTAGCTGATACTGAGATTTTTCTTTGAAGAAGAACATGTGTGGATGGAGATGATGGCTATCAGGTGAACTCTTGGGTGAGAGGAAGAACAGGTTTATGCAGACTGCATTTCAACATGGAGGGTATCCTTGAGATTGAACACTATGAAATACACAGTAAAATACTCTCAATTAAAGAAAAAAGAGTTGTACCTGGGAAAGGGTTTAAATGAGAAAAAACACGATGGCTGGGATACTGAGACATGGGACACAGATTTGAACCTCTGGTGAGGAAGATATGTGATGCAAAGGGTGCCTGCAGTGGTTACTGGAAAGATGAGAATAGTGGTGGTGGAAGTTTTAATAACACAGATGTTAGGCTAAGCTGAGAGGAGAACATGTCAGAAAAAGAGAAACTGTGGTGTATATCCAAAATGCGTACTCTGGTGCAGCAGATGCATACCCAGGGAGAGGATGAATAGGTGACAGGGATCACCTCGGCAGCAGGCAGGGGTGTTTTCCAGAGCCTTGCCTGCTGATGCAATTGCCCTATGGTAACACTCATCATGTTTATTCTTGGTGGCACAGCTGTTCCAGAGCTGCCATCTTATCCAGCAGCTGCAGTCAGGGTAGGAGTGGCTGCTCCAAACCTCTCTGTTACCAGCAAGTTGCATTTTTGACTGCTGTTTGAGCAGAGTTATGCAAGGAGGGAGTTTCTGGATAACTGCTGTCAAGTAAAGGCTTGCTCTGCAATGACTTGGCCTTTTCCTGGTGTTTTGATTTCATACAGAGTCTGGGTTTTGCACAGACCTCAAAAACAAATGCCAGACCCACACTAGACTTCGGTGCTTTCTGGGAATGTTGCTTTGAATAGCTGAAGTGGATCTACTCCCTCTTCAAAGGGCCTCTATAAGGGGTGACTGACTGTAATATGCATTAGCTGCTATTTCCACAGTTACCAGTGTCAGCTGGAACGCTTTTCTTTGTGGTGCACTAGTAACAGCAGGGTGAGACTGGTGTCTTCTGGCTTCAGAAGTTAAATTCTCCCCTTTGGCTGAGCTGAAGGGATTGTTCATGGAGCTCTTGTATCAGCTGTGCGTGCAGTATCTTTCCAGTTGGCTTGGGCTGCTCTAAGAATTTGGTGAAGTGATTCCTGATAGAAAGGTCCCTCCTGTGGGGCGAGGGGAAATGGGGTCAGAGCCCCAGAATTGCTGGGGGAGTTTGTTAGACTTGGGTTAATGATGTGGGGATACCTATTCTCTACAGCACTGATGTGTATTGCTATTAATCACTGCTGTCTGCTGCTACCTTGAACTAGGTGTGATGCAGTAACCCCTTCTGCCAGTATTTAACACTTCTTGGAGTGCTTTGCTGGGACAGTGTGGGTTGGTTTTCCCTCAGAGAGTGTAGCAAAATGTGGTGCTATTTTATGTTTGGGGGGTGAGTGCGTTTGTGTTCAAAACTCAAGTTTTTCCATTATTAAGCAGCACTAGCATGGGAATCGGATCATCTAGATAAAAGCTAAGGCCTGAAAAGGCCAAGCTTTTAATGAGCTATTGCATTTTCCTTGAATTTCTGTGTTGCCGCCAAGCATTCCTGGCAAAGAGAAAGTATCCTGTTTAGGAAGGTAGCCAAGTGCCTGCATTCTAAGGATCAGTACTGGTGGTGGAGGATCAAAGTTATTGTGTTGTGTGGCTTTTTGAACTACTCTCCCACCTCCACGAGAAGTACTTGGGAATCTTCTCCTAGATGAGTTTTACTGAAAATACTTCAAACCAAGCATGACCTTAAGCTGGCAATAAAGGGGTAGAAGTGACAAGGAAAAATATGAAACTGCTTTGTCATGATCTTCTCCCACACACTATCTCCAGCTACCAGGATGCTGGATAAGTGCGTGGGACTGACACCAGAGTGATGGAAGACAAGCCTTGGCTGAATAAAAACATTCATTTTTAACATCTCTCTTTAAGCAGTCCTTGAAGCTTTTGCTTTTTTTTTTTTTTTTTTAATATCTTTGCCAAAGCTTTGTCAGGTGGGAACAGTTTTGCAGACTCTGCTCAAAATGAGGGGACCAAATGGAAATAACTCATTACTTCTTCATCCTCTTGGCTGGAGGAAATTGGTGCTTTTGCAGTATTCATCCCTGTACCCTTGGGAGTTGTTACAGAGCAATGGCAGGAGATCTGTGGTTTTTTGTGGGGTGGGGAGAGCAGGAGGTCAGGAAACAAGCTAGAAAGGAATAGTCTGAAAGCTTGGGTGCTGGAAGAGAAGAAAAGAAAGGGTAACTTAATAGGATCTTCATCTGTGAGATGATCACAGGGCTATGGAATGAGGCAAGAATAGT
This sequence comes from Hirundo rustica, assembly GCF_015227805.2. Classification (NCBI taxonomy): domain Eukaryota; kingdom Metazoa; phylum Chordata; class Aves; order Passeriformes; family Hirundinidae; genus Hirundo; species Hirundo rustica. Next base: position 23,215,740 of record NC_053457.1, on the reverse strand, counting down.
CTCGGTTGAGAGTTACAGTAAAATAGATGGCCATGTCTTCTCTCATGGGTCCAGTGTCTCCACAGTTGTGTTGGCTAGAAGCCTGTTCCCTGAGGAAGTATCTGAACCATCCGAACTGCCAGCCTGACCTGGGGACCCAGCCTCAGCTGGAGAGAGGGCTTGGTGAAACCAGTCTCTCCAGACATGTGATACTTGCATGAAGTTTCACATGTTGGTTATTGTGGCATGCCTGTATGCTGGTATGGCCCATGATACAGTCAGGCTCACTTTCACATTTCTCCTATAGAATGTGTAGTCTGGCATGGAATTGAATATTTACACTTTCCTCTGTTTTCTGTAGCTCACAGTGGCCTCTTGTGTTCCACAAATACCTAAAAAGGAAGATCACTAAATTCAAAGCTATCCTAAGTGATAATAAAGCTCTACTGCCCTGAGATGTTCAGAAAAAACATGGTCTTCTGTATTTTTAGCAGGTGATTTCTGCTGATTTAGATACTAGGAAAGCCCTACCAGGCCTGGGCATTTCTGTTTTAACTAGTGGTGGATTCATCACCTGTAGTAACTGAGAGGGCTGAAACAAAAGCTTCTCTTATCAAATGTCCTCTCTAGTTTTGTATTGCAAACATTGCTTGGTTGCTCCATAGCAACTCTGTGTGGGGCAGCTGGTGTGAAGCACACTTTGCTTGGCAGGCCCTTTTTTGGGAGCTGTGGTGTCAGTGCCCTCGACCTGCACCAAGATGTTTGAGGAGGGAAAGGCCCTGCCAGAAGACTGGGGCAGTGGGTAAGGGAATTGCTGGAGTCAGCTCTGGCAAGCCTGAGTAAATAGCCTGCAGTACAATGTTCTCACCAAGCAGAGGTGGCAATCTTATGTTAGTTTTCTGTGACTGTCTCTGGAGTTTTCTCTCCTTTTTATTGTGCCTGGTGTCTCATTCAGCTCCAGCCAAGTGGGACTTGAACCCTTTTCCAGCAAGGTCAGATGTGCTGGAAAGGCTTAAAAGGAGAGGCTGCCTTGTCTCTTGTTGTGGCCTTTCTTACTGTGCTGGTCCATTGTTGCTCCCTGCTGCCAACGACTGCTCCCAGTGCCCTGGCTTGGGGAGGCTTGGCTCCCAGGCACAGCCTGCTGTCTGCCCATCCAGGTTTCCATCTGTGCCACCAAGACCTGGCATGTATTGATGGATGTCAGTGGCTCTCAGAAGCAGGCAAGTGTTTAGCAGACTGTTCCTGTTCAGGACATTCAAGTGCTGGGTAACAGATGTGATGATTTTTTTTTTTCTTAATTTTTTTTCCCCCCCAAGGTATAAGAGAGCTTGAAAGTGGAGCAAAGGAGGACAGCAGTCTGAAGAGACAGATCAGCTAGGATCCCCCCTCCCTTTCTGATCCTGTAGTTGCTCCTGAAGAGTGGGAGGCTGTCAGATATTTACTTCCAAGATCAAGGCCAGCCTCTGGCTGTTGGTACTGGAGAAACAAGAAAAGTAGGAGCAGGTGGATCATAGTATGGTTTTAGTTGGAAGGGACTTAAAGATCATCCAGTTCCAACTTCTCTACCATAGGCAGGGGCACCTTCCACTAGACCAGAGTTCTCAGAGCCCCATGAAGCCTCACCTGGAATGCTTCCAGGGATGGGACATCCACAGCTTCTCTGGGCAGCCTGTTCCAGTGCCTCACCACTCTCACAGTAAAGAATTTTAATTTCTGTTATTCAATTTGAATTCACTCTCCATCAGCTTAAAACCATGCCCCCTTATCCTCTGCCCTTGCCCTTGTGAAAATTCCTGTGCCAGCCTTCTCGGAGACCCCTTGGAGAAGGTGCAATAAGGTCTCCTTGAGAAGAGGAAGAGGAGAACAAACTGGGGATTGGACTCCTTCCTCAAGTAGTACCACTTGATGTTGGTGTTTGGAGTTGGTTTTCTTAAGCATCTGGCTTTTGATGCATTTCATCCATCAGATGGACTGACATGATCACCTTCTGGGAAAACCCTGTTTTCCCTGAATGAGTGTCTGCTTTTCCTCCCTGGTAAGTAAAGTGGGACAGGATCAGGCAAGCTGGTACTGGTGTTCTCAAAGCCCTCTTTTCCTGTACACATGGATTTGTCATGCTGTAGCTCAGCCTGAAGGTCAGTATGAACAACAGGCAATTGTGTAATGCTGGCATTGTCAGCCCCTGGGAGCAGCTCTGCAGGGGCAGGGCAGGAGCATTGTGCCACCCACATACCAGAACCTTGTTGCAACACACCTGAGCACTCCGAGCAGTGCTGGGCCCTGAGAGCCAGGAGCTTGGGATTCAGTACCTTGTGCCTGTGCAGGCAAGGCTGTGTCTGGGCAGTCTGAGAGCTCTGTGCTTGGGAGCAGGCAGGGGCAGGGCAGTGCCAGGCAGCTGTGCAGTGGAGCCTGGCAGAGGTCACCCAGTCAAGGCTTGCCCTGACAGGTTTGCCAACTTCCTCTGGGGCTGTGAAGTCTGGTGTAGGATGTCAACACACTCATCCCGAGTGATCTGCTTCTAGGGAAATGTATTTTCTTCTGTGGTGGGGCATGTGACAATGCTGCCCTGAAGCACTGCTAGCCCTGCTTAATCCTCATCTTGTTCCTCCTTCTCGTCTCTTCAGTTTGCTTCCTCTTGTGGGTCATCCTGCCAGGCTGAGCCACTGCTTGTTTCCCTTATCTTCCTTCAGTGTAAAATCAAAGCAATTAGTAGCTGTGCTAAGGCTGCCTTGTGATAACCCCCCAGTGATTTAATGGCCTGTCAGTCATTCTTGCAGCTGCCAGGAAGACCTGGGAGCAATGATGCTGACAGCCTAAATGCAACAGAAGCTTTTGAGCAAGAGCTGTCATCAACTAGATGTGAACGGCTTTTCCAGGGCTGTCCTAAACTGGCATGGAACAGCACACTGACCCAGCAGAAGGGGTGTAAGCTGGGTTTGCTTTGTTTCCTACAATGGATGCAATAGCTGCACACCCTCTGTGCAGACCACTTGCTCTGAAACACAAGTACTTCACAGATATATGGATCTCAATAGGAATGCATGGATTAGCTATTTAAAGAGGTGTTGAGATTGGTTTGCAAGACAAGACCATTTATTCCTCATGCTGGCATTGACATACAACACCCCTTTGGATTTTTGTGGTGGTGCTGAGCAAGTCAGGCAAGGAGGCTATGAACTCTGTTTCATTTCCTCCTGTCTCAGGGGGTGATGATCATGATGGGCTTTGTATCCAAGGGTGCTGCCTAGTCTTGATTAAATATGCCTGTGCTGTTTGGCTGTTCCCTGTGTGGGGTGAAGGCTTCTAGCCCTGAACCCATGGCAAAAGTAGGCTTGAGCTAGTTGGTGTGCATTATGAACCTCTAGGAACAGGAGGAACTTGTGCTGGTTAAAGAAAACCTTCCATTTTGCAGTACTCAGCATTGTTTGTGTCAGGAGGCTCTTAGGGGACAGCTGAACTTTCATCTCTTTCTTGGTCAACACCTGTGGGAGAGGCAACTCTAGTTAAGGCTGAAGCAAGAAGAGCTCACAGGACCTGAACTCACTGAAAAAAAATCCAGTTTGCTGCCTGTAGCTGCAAGACCTGGTCTTTTCTTGTCTCTGATAGCAACCTTTATTTTCAAAAAACCAACCCTATGCTATATACAGCTTCCTTTCCTGCCCTAGGGGAGAGGATAATGAGTCGTGGGAGGACAGCTCTTCATGCCCTGGAGGGTGCTTGGATATCTGGCAAGGGCAGGCTAGGAGCAAATTCAGCTGTAGGTCAGAGTTGCTCAAGGTAAACGCACACTTAAATGTGAATGGTAGTTATCGAGACCAGAAAGAGGAAACCTGTGCATGACAACTTGTCAGAGGAAGTGTAGATGTGCTTGGATTTTGCTCTAGAAATAAACAGTAAGCTCTTGTTTGCTTATCAGACCAAAAGCAGGGCTTTAGGAGGATAGGGAGAGAGTCAAAGGCAGTTGAAGATCTTTTTATTTGTTTAAGATTTCCTTGCCTGGGCAGGACAGCAGTTGACATGACTGCAGCAGGGTTGGGCTGTTGCCTCTTTCCTTTCTTTGCCTGCTTGCTTTGTTTCTTTCCTTTGTGCCTGCCTTCCCCATTTTCATGCCTGCTCAAGGGCCTTCAGCTTCTTGCAGTGTCCTGCCGCCTCCCAGCACTGCAGACACAAGTCAGGAGGATATGAGGTTGAATATTCAGCCCTCGGTGCCCTCTTTATGTCAGCTTGTTCTCATCTTTGTGATTCTGAGATGTGCAGAGCAGCTAACAGGCAGTCACTGCCAATGTGGCTCACTTGCTCTTGATAGGTTACTGCCTCTGCAAGCTGTAGGGAGCTCCTTGTATTAATTATTAATTAGTTGGTATGCTTACAGTGCTAAGTATATCTCCTTATTCAGCGCTAAGTGTATCTCCTTATTCAGCCTGAAATGTACATAACCAATGTAAATTGTTTCTCTTCCCCTTCTGTCATCACAGCTTTTGAGACTCAGCAACTGCTCCAGGGAAGTGCCCCCTGTGTAAAACCCCAGGCTCCTGTACAATGTACCAGTCCAGCTTTGTGCCACGGGAATATTACCCAGCCATGATCCCGCCTTCTGCCTACACCTACCCACCGCTGCGGCCTGGGAGAGCAGAAGATGTGTCCAGCTCAGTGATGTTCCCTCCCATCCACGTGCACAGCTTCCACAGTCGACCCATCACCTTTGTGGTGGACCGGAACAGCTACCCTGACTATGCAGGAGGTCAGGTGGAGTATCATCATCTCTATAGTGCCTCCAATCCCTACATCCATCCATACCACACCTGGCACCTCCCTCCCATGGTCCCTATCCCTCTCTACAATCCCTATGCAAACTACCATCCCTATGCTGCCTGCCAGAGGTCAGATCAGTATCGAGACACGTGGCCAGAAGGCTTCACAATGAGAGGGGAGCTTCAGTGGGGGAAGCTTGGAAAGGTGTTTGGGCCAAGGAAAGACCTCCCAGAATTTGTGAAGGATGATCTCCGAAGGGTTTATGGCACCTACCCCCGGACCAATGTTTCCATATCCTATCGGAAAGGCGAGTTCTTGGTCAAGGGAGACCCCAAGGTAGAAGACCAGGAATACGCAGTGGAGAAAAAGGTCACCCAGCGGGCTGTGACCCCCAGTGCCAGTGAGGCAGATGACAGCAGTGAGGACCGGAACCGTAAGAAGAAAAAGAAACTGAGACATTGAGGTAGTCAGATACTCAATGGACTGATGCTCCAGTACCCTCACGGGAGCCAGTTGGCAGCAGTTTTTGGTGTGGTTGGCAAGTAACGTAAGCAATGGATGCCACCATTCCTGTTGATTTCTTTTAATTGCTCCCCATTCTCCACAATCTTATGGCAGATTTACTCTTCTGGATGCACGATGCCCATCCTGTGAAGAAACCACGTGACACTTGAGTGTTGGATCAGCTTATTGGTCCTGGTTTTGTAATGAACATTTGCTTTCCACTGCTTTGGTTGACTGGTCACAGCCTGGTAGGGGATCTCCAAACTGCAGCCCTTGATCAGAGGAGATGGGCCTCTTCCTGCCTGGTCCAGGGGAAGTGCCTGTAAGCTGGTTTTCTTCCTGGAGAAAAAAAGCTGAATTTCTCTCAGGCTGAGGGCAGTGCAGGTTCCAGAGGACACAGGGGTTCTTTAACACTTAAAGAGCAATTGTCTGCATGTCTTGTCACTGTGCTTTATCACCACGTGAGGCCTGTATGCAACACTTCCCTACACTCTGGTGTCCCCATCCTCTTACACTTGCTAATGTGGTGCTCAGGATTCCTGGCCACATGTCCTTATTGAAACTGCTGTTGAGGCCCTGCTCTGGGTCTGACTGGGCTCTGGTTGGAGGTGCTGGCTCTCCACTGAGGTTACTGGAGTTGTGTGAACCACAGCACTTCCATTGCTGGTGATTATACTGGAAGAGTTGTGCCGGAAGCCTGGGGTGCTGTGAGGGGCTGGGTCTGACTTCCAAAATTCTGTAACTTTTAAATGAATATAAACAATAAAAAAAACCCAAATGCAAATGCTTATGTTTCTGATTCTTAACTACCTAACATCAGTCTCATTTGTGAGCAAATTGCAGTCAAATCTGGCACCTTTTTGTGAAGTTATAGGGATGGTTTCTGCTGTGGTTCATGCCCAGCCATGGTGGCTCGTCCTGCTTGCCAGCATGCTGCCTTGTCCTAGTTTGCTTTCTGTCAGTTCTTCTAGGGATGGGCAGAAACTTTATAACCATACAGGAGAAATAGGGGACCTTCTCTGTCCCCCTGTAGTCTCCTAGTCTCCCCTGACCTCCCACATGGGAGGGAATGGGATGTTACCCATCTGCATAGTGAAAGAGAGACTGTGAGGGTCAACTTGGAGGCCCTTGGTTATTCTGATTTGCTATAAAGTGAAAGCAAGTGGATAGTCTTTTTTGTTTGTTTTTTGTTTTAGCTAGTGCACCAGTTTTTGTTTAACCAATTGCCAAAATTTCTCAGCAACATCTGCATTTCCCCTTCCCCATTTAGCTTCTTGGAAATGTGTTAACTCTGCTGCCAGACAAAGCTCCAAGAGGGCTAAACCAGAAAAACTGATGTAGAAACCTTGGACCAAACTGATGCTTCTTGCAAACAGTGGCAGTGGGACTTGCTGAATGGTTGAGAGAAAGCCTCCATTAATGCCTGCTGGCTAATCAGTTATGCTTTTTGTTACCTAGTATACAAAAAAGGGAGCAGTTCCTGCTGGGTTGGTTGGTTGTTTGTTGAGGTATTTTTAATCTCTTCCTTGGCTGAGCAGGCTCTCCTGCCCAGTTAGGGATGTGCAGTTAAATGCCTGCATCAGCCTTGCATTGGTGGTGCACTCCCTGTCCTTCCAGCAGCAGCTCCTTTGGGCAGTGAACCCAAAGTCCCTGCACTGGTGTTCATGCATCCTTGTGCAGTGGTGTAGCACCTCAGTGGGGTGTGGGAAGGAGTTTCTTCCCCATCCCCTGGAGCAGTTGTGGGACACAGCTGGGCTCTCAGAGCTGGATGCTGCCTGCTACAGGCAGGGGCTGCTTTAGGTGAGATCCTGGAGGAAGTGCAAACCAGCTCTTCTAGGCAAGGTGAAGAGCACAGGGTTTGCCATACAATGATGTTGAAATGCTACGCAAATTACAAGGACTTGCATGATAATTTATCCTAAATGCTGTTTCTTCAGCCATTAGGTTCTTGGTGGCAGCATGACACTGTGTTACAGTGGAAATGTCCCCAAAACTCAAGGGGCACAAGCAGGCTCTCCCAGAGATATGTGATGGATGGGTGAAAACAAAGCCTGTTGCCTACAGAAATACTTTCTCTCTAAACATGTGTCTCTGCTAGGGTCATCTCCAGAGCCCACAAGGAGAGAGAGGGCATTACCCTTAACTTTACCCATCCTGTCCTGTTTATCTTCTCCAAAGTTTTGTTTGGTTTTGCTGCCTGGACTCTGAACAGGAGATTGCTGGGCACACCCAGGCTGTTGTTCTGACAATGTGTATTTTTAGCAGAAGCTCACAATTGCATGCAGAACATCAGGAGATAGCAATGTATTTATTTTCTCAAGTGCCATTTCACTTCCAGAGGGAAGAAAACATTCTATAGTTGGGCTTTTTTTTCCCCTTGGGGAGGATGTGCCACAAACCTCTAGTAGTTCTCTGATAGTGGATATTTCTGTGGTGGCCATAACTCACCTCCATCCCTAATCTGATTTCTGTGCAGGAGCAAAGATTTACATTTTCCTTGTAGGAAGAGCTCACAGTTGCCTTCTCTTCCTGGGGGTTTGAGGCTCAGTTGCCGCCCAGCTGCAGAACTGAATCCATAGGGCATTTTGGAGGCTTTAACGCCTATGGAATTCAGTTCTCAGAGCCAAGCAGCCAGTGCGAGTCAGCTTCCCCTGGCTCCAACCAGCTGTGTCTCCATCTGCAAGGGGGAAAAAATAGCAAAGAGCTCGTCATGTCTTTGACACCGGGAAGGCACTGAGCTGACACAGACTTTTGCAACTGGGAGCTGCCACAAGGAGAAGACTCTGGCACTTCTCCCCCCAGAAGAAGCATAGACAAACACAGCTTTCTCTGGGAATTTTCTTCAAGTTGGCTGTCTCTTTTTTTTTTTTTTTTTTTTTCCCTCCCCCCCCCCCCCCCACACTTCTTCAATGTATCTTCTTGTTTGGAGTCACTGCAAAGCTTCAGGTCAGCCCTGAGCTCTGCAAACCTATTAGAGCTGTAAGAGAAACACCATTTCTGCCAGCTGGGGCAGGTAGTGGCAGGTGTATTGAGAATGCCCCTATGTATTTGCTCTGTATGCAAGTGTCACACATCCCTTGGTCTAAACTGCTCTTCAGTGACAAGGGGGAAGCAGTGCCAGGAGGATGCTCAGTCCTGCAGGAGCAGCCCAACACTCCCAGGCACCGATGCTTTGCTCCCTTCATACTAAAAGCAGTGCCCATGGGAACCCCTTGAACTGGGAGGTGCCAGCTGAGGGGAAGGATTTGTGCAGCAAGTGCTACCCTGGGTAACCATGAGGTGCAGGGGCTTTCTGCCCATTTGGAAGGGGGGAGAGACACAGGGTAATTCTGTATAAAATGAAGAGTGAAAGACCTTTTCCAGATAGCTCAGAGAGTAGATTCAGGGAGGGATTGGTCTCCATCTGGGTTAACCTGGGACTTGCTGGTGCATCCCACAACTATACATGCCCTTTGCTGCTCACTGCCCCCACCCTCTGGTTTGGGCTGCAAAGCTCACATGCATGGGTGGGGCCAAACTTGAGGGACACATGGGGGGTCCCCCTGAGCACCCACAGAGATGCTGCTAGCAGCTTTGGCAGCCTCACCCCTCAGTAGATGTTCACTTTCAAACCTGGGGACTGAGCTAATGGCTGGAAAACTTTTCCTTGGCTCAGCAGTAGTTTGGCACAGTTGTGATGACAGTGGCTGAGGCAGGAGTAAGCACGGGGAGAGGATTCCAGCCCTTTGCCTGTATGCCAGCAGTGCAGAAAAGCTGCCCTTGGGTCAGCAGAAGAGACGGGAAATGACACACACCACTTTGGAGCACGGGCAAAGATTTCAATGGGGGAAGCACTGAGCAACTGTCGCACGAGCAGTGAACTCCACGATTGCTCAACTGCTGGCCCAGGGCTCTATTTTAATCCCTCCGCTGGGAATTACAGTTCAGTTAGGGCAGCATGAACTCACCATCCTGATGCACGTAGCAAAGGAGCCAAACCCTGTTGCAAAAGCTGAGGAATCCCGGGCTGGAAGTGCCAGCTCTGGTGTATCCCAGGGACCACGTGCAGCAGCACCACAGGGGCTGTCTGGAGGGGCAGCAGTGGAGGGAGACGGGGTAAAGCAGAGCTTACACCAGGGTCCCCACCCTGCAGCAGGTGGGCAGGGTCAGAGAGGCAGCTCAGAGACCCAGCTGTGCACTGTGCCGGTTTTCAGACCACTGTGACTTGGCAGGGAGTTTTCAATAGCTCTGAGTTCCTCAAACTCTGATTTCCCTCCTCTTCCTCCCCCTGCTCTGTAGGCAGCCACCTGTGCAATTGAGTGGGCAGGAAGGCAGCCTGCCAGAGACATTGCAGCCACATGGAAGCACCTGCCAGCCTGAAATGGTTGGTAGGGTTGGGATGCTTTGGGGCTGCTTGTCGTCCATCTCATCCCCATGGGGTGGTTACCCTGCAGTCCCTGGCTATTTGAGTGCATGGAAAGACTTTGTATTTCATTTTCTAAGATGTAAAACCCTCCTCTGAGTCATTCACCTCACATTATCGATGGGTGTCTGGTTCAAAGTGCCATCCATCTGCCTTCATTCCTCTGCTGCTCTAAGCAACCACGGCTTTCACAAACTGAAAGGTGCAGGGCAAGGAAAAGCTTTCCTCCTCATCTCCCTCCATGGGCGTATTTGCAAAGAAAGGGAAAGGGTTCCAAGCAGACAGGCAGGTGAGCAGGATGGGAGTCAACACCAACAAGCCTTCCCTGATCCTTGCTCCATGGCCCGTGGAGGTGATGTGGGTGCTGGGGCTGAGCAGGACAGCCCAGCAGCTGTCTGGCATGAATTCCCCTGTGCCCCACCCTCCCCAAGGTGGGGCAGGAACAGCTCCAGCATGATACTTTGGCATCCTACCTGTAGGTGCTGGGACTGGGGCACCCCATTGCCAAAATGCACCAGAAACTGATCCAAGAGCAATGGAAGGCCCACAGGGGGATGAGCTGGGAAAGAAACAATTCAAACGCAAACTCAGACAAGCTCTAATTCTGATTTCATTCCTGACTGCTCCTGCAAGCAATGTCCCCATGACATGGCCTCCACAGCACCCTAGATTCTCTGTCTTTTTTTCCTCGGTTTTCCTGACCCAGCTTTGTTCTGTGTTCCTTCACCCAGGCAGGGCCACAGCCGGATTTTTATTTGGGATTATCCCTTGCCCTTAGGGGATCTGCACTGGAGTGGGGTGACAGTTAATACCTGGGAGGGCAGGGATGAATGGAGATGTGGGAGCCACCTCAGTGATGGGTATTTCGCTGGTGTGAAGGTGCCCTGCCCTGGCCCGACCCTGTGTTTCCTGGAGGCTGTGTCAGGGTCAGGCTGCAGCACTGCACTGGGGGGGTGACCACTGCCCCAGTTCAGCCCCGGGGAGAACTGCATCAGGCCAGCTGCCACCTTTGCAGGCGGAGTTCCATAGCTCCTCAAGGCTCCTGACCTCGGCCCAAAATGATGGTGAGTCCAGAGACACTGCAGACAATCAGGTGCCCAGGAGGATAGCGCTGCTGTGGGGCTTTCTCTGTGGAGCACAGCAGAGCTGGCCACATGAGCAGATTTCCCCTTGGCAAGCCCCGCTGGAGGCGACGGGAGGACACAGAGAAGCAGAAGCTCACTCCCGGCCAACCCTGCTACTGGAGAGCTCAACCCCGAGCTGCCAGAGGCTTTAAGCTCTTTCTGGCTTTCGCTCTCCACTCCCTCCCGTGGGTACGTGGGACAGGCTGGAGCGCTGCCCCGTCCCTCGCTCCTGGGGGAGACAAAGCACCAGCCACTGCTGCAGAGGGGACGTGACTCCCAGGCAGCTCCAGCGCTCAGGGGTTAATGATTTATTGCTTTATGTCTTGAAAAAAGCAGCAGCGCCCTCCTTTTGGCATTTTCACCTAATTATCCCGGGAGTTACTGATTAGCTAGAACGTGCCTAGGCCCAAGCAGCGGAGTCCTGTGGGTGCTGCACAGCCATCGGCGCCGCGCTGACATGGTGGCTGGAGCATTATTCCAGGGAGTTTCACTTTGTCTTCCCGGGAAGTTTGCAGGAAGGTTCCCCCTCCACCCCCCCCGCGTTACGTTTAAAGAACGAGAAGCACGAGTCCGGTGTTGCAGGTTACCGAAAAAGCCAGGGAGAGAAGTGAAGATGCCGGTGCGCACACACGGCGCCCGACACCTCCTGCCCCGCTTCCCGCAGGCGGGAGCCGAGAGCCGCCCCCGCGTCCCCCTGCTCGGCACGGGCAGAGCCGCCCTCTGCGGCGCCCGGGCTGCGGCTCCGCAGGGAGAGCCGCAGCCAAGAAATGCCCTCATTCCAGGCACAGCGGACCCCCGCTCCGGCGCAGACCCTCCCTTGACCCCGGCACTCACCCGACAGCTCCGGCTCCCGTCGAGGCGGGTCTGCGGGCGGCGGGGCCGGAGGCACTGTTAAATATTGCAGCCGACTTACTCACTTCTCTTCCTGGACGGCAGCGCAGAGTTTCCACCCACTTCTTTCACCTTTGGTTTCCAGGCTTTCTGAGAAAAGGGGAAGCCGTGGGAGGGAGCAACCGGCATCCCCGTGCCAGGGCCACGGCCCCCAGCAGCCTCTCCTTCCCGGGAAGGGGCGGATGCCAGAGGGGGCCGCTTTCCCTGAAAACTGCGGCGTGGCTGGCAGTGCCTTGTGCTCGTGGCCCGGCACTCCACCACCCTCTTGGGTTAGGCAGAATTTCCTCCCCAGCCGAGTGGAGAGGGCACCTGAGTGCTGCCTGCCTGGCACAAGCTCAAGGAGGGCTTCCTGACCAGCTCCTTAACTGGCTCCTTCCTCTTCTTCACTCCTTTGGGAGTGAAAATCCCCCCGGGACTCAGATGTACCTTGGCCTCACCCCACCAAAGCCCATTCATTTCCTTCTTTAACGTAGTGCCCCTGCGAGTGGGGACGGTGCCAGCATTGGGGTCACATACACATCACTGACACCTGTGATGAGCTGCGTCCATCCTCAGCCCACAGAGCCCTGCCAGTAGCAGGTGCTGCCAAGGGCCCGGGAATGTGCCAGCCAGCATTCCATTCAGCAGCCAGTGTTTCATCCAGCGGCATGCCCACTGGCACCACAGGGAGCTGGCTGCCCTCCCTGGGAACACGGAGAGATGATGTTCCCTGGGACATTATGGCCAAGCAGGTAGCCCCCACTGGCTGCTGCCAGCTCTGGTGGGTGAGCACACGTGGGGTGGGACTCCTTTTTCTCAAAGTCCCATTCTCCAGAATTCTGTCAGTGCCACCAAACACACAACCATTGTTTTTGCTCAGAAGTGACATCAGGTCCCCCGGGGTTCCCCTCTGCCAGCAATCTGGAAATTAAAATCTGGGGCCTCAGCACTGGCTGTGGCACTGAGCTGACGCCGGGGTGAGCACCACTGCTCCTTCTGTGCCACGGTGAACAAACCCAGAAATAAACTGGCAAATCAATTGATGGGGGATGGTGAGATGCCTGACATGCCTGTCTGCCTGCACTGCCCTGCCCAGGCTCAACAACTACCCCGCAGGTTCAGATAAAATTTACAGTGGTTTTATCTTTTGGAAGCTGCCATGGTGTTTCTGGAGTGGGAAGCACTGGAAGGCTCTGTCACGGAGGTGACCAAGCTGGAGCCGCAGGTTTATCAATGGAAACCCCCAAAGCAGGCAACATCAGCAATTCAGGGCCTCACCGTGTATTTTCAGGTGGTCAGGTGTGGATTGGCTGCACACCTCAACTTTGCATGACCGCCACTCTCTGCCCCTTAGCTCCATCAAGGGGCTGGACAGGAACTTTGGCATGTGGGTCTGTGACCTGAAACATCTCTGACTTCTCAAGGTGGGGCTGCCCTCCTGCTCACCTGCCGCAGTCCCACCCAAACATGACACAGCTTACGAGCAACCATCTCTCCCTCCCCACAGCCATCACTTCTGGCAGCTCCCAGTGCCACACTGGAGGGCTGGAGATCTCCCTGCTCCTTCCTTGCTGCCTGCTCAACTCTTCAAGGCAGCACTGCAGCAGCAGGGCTGTGACACTGATGTTCCCATTGGGGATGGGGCCTGGCCAAATGCCTCCCTAGCACTGGCTGCATTGCTCGTCCTTGCTGGGGTCAGACCTTGGACGTCCCTCTGGCTACTGCTCCTGATACCTTCCCCAGGACAAACCTTGCTCCCAGAAGGGTTATTCCCCCTTCCCAGTACCATGGCTGGCTTGGCCACTTCTTTGCACCCCTCTCCTTGGCACATGGGTCTGTATGTATGCTCTGTGTGTGTCTGCCTGCTGGGAAGAGTCTGGTGAGCTCCTGAGTTGGAAAACCACTAGGGAGCAGGGGAAGAAGCAGGCAAGAGAGAGGCACAAGTAGGGCAAACAGGGAAGTCGCTGCAGGCCTGATGCCAAGGGGATGGGCACCAGGGCAGCTCAGACCCTGCACGGGTGGGAGGAAGGGAATGCACGGTTTTGCTGGTGAACAACTCTGCCAGCTCTCACGATGCAGATTGTGGGAGCAGGAAGAGCGTGCTTGGAGTTGGAGTGACTGTCTGAATCCCAGTTTTTATAGGTCTGATGGGCAGAGGTGAGTGAGCAGAAGCAGTCTCTGGGGTCACACTGTGGGACCCATCCCTTCCCCGTGCCACTGGCACAGCTGAGACCTGATGCTGTTCCTATCCTCCATTTCTCCAGATTCCCCCGGTCTCCTTCAGCCAAAGGCAGCAGGTGTGAGTGAGGAGCAGCCTGGCCCAGCCCCCTGTGGAGGGACAGTGGCTTGGCATTTATTAGGGGGAAGGGGGAGCTTCCTGCAGCCTCACTGTGCTGGGAGCATGGCTAGGCACGAGGGGTTTGCCTTTGCATGGCTAGGCACGAGGTGGTCCTGTGGCAGAAGAGGCGGGGGAACTGCTCCTGTAAGGCTGGGACTTCACCCCGAGGGGAGAAAAATCCACCTTCCAGCCCTGGGGAGGGGGAAAGGAAGAGAGAGCAGATGACTTTTCTTACCCATCCAAAGAAATTAAGTTCAAATCCCCCACCTTTAATCTCCTGTGACTGCAGAGAGAGCCAGGCAGCAGGACCAGGGTGTGGTTTAGTGCTCAGAAATAAGCCAGCAATTAGAACACCTCACAGTATTACTGCTGAAAGCAGAAAGTAGCCTTAGGGAAGGGCTGGTGTGTGCTTTCCGACTGCCTGGGCCTCACAGCACTGTGGGGATTTTGGATAAAAGCTGATGCAGCTGCTCCTTGCCCCCGGGCAGGACACTGGAAAGGGGACCCGTGAAATGTCTGCAGCTTTCCTGTGGGAGTGTCCCTGCGGCAGCCACTGCCCCAGGGACTGGAGTGGGACAGGGGCTTTCATGGCTGTCTGGGGTGGTCTCCTACTGGGAGACTCAATCTCTTCTGGGAGGCTGCTCTAGGCTGCAGCCCCAGGCTGTGCACTGCAAGAAGGCTGCGGCTGGAGGTGCTGGGAGGCAAAAGAGACTAGAGATGCCCACAGTAGTGCCCAGATGCAGGGTCATGCCCAGCCAGCACCTGCTGCCCCTCCCCAGGCAGATTCTCTCAGGTGTAGACTCACAGATGTCTAACACAGAGCTAATCCCACACTTCAGCTGAGGCTCAGTCCATCTCCAGGCTTGAACCTACTGTGAGCCTATCAGGCTGTGTGAGATTTAGTGGCCCTCGTGTGTCTTTCCTTTTCCCTCTCCCCTAAGCCAGCAAACTGCCTGCAAGCCCCGGTTCCTCATCTGAGAAATGTCACACATGAGGGAAACCGCATCTTTGAGCCTTGCCCTTGGGATGAAGGATGTGGTGTTAGGGGACAGCTTGGGCTCAGCAGGTGCTTTTTCTCCTGACAGCACGAAGACAGAGATGCCCTTGCTCAAAGAGCTTGGCAGCCTTGGTTTGTCCACAGAGCCTGGTCCTCAAAACCAGGTCTGAGAGGTCACACCAGTGGCCTCAGGACAGGCAGCTTGGCTGGTGCTCAGGCTGTCCTCAGCTCCTTTGTTTGTGATGCTAGCCCCGACTGCACACGGAGAGCCTGGAGGGGCCGAGGTGCAGCCTCCATCACACCAAGTGTCCTGTGGAATGGGCTGCTCCTGCAGTGTTTGCAGACGCACTCGGATCTCCCAGCCCTGGGGGATGCTGGTGTGGATTCCTGCCCTCCACACCCTGCACTGAGCATTTGCATGGCTGCAGAGGAGCTCAGGAATAATTATAACCATCAATGATGTCCTGCTAGAAACCTCCCCGTGCAAAGGCCTGGCCAGCAGTGGGTGTTTTCCTACCAAGGGGACTTGCTCTGCCTCTCTCTCCAGCAGGGCTTTTTGTACACAGCCAGGATTTTGCTCAAGCTGTGTTGCTCTGAGCTCGGGCTCCCCCTCCACCTGCCTGTCTGTTTTTAGCCTATGTCATATTTTTGCATCCTTTGAGACCTCCTGCCATCTGGCCACCTGGATAGAAATGTGGTGAGACTTCATGAATGGAAATGAAGTTCAGGTGCTGTTACCACCAGAGATGGCATTTACCTCTCTGGAGCAATCCTTCTGCCCCCAAAGAGACGCTGAAAGCAGCACATACCCCATGTAGCTCCCTATAGGCTAAGTGTGATCTGCCAGCATAAGCCAGTGCTGGCAGCCCCAGCGGAAGCACGGCCAGGGGGAAAGGGAGTTTCTTGGGATGTTTTTCCCCTCAAGGTTCCTGTTTCCCCTCCAGCCCTCGCCCATGGATGCTGGCAGCCCTCCCCTTTTCCATGTGGCTTTGCAGAGGGAGCAAAATGAGCGTCTGGGGCTGAAGAAGTCTGGGAGATGGAGGAGGGCTGAGGAGAGGAGGGCATGGGGAGGCAGGGGTGCCCCCTTGACGCGCTGCTGGCCCGGCAGCCCCGCCTTCCAGCAGCCCTGAAGCAATTTGGGAATCAAATCTGCTGGAAAGGAAGAGAGGAAAACCACAATGTTGAGTCATTCCTTGGAAGGCATTTATATCTGGACAAATTCCAGCCAAATCCCCTTCCCATTAGCTCTGTGTGGGGTGTCAGGGGTGGCTTACAGGAATGGCCACATCCTTTCCCCCTGGGACAGAGCTTCCCCGGCTGGTCACACTCAGCCAGAAACCGGGCAGCATCTACTGCTGACTTTGGCAGGTTTCCATCAGAAGGCAGGAAGGCTTTCCCGCGGGGGGAAAGCTGTGCTGGTGAAACAGAAGCGAGAGTGAAGGCAAGGGAGGCTGCAAGGAAGCTGAGCCTCTTCCCAGAAATGGCAAAGTGGAGTGTTGCCTTTCAGCGTCTCCTGAAAGACTCAGACTGGGGCTGGTCCCCCATCTGAGCTTTCCATTAGCAAATGCTCAGGATTTGGGATGACATTCTGCTCCAGGGATTTAGACTAGGAGAGGAGCAGCATGCAAGAAGGATGGAGGATTGGGAGCATCCCAAACGCTGACCCAGCACCTGCAGAAGCTCGAATTATTAGCAAGGGTGAAAGAGGGGCTGGAGGAAAGGTTGCAGGGCTGGAGTTAGCCACAGGTGGTGGGAGCTGGCGGGGGCAGAAAATCCACCCAGAAAGTCACAGGGTGGAAAAAGCTGCTCCAGGAATGAAAGGGCCACAGAAAAGGTGTCTAAGAACGTGGTGGTGATTTCCCTTCAGAATCATCCTGTGGGACCTTCTTCCTATGCTCCGCACCCAGACTGATATTTTCTCAAGGTTTAAATTCCCCTGATGTGCAAAGTCGTGTTCCTGCTTGGAAAGACCTTTGCCAGGGGCAAGTGCCGTTTTGTGGCTAGAGCAGGATGGATCCTGGCTGGGACCCAGCTCAGGGAGGTGCCTCAGGGTGAGATCTCAGTGTCCGTGTCCGGATCCGAGATTCATAGCGCAGTGCTGGAGCTCTGTGCGCCATCTCGGTGATGTCCAACCTCCCTTTCCTCCCTCTAGTGGTTAAAATCCCGACATTTCCCGGGGCTCCCGGAGCCCCCGGCAGCTCCCGGGGCTGCGGCGCAGGGAGGAAGGGAATTGCCCCTGTGCAGGGACAACGGGTGGGTGGCCCCAGTCCCTACCAGCCCTCCTGACAGGGATGCTCCTGCCTGCCCCAGGTCTCATCTGAGAGCAGATGGAGTTTTGCTGAGGGTTTTTGGATTAGGGATGGCGTTACATATGAAGAGAAGCTTTCAAGCACCATGCTGGTTCCCACAGATGCGCGATGAGGAATACCAAGGGAAACGTCAGCTCTTCCCTAAGTAATTCCTTTCAGCTAGCCTTGCAATTAGTCTCTTGGGAAAAAAAAAAAAAAAAAAAATAAAGAAAGAAAAAAAAAAAAAAAAAAAAAAAAAAAAAAGGAAAATAAATAAAGATGTTGAGCTTTGCCAGCACTTCTCATTGCAAACGCCGGTCTCGCCTTGCAACTAGGGCACGCTGGGAGGCGAGATCCAGTTAACTCTTAGCATCAAGCTTTCCCCAGGCAGCCCGAGACGGCTGTGATGAGACTGCCCGGGGGCTGCGCTCCGGCTCGGGGGAGAAGGAGCCTGCAGAGGCTGAGCGGGCAGAGGGGGGTGCCCGGCACAGAGGGGTGCCCGGCAAGTGAGGGGTGCACGGCAGTGAGGGGTGCACGGCACAGAGGGGTGCACGGCAGAGAGGGGTGCCCGGCACAGGGGGGTGCCCGGCAGAGAGGGGTGCACGGCAGAGAGGGGTGCCCGGCAGTGAGGGGTGCACGGCAGCCAGGGGTGCACGGCAGAGAGGGGTGCCCGGCACAGAGGGGTGCCCGGCAGCCAGGAGTGCCCGGCAGAGAGGGGCGCCCGGCAGCCAGGAGTGCCCCGTGCCCAGCGCCTGCATCAGTGAGGCAGATCCGGGCACACTGGAGCTCCCTTTCCCCTCCGCACTCCATAAGCGTTCTGCAGGTGTGCGTGAAGCACGGCTGTGCTCCCGCACTTGTGCTTTGCTGCAGGACGGACAGAGGCGACGCCGAGATGCGGGAGCGGAGCTGCTGCTCCCGGAGCCCGGAATCGGCGCCGTGTTGCTCCCGGATATCCAGCTGGGATCCACCCACTGTTTACAGGGAAGAGTGCAGTGAATCATCTGTGCGGGGAAGGAAAACACAACAAACTTGGGCCTTTTTAAGCTTTCCGGGCAAGTGAAAGCTGCTGGGAGAGCACCTGACTGGGAGCAGTCCTGGGAATAGATGCTAGAGCTGGCTCTGGAGGGATCCACATCCTGGGACAGGGCACCTGTTTCTACCCCAGCTTATTAAATATGGTGCCCTCGGCATTGCACACAAAAATAATATTACTTGTATGTGAGATAAATGAGGTGAGGAAAGGTCTTTGTGTCTGCCAAGAGCTGCGTTATCTTCCAGCTGTGGCAGCCAGAGCGACCGCTGTCCCCATGAATGTGGCCTTTCAGCCGAGCTGCCCAGTGCTGTGGCCCCAGGTCTGCAGCAGAAAGGGAAGGAGGATTCAATTACCACCTGGAGAGCTTTGGGGATGGGGTCTTGGCATCATTAGGACCCAGCACAGGGAGATGGTAAGAGCAGACTGAGGGGAACTGTCAGCAAATAAAGGTCACGGCGGGCAAACCCAGCAGCTTCTGGGGAGTAGCTGGCTGTCTCACAGGGGTGTACTCTGGGGTCTTCAGACAGTTGCCAGGCAGAGGTAAGTGGGGATACAAGGGGAGAAGACCCCTGAAAGCCAGCAGGGAGGGGAGGAGACAGCTTCCATGTGGTGGAGAAGGGCTGACCTGGCACAGGGGCTGCAGCCCCGATGCCACCTTGGCTGCCAGCCGAGCTTTGGGCCGCTTTGGGGTTAGTGCCAGAGGGGACAGGGCAGCTGGATCATGTGCAAGGGGTTCAAGTGCAGCAGCTGTGACACTGTAGCAGAGACCCTGAGGGAGTGTGGGTTTGCATCCCAAGCCAGAGCTGATGCCCCAGTCCAAGGGGGAATGTTCTCCACTCATGGCTAAGTTAAGGGGATCAGAAAAAAACGTGGCCTGATGGGAATGTTACCCTTCAGCACAAATGCAGATGTGCCAGCCCTGCATGCTGACGGAAGGTTTGTGGCTGGAAGGAGCTGGAACAGCAGAAGGTACAGGAGAAGAGAGCTTCTGGGCTGACCCTGTACTTGAAGGCAGCTGAAAGCCAAAAAGCTGGAATATTTATTATTAAAAAAAAAAAAAAAAAAAAAAAAAAAAAAAAAAAAAAAAAAGCGCCCTGAGGTCCAGAGTGCCAAGGCTGTGACCTGCTGGCTGTCAGGAGCGGGTTCAGGAGGGACGGCAGCGGGGGAAGGCTGTGCAGCCCTGCAGGGACACGGAGGGACGTGGCCGCTGCGGCAGCTCCCTGGCTGGCAGCGGGCACTAGAGGGCTGCACACTCCCGTCCTTGCTGCCACAGGCGGCTCTCGCACTGCACAGCCTGGCCTGGAAATGCTGATTAACTTCTGACAGACTCAGTGACCCGGGACGGATGAAAATAACTTTGAAGAACAGCAGTTTGCCACTGCTTGGCCAAGGCGGTGATTTTTCTTCATTTCAGCTGTGCTTTCCCCAAGCTCTGCTGCTGCCAGGGCAAACTTGCAAGGTGAAAAGAAGTACTGGGTGGGCTTGACGCTGGGGGGTGTGTGATGAGCTTGTCCACTTCCCTTAGCCCCTGAAAGTGTCTCCAGCACAGCCCTTATTGCCAGGAAAGCTGTGTCCTTTGCAGAAGCAGTGGGCTCCTCGGGTCGTTTAGTGTAGGTAAGGAGTGGCTGGGGATGGTCCAGGCATGGCTGATCCTGCCTCAGGTCTGGGTAATCCACCATGGATCTCTAGGGAATCTGGCAGCACTGGAAAGGTGTAAAATGAAGGTACTCTTACTCTGAGTCACCTAAAGTAATTTTGGCACAGTGTTTTTGTGACCACTTATGTCACAATTTTTATTTTTCTTACCTGTTTCTGGCTGTTTCGTTGCCCTGCAGGAATTCCCTGCTGCTCTGGGGTCGGCTGTGGCCCCTCTACCCCACATGGTGGTGGACAGAGATGGTTACCATCCTTCCCCCTGCTGGGAAGGTCTGGCCAGGCATCCACAGGTGTCCCAGATACCTAACTCCAGAGTTATCAGGGGCATCAGCATCAGCCTGGAAAAGAGAGAGGAAATAAAGGGAAGAGGCTCTTGCCTCTGGGAGCCGTGGTGCTCATTCCTGCACTGCCGGTGTCCCCGGCCCTGTGTGACACCACTGAGCTCCCGCTGGAGGACACACTGGGGTAAAGGTCCGTGCTGTGGGAAGCAGACAGGATGGATCCTGGGACTGACTGAACATCTCAAGAGTTACCGTGGGAAGAGAAAGTTTGTGTGCAAAATGTGGAGAGACAAAGGTAGAACATTGACAGTATTGCCTGACATGTCCCACGGCACAGAGGGGTTCGGAAAGGAGTCCCGCTGAGGGATGGATTTGTGAGGTGTGTGGAAAAGGATTCAAAACTAAAATCGGCCTGGAACAACACAAAAAGCTGGCCCACCCAGCTGACAGGAATATTGAGCGGATCGCTGCCTTCCACTCCAAATAAAGATCTGCACAAGGGGCATGTTGGCAATACCGGGCCAAGGAGGAAAATTCGGATGAGCAGTATGAGGGGAGAAAAAAATTTAAAAAGTATTACATAAGGGCCCAGTAGAAAAGGAGGGACCTGGAATGGGAAACACGTTGGTGCCATTGAATTGCATGCAGAAGGGGAATTGAAATGCCGCTATGGAAGAGCTGTTAGGGACTGGTTACCCTCTGTAAAGCTGCCTGTGCCTCACAGGACCTTTGAGAGAGTGATCACATGCAGTTGCTGTCAAGTTGCTTAGCACTGTAACATCTTGCTTCTATTTAATATTTTTTATTGTAACACCTTCTATTTAATACTTGAAATACATTAGGCCCCATTGTTGTGTTAAATGCCGTGCTCTGGGAGCACTGGCCATCACAAGTTTCCATGCTGGATGTAGGGATGCTAAAGGGCTCTTAAGCATGGTTGTGACACCTGTAACATGAATTTGAGGCACAAACCACTGGTTTTGACTAAAGTGAATGCGTTACCTATACTTAATCCAGGAAAGGAACATGTATCATTTGTGTGTTTTGTGAATAGCATGAGGATAAATATTCAGGTCCCTTGTGAGAGACAGGGGCTATCCTCAAGTATACAGCAGAGGCAGCGTGAACTGATGCACTCTGCGGGTGTTTGTACACTGGCAGAGGTGGACAAAGTAAAACCCCTGTCCTCAAAGGTGAAATTCGTGTAGAAGGAAAGCGTTTGTCAGAGATGATCCCCGTATGAGCTCATCAGGCTGAGACCTGCCTCATCCTACCTTGTAATAACCACCAAGTTGGGAGGGAAAGGAGAAAAAATCACTGCTTTTTTCCCCAGAAGTCTGATATAAAAGGAATGTGAAGAAAGAACTGCAGGAATATGTGGGCCTGACATTTCTAAGTATAAAGAGGTTTTAGCCTGCTAGCAGTGCTAACTGTTTCCCAAGGGAAAAGTTCTTGAGAAAGCTTCTTCTCAAAACAATCTTTCTCCAGGTGGTGTTTTGCTGATTCTCTAGTTTCACCAGTGGAATTAGAGAGGTGTCGTTCCTATTCACCAATTGTGTTAAGTCTGTATCGGAACACCTTATAAAAGGTGGTAAGATTTAGACAAAAAACTTTCTATACTCTTTGCCTTCTGAAATATTTGGAGTCTTTTGACAGGAATATGTGGGGATGAGGGAATGTCTGCAGGCATTGCTCAGGGCACTGATAAAACATAAAGATAAGGAAGGAAAAAGCCAGCACTTGCTTGGGAGATTAGGTAAAAATCAACCTGCTCCAGTTGCTCCTGCTGGGAGAGTCCAGGGAGAACACAGCTGGGTCAGGTGGGAGACATTTAAGCCTGGTATTTTTTTACTGCTTGGTAGATGAATTGTGATGTGGCTTCATAGAAGTACTTGACCTCTGTTTTCCCATGACATGGTGACCATATTTACTGGGCAATACTGGTGTTGGCGGGCAGAAGGTGTGCAGAGATTCTCCAAACACAAAACCCTTCCAAATGCCAAACTTTTTGGGAGGTGGGCTCGCAGATATAAAAGTAATAGGAGTGATCATGAGACACAACTGTCCTTTAGTAAAGAAGGCATTTGATTTTTCTAGGTAAAATCTCAGATTTATTGCCTAAATTTGTATGCAATAATTGAAGTGGATGAAGTTCTAACAATTTTTGTGATGAGTGTATTTTGCTAAGACATCTTGAAAAATACTATGATCCCAAAGAGACTGATAACAGTAAAGCATAATGGAAGCTTTACCAGAGCTGGAAAGATTGCTGCATGGGGCTGTAGAGGAATGTGGATGTTAAGCATGCTGGAATTCAGAAAACCAAACACAGGTTTGTCAAAAGGCTGTTCAGACCTTTCCCAGGTTGCCTGTGTGTGCTGTGCTGCCTGTTGGTTACCTTGTCCCAGCAGCTGAGTGATCAGAGAATAGCCAGAGGGGTGTGGGAGTTACTACTCAGGGTTTGCTTTGTAAAAGCACCTTTCTGATTCTAGTGAGAGACAAGAGGCAAAGACAGTGTTTTTCTGCTGAACAAAACATTCTTGGTGTGGTGATCTAAGTGGAGCCCCAAAACGTGGCAGGTACTTGTGGGCTTCTTGTCTAATCTCACTGTCAGAACATAGAAGAAATTACATAGAACTTGTATCGTCCTTAGAGGGATAATAGGGTAATAAAGACAGACAATGTGCGCAGGACACCCAGGATCTGTTTTGTCTAGGATGTTTGCTTGAGTGGAGCAGAAAGGAGAAGGACTTGAATTTGTTTCATGCCCTGGAATGAGAAAAACTGAAGGGCTGGGAATTGCATGTGGCACGAGGTGGCAGGTGGCTCTGGGCAAGCAGCAGTGTGGTGCAGTGGTCAGCAGAGGAACGCCCCATGTGGGACCAAATACCAGCTGCCTGTGGGAACCCTGCGGGTGCAGGATGTGTGTGCATGTGGATGCAAAAGAAATCCTCTATTTCCTGTTGTGGAGTTCAGCTCTGCAGAACAGGCAGAGACCATTAGACCCCATTGAGTGACCTCCCATCTTTCACAGGCCGTGCAATTCCTTCCTGTTTCTCTTGACATGAGCCCACTGATTTATGCTGAACTAAAGTACATATTTTTTCCAAAAAAGACGGATCTGAAGACATTGGGAAATGAGAAAACCAACATTTCCCCTGATAATTTGTTCTACTAGTTAACCACTGCCACTCTTTTCCTGTTTCTTATTTTTCATTTCAGTCCGTCTGGTTTCTGGTGCTAAACATTAATTCCTGTTATAGATATCAGGAATAAATCAAAATGCCCTCTAGAACAGTCCCCGCTTTCTCTTCGGAATGAGGGATATGGTAATTAAATCTCTTCAATTTGTCTTGGTTTTGCAGAAGGCTGGGGCTTAGCGCTGTTGCTGCTGCGGAAAAAGCAAATCCCCTCCTTCCCTCTTAGCTGGCTTGTGCCTTCCACCTCACACCCCGTAATGCAGCCGGGAACTGGTTCCCTTGAAATACATAAACCTTTTGTTGCCTCGAGCTTATTTGGAGTTTTCAGTCTGCTCACCACAGGGCTGTAAAGATGTCTGGTGGTGTGGGTGCTGAGCCCAGCACGGTGAAGAGGAGGCTGGAGGAGTTCCAGGTGGGATGTTTTTGCAGCAGAGCCCACTCTCAGGGACCAGAGTGCCACCAAAGGCTTCTGCTCAGGGAGCCTTTTCCAGTCCCCAACTTAAAAGAAAAGCAAGAGGCTGCTGTGTTTGACCAGTGCCTAGCACAACCAGCCTCGTGTGCAGGGCTGCACAAGAAAGAGTAACAGAGCAGTTACAGACGATAATGAAGCAATCAAGCTTTTTTGAGCATATGAAAGTGAAAAATGCTTTCTTTGCTTGTCAAGAAGATGGTTATGTTTCCTTGCCTTTGAAAAGCCACAGCTGCTCACTCTGAGGGCAGAAATATAGGAAGAGAGAGCATGTACTGCACATGTACACGCTGATCCCCTTGAAGGGTTTGGCTCATGGGAAGAGGGAACATGCACAGACCATTTGAGATAAATGTTTCTTGCAGGATCAACCCAGCTAAGACAAAGGTGAAGTAACTTACAGAAGCTCAGTTAATTGAAAGCACACATGAGCTGGAGCTGTTGGTGGGAAAATGCAGGAAGATTTTGTTTCTACACACACATGCTCATTTCAGCCAAAACAATCTGGATTAGCAAAAAAATCTATTTAATAAACCAGGAAAAACTCATTTGATGGAAATGTGGAAGGTGTCCTTACAGTACCAGGAAGGAAACCTGAGGAAGTGGTGACCTTTAGCAGAGGGCAGAGAGGAAGGAGCTGTCTTGCAAAGCTGTGACTGATAAGGAACATGGATGAACTTAATTGATTGGATTGATTATAGTCTGCTTGTTACACGTGAAACTCCTCCCTAAGAAGGAATTAAAGGAAATTCCTTTGGCACTGTTGAGGGAAGTGTAGGAATACCTGCCATGTTATAACCTTTACATTTTTGTGGCCCATTTAATGAAGCTGTAAATGATTCGTGCTTTGTGTGACTCAATTCTACCATTAACAGAAGGAATGCTTTTAGATGAGTTCATGCTGCATCGTGTTTTGTGTATTTAAAAAAAAATCTCAGTTTCTTCTAGGCTATTATGTGAAAACAGATTTTAAAGAGTTGTTTGTGTTTTTTGTTTTTTTTTTTTTTTTTTTAATAAGCAGGATAAATAAACGTTATTAATTACAAGTTAATTATAAACTGTGGCTGTCACACAATATAAAATTAAAGGCATAGCTGAGCTCCAAGCCATTTCTTTATCAGAGATGATATTCAGATAATCACACTCAGCTAACCTGTTGCAAATACTGACCTTGTACCTACAAATGAAGTTTCTAAGAATTAAAATGCCAATTGTGTTTGTGTTTTGGAAGGTCACTCATATTTCCCAACGCATATTTTAAAAGTGTGCCAGTTTGTCTTAGCTCAGGGTTTGACCTCTGGATCATCACAGGGTATTTATGTAGATGCCAGAGTCAACAGTTCATTGTTAAGTGACAAGTAGGACACTGAGAAAAAGGCCTAAGGGTGTCCCAGGGTTGCTCAGCAGTGTCACTCTGGGAAGTTTGGTTGGAAGCAGGAAGCTGTAGTGGAGAGAGCCTGTTTTAGCAATGCTCAGAATGGTGAAAACATGAAGTAGAGCATGGGGGGAACCACCTCTCCTTTTTAGCCAAGCTGGGGATACTGAATGTATACACATCTAGAGATAATATTCAATAGTGGGTGAATTTTTGGTATGAAGAGTGATGCTTCCATATTTCTTCTCAATTTTCTCTCCAACAGGTGTCACTCGAGATGTAAGTGTGCTTATGTTCTTTTACTATTTGATTTATCAATTTAACTTAGCTGTCGCTATGCCGTGCCAATCCAACGTTTGCAAAAAGCAGGTTTGTTTCTTTGAATGCTGTGCTGCATTTTGCTGCCCAATTACCTGTTGGAATGCTAGAAACTTAGATTTAAGATTTTAGTTTATAGTAATACATGTGAGTCAAGATGGAGGGCCTTGGGCATTCTCTGAGTCCTTCTTCTTGTCCTTCTTCATGGGTTTAGGTGGTTTTCTGTAATTGGGTGAAAAAAGGTCTGCATTGCAGGCCTTGGGTGGTCATTATTGGGTCAAAAGTATAAATAATGTAGGTGTCCTCTTGTTATTGGGGGATTATTGCTTAAATAATCTTGGAAAGAGTTAGAAGCTCTCCATTTTACCTCGTTTTCCTAGCATGCTAATTGGAGCTCATGGTAGTCTGTAAATACTGTAAATAGGTAAGTGGTAATAAACATTCCAAGTCCAAACCTGAGCCTACATTTCCTATGTATTATTCATCCTGACCTTGTCAGAAAAGAAAAGAAGCCCAAACCCTCACAATTACCATGTGACTGGGTCACTACAGGGTATTTACACATAATCACTGTGAAGTGCAGCTCCAACTAGCGTTAAGCACCCCTGAAACCACTTTCAAGCTACAAGCTCAGAAATCCATAACAGTGTGGCCCTGTGGAAAAGAATTTGGTGAGATACCTTTGCCTATTTGTGTATGTGCCATGTACGTTTAGGTGCCTGTCTTGACTTGAACCCTGCAAAATTGACGTGAGATATTTTTGCACCTAAATCACACCAGTTCCTGGACATTTCTACCTCTCCTGTGCTCACTTGTACTTAAGGTGAGTTACTGAGGGTATGTTGCCAGAAGAGCAGGATGTATTGCCTAATTTTTTCCAGGAGCCTATCCAGTGTTCAAGGGCATTCAAATGTTTCATCCGGAGTCCATAGAGTGGCCTACAATGACGTTTGTGGAGTATGTTTGTTAAACTGTTGTGAATTTGGGAGGTGTGGCTAGTCTCTCTCTCTCTCTCACGGAGCCCTGGCTCCATTTTTGCCTCGGCTTGCTTGAGAGACAAAACACAGTTGGAAGGATTTTTCCTCAGGGCCCCAAAAACCCAGGAGTGGCTGTGAACCTTTTCCTTTAGAGAGAGAGCAGGTTCCCATCAATGGCAAAGGAGGGTCTGCACCTGATCCGGGGGGAAATCAGGGCTTTATTCAGTCTTTCTCCTGTGGCCCAGCCCCAGCCTGGGTCAGGAGCCCCTTCCCAATCCCCGAGCCAAGAGAGTTTTCCACGTGTTCCTCTGGCTTATATCCAGGGAAGGGGCTAAAGGCGAGGACAAGCCACTATCCAACCAGGGATACGGTGGGAGTGGAACAGAGTTGGATTACATTCCAGGAAGGGAACAATGTGGGAGAAAGGGCAGGGAAAAGGGGCAGGGACAAACCTCGGGATGTTACATTTTCCATGGGAACAGGAGAGTAGAGAAGAAACCATCACAAAACCCAATGTAAAACTGAAATACAATATGAAACCAAATAATACACAACAACAGGGAGGAATGGTGAGCGTTGGAAAACAAGAGTCAGAGTTAAAAGTTATCTTGAGGAATAGTCTCAGGGATGCATTGATGAATGGCACAAAGAATTGCAGTGAGTTAACAGAATGCACTGCAGGACTGTCAGATGGAGAGTGGCTGTTCAGCAACAGCTCTGGCAGAAATGATCTGCAGGTCACATCAAATCAGAACTCTACGTGAGGGGGGGATCCCCTCTCCCTCCTGTGTGAACACAAGTTTATCCTGTGGGTATGGGGATAGATATTTCTGCTGTAGTGGGGCTCCTGTGGGAGTATGGTGAAAGGGTTTGCACTTTGTTCTTCGGGAAAGCTGGGAATTTCTCGAGGGAATTCAGAGGAGAGCAACTAGTGGTGTGCTGTAGCAATGCTTGATCTTCTTTAAGTGGAGATGGTTCTGGCCAACACCTTGTGCTGTCCAGTTTTGTGCATTTCTAGCAGTGATATGGCTTTAGACATCCAAGGAAGAGCCCACGACTCACCCCTGCTATCTGATACAGGCCAGGGTGGGGGAGCTGGCTGGAGTGCTAGACTGGGAAGGTGCACTAAAGCATTCAAGGCTCTGGGAAGACGAGATGTGTGCTGCATTTGCTGCCCCTATGCCTGTAAAAAAATCAATCCAACAAAATTCAATGTGAATCTTAATGAAAAGGGAAGTTTAGTTTTAAGAGAACTTATTTTTCTCACTCATTGTCATGTGTTTTATTCACGTTTTCACACCCTCATGCTTGAGGATTCCAAGACACGTGTCAAAATCCATGAGGACTGCTTGCATAACACTAAGGATGTGTTGCTGGCTTTCAAATCCTTGTTCCATATTTCGGGTTCCTCTGGATGATGCTAGGTCTAGTTTTTGTGCTGGTTTGAACCAATTTTTAGAATGTAATTTACTTACAAAGTCCAAGTTATTGTAGTGAATTTGTCTCCCTAAGAATCTTGCTTCTTCCTCCGTAAGTCTTGGACAAGGTGGCAACAACTTTTCCTATTAACATCTAACTCTCTTCTGCTTTTACAAAGGCTGTTCCCCTCTCACCAAGCTGTGATGATGCCGTTTCCTTACTGAAGTGACGGGTGTGTGGCTCCCTGGCTTCTGGGTGAACTGGCTGGTCCTGCAGACTTACCTGGTTACTAAATAAAAAATCTTTTAAAGAAGATTTGCTAGTGCATGCCACTTTTGATATATAGTCTTCCATTTGTTCACTCACAGACATGGAACTTAGATTAAAAATAGTAGAAAGTCAGTGTAAGGGGTTTTACTGAGTGATTGCATGTCTAGCTTTTGAAATATAACAGTATTTCCTCATTTTGGCCAGATGTCACATGTCCTCTCTGCTTACCTCTGATGGTGGCTCTGACTTATTTCCCTGTCCCAGCAGGCATTTCCCTGTTAATTATTCTGAAGGCTGAACAGTCCCTAGCTTCATCAGAATTCTGATTGTGAAAGAATTATAATATTTAAGGCTGATTCAGGAATTCCCTCAATCTTTGCAAAAGAAATATCTTTGAAAGAGCTTGGTCACGGCATAACATGTAAGTGGAAGAAGAAGAAAGAGGTCTGGCAATTTAATTAGCTAACTGAAACTACCAACTAAAATTTTTGTCGTTTGTTATGCAGAAAGGAATATGTTCGTGTTGTGGAGAAAAAGCCAGAGAAACAGTGATAAGCTGCTGAAGGAAAGCCCTTTTCATTGCCTGCTAGCAGTGGGTTGTCCCTCATCTTTTCTTTTCGTGTTTGACCTTTGTGTCAAGAATGATTAATCTTTACAGAAACAATCAGGGATTAACAGGAAGTTTACCCAGAGACAGCCTCCATAGAAAGGGAGCATCAAGGACAGGAATTAACCTTGGTGAATGTTAACATCATGGATGTCTGCTGCAGAAGCCACAGGTGAAGGCCATTTCCATTTTTAATTAACTTAAGCTATAAACCAGACTTTTCCTTGTAGTCATGACAAAGGAATTTTGAGTGTGTGGTTACATGGCTGTTGCCAATGTATTGAGAGACCTGGAACTCACAACTTGGAAATACTTGAATAAACAAAAGGTAGGGAATAGAATAGATGGAATTTAACTGACACAGACTGATTTGAAGTTTTCCATGAAAATGGTTGTGGGAATGGGTATGCAAGCCAGGAGAATCATTAGTGTTAGTTGAAGCAAGCAAACTTTGTACTGATTAGTAAATGTATATTAATGTAATAGAATTATTATGTACAGACAGGTATTTTCTAGACACTGTGTCCCCTTGACATATCAGTGCAGTGCTGCCAGCTTTTTTTCTAGTCAAAAAATGAAAGTGGTGTGTTATTTCAGTTCTACATTACAATTGCCTGGGTAAAGCAGGCTCTGAAAAGCACAAATACTTTACAACGTTGAGATACAAACCCTCTCAGCTGATTAAACTGTTAATTGCAATTGGAAGTGGTACCATAAATCCTCTCTCCATATGTTTACCTAAAGGAAAGTTTAGTCTTCTGCTCCATGAGCTGTATGTCAAGGTATCAGTGTCTGCTTGGTAAGGAGGTGTAAATTGGTTCCTGCAATGCACAGTAGGGAGTATCTGATCTGATAATGTCTGGGAATTAGTGAGAAAGGGAGGGATTCTGCAGAAAGATGGAAGGAAAGGAAACCAGGAATGGCAAGAAATGTCTGTATCTGAGCTCTACTGTAACTTGTGGCTGTGCCAAAACCACATGGCAAATTGGTGATGAAGGGAATAAACAGCGGCCAAGGCAACCCCAGCCAGGAAGATGAGTGTGGAAGTGCCTGGAAGAGTGAAACAGACTGATGAGTTTACACAGGCTTGGCTCAGACACGTTCATGTGAGGTGTTGCCATGCCTCTGGCTTTGAGCTCAGGTATATGATTCAGTCAGAGGAAACCAGCCTAAGTCTAAAGAAAACATGATTATTCTGGTTTCAAAATAAGTGGTTTTCTACTTCAAAACCCCCAACCTGCTTAGCGCTCAGCAGTCCCCTTTACATGTGCAGTGCAAAGAATAATGACTGCCTATATCAGAACACTTCCACCTGAGACTGGGCTTTATCTCTTCCGTCAATTCCGCAACTTTTTCAGTATCTGTGTTCTCCCAGGAAAAACAATGAAAATCTTTAAACATTTCCTTTCTTTTTCTGAGTATTGACCTTGAAGCCAGTGGCACATCAGTGTCTATCTGAGACAACCACTGTGGTCAGCTTTTCCTTCCCCACTGGGCACCGATGAGTGATTGACAGAATAACTGAATTTACTGTCTGGATAATGATCTGCTGTTACTAAGTTGACTACAACAACTTAATAAAAGTTTGCTAATAGATATTCGTTGATCTGTTTCCACACAGACTTGGTCCTGTGTCAGGGAAAAAAGCAATTTGTGACACTTAATCTCAAGAGGGTGACGATACCAGTCTTTCCCTTACCTGCCACTCCCTGTGGTTCCTCAGCAAAATCTTCATTTCGAGTGAGCAGCCTCACTGCTTGTGTTTGCTTTTATTCCTGTACTTACAGTTATAGGAGAGTTTGACAGTCCCCTGCCACTTCAGAAATCCATCCTTACTTCCCATGATAAACAGCTTCACCTTGCCATCACCAGTGCTGGAATTGGATGTCCTGTCAAAGTTGCTCTGTATCCAACTTCTTGGTTGTCTTTTAGAAACTCTTTACAACTCTAGGTGACTTAACCATAGAAATGCCTCTACATCTATTGCCATTTTCCACAGTTAAAGCATTAAACTTGAAAGACAAAGCAAATGTTTATAGGACTGTGATTTCATCTGCTCCTTCAATGTGTTATAAAAATACTTCTGGAATTCCTGGATGACGCTGGGCATGAAACGTTAACATTTTATTAATGGTATACTTCATATATACACTGCTGTCTTTTCAAGAAAATCTATACGACAGCAAGTCATTTGTTTCTCAAGGAAATTACACCCAGCATCAACATGGATTTATTGTAGTGTTGTGCATAGGTCTAGAAGTGTGTTGTCAAACAGTGGGATCCACTCCAGGAAGGTTTTTTACAAACATAATAGTCATAGGTGGTCCCTGGGGCAGAAAGCTTCAGCTGAAGGCAGAATTTGTGTAGGAGGGGCTCAAGCAAGGAAGAAGCAAGGTGCACATTGCGATGGCAGCCAGTGTTTTACGCTTTTAAGGCTGCGTTTAAAAGATCAGAAACCACATGGCTCAAAACTTTTGAAAAACAGAGACTGAGGGATGGGCATGATGAAAGGGAGTGGGGAGCAGACTGAGATATTTAGGTGTTCAAAAAAACACTTTCGTATTTTGCCCCGTGCTTCCAGTTTTGTGTTACTGTTACTTTCTGTTTCTGTTTCCCTAGGCCAGCCGAAGGTAGGGGGTCAGAAGAGAGGTGGTGTGGGTCACACCTTTTCATTGGAGTCCGTTGTTTCCTGGTGTTTCTGAATCCAAGAAAAACATCAGGAAAACAGTGGCTCTGGTCATCTCCACTCTTAGGCGAAGTGCTAAACAAAACCTCCAATAAAAACCTCAGTACATACATATAGGGAATATCTCACATCTGTGCAGTGCCTGCTTTGAACTGCTAAAGTAACTTTTTCATATTGCTAGTTTTTATAGAATAATTATGTGAATTTACACAGAATGTTACAGATAGCAGTACTGGCATTCTCTAAGCGGGCAGGTCCGGTTCTGCAGGTTGCCTAGTCCAAGGTTTTGTCCAAAGTATTTGCCAGGTGATAGTGCAGGACACGGGATTCCACTCAGGATGCCTTTTCTGGGGGAAGCCCAGGCACAGAGGGAATCTTGCACAGCGGGCCGAGGACGGGAAGGCACATGGTTTAGTGGTGATTTTGAAAAAGTTACTCCCATTCCAACTTTTTTAGCCTCCCCACCTTGTCTCGCGGCTCTGGAGAGGGATGCGAAGCCTGGATCTCCTCCCAGAGGCAGCGCAAGCCGCACGGCCTGCAGCTCGGTGGCGGTCCCTGGCCGGTTTCCTCGCAGGACGCTTCTGCTCGTGGGCGAACCCCCCCAGGAAGCGTCCCCGGAGAGCCCCCGCCCGGGGCACCGGGACACCGGGAGGGCACGGGGACACCGGGAGGGCACCGGGACACCGGGAGGGCACCGGGACACCGGGAGGGCACCGGGACACCGGGAGGGCACCGGGACACCGGGAGGGCACCGGGACACCGGGCGCGGCGGGGGCGGGGCCTCATGCGGGGGGCGGGGCCTCGCGCGGGGGGCGGGGCCCGGGCCGAGCGCACCAATCAGAGAGCGGCAGCGCGGGCGGGGCACAGGCACGAGACCAAGGCGCCAAACAACCCTTCCTCCCTCGGACGCGAAACGGCGCTCCCGCCTTCCGCTCCCCCGACAGCCAATCGCAGCCGCCATCCCCCCGCCCGTCCCGCCCCCGGCGGAAAGCGACCAACGGGATGCGCAGCCGCTGCCGCCGCTCAGCCAATCAACGTCTAAACCCATTGAAAAAAAAAAAAAAAGGAAGAGCGGAGCCCGTTAGCTCCCGCCCGTGACCTGCGGCCGCGCTGGGCGTTCCGGCCGTGCGGGGCGTTCGAGACGCGGTCCTGGCGATGCTGCCGGGGGCGGCCGCTCCCCTCGGCCGCTCGGGCCCCGCTGGGTCGCTCCTGCCATGACCCGACCGCTCGGCGAGGGGCTGCCGTCTCCGGTCCCTTCCTTCGCCATGTCCCGCCGCCATGTTACGCCGGCGGCCGCGGGCAGAGAGGCGGCCCAGGACTGCAGGTAGCGGCGGGGCGCGGGAGAGGAGCGGTCGCGGTTGTTGCCGGGCAGCGAGCCCGCCTAGCGGGACGCCCCGGCCTCCGGCGTGCGCCGCGCTGCCCAGGGCGGGTGGCCGGGCTCGGCCCGGTTCCCGGGAGTGTCACCGGGGGCCTGCCCTCGGTGGGTGCTCCAGCCGCCAAGGGGCGCGGCCGGGGCCTCCTCCTAATCGGAACCGGTACGTGGTGCCGGTGTTCGTTGGCCGAGAGGTTCCGAGGGTCTGAAGGAAGTGTCCAGCTAAATTCTGGCTGGCATTTCCAGCGCATCCTTCAAAATCCCGGGATCGTCCCACCTGTGCCCTCCCAGGCCACCTGTAGAGCGGAGCGGCTTCGGCGGTTCGGCTCGAACCCGGGGCTTGTGCTGTCGGTTCAGGTTCCGAACCCGCTCCCAGCGGCGCCGCTAACGGTGCCGGAGGAGCGCTGCCCGGCGAAAACACCGGCACCCGGTGACAGCGGGCTTAGCCTTGACAGGCTCCTCTGCTAAGTAGGAATTCAAATTCCGCCAAGCGCCTGGGGGCTTTCAGAGGCTGCCCGGTTGTTTCTTGCAGAATGAAACATTTCTTACGTTGTTAGTAGCACCTTCTTTTGTTCAGATCCTCTGTTTTGATAGCACTGTCATTTAAATGAAGGGGACCGGATAAAAGTTCACTTTTTTCAATCTTACTTTTTGCCCAAGAAAGTGAAATGAAACTGTGCAGTTTCGGTTTTGTTGCAGTTGTCTAAAAGACTGAGTTTTTCTATGTGAGTTTCTGTTTTGGCTGGTTGTGGGGTGTTTTGTTTTGTTTTGTTTTTTGTTCTTTCTGTAGAACTTTTCAAGATGCTCTGTCTCATCAAAGATGTAGTAGCTTTTTGTAGTTTATTACTGTGTTAGGTGAATTTGCAACCTTGGAAGCTATTGCTAGTGTATCCAATACAGCTTTTTAAAAGCTTTTATCCAGCCAGAGGTAACCAGGAATAGGGCTGTGAACACTGACTGCTTTTACCAAATGCTCAGGGGCTTGTTTTTTTAAGACAAGTGGGAATATTTCCACTTTCCTTCTTCCATGCAGGTTGTGTCATTACTTTTGGAAGGTCTGTTAGGTTCACCTCCTGGCTGTGCAGCTTTTTTCTTTTGTTGGAGGAGAGCGTGTATTTGTGGCTTTTACGTTTTCTTTTGGATTTTTAGTGGTCTGCTGTTTCTTGTTACATCCACGAAAGCTACAGCTGATTATCTGCTATCTCTGTAATGAGACAGCAGATAATCAGTTTTGTTATGCTGTATTTTTGTTTCACTTAGAATACTGGATGCAGGTGAGGTCAGTCCCATTCAGGAAAGTTTAGTTTAAAGTGGAAGGTTGAGATTTACTGGGATTATAAAGAAAACAGTTGGAGTGAGGAAAGTGACAGGTTAACTTTGTTAGTCAAGCAGGGTGAAGGCTGGAAGGTGAAGAGGATGATGATGCTTCTTCTGATTTGTCAGAAATAAGAGCTGCTGGCATTAAAGAAAATCTGTAGAAATAATTTACAGTATTTTAATTACATGGCATTCACTGAGTGAGCATTTAGGTATTGTTCTTTTAAGAAGATAAAGTTATGTTTTCTCTTCAGAAACCAGATGATAACGGAGTTCTTCAAACCAGTTTTAAGTCAAGGTAATTTTTTGTTTTTTTCAAGTGGAAGACATTTATATGAGTTTTAATTATGTAAGTGTGCAGAATGATAGTCCAATCTCATTCCATATTGGAGCAGCAACATAATGAGCATAGCTTACCAAATATGTCAAAATGAGCACATTTAATTTTTTTCCAATAATGTAACTGAAATTATCAATTTCCTGTTTAAATAAATTTCTTTAAATAGTGATGCAATTATTATTTCAAATTATGTCTCATGTTGAAGCCAGATTGTTTATAACAACTGAAGCTGCATCGTAGGTCATGTGATTCTTTGCATGGCAGTAGCAAGACTGGATGGTTAAGTTAATTAATTGTGGATTGCATGTGAGAGAGAGAGAAAATACCAAGTAATATACTGTAATAAGGTCTGTTGTTTTGGGTTATTTTTTTCCTTCCAATACCGTTTTTGTGAATAATTGTCTTTTCTTTCCTCTTCTAAACCACGGCCATAAAGACAGAACGGTGCTGTCCTCACCAGACAAAGGAAATGTAAAAGATGAAGGAATGGGACTGTCAGTTTTACGCACTGAAGGTTTTGAAAGGAATTCGTCTTCTCCAAAGAAGGTCAGAAGAAAAAGATGCCAGACCAAACATGAAATAAGTCCTGTGATAGGTGTCTTTTGGAAAAGAATTGAGGAAAAGGACAGTGTAAGCATGGCAGAGCGCGCAGGGCCCTGGGTTTGTTGTTCGTACCCAAAAGTGGCGATTCAGAAGCTCCTCGTTACTGCGGGGTCTCAGATGCGTTCCTTGACCGGAAAGGAAAAGACTGCCCGGCCAGAACAGGGGAGAAATGAGAAATGTCTGGGTGTAAGGAGAGCACCATTGTCTCCTGGAAATAGTTGGGAAGAGAAGAATAACTGTATGCATCTGACAGACTCCAGCTCAGTCTCTGACAAAGGGGTTTCACCTCCAGGAGCTGATATTTGAAAAGCTGGGGCTGGAAATTACGGCACTAAGGGCGCCGCATCTCTGAGCTCGAGGCAGATTTCCCCACTGCCCCGCTCCCCTACTGATTCTGCCTTTAGGTTGTCACTGGAAGCTCTCTGCAGGGAAAGGGAATGGGAGAAGCAGAAATTGAAACAATCTAAGCCACATCCTGTAAAGCCGTTCTAAGGAACAAATGTTTTGCGTCAGGTGTTTTTAAAAGAGTTAATAAAGGTAGAAATCACTGACCCATTGTGAAGATGAATTTTTAAGTTTTTAGATTTTTTTTAAAATTTTACATGGTCTGATCGGGTTCTTGGTGCTGCCTTTTTCAAATGTAACAGAAGTTTATGTTCTTTTGCTATTCCTTTGTAAGTTTTAGGTCGTGCTTGGGTAAGGTGATTCTTAATCATTTTACAAACAGTGGAAAGTCCTGTTTTAAAAGCAGGGGAGATATTCTGGGCTAGATGCAAGCATGGAAATGCAATAGGAATTGTAACTTGAAACTATATTTTGTAGAAAAAGATGCCTTTATCTTAAATGCCTTATCTCGTGTTTTCTTACAATGTGGCTTAGGGAGCAGACTGACAAATTTCTGCTCTTTAGAAGTTGCAGCTAATAGCAGTTCAGATTTATGCATTTAAGCCACAGTATTTAGATAGAGATGGGAGTGGTCCTATTAAAAATGTAGTATTTAATTACAAGTCACTTTTAATCTGAAGAAAAAAATATATAATTTGCATTCTGGAGAGATCTTTGCAGCTGTGTTTTAAATTTGTCTTGAAGTGAGGTCTATTAACATAATTCTGAGGGTGTGTGGAACTAAGTCTGTGCTGGATTCAACCCTGGTTTTAAAAAGTATACAACTGACTTTTTTTTTTTTTTTCTCCCTCTGTATTTATTTTTAGGGACATGGATGTCCTATAAGAAAAATAATACCTTTTGGTTCAAGGGAGATTGCCTCAGGTATGAGCATTGCTGTTAATATAGAATTAATTAACAAATCAAATTCATCACTTCATGTCTGTTTTTAATGGCTTTTTTTCCTTGAGATTGTTTTCTATTGTCTTTTACTAAAAGAGGAATTCTGCTGAAAAGTCAATGTTATTTCTAATATATGGCAAGCTTGAAGAGTTTTAAAAGTAATTTAGGATTTTAGTGTAAAACACATTGATTGTAACTCAATTAGAATTCGTGATATTTCATTGTCTTAAAATCTTGATCTCAGATTATTTTTATGGTTTCTCTTGTGCTTTGGATAATCCACATTTTCTGTGGTGGTTAATAAATTGTGCCTTTCAGCTTAACCCAGAAAGAATATTCTTGTTGACCCAACCACTAAAGTTGAGCTGGTATTTTTGTTGCTTTTTGGCCTTTTAACCACATCGTTTTGCTCTATAGGTGGTGGAATGGAATCTAAAGCGCTTGAGGTAGGTCAGTAGGAAGATAAACTTTAAAAAGAAAACAAAAAGTGTCTATGGCTGTGGAAACCCATCAGATTATTTGCTGCTGTAGTCCTAATTGACTTAAAACCAGAAGCTAGTTTTTTAAATGGAAAGCTGTTACATGTTTGATTTTTTTAAAGCTTTGATTGTTACGATTTTAATTTTTTTTTAAACATGATGACTGTGTTTTATTTTTTTCTCCAACGCTTCACAGATGACCCCTCTCAGCCAAGGCTGATGCAGGTTTTAGAACATGAGGCATCGTCTTTTAGGACATCATCTGAGATGGCCTCCGGTGCACCAAAGAGCCCAGCTGTTCCTTCACACTTCCTTAAGGTGTCCTTTGGACTATCCAAACCAAGAGACTCTCCTGGGAAAAGAAAACACTCTACCATGAGCGTGGATGTAGATGGTTCAGATCAATCTGAAGTGAATGACCCTGCTTTTAGTAGATCATCTTCAAAATGTAAATATAGGAGGTGTGAGTTTGTAAAAAATATCTTTTTAAAGTCTCCTCATGATGATGTTCTTCAACTCAAGGAGCCTGCTGCCCTGTCTAGACATGATTTGACTCTTTCAGAGGAAATCCTCAACCCAAGCAATGAAAAGGAGAAAAATATTTACTCCACTGTAGGTTTGTCATCTTCATATTCTGCACACAGTCCTGCTAAAAATAACCATATTTCTGTTGTGGACACCAAAGAGAATCAATTACAGCTGGCCAACTCATGCTTTTTCTTGGAAAAGTCCCTCCCTTTTTCTCAGGAAAAAAGTACTGTCTTGCCTTCTCCCCACCACTTAACACAAACAAAAGGCCTGAAATCCCCTCTACAGGTTGCTGGCTTATCTCAGGTATTGGACGTTAGGAAAGAGCAAGATAAAAGACCAGAAAGACATGAACGGAATAAAGGATACAGTATTCAATCCAGCAACAGTTTTTCAAATACAATCCATGAAGTTTCTGAAAACACTCCTGATTCTTGTAGAATGGAAGTCTCTGGAAAACTTGGACTGTCCCCAGAGACTGGTAAAAGTGTTCCCCCTTCGCTGCCTTTGAAAGAGTCTTTCATGGACAGCAGCCACGAGTCTTCACAAAGCTCAGGAGAACTGGAAGTTAAAAGGAACTCGACGCACAAGTCCAAGCTGAACAGAAGATGGCAAAGCAGCTCTGAGAGTGAAGATGACGTATTGGAAACCATTCTAGATGATGATGATGATGAAGAAGTATTAATGCCACTGCAGAAAATGCTCAGTTCAAGTCTCAAACCACAGGCAAAAACCCTGGATGACTCTCTTGACAGTGTTTCTCAGGACACCGTAACTCCGTTACTGAAGCTTCATGTAAGTTGGCTAAAAACCAAAAAAAAGCACATTCTTTCAAGTATTCTTTTAAGGATGCTATTTGCAAGAAAAATAATACAGATTTTAGCACAGTGCAGGGCCCAGATACTGCTAAGTTATTACCCCATATTTCAAATTTCAGGGGAATGAAGTTTGGTATAGTAGGTATATACCACCAAAACACAGACAGAGACCCAGTGAATGGAGACATCTCATAATCAAGAATCAAATTGCCTCCAGCCTCACCTGTTCCATCTGGCACGTACAGAGAGCAACTTGTTCAGGTGTGCTAAAGAAGTAGTGTCTGCTACTTAGCTCTCTTTTAAATGACAAGCTGCTCCAGCAGCTGAGATGTCCAGTAGTCTTCTAGTGCCCCTTCCACTACCATGCAGGGCACAAACCGTGACTGTGTCTTCTACAAAAGACTCAGCAGACTTGCAGACTCAGTCAAGTTTTTGTCTAAGTGGTGCCAGTAGAACTCTTGCTAACAGCAGTCAGGCTGTGTGTGACTGATTGGTAATAGTTACTTTACATTAATGTTAGTCAAGAGTGTGTTCTGCACCAACACTCAGCCACCTCTTGCTGATTCTCATTACACCCACTAAAGCTACAGTTGAGTGTAATGAGGTAGCAGATAACCAGCTTTGTTGTATTTTTATTATCCCTTATTCATAATGCCTGATAATTCAGAATTATTTGCTTGCAAAACTGCTTACTTGGCTTAAGGGTCCTGTGCTGCTGTGCAGTTCCAGCGTAGTTGGAGCAGGGATGTGCTTGTTATTGTGCTTGTCCTGGGAATGGATGAAAGATGGTGTATGCAGCCAGACTGATTTAGCTCTGTGCCTTCTGGTTGTTCTTAGGAGTTCTGTTTTTGCTTTTTCCCCCCTAAAGTTAGGAGGTTACGTTTAGAAGATGTGTGCAGTCTAATGTTTTTGTTTTCCTAGTCAGGTAAGATTTTTATGAGCCGAATTTAACTGGAGGAAATCGATGTAGACATTCAGAGATCTGTGTGCTAGACTCCAGTCATATATCCCTGACAAAGTCTGTGATTGTCAGAGATCTGCATGTGAGTAAGTGTGGTGTTTTCTTTGAGGCTGCATTTCATGGAAATTGGAAGTATTTTAGGATTTCAAAAAGCTGACTGAATTCTGATCATCTGTCACAAGGGATAGGTGACATCTTTGAATCCCTGTGTACAGGATTTTATGGTGATGAATTGGGGTTTTTAAAAATTACCTCATTTGTTCAATAAGAGCTTGTCAAGTAGTGATTTTGAAGTTTTATTGTAAAATAATGTTTTAATAGGCAAGGTCCTGCATTAGTGTGACATTCCTGACAGTTGGTGCAGGTTGGAAATAGCTGTATTTAAACAAAGAGGTTTTGTACTGGCCCTGGCTGGGTTGGAATTAATTTTCTTTATAATAGCTGTTTGATGCTGTGTGTTTCAGACAAAACCAATGTTGATAGTAGACCAGTCTTCTACCTATAGTGGAGCAGTACTTGCACAGCATCAAGGCTTTGTCTTCTTCCCATGCTGCCCCCATAGAGCAGACAAAAAGCTGGAAGGGAACAGAGCCTGGAAAGCAGACCCTGGCTGACCAAAAGTATATATTCCAGGCCACATAATGTCATGCTCAGCAATCAAAAAACCAAGTGGGGGGAGTTGGTCTGGCGTGCTGCCATTGCTCAGGGTGTAGCTGGGCATCCTCCTGCTTGTCAGAGGTGCTGAGTGGCTGCCTTTGAATTGCTTTTTTTTTTTCTTGCTTATGCCTTTTCCCCTGTTAACCTGTTGTTATCTTAACCCATGAATTCTCTTATCTTTGCTTTTCTTGCTTTTCACAGTCCTGCACCACTGGCTGGGGGAATGCCCAAGCTTTGTGGTGCTTAGCTGCTGCCTGGGGTCAGCCCATCATTAGTTTCTAGAGTGGAAAACAAACAGCAGAATACCTGTGTGAATTCTCTCTTCTGCCTTCCCCTCTCCTCATGCTTTTCAATCTCTGACAGGGTCTATTTGTTGACTGAGTTACTGTCTCCATGGGTGGATGTTGAGCAGCTGTAATTATTTCATCTGTGCTTACGATTCCGTAATCAGGAGTGTTATAAATGTGACTGGTGCGGTTTCATGTGTGTTTCACAATCTCAGCCAACGTGACTACCTAATTAATGGTTAAGCTTGATAAACACACACAGCCTAGATCAAGTGCTTGTGGGACACCTGTGTGACCACAGCCTTTGCCTGGCCTGTTCTGATCGTGGCCAAGTAAGACAAAGCAGTTAAGAACTGTCCCAACATGTCCATGACCATGATTTTTCTTGTAAAAAAGGGCATATGTGTACTTGGAATAAAGCTTTGGTTTCCTCAGTTGTTCAACAGTTACTTGACACATATTAACCGAATATACAATAAGCTAAGAAGTCTTCAGCTTTGCTACAAGATTTCCCACACAAAGACATGCTGCTTGTTACATTTACAAGGTGACTGAATACCAGGGTGGTGGCAGAAGAGCTGTGCTTGTCTGAAGAATGGAATCATGGCCATAAAAGATTTCAAATCTTTTGTCTGTTACAGGCTGAATAAAAGACTGGCCACTGAAAAACAAGCCACTAGCAAAATTTGTTAAAACTTTGTGTGTTGTTCTGTTTATTAGCTCCTTAATTTGGTTTGTGTTGGGATTTTGATTGGAAATTTTGTCTTGTTTGATTAATTTGAAGGTGATTTAGTAGATACTGGAATTTTGCCCTCTAGGCACTCTGGAAGTAAAAAATCTGAGACAGTTTTGGAGGTTCTTGTCTCATGCACGAGAATGGAGATTCCCGGGGTCTCAGTGGATGATAACAATAGTAAAGTTGTGAGATAAAAGCTTCTGATGGTAATGCTCTTTGTGAAGGCTAGCTGAAGGTCAGCCCCAAACATGCAGAGGCTTGTTTCACTGCTCAGAGCCACTGTGAAGTGGTTATTTCTGAATTAGTCATTGAGAGAGATCTGACCATTATGTAAAATTGTCAGGGGACTGAGAAACCTGAACTGATAATAATCCTGTTTTGCAGGTCTCCTTTAGGTTTATATCTGCATGTAAAATATCGTTAAAATTGGAAGAGGTTTCTATTTTGATTATTGTCTAATAATGACTTGATGGCTTATGGTATTATTTAAATGTCTTACTGTTTTATTTCCAGCTTTCTAGGACTCCTGTTTTAAGCAAGGTGTCATATGTGAACAGCTTAGATCATCTCTTGAAGGAGAAGGAAGAATCTAGAAGGTTTGTTTCTTAAAGCCAGTTTGAAAAATGTGGGATGGTGTTGTAAAAGCTTGGCTTTGCCTTTTCTCCCCAGAAATGATAAGGTTTGATTAGCAGCAAGCTAAGCTTTGCCTGCTGATGCCACCAGCATACAACTGAACTGACAGGACCTACAAGTGTTGCTTAAATGTTAAAAGCTGAATGACAGGCTCCTTCCAAGCAGCAAGAAATGATTTGTGATGCATCTGTTTACCCCTGAAGAGCCAGGCTATATTTACTGATGCCTTTGTTTTAGGTCACTGAGCCAGCTAGCAGCTGCTGGTCAACCATGAAATAGAAATATTTATGTAGACTGACTATACTAGTTTTTTCAAAGGCATTTTTTGCTCAGTATTGGTTGCCAAATTTTGCAGGTTATTGGTGTCTGAGGAGTTACACAGGTCAGTGAACAGAACTAATGAGTATTCTTACGAGAGATCTTTTGGGTAGGAAGTGAAATGTGGTTTAGGTGTTAGTGGCAAGTGGTGGTGATGGGTGTATGTGTTTAACTGCTTATTGTGATTAACTGTTTTGATTAAAGAATTTGACCCTGGTAACTATGGGCTGATTGGTCATGGAGTAGCAGATACTCCTGTAACTAATAGTGTTTAACAGATGAAATGCTTGTTTGGTGCTTAGAAGAAAGTAAACATTCAGCCACAAGATCGAAAGTTTTGTGCAACTACAAAAACTTTATCAGAAGCTGGTTGAGTATTTGTGTCTGAGAAACCAGTGATTGATTGTGCAGTTGGAAATTACTTATGTTTTGGGAAACAGTCACTTTGTGTCTTGGAATAGCAAGACCCTTGGGTTTTGCACAGATGCAATGTCTCACGTGGTTTTGCCGTATGTAACTGGCTCCTGATTTCAGGGTTCACATTCAGAGCTTGGATTTTGTTGACTTTGTTGTAAGTATTAAATGGTGATGATATGCTCTGCTGCTGCTGTTATTTCAGGTTAGAGGAAATAGAGAAACGGTTACAGGAAGATGTAGAAAGAGGGGACAATGCTTCAGATGGAGAAGATGAGGACAATGCCAGTGGAGATGATCTCTCGGAAGAAAACAGGTCCTTGCCACTCCAAAAGCAATTAAATCTTGATCTCTGCTTTTCTAGCCTTTTTTCCCCCTAACCTCTCGCTGTTTCTAACAATTGTTAATATGTTTAATGAGAGCCATTTTAAAATCTTTTGTGGTTGAGTGGATTTCCTTGGGTGCAACTGTATTCTAATAATTCAGCTTTCCCATAAGACTGATGTGTTCATCACCTGAAAATAACATTCTGAAGCAGCAAATAGCTTCTCAGTGTTTGAATTGATAAAAGCTATTTTGATTTTTACAGGGCATTTATAAAGAGATATTCAGTAGTAACTTATGTCATACCTGACAAACACCCTGGAGAAGATTTATTTGATTTATCAGCTGCTGGGAAAATCTTCACTCAACATAACCTTGACTTGGGGAATTTTCACCTCACCCCTCAAAATCATATAGAATATCTGCTTCTTAAGTAAGAATATGCTCTTGACTTTGTTGTGTTTACTTGTACATTTTTCTTTTTATTTTTAGCAGTTTTAAGGTTCTGTTTAATCTTTGCATGCAAATGAGCTTTGTCTTAGTAAATAGGCAAGACCCTTTCCCTGGAATTTTCCTTTTTGGGTTAGCTTTACAGAAGAGTAAATTGTAATTTGAAGCTTCCTTCTTTCCTCCTCTGCAATTCTTGAAAAACCTCTTTAAAAGAGACACGAGGCAAAACAGCTGTTCTGGCCCCTTCCATATTTCTACCACATTGGGCTGTCATTGATAACCTCACCGGTTTGTGGGACACAAATGCAGAAGTGAAACGTTCTAATGGACACAAGCTTAACTATCTGCAGACTGAAAGACCTTTGTGGTTGCCTGTTTGTGACCTTCTAGTGTTACATTATGACTGCTGAAAGACTTTTGGTGTTCCCATCCTGCATGGGCTTGGCACTTGAGGCTCCATCTAATGAGGATTGCAGAGGGTCAGGGTCTCTGACATGTTAGATTCAGTCTCTGAGCCACCAGCATGTCTGTGTGTACACAAACAACTGCTCTGTAACCCACAGGCATTTCTGCTCTACGTTTACGAGGTTGTCACACTGCAAATAACTGGGCAAATACTTCCCTAATGCCGCAAGTGTAAATCCTGAAAATTTCTGGTTATGTCATTTGGTATTTTATTCCAAACATGCGTCAGAGGAGCTGAGAGAATTCAGTTACTCCTAGAGGATTTTATATCCATGTGTATGTGCAATTGTGGGCGTGAAGAGGAGGAGAGTGACTTTTCATCTCTTGGGGAAATGGTGTTTGTGATGCACTCCCTTGGCTTCAGGCTTTTCTATTAATATGTTTTGGAGATCACAAGGGTGTGAGCTTCAAAAGCATCTTGTAAATCAGTGACTGGAGGAATGAGAATTAAACTGATCATCCCTTGCAGAAGGCAATTATGGTTTAATTGCTTATTATTGCATTTAGCCCAGTTGGCACAGCTGGCAGGTACTGGCTGCCCAGCTGGCACGTGGAGGTCTCACCAGTCAGGCAGGTAGAGGGTATATGTAGGAATTAGGACACAGATCTCTCAGCAGAGTTACCTGATGTAGTAGATAGAGAGAACAGAGGAGACTGAAGAAGGTTGTGTGGGAAA
Organism: Hirundo rustica; assembly: GCF_015227805.2. NCBI lineage: Eukaryota > Metazoa > Chordata > Aves > Passeriformes > Hirundinidae > Hirundo > Hirundo rustica. Next base: position 23,171,530 of record NC_053457.1, on the reverse strand, counting down.
CTGTGTATCTTTAATTCAGCTGCTTGTGACATCCCTAACTTTCTAAAGAAGAATCATGGAATATCCTGAGTTGGAAGGGACCCACAAGGATCATCAAGCCCAACTCTTAAGTGAGTGGTCCGTATGGGATTTGAACCCGTGGTGTTATCAGCACCCTGCTCTGACCAGCTGACCTCATCCTAGTGACTAAAGCTACAATAATTCAGTAACAGCAATGGAACACTTCTGTTCTTCCAGCAGCTACTGTTTGCACCCCACAAATTTGCACAGTGAGATTAGGCTGTGGGATTTTAATTGCATTAGTTTGCCTCCAGACCCTTTATTTAAAAGGGACTTTTAAAAACTTTGAAAACAATGTTTTTTCTCTTATTCTGAGAGTGTTGGTAAAGGTCATTGGACAGTTAAAAATCTTATTTAATATTCTCGTTAAATAGCGTAGCAGGCTATCTGTGTAGTCAGACATAGTGGTTTATAGTACAATGGTGTAATCAGTGTTTGTTTGAAACTATTATTCCCTAATAATACAGATATTTCCAGACTGTGTACTGTGGCTTTATGGAGAGAAAGATGTTCTAAATGACATTTGTGAATTTGATTGCTATTAAAAATCAAGGTTTCATTACTATGATACTTTATGTAAGTTATAGCCTGAGAATAACATCTGTTTTGCATATTCAGATCTTTCTTTGCTGTTGATGATGATCTGAGGGGTGAGGAAGTTCTTATGTTTTTGTGAAAGTGATGATGCAACCACTAATTGATTTTTATCCTTTTTCCTTGCCCCTGTTTTTCTCTTGCAGTTGTAGTGTAACGCAGCAGGTTTTTTTAGTTGTTAATGGTGTTCTGAGTTCTGCTTACCATGATACATTGTGTTCCACACCAATTCTAGAGTGGCTTTTCAAGGTAAGTCTGCGCTATTCATGCATTATAATAATTCTCTGTGTGTACAATATTTTTCCTGGAAGCCAGTTGAAGAAGTTGGTGAATCTGTTCCGTTAACAACTTTTAAATCAGATATTATTTTTTCCCCATGGGTTTTGATTTATTCTCGAGTCTGAAACACTTTGATTGTCACTAGGGGTAAAACAATGGAGAGAGCCTTTTCTCCACGTTTTGAGCGAATGCAGAGCTGCATATCCATGTTCATATATGCTACTGCATTGAAAAAGGACACAGTAGGTGAGGAGAGGTGCTATGGGTGAAATCATGAGCAAATGCTAATCCCATTTCCTCTCACCCTTAGAAAAACAATACATGCTGCAGTATGCAAAAGTGCTAAAGTAACATTTTCTACATATATAATCTTCGAAAATCATCAGTGATAGCAGCATTATCTGATAATTTTCGTTTGGAAAAGGTACCTTATGGCTCAGGAAGAAGCCCGGAGTCATTCGCAAAGGAAGTGCCGTGACTCTCTGCTTTCAAGATATGTGTCAGGGTCTGAGTCACCCGGAGTTTACAGTGTTGTTACTCACAGAAATGCCCCCCTGCAGTCTCCATTCTTTTATTAATTGCCACATTCTAACTGCACCTGAAACAAAAAAGAAGTCTGGACCACCTGGGAAATTGCAGCTTCAGTCTGTTGACTGGATTTCTACATTTGCCAAAAGCAAAGCATTTTGCTCTTTCCTGGCCTTCCCTCCAGCCAGTTAAAAATTTGCCTTCCCTGTTTCTCTGAGCTCTGGTGTTCCTCTAATAAGGAAGAAGTGTGAGCCAATTGAGATCACTTACAGAGCAGGAAACTGTCCAGCACTTGGGGGAGAAAAAAGAGTTTTTGTTGGGCCAGTGATGTGCTCCAAGAAACCTGAACGGTACTTCATTGTCATGTTTTTATAGTTAAGAGTTATGTGAAAAACTGAGAATTCATTGTTTGGGTTTAATATTGCATATGTCCAACTTGTGTGTGGCTGGAAAAGGGTGTAGTTAACTCTGTTGCCTCCACTCCTGCTCAGGGAGCTCAATTTGATCACAGATGCAAATGGGTTCCAAAGGGGTACGTGATACTTTCTATTCTCTTAACCCTCAGAGCTTGTTTGTAAACCAACATGGGGTTACAGCATTCTGATACTGTAAATAATTAATTTTAAAGTATTCATATCGTTTTTGCACTGCTTGAAATAATATTCACAGTCTTCTGTTCTCATTGGTGTATCTTGCTTTATAGAGGCTTTGGGGTTGGAGTTTTTTGGTTGGCTGGTTTTTAATCTGTTACTCATTTTACTCTGCTGGGAAGTTTGGTGGTATTTTTGTTCTGATTCGATGTGGGGGTGGTTTTTCTAATTAAAAGAAAACTGATGCCGTCACACAGGTTGGTTTTCGATGCACAGCTTCTTCTCTCTTTGCAGATGATGTCTATCCATCTCGACCACTGTGTTTCCACCAAGCTCTTAGAAAGATTGATGGAGCTAACACTAAAAAACTGTAAGTATTTGAAGGGTGGAAAACTGATCACCTGAATGAAAACACTTCTCTCTTCAGTTTAGAAAAGTGTTAGTGAGGAAGTGAAAGGCACTAGTTCTGTTGGGTGATTTTGGCTTGAATTTAGGCTCTGTTTTTACTAATTTGATGCAGAAATGCTGAGGACTGACCTTCACTGAGTGTGTGCAGCCTGTATCACCGTATGTGGTCCTGGCACATACCTCCAGAGTGGTGCATCCCGTACAGAGCCTTTTAAACTCATTCCTGGTATTTCACAAATAGAGTTGACCTGAAGAGAAGCTCAGTATGCTCAAAAGTTTGCTCTCTTTTCCATCTTTTACTTTGTATGATGTGGACATTTGTAGCTTAAGGACTACAAGATGTTTTTCACTTTGTCATATCCAGTATGTAGCTCTTCATGATTTACTTTCCAGATTAATGACAGAAGTGAAGTGAATCATACACCTTCACAGAAACACTTTGAAGGATCTGTTCAGCCCACAGTGCTGCTAATGTCTTCTGTGCTTTGTCTTCTTCCTTTGTCTGTACGCAAATATTTCTCCACTACAAGTTCCTTTGTGTGTTCCCCACATCTTCGTTCAGATCCATCAGAAGTGACATTCATTTAAGACTACCAGTTAACGTTGTTAGAGTAATGTGGTTCTCTTCAAGTGTTTGCACAGGCCTGTCCAGGTTGCACCCCGTATTTTAATTCTTGTTTGAAATCAGAGCTGATATCAGAGGGAATGTAGCCTCCTTTATTTTGTGCCTTGCTGGCATTAGGCTTGATTCTGGATGAACAGTTCAAGATAATGAATGAGCATTCAAACAATTAAGGCTGGGAGCTCCTTGTTTACCACTTCTGTTCCAGAAACCTTGCCTGTTTTCAAATGTTACTTAGCTTCTCTTCCAGTCCTGCTGTGATAACACCCTCTTACCTTTACCTACACAGGCAGTAATTTATGTGTTCTCTTAAAAATATTGCCTTGTTGTTAGTTCTGCTGTTTGTGATGAAAAAGAACTATGACATAAAATGGGTGGAACTTGAAAGTAATCTACCTGTTACATAGGCAAGATGTTTCCCTAGTGTAGAATACTGTATCAGGCTTTTTTTCCCCTCCCCCTTTGTTCTGAAAATAAGCTTACTGTTTAATGTACTGACTCCTCTGAGATGAGAGCTGCTAGAATTGATGCAAACTGCTAAGCTTTTTTGTTTCCCTTAAAAGGAACTAATGCTAAGAACTAAATTTAAACTAATCCATTCCTTGTCTTTTATTTGTAGCTTCCATCAGTGATGAACAGTTTAAGCCATGGATTCCTTCAATAGCTGATATAGCAGCTGTTTTTGTCAACATGGGTATTGGGTTCAGATCTCTCTTTCCATTGCAACATCTTCAACCCCCCTTCAACGAGCATGATATTTTGTAAGTGTTTTCCTTTGGATATTTTTTTGCCTAGATCCTGTGAAAGCAGGTCTTGTGCTTAGGATGTAGAATCAGAAGGTTCTTCTTTATTTCCTTTCCCATACTTTGTAAGTTCTTGGCTCAGGTCTCAGTAAAAACAAATTACTCTGGAATTCAAACGATGCCTTCTAGGTAAGGATTCAGCAAACCAGAGCATTGTCCTTTGTCCTGCATATTCCTAATGAGGGGTTTGCAGGCTACAAGTTGAGTTAGATGTGTGGGTTAGATGCTCTGTAACTGAAGATTTTGGGTTGAAGGCATTTGATGCCTTCAGGATTTTTTTTTTTCTTCAGTTTGATGTCAATAAGCCTTTGTGGGCTTTTGAATTGTTTATTTTTTACTCAGATTGTGTTTCTTCTATTAGAAGTCAGTTGCAAGAAGCAGTGGATCAACAACAGCCAACAGGAGATGTAGCCTTTGCCAGTCCAGCGTTCCCCAGTCTACTTAAAAACAATTTAATTAATGTGATTAAGGTGAGAAAACTCCAAGGTTTTTGTGGGTTGGGTTTCTTTTTTTGTGTCTGTTTCCTTTTGGGAGGGAAGATCAGGTTTTCAGTCTAGTCTTGAGCGTGTGTTTGAGGAGATGCTGTCCTGAGACTTCAGCTTCACATTCAGCAGAGTTTATTGCAGGCATTTTGCAAACTTCCGTTTCTTGACTTCCATTGGCTTCACTCACAACTGCAGAGTTTTGCTGATAGGTCATCTTGGCTCCCTCTCTTAGAAGAAACTATTCACTGATTTCAGTTTTCAGTATTCCTGGAATGTTTAGAAAATCTTTGCAATTCCTTCAGTTAAAGGAGGATTTTCTATGTAGTAAAGAAAGATCTTTCCTGCTCTGGTAGTGTCTGGGGAATATTACCATCGCTCAAAAAATCGAGTCTCCAGCAGATATTAAAAAAAAAAGGATGCTGTTACTGGGGTATGGGGGTATGTTAGTACACAAGTGTTGCCAAAACAGTACATCACTGGAGGTACATTTTAATGTGAGCGTGGAAAACTTGAGTTCTCATCATGCTTCAAAATTCAAAATAAGCTAAAGCAATTCCATATTTTAATGCTTTGTGTTTCTTTTCAAGTTTCTAGTTTTCTGTACATCAGTAATTCACGATGGATATACTGACCAAGAAATATGGCTGCTGCTTATATTGCTATTTAAAATAAGCTTGGAGAAACAGTTAAAAAACCATTTTCCGATAGATTTTCAGTGCCTTTTTGTAAAGCTTCTGATGAATATAAAAGACTGGGATGCAAAGGTAACTTCATACATTTATTGTACTAGATTTGTGGATTTGTGAAACTGTAACCTCTGTTTTGAAGTTTTCTCTTTTTTTCTTAAGTACGGGCTGAAAATGTAATACAGAATTTTCAATAATAGTACATATAATAATACAAAAATTTCAAAGCTTTGCGTTTGTGTGAGATTTAGGAAGTGGGTGGGTATACTGAGAGGGTTTTTGTTGCACAACATTGAGTTGCCCGTCCTCTTCTACAAGAGTTTGTTTATCTTAAGATTTTGCGTGCTAAAATATCTGTATGTTTAAAATGGCAGTCTGAAAGAATGAAGAAATTATTGCACTATGCAGGGAAGATGTAACTAAAAAGATTCTGATTTCAACTACCCTACTTTAAATTGTATTTAGCATGCTCACCTCCTTTTACAGTGCAGAATTTTTTTTTTATGTACACCATCTCTTGTTAAATCAGTTCCTTCTATCACTTAATGCTGCCTGTGTTTCTGGGAAGTAGATGTGTGTTCCTCTGCCAATAAAGCAAACAGCCACTCTTCAGTTTCAGGATGTTTTGTTGTTCTTTTAAAGGTGCCTGAGCTGTGCCTGGCAGTGAGTGAACTCTCCAGTAATCACCATAACCTCCTGTGGCTTGTTCAGCTCATGCCCAGCTGGATCACACGTGGACGGTAATGACACTGTCCAGTCAGAAATGCACTGGGTCATTAACAGCTGCTTTATTTGTATAAGCTCAAGGTCTGGGAAATGCAATGTTTATGACATGACACTTTAAACAGAAAAAGAATTTGTTTTCTCGTGTGTTACAGATGTATGTGCAGTTCTTGGTGTGCATGTACGGCTTCCTGAGCACGTCTGCTGTGAAAAAGGGTTGTTAAAGCCCTTACGTAGTTTCTGGGCTGTGGATTCTTGGTACCCTGCAGTAAAGAAAGGCTTAGCTTCAGGTTCTGACATCCATCACTCTAACTCTTGTCTGAGTGACCAGAATTTAAATTCTCTTTGGGTGATTCATATCTGCTTCTAAGCATCATTCCAAGTTCTGTATCTTTGAAATTAGTAAACTATAATGTAACTGAGTAAGCAGAGTTGGTTGGGTCATTAACTTCAGGCTTGGAGACAAGTATCTGGCATTGTTTACTTGTGCAGAAGCTGAGCTGCAAGGAGATTAAGGGTACCTCTATTTTACTAGCCCACTTACTGGTTTATATAGCACCTGTATTCAGAAAATCCAGTTTAATTATGTCTAGGGAAGACATGCATAGCCTCACATACTTTATAGAACCTGTGGATTAGAGAAATTCTAAGGGAAATAATTTTTTAATTGTTTTTCAGGGAAGTAAGAAGACGGCTTAGCCTAGTGATAATTGCAAAATTTCTTCATAAAAAGCATGTAGAAATACCTGATGACAGTGACAAGCAGGTACTGCTTACATGTGTTGTCCTTGTCGAATTTGGAAGTTTAGAAATCTTATGTATTGTATGCTTGTGTTTTATGTTTTAATACTGTAAGCTGTTTTCAAGAACCTTGCCAAATGACCAATTAATAACTTTCTGTTTAAATTAGTGTATTTGCACGTGTGTGTAATCTGCATGTTCTGCAGCTTGTGCTTGTTTATGTGCCTAAACATTCATTTTAGGCATAGAGAAGAGGTCTACACTTCTTTGAGTCTTCCTTTTATAATCATGTGGGGACACACTGCAGGGGTTTGATCTTTTATTCAGGAAGTGTACAAACACTGAAGTATATGAATATTCAAAATTACTCAAAGCATGAAGACTTCTTTTTTTTTAATTTAAAGTCCTTTTTTTGTTCTTGTCTTAATGGACAACTAATATTGTAGTGGCACTCAGTTTCCAATTTTCTGTTGTCAGTAAATCAGTTCAATTTTTTAATGCTTGTATTTGTAGATGTCTCTTCTGCATCACTTTCTGGTGTGTATGAAACCTTCTTATCTACTGAAGAAGATGAGAGAGATGAGAAAAGGACAGAAGGAGCATACAGATGATGAAGTTCATGCAGAACTAGAACATGAGGTGTGTAGCCAGTAGTGCTTTTTCGCTTTTGCTTTCTTATGCATCTTTTTTATATTTTATATATAATATATATTATATACAATTTGGGGAATGTTTCTTTTACTTTTTAATAGTTCTGTGGAACTGTAAATACACTTTTGTTACTGTTCATCTTTAAAATATTACTAATTTTGGTTATAGTCATGAAGGAAGGAAAGGAGCCTGTGGTGGAGGAACCTGTATTGGGTTGTTTTACAGACAGGGAAATGGTCAGATGTTCTGAGTCACGGGGATGTCTTGTGTCTTTACTTCTGTAATCAGAGGATGTAATGATGTAATCCCTTCTGATGTAATCAGTGAAAACTGTTTGATGCTGAGCCAAGCCTTCACCTGCGGGCTTCAGAAGAAGACTTATGAATCTCCTATTAATCTCTTCTCCCAAACAAGTGGTAGAAATATTTATATTTCCATCCATCCAAAAACTGACTATTGGTTTGGTTATTTGAATGGTTATCATGGAATCTCTTAGCAAGTGTTTTGGTCTGGGGGTAGATGATGGGAGAATAAAGCCAACTGCTGAATTTAATTTTCAGTTATTAAAAACACATTTTGATGGGTCACTTAGGTTATTTAAAGCAGTATAATACTGGTTTCAGATGTTTCTAATACATGAATGTACTGTTTCAAATGAGTTATTTAGGCAGATATGTTGATGTACTTGTCCATTAGCCTGGCTGTTGGAGGATCCATTCCAGAAAGCAGAGATGGTTCTGTTTCTAGATGTGAAGAATTATAATGGTGCTTTGATTGCTAAAGCTCTTCTGATTTCTCCCCAGGTCTACTACTTAATCTATGTCCTCCTTCATTTAGTCAGTGAAGCCAGTTTCCTTGATGTCGTAAATCCGAGTCAAAGGGTAAGTAACTTGAGGGGCTGGACCTTTAGATTTTAGAATGTTGTTTATCTTGCACGGTCAGTCTGTTCTGGTAAGAGCTGTCGTGTGATGGAAGATCACCAGTGCATAATAGCACTGGGGGAAATTTTGTTCTGGGCAAGGTAAATGCAGAAGAGCTTCTGTGTGCTTACTGCAGAGAAGGGAAACCTCTCTTCTGTGTTTCTGTGAATGGAGCTACCTCCACACATAAGGCTGTGAAAGAGCAGGCATTTGTCGTGTTGATCTTTCTCAGAAAGTATCTGGAGAAACTTGCCACAGAAGTTCTAAGTTAAATAATTCCATCAGCTTTGGAAGTAGGATTTAAATTTTTCAGTCTAGAAGAAAACCACTTTAAAAATATCCAGTAAAATATATTCAAGCATGTTTCAGTTTCCTGTGCTGGAGTGCAGCAGGTAAAAGCAAGGACTGTAGCTCTTCTCTGTAGTGGTAGTTCCTTTGTGCCATGTGATGTGAACAGCTGCTAAGTAATACTTTCTGTTTAGCTTTTCAGTATTTCTGTTCAGATTTCTGTGATCATTTGCTTGGATTTGCTTGCTGCAAGGTGTTTGTGTAAACCTTCTGCCTTGTGGGAATCACTCTTGGCTTTTAATAAATCTATCATAGGAATTGTTTGAGAGACCTAAAGCAGTAATGTTTGGCTACATTTGGATGCTTAAATGTCTCAGTATATTACTTACATTTGTGGAGAACTTGATATTTCCGATTGGTTTCTTTAATGTCTCAATATCTTAATGGAGAAAGATTTTATTAGTCGCTGACCTGTTAGCCATCAAGTGGCAAGAAGGGGTGTGGCTGAATATTGTGCAGGCTAGACTTGTATAAAATCAATCTTAACTATTTCATTCCTGCCCCTCTTCCAGTTAGAGGGGATAAAATTGTGGTGGCCTTGAGACACCAGCAAATGTCTATAAATAGAATTTCAGCATGTCTCACCTGTTCTGCAGAGCAGAGCCTCTTGGCAGCTGTCCAGTGAGAGACTGAAAACAGGAATTTTATGAAGAAATTAACAGAATGTGAAAGACCTTGAGAGTCATTATCAGGAGATCATGAAGTGCAAAACTACTTTATTAAAGTAATCAGAAATTTAGAGAGACTAAAAGATCAGCTCATAAAACCTTGGATATATTTTACCTGCTCAGCCAATTCCTACAAAAGAAATTACCTGAGCCATCATTACAAAAAAGGTTATTTTCAGCTATTGTAACTTCAGAAATTTTTTTTGCTGATAAAAGATGTGACTGGCACTGCACTGTGTTTGCTATTTTGGGGGCTAAAAGGATTTGCAATTTAGTTAGTAGGAACTTCAGAATTTGTGTTGTATAGCTCTGCTATACTTTGAAGCTGCTTTTAAAAAAACTTAGGCCTGGTTTTCCAGGAGCATGCCAGTGACAGATAGAGGATCTTGTGATGTGATCCTATTTTCTTTCTTTTCCCTTTCTTAACTGTGTATTTCTGAGAAAAATGCAAACTGAAGCATGTAATTTTTAAATTGATATAATATTTGTATAAAGCCTGTCATTTTGACATGGAGGATTTAATAGCTGTACGCTTTTGTCTTTATTTAGCAACACTTGCTGAAGCTTTGTCGTGCCTTAGATAAGCACGTGAAAGGTGATATTAGGGAAGATGCAAGAATGTTTTATCGGTCTAAGGTAAGATGCAAAACTTGATTTTTCTGTTTTGTTTTGGTTTTGGGGTGGTTTTTAGTGTTTGTGATCCATGTTGTTCCCTCATCTCAGCCCTGGAAATTCTAGGAGCTCCTAGTGGGCTTGGGTTTGTTTTTTTCCTGTTTTTTTCTGTCTGTGTCATGTCTTTGCATGGGGATAAATACATGCCCATTTTAATTCACTGAAAATACTCCTTATGCTAACAATAGGACTCCTAACAGCTCTGAAATGTGACTGATCTTCCCTTTAGCCAGGCATCTCCACATTTAGGCTCACAGAGTTGCTGTGTTTCTCTGTGTGCAGTTGCTGGTAGCTGACTCCCATTGGAAGAGCAGGGCAGGATACAGAGGACTGAAAGAGTTGCCTGTCTTGCACAGAGTCTCCAGTTTATTTTTCAAATGAATGAATTGATTAAAAATGCTTTGGATTTAAGCCAGCTGTGTATGTGATATAACATCAAGCTTGGACAACTGCCTTTTGTTTGCTTTGTCGTGTGAGCCTTACTGCTGGCAGTCCAGGTTTTGTGACCTTTGCGGTTTTTGTGCTGTTGTAACAAACCAAGTCAGCTCAGTGAGAAGGTGACCAGCCTCAGCTTTGAAAAGCCTTGGCTTCTTTGCCTTTAAATCAGACATTTGCAGTTGTGTGCTTCCTCACCTCTCAGAAACATTCTTCTTCTTTTCATGCTCAGACAGATTAGTGGGTTGTGGATCCTTTTAAAAAGTTAATTACTCTTGCCTTAGAGTGTTGTATCTCTGGTTGCTTCCACTTCTGTTTCTATTTGCCGTTGCACTGAGAGTGGAAAATCTTAACTCTGGTTTTCTCCATTGCTTCATTTGTGTAATACTGCAGTAACTTCTAGAGGATGACACTGAGCTGGGTTATAACACAGCAAATGAAGCACATCTCAGTGTGAATGGCTCGGATTAAACACCTGCTTGTGACCTGTTAGGGAAAAGCCCAGTTTTTTGTGCAAGGAATTTGTTTCAGAAGCAGCCAGTGCTGCGTTGGTGGCTTTTGTGGCCGCAGTTGCCCCTGTTCAGGTGCAGTCAGGCTTGTGTGACAAACCTCATTTCCCAGGGATGAGGTGGTGTTTGGAGGCCAGAGGTTTGCATGGTGATTCCAAACATTGAACCTGAGAAGAGCCATGTGCCTCTGCTGTGTTCCTGGAGTGCATGACTTTAAACTGAGAGTCAGGAGTTACAGGGATCTGAAGTTGAGGTGATGATACTTTGTGACAATAAAATTGTTCCTTTTCCAGTAAACCTTGTATGTTGGGTTATCTGGTTTGGTTTTTTTTAATTTTTTTTTTTTAGTTTAAAGCTGTGAGGGGGTACACAGGATGTGATTTTGTCTTTTTAAACATAAATGGCTACATTAATCAGTGTGAATTTGCAGGTAAAAGGCTTGGCTGCTAGGATATATGGGAAATGGCAGGACGTGATACAAACCACTCGGCTTACTCAGGTACTGTCATGAAATTGTTTTCTCTCTTCCCACGTTGTGGGGTGCATTTAACTCATTTTTCAGCACTTGAAAATGATAGATTCTTTTCAAGAGATTCTCTACATAAGTGTCATGGCTGTAGAATACAGTTAGATGCATTAGAGTGGCTTTTAATTAAAGATCTCACTTTGCTGGCATCACTAAAAGCAGGATCTCCTCTCCATCGTTAAAAGCACTGTTTTTGTGAAGGTGTGTGTAATACACCTAAAAACCAGTCCTGAGTCGAGTCACAGGGCCTGTCTCTGATTACAGCTATTAGCAGATGCTTCCAGAAGGACATTGGGGCAGGAATGCAGTGAGGCACATCCTGCTGTGGTCTGGCACCGTGTGGCTCTGAGTCTTCTTGGGTGCAGAGCTTTATTCACATATGCTTAGGTGCTCTCAACAACTCCTCCCCCTTTGAATGTGTCAAATTTCATGCCATGGTTAGGCAAAGCCTCTCATGTTTGTAAAAGTAGTAAATAATGCCATGATACGTCTCAGAAATATTTGCCTTTGTGACACGTAGCTGGCCTTGGTAGAATAGGTGGATGATTTCTACTGATACTCAAAGTCCAGAACTCTTTCTTCCAGGCTTGGCTTGTAAGGTTTCTGTTGTAATGTGATCAGACCAACTGTTTGAGTCCTGTCTTGGAACATAAAGCTATCTCTCTTGGAAAAGATTAGCTTTCCAGTAATGCAGAGTATAATTTACATAAAAATTAAATTATACATATTGATTGCAGTTAAGAACTGTGTAATTAACTGTTTTTAAAGACTATAAATTACTCCCAAAAATACAAAAAAAAAAAAAAAAAAGAAAAAAGTTGTTTGTGTGATATTTCATGTTCTAGAGCAGGAGTAACACATCGCTGCAGAATCCCCTTAGCAATTAATGAAAGTGGATAACAAGGTGGCTCTTTCAGTGGTTTTTTGGGGTTTTTTTGAGATGTTTGGGATTAATTCACACAAGGGAAATGGGCAAGTATTTCAGAATAAAATGCCAGGGACTTTTTCCAGCACGTTGTGGTGCTCCCAAGCTAAGCAGTTGCCTGCTCTACTCATTTCTTTTGACTCTGGATTTCTGACTTGTATACTAATTTGTTTTTACTCTTTAGGGAAAACTGCATGACTTCTGGGAGCCAGATTCATGAAATCTTGCCTAATTAGGGGAAAATAACAGACTGAAATCAAGGAGGATGTAGAATGAATGGAGCTTCACCTTGTTTGGAACAGAAGAAATCAGTCACCCAAGTTAGAACTTGAGCTTGATTCAGACAAGCACTAGACACATGAGAATCTGGTTTGACTAACTTTTTTTTTTACTACACGTGCTCTACTTCTGAAAAATTGAAGTGGATAAAATGAAAAAACCCCAGCTGTTCCCACAGCCCTATCAGAACTGGCTAGAAATATTTTACCGCACTGAAAGCTGAAGGAAGTTTTCTTGTTTCCCTTGTTAATCACAAGACGTTTGAAAACAGTATGTATTTATTTTCTTGCCAGCACATACCTGCAAGCATTGTTTTAGGTTGGCTGGGGAAGAACTGCCCCGTGACATGAAACGTGAGTTCAGGAGGAGTGTTAGACCTCCCCTGTTGGGAGCAGGTGAGGAAGTGGTTCAGATGTGGGCTGAATCATGGTAATCTGCAAAGCAGAATTGGTATGAACATCCAGTGTCTCTTAAAAATACAAAACACAGCAGCTGCACCTTCTTTAAATGGAGAATAAAATACCATTTCAGTGGAGATTAGAGAACAGCATTTGGCTCACCTTTGCAAAGATTGTGAAAGCCATATGACGACTGAATTCCTTGGTGTGAAGTCCTGCTGCACGCACAATATGTGCTCAAAGCTCCAGGAGCTGTTTATGAACTAATCAGAGGAAGGTATGATGTCCTTTTGTGCTCTCTGTACAAAGACTGTCACTTAAATCTTACACTGTGGTTTGTCTATAAGATGGGTGTATATAGGAAGAAAAACTTGGGGTGTTGGGTAGCAGCACCAATGGGGATTCCCGTAATAAGTGAGATTTTTAATAACATCAACATGTGTGTTTTATAATACTGTTTTAATTCTTGTAGATTACCCTGTCTTGTATGATAAATTCTCTATTATAAGAATGTAAAATAAGGCTTCATAAACCTGTCACCCACGAACCCTTCAAATTTAAATACGTGTATTACATATAAATGAGCTGCTATAGAACGGACACATCTTAGAAGAAATCTATCAGATTGGCAAGTGCATACTAAATGGTTTTTTTTAAGTATTGCATCGTTAGGTCAGTGTCATCTTTTGCTCTTTAATAGCTTATCTGCCTTCCCTCTTGTAACAGTTGCTCACTCTGTTGAATATATTGTATGTAATTTTATTAATGTTTTTATTTTTTTCACTAATATTGTATAAAGGTAAAAAAATGCAGAATGTTTACTGTATTTAATGTGTATATATTTTCTTACTGTGTAAAGTTGACATTGCTGGCCTGTATATTTTGAAGAAGAAAAGGGGAAGGGTTTAGATGAGCAGCTTTTGTACTGCAGTTTCAAAGCATGTTGAAACTGCTGAGGGTTTTTCCACACAAAATAACAACTTTGATATTTACTTTCATTTAACAGAACAATGAAAAAATAAAACCAGACACTCCTTTCTAGTTAAATGTCCCTGGACAAAATGGGCTCTGTTTCACAAAAAAAAAAAAAAGGCTGCAAGTGCTATTTTATTCTTATGGCACATGTTACAATTCTTGGGTTCACAGCTGATTAGCTCACTCTAGATGGAGACGGTCTTGAAAGCATTCTTAAGTCAGCCTGTCCTTTGTTTTCATGCTCAATGCCTGTTCCAGCACTTTCCCTCTTTCCCCCACCCCTGCTTGGTCTGGACTTCTCTTCCATCTGTTCTCTAGCTGAGGAGTAATTCCTCACATGCTGAAATCTAGATGTGGGTTAAATTGGTTCTCATCAGAATCCTCAGAGAGATGATTCCCAAGCATCACTACAGGGTCTTTACAAGGGGGTCCTGGCAGTGAAATAGCAAACCTGCTGCCCTTGTGTTTTGCCAACTCATTTGCTGTCCCTCAGCCAGGACTTACACACGTTGGAAAAGGTTGTTTGCACACTAAAGGTCTTAACTGCTTTGGATGTCTTCAGATAAGCACTTTGCACTGAGGTCTATCTTTTGATAGTAGATTGGCTGTATTAAGAGCCTGATTATCACATATCATGTGGAAGTAGGTGCATTTTATTGCAGTAATAACAGAAAAAAATTAAAGTCTGGTTATAAAACATGTTTGTAGCTCCTTACTGCCTTTTTTTTTTTTTTTTTTTTTCCCCTGACAAGCTTCTCTGGGTTATTTTAAGCCATAAACACTTCTGGTTTTGAAGTTAAAGAAACCTGGCACTGAAACTATTTGTGTCTCATATTCTCACTGTTCCTGTCGTGGAACTTGGTAATGGATGGGGATTTCAGAAGTGATTAATGACTTGCAGGTAGGTCTGGCTGAAGGTCAGTAGGACACTTCATTGATGTAGCAGCTGCAGGAACTCTCCAAAGTCCCTGAAGCTGATGATTTAGTTGAAAATGTCTTTGGGAAAAGCAGGTGACTGGAACACTGTAAGTGTGTTATTATTGGTGGAGCATATGGTTAGACTGCTGCAAAGGCATTTGAGAGGTAGGATTTCAGCACGGAAAAAGAATTCTAATACTGAGGGATGGATGCTGCAGCATCCATCGTTTTGCTCATCCATTTTCTGGGCACAGCCAGATCTGTCTCCAGTAGAGGTGTCTGTGCTCAGCACTGTCCAGCACCAGTCATGGGTGCCTGGGGGCTGCTGTGGTGATTCAAGCAAATGCTTCCAGGTCGTTGGGTTCCTCTGCTCATCCTGTCACTAGCAGGAATACTGGAGCCACAGTACTGACGCTGGTCCTCGGTTTTCTTTCCCAGGAGAACTGTATGTATAACATGCTATCCCTGGCTTGGGGGTTGTGTTTTAGTTTTTTGTTGGTTCGTCTCCCGCTGGTTTGTGGTGGTCGTGTGACTTTTTGTTTTACTGAGAAGGGGAAGTCAGAAAGATTTCTGCTGGAGATGACCCTCCTGATTTTCCTGGAGTCTTGTTCCTTGGGTTTGTGAGCTTTTGGAAAACTGCTTCTTGCCCGAAGTTCCCCAGTGGGAAACCCTGCTCTGTGCCAGAGGGGCAGCTGTTCCTACTGGCGTGTTAGTGCTTCTTTCTGCGTCCAGAAAGAGAGAAAAGGCTCTTGGGACTGGCTGACTTTGAACAGGGAAGAGGTTTGATGCACATGTAGGAGCCTAGGCATCTGCTGAGGATCTCCAAAGGAGCTGCCCGGAGTGGTTGGACTATCATTAATGGATTCAGCTTATTGCTTGTGGTTTAACTTATCAGAATTCATTTAATTGCTGTTTCCCCACCCTAGGCTGTGAAATACCTTCATGTTTTGCCTTGTAGATATTTTGCCAGCTTTACTGGCAGGGCCCCTTCTTATCATGTGTTGAAAAGGGCTTTCAGTGCTGGGGAACGGCGTGGGCTGCTGGTGGGAAGGATCCTAGGAAAAGTAAATTCCTCGAAGGGCTTCTCTTTGCAGAGGGGCTTTTAGTTTTGCCTGACTGATGCTTTTTTCAGCCAGGGCTTCCTCGCCTTTGCAGTCAGGAGTTTGGAAGGGAGTACTTTATCTGGTATCCAAAGCAAGGCTGGGTGGTGAGAGAAGAAAAACATTCGTGTCTTCCCATCTTGATTTTTTTGTATCTGTTTGCAGAAAGCCAGTCCTATATTTTCAGGCTGCTTTTAAGTGGCATTGGGATATACATTGTACTTTTTTGAACGCCTCCCCTGTCTCTGCGTGGTTGAGCTGCTGCTAATGTTTCACCTCCTTCGGTTTTCCTGCCACCTCCCAGTTCCCTGTAGAGAGGCCACAGGGAAGAGGATGGAAACTCCACTGGAATTGTTCCCTTCGTTGTCATCAAAGCCTTTGCCACCAGCCTAAAGCTTTTCGAGGCAGGTTTGGCCCGTATGGTGTGTAGGGGTGGATAAAGGGGCCATTTTCACACACCCTTGTCCCAGTGCTTCCCTTTGGGTTTGCATTTGCAGCTGAAGCTGCCTGAAGCCGGGCGAGCGATGCTCCTTCCCTCTCGCAGAGAGAAGCAGAAAGGGTAAATGGGTTTGTGCTGCTTTTGTGCTACGGGATGAGTCCTTCACCCGAGCAGTGAGTGCTGTCAGCTGGGGTTGGATGCAGGCTCTGGGGCTTTGCCTTTGGGTTTCAGGCTCTTCTCCCGAGGCGTGATGAAACTCCTGGCTCTCGGAGCAGATGCAGGAGCAGAGGGTCCCTCTCCTCTCTGGACTGACCACCAGGCTGCAGCTGGAATAAAAACAATAGCTTCAAGCTGCCTGGGGCAGTGGCGGGGAGAGGGAGAGCAAGGCATTCAGTTTCATGCTTTATTCACACTGCAGGCTTTTATAAGGGCAGTGTAAATCATGCAGAGCAGCCATGGGCTCCACACGTTGATCTGCGTCCTGGCGACTGAGCGTGTCCCCTTTGCCCTAACCAGGCTGTGAGGAGAGGCCTGCCAGGTGAGGATGCTGAGATGCTGCACTGCATGTCAGCTCTCCTCCACCTTTGTGAAGTGCTGCCAGCCTCCCCTGTGTACTAACCCATTCCTCCCCCCCCGCCAAGTATTTTGTGCTCCAGCATTGTTATGGTAAGGTTTGCGCAATGCAATGTGTTTTTTCCCTCCAGTTGATTTTCTCTGATTAGCCCATTTTTCCTCTTGCCCTCATTCTGTTTTTTTCCCCGCAGTATGCGAACGCCGTTTGCTGAGAAACTGTGTCAGCCTTCCTCTAATTAAGAGTCTGGCAGGAGGCAGCGCAACAGTAATTTTGGAGATGACGCTTCCAGTTTGGAGCTGACAGTGAGCTGAGGTGCTGCGGCAGGGGCTCGTGCTGGGGATGCGGGAATGTTCTCCGGCTGAGCAGGACAGGGGGACCCACGAGGAGCCTGGTGCAGGAGCAGTGAGTACCCTGGGTGCATCTCAGCTTGGGTGTTTGGACCGTGTCCTCTTGAAAAGCGGCTGCAGGAAGGGTTAAATCCGTGGTTATGTCACAGGTTTAGCCCTTTGTGAGGGAGACTCTGAGTGTGTAAAGGACAGGAAGAAATTGTAGCGGCCCTAAGTCGGCTGCGGCTCTCTGAAACAGTCGTAGTGTTGGAAAGTAAGATGGAGAGCTCAACAATTAAATGGCCTGAAAAAGAGCAAATAAGGAGAAGCGTTTCAATGGCACTCTGTAATATGGCTTCAGACCCCGTAGTTCTTTTATTATCAGGAAAGCTCAAAGCAAACAAAAGGAGACAGGAGCGGGGGATCTGCTTGCCTCGGGATGCTGCGGATGCTAAAAGCTTTGAGGTTCAAAGAGCATTTTATGGCAGAAAAATGCAGCGGGGTTCTGTGAAATGAAAGCGGTTCTCCCTGGCTGAGAAAGCGCCAGGCTGCTGATCCCTGGAGGGTGGAGCGTCTGCTGGGGAGATATCACAGATGTCTGTCCTGTTCCTTCACCCCCTGCAAGGTGCTAGGATTTGATCCAGTGCTGTGTTACTGCCCGTGTGCTTTATGGGAACAGCTGAGGGATTTCATGTCACCCCAGTTTCCAAACTGTCTGTGGTGTCCACCATTGTGTCTCACCATCCGCTCTTGAGACAGAAGTTGCTGTTGGAGGTGGTGCCAGCCCTTGCTCCGAAGGAGCCTAGTGAGGTGTATGGGATCAAATGTTTCATTTGGCTGAAGAAAACTCAGTGACATTTTTTTGATCTTTCTAATAACCCTGTGAGTGAGACTAGGAAAACAAGTTGTGTGGTTCAGGAGCTCCAGCAGAACACAGCCAACCACATGCCAGAGCTGACCTTCTTCCTCTTCCCTTCCACCCCATCCATGCATGTTTGCAGCTAGGGAGAAGTACAAATAAGAGCAGAGGAGGAGACTTTTTAAAAAAAATCCTTCCTGTGTGGTACCTCTAGAGCACAATTCAGCATTTTTCCTCTCTGCTTGCTGTGTCAGATTTGCCTCTTGGGGGCAACCTCACCCCACTCCGGCAGAGACCAAAGGGCGTTCAAATGCTTGGGGGCGATGACTCACTGCGCATCTCTCTCTGCCTTTGTGTTATCTGATCATTTTTAGCAATCGAGGTCATAATTTGCTGAAAGGATTTTAGGATTTAAGCCATCGAGGCTGACTGTCGGTGGCTTTTCAGAAACGATGCGATTGGCTCTTGAAGGTCCCTTTCTAAGCTTGGAGTCCTTCAAAGTTTTTTCCTGCCTTGGTGTCCTTCAGAGAGAGGAGAGGAGCACGGAAGGACATGTGTTTTGTGGTTCTGGTTTGATGGGCAGAACGTAAATCTCTGCAAGGATGATTTACAGTGTTCTCCTGGCTCTTTTGCCTGGTTTGGCTTGGACCACCGCTAAGCCTACCAGATAGTGCTGCAGACACTCTCTCTTGTCAGGGGAGAGAGCAAAATTGCTGCTCCAGCTCCATTTCAGCCCTGAGTCCCCGAGCCGGCGTCTGGTACAAACCTCGTCCACAATAAACCAGTTGCATTTATTTAAAGGGCGTTGAGGTATATGATGGAATAAAGGAAGTGTTATTCATGCTTTGTGCTGTGGTTCCTAATGGTACTTTACACGCTGATATGACCTACAAAGCCTGTTGTTTTGTGCCTGCAGTGCTCTGATGTTCTTCCTACCCTGAGGGTCAGAAATGACAAGAATAAATGATCGTGACGAGAGCCTTGCAAATCCCTGCTCCCTCTCCTTGGAAGTGTCCTTGCCAGGGCCCAGCTCAGTGACCTTGCTGGCACAGACAGCGGTGGGGAAGCGTCCTTGTCCGGCCCACAGGACTGAACAGAGTGGAGTTTCTGTGAGACGTGAGGGCAAATCCGTTTATCCGTATTTGTGTTTCACCTTCTCCCCAAAGCACAGGAATTGGGCTGAGCAGGGGGCTTGTCCCAAGCTGAAGGCACACAGGGCCCCTCCTCTGGAAAATACCAGGGAGGAGGCTGGAGCAAGTGAGGTTAACTGTGGACACCAAAGCTTAGGGGTGCAGGGCCCTGCAGCCTGTGCCTGCCCAGTGAAGGACTGAGTCAGCCCTGCTGGGGCAGCAGCTCCTGGCTCCAGCCAGCCTGGGCACTTGGACAGCAGCAACCACGCAGCTCATTAACCCAGCCCTCCGGCACTCGCTCTGCTGGCCTTGACACTGTCCTTCTTAATAGCTCCTCTTATTTCCTTTCCTTTTTTTTTTTTTTTTTTTTTTTTTTTTTTTTTTTTCCTTTTAATAAAGGTAAATTAGCTGTATGGATATGCAGGAACATGAATCAAAGGAATTCAGCTGACTGGAATCGTACAGAGATGTGCTAAAGCACCAGGATGTGGGGGATGCAGCCCGCTCAGAAAACACCTAAGGACAAAACCTGCTTGTAAGGCATCTCACTGCAGCCTCCTAAAATCTGATTATGTAGGGGGAGAAAAAAAAAGCAGGTTTAGGAATACATTAACTCAGTTGAACAGCACAGAAAGAAGGTACCAGCAAGAAGCAAATCAATTCCTGAAGGCTGCTGGGAAATTTCACAGAACTGGAGCTTCAGAGTAAGGCTGGCTGCACTTAGAAGAGTTATGTTTCACCTGAAATATTTAACGCTGGGCATTTGAAATGCTCTGTGTGTCCAAAGAGCCCACCAAAAATGTGCTTACGAGGAGATTTTAGAGGAACCCTGGGCTCATGCCATGCTGTTGATGGGTGAACCCAGATATTCACGTTGCTTGGTTTTGTTGGATTTTTTTTTTTGGTTTTGTGTTGGTTGGTTGGTTGGTTTGTTTTTTAAAAGAAAAGCATGGAAAGGATAAGTCCCTGGCCTCCATCACAGGGAAGCAAAATTATCCTGTAATGAATGCTGGTCTGCTTTTGGGACACGTGCTGACAGATCTGTTGTTAGGAGGGAGATGTTTCCATAGCAAAACCATCATCTTAAAAGGCACTGTAATGCAGTAGAGATGCTGTGGTGGCCCCGGGGACCATCTTCCCGCACCATTCTGAGCATCCTTCCAGGGAATATGGGAGAGTGATGGCAGGGGAGATCAGAGCAGCTCATGGCGATGCTCCCCACAGCACTGCCACAGCACCAGGGCTCTGCGGGCAAGGCTGTCAGCTCAGCGTTTTTCAGTCCTTTCTGACTTTAACAGAAAACTACAACAAAAACGCAATCTTGAAATAGCTCCTTTTATCTCTGCAGACAAACAACTTGCTTTGAGCATCATTGTCACTCAGGCTAAATTACTTTTAGATGTTTTTAATGACCGGGTAACGTTTTTCAGCTGTTTATTCTGCAGCACCCTGCTGAGGGACAGTCCATCTGTAAAGACCAAGGGTTCCAATATTGTGGTTGCTCTTCCTGACATTAATTTGGCTTTATTATTTGATATGTGATTCCCTGTGGCAGAGATGTTTTCAGCTAAATTTACTGCAACAAGCTCTGCTCTTTGCATAAAGGGGATCTGTTTCCAAAAGGAAAGGCTGGCTATGCATGTACGAGTGGAAGGTAAGGGATGTAGAGGAGAAACCCTGGGAGACTGAAGGTGACAGTCCAAATCCTGTCTGCACTGAGGGTGACATTACCGTTGGGCTGGAGGGATTTTAACCCATCATTTGCTACCTCTACCTTTCACTTTACTTGTAATGCGCGGCACGGAGAGCTGTGACTTGCAAACTGATCCCACCGGGGATGTGGATTGTGACATCAGCCGTGCAGGTTTCTCGAATCCCTCTTTCCAAGGCAGACACAGCTTTTGCATTCGTTTCTAAAGGCAACTTCTAAACCAGTTTCCTTCACCATCTCTGGGTTTTGCAGTGCTTCTGGGAGACTATATTTTTAAATCTTAGCTCATAAATTTTGGAAGCTACTTTCCTTCCCCACCCCCTCGCCCCTATCAAAGTGTCAGAGCTGAAGAAAAACTGCGAGAGTGATGGATGTGCCCGTCTCTGCTTGCCAGAGCTCTGCTGTGTGTGGGGGGCGTTATTTACTGCACTGCTGGGGTTGTTTCTTCTTTGGTGGCAGAGACAGCAGCGTAGGGATTTGGTGCCTGGGAAGGAGGGGTAGGATGCCCACGGGTCATCCAAACATTTGGCTGGAGGAGGCAGGGCTGGGAGAGAGGTTGCTTGGGCGCAGTGACACAGACAACAAAAAGGTGAAGCTGTGGGGACATGGATCCTTGTCTGATGGCTTGGCGCAGAGGGTGGATGCTGGGGGCCAACCTGCACCTTCCTGGCTTTAGCTCTGGGGGTGCAAGTTGGCTCACCCCAGAGAGCAGCTTTTAATTGCCACCAGTCTTATCCTATCCCTCATGCAACCCCGGGTATTTGTGTTACTGCTCTAGGCAGTGTGTGGCAGAGACCTGACCTGCCATGCAGGGGAAAACATAGGGGTCTGTGCCCTACCACAGAGAGAGACTCCCCTGTGCTCCCCGGCCAGGCTGGAGCCTGCCTGCTTTTACTGGGAGCAGCTGGGATGATGGGCAGAGGGGTTGTCTACATCCAGCCCAGCAAGTCACTTTTCTGGGAGGTATTCCTCTGTCTCTTCCCTGCCTGCAGCCACCTTTGTCCCGCTCCTGCCCCGGACTCGGGGCAAGACCCCACAATGAGCTTCAAAACTCTAATTTTCTAATGGAACTCCCAGTGCCTGCTGGCGTTCCCCCCCCATGCTGCAGGAGCATCCCGAAGCAGCTCCTCCTGGTTGAAAGGCAGGTCAGGACCCTGCCCTCCCGCAGTCTCACCAGCCCTTCCCTGAGGGCACGCTGCCGACAGATCCCGAGCCAGGGAGATGCTTTCCGCTGGCTTAGAGAGGTTTGCAGACAAGCAACCCAAACCCTGCCAGCTCCCCGTGTGAGCGCCTGTCCTCCGTGAACTCCCGTGCGTCTCTTGCAGCCGGGCTTGTGGGAACGGATCGGAGGCTGCTGTGACTCAGCTGCTTCTCCCTTGAGAAGATCTGCCCTGGCACGGTGCTTGGCTCTGCGGCTGGGGCTGCCGGCACCTGGCAGCCTTCATCAACAAATGGCCTTGGGCAGAACATCCCGGTTTCCACTGCCAAGCGTTTATGGGAGGAGAAATGCAGCATGTGATCTTGCAGGAAGTCGTGGCAGGGACTCTGCGCTGTACTGAGCTGGGGGGGAAAGCCCCGTGCCTCCCTGAAGCTGAGCCTTGGGCTGGAGGGGCTGCAGCACAGGCTGGCTCTTCTGGTCTGCCCCTGCCTTTTCCCATCTCCTTATAACTTTCTCAGACAAATTCTTCTGCAATTGTAATTTTCCCTGCTGGCTCTCAGCCTGAAGAAACAGTGGTTTGGAAAGTTTGCTCAATGACTTGAGGGGAAGAGGCTCTCAAGCCTTTCCTGCTCTGTGCCCACTGGAATATTTTTTTTTTCCCGGGGCTAATCTGTGGAGCATCACGCTTGGTTTGACGAGTCCATGACGCTCTCGGGAAACAAAGCCAAGCCTGGTGAGTGTGTACTCAGCTGCTGGGAAGCCCCAAGTGCTGCTGTCGGAGTCCAGGCAACACCATGGGGTCTTTTCTGTTCCTCTGCTTCACACAGCTCTGCCGGCCTGGAATCTGGGCGGGCTGCTCCCGCGGTGGGCAGAGGAGCCTGATGAGGTGGTGGGTGCTGGAGCAGTGAGACTGCCCCGTGGTGTGCGGCTGGTGTGCTCCCCATTGGGCTTTTTTTCCATGGAGGCAGGTAAAGCAGCAGCACAGGTCTCACAGCGTGGCTGAGGGATGGAGGGGCCCGGAAAAAGGTTGTTTTGCTTGTTACTTTCTCACGTCAGAAGGGGAAAGTACCCGTTTTTCCGCTGGTGGTTTTGACTTTGTAACAAGCCTCTCGCTGCGGTGTGGGCTGGCATGGCCTTAGCCTGAGTTTCACAACTCTTTTGTGGGTTTCGTAAAACCCCAGCGGCTGGAGCACCGTGATTTTGTAACTCTCAGCTGGCTTTTAAATCAGTCTGGAGAGGAGCTTGAAATGGTTGGATGCCTGCTGCCTCTCGGACCACAGAGGCTGGCAAACCAAATCCCAGATCTGGAGTTTTATCTTACTTTTTCTTACCTGGGGCAAGGGAAAGACAGGCTGCAGGTATTGCTGAGGAGAAGCCAGGCCTGCCTTAGGAAGCAGTTTCCTACCAAAGGCTGAGGATCCTGGTCAACCCCATGGGTCTGATAGGCGCTAATGCCCTGTTACTGCAGCAATTCCAAAACAGAGCCCTTTGTGACATGCTGCTCCCACGGTGTGCACCCTGCCAGTGTATTTCTAACTTAATCCTGGCTGCTATTTGATCCTGCCAAGTTGTTTGTATTTACACCTCTATGATGCACAACAAAATCCTCTGTCTGACCAAACGTGGTTCCCAGTAG
Organism: Hirundo rustica; assembly: GCF_015227805.2. Classification (NCBI taxonomy): domain Eukaryota; kingdom Metazoa; phylum Chordata; class Aves; order Passeriformes; family Hirundinidae; genus Hirundo; species Hirundo rustica. The sequence continues at coordinate 23,147,853 of NC_053457.1, read as the reverse complement.
TGGGAGAGGGGACATACAGCAGTGGGGAGTGTGGGGGTCTTACAACGAGTCACCCTGGACACCCCAGTGTGTGGCACGTCCTCTAAAATCTTGGCCATGCAGGGGAGGGGGAAAGAGGGCTGGAATCTGGGGGCTGGCATGTTTTGGGACTGCAGGCAGGGTGAGGGTCCCCCAGGGCCCAGGGTGACAATTGGTGCCGAGCTACAACCGAGCCAGACAAAGGTTCATCCCCAGCAGACCTTGAGGCACTTGGGGCAGAACAGTCTCACGCATTAAGCACCTTAAATCACGTCGTTCCATGCTCTGAGGGGGTCTGGGTGTCCCTCCAGGAAGGCTGCGGGCTGGCGGTGGCTGGGGAGGTGCCTGGCAGGGAGCAGCCGGCAGCGCTGAGCTGCAGCCTGAGTGGGTGCAGGCCGCCGTCTCCCAGGCTCGGGGCGAGCGCAGCGTGTGTGCTGGGAGAGCTGATCCGCGCTAATCCCATCAATATTTCACGGTGTCGTGGCCCTGTTATAATTCCTCGCGTCATCTGGGATGCCGGCCGGGATGAGGGTGCGGTGCCAAGTGAAACGTGAGAGCTGCCATGGCTTTGCCCTGGCTCCCTAGGCATCCGAGGGGTGAAAGGGGCTGTCTGGGAGCTGTTCCGCTCGCTGCCATGGGCAGAGCTGTGCGGCGCAAACAGCTGAACCCCAAAATGCCGGCTGTTGGCATCTGCCTGGTTTTGCCACGTGCAGGAGCGGTGGGGCTGTGCTGTGCTGTGCTGGGCAGCTGGCCCACGTACGGACGGGGCTGTGACATGGCAGAGCCTGCTCTACGCTGTCCTCTCCCTGTGGGACACGCTGCTTAAGTGACAACAAGAAATTAAACAGTAACCAGTCTCTGGGCTGGTGATGAGGGCGTGAAAGCATTTCCTTTTCCTAAAGGCAGTTTGGAATAACAGGGAGAGAGCATTACAGATAAAATCTGGGATGGTTTTGGGGAGGGGGGGCTTCCCGAGGCACCATGTTATGACTCAAAGGGTCCCCTGCTTTGGGCTGGCCCCTGGGCTGGGATAGGCGTTGTAGGGCTGTAAATCTTATGAGGAGCAGATGATGGAGCTGGGGTTGTTTAACCTGGAGAAAAGGATGTTCTGGAGAGACCATGTCACTCTACAGTTGCTCGAAAGGAGGTGAGGGTCACTCTCTTCTCCCAAGTAACAAATGATAGGACAAGAGGAAATGGCCTCAAGCTGCACCAGCGGAGGTTCAAATTGGACATCATGAAAAACTTATTCTCTGTAAGTGTGTTAAAGTATTGGAATGGACTGCCCAGGGAAGTGGTGGGGTCACCATCCCTGAAGATGTTCAAGAATCTACTGGACATGGCACTTAGTGCTGTGGTTTTGTTGACCAGGTATTTTTTGGTGAGAGGCTGGACTCAGTGATCTTGGAGATCACTTCCAGCTTTAATGATTCTATGATTCTAGAACTGCCCCAATAGGAAATTCCCCTTCCAGCACCTTCCTGGCTCTGGGCTAGGGTTGAAGCAGGAGCCAGACCTCCCTGCTTGGCAGAACCAACCCGTGGATATTGAGAGATGCAACTACAGGAGAGGGTTGGGTCTGTTTGGGCTCCTGCTACCTGGAACCCACTCTGACTCTTGGGAAAGCCATGCAAAGAAGAGAAGAGAAAGACCCTGGCCTTCAACCTTGCGGAGCCCTAAATTCCTTCAGTTAATCTCATGGGGGCAGCAGAGCAGGCAAAGCTCTGAAAATAGATCTGTTTCCAGCTGCCAATGACTCGTGTTAATTAATTAAAGCCTCGCAAGCTCGGGCCTGTAAAAGCGCAGTGCTGGTCGCGCCAGGCTCGGCTTGCTCTGCACTCACGCACTAATTATCCTACTGCAAGGCCAGCAGCTAACGAAGCTCCAAATTGTGCTGGGTTCGGCTTCCAGCCACGTGGGAGGCAGGGAGTGCTGTTGCAGGATGGGACGGGCACAGTGCCTTGGATGAGAGGGAGCTTTGGGCAGCCCTGTCCCAGCCCTGGCACCCCTTTCCCCAGCTCTCATGGACCAGTTCTCCCCATAACTGGTCGCACAGCCTCAAGCTGAGCCTCTGCTAAGGTAGGGAATGGGGTTTGGAGGGGCTATGGAGGACCAGCTGCCTTGCAGCACCTGAACGCCCCACACCTAGGTAAGACAGGCTGGCCAAGAACATCCCTGCCTGGCTCCCAGTGCGTGGGCCTCCCACTTCCGCAGGGTGGGCAGAGGGGCGAGGCAAAGCGGGGGGCGGAGGAGACGCTGGGTTTTGCCCAAGGACAGGAGGAAATGGTAATTAGCTTCTGGAGCACACAGGAGGCGAGGGCAGGGAGGTAGGGAGTGCTTGAGGAGGTGGGGAGAGTCTGCTCTGAGAGTGGGGAAAAGAATGGGTCCTGGGATATGGTGCTCAGAGAGGGGGTGGTGGCTGCCCGGGGAGTGTGTGCAAGGGTGACAGAGCCACCTGTCATCAGGAGCACTCAGATGAGTCCCTCCTCAGCTGAGACTCATTGGTGGGTGAGGACTGGGGGGTTTCAAACCTCTGTTACACTCCCTCCCACATACAGTGTTTGTAGGAGGTAGGATCCTGGCAGTCAGAGGCCTTGAGAATTGCAAGTCAGGCTCCCCACAGGAACACCCTGGCCTTGCCATCTTTACTGACCCTAAAGGTCCAGAAGGTGGTGGAATCTTAACTAGAGCTGACCTTCGTCCCCAGACAATGCTCAGCAACTGTAGCACAACCTGCTCAACCCTTTACCCTGCTGTGGGTCTGGCTCCAGGTCTGCAGGGCGTGGGGTTGGAGTGGCCTTTGTCCCCTTCCTGGAGACCCCACTCCTGGGAGGGGTTGGTGTGGAGTCGGGGGGATGAACTGGCATCCAGAGGTGATGGTGCTGGGACTGGGCACCACATGGCTTTGTAAACATGGGCTGGCATCACCTGGCCACCCTGCCAACCCAGGGAGAGCCGTAATCCAGTGTACAGCATTTCCCCACCTCCTGCTCCAGCTGATTTCCAACTGCCCTAGATCCAACCTGCTGATTACACACAGTGTTGGCTCAGAGTTTTGCTTTCAGGAGGCCTGCTGCTGCTGCGAGGAGTGAGGAGGGAGGGTTGGCCAGGTGCTGGAAGCTTACGAAAGGAAAGCAAACACAGGCCTGGACCTGGCAGCTCCTCCACATGGGGAGGAGCTGCAGAAGCCACCCAGGATAAAAAGGCTCCACACAGTGCCCCAGAGAAACCATTACCTGCCTGTGTTTCCAAACAACCTTCCGCCATGGGTGAATGGCGAGACGTGCTGAGAGCAGAGGGAAGATGGGGCACCGTGCCTGACTCAGGCGTGCAGTGCAGGGTGCTGGGGTGACTTTGAGGAGCAAGGAACCTTAGTGAGCACCACGGCACTGCTGGGCGGCTGTGCTGTGCTGACACCGGTGCCTCTTACTGGGGGCTGCGGGGTGATGGTACTGGTAGCGTGTGCTTGCTGTGCTGGCAGAGTACGATGACGCTTATCTGCGTTCAGTCACGCTTTTTCACAGTCACAAGTCCACAACACCAGCCCTTTGCCTCCCTGACTTTGCAAAGGGCGTTCACAAGGGCCTTTTGGGGGCTGCATCACCCAAACATCCTGCACTGATTGAACCCCCAGCCCACCCTACCTGCTGGGGGCCGACCGGGGGCTGCACGGCAGCATCCCGTCCCTGCCTGCCCGCCACTCTGCCGGGGGAAATGCCGCCACCTGCTTCCACGCAACGCAGGCAGGGGCGTCCCTGCTTCGCTCCGCTCCCCACCTCCTCCTCTTCCTCTTCTTCCTCCTCATCCACGCAGGTGCCGGTAGGCGGCAGTGCGGGGCCCGGGCTCGGTCCGGCGCGGTGCGGCCGCGCGTAGCCGGGCTGTGCGAGCGCAGCCGAGCCGTGCGAGCCCTACCCTGCCCTGCCCGCACCACCGCACCGCACCGGGCAGGTACCGAGGGGACGCGAGCGCGGCCGGGGGGGGTGCGGGTCCGCGGGCCGGGGGGCGCTGGGTCGGGGCGCCGCGTCCGCAGGCAGGATGCGGGAGGCTGGATCGCGCGGCTGGCTGCGGGTCCTGCGTGCGCACGGCTGCGGCCGGGCGCTCAGCCCACGGGCAGGAGCTAGAGCGGAGTGCCGGGGCCGGGCGTTCAGTCGCTTGGGGGGTCCTGGGGTGCCGGCTCAGGGTCGGGTCTGGGTCTGCGGGCAGGGTTTTCGGGGTGCTGGATCCCTGCTGCCGAGTCCGCAGGAAGGATTAGGGGCGCCGGATCCACAGGCGGGGTTGGGCTGTTGGATCTGGAGCGCCGCGTCTTGGTCCGGGTCCGCGAGCAGGATTTGGAATGCTGGTTCTATCTGCTCGGGTGCTGAGTCTACAGGCAGTATCTGGGGTGTTTGCTGTGGGTGCTGCTCGCAGGAAGGGTCCAGAAAAAGAGGAGCAGGGCTCTGACCTGCCGCCGTTGAAATAATGCGTTGGGGGAAATAAGAGGGCAGAACCCTGGAAGCAGCATGGAGAGGGGTTCAGGCAGGGGAGGATTTGGGGATGATGAGCAGGAGGGGAGGTGAGATATGCTGGATCTGGTGGCAGTGCAGGAGCTTTCTTTGGAGACAGGTTTGGGGTGTGGGGGATCTGGGTATGTGCGTTGGGGGAGCGTGCTGGGGTAGTGAGGGAACACGACGATAGGAACTGTGGAGAGACAGGGCAGCAGCTGTGGTCAGGGAGGGCTGGATACAACCCCTTCCTTCCCCAGCAGGCTGTGGGGATCAGGGGCTGTAGGGATGAGAACTGCTGGAGATGTTTGGGAAGGCCGAGCATTAACTGTGGTCAGCTGGTGTTTCAGATGGCTGGGACGAGGTACTAAACCGATGCAGGTGGTGCAGTGCGATCCCTGCCCCCCTCTCCTTCCCTTTTGAAATCAGGAGGTGGTCATGGAATGTGGCTTGTCTGAGCCTTGTCCTGTCCAGATTCACCTCCTTGGGATGCATTGCTGTGGGGGCTGCAGATGGCCCCCAGGCAAAGCGGATGCTGGGGGCCTCTCTGCATCTTTGTGCCAATGCAAAGGTGGGAAGTACCCGCAGCACTGGAATTTGAGGCTCTCTTTGCTCACTCCATCAGTGCCCAGGTGGCCCAGTGACTTGTGCCTGGCCTTTAAACCGAGAGCGTGAAGTGGGAGAGGGAACCATGAAAAGGCTCCTCGGGTGCCAAAAAAGAAAAACAGTTTCCTAAGACAAAGAGGCTTCCCAAAATGGATGAGGAGTTCTGCTCAGATGCAGGGAAATTATTAATAACAACAGCGGCACTTTTGGTGCTAGTTGGCCCGCCACTGTGGGCTCCGGCGGCATTGCTTCCCTCTGCAGCAGGCGCTGGTTGGGGCCCCCCCTCCTGAACCCCGAACCTGGGCAGGGTGACCATGGCAGCCGCAGATGCTGCGTGTGTGCCCTGCAGGACACGTCTGTGCTTCATCTTGGTTTGGCCAGGCTTGCTCTGCCCAAAGGGATGCAGCAGGAGAGATCCCTATCAAGACTTTGTTTTTGTGTTGCAACCCGAGGGGGGGAAAAAAAACCCCCAAATCCGAACCGCCCTTTCAGCTCCTGCAGATGAGGCTTTGTTCTCCCCCCTACCCCATCCCCCCCGCCTTTTCCAACATCTATTTGAACATTTCACCACTTTACCCACCAGGAATGCAGTGGGTTTGCTGGAGCTGGGAGGTTTATTCAGCAAATCTGGCAAGGTCATGTGCCAGGAAAAAGCATCCAGGTGTGTTTAGCAAGATCGGTGAGGGGGCACCCCGTGCAGGAGGGCAGCGGTGGGCGCAGTGGAGATGTGGTGCCAGCCTCGCCTGGCCGCGTGTGGGGAATTTCCCTGCACTTGCCTGCCGGCTCTGCTTGGCAATTTGTTGGGAAGCAGCTCGTGTGATGGGTGGTTTTGTGAGAGGGGACCTGCTGCTTCTTGGAGGGGAGAGGTGATGCCCCCAGACTTTTTTATGTACCCCCCCTGACAGTGGTACTGGGTAGGTGACTGTTCCTGTTCAAAGTTGAGATCTCCCTACCCTTCTCTGGCGCTTTAGGAGGAAACGCTGCCACCTCCATTCCTCCCTGGCTGGCTGTGCCACCAGCTCCTCGTGATTTACAAGCATGAGGGCTCTGCCACAGCAAGGTCATCACCAAAGCCACCCCCTCCTTCCTCCTGGGGCCTGAGCTCTGCTGTTCAGAGATGAAGGAGGCCAGGGGTTTTAGGCACCAGGTAACTTTTCAGTGTAGGGGCTGGGGTGCAGCTTTGTGGTTCAGGGTGTGCTCTGGGTTCTGCTTTTCTTGTTGTTTAAAAGATCCCTCCAGGTACAATCCCACCTCCGTTACCTGATGGAGGGTGACTGTTTGCCTGCTGCAAAGCCCAGCCCATGTAAATAATGCGGGGATCTGATTTTGGGGCAGCAAAGCTGGTGGTATGCAAACAACTGTGGGAAAGGCCAGATGTTACTGCTTCGTGCTGCACAGCTTTGAATGCAAAGTGGAATATCAAAATCGGGTTTGACCCCAAATTGAAGCTTTGTTGGAGGGAAAGCAGAGGAAACAAGAAGATACTGTTGAAACTGAAAGCCCTAAAACTGCTCCCGTCATCTGGTTTTGCTGGACTTTGGAAAAGAAAACAGTTTATCTTTGGAATAAATAAAAGGGAGGGGAACAGGCTTGCAGCAGAAAGCCCCATGTTCACTGCAAACAAGTTGGGTTGTGCTCCACCTCTTGGCCCTGCTTCCAAGGAGACCCCAGGTTGTGTGTGATTCCTGAGCCTCTGTTTCCCCTTGGGAAAGCCCCGCACCATCCTGACGGTGGGAACCCCGGGCATTGCCAAGAAACAGCTTTGAAACTCAAACCTGGCTTTGGAAAATAACTGGAAGACAAACCGGCTCTAAACAAACACCCAAGTTAATTCCGTGTCTTGCATTGTATGAGCCCAGTGAAATGAAACGCAGTGCAGCCGCAGGGACGGGCTAATGGATTCAGATGCTTTAAAAAGCCCTGAAATCTGCTGGCTTTGAGATGTCCTTTTACATTTAGGGTTGGGATCTTTTTCTTGTTTTCTTTCTAATTGTTCCTGGGAATTTAATTCTACAATTATTTTGCTGCTTCTGCTGAGGAGACAATGTGCTTCAGCCACAAAGCCTTTGAAGGCTGAATCGCAGATCACATCCAGTGCTGAACCACTTGGATGCAGACGCCCCCTTGCTGGGAGAATTTGCTGTGATGTGGAGGGCTGTCTGTCTGTTCGTTTGTCCAGGCTGCCGAGGGGCTGCCGGCCAGCGGTGAAGCTTGTCACGCTGCAAATGAAAAAGGGATGGAGCGTGTTGGGGTTTGGAGGTGATGTTGCTAGCACCAAGCTTGCCTCTTCCTAAATGATGGAGGAGGTGGGAGCCCCGGGGATCTGCATCCCATATTCCAGGCCTCGATGGCTGCACTCTGCCTCCCCCATGTCCTGGACTGGAGGCGTGTGGCTGAAGTCAGAGCGAGGCCACCAAGCCCCGGCACCATCCGGTTTCACTTCCCGCTGTTGCACGACTCCCTGCTGTACACTCAGGTGCTCCCAGGCTGTGGGGTCAACACGGGGCTGCTGCTGTGGTGCTTCCAAAGGGGAGATACGTGCTGTCTGAGGGGGAAGAGCCGCGGGGACTGTGTCCTCACTGCTGTCCTGCAAGAGCTGTTGGCACACGAGGAATTGCTCCTGTGAGGGGAGTTTTGCTGTCCTGTCCAGGGGTTCTGGGGCTGGGCTGGCTGCGGCACCCCTTGGTGCTCTCGGTCCAGTCACTGCGCTGCAAGGGTTTGCCCTTCAGCCTCTGCTCCTTGCACCCTTCCAGGCCATCTCTCAGCAAGGCCTCTGGATCCAGGCAAGGAGCTGTTTCAACTAACAGAGGGTGTTGGTGGGTTTTCCGTTAGGGTGAGCAGTGGAGGAGTGATCTCTTCTGCTGTCCTGGGCACTGTGCTCTTGCTGTCTGCTTGTGTCGTGTCAGGAGCAGCTGGAGCTGTGCCTGGCAGCCATGGCACAGGGCAGAGCAGCTTTTCTTATTTTCTCAGTTGGACTTTTTTGGGTGGTTTTGGAGGAGAATGTCTGGAGATCTCTCACAGGGACCTGGCACTGAGCTCTGCTGCTGCGTGGCAGCCCCTTTGAACCTCCTGCTCCACATCAGACCCGACCTGATGGAGGAGAGGAACAAGTTCTTGTGAGATTAGTGCAAACAGGGAGCTTGGGAGAAGCTAACACACCCTGATCCCTGCAGCTGTGCAGGGGGGCACCATGTATCCCTGCCCCTTGTGGGGTGGGCAACATCCCCCACAGGAATGCAGCAGGGGGATGGCGAAAAAGGCGTGGTGCTGGGTGGGAAGAATCTGTCAGAAACTGGGCTGTTTAGTTGTTAGTTTTATTGCTGACTGCTCAGCTTGTCTTTCCAGGGATGTTTGGCTCCCTCCAGCACTGGTTCCCCTTAAACTGGCCCACATCCCCGGCTGTCCCTACTCACTCTCCCATCCATCACTTTGCTGCTTCACGTGTCTCCTCCCTGCTGTGACATCTCTGGGATCAGAGCTGGGTGCTCTCCTCTGCTGGATGTGCTGGGCTGTGCTCGTGGCTGGTGGGGGCTGTGCTGTGGGAATTTGGAGCCTGTTCCCATGGCCTGCAGGAGCCTGCCACCCGCCTCCCTGGCTCCACGATGGCTGTGCTCTGCGTGGGGGCTTTGCATCAGGAGCAGGGAAGTGTACTCTGTGAGACAAGCTGATGTTGCAGCTCTTCCTCCCCTTCTCTGCGCCCAAATCCCAAATTTGGGTAAAGGAGAAGTACATCTGCTTCCTGAATGGCGGAAGCTCTAGTGTATGTCTGCTGAAGCACCTCAGGGTCAAGCATGGTTTTGTTTAAAGAAAGCAACTAAAATAAACCCAGGGAGGGGCTCCCAGGAGGTCACTGTGCTCCTTCTCTCCCTGACCCAGCACGGGTCCCCTCTTCCTGGAGGGCATTTGGCAAGTTTGCATTTTTTTTCTTGTGTTGTTGACAAAAATCCCGTCTGGTTGAGAAATATCTGTGCAGCAGCGCCAGCCCTGTCCCACGGGTCAAATCCTGCCCCTGCAAATCTGTGCCGGGAACAGTGTTTTGGGCTGGCCTTTGGGGGTGCTGCCACAAGGGACCCGTGTCCTTGCAGGGCAATCCGGGCACGAGGCCAGGATCAAACCCCTCGAGCAAATGGGCAGATGGACGCTGTGGGCTTGGGGTAGATCTGATGTTTTATCATTTGCTGGTTGGGCTCTGCAGCAGAAGCAAAGTGCTGGAAGTTCGTCAAGGGCTGAATTAAAGTTGCCTGGCAACCTCCATCCCGGCTCCTCTTCCCACATCTCGCAGGATTTCCCACCCAAGGTCTGCCGCCTCCAGGGAAAGGGGGCCCAAAATGCACTGCGCTCGCATCCGGGCTGGGGCCAGGCTTGCCTCCCATCCCTGGATGGCTCTTTTCCCATAACTTACTGGCTGTTCCCACGCCTGGGAGCCTCTCCCCACCTCATCCCCTGGGGCAGGTGCCTTTCCCCCAGCCCTCCCCTGGAACGGGTCGAGCTGTTTCGGCTGAACCTGAGGGCAGCTTGAGCGGGTCTCCTGGAGGGTAAAACAGTTCAGTGACAGTGGGAATGGGGTGGCTGCGGGGGCGTGTGCCAGGCTTGGCCCCAGTGAGTAGAGTGGAATTGGCTGTGTGGGGTTTGGAGTGCCCAGGCTGGGCTGCCATAAAAAAGCAGGGTGCAGTTGGTGTCTTCTGGTGCAGTCCCTGATGGGGATTTTGTTAAGGCTGTTTTGCAGCTCCATAACCCAGAGAAGACCCACTGGAAATCCCTGTCTCCCACTGGGAAACCGGCAGTGCTTGCTTGTAGTAGTGTGTGATGCCAAGGAAAGCAGCCCATGAGAGAGGAGGAAAGTCCAGCAGCCACTCTGGGAACCTGCTTGGGCCTTACTAGATCTTGGTGGAACAACTACAAGCTGTCTAGGGAGGGGTGGGATGGGGAAGTGTCTTATCCCGCTCTGCAAATCTGTCCTGCCATCCCGAATGGATGCTGAGGGTAGGCTAGAGAACTGCTGCTCCCACCCACCGCTTCCATTCTTTCTCCTGAGTTCCTTTGAAATTAAAAGCTGGCATAATTTTCAGCTGTGCTGATGAGGAAACATCCATGGGGGGTCTGTAAGACCCTGTCTGTGGTCTCTCCCTGTTTGCCAGCCCCACAGACAGCGCAGCTTCCCTGCACTGCAGCTGGCAAACAGCTTGTGCTCCCAGGTTTTGCAGTCTTGTGACTTGGGGACCATGGGGCAGCGGGAAGGGGCTCCTGTGCCCACAGAACGTCCTGCTGCAGTGGCTGTTGAGGTGTGTGGCAGCTTTGGCTCATTTCTTTGGCCAGTTTCTTTGGCCAGATCCAGCTTGGTGAGACTGTGAAATTCACTCATCAAGAGCTTTTTGCTCCTCCAGAGACGCTGGTCATGGGGTTTTTAAGGAGGTGCCGCCTGGGCCAGCCCGTTTGGGTGTGCTGTGCCGGCTGGCTGCTGGTGGGAGGCTGAGGCCGGCACAGTCATGCTCACACAGCTTCTGTCATGACCCAGTAAACCCAGTCAGACCTGACCAGGGCTCGCTGCTCGCTCCCCTGCGCGCTCACCCACGCCTGCACGCCTCTGCTGCCCCACTGCTTTCCTCGTTCCCCAGGGACCAGGTACCATCTCTCAGCAGACATCCCTGGTCAGAGACGGTGCCTGGGTCTGGCTCCGTGCTGGGAGCTGTGGCTGAGGCTCGTAGGAGCACTGACAACCAGTGGTAGGAGGGTGGGCTTTTGCCGGTGTGGATGTTAAACGCTGTGAGCAGAGCAGCTGGTTCCTGGCTTTGCCCCTCTCCAGGTGTCTGTCAGCCCTGTGGCTGGGTCCTGCATCCACCATCTGCTTCTTCAGCATTGCTGGCCAGCGTGGGAGCTGAGGCTGGACTATCAGATCCTGTGTTGGCCCCCTCTGTGCTGGGAAGTAGGTGAGGTGCCAAGGGAGTTGGGAGCTCACTCCTGGGGATGGAGTGGGCAGATTTTCCCTTGAACTCCTAGTTTCGTTGGAGCTACTGCTGCTTTTCAGCCTCTTCCTCTCCCCTTTTTGTTTCCCTCCCACAGAGAAAACTTTGTAGTGTTTCCATTCCCAGCTTTTTTCCATTTCTTTTTGAAGTGCTGGATTTGTGTAATCCATCTGCCCCCAGCCCTGGTGGTGGGTCCCACAGATCAAGACCTCCTCTGCTTCCTGTCTGAGCCCTCAGCTTCACCCTGAGCTTAGAACTTGTACCCTGACAAGGGGGAAGTGATGGGTTGGGGGGTGTTTGGTGTGGCTGCAGACCAGGGTATTGACCTGAGGAGAACCAAAGCTTGTTTCAATTCCTTCTTGCTTTTTCTCCCCCACCCTAGGTATGAAAAATAAAAACGAGAAAATAAAATAAAAAAAAAAAAAAAAGGAAGCTTGGAACAGCTCTTTGAGTAAATTATTAACTGGCGTAACTGATTAAACGTTCTTTAGGACAAAGTTACATCTGATCTCTGGAACAGGAGCCTTTGGAAATGGGTGTTACTACTTCCCTGGAAAAAGCAGAAGAGCTCAGCCCTGACAGCTGCTCCCCTCAGCCTAGCCAGGAACCCTGCACAGCTTCTCAGTTTAATTTATTTTTGTTTTCCCCCTGTAGTGGCTTGGTGCGTATGATGGTTAAATGTTAGCTGGGGCTGGCTTGCAGCACCGCGCCAGCCCTGTGATTAACACCATCCCTGCTGCCCTGCCCGGCTCTGGTCCCCGGCACGTCGGGAGCCGAGCAGCAGGCAAAGTTCAGGACTTGTTTGTGTAGGGGAGATAAGGTGAGGACGCCCAGCAGCGTGCAGGACTGTTACTCATTTATGAGAGATCATTGTTTGCCTTGTCGTAAGGAAGTTTCTCCTCTACTCTGCTTTCCCGTCCCAGGTGCAGCAGCTCTTGTGTCTTGTGCATGATTCCAGACTCGTGTCCCCATGTGGAGGGTTGTGAAGGGTCCCCGTAGCTTCCAGAGTGGCCCTGCTCCTCCTGGTAGGATGGAGAGCTGTCAGCACAGGGCTGGCCACCGTGCTTTGGTGCTCCAGGTGTGACCCCACCACTTGCTTTGCCCAAAGATTGGTGGATTTGGCTCGTGCTTGACATGGTGCCACCAAAGCAAATTCTTTCTTCTTAATGTCCATCTGCACTCACCTGCCTTGCATTGCTGTGCTGTTATTCGTGGGCAGACTCTCTGTCTGTACGGGGCTTGTCCTGGAAACAGGAGTAACATGGACTGAGCCTGCTCTGGGATCTGCTCCCCAAGGAGCTTAGCCCTGCATGCAGCAGCCTGCCTGCATCCAGGGTTAGGTGCTCTTGGGTGCTCTGTGCTGGTCTAGAGTCTTGGGGACAGTGGGGAGAAACATTTCCCACCTGCCTCATTCCCGGGATGCTCTGGGGCAGCAGCCAGTGCTCAGGTGTGAGGTTTGTGTCTGATTCCCCTTTCTGGGAGGTTTGTGTCTGAAACCCCTTGAAGGAATAAGGGCTTTGATGCAAGCATTGTGGCTGAATCCACATCCAGTTCCTCACTTCTCATTTTCAGTCCCAAAGCCCTTTTCACTTTGGTTTTACCTCCCCTCTTCCTGGGACTCATTGCTTCAGGGAAATCATCTGCAGTGAGCGTGTTTGAGCAGCTTCTCTTCAGGGTCAGGTATTTGGTTTTTTATTTATATATATATACTTATAAACCTCTAAGCACAAGGTTTATAAACCTCTAAATACATAGGTCCTGGTTACTTACAGGGAGCTCTCCGGCTCAGAGATACCCAGTCATCTTTTTCCTCCTTAATGCCCGCAAGATGAGCTAGTGGCTTTGCTCAGTGCAACTGGGAGAGGTGGGGATTATTTCTGAGAGATCGAATGCATGGAAGTGAGAGGTGAAGTAGATGTGGAGCTTCAAGGCAGCTTGGGATGAAGAAGAAATTGAAATCTTGTGGAAAAACACTGGGGGGAAAGATTTTCTGCTTGAAAAGACTTGCTGAAGATTCCAAGCAGTTCCTGTATGGATTTTCCTTCTCCTTGCATCTCTGCATGCCTGAAGTGGCCTTCCCAATGCCTCAGTCCTCGGGAGTCTCATCATTTCAGGGGGTGCAAAACTGGGGGCAAGTATCTTGCACAGCAGGACATGTTCTGCTGGGCTTTTGGGAGGGAGAGGAGACCCTGGGCTCCCCAGGACCCTCACTGTTGCCATTCCTGCTGCAGTGGCTCTGGGGAGTTGGTCTTGGGGTTACCCCAGTGTGCCAAGAGACCCACAGAGGGACTTGGCCCTGAGCCCCTTTCTCTGCTTTTGAGGGAAAAGTGGGCCTGCTTTTTGGGTGTGAAATGCAGTGGGGGATCAGCTGCCTCTGGTGAAACAGATCCTTCAGTCAGGGGGATCTGCTGGCACAAAAGGCTAGGAGTGACTGAGGGATGAACTCAGAGAAGACTTGGAGGAAAATGTACCTCCAAGCAGCTGACCCGAGTGCTCAGCAAGCAGCTCCCTGCTATGACAGAATGGTTGCTGGCCCAGGGGGATGCTGCAGAAGGTCACTGTGCTCAAACTCCCCTCTGTGCTCCATGTTGGCTGCAGGCTCCATGCCTTGTGCTATGCCTTAGTTTCCCCTTTAGCAAATGAGGGTTTGTTTTTCCCTGAAGCCAGCCCTGGTCTGAGGCCGTGCAGGGTCAAGCATCCATGCGTGTATGCAGCTGGCTCCTTCCCAAGCCTGCTTGCTTGTGAGCTGCTGGGACAGCAGGAGTGTCTGAGCCAGTGCTCTGTGTTTCAGGAGGGTTTGGTGGCCAGCCCCGTCCCAGAGAGCTGGAGAGCCCGTGCCGAGGATCGGCTGTGCCGGCCCGGAGGCAGCGGCTGAGGCGGCTGCCCTTGCCAGGAGAGCAGGAAGATGAGCGGAGGTCCGGCACATCTCCTGACAACTCTCTTCATGGCAGCAGCAGCCATGGGCTACCGTCACGCCTCCGACCTGGATGCCACCCCCAGGACAACAGTCACCTTTGATGGTAAGGGGGTGCGGGTCCTGGGGGTGGCAGTGAGGTTTGGGACATTGCTGGCACTGGCCTTGGTGCATTGTGACTGCATCTCGTCTTTGCCACCAACCCGGAGCAGGGCGCTCGGCACGGGAAGGTGGCTGCTTGGGGGCCTCTGATCCCCTGGGCTCCAGAAATCAGAGCCCACATGCTGTCTGCTACTGGGTGCCCCAAAGAAGCTACCATGGCAAAATCTTCTCCCCAAAAGCCTGAGGGGGTCAGGGAGCCAACCCTGACCAAGCCCTGGCCCTGCCCTGAAGCCCTTGGAGGGTGTCCTGAGCCAGGCATCGCACCTGGGATGGGATCTCATGGCCCAAATAGTCAGCAGGAAACTTTCTTCCATTTATTTTCTCTAAAAGAAAGGGTTTAAAAACTCTTTCTCTAAAACTGGGCCCTTGATCTTCAGCCTCTGTGATGTCAGTGAGTCCAGCAGTGTCATTTGTCCCTTGGGGATCCACATGGCATCATTGACCTCATTAGTGAGGCTCAACTCAGCAATTGATGGTGGGAGAGTTTCATTAGCAGCTGGGGTGCCCTTTTCTCTCCAGGCAGTGACTCTCTTCTGGGAAAGGCATGGAATCATTCCTTTTCCAGCTGCCTACAGAGTCCCAAGCCTCATAGAATTTTCACTTCCTTCTGGTCCCTCTGGTCAGGGCTGAGTCCTACCTTGCACTTCTCAGCACCCCAAACTGGATGGTTTCATTGGCTTGGTGGGCAGGAGCACTCAGCGTCACTGCAGAATCACTCCCCTTGTATGACAGTTTTGGTTCAGGTTTTTTTATCCTTCCCTTTGGGCTGGTTAGGCTCGTTCAGAGCCGGGGTCACTGCTGGCATGTTTCTGCTTTCTTCAGCAGTTTCCCAAACGGCATGGCAGGTCTGTGCCCAACACAGACATTGCAGCTCCCACCCCTGAGCTGTGCTTTAATTAGTGGAGAGAAATTTCCTCTGTGAGCCTGAGCCCAGTTAGTGCCTTTTGCCTTTTACCAAACCTCCTCCCTTCCTTTCCTCCCGCTGCATAACTGCTGTCACCCAGCACTGTCTGTCTGATAACCTCAGTGAGTGCCATCCCACCCACTTCCAGCTCCGTTCTCTTGTCTTTTCCCAGTGGCTCGCGCTGTGCCTGCCCCGGGGTCCCCCTCAGCCCCCTGTTCCCTTTGCAGAGCTGTCAGGAGTCCGGCGCTTCAACGCGCACACCCTCAACTACAGCACGCTGCTGCTGGAGGACGACCGGGGCATCCTCTACGTGGGCGCCAGGGGAGCCATCTTCGCCCTCAACTCCAGCGACGTGGCCGACGGCTCCCACCACACGGTGAGCCTGGCCCCTGCCCGCCGCCAGCTGCTTGTCCTCTCCCATCCCACGCTGCCCAGTCCCCATCCAAATCGTGGTCACTCTATCCCTGCTCGACCTCGCCGTCTCAGGTCTTGCCTGGAGGTCTCCAAGTCTGTCCCCAGGTCCCCTGTGGACACCTGGGCCTTCTCTCCAGCTGGACAGCATGGGGACAGCGGTGGGAGATATCCCCAAGGTCAGGGCTGCCTGCTTCAGGGACTCCCCAGCAGAATGAGGGGCAGGGAGGGAATTGCACTCTTTTGCTCCCTCAGGAAAGGATATCCCAAAACTCTCCAGGCTCCTGCGGTGCTCTGGGATGTCTGCCCACTGGTTTGGATGTGGGACCACTCTTGGCCCAGGCTGGTGGGATGTGTGCAGCGTGCCATCTTATGCCCTGAGCAACCATCCCTCCCCAAATAAATCAGGATTTTATCATCTCTGATTGCTCCGATGAAAACTGGAGCTTGCAGTGACAGGGAGACCATGCAGCAATGGGGGTCGTGCAGTAGTAATCTCCCTTCCCCTTGCAGATCCACTGGGAAGCCTCCCCGGAGAAGCAGATGGACTGCCTGCAGAAGGGCAAAAACAACAAGGTAGAGCCGCTGGGTGGGTGCCAGGGAGGGGCTGCCCCTGCTTTTCCCAGCTTGTAACACCTGCACTTGCCCTCCTCAGACTGAGTGCTTCAACCACGTGCGGTTCCTGCAGCGGCTGAACAGCACCCACCTCTACGCCTGTGGGACCTATGCCTTCCACCCGCTCTGTGCCACCATCGTGAGTACGGCTCACACACAGCCGCCACCTGTCCCCTGCCACTCTGTCACCCCGGAGAGGTGCAGCCCCTGTCCTCTCCCACCATCTCAACACACCGCTCCACTCCCTTTCTACCTCTGTCCCTGCCCCTCGCTGGCTCACGTTGGGGGTGAGTGACTCCCAGGCTGGGCTGATAGGTTTGAGGATGTGGCCACCATGATGCAGATGCCATAAGTCCCCATCCTACCACTGGGGTTGGACTTGGACACCAAGCAAGAGTGCTGAGCATGGATCAATGCCATGGGAGGCACACGTGGGCTCAGCAGGATGGGATGCACCAGCCCTGGACCTGGTCTCCTGTGCCTGCTGTTGCAGAATTGCTCCCCACAGGAGATGGCAGGTGGTATGCATACCATGGAAGGGTGACTGACTCAGCAGCCCTTCCCCAGGGATTTCCCGTGCCAGTCTGAGAGTCCCCACATGGCTGTGACTTATGGGAGTGTCCAAGAACTGCCTTGTTTTACTGGCAGTGGGACTTTGACCCCCTTTCAGTAGCTCCTTGAGTCAATGGAAACTCAATTGCCATTTGCCCACCTCCCTTCCTGAGCTGGGGGGCAGAGGGGCCCCGGGACCGTGTGTGCAGTGTGGCTAGGGAGCCCTGGAGAGGCTGTGCCTGTTCCCATGGCTGTGCTGCTGGTCCGGTTTGGCCATCGCACACACACTGGAAATTGGGCGGAGGAGCTGCCAAGCTGGAAGGGCCCTGTCATTATTTGACATGCTTTGAACTGCAAACCCCAAAGAAAGTAACTCCTGCCATGACATGGACAACACCTGGGGGGACTCCAGGCTGGCTGAGCAACGTCTGCCAACCAGGCACTGTCTGGGAATATTGGCTGCACAGGTCGGCTCCTGCCAAGTACCCATGCAATGCCCAGCTGGGCTCCCCTTCCTCCCAGAGCCCTCTACCCACTCTTGGCCGGGGTCTGTGGCTGACCCCATGTGGTTTCTGACCAGCTGGAGGGTGCCAGGGGGCTTTGTCTTACTTGGACAAGGGAATGGCTGTGGGCATCACTTTGTCCCTGCTAGCAGCCTCTGCAGAGCCTGAGGCTGGCAGGAGAGGTGGGTCAGTCCCCTCCTGTCTAACCTGATTCCCTGTCCCCCTCAAGGATGCCAACAGGTTCGTGTTGCCGTCCCACTTTGAGGAAGGCAAGGAGAAGTGCCCATATGACCCTGCCCGTGGCTACACTGGCCTCATTGTGGGTAAGCAGCACCTTTCCAGGGCTGGTGGGATGCCAGTGAGCATGGCCCATCCCCAACACCCCTCCAGGGGGGTCCAGCCGGGTGGGTTCCACGTGCAGAGGCCTTAGCAAATCAGGACTTGGTCCTGCCCTGACTCATCTGCCTGGGGCAAGGGGATGCTGGTGGCCTGCGGGGCTGTCCTCAGGCTGCAGGGCCATGCTGATGGGCACCTGCCCTGCACAGATGGAGGCTTGTACACAGCAACACGCTACGAGTTTCGGAGCCTCCCTGACATTCGGAGGAACCTGCACCAGCGGCCACTGAAAACGGAGGAGTCCCCGCTGCACTGGCTGAATGGTGAGATGTCCTTGTCCCCCCATCTTGTGGCTGGCATCATGGGCTGTGGGACACTGTGCATTGCCCTGGAGAGTGTGGAGCAGGTGTGGGGGCTGGCTCTGCAGTCCTGTGTGATTTGCCATGAGACGTATTCCCCATTCTGTGTTGGTCTCCGGTCACCACCTCTTGCTCCGTGTCCCCAGATGCTGAGTTTGTGACCTCTGTGCTGGTCCGGGAGAGCAAGGACAGCCCTGTGGGTGACGATGACAAAATCTACTACTTCTTCATGGAGCGGGCAGGAGAGGAGACCACATCCTTCTTTGACAAGAGTCAGGTGGCCCGAGTGGCCCGTGTGGCCCGTGTCTGCAAGGTAGGCATGTCCCCGGCCACAGGGAGCCAAGCACTGCTCCTGTTGGTGCAGGGGCAGCATGCCTCCGCCTGTGGGAAGACTGAGGCACAGGCAGAGGGGAATGAACACCCATGCAGCCTGTGCAGAAGTGCTCTCTGCACCCTCCCAGAGCGATGTGGGGGGGAAAAAGATTCTGCAGCGCAAGTGGACGTCCTTCATGAAGGCGCGCCTCGTCTGCTACATCCCCTACTACGAGGTGCTGCGCAGTGTCTGCAGCCTGGATGGGGGCGGCTGGGCCAGCACCGTCTTCTATGCCACCTTCACACTCTCAGCACAGTGGTGAGTGGGGCAGCGGCCAAAATGATTGGGGCTAAAAGCCTGCAGCACCAGGGGAGCCAGAGATGCTCGAGGGGATGTGCAGGCAGGTGCTGAGCGCCCGGGGGTGCATTGGTTGGGAGCACCCATGTATCTGCCCAGGCTTAGGTGAGGTTGTGCTCCTCAGGAGGACCATGGAGGCCTCAGCCGTGTGCCGCTACAACATCTCGGCAGTGCAGCGCGCCTTTGAGGGCCCCTACATGGAGTACCAGGACTGGGCTCGCAAATGGTCCCGCTACGACGGTGCAGTGCCCGAGCCCCGGCCCGGCTCCGTGAGTGCCTAGGAGCGCAGAGCAGGGGGGGCACGGGGCAGCCACCTTCCTCTCTGACCCCTCTTTCCCCTGGGCAGTGCATCACGGACCACTCCCGCAGGAAGGGCTACAACTCCTCACAGGACTTGCCCAACAGTGTCCTGGACTTTGTCAAGCTGCACCCGCTCATGTTTGAGGAGGTGAAGCCAGCCGGCGAGGAGCCACTCCTGGTGAAGAAGAACGTGGCGTACAGCCAGCTGGCTGTAGACAGGGTGCAGGCTCTGGATGGCCGCTCCTACGATGTGCTCTTCATGGGGACGGGTGAGTGTGAGATGAGTTTGACAGGCCTCTGCTGGGCAAAGGGCACACCTCACATTCCCTCCTGAATCCCCTGCTCTGTTCTCCAGGGGACGGCTGGATCCACAAGGCTGTGGTGGTGAACTCTGTCATCCACATTGTGGAGGAGGTGCAGGTGTTCAGGGACCTGCAGCCTGTGGAGAGCCTGGTGATCTCCCGCATCCAGGTGAGGGGTGGAACAAGTAAGGGAACATCACACACTGGGCATGCTTGTGCTGTGAAGCTGCCATTGCGCTGTTTGGGGGGTTGGGGGGACATGACTCCTGGGTCACCCTGGCTCAGAATATGTGCTGGAGCCCCAAGAGGATAGCCTGGGGAAATGAACCAGCCTGGCCATCAGCACTGACTGGGAGCTGGGGGCCATTCTTGTGCACACCCCTGAAGGGCGAGCTGAGTTGTGGGGCTGGGGGGTGATCTCTGGGCACCATGGGGCACTCCATAGCCCAGCAGCACCATGTCAGATCCATACTGAGCCAGCCCTTTCCCCCTCAGAGGAGCCTGTATGTAGGGGCAGCCAGCGGGATCGTGCAGATGCCCCTGGCCTCCTGTGCCAGGTACACGTCTTGCTATGACTGCATCCTCGCCCGGGATCCCTACTGTGCCTGGGATGGCAGGGCATGCCGCACCATCACCACCATAGACAGGTAGGGACGGGTTGTCCATTCCCAGGCGGGTCCCCATGAACCTTCCACTTGTCCCGTCCCATGCTGTTTCATGTCACTCTGTGGCACAGTCACCCCAGAGCCATCCCCAAAGGTCTGGCATCTGCCAGTGAGCCTCCCGGTGGCCGTGACCCCCGTAAGGGTGGGCTCAGCCCAGGCTGTATGGCTGAGCCCCCCATGCCTTGCAGAACAGGGCTGGTGCAGGACATTCAAAGTGGCAACAAGGGATGCCGGAGCGGCTCTGGACGGGGTGAGTCTCTGCTGCCCCTCGGGACCACGGGGATGCTGGCGTCCAGCATCGCTTAGAATGGCTGGGAGAGGTGCAAGGCAGTGCGTGTCCCCGCAGGCTCCCTGCCATGGAAGAACCGGACGGTGCTGCAGGGGGACGACGTGCTGCTGCCCTGCGACCAGCGCTCCAACCTGGCCCGAGCCGTGTGGCTGCTGAACGGCAGCGAAGTGCTGGGCACGGGGCAGGACCGGCTGCGCGTGGGGGTGGATGGGCTGCTGGTGACGGACACGCTGCCGCAGCACAGCGGGGAGTACCGCTGCTACGGGGAGGAGCAGGGTCTCCGGACGCTGCTGGCTGCCTACAGCCTCACCGTGCTGCCCGAGCTGCCCCGCAGCCCTACGGTTGCCCCGTCGCCCCACGCCGCCAGCCAGGCGACCAATGACATGAAGGTGGCTTACATTTCCGCTATCGTCACCTTGGTGGTGCTCTGCACCGTGCTCAGCATCATCCTCCTCTACATGTCCTGCCTGGAGAAGCGCAAGGGCAAGTACGTGCTTGGGGAGCCGCGGCCAGCCAGCGTGGAGCTGCAGACAGTCTCGGCCAACTGCCTGCGCAAGGGCCACCGGGAGGAGGAGGAGGAAGAGCTCACCTACCCCGACGGCTGCCTGCGGATCATCCCTGGCGAGGCGCCCACAGCTGCCACCTCCCCAGTCAAGGAGCTGCCGGTTGCCGTGCCCCCGCTGCCACCCCCGCTGCCAGCCGAGCTCACCAACGGCGTGGGGGCCCTGCCCAATGTCCTCCGCAAGATGAACGGCAACAGCTACATGTTGCTGCAGCAGCAGGAGGAGCCACTGGCCTCCCCACTCTACAGCGCATCCTTCACCGAGGAGCTCAGCAAAATTCTGGAGAAGCGAAAACACACGCAACTGGTGGAAAAGCTGGACGAAAGCTCCGTGTAGGGGCTGGGGAGGGGGGTCCTGCCAGTGGGACCCCCCTCCCCTCCAGCCCCTTCTCCCACCCTTTGCCAGCAGTGTTACAAGACTCAGACAAAACTACCTCCTGGGTGGCAGAGCTGGGCCGTGCCCAGACTCGGCCATTCCTTTGGCTTTTCACTCACCGAGACTTGCTGTACAGAAAAAAAGGAAAAAGTATCTATTTAAATTTGGAGCTCTATTTATGTATCAAAACTCACTGACGGTGGCCACGAGCTGGAGACAGGAACTGGCACCTGGCTGAAAGTGGACACCATGGGGAGGGAGAGGTTTTGTCTGTTCATCCAGACGCGAGAGAGACGCTGTTGTGGATGTGTGGACTTGGCCAGCCCTGCTGGGTGTCCCTTGGCACACAGGAGCTGGATAGCTGCTGAGAGGTGGGTGAAGAGCACGGAGGGGGGGCTGAGGGCTGACATACTGTGCCTGTGCCTCTCACAGGGCACAGGATCCCTTCCTGATGTAGGGCGGGTGGGGTTTCCCCAGCTGCTGGCCCTCAGGCAGGAGAGGGGCCCTGGACACATCTCACATTGTGAGGGATGGTCTCAGTGGCTTCCAGCCCCTGCCCACTGTCCCACGTCTGCCCCCTCAGGATTTCCTCTCTGGGAGAGGATGGTTTGGCAAGGGACGAGAGATAGGGCGAGGAACTGATGTCCTGAATACGCTGGAGCAGCCGGTGAAAGGGGCATGTGCCCACTGCGAAGAGGCCACAGGTGAAATATGGGGCTGGGTGCCTTGGGGAGGTGGCACCCCCAGGGCCTCCAACCCTGACGGGGCTCTGATCCCTTTCCCCAGGGCACTGGATGCAGCAGCAGGCAGCAAGATGCACTGCAGCAGGACTGGCAACTACCACCCTGCCCTACAGCGTGACAAGGGACCAGAGCACCATCCACGTGCCCCTGATGTCTGCAGTGCCCCTGTGGCTCCAAGCACAACGTGTTTCTGCCCCCCTGTACAGTGCTGTCGGTGAACTGGGGTTCAGGCACAGCCCTGTCACCTGTGGGAAAATGCGTGGGCAGGGAAATGTCCTCACACAGTGAGGAAGAAGAGCCTTGGATAAGGGCCTGCCTCCCTCTGGAGCCTTCTCTTCATGGCACTTTCCAGAAGCAGCCATGGTCCCTAAGTCCTCCCAACTGTTTCTGCTTCTGCTTCTGCCACCTCCTGGGGGAACCTGAGAGATGGAGGTGACAAAAGCATCTCATGCTCCAGGGGCAGTGTGGTGGCACTGGAGAAGCTGGGGAGGGCCAGACCTGAGGGGGTCCATGTCCTCTCCCATGGTGCTTGCCTGTACCTCCATGATCAGGACATTGCCAAGGACTCAGCCTTGCACGGGAAACAAGAGAGGGGTGACAACCCCCGGGGTCCCTCATGTGCTACAGCTCAGGCCTCCTGAGTTGAGGAGAGTGAGGCTTAGCAGGAAAAGGCAAGAGTTGCACATTCTGCCACCCTGCCCAGCCCTTGTTTTTGCTGCAAGAAGGGGGCGTGAGCCACCCCCAAGGACTACCCCAAAGACCACCCTCAACCCCAAGGACAACCTCTGTGTCTGGAACTCCTCATGCACAGCTCCGCATTCCCCCAGCAATAAATAAAAATGGCTCTGTCTGGACCTGGTGTAGCAGCGTCCCTCTAAAGGCCAGAGAAATGGATGCGGAGACGGGGGGGGTGGAAGAGGCTTTATTGGGGCTGCAGGCGTGGGCCCTGGATGGTGAGGATGGAGGGTTTGTTGGTGAGGGGGTGCCACTGGCCCTGGACACTGGGGTTGTCTGTGTGGAAGGGCTTGCGGATGCGGATGATGTCCAGGCCGGACTGGTTGGCCAGCTTGGTGGCCAGCTGCAAGATCTCCTCACTCGTCCTGCTGGCAATGAGCTCCTCCCGCACCGTCCCGTTCACTGCAGCAGAGCGAGGGGGTCAGGCCGGGATTGCCCCGACTCTGCAGCCTCCGGGGGCAGCTGCTGCTCCCCATCCCACAGCAGCTGCGCCGGGCAGAGACAGCACAGAGCTGGGGCAGGGCAGGGAGACCCCCGTGCCCGCCTCCTCCCCAAACCCCCCCAGCACTCACAGTACTCGGCCCGCAGCACCGGGGCCGGGCCCGGGCCCGAGTGGGGGCTCACGTAGAGGACGACATCGGGGTGCTGCCGGGCGAAGTCCTGTGCCGCCTCCTCCACGAACTGCCTGGGGGCCAGAGAAGGGACGAATCGCCATAGCCGCCAGACTAGGGTCACCGTCCGCCGGCGCCGGGCCCACGGGAGGGGTCACGGCGCAGAATTTGGGGTGATGCCCCCGGTGCCGCCTTCCAGCTGCTGCCCCGTCTCGCAGGAGGTTGGGGGTCCCCCCCGCCGCTGCCCGGTGCTCAGGGACAGCAGCACCGTCCCTTCCCCACGCTGACGGGCCCAGGGGAAGACCCGTCCTGCGGGTTAAGGGGTCACCGGGCTCCCCCCGCCCCATCCCCGGCGGCCGGGTGGTGCCTCCGGCGGTACCTGGCGCCGCGGGCGTCGGCCGCGGTGGGGCTGAAGAGGAGCTGCAGGCGCTGGAGCTGCCGCACGTACCGGCCCACGCCGTTGTGCAGCACGGCGGTCAGGAAGCGGCTGGGCGACCCGCGGCCCGTCATGGCTCCGCGCTCACCCGGAGCCGGAACCGGCGGGAGGGGAGGGGCGGGACGGGGCAGCCCCGACCCCGCCGGGAAGTGACGCTCCGGGAGCGGGACCGGCGATGGCGGTGTCCGTGCGGACCCACGTGGGGGCTGCGCCCTGAGCGGCTCCGCGGGGCCGGGGGCCGCGGGGCAGGCGCCCATGCGGAGCGGCGGCGGCGCGGGCGGGTGCCAGGGCGGTCGGGATGGCGCTGGTGCCCCTGCGGCCGGGCAGAGCCGCCAGCCGCCTCCTGCCGCTGCTGTGCGGGGGGGCCAGGAGCAAGGGGGCCTCGCTGAGCCCCGGGGCGCCGGGCCGCCTCGGCCAGCGGCGCTACAAGAAGGACGTGCTGCCCTCCCCCGACGGGCCCGCGCCCTCCGTCTCCATCACCGAGATCCGGCAGTACCTGCGGGCGCAGGACATCCCCTTCCACGATGGGTACAGCTGCCTGCACACCCCCAGCCTCTTCGTCGGCGACCACGGGGACCAGCCGCTCTCCGCCAATGCCCCGTTCACGCTTTTCATTGACAAGACCACGGGCAGCTTCCTGTGCACGGCCACCCTGGCCGAGGGCACCTGGCAGGACTTCCAGGCTAACGTGGAAATGCGGCTCCGTGGCATCTCCCCCATTCCCCCTGCCAGCTCGGAGGAGACGGAGGCGGAGATGCGACAGGCTCGAGAGGATGCCCGCTGCATCTGGGAACGGGCTCTGCCGCTCTGGGAGCTGCTGGATGAGAAGGAGACCAAGGAGACCAAGGCTTTGTTTGGTATCTCCCAGGTGACAAATGCCACCTTGAAACGCTTCGGCGTGCGTTATCTGAGGACTGCCAGGTCTCTCATCTTCCCCTGGTTCAGCCCTCAAGATGCGACCCTGAAGGGCCTGAAGCTCGTGAGGGTGGAGAAAAATGGGGGCACAATAACTTACGTGGAAGAGACTTTACCCCGCTTCGATTCCTATCGCAATCTTTTTGGGCTGCACCTGATTGGCCGCCGGGACACGGAGCTGGTCTTAACCGGGTGGGAGCTGGATGCCCTGGCCCTGCACCAAGCTGCAGGAGTGGCCAGCCTGGCCCTGCCACGGGGGACCAGCTGCCTGCCTCCCACCCTTCTCCCCTACCTGGAGCAGTTCAAGCGCATCACGCTGTGGCTCGGCGAGGACTTGCGCTCCTGGGAGGCTGCCAAGCTCTTTGCTCGAAAGCTGAGCCTCAAGCGCTGCTCTCTGGTGCGCCCTGGCAACCTGCAGCCCCGGCCCTTGGAAGCTCTGAACCAGGGCCTGAACGTCACCAAAATCCTGCGTTCTGCCCTGCTTGCCAGCCACAAATCCATTGTCTCCTTCCGGCAGCTGCGTGAGGAGGTGTTCGGGGAGCTGGTCAACACCGAGCAGGTGTCTGGCGTCAAGTGGGCACGTTTCCCTGAGCTCAACAAGCTCCTCAAAGGGCACCGCAGAGGGGAGCTCACCATCTTCACGGGTAACGGGCACAATGAGTGGAGGACAGGGCCAGCAGAGGGGTCTTTGGTGGCTTCACCATCGTGGGGGTGGTGCTTCATGAGCCTTGCAGGTCTCTTTCTGCTCAAGGCTTTCGCTGAGCCAGTCTTGCGGGTGTGTGAGAGGCTGGGGTGCATTCCTCAGTTCAGTGGGACCGTGCATGCCAATGCAGTGAAGGGCTCCCTGCCTGGGGCGGTGTAGGAAGTCCTGGGCTGTTCCTTACCCCTGCTCCCACCTGTCACCCTGCGCTCTCCCTCTGCTTGCCCCACTGGCTGCTCAGCCCTTCAGAGGGACCTGTGGGGACGCATAAGCTGTGGGAGGCCGTGCCAAGCACCCAGGTGTGTAGTGTGGCACGAGAATTTGTTTATGGTGTGAGTGCTGCAGATGGGCTTCTCTTATCCCGCTCCCTGGTGCTTCCACCTCTAGACAACCCCCCCAACACGAATGGTCAGGATGGGTCAGATCATCTCCACCAATAATTCTCCTGTTGTTGTCCTTGTACCAGGCCCAACGGGCAGTGGGAAGACCACATTTATCAGCGAGTATGCACTGGACCTGTGCATGCAGGGAGTGTGCACGCTGTGGGGTAGCTTTGAGATCAACAATGTCCGCCTGGCCAAAATCATGCTGACGCAGTTTGCTGGCCGGCGCCTGGAGGACCAGCTAGAGCTGTACGATGAGTGGGCTGACCGCTTCGAGGAGCTCCCGCTGTACTTCATGACCTTCCATGGCCAGCAGAACATCAAGTATGGTCCTGCACCTCCATTCCCAGTGGCATTTACCCCTCGTGGCATGTGCTGCAGGGCCTTGGGGAGCTGGGGCTCTTCCCCTGCAGTGAGTCACAGATTTGGGGCTGGCAGGAGGCACGTTGGGACTATTCAAGTCCCAGGGTTGCTGTGCGGGGACCGTGCGGCCAACCATGTGTGTTCCTCCTTTCATGGGCATTCTCACAGCTTCTCTGGGTTGGGGGAAAGGAGGGGACTTGACCCTGTGCTCTGAAGCCATCCCGTGCCCATGGCAGGACATGTCCCCTCCACACCCTGCTTACCTGTAGTGCTGTTGTTTGCTGAAGAGCGAGGACAAACACCTCCAACTCCTTTTATTCATCAGGCACTGTGGCACCTCCACGCATCCCTGTATGCCCTGAGGATCCCTGTGGGCTGGGGGCATTGCAGGGTAGTAGGCAGGGATGGTGTGGGCAGCAGCTGGGTCCTTCTGATCCCAACCGCCTTTACTGCGGCGATGGGGCTGCACCTGCTTATACACTGGGGGAGATGCAGAGGTGGGATGTGCCCAGGTCCCACCAGGACTCAGCCTGGTACCTTCCAACTCTTTCTCTGAGTCCCTTTGCCTGGGTCAGCATTCCCATCCCTACCTCCTCTAATCGCTGGGGCTGATCCTGGTCTCCTCTGCTCAGGACAGTGATTGACACCATGCAGCACGCAGTCTACATGTATGACATCACCCACGTGGTCGTCGACAATCTCCAGTTCATGATGGGACACGAGAACCTCTCTGTGGACAGGTAGCCCTTCTCCAGTCTGACCCTTCCTTGCTCTGCCACCCTCACTGCTGGAGCTGTCCCTGTCAGGTGTTACGCCAGGGGCTGGGGACCCGCACTGGGTGTTGCCTTTACTCCTACATGGTCTGACCACCATGTTTCACTAAAGGGCAACCAGTGCCCTAGGGAGGAAGAGGAAGAGGTGGGGAGGGCTGGGCAGGTTACCAGCCATCCCTGCCATACCACATCCCTCTTCCCGTGTGGGCTTGTTTTCCTCACATTCCTGGGTGGTTTCTGCTGTGGGGATCAGCACCTCTCTGCCCCCTGCCACCAAGCAATGCCAGCCCCTGAGCCCATTCTTGCTGCTGTGGCAGGCTCGCTGCCCAGGACTACATCGTTGGTGCCTTCCGCAAGTTTGCCACAGACAACATGTGCCACATCACCCTGATCATCCATCCTCGCAAGGAGGATGATGAGAAGGAGCTGCAGACGGCCTCCATCTTTGGCTCTGCCAAGGTGAGCTGGGCTAGGGTGGCCCTTCCTGTCCCCTGGGCACAGGGTATTCCCGGGAGGGGGCTAGTTTGTGTTGGGCAGTCATCCTCAGCTGCCATCAGCACCCTGGATCATCACTGGGGACTTAAAAGGTGTGGGATGTCTCCCAGAGTCCTGATGCAGGCAGAGAGCATACCCATTGTCAGCTAAAGCTCTGTTGGGGTTTTAGGTGCAGTTAATTAATACTGACTGTAAGTGGAATGTCGTCGGAGATAATTAAAGAGGGAGGGTGCAGGGATGGGCTCTCTGAGTTCTCCGGTCTCTTCCGTGATGCTGACCAGCCCTGCAGTAGTGGGCAGGAGGTGCTCTCTGTGCACGGCCCGCCCTTGATCCCGTTTCCCCAGGGTGGGCTGTGGCGCAGGGTGTGCCTGGTGGGTCACTGGATGTTCCAGGGGAACACAAGGGGTTGGTGTTGGGGAAATGCTGGAGTTGTTGTGGCCCTGGGTGCCCTGTAAAAGGATTTAAAGGAGCTGGGCAAGTGTTTCTGAGCATCGCTGAGGCATGTCACTGGCAGCATTCCTGGCACGCTCCTGGAGATGTTTTCCTCTTCCCAGGCTAGTCAGGAGGCTGACAGCAGCATTCCTGGCACCCTTCTGGAGATGTTTTCCTCTTTCCAGGCTAGCCAGGAGGCTGACAATGTCCTCATCCTGCAGGACCGTAAGCTGGTGACAGGGCCAGGGAAGCGCTACCTGCAGGTGTCCAAGAATCGCTTTGATGGGGATGTGGGTATCTTCCCTCTGGAATTCAGCAAGGCCTCACTCTCCTTCTCATCTTCCAAAGGCAAGGTCAGGCTGAAGAAAGTGAAGGAGGACAAGGAGAATTTAGCCAACAAAGTCGTGGAGGGAGGCTCAGGAGCCTCCAAGAAGCCATGAGTAGGTCTCTTCCTCAGTTCATCTGGAGGAACAGAGACTGGTTCTGGCAGCCCAAGGCTGGAATATGCCAGCTCCTCTTCCCTGGGAGCATCTGCCATGCACCTCTGTGGCCCTTTCTCCTGCATGAACAAACCTCTTGACCAGCAGCACAATGTCTCTGAGATGGGGGATCACCATGAGAGGAGGAGTGGTCTCATCCTAGCGAAGAGTGGCTGGGGAAGGTGCTTTGACAAACACTGGTGTTGGTGCTGAGTGCAGGCAGCATGGGGGGAGTAGAGGCAGAGTAAGATGGATGATGGTGGGGATGATCTATGGGTCTGGGACTTGAGTAAACCTGGACCTGGGGCAGGTCGTTAAATTGTGTCTAAAATGAAGCTGAAATCCTGAGCTGTCACTAAATGGGAGGGATTGTGGGGGACAACTATGCAGAGGGACACATAGTAGAACCCCCCCACCGTTGTAAATGAGGTCTGTGGGGTCAGCCCTGTGTGGAATGGAGCCAACAAGGAAAAGATGTTGAAGGAAAGTGTGAGAGATTGTAGGTGGCTCGTGCTCCAGGATGGGTGCAGGTGTTACATGGAACTTGCCAGTTCTAGCTGCTCGGCTGGCGCCTGACCTGCCCAGCTTTGCTCAGGGTCTCCCAAGCCCCTTTCTTTGGGGGGGGCATCACCAGCAATAAAACCATGTGGGAAATAGTCCTGCCTTGCTCTGCTGGGTTTGGGGGGTCTGCCCTCAGGGCTGCGGGTAGCAAATACTGTGACCTGACTAGTCCTTGCCATGGCAGGGAGTGTCCATGGCTGGATCTTGGTCTAATCCCTTTGATTTTTTTTCCCTCTTTCTAGTTTTATTAAAGCATAAATATGAGTGCCTTCTCTGTTTCTGTGACTGGAGTGCCCTGGGTCTGGGGAGGGTACCTTGGGCAGGGAGGAGGTGGCCTGCTGACGATGTCCCTGCTGCGCTGAGCATCCTGCCCCAGCCCTGGCACACCGGATCATTACCATCCTCCGTGCTGGGAATAGTTTTAACCTGAGCCATAATGAAGGCCCAGAGCAGGCGAGTGGCACACACCCAGCCCCAGGTTTCCGGGGTGCACCAGCTCACCTGGAGAGCACCCGTGGGTGCTGACAGTGCAGGTGTGAGCACCCACAGGCAGGATGGGGGTGGTGGCAGAGGACTGTCCTGGGGAAGTAGAGGTAAGATGCGGGGAGTGGAGCTGGGGCAGGGTTCACATGGTGGTGTGGGTGGGGGCTATGGGTTTCCCCCTCAGCCCAAGGGTCCCCTCCATCTCACTGGCTTCCATTTGACCCAGTCTAGTTCAGGTGAGGTGCTGACATGGGGCTCTAGAGTGGAAGTAAGGCAGTGGGATAGCCCAGGGCCCCATCTCCCACCTATCCCTCCATGGACCTCAGAAGGGGTGAAGAAGCTGAGCCTGTGGGGGGGATCTTGGCTGATTCCAGACCCTGGGGGGCAGGTGGTTTCTTGAAGGTTTATTTTATTCTCCTTTTGCCCCCAGTTTGGGTCTCCACAAAAGGTTGGAGGGTGGCAATAGCTGTAACAAGTCTTGGGGGTACACGGTGTGATGTCAAGCGGGGCAGAGGCCCCCAGGCCCCTCAGCAGAGTGCTGGGCCCACCAAATAATTGCGGAGGGGAGCAGAATCAAGAGAGTTCTTCACCTCAGAGGCCTGGGGATACTTCGGAGGTGCAGAGCCCTGAGACGGGCGGCGTAGCTGGGAGGGAGAAGGGGATGAGCCCCGGGAATCCCCTGGAACGAACGTGACCGGGAATGTACCGGTGGGGCTGCCCCGTGCCCCCCCGCCCCGTGCCCCCGTGTCCCGGCCCCTGCCCGCGGGGGGCGTGGCCCCGTGCGGGGGCGGAGCCGGGGGCGGAGCCGTGAGGGGGCGGGGCCGGGGCGCGGCGCGGCGCGGGAGGCGGTGGCGGGGCCGCGGTGAGTGCGGGGGCCGGGCCCGGGGCGCCCGGGGGTCCCGCGGGATGTGTGGGCGCTCCGGGGAGTTGGGCGGCAGGGTGCTTCGGGGGGAGCCGCTGGTGTTTGGGGTGTTGTGGGGCCGGGCCCCCCGGGGCCGATTTGGGGGGGTCCGGGGGCTGGGGGGGCGGCGGCGGCCCTGGAGCTCCGCGCGGTGCTTTGGGGATGTTTCGGGGGCTCTTCGGGACGGTCCTGCCAATACAGAGGCTCAGGGGCTCAATGGGGTAGTTGAGGGGGTGGCGGGGCACTTTAGGGGTGCTTCAGGGGCGAGCTATGGGGCAGTGCAGGCCTAGGCGCGCCGTGGGGCACTTTTGGGGTGTTTTGGAGCACTTTGGGGGTGGTTTAGGAGCACTTTAGGGGAAGTGTGGTGCAGCAGAGGCCCAGGAGCGCCGTGAAGCATTTTAGGGGTGTCACGGAGAACTTTGGGGATGGTTTAGGGCAGTGTTGGGGGAGCTGTAGGGCAGCGGGGCCCCCGGGCGCCATGGGGCAGTTCGGGGTGCTGTGGGGTTGGGACGGGTGGAAGCACCGTGGGACAGGCTTGGCGCTCTGGGGCTCAGTGGGGCGGCGGAAGGTGGGTGGGAGGGCGGGCGAGGGGGGCAGCATCATCGAGGGAACCTCAGGATGCCGGGGGCCTGGAGAGGGGCGCAGCCGGGCATGGATGGTGTCCGTCCCACTTGTGCTGGGCATGTGGGGAGGGACGGGGGTGACCCTGATTCCCCCCGCCCTGGGGTGGCCCTGAGATGCCGTCCAGGCACGGGGGTCCCCGGGGGCCCGGAATCCCCACAGCAGCTCGGGGTGGGGGTCTGGCCGAGCAGGGACCGAGTGTTCCTTTGCCATTTCGGGATCCGGCAGCGCTCTGCTCCGGCCGGAGTGGCTGGAGGTGACGCCACCCCAACCGGTGACTGGTTTTACTGGCTGGCTGGACTGGGCACCCTTCCTCTCCGCGGGTGGCGGTGGGACCCTCTCGGCGGGCCGGGGGGCCGGGGGGAGGGAGAAGATGGAGTCTGTTCCCACCGCCTGCCTGGCGGGGCCCCAGCAGTGACCGCGTCCCCTCCAGGCTGTGCAGGGACCCACTGTCCGCAGGGCTGTCCGTCCCCTTGACCTGCACGTTCTGCGGGAGTTTCGCTGGGGTGGGCTGCTGTGCCTTGTCTGGCTGGGCTGGGGGCGCCATTAGATGTCCCTTTGGTGTTCCTGATCCCTGATTCCTATTCCTCTGGCAGCAGCAGGTCCCCAGTGGCGGGCTCTTGTCCCCACCACACTTCCTGGCGTGACCGCAGCCCACCCTGGGTGCCAGGAGCAGCGCGCCCGCCGCCGGGCTCCTCTGCCACCCTCAGTGCCACGCTGGCACCACCTGCCTTGGCCCTACCGCCTGGGGGACTGGGGGGGGAGAGGGCAGCGGGGAGCACGGGGGACCCTGCTGCCGTTCAGCCCCCTGACCCCTTCCTCTTCCTCCTCCGCGCTTCAGGGGCCGGCGGAGCCGCGTTCACGGTGCGGGGGCCCGAGAGGACCGGACGGATGGGCAGCGGCTGGCGAGGTGAGATGAGCTGTTTGAGAGGGGGGTCACCCACCTGCCCGCCCGAGGCTGTCAGGGCACGGAGCGAGGTGGCGGTGCCTGGGGATGGCACGTGCCGGTGGGGGTGACGCTGGCGGGGCGGGAGGGGGTTTGGCTCGCCGGCATCTCTCCCCTGCTCGCCCCTCCCCAGGCGCTGGCAGGCGGATTGATTTCAGGTGACAGCTCGGCGGGCGAGACCGTGCGGGCAGCGCCGCCCCCCCGCCCGCGCCCTGTGCCAGCCGCAGCCACGTGCGAGATGCGATGAGGCAGCAGGGGATGGATCCGGCCCGTCGGCCGGCTCCCGTCACGCGGGCGTATGGCGTGGGTTGGGGCAGGGGGAGTCACAGCAG
The DNA here is from genome assembly GCF_015227805.2 of Hirundo rustica. Taxonomy (NCBI): domain Eukaryota; kingdom Metazoa; phylum Chordata; class Aves; order Passeriformes; family Hirundinidae; genus Hirundo; species Hirundo rustica. Next base: position 23,115,956 of record NC_053457.1, on the reverse strand, counting down.
AGACCGGCAGAGCCCCCCCAGCTGGAGGGGGCAGGAAGAAACCTCCGTGTCTTGGGGCTGGGAAAGAGCCTGGTGCCCGCCTTGGTGGCCCTCTCCAGGGAACCCTGTGCCCCACTGTGGGTGGTTTGAGGTGGAGGGCAGGCTCTGGGGGGGTCACTGCTGAGAGGTGGGGGCTGTGGGGCAGAGGAGGTGGCTGACCCTGGTGTGGGGGGCTGTTCCCTGCTCTCCGTGAGGCTGCACTGGTAGGTGCCGATGGGGCAGACAGGCGGGCAGGCTGCCTGTAAGCCAGCTCTCTGCAGGCCTCTCGGGATTCGCCTCCAGTCCTGGCATGCTTCCCGTGGCAGGGTCATGCCAGGGCACGGCATGAGGCAGGACTGCATCTCCGCTGCCCTATGGTGCCACCAGCACCCCACAGCCCCTGGTAGCCCCCAGTGCTCCACTGGGGGGCTGAGGCCAACTTGGGGCTTGCTAGTACCACTCCCCACAACTAATCCTGGCTTTGTTCTGGTTCACTTGGCATCTCCTTCTGCCCTCGGGACAACCTTCACCTATAAGACTGGGGATGCTCCCGTGCCCATGTGGGTGGGTGGTGGGGCACTGTTGTCAGTACCCATAGCTCTGATGCCCTGTCTCCCTTGCCTACAGGCTGCCCACGTGCCCCTGCCCGCCAGGGGCCCCCCCGCCATGGCCATCGTGCAGACGCTGCCAGTGCCCCTCGAGGCCGTTGCTGAGGGGGCCACACAGCTCCGCGCCACCGCCCGCTCACCCCCTGCCGCCATGGGCAGCGTGGGCAGCCTCCTGCCCGCCCGGCCTCGCCACGACTGCGCAAGCAACGGGGACCCCTCCACTGCCTCCTTCTGCAAGCAGGAGGGGCTACTCCGGGCCACTCCTGAGGAGCCCCGCGTGTCTGTGCCCGGCGTCACCCACTCCTACGCCAATGGGGGCTTCTGCGGTGACTGGCTTGATGCCTCCTCTCCTGCCAGCCCCTGCAGTGACTCAGATGATCCCCGTGATGACCAAGCACCAAGTGATCATCTTCGTGGGCCACCCCCCAAGCTTGTACCTGTCTCTGGCAAGCTGGAAGAGGTGGGGCAGGCAGCGGTAGGGTGGGTGGGTGTGTGCCGCAGTCTTTACTTCACACCCTGTGCCACACTGAGACTGTTGGCTCTGATGTGTGAAATGGGGTCATATGGCCACACTTCTGGTGTCCCTGGGGAAGTGGCAATCCCTATGCTCTTAATGTCCCCTCCATCATGCCAAGGCTGTTTGGGGAGCTCACCTGGACACCCGTGGAAAGGCAATGAAGACTGGCCTCTGTCTCCCTTGGGGTGTGAAGGCATTGGGGCTGGGGGCACCCACTGTAACATTCCTAGGCAGCCCTTCTTGGGGCTAGTGAGTGCTTCCCAACCCTTCACTCTCCTCTCTTTTCCTGGCAGAATGTGGAGAAGACCCTGATCCGCCCCATGGCCTTCAAGCCAGTGATATCCAAGCTTCGGAATGCCCAGCCAGGCACACGCCTGGGGCTCTCGGAGAGCCAGGTGAGCCTCACCCATTTGCTGGGTGCTGAGAAGCCTGGCTCTCTGAGCTGCCGTGCCAGCACCCTCTCGGACTCGGGGCGGAACTCCCTCTCCAGCCTGCCCACCTACAGCACGGGCTGCAGCCAGCACCCGGAGGCGGGTGCCCTGCTGACCACCCCCCATGGCCCCCTCGATCCTCCGGGGGGCTGCCGGCCCTCCAACTCAGACAGCGGGCGCTCATCCTCCAGCAAGAGCACGGGCTCGCTGAGTGGCCGGGGTCGGCCCTCCTCAGAGAGTGGCTCCTGTGGGCGCTCTCCGCTGCCTGGAGAGGAGGCCATGCTGGTGCGGGAGCTGGAGGACAAGCTGCGGGAGAGGGAGGCCGAGCTGCGGCTCCTGCGTGACAGCCTGGATGAAAATGAGGTGGCCATCTGCCAGGTATGTCCCTGGCGTCCACAAGTCCCATACCTGTCTCCCTCCCTGGAGACAGGTGTGGACATACGCCCTGGATGGGAGTAAGGACCCGTTACAGACCCTTGCAGGGGATACTTTTTCCTCTGGGTCTGGGTATGTGGGTGTTTCCCACCGGCTGAGTGGTCCTATGTAGTCCGTGGGGGAGCCTTGTATGGCCCATGGGACCAGTTGTACAGACCGGGGTGCCCTTTTTTTGAATGAGCCTGGGACCTGTGGCTTCTCCCTGCTTGTGATGGAGTTGGAGGAGGCCTATAGGCTCTGGGTCTGCTAACATGGGGGGCGCATCATGCAAAAGGATCGGGGAGCACAAGGAGGTGTCTACCCGCACATCACACTCTTCCTGGACCCTTCCTCCATTTGGGGGAGATGTGCTGCCCCCTCCCTGTGATGCCGATCTTGGAGATGGCAGGTGAAGTGGGAGGGTGCCGTGCTGCCCTCCCAGCACCTGTGCATCCCCTGGCCCAGGTGTTTGAGGAGAAGCAGCGTCGGTGTGAGCAGGAGCTGGAGGGGCTGCGGCAGCGCTGTGCGGCCCAGGCGCGGCAGGCGGCCCACGCAGCGCATCGGGGGCAGCAGGTCCTGCAGCTCCAGGTGCTGCAGCTGCAGCAGGAGAAGAAGCAGCTGCAGGAGGACTTGACCCAGCTGCTGCAGGAGCGTGAACTGCTGGAACGTCGCTGTGCCTCCTTCCAGCGGGAGCGCACTGAGCTGGCACCTCGGCTGGAGGAGACCAAGTGGGAGGTGAGTCTCCGGCAGCGCCAGGCACGTCAGGGGGCGCAGGCTGTGGCTGGGGGTCCTGGCCAGCCCCTGAACCCCATCGTCCCCACAGGTGTGCCAGAAGTCGGGGGAGATCTCTCTGCTGAAGCAGCAGCTGAAGGAAGCGCAGGCGGAGCTGGCGCAGCGCGGCGCCGAGCTGCTGGGGCTGCGGGCTCAGCTGCGGGAGGCACGGGCGCAGCTGCAGGCGGGCGAGCGGCAGGTGCAGGGGCTGCAGGAGGCCGCCCGCCTCAAGGCCCTGGAGCTGGAGGTCTGCGCCAACGAACTGCAGCGCCGCAAGAGCGAGGCCGACCTCTTCCGTGCCAAAGCCGGCCGGCTCGAGCAGGAGGTGGTGGGGCTGCGGGAAGCTGCCCGTGGGCGATGCCCGCCGGGCACTGGTGAAGGATGTCCCCCACCTGGTGAAGGATGCCCCGCAGCCGGCGAGGAGCCCCGGGGCAGCGTGGGCCTGCGGCGGCAGCTGGAGCGGCTGCGTGCCGAGGTGGCCTTGGAGCGGCGGCGCGGGCAGGAGCAGCGAGAGGCCTTCGAGCAGGAGCGTGGCACGTGGCAGGGCGAGAAGGAACGGGTCATCCGCTACCAGAAGCAGCTGCAGTACAGCTACATCCAGATGTACCGGCGCAACCGGCGGCTCGAGCAGCGGCTCCAGCAGCTCCGGCTTCAGGGCGAGGACCCCCTGCCCGAGCCCTGTGACCCACCTGACCCGCCCTTTGAGGAGATAACAGCCACCGAGATCTGAAGATGCTGCCTGCCCTTGCCCCATGCTTGGAGGGCTGAAGGAACCTCCAGCTCCTGTGATTTTGGGAGCTGTGGGGCTGGAGGGGGGCCCTGCTCTCCCCGAGCTCTGCTAACTGCTGCCACTGTGAAGGGGCAGGGGAGAACCACAGGCACTGCCCCCTCCTCAGCCTTGAGGTCTTGGGGGGTGAGGGTGTATGGGTGCCCAGAGTGGGGGGTGCCCGTGAGATGTGGGGTCAGGTGGGTGCCGAGTCCTGGCCTTGGGGCCGCCCGGAACTGGTTTCTGCTGATCCTCTTAGCTCCTGGGGATTAGCGGCGCTGGCTTCAGCCAGGGTCACCTTGGGCAGGGGGAGGGCTGACTTGTTCCCTCCCTCTCATCCCTGCTGGCATTGTCACCCAGTCACTTGGTGTGTGCCCTGTCTCTGCCCATGCCAGCCTCCCTCATGCCCCTTTGTGTGTTTGTCAGGGAATTCATTTCTGTGCCATTTTAAATAACTCTATTTTTATAGGACCTGTCGAAACATATCACCCTCTCCCAGCTCACACCTCACCAGTCTGTGCCCCCTCACTCCTGCCACGGGGCAGCCTGCCCTCAGTGCCTTTCCCATGCTCTTGCCCCCAGCACCCCTCTGTTACCCCCCCCCCCCCAAAAAAGCCCATGCCTCTGTGATGCCCAGCCTGCCAGGGGAGAGGGGCGTGGTGCTCCATGTGCCAGCTGGGGACACCCTGGGGCCACCCCTGGGGATGGGCAGAGGTGGGGAGCCCTTGCTGGGCACTCAGGGGCATCAAACCAAAGGAAAAGTCTGTCTGTGCCCAGCTGTGGCTTGGTCACCCCTGGCTCCAGAGGGGGGGATTTTGTACTTTATTTCAGTTATGTTCCCAGAGCCTGGCTCATCTGTGTACCACCCGGAAACAGCGATTAAAAACAAGCCCCTGGCTGTGTTTTTTTCAGGACTCTGTGTGTCCAGAGCAGGGTCAGGGACCGTCTGTCCTTCCCATGTGTCGCCAGTGCTGCCCTCCCTTGGGTCCTGTAGTGGGCAGCTGCTCCATGCCCCTGGGACAGGTCTGGCTCTCACACCCTCTGGCTGCACTGAGACCAGCCACAGCTCGGTGCAGGAATCATCCCTCTGGCTCCTCTGGAACACAGCATGGCTCCTCGAAGAGGGGGTGCAGCCTCACTGCGGTGGTGGTCCAGGTACCCGCACCACCAGCTCCATGGGCTCCTTGGCTTTGTTGCGGTAGGCCTGGCGGATGATGTCCACAGCCCTCTGGTGCGTGACGTTTTGCAGGCTCTCCCCATCCACAGACACCAGCTCCTGCCCAGCCTGGGTCCCAGAAGGGAAGGCCACCGTGTGAAGTGCAGCTACTTTTGGGCTGCCAGAACACTGCCAGCAACCCAGTGGTGCCAAGGGATGGGAGTGTCTGGATGTTTGCCCACCCCCGGCATGTGCTGGTACCCCCGTACCTTGAGGATGCCACTGAGGAAGGCAGCTCCACCAGGGAAGATCTTCTCAATCTTCACCACTGGCTGTGCCCTTGACTCAATACCACCAGAGATGCTGATCCCTGCAAGGGAGCCACGAGACGCTCACACTGGGTAGGCTGGGACCCCCACCCACTCCCAAGCACGGTACCACCTTTCTCTGGGGAGCTGCACCTCTGTCTTGCCCTATTTTGGTAGGTCCTACAGAGATGAGGGCCCAGCACAGGGACAGCTCTTGTCCCCCGCCCACCCCCCCCCCTCCCCCGCCCCTTCTCATTTTTGAGAAATGCTCTGGGGTTTGCCCCTTGCCAAGGAGGTGCCACCCATCCCGCTGGTGCCAGAAGGGTCCTCACCCCACCCTTGGAGTCCCACTCGCGTGCCACCCACCGAGCGAGTGCTTCAGCTTAGAGAGGGTGACGGTGAGCAGATGATACTCTTCCTCCTCCTCCTCCTCCCTGCCAGCATCTTCAGGGCCATTGGTGGCTGCCGCAGCCCTTGTCTCACCCCCTGGTCCCCCAAAGAGAGGGGCAAGAGGGGGCCTTGCCCAATGACGCTTCCCCAGCACTTCGGCTTCTCTGTTGGGCGCTGTCCTGGGGGGCTCCTTGCGCCAGGTGGCCCGGGGGCTGCGGGAGTGCCCATGCCCCTTGCCAGGGGGTGGCTCAGCCAGCAGCCAGTTGGGGGGCTGAGGGCCAAGGGTGGGCAGGGGCCGGCTGACGGAGGCATAGGCATCCACTGGCACGTCAGGGAGTGGGGTGTAGGTGCGGGCGTGAGGCCGGCGGGGGCTGGGGGAGGCTCTTGGACGGGCTGGACTCGCCTGCTGCTCCCCAGGTTCCTCCGTCTCTGGGGTCCCTGCTGGCTTCAGCAGGAATCCACCCCGATAGTCTGCAATGAGAGGGGCTCAGGGGTCTCCCCAGGGACCTACAGCCCTGCTCCCTGGGACCCCTGCCATGCAGGCCTCCCATGAGTACCCCAAAGCCCTGGGTCCTTTGCAACCTAGGGCTCCAGATCCTCCTCATCTAGGGACCCTAGACACCCCAGTTCTCTGCAAGCACTCCATGTCCTCCTTCCCAAGAACCCCAGCACCCAAGATTGTGCTGCTCCTAGTCTTCCAAACACTCAGGGATGCCAGATGCCTTCTACCCTGGGAGCCCCTGCACTCAAGTATCCCAGCTCCCTTTCTCCTCCCCCAAACTCCCTCCACCCTGTCCCCACTGGGCAGCCCGGTATCCAGGCAGACCCTACAGGTGGCACTTACCAGGCACTGGTGTGATGAGGTGTCTCTTGGGGGGGACGTCATGGTGGGCTGGGCGGAGGGCAGGTGAGCGCACTGCAGTCAGGGAGAGCCCCCAGTCACCCGAGCTGCACCCACCCTTGACCGCTACCTGCCCCCAGTCAAGGTCCCTGGGGGGCTGGGATCTACCTGAGCGGCTCTTTAGGGCATCAAAAGCTTCCAGCTCCAGGGGCATCACCATGCTGTCAAACCTGCCCAGGTCCGTGGTGGCCACCACACTCCTGCCAAGGCAAAAATGTGGGCACAGGTTGTAGCAGCCTCTGGGGTGGAGTGTGAACAGGGCTGAGGAGCATGTGTGAGGCTCCACTTCAATCACGCCAGGATGGGCAATACTGAGGTTCCCAGCTATTTCCAGCAGCACCCACCTCACGTCCCGCAGCAGCAGGACCTTCTCGGGCCTGTCCAGGATGGCCAGCAGTGGCCGCACCAAATCCTCCACGCTGCCCTCGTGCAGGTACTGCAGGCACAGGAGGGGATCAGTGGACGGATACCCCCTTACCCGTTCCTTGGTTTACCTCCCAGAGTTAAGCACGGGCACAGAGCGCTCACCACGCCCCTAGGACGCAGGAGCTTCCCAGGGACCAGCCCAGGGTGGCGGTGCTGCCCTGCCTGCGCCCTGCCCTTGGCGCGTACCCGGGAGCAGTGGCGGAGCACGGCCGTCACCTCATCGGGGCTGAGGAGACGTGCAGCAGCGTCCTGGATGTGCGGGAGCCGGGCCTCAGGGTCGCTGCCGTTGGGCTGCAGGGTGGCGATGCCCATGGGGCCCAGGATGCTGGCACGCTGGCTTTTCTCTGGGGAGGCACAAGGAGGGGTGGCCAGTGGGGCAAGGACTGTCCAAGCCAGCCCAGAGAGTTGCTCATCCCCCCTACCCCAGCAGCTCACTCCACACCAGAGCAGGACAGACACAAGCAGCGCAGGCCAGGCGCATGCAGAGCCTGCCCCACACCCCCCCAGGCACACGGGCATTCCTGTTACCCCGCTTCAGGCTCCGGATGACAAACTTCTGCACAGCACCTACTGCAAGGGAGATGGAGAGTGGTGAGTGCCCAGGGCAGATGGCAGCATCACTGCTGCCAGTTGTCAAAACTGCATGCTCGGGAAACCCCTCCCTATGCCCCTTTCATGCTAGGGATGCCACAACAGGGCCACAGAAGGGGGAACAGTCCCAGGTCGAGTCCCTCTCTGCCCTGTCACCCAGGCTGGTACCTCTGTCCCCGTCAGAGCGCCCTGGGGACTTGGCGCGTGCCCGGCGATCAGAGCCAGGGGCCTCCTGGCTGGGAGGGGCCCAACTCTGGCTGGTGGCACGGCCCCCCTTGAAAAAGAGGTTGACAAGGGTCTTGGAGCGGTGCAATCCTGGGGGAGCCCCCCGTGCCCCTTGTCCCTCTGGCTTCTCCTTCTTCCGCTTCTCCTCTGTGGACAGAGAGAAGGGGGTGTTGGAGTGGAGAGGTGAGGGGATGCCACCCCAAATCTTGTCTGGAGGCAGGGAACTTTGGGGGATTGGAGGGGCTACTGGGAGACGCTGACGGGAAAAGACTCCTTCTGTGGGGTGCAGTGGATCACCAGGGGCCATGGGGCTGGGCTTTGGGGTGCCTGGCAAGCCCCAGGAACAGACCTGGGGCTCTGTGGAGTTACAGGATACCCAAGACTGGTGGCCAGGGAGCCATATGGGCTATAGGGCGCCAGGGTAGGGACCAAGACATTTGCTATAGGAAGCCTAGGAGTGGGGGCCAGGTATCCATGTATGTCAGGGACTGTAGGGTGCTTGAGTGAGGGACAGGCTCTCCCCATGGGGCAGGGCCTGAGCTGTGGGACTCCCAGGGCTGGGCATGCAGGCCTGGAAGGGGACTTCAGCCAGGGTTGAGTCCCACGTGTGGGGCTGTGCCCCAGTGCCTACCGGCGACAGTGAGGTCACTCTGGGAGCGTGTGATGGGCTGCCGTGGCCGGCTGAGCGCCAGCAGAAGCGCTGTTTTGGGTGAGTGGGTGAAGGTCCTGCGCGGGTGGGTGCCGGGGGTCTCACGGGTGGCCTGGCCCCGGATGGCCGTGTCCCGCAGCAGCTCGGGGGGCCGCACTGTGCGCCGTGTCTCCGGCAGCCCCTCAGAGGCTGGCTCGGTCTGCATGGCCCGCTCGGCGCGTTCCCGCGCCCAGCCCCGCCGTGGCCCGTCCTCCGTGGAGATGGCCACATCCACGGTGCGGGCTGGGGGCACCGGGGCAGCTGCCCCCAGCCCGTTCACTGCCCCTGGTGCTGGTCCCGAGGAGTAAGAGGAGATAGAGGAGCTGGTTTCCGAGGTCTGAGCCAGCTGTCGAAGCTGCCCATTGGTCACTGCAAAGGCACAGCAAGGACACACTGTGACACATTGTGGGCCACCATGTCACTCCCAAAACCAGCAGGCATGTGGGGAACCCGCAGGGGCTGCTGGCCATTGCATAGGGAACATTACGTCCTCTCCTAGAAAGTGGACATGTAGGATGCTGTGGAATCACAGGGACCACAAGGCTGCTGGCCATGGCAAGGGGCTCTTCATGCCTCCTCCAAGGATGGGGGACAAGTGGGACCTTGCAAGTCCATCAGGCCTGTGGGTATGCTAACAGTGGTACAGGGAGCTCCCTGCTCCCTCCAAGGCCTTGGGAGCCCTTGGCACACGGACCTTCTCCCTCCCTAGAGCATTGAGACATATCACGCATGGGAGCCCCAGCCCCACTGTGCCCCAGCCCAGTGCCCCCACCAGTACCCGCACGCCACAGCCCTTACAGCGACTGAGCCAGCAGTACTCGGCCACCAGCTCCTTGTAGGCAGGGAACCGGCCTGTCTCCTAGGCACAGGGGGAGAGGACAAGGGGGTCAGTGAGTGCCAGCTGCCCTGGCAAACTCGATCTGGCGCCAACCATGAATAATGCATTCCCCCCTCCCACCCGCCTGAAACCCAACCAGCCAACAGCTGCACCAGCCCCCGGCACCGGGCTGAGCAGGGGCAGTGCCAGCGAAGGGACATGCCAACCCCTGCCTCGCTTGAGGGTCCATGGGGCAGGGCATGGGTACCTTGATCGTGAGCATGATGTGGGTCTGACCCTTGAGCACCTCCACTGCCTTGCTATGGCTTATGTCTTCAAACTTGACTCCATTGGCTGCAAGGACTTGGTCTCCCACCCGAATGCCATTTTGCTCCGCCAACCCTCCGGGGTCCACCCTAGGGAAGCAGGTGGGGCAGGATGGGGCTACGCCTTTGCTGGAGTCCTGCTCCTGCCCCATGCCTCCACTTGGCTCAGCACCCATGGTGGTAATGCCCACAGTCTTCTGAGAGTGGGGGGCTCAGCCTGAGAGGAGGGGCCGAACCCCAGCACAGGCACAGCAGACATTGGGGTGTCACAACCCCTTCATGCCCCGGGGCAGCCGTACTTGGAGACGTAGATGCCGAGGCCGAACTCTCTGCCACCGCGGATGTTGAAGCCCAGGCAGTAGTCATCGGAGGTAGTGTAGAGGTGCACGATGCGCCGCAGCCCATCCTCAGAGCCGCTCTCCGATGGTGTCGAGCCACTTTTCTCTACTACCAGGCGCCTGTTCACCACATCCACCCTGGAGCATGGGTACAGTGTAGGTGGTCTCAGAGATTTGGCTCTTATCCTCCAGCACGATGGGACCATTGGTGGCACCCAGTGGAGGAGAGTGGTGGGGATGGGCATGTTTAGGATGGGCACCCTACCTGCTCCAGACCTTCCTATCCCATCCTGTATCCCACCCTGGTCTCTCCCCATCTTTGCCAGAGATGCCACTCCACACTGGGGTTCCCCCAGGGATCCTCCCTGTTGCCCAGAATCCCTCACCAACCTCCCCCAGCATGCCCTCCATGGGGTTGGGTTTTGGGGTGCTGACATGGGAGATGCCCTGCTCACCATGCTGTCTTCTCCTTGGAGAACTTGATTCCTGGCACACGGCCCATCCGCCGGACCACCATGCGGAGGCGGTTGTTGCCGGTGAGGACCTTGACAGCGCTGCTCATCGTGATGTTCTCCAGACTCACACTGTTCACCTCTGTGATCTTGTCGCCAACACACAGCCCAGCCTGCTCTGCAAGGGACACACGGCTCATCTGGGCACCTGGCCTGGTACTGACGCCCCTGTTTGACATCCCCTCCCTCAATGTCCCCTCAAGCTGATCTGAACCCCTTGGGAACAGAGGCAGGGGTGCCTGACAATTGCACTGAGTGGCTTGTCACCTTGCTGCGACTTGGGGACGGAGCTCGGAGTCACTGGCACAGGGGTGTCTATTCCTGTGTCCTGCCCTTCAGTTTGGGCAGCCTGCAAATCTCATGGCCAGAGGCAGCAGGGAGCAAATGGTGGCTTTCCACCACGAAGAGTGGCATTGTCACTGTGATCCCATGTCACCGGGAGCTTCTCGAGAGGGCCTTGCTGGCATGTGCCTATCTTCACTGGTATCCCTCAACCCGACCCTCTTACCAGCAGTGCTCCCCTCCTCCACTTTGCTGACAAAGATGCCCAACCCATGCTCGGAGCCGCCACGGACGCTGAAGCCCAGTTTGCCATCTACGCTCTTCTCCACCGTGATGGCATTGATGACATCACTCTCGTTGCTGCTGGCTGTGGGGACAGGGGAGCAGATGAATCACACGTGCTGCAGCTGTGTGTGAGCGATGGCAAGGGGTGTCTCTCTTGCTGTGAACATCCCCAGGCCCTCCCTGCCCCTAGACACAGGGAATTCAGCCGTTGGGGCCCTGCTGGCCATGGGGGCGGGCAGGGGGCCAGGACACCCCACGCACCTTCGATGGGGGCATTGATGAGGATGACACGGCCCATGGGGGAGGCGGCACGGCTGCTCCGGGTGGTCCCATTGAGCAGGCGGCTCTGCTTGCTGAGGAGGTAGCGGGGAGCCAGGCTGGCTTCACTGCTGGAGCTCCGTGACCGGCTGCCTGTCGTCATCCCCGACAGCACCGCGTCCCAGTCCTGGGCCATGGTGGTGCTGGGCACTCCGGTGTCCCGGCGTCTGGCTCGGGGCTGGCTGCGTCCTCACAGGGCCAGGGCTGCCCGTCAGCCAGCGGGGGACATGGCATAGTCCAGCAGCACATGCCCGGGCTTGGGCACCGCTCTTTTTTAGCAGCGCAGCGCTGGGGGCAGCTGGCCTGGGTACTCGCCGCTGGCAAGACAGGACCCAGGCGCAGCAGCACAGCCTGGAGGGACAAGGAGATTTGTGACTCTCTCTCCAGCCTGATCCCTTCCTGTCCTACAGCGTCCCAAGGATCAAACTGTTACATAGCTCCTGAATACTACCATGGGGGTGCGGGCACAGGCTGCCCTGCCCTGGCGTGAGGATGCTGGGGTGAAAAACAGCTCACCCTGGCAGTGTAAATTCGGAACAGGGGATGCAAAGGGGCTTTACCTGACAGCATAAATCTGGAAAGGCTCCAGAGAGGGGACACGGGGATATCAGCTTTACACTAGAGAGCAGGACCGGATCCCTCCGGCCATTCCCCATCCTCCCTGGAACCCCTCTGAATTCCCAGCGCCATGCGGCTGGACGTGGGTGCGTCAGTCCCCAAGGCAGTTCCACCGGGGATTTTCCAGCCGTGGGTGAAACGCCACCACGGTGCCTCCCCCCACTTCATTCCCCGCTCGCCCCAGCCTGACCTCAATAAATAAGTGATGGCCCCGGCTCCGGGGACACGCCGGTATCCCCGCCGCTGCCAGCCCCACACAGCGCCCACCCGTTACCCTCCGCCAGCATCGGACGCCGGCGCCCCCCTCCTCGAAGGGACGCGGGGGACCCCCTACCGCCGTCTTTCCCTCCCCCCCCGCCCCGTGCCCTCCTCACCTGTCCCCATGGTGCCACCTGCGAAAGAGACACCTGGCAGCAGCGCGGGGGGGAAGGCGAGGCCGGGGGGCAGCACCGCCTCCTGCCCCCCCGGCCGCGGGGATTGGCTTTCCCTGTGGGACCGGAGAGGCCATCGGGTGCGGGAGCTGTCAATCGAGAGCGGCCGGGGCTGGCCTCGCAGCTTGGGGGCCGGGGGGGGGAGCGGGGGGCAGTAGTCCCGTGGGTGTCCCCCGCGAGGGGGTCCGGGGGCGCGTCCCCCCGCGAGGCCACGCGTGGAAAGGGATGCGGCGTCCCCCCCGACCTCCTCCCTTAGCGCACAGCATCCCGGGGGCACACGGGCAAACTGAGGCACGGTCAGAGGAGGGGGGGCGTCGCGTCCCTTCGGTTCGCTCACTCCGGCGGTGCGAGCCGGTATCCCCCCGCGTCCCCCTTCCCGGGCGGCATCGCCTCCAGCCCGGGCCGGCCGTGACCCCCCGGCGGGGCCCGGCGCCGCCAGCGCGAACCCGACACCGCGGCGGTTTCAGGTGATGCGCGGCGGCCGCGGGGACTGCGGGGGGGCTGCGGGCGGGCGGCGCGGGCGGGGGCGGGCGTGGGGGGGCCGTCCCGGGGCGGCTCCCCCCGACAACGCCGGGGTGAGGGGCTGGGGGGGCACGGCCGGGGCGGGGACGCGCACCCACATGCACACGCACCCCATGCACCCGCACGTCCACGGCATGCGCGTTCGTGCCCTCGCGCGCACTCACAGATGCCCGCGGAGCGCCGCACGCGCGCGGACGCGGCCCCCGCTGGCACGCGCGCGCGTGTTCCGGCACGCGCCGCCCGACGCGCGAGCCGGCGACGAACAACGCCGCGACGGCCGCGACGCGCGTGGACGCCGACGCGACGCGCGCGAACGCGGCGCTACGGACGCTCGCGCGCGAGCGGCGCGGGCATCGCCACCCCGGGAAACCCGCGCGCGCGGGCGGCTGACGCGCGGAACCGCGCGCGTGAACGCGCCCACGCGCGCGCGCCCACGGGCAGGCGCGAGCGCGCCCCACGCAAGCGCCCACGCAAGCGCGGGAGGGCCACGGGCGCCGCGTGTGGCTCCGCACGTACCGCTCCCCCCGCCGCCGGCCCCGGTCACGCGTGGTCCCCGCCGCCCCCCGCGCGCCGCCCGCCCCGGCGCGTCCCGCCCCGCTCCGCCCCGCCCGCCGGGTGCGGGGCCGCCCACCCGTGACGAGGCAGCGCGTCAGCGCGCAGGGGCGGGAGTGGGGCGGTGGCCGTGACGGCGGCGCGGGCGCGGCGGGCGCTGTCCCGGGAGCCGTGAGTGCGGGGGGTGCCCCGGGTCCCTGTGCACGGGGGGGGTCACGCGTGGCGGGAGAGATGCTCGGCGCGGGAAGGAAGGGAGCAGAGCCCCGCTTCTCGCGGGGAAGGGCGGGTGTGGGAACAGAGCCGTGCCGGGTGTGTCGGCGCCGTGCCGGGTGTGTCGGTGCCGTGCCGGGAGGGACGTTCCTCCTTCCGGTGCCCTTCCTCACTCCGCTCTCCCGACGCCGACCGCAGCTGTGGCTCCTAAGTGGTGGGTCCCCGTCCCCTCCTGTGTGACCGGGGTGCTCTGCTGGGGTGGGGGTTTCCCGGCTTCTGGTGGCTGGTGTAAGCGAGGTCGGGGGTTTCTCTTTGCACATTACAAAGTGCAGTCCCGCTGCAGGTCGCGCCGCCCAAACTGCTTCGCGTGCTGGGTGAGCTCAGGAGTCGCTGCTGAGCTCCTTTACCAAGGGAGTCCCCGTTCATCCCTTGTTCCCCGAGGCGGGGGGATCCCCAGAGCTGCTGCAGCAGGGATGTGGGGAGGCACACGGGCACCACATCCCACATAACCCTGTCATCCCCTGCCCTGCCAGAAAATGCCGCCGTCCTTGCCTGCCACCATCAACATCCGGGAGCCCCGCTGGGACCAGAACACCTTTCAGGGCCGGGCCAAGCACTTCTTCATGGTGACCGATCCCCGAAACCTGCTGCTCTCAGGGGCTACACTGGAGGAAGCCCGACGGGTGGTGGAGGACTACAGGTACCCACTGGGAGGGTGGATGTACCCTCAGCGCTGCTCCCAGGCAGGAGCCATTCCCAGGAGAGGGAAGAGAAGTGATCCTGGCCTCCCTGGCCAAAGCCCCACAACTGCCTGGCTGGTCCCTAAGGCATCTCCCAGCTGCTGCAGATGGTTTAGGGAGCCAGTTAGGCCATGTGTGCTGGCAGAGGGTCTTTCAACAGGTGTTGCCCTTACCTGGCAGGGCAGGCATCGTACAGCCTGGGCTGACAGAGGACCAGCTTTGGCGAGCAAAGTACATCTATGACTCGGCTTTCCACCCGGACACGGGCGAGAAGATGATCCTCGTGGGACGCATGTCCGCTCAGGTCCCCATGAACATGACCATCACTGGTTGCATGTTGACCTTCTACAGGTACCTGTCTCCTCCTCACCCCAGGACCGAGAGGATGCCTGGAGGATCCTCCTGGCTCTGGGGTGAGGAAGGGACACGTGTCCCGAGCCCCGCTCGTACTCCTGCTGTAGGAGCACGGCTGGCATCCCCCAGTGTCTCCAGCACCCTCCTCTCTCTGGCAGGACCACACCGGCTGTGCTGTTCTGGCAGTGGGTCAACCAGTCCTTCAATGCCATTGTCAACTACACCAACCGCAGTGGGGATGCACCCATCACCCCCAGGTGAGCATCTCTCTAACCAGGTTCTGAAGACACCCCAAAACACCAGGGGGGTGCCTCGAATAGCAGGGAGCTGTGAGATGGGACGATGGAGCCCTGGTGAAGGCAGAGATGGACACCATTGGGACTGTCAGTGTTAGTGGTAGAGCTGAGAGAGGAACCCGGGTATCCTGGTGCTCTTGAAGGAAGAGCTGTTCCTTCCTTTGGAGGGGTAACTGGAGTAGGGAGAGCCTGGCTTACTGGTGTCACTTCCTGCTCTTTCAGCCAGCTGGGGACAGCCTATGTGAGCGCAACCACAGGGGCAGTTGTCACAGCACTGGGACTCAAATCTCTCACCAAGGTAAGGTGACCCTTGGCCATCACAGCTGGGGGATGTGGACCCTCCCATGGGATCTCCCTGAGCTCTGAGCTGAGCAGGGGATTCACCTCAGGTCAGGGAGAAAATGAAGAAAAGGGGTTTGCCGAGGTTGCCCACACAAGGCAACTGCTCTCCCCAGTGATGGCTGTGCAGATGGCCTCTCCCTTCAGCCTTGCTCTGGATGTATCTCCAGGCTTCTTTCACTCAGCCTCTGTCCAGGCCTGGCAGGGAACCTGAGACCCCCCACACCCTTTGGTCTGTGCAGCTTTTACCAGCTGAGTGTGGCAGGGGGGGAGGAAACATTTTGCCCCCACTGGGGCTGGGATGCCCCAGGGTCTTGCAGGAAGATGGAGGCAGAGCTGGGGACAGCCAGCTCTGCCCCCAGACCCTCTTCATGACACTCTCCTGCTTTTCCCCCAGCACTTGCCAGCCCTCATCGGCCGGTACGTGCCTTTTGCGGCCGTGGCAGCTGCCAACTGCATCAACATCCCGCTGATGAGGCAGAGGTGAGCCCCTGGGGTGGGACAGGCTTGCCTCAGGGTTTGTAGGCACTGGTGGGGAATGCAGGGACTTCCTTGCTGATCCTTAGCCTGGGGGGTTGGCTTGAGGGTGCAAGCATCTGACTGGTTATTGGTCCCTGTACAGCCCTGTTGAGGACTGCTGCCAAAAGTGAATGTGGGTCCAGCTGAGACCCCCTCTGATTTATTGTGCAGCCAGCGGATGGGATACAGGAGGATGCCAACCTCCCTTGGAGACATGTCCCTGTCCCGTGTCCTGATCCCCTCACCGTTGTGCCCTGTGGCCCCCTCACCCCCTCTGTCCCTGCAGAGAGCTCAAGCTGGGGATCCCTGTCACGGATGAGAATGGGAACCGCCTGGGCGAATCCACAGCAGCAGCCCAGAAGGCCATTTTCCAGGTGGTGGTGTCCCGCATTGGCATGGCAGTGCCAGCCATGGGTGAGTGTCCCTTCCTCCAGCTGTGTCGGGAGGTTGCAGCTGATCCCTGGCAGCGTGGGATGGGGTCCCACTGCTGGCAGGGGGCTGTGAGCACTGGGAGCTCATCTCCTTCCTTCCTGCCTCAGCCATTCCGCCCGTGATCATGAACATGCTGGAGAAGAGAGCTTTCCTGAAGGTACCAGTGCACCTGGGATGGGTGGGTGGGCGTGGAGACACCCACCAAGCTCGGCACATTGTTAACACCCCTCAGGGCTGGCACCCTGTTGGGGAATAGACGTCTTCCCAGCCTGTGTCCTCCGCACTGACACACATCCTCTCCCTGTCCCTGGCAGCGGTACCCGTACCTGAATGCTCCCGTGCAGGTTGGCCTGGTGGGACTCTGGTAAGTTCTCCTCCACCGATGGGCATTGCTGCCCTGGGCACAGACCCAGCCCAGGGGTATGGGACAATGCTGCTGGGAGCCCTCCTTGGCAGTGTGGGGGAGAACTGCCCCAGAGTTTCTTGGGGGGATGCCAGAGCTTGGCCAGGCTAGTGGCACCCTAGGCAGATGGGATGGAATATGAGGTTCTGGGGCTGGGAGTTTTGCTTCCTCTTGGTGTCTCTCAAGACTGCCATGGGGAACAGCACTGCTGTTCCCCCACTTCATCGGGGGACAGACTTTGCCTGCCCCACCTCGGTAGCCAAGTGCAGGGTTTGGAGCTTGGAGAAGCCATCTCTGTAGCCTTTTGCTGGCTGAACACCCAGCATAGCTCTGGGCTGCCTCATTGCTGCTCTGGCATCAGGCCATGGGTGGGTGTGGGGGATTTATGCAGCCCAGCTTCACCTTTCCATGTCTTTCCCTTGCAGTTTGGTGTTCGCCACCCCTTTGTGCTGCGCACTCTTCCCACAGAAAAGGTACAGACAGGCACTTTGCCTGCACATGTGGCTCCTGTGTGGGACGGGGCTCCTCTCTGACTCTCAAGGGATTCTTTTGCTTCTTCAGGCAGTCAGGGGCTTAAACCTGTGCACACACATTTCTGTGCACAGGCAGCAGTGCGGACCCGAGGGTCTCTGCTGGGCCGCGGGCACAGCATCCCGACGGGGTGCAGCAGGAAGTTTCCGACCTGCGGCCACTGGTGGATATACCCCCTCCATCCTCTGTATCCGTGTTTCTTCTACAGCTCAATGCCTGTGAGCAGCCTGGAGCCTGAAGTCCAAGATCAGATCCGGAAGAAAGATCCGTTGCTGGAGACGGTCTACTTCAACAAGGGGCTCTGAGGGGTTCCCGGGGTGGCCGAGGTGTGCCCCCGGAGCTGCCGGGCCGGCGCACTGCTGAGCTTCGCCCTTTGGATCCCCTCGGGGCTGCCGCCGCTTTCCCTTGGCCGTTGCGTGTCCGTAGGTCCCAGGTGCTCAGCCCTGCTTCCCGGGGTGCCTGCAGCCATGCAGCACCACACCAAACCCTGTGCCTGTGCCCGTGCCCGGCTCAGCCCTGCTCTGGGGACCTCCTGCCTGGCGCCCTGGTGCAGTCCTCCTTTCTGCGTGTGCCTGTAGCTCCGTGAGGTGCACAGGGAAGTGCGGGCAGCAACACCAGGGACCTTGTGAGCTGTGGTGGGAGAAAGACAAAAGCGGGATGAGGAAGAAAAGGTGCTCCCCAGCTTTAGGAGGCAGCAGAGAATCAGCAATTGAAGGCAGAATACCTCTGCAGGCACCCTACGGTGCCCAGCGGTTCAACAGCTGGTGCCTGGGGATGGCAGAGCAGCTTCTGGAGAGGAAAACTCTCCATACCCAAAATAGCTGGGGTGAGTGATCAGTTGCACGTAGTTGCGTGAACTTGGAGTGGGGGCCTCTCCCAGCCCTGGCACGTGCTCCCAGCTCACCTTCTGCTCTCCTTCGGGCTGCTCTGGGGGTTTAATCTGGCTTTCTGCTGCTTCCATCCCCAGAGCAAATGGCACATTTTAATCCCAGTAGAGTCTTGGGTTTTTATTCTCATTTTTAATGCCATCTGCGTTCAGGGCTGGGCTTCCCCTGAGGGGTTACTCTACCCCCCTCCTGGAGTGCTTGCTTTCAGGTGGACCTTCTCAGATAGCTTTAAGTGCACTGGTGATTTCCTCTAGATATTTTTGATATATGTATAATGTACCTATATATACCAAACAATAAAGGCAGATTGTTTATACAAAACCAACAGCAAAAAGAAGTGTGCTGCTGGCTAGTTTGTATATGGTGAAAGGAAGTGCTATTGGGGTGAAGATGGGAGCAGGAGAGAGGGGCAGGCTGGCTTTTGGGGTGCCTCTGCACCCCCTGGGGTTGGGTTGTGCTCCCCGCTTTCCAGCCCGCTGCCTTTGCAGCAGCTCTGGCTGGCATGACGTGTTTAAGCTTATCCAGCTGTCAGGAGGGCTTTTTTTAGTACAGTCGGCTTTGGACCTCGCCGCTGCGCAGAGCTTTGCTAAGCTGCTGCCCTGGATGCTGCTGGTTTGGAGAGGCCAGAGCGTCACCCTGGCTCTGCCCACGCTCACACCCCCTCTTGCAGCCCGCTGACAGGACAATCCCAGCCCTGCTCCTGTGCCTTCCCTGCAGGACTATTTTTATCCCACTTTCTGTGTACAGCTATCGGAGAGCACGTCGTGGCTGTCGCAGGACCCTGGCAAGCCTGCGGGCAGCAGCTGCCTCCCCCTCGGCTTTCTGTCCGACCAGGGCAGTCAGAAGGAGCGATGGATGTTCAGGGATGATTCAGGGAGAGGAGGGATGGAGACAACCGTGCTCTGCAGTGCCCCATGCTGAGGGGCAGAGGAGCGAGACCACTGCAAAAGCCAAGATGGGCAGATGCAGCAGTGATGGGATAAGGGCCAGGCAGCCAAAGCCACCCTGTGCCACAGCTTCCACAGCTGACAGGGGTTGGAGCTGCTCCCCTCAAGGGGCAGACAGGAGAACACCTGCACCCAGCACCCACCCAAGGTGGGAAAGTGAGTGGATTGGGACTGGCACACCAGGGATCTGTCCCCCTCCTTCTCCTGGCCCCGGAATATTGCAAATATCTCCCCTGAGCCAGCCATTGGCGGCTTATAAATAATGCAGCCCCTCGCTGTGCAATAAGGGCTTGTCAGTAGCTATTCTGCTCTCATAAATTAAAGATGAAAAGGTACAAGGCTCTTGCCAGAAAAATGAAGACAAATTTTTAATAGCTTGCCAAGACACAGGGAGATGGAGCACTCAGGAAAAATGAATTACGTTTTTATTATGTGTTTTATTGTGGTGTAATTGAACGGGATTATCTGAGAATACAATATATTTCCAGAGCAGTGTAAAGAAAACAAAAATAATGATGACACTTTCCTCCTCCCACGCACACCATCCGGCTTTGCAGGGACACCCTCCTTGTGCGGGCTGGCTGGGAGCTGCCCTGAGCTGCTGCTGGCCACGAGAGGCAGAGGTGGAAGTGGGGGGGATGTGAGACCAGAGACACAGCTGCTTGGGGTGGCTGGGTCCAGCTGAATGAGTCTGGCTGGGCCCAGTCTGGGCTCCCCTCAAGAGCCCCCCAAGAGCTGTGAGGCTGGGATACACGGCAGTGTGGTGTGGCAGTACTTGGCCACACGGAGCCACTGAGTGTCTTTCATCTGTCACCTGCTTTCATTCCGCCCCTGAGATCCCCTTTGGTCTGTCCCACACCAGCACAAGCTGGCACCAGTAGGCAGAGACATGGAAAACTCAGTTCTGGGGCGTTGCAGGTCTGGGGTGCTGCCCTGCAAACCAGCCACGGTGTCTGTTCTCTCTTGGGGCCGGCTGCAGGGCAGTGAGCCCAGACTCAGCCACCTCACTGGGCTAGGGGAAACCCGTCCCCGTGGGTTTTGCTGACTGTGGGAGAGAAAACTCACTTGGCCAGTGAGTTTTGAGGGGTAGACAAGCCCAAAAGGGACACTGCTGCCTCTGCAGGGGAGCCCAGGATGCAGCAGTGGGTGCAGGAGAGCAAAGATGCTCAGTCCATTCCCGAGCTGGCTCATGGCAGAGGTCAAGGGCCAGTCCCAGAAAGACAACAGCTGGATGTCCCCAGGGGTGCTGGGCGGCGCTGGGCTGGGGACATCGATTGGTCCCTGGCATTTTTAATGAGCTGCCCGACCACACGCTTTAACCTTGCCCATAATGAGGGCGAGCAGCAGCAATCCCTACCCCTCAGCCGGCTCCCCCAGCCTTAATGAGCTAATCAATACTTGTTCTCAGCTTAATTTCCAGCTAATTGCTCTTTAATGACGCCTGGAAATGGGCAGCCTCTTGCAAGGGGGAGCGGGCAGGCTCCCCCTCCCCAGTGCCCGTCCCCAGTGGCAGGAGGTGCCGGGGTGCTGGCAGCGGGTCACCTTCCCTGGCTCCCTGGCTGCGTCCCAGCCCGGCTGGCGCTCCTGGAGGCTGCTCTTGGGAAGGGAAGGTGGCAAAGGCGACAGCGGGCGAGGTGCTGCTGAGCTGGCAGCACCCTCTGGAGCACCCACCCCGTCCAGGGAGGGCCATGCAGCCCCGAGCACCGGGGCAAGCTGAACAGAGAGGGTCCCACCATGGCAGGAGGGTGTGCCCGAGCCCCGCGGGACACTACACCGCGGCCAGGGCTCCCCGGCTCGGCTGACAGAGGGGCTTTTAGAGCGCAGGGAGATGAGGGCGGTGGGGCTGAGGTGCCCGGGGCTCTGCAGCCCGCAGGTACGGGCTCGGTGTCGCCGCAAGGCGCCGGGGACGAGGCCAGCAGTGCCCTGGAGGTGGCGGCAGAGACGCCGCAGCCCCGTGCCGGGCGGGGACACGCGGGGCTCCTCTGTGCGGGCCGGGCTGCGGAGGAGCCGGGCGGGTCGCTGGAACCCGCTCCCACCCGACACCGGAGTGTCAAAGTTGGCGCGGTGGTGCCAGTGCGGAGAAATGCCGGGAATGCCGCCCCCGCCGCCTTTGTGGTTCCCGCCCCCGGGTTATTGGACTTGCGCTTGGATGGGGCCGTGGGGAAACCTCAGGAGGCGGCGTGATTCCTGCCGGGATGGAGCCGAGCCGCGGCTCCTGCCGGGGACCCTGGGCAGGCTGCGCACCGGGGCGGCCCCTGCCCTTGGGCCGGCTGACCCTGCAGCTGCAGCCGCTTCCCCAAGAATTTGCTGACGGGTTGGTTCTTCAGAGGAATTTGGTCTGGAAAAGCCTGGAGAAACCTGAGCCTGGCTGCTTCCTAGCGGGGGGAACCTGCCTGCTGCCCGTGCCTTGTCCCCACAGTGGAATCCTGGAATGTGGCTGGGACCTCTCCAGAACCACTCAGCCTTGGTACAGACTGGCCAGAACCGGGCTGTTTCAGGCTGTCAGACTGCAGGAAACAGTGTATTTGATGTGAAATGAGAGAGATTTGGTTTATTATCAGAAGGAGACCCCCAGGGCCCCAGGCAGTGTGCTGGCAGCAATCTGTCCCATGACCTCTGGCAACACTTGCTTCTGCTGTGACATAACCCACGTTCTCAACCCCACCAGCCCAGCCCCAATGCTGCTCGCCAGCCCTGCCTGACGTGATGTACATTGAGTCACTTGGCCTGGGATGTTTTTCCAGAGTGGATTTTTCCCTTGGCCTCATCTGCCATAAACCCCAGATTGCTATGGGGTGGCTGGGAGATCAGCCCAAAGCTGTGGAGGGGTCAGTGGGGCCAGGAGCAGTGTGGTACCCCTGACTGGATGTGATGTGTTTCATTCTGATGGCAGAGCTCTGGAGGGACGCCAAGGATGTGGGCCTGCCAGGAGCACCCATGGACTCCCAGCTTCTATGGGACCATCACAAGATGAGAAAACAGTGATGGGGAGCAACCACCAGGAAAGGAGGAGGAGGCTTTGGTGCTTTAGGCTCAGCCTTCAAAGCCCCATTCTAGGAGCTTCACTGGGCTCACAAAAAGTGGGGAAAAAGGAGAGATAACTAGCCAGTGCTGGTAGGGAGCCAGGAATGCAACTTACCCAAGTGCCAGGCCATGCAGGGCTGTGATCACCCTTTTCCTCACAAAGTTCTCAAGCAACATAAGCTACAAACCCCATTTGCAGCCATGGTTGTGTTGATTGACTTCAGGTGTGATTGAGCAGAACTCCTTGTTAAGCACAGGTTAGATCTTGCACCCCTCATTCATTGTTGCTACTGTTTATTAACCCATTCAATAGTCTCATTAAGCGGGAGGTTTAATTAACTGCCACATTTGAGCTCCATCTTGATGAGCTGAGCTAAGCTGCCCTTGGCTTTCTGAGGCTGGGTTGTGTTGCTCCACAACTAGAGTTGGTGCTGCTCTGATCTGCGTTCGGATTTCACCTTTGGCCAGGGCTTCTGCCCCATTAGTGGATGATGCAGTGGTGCTCAGGTGAATTCAGCCACACAGAGGCCATGATAATCCCATGAAGATGAGACACACCAAGTGTTCCAGCCGCTGCACATGGGAAAAGGAGCCATGTGTGGGAAAGGATGGCAGCAGTGGGGCCTGTTCCCCCTTGTGAGGGCAAGACACACAAATAACCCGCTGATGGTGCCTTTTCAGCAGTGTCTGGGATTTAAGTGCTGCCTCTGTTTCTGTGCTGGCCAGGAGCTTTGTGAGCAGGAGGTGGCATCCAGGGCCAGGCTTGCTTCGCTGCTTTGTGCTGGCCAGGAGCTTTGTGAGCAGGAGGTGGCATCCAGGGCCAGGCTTGCTTCGCTGCTTTGCCCCCTGTGTGTTTGGTGCAGGAATGCCCAAATAAGCAGGCAATCCTTCATCCCAAAGCGGGAAGGGTGGTATGGCAGGGATAGCCCAGGAGGCTCAGCACTCCTGTCTGGACCACCTCCAGTCCCTCTCCTCTCTGCTCAGGCTCTGACCCAGCTCTGGGCCTGCGTGTAGGAAAACCTCAGCCCTTCCTGACTTTTTCCCTGCTCCCAAAACAGCTGCAGCCACAGCTGCTCAGCAGCTCGTGGATGCCGGACCTGAAAACTTGTGGCATGCGGGGACTGAACTCAATGGGCTGGACAAGGGGAGCCAGGGAGGAAGGCAGCCCTGAGCCAAGGGGCTGGGGGCCACTCAGGGGGAGTGGGAAGTGAGGCTGAAGGCAGAGCTGGCAGAAAACCCCACTCTAGCAGGGGGCTGGAGGGGGGAGTTTGGCCGGCAGAGACAGATTTAAGGGGGCTGAAGCCTGACGCATTTTCCATCGTTAGACATGGCTGGATTCACAGCGTGACCGAGAGAAAGCCCTGGAACCCGGAACAAATTTGCAGGAGGGTGTTGGAAAGCAAAAGCAGATTTTTGCAGCGTGTTGAAGGAAACCAGATCCTTGGAGGGGTCCTGATTTGCTTGAGCTTCATGGGGGAATGAAATCCCACAAATTCCTTGCCTGGAGAGGAGCGGGCTGTGTGATCCCCCCAGCACGGCATCGGGAGCAAGATGCAAATGCACCGTGCGTGTTCGTGCTGCAAAGGCATACTGGCTGACCCGCTGCTCAGAGCCAGTTCCAGAGGGAAACTGAGGCAGGGAGCAGCAGGGCAGCTCGCTGGGGAGGTCTGGAGCCCCAGCCCTGTGCACATGGGTTCTGCACTGCTGTGGCATGGAGCGGCCCCACAGTTGCTCCCGATAGCCCCACTCCAGCCAAGGGAGCACCGTGGTTTACACCCTAATACCCCCTCCAAACGTGGCTCCTGGTGTAGGGAGAGTGCAGACATCCCCCGGGAGTTATCCCCCGATTTACTTACAGCAGCTGCTCAATTTTCAGCCTATGTTTCCCAGCCAAATTACAGGTTGAGAGATGCTTTTGACCACTTCCTTAGCCGTGCCCACCTCTCCCATTCACTTGTCCCCAAGGACTGCGGCCAAGTTGGGCTGCAAAGGAGGGGACCCCAGTCCCTTCCTGCCCCATGGATGGGGCGGAGCCTTAGCCCAGATCCCGCACACGGCTGGGGGTGATTCCAGCGGCGAGGTGCCGGTGCCAGGGAGCGGGAGCGGCAGAGCCCCGGCTCCAGGGTGCGGTGCGTGGCGGGAGCCCGGCAGGGAAGGGGTGCCAGCCAGCCCGTGTCCCGGTCCAGGGACGGGCCGCCGGCCCGGAGAGGGGCGGGGGGATTCACGTTTCGCTGACATCACGGCGGTGCTGGAGCGGCCGGGGGCCAGCAGCCCTGGGGGCCAGCAGCCCCGGCGCCACGGCCACTGCGCACCCGCGGCCCCCGGCACCCGCGCATCGGTAAGTGGCGGCTTACGGCGGGGCGGCTCCTGGGGGACCCCAAGGGACGTCGTGCCTCTTCCCAGCACTCTTCCAGCCCCTGCACCCCAGAGATGAGGAGCCAGCGACCAACTTTGCAATTCCCCCTTGCCCTTTCTCTGCCCCCCCACATCCATCGGGGGATGGACCTCACTCCGTACGGGCTGGGGTAGGGTGGGCGTGGGGAGGGCTCCGGCACTGGGACCCTCTGCCCCTTTCCACCCCTGGGGGTCTCTGGTAAACGGGTCAAATCTTCACGGTTTGTTATCCGGGGGTGCATATGTGTAACCCGCTATCCGGGCCTTCCCCACCCCAGCTCTGGGCTGTGTTAGCCCCAGGAGTGGGGGGTGTAGCTGGGGGGGCTGCAGCGTGCCCTTCGGTGCTGTTCTGAGCAGGAGGGAAGGGGAGGGGACAGCCTGTCTGCCGAAGTCCCCTCCCTAGCCCCACTCCCTATGCTGAGCCGCCCTGGGGCGGAGGATCATAATTTCACCCCATCTCAGGGAAGGCAGCCAGGGTGTAACATGGGGCAGGGAGGGATGTTTGCAAAGGGATTGGGTTCATTGTCACCCTCACTGGGGACAGGCTCTGAGAGGCCACGTTTCCCCCCACCAAGAGAGATGGGACACCCAGAGTAGATCAGCTTCTTTTTACCTTGAGCAGGTAACACAGGCTTGGGGTTTGAGGGCGGGCACCCTGCTGTACTGGTACAGGCTGGCGACTCGGGGTCTGCTGTCAGTCCAGTGTTTGCTCACCTGTGCCCTGAACTCCATGCTCAGCCTCAGTTGGCTGTGTGATGACTGAGAGAGTCACAAAACCTTCTGGGGAGTGGGCATCTTTTCCCTTCCTCGAGTAGGTGGTGCCTAAAAAGAGGGGTTACAGCACAGGGAGGGAGGGAGAACAAAAGCCAGGCAGAGCGGGAGCATCCTCCTGTCTCGGCTGCCTCCAGCACAGAAAGAGCACCTTGTCTGCAGGATCAGCCTCTCCATTGTGCTTGTATGGATGGTGAGGGGGGAAAAAAGGGGTCGTGGCTCTTGCAAAGCAATGGGGAAAGGAAAGGAGCTCGAGAGCAACTTTCTGACAGGACACCAGGAGCAGGGTATGAACGAGATGAACCACGATGTTGTAGAACAGCCTGTCCAGTGCCCTGCCAGCCCTGTGGCTTCCCAGGCTGTGCTGGGGTCAGAGGAGGCTGGACTTTGCATGCCAGGGGAACAAGGATGAAACCTGATGGGCTGGGGTCATCAGCACTCCTCTCCAGAAGGTGTTCAGCATCTCGGGGCAGGAGCTGGCTGGGGAGCTCCAGGGTGCAAAGGCCACGACTGCAGGGCTGGGGATGAGAGGGGCTGGGACCAACTCCCCCCTGCACATCATGCAGTGCTGCTGCTCAGAGCAAGCCAGCCAGGAGACAAAGGAGTGGGAGTCACTTCCTGCACCAGTAACGCACTTTCTCCCTCCTCACAGGCCAGGATGGCTCCTCAGATCTAGACAGGGAGACCAGAGGAGTGCCAGAAATCCCCATCCGAGTGACAGTGGGATTGGGATAGAGGAGCTGCCGTGAGGATGTCTGAAGCCAAACCCCTCAGCATCTCCTGCCTGGTGCTTTCCTTGCTCTCCTTGCACTGGGCTTTGCTCCAGCTGGGCCAGGCTTTTCCCAGCACCTCTGACTACCTCCAGCGGGGCTGGCAACGGCTGCTGGAGGAGGGGGAGGGCTGCGCTGAGTGCCAGCCAGAGGAGTGCCCGATGCCACGCGGGTGCCTGGCTGGCACAGTGCGGGACGCCTGCGACTGCTGCTGGGAATGCGCCAACCTGGAGGGACAGATCTGTGACCTGGACAACACCAACCACTTCTACGGCAAGTGTGGGGAGCACCTGGAGTGCCGGCTGGATGCCGGGGACTTGCGTCACGGAGAGGTGCCCGAGCCCCAGTGTGCCTGCCTCTCCCACCTGGCCCTCTGCGGCTCTGACGGCAAAACCTACGCCCAGATCTGCAGGTTCCTGGAGGCTGCCCGTGCCCACCCCGATGCCAACCTCACTGTGGCCCACGAAGGTCCCTGCGAGTCAGGTAGCGGCCCTGGAGCTGTGGGAAGAGACAAGCGAGGGGGTCTGGCTTAACTCTTTCACGTGGCAGCAAAACCACAGGGACAGGACTGCACTGGGGGCTGCTCCATGCAGCATCAGGCTCCCACTAGTCCCCCCACCCTGCTGCTCTGGGGGAGCCTGAGCAGATCCTGTGCTTGGAGAAATCTGGGAGCAGCTTTGCCAGGAGGGAGTGGAGTTTATGGGAAGCAACAAATCCTTCTGGAGCATATGGGGTAGTTCCAGGGAATTGTTAGTGAATTCTTGGCGGCAGGGCTGGGTTCACACTGGCCTGTTGCTCCCGAGAAATGTGCCTGCCTCCCGCAAATAGAAACCAGGGTTGTGTTAGCTTGGCTGTGTGATTTCTATCTCCCATTTAAAGCTCAGGTGGGGGCTGAGAGGGGACAGTCCAGCAGGAAGGCCGTGCCCCATCCTCTCCAGTCTGGCAAAGGTCACCCAGTGCTGTCACTGCAGCCTGAGGGGTGTCAAGGTTGACATTATTTTCCATAGACCATCACATCCTTGAGTGTTTTCCCAGGTATGTTTGGAGGTTGAACTCTGAACTCTGGCTCGTGCTATGGGCCAGATCGTGGAGCAGGTGTGGGTAAGAAGGATGGTCCTCACTCTCTCCCTCTAGGGAAGGCATGTGGAACCTGGAGCTGTTGGCTCCATCCAGGAGATGGGCACCCGCTGACTTCTTCACTGCTGGCATGAGCCCTGTGTCAGAGCAGGGGCCTCGTCTGGCTGGAAGCTCGACTACCTCATCCATCCTCAGCCTGGGGCTGGATGAGCGCCCCTTGGCCTCTCTCTCACAGGAGCAGCATGCTCCAGTTGCTCAGGAGAGCTTTGCTTTGCAGCATTGCTGTTGTTGCACTCTTCCTGTGCGTGTGCCTGAGCATCATTGCACAGGTGGGGAAACTGAGGCCAGCAGGGATGGCAGCCCTCTGTGGACTGCGAGGGCTGGGGAGGGAGCTCCCAGTCCCAGCTGTGAGGTGGGACCATGTCCTTGGGAAAGGTGAGGTTCTGCCATGGGAGGGAGAGGAGACAGACATGGGAAGGGTCCCAGCATCTCTATGTGAACCAAAGGCTGCTGCTCCAGAGAGCTCAAGAGAGCCCACGAGACCTGCCAAGGGTGGGACCTCTTCTGAACCCACCCTGCTCTCCTCTATCCCCTCTCCAGAGCCTCAGATCACCTCTCCTCCCTATGACACATGGAACATCACTGGGCAGGATGTCATCTTCGGCTGTGAGGTCTTTGCCTACCCCATGGCATCCATTGAGTGGAGGAAGGATGGCACAGAGATGCTGCTGCCTGGAGATGACCCCCACATCTCTGTCCAGGTGAGCAGCGTGCCTAGGGCATCGAAGATGTCCCCAGGGTGATCCAGCACTTCTCAGAGCTCATGGACAAGACCTGAGAGTGATCATCCTCTGGGAATGACCAAGCCTGGCTGCCTGGGGATGAGAAGCGGTGGCTGGAGGCTGTACTGTATCAGGACTGACTGAGCCAGGTGTCTCAGTGGTAGGAGCCTTTAGCATAGCTCTCTTCTGTGATTTCCTCTAGTAATTTTTGAACTTGTTCATAGAGCTCTGCAGCAGGGAGTTTCCCACTTGCCTGCCGTTAGTTTGCTGTGCGTGCTGGCTTCACTTGCAGTCCTGCTGGCAGGGCTGGAAAGAGAACCTACCAAGTGCCTTACAGCCTGGCTTGTCTCTGGTCCTACCAGCACACTCAGGCAGTTCCTGGCCTTTTTTCCCACCAGCAGGACTTCCCTCCCAGAGCTGGCAGACCCAGAGGTCAGCATCCTGCTTGCTGCCAGCCCCAAATATAGCACCCATCTGGGTGTACCTAGCTATTAGAGGGTGTGGGCAGAGGCAAAGGGGCCATGCACCTCAGCCAGGCACCAGTGAGGAAGAAACTGTGGTGGAATGGATGGAGGGAGCCAGAGCAGCAGGTGGAACCTGGCACCGTGGCCCCCTTCCATCTTTCTGTCCTTCAAGCCTCCCCATTGCTTGTTGCAGGGTCCGACTGAGGATCTTCACTCCAAGCAGGACTACCCTGCCTGGTTGGAGGAAACTCTACTGTCCTCCACCCCTGGCCACTGCACCATAATAGCAGCCTGCAAACACAGCTGCAGCCCAGCTGGGTCAGGAAAAGCTTATTTATTCCTGGAGATAAACAGAAAATAGCATGGTTGCT
Source organism: Hirundo rustica (assembly GCF_015227805.2). NCBI lineage: Eukaryota > Metazoa > Chordata > Aves > Passeriformes > Hirundinidae > Hirundo > Hirundo rustica. Next base: position 23,087,434 of record NC_053457.1, on the reverse strand, counting down.
GCCAGAGCAATCCTGGAACTTCACTGCCTGCTGGAACAGGGGACCCGGGGCTCTGTGGCACACACCGCCCTTGCTTCTGCCCCAAGTGCTGACAGAAATCCCCCCATTTTGCAGTTCAGAGGCGGCCCCCAGAAGTACGAAGTGACAGGCTGGCTTCAGATCCAGGGTGTGCGGGTGACGGATGAGGGCACGTACCGCTGCTTCGCCCGGAACAGGGTCGGAGAGGTGGTGGCACCGGCCAGCCTGACCGTCCTCACTCCGGGTGAGCACCACGTCCTTATGCCCATGCTCTCACGGGGACAAGGGAAGGGATGTCTGGGCACCGTGCACCAGTGTGGCGGGAGCTGCTGGAGCACAGGGCTGTGCTGGGGGTGCCCCAGAAAGCTGCTGTGCGTGGTTTGGCTTTGGTCCTGCTGGGGAAGGGGACGGGCACTGCAGGGTGGCAATGTCACACTGTCCCCGTGCTGCCATTTCAGACCAGCTCAACCTGACAGACTTCTCCCTGCCGAAGCCCCACATGACACCTGAGGACTACGGGGAGAGTGAGGAGGACTACTACTAGCCCAGAGACGGCATGTCCGGCTGCAGAGATCGCCTTGCCCGCAGCAAGCCTTCCTTGGGGCTTGGGGACCTCTGGAGAGAGCACCCTCCGGCCCAAAACTCCTTCTCTGAACAATTCTGGCACACCAGCCTGTTTTTTGGGGTGGGGGACAGGTGCTGGGGATGGGATACTGGCTGGTTGGCAAGAGCTGGGGCCAGGGGCAGCTCTGGCTGGAGCAGGATGGATCTGTCCTCTGGCACTGAGTGGAGACACAAGGGCAAATAGGACACTGTGGGGGCAGCTGTGCTGTGTGTGATGAGGATAGAGACAACCCTCTTTGGGAGAGTGAGGCCAGGGCAGGGGCATTATGTCCTGTGTGAATAATTTTTGGGGAAGCTGGAGCAGAGAGCTGGGACCTGACTGGGATTACCAGTGTGTCACGCCCCTGTCTGCTTTGTATCCTGCAAGCACAGAGACATCCCAGCTTCTCCCCAGAACCTGAGGAACCTGCTGCCAAAACACCCTTCTCTTCTGTTTTGTTTTTAACCAGAAAAGTAGTGATTTGAGGAAACCAGGCACTTGTGGCTTTCAGTGCTGTCGTGTCTCCAGTTGAACCACCCTTGTGGTCAGAAACACTTTGGCCTTTTTTTGACTGACTTCATGTTTTCCCTTCCAGGCCTTTGACTGACTTCATGCTTTCCTTTGTCATTTCAGTTAATGTTGTTTAAAACACACATGTAGGTCAAAGCCAAGCCCAGCTGATTGTCCTGCATCCCCAGGGATGATCATGGGGGTGAGGAAGGGTGCAAACACTGTGGTTGCTACCTTGTCCATCGTGGGGTGCTTGTGTTGAGGAGCCCTTCTGCTCACCCCAGTGCTCACAGCTGGTCCTGGTGTGGGTCCTGCCCTTCCCACCCCACCTGGGAGTGGGGGTGCCCAGCAGATAATCTCCTGTGCAGTGGTGATGCATCGACTCAAATCACTGTACTCTCACGCGCTTGGATCCCATCCCATTTTCATCTTGGGATCCTAAGTTCTGTGACACTGGGGTGTCCACCCAGGTGACCACAGCCCTGCCAAGTGTGGAGCAGCTCTGTGCCTAGCTGATGAAGTAAAGGAATGCTCCAGTTTCCACTGGAAACATTATATGAAAGAAAAAACAAATCCCCCCACCTCCCAGAGCTGGTGATTTAGAGCAAGCTTTCATTTGGGGGGAGCACAGGAAGGAAGCTCAGAGCTGCACTGTGCTGCTCACTGCCCAGAGAGGGCCCTTCCTGTGGGCATTCTGGGGCTGAGCTCACATTCAAGGGGTGCTTTACCCCCAAAGCAGCAGCATTTGCAGGACTTCTGGTGCTCAAAAGCTCCATGTGGACCAAACCACTCCCAGTTACTCAGTCCCAGCTCCAGGGAGGTCCAGGGCTACGGCAGGGAGCCAGACCCCGTGAGGAAGGAATTGGCCAGACCCCAGGCAGGAGCAGGCAGGATGCAGTAAGGCTGGCGGCTCGGGTCCTGTGCTACTCTCCTTCACATGTTTTTTCTTTTCTTTTCTTCCTTTTTCTCTTGAGAGCTGGCTCAGAGGACACAATTACGGCACTGAAACCTGAACAAGCAAATAAAAGGGGTTTGTCTGGAATTGGCAGCAGAGCAAAATTCCTGCAGACGGTGAGGCTGGGCCAGTTCTGGCCCGCTGCACCACAGCTTGATGGGGCACTGCTGCCCTGCCTGCTGGAGCGCCTACCCTACCCCTTCTGGCAGAAAACCCCTTCTCAGCCAGAGAAATGTAAAAGCCACTGATGCCCCAGCTTCTCTTTCCATCTAACAGCATAACAGAATCCTCCTGGGTTGTTCCAGCAGAGTCAGAGCGAGTTCAGGAGGGACCAGGGACAGAAGTGTGCCATTGGCTTTCATTTTGCTTTTTTTGGGTGTAAAACATGCTTTCAGAGAAGCTGGGCCTTTTTTATCCATCCTGATCCCCTTCCTGTTTTGCACACAAATGAGCTGGTGGAACTGGGCCACGCTCAGGCTGAGGCTGCCACGGGGAAATCCGAGAGTGTCCCGGAGCCTCAGCAGTCAAGAGCCGCTTGCTGGGCTCCCTGCCGGTGCCCAGAGCTGGCCTCCAGCCAGGGCTGCCATGCCAACCCTCCCCAGGGCCAGGCTTGCCCTGCCTGCGTTGGCACAAATCCAGGTGGTGCCGGGTGTGGATGCAGCTTTGGTCTGGCTGGAGAGTGTCGGATGGGTGGCACACTCCATCCCTGGCTCTCGGTGTGCTCTGCAGGACAATGCCCTGCCTGGGCAGCTGCAGGTTGGTCTCAGTCCTTGCCCCCCTCTGCTTCACACCCAGTGCCTTCATACCCTGTAGGGAGCTGGCAGGGGATGCTGGTGGCTCCTGCCTGGAAGGAAGAGCAGTGGGGATGTGATGATGGAGAGAGGGAGGAACTTGAGCAAAAGCTCTTGGCCAAAATTAACCAAACCAAGGGCTGTGTCTCCCAGACTCCTCGGATCCCACTGTGGGAGAGAGCTGTCTGACTGGCAGGCTGGAGCTCAGCCAGTAGCTGAGCTCCACTCCCCCCATGGTGAAAGGCTCCAGAGGCACAGAGAGGGTTGATGTCTCCTCATCCCAGCTCCTAGTCTTGCCATTTCCACTCACTTAAAAATTAAAGAAGCCGATATTGCTGCACAGCTGGAATCGGTCACTGCCACAGAGCTTAATTGAGGTTATTTGTTGGCTCTAAAAACATTTGGTCACCTCTGCTGCTGGCTGCTCAGATGTTTCTGCAGGCTCTGCCCCAAGGAGGGGGGCACCCCCAGATCCTGTTCTCAGCTCCAGGCACCTAGAGGGTCCCAGGGACCTGACCAAAGCTGGTGTTGCTGTGGGTTTGGAGGGTGTGCCGCAATAGCACGCAGCACCATATTCCTTTGCTGGCCCATCTTTGGTGCAGTGGCTTTCTGGGGGCAGAGGGGCGGAGCAGCTCCCGTCAGCCCGGCTGACTGCACTCAGGCCACCCGATCAGGTGAGCCCAGAGTTCAGGCTGATGTCGGGGATGGGGAGAGCTGGGCTGGGAAGTGTTGACGTGGCCACTGGCCCAAGCACAGCACCGACACCTCCTGGCCACCGGGGATGAGCAGGGTGCGAGCACCTCCCAGGGCACCAGAGGTCACTGCGAGCCTGGGTACAAAGAAAGGGCGGCTTGTCCTGCCAGGACCTGAAAGACCCTGGGGATGCTCCCTCTGACCAGCTGCCAACCGCAGGGTTTCGCGGTCTACAGGGAAAACCCACCCTGTCTGGCAGGTAAATACATTCCTGTAACAAAAACATGCTGTCCCTGTCCTTCCCCGCCCTTGGGGGTGCTGGGACCTGCCCCTGTCTGGGCCTGGAGAGGAGGCACATGGAATCATAGAATAGTTTGGACTGGAAGGGACCTTAGATGTCATTTAGTTCCAACACCTCCGCCATGGGCAGGGACATCTCCCACTAGACCAGGGTGCTCAGGGCCCCACCCAGCCTGGACTTGAATGCTTTTGGGGCTGGGGAGTCCACAGCTTCCCTGGGCAACCTATGCTGGTTCCTTACCACCCTCACAAAAAAGAATTTCTTTCTAATATCAGATCTAAACTTATTCTCTTCCAGTTTAAAGCCATTCACCCTTTTTCTATCGCTGCATGCTCTTGTCAAAAGTCCTTCTCCAGCTATCTTGTAGGCCCTTTTGGTTCTGGAAGGTGCTTTAAGGCGTTCCTGGAGCCTCGTCATCCTCAGCCTACTCTTCTTCGGGCCCATTTCTCTCAGCCTGTCTCCAGCCCCCTGAGCATCTTCATGGCCCTCCTCAGGACCTGCTCCAACAGGTCCACATTCTTCTTGTGTGGGAGCCCCAGAGCTGGACGCAGCACTCGGGAGGGTCTCACACAAGCAGGGACAGAATCACCTCCCGCAACCTGCTGGCCGTGCTTCGCGGTGCATCCGCGCCTCCGCGGCGGAGCGCGGCTCCGGGCCGGGCCGGGATTCGCCGTGAAACAGTGCCATCTCCCGGCAATGCCCCCCCGCCCCGCCGCCCCGCCACCGCGCCGGGCAGCGCCCCGCGCCCCCGGGGCCTTGGGCACCGCTGGGGAGCCTGACCCGCCAATCCGTCCGTGCCCGCTCCGCGCCCCGTCCCTGCCCCGGCACACCCTGCGCCTGGCTGGGAGCGGCGGCCGCGAGGGACGCGAGTATGGGCTGTCTCCGGGGACGATCGCCGGAGCAGCCTCTGGATGGCTGCTGCAGGCAGAGCTGGGGCGAGGCAGAGCCTGGGGATGCTCAGCTGCAATCCTTGGGTGTCCACGTTGAGCCGGGGCTGCAAAAGGGTGAACGCCCCTCATGGCCACCCTGACAGCCCCCCCAAGCCATGGGCATCTCCCGTGCGAGACTGACAGCTTCTGGCAGAGGCTTGTTGAGCCTGAGCTGATCGCTGGTCATGCCTGGATGGAAGCAGCATTGTGACCTCGCTCTGCAAATGGGTAAACTGAGGCACAAAGAAACTATGCCTGGAGAACTCAACCAGAGCCAGAGAGACCTTCAGGGCAGAGCAACCAGCTACCCCCAGGACTTCTGTCCCCAACCTGTCCCCACCCCTGTTGGGGGTGGCATTTCTTCCCCTGTCTTCTGCATGCCATCTCTTCACCCTGCTGTAGTGGCTCAGAGGGAAAATAAAAGCAAGACGGCTTCCCTGCCTCCACCCAGCACTTATACTGCCTGATAAACAAAATGGAAATAAATCCTCCTGCGTTTGCAGCAAATAGGTCTCCATGGGGGGTTGCTTTCAATAATTCAAATGCTGTTGCAGAGCAGAGCCCACGCCAATGGGTTTTAATAAACACAGCCGTAATGTGACATGCAATTTATTATTAAGCTTAAAGCAGGGAGCAAAGAGTTTAATAAAAGCACCGGGTTCCCTGTATCAGTCACAGCAAGCGGCGGGGTGCTAGCTGTGGGGGGAGGTTGGGAGAGCTGGCTGCAGGGACACGCAGAGCTGGGTTTGCTTTGCTGTGTGCCCCTCAATCTGGCACTGCAGGAATCCTGGGCAGCGCATGGAGATGTGAGCCAGACCTGTGGGAAATGGGGATTATTGCAAGGACAAGGGGCAGGTGTGAAGTGCAGCAGACTCTTCAGCTGCCCAGCCATCCAGGGAAGAGCTCTGCCCTGGCATCACATCTTGCTTGCAGGATCAGATTAAAGCCTTGGGTTCAATCCCTCTCTCCAAAACTTTCTCACTCACGTCCCTTTCTAAGTCAGCTCAGCCTGCGCAGCCCTTTTCTGCTTCACCCTTGCTGGGCTGCCTTTAAAAGGAGGCAGAGTGGAAAGCTGAGCCTCCTGGAGACAGAGAGGCTGTGCAAGGTGAGATGATGCAAGGTATGGGGAACGGCTGGTGCCTGGTGCTGCAGCAAGCGTGTGTGCTCTCCACTGGGCTGCATGGGTGGCCCCTCCAGACATGGATTTGTTCAAGGGCTGGTGAAAAGCAAGAGCTTGTCATGGAGGTGGTTCGGCTGAGGTGGCTTGACAGTACCAGCTATGTCTGGAGACACCTCTGTGTATAGGTGAGGGCTGAAGGATGTTGCACTGTCCCATATTCATCACCTAGCAAGATCCAGATGCTGTTTTTTCCCTCTTCTTGCTGTAGGCCTTCCTGGACACTTGAATACCAGCCCTTCCCCTCTGTGGCCTTTTTGCCTCCTCTCCTTGCAACCTAGCTGTGCCCTTTCTGTTCGGGAATAATCCCCCCAAACCCCAGTACCTGCAGAGAACAGCACAGCAGGTGGAAGAGATATGAGAAGTGGTGCAGGGACTGCCCACATTGTTTCCCCATGAAAATGGGGTTTGTATGACTGCCCCATGCTCTGGTTTGAGGAGTGGCCTCAAGGAGAAGCCATTCCCCTGATGCAAGTTTTGCTGGTGTTATATTAGACAACAGATTGTCCCTTCTCTACCAAGGCTGTGGGAGATTTGTCCCTGTCCAGCCAAATGACAGTCTGGAACTAAACCAGCTCTAGGCACCTGCAGCTCCTTCCAGCAGAGCAAGCAGCCTCCTGTCTTAAGGAGGGCTTCCCAGCCAGATAAAGCTGTGCAAGCAGCCTCTGTCCTCCAGCCTGGCTGAAGCGCTGGCAGGGCTGTGTGTGGGGCAGTTTTTGTGAACTCTTTAGCTGGTGTTGACAGCAGAGGTTTCATGCTGGGATTGATGCAGGGTAACACCCTCTGGTTCTGCCAGCACTGGTGCCTGCTGGAGCCTGTGAAAGGTTTTAACTTGAGACTGCTTTTTTTTTTTTTTCCTTCTCTTCTCAGCTCTGTCTGTTGAAAGCTCCACTTCCTCTGGCTTGAAAAGCCCAAGAGCTGCTGATGTGACTCTATCCATGACCATTACTGAGGCTGTGAGTGGGATGTAGATTCTGGATCCAGTGAAGGGACATCGTATCTCAGCTGTCCCCTTGAGGTGATGATCCCTGGGCAGATTCATTGGGGGCAGCACCAGCCCAGGGGGGGCTGCAGGGCCCCCACAGTCTCCTTGCATTGCAGGTTACTTTTTGACCTTCACCTGTGGTCAGGTGGGGGAAAGACCTATCCTTAGTGGTGTGTGGAGATGGACCTGGTTGTATCTCCTCTTGTGTGCTCATCTGACGTCCTGGATTTGTTCCCTGTGGTCTGGGTTTCCCCTCTTCAAGGACGTGGAATTTGGGGTCTGACTCCACGGGGAGAGGGGGATGAGCTGGAGCAGGCAATAATCCGTGCGAGGGCACAAGCTGCGGAGAGCACAGGTATCCTTCAGCGGGCGCCTGGGGTGCGTTATCTCAAGAGCAAGGAGGAGCTCAGCAGGGACCTGCCCTTATCGGAGCGCTGGTTGCTGTCTCTCCTCGCAGCCCTTTCTGCCCCGGGGCTGCTCTCTGTCACTTCTCTGCTCCGTAACAGCCGGAGGCAGGCGGAAACGGGAGCCCCCGGGCCGGGTCCCTGCCAGAGCACACTGCTTCGGAAGTGGGGGGGTATCTGGCTTGCAATTACTGTGCCTTTGGCTTGGCAGGCCTGGAAGTGTGAGTGATGGGGTCTCTGCAGAGCAGCCCCCGAGCCCTGCCGGGCTGGGAAGGGCTCGTACCCATCAGCAGCTTTCCCCAGCTGCCTGCGCTCTGCCGGTTGGAGAATGTGGGAGGGGAGCAGGGGACGGCGACTTTGTAAAACTTGTAAAAAACCCCAAATATTCACCTGGCTGGACGTCAACATTCGAAGCACGGCCTGAGCGCTCCCCTTTAACAGCCTCCCTCTCCCAGCTATGGCTATGAGGAGAGGCAGAAGCTGCAACCTGCGTATCCCATCCCCCCTCACCTTTCCCACTTTGCAGCCACATGTGGACGAATGTTGTGAAGGGCTGAGGGGGCTGTTCAGCATCTCTCCAGGACCTGGCTGAAGCCAGTCCTTCCTCACAGAAGAGTTCAGGTGGGAAGAATAAAACAGAAAAAATCTGGGTTTGCATCTTAGCTGGTGTCGGGGGGACCAAGAAGGTCCAGGGAAGCCTGGTCTAGCACATCCTGCAAGAACAGCTGCAGACAGTGGATTGAAGCCCTCCATGCCTGTAGATAACAAACCATCAGCCACCAGGCTGCCAGGATGGGAGTGGCAGCTCCCCTGCAAGCATTTCGGGAAGGAGGATGCTTGCTGCCTTCCCTGCCCAAGGACGGAGGAGACAGAAATGAGTGATGCCAGCTCAACAGGGCTCACGGAGAAGATCCAAAAGCACTGAGCCCATTAGGATGGTGTTGTCGCTAGTTGTCCAAAGCTCCAGCTCTCTCCCACTGCCAGCTTGCCCTGGCCTTGGGGAAGGAAGGGTTAAGCCACAGGGCTCAGCAAAACAAGTGCTCTCTGGAAAGTCAGCCAAGCTACCCAAATGCCGGCCTCCCCTCTGCCCCCACCCTTATCCATCTCTCTTATCTGCCCTGGGCAAGAGCAGGGCATTCCCCCTCCTCCGCTGATGAGGAGCAGAGCTGGCGACAGGCGGAAGCTGCCTGGGAGCACAGGGCTCAAGGGAGGCCACGGCCACGGTGTCCCAGCTGTGGGGCGGCTGTGTGGCTGCAGGTCAGCGATGGGGGGGTGGTGTGGTCCACCACGGAGCTGGATCCACTGGCGGATTCCCTATTATTCCTGGCCGTGTCACACCCCGGGTTCTCCAGCAGCGCCTCATTGCTGTAGCGCTCATGTTGAGCCGCCGGCCCCCAGCCCCCCGGAGAGCCCGGCTCACATCAAGGGAGTTATCGGCTCTGCAAGGGTTAAGTACCCTGTGGGCACTGGTATCTGAGGGCACAGCAGCCCGCTTTGGAGTGGCTTCTGCTGTCCGGGCAAGCTGGGACGCAGCTCTGTCCGCGCTGGGAGTGAAGACGGAAGGAGGCAGGGGTGTAGTGCCCGGTGAGGGCTGCGGTGGGAGCAGGCTGCCGGGGCATCTCTGGCAGTGTGGGTGAGCTCCGCCGACACGAGGCAGGCCTGGACGGGCTGTTTAATTAAATGTGAAGAGCTCTCACACTTCACAAGCTGCAGCCCTCACTGCAGCCTGAGCGATTCTGGGAAAAGAGTCCTTTTATTAAAAGAGAGAGAGGCTCTGGCTCTGCCAGGCAGCCATCAAAAGGCACATTTAATTGCCTCGCCTCGTTTAGCTGTCGCACAGGGAGGGATGTGCTCTGAGCCCTCCAGCCTTCGCTGCACAACCTCCCCGGCAGGCACACGGGCTGCCTGCATCCTGGGTGCTCCTGCTGCCCTCCAGGAGGGCTGGGGACGAGTACACAGGACATGAGCCTCCATCCAAGGTCAGCACTGCGGGCTTGCTTGGTGCTCTGACGGCCCAGCCCACTCAGGGCTGAGCACTGAGGTTCAGAAGGGCTCGGGAAAGCGCCTGGAGAGATGGGAACCTTCCGGGGCCGTGGGAGCTGCCTGGAAGACACAGGGTAACTAAATGACAGCTTAAAAGTATCTTCTCGTTCATTCCCACGGCAGAACGCTTCTGGCTCTGGAGAGGGCATCCTACCCTGGTTTCAATGTGACAGCCTCAGTGTATAAATCATGGGGCAGGCTGGCAGTGGGTTAGGATAGTTGTGCTGTGCCTTTCCTCCAGGAATTGAAGTCCTTGGAAATATCTTCTGGGGTCTGCTCCATCCCAGCAACAGGGAACCGTTCAGGGTGCCCACGGAGGGACAAAGGACCTCTGGGAGGTTTTGTGTTACCTTGGGTGATGTGGAGAGGCTGAACCTGGGTTCAGCTGCTGGCACCGAGCCCATTGTCCTGGAGGAGAGGCTGTTTGGCTGAGCGATGGGAGATGCCCCTGGAGGGGGAGTCACAGCCTTTCCCGCGGCTGTGCTGGAGCAGCCATGCCAAAACTCACCATTTGGAGAGGAGAGGGGGAAGAAAGAAAGATCAAGAGCGGGAGGAAACAGAGTCTTTTATCAAAGCCTCCTACTTCAAAGCTGTTCAGCTGAAGTGCTCCCCTTTGGTTTAATTTGAAGTGATGTTTCCTTCAGCATCTGCAGCTAAATGGTATCAAGCCAGGCTGAAATGGCTGGAAAGCCTGGAAAGGAAAGGCACTATTTGGGAATGGCTGGATGCAGACCTTCCCATTAGGGTCAGCCTTGATAGCCTTTCCACAGGGATAAAAACTGTCAATGCTGGCATTTCTCATCCCTTGGCTCCTAGCACGGGATAAAATCCAAACCCTTTTGGGAATGGGAACAGGGCAATTTCTCATCCTGGGTGCCCTGGGGTGGCTCCATGCCTCTGAAGTGGCTGCAGTGTCTGTGCCCTTGAGCAAGGGGAAGGCAGGAGACGGAGATGTGGGTGCTGCTCTGCCCTGAGGAGCCAGTGCACCTCCCAGGTTTGTGGTTTGCAGCCTCCCTGAAGATGCTTCGGCAGCCCCTGAACACAGGTGAGAGCTAAACCAGATTGCAGGGAGTAGCAGGGGAAGGGGCACCAATCCATCTTCCTGATGGATACCTTCAAACCCTCTTGGAGTGGAAGAGGAAGGCCACTGCTCCCAGTGCCTGGGGAATTTCTCTGTGGGGGCAGTGGGGCAAAACAGCAGCAGTGGGGCACGTGCTACACTGTCACAGCATCCCTTAACTACAAAAAACAAACTGTCTGGGAGGCAAAGCAGCTGGCTTTTCCTGGGAAAGACCAGTGTCCTCTCTGCTGCACAGGAACAGATTTTCCCCAGCTGGCTGGAAAGAAGCTGCTTTGAAAGCAGCTGTGCCCTGTCCCTGTTGGGTGCAGCAGGGCCGAGTACCCCCTGGGCAGCAGGTCTGGTCACGGGGAGGACAGAGGTGATCAAAACAGGCCAGCTGCTCTGTAGAGAAGAAGAGGGACATGTCCATGGTCATCTCTTTAACCTCTAGAGGCCACAACAAGGTTTTAATGGCAATGGCTGTGCTGGCACTAAAGCCACTGACCAGGAAGGAAAGTGAAGGACAAGTCACCTCTTGCTGCACATGGAGAGGGGATGCTCACAGAAATCTGTCTGCTGAGGACTGCTTATAACAGCTTCTGCAAAGCTTCTTCCACCCAAAAGACCTGAGTGTTGTTCCAGCCGGAGGCTGCTTTAGGGAACAGCACTTCAGAGACTCGTGACTGGAGCAGAGCTGGGACCCTGATACCAGATCTTCTTAAACTGACTCTCAGAGGGGGGATGCTCAAATACATGTTTGTGCTTGCACTGATGGGAGCTCTGTGGAGCAGAAGGCAGCTGACCATGTGCTCTTTCTCATGCTCCCCTTGATATTTGGAAAAAGGTCTCTGCCAATCTCGAGTGAAGTTTTGAGGCTGTATGAAGAGGCAAGAAGGAAAAGAATTCCTTCTACAAGAGTGGGGTGGAAGGAGCTGTAATTTCTCTTCTCCCAGTCCAGCAACCCCACGTCCCCCACAGCAAATCCATTCCAGCACTGGTATGGTTGCTGCTTTCTCAACTCTCCCTCCTCCTCGTCCCCTCCTTTCCCTCCCCCCAGCTCCACTCCACGTGCTCCCAGCTGCTCTAGGATGATACAGGCAGGCGCAGAGTTCATGGGAGCCGTACCTGTGCTTTGTCTTCATCTGTCACCCCTCCTGACAGTCAGATCCATCTTAAACTGGGAGCGAGAGGGGAAGAGAGGGAAGCAATAATTAACCTCTGTGCAGGCCGCTCCCAAAATGCTGCAGTCTGGTGATGCACGAGGAGACATCCCTGACACTTTTATTGCTACTCCAGCGCCGTTCTGCATCTGTAGGAGGTGATGTGGCCGGGCTGGGATACCTGAGACTTTCATTATGGTTGAAGAGCTGCTGGCACCCGCAGCCTTTCTTTGCTGGGTGCATTTGTGAGGGCTCCTCACCACCCTTGCTGGCAAAGCTGGAGGGCAAAACTCATTTGAGGTGTTTGCAGGCTGAGCAGGGGATTTCGTGGCTCAGTCCTTGGGGTGGGTACAAGGTGTGTGTTGGATTTAGGAGCTGAAGCTGTTTCTCGTGTGGGTGCAAGGTACGTGTGCAGAAGCAGAGCTGGTGTGTCATCCCAGTCCCAGGGTGAGCTGCCAGGATGTGCCTGACATGTAGGGCAGGACCCCAGGTGTTATAGAGCCTGTGACAGATCACTGGTGTCAACTTTGTCCCACACCTGAAAGTTTCCTTGATGGGGATATGGAGTGGGGAGAGAGGCTGGGGATATTTGGGCCCTTCTGGTACTGTGCTGGACCATAATGCCATCTTGGCCAGGATAATGTTAGACACCCCTCTGGTCCCTGCAGCCTCCTGCTGTGGGTGCTCGTGCCTGTCCTGGCACTCCTGGGGTCGAATGGCCTCACAGCCACCTCGCAGCAATGCTGGGACAGCAGTGACATTGCACAGCTGACAAGTGTCAGCCACTCACCTGCCTCATTAGGGCCTGGTAGCAAAGGAGCCCTGCAATTAAAGCAGCATCAGTGGCCAAGGTCCGTGAGATTCAAAGATTCACTCGTTCTCATAAACCCAGTGGAGCCCATGGACAAACACAGCCTAACCCTTCATGGAAATCAGGAAAAGCCATCCAAGGGTTGGTGTCTGGCTTGGTTCTTCTGCAAGATTGCTGTGCTGTCAATCAGAGCAGTGACTGTGTTTCATTACATGCTGATACCTGCTCAGCAGAGGCTGATACCTCTTCAGCAGAGGTTGCAACCTCACCTTATACGAGAGCGAGGAAAAAATTGGCAGTCAGACCTCGAGTTGTGCTGACCCAAAGTAGCTCATGGTCAGGCTGGTGATGTATTAAACTCCTGGTCCTTCATGTGGATGTACAGAGGCTGGGATGGGGTGGGACAGGTGGGACACTGACCAGAGCTGGGAGCCAGGTATAGGTGCAGATAGGTGTGGGGTGTGCTGCTGTGCAGTGTCTTGCCATGTCCTGAACATGGAAGCTCCTGTGTGTGGGGAGGGGACCTGAAAGGACTCCTTGGGATGTGCCTTTGGGATAGCACTGGCATGTCCTATTTGCCCATGGGATGGGTTGCAGCTGCTGTTTCTCTTCGGAAACACTCCCAAGAACCATGAGCAGGGAACCTGGTATCAGATCCCACTACTGTTCCCAGGGTCTGCAGAAAGGTGCAGCCATCAAAGGGCTTGAGCCTGCTGGATTGGAGGGTCAATGGGACCCAAATAAAGAGAAAAAAACACTTAAAAATAAGACCCATTTTGACTTTACTTCTTTTAGCAGCGAGGGGGCTGAAAACGTCTTTTCCACTAAAATCAGAGGTGGTTTGGCCAGCTCTTGGGATCTGCAGAGCAAACTGGGATCCTTTGCCATGTGTTTGTGTCATAGGGATTCTTTATGCAAATCCAAGTTAGAGCTGTCAGTGTTTGGAAGCAGGTTGATATGATCTGTCCTGAGTATTTCTGAGACAGCTACAGAGGATCCTGGCATCTCCTCTAGCCTTGAATTTTCTACTGGCAGCCTTGGCCCTGGCAGATTGCCTACTCTGAGTCCTGGCACCCGTGTCTTAGAAACTGTCAGCCCCATCAGTGTCCCTAGACTGTTTCTAAGGGGTCTATGCAAAGCCATCAAGAAAGACAGAGGTAGCTTCTGTCATTTGGGCCAAATTCTTAGTGGAAGGCACTCTGCTCAAAGAAAACACAGAATTTTTATGTGGGAAGGTGTTTGTATCCATTGGAAACTGGGAAACTGAGGCAAGGCGGATGAGACTGACTTTCCCAGCTGAGGGAAGGACCTGGTAGCAAGCCAAGGGACAACTCAGAAGTCTTGTAAACCTTCCCTCTTCCAGCTGCAAAAGCATCCATTGGGAACAGGTCAGCACACTGAAGAAAACCAGTCCCAAACTTTCCAGCTCAGCCTTCAGGGAGTGGTTTGCCACCGGCAGAGGGGGAAAATGCTTCTGAGCACCTGAGGTGTCCCAACAGGCTGCAGATGAGGCTGTGCACAGGTGCTGCCAGCTCCCTGGCTTTTGAGGAGCGGGAAGACTCGGCCTTTCCCTGCACAGATGGGGGTTTAATCAGGCACAGTTCAAGCACATGGGTGTTCAGCACTAATCCAATTTCCCTCCATTCATTAGGGTGGTTATTCATCACTTGGGAATCAAAAAACGCTGCGAGTCCATGTGGATGCTGGAGAGCGGCGGCGCTGCTCGATGCGGGCGTGTGAGCAGGAGCAGGAGCTCCCTCCTCGCTGCTGAGCCTGGCTGTGGGTGGGGATGGCAGCAGAGCTGCTGCGGGATCGCAGTCCCTTCACAACAGACTGCAAGACAGGCTTCCTACACCAGGCTCTGGGGATCCAGTAGTCCCAGGCTTGTCCAGAAGTCATGTGGGAAACTGGCTCAAGCACAGGTTAATCCATACAGACAAGGAATGGAGAGAGAGAGGATCTGGAGTGACGGAAACCTGCGACCCTGCTGTGCTCCACCAACCTGTCTGCCAGCGCTGGGTGATCCCACAAAACAGAAGGTTTAACAAGATGGTCCCAACCCCAGCTGGAGAAAGGCCAGGGTCTGTGAGAGCGGAGCTGTGGGGAGTGTGTGAAGGAATGGCCATCCCTGCGGGCTGGTCAGAGCTCGGGTACAGCACCACCTGGAACGGCCGCTGCTGAGGCTGCACACACCTGCTTCTTCCAAGGGTCTGGCAGACGCACTTCCACCTCTGCCAGAGGTGCCTGGGTAGGCAGGTCAGGAGGCTGCATCTCATGGCTATGCTCTGGGACCCTGGCACCCAAGAAGAAAATAAGGCATGTATTTCCCTCTGTTTCTTTCCCCCAGATGTGAAGCTCAACACCTTTGCTTTCTGATGAACAGGAAAGTTTGCACAAATATCTAAGATGTTCCCTTTCAATTCCCAATTCCTGTTATCAGTGTGAATATTCTGGCCATTAAAGGCAAAAAAAAGTAAATTATCCTCCATATTTGATGTAAATTTTGGTGTGGTATGAATAAAAGGGGCTGAAAACATGGAGGAATCAAAGGCTCTTGAGTGAATGCAAGTGTGAGAGTTTTCCTGGATCATTTAATCCCCAGTGTGAGTAGATGGTCCTTGAACCACGGCTCACAGGGATGAGAGTTACTTCCTTGCCCCAGGGAGCTAAAGTGTAACTACCAATTAGTGGCTGGAGAGATATTTGGTAATTCTGGCTATCATGAAGTATCTGGGGACCTTTGGGTGATCACTGTAGGGCACCTGGGCTGTGAGCAGGTGTTCAACCATGTTCTGGGTGAACCAAACTGGCTCTCACATCCTGGTCCTGCAGACACACTTGAGGGTGTCAGCGCAGAGTGCTGGAGGGGCAAGGGGTGGAAGCTGCTTACCACCCATGGGGCTGATCTCCCGTGCCTCTGGCCAGGCTGTCTGTGCATCCTGTGCCCTCTTTGGCTGGCAGCTGGGTATTAATGCATCTATGCTGTGCTCCTCTCAGCCTTGAAGGTGAACCAAGCTTTGGGGACATGAAATCACCCCCAGGCTGCTCATCGGCATGGGGGCTCCTTGGCCTCTTCACTTGGCCCTTTTCTTTCCTTTCCTCTGTGGGATTTCTCCTCCAAAGCACTGAGCCCTCAGTCCCACCACCTGAACCTCTCATTCGTTCAGTCTCCAGCTCATGGCATCTTCCAGAACCTCCCTGGCATCTCTGCAGTCCCCTCCCTGAGCCCATCTCCCCTCCCTGTGGAGCACCCCGCTTCCCAAACCCTGGCTGAGCAGCAAGGCACTACAGCGGCACCCTTGTACCTTCCGAAAGGGGCTGCTGGTTGTGTTTGATGGGGGTAATCCATCTCCATCATTGTAATGACCGTTCCCATTAATCGGCCATAAACTAATAAAGTAAGCACTTTCCCCTCCACACCCCCCTCCCCAACTTCATTAAGTCTTTAGTACATTAATATGTCTTACTTAGTGTCTGCTTTGGCCTCTGGTTTTGTGGTTAGGTTTGGGGTTTTTTTAGTTTGTTTTGGGGTTTGGGGTTTTTGTTGTTTTGGTTTTTAAATTATTTTTTCCTGTGAGTAGCATGGGTTTACTTGCTGATGTTAATCCCTGCAGCCCTGAGGAAGCTTTGACAGCCCAGGTCATCCTTACATCAGCAGGAACATCGTGCGTGCTGATGAGCTGAGAAGAAAGGGACATGGACAGGGATTGGGGCGGGGGAAGGCGGGAGGGAGGGAGGAATAAAAGATCCCGTACACCTCCAAATTAAATTTGTGATGCCTGGCATCAGATGGGCCCGCAGCCAGAGATTAATTCGACTGATCAAGTTATAAAGAGCGCTGAGGCAGGTAATCAATCTTGGAGCTGTCAGGCGAATAGGCAGCAGTATTAACCTGGCAGGACTCACACACACACACACACGCACACACACACACGCGCTGAAGCCTTTTTAATTCCTTTCACATTGACAATTATTTCCCAGATCTGTTTATTTTGGAAGGGCTGGGGGGGCAGGGGATAGTGGTGCTTTGCTCTCTCCTCCTCCATCCATGGCAGCAATAGCCCCACACAAACAGAACATCGTTCTCTCCTTCATGCACCCACCACCTCTACCTGCAAAAGGGAACTCCTTGGACGTGAAGTTAGAAGGCTTTAGCGTCAGTTTTCCAACTGCATTTTCTGCTGGATGCTGAAAAGAGTCTCTTTCCAGACTGTGGTGGTGGTGTTACTCTTCCCCACCAGTGCTCTGGCTGTGACTGATCCCAGGCTTGTGGTGTTCTGCCCAGGACACCTGTGTCTCTGGAGGTTCACAGAACCACTGCTCCACTCTGCTGCAAACTGGAGCTCTTTGGAGCTGAGCCTGCAGAGCCCACAGTGGCTGAAGGCCAGGAGCTCTCTTTGGAGGTCTTCCTTAGGAATGGGGTGTTGTGGGAGCTGTGCAGCTCCCTGCTTGGTCTGAGGCTCGGCAGTAACAGCCCTGCTGGCAGCAGAGCAGAGTCCTATCCATATGGGCTGGAGGGCCCTGTGCTGGGCAGAGACCTTATCTGGCCCAGCCTCAGAGGTGGAAGGGGCAGGTCAGCATTGGGAGTCTAAAGAGCCTTGGATCAGCTCCATGGAAGGGAGACTTGCAGGCAAGAGCAGGGACAAGGCCAGCCAGGGACACAGGAACGGGTTGTTTCAGGAGAGAGCTGTACTTGGGGCAATTGGAAAGATGACAGAAGGAGGAGTTTGGGGTGCTCAGCCAGCAGAGAGCACTGTAATGTGTGTGTGAGACCACCTGTGCCCCCATGGACCATAAATATGGGCTCAGCTGTTGGCTGCTCATAGCCAGCCACCCATGACATTAGGAGGCAGTGGGATGTCCTTCCATGAGGAGAGCAGGATGCAATCCCCTGCTAACTCCTCTCTAGCTGGGGACATCTTCTTGGGTCATACAGTCAAGCAGCAATGTCTCCATGCAGAAATCAACAGGTGACAGCCACCAAAAGCTGTTGTGGGTATTTTTCACCAGGTCAAACACCCAATGCCCATCTGGCCTCCTCCAGGATCTGGGAGGGGACCTGGGCAGGTGAACAAATTTGTGTTGTTGAATGCTGAGTATGGCTCAAACGGATGGCACTGGGGGCTGGCTCTGCTCTACACCCGGTGGCTGGTGGCCCTGCAGACCCTGTCTGAGTGCTTTTTACTGAGAAGGTCCAGGTACAGGTTGTTCCCCTACAGCCTCGCTGAGCCCCTGGGCTGGCAGCCCTTTGGCTCAGAGCCCTGCTGTCCCATGTCCAGGCAGGCTGGAATTTTGCAGTGGTCATGCAGCACTTTCCAAGTGCCAAAGCTGCAAGCTGTCAGCATGACACAAGCAGGACACGTGACTCGGGGTGCTGGGAATGCTGTGTCCTTTCCGGGATGCTCAAGTGGGTCCTTTCAGGCTGGAACAAATTGCGTGGGCAGCTGAGGGGTCTGAGAAATGCTCTGTGGTGGGAGCTGGTGCCTTTGCAAGAGGAGTTTCTTTCCATGCAAGGTGCCCCGGTTAAATGTTTCAAAATCCTTTCACTCCCACAATTTTCCTGTGCATTCCCTTCAGGGGCTGTCAGTCAGGCTGCAATGGCCCTGCTGAGAGCCAGGGCATCCAGCACAGCTGCAGCTTGCAGCCAGCTCCTGCCTCTCTGCAGCCAGCACTCACGTTTGTGCAAGGCCTGTGCCAAGGGCTGAGGGTGGGCACCCCCCTCTAGGGTGCTCGGAGTAGGTCCCCAAAAGGGACAGAATTTGGGGAAGGATTGCTGGATGACACGCTCAGCACCAGCGCCCATCCTCTGTGCCCCTCCCTCTCTAAAGGGGATGTGGGGATGGATGCTGTGTGCCCAGGGGTGTTCCCATCCTCCCTCATGTCTCCATCAAGCAGAGCAGGGGTGCTGGTGCTGCTCCTCTCTCTGTGCTGGGAAGGTGTCCTCTTCCCTCTGTTTGGAGAAAGTGTTTGCAGCCATTCCCCCATCTCCTGTCCCACTGGCCCCATTCCTGCCATCCTGTGGTGCTCTGATTGATGCCATGCCTCCTTCCACCAGATCCACCAACAAACACCTGTATCCTCTGCTGTTTGTGCCAAGCCCACCAGCTCACAGGGCTGCAGGCAAGAGCGCTTCCTTCTGGTGCCAAACATCTCCTGCTCAGCTCATGCCAGCAGATTTTGGAGCTGCTTGGTGCCAATGTCTTCTCCAATTAATCTTCCTCCTCCCTGGCTTCCCTCCTCACTGGACCACATCTTGGGGACGATCCATCGATCTCAGAAGTGCCCAGCAAAGCATCTGGAGCTCAGACTAGACTGTGTTCCCCAGCACCTTCTCCAGATTGCTGGGTAGCAGTGCAGATGTTGTCTTCATATTTGACGCTATTATTAACACGAGGGGGGGCGAGGGGGAAGTAAGCACTAATTGATCTGGTAATAAAGTTAATAGAAGCTCTTATGAGTTTACCCATTAAGAATAATTAAGGAAGGGTGAGTAGGGGAGGAGGTTGAAGAGAAATCCACCAAGGCTGGGATGGGCTCTCTTGGTGAGGGTTTACAGCTCTTCTATTTTGTCAGATTATGCCCATCACCCCCTGCCCTTGGCTTCCACCCCTAAAACCTCTTCTGTCCCTGCTCCCAAGGTTTTTGTCAGGTCCAGGCTCTGCAGCTGGACCTGGAGGAGCTGAAAGCACAAGTCACATGAGGCTTGGGAGGTGTGAGGGTGAGACCTTCCCTGTCGGTACCCAGACAACTCAGGGGTCCCATGAAAATTTAGCAGGGACCACTGGAGAGGGTGGTGGACTTCTTCCAAAGATCTCCCAGCAGAAGGTGAGCATCATTTCTTGCCAGGCTTTTCAGGGGGGCTGGGACAGCTCTGGATCTAAGGCTGGCTTGGCAGGAGCAGCATCCCTGTGCCAAGCTGCAGACCCTGCAGACTCTCCAAGCTGGGAAGGACCATGGGGCATCCTGGGATGGAGACAGGATGACTGAGCTCTGGCATGGAGAAAAATCTCAGCCTCCAAGCCCCTGGTAAACACAGTTGTCAAAAGAATCTCGCTGGGGTCAGGGGTTAATACAGACAAGGGTGCTCCTACAGACGCAGGGAAGACAGGTGGGATTTCAGTGGCTGATAACAGGAGGTAGCAGGGACAGGTTGGGCTGTGAGCTGGCAGAAGCAGGATCAGCCTGGCTGTGGGACAAGGGGCTGCAAGGTACCTGGGGGCAATGGAGAGTAAGTCCCCTGCGCCTTCCCTACTCGTGGGACTGCAGGCAGTGTGGCACAGCTCCTGAGCTCCTGGAGACACCATCCCCTGCTTTCCCCACCTTGCAGAGCTCGTTGTGTGTGCTTGGCTTGGCTCAGCTACCAGCACCGAGCTGGATTCCAGGGAGCTGGGCAGCCTATGCCGGATGAACAAGGAATTCAGAGGATGAGTGTAATGCTACAGCTCAGTCTACAGCAAACAGACAGCTACCCCAGGTTTGCTTTGCCTGTGAGCTGCCCTAAAGCGGGACAAAGTATCCCCGGCTCCCAGCAACTCAGTCTACTCCTGGCCTGCTCCCAGCCTATCCATCTGCGACCAGCTGGGACATGCAAGCAGAGCGGGGCTGCGGGGCAGGCGGATGTGGGCTTACTTTGAGTGGCAGGTGGCTTTTGCTGCAGGCACCGAAAAGCAGACACCAGGCAGTGGGGCTGGACTGGCTCTCCACCACCACTGCATGGCAGCTCTCCCAGCACTCTCCCCCAGCCCGGACTCTTACACATCTCCCCGACCCTGCCTTTGCAGCTCGGCTCTGTCCCTCTCCACCCATCCCTTGAGCGCTCTGTGGGTGCAAAGCCATGCCCGTGGGTCTCTGGGCAGCCAAACCCACACAGGGCATTTATTTCTGTCCTGCCTGTATGACATAAAGGGTGGCTTCACCCTCACGTGAGCGATGTGGAAGCCCTGAGACCCGCGGACACAGGCGTGGGTGGGCTGGCTTCTCCCACCGCTGGGCTGCGAGATGGAGCTGGTGGCCAGGCTGAGCGTGGGGGACATGGCAGGAGTGACTGGAGCACCCAAGCCTGCCCAGGGCTGGCTGCATGCAGCGTCTGTGGGGGGACAACGCCTGCCTGCCCCTGTGCCCCCCAGGCCGACGATCCGCGCCACTTCCCAGGGCATCCGTCTCTGTCCATCCTACCCCCACCTGCAGCCCTTCAGCGTCCTGCCCGGAGCAGAAAATCTCATTTTTGTGTGATTTCGTAGCATTGCCAAGTGGTGTGTCAGGTACCAACGCACGGGGGAGTGGGGACCAGGCTGGTGGTGTGACCCTGCAGAGTTCCTTGGACTCCCCTGCCACTTGGGCCTACGTGACTGGCAGAGAGTCCCTGAGAGGAGATCGGTGACATCTTAAAAGCTGCTGCAACACTAGCCGGGTGGAAACACCCATATGCTCCATCAAGCCCTGGGGAGGGCAGCCAGGGCCAGCAGGCTCCAAATATTGATCATGGCTGGCACGTTCATAGGACATCTTTCAAGCCCTGCCGTCATGGGGAGCCCTGGCCAGATGTCCCTGGTTTAAATATCCCGTGGGTAGAAAGAAGTGGTACCTGTTCCTTGGAGCCCAAATAACTTGAAGCACCCCCCTGTGCCACCCACTGGCGCTGACAGAGCCACCCACTGACACGGCAGGCGTGGGGTGTCCCGTGTGACCGCGAGCCACCTCTGCACAGGGGTGACACCCTTTCTCCCCTGTGAATACGGGCTGACTGATGGGGCTTGGGACCCTTAGCGGTAATCCAGAGCAGCAGATTCACATTTAATTAGCCAAATGAATGTGAAAATAGACTCTGCCCAAAAGCCTACTCATAACTTTCTGTGTTAATGGCTTGGGCTAATATAAGTCCTCCCTGGAAGATCACAGGGGTGTGCAGTGAAACGAGGCCCCGGCCAGGCTGCAGAGGGGAGTGGGATTGGCCATGCCAGTGAGCAGGGGAAAGATTTCCCTGCTAGGCAGTCTGTGACCATGGACTCTCCCCTTCTTAAATGGGTGCCACAGGTCTGATGCCATCAAGGCCCCAAAACAGGTAGTTAAAGCCTCACCACATGGATACACTTTCCTGAGTTTTGTGTTGCACTGATTATTAAATCTAGATTTGAACAGAGAGGCATTTTGTTGTTGAAGGCCCTGATACAAGAGGAAGGAGTCTGGCATAACAACAGCGGAGACCAAACAGCACAAAATAGTCAGTGTGCAGAGCCAGCTCAGGACTTGGATTCAAACCCCATCGTATCAGACACCTGTGATCTTGGCTACAAACCCCCAGAGCTCTCCCTCCTTGCACCCTCCAGCAGATGCAGAAGCATCTCTGTCAGGCTGCTGTTGTTGGAAATAAATCAGGTGGTATTGGTGGGGCACAGGGGGAGCTTACCTGGAAACAAGTGCAGCCCTGGACAGGGTGGAAAAGAGCATTTGGAGTCAGCGGTTATCAAAGATGTAGAATAACGTTCAGCTTGTTAATTAATTAATGTTAATGAATTGTTAGTGATCTAATTATTGTTAATCAAGTCAGATGTTTCACTTTTAAAAAAAATTAATTTCTAAAATAACTTCTGCCACCAAGCTAGTCTGCTCCCAAGGCATCAGAGGGCTGGTCTGACAAAGCTGCAGATTTGTGTGTTGGATGTGACCTAAGAGCCGGCTTTGATGGCTTTGCAGTAAATCACAAATGCACTGGGGTGTCAGAGCGTGCCTGAAGTGCCTGTGTTTGGTTTCTCAGCCTGTCTGAATCCCACTAAATCCGATTAAGGATAATATGAGGTGGATCCATTCTAAATGTCTTGCAGTGTCTTGGGGTCTCCCCATTCATTCTTGTCTCTGATTCCTTGCTGTCCAGGAGCTCCCCAGCATCTGTAATTGAATGTGAGGGCTTCTGTTCAGGGCTACACGCTGCATTAATCACCCCAACCTGATAGAGTCAGGCCAATAGATCTCCCCAGCATGTGAAATAACTCACGTTAATCACTGCTTGAGATTTATCCTTTTCTCTGTCTTGTACATGAATTATTCAGGATGATGCTACGGGAAACTGAGGCAAGGAAAGCAATGAGAGAGTCCCGTGGCTGGGGCAGGTGATCTCGGTCCCGCAGCTGGGAAGGCAGGGTGGGATGCAGTGGGGTTCTCCCTCTGGCCCTGGACACATCCAGTCTGCAGGAGGTGCTTGGCTGGGCTCTTCACTCTCACAGGGGCCGCTGGAAATTGATTGAACAGTTGACAGCCATGTGTTGAACTCTCTGGGCATCTCCACCTGTGCTTCTCAGGACAGGCTCTCCTCCCATCCGTCTTTGTGCCGGCTGCAGGGCTGTGTCCATCATTGGCGCCGCGTTTGTTTTGCTGTGGGTATTTTTCTTTAGCCCCAATTACACTCAGGCTTACACCAAAACAAACAAGCCCTGGGATGTGGAGGTACCTGGCTGGCTCAGACAGGCTGGTGCCACGGCTGGCCCCGGGGCTGATAAAGGACCTGCGGTGTCGCTGCGCTGGAGTCTGGGCTTGCAAAATGTGACATGGTTTTTCTTGACAATTAATCACTGGGGAGTGAGCAGGATCAATTAATGGGTAATTGGCCTGATTTTGGGGCAGGGTTTCCAGGCTGGACTCCTTTTGGCCCTCTCTCCACTACAAAAATGAGCATCTGCGTTATGGCACCGGGATGCAAAGCCCTGAGGGCCAAAGAGAACGGAGGTGTGGGTGATCCACCAGCAGTGGCAGCCGAGGGGATTTCCTTGGGCAGGTGGGAATATTGACAACAAACCCCAAGACGTGGAAAACAGACACAGCTGGGCTGAGGACAGGACTGGCCTTGCCCTCACCACTGCAGACTGTGCCCAGCCCGGCTGGCAGCACGTGTCCAGCCTGAGCCATGGGGTGTTTCGGGACTGGATGCTTTGAGGTGTTCGGTTCCCTGTTTGGCCCTGGGTGGGGTCAGAAGCAAGGGCTGCTGACTCTCTATTTAGGAATGAACTGAGATGCCTCTAATGCCAGGAAATGCAGATGTTTCTGCTTCACACCTGCTTTAGGAAAGACCACAGCGAGGTGTCTGCTTGAAACACTTATTGGGGAAACTGAGGCACCTAAGCAGCTTTCCAAGGACTGAAAACCCCCGATAAAACACAAAACTTGCAGCCACTTGTGTGGCACTGGGGGCAACTCCTTGGACATCCTCAGCCTTGTCCAGCGAAGCAGCCACTTTGGAGAAGGGAGTCTGGCAGTGGTGAGAGCCCTTCCCTTCAGCCAGGGACCATATCCCTGCACCAGAGCCCAGCACAGCTGCCTGGCGTGTCCCGGGATCAGCCCCGGAGCTCTGAAACAGCGCAGTGGAGGAGGACGGGATGGGAGAGTAATTTGATGCTCTGAGTGTCCAGGAGAGATCCTGCTAGAAATACCCATCTGACACTGCTTGAGATAAAGCAGGGGAGGTGGGTTCACTTTAGCTTATCAGACACATTTCCTCTAGAGAGATCTCCATCAGCTTAGGGAGGAAACTACCGAATTTTTGTCTTTTGGTGACTTTTTTCCTCTTGAAAAATTTCAAGAGAAACAAAGATGGTCAGGGGAAAAAATGTTTCACTTGGTCCTTACTTCGTTGGTGAAAAAGTTTCAGATTGGAAAATTTCTGTGTCTCTTTTGTTTTATTACCAGGAAGTCAAATTTTTTTTCCACAATTAAGATGAAGTAAAAAAATACTGCCTAGAGAACGAGGTGGAAAAGAAATTTTTAAGCTGAAGAAGAGCAAGTGACACACTTGGAAAGCTGTATTTTTCATAATTATCCAATGGAGACAAAGTGAAGCACAAACACAACATGGGAATTTCACGTGCTACTTCAAGGCTTATTTAATGAAATTTCATTTTTCAGGGACAGAAGCAGCTCATCAGAAAGCATTTGCAGACACCCCCATCCTCAGGACCCGATCTTCTGCCTCCTGCTGTGACTCTGCACCTGCTGGGGTGGCACAAAAGGACATTTTGGATGCCCTCATCCTGGGAAGACCCAGAGGGGCTTTGCTCACCCTCGCCTGCTGTGCAAACTGCTTCACTCCTTGCATCTGCTGCCATCAGTCCTTGCTGGGCAGGCTTTGCGCTCTCAGAGCTGCCCTGCACCAGCAGTCTGCAGGATAAAAGTGGCTGCCAGCCTGATCCTCTTCTCCAGGGTCATACCCAGGGCTCGTCAGCAAGGACCTCTCCCCCAGGCCATCCTGTCTGGGGACGCGGACACCCTCCTGTCCCCCAGGTTCCAGCAGCAGCTGTGCAGGCAGCGGGGCGTGCGAGCTGCGGTGCCAGCCAGGGGTTCTGCTCACCTGGCACAAGCCCAGGGAGCTGTCGTGTCGCCACTGCCGTGCTGCTAAGCATCAGGCATCCTCCATCGCTGCCCTGAAACACAGCAGCGGCTTCAGAGGATCCACCTGGCGAGCTGCAAGTGTGAGCAAATGCGTCGCGGTGCATCAAAGCTCCTGCAAGGCTGTGAGCACAATAAGTACCAGCTTCGGTACAGCTCTGTGTGGGGACCAGACCCTGGGGAACACAGCCTTCAGGAGCTGGAGGTGCCTTCTTCCATTTGACTTCCCAGCAACTTTTATCATGGATTTTGTGAACATGCCACTTTTACTGGTGTTTTATGAGTGCCCTTTTGTGCCTTTGCTCTGCGAAATGATGCCCTGGCATGGTGCTCTCCTCACTGTTGCATGATAAACCTCTTTAATTCATTTTCCTTCGAATTTTTCACCAATTTGCTGATCTGATTTGGCGAAGAGGCACTTCTCCAGCCCACCAAGCTTTCTGTTCTTATTTTCATCTCTGTGTTAACCTGCCCCAATCATTGCTAAATATCAGGTTTGCGTTTGCTGGTATCCAGGACGTTTCCCCATGGCCTTGGCACTGTGGACCACGATGGCCTCAGGGGCTCCTGTGGGCAATGGGCAGGGAAAACAGGCGTTGGTCAGACAGAACAGCCTGGAGGGAGGTGTCAGCAGCCGCTGCTGGGGTGTGAGGAGAGCTGGGATGTGCTGGGCTGGTGGTGGCCTGGGCCTTTCACCAGCCTGGCAGCAACATTAGGTGCTTGGAAAGTGAAGCTTCCAGGATCTCAGTGACCAGCAGTGCTGGGTGTGTGGCCAGGGTGGGTAGTGTGTTAAGCAGCTGATTGGGGTGGTGATGGATGAGCAAGGTGTTTAGGGCTCATTAATTTCCTGGCAGGGATCAGCTTGTCACATCCTGTAATGTAATCAAAGTGGGAACACGTCTCACTCAGGGAACACCAGGAGCACTCAGTCCAGAGGCAGATCACTGCCTTGCAGCATCCTCCAGATGATAAAAAATGCCTCTGCTGGGAGAGTTTAGCCCTTCTAAATGCTGGCCATGGCTCAGCCTGGCTCTGTAACCCTCAGCAGGGGTACTGCTCCCATTTGGCTGATTTCTCCTGGCTGCCCAGCAAAGGCAGCTCTGCAGGGGAGGTTAGAGCTTAACCTAGCACTGTTTTGAAACCCCACCATCCCTGGGCTGCAGATATCCTTGGAAGTCTGGATTGGCTGAACCACAGACCACAGCACTGGCTGCAGTCATTCTTTCTTCCCCTCCTCTCACCTCATCCAGTTTGGGGCTTGCTGGGATCCCAAGAGCAGGGTCTCTGTTGTTGGACAGGGGCAGTTTCTCTGCTCCAGAGGTACTCTGGTGCAGCCAGGACCACAGGAGAGTGTGACAGGTTACAGCCAGCACTCCTGCAGCCAGAGGATACTGTGGGACAGGGCTGCAGTGGGAGGTCAGGACAGACGAGCCTGTGCTGCCTCCCAACATGAAACTCCCCAAATCCCCAACCTTCTCTCCAAGAAGCTCTACTTCCTGTCATCCAAAGCACTGGCAGAGCACGGAAACCAGAAGATTTTAAAAAAGACAAAGGCCCCCGTGGTGACAAACATGATCAGCATGGCTGTGAGCCAAGGCACCGCTCACCCACCCAGGGGACAAGCTCGGGGGGGACACACACAGCCCCTCCAGCTGGGCCTAGGGCAGGGGGGAGGTTGTTTTTCCGGCTGCAGCATTGTTCTGCAGGTCCTGAATAAACACCCAGCCCGGTGCACCCAGGCGAAGGGCACGCTTCCCTCCCAGCGCCTGGAGTCCTCAAGGAAACCCCTTTTGTCTCTGCTTTTGGCTGACCCTTGCAAAACACCTCCATTCCCTGCAGGCAGCAGTGCCTGCACCAGCACCACAGGTCCCTTGCTCTTGGAGAGGGTGGGACCCAAGACTCTGTTCCCCAAGACTGTATTCCTGCTCCTGTGCAGACATCTGGTACATGGTCTCCTCTGAGAGAGCCAAGATCTCTCATCTGCCTCTTCAGAGCCTAAACCCAGCACACGTGTGGGTGTGCTTGAGAAGTACTTTAATTTACCCCTTCAATGTGAATACTATTCAATAGTAATGATTTGATAACCATTTAGTTATTCACGCAGCTTGTTTGTTACTATTGATTACTTCGGTTTGATGTTACTTGCAGACAACAGGGAGCTGAGGTCAGGCTCAGCTGCACCACAGGGAGCTGCAGCATCCCAAATAAGAGGAGAGATGCTCAGTGGTGGCTGTTTCCAGGGCTGGGAAAACATCACTCTCTGGGCTCATGCGGGCGGACGAGGTTTGAAAGCTACTGGGTTTGTGGCCAGCTGCAGCTGGGCAGCTCTACTGATCTGTACCTCTCTGCTCCTGGGGAATTTTCTGTCTCTGAGTCCACCCATTAGCCAGCCAGGGGCGTCCAGGACACAGCTGGATCCATCGGGCTCTCTCGTCCTGGGCATGCTCTAGCAGCAGGGAGGGCACTGGCAGCAGGGAACTGGCTGGTTGTGCTGGGCATGGAGCCTGGAGCTGGCACATTCCCCAGCTCAGCACGGGGCTCTGCCTTTGCCTGATGAAGCTCTTGCAGGTGCAGCAGCATCCTGGGCTCAGGACAGGACCTGAGTCACTCCAAGAGGGCAACGGCACCATGGTGCTGCAGCGTGCAGGGACAATGCTGTTCTACAGGGCAGCAAAGGCCAGCTCTAGAGACACCACAACACAGCGACTGCCAGGACAAGTGTGATGTCAGGGATGTCATTTTCCCGTGTGATTCATGATCTTCATCCTAGCCACGTCTAGCATGTGTGCCCCTCATTTCATCCCGTGCTGAATCACGTCTTGCCCTCGTGTAGGAAAGAGCTGCTGCCTGCCCAGCCTGCTTTGCTGTGTGGCACTGACATCACCCAGAGAAGGCAACACCCCTCTCCAGGGCACAGGAGTTGAGTGCAGGCTCATGGCCAGAGAGCGGCTTAGCAGCCCATTTTGTGCCTATTATCCAAAGCACTGAGAGGGCTGCAGATGAACTAAGTGAGTGACTAAGTAAATAAAGGATTGACCTTCCACCCCAGGGGCCAGAGGGCAGCTACAAACTAGTGCTAATGTGAAATAGAGAGCCAAACTTTGCAGACTCTGGAGGAATTTACCCTGGAAGCATCAAAGAAGGCAAAGGACTCATGTATCACCCTGTCTGCATCAACATGGGGATGATGGCCCTGCCACCCAGAGGACCGAGCTCTGGCCAGAGACTCCGGGAGGGACTCTGTGTCGGTTCAAGGGCTGAAGTAGAAAATGTGCACAGGGAAATTCTTGGCTTTAATGCCTGGGGCTGCTCACACTTTCAGCATGATGCCCCGTGGGCAGCTCAGCAGGAGCGATTTTCTGTGTATTCCCCAGTGTCCTGCAAACCCTGGGGCTGCTGGGTGCTGTGCAGGTGGATGGACCTGGGAGCTGGTGGGTTAAGGTTCACCTGTGGGTGCTGGGACTGCAGACCACAGAAAAACCTTGGGCTTTGCAGTACAGACTTTTCAAAGGATTTCCTAAATAGGGGTCACATCTAAATGTCTCAGGCTGGGCAGCCAGCACCCCCAGCTACTTTTGACCATATGCAAAGGGACACACGGAGAGTCATATGAGAGAGGCAGAAGACCACAAGGGATGGACGGGTCAATAGGAGTTGGCAGATGGACATGGCCACTGGAGAAAAGGAAAAACAAGCAGATAAAGGTGAGAGCTGGAGATCACCAGAGGAGAGCTTCGATTGGGATATTTTGATTGAGTTATTCCAGCTGAGAGAAGTTGAACCAAGGGATGGTTTTTGTTATTGCTTTTCTTGCTCTTGTCTCAGGGAGAGGTGAAGCTCTGCCTGTTATTAAGAGTTTGAGATGTGTGGGCTGGCACAGAGCACTTCTGATAAACCTACAGGCTGCCCAAATACTCCTAGTCAGACACTAATTCCTTCACAGGACCACGGCGATGTGCACAAACCTCTTCAGGCCTGTTGTATTATGAAAGTCTGTGAGAGATTTACACCGTGTTTAGCAGGACCTCTAACCAGTCCGTGTGTTATCTACAGAACAACAGGACCTTTCAGTTCCACTTGTTATTTTAATTGGTGCCCAGAATGGCTCTTCCTCCCTTACAACCGGTGCCACGGTACTGTGCTTGTCTTTCCCTTGGTGAAAAAAAAAAAAAAAAAAAAAGAAAAAAAAAAAAAATTCCCCAATCCCCCAAAGCACCCTGTTAAGAACTTCCACATCTCATTGAGCTGTTATTAATAGGGGGATTGTCTGGTGTCACAGCACAGGCATAAAATACATTATCACATAATCTTATTTAGCAAACACTTGTGTTGCTTCGCCCTTGGTAATTGCATTTGGGAGATGCAATATTTATGAAAGGGGAGAAGGAAATGTCTTGACTCATCTCCTATGAGCAGTAAAAGTCCTGGGAAAAAGGGGAAAAAATACTCTGGGAGAATGAGGGGGATATCAAAACTGCCATTTCCTTTGCAGCAGGTTCGGTGCCCTGCCAAAACTTCAGCTTTTCCGCTGAGCTGCTCCTGGAACTGAGTGGGGAAAGGATCCGGGTTTTGCACTGGGCTGTGTCGGACCCCAGAGCTCTCCCAGCATCTCTCTGCAAATCCTGCTGCGAGCTCACTCGTTGCCTTGCGCTAGCTCTTATTTCTCGTTGGACCTGTGAGGCTCTTCAGTGAGACTGCACTCGGGGCTCGGCTCCAAGGATATTCTCCTTCCAACAGGAAGGTGGATCAGGATTTCTCCTCGGACTGAAATCCCCACAGCCAGCCCCGCATTTCTGCGTTGAACCTCACAGCCCGAGAGCAGGAGTTGAGGAGTTTTGCCCGGGGTACAGCATCTCGACCCTGGGAGCTCAGATCGGTGTGGGCACCTTTCCCTCCACCTCTGAAGCCTCTGCTCCTGCCACTTACAGATTTGTGGCAAAATTTGCCATTTGCAGAGGATGAGTCCCCGTTTCTCAAGGCATGCTTTGAGGAAGGAGAAAGCTGTCTTGGAAGATTATATAATGCCTCGGATAGCTCCATTCCATCGGAGCGCTGAAGTATTTGTCCCCAGAAAGTACAGCTGATTTCCCCACCTACAAAAACACACGTACCTTCCCACCTCCGGTGTCCGTGGGTGATCCTGACCGGCCAGCGAGGCACTGTGGGCTCTTCTGGGGTCCCAGAAGCTCCCGCTCCGGAAAGCGGAGGGAGCAATAACACGAAACAGCGAGTTTTCGCAAGCCCCGATCCTGTCGGCACTGGCAATTCAAAGCTATTGATGATGTGCACGGAACTGGAAAACTGGTGTCTCCTTCTCTCCTCCCCGATTTATGTTTACACACCGTGTTTAATGTTTGTTTTTTTTTGTTGTGCTCTCTAAGCTGATTTTCGGCATTCCCTTTAGAAACATCAGCAAAACCTTTGGGATGGAGCCGGCTCTGACTTCTCCCCGTGGTCACTTGGCGAATCGAGAGGCTGTAGTAGCACTGGCTATTACAACGAATTACAGGTGGAAAATACACTTAATACGAAAGTGAAAACCGGAAATAACAGATAACATTTACAAGTGTGGAGATTACTCTTTGCGTCAATGGCCAGTTGTGTTTAACACAGATAATCCTTCACGTTCCCCGTCCCCGGGCAGAACTCGCTGGGCGTTTTACCCACGGGGAGCAGGCGGTGCCACGAGGGGACACTCAGGGTTTGGAAACCCCCAGGATTTCCTATTTCTAGATCACTTCCCCGATTTTATGCCACGGCTAATACCTGTGCTGCAAACGACAAGTGCTGCGTGGAGTTTTTAAGTGCCGCGACAGAATTCGTATGCATCCTTAAACGTCAGCAATGAGTTTAGGTGCAAAAATTAGCTAAATGGTGAGCAGGGTAGTCCTGTGCTAGGAAACTCTCCCCTTCCGACTGTTAATTCCAAATCTTACGTTTCAAAATATCATAAAATAAATGGTATGAAAACTTCACAAATGTTAACTTCGATTACACACAGCATGTAGATGTCAAGGAAAAATCCTTAGGTCAAAAATGACTGTAAGTCATAATCTGTGGTGCTGGAGTTTGTCGGTACTTTTCTTAGGTACAAAAATATTTTCTGTTTATTTACAGATCAGATATTTCAGCCCACATCGGAATCGGTTGTAAAAAGACAAGCGTAAATAAGGAAAAGCGCCTGAACCCATCGGGTTCTCTCTTGACTTCGGGGACAGCAGGGACTCGCGGGCAGGGCAAGGACTCGTCCCCGCAGCCACCCACCCGTTCGGCAGCTGCCTGGGGGGAACGAGGCAGCCCCCTGCCCGGCCCTGCTCTCCAAAGGCTAATGCAAACAGCGGTAAATTAGATTTAACTTTACCGATTGGTTCTGTCGTAATTTCTATTTGCTTTTAGCGTACTAATTGACCTCGGGGAGAGGAAAAGAGGGAGGAAATAAACAAACAAACGCGAGGATTTGCCGAGAAGGGTTTTGAGGTTTTTAGAGCTAAGCCCGTAACAATGTTTGCAATAATTAAGACCATTATTATCGGATCTTCTCATTCATTAGTGAAAGCTACTCCGTTGGCGGAGCCGGCAGGGCGGGCCGCCTCCCGCCTGCCCGGCGTTGGGAGCTGCCTGCGCCCCTGCCCTGGAGGGCGGCTTTTAAGATGGGGGGGCCGGGGAGGGGAGAGACACAAATCTGTTGGCAAAACAGGACTTTGTCTGATGGGGAAAAGGCCTAAGGCTCGGGGCGGGTGGGAGACAAAGAGGCCGCCGCTTCCCCTGCGAGCGAGCAAACAGGGCAGCTGCCGGCAGCCGGCGGTGAGCAGCCCCCGTGGGTGAGGGACAGCCGCAGGATCGGGCCGTATCGCGATTGCCATCCCCCGTGTCGCGAAGGACCTGGCTGCTCTCGGAGCAGGGGAGACCCTGGGGGAGGCGGCGGAGGGACGCGGGTGACCAGCCCACGTTCGCTACCTCGCCATCACGGAGAGTGTAATTAAACTGTGAGTTAATAACGGGGCAGAGCCCCCGGTGTCCCCCGCTGCCGTCGATGCCCTCGGGGGTGGCGGCCAGACGCCGTTCATTACAGAGGGGCTGGTGCGGGGCGGGTGGCCAAGGGGACCGGGCTAATGGGATTACACGCATTTCTGCACGGTGGAGAGAGGCGCTGGTGCCGCAGGACCAATAATTTCTCGGCAGATGCTCCTCCGGCAAGCGGCGACATTGAATATTCATGGGGCGCCGCCGGGCACGGCGGGCCCCATCGGCCACCGCCCCATTTCCTCCCCTCCCGCGGGTACCCCCGTCTGGGGCGGGTCTGTAAGGACGAGAGACCCCCGGCCTGTTGCGTGGAGCTGCTCAGTCCCAGGGCAGCGAGAGGCGGGAGGCAGAGGGAAGGTGCAGATCCCTTCGGGACTGCACAGCAGCCGTGCTGCTTGCGCCCGCAGGTACGACGAGTAGTGACTCTGCGCTTCCCCCTGCTGAACCCGTTTTCTCCAGGAAACCAGGGGCTACAGGAGAGTAAAGGGGCAGTCTGCGGACTGCTCTAAGTACTTCTTTTTGGTAGATAACTACTGCCCCGGGAGATGTCGTTGACAGAGCGCGGAGCCGGCCCCTCCGCTCCTTCCCCGCCGTATTAACTCGTAGCCCCTCGGTCGTTTGTAACCATAAAGGGGAGAAATATTGTTGCGGGCGAAGTTCGTGCGATGCTGCGGCTCCCGCTGCGCCGGGCACTTTATACTCATTAAGTGCAGCGGCGCTAAGTCATTACTGTAATAAGGAGTTATGCTGAATGCACGGGACCACGTTTCCAAAGCCATAAATTACAACTGTCAGCGCGTATACGAGGGATCAACAGAGCTGGGAGTAATTATTTACAGCGTGCTTTATAGAGCAATTAAAAATGCCCCAAATGGTGTTAATTGCTTTTAACTTTCGAGAAGTACAGGCCGCCCTTCCCGCGGACCCTGAGCCGGGGAAAAGTCGCCGCCCGTGCGGACTCGGGCTCAGGCTCGGTGGGAGCTGCGGAAAACGAGATTTCCCGTCGGGAAGCCCACGCCCCCGCGGGAACCCGGCTGGGTGGCGCGGGGGTCGTCCTGCTTCGCTCTCGGCCCCTGTCGCGACACTTGAGGCATGACTTGGTGCGGGCGGCAGCGCTGAGGGACACAGCCCCGATGGCAGCGGAGACCTCGGCTCCCGGTGCTGGGAGAGGCGAGGAACGGTCACCGGGGCCGTCCTGGCCCGGAGCTCTCCCGCCGGCCTCAATGGATTTCACAAGGGCCGCGGCGGGAGAGAAAGAGCTGCGGGAGGCGATGGACGGGCAGAAAGACGGATAACAGCCGAGCTAGGGGAGGCCCCGGCGCAGCGAAGCCAGGGAGGGAAGGAGTCGGGGTGCAGCCTTCTGCTGAGGGGTGTTTGTCCCGCACACCTGCCCGCGGCAGAGTCCTTTCAGCACTCTCCTTTCAGCAATATAGAGGGTTTTATAGGTTCCCCAAAGCACTGCTGGAAGTGCAGTTTTCGGACGGAGCCCGATGGGCTTCGCTGGGATCTTGCCAAGGTCCCAGACACACCACTTTTGTCCAGGGTCCCCTCAGGAGGGCTTGTATTTCGCAGCGGTGTCCTGGCCAGCAGCTGCGAGGCAGAGAGGCAGCTTGCGATGCCAAACTCCCGGGAGCCCCGAGCTGCAAAGGAGCCCAGGGGCCAAGAGGAGCCCCGGCAAGCCAGCGAGGCAGAAGAAAAGGGGAGTGGAGGGTGGAGGTCAGGCCCTGGCTGGGCTGCTCCTCTCTGCTAGCAGGAGGCAGATGCACACGATCAATGAGAGAACCTGAGAAAGGATCCCTGGGCACTTCGTGGGGAGGGAGAGCCTTATGCATCAGGAAGAGCCCTCATCTCGGTTGTCATTTCCTAGCATGGATTTACTGGGCCCCCATCTGAGGGAGGATTAAAACATATTTTGGAAATGAACTTGTCCCGGCAGCTGTTTGGGGTAGGTGAAGGGGGACAAAAGTTTCAAGGCTTGCAGGAATATGTATAGTGGCTGTGGATACTTGAAGGAGGTGAGATGCTCAGGAGAAGTGGAGACCACGGACACTGGGCTTCCTTAATGGATGAATTCTGCAGCAACTTAGTGCACGTGTCAGTTCCTGCTTTGGAGGCTTTCGTCTACCTCGAGGAGGTCTGACCGACCTCATCGGTGTTCCCCACAAAACAGGATTTCTCTGTACAGAAGAACTAAGGATTAAAGCAGCGGTTTGGGCAAACATCTGGGAATGTCTGTCTCCCTGGGCTCTGCCTAGAGTGTAATATATGAATTATTTTTTGCAGGGCCTGACACTTAGAGTCCTAAGAAAGAGTGACAAATCCAGCCCTGAGCAAATGGAAGTGTACTGACTGTGGATTCAGGCAGAGACCACTGGGCTGGAGGGGCTCTGGCCCCCACTCCAGGGATCCATTTGTAGGATCATTGGATGCATCTTAAAGTGGTGCTGGTTGGTCCTTGCAGATTCTCCTGCTGGGATGTGAACCTCAAAACACCAAGATTGACCCTGACGTGTCTGAGTGTGTGAGCTTGCAGCACTGCCTCTTTAGCCACAGAATTAGGGAGGCAAAAACCTGCGTATAAATTGACAGGACATTTCCAGAGCCTTGTGCTCTACAGTACCGTTCAAGCCACAGGCCTGGACAGTCTAAGGGGAAACTGAGGCCAGGAGCAGTTTGAACTGGAACATCTGAACTGGGTGCTGTCCTGGAGCTTAGACGTGCAGTGCCTGAACTTCCAATGCCAGGAGCAGAGGCTTTCTCAAGGATGCAAGTGAAGTGTGTCTTGTGCAGAGAATAAATCCTGGGAACTCATCAATAATTCCCACGGATTTCCAGAAATTTTGAATCCCTGTCAGGAC
Organism: Hirundo rustica; assembly: GCF_015227805.2. Taxonomy (NCBI): domain Eukaryota; kingdom Metazoa; phylum Chordata; class Aves; order Passeriformes; family Hirundinidae; genus Hirundo; species Hirundo rustica. The sequence continues at coordinate 23,052,740 of NC_053457.1, read as the reverse complement.
CTAGCCTTGCCTGCTCATCTCCTGGTGCCTCACCTCACTGGGTGCAGGACAGAAGGAATCCTGATTTACCTGTAATGTGTCTCCTGGCAAGCTTTATCACCCCAAAGCCTCTATCTTGGGCTGAGTGGCTGGAAGCTGTGACCCTCACTAACCAGACCGGATCACTGGTGTTGACCTCATGATTTCTTGAGGCCAGCCCCTCTGGGGCCTTTGGCATCTGCTCAGCCTGGGGGTTCCCTGGCACAGGGGAGGGCGAGGCTTTTCCTTGGCGTCAACTGGGGCCTTTGGGATGTGCAAGCGGCATCAGGCAGCTGTGTTATTTACTGGAGGGGGACATCTCCTGTGTCTCAGGACTTGGCAGCAGATTTGGGTCCCTCTGGGTGTCAGAGCTCACTGGCAGGGTACTCTGGTGCTGTGCAAGTCTGGCATGGCACGTTTTATTGCTTCCCTGTGTAGACAAGCTCAGGGCAGGTGAGCAGGCTCTGCCCCACATCTCCTGTGTGACAAGGGGAAGAAGAAGAAGCTCAGGCGTATCCTGAAGTAGGGAAAAGGATGCTGCAGTCCTGCAAGACCAGAAGGCCCCCTGCCCGAGGGCAGCCTCCCAGCCCTGGCCGGCCCCAGCCCTCACTCCCTCCCTCCTCTCCCAGCTCCTCCTAACCACAAGGACTTTGGTTGATGGAGCTGGCGCCAGCGAGTTCCCTGAAGAGTTCAGAAGTCAAGAACTGAGGCAGGTACTGGAGGGGGGTGGAAACCCGACCCCAGCGGGCAGGCAGGGCTGGGTGGTGACGGGGACAGGCTGCCTGGGCACCGGCCGGGCATGGGACCCAGGGGCGGCTGTGGGTTGCTGCTGCCGCCCGCTGTCTCCACAGCCTTCCCGTGTGGGGCTGCGGCAGTGGGTGTGGTGATAGTGACGGGTCTTGGGGTACCACAGCGGGGTTGTGGCTTGGGTGAGGGTGGCAGGGACCCACAAGCACCGGTGTGTCAGTGTGTGCATGCCTGAGGGTGTCTGCACACACGGGAACTGGGGAGTGTTACTGCCTGTTGTGGGAGGGACTGCGGGCGTGAAGGTGTGAATGACAACGTGTGCCAGGACTCGTGAGCGTGCAGGGGGTTGTAACTGTCTGTGAGTGTGTGGGGACATTTAAATAAGTGCACAAATGTAGGTGTGTGTGCAAGAGAATGTGTGGGACTGTGAGCATGGGTGCCTGTGAGCTCATGAGGGTGTTTGTGAGCTTGTGTGCAGCACTGGGAGTGTGAGGATGAGGATGGGATGATGTAGCTGGTGATGAGTGAGGCTGTGTACCTGAGTGCATAGACGTGACTTTCCAGGCCAGCGCCATTTGTTCTGTAGGGGCGATACTCCAGAGCAGGCTGTCCCGTGGGGTCCTCACGGTCCCTTTTGGGCACTAAACCACGGGCACGCTGAAGACGTGAGGGGCAGCCTTTGCCCCAGCCGGGAGGAGGGAACCTGCGTGGCCGGTCCCAGCCCGTAGCGGGAAGGATAAGGCGGGAAGAGCGCAAACTACCGGGCAAACCCCTGACGCCGCGGCCGGGAGCGCTGGGTCGCACCGGGCAGCGCCGGTCGGAAGCAGTGGGAGGCCGGATTCCAGGAGACGGTAGTGCCCGGTCCCATCTGCGGCTCTGCCCCCGACCCGGCTGTGCGGAGCAGGCACCGGGCCAGGGCCACAAGTTTTACAGAAATTGCAATAGCGGCTTTCATTTTCATGTTGTTTTAAACTTTTTTTTTTTCTTTTCTTCTTTTTTTTTTTTTTTCTTCTAAAGGAAATCACCCATCTCCCCGCAGGCAGGCGCTGGAGGGGATGGAGGCAGCAGATGGCGGGGCCAGCAGCGGCGGGTGCCCCGTCAGCGGTGTCCGCTGCCCCGTGGGGCGCAGCTGGGGCCTGCCCTCGTCCCGAGGGAATGAGCCCCGCCCCGGTTCTCCGGGGGGAGGTGTGTTTCAGAGCCCTCACCTCCTCTCATCACACCCCTTCCACTGGTTCGGGCACTTGTGGGGTGCCCCTCTCAACGTCCCCGTGTCCCTGCTCTGGGGTCTGGTGAGAGACCCGCCTCCGCGGCTTTTTGAAAGGTGCTGGCTTTTGAAATTGAGAGCACCCTTCCGGAACAAAGGGGCACGGCGGGCCTGGGACCCCACCAGAAGGGGATCCTCCGCCTTCAGCCCTCGCTCGGGATCAGCGGCAGCCCTTGGGGATCGCAACCTAGGCTTGGTTCTCCGGCGGGGGCTGGCAGCCAAGATCCCTCTTCCCAGCAGTTCGAGGCCACAAACTCCAGGATCAAATGTCCCCGCTCTGCCGCCCGGTATCAGCCACTATTTCACCCCCCAGTGCCCTGCGCTCACCCAGCGCTCACTTTATAAGGCCGACACGGGCGGTGATTTTTGAATTTTTTTTTTTTTTTTTCGGTGCGGGGGGGTGCGAAAGGGGGCTGGGGAAGAAGAAACTCCTCTCGTGTGCTCTTCTCTGCTGTCATTCACCGGGCTGCTCTCAGCATCCAACCAATGGAGAGTGAGGGCCTGCAGCCGTAGGCCCTGGGTAGGGTGATTGATGGGCAAGCGGGGCGGCGGGCGAGCGCACTCACAATCCGCCGCGCTCCGCTCCGCGGGGCTCCCGGCTCCCCACCGCCCGCCGCGGCGAGGGGTCCCCGGGGCACCCTTGTGCGTGTGTGTGTGTCCGTGCGTACGTCTGTGTGTCCTGGCTGAGAGGCTCCTGACGCGTCTTGGTACCTGGGGGTGCCGGTTCTCGTCGGAGCGGGACCGGTGTGCGTGGCTGCGGTGCGGAGCCTCCTCTCCTGGAAGCTCTCGGGTGTGTTTGGTGCTGTTGTGTCTCCAGTGTTCTGTGCCGCGCTGGGCAGGGCTGTCGCGTCCCGGGCCGCGGGGCTGCTTCACTCTTGTACCTGGGCTGCGCATGGCTGTGCTGGCGTGTCTTCGTGCTGAGCGTGTGGCTGCCGCGTCCCGGCCTTGCGTGGCTTTGCTGGCGTTTCTTGGGGTGCTCTGCCATCGCGCTATGGGACCGAGCGCGTAGCCGGCGTGCCCCGGCTGCGTGCGGCCCCGTTGCCGGTTTCGGGGCGCTGCGGGGCTGCGCCGCCCTGCCCGGGCCGGAGGTCCGGCCGCGGTGCCCGAGCGGCGGCATGGAGCACCTCGGGGCTCATCACCTGCACCAAGGGCAAGCCGAGCCCATCAGCTTCGGCATCGACCAGATCCTCAACACGTCGGAGCCGGGCAGCTGCATGGTGTCGCACCCTCGGCTGCAGGACTCGGCGGACTACGGGCTGGGTTGCATCGTGGGCAGCGCCTATAACACGGTCACGGGTGGCTACGGGGCGAGCGGCGGCGCGGCCGGAGCCTACACCGGCACCTCCTGCAGCATGGGCGGCCTGCCCGGCTCCTACAACGTGAACATGGCGGTGAGCATGAACGGCAACACCTTGAGCTCGGCCGGCGGGGTGATCCGCGTCCCGGCCCATCGCCCCGTGGCCGGCGGCGTCCACCAGCCCCTGTCCGCCGCCGTGCCGGCGGTGAACGGCATGAACAGCCTCACGGGGCTCACCTTCCCCTGGATGGAGAGCAACAGGCGGTACACAAAGGACAGGTTCACAGGTGAGTTGAGCCGCCGGGACCCCGCTTCTCTCTCTGCTCCCGCTGCCCCGCTTCCTCCCCCGCCGCCCGGCCTCGGCGCGGCAATCGGTGCCCACAGGGGCACGCAGGATCCGGCCGGATAGAGAAAGCAGCCGGGATGGTCCTGGGAAGCTGGTCCGGGAGGAGGTCAGAAGCAAGACGGAGTGGGAAATGAGGCGTATTTAGCCCCCCCTAAACGAGTTGTGTTTCCTTTTGTTTGTTTGTTTTGATATTTTGGTTAGTTCGATTGTTTGCATATGTGGATTTTTTTGTTGTTGTTTTAGTTCTTTCTACTTAATTTATTTATTAGTTTGGTGTAGGTTTTCTACTTTTTTTTTTTTTTTTTTTTTTTTTTTTTTCCCTCCCCGCGATACGGGTCGGCAAAGGCGGGCAAGGAGGAAAAAGGACGGTAAACTCCGCACACGACCTCCTGCGAGCCCCGGGCACTGCTGCCCAGTCCATGCCGCCCGAGCCAACACCCGGGGAAACTTTCCTTCAAAACCGAGAGTTATTTGGGAAGCACGGCCCGGCCTGCTGGAAGGCAGCAGGCGGCCCCGGCCCTGGCCTGCCCGGGAAGGCCGTCCCGTTGCCTTCCCTAACCGGGTTGGCTTTCCTCGGCTGCGGGTTTCGGCCTTTTTTCCCACCAAAAGGGACTTTTTGCAGACCCGGGCAGAGCCGGACTCGGGCTAGAGCCGCTTCTCGGCCTCGCCACGGTTTCCAGGTATAACTGGGCTCGTCTTTCGCCACTAACAAAGCAAAAACTCGAACAACGAAAAGAAATATATTAAAAAGACCCAAACAAACAAAAGGAACGAAATTACAACGGGGAAAAATCAGCGCCTCTTCCCGAAGGCGGAAACCGAGGCCCGATTTTCAAAAGTTCCCGTTTAATTTCGACCTAATGGCGCTGAGTTCGGCCACGGCCGCGGGTGGAAGAACGAGCTGTTCCCCTGGCAAGCACCTGACTGGATTTCACTCCGTTTGTTCCCGGCTTAGACACAATGTGACTTTTCACTAATTACTTTTTTGTGGGGGGGTTGAGGGAAAAAAAAAAAAAAAGACAAAACAAACCGCAACAAACCCAAACAAAGCCATATATATTTAAAACAAAACAAAACAAGAACGAACAAACAGAACAGCAAATCGCAACTCCGGTTTCCAGTCTGGGACTTCACTTCCCGTGTACGAGGCACTGAGGCCGATGGGGTGACGGCCGCGCCTGAACGAAATTATCCCGAGCCCGCTTGGCACGGACGGCGGAGCCCCGGCCCGGCGCCAGCGCCGGCTGCCGCTGCTGAGCCCCCGTTCCCCGGCAGGGACTTGGCCGGGCAAGCGGCCACCTTCCCGTCCGCCGGAGCCGAGCGGTGCCCGGCGGGTGCCCGCAGCACCCAGGGAAGGCCGCCGGGCCTTCCCGGTACGCGGGGCCGCCGCCGAGTTCTCGCAGCTCGTGCGTGGGTGTCGGCGGGGAAGCCGCGGCTTCGGAGCGGTGGGGGGTGGTCCCCAGCCCAGCGGCCGGGAGCCGGAGCCCCTCTGCTGATGTGTCGCTGCTTGCTTCTTTGCCTCTCATCCCCCCTCCTCCCGTGTCCCCCCCAGTGGCCCTCTCACCCTTCACTGTAACACGCCGTATAGGTCACCCCTACCAGAACCGCACGCCCCCCAAGAAGAAGAAGCCGCGCACCTCCTTCACCCGCCTGCAGATTTGCGAGCTGGAGAAGCGCTTCCATCGGCAGAAATACCTGGCCTCGGCCGAGCGCGCTGCCCTGGCCAAGGCCCTCAAGATGACGGACGCCCAGGTGAAGACCTGGTTCCAGAACCGGCGCACCAAATGGAGGTGAGGGACCGGGGGTCCCGGTGGGCCGGGGTGGGGCAGGCCGGGGGGGACAGACCTGGCTGCCAGCAGCTCTGCCGGGAGCCCTGACGGCAGCGCAGAGGCGTGCAAGCCCCGCGTGGGTGTGAGTGTGACCGCGTGTGTACCCGTGCCTGTTGCGTGCACAGCCGTGTGTGTGCGTGCGTGCCGTGTGCGCACACCTGCGGGCGTGGGTGCGAGCAGGACACGCGTGTGCAACTGCACGGTCAGTGGGAAGGCCGTGCGTGCCCCTGTGTGCCCGCACGCAGTGTGTGAGTGCACGGGGGGGGTGACTGCGAAACACAGCCCCGCGAGTGCGGTGTGGCGCTGGCCGTGTATTACACGGTGTGTGCACACCGGGCCTGCGTGCAAAAACGCGCGCGGATGTGCCGCAGGGATGAATGTGTGTGCGCACACGCGTGTGCAGGGAGTGCAGTCAATGTCACCATGAGGTACCGAGTTTCCGCGCCTCTGTCCGCTGCTGCAGCGTGCGGGAGCCCCCGGGCCGGGGCTCGCGGGGTACCGGGCTCTGCACAGCGCGGAGATTTCCGTCCCCGCGGGGTTCGCGGCGCCTCCTTGCCCGAACGCTTTCTTTTTGTTCTGCTGCCGGGCGTGCCGGTAAAGCCGGAGGGGAAGAGAAGGCTGGGCTCACCCGGAGCCTGCAGGGCTCCATCGCAGTGACCCTGCCCCTCCCAAGCTGCACGCTCCCGGGATGTTCCCGAGGGAAGAGCCCCAGCCCTGAGGACATCCCCTGCCCTGGGCTGGGGACAGAAAGTGATGGGCAGGGGGTGCTTCCTCAGAGAGCAGAGAAGGTGGGTGAAGAGCTGCTGGGTGCTGAGCACGGGGTGCTGGAGGGCAGGCAGGCAGGCTTCTTCTTCAAAATGGGAGGAAAGGGCTTCCCCAGAGTCTTCCCAAGGGTTGATAGGACGCCGATTGCCTGAGTATGCTGGGGCTGGGTAAGAAATGGGGGTCAAGGAACTGGAAACCAAGGAGGTGTGTGAATCCTCAACACTAGTGAGTTGTCCCCTAGAGAATCCATGGTAGCACAACTCCCCAACTGTTAGGAAGTCTCTAGCTGGAGGGATCAGAAACAGAATCCTGGAGGAGGAACAGTCCTGCTGTAGCCTGCAAAATGGGGTCAGCTGTGTCTTCTAACCAGGTTTCCTAAGGAAGTGAGGCAAATCCATCTGTCAATACTCCTTGCGTCTGTTGGCTAAATTCAGCCTCTTTTGGCAGAGGTGCAGAGGATACAAACCTATTCACGTGTTTTACAAAAAATAGCTGGGTAAAGAGAAACAAAATCCTGCTTCTGCCTAAGGGAAAGGCTGCAGCCAGACCTCAGCTGTAATATTAGACATGGGAGAATTTCTGGCCTGAGCCAGAGGGACAAAGGCATGTAAGTTCTACTTGTGTATATCTGTGCCTGGTGGGTGTTGCGATGGAGACGTGGGTGCCCCTGGCTGATAGCACACCCAACTTGCTGCCTCAGGCCCCTGCACTGAGCAGTGAGCTCTGAGTGGCTCCTGGAGTACTGGGAGCTGGAAGGAGCCTCTGTAGGCTCGGCTTGAATGTGGCAGTGGGAAGTATCCAAGAAAAGTGAGTAGCTATGAGCTCTCTGAGCAATTTAACTGCTTGAATGAAGATTGTGGGTAGATTGTGCCCCTTGCCTGGTTGTCTTCACTGGAGTGATGTGTCTGTGTGATCCCCTGCTCAGATTTGGGCTCTTGCCTTAGAGACAGCTTTTTCCAGGCAGGTATGAACCTGGAAATCTCGTTCTGATGTGAATCCATGAATCCCTGCTTGCAGCAGGGAGGTACTTGGGAGCAAGGTGCCCACTGCCACAGTGTTCCTGATCACCCTGGACTGGGGGCTCTCTCCCTCCTCCTGGAGCATCTCCTCATCGTGCAGAGCGTAATTAAATATTCATTGAGGCAGAGACCAAGCTGCTCCCCGGGCTGGTGCAGCTCTGAGCCTGCGCTTCCTGGGATGTCTGATGTGAGATGTTGACACAGTGATTAGAACAGGGACTGAACTACCTGCTCCCAGGAGGGAACACTGGCCAGATGTCTGGGGGCTTGGGTGCCCAGAGGCCCATTGCTGGCATCCAAACCTCAGCCTGCTTCCCCATTGGGAGCCAGGGACCCCCAGCCCTGTGCTCTGAGATGTCGCTGTGAAGATCAGAGCTGCCGCTTCCAATTCCCATGGCCAAAGAGGATGAGACATCTCACATCCCCCTGAGCTGCTAAATTAAAAAGCTGCCATTTCCTGTGCCACTGGTCCACTGAAGCTGCTGAGAGGATGTCAGCTAAGCTTGGGGGCGTGAGAGAGGGAGAGGATGCTTTGGGAATCACCTTGGGACCAGCATTGTGAGTTGCTCCCAGGTTTTCCCATCAGCATCAATAGAGATGCCAGGTGGAGAGGTGAGTACAAGCTGCAGACTTTAGACTGACCTGCCATCCAAGCAAGCAGGAGTGGGGTTTCCATTGTGGATATAAGAGGATTCAGGCTATTTTTACCTACCCCTTTCTCTGCTCCAGGCAGCCCAGAGCCAGGGCCCAAACAACACTGGAAAGAACCCCTTCTGACCCACTAACACCCTCTCCTTGGGGATCACCTCTGCTGCTGTCCTACCAGGCAGACACATATCCAAACTGTTCTGAAAATCATTCTCATTCACTCTTTCCAGATAGTATATTCTGTGCTTTGATTTTTCTTACTGCTAAAAAAATGTGTTTATAGTGTTTAGCTGGAATTGCTGTCTGCCATGGGAATGTTTTTGCCTTCATCCAAGCTCTCAACAGCTGGTCACTGCAGCGTGGTAGACAAGATGGCAAACCTGGATGCTGGAAAGGGATGTCCAGGGTCAGACTGCCCATCTCCCAGCAGTGTGGCACTGCCAGTCACTATCTCCTCCTGCTCCATGCTTCCTCCTGGGCTTTGCATGCTTGGCTCTTGCTGTCAGACAAGAGCATGTTTTCAGGGGATCACAACTTTTGCAACACTGTTGTGTGTTGTTTTGGGTGTTTTGTCTCTGCTTGTTTTTTTTTTTTTCCTGTGGGCAGAGAGTAATCCAGAGCCGTGGGCTGCTCCCGGGTCTCTTTGATGAGAGCAATTTTTTTGCCAAGCCAGTTAAGACAAACAGACCCAGTCCCCAGTTTGTGGGATTTGCTGGCCATTTTTATAGGGGACGTGGGACCACACCATGGCAAGGCACCCTCTTTTCCTACCCCTGCCCTCCTGCATCATGAGCACCCAGCCCAACTTAATCTCCGTGGAGATCCCCTTCCTTTGCTTCCCCAGGCCCCCTAATGGCTCCCTCTCTCCTAGGAGGCAGACAGCGGAGGAGCGGGAGGCTGAGCGGCAGCAAGCAAACCGCATCCTCATGCAGTTGCAGCAGGAAGCCTTCCAAAAAACCATCAACCAGCCCATCCAAGCAGACCCCATCTGTGTCCACAACTCCTCTCTCTTCGCCCTCCAGAATCTCCAGCCTTGGTCTGATGACTCCACCAAGATCACCAGTGTCACCACTGTCGCCTCTGCTTGTGAATAAGTCTGGCACCCACTGGTGGCACCGACACCTTCTACCGGCGGGGCAGTCCCCAGGGGGACACAAGGCATCCTTGGTGGGACATGTAGCAACTCTGTTTCTCCCCGAGGAAGGCTGGAACCTCCTGATCCTCTGGCCACGTGCATCTTATGTATCCAGCCAGGGAAACCCTCCACAAGAAACAAAAAGAAGGAAAACCACCCCAAAAACTCTCCCCAGCCACGGAGTTGCTGGAGCAGCAATGCTGTCTCACCTCCTCCCAACCCCTTTGTTGTCTTGAAAGTCTCCAGTGTCGACCCTGAACTTGCTGACATGCTGCCAGACAAAAGCCCAGCCCTGACAGACACAGCCGCCGGTGTTCATCCAGCTGGGGGATAGGAAAACTTCCTTAGGATTCTACTGGCGGCAGTGCCAAGTCTGTGTACACCCTTATATACCCACATGTGTATATATATATGTGGATATATATATATATGTGCTTTGAACTGATGGCTTGAAAGAAAAGGAGGAGGCTCCCTGGGAAGCACGTTTCTGCCGTGAGCCTTCTTGGGTTGTCCACACTGGGGACATTCGGGGATGCAACAAATGGAGGAAACAGCAGCAATTTCTGCTTGTGCCAGATGGGAACCCTTCAGATCTCACCTCGCTGTCTCTCCTCCCCTTTTTCATTAATTTTTTCTCGTGAAGGGGGAACAAGAGAAGGATCTGACAGACTCCTGAGGACGGTAAATATGATATCTCAATTGTGTGAAGGGCCCAAACAGTCCCTGGCTGCCACGGACTCTTTGCCCATCAGCGAGTATTTTAATAATGAGAAGACCTGGGTGGCAGTTTGTGGGGGTAATGCAGTTTCTTTCCATGGAATATTTCCATATAATTTGCAAAATGTTGTCCAATGTTTTATTTTATCAGTTTACTGTTAGAAGGCAGTTCCTGACAGAAAAAAATCGATTTCACTCTCAGCTGTTTAACTTAGTTGTTCTTTTAATTGTACCAAGAGAATGAGACACAATTAAACAAAGCACTTCTAGCAAATGCCAGGAATATATAGATATATATATAAACAGTATATATTTTTCAGTTACTTATAATCTAAAACAGCACTGCCAATTTAAGCAGTTAGTACAAACAAGCAACCAGAAAACCTATTTTCAGTGAGATTTTTAAAGGCATTCATTTGTTTGCTTTTTTGTTGTTTTCCTTTTTTTTTAAGTTATGCACTTACAAGGTGTTTTATGTGTATTCATTTTATAAAGTGCTTGTGTAATTTATGTGGAAATGAAAAAGAAAATAAAAAAATCTCCAGGGTACTGAATAAATCATTTAAAGCCTTGCTGTTCCCTGTCTATTAGTTCCCCAAGAGGAGACGGCATATCACAACTGCTGCTGAAACCTGTGCTTTTTTATTTTTTATTTTTTTAAAATGAAAATAGAGTTAGTATTTCCATTTGACTTTTCTCAAGTCCACTTGGCTTTGGAAGCTCCAGATGTAGTATGCTGTGTTTTAATTCCTATAAACATTTTCGGGCTTCAACCCAGCGGAGCCTTTAGCACTGGCTTTAACTGAAGCCTTTCTGGGGGGCTTGCTGGGGGTGGCAGAGACTGTGCAGGGGCTTAGCCTTAAACTCACGTGGAATAATTTTTTGAGTAAGACCTCAGAATGAGTAAGACCTGGGTTGAGGCAGACCTACAGCTATTTGTGTCTGGAACTGAATACTGAAAGGGGAATTTGAATATAAAAAACGTGCAAGAGTACATTTTAGAGACAATCTTGCAGGGGATTATTCTGGGGACAGTGTTTTCCATTCGTACTCAGCCTTGCTGCAGGACATTGTCCCCAGCTTGGCAAACCCTTCTCAGAGGAAAATCAAACCGGTGGGAGAACTCCCATCAGCTTCCTTGGGGGAGACCCCCAGCACTATGGCTGGCTTCAGCCTGGTGTCTCCTTCCAGCACTGGGAATTACTGAGTAAAGGACGTTGGAGGATACGACTGAAAAGGGCAGGCAGCCACGAGCAGTGGCCCTGGGGTCCAGGCTGCCCTGCGGGACATCTGCAGCAAAACAGCCCGAGCCTTTGATACCTGGTGGGTGACAGCGCTCCGGAAGGCTGGCTCCTCTGGGAGCAGCGGTGTTGGGGAGTTTGGTAAGGCAGCATATGGATGGCCTGCTTCATCCGAAATCTGCTGTTGTAGGACTGGGCTGAGAATTTATGGTGCTGCAGGATTTTCCCATTCTGCAGGCCAACATATACGAGAACACAGAGGAACATCTGCAGCAATGGCGAGAAAAGAAGCCAGAAAAAGAAAAAAAAGATAAACCACAGGAAAATATGAAACTTGGAGAACATGCATTTTTGGAAATATCTTTAAAAGATACTGATTACTGCCAGAAAACTACTAAAATAAATTAATTTGTATTTTTCCAATGTAAATTTCAGGGAAGTCTTTTGTTTGAATTCTGTTTCACACTACAGCCAGATTTTTCCATGCTGATTAAGCTTATTATTTAACACACACCTAACTTTGTCTACAAAGTTAAACTCCTTCAGGAGGCATTGTTGTGCACAAATTTTTAATGGTTTACAGTTTGTTGCAGTATATATTTTTGTTTTCAGGATTTCTGCATAGGAAAAACCACCAACTACAAAATAATAATAATAATAATAATAATAATAATAATAATAATAATAATAATAGGACTCACTGTTGATATTAAAAGTGTTTTCTACTTTATTATTATGACACATCAATATTGTGAAATTTAATTCTAAGACAGCCATTTTATAATATCCATTTTATTCAATTCATAATCCAAAATATTCCCCAGTGAAGTTGAGCATATGATAATGCCCATTTGAGGGAACATGTTTGCATAGAATATTTAGCTATACCTTGTTTTCAAAACTGGTGGCTTCCCCCTTTTCCCATCAATCCTTCCTGTTTTAAAAAAAAAAAAAAAAAACCAAAACCACACAACAAAAAACCAAAAAAAAAAAAAAAAAAACACCTCATTAAGAAGGGAGAATATATTTTACATTGGAACCAGAAAAACAGTTGCCTGGTCTTTCTTGTCTCTGGAAAAAATGTTTCTGGAGGAGTTTTCTCTTAAAATATTTCTCTTGGATTCATTTTAAAAATTGGTTTAGTCGCAGAAGGCGTTTTTGATATCTGCATATGTGCTTCCAGTTATTAACACGATGATTTGTACCTAGACAATAAAAGTTGTCTGAAATATGATGGAATTAAATCAATAAGTAATGACACGAAACAATGACACATAATGTTATGCTTCATAGACTGACATCACCTCAGCTGTATCCTGGGGGCATCCATATCACATTGAAGGCTGATTAAATTTTTTGTATTATACTTATTTGGGAGCAGGAATAAAATTGCATTAAGATGCCTTGAAAGTCATTTCCCCTCTTCCTTCGCTCTCAAAATAAAACAAATCCCAAACATTAAATGGGAGTCAGGGAGAAATGTGGGTTTTTTTACTGTTTGCCTGTATCTAGGAAATAAAGACCAAGGCAGAGTGACTTTGGTTTGGAGGGGAAAAGCCTGGAGCTGAAGGCACAGGGCATCACAGGGGACTGCACTGTGGTTGTGCTCATCTCTCTCACCCACAGCGCTGCCAGGGATAGAGAGCTATCGTTCATTTGGGCTGGATGTGCTGAGCTTTTGAAGGCAAAATCTGGAGGAGGGGAAAGCACTGTCTTTGCATGAGCAACTGGAGTATTAAACATCTGTGTGGAGCTGGAGGACAAGAAGCCCTGTGGGATGGGCTGTGGTTGTCTGGGTTTGGTCCCAGCTCAGCAAACTACGAGGGCAGGAGGGAACCAGAGGTCTGGGCCCCATTTAGCCAATTAGTTGAGCACATGAGTCATCCAAACAAGGATCAGTTGGTTTAAAGCTGAAGGGTCTTTGCTGGAGCCTTTCACCTTGAACAGAGCCTGTATTTGTGCTCGGCATGGGCCAGCTCATTTGATCCCTGCAGCGCATGCACACCCCAATTTCTACATGAGTACCACATGCAGCTTTTCTTGGGCTGCATTTCCCCATCTGCAGGGCATTTGTTACATATTTCAAGTTATTTCTGCTGTAGCAGCAGCATCAGTGAGAGTCACCGACGTGACCGAGAAATGCATGTGGCATTCACTGGAGAAAGGCTGAGGCGAGTGTACGTGTCCTCTAATGTGGTTTGTATAACTGAAAATGAATGGAGGCACTGGCCCCCAAAACACACACATGCAGGATCATTTTCATTATCTCACCGAGACTGTTGATTGGTGTTTTTGAATGTGCTCCTAATTAACCAACCCACTAAAAAGAGAGCTTAAAACCAGTTTAAACCCCAGCACGGCTGCAGCAGGAGCCCGTCCCGGCGGAGGCAGCCCCTCCTCGCCGCCAAGGGCAGCTCACAGACACTCGGGGCTAGATGGGGTAAAAAACCCAAACCAATTTACTGACAAAACCGAAAAGGGCTTTGCTGAAAACTGTTTGGGTTACAGTAAAAAGCTATTCCTCTCTGGGGTTCTGGGACAGCTGGAACTTTTTGAATTAACCTTTTTTCCCGTTGCCAGAAGCAGACCGGCTGAGTGACACTGTTTCTTTGTGCAGCGGTCAGCTCTGACGGCCGCTTGTTTAAAAACGTTTGTGAAATAACATTTGGAATTATCAAATTATCCTGGGTGAAAATTATCTAAATGAGAAGACCTTAAATTTGGGGGGAAAAAAGTTGTTCTAAAAATAATTATTAAGGGAAGAAAAACCCACACAAAACTATAGATTATCAGGACAAACTTTTGTTGGAGTCACACCAGATTGTTTTTCTGAATCTTTTGTTTGTGCAGCAAACTGAAATTTTGATATTCCTTAAATTACTGTTATTTTCTCTGTTACAGTGAGAAATTTGTTTGATGGGTCAGCACTTATCCAAGATTTAAGACAAAGGTTTTTCCCCCTATTCCTTTCCATTAATCAGAAACTCTGTGTTACTGGCAGTTTTAAATTAATTCTATACATTTATTCAAGTCACGCCTAAAACTGTAAACTGTATTCAAAATACAGTAAAACTGTATTCAAAGAGTTGTGTTATTTTTTTTCTGACAGCACCAAAATAATCTTGATTTTTCCAAGTGTAGAAAATAATTTTTGGCTTCCGTTTGTTTTGTTTGTTTTGCTTGTTTTCTTTTTTGTGTTAATTTTTTTGTTTGTTTTGGGTTCTTTGGTGTTGGGGTTTTTTTTGTTTTGTTTGTTGGTTGGTTTTTTTAGCTAGCTGTGGTAAGCACAGGGCTGGCCTCAGCAGCTTTCAGCTCTGTAAGTCCAGGTAGCACAGCAGCCTCCAGCCAAAACTCTGTGTGCCAAAGGTGTGCAATCCCCTGTTGCAGAGAGCAGGAACCCCCTGCCCTGTGCTTCCCTGGGGCTGGAATTTCAGTACTTACCCTCAGCTCAGCTGTTCTTTACCTTTCTGCTTTGGAGACAAAAATAAAATGAGGAGAAATGAGGAGCCCATGTTCTGGTTTTCGAGCAGGAAGGAGCAAAGCTTGACAAAACTCTTTCTCTCGCTGCCTGTAAAGAATGTGAACCCGCTGGTCTGAGCGCTGCGGTTAACTGTCTGTCTTTCCTAGACTGCAACTGTCTAAAAATAACAAAGCAGTGATTAAAAAATATCAATCAATATATACTCTTTTTAACTACAGTTAGGGAACAGTATTAAGATGGGGATAGATGAAAACATGGAGAAAGGCTGTGTTTCCCAGGGTCTTCCCTGTCTCAGCCAAAGCTAATTTTTGTCAAGCCATAATGTTTAGCAATTTTTACCTGCTGTTGGGAGGTTTTAGGCACATGTCAGGGCTCACCAGGCTCCTCCTCTCTAGGCATTTATCTAGGGTCTAGTTTGCAGTGCTGGTGCCCAGTGGAGGTTAGATTGATCCTGGGCTATCAGGGGCTGAAGCCGGGGCTGAAAGGCAGGGCTTGACCTCAGATCCCCCCACGTAAGGGTGACAAAGGGGAAGAAAGAGGTACAGGTGGGGATGGGGCTTGCTCAGGGTCATGGTGAGGAAGTGATCACGAGGGCAGTGAATTGTGGCAAAGCCTCTGTGTGCTCTCCCTCTCCCAGCTGATCTGGCTGTTTTCACAGGAGAGCCTGAGGAAGAAGTGGGGGTGTCCTCTGAGGTCAGGTGGGGGGAGAGGATAAAGGCCAGCAGGTCCTGAGGAGCCATGATGTACCACGAGGGTGCTCTTCTGAGAGCTGCAGAGAACAGGCAGCGAGTCTGCAGGCCAGTGGGGTTTGAGGTGAGCAGTGAGGGGCACCTTGGGCTCCTGGTCCTGTGGGAGCCTGGCTTGGGCAGAGGAGGGCTGTTCTCAAGCAGGGGCTCTACCCCAGCTTGGCTGGCCCTGCACCAGTGGCATGCACTGGAGGGTCTTGCAGGGTCTAGAGATGTCACACCATAGAACTGCTGCTGAAATGGCAGTCCTATGGCATCCCATAGTGACACAGTTGTGGAGCGTGGTGGTAACTCCTGGGCTGTATCCAGAGTACTTCCTTCCTTCCAGGATTAAGGTCCAGGAATTTTTACATGCATTTCCACCACTGTTGGGCTGTGTTCCACTGTCTTTGAAGGGACACCTGCAACCACAGAGCGATGTGTCCCAGGCACCCTGCCCGCTGACATAGCCACTTGCAGGGGCAAGTGAGGGAGCTGTGGCAGGGGCATTTCCCACTCGCCCCCATTCACACAGAAATGCTTGAAAAGGTCTGGCTTTCACTTTGGGATGGAGTGAAAACAAATGTTGTAACCTTATCAGTTGTTATGACAGGTCTGAAACTTGCCTTTACTGTGGCTCATACCACCACATCCAGAGGCAGGAGGTGGGATGGAGAGCAGAGTATGCTCTCTGTGGAGCAAGGCATCAGACATCTGTTGGTGTACACACCACTGTTCCCATGCTCTCTCCCTCCAGACTTGGTCCTTTGAAGATCTGAGCATCTCACACACCACAGGCAGAAGCCAGACTTGTGGCAGTCAGGTGAGGGAATGCAGATTGCCCGCTGGGACCCCAGGGTGCACATGTGTGTGCCAGTCCCTGGGGAAACACACCACAGCTGTGGCAGGGAAGACACAGAGACAGGCAGAGACACACCTGTAATGTTATCCAGAGGAAAGGATTTCCCAAGGGACCTTGTGGCCACAGACACTGCCAAAAGAAGTGAGGAGCAAGGAACTGTGTCCTGTTGCTGAACATCTCCTGCATCTCAGGAGTCAGTTTCTCTCCCTTCTCTCCCTTCTCTCCCAACAAGTGGGACTGCATGAGGTAACTCCAGCCTCACTCACCTTCCTGGACAAAACCCCAACTGTTGCTGATGGTTTGGTCCAAACTGGCTCTGGTGGGATAAGAGGAATGGAGACCCCCTCACACAAGAGATGGGGTTCGGGGGATGGGGTGAGTATTGCTTGGCACTTCTAGAGATGCTGCCCTGCATGGAACTCACCCCATGGCCCTTTTTTCCACCCTTGTGTCCCGTCCCTCCCTTCAGTCTCAGAAATCTCCCTTAATTTGCCAATATATTAAGGCCCTGTGGGTGTTTTCTGCATGGGAACCATAGAACCTCAAACCTCTCTGCAGCAGACAGAGAGGGATGCTTGTCCGTCTTGTTTCCCCCATAGGATGGGGTCTAGGGCACGATAACCCTCACCAAGTGTTCTGACACACACAGGGGTCAAAGCAATGGCTGTTTCTCCCAAAATGCGTGGCACTGCCCCTTCACAGGTGACCCTGTTGGACCGTGACCCACAGAGCTGCGGCCAGAACAGCAGAACGTGAAACACTGTCCCGGTGACAACCTCTCTGGCCAGGGGTCAGCACCCGTGGGGAGTCAGGCAAGCAGGACCGGGTTGGACAGCCCGTCCCTCTCCTCGGCCCTGTGCTGGGCGAGGGGAAGCTGCCGGGAGCATCCCGGCCCGGCCCGGGGCCGCCCGGAGCGATCGGCGGGCACCGAGCTCCATCTAGGGGTCAGGGAGCGCCCGGCGAGCGCTCGGCTCGGCCCCGCCGGCCCCGGCCGCACGCCCGGGCACAGGCCGGGGCTGACCGCGGGCAGCCGGGCCCGGGCAAGCCAGCGGATGCTTCAGACTGGGAGCACTGGGCGCTCAGGGTGAAGGGTAGCCGAGCCCAGCCCCGAGCGCGTCCTTGGAGACACAGCCATGCCCCTGAAGGGGACGTAGAATAATTTGGGTTGGAAAAGACCTCACCGATCATGGAGTCCAATCGTTACCATGACAGCGCCTGGTCCACCACTAAAACAGGTCCCTGAGCACCACGGCTACATGCTTTTCTTTTTTTCTCTAAAAAAGCCAGCCCTGACAAATTCAAGGGTTGGACTCCCCTCTAGTTAGTATTCCTCACTGGGATTAGGAAGGAGACTTTCCATAGGATATCCCATGAGCTGATGTTTCATGTGCTGGGTAAGTTGCAGGATATTTGGGTGCATTGGGCAGTGCCAGGATGGGATGCATGGGGCAGGGCCACTGTGGGGGATTGCAGCCACACTGAGAACATAAAGCTGAAGCCCTCGACTCCCTGAGCTCTGGAAAGGCATGGAGAAAGGAGTCTGGCTCCATCCCCCTCCTGGCTGCACACCCCTACCTCCTGGCCCATGGAGTGCAGTGAATACTGAGGACAAGCAGCTGGGATTTTTAAGCAGAGGGATGAGCTTTGATCAAAACAGGTGGTTGCAACAGCTCTCTGGGACAGCCAGGAGGCTGCTTGCATTCATCAAAAGAAAAAATACAAACGCATTAAACACTCAACCAGATAAATAAGGAAGCAATGATTTTTTTATCTTTGTGAAAAACAAAGTTGGTAAAGCTCAAGGAAAATGCCTGTATTTTACTGTCACATATTCATATGTTTAATGCTATTAAAACATGAGTCTGGGGTGAGCTGCAGGAAATCAAAGCACTTAATGGTGCAGACACAAACCTTCTCTCCTCCCTCCCCAAAGGTGATTTGAACCAGTTAAAGCAAATGTCTTTGTCTCTTAAAATAATTATGTGATTTAGAGGCACTTTCTCCTGGCTTGCATCAAATGACTTTAATGGGGTCTGCTTGTGTGTGTCTGTGTGTGTCAGTTTAACAAGTTATTGCTTTTTAAAGCTGCATTTATAGCCCAGTATTCACCAGAAAAGTAATTCTCTATGAGAAGGGATTATTTTTCTTTCACCATCACTTGGCATTTATTCCACAGAACATTTACTAGTGAAATGGTGCCCAGAGGGATCAGGCCAAAATGATCTAAAAAGATACATTGAAATTTGGGATAAACATTCTCTGGATGGTCTACCAACTGTGAACTTTCTCCTCTTTGCCCAATAGGTTTTGTCTTCTCTGGTCCAGTCTTGGCCACTCTCTTGCCCCTCCCCAAAGTCAGGCTGACCTCTGTCCTCCCTGCCTGTGTTGTCCTCATGGCCCCAAATGGGATTTCCCTGGGGCAGAGGAGAGCTGACAGCCAGGCTGGAATGGGGATCTGAAGGTGGCTTTCACACTAACCAACACTTGAGTGGCAGATGTCCTGGATGGGTCCTCACAGGTCACACTTCTCTCTTTGTCCAACAGAGACCTGCCAGTGCTGGGGAGAAAAGGGCTGTTTTGGGGGCTAGGTGAGCATGCAGGGAGCCAGACTCCATTTCCACCTGCTACCCCAGCCATGGCTGGGCCAGACATTTGGGGTGATGCTGAGACCGCTCGCTAATGTACAAAATAGAAAAGCTGTGAAGAGTCAGAAACACCTCGAGTTTGGTAGGAAGGAGAGACGGTGAATGCACAGCCAACCTGCTGCAGTGCCTTTTTCCCAGCAGTGAGGAGAAAGCATTAACACTGTGGGACAAAGCCCTGATGAGCCCTGCTTGGCACAGTCATCAGTTCTGGTGGGGTTGCTGGGGAGCAGAGCACTGAGCCATGCTCCTTAGGGAAGACACTTGTTGAGTGAGCTGCCTCATTTATTTCTTGTCCTGGAGGCACTTGGAATCTCCTAAGCAACTGAGCTGTGCCGCTGAAGCAGCTAATTTCTCCTCACAGGTGTATTTGGCTGCTTCGGGTAAGGGTAAAATGAAGTCTCATGAATTATCAGTGCAGCTGGAGGACGAAGGGGGACAGTGGCAGCTCAGCAGCAGCCAGCCTCGTTTCTTGGAGAAAAATGCCACCAGTACAGACAACAAGAGGTGCAAGACAGAGGGCTCAGCAGTTAAAGAATTAAGTTGTTCACAGCACAAAACAGGCTAAAGAAATGGTCTTCATCAGGGGAGATCAGCCCCTCTGATACAAGGGAAGAGGTGGGCACGACCAAGTGGGGAGCCAGGAGGATGAGCGACATGGTGCTGTCTGTAGGGTGCCCTTGTCTAGCCACATCCCACAAGGCTGTGGGATCACGGAGCTGAGCTGGCTCCAAGAGCAGCAACAGGACAACCTCCTCCACAGGATGCTGGTGCAAAGGCCAGTGATTCTCTGGTGCTCTGCTGGCTGCTGCAGCTCATGGGAGACCCCTCTTGTACCTGCAAAAGAAGACCAGGGAACATTACCCCTGCAGTAGTATCCAGTCACTCCACCAAAGCAGGCAGCAATATTGCAAGGAAATGTTCAGGGCTACAATCAAGAAAGTTCTTTATCTGTGCTAGGGCACTGGCTTTGGTATGCAGGTCTCATCTTCCAGAACCACATGGCTTGGAGCCAAGCTTTGCTAGGTACGCCGGGTGAGGAAGTCATCCAGAAACAGAGGAAGGAATATGAAATGTTCCAGTGACTCATGTGGGTGAGAGATTAATATGTTTTGTGGCCACAAAAGATCATTTTAACTATTCATCTGACCTACTGGATCTCCTAGGCACATGTTTGACCTTTAGATTGTGCTTCAGACTCCTCCTTCTTCATAGCAAATCTCCTAGAGGGATATCAATATTTGGCTAAAGGGGCCCTCTGATGGACAACCTACCCATAAATCCCAAGGCTTCTAGCATGTTAGAAGTTGCAACTATGACCCCAAACTGTTTGTGTCAAATCATGAACTCATTGAGCTTTTTGTGTCTTTTCAAGGTTAAGGCAACAGCTTTCAGTGGAAGCAGGTTTCCTTACCACGTATCTTAAATCTTTTCTGGAGGGAGAAATCCAATCAATTCTCACATCTTTCATGTCTACAATAGCTGTGATTGCAAACATCTGCAGTATGTCCTGATAAAAAGCCACCAAGAAGGGTTATTGCCTTCTGTTGACCTTTCATCTCTTTACAAAATAAGAACAAACCACTCCGGCTCCTTGTAAATGGTGTCTTCTGGCCTGTTGCTTGCTCATCCAACTCTCTGACAGAACCATGTCTTTGTCCTTAGGTGGTTATGAGGGAGCTGAACTTGTGGGTTTCCCAGGGGTGAAAACTCAGCTCTTTTGCGTTAGTCTGTTGTTGGGATTATTCATTGATGCTGGACAAGCAAACTGAATTTTTGGGAACTGTGGGTAGTCCAGGTCTGCCACAGTACAGTGATGGAAATGTAAGCATGGGCCCATTAAGGCATTTGTACTGGAATGGGCACACTGAGACACATTGCTGCAGACTGGGTCCATCCAGTCCTTTTCCTTCCCGTGTAATCCATTGCTCAGGTGGTTTTCACTTTCCTAATTCACAATTAAAGATTAATTCCTCAGTCTTCCCATCTAGGGACACAGCTCAGTCACCCAGGCACTGCCTGTTACCTGCAGTGGGGGAGTGCAGGGCTGAGGGTTGGGCCGTTCCCATGGAAGCTCTGACACCAAGGTGCAAATTATTGGTTTTGTTGGTTTAAGTTGTGTTTTCTGAACCTGCCAGGTTTAGAAAACCCACCTGCATGGCCAGCCTGGCATGGACACAAGCAGCTGAACCTCTCGAAGCATCACAGCAAACGGGACGTGACATGAAACTTGGTTTCAATTTTTTTCTGGAGCTGGGCATTTGGCCATTTCCACATCCCATTAAGGAGTTTTTTCTGAGGCCCTGATGGTATCTGCCTGAACGGCATAAGCAGCTGCACAGATCTGAGCCCCCTTTGCCCACCTCCTGGCCAGAGGGAGGGAATGCTCTGGGATATACGGGTGGGAAAGCAACACTTGGACTGCAGCAATCCCAAATCAGTTAAGCAATACTCAGATTTACAGCAGAAAAAAAGCCTTTGTCCCTACATTGCGTGGTGGCCTGCAAGCTGCTTGTCATGAGGATTTCTCAGGACAGTTCTGCTGCAGCTTTCCAGAGAATTGAGTGATGAGAGCCTGGTGGTAACAGCCAAGGTTCTCCTCATGCTCCAACCCTTACCTGAGGAATGCCCCAGCAGGGATGGTCTGACCCTGTCCTTGGAGCACCAGCCTTGTCCCCTGCTCCTTCTTTGCCCTGTTATAACACATCCTTTCAGCAAAGTGGTGAGTTATCTTAATTTTGTAGACAGCAGCACCCAGGGATAAGGTAACTAATTTGGGAAATTATCCTGGCTGTCAATTCCCTGAGTGATTGGTGGGAGAGCCTTTGAAGCCTTACGCATGCTCCCTGCCATTCACTTGGACTCGAATTACCCTTTTATTTTACTTCCTCCTTGTTCTCATTGCCACACCACTCAAACTAAAATTATTCGCCTACAACCACAAACGCAGGGATATATCACCGGGAGTGCTGTAGGGCTGTCGCCATATATAATTCTCTGAGCTCAATATTTATAGAGCTACACAGGGCACAAATCATACCCAGAAAGCCCATCGAGCTGGAGAGCTAGGTATAAACTCCAGAAATATCGCAAGCCATCGCTCACAGGAGACTGCCCAGCCGACCCGCTGGCTGTACATCAAGCTGTAATGCCATCTGAGTCCTCGCTTGGTGCTCGAGTGGATCAGAGGTCACTTCCAAGCTTTTCTTTCATAAATCCTGGGTGCTGGCTCTCAGCAAGGTTAGGGGCTGGGAGAACCCTGCTCTGAGTGCTCCCTCCCTCTGCTTGCTGCTGTTGACACTGAGCTGTCCCAGTACTCTCTCTGAGCATTTGTCTTTGGGGTCTTGTCTTCCCTTCTGCCCCTCTGCTACAGAAACCAGAGATGAGAGGGAGAAGGGGTGTGCTGGATCTTGCAGCTCCACTGTACAAGCTACGGGAGCTGACAGCTCCTCTAAAATGTCCTTTTGCTGGGCTTTGGGAGAGTCTGAGGCTCTCTTCTTCTCACCCCTCAGGGTCACATTCTCCCTCAAGCCCCAGTCCTGTGCAGGGCTGTGAATTTTCTCCAAATGCCCAGCTGGTTAAAAGCACGCAGCAGCCTGCCTGCCAGCATAGCAAAGCCATGGTCATCAGTCCTAGGATAGTTCAGGTCCCTCTGTCACAGCCTTCTCTCCTCTTTTCCCCCTTTTCAAAGCCTCTCCCTGTCTTGGGTGGAGCTGATGCCTCACTGGGGATGAGGGAGCAGTTCCTAACCAGGACAGTTCCAGGCTTTTGCATTGCATTCAAAGCCACTCCAAAGCGTGAGGAGCAGGTGAAATGAGTGCTCTGCAGATGCAGATTAACTAATCTTCCCCCAGATCTTCCCACCCTAGCAGCTTCCACCCTCATGTGCTGGTGATCCAAAGGGTGCTGCAACAGGTGGAGAAGATCCAGATGAGACCCAATGAAATGAGCAGGTGAAGCCTCTCTGAAGCAGGGCAGCAGTGGTGTGGTGCTTTCTGGACAAAGAGGTGCTGGGTTTTTGCCTGAGAAATCACCAGCCAGACAACTAATTTTATTTCTAAGCTGCATATGATGGACTTGAGCTAACCAGTCTCTGGTTCTTCCCTCTCCCCCAGCAGCGTGGCAGACAGATTCTGACATTTAAGCAAACTAAAATCCAACCCTAAGCATTAAGTAAAACTCCCAGTGTGATGGGTTCGTGGCTTGCAGCAACATCTCAGCAGGGGCGTGTTAAAGCTGGTCTCCAGCAAGTGGAAGAATGAAGCTTTGCAAAACCCTGACGAGGCAAAGCTCCTAAAATAACAATTGAATTAAACTTAATTCATTTTCACTTAATATCCTTATAGTGCCTTTAGCAAATGAGACTGTTATTATTTTGAGGAGGAAAATGGGGAGGTGCAGTCTGGATGGAATTCACGTCTTCTTACTGAAAGAAAGAAAACTTTGGTGGAAATAAAAAGAGCCATGGGAAGAAATGTTGAAAGTTCAAATTCTCCATTTCGGATTAAACACCCCCAAACCTACCCATTCTCGTGCTGTTCAAGATATGCCTCAGACTCAAGAGTGTGCAAACTTTTTTTTTTTCCTCCAGGTGCTGGAGGTTTGCTGGCTTTGCCAGGGTTATATACCTGGTCACATCCAGCATCTGTGGGCAGTTGGCCAGGTCCTTGCTTCCCTCCTCTTCTCTTGCTTAAAGTTTTTGAGCTTTTCTGCAACATTAGAACCCCAAATCCCCCTGCTTTCCCTGCCGCTCCCTAGCCTAGTCTGCACCATTTAAAGCACTGTCCTCACTTTTGTTTCCATGATGTGTCAGCGTGAGCCTTTCCCTAGGGTACACTGAGCTAACCTCATGACCCTGGCCCTGACTCAGTGGGGCAGGCAAGCACGAGCTCAGGGTGGCCCTGTCCCACGGCAGCTCCAGACAATCCCTGTTCAGGACAATCTTTGTCCACATACCTTATTTCCAGCCATGTCTCCTGTTTGCTTGTGCGCACCCTTTTTCTACTGGGGGTGAGATTTGGCAAGCCCCTCACCACCAAGATTGTCCTTCTCTGTTGTGGTTGCAGGACAGCATCCCGGAAAGCATCCTGCAGCCCTTCCCCTCAGACATCCTAGCAATATCTAGGAATATCTCATGATCCCACGCTCCAAAGAGGGATGGTCAACTGAAGCAAGGAGTAAATGAACCCAAGGAGCCATCCCAACCTTGTCCCACAGAATTCCTTGCTGTCAAACTTCAGGCTCTGCTAACCAGAGGGAGCAAAGGCTGCTCTGAAATGGCCATGCAGGCACTGAACTACACTTCCCAGTAGGCCACAGAGCAAGAGCCCTCCTGGTATGGAAAAGCCTTCATCTGACTTGCTCATGCTCCCTGGGATTGGGGACAGCTGGGGGATTTTAGGATTTCAAGGCTAGGCGTTGTTCATTGTTGCATAAGCAGCAGCAAGTCATTACAGCAAAAATAATTTCCACTCTGAATGCAGCTCTCCTATGTCACTGCTGTCTTTACAGTCTTCTTTCCAGAGCTCGAGAAAATAGCCCAGACAGGCTTTGCAAGGTCGCCTCGCCCTCTGTCTTGCTCGGAGGCAGGCTCTGCTCCAACTAATCCTCTTCTGACAGACCTTTTTGTCTCTCTTACTCACAGAAACCTTTCTCCACCTGCCTTGGTTAGGGCAGCAGCCTATTAACTCTAAGAAAAAGGAAAATAAACTTTCTTATTAAGACACAGTTTTTCAAAACTTTGTTCTTCCCATCAATTAGAACTGGACAATTTTAGGCTTATGCTAAGAAAATGGAATGAGAAGGTCCTTGGGACAGTGAGCACCCATCCCTCATGGCTGCATCCCCTCTGCTGCCAACAGATGCTGCTGCTGCTCTCTCTTGCTGCCAGGCAAGGAGAAGCAATATTCAGAGCCCGTATCTGCAGCAGGGACAAGATAATGTCACTGGGAGATTTTCCAATAATCTGAAAAGTTAGCACATTCCTGTCATCTATTTCTCTGTACCTTCCTGCTGCTAGCAAACCACACCTCTTGAGCCTGATAGATTTTTCAGAGCTATTCCAAAAAAATCCAGCTTTACTTTCAAAAGCAAGGACTAATGGGAAAACAACTAGCAGTCACGGTGGAGTACTTCATCAAAATCAGATCATCAGGGTTTTGGGTTTTTTTTAGAGCATTGCAGATGAAGAAGAATATGAGATGAACTCCACCATCTCTGGGGCTGGTATAAGCTATTTGCCTTCTGTATCACTGGCTAAGAAATGGATTTGTTCTTTTGAGCACTGTTCCTTTGAAGGGAGGTGCCTGCCTTGGTTGAGAGCCAAGGCCTGGAAAAAAATTAAGATCTAGGTAGGCATTTGTCAGAGCTTGTGAATGGACTCCTGTGTACCAGACCCACACCCAACAGGAAGCTGTGTGGAAAGCTCCTGGTCCTGTCCTGGCAGGGTGAGCACCCCAGGGACTGTGGGGGGCACAGAGCTCCCATTGCATGCTGTGTCTGAGCAAGGCTTCTTCTGACCAACTCCTGGGGGCTCTCAGGGCCAGCCAAAGATACTGAGAGGGCCTCACAAGCAGCCTCTGCCAGGACACTGCGCACCTTTCAGGAAGAATTGCTGAACTCTTGTGCCTTGCTTTGGGGACGCCAGCTAAGAGAGGAGCATGTGCTGTGCATGCAGGCTCCAGACATGTTTTCAGGGGAATAGCTGCCCTGTTTCCCCCCCAAAAAAATTCCTGTCCAAACCCTTTATTTTCAGCCATGTGTCTGTAACAGAATTCTCATCTTCCCTGCTGTCGAGGGGAGCCTGGAGAAGGTATCAAAATCAAGGCTGCAACACAGCAGAGAGAGGGTAGAAGGGCTGGGAAGTTTCCCCTGGAGTCCTTACCACTCCTTCAACTTTCTTACCACCAAACCCATTGCAAGAGCGTTTTGAGGGGAAGACTTGTCATCACTCCAAAGTGAGATGCTCCAGAGCCCAGCCCTAAATGTCTCACCCAGGCCTCAGTTAAATGAAATAGGAGGTCCTGGTGGCAGAACCAAGACATCAGTTTATTATTATTTCTTCTCACTTTGGGGTGATCTTGTCTGTGTTTTTACATCTTGAAGTGCTAATTATTCTTTTGCTTTTGCTTGAAGTGTTCATGGTTCAAATAGGGCAGATTGTCTCTCCCCTTGGCCATGGTTTCTGTACCCTATGCTGGACAGGGCACTAAGGATGAGGACAGAAGTTATTTTGCAAACTTGCCTAGGGGTACTGTGGCTAATTCCTCCTACAGGGCAAAAAAAGAGACAAGGGAGAGAAATTAAAGCTATCAGTATCAAACAGTTAAGGACTGTGGTTGAATTCAGTGAAAAATAAATATTACTAATTGAGAAAAACATTAGTAGATCATAAAATAATAGCTTTCTAAGAAACGAGAAATAGAAGCTAATTACAGGCTGTGTGACATTGGCTTTATGTTGGTGCTTGTGCTGATGGACTTGGAAGTTGCTTGACTGCTTGATTTTGGTGTGCAGGAAAGCACTGATGGATGAGGGGAATACAGGAGTAAGAGCCAGGGATTCTTCTGCTTCATCATTGAATCATAATTCACGTTGGAAGCGACCTCAGGAAGTCTCTGATCGAGCTCTCTCTCCAAGGAGCAGGGCTCATTGCTGCTAGGGCAGGTTTCTCAACTCAGTAAACCTTTGAATGTTGACATGGTTACGGACTTCAAAGTTGGATCTCTGGTCCAGTATTTGACTCTCCTTCATGTGGAAAATTTCTTTCTCTTATAAGTAGTCAGAGTTTTCTTTGATGCAACTTGTCTGTCACTCCTTGTGTCTATTGGCCTTTTATCTTTCCCAATACCCCAAGAAGAGTGTGGCTCCATCTTCTCTAACACTCCACCAAGCATCCCCGGTGTGGATAAGGGTGTCTGTGCAAGAGATGTGCGAGCACAGGACACCGGGGGGACCTGTCAGCATGAGCATAAAGGAACGTGACTTATGATACTCCCTATTCTCCAGGTGTAAATACACAAATAAAAAACAAACAAACAACCTGCTGTGAAGCATTTTATTTTCCTTCAAATTAGTATTAGTTTTCTGAAAATACTCATGGGAAGTAAAAGGGTTGTAATACTAATTTGTGTGCTCTAGAGGCTGGGCTAATACCCGGAGGGTGATTGCTGCCAGTGAAAGTGAGAGCAGAAAATAACCCGGGGAGTGTCCACCAGTACATATGTAGTACTTCATGCTGTCAGCTCTGCCAGCCTCAGAGTAGGGCACAGAGGATCCCATGAGCAGTGAAGGGGGGACACTGTCTCAAGCAGCTGGCTAGTTTGGGACAGGACATATGCAAGGGAGGGCTCATTCCAGGTGTGAAGCCCTGTCAGTTGACAGGCAGTGACCAATAACCCTCTCAGTTCTGGGGGTGAAACAGGGGGGAGGAGAGTTTCTGCTAGAGGTGACCCTGGCTATAAAGGACCTGTATGCACACAGCAGGGAGTGCCCCAAAGGACTGACTTTACTTGTCATGTCCCTAGTCACATTTTGGCTGAAATTCAATAAGACGTTTAAATTTGGCAGGACAGGGACTCAGGAGCATGCACAAGATCGACTAGGAAGAGCTGCTTGCTTTTGTGTCATCCCACTGTTTCTGAGACATGACAGATCACATCTAACCCTGTGCTGAGATTCACCTTGATCCTCTCGCCGAGATCTGTGGTACTGGTGTCACTTTGTTTTAAGTGGCAATCCTCTCCAAAATGGTTGTGAACCAAGGGATGGGTTTCACTCTTCAGACTGCATTACTGTGGTAGTAATTCCCTTCAGACTTTACTACTGTGCATCCTGCTTCCTTGGGTCCTGATACGGGGGGACAATATGCTTCTTCACATGGTGATGTTAGTAATGTCACAAGCCCTAGAAAGTATGACTTGATTTCTCTGAGGGATGTGAAGCGGCTGCTCACCTTGCAGAAAAAGGAATGCCGCGTGGGGGTTGCTCACGAAACCCTTCCTCTTTCCACCTTTTAACTTCTAGAGGGGCTTTTTCCCTTACTCAAACCGCTTGGCAGGAGGCAGCACGCCGTGCTGGTCCCACACGGGGGGCGCCGGCCGTGTTCCGGGGCCCGGTGGCGCTGCGGCCTGCAGAGGTCCCCCTCGCCTAAGCTTTGAGCGCCGGGCGGGAAAGCGGCTCGGGCGGGAAACGGATCCCCCTCACAGCCCGGGTCCCCGCTGCCGCCTCCGCCGCCCGGGGCGAAGCGGCATCGGCATGCCCGCGGGTGTGTCGTAAGGTGGTGAGGAGAGCCTGGAGAAGCGATGGCCTCCAAGTGGGACCCCGGGAAGGCAGGATAATTAACAGCCCGGGCTAATATACCGTAATTGCGGGCAGCCGGAACTGGGGGTCCTGCGACTCTCCCTGCCCTGCCGAGGAGGCGCCTGGTGCAGGACAGAGACACTTTGGGCCTTGCCGACAGCAGAGGCCCAGAGGCTTGGCATCGTTGAGGAGAGAGGCAATGGGATAGGGCAGCCCATCCCTCCTTTCCAACTGCTACTGGATCCAGTTTTTGCTTCAGTCTATGTGATGGATTTGAAGCTCGCCGGTTTGTGTCCGTGTCAATGCTGTGGCGGCTCCATCTTCGGCAGTGCATGGGATTTTGGGAAGCAGTGAGTGGCTCCAGCGGCACGGAAAGGTAATAACTACTGGAGATACACCAGAGGAAACAAAAGAGGGGTGTTCCCTCCTATGCCCAGTGGCAGATAAGAGCAGGGGTACTGCAACCAGCCATAAGGGACCTGCACACCTGGCCAAGGCTGTAACTCTGCAGGGTACATGCTGCATCCCCTGGCCCTGCTGCAAAGCTGGACCAGGCAAGGCAGGGGTGTGCAGGGTGCCCTGGGTGCCCACTACAGCTTTTCTGGTTATGGTCACAGCCCTCCCCTCACCCTCAGTGCATGGGCCATTGTTAACTGACTGGATGCTGAAGCACTTGGGTTTGATGTTGACGTTTGGGAATGGGGACAGAGCTGCTCATTCCTCTAATCCACTGCTTTGAAATAATAGTAATAGTAATAGTAATAGTAATAGTAATAGTAATAGTAATAGTAATAGTAATAGTAATAGTAAATAGTAGTAATAATAGTAGTAATAATAGTAGTAATAATAGTAGTAATAATAGTAGTAGTAGTAGTAGGGGATGAGATGATCCATCCACCCATGTGGCAGCACCTGAAATTTTTACTCTGGAGGCTAGGACATGAGCTGCCAACACCCCTAAACTCCTGTGTGTGGGCCAGCATTTACAGATAACTGGCCTCTCTGCAGCCAGCAAGACTTGAGCCCACAGTCATATCACTTTTCCACCAAATCCCATGTTCCTGTTTCCAAAGAAAGGATTTTTTTTTTTTTTTTTTTTTTTTTTAAGCAAAAGGAGAATATCAGCCAGCTACTAGTGTAAAGAGCTGAAGACGGTGGAAGGGTCCTCTGAGGAAGCTGGCATAGGCTCCAGTTTTCTGTAGTTACATGTTCGGTGGTCTCCTGTTCTCACTGTTGTGATCTCTGAGCAAGGTGTGAGTCCCTTCCAAGTGAAAAGTTATTTCCATAATAAATGGACTGGGGGGAGATGAGAGTAATATTGGCTTTGTCAGGAAATGACAAATCAGAAGTGATATATTGGAATAATTTCAGCATCTTGGAAAACTCCAGTTTGGCCGTAATATTAATGTTTTTGAAGATAAGGAACATTAGTGCAATAAACTTGTGGTAGTTCAGCGTGGCCTTGGCCATGCTTTGGGCTATGAAACCATCATGGCCCCTCTGCACTGAATGCCCTCAGCTCCCTGAATGTCCATGCCTGGCTGCCCTGAAGGTTTTTCCAGCAGCGGGTTAGTGGGCGTGCGAGAACAGAGAAGCGGGACTGGTGTTGGTGAGGCCGCGCCTGCTGCGGGTGGCGTGGAGGGGGCAGCTGGGTCCTTGGCAGGGGCTGTGTTTGCACAGTGGGGCACCACTCAGAGCACCTCTAATGCTGGGGGTCACGGCCCCGGTGAAGCCAGCCCTCCCCTTTGCCGTGTGCCGCTCAGTGTGCTCCCTGTGCAGGCCAGGCGCCCGGGAGCGCGTGGAAACTTCGGGACAAGTGCGAGCCCTGGGGACACGGCGGGAGGGGACAGCCACCCTCTCCTGTGCCAGAGGAGAGAGGTACAGACACTCTCCTGCTTTGCGGGCTGCTGCGGCCGGCCGCACGCTCTCACGACGAGAATCGTGCTCTGGAATCAGGGGGAAGGGAGGCGGGGGATGCCGTGGAGCACTAGCCAATCTCCCCAGCAGTCAGGACAACTGAGCATGGGGGGCTTTGCTGCGGTCTCGGAGGTTCCTGCATCCCTCTGGGGGACCCCCACCAAGTCGGGGAAAGTCTCCCCATCATCCATGGGCCCGCTGAACCTGGGGAGGGCCTGGGGGGCTTCAGAGGCTCCCCCGGACGCCGGACTTCTCACATGTGGAATCCCTGCTCCCTTCCTTGATGTGACCACTCGGTTGCCCCTGCCTGTGGAGCCATCCCTATGGGGTAGTACGGAGGCAGTGGGGGGAGCATTGTCTTGTTCGGGAAATGGGAGACAGGGGTTGGGAAGGAGGGAGAAAGGCTTTTGCCAGAGGAAATCGATATCCCGTGAAAAGTAATTATTGAAGCATAAATTTATCATAAGGGTGATCACCAATAAAACATCTCTTGGCGACGTTTTAATTTAAAATCAAATTCGAAAAGGCCCCCCTCCCCTTTCAAAAAAAAATCCTTAACAAGCAGAAAAATAACTGCAGCCCTTGGAACACTTCATTATACGTTCAAAGAGAGCTCCATCATCTTCGCACCGACGCCGGGCTCTGCTCTTCTGATGGATCCAATGCAGCTGATTTATGGAAATGACTTGCAAATCCATAAATGTAGTTTGCAGTGACAGCCGTGCATATCACTAGTAATTCCTTTAAACTATGCAAAGAAAAATGATTCATATCTGGTTGGACCCTGGCTTTTCCAAGGGTCGCCACTCCTGAGTCTTGATGTGTTTGTCTGTATTGGTTTCCCTCTCGATTTTTTTTTTTTTTTTTAACTCCGTGATGGATGAGGCTGAGATCTTAACACTGAAACCTGGGACCCCGAGACGGCCAGTGAGGGAAGAGTTAAGCCTGTGGGAAGGCGGTTTTGCCCTTTTTCCCCGCGGACACGCGTGGGTCGGACGTGACACACATTGCCGCACTCGGTGTCGTGTCCCCCCGGCTTTTCTCTGCAACGCCCCGGGTTTCAGCCCCGGGTTCCGAAAGCTTAATTGTGTTAATTAATTAGTCCTCTATGTGTGGTTGCCGGGTAACTCCGGGGCGGATGCAGAGGGATAGGGGAAGTGCAGCCCGGAGGGATGCGTGTCCATGCCTCAGTTTCCCCACCTGCCAGAGGGGCGTGACGGGGGCCGCCGGCCCGGGCGATGCTGCTGCAGCCCCTCCCTGGGGCTCCCGGTTCCTTCCTCCTTGCAAACCCAGCACACAGGGCTGGGCCCGCACACGTCGGACAAGGACGGAGCAAAATTAGCGGTTCTCGGAATTTCTTCATTGTTTTTCGCAGTTATCCCTAGAATCACCATACCTCCTTCCCCATTCGTATCCCCAAAGATCATCCTCCAGCAGTATCTCTGATAATGCATTTATTAGGCTTCATGATGCAATAACCACAAGCAGCCAGAAAATGTAGCATATTTCCACATTATCATCCAATTTCCCTTCCCGGGTATTTAGTTCAACTCTTTAACACCAGCCGCATAATTAGAATTTGGATTTCCATTAATTTTCCTTGGGCCTGCAACCATTTTAAGATCACAGTGGTAATTAACGTGATACATCACTAATTTCACCAAGCACAATCTAAGTAGGCGCTCCCCCTCCTCCTCGGGGCCAGGGCTGGGGGGGATGGTGAGGGGGGCGTCGGGGGTCGGGGCGGCCCCGGGCCCCTGCCAGGGTGATTCTGTCCCCGCCCCGGCCCCGCCGAGGAGCGGAGCGTGTCGTGTCGCAGCCCGGCCCCGCCGCATCCTCCGCGTTCGCTACGGAAAAATACACTTTTCTTTCCAGTAAATTTAACAATTAAAAATATTTATCGGTAGCAGATTTACGTTGTTGTGTCTCCAGTCTTGGGGCATATTGGTAGACTATTAAGACTAATTAGCATCCTTTCTGCATGCAGATTTACTAAGCTGATTGCGGTATAACTCATCCCTAAAAGCCCCTATCCCTTCACATTTGCAGAATGTAGCTGAAGGCAAGGCCCTTTCGTCTTTCTCCGAGCTTGCAAGCAGCTCACGTTAGCCGGGCCTTTTGCTAAGTAAACTTTAAAAATGTGAAGCAATAACAATTTGAGTTAGAAGCTTGCAAAGTACTAAAATGGAAATATTACCTCGGGAGCTTCCACAGGAAGGATCTGGGAGGAAACAAGAAGCTTAAATGTATAGAAGCACGCAGCAGAAACAGGCTGTATATTCTCAGCATTAAACCCAGGGCTGTTATTTTCTTAAATATATTTGGAAATAAACAAAGGAATTTCGTACGTGCCTGGGTGGCTGCGTGTTCCCGAGGCCAAACAGCACCGAGGAGAGGAGGGAGAGAGGGAGGGAAAGAGAGAGAAAACGAAGAGTTACAGAAAGTTTGCAAGATGCAGTTGCAGGGAACAGTTGTTCGTATTTTCCTTCCTTCTCTGCATTTTGGGTCTGTTTAAAAGACGCGGAATCAGCAGAGTGCTTTGCTGCGCAGCCCCTCAAATACAACGGGAGGGGAGATTCGTAGCATCCTTTGTACCTTACTTTGCATTTAAAATATTTAAAGAGTCGCAGAAGGTTCTGTGTGGCTCTTTCAAGGTGTG